>NW_024543059.1:92130000-94530000 GCF_018167655.1 Microtus oregoni
CCTACAACCATCTGAATTTCCTGTTCAGCTTCCTATCACAGCTGGAAATATAGCTCTATACCACCAGGTACAGTTCCCCATGGGCATCTTCTGATCTCAGTACCCCCTATTCCCTGCTCTGTGAGCCAGGTAGAGGAAGATGTCTGTGGCCCAGTTGTGGAAGGGAAAGGCAGAATAACTTCTATTTAAACCTCCTCTCCCTCCTCCCCTCCCCATAAGGTACCCTTCTAGCTCAGCCACCTCCCCCTCGTGATCCTAAACCCATACTTCTGAGATCAACTGTGCTGACTGAACCGGCGGGAAGACTTGGCTATTGGAGGCAGGGATGGAGGCCGCCCCCCATCCTTATGCTGTTATTTAGAATATGACTGACTTAGAATCAGGAGCCTTGAGCATCACATTTGTTCCACACAAAGTGACATGCCGCCCGGTCCTCAGAGGAAGCACTGTGACAGTCACCACCAAGAGGTGAAACAAGGGTGACAGTGAGAGAAACTCACCTGGATCTTGGGGCCCCGACATCATGCAGTGAAGTGTCTTGCAATGCAGATGAGCCAGCCTCAAAACCATCTTCTATTTTTGTTCAATCACTGGAAGTTGGTTGCAATTGAACAACAGAACAAAAGTGTCCCCTCAAAACTGCGGTGTGTCACTTCCGGTAGGTCCTTTCAAGCAAGGGATTGCTCTTAGAAGTCACTGGAAACTTCCGACACAATGTAAACTTTTCGCCTTTGTTTTAAGCACAGTCAGAAAAACACTTGGTTTCACTCATAATCTTTATGTTCGCTACCTGTGGATTTCTATTTATCCATGAGGAAAAAAGGGGCAGCTGGTTCAAAATAAGTCCCAAGCCACCCCCAGGGGTCAGACAGTCAGGGATTTTTCTATCCAGTCATTGGTGTCTCTAGATTAAAATATTTGCAGAGGTAACGTGATGAGAGCCCCTCCGCGGGGGCTGCATCGGATTCCGAGCTGGTCATCCGATCGGCTTACTGGAGCACAGCCCTATGGGCTGCCCATGAATGCGGTGTCTATAACAGTAACTGTATCTCATTCTGTGCGGTGGCCCAGCTCCGTCTTGTCATTGTGGCGTGACAGCGGGGAAGCTGTGATGGAGCAACAGATCAATCCAATCCTCCCTCGAGAGCCAGGTGGATGTATTATTTATAGTCAGGCTTAGGCCACGCTTCTTCCAGGACCGGGCATGGATGTGGTGACTAGCTGCTATAGAGTATTTGTCTAGAGACGGCTTTGGAAGTCTTTGAGCAAGCCAGCATTTGGAGAAACACCTTGTCTTCACTGGCTTTTCATCTAGTTTTCCTGCCCACCTAGCCCCGTTGCCATCATGGACGGTCTAACCTGTACCATCACCCATGGATGTCGACATGTGGAAAGCAACTGATTTTCTGAAAATAATTCTCACGATAAACTTACGTGTGTATGGGGTGTATGTGTGTTCATGTGAGGGGATGTGCATGGGGGCCCAGGTGTGCGTGTGGAAGTCACAGGACAGCCTCCAGTGCAGGTCGTCAGGTGCCCACACTAGCTGGAGACAGAGGCTGTACTGGCCTGGCACTTCACCACGTGGCAGGCTCTGCATCCCCCCTCACCGTCACCGGGATCAGGGGTGTGGGCCCCTGTGCATGGCTTTCCACATGGGTCCGGTGGATCTGAATTTAGGGCCTCAAACTTGCAAAGGAAGTGCTTGAACAGAGCACACTAGATTTTAAGGACGTATTACACTAACAACTTGTGGGCCAGTAAGATGGTTCCGCGGGTAAAGGCACTTTCTGCATAAACTGGAGACATGAGTTTGGTCCTTGAGAACTGTTACAGGCTTGATGCAAGCACCTTTACCTGTTGAGCCATCTCCGAGGCCCAGGAAACAGACATAAAACTGCAATGCCAGCACTTAGGAGGCAGAGGCAGGAGGATCACAAGTTGGAAACTAGCCTATTCCACATTGCAAGTTCCAGGCCAGCCAGGGCTACCTAGTGAAATCCCATCTCAAAAAACAAAACCCAGTCATTCACTCAGTCAGCACATACATGCTAGGGGTATTGGTAGAGTGCTTGCCTAGCTTTCATGAAGCCTTGGGTTTGATCCCTGGCATAAGTATGAACCTGTAGTGTTAACACTTGAGAGGCGAAGTCAAGACGATCGGGAGTTTAAGATCCCCCTGGGCTGCTAGGCAGTGGTGGTGATACCTTTAATCCCAGCACTGGAGAGGCAGAGGCAGGTGGATCTCTGTGAATTTGAGGCCAGCCTGGTCTACAGAGTGAGTTCCAGGACAACCTGTTACACAAAGAAACCCTCTCTCAAAGAAAACCAACCAACAAATAAACAACAAACCAAGAAAACAGAGAGAGAGAGAGAGAGAGAGAGAGAGAGAGAGAAAAGGATTATTCTGAGCTATGTAGAGAGGGGCTTCAGATCAGCCTGGAGCACACTGAACCCCATCTAAAAAAATGAACAAGCAAAAAGCAAAATAACCAACCAACCAAATCTCTTTCCATATGACTATGTGCCTGATACCTTTGTGGTCAGTTTACAGTGTCCATTATTACATGTGATGTTTAGAATGCTGTATGTTACTGTGAGTGGTGGCCAGAGCTGTGGGGGATAGGTCGGGGAAAGACTACCGGAGAAACAATGTCAGAATGAGAGAAAAGGTTTCCTTGTGCATGGCGAGGCAGGAAAGAGTTATCAGAGGACATGCATTTCAGACTGGAGCCTGAGGGACTGGAGAGACCCAAAGTCAGCTATGCGAAGAGACAGAATGTTCTGGGCTGAGGTGGCAAGTATGCAAGACCTGAGAGCGAGTGAGAAGAGATTCAAGTGGCAGCGGCAGAGGCTTGAAGAAGCCCATTTAATACAAAGGAAATAGTGTTCATGTGTTCAATACATAGGAAATAACTTCGGAGAAACAATGTACGTGTCAATACATAAGAAATAATTTGGGGAAGAAGTCACCAAGCACTGGCAAGGTGCATGGGAGAGTGTATGAGCAAAAGGAAACACGAACCCTGCTTCCTTGGCCACACTTGCTAACTTTCTAGTATTGTACAATGGAAATCACACAAATCAACGTGAGAATGACCTCAATGGGGAAACATGTGGAATAACAGAAGTACACACAACCCTAGGAAAAGATTCGCTGCTTGTTCACACTCTAGAATATTCTCTTAGGCACTGAACACATTTGGAAGTTTTACTTCCTAAAACCAAAATTGTAAATTTGGTTGACTCGAAATCCCTATGTAACGGAGGACGCCTTGAACTTTTGATCCTCCGGCCTCCACCCACACAGTGCTGGGATTGCAGGCACCAGGAATCAAACCCAGGACTTCCTGCATGCTGAGCAAGCACACTCCCCACTGAGCCCACATCTCCAGCCCTACACTACCTCAAAAATATAAAAAGCAATGAGTGGATGACTTTTTTTAGACACAGCGTGCCTTCCAGACAAAAGTCTCAGTGACCTAAGTGAAGCTGCATCTTTGTCTGTTTTTCAGAAGAGGTCTCACTATGCATCTCTGGCTGTCCTGAAACTTACTATGTAGACCAGGCTGGTCTCAGAGATCTGCGTGCCTCTGCCTCTTGAGTGCTGGGAATAAAGGTGTGATCCACTATGCCCAGCCTGAAGTTATACCTTACTTTTCAAACTTTCATTTTTGCTTTGTTATGAGCCTTTTGCCTGCACATATGTCTGTGTCCCAGGTGTGTCTGATACCTGTGGAGGTCAGAAGCAGGTGCTGGATCCCCTGGAACTGGAATCACAGATGATTGTGAGCCACCAGGTAGGTGCTGAGAATCAAACTCTGATTCTCTAGAAGAGGAAGTCAATGCTATTAACCTATGAGCCATCTCTCCAGGCTCTGTGTGTGTGTGTGTATATATATATATATAATAAAATTATATGTTTTATATGTTGTTTTGTGTGTGTGTGTGTTCCTGAGTGTGTGTACCTGTATGAAGTGTCACTGGAAGCAAGACAAAAGCATCAGATCCCCTGGAAATGGAGTTACAGGCAGTTGTGACCCACCTGATCTGGGCACTGGGAATTGAACCTGAGTCCTCTGCAAGAGGAGCAAATGCTCTTAAGCCCCGAGTCGGCTCTCCAGCCCTGAAGCTCTACACACATGGAATCTGAATTAAAGTGAACCTGTTTTTCTGGACAGCTTGGGATCACAATGAGGCCCTGTCTCAAAAAAGAAAAAAAAATAAGAAAGGTACCAGGAAATGGTACTTTGAGTGGTGCTAGGGAACAGAAGCCACCCTGAAGTCTTGAGAGAAGTGCAATATACGTGTGGTCTTCATCCTCACCTGACCTACCTTGATCTGACCACGTGTCTGTCTTTACGTGTGTGCACACCAGTTTTCCACAGGAGCCACAGAAGAGTGTCTCGGTGTTTGTGTTTTGTCTCAAGTCTTTTCACCTGGAGGAAGGCAGGGAGGCTGAGAGGCTATGCTGCCTTGCTTACAGGAGTGAAGAGGGCCTGCTAATGTCTTGGCTTCAATTAGTGGACACAGCAACTTAAATTCAGTTATTCCTTACTCAAGACACCCCAATTGCCAAGAACACTGTTCAAGGCGGACAGGCTCTGGAAGCACCCAGACAAGGATCCTGAATCCTGCTGTTAGCACTTCCTGGCTTTACAATGTGGCATGAGTTACCTAAATGCTCTGGTTTTTATTTTTCAACTTTGTAAAATGGTGGTGGCGGCTGGACTGCCAAAGATTCTTGGCTGAGTCTTGCACAGCTCGGTCCTGGAAACCAGACTGGAGTGACACAGGAATGAAGGGCAGACACACAGACACGTGTACAGAAAAGTTGGGAGCGGGTGGGCTGTGCCCGCTCTCAGGGAGTGGCACCTACTACGTAGCAACCAGGAAAGCCGTCCTGTTGACTATGTGCAGCACAAAGAGGGCTCTCTAGTCTCCAAAGTGTCTGCAGCGGAGCAGTCTCGGGCTGTGAACATCTCGGGGAGGAAGCTGCAGGCCACACTTTCTGGGCACTCCGTCAACTCTCACACACAGACCAGAGGCTTTGCCAGCTCCCTGACGCTGACTGGGAAAGGCTTTACCAATTCCTAGAGTCTGAGGCAATGGGGTATTTGTCCATTATACATAGTCACTCGGGGTTGCCTCTGCTCCCCACAATTCCTCTAAGAAGAAAAGAAGAAAATGTGCTTCCTTCCTATATAATCTGTCATAGGATGGAGGCCAGTGCTACAGAACCAAAGACCCGGGCCTTACTAATCCTCCTCTGCTCTCGCCCCAGAGTGAGCCATCCTAAGCCAGCTACAGACGGGAACATTATAACCAAATAAATGCAGCCTGCTAGGGTTGGGCTGTGTCTGCTTTAGCTTTAACATGAGCACTGAATTTAGAGCAGTGCTTACCATATAGTGTCTCATAAATACTAGCTTTAAAACACTATTAACTGAAGCCAATGGGATGTCCAGCAGATAAGGCACCGGCTGCCGAGCCTGACAGCTGAGTTTGATCCCCAGGACCCATACGGTGGAAGGAGAGAACAGACTTCCCTAAGCTGTCTTCTGGCCTTCACACGGGTGTCAGGGCACAAGGGTGCCCACCAATTTCATGTATGCACACAGAATAAAACGAATTAAACTGTAGAACAAAAACTATGTTGAAAGGACTGGGTTATAGCTCGGTAGTAGAACACTTGTCTAGCATCCCAGTGACCCCGAATTGAATCCCTACCACGGTAGCTATTACATAGGAATCTTAGCCTTTCATTCCGTCTGTATTGTTTTGAAAGCTAAGGATTTGACATGCAAACCTGTTAGAAAGTATAAAGTCATAAAGTAGAAAAATGCCAGCAATCGGTATTCCCATAACCCTTGTAAACAAACAAACCCATATAGCTCTTCCGAATAAATTAGAAACCCCCTGATTATGAAGTAAATAGTAGCTCAGCTAATACTGAAATGCCGACCTTTATTGGACAATATCAGCTTCTGTATTAAATACCGGAAGTGGAAATGATGCCCATCCTTTAGGTAAACAATCCACATTTAGCTTTTTAAAGACAGGCTCATGTAGGCTTAACAGGCATTAGTTAGTTAACCTCATTTCAGAGGTGAGACCAGTTTGATGCTGAACGATTTTGGACCACCAGCGATGATCTGCTCAGAGCATAGCTCTGTACTTAAAACACACGTCAGCGGCACCGGTCACATCACAAACCTAACTAAACACCAGGAGGGAATGAATGGAATCACTGCTTACATTCACGGGCTGTTCATGGAAGAGATGACATTTAGCTAAAATTAGGCCTCGGTCAAGAGCCTTTAGGGACCTGAAATCAAACATTTGTTGGGGAGTGAAGACTATTTATTGGGTGCCTAGTACCATTTTGTAGGTACCGTCTCCGATTTCTCCCACAGCTCTCAAGGAGAGACACAGCTTCCTTTTCTATATTATACCATGTGTCACACAGAAGGAAAGGCAGACTCAGACTCAGAGCTATGCTTTTTCTCTCCCTCCCCCAAGACTGGTTATTTATTTATTTATTATCGCTACTATAACGAATTGCTAAACAAAATTTTCAAAGAACTCTATTTAAAGTCCGTGATGGTCACTCTCTGTTGTCAACTTGACTAGACTTAGGAATGGCCTAGGAGACAAGCTACTGGGTCTATCTGAAAGAGTGTTTCCAGAAAGTTCTCCTGGAGGTGGGGTGGGATAGGAAGCCTCACCCTGAATGTGGGTGATTCTGTTTCACGTGTGGGGTTCAGGACTGAATCAGACGGAGAAAAGCAAGCTGAGGGCCAGTGCTCCCCTTGCTTTCTCTGTGTCCTGATTGCAGAGGTAGTGTGGCCTGCGGTCTCCTGTTCCCCACTCAGTGGACTGTCCCCTGGAACTGTGAGCTACAACCCCCCTTTCTTATGCTGTTTTCAGCAGACATTTTGTCACGGCAGTAAAAAAGGGTAGCTAACAGAAGATCTACCTAGCTTTTCTGGGCGCTGATGAGCTGAGACTTTGGAATAGGAAGGTTCTAATTTTGTTGGTCTGCTGAGGCTTAAGATAACGACAAGATAATGACCGTCCAAAAGTCTTAAATAAAATTATTACAGATTTAGTGACACAGTGCAGAACAAATTTGTTATATCTTTCAATACTTGAAGCTGGAAGTCGGACATTAGATTTACTGATCAAAAGCCAAAGTACCGGCACCGCTCCGTTCCCTCTGGAGGCTGCGGGGAAGTCCGTTCCCTTGGGTTTTCCAGCTTTAGGGACTACCTGCGTCCTGTGACCCTGACCCCTTTCTCCATCTCAAATACCCCATTCATTTGTGGGTGTTTCAAGAAGAGCGAGAAGTTGAGAATTTATTTCCCACATAGTCAAAGCTCCTTAGTAGTGAACAGCAGCCCCATTGTGGTCGGTGGTTGTTGACTCCTCCCACCTGCCCTCTGGCCACACCTACTTGAAGGTCACGCTTCAGCAGTCAGGAGCCTCCCACAAGTTGCCAAACTCAGCAGGTGTTTTAAACCCTTTAGTCTTTGGGAAAACCTTCCACCCTGGCCTCTTCAGTTAGGTGAGAGGTTCTTGCTCCCACTGGTCACCTCCACCTACGGTCTGAGATTCCTCACCATCTGATAACTAAACCTTTGGTCTGTCCTTGCCACTCTGCCAACCTGGGCATGTAATGGAGACTCAACATTTATTTTATGGACTTGGAACCAGCAAACGCTGGGACCATCAATGTGTCTATATGTGAAGGAGCTCTGGTGAAGGGGAGTTCAAAGGTCACTGGAGGAAGGGACAAAACTACTTATTAAGTTGGTGGCAGTCATCCTCCTGGAGCCTAAAGCAGAGCAGCTAGCGGGTACTCGGAAGGAAGGCAGGGCAAACCCCGAGGCTTCGGGAAGTGGAGAATTAGTGCTGGCATTTAATATCCACAGACTGGGTTAGAAGCAAGGCACAGAGCAGTCCTGTACAAGAAGAATCCATCCAAAATGCCACTAAGGTTATCATGCAAAAGATAGAACTTGTCTGCTATGGAAAGATCACGATTGATCTTTTCCTGGGTAGCTGGGGTGAGTGTGGGTACAGTGAGTGACGGCATTCAGAATTCTCCCCAAAGGAGCTATTTTTCAAATGCCTCTTTATTAGGCTCCTGGCCTTCCCTTCCTCAAATACATTGTCCCCTGCCCACTGAGGGTCTTTTCTTCATGCCCTTTTCCCTGTGTGAGACATATGCCCCATTGAGGTGGACTATTTGTACTCTGTGGGAAGATGCATTTGCTATGATTGATGTAACAAGTGGAATGACCAATAAGTAGGCAGAGATAAAGGAAGGATTTCTGGGGAGAGAAAGAAAGAAGAGGAGGAATCAAGGAGCACAGGAGATGCGGAGAGGAAATAGGAGGTGCAAGATGGAAAATAAGTAATGTCACATGGAAGAACATAGATCAATATAAATGGGTTAATTTAAGTTGTAAAAGCTAGTTAGGAATAAGCCTAAGCTACAGGCCAAGCTTTCATAATTAAGAAGTCTCCATGTCATTATTTGGGAGCTGGCTGGTGGGACAGAAGACTCCTTACACCCCACTCTTCTGCTTTCCTTCCTGTTTCTTTCTCATCTCCGAGCATGTCACTCGTTCTAGAACCTTCTCTCATCCCAGCACTAGGGCAAGGTCCTCTGCTACAAACCTTCAGTGCTCTCAGCATCTCTGTATGACATTTATAATGCCATAAAATGTGGTGGGAAAGAGGAAGGAGGTGCGTGAGAGCAGCAGGTGGGGGGAGGGATGTGGAGAAAATCCACTCCTGAGCTTTAGGAGAATCAAAAAGTATCAGTTCAAAAAATTGCACGAAGCCGAAGGTTAGCTCTGCCGGTGGAATGGTCTTTTAGCCTGCGTGAGGCACCTGGTGGTGCACACCTGTAATCCTAGCACTTGGGAGGTGGAATGAGGAACAAAGTTCCGGATCATCAACAGCTACCTGGTGAGTTCGAGGCTATCCAGAGACACGTGAAACTCTGTCTCAAATGAAACGAAACAGGGCTTGAGAGATGATGGATGGCTCAGTGGGTAGAGAGGCTTGCTGCCAAGCTCGAGGACCCAAGTTTGACCCCCTAGAACACGCAAGGTAGAGGGGGAGAAGTGACTCCTACAAATTGTCCACTGACCTCCATGTCACATGGTATTCCAATGGACAAATACATGCAATACAATTTTTGAAGACAAAACAATGAAAACTAGAGTAAGGTTCTCATCTCTATCTTACTGAGAACCTTGGTAAATTGTCTGAGGGATCCGAACCATTTTTGCCTCATCCTCAGAATGGGGATGAAGGCTTGTACAGGGATTATTGAGGTGACTAGACAGAGTAGCTTTTTCAATATCTAAGGAGTGTGGGTGTTCAGTAAATAGCAGATATATTTTCCCTTCTTCCCTCTTCTTGCCCAAATGCGGGCATGTGAAGGTAGGCAGTAAAAAAAAAAAAAATCTGGACTGAAAAGAAGCTTTGGAGCTAGCATGGTAGAGAGGAAGTCTAGAAGACTTCCAGATGGCTTGACAAAACTGACTTAAACAAAGCTTGTGGTCAGGAGGTGGCAGTTGGACAAGTCATAAGTGGAGGCAATGATGAGAATTTTGACATGTATATGTTATTGTTTTTAAAAGAAAAAAATATTGTCTTTATATTCGCAACTCTGCACACTGGCATAATTGTCTGTCAGTGTCCATAGGGGAATGCCAGAATCCACCTAAGTCCCTTACATACATTGATGCAGTGTTTACATGTAATCTTCACACTTTTCCTGTATATTTTGAATTATTTCCAGGTTATAGTACTCAACTGTGATGATCACTTTTAATTGTTAACTCGACACAACAAAAGATGAGTTGTAGAGAGAGTCTCAACCAGGGATTGTTCAGGTCAGGTTGGCCTGTGGGCACATCTGTTGGGGGTGGGGGGGTTGTCTTGATGGCCCTAACTGGCTGGGAGGAACCAGTCTGGGTTTCGGTCCTGCACCGTGTAAGAGTGAGAAAGCCAGCGGAGCAGTAACTATGTATCCGCTCATTTCTCTCTGCTCCTGGCTGTGGGTCTGATGTGACTAGCTCTTCCAGGTTTGTGTACTGACTTCCTCAAAATGATGTCGTGTAAGCTGGCAAGGTGAGTAGTTCCTTTTGGTCAGAGCATTTTCTCACAGCCCCAGAAATGAAACTAAGACATCAATACATCACACATGACCTGAATTACTTTTCCATAGTGAAAAGACGCCAGGACCAAGGCCTCTTATAGCAGAAAACATTAAGTGGGGCTCACAGTCAGTGGGTTGCCTGACAGCAGGCAGGTGGGAGCGCGAAGCAGTAGCTGAGCCCTTATAGGTAGAGACTACAACCAATGGGCGGGGGGAGAGATGGCACCCACTGGGAATGGCATAGGACTTTGAAACCTTAAAGCCTGTCTGCAGTGACACACCTGCCCCAACAAGCCATACCTCCTAAATCTTTCCCAAGCACTTCTATTAACTGGTGATCAAGTATTCAAATATACCAGCTTATGGGGGAACCACATGGTCCATAAGCAGTTGTAACGCTATATTTCTTGGGAAATAATTACAAGTCTGAACATGTATAGTATTTCAATACACAATTGGTTGAATCTATAATGTATAGAATCCACCAATTTGGAAGCCAAAAGTATCTGTAGGACCACTGGACCTGGCTTCCTGAGAAGTGAGATACATCCTAAGAGTGACTTCCACCGGGGCACAATGGCTTATCCTCGGAACCCAAGCACTCAGGAGGCTGAGACATCAGGACTGCCATGATTTTAAAGTCAGCCTGTGCTGTGTAGCCAGTACCAGCCCAGCCAGAACAACACACAGCAAGACTTTGTCATTTAAAAAAAAAGTTACTTAGTTCCTTATATCTCTGAGATGCATCTACTTGGGTCATGCTTGTTCAACTGACAACATCTGGGAAGCATCTGGGACAAGCAGCCGAGGTGGTGTGTAACCACGAAGAGTAAAAAGAGTTCCATATGGTGATAATTTAGGTTGCTAGGACAGGCTGTCCAAAAGAACCTCTGGGCACATTTGCTATCCCATAATTAAGACTGATAATAGCATCGTAAAACAGGGGAATTATCTTCAGAGGGGAGCATCTGAGCAAGAACAGAGCACCAACTCTTTAAAGTTAGGACAGTCATAGAGGCTCCTGCTTCGCTCTTGTGCAACTTACCCTACTAAGTGGTCCTTTGAGCAACAGGGTAGCTGGGTTGCACACAGCACCACATGGATCCAAAGCGCTGGCCTCATCTGCTGCCTGGCAGCCTCCAGGTCAGCTCACTGCTCTTTTGTCTGCATTATTTAAAAGCCGGTGAGGCTGAAGTTCCTCTGAAGACACACTGTGGCCCCTAGAGTTTCCATTGCAAAGCGCTGGCCCTGTCCTGTGCTTTACTCTTGGGTTGTTGCTTTTATTTACATTAAATCACTTAAATCCCTAATAGTTCTTTAAATACTAAGTATTTAGTATTAATCCATTGTCAATAGCATATGACTGTAGTTATGGCTTCATTATGAATTAGCAAGGGACATAAAGACATGGCAAAAGCATAGCCTTGAGACAGATCTGTTCTGCTGTTTACCAGGCAAGTGGATGCACTTCACTGATGTCTAGCTCTCTGTTACTGTGACAAAATACCGGAGCTAATAACCAACTTAATAAAGGGATGAAAAGTGCTGGCACTAAAAATATGCACCGATATGTCCTGCAAAAAAATTATTGTGTGTGTGTGTGTGTGTGTGTGTGTGTGTGTGTGTGTATAGTGCTGGGAGTTAAACTTAGGGTCATAGGTCATACCTGTGCCAGGCAAGCACTGTGCCACTGAGCTATATTCCCAGCCTTCATCTTTGAATTTATACTTTTTAGCATCATTTGACGAGTGTTTTGCTTGAATGTGTGTGTACCACATGCCAGGTACCCAAGGAAGTCAGACGAGGACATATCTCCTGCCCCATCACCTTAGATTTTAACTAGACATGTGTTGGACCATCTCACTCTCTTTTTCACATTTCTCTTTTACTTGAAAATATTTTGCCAGGCAGTAGTGGCATACCACTGTAGTCCCAGCACTCAGGAGGCAGAAGCAAGCAGATTCTATGCATTTGGGCTCAACCTGGTTTACAGAGCGAGTCCTGGGACAGCCAGGGCGACACAGAGGAACCCCATTTAGTAAAACAAAAACAGGCTGGGCGGTGGTGGCGCACGCCTTTAATCCCAGCACTCGGGAGGCAGAGGCAGGCGGATCTCTGTGAGTTCAAGACCAGCTTGGTCTACAAGAGCTAGTTCCAGGACAGGCTCCAATATCACAGAGAAACCCTGTTTCGAAAAACCAAAAATAAATAAATAAATAAATAAAATAAAAATAAAAAATAAAACAAAAACAAAACAAAACACAAATTTCTTGAGTTGTACCTGCTGCCCCCCAGCTCCCTTTTCGTCTTAGTCTGCCAAACCTGTACGCCAAATTTTAGATTTCATTGTTTCCCCTATTTTACTTTTTATTTTGTTTTATTCCCTATTCTCTATTTCAGTTGTTTCCCTAGAAGATTTATTGGATTCTTTTTGAAACCTGCCTGCTTTTTCTCTTTTTCTGCAGTCCTTGATTCATATGTTTATTTCTTTAAGTATATTAAACATTCTTGTTTTATGATCTGTGTCACGTTTCAACTTCAGAGTCCGCTGGGCTAGATTCTGCTGCCTTTTCTCTTCTGTGGATCCTTGCATAAGCTACCGTGTTTCTTGGTGTGAATTCTGATTAAGACTTCCCCCTTTTTTTTTTTGAATCTTTTCTGTATAATTTTTGGGGGGATCTGGTTAAATTTGGCTTCTAATTTGATTTACCTAACTGGTTGAGAATACCATCAAACTAAAATCAGGTTAAAGCTAAACACTTTGGCTTTTTAGACAAGCTTTAATTTAAAATTAAGAGGCAGATAGGACTGGAGAGATGGCTTAGTTCTTCTAGAGGACCAAGTTTGGCTCCTAGCACTCTCATCAGGTGGCTTCAAACTGCTTTCAAACTCCAGCTCCAGGGGATCCCATGTCCTCTTCTGGCTCCTGTATGGCATGCATTCACACAGACACACACGAATAAAAATAATCTTAAATCTTTATAAAAGTAGAAAACATTCTCATGAGTTAGTTTTCTATCTTCTTAGAGATCCCTCCACCAGCAGTCTCAAGTAATTGAAACTGCATTTTCCTTATTATGTATTTTGATTTTTTGTGTTCCTTCATTCATTATATTTTCATGCTTTTATTTCTTTAAATATATTAAACATTTTATGATCTGCCGTTTGTTTCAAAATCTGTGTGATATATATGTATATATAAAATGCTCTTAATTGCACTTATTAAAGAGTATATATATGTGTGTGTGTAAATATACATATTCTGTTTTTTAAAGATAGGATCTCACTATGTAGCCCTGATTGGCCTAGAACTCACTATGTAGACCAGAATGGCCTCAGACACACAGAGATCCACCTGCCTGGGCCTCCCAAGGGGTGGGATTAAAGGTATGTGAGACAATACCGAGCTCTTGTTACTCCTTTTATTTTTGATCATTAAATATTCTCAAGGAGGGTGGAGAGATGGCTCAGAGGTTAAGGACACTGCCTGCTCTTCCAGAGGTCCTGAGTTCAATTCCCAGCAACCACATGGTGGCTCACAACCATCTAAAATGAGATCTGGTGCCCTCTTCTGGCCTGCAGCCATACATGGAGGCAGAACACTGTATTGTATACGTAGTAAATAAAATCTTAAAAAAAAATATTCTCAAGGAGAAGAATGCACAGTCTGATGTATGTATGCTTTTGGAAAGATGACTTGCAAGACCATTCAACCTGAGTGGTTAGGAAGATGTACTTAACTGATAGCCGAGATAGAAAGTCAAATCTAGGAGAGAAAAGATGCAGGAAAGAAATGGTTCACTTTGGCTATACTGAATTTGAAATACTTCCATTGTGGTTTCCTATATCAATACCCTCAAAGAATTTATGCATATAGGAAAATTATAATGCCTACCTCTGCAACAGTACAACCAGCTAATTCAGCTGTTTCTAAGAACCTGGTATTAAGGGTACTGGCTGAAAATAACAACAAGGGAATCATTTATTGAGCAGCTTCGATGTGTCAGCAGCGGTGTTAACCGTTTCATAAACTTTACCTCCTGAAGCATCATAACAAACCTTATTAGAGGAGAGCTCATTATCCGTGTTTTACAAGGGAGGAAGCTAAGGCTACAGAGGACGCCTTGCTTGCTCAAGGGTCAGTCAGTCGGAAGGCGCGCGCGCACACACACATACAAACACACACACACACACACACACACACACAAAGGAGAAATGTTCCTTGGAACAGTGGTCATGGCCGTCATCAGAGAGATACTGAAATTAGGATTTCTCTAACACCTGTCTAACCCAGTAAAACATTAAAACTTCATCCCAGAGGAATAATAACCAATGGCTATATAACGTAACTAAAGTCGTCAGCTTCGCACCAGAGAGCAAAGTAAGATCTATTTTCTGGTGAACTTGACTTGAAGGCATGAACAGAATGGGGATGTAGCTGCCGAAGCTGATTCAGCTCGCCACTCTGTTTTCCCTGGGAACCGGGGATCCTGCCGTCAAAAGAAGTTTGCTTTTCGAACAGCTGGAAACGCCAGAATTGTGACACAGCCTCAAGAACTGAGGCTCCTTGTTCTGAGGTTCACACCGGACCCTCTGTTCCTTTCACACAGGCCTCTTTCTTTCTCACATCTGCCTCTTGGAAGACTTTCCCAGGGCGGGACTGAGCCTGCAGGGCAAGAGGCACTGGCCGCGGGGTTCCAGCGTTCAAAGTGTGAACTAGACCCGGCCTGAACTCTGATGTTTATTGTTCCACTTTTCGGCGTCGGAAGGAGAAATTCGAGATCAATAAACTTCCAGTTGGTGGCGGAGGACAGGTCAGATGCATAAAAGGACCAAGCCTCACAGAGCTGCAAGCTCCCAGGTCTTTAGGTGGAGGGAACCCCGGCTCACTTAGCCCCGCCCCCGCTTGCCTAGCCCCGCCCCGCCGTCGCCATTGGCCGGTCCAAAAGACGCGGGGCGTTGTCGGTTTGAATGGGAGAGCCCGGAGGTCGGCGCAGGCGCAGAGGAGCACAGGCGCCGAGGGCTGCTGGCTGGCGGTGGGACGCCGGGAGAGGCCAGGGGGGCGTCCGAAGCTCTGGCCCACGTGACCTGCCGGGGGCGGGCGCCGGGGGCGCGCTCCGGCCTCCCGCGGTGCCCCTGCCTGGCTCGGCGTCGCCGCGGGGACCCGCCCGGGGGAAGCGCCGTGGTCCCGGGTCTGCGTCCGGAGGCACTCAGCCCTGCAGCGGCAGCGCGTTCCTCGCAGCCGCTGCCCGGAGGGAGGTGAGCGGAGCCTGAGGGGGCGACCGAGAGGGGCGTGGAGGCGGGGGGCGTGTGGCCGGGTCTCGGGCCACCTGAGCTCCACCAGCTCGGGTGACGTTGGGACCTCAGGGCTCGGCGGGGGCTTCGCACCCGCACCGGCGCTCGGCTGGTTTCTTTTAAATGAGGGGTGAGTGGGGAGAGGGTTCTGCAGATCTTGCAAACGTTTGCAGGGATGCAGCGACTTCACGCGTTCACGAGTGTAACAGACAGTAGGTACAAAGCCTTATCCCCGTGGAATCGAATCCGAGACGCGTCGCCGGCCCCTGCTTCCCAAACCAGACAGGTTTTTTTTTTTTTAATTTCAAATCACATTTAAACTCGTGAACTTTTGGAACTCAACCTGTTTTCTACTGGCAGGTGAAACTGGTAGATCGTTGCTAACAATTTTAAATCAGGCGTAAAATGTTGTGAGACCTTTCCCCGAAATCTGTGAACTTATCTTCAAATGAAAAGTGGACAACCCAGTTTCCTTGCATTTTAATGGTAAACAGTGAAGTAATTTTAACTAGTATCATTTGAGCTCTATTGAAACGAGTAAGGGTGGAAATTTTTATTTGCCTCAATGCATAATTTAACCGTACTGTCGGATTAGAAGAGGTACGTTCTTGACTTTCGGGGGCGCGTATTGATTGGAGTGGTTTGTTCGGGAAGTGCCTGTCACCAACGGAGCTGAAGTTTCAGGCTGCTGCTTTGAAAGTTTACACTGAAAATTTCCCGGCATGTTAGTAATCATCCCGATTGCTTTGGATAAAGAAGAACGAACACTTTTGTGTGGGGGTTTCTGCATGCTAGAGCACCGCTCGTTATCCAGAAGTACAAAAGCGAAGATCGCTGTCGTTTGACGACTTGGGGGCGGGGGGGGGGGGGGGGGGGCGGGCTCAGGGGTACCTGACTGTTCGTACCAGGCATTCGTAAGCCCCTCTTGCAAGCTACTTCTAACTTATAATTTAAGAATTGGACTGGCTATGAACTCAGAAAATGTGGGATACTGTGGACGCATGTCCCACAGAAAAAAATAACTGAATTTTTATTAAGTCAGTTCATACAATATTATAAATATGTTTTCATGTAAATTTGAGATTTAATACTAGGCTAATTATGAAAAGGAATGGAATAGAGTCGTTTTTAACGTGGCTCCCTCTGCCTCTATGCTTGAGTTTGAGCCCTGAGCCACGTGAACCCCAGACAAGAGTTCTGTCACTCAAGTACTTCCAGGCTTGTTAATTTATTTCAGATAGTGTTGCTAGGTTTCCAGGGTTGTCCTGCATGTCTCAGCCTCCCCAGTAGCTGGATTACAGCTGTACACAAATTACACCTGTGGTAAAATTACTGACTTTTTTTCTTTCCTTCCTTCCCTCCCTCCCCTCTCCTTCCCCCACCCCCCCCTTCTCTCTTTCAATTTGAGACAGGGTCTCACCGAGTTTGTTCTTGACCAGTGATGTGAAGAAACCCTTCATACTTAGAGTCAAATCCAGGGCAGGTGTATGCTAAACAAAACTGAGCCATATCCCCAGCCTTCGCCTTTTCTTATCCATAAAATATTCCAAGATTTACCAAAAACAAAAAACAAAAAACAAAAAAACAAAAACAAAACCCCAAACCACCAGACTGTGGGTATTTATTTTAAGACTGTAATTAATAAGTTACAAGTGCCAGCTGGTGTGTAGTGTATTTAAATCCCCACACGTCTCCCTCCCATTTGTGGCGCATTATTCTAATTAAAACCGCGTATAGGTTCCGTGTTTTGTTATAAAATGTGAAGGAATATTTCCTCCCTCCTAACTATTGCTTGCTTTTATAGCCTTCTAAATCAAGTTACACTTCCCATTGCTTTTAACCTTTCTAAAAACTTAATTTCTTCATGAATATAGTCTTCACTGTAAAGCAGGAATGTATTTAACTCTTGTTTGTGCATTGTTACAGAATTCTTTCTTGTCTTTCAAAATGCTGGGGGTTCTTGCTTCCACTTGTTCTGAGCTGCACCCCTATCCCAGCATTAGTGAATTCTTTGCTGCCTCCTAGTTTTTGTCGTCTTCTCAGGCAAAAAATCCAAGGAAGACGGTTGGACATCTGTTGTGCACAGATAATTTACTTGGTGTTCTGAGATGACCAGAGAGACTTCTGATTCAGGTTTTGTAGTATTTTTCTCCTCTTTCTCCTCGTCCTACCCCATACAGTGCTGCTAGTTTCTCTCCCTGATGTTGAATTTTGCTATTTTTTGTTGTTGTTGTTGAAAAACAGAAACAAACAAAAAATCCTTATGAGGTTCCCCATTGCAGAAATACACTGCCAAATACGTGTGTCAGCCAGATAGTGAAGTCTCATAATTTCGGTCCTGTTCTTCCTTCTGAAAATCTCGCTCATGATAGTGTATTTGCCCCGAGCAGTCTGAACACGCCACCTCTTTGCTTTTGAGTAGCTTCCCTTAAATAGAATGCCGTGCTTCTGTTTGCCTAATAAGTTCTAACATCCTCCAGTGCCTGGAGTACAAATTTCCTTGCTTCCACAGAGGGTTTTTTTTTTTGTCCTTTTTAATTAGAATTCTTCTCATATAACCTTATAAAATTAAACTGAATGGAAACATTTCCTTCCATAGAAGATGAATAATAACTTGTTTTACGTATAAGATCATGATTTATATATATTTTCCTACAAAAAATTCTAAACTCGGACTTTCTAGGGCCCTTCTTTGGTTGAGTGTAATGTTTTGCATTTAGGATTCATTTTTGCTCTAAAATATATCTGAAGTTGAAGTTGCCTTTGTAAGAGGACTGATCTAGTGTGTTGACTGAGGAAGGACCAGTTCTCATCAGCCTCGCTGTTCAGCTTGTAAATTGTCATGGACATGTGCTGATGGAGGAAAGTTGGCGGCTGACCAGCATTGGTGCAGTACCTGTTGCATCCACTGGGGACACTTTTAGGACCCCAGTCTTGAAATCTTGAGTAACACCCAACAAGCCTTTTCCTGTATAAACATACATGTAATACATGTGATAATTAATTTATGATCAATAGGTGAAGTAATAAATTGATATCTAATAATAAACAGCAGTTGTAGTAATATATGGTAAGGAAATTGTGTCTCTGCTTTTGTGTCTTGAAACCATTAATAAGAACAATAAAGATCACGTGACTAAGACTGCAACACTGTGACCTTTACCTGTCAGGATAGTTGCTGGTAAATGACTGGCAGGGGGCGTGGATACTATGGACACAGTGATGATTTGCTTTCTCGGTAGAGCTAGGGAATCTCATCTTGCATCTCAGAATGGTTCACATGTAAAGCCTTATGAATTATGTGCTTTCTGGAATTTAGCACTTACTAGTTTTGGACTGCCGTTGACTGTAGGTATTGAACTGAAAAGGAAGGTCATGGATGAGAGAATTCCTGTGCTAATCCATGGCTGTGGACTGTGTTTTCAAAGGGCTGGGTACCTGTTTTTAAGGTTTTTCTCAGAGTTGCATGCTTTCCACCGTTGACTAATAATTGTTCCCTCTTTCTCTGTAACAGTAATTGTCATGAGACTATTTTACATTTATTTCTTTGAACTCTTAATTATATAATGTTTGTTCAATAATTTGTGTGATCTCTAAAAAGGTAAAATTTTAACACCTTTATTTATACTAACAAAAAACTACAGATAGGAAATGTTGGTGACATAAACATATATGTTCTTTTTTTCCTTTTTAGAAATTGTGTTTAGGTTGGAGAGATGGCTCAGAGGTTAAGAACACTGACTGCTCTTCCAGAGGTCCTGAGTTCAGTTCCTTAAACCACATGGTGGCTCACAACCATCTGTAATGAGATCTGGTGCCTCTGGTGCAGGCAGAACACTGTATATATAATAATAAATAGATCTTTTAAAAAAGTTTAGAATGTCTAAAATGTTACTGAATTTTCTGATGATGTTATGTAAATAACCTGAGAAGGACCAGGACTCAACGCCACAAGGGACTTTTGAATGTACACCTTTCTTTTTCTAGCTCACAAGCCCACTCCCATTCTCATAAATGCCTTTTCTCTCTCTCTTTCTCTCTGTCTCTGTCTCTCTCTCTCTGTCTCTCTCTGTCTCTGTCTCTGTCTCTCTCTCTTTTTCTGAGACAGAGTTTCTCTATGTAGCCCTGGCTGTTCTGGAACTCACCATGTAGACCAGATCAGGCTGGCCTCAAACTCACAGAGATCCACCTACCTCTGCCTCCCAAGTGCTGGGATTAAAGGTGTGCACCACCACCGGCTGGCCTCAAATGTCTTCCCTTTTAATAAATGGCCTTTATTTCCATTCTCATTTTCTCTACAGCTGACTTTTACATCAGTGTATCCAATTTAAGTATTAATCATAATTATCTAGAGATCATTTTTGCTCAATCCATTACAACTCATTGAAAATGGTGTACGCAGTGGCACTTTCTTTATTCCTAGCGCTTAGGAGGCAGAGGCAGGCAGATCTCTGAGTTCAAGGTCAGCTTCATCTATATAGCAAGTTCCAGGACAACCAGAGCTACATAGAAAGATCCTGTCTCAGAAAACAACAACAAACAAAAAAACAAATTCCCAATACTTTGAAAGCTTGTTAATTTTATTGATGGAGTGCTCTTGTACACTGTAAAGATTTGTCACTCAGTTTAATAAAATACTGATTGGCTAGTAGTCAGGAAGTGTAGTCGGGTGACCAGACTAAGAATTTTGGGAAGAGGAAAGGCAGAGAGTCAGTCGCAAGCCAGAAGCAGAGGAAGCAAGATGAGAATGCTGTGCTGAGAAAAGGTACCAAGCCACACAGCCAAACATAAACAAGGATTATGGGTTAATTTAAGTTGTAAGACCTAGTTAATAATAAGCCTGAGCTAATAGGCCAAACAGTTTATAATTAATATAAGCATGTTTTTGGGGGACTGAATGGCTACAGGACCTGGCTGGACAGAAACTTCCATCTCCAATGGAGTTAAAAGATAATGTCTATTTGAAATAGTTTTGGTAGAAATGAAAAATTTAAATTCTGGAGTATATGATGAGAAATAAAACCAACTAACGGGGAAGTATTAGTTTTACCGCCAAGAACATATTTAGTATAAAGCCTTTTTCTTTTATTTGACCATGTTTCATAGTCTTTGCTCGCACAGTGAGTGATGGGAATCAGACGCAGTTTATCATGAGTGCTGGCTGGGTGTTCTTTCACTGAACTAGCAACCGCCAGCCCTAACACACGTGTAACTTTAAATATTTGTCAGTAGTCATGTTGGAAACAAATCCTGGTGACACATGCCTGTGCTCCAGTCCCATGGGAGTAGGAGGGAAGAAGATCGGGGTTCAAGGGTAGCCTGGGTGACAGGAAATCCTGTCTCAACTCCCTCCCTCACCCAGCTCCCCCCTCCGCCGCACAACAAACAAAACAAAATAGGGTTGTGGGGTTGTGTGTCCATAATCCCACATTGTGAGGCAGATGCAAGGAGGGTCATGGGGGTTTGCCAGCAAGCCAGCCTCGCTGAGGTGACAAGATTGAAGTTCAGTGACCTGTCTCAAAAATTTAAAATGGAGAGTAATAGAGGAAAATAATCCATCATGACCTGTGACCTTTCCACATGCATGTGAGAGTACACAATTCTGCATTCATATGTGCACACAGCCATGTGACATTTACACATAAAAGTAAACACAAATCTTTTGGTGCAGGATTTTTATTTCAGTAACGACTGTGTCAGAGAAGAAATTGACGAAGACTAGACTCTTGCTAAAACAGCCTTCCTATGACATTGAAGATTTTAAGTAAATAGTTCACCCTCTATTAAATTGTTACAATGGCTAAAGATTGTAGTCAAAAGACAGCAGCTTTTGATTAGTCTTTATCAGAGTAATTTAGGTTGACTCCATGTGTGATACAAAAAGTGTGGCTTTATCGTCCCAGTCAGGTCTTTAATTTTTTTCTGACTTAAGTGCTGCTAAACCCTAAAATGCTAAAATGGTGCCGTGCAGAAAATTACATCTGCAGTGCTTTGTATAGACGCTGGGAGACTTGACCTCACATGCAGCGTTTGACTCCAACATGGGCCTCCTTCCTGCTGGTGACAGTGCTGGGGTGAAGGCTTGACATACTCAGACCCCTTTCTGTTAAAGTGCAGGTGTTCTGTGTCCCTTTACTTTGAAATTTTATGTGTGGGTTTTGGCAATCCAGGCAGCTGGAGTCCTTTATATGATGGGAAAAAATAGAAATGTTTGTCCAACCAAGAAAAGAAGGTTATACATTTAGCCCTTAGTATCAAAGTGGAGTGGTCCTAGGGCCCTTAAGATATCCAAGAATAAAAAGTGTTTGAGGAGGGTGGAGAGGTGACTCAGCAGTTAAGAGTGTTTGCTCTTCTTCCAGAGGACCAGAGTTCAGCTCCTGGCACCCACATTGATTGGCTGGTTCACAGCAACCTGTATCCAGCCTGTGCCAGGGGATCTAATGCCCTTTTCTGGCCTCTGACAGCAACTGCGTACACTCACACATGCATAAATAAAAATGATAAAAGTAAATTATTAAAAATAGTTTGGAATTATGGTCTTACTTTCATGTATTCTTTATCATGACTCATGTGAATTAATTTTAGATGCATTTGAATGAATTCCAATGTTTTTTGGCTTGTTGGATAAGATTAAATGAATTAACTTCAGATATTCTTTTGTCTGGTGTGTTCATTTGGAATCATTTTGGCTTCATTTGGAATCTCTAACTATTGCCTTGACTCTCCTCCTCCTCCTCTTCCTCCTTTTCTTTCTTCTCCTAAGTATACATTGTTCTGCCAGAAGAGGACACCAGATCTCATTATAGATGGTTGTGAGCCACCATGTGGTTGCTGGGAATTGAACTCAGAACCTCTGGAAGAGCAGCCAGTGCTCTTAACCTCTGAGCCATTTCTCCAGCCCTGGCAAATATCCTTCTGTGTTCCTCTATATTAACAACCCATTCTTTTGTTTTACACTTTTTTAATTCAGAGTTTGAGATTTATTTCGTTTTTAATCATGTGTGCGTGTGACTACAGGCGTCCTTAGAGGTCAGAGGTTTCAGATCTCCTACAGCTGTGGTTCTCAACCTGTGGGTTGTGACTCCCTTTTCATGTGGGTCACCTAAGATCTTCAGAAAACAGAGATACTTACTATTTGTAACAGTAGCTAAATTACAGTTGTGAAGTAGCAACAAAATTAACTTTATTATGGTGGGGTTCACCACAGCTGGAGGAGCTGTGTCAAAAGGTTGCAGCAGTAGGAAGGCGGAGCACCACTGTCCTAGAGACAGAGTTACAGTAGTTGTAAGCCCCTGATGGGGTGCTGGGACTCATACTTGTATCATATCTGCAAGAACAGTATAGACTCATAAGTGCTGAGCCATTTCTCCAGCCGTGAGTGTGTGTGTGTGTGTTGTGAATCAGCTTCCTACACTTACTGTCCTCTTAATTTTATGTGTATTCCTTATACTTGCTAACTGGTTTCCACTTACCTTTGGAATAAAGTTGGAATAGAAATAGACTTTGAGGAGCTGAGGATGTACCTCCAGGGCAGAGCACTTACTTAGCCTGCCTTAGGCTGCAGATTCAGTCCTCAGCACCGAGGTCTGGGAGTGGAGTTAGACTCCACTCACAGGCTCAAAATGACCAGTTTACCTAGGGCAGGGTTTCTCTAGAGGTGGCTGTTTTGGAATCCTGCTTTACTTCCTCCATATTTATTACCGTGATGAGCCTGCGTTACTAGCGCCTGCACTCTGAATTCTAATATAGCAGGGCCTTGCTTTGAGTTGTTCTTGTTTGTTCCTCTTTATTATTTCTGTTCACGTTGATGAAAGGCTGCTGTATTTAACATGAAATATTATAACTAAGGAGATTTAAGGAATTTGCGTATTCATTGTATGTTAGAGAGAACTAATAGGATGCAAAAGATGTAAAGAGTTTAGATGACCTGAGGTGGGGGAAGAAAGACAGCTTACTTGGTGAGTGCTGCCGATATGTGTACATCTTTTTTTAGATTTACTTATGTGCATGAGTGTTTTGCTTGCATGTAGGTATGTGCACTGCAGGCATGTCTGGTACCGGCAGAAACCAGAAGGCATCAGATACCTTGGAACTGGAGCTGCAGGTGGTTGTGAGCCATGAGGGTCCTGGGAATGGAACCCAGGTCCTCTGCAAGAGCAACGGGTGCTGGTAACCAGCAGGCCATCTTTCCTGTTGCATTTATGGAGACCTTTAAAAGAAGCAGATTAAAAGTTACTGTCTTTTAAGTTGGAGTCAGTAGCAAATAGTATAGATAAATTCGTAGAAGTGGAAAGTGTAGCTATGTTCCATCGGCTCCCCATCCCCATGGTGTAGTTTGAGAACTCTGTCAGTGGAGTGAACCTCGGCAGGATTTCCAGTCTGCACTCGTTGTATGCTGTGGACAATACCTAAAATCCACTTGGTGTGTCTAGGGAGTTTTCCTGTGTGACTTTCTAATCCAAGAGTCCTATGCTACTTCTTCCTGTGTGCTTCGGCCAGTTCTGGGATATTTTCTTTATTTCTTTATGGTCAGACACAAGCATGCTACCCCTGATGCCACCGCTGTTGACCTTGGTTTTTGGAGCATTGTTGGGAGATGCATCGGGGAATAAATGTGTCTTGCAAATTATTAGCTGTGGTCTTACTGAAAGTTGAGACTGAAGCTTGACCACTTCTCACTGGTCTCTCCGAACTCTCATTTTCATTTGCAGTTTCTGTCATTAAAATCTTATTCTAGCCAGGCGGCGGTGGCTCATGCCTTTAATCCCAGCACTCGGGAGGCAGAGGCAGGCGGATGGATCTCTATGAGTTTGAGGGCAGCCTGGTCTACAAAGAAAGTTCCATGACAGGCTCAAAAGCTACACAGGGAAACTGTAGTAATAGGAGCGTTGGGTGCCGTTCTGTTGTATTAGGAGCGGCGGGGCTGCATCCCCAGCACCCCAGCCGCCTGCTAGCTTATGCCCCGAAATAACAACACACAAATTGTATTCATTTAAACACTGCTTGGCCCCTTAGCTCTAGCCCTTACTGGCTAATTCTGATATCCGGATCAACAAAAAACAAAAAAGACAAAAAACTTACTCTAATGAACAATTTAATAATGTGAATGTAATTAATGTTGCTCTTATGTGTATTTATAATACACATATCCTACTAGCATTTCTGTATATAAATATGCATACACACAAATGTGGTGCTGGATATGAACCATTTGTTAGCTGTGCAGTACGGAAAAGAGTGAACACATTGTTACAAAGTTGGTTGAGCAGCGAATCTTGAGTCAAGAATTGCTTGTCTGCCCAATGAGCAGTTTTAATACGTCAGGTGCAGGAGCACTTGTGTGGCGTGTTGAGGACCTGTGTTGAAAGAGAAGAGAGAATAAAATGCTACCCCATTGTTGCAGAGAGTAAATTTGGGGGCAATAAATTTGAGAATTCTAAAACCATTTTGACTGTTTCCTTCAGAGTTCTTTGTGGTGGGGCACACCTACCTTTACTCTCGGGACTAGGGAATTGGAGGCAGGAGGATCAGGAATTTGCTACCCTGGGCTACATGAGATCCTAGATTGGAAAAAAAAAAATCAGTTCACCAGTCACTGAATCAATGATGTAGTTTTTGTTTGCAGTTTTTATCAGATAAGGTATTTTTGCAACTTCCTATGTATACGTTTGCTAATTAAACATGTAAACATCTTGCATTTTTACAGTATGAAGCTCACATCTTAGTAAAAGTTGGAATTCGATTATCTCATAGATGAAGGTATTTAAATACAACTTAACTTTAAGTAGGACAAGATCTAATACCTTTCCTTGCTTGTGAATGACCGGCCAGATGTCATAGTGAATAGCGGAAGACTGTCTGATTGCCGATTTGGCTGCTCGTGTTGTCTAGATGCCCTTCAGAGCAATTGTTCTGAGTGTCTACACGAATTCAGTTGTGTTTTTAAAAGGGAGAAAAGTACACAATGGGATTGAGGGGGGCAGGGCAAGAGGAAGAGGCTTGTTGGGTTAAGAGCTGCAGCTTATCTTTTCAGCCTTAAGTTATTGCTTCCTTTATTGGGCAAGAGAAGGAATAGGAAGAGCAGTATTGTATGTTCCGTACATGCCAAGCTGGTGGCTTATGTGAAAAGCTCATTTGTCTAGGCAGCGTTGACAGTCTCCCAAGGCTGACCCCTCCCCCCTTTACCTCTCTCTGCACTAACAGCATCCACGACAGAGCAAGGCTTGTTCATTATTTACGGTCGGACTGTGCTGTAGCCATGACACTTACAGGGTGTTAGATGGGAGAAGAATTAGGCTTGATTGTAGATGGCGGTGTGAAGAAAAGCCCAGAAAAAGGTGCAGAAATGAAGACCACATAAACTAGGAGACAGCCTTGCAGTAGAACTGAGAACAGGCAGCAGCTGTTCGCTTTGCAAACGCTGTGAAATGTCGAGCAGTCTCACTTGTACAGGCTTGTTGACAGCGCTGAGATTCAGGACTTTACAGTTACATCTTTGCTTATTTGTTTCCTAATTTCTGCCATAAAGGCTACAGTTTCATCTGATGCGCTCATTTCTGGGCTGTGTCTGGGTGTGGACCTTCTCTGTGTTGGGACTTGTGCTGCTTCTGTCTGCCGATTGGTGCCTCTGAGTTTGAAAACTGCTCAGCCTTTATCCTTTAGATTGTATCTGCTCTTTCCTTCTGGTGCTCCTGTTCCGTCCGTTGAGCCACTCTTCTGCTTCCCTCTCACACTCAACCTTTTCTTCTATTTGCTTATTTTTCTACCTGCGTCTACCCTGCTGCCTAACTAGTGCATCAGATTATGAATGCCAGTCTTTGTGACAGTTCATTTAGTTAATAATAGCAAGGATAGGAGTATAAATGTTTACAGTACAAATGCCTACCAACAGAAAATTGAAAAATACGCTTGCTATATAATGGAGAGTGGAATGGAGATAAAAATATGCACATTGTAGCTACGGGCAGCAATGATTTAAGTGAATCTCAGAAACAGTGTTGAAGAAAACCTTAGAAAGCGAAAAGCTGTGTTGCTTAGGGCTGTGTGCACACTTGAGGTGAAGTTGTTAAGCAAGAGAATGATGAGTCCATTTAGAGACCTCTGACAGAGGACATGAACGCATGGAGAAGTTGGGGTATCCAAGAGAGTCTCAGGGTGGCGGGGGTGCACGTTGTGAGTTGCCTTAATTAAACATTTGGTTCTCATTCTTTCTCCTTTATACGTATTTCCTAAATTCTCTTTGTGCCTACTTGATATTAATGCAACTGTTTTAAAGGACTTAAATATGCTCAGAGCAAATGAATGCAAACATAGTTTAATTACCAGTGTGCTATCATCTTGAAAAGAGGTCGATAGAGTTTAGTTGACTTATTTAGATAGGTGTTGGACTCTTGATTTGTTTATAGCATCTTTTAAGAGCTCAAAGTATCATGATTTTATTTTAAAGTATTGATCTGATACATTGCTTTTGCTCGTTTGCTAGTAATAATTCCGTAAGATGATTATACTTGGAAACAATGTTAAATTTGAAGTGCAGTTCTCAGGCAAACCTCTCCGAGTCACATCCTTGTTGCTAATCTCCGCGGTGGCATCCAGCTGTCCGCTGTCGGCTGCGTCTGCAGTGGCTGGCCGGACCCGTGGTCGGTCAATGGCATTAGCTATGTGATGGTGTACAGCTCAGTGGCTGCAGGTTAATCTTTGGAAAGAGGACTTCCAGCAAAGCATCTTGTATTCCTTTTGCAGAAATGTTGCGGAAGGGGCCAGAGGCGCAAGGATTTGGGACACACGTGCACCTTTAAGCTACCTGACATTGACCTCCTTTCATTATTAATAAAGAAGAAGCAGGAGCTTAGGATGTATTAACTGTCTCATTAATGTACTAACCGGACAGTCTGCAAACTCCTCTGCGCGCTAAAGACCTGGACTGAACAGGAGACAGTAATTTCACGTTTCTCAGCTTATAATATGACTCGATGGAGGGAAATTTGTTAACCATGAGGGAAGACCATTCTTTTCATGTTCGCTACAGGTAAGACTGCTGCTCTCTGAGTGTGTGGCTCTTCTCTGTGTAGTCATGTATTTAGTTCTTGTCCATTTCAATTTTCAATTCAAAATTCTCAAAACATACCAACTAAATTTTGTGTATTCTGTATGCAGTTTTGTGGTGGTGGTAAGTTTCTGTATACTTTTGTGGGAAGATGGCGGTAGAGACCATATGTACTGAAATTTATTGATATTCTCTGTAGGAACTTGTGAATAGCTGCTTTCTATTTTGTAACTTGTGCATTATAAATAGGAAAATGGAATCCACTTTAAGACTGTCGTGGGTAGTGGTTGGACCAGCTGACTTTTCTGCTTCACCTTTCAGAGCAGAGAGGATAGAGAAGGTTGGAGTGAGTAGGTGCTTTCTAACCCTGACAGATCTACAGCTCAGTAGTTAGTGAGAAAACACTAACGGCTCGTCTGATAGGAGTAAAGCAAGCTATTTCTGTTATTCGTTATTCTAGAAGTTCCGGTCCAACCATAAAACCATTACTCAGATGTAACAGTAGATTCTCCCTCAAAATGTGTGGATGAAAGGCACCAGAAGTTCCTAGTGATGAGCAGAATTCCAGTCAGTGTCTGTCTCTGTTTCTCTCCCACTGGGGATTGAGTCCATGGCCTGTGTGTGGCAGGCAAGTGCTTTGCAGCTGAGCTAATGGTCTCAGCACTCAGACTGTCCCATGTGAGGTGCTTGTTACTAATCCTCCCTTTCTTAACCTATGTTTAATAGGAGATTTATACTGTGAAATAGATGGCTCGTGTTAGGATGTGGTGCCAAGGAAGGTTATGTAAAGTTAGGATCCCTTCTTCCCTCCCTCCTCCCTCCTCCCTCCTCCCTCCTCCTTCCTCCTTCCCCTTCCTCCCTTCTTCCTCTCCCTCTCTCCCTCTCTCTCCTGTGTGCGCGCACGTGTGCATACATGTGTGTTGCATGATGTGGAGGCCAGAGGACAGCTTCAGTGGCATTCTTCAGGTGCCATCTACCTTTTCTAAAGACAGGATCTTTGACTGGCCTGGAACTTTCCAGAAGGGGTTGGCTGATCAGCAGGCCTAGGGATCCATCTAATTCTGCCTCCTAGCTCTGGGATTACAAGAATGTGGCACAACACCTAGCATTTAGATGTAGTTCTAGGCTATAACTCTTTGTGGTTTTTTTAATTTGAAAAATAGATTTGTTTGTTTGTTTGTTTGTTTTGTTTATTTGCGCTGTGTGTGTGTGTGTGTGTGTGTGTGTGTGTCTTGGGGAACAGGGTGTGTTTGCCATAGTGTACATTTGGAAGTCAGAAGACAGTTTGTGTGAATTGGTTCTCTCCTTTCACAGGTGTGGATTCTGAGATGGAGCTCAGGTTGCTGGGCTTGGTGATAACCACCATCACCCACTGGACCACCTTACAGGCCTAGAACTCATGTCCTTGTGCATGCGCTTTTCTAACCGGACTGCCTCCCCAGCCTACTAAGGACATTTTTATTAAAAATTAAAGAAAAAAACCCTCAGGCTGCTGAGATCAGTCAGTAGAAGAGGCACTTGAAACGTAAACTGGCAGCCTGAGTTGCCATGGTGTTCAGTTTAAACCAGTGGTATACAGTTTAATCCCGTGGTATGCAGTTTAATCCCGTGGTATGCAGTTTAATCCCGTGGTGTGCGGTTTAATCCCGTGGTATGCAGTTTAATCCCGTGGTGTGCGGTTTAATCCCGTGGTATGCAGTTTAATCCCATGGTGTGCGGTTTAATCCCGTGGTGTGCGGTTTAATCCCGTGGTATCCAGTTTAATCCTGTGGCGTGCGGTTTAATCCCGTGGTGTGCGGTTTAATCCCGTGGTGTGCGGTTTAATCCCGTGGTGTGCGGTTTAATCCCGTGGTATGCAGTTTAATCCCGTGGTGTGCGGTTTAATCCCGTGGTATGCAGTTTAATCCCGTGGTGTGCGGTTTAATCCCGTGGTATGCAGTTTAATCCCGTGGTGTGCGGTTTAATCCCGTGGTGTGCGGTTTAATCCCGTGGTGTGCGGTTTAATCCCGTGGTGTGCGGTTTAATCCCGTGGTGTGCGGTTTAATCCCGTGGTGTGCGGTTTAATCCCGTGGTATGCGGTTTAACCCCATGGTATGCCCTGAAAGTCAAGAAAGAGTTGACTCTCAGCAGTTGGCCTCACTGGCATGCAGTGGTACATGTATGCAGGTGTGTGTATGCACACATACATACACAGTAAGTAAATGTTCCTTTTTTGAAAGCAAGGTATGGTGGCTCATACCTGTAATCTCAGCACTCGGGATTGAAACAGGAGTTTTGCTGTGAGTCCAGCCAGCCTGAGCTATATACTGGTTTCTAGTTTAGGCTACAGAGTAAGACCTTGTCTCAAAAAAGCAAGAATATTTTCAAATAAAGGAGAATGGAAGGCATTCAACCTTGGCCAAGCATTTACTATGAAGTACTCCCGTCTAAACCCCAGGCTGTATCCTCCCAGACCTGAAAGGTTACTTCTCGTCTTTTCACATACTCAGTCCTGCGGGAAGCACTGCCACGTGATCTCTTGAGTGTTCCGTAGAGTCTTCTGCCCATCTGCATCTTTCCCACCCTGCAGTGGTTCAGGTTCCCAGTGTCTTCCCTCCTTCCTCCCAACATTACCCATGCTTACCTTCCAGGAATCACCTTAAAATTTGCCACTGGGAGCTCAGTGAAAACAGAGCTAACCGTGCAGTCCCGGGCGGCCCCTAGATGCCTAGATGAGCAGTGTGAGCCGCTCCACCTTCTGCCTTTGTGCCTGGGCCATACGCTTCCCTTGTGCTGCTCTCTATCCACACTGTGCACTGTGCTGCTCGGTGGCTCGGTGTTTAGCTTGGGCGTGTGCATGGTGACTTGAATCCTCTTCCTACTGTCTTGGTTTAGCTCATTCTACTCATGCCTAAGAGTTAGCCCAGAGACCCTGATGGAAACTTTTCCTAAGCTTGATAGTTTGCTCAAATTGTGACCTGCACAAACTGTCTTTAGGTGGAAGGGCTGTTTGTCCTTCTTTACCTCTCTCCTATTTCTCTGATTGCTAGCGCCTCAGGGCAGCACAGTTGCCTAGCTTTCGTTTGGTATGCATGCCTGTTGAACTTTGTAGAATGTAACCATCAGATGAACCGGGAACACATTTATCTGTCTTTTGATCCTTGTGAGTGCTATGCCCTGTGGTACAGTAGAAGAACTGCAGATGAGGAGGAAAAGATTGGATCCCTGCCTGTAGGGAGATCTTAGTTTTCTTCTTTTTCCGTGACAGGTCAGACCTGGTTGCACATTGCTATAGGACTTCCCGAAGGAAAGACTTGTCACAGTAGTGAACATCCCGAGCACCCCTGGCCCCCTCCGTGCTCTTAACACAGCATTCTGTAGAGGGTAGCCTGTGTGCAGCTTCCGGTCATGATGTGATGTGTGTGTCTAGTCTAGGTTCCTCTGCTACAGGGTCCTCTGTAGTAAATACTTAGCGTGCCATGTCTTAGACATCTGGTTCCTTCGTTGTAGAATTCCTCGTCTATAGGAATCTCTGTAGTTCAGTGACAGCAACTTCGAAGTATTTCCCTTGATAACAGAGGAAGCTTCCTCCCAGGGGACATCAGAAAATACTTTACACCTGTTTAGGAACATGAATGCTAACAACAAAATTAGAACATTTCTAAACCTTAAAAAATTCTGATTGACTTTAGAGAATTTTAGGTATGATAAAATAATCTCTCTCTCTTTCTCGGTTTTGAGTCAGGGTCTTACTATGTGCCCAGGTTAGCCTCAAACTCCAGAGCTCAAGTAACCCTTACCTCTTTCTTCCAAGTGCTTTAATCTTAATGATGTTAAAATACTCTTTAGCAATGCACACTAAATATTTGTTAGTGAAGTTATATGCATTCTGGAATTTACTTCAGGATAATCTGGGGTTGGAGTGAGTTTAGTTGTAGAGCTGAAACGATCGCACTGGTAATTGTGAGGTTGAAAGATGGGTACATTATATTCATTACACTAGCTTCTACAGTTTTGTATTTCTTTGGGACCTGCCCTTCTTTGTCCTTGTCACACGAAAATTCTTCAGTACTTAGACATTATAAAAAATAAGACGACAACATTCAAGTAAAAAGAGTAACCACAAGCTGGAGAGATGGCTCGGCAGTTAAGAATTTCTGCCCTTACAGAGGACTCGAGTTTGATTCCCAGCATCCATGTCAGACTCACGACCACCTGCAAGTCCATCCAGCTCCAGGGAATCTGATGTTCTCTTCTGGCCTCTGAGGGCACACACACACATGTGGCAGGGGGTTGGGGGTGCGGGAGGCATACATGAATACAAATGAAAACAAGTATTTCTTAAAAAGAAAGTAAAATAGGACTGGGGAGGTGTCTCAGTGGGTAAGAGTGTTTGCTGCCTAGGTATGAGGACCTGAGTTCAGATCCAGCACTCACATGAAGGCTAGGGGTGGCCACGTGTGTAACCCTGTTGCTGGGGTGAGGTAGAGACACTTACTGGCCATTACTTGAAAGACCCTGTCTCATGGGGATAAGCCTGAGAGTGATATCTCAGAACACACCATGCCTCCATTGACCTCTGAACCCACAAACATGCATATCATACATACACCAAACACACCTATAAATAAAATGAAAATATTTTAAAAGATACAATTTAGGGACTGCTGTGGTGGGGAGGGTCCTGCAGTTGGTAAAATGCTTGCCCTACCTTCAGTGGTCCTGAGTTTAATCCCTAGAACTCATATGCAGAAACAAACAAAAAACAGCAAAAACTCAAACAAACAAAATCCAGGCTCAGTGGCACATTGCTGTGGAGGCAGAAACTCGGATTTCTGGAAGTCACTGGCAGCCAGTCCAGCCTACTCAGCAGGCTCAGGCCAGTTAGAGCCCTTCTCAAGGCTCCCAAGGAGCAGCACGGAGCTTTTCCTCAGGTCCCTGCGCATACACAGAGCAGCATACACATGACAGACACAAACAGCGAAATAGAATTTGGTATTGAGTTCAGTTTTGCTAAAGAATGTAATTGCTAATATTCCTTCCTGACGCCAAGGAGGTAGCTCAGTTGGTGGAATACTCTTTTGCGTGCCTAACCTGAATGAACCCCAGCAGAGTATAGACCAGGTGTGGCAACTCACCCAGCTGTAATCTCAACACTCAGTATGGAGACAGGAAAATAAGAAGCTCAAGGTCGTTCTTTCTTAAGCAGAGTCAAATCAAATCTGGGATATATGAAACCTGTCTCAAAAAAATAGCAATAATAATACTATTATTTTCCTAAGATAGTTTGAGGTAACAAGGAACACTAGATTAGAAAACAAAGAAACAATTTATATCCTTAGCTTTTCCGCCATGTGATCATTAAGCCAATCAGATAACCTATCTGAGCATCTATTTCCCCTTCTGTTATTTTGGGAGATGTAAATTTGAAACTTATTATATAAAATTTAAAGCTTAGGGCTGAAGAGGTGGTTCATTGTTTAAGAGCACTTGTTGCTCTTGCAGAGGACATGGCTTCCATTCCCAGCACCCTTGTGGTGGTTCACAGCTCTTCATAACTTCAATCCTAAGGGAGCTGAAGCCCTCTTCTGACCTCCTCTGGCATCCAGCACACATGTGATGCTCAAACATACATGCAGGCGAAACACACCATAAAACGAATAAACCTAAAAAAATTGTCTAATTAAACTGTGAATCCTAGTACATTTGCAGTGCTTTTTCTTCCACAAATAAAGTAGAACAACTCGACCTATTGATAAGTAAGATACAGACAGTTTATAGGAGCCAGGACTGCTGGTGGAAAGGTCTATGCCCGAGGAGAGTACGAGAGCAGGACTAGGCTTTATGAAAGGAGGTGGTGGACGGTGCTCCTGGTTTGAGGTTGTAAGTCCCAGCTCCCATCATCATCTATCCTGAGAAACCTTTGGAGGAATCAGATATGGACATAATCAGTATTATTGGGCGTTTTTAAGGGCAGCTTCAAGATTTTAATCCTGTTTTGCTTTGACTGATATAATTTGAATGCAAGAAATTAAAATTAAGGTGGTAATGAAGATGCTAAATGTCAAAATCTATTGTAGAAGTGAGAAAAGTTTGGCATCGAAATGCCAGACTTGTGCAGAAGAGGAATTATACCTGACATATTTGTATTAGTTACTTCCTGATTATAAAATGCCTGACCTAGACTTGAGGAAGCGAGGGTTTATTTTTGCTTACAGGTTGATGGTACAGTCCCTCAGGGCAAGGATTGCATGGCCGCGGAGACAGTGGTCACTTTCTGTCCATACTCAGGAGGTAGAAAGCAGGGACTCTGGTATTCAGATCACTTTCAGTTTTTTTTTTTAAGATTTATTTATTATGTATACAACATTCTGCCTGCATATATGCCTACAGGCCAGAAGAGGGCGCCAGATCTCTCTAGAGATGTTTGTGAGCCACCATATGGTTGCTGGGAATTGAACTCGGGACCTCTGGAAGAGCAGCCATAGCTCTTAACCACTGAGCCATCTCTCCAGCCCTCACTTTCAGTTTTATTCAAGTCCAGGATCCCTGCCTGTGAAAGGTGCTGTTGCCGGTCAGGGAGAATGCGCCCCAGTTCATGTAGAAACCCTTCACAGACAGACACCACAAGGTGCTGTTCCCAGTCAGGGAGAGTGCGCCCCAGTTCATGTAGAAACCCTTCACAGACAACACAAGGTGCTGGTCCCCTTCAGGGAGAGTGTGCCCCAGTTCATGTAGAAACCCTTCACAGACAACACAAGGTGCTGTTCCCAGTCAGGGAGAGTGTGCCCCAGTTCATGTAGAAACCCTTCACAGACACACTGAGAAGCTTTGCTCAAGGCGATCCTGTCAATTGACAGTCTACATAAACCGTCTGGTTTGCTCTGCTTACATTTATTCAAAGCAGTTCTTTGATTGTGCATCTAGACAGGCTGCCAGGAGCGACTAAGAAGCCCTGTCAGAGAGGAATTGCCCTGGCCTGGTTCCTGCAGCTGAGTGTGCTTTGTCTTCACCCCAGCTGGTAAACAGATGAAGTAATTCTCTTTTCTCACAGTGACAGAGAGGATAGGAAAATTTCTCTGTCATTTAATGATCTTCTAAAAATGCATAAGCTTAACTTGCTATATTTTACAATTCCAAATATTTGATTGGAGTTTAGGGATTTTGTTGCGATATTAACTTGTTTCTTCATAATATATAGTAGAGTCATAGTATGTCTGCATTGACAGTCCCCTAGATAGTTTTGAATTTTAGCTCAGACATTAGTTACTATAGTAACTTAATTTTTCCTATGAACATTCTCACAATCTCAGAGGACAGTGAGGTAGGTCAGCGGGGTTCCAGTTGACTATTATGGTTTCTGGTAATAACTACATAAAAATGTCTTTCCAAAAGTATGTAACTTGGACTGGGGGATGTCTCCGTGGGTAAGGTGGGTTACTGGCATGAGGGCCTGAATCCAGATCTCAGCACCCGTGCAGTGTCGCAGCCGGGTGTGGTAGCACGCTTGTAGCCTCCAGCCAGACAGTACAGCCAAATTGGTGCGCTCAGGGTTCACAGGCAGACTGTCTCAAAGGTACAGTGGAGAGCGACGAAGAAGACCCTTGCCTTCGGTCTCTGACCTTGCCAACTGTACACACAGGCAAGCAAAGCTTCACATCCATGCGTACACAAATGTGTAACTCTTATGATACTGTTTTGTCGTCATATAGAGCAGACAGAACACACCCATACACACAAAATAAATTTTACTATGTATTATATCATTTGGATTGATGATGTCATGTTGTATGAATAAACTTAGAAATCCAGAAGGCCATGTATTTGTACTGGTGATACTTACTTTATATGTATGCTTGCTTTATATGTATGCAGGCAAACACATAGATCCTGTTTGTAAATGCCTTATTTATGAATAATTCTGCTTGTCTCTGATGTCCTGTGTAACCCAGTCATCCCGAATTGAGAGCACCGCTGTCTGACCATTGCCCTACTCTCTCTCCCTCTGTGGAATTATGTGCCATGCTTGGCTGCATATTTTTTTTTTTATTATTTTTGAGTATGAGTGTTCTGTCTGTTGATATGTCTGTGTACCACATGGGCCTAGTACCCGAGAAGGCCAGAAGAAGGTATTGGATTCCCCAGGACTGGAATTACAGATGGTTGTGAGCCACCAAGTAGACACTGGAAATCAAACCCAAGTCCTCTAGGAGAGCAGCAGTGCTCTTATCCACTGAGCCATCTCTCCAGCCATGCTTGTCACAGCAGTATTTATTGCTATAAATCTCCTTGTGTAGACGTCTTGTGAATTGTGGAACTATACTCTCAAGTTCTGTTCCTAGAAGAGAAAATGCGTTTTAGATATTTCTTACACAAGAATGTTTAGGTTAAAATTTTAGTAGGAAGATTTTATATACATATATATGTATACATACATACATATACACACATACACACACACACTTTTTTCTCTTTTCCTAATGTTTCCTGCTGGTAGTTCTTAGGTGGCCACTGGTTCCGGTATTCAGACAAAGACAAACTGGTTCAGATGCCTCATCTAGCAGCTTTCATGGAAAGGGAAGTTTTCGCTTGTGAAAGACAAGAAGAGTTTGTTAATTTCAACCCTGTGGATAAAGAAATGTAACTAGCTGCTGTGGGGTGCCTGCCTGTGATCCCGGCACTCTGGAGCCTGAGGCCGGAGGACCTCCAGTTCAAGGCCAGCCTGGCTACATAGTGAGGCTGATTCAAGAAAGAAAAAAATTAGGGGAAAAATGGATAAATAGTAGCTGACCAAATACCTGTACAAGACTGGGGCCCGTCAACAGTCCATCGTGGATGGGGGAGGGGCTCATAAGACCTCACCTTCTGAAGAGCTGTAGACAGTTAATGGTTGCTAGGAGACAGGGAGTCATATTCCCAGTGTTGTAGCCACTGGTAAGTTGCCCACTTGAAGTGAATGACTCATGCTCATTCAGGCGGGCACCCTACACACATCCATCCATTGTAAGTGTTACACTTACCCAGGAAGCTAAGAGGGCTCCTTGTTGGGAAGAAGAAAGGTTTGGCAGTACAGGGAGAGTGTAAGAGAGGGTAAGGGGTGTAAAGTGCCTTGCGTATCTGTGTGAAATTGTGAGAACATAAGTAAACTGGAGAACAGTGTAGCTGGTTACGTTTCTGATTAGACTGATTTCATCTTTCCGTGTCCTTAGTTCTTCCTTCCTGGTCTCGTTGGTTCCGTCTACTGTTGAAACATGTTAGCCTTGGTTATATTGACTTGGATTGCTTTTGTAAGTTCATACATGGAAGGCAAAGTTACCATCATAGAACAAGCAATAGTAGAACAAGCAATAGACATTGGCTAAGTATTTTGAATTGTTAAAGAGAAAGCTACCTGAGTGTAAAATTGAGGATTACCTGTTAGAGATGCTGGATAAACCTGCCTGTTATAATTCAGGAGTCTGCTTTGAAGCTTTGCTGTTGGCTCGTAGTTGATCTTAGTCCATACTTTTCTAGTTCCAGCAGGGTATAGTCTACTTTTACAAACACATTTTAATGTATGGCTGTAAGGGCAGCCTGGCCTGTCCTTCTCAGGAAGACCACACATCTCCTCTGACCGTTTTTCTCTGCTCTAAAGGTCACCACCTAGGCTAGACTGGCTGGCCAGCACACCTGTGGACCCTTGCCTCTCCAGTGTGGGATGACAAGCATGTGCCAGACCTGGCATTTTTACATGGGTCTGGGAAATGAATCAGGTCATTATGCTGGAAAGGCAGGTGCTGTATGAGCTCAGCCCTCCCTCCACCCCCCTGCTGTACCAGCTCAGCCCTCCCTCCACCCCCCTGCTGTACCAGCTCAGCCCTCCCTCCACCCCCCTGCTGTACCAGCTCAGCCCTCCCTCCACCCCCCTGCTGTACCAGCTCAGCCCTCCACCCCGCCCACTGTACCAGTTAAACCCTCCATTTCCATCTAAATTAATTGTTTTCCAGGAAAACATCTTGATCTTTAGTTCTCTGGTGAATCAAGATAATTTATTCCTTTATTCTTTTAGATGATAATTGCTTGTGTGCTGGTAAGAAATGAAAAAGGAGTGTGTGTGTGTGTGTGTGTGTGTGTGTGTGTGTGAGATATGAGACTGAGAAAGGCAGATGGAACGACGGATGGGTAGATGGAAACACTGTTTAAGATAGCCTCCATAGTAAAGTGGGCTGTTACTCTGGGCGGGCCACTTATAATTAACTCCATATACGATATTTAGCTACCCCATCTAAGAGACCTCTGAGGCCCAGAGAAATATGAGCAGGCAAATTAGCTGTTGTTTCAATTAAGCATTTACTGTTTTGTAATGTTAGTAATGTGTATGTAATTCAACTAAGCGCCCGTCTGATGAAGAGTAACCACAAAGTCCTCGTTTATATTACTGGGAGTTAAGATCACGGATGTGGTTGTGATACTCTAAGTGTCTGTCCTATATGATTTGCAGAATGGAAGCTTCTTGCCTTGAGCTGGCCTTGGAAGGAGAGCGCCTGTGTAAATCGGGGGACTGCCGCGCTGGCGTGTCCTTTTTTGAAGCTGCAGTTCAAGTTGGAACTGAGGACCTCAAAACCCTCAGTGCTATTTACAGCCAGCTGGGCAACGCTTACTTCTACTTACATGACTATGCCAAAGCTCTAGAGTACCATCACCACGACTTAACGCTCGCCAGGTAACGTCAGCCTTGGACATTCTCCCAAAACCAAACTCCCGTTCACTTAAAAACCAACAGTGTATTTCACGGCTTGTATTTGAAAACGAATGTTTAGGCAAAACTGTTGAATTGAGCAGAAATGAAACAGCTCTGAGCTTAATTGAATGGATGAAGATGAACTAGAGAAGTGCTTTTTATTATTTAAAATAGGTTTCAAGGTTCATGAATTTCATCTTAGCTGTGCCATTTGTCCTCTAGAGAAACTGTTCTTTGACTTCTTTGTGTCTTAAGTTTTTGTTTGTTTAAGACAGGGTTTCTCTGTGTAGCAGCCCTGGCTGTCCTGGATGGAGCTCCCTCTGTACACCAGGCTGGACTTAAACTCAGAGATCCACCTGCCTCTGCTTCCCCAGTGCTGGGATTAAAAGCCTGCACCACCACTGCCCGACTGTATCTTAATTTTTAAAAATGGTTTTAACATCATTCACTTTTCAAATTTCTGTCCTAGGACTATTGGAGATCAACTGGGGGAGGCTAAAGCCAGTGGCAACCTTGGAAACACCTTAAAAGTGCTTGGGAATTTTGATGAAGCCATAGTGTGCTGCCAGCGACACCTGGACATCTCCAGAGAACTCAACGACAAGGTAGTAAAGATGGTAGGCCAGATGGCGGCTATTTCCTCGAAGTTTATCTGTAAAGTCAAATATTCATAGACAAAAGAGAAAGAGTTTTTTAAAATGGAAAAAGCAAATAGCAAAAGGTCCTTCTTTGCAAGTGGAATGATGTGTTTGATTCTCTGTGAATGGGCATTGGGTGCTTGGTTTCCTTGACAACAGCAGTGAGGATATTATAAACAAATGGGGAGTGGCAAGATGGCTCAGTGGGTAAGGGCACTTTGACTTCAGTCCCGGGGACCTGCAGGAAGGTGGAGGGGGCGAACCACCATGTGCACCACCACACACATCATGCACACACACGATAATAACACATTAAGTAAATACATGGGATTAGCAGTAGAAACCCCTGGCCTCCGTCTTTAGAACGTAAGCTTTGTTGACATCTCCACCCAGGTGGGAGAAGCACGGGCACTCTACAACCTTGGAAATGTGTATCATGCCAAAGGGAAGAGTTTTGGTTGCCCCGGGCCCCAGGATGTTGGAGAGTTTCCAGAAGAAGTGAGGAATGCCTTGCAGGCAGCTGTGGATCTCTACGAGTGAGTACACGCATGCGGTGGGGCTGGGGACCGTGCTCTTTACCCTGTGGGTGGTTCCCAGTTTGTCAAAGATGCAGAAATAGGGGCTGGAGAGATGACTCAGCGGTTAAGAGCATTGCCTGCTCTTCCAAAGGTCCTGAGTTCAATTCCCAGCAACCACATGGTGGCTCACAACCATTTGTAATGAGGTCTGGTGCCCTCTTCTGGCCTTCAGGCAGACACACAGACAGAATATTGTATACATAATAAATAAATATTAAAAAAAGAATTAAAAAAAAAGATACAGAAATAGCCTGGTGGTGGTGGCACACACCTTTAATCCCAGTACTCCTGAAGCAGAGGCAGGCGGATCTCTGTGAGTTGGAAGCCAGCCTGGCCTACTGAGCGAGTTCCAGGGCAGCCAGGACTACAGAGAAACCCTGTCTCAGAAGAAACAAGAAAACAATAAAGATGTAGGAACTGTGAGCTAATTCACTGGCTGTGGTAGCACACGGCTGACATCCCAGTTTGGAAGTAACCTGCTCTACATTCTGAGTCCAGGATGACATATTGAGGACCTGTCTTAAAACAAAACAATGTATCTGTCTGTGTGGTGTAATGTTTCTGTGTCTGTGCTGTGTGGCTGTGTATGAGTGTGACGTGTGTATGCATAGTTAATTGGAAAAAAAACAAAGGCAAAAGTAGGCTAACTTGAAAACTAAGCACTGGAAACAGTAGCTGCTGAAGTGCTACTGTACTGCAGAAACCTGCTCTTCACTTAAACTGCAGACCAGTGCCCCTTAGTGGTGAAAGCAAGAAACACCAATGCTTAGTTTAATTTATTTGGGGTAAATTTAGTGTTTGGTCAGTAGGATTTCAAACAATTGCCTAGCTGTGGGGCTCCATGATCATCTCTTGCTGGCTCTGAATAAAGACCTCCAGCCAGCTGTTTCAGTGAGTGAAGATACTGCCCCGCTCAGAACGTGTCTTTAAGATACTGTCATTATAACTGTAAGCTGGCTTTTTTTCTGACTAACAGATTAACTCTGGGGCTGGGGTATAGCTCAGTGGCCAGCACTTGCCGAGCATGCCCTAGGCCTGGGTTTAAACCCCAGCTATGAAAAAAGTAAAACCTGTCTGCAGTCAACCAAGAACTTTCCCCTAAACTTACGCTCTCACCACTTTTTGTCATCACTAAGGGAAAACCTGTCGTTAGTAACTGCTCTAGGTGACCGAGCAGCGCAAGGACGGGCCTTTGGGAATCTCGGCAACACACACTACCTCCTTGGCAACTTCAGGGATGCAGTTATAGCTCACGAGCAGGTAAACACGAAGCTGGACCACTTCCTCCTCGGAGCGGAGGGCCATGATTGGGCGGTCTTCAGCTCCCTCGTGTCTCTGACGAAGGCTTTATGTTACAGCGGCTCCTTATTGCGAAAGAGTTCGGAGATAAAGCTGCCGAAAGGAGAGCCTACAGTAACCTCGGAAACGCATACATCTTCCTGGGGGAATTCGAAACCGCTTCCGAATACTACCGGTTAGTCGGATATCTTTGTGGGTCAATGTAAAGCGAGTCCTTACGTAGCCTGTAAAGTCACAGTGGGCTTTGGGGGTGAGACCCGGCTACTGACACATGTTGGCAGGGCCTAGGCTCCCAGGCCTGTCTCCTCATCTGTGTGGGCATCAGGATCTGGATTTGGGGATGTTACAAGAACTGGGCATGTTAAGAACTTACCTGGTATGCTGCGCTCAGGAAACATTGTACTCAAGTTTTGTTTTTTGTTTTTTGTTTTTTGTTTTTCCTGGGAGTTTCGACTGGGGCCTTGAATTTGTAGTCCTCCTGTCCCTGCCTCCTGAGTGCTGTCATTGCCAGCATTGGCCGTTGAGTGTGGCCTTTTACCTGATACTTAATAGCAGAATATGACTTCCTTTATGTTTTTTATTACCTTTTGTTTAAAGTTTGAAACTTCTAAGGTTCTTTATGAACCTGTTTAGCGTGTAGGGTGTGTGTTTTATCTCACTCAATTACTAGTGGTAGCAGAGGCCAAAAGGAAGTTTGGTAAAAAAAAAAAACTAGGTCTTGTGGGAAGACAAAGTTTTCACACACACACACAAAAGGATGTTAATTTCCACCAATGGCCACTGAATTTTTCCATCCTGCCCCACCGTCAGCCAGCAGTTCTCCCTTCCTTCTGCCCAGCATCAACTCCACTAAGCTAAGGCTCTGCTCAGCTACCTGCAGCATTGCCAGCTTGCACTTCTGAGTCAGGGCCCCTCTAGCCCACGGTAGGCCGGAATCGATGGTAGCAAGGTCTGACCAGCTTCAGGTCGTCTGCTCTGTACCTTCTGGACTGTTGAGGGTTTTCTCCACTTAGTGGGCTTCAAACACTCATTCATACTGAACCAGACACACAGGGGTTGGTTTGTGCTGATACTTCAGAGATTCCTGTATACAGGATTCAGATAGTTTGTCTCAAATCAACAACAAAAACAATATTGGCTTTTTAAAAAGGAATCTTTAATTTAATATATATATATATATATATATATATACATTAGTGTTTTGCCATGGGTGTCAGGTCCCCTGGAACCGGAATTACAGACAGCTGTGAGCTGCCATGTGGGTGCTGGGAATTGGACCTGGATCCTCTGGAAGAGCAGTCAGGGCTGTGCTCTTAACCACTGAGCCGTCTTGCCAGCCCAGTGCTGGCTTTTTGGTGTATGTCTTTCCCAGGTCACTAATCCAACCCATCCTTAGGAGTACCTTTCTCTTAATACATTTTCTCTGCTTTTGTTACTCCACAAAGAAAAATCTGGGTGTTTGGCACATGCCCTTAATCCCAGAACTCAGAAGGTGAAGGCAGTGGATTTCTGTGAATTTGATGCCAACCTGGTTTACAAAGTGAGTTTCAGGCCAGTCTGAGGAACACAGTGAGACTTGTCTCAAAAACAGAGGAAAGAAAAAGCTAAGGTTGGGGGCCGGAGAGATGGCTCAGTGGTTAAGAGCACTGACTGCTCTTCCCGAGGACCCAGGTTCAATTCCCAGCACCCACATGGCAGCTCACAACTGTCTGAAAATCCAGTTCCAGGGGATCTGACACCTTCACACCAATGCACATAAAATAAAAAGCTAAATAAACAAACAAAAAGAAAAAAGAAAAGAAAAAGCTAAGGTTGCTTTGGTCCATCTAGAACATTAAATGGTGCTGTCTTTCTTCAGCCTCCAAAGGGGCCATGACCCACAGGTTGAGAACCACTGAATTCACTAGATAAGACATTTCCTTCCTAGTATGTCATGTGAGGAGTATAACATACATGTTGATTTTTAACTGCCAAGTTTCTTATATTTTAAAGTTGAGAACACAGAAAAGTCTTTGCTATTAAATGTTATACCTACGTTAAATATTAAAAGTTCTGTTACAAATTGGTTGATGGCTTTTTGACTAAAGAAGTTACGAGTTTGCTGTTACGGCTTGTTCCCCACAGCAAGCAGACTAGAACTCAGAAATTTAACCTGTTCCAAAAACACAGGTGAGTGATACTTTTGGAACGCGCCTTCAGAATTGTCTCCAGGCCCGTGGAAAAGTATGTGACCCATGCTTTTCAGGATACAAAGCAGCAGCTTGGCAAACAGACCTAAGTAATTGAATTTGCTCCTAGAAAGATTTCTGATCATTTACAAACAGTAATGGTGGAGCAGAGACAGCCGTACTGTGGGGTCTGACGGCAGTCCTAAAGTCTCAAAACTTCCTGTGAGGACCAGCCACTAGAGTAAGCATGCAGCCTCCCAGGGCTACAGCTCTGGAGATTATCATTGTTAGTATATAGCTTCAAATTTGTGTTTTTGAAAAGATCTATCTTATTACCATATTTCAATTTTGAAGTAGTTATGAGCGGTGAAGTGATTGTGCTTTGGGCAGAAACTCTGGAAAAGGTCATTTAGATTATTGAATCCACAGGCGTCTGTAGGCTTAAGCACTGATACAGTTTGCATACATCCTGGTGCATCTCAACGTTCCCAGAGCCTTGTGAGGTATTTCTCCCAGCCGTTATATACATATATGAGAAAACCGATAAGAAGCTTGCGTAGCTTGTTCTCGAACACATAGTGAGCAAGGGTAGGGTCTGAATCAGACAGTGCTGTCCCAGGACCGTGTTCTAGTCCATTACACCAACTTCTTGCTAACAGTATACCGCATGTGTTAGGTAGAATTTGTGTCATGTTAAATAAAATGTTTGGTATTTATGAATCAGTACTGTGATTCACAGTACTATAAACCCACATTTAAGGACTTTCCCTAAATATTATAAATGTTGAAGAGGGTAAAGATAGCAGTAGGATTAAGACAGATGTTGGGGTTAGGGAGACGGCTTCACTGGCAAAGTACTCACTACACAAATATGAGGACTTGAGTTCGAGCCCCTGCACCGACCTCAAAAGTTATGCACCATGGTATTACCCGTAATTCAAGTGCTTGGGGTAGAGATGCAAGGACAAAGATCCCCACGCTCACTGGGCAGCTAGCCTGGCCAAGTCAGTGAGACCCATCTCAAATCAGAGACTGATGAGGAAGACAGCAGCCTGGTGCAACTCTGGCCTCCACGTGATGCGTGCACACACACACACACACACACACACACACACACACATACATATATGCATAAGACAGCCAGTGCATGAACACGTGTAAGTTACCGCCAGCACAGAGGGGCAAGAGTGTCTTCTTGACATACTTCTGCTCTCCAGAGGCATTTGATCTCATGCTTCAGCACGGCTGTATTTTGGTGAGCTTATTAGGACTCAAAGTCTAAATCTATTTTCTTTACACTTTAAAACAGGTTTTTACTTTTTCTAATGTAATGGAAGATAAATTAAACTCTCAAACAGACTTGTTTAAAAGGCAGCAGAAAGCAACAAGAGATGGGAAATGTCAGTATTATGATTCTTTTAGAACCAGAATTTCAAATGAGCTTTATGCAAATTGGTTTCTCTTAGGAAGACACTGCTGCTGGCTCGGCAGCTTAAAGACAGAGCCGTGGAAGCTCAGTCCTGCTACAGTCTTGGGAACACATACACTTTGCTGCAGGACTACGAGAAGGCCATCGACTATCATCTGAAGCACTTAGCAATTGCTCAGGAGCTCAAGGACAGGTAATTCACTCCCGTCCCTGAGTTAGGGCAAATGCAGATGTGTTATTGAATTCCGGCCTTTTGCCTCTGCCTCCCAAGTGCTGGAATTAAAGGTCTGGCCATGGCATAGTTTAAAGACTGTTGCCATGTTTTAATATTTGACTTGGAGTTTGGTGTCGAGTATTCCCGTTTTTCTGTCTGGACTCCTCGTTGCTCTATCTGAAAGGTTAAGTAAATCCAAAGCATGCTTTGATCCTTGAATTACTGCTTGGTTGTATTTATTCTGTACAAAGACCTCGTTTCAGATAACTGCATGTGAATTTTTCAATTACATTTTAGAATTGGCGAAGGACGAGCATGTTGGAGTTTAGGAAACGCATACACGGCTCTAGGAAATCATGACCAAGCAATGCATTTTGCTGAAAAGCACTTGGACATTTCAAGAGAGGTATGAGACAGAGGAGACCACGGCCTGCCCTGTTGTCGCTTACAGATCAGGGAGGCTGTGGGGTGTTTTCCAGAGCAGCCTTACAGCTGTGCAAGCAGACAGGCGGCTGTGTTGCCTTCATCTGGGGAGACAGTGGGATGAGCTGGGGCATGTGGGAATAGGATGTTGCCAGAACACTCCATCTTCTTACCCGTGTAGAGAAATATCATGGTTTTTTAAAGAAAAAGTTGATATTTAGAACCAAGGACTGGCTCTTGTTAGACCTGATGGCTCTTTGAGCTTAGATACCATTTCTGAGCTTCATTTCTCTCATGTGCAAATGGAAATGGTAATAGATACCATGGGAATTGTTAGCACACACACTGTGAGCTGATGCTCACCGTTTCTCTGTCACTCTAACAGGTTGGGGACAAAAGCGGTGAACTGACCGCACGGCTAAACCTCTCAGACCTGCAGATGGTTCTTGGTCTGAGCTACAGCACAAATAATTCCATGATGTCTGAAAATATTGAACTTGATGGCAGTTTACATGGTAAGTAACAGCTTTCAAAACCCCCACTTCTGTTCCAGGACAGGAACCAAAAAGCTACAGAGAAACCCTGTCTCGAAAATCCAAAAAAAAAAAACAAAACCCCCACTTCTGATCTCTGTGAGTTCAAGGCCAACCTGGTCTACCTGGACAGTGAGCTCCAGGATAGGCTCCAAAGCTACATGGAGAAATTCTGTTTTGAAAAACCAAACCAAACCAAAAAAACAACACAACCCCACTTCCTATGCTTAAGATTTACTTTACATTTAGGAAAAGAAAGGCTCTTTTAAATCGCTAGTGATGCGTGTCTGCTGTACCCAGAGACCACGTGTGACGGAAGTGTAACTTCTCCACCTTTTGTGGTTTTACACAGTTCAGTTAACCCCTAAACACAGAACATGGCATTTTATAATTCTTATTGTGAACATAGGAATGATGAAGGTGTAAGTCTTTATTTAAAAAAATACTCAAATGCTGTTAGATTAACCTATAGGTTAATTCAGAAACCTATAAATAAGATACTAGAATGAAAACACTTTGTCTATCCCTTTATATTTCAAATAGTTACAATATATCTGATTTTTAGTTAAGTTCTTTTTCTCCCCCATTTCACTTACGATGAAATAGCTTGGGATGGCTGTCTCTTCTTTCAAATCCGAAAACACAGGAGATCTCCTTCCTGTATGTGACTCAGAAATACATTTTTAACTTGGCTTCATAACCACAGACGTGACTCAATGGGTAAAGCATCCGCTAACAAGCCTTGTGACCTGAGTTCAAGCCCCAGAACCAACATAGTAGAAAGCGAGAACCAACCTTAAAGTTGTCCTCTGACCTCCCTGCTGGCACTGTGGCACTTGTGTACCCCACCCCCGACAATAAATAAATGTACGTTTAAAAAATATATTTGTTCCTAAGCTTAGATTCACTGTTGTGGGCTAGAGAGATGGCTCAGCACTTAAGAGCACGGGATGCTTTCCCAGAGGTCCTGAGTTCAAGTCCCAGTTCATGGCAGCTCATAGCTGTAACTCTAGTTCCAAGGGTTCTGTTCCCCTCCTGGCCTTCAGCACCAGACACAGAAGTGGTGGACAGACATATGTGCAGTCAGAACACCCACATACAAAATTAAAAACTGAAAATCTTGGTCTGGAAAACACTGACACATTTCATACTTGAAAGCCAGTGAAAAAATTAGCTTTGTCACTGGAGTTTTCCTCTCTAAACTCAGAGATAATGGCGGGAAGTCTGTCCTGATAATTGCAGGATAGCAAAGAACATTTCATAAAAGATTCTGAAGTGGGGGTGTAATAAATTGCAATGTGCTTTGTAATCAATTATTGTAACTGAATAGTTTCCCAATGTTTAACTTGTAAGTCGGTATGTTGTAAGAATTCCCATCTTTTAAAACTGTCACATGTTGTCACGAGCCCTAGCTCCAGACCCTCTAGCGTCTCCTCTGCCTCCTCTTGCCATCGGAACCCACTCACCAGCCTGCACTGCTAGCCTGGCGCCTCTTCTCAAGGTCACACGCTTCCTTGGCAGTATTTCCTGCAGCTGGTCACTCCACCTGCGGGGTTCTCTGCTCTTCATCCCCATCCAGTACATCCCTAATGCCCAGGGCTTGGCTCCAGAGCCTCCCCTTTCTCTGCCTCCCTCTCTATTCACCATCTACCGCTGGAACAGATTTATCCTTTTTCGTTCTAGTCCATATCCTAGTTCAGTGCCTTCAATAGAACTTTTTAGAAAGGGAGGAAAATTCTTGGGACTGGAGAGGTGGCTCAGCAGTTAAAAGCACTAGCTGCTCTTCCAGAGGATCCTGTTCCATTCCCAGCACCTACATGACATCCAGAGCCCTCTTCTGGCCTCTGAGGGTTCCTGCACTCACAGGTACATACTTAACACAGGACACATATGCAGATACATGAAAATAAAATCTTTTTTAAGAAATGAAAAACATGGACTTCATGAAATATAAATGCTGATCACTTCACAGCTTGTAATCAAAGTTTAACCCTAAACCCTTGTAATTAAACCCAATATAGAGGCTCTGTATCTCACAGATAGTCTGTCCTCAGCACAGTGCAATTATGTTGGAAATCAGTATCAAGAAAAAGTAGCATAGAAGTCTGGACCTAGTGACACACACCTCTAAATCCCACTACTAATCTAAGGCCAGGCTGGGCAACTCAGTGATCCTGGCCTAAAAACTAAAGAGGACTGTGGTGTGGCTTAGTGACACAGAACACTTGCCCATAGCCTGCACAAGGACCAAGCCTCATGTACTGTCACACACACACACACACACACACACACACACACACACACAGGGAAACATAGAACATCCATTTGAAAACTTAAAAGCACACTTCTAAATAACTTGTAGATTGAGGAATTCTTAAATAAGATTAAATCTAACTTAGAAGTTACAGTGAAAATATAGTGTTTCAATGAAATTTTTTATTTTATGTGTTTGGATGTTTTGTCTGCATGTGTGTTTGCCCACATGTGTGTCTGGAGACTAAGGAGGTCAGAAGAGGGCATTGGGGCCCCTAACTCTGGAATTACAGTGGTTGTGAGCCAGCGTGTAGATGTGGGAACTGAATTCAGGTCCTCTCTACCCCTCTGTACTTCCGTTTTTGTGGCATGTTACTTGTAGTGGTTCTTCAGCAAAACTTGTATTTAAAAGAATTTTTTTAAAACTTTGTGCATGCATGTCTATATTCAGACAAAATGCAATGAAGATTTTCTTTAAAGTTATACTCAGACAAAATGCAATGAAGATTTTCTTTAAAGTTAAATTTGGTTCTTAAAGGTGAGCAAATCTACAAGATTATTTTTATAAAGAGAAATTGAAAAAGAAAGGAGGGAGCACTCAAAATAGATGTACAGATTGAAAAGGTGAATGGCTTAGTATAATTTTAGAGGAATCTATTTCAAAACCTAGGAGAAATACCTATTTCTAGAAACATAACAAATCATAAAAAAAATTAGGTCAGGTATTAAAAGTCTTCTCACTAGGAGACATGGAAGCTCACAGTTGTCGCCACCTTTTGATGGGGTCACACATCCAAGTTAAACAGGACACTAACCGGAGTGCAGGTGGACTTCCCTCATGATCTGGAAACTGCCTCCCACTTATGACTGCCCAGACCATGAGAATATCCTGCTCAGATACCCAGGGTACAGAGGAGGGACGATCCAAACTCAGTAAACAGTTTCTACTGAATGTTCAAAGAGTATATAACCATTGCATTTTGCAGAGAACTGAAAAACTGGGAAAGTTCATCAGCTTGAGAATCCTACAACCTTGATACCTAAACTAGAAATAAACAGTACAAGAAAGTAACTTACAGACCAGCTTCACTCATGAATAAAGGTTCAAAAATCCTCAAAACAAATCCGGGAGAGTGTTTAAAGCAAACGGGTTTTAACAGAGCATGAGCAACTACAGAACCCAGAGTAACCAGTGCCATTAATTACAACACGCTCTGCTCTTGGACTTCCTGCTCTCATTAAATATGTAAAGTTTCATCTACATGGTTCTGATCACAGCAACTAATAACATTCTTTTTTTTTTTAAATTTATTTATTCATTATGTGTACAACATTCTGCTTCCATGTATGCCCACACACCAGAAGAGGGCACCAGGTCTCATTACAGATGAGCCATCATGTGGTTGCTGGGAATTGAACTCAGGACCTCTGGAAGAGCAGTCAGTGCTCTTAACCTCTGAGCCATCTCTCCAGCCCCATAACATATTCTTTAAATAATGAAAAATCAATCAGGGATTCAACCAGATTCAAGATCAGAAAATCAATTAATTTACTAGTAAGCATAATAAATATGAAAATAGCCCAGATAATGCAAATGGAGCTATAATTCTTTTAAATACAAATGCTTCATTTTAGAGTATCCAATTAGAGAAAATAAGATCCAATCTACTAATAAGAGAAATACGTAAAATACTAAGATGTTGTAAAACTGAAAATAAAAGGATGAAAAGGATTCACAACACAAAAAGTACCATAAGGAGGGAGCTGTGCTAATACTGGATCAGATGTGCTTAAGGTAAAAGGTCTGTGGCAAGGGTGTGGCTTAGTGGGAGGGATGCTTATGTAGCATGAGTAAGGTCAAGGATGGATCTCTAGCCCTGGGGAAAGAAAGTACGATGGCAAATTTATATGTTCATATTTTAAATCTGGATGTTAGGTATCAGCTATGCTTTATATTATGTCCTTTTGTACTTGGCAGTAGTTTTGTTTTCCTTGTTTTGTTTTAAACAAGGTTTTACTATGTAGCCCAGGCTAGCCTTGAAGTCACTGTATCCTCCGGACTCAGCCACCAGAGTGAGGCTAACAGGCATGCAATGCCATGTCTAGGTATATTGTGCTTTTAAGGGCTGGCCGCTCTACTGGAGGACCTGGGTTGAGTTTCCAGCACTCACAAGGTGGCTCACTTCATCTATAACCCTAATTCCAGGGGAACTAGACACGCCTTTCTGGCCTCCTGGGACACCAGACATTCACACATGGTGCAGACATGCATGTAGCAAGACATCCATACACATGAAATAAATTTATTTATTTATTTTGTATACAATATTCTGTCTGTGTGCATGTCTGCAGGCCAGAAGAGGGCACCAGATCTCATTACAGATGGTTGTGAGCCACCATGTGGTTGCCGGGAATTGAACTCAGGGCCTTTGGAAGAGCAGGCAATGCTCTTAACCACTGAGCTATCTCTCCAGCCCCCATGAAATAAATTTTTAGAAAAAATACGACTTAATTTTTAAAGGCTTGTTTGGTTACAGAAACTCTGTACTTAATATTGAGCAATATGAACAAAAGCTGGTTTTTTGAAACTTGACTTCTATCTGGCTTGTGTCCTGACGGTGAACCTGTCTGGAAACAGGAAACTTGGGAAACTGTGTGGAACCAGGGTGTTATTTTTAATTCTCTCAAGACTGAAGGCCTTCAGCTTTCCCGTGATTTCACTCACTTAGACCACAACATGTTTGGGTTTCTTTGAAGCATCACAGGGAATATAAACCAGTTATTATAAAATGCCTTTTCTAAATCAAGGGGTAATGTTAGAAACCACACTGGTTCGCTTGCAGCCAGAATGTGGCTTTTGACATCAAAGCGTTTTAGAGGGACTCTATTTTTAAGTTGTGTGGAAAATAATTACTCTTTTTAAATGTTGTGCTCCTTCCACGAGGGTTTGCGGATCAGATGTGAGAGTGGAATCATGTAGCGATGCCAAGTTTGTGTTCTGAAGGACTCCCTGGTCTTATTTGAATTAATTTTTTTAATTTTATTTATTTATTTTTTTTACAAAGGTTCACGCTCCAAGGTGGGACGAAGACACAGTATGGAAAATATGGAACTTATGAAGTTAACACCAGAAAAGGTTGGCAGGTTTATGTTTTAAATTTCCATAACTGTAACAGTATTTCAGTAACTTTTTAAGTAAAAAAAAAAAGGTTAAGCCTTGTGTAACTGGAGGTTTCTCTCCTACCTACCAGTTCACAAATATCCACTCTGAGGCTTATTAATTATAAACTGTTTGGTCTATTAGCTCAGTCTTATTATTAATTTGCTGTTACAACTCAAATTAACCCATTTCTATCTGAGGGTCCAGGGTTCAAGTCCCTGCTTGGGCACCTGATGTTGCTAGGTCCTAACGGCTCCCTTGGGGGAGCAGGTGAGAAGGCACGGTGTCAATGGCATAGACATTGGGAGTCAGGTAAAAGGCAAATGGCAGACTCGTTTATTCAGTAATGGGGAGAGCCTTGTATGCTCTCCTCCCAGCATCCAGGCTGCGTTCCCCTTCACTGACATTGCATGTCCATCCATCATTGGCGAGGCACCATCAGGACCTCTGACAGCACTTGTTGCTAGGCCCTCAGGCAGACTGCAGGTTGGCTCATCTCTCAGCCTTGTAGGCCTTATCTTCCTACAATTCTTTATTTTACCACAAGGCTCGTGGCTTTTTAACCCCTCATCTTGCTTCTCCTGTGGCTGCTGGCATCTGTCTGATACCACCTTGTTTCTCCCTGTCTGTTTGGATTTCCTGCCTAGCTATATTCTGCCCTGCCATAAGTCAAAGCAGCTTCTTTATTACCCAATGGTACTAGAACAGCATACAGAGGGACATCCCATATCAGCCTTGTCCTATGTGGATATCACTTTTGCTTTTAAATAGAACCAGAACAGACCAGTGCAAAAGGAGTGAATACAGCATGCCGTCATGTGAGATATATACATATATGTGTGTACACACACACACACATATACATATATAGCACACTGGCTATTTTGAACTGTTTTCCTTGTTAAAAAGGTTTTAGCCAGGTCGTGGCGGCGCATGTCTTTAATTTCAGCACTCAGGAAGCAGAGGCAGACAGATCTTTGTGAGTTCAAAGCCAGCCTGGCCTGCAGTGTGAGTTCCAGAACAGACTCCAAAGTTACACAGAGAAACCCTGTCTCAAACCTCCCCCTCAAAATTCTTAATTGAAAGGATACCAGATTGCTTAAAAGCAAGAACAATACTTCTTGCCATGCAATTACATATAGCAACATCACTGCAAAGTTATTTGTGTGTGAACATGTATGTGCCCATGTGTCTCCAGGCCACGTGTGTAGAAGTCAGGAAACTACTTTATTCTTCCACCTTTTAATAAAGAAAACATTCATATGTGCCAGTGGGTGCACAAGTCGGAAGACAACTTGTATGGGTTGGTTCTCTCCCTTCACCGTGTGGGCCATTAGCCTTGGCTGCAAGCAGCTTCCCCACTGAGCCATGTGACCTGCCCCCACCTTGCATTCTGAGACGTCTCTACCGCACCCTCTTCCCCTCTCTTCCTCCCTCTTCTGCACTCAAGAGCCAAGCTAGCTGGCTGATTGTCACGTGCTCCCCCAACTTCTCATCCCTGTGGAGAGCTATGATTACTGCTGACTTTCTTGTGGTTCTGAGACTCAAGCAGCAAGTTCTAGTACTGCAGGACCTTTTCCTCGCCTTTTAGCCGAAGTACCTTTTATTCAAGATGCATCCTTCCTGTGTTTTTGTTTTTTGTTTGTTTGTTTGTTTGTTTTTGTGTGTGTGTGTTTTTGTTTTTTGAAACAGGGTTTCTCTGTGTAGCTCTGGCTGTCCTAGAACTCACTCTAGACCAGGCTGACCTTGAAACTCACAGAAATCCACCTGCCTCTGTCCCTTCCCCCATGTGCTGGGATTAAATGTGCACACCACCACTGCCCAGCAGGTGCAGAGAAGAGAAATTGGAAGGATGTCATAGAGAACAAATCAAGGCTATTTCCACTCTCATTCAGCTTAACTCACATGGTTGAAATAGGCCTCCCCTCTGCTGCCTTTATTACAAAGTACTTGTTTTTTTTTTTTCTATTTACTTTGCATCCTGGCTATAGCCCCCACCCACACTTCCCTCCGACTCCCTCCCTCTCCAGTTCCTTTCCCCCACCCCATCCTCAATTCCCTTCTCTTCTTTCTCCATTCAGAAAAGGATAGGTCTCCTGATGAGTATCAATAAAACTTGGCATATCAAGTTGCAGGAAGGCTAAGCACTCCCCTACATATTAAGGCTAGGCAAGGCGACCCAGTATGAGAAGGGTCCCAAAAGCCTATAAAAGAGTCAGAGATAGCCCCTGTTATCAATGTTAGGAGTCCCCCAAGAGGACCAAGCTACACAACTGTAACATATGTGCAGAGTGCCTAGGTCAGTCTCATGCAGGCTCTTTGTCAGTCTCTACGAGTCCCTATGAGGCCAGGTTAGGTGATTGTGTGTGCGCTGTCCCATCATGTCCTTGACTCCTCTGGCTCCTATACTCCTTTCTCCTCTTCCTCTGCAGGATTATAAAGTACTTTCTTATAAAACAGATTCATTATAGCAACTTTAAAAAATTATAATAATCAGGCTGGAGAGATGGCTCAGCAGTTAAGAGCATAGCCTGCTCTTCCAAAGGTCCTGAGTTCAATTCCCAGCAACCACATGGTGGCTCACAACCATCTGTAATGAGGTCTGGTACCCTCTTCTGGCCTGTAGGCATACATGTAGACAGACTATTGTATACATAATAAATATTTTTTTAAAAAAATTTTAAGAATCAAAAGAATCAGTAATTTCCCATCCCCATAGTAACTTCAGATATTAATAATTGTCCAATATTCATTTGAATATTATAGATGCTGTTTCCTATACAGCAGTCATACATCAGGAACATCTTTCAGCTGGGCATGGTAGCATGCACCTGCAACCCTAGCATAGCAGGCTGCATCTGCAACCCTAGCATGGAGGCTGAGGCAGGACTGAAGTTGGAGGCCAGCATGGGCACCATATGTGAAGAAGTTCATCTTTGCATCCCCTTAAGTGCTTTTCTCTTCTGCTGTTTTAAGTAGCATATGGCTTATATATTATTGATACTTTCTGCATAACTAGCCTCTAAAAGTCCATATCTAAGATCTTTTTTTTTAAAATTTTAACAAGATGTTCCAAAATGTGGGCCTGTGAGATGGCTCACTGTGTAAAGGTGCCTGCCGCTCAGCCTCATAACCTAGAGACAGGTTGTGTCCCACAAGTTGTCCTTTGATCTGTGCGTGTATGTCATGACACACACAGTAAACAAATGTATAAGTTGACCCTGACCTCTACTCAGTAAACAAATGTAATTTAAAAGTTTCTAGAGGAATCCATTCATTAAAAATAGTTTTCATTGTGTGAGAGAGGTGGGAGTATGTGTGATTTCTGTCTACCGAGAATTTATTTCATATTAGTGAAATCATTAGTTTTATCAAATTATTTGTATTATAAACTTTTAATTAAAAATTCTACATATCCAGCCGGGCGGTGGTGGCGCACGCCTTTAATCCCAGCACTCGGGAGGCAGAGGCAGGCGGATCTCTGTGAGTTCGAGACCAGCCTGGTCTACAAGAGCTAGTTCCAGGACAGGCTCCAAAACCACAGAGAAACCCTGTCTCGAAAAAAAAAAAACAAAAAAAAAAAAATTCTACATATCCTTACAAGTTTCTAGCTGTGACAGATTTTTATGTAATTTACAGCCAGAATAACAGGCTTCTCTGACCATTCAAAATGTATTTTCAAAGGATTTGGGTAAACTGTGTTTTTTTACTCTAGCGTTCATAAAAGCATTTACAGGATGCTAGATACTATATGGTGTGTGTTGTTGAATTTGTTGAATGGGTTCATCAAACATTTGAGGCTGAGGCATAAGGCTCATGGCCAAAGTGATTTCCAGGAAAGCTACATGAGACCCCTTGTCTGGTAACAAAAATGCCAGCCATGGATCTCTAATTCTCCCACACTGGTTGTGAGCTGTAAACTGGGGTTTTCATGCCTTGCTTTCCACCTACAACTTGCAGGTCCCAAACTGGAACAGTGAAATTCTTGCTAAACAAAAGCCTCTTCTTGCCAAGCCCTCTGCAAAGCTGCTGTTTGTCAGCAGGCTGAAGGGGAAGAAGTACAAAGGCAGCACCGGCACTAAAGTTCTTCAGGATGCCAGCAACTCCATTGACCACCGCGCCCCAAATCCTCAGAAGGTATCACCCGGGAGGATGTATGTTAAGTGCCCACTTGTGATACTTTAGTTTTCTTGTGTTCACACTGAATCATTGATAAACAAGTAATACATGTATCAGTCAGAGGATGGGTCTCTGTCTTCCTGGTTCTCAGCTGGGACCTACTCTGGAATAAACTGCTTCATTGTTCTGGACAGTAGTTATTACTACTTAAGTCACTGTGGCAAAAGCACTGTTTACTTATTTTGTGCTTGAAGCCAGAACAAAGTGAATTCAGGTATTCAAGGGTTTTATTTTTAATGAATTAGTCATTTTCACAGCACTAGACCTAGTGGATTTTTAAATAGACGGGAAAAAAAAGTATTTAGTAACATCAGCTTTTATCTCATCCTATTACTGAAACCATAACTGCGTTTTCATTAAGTATATCAGTTTATTGAATTTAACTTACTCTAAAATAAAGGCTTATTGATCAGTATCAAAGAACTCTCTAACTAGTTCCTCTGTATCCTGATAGAGAACCAGAACATTCTTCACTGAGTCCCATTTTCAGTCAATGAGGATATTTTTAAAAAAGTCTGTTTTTGTTTTGTTTTTTTTTTTAAATCAAAATTCCACTGATGACTGTATACCTCTCTTTGGTTTTTGGCTAACAAAAGGAAGAATTACGGGGCTTTGTACAGATGGGCCAGGGATGCATCAGAACTAGGGCTCCAGGCTATGTTCCGCAGACACCTGAACCGAGCTAAATTGTGTGTACTTTTGAAACCTACTGTGGGTTTTTTGTTTCCATTTTGAACTTCTTGAGACAAGGTCTTCCTCACCCATGCTGCTTTTGATGTTCAGAATTGTAAATTACAGGCCCTTTGCGCCTAGAACGAGGTCTTGATGATAAGGTATGACTATAGTTTGGAAGCACTTCATTTCTGGATGTCCGATCCAGCTTACCTCCTACCTCTCCTATTCTTTCTGTCTCGTTTAAAGGGTGTCCTGTGCTGTCCCCCAGAGCTGGTGTTCCTCTAGATTCCCTTTCCTGTCTTACCCACCCCTCATCATTTTGTTCTTCAAATCTGTATGTCTCTTCTAGAAAATTCCCCCTCCGCAGTCTTCATCTGGTACTTACAGTCTCTTCTCTAGACTTCATCTCCCTCTGCTTTCGCTTTTGCTGCCTGGATCATGAGGCATCTGTACAGAACTGCCTATCGCTAGCTGCACGGCCACTGAAGTTGAGAACTTAGTATTTTGCCTACAAAGGCAGATGCTTTCTTAACCCACCTCTGCCTTTCCGTCCACTGTCCTGTAAACAAACCTTTGGAACCATATTTATCAGTACAGAACATCTCCAACTGGCAAATGCCTGTTCATTTTTAAAAGAGCCAATACAAATACATGAGACCTTAGCTAGTTTACTTACTCCCTTCTTAGGACTATAACATGTTGTATGTATATACCTTTATTGCAGTACTTACGGAAAATCAATTGCTTGTATTAGACATTACATACACTATTCAGGTTTGGACCACTCCAAACCCCCTCCTCCCTTCAAACACTTAATTGAAGTTTTTTTCCAGGGTCTTTTTATGCGTTTGATCCCTAGCTCTGGTGTCCCCACATGGAAAACACTGTGGAGATTGTCATGTTAGGAAAATACACTTGCTTTTCCTGTTAGTTTACAAAAATTAACTTACTTAAATCCTATTACGGAGTCATTGAGCCTGGGGTAACTCCGTATTGCTCATACAGCAGAGTGGCATTTCTTTCTGACGAGACCTCATGCACACAGGCAGTTTGCACTCTAGCATGTAGCCTAGGCATGCAGTGGCTCCACCCACCTAGGTCTGCATTTCTCAGATCACAGCGCCACCGCCAGCTGGCATGACTGCACGCTGAAGACTGAGGCGTTTTATTCTTGTAGTGGAGATTAAATCTAGGGCCTTGAACAAGCTGTGTAATCCACCACGGAGCTACAGCTGCATCTCCAGAACTTCTGTTAGATTCTATTTGGGACACTCACCAAGTTGGCCAGACTTGCCCTTCACTTTGTGATCTTCCTGCCTCAGTTTGTAAGAAACTAGGATCATAGTTGAGTGTCCAAGCTAAGCTTCAGATACATTACTTTGGCCTAAGAAATACAGGAATTAAAAGTTACAAATTAAGTGATTCTTGTAGGGTTAGTATGGGAGCGCTTTATTACCAACATTGCCACTCGAATTCTTTTTGAAAATAAAAGGCCAGTTTTTTTTTTTTGTTTGTTTGTTTGTTTTTTGTTTTTCGAGACAGGGTTTCTCTGTGGTTTTGGAACCTGTCCTGGAACTAGCTCTTGTAGACCAGGCTGGTCTCGAACTCACAGAGATCCGCCTGCCTCTGCCTCCCGAGTGCTGGGATTAAAGGCGTGCGCCACCACCGCCCGGCTTAAAAGGCCAGTTTTTGTTTTTAATATCTATCCTTTCCCTTTCGCAACTGATTACATCATGATGTTCACGGATGAGCTGAGGATAAAGGAGGAATAATTAAGCATACTAGACTTTCTGTTTTAGAAAATCAGTGCAGACAGTATTGGAGATGAAGGATTCTTTGACTTACTACGGCGATTTCAGAGCAACAGGATGGATGACCAGAGGTGCTGCCTACAGGAGAACTGTCGTGCAGCTCCCACAGCAGCAGCTTCTGCCACCCCCAAGGTGGGGAAAGGTAAGCCTCCTCTGCTGCTCTTTCAGTTTTCGTCACTTATCTGAGGCATAGCCAAGGCTGGCTTTGGAGTCCCGATCCTCCTGCTTCCCTCCCAAGTGCAGGGATTACAGGCACATCAATGCCTGCTTTTCCCCAGTTTTAATAGTTGTCTTTGGTGCTGTCATTTCCCATACTTCTTGTTATAGAAATACAGTAAGAGATCCCATAATCCTAGCATGAGGCACTGAGACAGGATATTAAAGTGAATTCCAAGCCAGCCTGGGCTATTAGATAGCAGCAGCCTTTCTTCTTGAGTCAGGGAGGGCTTCACTAAGTGGTAGAGCATCTGCCTGGTGAGTAGTAGGCCCTTTTGTCTGCAGCATCACACACATACAAGGCAGTGATTTATAGAGCATATACAAATAATAAGGCATATATTTCATATCTAAAATTCAGAAGCCTAAAATACATTACTCATATTTCGCTACTAAAAGATGATTTCTACCACATAAATTAATATTGGCCAGTCTCAGCCAGGAGGTGGTAGTGTATGCTTTTGGTCCCACCACTCAGGAAGTAGAGGCAGACGATGGATCTCTGAGTTTGAGACCAGTCTGATCTACAGAGTGAGTTCCAGGATATAGCCAGGGCTACACAGAGAAGAAACCCTATCTCAAAAAACAATATAAGATTGACCAGTCTTTCTCTTTAACTAAATGATTTCCGTCCTGATCATGGAAAGAAAACAAACATTAGATAAAATTATATAAGAAAAAAACTAACACCATTTGTTTACTTCTGAAACCCAGCCCGTACCTCAGTTATTTTGGGCGAAGCTGAAGCCCTGGAAAGGCCACAGCAGCGACAGTGCCCTGCAGGAGAGCAAGGTGGGGAAGACGGCATGCATACAGGTGTTTCAGCATTTAATATTTACGTGTTTCTCTTTCCCACCTGTCCACAGCACCATCTGTTTCTGTGGTGTCCCCCAACACAGATGAGTTCTTAGATCTTCTTGCCAGCTCACAGAGCCGCCGCCTGGATGACCAGAGGGCCAGTTTCAGTAATTTGCCAGGGCTCCGTCTGACAAAAAACAACAATCAGTCTGTACTTGAGCGCCTGGTGACAAATGACAAGAAAGAGCCCGATGAAGACTTCTTCGACATCCTTGTAAAGTGTCAAGTACGTGTACACACACACACACTCCATCTGTAGAGCAGCTCGGGCAGTATTCAAATTCTTGTGAAGGGCTCATTGAGGATCAGGCCCTTCTTACTTACTTACCTACATTCTGAACACCACTGATGTTACAGGCTCAGTTTAGGATATCAAGGATGCTCTTGCTTTTGCAGGGTCCTGCGTCTTATTGGGAAGATAGAGGCCAAGTGTGTATATTGTGCTAGAGAGACAGACAGGCAATGGTACTTGGTGTGAAGAGGGTGAAGGGGCAGTGGGTGATCAGGATGGGGAGTGATTGGGGACATCTGTTCTGTACACAGTTGAATACCCCTCTGGGTTGAACAGCTTCAAAAGTAGGCACAAAAGTATATTTCAAAAATATAATCTAGTAATTATAGTTTGTTGGCCTTTGGCCTAGGTCATTCTAGAAATGTTATATACAAACACCTGTAAAGACTGATAAGAGGGCAACTGTCATTGGGACTTTTGGACAGTTGACCTTGCATTTTAGCATCAGATTACTTGTGACCAGTTGTAATAGTATGATACAATGTACGTGTGAAGCCCATTTCTACATAGTATACTATATGACCAGTTGTAATAGTATGATACAATGTACGTGTGAAGCCCATTTCTACATAGTATACTATATTCCCATTCTATCAAGTTTCTGTTCTTAAGCCAAGTGTCTGAAAAAAGCCAAAAAGAATGCTTATAGATCTAACTGGTGACAGACATACGCCACAGCCTGGCACTGTCCTCCCTGGTCATTATGTTTTCATTCCTCTCCATCTTTAGGGGTCCAGATTAGATGATCAGAGATGTGCTCCACCACCTGCTGCCACCAAGGGGCCAACTGTCCCCGATGAAGACTTTTTTAGCCTCATTTTACGCTCTCAAGCTAAAAGAATGGATGAACAAAGAGTTCTTCTACAGAGAGATCCAAACAGAGGTACTGAGTTTGGACTAAAGGAACTTTTGCAAAATAATGCTTTGCTGGAATTTAAGCATTCAGGAAAGTAACTACCAAACCACTAGATGGTGTTGCGGTATTTCCTACTAAAGAAGACTAGCTCCCTTCGGAACACTGCAGGGAGATCCACCCTTTTCCAGAGGAGGAAACGACAGCACTGTAGTTAACATGTTTTTAGGATGTAAATGCTGAAGTATTCAGGGACTGACATTCTCATAGATGTTTGTTTCAGGGCAGAATGTCCTGTAGGTGCTCCAGCAACTTACCGTTAGATTCCTTGACTAGCGTTTGTGAACTAGGAATTTAAATGATCCCTACATTAGAATTCGGTCCTCTTACTGAGGTCATTTTTTAAGGAATGAGTTGACAATGACTTTTTTTTATACTTACCCTTGAACATAGTGGACTGCATTGTTTATTGAAAATAATGTAAATGTCCTATGTAAAAAAGATGAAAAATAGTCTTAAATTTTTAGTTTCTTTAAGAAAACTATATTCAATATATTTTTAGGCAAAGTCAGTGGGGGGATAAGAAATAAAACTACTTTTAGCATGCTTTGTTTCTTTTATTTCATAATACTGCTATATAAGACTTACTGTTGGGGGCTGGAGAGATGGCTCAGAGGTTAAGAGCATTGCCTGCTCTTCCAAAGGTCCTGAGTTCAATTCCCAGCAACCACATGGTGGCTCACAACCATCTGTAATGGGGTTTGGTGCCCTCTTCTGGCCTGCAGCATACACACAGACAGAATATTGAATACATAATAAATAAATAAATATTTAAAAAAAAAAAAAAAGACTTACTGTTGGGAAAACCAGAAAACCGTGTGGTTGGTTTGGTCAAAACTGTGAACTATCTAGGCAGAAAACACATGCAAACTCACATAAGCATGCAGGGCACTGGCTAGGCCCTCAGCCACCATTAGACCTTGCTCTGCCAAGGTAGTATTGTGAGTTTATTTACACGACAGTGATATTGTGAAGATCATTTGTTCATTAAGAAAGCAAAGACAGCACAGCATATCAAAATAATGTAAAAATAAGTGTTTATTTTGTGTTTACAGTGGCTATTAAGACCCTGTAAGCATTCAACATTATTCCATTTTAAAAGGTGTTTTTAACAGCTACCTACCCTGTTGTTACTTTCTTAACAGGCAGTTACAATATGCTTTAGTCTCCATGACAAACACTTGCTAGTCAACTGAAACAAGCTGGCCTTGATATGTTCACTTGTTTTAGTCAAGTCTTCCCTGAATGACTGTAATCTTTCGACAACAGCATGTTGCTTTGCTGACTGTCCAGATAGAGTCCACTCCCAAACAGTTATCTGCAATGAGAAGTACAAAGATGAGACTGTAAATGTTTCTGGATTAAAAGCAACAGCAGTGCCCTTCCCTTCCTTTCAGGAACATCTGTTATGGGAGTTCTTTCTCCTCAGAATTCCACCAGAGCTCCAATACACGTCCCACCTTGGGAGTGTATTTCCCAGTCAGGGTGAATGACAACGATAACTGCTGTACAGATGTTCAGACTCTAAATATATACCTAAGTATAAAAAAATGGAATAGCACACATTTCTGTAAAGACATCAAAGTCAGTTGTTCTTAATATCCTTGCTGAAACAGCCTGCCTGATCATTTCAAGCCTTAATTCCTGAGTGACGTCGATGTTAGGAAAGCAGCTGAATAAAATGTGCAGTGTGGATGTGGTTACGACAAAGGACACCTGAGTTCAAAGAAAGACTGCTAACTAGGGACTTGTACAAAATACAGAAATTGCTTTTTTAAAAGGTTTAAAATGGAGAATGTATTTTAAAATCACAAAATGTTGATTGACAATATATCTGCCCACAGTTAATACATCTTATTTCCTATGTAAGCTCTTCGAAAACTAGAATTGCAGTTAGCCCAGACAAGATGGTTTTCCATAATAAAAACTGAATAGCATCAATTGCTAGGTTCTCAACATGGAAACTGGGACTTTATAAAAGCAGCACTTCATGGTGGAGAATAAAGCCATTCTCAATGATGAAGTGAGAAACTGAGAAAGACTGATAGCACCAGGCCATCCTCAGGTTTGTCTTAGACCTAATGTAAAATGTATGACAAGCAGGCCTAGTAACCAGAGTCACATTGTTCTACATAGTGGGATTGACACGGTCACATGTACTCTGGGGCTGCAGCAGCTGCCAGCCTGCATTAAACACCCTTTGCAATGCAAACACTGACTAAATCAACCAATTATTCTGTTAACTAGGTTTCACAGGACCCTCCACCAGCTAACATACACTTTGATTAGTTGCTTCTTTTAAATGCCAGTTCAACTTTAATTACTTATTAATTATATTTGCCATAGCATTCATCTGAAAACATACAAAACCCTGTTCTAAAATTATGAGACATCTTAATAGGTAAGAGATACTGATGGTCTGTAATATTAAAGTTGGCAGCTTTGTAGTAAATACCAACATATTTTTAGGGAAGAATGAAGAGTTAATACTTTACAGACTTCAAAGATGACTTCATGTTCCTTAGCCACATGGGCTGCTGACAGGATCAGCCACACATGTTGCGGTTCCTGGGCTGTGTGTGGCACCTCCCTGTGGGCTGCACGCAGAATCTAGCATCATCAGGGCCTTCTCCGCTGTGGGTGAGACTTCTGCAGTCCCTGCACCTTGGCCAGAGACAGTCTTGGCAGACTGGCTGTGTTCTGTTGGGGTGCTTTCTCCTGGGAGGCCACCAATCTCTTTGAGGTTTGTATTCACAATGGATGGTTTGTGCTTTAAAATACAGAATTATATTTTAACTACTTAACAAAATATAAAGGATTCATTGCCAGTTCTTATCCACATCTATTGTAGTGTGCTCCACACATCTTAAAATCCCGATTCTAGAGCTGCATCATGATTGAAGCAGTAAGCCTCACAGAAGGATGGGGACACTTAAGGTCTTGTAGATATCTACAAACCCTGCTTAAGGAGGTCTGAAGGGTTGGCTACCAGTAACAATGTCTCCTGCCTGATGAGAATAATCTCATGTGAGCCTGTTTTAAGTTCTAGGTGCTGGGAATAGAGAAGAAGCAAAACACAAAATCTGCTCCCATAGGAACCCACACTTGGGTGGGGATGATGAATCTGGCGTACAAGAGTATGACATTTGAAGTACAGGCTACATAGGAAAAAAAATGAGTTTGGTGCTAGACGGAATATGACCAGATGGCAGATTAAATTAAGATGACATGAGTAAACACTGAAGAGTGTGTGCACATGTGCACAGCATTTTAAACAATGAACAACAAAAACAAGACCCTGTCACCAAGGTTCAGTGAGCAGAGAGAGCAGGAAATGATTGGTAAGGGGGTTACATGTGGGGCAGGGCAGAGCAGGAGTTCCCAGGACCACTGTGGTAGATGGCTTTCCCTGCCAGCTGGGACATCACTAGAGGGGCTTAGAATGAGTGGCAGGTGATCAACAGCTACAAAAGCCGGAAGGAACAGTCTCAGGTTATTTAGCTACATTAATATCCATAAAAGAACCCAATGCCATTTCTAGAGTCTCTTGTACGTACAGCTTTCTCAATGATTTCTAGTTGAAACTCAAACATTGCAAACAACAAAACCAATTCCTATCTTGGGCAGAAATGGAAATGGCCCTTTAAAAACACCAACAGTAATGCCAAAAATGTAGTTCAGTGGCTTAGCACATGAGAGCCCAGGTTCAATACCCAGGACTGCTGAAGAACTCATCACCTTGCAGATAAAACGTCCAGTCCAGCCAACCGTGCTACTACCTTCTTCTATACTACAGAATCAATAGGGATTCTGTCGAGAGAAAGGGAGAGCAGGGAGGGCTTCTTCCCATCCCTGCCCAGCCCTTTCTCCCAGGCTGGGCCATAAGAGCTCTGCAGCCAGCCAGTCTCCTAGCACACTTAGGCCCCCTGGGACACCCTCTCTGATCATGTCAAAAGCAGAAATTCCAGTCAGACTCACTTGTTGGTTTCATAGGAAATACCACCTGTTGTAAAGAATACAGTTAAATGGTATTTAACATAAAGTAAATATTTCCTGAGGACGCTGGACTGGTGACAACAATGAGGGGTAATAATCATTGCACTAGTGACTGAGCTGACGGGGTAAAGACCAACACAAATCTGTAAGGAGCTCTTGGGCCCAGAGTGAACAGGCAGCAGAATACACAGTGGCTGACTTACGCTGGGTACCCCTTCTGGATGTTCTTGTGCCTCCGTGTCAGGTAAATCGTATGCCCGGAGCACTTCAGGGCTCTTGTTGCCAGTGCGAAATCTCATATCAGCGTGTCTCTGTCTCAAACCATCTCTGTTACACGCATGCATCATGTCATAAGGGCCTTGCTCGATGGAGCCAGAGTGGCCCCTATAACAGAAATCTGCATCACCTGCTCCACCATGGAGTCTATAGTCAAGTTGCTTCTTTTGTCGCCTGTCGGCTGGCTCGAGTGCCTGGGGAGGGTCTCTTTCAGGACCACCCAAGTGTCTCAGCATAGGAACTGACTTTCCAGCACCGTAGCAGAAGCTCTGTAAAGAAAAGAAATACATTCTGAGGATTTAGTGATGGACAGGTAATCAAGTAGGAGCTATTTTATTCAGGGTTTAATAAAGCTGTCTTAGCATTTGTGGACATAAAAATGTTAATTTCACTCTTTGATTAAAAACTTCTTCTTTGGACTAATAGGCCAAAGTAGCCAATACAATGTACTAAACAACAATATTAAGCCAGGCGGTGGTGGCGCACGCCTTTAATCCCAGCACTCGGGAGGCAGAGGCAGGCGGATCTCTGTGAGTTCGAGACCAGCCTGGTCTACAAGAGCTAGTTCCAGGACAGGCTCCAAAGCCACAGAGAAACCCTGTCTCGAAAAACCAAAAAAAAATAAAAATAAAAAAAATAAAAAAATAAAAAACAATATTAAGTAAATATTTCAATCAACTTGATATACTTTAAATACATAAGAAGAGTATTTTTAGACCTAGAAATTTAGACAATTCTAAATTTAAATTTAGAAATTTCAATTTAAAAGCCTGGTTATTGCTCCTATTTTTATTCATATTCATTTAGGGAAAATGATAAAATTGTTAATTATTAAATTTCATAATCAATCATGCACCAAAGCAAAACCCAAAAGAGAACAAGTCAGTCAGTGCATACAACATGTAATTCCAAATCCCTGGGGAGTCTTCATTTTTGATCCATACAGCAAGTGCTTTGGGAAGGCCATGGCCATAAGTAACAAGATGCTGAACTAACTATGGGAGAAGTACAAGCACTAATTTTAGTAAATATCTACTCTTGGACTCCCCCACCCAAACTGATTTTCAGTGCACACAACCACTCCTCCTACACCCCTTTCTGTTCCGTTCTATGCTGCAAAACTCAGACTGGGATAAAGCCTCATTTCTCTACAGAGGAGGCAGTCAGCCAACGTCCTGTGTATTCAAGTTAAAGCTAAAAAGGGCTATTCTAAATTATTACTGTGGTGCTTACAAACCCAAGAACTACTAGTTAAAAGAATATATACTATCTCAACTTATTAAAAATCACCTTACACCTCTGAGCACAGTATATTAATCCAGACGTTTCAAACTGCCTTCTCTGTCAAACATCACACGCTTGTTAACTACCAGCAGTTGGGCTAATGTACTAACCAGGACGGCCAATGCCATAATCACCAGCACCGGAATCTGCAGTAACACTGGAATCTCCTTCATGAGCGCTTTAATGAATTCACCAGTTCCTTTTCCAATGTGCTTTAATGGTTCTGTTATGAAGTTAGTGAATGTAACTGCCAGAGCCTAAAACGAAGATCAGAGCAACTTCAAAAGACTGAGACATCCACATGCAAAACTTCACCATGCACTAAGGCTCAAATTACAAATTAAAATGCGCATTTCTATGTATGCGCATGTGTGCTCTGAGCATGGGTCTCTCATTCAGCTCAAACCGTGATCTAACCAGGCCTTGACATCTATCCTCCCACCTCGGCCTCCCCCAAATGCTAGGATTATAGGTATGCCACCATGCCCACCTAAATTTGAAAACCAATGTTTAATGAAAGTACTTTTCCCCTAGGACAGAGGTTTATTATTAACCCTATCAATCCTTTATGTAGGCAAAGAGTTTGTGATACTGTAATTATTACAAATATATTCTATACCTTTGTTGGAGGAACCAACAAAATAGGGTTGATTAGTAAGACCTCATAGTACTTTTGGCACGAGTCATCCTGATAGGTCCATGAACTTCTAAACCATTCTACACAGAGAAACAGACAAAATAATTAAAGAAAAACAAAGCTGTTTTTTTCACAAATGAAATTACTTTGGTTTTAACCATTCTTACCCACCCACCAGTAAATTTTTGAGTTGTTTTATATTTTAAATAGACTCTCTGTAATGTTACTTATGTCATATCAAGTCCAAAATCATACTTTCAAAATCCATTCAAATTCAACAAATCTTATGGAGACAAAAAAGATCTACTTTATAGATTTCCAAAAAGTAAAGAATTAGTTTTTTATGCACACAAACATAAGTAGAACTGCAAAGTGGAAGACTAGTGGGTTAGCGCACTCCTGCTACAGGGCACTGCCGCAGCTGTGTGAAACGCTGTAACCGGGGGAATACCTACTAATCTCTCTCTCAATAAAATTTCACTTTACAAAGTCAACTCTGACAAAATTGTTAAGACAGAATAGGCTCTAATTAAGAATAGCTAAAGCAGTCTTATGCACATTTGGAAACTAGCCTGCATTAAAGGAGGCGTATTGTCTCCTGAAGCAAAGAACTCAAGTTTTAATCCCACAATTTAAAAAAGGGGGCAACTGGGGATCGGAGCAGGATGAGGGTGAAGGGTACCTGTAGCTCTTGCATAACACCAGATTCAGTTCCCAACACCCACATGGTGGCTACCATCATCCATTAACTCCAGTTCCAGGGGATCTGAAGCCTTCTTCTGTGTAGAATATTATTTTAAGATGTGTCAATGTTTGTTTATACTGTGGAATATTTGTTTAATGATGTAAAGGGTGTGTTGTATTCTTTTATGTTGTTTAACTCTGCGAAGCTGTGATTCTTTGCCTGTCTAAAACACCTGATTGGTCTAATAAAGATCTGAACAGACAACAGTGAGGCAGGAGAAAGGACAGGTGGGGCTGATGGGCAGAGAATAAATAGAAGAAATCTGGAAGAAGAAGGAGGAGCAAGAGAACAAGGAGAGGAGGACACCAGGGGTCAGCAACCCAGCCACACAGCCAGTCAGAAAGGTATATAGAAACAGAGAAAGGTATACAGAGCCCAGAGGCAAAAGATAGATGGGATGATTTAAGATAAGAAAAGCTGGCTAGAAACAGCGGCGCGGGTATTTATAAGGAGTAAGAGTCCATGTGTGATTTATTTGGGAGTTGTGTGATGGGCCCCCCAAAAGCTAAAAGAGTAAAACAACCAACAACATTCTTCTGACCACCTCGGGCACCACGCACACATGTGGTCCACAAAAATACATGTAGGAAAAACACTGAACACATTAAAAATAAATCTAAAAAAATTTAAGTTAATACTGGGATCTACTTGTATAATCTATCCTGTGTCAGTCAGTACAGACTTGTGTTTATAAAGTGTCTTTGAACATTAAACCATTCCAGGCCAGATTTCAACAGTTACAGTGGTCAATACTAGTGAGAACCATTATAAAAACTGGAAGGATAAAAAACAAAATTTCACTTAGTTAAAAAACAAAACTAGCTAGGCGGTGGTGGTGCACGCCTTTAATCCCAGCACTTGGGAGGCAGAGGCAGGCGGATCTCTTGAGTTCAAGGCCAGCCTGGTCTACAAGAGCTAGTTCTAGGAAAGGTTCCAAACTACAGAGAAACCCTGTCTCAAAAAAACCAACAAAACAAAACACAGAAAAGTAAACTGTAGGAAAGTTATAAAATAGTTTGCCAATCTAAGAAGATTACAGCTAAAATAGCTCTAATTTTATCTCCTTGATTTTAGTAAACTTCTGTTAAGGACCTAGAAAATACTGTGGACTAGGTGATAGAAAGGCAGCCAAGGATCTAATCTGGTCTCATGACCACATACACACAGCTGCTGTCTTCCCTGGATGTTTACATGAATTCAGTAAGTCACTACATTTTAAACTTAAGAATGTATGTTATGTTCGCTTTCGTTTTTTGTTTTTGAAAAGGGAATAAAACCTGGGGGTAGTTCATAAGGTGGGCAAGATTCTAACAGAGCTACATCCCATCCCTTTATCTTGGGACAGGGTCTAAGTTGCTGAAGCTTGGCTCAAACCTGTGAGTCTCTGGATTCTGTCATCACCCTCCTCTGGCCCCGCTGCATGAGCCCGTGTGTATGTGCTTACAGTAAAGATAGCCATGGGGAGTCTCCTCTGGCATCCCATCATTTTATCATTATCGGTGGGTTTATTTTCTCCTTATTCTCAGAAATTCTACTTAAAATAGTGACGAATGAACCACCGCTTACCCCAGAGACTTCCAGTCCAGTCCATCTTCTCAGCACACACATTGTTCGATGGTGCCATCTTGGCGATGTTAGCCTGATGCTCAGCAAAAGCTACCTGGCCGGAACAGGGGAAAGATGCTGACTGTGAGCTTCCAAACAACAAAATGTACCCAATGTTTTCTATGCCGTTTATCCAACCAAGGCTTTGGTGGGTTGTGGTTTTTAGGTTTTTTAAAGTTTTCTGAGACAGGGTTTCCCTGGCAACCTTGAAACTCACTCTGTAGACAGACTGTCCTCCTGTCTGCCTCACTAACGCTGGGACTAAAGATCGCACCACCATATGACAACTAAATTAAGAAGAACATTTTAAAAGACGGGTTATTTTCAGCTCGTGGAAAAGCATACTTTTTCCCCCTGGTTTTTTGTTGTTGGGTTTTGTTTTGTTTTTGAGACAAGGTCTTTTACAGCCCAGCCCAGGTAGCTGAAGATGGCCTTGAACTCTTGACCCTCCTGCTTCTACCACACAAGCACTGGGTTACAGGTGTGCATTACCATAACCAGCCAGAAACCAGTCTCAAGGCCTCACACCATCTTTGTACACAATTTGACGAAAGAAAACTTTTTTTTTTTACAAGACTTTTTGTTGTTGTTTTTTAAAACGGTTTCACTGTGTAGCCCTGGCTGTCCTGAAACCCACTTTGTAGACGAGGCTGGCCTCAATCTCAAAGAGATCCACCTGCCTCTGCCTCCCAAGTGATTAAAAGGCATGTGCCACCACCGTGTGGCAAGATAGTTTTGAAAAGGAATTCACATATAGTTTGTGCCATGACTGAAAATATGAAGAATTCAAATTGTTCTATAGTTAATGATAAAGTGGTGCTTTGCTCTGGGTAAGTTTAACATAGACGGTTACTATCCAATAAATGGCTGGCAAACTGGGTATTAAACACGTCCAGCTCTGTGCACAGCACGCCCACAGATGACCTCACATCAGAGAGGGTGTACATAGTTTATATGCAGTGCTGTCTGTGAGGGCTTTCCAGACCCAAGCCTTTCTCATCTAGGAGGACAGTCTTCAGAATCCACACTCCCAGGGGAGCTCACTTGTCTTCCACCAAGGCCCATGCGCTTAATGTGTAGGTGATTTGTTTCAGGACCACAGAACCGCAACACCGATTTCATCAGAATTCACTGAAGGTCCTGAGCCCCTCTGTCGGAAGACTGAGATTAGAATGGCTCTTCAGTGATTAGACTGTCCTGCTAACAACAGTCCAAAGTGGGAAAAACACCTCAAAATACCAACAGGCCAAATGTCATGACATATGCCTTTAGTCCCAGCACCTGTGACGCAGGAAGAGCTGAGTTCAAGGCTAGTCAGTCTGCATTATCAAGACCCTCTCTCAAAAAAGTGAAAATAGGGGCTGGAGAGATGGCTCAGAGGTTAAGAGCATTGCCTGCTCTTCCAAAGGTCCTGAGTTCAATTCCCAGCAACCACATGGTGGCTCACAACCATCTGTAATGGGGTCTGGTGCCCTCTTCTGGCCTGCAGGCATACACACAGAATATTGTATACATAATAAATATTTTTAAAAAAAAGTGAAAATAGATAAAAATTCAACAATTATTCATACGTAATAAGATTGTGAGTAAATTTTAAAAAATACTTTACCTGCTATCTTTGTTTTCTAATTTCTCCAGTGACCATAACTTTTATAGTCAAAAAGCCTAATTTTTAGAGATAACATTTTCTAGCATAATTTTGGTGTCATTTCTTTTCTTTCTTTTTTTTTGTTTTCTTGGTATTATTATTATTATTATTATTGTTGTTGTTGTTGTTGTTGAGACAGGGTTTCTCTGTAGCTTTGGAACCTATCCTGGAACTAGCTCTTGTAGACCAGGCTAGCCTAAAACTCACAGAGATCTGCCTGCCTCTGCCTCCTGAGTGCTGGGATTAAAGGTGTATGCCCCCCGCAGCTATTTCTAACAAATATAATTTCCCAAATTACATGTTTCTAAACTATGTCCATTTTGCTCTGTGATAATAAAAGGTAGAGCCACTTTTCTTCACTAAATGATCAGATCTCCCCTAAACCCCAAGTGGCTGATAATTACCAATTTATTTATTCCCACTTCTGATAATCCAACCACTGTCTTCAACCATATCTGAGGCAAGACTGTTCTGAGAGTATATTATAGTCTCTGGTTACTATGAATTTACATTTAACTAAAAAACAGAAATGAAAACAAAAAAATAACAGTAACAAAAACAAACTTATTTAATACCTTATATAGATACACCCAATTCCATGCCACACTGAAGAGAAAAATGATAATACAAATGCGTCTCAACTGTGTGTACCAGCGAATATATGTCCACAGCTCTGTAGCCACCAACAGCACAATGCAGAGCAGACACAAGAGCACCTTGAAAACAGAAATAGGAATCAGAGTCACTGCTGAGTGGTCTTCCCCACCAAAAAACATCAGTTTTTAAACAGGCAGACTTGGCCATGCAGGCAGCTCAGCAGGTTAATCCACTGCCTCAATCCTGAGGAGCGGAGTTCAATCCCAGGGCACACAGCAGAGAGAGGACCGAATTCTACAAGCTGTCCTCTGCACACACTCACACACATACGTATCATGCATACAAAATAAATGAATGTCATTTTTAAACAGCCTTAAAAGAACGAGACTCAAAGTTATCTGTACAATTTCACTGCTTATTCATCCCTGTAATGAGAACTAAGAACAGGTTCTCAATTATGCTGGAGTTTCGGAAGGGTTTTTCCAGCGGAAGCTTCTACGCCACCCTCATGGCATCTTACCATAAACGCATTATACGCATCTACTCCAAAGGAGTCTTCAAATCGCCACTTCCATGCTTCTGAATCATGACACTTAAAATTGATTAAAATATCACTTAAGGCGTCATCCAAGGCTCCTGGCTTCCACTCCTCTCCTCTGAGGAACTTCTGTATCTCCAATAGTGTTTGTCTTGTAAGGAGAATCTCAGCATCATAACGCATATCAACTTTGTTTTCATCAGGCTGCATCAGTTACCAAAACACCAACAGAGAAACAACTGTATTACTACGTTATTCAATGAAACAAGAAAACCAATCTGGGCCAAATATGATTTCATACACCGGCAATTCCACCTCTCACCGGAGGATGTTGCAAAGAACTTCGCGTTCAGGGTTAGCCTGGGCTACATACAGAGAGCTTATCTCAAAAATAAATTACTTTGGAACTCAATATAATAAGGTGTAAATAGTTCTACGTGCCAGCACTGCTTTAAAAAAGTATATTAATTTGTAGTATTTCATAAGTATAATATATACTTATCCTCAAAGGCTAGCATAAAATCCAAATATATGTAAGAAGCACTAAAACATTGTAGAATCCTAAAAACAAAGACACCAGACATTTCATGAAGGAGAGTCGGTTTCACTGTGTAAAGTACACAGGCTCTATACTGTCACTCACAACTGCTGGGCCACAGTCCTACAAGAAGCACAGGGTTAGGTTCCCGTGTAGGGCAGTCCTACACTAGCTCAGAATTGAGTATAATAAAGGGTTCTTTATTCAGGGGTAGACAGACTCACAGATCAACAGTCCTTTGCAAGAGCAGGGAACAGGAACCAAAAGTTAAAAATAAAATAAAAGAAATAGAGTTTAAAATAAAGCCACATAAAGATGGAAAATACAGAGAATCTGGATGCTGAATGTTACTGTGTTGTCTTTGAATTGTTTGACGGCTGAGGAAGGAGCCATAGCTGCTAAAAGACATTTGATTATAAATGCTGCTGGATTAATCCAACATAATTATTTTGAAAATGCCCTGACTTCAAAATTTAAGTGAAAAGATATCTCTCTTTGGAGAAGAGGTTTTGCTTTTGTTTCCACAGGAAATGAGAGGCTGGGAATCCATTCTGGGTTAAGAAAAATCAAGTTTGATCAAGAAAGACCCCCTGAAAAATCTCCGATAGGAGCAGATAGCCCAGATGATCCAACATTTCAGAACATCTCATTGCAGTTTCCTCTGAGTTCTACACCCAGAACAGCCTCAAGACTGCTGGCTGAGATGATCAAGCTTCACAGAATACTCCAGTCAGGACTTGACCACAATCCTAAATTTTCTTTAGGTCCCCATAAAAATTATCAGTGCTCACAATCAGCAGAAAGTAGCCTATAAATCACGCCCACATTCCTCCCAAAAATGGATTATGACTGTCTTTGTTTAGAGTGTTGGTTACAAGTTGTTGTGGATAGTGGTCAGGAAAAAGCTAAACAAAGGAGGTAAGATTCAGAGTTCTTGTTTAAAAAAGAAAAAAAGCAGAAGTGGGACCGTGGGACAATGGTCTTGTACCCTGTAAAGATCTGTCACTTGTATTGGTTTAATAAAACATTGGCTGGCCAGTAGCCAGGCAGGAAGTATACATGGGGTGACCAGAATAGGAGAATTTTGTGAAGAAGAAAGGTTCAGTCTGCAGTCATCACCCAGATGCAGAAGAAGCAAGATAAGAACACCTCACTGATAAAAGGTACCAAGCCATGTGGCTAACACAGAAAAGAATTATGGGTTAAGATGTAAGAGTTAGTTAATAAGAAGACTGAGCTAATAGGCCAACCCGTTTATAATTAATGTAGGCATCTGTGTGTCTCTTTGAGATTGAACAGCTGTGGGTCCAGGCAGGACAGAAACCTCTGCCCTGGTCTCTGAACACTTATCAACTGATCAATATATAACTTTGTTTCTGTTGACACCTTAATCAGAAATATCAGTGACTCATTACCACTAAACACACTGCCAAGAGTCCTATAATTCATGCCCAGATGAAGTTTATATAACATGCTTTTCTTGTAGGGCACATCATAGGCTTTTTGCATGTAGGGACAATAGATGGCATTTCATATTTTGGAGACATTCCAAATGATGTAATTACTTTAAAAAAAGAAATCCCTTCCTACCCCAAAGTGTGCAAAACGTAGCATGTGATAGGCCACACTGAATGTAGCATGTAATAGGCCAGGATAAAAACAATGATCTACAGTATTGGCCCTGAAACAAAGAGGTGAGTTTTGTTACCTTGTTCCGCCTTACTAAACCCAGGGCCTTGGACATGCTAGGCCATAGTGTTACCTCTGAGCAGTAACCCTAGCTCCAATTTTCTAGGGTTTTTTTTTTATCTATCTATCTATCTATCTATCTACCTACCTACCCATCCATCTTTTTTTTTAGAATCACTCTTTCAGTTTAGGGAACCAAGACATAATGAAAGTATCAAACAATTGGCACATATACAAGAATGACCACGGAAATACCTCAAGTAGGGGACGGTGAGATGACTCAGGTAGAAAGCGCTTTCTCTGCAGGAATGAGAACCTGAGTTTGGATCTCCAGCACCCACATTAAAAGCCAGTTGTGGGAATGAAAACCCACAGTCGTACCCCTGAGAACACAGACACAGGGGGATCCCTGGGGCATGCTGGCCAGCCAATCTTTCCCAGTTGGTGAGCTCCAGTTTAGTTAGAAACTTTGCCTCAAAAAATAGGGTGAAGGGGGCTGGAGAGATGGCTCAGAGGTTAAGTGCATTGCCTGCTCTTCCAAAGGTTCTGAGTTCAATTCCCAGCAACCACATGGTAGCTCCCAACTATCTGTAATGGGGTCTGGTGCCCTCCTCTGGCCTGCAGGCATACACACAGACAGAATATTGTATACGTAATAAATAAATAAGTGCTTTTTTTTAAAAAAAACAAAAAATAGGGTGAAAAGTGATTTGGAAGACACCCCAAATTGATCTCTGTCCTTCCCATTGTGAACATACATGCATATATATATATATATATATATATATATATATACACACACACACACACACACACCTTAAAAATGATAATTTTTAGAAATCACGAAGGACTGATTTTGATATGACAAATCTTAATAGGTAAATTCACAAACATGGAAATTACAAAAAATAAGGATAGACTCGGCATCTTTATGATTCAATTTTTGAGTTTCATTTGCTAACACTATTTATTGTCAGATAGCCTAAAATTTAAAAATAAGAAACATTTTCAAAATTATTTAAAAATAAAAATATGTTCCCTTGAAAAAGAAAACTATCTTTTTATCAGTGCAAGTTCACTGTAAACAACTGACATTCACTGACCAGTTGATACATAATTTGGATTTTAGTTTGATTTTTGAGACAGAATCTTATTATGACTCCCAAGACAGCCTCAAAGCAGTGATCCTCCTGTGTTAGACTCCTGAGCACAGGGATTATAGGCATGTGCCAGTACACCCAGGCTTTACAGTCTGAATGTTCATTGTTGCCCAAAGGTCCACATGCTAAACGCTTGATGCCCAGGGTAGCACTATAGCCATGTGGTCAAACATTTAGGAGGTGGGACTTGGTGGGAGGAAGTTAGGAGTAAGTCCTTGAAAGGACTTGTGGGGCGGATGTTCCTTTCTCCTTCCCTTTTGCTTCCTAGCCACGAAATGAAAAGGACATTCCACTACATGCTTCTAGCCATGAGTATCTGCTATACTACTAAAGGCCAGGTCTTACACTGGAATGTCCAAATCATGAAAGGTTTGTCCAAACAAACCTTATTTTTTTCTTTCTTTTTTTAATTTATTTTTTGTTGTTGCTTTGGACTTTTGTTTGAGAGAGGGTCTCATGTATGCCATACTGGCCTTGAACTTGCTAAGTAGCCAAGGAAGACTGAAATACTGATCATCTACCTCCAAGACTAGGGGACTGCAGCATACACACCAAGGCCTGGTTTATGGGGGCTAGGGATGGAACCCCAGGCAAACACTATCAACTAAGGGTCCTTTCTCAGGTATTTTGTTATACTGAGAAAAAACTGCCTAACAGGAAATTTCCTGTGCTCAATTTGTCTGCCCATATACTACAGCTGGAATGATACAGAGATTTTTAGAGCCCCTGCAAACGGATGACAGGCATATCTCATATTTTTATGGACTACATGGGACTTTATCTCAAAAAAGAAAAAAAATTAAATTTGTGAGCTGCTTTTGGTGGCTGGAACACATGGCCAGACCAAACAAAAGTCTACCTACAACCCCTAGACCAATTCTGGGGGCATAAACAATACAGAAAAAATACGTCATGCACTTACAGATAAGCTTTGGGTACACTTCTCAGCCTTCTGGCTAACAATGTGTAAAAATGAGCTTCATAAGTATATTATAAGATACAAAATCATAAGTCTTCATTCATTTGTTGATTTCCCAAACTGAAACAGTGATTCTCAAAAATGATGAGATAATAAACAAACAAACTATATGGAAAGCTGGAGCTAGGGTTACTCTATGGTAACACTATGGCCTAGTACATGCAAGGCCTTGGGTCTGCTCTCCAGCACTGTGAAATAGCACAAGGTCTCCCACCTTGTACCATATGCACATGATCCACAATTCTAAAACTAAGACCTACCATAGTAACCAGCAAAGAGAAAGACTACTGAAAACACATTTTTCTTGTCCTCACGGGAATGGGAAAACGAGAAGAAAGGTTAGGACGAGAACAGCAGTGCAATTGATGGAGCTAGTCCTCAGAGGTCTTACACGATGTGAAGCGAACAATGAAAGTATCTGCTACGGATCAGGATCATGTCCTCAAATACTTACAAGTCCAAGCTTGCCGGCTTCAATTAAAATCTTATTTAGGTATCTCCTAAACACAGGATTGCTTTGACTTTCATAATCTTTCATTTTCTTCTTCTCACAATCATCCACCTGTAATCATATAATAAAGTCAAGCTTCAAAGGCTAATGAGAGGTCAAGTTCTAGTGCTGTGGAATATTAGTGAAGATGTGTTACATTTGTTTATGCTATGGAATATTTAATGATGCAAAGATGGGTTGCATTTTTTATGTTGCATTTGTTTAACTCTGTAAAGCTGTGTTACTTTGCCTGTCTAAAACATCTGATTGGTCTAATAAGGAGCTGAACAGTCAATAGCTAAGCAGGAGAGAGGGATAGGCAGGGTTGCAGGCAGAGAATAAATAGAAGAAATTAAGGCTTGAGAGATGAGAGAGGAGAAACAAGAGAAGGAGAAGAAAACGCCAGCTGCCAGCTACCCAGCCACACAGCCAGCCACGGAGTAAGAAGGGAAGAAAGATCTATAGAATTAAGATAAAAGCCCAGAGGCAAACAAAACATGGTTAAAGAGAAATGGGATAATTTAATGCTGCTATCTCGGTGGAGACCTCCAAATGCCGCGCACCGTGCCCCCGTGTCTGTGCTCTGTGCGCTGGCACCCAGTTACCGAGCTTCGGGCAAGGGGCTGGAGGTTAAAATACACAGATACACACAGACAGAGAGACAGCAACACGGGTCATCCTTGAATTCCCCAAGAATGCCCCCTTTATTGTGTTCAGGGGCAGATTATATAGAGATAGCCACGCCCCAGCCAAACCCACCAGAAACCACTCTCCTGCCATCAGGAACTCCTGAAGGTCTCGTGCTCAGAGCAGCTGTAGGCACTCAGATCAGGGGATTACAAGAAATTCAGGATCTGGGGTCTCACTGCTCCCAACAATTTAAGTTAGAAACAAGTCAAGCTAAGGTCAGACATTCATAAGTAAGAATAAGTGTCTATGTATTTACTTGGGAGCTGGATGGCAGGCCACCAAAATGTAAAAAAAAAAAAAAAAACAAACAAACAAACTAACAAAACCAACTACTTTCTGGCCTGGTGCTGCTCTCAGAATGAAAAACACCTGGCTGTTATTTCTTGTCTGACAATGTACAGGATTTATTTTAAGTATGCTTAAAGAAAGGGCAGAGTGCTTGCCCGGGACACTCGTGGACTTCAGTTAAAACTCTTACTGCCTCACAAGACGGACACAGCGCCCATTCTGTCCCCATCCTCACCTCTCTTCTCTGCACCCCTGCCACTGTGCCACTCCTCAGTGACCACATGATTCCCTCCCTCCCCACTCCAGGCCCTTTCCATGCCACCCCCATCTCACTGTCCATACAACCAACAGAGTAGTTACCACCTGACCAGAGAAAACACTCAAATCCCTCAAATCCCTTAACATCCTATTTCCTTTTAGATAAACTCTACATTTAAAAAAAAAAAAAAAGCCGGGCGGTGGTGGCACACGCCTTTAATCCCAACACTCGGGAGGCAGAGGTAGGCGGATCTCAGTGAGTTCGAGGCCAGCCTGGTACAGGACAGGCTCCAAAGTTACAAAGAGAAACCCTGTCTCAAAAAAACACTAAACAAAATGTTAAAAAGCTTAAAAAGAAGAGCTCCCCACAATAAATTATAAGCACTGCTCACATCTGGAAGAACAGCTGTCACAGCCTTTAATAAGCTTTCCTCATCTGCTCACCTGCTCCACTGCAGCAGTAGGCAGTGATAACAATCAAGATAAAAGCTATTCCTGTACCAACAAGTTTATACTCAGAAACAATTACAATTAATGTTATTACAAAAATAGTAAGTACTATTTTATAAGACAAGATGTAACTAAATTATATCGATAAAAATATACAATTGTATAGAACACAGAACATTACAAATATAAAAATTAACAAAGACTTCTTTTTAGACCAAGTAACTGTCTTAGGGTTAACACTGCTGTGACGAAACAGCATGATCAAAGCAAAGGGTTTATTTGGTTCCACTGTTCATCAATGAAGGATGTCAGAACAAGAACTCAAGCAGAGCAGGAACCAGGAAGCAAGAGCTGATGCAGAGGCCATGGAGAGGTTGTTTATTGGCTTTCTTCAGAACCGAGGACCACCAACCCAGGGGTGGCCCCCCACAACGGGCTGTGCCCTCTCCCATCAATTGCTAAAATTAAGAAATGCCCTACAGGCTTGACTACAGTCCCATCTGATGGAGGTGTTTTCTTTCTTTTTCTTTTTTTAAATATGTGTTTATTTATTTATTTGTTATGTTACAATATTCTGTCTGTGTGTATGTCTGCAGGCCAGAAGAGAGCACCAGACCCCATTACAGATGGCTGTGAGCCACCATGTGGTTGCTGGGAATTGAACTCAGCACCTTTGGAAGAGCAGGCAATGCTCTTAACCACTGAGCCATCTCTCCAGCCCCATGGAGGTGTTTTCTTAATGAGGTTCCTTCCTCTCAGATGACCCCAGCTTATCTCAAGCTGACAGAAAACTAGCCAGCAAAGTAACTAAAATTAATAGTTAATTTGTGAATGGAAAAAAAAAAATGCAACCTTGTGAGTTAAAGAATCCAGTCTGTGCAAGCAGTCTGATAACTCCTCGGCATTCGACAAGTCAGGGATCGCTTCCTTTTTCTCAGATGCACCGTATCTCATCTGTATCAAAGCAGAGATTTTACTCTTCAGGCTTCAGTTGTACAGACAGGTCCCATTGAATAAAGACCTAAAACATGACTATCGTTTTATGACTTTGCTTCTTAAATTCTTCACTTGCATCAAACCACCAAGAAGTAAGAATTAACTATATATGCTAAGAATCAAAACTAAACCGGTTTACTCCTTGATGGGCCTTTATATCCAAATTCAAACAGAAATAACCAGATGGGTGAGTATTGTCTATTGCCTGAAGGCCCTAGGTCCAAGCCCCAGCATCAAAAAAAAGGGAGGGAAAATATCAAGAAAGTACCTTGCATAACTACTAATCCTTTATATAACTCTTATAGCTCTGTATGAAAAACAACAACAAAACTGGACTATTCCTATCACGGCAGATAAGGTCTTCTCAGTGTATTTAGATCACAAATACCTGAGACTTCCTCATGGTTCCTGAAGCAGCGTCATAATTAAGCATATCTGTGGGGTCAATCCAGTCATCATCATGAGCATGACCAGTTATCAGCAAAAGACATTCACAAAGGAGCAGCAGACACAGCATCCTGAGTAGGCTTAAAAAAGAAAAAAAAAAATCAATGAAATACTAGTTTTTAAATAATTATAAAAATTACTTCAAGAGTTAGCAGTTTCTGAATAAAAAGCATACAGAATGTACACACATTAAAAGACAAACCCATAAAATGGCTTGGAGAGTAGCAGTTAAAAGCACTTGGCTATCAAGTGCAAGGCCCTGGGTTCAATTCCCAACACCTCGTAAACCAGGCATCATGGTGTACACTTGCAATCCTCAAGACAGATGCAGGAGGACCCCAAGTTTAAGATCTTCCTTAGCTACATACTAACTTTGAAGCCAGGCTGGGGCATGATACAGTATTTTTTAAAAACACAATAAAATGATATTCACATTGAAATATGTATATAGATACACACACATATGCACGAAGTAGTCTCATTAAAATATACATTTTTACATGGTGCTGTCATTTTACTCCTAGTTCTTCTATACCCAAAAGATACATGACCACATAAAAACTTGTGTGAGAATAGGTACACAAATTTTCAAATTAGTCAAAAAATAGAAAAGAGCCCAAAGTCTATCAACTACAAAATGGGTAATAAAATGCAGTATAGCCATACACAATATTCAGGCATAAAGACAACGGATTGCTGATGCTATTCTACAACATAAATGAAACTTTTTAAAATGTGTTACAAGAAACTAGTCAGACAGCTGGGCAGTGCTGGCGCACACCTTTAGTCCCAGCACTTAGGAAGCAGAGGCGAGCGGATCTCTGTGAGTTCGAGGCCAGCCTGGTCTACAAAGCTAGTTCCAGGACAGCTAGGACTGCTACACAGACAAACCCCACTTCAAAATACAAAACAAAGGGCCTGGCCGGGCCGTGGTGGCGCACGCCTTTAATCCCAGCACTCGGGAGGCAGAGGCAGGCGGATCTCTGTGAGTTCGAGACCAGCTTGGTCTACAAGAGCTAGTTCCAGGACAGGCTCCAAAACCACAGAGAAACCCTGTCTCGAAAAACCAAAAAAAAAAAAAAAAAAAAAAAAAACAAAGGGCCTGGTTTGTTGCATTTTAGTATACTCACAGATGTGTTTTAGAGGGTTGTTCATTACTCGTACCATTCAGGACATTTTCCATGTGACTCCAAAACCCAGTCTTAAACACGCATTAACCAATTTTCTGTCATTATAGATTTGCATATCTGGACATTCATTCTCTGCATAGCCCTGGCTGTCCTGGAACTCGATCTGTAGACCAGGCTAGCTTTGAACTCAGAGAGATTCACTTCTGCCTCCAGAGTGCTGCCCAAGGTTTGTTTTGTTGTTGGTTCGTTATCCAAACTAACCTCAAAATCCTGGGCTCAAACTATCCTTCTACCTCAATCTCAGTCTCATGATTAGCTGCCACCATGGCACTCAGCTTCTGAAATTATTTCCTTATTTACACGTGTGCGTGTGCGAGAGAGAGAGAGAGAGAGAGAGAGAGAGGAGAGGAGAGGAGAGGAGAGGAGAGGAGAGGAGAGGAGAGGAGAGACCCACCAAAGTCTAAGGACAACTGAGAGTCTGACCTTGCCTTCCACCTTGTTGATGCAGGGTTTCTCTTGTTCCTGCCACTGTGATGCTTATCTGTGCTATAGCTAGCCCATGAACTCTGGCCAGTTCTGCCCGTTGTTATAGCACTGGGATTACAGAAGCATGTCACTGCATCCAGCCTTTACATGGGTTCTAGGGACTAAACTGAGGCCCTCAGGCTTGCCAGCAATATCTTTTACCTCTGAATTTCTTAATCGGTAATTTTAAATGAATGGAGAACACTTATTCTGTCTCATGGAGCAGAATACTACCTGACCGTATAGTCCAAAAAGTCACGCTGGTGAGATGGCCCAGCGGGAAAGACGGTGCCATAAAAGCCTGGCAACTTGAATCCAAACCCAAGAATCCATGTAAGGTGGAAGGAGAGAGCAAATCCCCTCTGAACCCATATGAGCATCATGGCACAAGTGCCCACATACACATCTCTCTCACACACACACACACACACACACACACACACAAAATAAAAGAAAAACTAAGCCAATGAAATGAACAAATTACATAGTATGTGCCTTATAGCACAATACAAGTTGCTAGAAAACAAATATTTCTTTTTAAACTTCCTGTGCTTGCGTATAGTGTACGCATGTGTGCACAGTTACCTGTGCATACATGTGCACCTGTGTACATGCTGAGGCCAGAAGCCGGCATCCGGTACCCTCTACTGCTTTCCACTTCAGTGTGGAGACAGGCTCTCCCTGAACCTGGAGCTCATCAGTTTAGTCTCTAGCCAATGAGCCGCAGCGAGCCTCTTGTCTCCAAGCCCTGACCCAGTGCTTGAGTTACAGGCATGTGCCTCTGGGCCTGGCTTTTTACATGAATTCTGTGGATGTAAACCCAGATCTTCATGCGTGAGCACCAAGCACTTCACCCACTGAACAACTTTCCCAAGTATTTTAATCAGACCTGCCTCACTAATTTACAAAAATCATTTATTGGGACTGGGGGTTACGTATGTGCCACAGAACACACATGAAGGTCACAGGACAGCCTACGAGAGTTGGTTTCTCCTCCACCACGTGGGTTTTGAGATTTGAACTCAGGTCCTCTTACCAGAAAGGGCCTTTACCAGCTGAGCCATCTTGTCAACCCTTCCCCATTTTTTTTAGCAAATAATTTTAGGGTTTTTTTTTTTAAATAAAGTTTCAAAAGGTATGGAATTAAGACTCAAATGAGGGTCTAGTAAGAGGCCCACAGGCCAAAAGTACTTACTATAACTCCAGAAGATCTGAGTTCAATTCTCAGCATCTGCATTGGCGGCTCACAAATGCCTGTAACTTCAACTTCAGGGAATCCGAGCTACTCTTTTAGATTCTGCAGGCATCCACATACACATGCATATACACCCACATGAACATACTTGTAAAAAATAAATAAAAAGATAAAAGCCTGTTCTAAATTAAACACTTGTCTGTGCTTTCCTGATACCTTGTTCATTATTCTAGCAAAACGCAGTGAACTGGACCCTAGACTGGTCTGTCTCTCCCATCAGCAAAGGGCCTCTCAATTATGGCTACACACTGATCACCCAAAGGGCTCTCAAACGCCCACAGCTCTGGCCACTTTCCAGCATCACCAGGACTGAAGCCCAAGCAAACAGATTTGTAAGGCACCATGGGTGATTTCAGTGTGCAGCCCAGGAAGAAAACCAGAGCACTATGTGAACACCTCTGAAAGGGAGTATCTTACCCACACCTAAACTTCCCACTTCCCATCCGTCTGCAGAAGGCCCAGCACCTAGCCTTGTGGCTGGCAGATCACTCAATGAATGCTAGAAAGCAAGTGCAGAGGACTCAAGCTTTAGCAAGGACAAAGTTCAGAGAACGGAGGAAGCCCATCTGATTAGGAAACTCCAGGGAGACGTCACAGAAGAACGGCAGGGTGAGTGGAACTTGAAGTACAGGGAACCTTCTAGTAGTGCACAACAAGGAAGAGCAAAGTACACACTTCAGAAACTGTGAGCCAAGGATGAATGGTGGGATAGGGGATGAAGCGCTTGGCAGTGAGGACGACCCCATCTGTGGAAAAGAGTGCTCCACTGTTTTATCTAAGTGTCTACTACAAGCAAGCACCAAATTTAATAATAAACGTTGAATAGTTTTCTTCTAAGATGAAAAATGAGACAAGAGAAGCAGGCATGGCGGCATATGTATTTAGTCCCAGCACCGGAGAGGCAAAGGCTGGACTACATGTGAGACCCTGTCTGAAAATAAAAGAGGGGGGTAGCGGGCGCTTGCACAGATGGCTTAGAGCACTGGTTGTCTTTTGGAAGAGCCAGGTTTGAATACTAGCACCCATGTGTCAGCTCAAACCACCTGTAATTCCACATCCAAGGGATCCAACATCTTCAAGCCTCTGCAGGCACTAGACACACGCTACACAGACATACATGCAGGTTTACTCATGCACATAAAATTTTTAAAAGGAAGCATAGTAGCGAATGCCTTTAATCCCATCACTCAGGGAGAGGCAGGAAATTTGTGAATCTGAGGCCAGTCTCGTCTACAAAGTAAATTTCAGGACAGCTACACAGTGAGACCCTGTCTAAAAACAAAACAGTGGAACTGGATCCCCCAAGAAGAAATTTAGACATAGACAAATTATAGACAGTGTGAAGGCACAGGCCATTTATAATCATGTACGCTCCCTCCTCTCCACTGAAACATTCTCTTCCAGGGAGCCAGGCAGCCTTACAAGCGTGATGAAGCCTCTCCCCAAAAGTGGTAACAATTGCTGGGGGGAGAGGCTCTTCAGTAACACAGCTTCCTCCAAGGGCCTCCTCACCGCTGGCATAGTATACCTTGTCCTTCTATAGATGCAGCTGCCCCAGCCAGTCACCCATACGCCATAAGTAACCCCAATAAATTCATTAGTCACTAAGCTAGACTTGGATGGAATTGTTTTTGTCTGTCATTGCTCTCTTTATCTGGGATGAATAAAAATAGTCTTGTCAAGGAGCTGGAGAGATGGCTCAGCAGTTAAGAGCACTGGCTGCTTTTCCAAAGGTCCTGAGTTCAATTCTCAGCAAACACATGGTGGCTCACAACCATCTGTCTATAATGGGAGCTGATGCCCTCTTCTGGCATGCAGGCATAAATGCTGACTGAGCACTCGTACATAAAATAAATAAATAAAGATTTAAAAAAGTAATCTTGTCAGAAAAAGTCATACAACAAAAGCCAAAAGGCCTCTGAAGACACCATCCGGGCCACACCTTCTTCTCAGTCTCCCTGGCCTACAGAACCATCAGAAAACTGGTCTATTACTTCAGCTGCACAGTTTATGATTATTGTGCCAGTCCTAGAAAACCAACACAGAATTCCTTAGACAGAAAAGACCAGAAGTCTACAATCCATAGGCTCCATATGATGATCACAGGAATGAAACAAACACAGAAATATATTTTTTTTAAATATTTATTTATTCATTTATTATGTATACAACATTCTGCCTCCATGTATGCCTGCATGTCAGAAGAGAGCGCCAGATCTCATTACAGATGGCTGTGAGCCACCAAGTGGTTGCTGGGAATTGAACTCAGGACCTCTGGAAGAGCAGCCAGTGCTCTTAACCACCGAGCCATCTCTCCAGCTCCCCAGAAATATATTTTTATGTTTGAGAATATAAAAACTAAATATTAACACCATCTCATTCTGGAGAGAGAAAAACTGTGTTTTATTTCTTAAAAAAAAAAAAATAAGAAGGGGTTGGAAGAGATGGCTCAGTGATTAAGAGCATTGCCTGCTCTTCCAAAGGTCCTGAGTTCAATTCCCGGCAACCACATGGTGGCTCACAACCATCTGTAATGAGGTCTGGTGCCCTCTTCTGGCCTGCAGACATACACACAGACAGAATATTGTATACATAACAAATAAATAAATATAAAAAAATTAAGAATAAAGCCTTAGAAGAACCACATGCAGAAGAATGTGGAGACTTAACTAAAGTAATACAGAAGAAAGAAAAAACGAAGCAAAGTGAAGACAGAAAGAAAAGGGCTGGAGGGATGGCTCAGGGGTTAGAAACACTGGCTGCTCTTCCAGAGAACCCAGAGCTCCACTCCCAGCACTGACATAGCAGCTCAGAACTGGCTTTAAGTCCAGTTCCAGGGGATGTGGCACGCTCTTCCGGCCTCTGCAGGCACAGCATGTACATGGTACACAGACATGCATATGGGCAAAACTGCTCATAAACATAAAGGGGAATCTCAATCTCTCCCCCCCACCTTTGAAAAAGAAACCAAGAAAGGGCTTGGCAGAAACAAGCATTAGTCATATTTGGCACTTCAAAGAAATTCAGTAAAGCCTGAGAAAAGGTCATTGGATGAGTTAACCATTTACTAAAAAAGAGTAATAGGGAGACACCTAATTCTAAAGAGTTAAGAAGTAGGTGAGAGCATATAAACTGAATTGAGATTCTGAAAAGACGAGAGTTTATACAATCAAGGACACAGGAAAGGTACCCTGTACCCCTTTCATGAACACCCCATATTTCATTGATAGAAAAAATGAGAAGGAAGCCAAACTTTCCCAAATAAACAGGGAGGTGAGGGTGGAGGTAAAGGAGATTTAGAAAATATAAGCTATAGCAGGAATAATAAAAACCCAGAGACAGATATTGGGGGTTTCTACCTGATGATCAGAAAAGCAAAGCAGTCAAGCCACTAGAGAGGTCTTACCTCTACCAAGGCTCAGGCAAACAAAGGGATGCTCCACCAACCTCAAACTCCACCCTCCACTGAGTTCCTGTCTTTTCCCCCTTATATTCCTCTCTCCACCCAGCCATATTGCCCTGTCTTCACCTCCCTAGTGCTGGGATTAAAGGTGTGGGAATCCCAAGTGCTGGAGTCATCTTTATGTGAGCTCTGTTTCTCTTTTAGACAGATTCAATCTTGTGTAGCCCAGGGTGGCCTTGAACTCACAGAGAGCCTTCTGCCTCTGTCTCCTGAGTCCTTTAACCAAAGGTGTGTGCCACCACTTCCTGGCCTGTATGGCTGCTTTGCCCTCTGGATCTTCAGGCAGCTTTATATATTAAAACACAAATAACAGACCACTCTACAAAGCAGAGGATATTATATAAAGGAAAGTCTGACACGTGTCACTCAAAGTCAGGCCACTGGTAACCATGTCACTTTCTCCAATAATGACCAGCAGGTGCAGAGTTAACCTGACTACAGCGTGATTCAAATGATGGGGGACCAGAGGGCCAGACACCACCGCAGAATGATGGGAAACCAAAAAAGAGGGGGAGGGATGTGAAAGAAAACAAAACAAGCACCTGGGAATTCAAGGCCTCCTTCCAGAGTCCTGTGGTCACTAATAAGGCCAGAATATAGTGGCATGTCATTTGTATTTATTTGTTTGTTTATTTATTTTGTTTTTTTCGAGACAGGGTTTCTCTGTGGCTTTGGAGCCTGTTCTGGAACTAGCTCTTGTAGACCAGGCTGGCCTCGAACTCACAGAGATCCGCCTGCCTCTGCCTCCCGGGTGCTAGGATTAAAGGTGCGTGCCACCACCGCCCAGCTTCATTTGTGTTTTAATAAATCTTGCCTGAGAATCAGAAAAGCAAAACAGCCACACCTGCCAGCCTTACAGACCAGACAGTAACGACACACACCTTTAATCCCAGTAACCACATTAGCTTGCCATAGAAACCAGATTAAGTGGTGCACACACTTAATCCCCGAACTAAACATAATTCTAAAACAGGAAAAGACAGTTCTCAGTCTCATCCTGAGATATCCGGGAGGCAGGGTCACCATTGTCGGACTGAGATCGAGGTAAGAGCCAGTGGCTGGCTGCTTTGCTTTTCTGGTCTTCAGGTTGAAACTCGATATCTACCTGTCTCTGGGGGTTTTTTTCTTTTTTTTTTTTTAATTTTGCTATCTTTTCCTGGGTTTTTATTAATGGTGTTTCACTAGAACTCTTTGAGAAAAAAAAAATACTTAGAACTTGGTGGGGCAGTGGTGGCACAGGCCTTTAATGCCAGCAGTGGGAAGGCAGAGGCAGGTGGATCTCTGTGAGTTCCAGGCCAGACTGGTCTACAGGGCGAGTTCCAGGACAGGCTCCAAAGCTACACAGAGAAACTCTTGTTTCGAAAAACCAAAACCAAAACCAAACCAAACCAAACCAAAACTTAGAACTGATCTTGCACTTCCTCCAAAGACTCATCTAAACCTGCTGTGAACTTATTTTAAAAACAAGTTTCTGAGCTAGGGCCAAGCTGAACTATTATATATAAAGAGGCTGGCTCAAAACAAAAAAACAAAACACCACAAAAACATCGTAATGTTGCATTAGTTTATCGAAAGAACCTGTGTTATTCTACTAGCGAGCACTAGTCTGTTCCTACCACTTTTACCACTTTTCTTTTTGGTTTTTCGAAACAGGGTTTCTCCGTGTAGCGCTGTCTGTCTGTCCTGGAACTCACTCACTCTGTAGACCAGGCTGGCTTCGAACTCACAGAGATCCACCTGCCTGTGCCTCCCGAGTGCACCACCTCACTGGGCTGAGAATTTGTATTTCTAACGTGTGCCCAGACGATGCGGCGAATCGCTTGTCTGGGCACACATTACAAATACTTCAGTGCCACGGAGAAAACCTGGCTTGTTTTCGCGGCCAGTCATAAACACACAGGCTTACGGCATCTCCTAACTTCATAGGCTCGAATTAGATTTACATCATTAACGACAACGAATATACTTGCTTCCTGGCCGCCAGTATTTGTTGCAGGTTCTGCCTCATTTTCAGAAATAACAAGATCCAAGAGTGCTCTACCCTAGGCCGCTCAGCATTCACAGGGCAACGGAAGGTGAGGCAGGGGGATGACTGGCAGGCGCTGGGGCAGGGGCTCGCCACAGGCCCAGGCCCTGCCACCGGCCCGCCCAGCCCCGTACCACCTCCCACACAGCCCCGCGGGTCACCCCGATACGCCTGAGCGCACCCACTCACTTCGAGGGCGTCCTGCCTCCCCTCAGCGACCGCTGCCAGCCTGGACTCGGAAGAGGGCGACGCGCCAGACCTCAGACGCCGTGCGCTCTCGCCGCGCTCCCGCACCGACTCATCGACTCGCTCGGCCCGCGGCTGTGCGGCCTTCCCGCGCGCGCCGCTGATTGGTTGAGCCTAGGGGCGGGGCCGAGCCTCGCTCCTCTGCTCCGAAGTCAGGGCTTTTCAATTACTCAACCAATAATTCAGTTCGGGGTAATTTGACCTTAGGATCCCAAGTGCGTTAAAGAAATACGAAATATATTTTCTTACTGTTAGCTTGTTTTTCTTTTTTTTCTTTTTTTTTTTTTTGGTTTTTCGAGACAGGGTTTCTCTGTGGCTTTGGAGCCTGTCCTGGAACTAGCTCTCTAGACCAGGCTGGTCTCGAACTCACAGAGATCCGCCCACCTCTGCCTCCCGAGTGCTGGGATTAAAGGTGTTAGCTTGTTTTTATGTGTTCGACTGTATAGTGTTTGCAATAAAACCAAATCTACTTCTAGGATGATTTTTTTCTTTTTCTTTTCTTTTTTTTTTTTTTTGGATTTTTCGAGACAGGGTTTCTCTGTAGCTTTTTTAGTTCCTGTCCTGGAACTAGTTCTTCTAGACCAGGCTGGCCTTTTCTTAAGATTTATTTTATTTTGCCGGGAGGTAGAAGTGCACGCCTTTAAACCCAGAACTCCGGAGACAGAGGCAGGTGGATCACTCTGAGTTCGAGATCAGCCTGGTCTACAGAGCGAGTTCCAGAGCAGGCTCCAAAGCTACAGAGAAACCCTGTCCAAAAAAAAAAAAATTATTTTATGTGCATTGTTTTGCTTGTATGTATGTGTGAGAGAGCCAGATACTCCAGGACTGGAGTTACACACTGTGAGTTGTCATGTGGGTGCTGGGAATTGAACCCCGGGTCCTCTGCAAGAGCTGCCAGTACTCTTGCATTATTGTGAGCATGGCCAAGGGCTCATAAGGCCCCACTCTTTCCTGAGGAGCTATGGGCAGTTGATGATTGCTGGGGAGAAGACTATTTTTCCTTCAGTGGTGTAGCAACTGGTAAGTTGCCCACCCATGCTCCTGTAAATAACCCCTCACGCATGCTCAAGTAAGCAACCCTAATTAAACTCACATACCTCTATCCCCCACTCTTTTCATTAGTATGTATTAATTATGGATACTGGTTACATTTTATTTTCATACATGTTTATAATGTATTTGACCAAACCCACTTACCATACATAACCCTCTTTTGTCTCCTTCCCCCTCCTTCTGCTCTCATTCTTCATATCAAGTCCCTCGTTTACTCCCACGTCTTTGTGTGTGCGCACATGAACCAACAATCTTAATTATGGATGCTGAGATGTGAACATGGATGAGGAGTTCAAGGTTATCCTTGGATATGGGGATTTTGAACCTCTGAACTCCTTAATCCGTCTCCATTATTTGCTTTTCCTGTTGCTGTGATCAAATGTGCCTGCATTGCCATCTCAAGGAAGAACAGGCTTATTTGAGCTCATAGTTCCAGGGAGGAGTCCACGATGACAGGAAGTCATGGCAGCAGGAACTTGAAGCAATTAGTCACATTATATCCCCAATCAGAAAGTGGAGAGCGAGCGATTTAGGAATACTATTCATTACAAGACACAAGCCCATGAAATGGGGCTGCCCACAATTAAAGGGGTCTTCCTACCTCTATTAACCTAGAGGCATGCCCAATTCATGGAACTGACAATACTACCACACTGTTCATCCAAACATAGTTGATTAAATCTCTGTTCCATCCTTTGTCATCTTTGATGGAAACATCAAGTGCTTGAGCCTGGCACGTCGGGACTTGGGGCCAGGACTCTGGTCCTAAAACTCAAGTAACACATAATATTATTGAACATTTGTTTCATATGAATGAATGTTTTGCTTGCATGCATGTATGTGTATCATGTGTGCATACTGGATCCCCTGGACCTGAGTTTATCAGTTGTGAACCACCATATGGGTGCTGGGAATCAAACCTAGTCCTCTGCAAGAGCAACTAGTGCTCTTAACGACTGAGCCATCTCTCCACCCGCAGTAATGTGTGTTTAAATGTAGGATTGCTGAGCAGTAATTTTATTTTTATTTCATTCTGTATTTTCTAAGAGGGTCTTACTGTTTAGACCCCAACAGCCTCCAACTACCATAGTTGGGATTACAGGCATGTGCCAACACACCTGGCTCTTGTTTTAACTTTGTGGGAACTGCCAACCTTTCTATAGAGCATTTTATAATCACAAGTGTGTGCAAGGAAAATGCCTGCATCCTCAACTGTGTTTGAATCTATTTTGGTGGCAGTAGTGGGAGATAATGCCATGCTGCCCAGGCTGGCCTCAGACTTGTGCTGCCTCTCAAGTGGCTAGGTATATAGGAATATAGACGGTCTCCAGGAGAGTATCTTTCCATTGACTTCTTCGGTGAAGGATTATTCAAATCCCTTACTTTCTAATCAGGGTTTTTGTTTGGTTTGTTGGTTTTGAACATTGTTACATTTTAGTAATCCTATGTCTGTGTGTTTGGGACAGGGTCTCTATCACAACCCAGGAAGGCCTGAGATTTACTATGTAGCCCAGACTAGCCTTGAATTTGTGGCTGTTCTCCTGCCTCAGCCTCTCAACTGCCATGTCCAGATATATTAAATGGACAAATACATATATTTGTTTTGTTTTTCTTGAGACAGGGTTTCTCTGCGCAGTCCTGGTTGTCCTGGAGCTCACAGAGATCCTCCCGCCTCTGCCTTCTGAGTACTGGGAATAAAGGTGTGTGCCACCACTTCTTGATGACAATGGTATATCATTAAAGATTTGTGAGCGTTTTTTCACGTCTCATAGACTTCCTTTCACTGTTTACTGTATCTTTGGGGCTTATATTTTTGAGGAGAGCTACATATTTTTTAATGGAGAAAAGAAAAATAAAGAGAAGGGGGAAATTTGAATTAGACTGGAAGTCCAGGACCACCTTTTACTCAAACTCCTTCCTCACGTCCTGAGAGGAACTGGAAGAGCAGAGACTTAGGTCTTGGCATTTCCTTTGTGTATGCAGCTCAGAATCTACTCAGCTCCATGGGGAAGACAGTGTGGAGACACAGGGAATGGACACAGTTATCTCAACAGTTACTAAAAGTCATTTCTGGTGCTTTAATATCAGACCATGCAATGAAAGAAATGCAATTGGAGCCTATGAGAGGCTCAGCAGGTAAAGAGCTTGCTACCAGTCCTGATGACTTGAGTTTGACCCTTCAAACCAATATGGTAGAAGGAGAAAACTAAATCCTAGAAGCTGTCCTGACCTTCCTATTCGTGTCTCAGTGCACACCAAGAGACACATACACACACCTATGTTGTCGGGGGCTTCTGTCTATCTTTGTCCAGTTCCCGCAATTGTTATGTCCCAAAGAAATCACACAGAGCTCTACATTAACTATAAATTGATTGGTCCATTAGCTCAGGCTTCTTATTAACTTTTATAACTTATATTAGCCCATTATTCTTGTCTATGTTAGACACATGGCTCAGTACCTTTTTCAGCGAAGCAGTCACATCTTGCTTCTTCTGTGGCAGGGTCACAACTGCAGAGGAATGGGCTTCTTCCCAGAATTCTCCTGTTCTCATTGACCCACCTCTACTTCCTGTCTGGTTGTCCCGCCTATACTTCCTGCCTGGCTACTGGCCAATCAGCGTTTATTTAAAATATAATTGACAGAATATAGATGATTGCCCCATACCACACCTATGTGTATGTAAATAAATTAATAAAATGTTAAAGAGAAGTGGATTTCATACCTCACTTGAGAGTCCTGAAAGCTTTCTTCCCGACAGTGATTTAAGTAGGATACAGCATTTCATAAACTTGGGGAGGCATGGTGGGTAGTGTTGAGAAGCAAACTGAGAGACTCACGTCAGGAAGAACTCTGCCACGGAGCTACACTGTTAGGAAAAGCTCTCCACTGAGCTATATCCCTAACTCTATATGTAGTTATTTGAATATAAATCTTTTGAGATGGTCTCAGGAAGTCCAGTTGCTATACAGGAATGTAACGCCATGCACATCTACTACCATGAAACTTAACAGGGATATATTGATAAAATTTTGATATTTTATTATCTACTAGGGTACATAATGTGCCATGTCAAAAAGCTAGAAGAAAATATACAAAGGAGTTGAAAAGTTCATGGTATCCTATAAATACAATTTTTATGAGAAGGAAGAAGTGGAAAGGAAGGGAAAGATGGGAAAATAAAGAGAAAAGAATTAACTGCCCTAGAATGACTGGGTAGCTGTATACATGGAGTCCTGGAGTTGTTGCCCAGGGAAGCTCCCTATTCCTCATTTGTAACTTTTATAATGTCTTCCATGATAAATGAGCAATTTTGCCCTTTAGGAAAAGCAGCTAATAGGAACCATGAAAAATCTGCTCCAAAAATGTAGAGAATTCATCTACGTTGGTCCCCACAGAGAACAAAAGGTAAGCTGGGCTATGGAGGTGCCCACACAGAACAAATACTTTCTCTGAGACAGCGTTTCCCTGTGTTGACAGCCCTGGCTATTGTGGAATGCACTATGTAGACCAAGCTGGCCTCAAACTCACAGAGGTCCATCTGCCTCTCCTCTCGAGTGCTGGGATTAGAGGGTGTGACACCCTACCTGGCTATAGTGTTGCACACCTTTTTGTTTTGTTTGTTTGTTTTTAGAGAAGGGTTTCTCTATGTAGCTTTGGTGCCTGTCCTGGAACTCGCTCTGTAGACCAGGCTGGCCTTGAACTCAAATCTTCCTGCTTCTGCCTCCTGAATACTGGGATTAAAGGCGTGCACCACCAGTGCCTGGCTGTGGTTGCACACTTTTAATCCCAGCACTCGGAATGAAAGAAGATCTGTGAGGTCCAGACCAGCCAGAGCTAAGAGTGAGATCATCTCAGAACAAAATGAAAACAGAAATCCTAAAGTCTGTGAAACTGTGCATTAAACTAAACTAAGGAGGTTTAATTTTAAGATGATGTTGGTTTTTACAGTGTTCCCCTCTGCTTGTGTGAGGGTGAAGCTGTTAAACATTCAAAAGCTTCCAAACTCAACTAGAGCCGGGTTAGAATGTGTGCTCATTTTTATGTGTTTTACAGTGCTGAGGACTGAACCCAGGGCCTTCTGCATGCCCTGCTAAGTGCTTTACTACTGAACTATGCTCCAGCCCTTGCTGTGACAGGCTTTGTTAACTAAAAGTCACAAGAGATGGGGATGCAGCTCAGGAGGAGTAGACTGACTGCTTAGCATGTGCAAAGTCTTGGGTTCAATCCTTCAATACCTGAAGGGCAAAGGGCAAAAGGATGGAGGGGGGGAGAGAAGTGCTATCTGTTGCTAGGGGTTACAGAGCACGTTAGTAGACGAGCTTTAGGAAAATGTTAGGGTAAGGCATAGGTCCACTCCTCCAGCAACTTTCTTTCCTTGGACCTACCTGCTCCAAAAAACCTGGAAGCGGCACTCTCAACAGAGTGCCACAGACTTAGACCATGGGAAACGGATGGAGTTGTAGGTGTCAAGAGGTCTTTATTGAAATAAAAGCACAGTTACACTTCTACTGCCCTTCCCACTTGGCCTATAGATTTAAAATGCTTGCTACATATGGTGAACAGACAGGTCAATACAATTGCAGTTGAAATAAATAAAATAGCCTATTTAATAACTTAAAGTAAAGTACTGAACAATATGAAAATAAAGATACATAAAGTGTTAGGATCTATAGTACTGTACAAATAAAATCATTATTCTTTATTACACAAACTGTGCAAGAAAAACCCAAGTTAGTTTCTGGAGTGCAAAGTTCCAATTCCCCACTTTAAATTATCATGCAGACAGTTTTTCAAGCCATGCTAAGGTCATGGCAAAGTCTTTAATTTTGAAGAGGACAATGCTACCCAGTAAATTAACCCTACCATCAGATATTGTTCCTCATAGCTGAGGCTGCTCTGCTTCTACAGTATCGCCTCGAAGGGAGGTATCTGTGCATTCAAAAAATTGAAATCAACAAGTTTCCAAAGCATAATAGTTACGTTTTAGCTGGAAACAAAATGATGTGACAAATTAGTGACCAGACCCTGGGTTAAGGAAAAGAAATGCGCGGAGAAGCGGTTTTCCTTTCATTGTGAACTCCAATAATGATCCCTATGTAAAGGCAGTCATGTAAAATTTTAGAGATTTACCAAATTCTGACCTCTAGAAGACACGTGATACAATATGGGATTGTGACAAGAGCAAAGTAACTTCTGAACACCTATGTTTCATCTGGGGAGGACTTGGGTGTATTATATGTAACAATTACTTAAATATTAATTCCATGTCAGTGTATGTATAAAACTGTTATTTGGGCAAAACCCGAGAGTGCATTTAATAATAAACCATAAACACATCCTGTACCTTGACTTGGCGTGCAAACCAACATAAGAGTTCTTCTGCAGACTTTGGCAAGGGGACTACACAGCAGCATGAACACACATGGAAGACTGAAAACCACCACCCAACACCTTCTGTCAACAGGACATGGTAACAAGGGGCTTCCTTGTGTAAAGTCTTTCTGGAAAGTCTACGTTCTTCAGGCCTGTAGTCCTCACAATTCAGTAGTCTCGAGTCTGTGCTTTCACTGCACAGACCGACTTGGCCTCTAGCCACTGTAAGTCCAGAGGGTCACAGTTCTGTCTGCAGACGATGACAGGAAGGAAAGATCCTGGGTGTGCCATCTGCACTGGATCACTTTGTCCTTGTGCTCCCCCACCACCATAAGAGGAAGCTGCTTGGTGAGGTCCCCTAAATTGAGAAAGAAGAGACATTGGCTTACAAGGAAGAAGTGAGTAGACAGATTGTAGACTTCCTGCTACTCTAGGGTGCTATAGCAGGAAAGTCCTAGGCAGAGATAAACGTCAGGATTTGGTAACAAACACACAGCAACACTTGTTGTGGCTGCACTCTCTCCTCCCAAGCTGCTGATCTCGCTCAAGGCCTTCGACGATTTTCCTTCCTTTCCTGATTTAAAGTTTGAGGGGTCCCAGAGTCATCTGGCAGACCCCCTTCTGTCCTCTGTCTTTCCTCCTCTGAAATCACACCTAACCTGTGTGTTTATAAACCTAGGATCCACACTCACTTCATCTCCAAACCCAAACTTCAGATTAGGAACCATTTTTTTTTTTTTTGAGACAGAGTTTCCCTGTGTAGCCCTTTTTGTCCTGAAACTCACTCTGTAGACCAGGCTAGCCTCAAACTCACAGAGATCTGCGTGCCTCTGCCTCCTAAGTGCTGGTATTAAAGGCGTGTGCCACCACATCCAGCCTTTAAATAATCATTTAATACCCCATTGGCACCTGTCTTAAATTTAAATTTTCTAAAACCAAATTCTTTTGTTTTCTTGCCCAGATCTGCTCTGCCCTACCCATGCACCTCCTCTCACTAGTGGCACTGTCTGCTTATGTCAGAAACCCGGGACCACCAACTCCTTGTTCTCTTACTCCCTACATCTAGTCTGAATTAAAAATCCCTTAAATTCAGTTTCTTCTTTCCCCTCCGCTTCACACCTCACTCCCAGACACCGCCTGTCCTCAGGCCATTGCAGCAGCACCTTCTCCAATTCCGCATTTCTATCCCTGTCCTACTAACAGCACACACAAGTGAATACTCAAATTACTAAGGATGTAATTAGATCAGATTACTTCTTGATTAATGATTTTTCTGAAGGATTCAGGTTATAACTTATGTACTATTCTGGTGGAGAAACTGACAATGGGGAGGATGCATGTGGAGGACAGACAGCACATGAGAAATTGACCCTTCTCTTGGTTTTTGTATTAAAAACAGACCTTTTGTGCCAATAAACTTTGTCTCAAAATTAGACTTTTTTTATCTCTTTCCCTGGGTTCACTCAATTCCAACCTTGGCTTCCTGAAGACTCATGACCATTTCCCATCTGCCCCTGCCTGAGCATCCTTGCATGTGTTATGCTCTTCACAAGGGCCTTGGGATAGCTTATACTCATGATTCAGGCTCCATGCAGACAGCATCTCCCTGTCTAGAACAGCCAACCCCTAACTACAATCACTGTCTCCTACTAGATAATCCTTTAATAGCACTGGCCAGGACCTAAAAAAATGACATCATTTGTTAATTTATTTTTCACTGGCCTCTAAAGTACAACCTCCATTAAGATGGGAGCTAACTGTTTAATTCATCTTCCTAATAGCTACACAGCAAACATTTAGTTAAAGAATGTTTAAAGAGGTGGCTGGAGAGATGGCTCAGAGGAATAGAGCACTGGCTGGTCTTCCAGAGGTCCTGAGTTCAATTCCCAGCAACCACCTGGTGGCTCACAACCATCTGTACTGAGATCTGGTGTCCTCTTCTGTACTGCAGGATACATGAAGGAAGAAACCTATATACATAATAAATAAAAATCTTTAAAAAAATGTTTAAAGATAAAACTGGACACTGAAGTACTAATCATATAAATTGTACAATATTTGTAAGGATGCTAAGGAGCATATAAATCCATCATTTATATCACAGAATAAGTCACTGTAGTAAATAAATGGAATAAAATGTGTTTTATTAAATAACATCTCACTCCATTTACTTAATAATTTACTGTAAGAAATCTTAATTCATTCTTCTCAATAACTATAACATTGAAGCTTAAAATGTTAGTCAATCGTATCAAACTAGAGAAAAGCCCCAAAAGGAGATTAAAAACAAAGGGAAGCTGGTCTCATCACCTTGCAGGTCTGTCACCTTTATTTTCATATCGTAAGAGCCTGTTAGCAAGTAGTGAGCTCCAGGAGAGAAGCGAACAGAGCGCACATCACTGGAATGAGGGTGGTAACTCTGGACCATTCTGCCTCCTCTTATGTCATACAGCATGCAGCTGGAGTCTTCTTGACCTGTGGCTAAGAGACGGCCACTAGGATCCACAGCCACAGATGCCACCGCACTGCCTATAGTTGAGAAATGAAAATCGCAACACAGAAAATTAATACACTTATGACACAATGTAGCACTTTATGTTCACTGAACCACACACTAATGATCTGATGTAACTTGTCAACACTATTATATTGATTTGATAAGGAATGTATTGTATAAGGAAAAATCCAAATTAACTAAATAACCACTGTATCATTTTTAGAAACGAGAACCTGTTTCTTCTGAGTTGAAAACCCCTCACCCAGCATAACATTGTGAAACAGTGCTAGAAAACACACTTCCAGCCCCGTGTGATCACTACTAGGCAAGACTTAAAAATACCTCTTATACTCAACTTAGAGAATCTAGCTGAGGGAACAAGAAAACCCATTAACAAATTTTACTGTAAAGCAACAGTGTAGGAAATATCACAAGGCAACCTATGATTTATTAACAACAGAAATTAAGTTCTGAGTCTGGGGGTTGGAGAGATGGCTCAACGGTTAAGAGCACCGGCTGCCTTTCCAGAGGACCTGGGTTCAAACACTCCCAGCACCCACATGGCAGCTCACAACTGTCTATAACTCAGTTTGGATCAGGACTCTAACACCGTCACACCAATGTGCTTAAAATTAAATAAATTTTTTTAAAAAGTTCTGAGTCTAAAGGATATAGCCTTAATTTTGCCATATATTTTCAATGGGGGCATTCATGACCCTAAGCAAGCACAAAAAGATGGCTAAAAAAATTAAATGCTGGGCTGGAGAGATGGCTCAGAGGTTAAGAATACTGACTGCTCTTCTGGAGGTCCTGAGTTCAATTCCCAGCAACCACAGGGTGGCTCACAACCATTTGTAATGAGATCTGGTGCCCTCTTCTGGCCTGTGTACATAATAAATAAATCTTAAAAAAAAAAATGCTGCCAGGCAGTGGTGGCGCACGCCTTTAATCCCAGCACTCAGGAGACAGAGGCAGGCGGATCTTTGGAGTTCGAGGCCAGCCTGGTCTACAAGAGCTAGTTCCAGGACAGGATCCAAAGCTACAGAGAAACCCTGCCTCTGCCTCAAAAAAAACAAAAATTAAATGCTAATGATAGTTTGTGGATCTGCCAAAACTCAACTGTATCTAAGAAAATTTTAATATTTAGAATTTAGTTTTTCTTGTTAAGGAAAAGATTTGATTTTTCTTCTTAAAGGAAATCAATCATGAAAGTAAGATTGAAGAGTTGTGCTCGATACCCAAGTAGTTCAAGTAGTCTGTGGAAACTTCACAGGAAAAAGAGGATATAATCATGAAAAACAGTAAACAGTATAAATAATGGTATCTATGTATGTTGTGCTTTCCTGTCGCTTTAAGGGACAAGCCACACCCACTTTCATTACCTCTGACCTGCCCGCCGCCATCTTGGGCCCTTCCTTTTCTGCTTCCTTGACGTACGTGCTTTTTATTATAAGGAAGACCTGGGAATGTTATGGTTTTGGTCCCTTTAAGAGACAAGCCACACCCATTCCCCCTCCTCATCCGCTGAGGCAGGCTGATCTTCAGCTTCCGGCCTGAGCTTGCTCTCTTTTTCATCTTCCTCTCTGAGAGGCAGCTTTGCTTCTGCCTCTCTCCCCACTTCTCTGCTTCCCCCTTCTCTGTCTCTTTCTTCTCCTCCTCCTCCTCCTCCTCCTCCTCCTCCTCCTCCTCCTCCCTCCCTCTCTCTCTCTCTCTCTCTCTCTCTCTCCCTCTCTCTCTGTCCCCCCCTTCACCCTTCCTCCTCCATAACCCCCTGAATAAACATTCAACCTCACCCTGCATGTCGTGTCTATCCATGTTTCTGTCTTCTGCCCGCCTGCCATGTGTCTCCCTGCCTGGAACCAGCCATTGCTCGGGGACCAGCACCCGTCTCTGCCTCGGGCCCACTGCCTGCTGCCACATGGCCCGCCACCACTGCTCTGGGACCAGCAGCCGTCTCTGCCTGGGACTGGCTGCTCCCAGGGCCCGCTGTCTGCCGCCACATGGCCCTCCCCCACTGCTCAGGCCGCCGCTCCGGGACCGGCAGCCATTTCTGCCTGGGACTGGCTGCTCCCTGGGCCCGCTGCCTGCCACCACATGGCCTGCCGCCACCATTTGGAACCTACAGCATGTCTGCTGCCTACTGCCGCGGGGATCTTGGAGCATTTTTTAAAAAAAGAACAACAATGTATACACGAAGTAAACACACCTTTGTAAACTAAGATATTTCCTTGAAACTTTGACAAGAAAAAAGAATCATGGTCTGGAAGAATTACGTAAGAAAACATTAAATGAACACATATAAAAGCTGAGAGGTTCAAGTAGGAAAGGCAGCCATGAAAGGCGGTTGAGCCTTGCAATCTAAGCTGCAGGTTTGAAGCTCAAGCATCTCTGCAAGTTTGTAAGCAAGAGGGTTACATGGTACAAGATTAACCTACCTGAAAGTGTACAAGCAACTAAAATAGATTATTAAGGAAGACAAGGCAGAATAACCAAATAATGAGGGACTCAGGCCTGAATTAAAAAATAAAGGATAAACAATACTGACAGATAACTGAGTGGGTCTAAAAAAAAAAAAAAAGTACAAAAGAGTCCAGAGGTCAAATAAAACAGCCTTCCCCAGACTAGTGTCCAGTCATTTAACATCTCATTTGAATGCCTGATAGGTCTCTTACTTGTATGAGGGAAAAAATTATAAGAATGAGTCACTGTAGTAAATAAATTATCAAACTCAGAAAAGACAGAACCAGCACAGCAGAGCAGGTAAAAGTGCTTGTTACCAAGCCTGGTGACCCGAGTTTGATTCCTGGAACCCACATAGTGAAAGGAGAGAATCGACTCTAAAATTGTACCAGGACCTTCAGGAGAACACCATAACACATGGGCACCCACACCCACACATACACAAACATACACACACACATACATACATACACGCACATACAAACACACACACACACACACACACACAGAGTCATTTATCATTATTTTTCCATTAGAGAAACTGAGGACTGAGGATATGACTCTGGGAAAAGTGAAAGACCCAAGTTCAAATCACTGCACCCGTGGGAAAGCTAGGCCAGGCATGCATGTCTGTGATCCCAGTGCTGACAGTGAAGACAAGCTCACTGGCCAGTCAGTCTGGCAGACGTGGAAAGCTCCAGAATCAGTGAAAGACCCTCAAAGAAATTAATAAGGTAGAGAGAAATAGATGAAAATACCTGATATCAACTAACCTTTGGCCTACACATATACAATGAATGGATCTGCACACACACACATGAACACACGCATACACTACATATATAAAAATATACACAAAAATTAGGAAAAATGAGAATAGCTGGTACATAGGAGAATTGTGGAATATTATTTTAAGATGTGTTACATTTGTTTATGCTGTGGAACATTTGTTTTAATGATGCAAAGATGTGTTGCATTCTTTTATATTGTAGTTACTTGATTCTGTGAAGTAATTTTTGTGCCAAAAGAAATCTTAGTTCATTTCTTTAAAAAGTTGACTATTAATATTCAGTTGTCTCTTGGGCTAGGCATTTTACAATAGGTGGTCCGTCTACTCTGGAATATGAAACAGGTATGACCATTTAATCTCTATTAGGAAAGATAAGCAAAAACATTATTTTAAGTAGATATTAAGAGTTCGTGACCGAGCAGTGTTGAGTTTGGAATTAGGGCAGTCAAAGGAATCTCATGGTGGTAAGGCAATGCTGAATGAAACCTAAAGATAAGCCTGGGCTGGAGAGATGGCCTAGAGGTCAAGGTCCTGAGTTCAATTCCCAGCAACCACATGGTGGCTCACAACCATCTGTAATGAAATCTGAGACAGGGTTTCTCTATGTAGCTTTGGAGACTTATTCTGGAACTCACTCTTTAGACCTGGCTGGCCTGGAACTCATAGGGATCCGCCTACCTCTGCCTCCCAAGTGCTGGGATTAAAGGCGTGCAGCACCACTGCCCAGCTATAAATAAATCTTAAAAAAAAAAAAGCCTGATAAAGAGAAGACAAAAGGAAGAGAACCTCAGATTGCAGAAACAACATGAATTCACAGAAAATCTTGGGATGCTATATAAAAGGAAAGAAAATATTTTGAACTGAAACTGTAAGGATGCAAGATACCAGATCAGGTTTAAATCTGAGATTGCCCCCTATACCTTCGTGTTTTAAATACTTTTCCCCTACTGCAGGAAGGGATTTGGGGAGGCTATGAAATATTTAGGAGGTGGATCCTGGCATGCAGAAGTAGGTCACTAGCATCAGGCCTTTGAGGGTCAAGAGAACAAAAGAAGGCCACTTTTTCATAAAACAAATACCAATGGCTTTTTAAAGTTTAAATAAGTCTTGATAGAAAAACAGTGGGTAATTTCAATACCGTACTTATCTCTAGACAGATCATCTAAATAAGAAGTCAACCAGAACATTAGAGTTGAACTTCCCCATAGAGCAGTCATTCTCAACCTGTAGGCTGCAACCCACAGGTATCACATATCAATATCCTGTGTATAAGACATTTATATACCAATTCATGACAGTAGCAAAATTACATTATGAAGTAGCAATGAAATAATTTTATGGTTGGGGTCACCAAAACTTGAACTGTATTAAAGGGTTGCAACATTAGGAAGGTTGAGAACCACTGCTAAAGAGTAAAAACAGACTTAACAGGTATCTCAGAACACTCCATTTAGCCAAAACAGCCCCCTGAGCCCACACTAGGTAAGAACACTGTTAAATAAAAGACAAAGCTAGTCATAAAAAGGAGCCAGCACATGAACATTCTTCAGGAAATGAGGTTCATCAGAGGAAAGGAGCATTAGAAAGAAGAGGTACAATATATTAAAAACAGCACAGCACAGCCTTTAAAAGGAAAGAAGAGGCTTTCCTTTAAAACCTGGAGTCAGGAGTTTCAGGAAGAGAGAAAATAATAGAGACAGGGTGTAACTGGAAGTTTCTCATCCTGACTGATCCCGCAGCTGCTTTAAAAATAACCACTTAGAGGCTTAATATTAACTATGTTCTGTTTGGCCTATTAGCTCAGACTTATTATTAACTAACTCTTACAACTTAAATTATCTCATTTCTGTTAGTTTATATTTTACCACGAGGCTCATGGCTTGTTACCTTCTCCAGCAGCTGCTCACATCTCTAACTCCGCCTTATTTCTCCCTGTATTCAGCTTTGTTTTCCCTTCTAACTATATTCTGTACTGCCATAGGCCAAAGCAGCTTCTCTATTAATCATGGTAATAAAAAATATTCACAGCATACAGAAGGGCAACCTACATCAGCAGGGAGAGGTGTAGGCCCATATTTCTACATGGTATGGTGACCAGAACCCCAGGCCATAGTTTGCACCTGCCACACAGGAGGTGGTCACCTCCCTAACAAAGGGTCAGGATATGCTAATGTTGTTCTGCTCCCATCTTTGTAATTTGGAGAATGCCTGAAAAGAGGTGTTAATTCGGTCTACATGACAGAGCTGGCTTACAGAGCTGGCAAACAGAGCAGGAAGATAGGAGGTGTGACAAAATGGGCAAAGAAAGGTGTGGTCAAAGGTGTGGACGTGACCAGAGACATTCACCTGGTTACCTAGCAAACAGAATGCTAATGAATTTTCCCTAAGTTTATATAAGGCTGTTTGGAGAATAAACTAGAGGGATTTTCAGGATTGTGAACTCAGGATTTCATGAGGGATCACTTAGTATCTCCCTCCTGATAAAACCATGTGAGTTGTGTCTTTAATCCTACGCTCCCACTCTGGTCCAGAGAAATAATACAGGGTCACTGAGACTCTCTCTCCTGATAAAGCCATGTGAGTTGTGTCTTTAATCCATGCCTCCCCTCTGGGCTGGAGAAACAATACAGGGCTGGCACTGAACCCCGACAGAGAGGGGCTGGGGAGATGGCTCAGTGGTTAAGAGCACTTAATGCTTTTACAGAAAACAAGGGTTTGATTCCCAGCTCCAACACGGTAGCTTCAAAACCTTCTGTAACTTCAATTTCAAGGGATCCGAAATCCTCTCCTGGCCTCCACAGACAATGTAAGAACATGGTACACACACACATACAGACAGGCAAAACACCCATGCGCATAAAATAAAAATAAATCTTTGAAAAATCTTTAGAGCCAGTGGGATGATCCGATCAGGTAATGGTCACTTGCTGCCAAGCCTGATGACCTGGAACACAATATTTAATCTAGTATTGGTTTACAAATATGGTAACATATGAATGAATTCTAAAAGAATTGAAACTAATCAATAAAATACAAAGTCAGTTTCCCTCAAAACCTCCACCCCAGATATCCTTTTGCTTTTTTGCTTTTTTGTTTGTTTGGTTTTTGAGTCTCTTGTAGCCCAGGTTGACCTGATTTATTTGGTACTAAGAATTAAACTCAGAGCTCCCATTAACTGGTCCAGCACTGTATCGGCTAAGCTATATTCTCAGCCCTAGTTTCCTTTTTCACATGAAGATGGGGGAGGGGAGAGAAAAGCAGACACTAGCATAATTTATGAAGTTCCTTTCTCACAGAACTTCGTATCTATGAAAAACCTACCAGTTCCATGGAATGTTGTGCCAACCACACGAACACAGCTTGGTACTCGAAGATCCCAGAATCTAACAGTCTTATCCTGGGAACCAGATGCAATCATCCAGCCACTCCAGGTATAAAGTGCTAAAATATGCCCTAAAAAGACCATACATGCAGTTAAGTGAGAAAGGGCATGTCTCAAAGCAAGTCCTTCTTATTACTGGTTAACCAAATGTCACAGCATAGAGATTTTATATACTATCAAAGAGATTAATTTTTAAAAATTCATTAAAACACATCAAAACCACTCTGAACAAATTCATTCTTTCTTTGGTGACTCTATTAGTAGAATAAGTAATTTCTGTATTTCAAAATATAATAATTAATACACACAAATTTGTCACTTGAAATAATGGTAACTTTCATGAAGAAAACACAGGCAGTTATTCCGTGTTGTTAGATTACTAGCTTTGAATGAAATGGATACAGAATCACATCTTTGATCTGCCACTTCCTGGCGTTACCCTTTCTGCCCCACTGTCTTCATATATAAAGAGGAATAAAACTTCCTACATCATATAATGCCTGTGAAGATTAAACTACAGGAATTCTGTGATGAATAAATAGATAATAATACCATTATTACTACTCTGATATCCAAAACTCACAATGAAGGTCTTTGAAATAAAAATCTGTCTCAGAAAGACCCATTATGAAGAGCTCTACCCACCAATGAAAACAGCACATAGCACAGGCTGAGCAAAAGGCAAGAGCACACAGTGTGATTGTTACGTACCAGTGTGTCCACTCAAAGCATGGAGACCCTGTCCTCTTTGACAATCTGTTGTGTAAATGTTACAATCTCCTGCCCCAGCACTTATTAAAATAGCTCCACCACTTTCCGGGCCTTCCATAAATGCCAAATCTCGGATTGTCCCATCATGCATGCTAAATTCCAGATCTGGTCCTGAAACAGCAGTAAGAATTAAAAACAAAAAAATGCTGCTCAACTTACTGTGTGAGGAGGATGCTAAAAAGCTGCCTAAGCACTGGACAAGGATAATACAGCAGCGTCAGAGCAAAGCATGGCACACCACAGGGAAACCCATCATCTTGTAAACTAACCTAAAAAACTCATCTTCAAAATAGTGTAATATGGTTTATATTTGAACTTAGGGATTGACATAGCTCACTTATTGAACATGAAACTTCAAGAAATCAATGTACTGATTTAGTTATTACTGTCCTTAAAACAGAGCTACAGAAAGTTCATTGCCTCTCTGCCCTTTGTTTTGTTTTGTTTTTAGTCTCTCAAGACAGGATTTCTCTGTGAAACTGCAGTGGCTATCCTGGAACTTGCTCATGGTAACCAGCTGGCCTCGGACTCATGGAGATCCTCTTCTGCCTCTTGAGAGCAGGGATTAAAAGCATGTGCAACCACTACCCAGTACCTCCCTGTCTTTTATTTCAAACAAAAAGGACAAATAAACTCTAAAAAATATCCACTAGTTCAATTATGGTAGTTATTTAAAGGTTCTCTGTCTCTGTTTCTATCACTGTCGTGTGTGCATGTGTGCATGCACACGCGCGTGCGCATACTTCTGTACACTGTACAAGTGGCCTACCACTCAGCTACATCCCTAGCCCAGAAAAAATTATTTTCACCTTAATGTTTTTCTAAAATTCATATGCCACTTGGCTATGTGTAAGACTTTTATTTAAAAGAATAATACCTCACTGGAGTGGAATAATCAGAACAAAGAAATGAATTCCTCAAGATGTTCTGAGATTTCACTAGTAACAACAGGAAGACACGGCAGGGGAAGCGCACAGGTACACTGGCATGTCAGCTACTGCTGCACACTCGGGCCCTACCTGTTGCGTTACAAGTCTCTGCATTGAAGGGCAGCACTTTTACGTATTTGTCGTTTGATCCAGTTGCTAATAACTGTCCACAAGGACTCCAAGCCACACAATAAATGGATCCTTTATGATGTTTGTTTCTCTTAAATCGTACCACTGGCTGCTTAGGCATGTCATGTGCACTGAAAAGAAATAGTACATAAAGATATTTCAACTTCTTGATTTTTAAAATTAGTTAACATGCAATTCTCTATTATAAGGGAAGGAAGAGAAGACTATCCAGCAGCAAAGTTTTATTTGGGGAGAGGTTGGATTTCCAACTCAATAATCCTCCTGTCTCCAACTCAAGAATGCTGATGTTAAATCTCCACATCCAACTTACAGTAGATTATCAGATTTCTAAAATCATAAAATAATATAAACCATATTTTAACCCAAAATGTAAAATTATAACTATTATACAAATTTATCATTTCAGATCACATAATAAATAGGACTATTATACAAATTTATCATTTCAGATCACATAATAGATAGGATATATGGTTTTTTAATCTCCATTTATCCATTTTTCATGAAGTTTTTTCCAAGAAAAAATAAACAAAAGAAAGCTAATACAAACTAGGAACGTACAATTTTTTTTGGGGGGGGGAATTTTTTCGAGACAGGGTTTCTCCGTAGTTTTTTTTTTTAATATTTATTTATTTATTATGTATACAATATTCTGTTTTGCGTGTATGCTTGCAGGCCAGAAGAGGGCACCAGACCCCACCACAGACGGCTGTGAGCCACCATGTGGTTGCTGGGAATTGAACTCAGGACCTTTGGAAGAGCAGGCAATGCTCTTAACCTCTGAGCCATCTCTCCAGCCCTTCTCCATAGTTTTTGGTTCCTTTCCTGGAACTAGCTCTTGTAGACCAGGCTGGCCTCGAACTCACAGAGATCCACCTGCTCTGCTTCCCGAGTGCTGGGATTAAAGGCGTGTGCCACCACCGCCCGGTGGAACGTACAATATTTATTGACAAGTAATAAACAATGTGGCTCAGTTTAAGAAAAGGTGAAAATGGATAAAAATAAAAATGACAAGATCTCTTTCCAGAGTTTAAAAATCTAGTTAGGGTAGATAATGTTGTGACCACTACATGTAAGTCATCATGGGACAGAATAAAGTTTTGAGTTCTAAAAGATAGGAAGATTGTTTCCCCAACAGTAAAAGTCAGAGAACAGCTGCAGGGGACAGAAGATGGAGGTCAGAAGGGCTGCTCAGGGTGTGGCAGCTCTACACAGACAAGTCTTGGGCTGTGCCACCATAACTCCTGCTATCCGCTCCCTGATCTAACATTTTGCTTTCTCCTTTTCAAGTATTTCTACTTAGTAATGCAGAGCTGGAGAGATAGTTCAGTGGTTATGAGTATTTGCTGTTCTGGTGGAGGACCTGGGTTCAGCTCACAACTGCTTGTGACTCCAGTTCCAGGACCTGACACCCTTTTGGGCCTCTGTAGGCACTGCATCATGTGCTGCGCTTACAAACATACAAGAGCATTCATCCACTCTATTTACTCAGACAATGAGCAACAACGTATTTTAACACTGTGAACTAACAGGGGCTCTATGATTCCTTTCCCTCATTTTTTTTTTTTTTACTAATTTATGTATACATGTGTGTGTGTCTGCATGTATGTTTGCCTATGTGAATTCAGGTGCCCTTGGAGGCAAGAACAGGGTATCAGACCCCCTGAGACTGAAGTTAACAGATGGTTGTGAATCACCTGATGAGAGCCAGGAACTGAATGCTGGTTCTCTGAAAGAGCATCAAGTGCTCTCAACCACTGAACTATCTCTGCACCTCATATCTGTCTTTAAATGATTCTACAGGGGAAAAGTTTCCTTTTGCAGCAGACAACAGTTAATACAGAGATGGACAGCTGGTCAAAGTGCTAGGAATAAGAGAGCGCTAGTGCTCAGCTCTAAACCAGACAACTTGGAAACAAACAACCAGCAGACCCTTGGAAAGGAACCACTACAAAATGCTGCCTCCTCTGCATGACATGGCATTGCACTCACGGACTCCGAGCAGCTGGGGCACCTACTCTAGACCTGCGAAAGGACAAGCCAGTCAAAATTCCAACAACAGACCAGAGAGGGGCTCAAGCTCCACTGCTACTTGAGGAGCTATTGGTAATAAGCAGAGAGTCAGGATTCTTCGGGGGTGTGGGTACTGGTAGGTTATCCGTGCGCCAGTGGATGGTCCCATACTCATATGTATGTGAAAAATACTAACTAGATTCATTGTGTATTTAACGTAAAAAAAAAAGTCAGAAGGCAGTGGCACAAAGCTTTAATCCCAGCACTCAGGAGGCAGGGGGGCAGACAGACCTCTGCGTTTGATTGCCAGCCTGGTCTACAGAGCGAGGTACAGGACAGCCAGGGCTGTACAGAAATCCCGTCTTGAAAAATAAAGCAAACAAAAAGCAAAAGTGTATGAAGTTGAAGAGCGATGGATGTATGTTTAGGGCAGGGGGCAGGTCTAGGAAGAGTTAAAGGGGGAGGAGTGGATACGATCAAAGTACATTATATACATGTATGAAATTGTCAGATAAGTATTACATTAAAATTTGCTTTGTAAATGCAAAATAATATATCTCATAGTACTTATAATAATTAAAACTTTTAAGGATTTATATAGCGTGTTTGGGTATCTTTATACTAAAACTAATTTTTCCTAGATAGGCACACACAGAATTTTTTCATTTGAGCCAACAGTACCAATAGTATAAACTACCACTTGGATAAAAAGCCACTGTTCTAAAAGCTTGTGTGTCTTCTAGAGTATTAATACAAGTTTATTTCCATCAGCAGAAAAATTTATCAAATTATCTCATAATCTTTATAATGCTCGTTTTTTATTTTATGTGTATGAAAGTTCTGACCGCATGTATGTTTATGCCTATGTCTGTGTCTTATGTGTCAGCATATTGGTTCTCCTGGAGTTAGAGATGGTTGGGAGGCATCGTGGAACCTGGTACTCAACCCAGGTCCTCTGAAACAGAAGCCAGTGCTCTTAACTGCTCAGCCACCTTCTAGGCCTATAATGTTAGCTTACTCACAGCAGACAATTTAACAATAACAAAAACAAAATAAAAAAAAACTGACAAAAACGTTCTAATGTAGATTCCTATGAAGTTACATCAAAACAAAAACTAATTTTCTGCAGTGTTGGGGACTGAACCCAGTCCAGTGTCTTGTATACCATAGGCAAATATACCACTGCAAAGCTATAAATAATGGATATTAGCATTTTCAGGACAAATCTTTCAGAATATATATCTGGTTTTCAAATTCTATAATTTGCTAGAACAAGAGGGTAAAAAATATTGTTAGGTTAACCAAATGAAATTTTACTTTTTGTAGGTTTTAAATGGCCAAATATCAGCAATTGCTATAGTTTAACTTTAACTCCTCTGAAACTATAGGAACAGTAATACAGGGAATGGCGGCAGGTGCCTGCAAAGAAAAAAGAGGCAGAAGGATCTGGGGTTCAAGGCCAACCTAGGCTACAAGTGAAATGCTGCTTCCATAGGAAAAAAAAGTCTAGTTTTTCAGTCTGAAATGAGCCATAACCTGCCTAATTTTTGTTTTGCATAATAAATAGATTATAAGAACCCTGAAGATAAAAAGATGTCATAGAAATAAGAAAGACTTACTAATACAAAATGCCATAATCAAAAATATGATGGGTGATAAGTTAATAATGAAGGCACTGATTAATAAAGCTTTAACAGAAGAAAAGGAAGAACTGAAACATTAATAAATGACAAATATTAAAAAGCAACCATCTGGGCGGTGGTGGTGCATGTCTTTAATCCCAGCACTCAGGAGGCAGAGGCAGGAAGATCTCTGTGAGTTCGAGGCCAGCCCAGTCTACAAAGCAAGTTCCAGGTCAGCCAGAGCTATTACACAAAGAAATTGTCTCAAAAATCCAAAAACAAAAGGGGGGGGGAGGAGAAAGGAAGAAAGAAAAAGCAACCAGCATAGCTAACTGAAAACGTAGGCAAGTGGAACAATGCAATTCTTACCTTGGATCAATTTTTTCAGGATAGGCACACACTCTCAGGGTTTTTGAGTTTGAGCCAACGGCATATAAATTACCACTTGGATGAAAAGCCACTGCTCTCACGGCTTGTGTGTCTTCTAGAGTATTAATACAAACAAACTGCTTTTTTGATTTGTCATCCTATGGAAAGAATGGATATAAAAGTCAATATATGGAAAAACAAATCTGAGTCACCTTCATCTACTCTAATTCATTTCAACCATATTATTCCAGTTTGACCATTTCATAGTAACTACCAGTAATCTTTTAGGTAACAAATATTACTAAACAAAAGTCAGACTAGGACAAAATACAGGGTCTGAAGAGACAGCTCAGCAGTTAAGAGCACGTGTTGCTCTTAGAGGACCCAGTACCCATATGGTAGTATTCCATACCTCCAGTGCAGGGGGAACTGATGCCCTCTTCTGACTTCCTCAGGCAAACAAATTCTAACATTAGAATAGATATTGCCATATTAAGCTCTCTTTAACTGTCAACCACTCACATATACAGTTTTAGTGAAAACAACAGTGTCATTTGTCTAATAGGAAATTCATGAGCTGCTAGTTGAGAAACTGAGGAGAAGTAGCTCTAGACCGGAGAGGGCAGCACAATCAGATTACTCTCTCAGGAAGAAAAGAAGAAATATAGGGGGCTGGAGAGATGGCTCAGTGGTTAAGAGCACTGCCTGCTCTTCCAAAGGTCCTGAGTTCAATTCCCGGCAACCACATGGTGGCTCACAACCATCTGGAATGAGGTCTGGTGCCCTCTTCTGGCCTGCAGGCATACACACAGACAGAATATTGTATACATAATAAATAAATAAAATATTAAAAAAAAAAAGAAGAAATATAAAAGGCTATTATTAATTTAACCCACTTATAGTTAAAAACAGACAACTCACTATTATCTCCGGCAATTAATATTTCAGTATTTCAAACTAAAATTGTAGAATGTCCTTTTAAAGCTATAAAAATGATTTTAATCAAAATATTTGAGATTTGTGTTTATTTAAAGTGTCAGTCTGTCTGCCACACTCTCCCAAAGAGGAGAGTTGAAGCCGCTCTAGACAAAAATGTCCATAGCTCCTGCTGTTTTGTCCTTTGAAACAGCACTGCTACTTTGAGCAGGACTGTCTGGACCAGGAACATGGATCTCCAGATGAGAAAGTTGACAGTCTTTATGTAATCTTGTCTTTGGCAATGGCAAGGACACAAAAATGCCAATCACTTCAGCTCTGGTCAAAGCTAAGAAGAATCACAGTGAGCAGTGAAGGGACCCTCCCTCTTGCTACCCAAGCTTTCATGCATTCAAACCATGCGCCCTCCTTAGGGAAGCAAAGGCAAAACTAACACCACATACATTTTCTTATCTAACTGAATTCTGTTAGTCACACAGACTTTAGTCCATTCAGGAAATGGACGTGTAAATGAATAGTATGCAGGAGATAAGAGAAAACCAAGAGGATGGTTGGTTAACACCCTTCTAAACATTTAAGAGTTTCTTTATAGCAGAAATAATGTAAGTTGATTTTATTCGTACCACAATGTGTTTTACATTTTTTAAAATGCAGCAATATGCTTAATAGGAGACTTCATATAAAAACAAATGCTAGCTTTTCTTGAGATCAAAGAAACTGGAAACACTGGCATCGTGCATTTCTTTGTACAAGGAGCAAACATTCCTGGGCACTTAGGAAAATGGCGAGCACTCTTCATTTGTTTCCTGTTTGCCCTACAGGCATCTGGAAAATATCTTTATTTATGAGGCTAAATTCTGAGCTAGAATAAAAAAGAATAGTAAGAAAGGGATACCTGATTTCAAAACACACTGAGGTGAAAGGCCCAGCAGAAACACCACAAATATCAAACAAAGCCACCATAAAATTCAGACAGTAATAGTTCTCAGTGAGGCCATTAATATGAATTCTCACAAATGTGTTTTCATTTTTAAGTTAACTACGGGGGGCGGGGGGAGAGGGTGCACATAAGCATACAGAGGCCAGAGACAACTGGGAGTCAGTTCTCTATTCCCACCATGCGGGTCCTGGGGACTAAATTCAGCTTTTCAGGCTGGGTGATGAGCCAGCCATCCCACACATCTTTCCTAAGGCAAACTCTCCTTTTAGTGCAGTGAGATCTCTCCCACTACTTTGAGATAAATAATGACCATTTCTATAGCTTTTCTTTGGATTAAGAATTTTTTTTAATATTTATTTATTCATTTATTTATTATGTATACAGAAGACCTCATTACAGATGGTTGTGAGCCACCATGTGGTTGCTGGGAATTGAACTCATGACCTTTGGAAGAGCAGGCAATGCTCTTAACCACTGAGCCATCTCTCCAGCCCTGGACTAAGAATCTTTTGCAGCAGGACATGATGGTGCACACCTTTAATCCTAGCACATGGGAGGCAGAGGCAGACAGATTTCTGTGGGTTTGAGGCTAGCCTGGCCTACATAGCAATTTCCAGGTCAGCTAGAGAGCTACACACAATACCCTGTCTCAGGAAAAAACAATCCTTGCAATACATACACACACAGAAAGAAACCTCCAAAACATTACCTCGTCCCCTTTTGATCTTGATAGATTCCCTGAAGAATCTCCAAGAGATGGCTTAATGACAGAATGTTCTGATGAGCTGTGGGAATAGATTTTAAATAAAGTTTACTCTAAAAATCACAACAGAAACTAAGTTAATTTAACCTTTCAGAGCCGGGCGGTGGTGGCGCACGCCTTTAATCCCAGCACTCGGAGGCAGAGGCAGGCGGATCTCTGTGAGTTCGAGGGCAGCCTGGTCTACAAGAGCTAGTTCTAGGACAGGAACCAAAGCTGCAGAGAAACCCTGTCTCGAAAAAAACAAACAAAAAAAAATTTAACCTTTCATCTTTATTTTACTTTTTAGCAAGTAATCTTCAGGGACTCTATTCAAAGCCACTGTATGGAGGCCCTGGGGACTGGGCTGATATGGTATCATATCAGGAGAGCTGTGGAGCGAGGTGAGACGCCATGCTGGAAAGGCCACGTTCCCACACTGTACGGTGAAGGGCAAGAGCCTCTCTGCCTGTCCCACAGTCCTTCTGCAATGCTAAACTCTACCCCAAGCAGAAGCCTACAGACTGCTCTTTAGGAAAAATATCTGTCCTTGGAAAAAAAAATAAGAAAACAAAAAATAACAAAAACTGATAGCTATCCCTTCCTAGAAGAGTATTTCCAGTACTCCTTGGTTTGTAAACCAAAGACACATGAACCACCAACACATGCAGTTCTTGTCTAATAAGCTTAAGGAAACCCTCAGGAATTACACTCAGAAGCTTCCAAATCCTCAAAGAAGTAAGGGACTAAAGCTAGCGAGCAAAGAGAAAAGCTTCAAAAAACAAAGTCCCCAAACTAAAAACATAATTACACTCTTTACAGAAAAGAGGATTTCATCTCAGAAAAAAAATGCAGTACTTTTTTAAAGTAAATTTTTAGAGAATGAGAACTCTTAATCAAAACATCACAGCAGGGAAAAAAAATCAATAGAAAATAGAGATGAGGACATTACTAAGCACTTTTTCTAACTTCCTAAATCTTAAGTTTCTAGTTTTAAAAGACCCATGGGGGAATTCAACAGAACAAAACTACAGAACATGGGGGAAATAAGGGACCTAAAAATTTCAGAGAGGAAAAAGCAACAGGCCTTACACAAAGGATCAAGAATCAAAAGGACATCAGACTTCTTCATAAGAGCACTGAAACTGAAAGGTCACATCACAGAGCTCTGAACACTGAAAAATGGTTACCTCCAGGCAGTGATGACGCACAATCCCAGCACTCAGGAGGCAGAGGCAGGCGGAGCTCTGTTTCGAGGCCAGCCTGATCTACAGAGTAAGTTCCAAAATAGCCAAAGCTGTTACACAGAGAAACCCTGTCTTGAAAGTAAAAAGAAAGACGGAAGAGGAGGAAGAAAGGGAAGAGGAAAAAGAAGAAGAAAAAGAATGGTTACCATCCCAAATTCTATACCAACACTGGGAAATACAGTAACATGAACAGATACGCAAGGTCAGAGAAATTTTACTTCTGACATATATCCTTTTTCAAAGAACTACACAAAAGCTACAGGGGATCCAACACAGGGAAAAGGAAAAGAACAACCCAGGAAGATAAGGAGGAAAGTCCTAGGATTCTCTAGGTCTGGTTTTGTCTTGTTTTTGTTTTTTAAATAATGGCGTAAAGCCTGTAAATAAAAGCAAGAATGATATAATGCTGGAGGTATGACCCAGAGAGAAAAGAGACAACAAATTACCCTAATGAAATAGTTTTGTTTCAGGGCTGGAGAGATGGCTCAGTGGTTAAGGGCACTGCCTGCTCTTCCAAAGGTCCTGAGATCAATTCCCAGCAACCACATGGTGGCTCACAACCATCTGTAATGAGGTCTGGTGTAGACATACAGACAGAATATTGTATACATAATAAATAAATAAATAAATAAATAAATAAATAAATAAAAGTTGGACATATACACAATGGCATTTAAAAAAAAAGAAAGAAATAGTTTTGTTTCTTACATTTACTTCTGGTGTGTGCATGGGTGTGTGCAATGCTATATGTAGAGGTCAGGGTGCTAACTTGCTGTCTTCTCAGACCTCAGGCCCTCTGAATAAAGCATAACTTTAAGATTTAATTCCTATCTCTACTCAAGAACATTTGTGTAACAGCCTGAAACCAGTATCCCAGTTACGAAAGTAAAATATAACAATTCCTACAAGGCTAATTCCTACAAGTACACAAGTGTCAAAAGAAGTTATACATTTTTAAATTAACCTACTTGAGAAGTGTTTTATGGTAATGCAAGAAAATGCCCTTGCCTATTCTCACTGCATTAAATAACACTTGTTTACTAGCGATAGGAAGATAAAAATGTTCTAACTGGTGAAAACATAAATATGCAAAGTCTTTAGCTGCTATAATTTTTTCACAGTTGTCCTTCTATAATCACTCTAACATGATGTAAAAAACACCCTCTTGTGCCCAAAGGTCTATGAGCTTATCTGTTGAAAAGTGTCAAAACAAGGGGGAAAATTCAAGATAAAGCCTAAAACCACAGACTCTCTCAATAAGATGGTTTATAAAAAAATGGAGCTGTCTTGCTGCTGGCAAGGAAACAGAAGGAAAACAGACAAGAAAGGAGACAAATGGCAGCAGGCAGAGAGAAATCGGGAGCTAGTGAGCTCTTAGCTTATGTTCCTAGCACCACAGTAAGAAAGTAACATTTCAGGCTTTACACTCAAGCACTCACTTCTGGCTTCCACAGGGCGACTCTTCAAGAAAGGGGATGTGATTGGTAGATCCAGGATTACGAGGAGTGCTTGTGTGAATATGTGAAGTATCGTGGATCAACCTCTGACTGGAATCTTGGGGTGGCGTACTAAAACTAGCCACAGAAGAACTATTGGATTCGCTGCTTTTGCTCCCAGTGCACTGTTGGTTGGGCACTGGTACCTCATTGCCAAGATTATCCATTCCAATGTTTAATTCACCAAGCTTTTGAATAGACCTATAAAAATAACAACACAAACAGTTTAAAATAAAAGTGTAGTTTAAAACATTCCTTATATATCCAAGACTAAAAGCTTGAAAAGACAAACACATGCACATTTATAATGTAGGGGAAATTTTATTTTAAATATAATCTCCATCAATTTAAGACATAACCAAGACACTACAAAAGATAGTCCAATGCCAGGTGATAGTGGGGACACCTTTAATCCCAGCACTCAGGAGGCAGAGGCAGGAGGATCTCTGAGTTCAAGGCCAGCCTGGTATACAGAGTGAGTTCCAGGATAGTCAGAGCTACACAGAGAAATCATAATTTGAAAAACTAAAAAAAAATAATAATAATTTACTTTAAAAAGAAATTAATATTGAATCCAAAAGAATCTACAAGTTGTCTTGTTTCTTTTTCTTTTCTTTTTTTTAAAAATAGTCTCATTTTGTTGTCCAGGCTGTTCCAACCTTAAATCCTAGGCTCAAATGAGTATCCCACCTTGGCCTCTCAAATAGTTACAGCTATAAAAACATGTCACTATGCCTGGCTGAATCTGAAGGTTTAAAACTAATAACTATAAAATGACAGCCATAGTAGAATGCTCACAGCACATAAACAGATGAACTCATTTACTTTCATGGCACCTAGGAAGAATGTATGAGCAGACAGAAACTAAGTATGGGCTGGAGAGATGGCTCGGCAGTTAAGATCACTGCTGCTTTTCCAGAGGGCATGGGTTCAATTCCCAGCACCCACATGGTGGGTCCAGGGGATCTGATGACTTCTGGCCTCTGTGAACACCAGGCATGTGCATAGAGACATACATAGAGACAAAACACAGTAAGCATAAAATATTAAAATTTAAAAACAATAGAAAAGAAACAAAGTAACGTCTATATCCTAATCTACCTTGGGTAAAATGGGATCCACCTAGCCCATGAGCTGAACCACCACACTGCAACTGTGGTTATTTGGGGGAAGAAAGAAAAAAATCTGGATTTTGTAACTGAAAGACATTATGTAATTCTACATTTCATAAAACATTTTTAAAATCTTGAAAATTTCAAACTACAGAGAAAGTAGCAGTTACTGCATGTTTTTTAAAGATTTTATGGGTTAGCCTGCATGTACATATGTACGCACATGTGTATTTGGTGCCCGAATAGGTCAGAAGGGAGCTAACGCTGGTGGGGAGCCTTCTGAGCCACCATGTGGGTGCTGGAACTGGACCTGGTCTTCTGTGAGCAGCAGCATGTGCTCTAGTTGAGAGCCTTCCCTCCAGCCCCAGCAGGTACACTACATGACTCTCGTGTTTACAGTGAGGCTCAACAGACCTACTAAGGAATTGTTCTGTGAGATTCTGCTGCTGGTCAGGACCGTCCTCTTGGTTCACACCTCCTTCAAGTAACATCTGCTGGTATATCTGCCGCTGCTGCTCCTTCTGCTCTAAATGCTGCTGATAGCGCAATCTTTGCCTGTAATATTCTTGAAATTGTTCAGTGGAATCTCGAAGCTTAAAAATATTAGAAAAACAATACATATAACAGATCATTACTGAATTATGTTTTTACAATATCATCTATAAATGCTGAATAAAAGTACAACTACAACAATTTAAAAATTACATTGCTCTTTGAAAAATAACAGTCACAGATTATCAGTTCCTTTACTTTCTAACACCAACCGAAATGACTGGTTATTGTGTGTTCCTGACTAGCCCAGAGTTGACATGCAACTGATGGTTATAACAGGTACACAGTCAGAGAATACACATGCAGATAATGATAAATTTGGTATTACTTAAATAAAATGCCTTGGAAAACTGTATTACTACTCAGTAAAGATTAACCTTAGCCAGATGGAGGTGGCACACGCCTTTAATCCCAGCACTTGGGAAACAGAGGCAGGCAGATCTGTGAGTTCGAGGCCAACCTGGTCTACAAAGAGAGTTCCAGGACAGCCAAGACTGTTACATAGAGAAACCCTGTCTCAAAAAACCGAAAAACCAAAAAAAAAAAAAAAAAAGATTACCTTTATCAAACATATATAATACTAAGCATGTAATAGATTTCTATAGATAGAAACATGTATTTGCCTAAAAACTAGGTTCCAAATGTTCTTTAATGAGTAAAAACCGGTTTTAAGTTCAGCGATCTCAATACTTCCCATTCATTCTCCTAAAGTGTAGGTGCTGGAGAGATAGGCGAATGGATAAAGATGCCCACTGTCCAAGCCTGACAACCCAAGTGTGTTACAGAGAGAACTAACTCCCACAAAAGCCTCCTCTGACCTACACATACACACACACACACCAATCCAATAATTAAAAATTTTTAAAAGAAAAGCTTAGGGGCTGGAGAGATGACTCAGTGGTTAAAAGCACTGACTGCTCTTCCAGAGGACCCGGGTTCAATTCCCAGCACCCACATGGCAGCTCACAACTGTCTGAAGATCCAGTTTCCAGGGGATCTGACACTTCACACCAATGCACACAAAATAAATGTTAAATAAACCATAAAAAATATTTTAAAAAAAGAAAAGAAAAACTTAACACCTCTTGTAAGTGGAACAAGTACATAAATCTCTATTCTACATCATAGTACAATTTCTTGTCAGAAACACATAAAAGATGGAATCTTAGATTTACTTTTATTTTTTTTAAAGTTATTTTTTTAAAATATTTATTTATTTATTATGTATACAATATTCTGTCCGTGTGTATGTCTGCAGGCCAGAAGAGGGCACCAGACCTCATTACAGGTAGTTGTGAGCCACCACGTGGTTGCCGGAAATTGAACTCAGGACCTTTGGAAGAGCAAGCAGTGCTCTTAACCTCTGAGCCATCTCTCCAGCTCCCGGAATCTTAGATTTAGATAAAAGTATCACTATTATATATTTTTATTATTCATTAAACACAAATAAAATATAGAATATGTCTTTAAAATGAAAATTTACTGTAAATTCAATTATTTGAGTCATGAAATATGTGGCATTTTAGATTTTTAATAAATTCCTCTACTTATAAAATACATGACGACAACTAAACATACTATAAATTCTTTGAAGAGAAACCAGAAAATGAGTCAATAATGAGACTATCTAAAATCTTTGTACTACTCCCTGATATAAAAGTCTTTAACATTTTATATAAGAAATCCTATTAACTTTTACAAAGAGAACAACTTTGAGGCACATTACACTCAGTAAATATTACCTCGTTTTTTTCTTGTTTAGCTGGCACTGGATTCTGTGCTCCATTTGCAGGCTCTTTTTCAAAACCTGAACCCTGGCACGTGGGTTCACTGCTGACAGGCGGCTGGGCCTCAACAGGTGTATCGCTTCTTCCAAAAAAAATAGAAAAAGCAGAGATGGGCTTAAAATGCATTTTAGAGGAATTTTTCTTGCATTAAAAAGAGTATTAAGGGTTTATCGTTTATTAATTATACAAAATTAGGTATCTTTCTTAACTATATAAAATGTTTTCAAAATACAGAACATGCTTAGAGAGGATGTGTTTGTTTCTGAGACAGGGCCTTGCTATGTGGTCTCAAACTTCTAAGCTCAAGAGATCCTCGGCTTCCACACACCACAGCTGCAGGCCTGTACTGCCATGATCCTCGGCTCACACACACCACAGCTGCAGGCATGTACTGCCATGATCCTCAGCTCACACACACCACAGCTGCAGGCATGTACTGCCATGATCCTCGGCTCACACACACCACAGCTGCAGGCGTGTACTGGCATGATCCTCAGCTCACACACACCACAGCTGCAGGCGTGTACTGTCACGCCAAGATATGACAAATGTTTACTCCGGAAGCAGGGTCTCTAAGGTAATATCAGTAGTATGTGTTTTCGGGAAATTCATTTTCATTCTTTGTGGTCCAGATACATCTACAAACTAGACAGTCTGGAGGCTTTCATACCTACATTCTCTTTATGAAACATGAACTGTGATTTTGTTGCTCAAATATTTGTTTTCCCTCTCATATGTTTCTTTAGTTTTAAGACTTTAGATTTTAGTAAGATACTTCTTTGGCTTATTTACACTAATCATAAAAGCAAAATAGATTTTTCCACTTCTTTAAAAAATTACTTAAAATTCTTTAATATATTTTTATTTATATTTTTGGGACAGGGTTTCTCTGCATAGCCCTGTGTATCATGAAACCTGCTGTGCAGATTAGGTTGACCTCAAACTCAGAGATTTACCTGCCTCTGCCTCCTGAGTTCTGGGATTCCAGGAGCGCACCCATCATACCTAGCCTATCTTTCCACATTTTTAATAAATATCTTTTTACTGAAATAATTTGGGAATTTTATGTCAGGTTGATCCTAATATTCTTTTAAAACACTAACTGCGCTGGGTGGTGGTGGCACACGCCTTTAATTCCAGCACTTGGGAGGCAGGCAGATCTCTGGGAGTTGGAGGCCAGCCTGGCCTACAAGAGCTAGTTCCAGGACAGGCTCCAAAGCTACACAGAAACCCTGTCCCGAAAAACCAAAAATAAATAAAAAACAAAAAAACACTAACTGCTTTACATAAATCTCAAATAATGTTAACAGTGACCCAGGTGTGGTGATGCACACCTCTAATCCCAGCACTTGGGAGGCAGAGGCGTGGTCTCCATGAGTTTGAAGACAGCCTGCTCTACACAGTGAGTTAGTTCCAGGCCAGTCAAAGCTACATACCTTGTTTCAAAATAAAAAAAGAGAAATAAAAAAGAAAACAAAAGAAAGAGGGAGGGAGGGAAAGAAAAAGAAAGAAAGAGAGGAAGAAAAGAAAAATGTCATCTGAAGATGTTGAATACCAGACACATACACAGATTTATCTGTTGCTACAAAACACCATAGAAACAACTACCAAAGTTAAATTACACAGCACTGATCTCTCTAGGCAGCAGATATATCGAAACACAGTTGTAGGGATCAGGAAGGCAACATTAGACAGTCATTGTCACAAAGGCAACCTTTGCCTAGGAGCTTTTCCTTCTGACTACTATGTGTGCATGTATAAGAATATTCGTTACCAGACTTCTATAAATTACTAACAACCATGATAAAGTAAATGCCACCACACAGAGAACTATGGTTTTTTTTTTTTAAAAAAGCATGGTATCAGCATGAAACTAGACAGAAAACAGAACAGAAGACCCAGAAATAAACCCATTTAGCTACAGCTACCTAATTTTTGGCAAAGGTGCCAACATATGTTGGATAAAAGACATCCTCTTTATCAATGGCATTGGGGAAACTGGATTTTCACATTTAGATGAATTTAAAAATCCATGTCTCATCCTGCACAAAGACCACTTCAAAGTGGATCAAAGCCTTTATATACAATTTGAAACATTTAAAGGAAAACAAATAGGCAAAACATAATACGATATATACAGGAGCAAAGACTTTTGAAAGGTCTCTAACCACACAGAAAGTAATCTCAAGAACTAGAAAAAGGAGGTTACATGAAATTAAACAGCTTCTGCAGAGCACAGAGACTGGGAAAAAGTTCTTCCAACTATAAATCAAACAAGGGAATAATATCTAGAATATAGAAGAAGCTGCAAAAATTAAACACTAAAGAAAAAACCTCATCAAATCAATAAATGAGCTAATAACTGAACAGATAATTCTTAAAACAAGACATTCAAATAGTCAATAAATATTATACAAAGTGTTCAATGTCCTTAATAATCAGGGAAATACAAATTAAAACTGAGATTCTACCTCATCTCCAGTTAGAATGGCTATCATCAAGAAAACAATGACTAAAGCTGGCATGGAAGTGGGGAAGGAAGAACCCATAATTCATTGCTGTTGAGAATATGAACTTGTGTGGCCACTACGGGAATCAAGATGGAGTTTTCTCAAAAAGCTAGAACTATAACTACCAGGTAACCCATCCATACTACTCACAAGGATGTACCAGAAGTTCCTAGTCCACACATCACAGAGATACCTGCACAGCCATGTTTCTGCACACTGTACAATTCACAACAGTGAGGAGATGAGCAGAGCCGGGTGACTACCAGCAAACGAGTGGGTAAAGAAAATGTACAGCATACACACAGTGGGATGTTTACATTATATAATATACTTTTGATAATTTTTATTTCTGATAATGTTATATAGAATGCCAGTGATCATCTTCAGCCCCAATTACCTCTCTCATTCCTTTCCCTCTCCTGCTGACTTGCTTCTCCTCAACTAGTCCCCCTCCTAATCCCAGGTCTCTTTTTGTGCAGGTAACCACAACTGCTATGAGCTGGTGTTTGGAATGGCCATGCCACTTCCAGAAAAGTGTTTCAAGATGCTCCTCTCCACCATTAACTTAATAACTCATCCCCCCCCACACACACCTTTGTGGATGTTTGCTGGCCATGAAGGAGGTACAGATGTTTCCTTTAGAACTAAGCACTCAACAACCACTTATTCTCAGTACTTTGGCTATATAACTGTCATCCTCTGCTAAAAGAAGCTTTCCTGACCCAGGCTAAGAGCAACACTCTTCTATGAGTGTAAATATAAATATGTAGAGGGCATTTTGATTGGATGTCCATTTAGGAAAACACCTGTAATACACTCTCCTCTAGGGCCTAGAACCTTCCCAGTCATAGGCTTAGTACCAGGCATGTATTCCCTCCAATATACGGGGCCTATAATATAGCAATTGGTTGTCCCCCAATGGCAAGTTGGAGTTCACAATGAGATTTTAACCCATCATAAAGAAAATGAAATAATGACATCTGTATGAAAATGGATACACAGGAAATGATTGTATTAGATGAAATAAACCAGACCCGAAAGACAAATACCTCATTTTCTATCATATGAAGGACCTATATTTACAATTATATTTATGAATATGGTGTATGTTTAGGTCATGAAACTAGACAGGGGAGGAAGGTATCTTAAGGAGAGGGAAAAAAGAGAGGGAAATGGAACACACGTGCATGAACATGTAAAAGGGTCTGAGGGAAGAGGAGGAGCCAGTCAGAAGTGGGCAGAGGGTGGGGGCACAAAGAAGGAGAAAATTAGAAACAAGTAATAATGGCATGTATAAACATGTGTGCCACCATGAAACCCATTACTTTATAAGCTAACTTTAAATGTAAACTTAAAATTCTTAAAACTATAAAGTGCTGAACACCAAGAGCATTTGCATGCACACTACAGACTACTTAGAACTGGCAATTTCCTAATTTTTATGAGCAAATGCCTACCGTTCAGGAGATTCTTCATAGATACTGTGGCATTCTGTATTCTCAAGCATGAGGCTTCTGCTAAGGTTTTGTACTCCTGGATAATGGAAGTTAGCAAAGGAGTGTGACATTGGAGAAGTTTTGTTCCCAAGATCTGAGATTCTTTTATCGTGGCTGGTTAATCCACACGTGAGGCCATCTAGGGCAGGGTTCAGAGAGCGAGTCATATAGGCATCAGCTGACTGAGGTCTTCTCATTGGTGACGATGGGTAAGGAGAAAGCTTGCTGATAAGAGGAGTCAAGAGATCAGCATACGCAGCTTTTGTAGGTTTCAGGAGTTTGTCAACATGAATATTAAGCATTTTCTGTTCAAATGCACAAGAAAAGACTGAAGAAGGGAGATTCTGAAGCCAAGATAATAAACTCAGATCTAAATCATCACAACCGTTGCCACATAAGAGGTCAATGCCAAGAAGTACTTCACTTTCTGTAATTTCTTCACCCGTTGCTTTACTCTGACAAAACTCTACACAGCATTCATAAAGTAAGCCCTTCATTACGAGCTGGAATAAACGATTGTTACTTGCTTTAAAACCAGCCTCGCTTAGCTTCCTGTCGGCAGGGATGAACTCTGCGACCATGACACAGACCTCTTCAAAGCAATGAACTCGTGCAGTGCTGGGATTCCAGTCCTTAAATTCAGCGTGATTGGTCAGACGAGGCAGAGTGAGGAGCAGACAGAGCTTGCTGTAATCATCTTTAGAAGGGCAGTACTCTTCTAGAGCATGCAGACACTGGACAGCTTCTTGCATGGTAAATTCCAACTAAAAAATATAAAGGATGACTATAAAAGAGATGAAGGCAACTGATCACCTTAAATGAAATGTGAAAGCTGAGAGCATAGAAGATAAATTTTTGTGCCAGAGAACATAGATATAATTTGTAGAACGTGTAAAATTTTTAATTGATGATGTTTTCATAACTTAAAAAATAAAGAATTTGGTTAATTACTAAATTAAAATTTTACCTACAAAATTAACATTCTAAATCAATTCAGATTTAAAATTCTAATTTCCAACTGTTTAATTTACTTCCATTTTGTTAATATGGTTAGATACAGGGCCTCCACATAACTCGGGCTAGCCTTGAACTCAAGCTTCTCCTGTCTCAGTCTTAAGAATACTGGGATCATAGTTGAAAGCCACCATGCTTAGCTAAAAGTAAAAACCAAACGATATCAATAGTTTGTTTGACAAATTGGTTTGGTTTGTCCCAAATGGAAAAGCCATTTTTTCAGTCTCAACTTGTCTTAGAATAAATTCATATGAGGATAGAAAGCAAAATTCACAAAAGGAACCATTTATAGTTGATTACTACAAAACACCAGAAATAGCATAAAAAGAAGCTTAGCTGAGATACTGACAACAAAGTGCATACTGAATACCTTGTGGGAATGTGGGGCAGTATGTGACCCAGGCTAGCTACGAATATGGCTAACTCAAAAATGTAAACTTGCCTTTAATCCTAGCACTCAGGAGATAGAGGCAGGTAGATTTCTGGTGAGTTTAGGCCAGCCTGGTCTACAAAGTGAGTTCCAGAACAGTCAGAGCTGTTGCACAGAGAAATTCTGTCTCTAAAAAACAAAAACAAAAACCAGTAACAACTAAATGTAAATTGACTTAAAACACACACACACGAGGCTGGAGAGATGGCTCAGTGGTTAAAAGTGTGCATTGCTCTTCACAGGACCTGAGTTTTGACCTGAGAATCCATGTCCAGCAGTTCACAACCACTTGTAACTCCATCTCTAAGAAATCCAATGGTCACTTCTGGCCTTCACAGATATCTGCATACATGTGCACATAACCACACATAGATAAATGTATCTACACATAAATAAAAATAATTCTTTAAAGTAACTTTCTGGCTGACAAGATGGCTGGGAGAAAAGCACTTTGCACACAAGTCTAATAGCCTATGTTAAATCCACAGACCCACAGCAGAAAAGGAAAGACAAAATTTTTCTCAGACATCCCATGCTTACCACAATGCTTTGACATGCACACTCGTGTGTACACACACATACATACACACATACAGACATACAGACACACTCATGCATGCACACATACCATTCGCACAAAAATAAACAAATGAAACTTCCCAGGGCTTGAGATACAGCTCAGCTCATACAGTGCTTGCCTGAGACACGTAAGAAACTGAGTTTAAACCCCTGTACTAAAATAACAAACTTTTTAAATTTAACTTTTAATTAACTTTTTAATCCAAATATATTATATAGTATTGAACTTAAGTCATAAAACCAAGCATTTCTTTAAAAAAACAATCTGGAAGCCAGGGCATGATGCTGCTGCCCATAAACTCGGCATTTAGGAGACTGACCATCAGTTGAAAGTCAGCTCAGAGGCAGGGTGTGGGATTAAAGCCATGTCCACTAGGGAGGCTGAGGCAAGCAGATTTCTTGAGTTCGAGGACAGCCTAGTTTAAATAGTGAGCTGCAAGCCAGCCAGAGTTACAAAGTGAGACTCTGTCTCAAACAAACAATAAACCTCAGTTTGATCCCTGGAACCCAGATGGTAGAAAGAGTCCTGCAAGCTGTCCACCAACCTCCACATACTTTCACGATGGAGTGTATGATGCCCCCAATAAAATAAATAATAAAGATTTTAAAACATTGATGAACTCTGAAAATATTGAAGATGTGCTACATCCTGCAATATAAAGTATTTAGCCAAGATTTAATTCTTTACATAAAAATGAGAAGCATCAGGGGGCAGAGGCAGGAGGGATCTTTTTTTTTTAATTGATTTTTATTGAGCTCTACATTTTTCTCTGCTCCCCTCCCTGCCTCTCCCCTTCAACCCTTTCCCAGGGTCCCCATGCTCCCAATTTACTCAGGAGGTCTTGTCTTTTTTTATTTTCTACTTCTCATGTAGATTAGATCTATGTAGTCTCTCTTAATGTCCGCATTGTTGTATAGGTTCTCTGGGATTGTGATTTGTAGGCTTGTTAACTTTGCTTTATGTTTAAAAACAACTTATGAGTGAGTACATGTGGTAATTGTCTTTCTGGGTCTGGGTTACCTCACTCAAAATGATTTTTTTCTAGCTCCATCGATTTGCCTGCAAATTTCAAGATGTCATTTTTTTCTGGTGTGTAGTACTCCATTGTGTAAATGTACCACATTTTCCTTATCCGTTCTTTAGTCGAGGGGCATTTAGGTTGTTTCCAGGTTCTGGCTATGACAAACAAAGATGATATATACACAGCTGAGCACATGTCCTTGTGGCACGATTGAGCATCCTTTGGATATATACCCAAAAGTGGTATTGCTGGGTCTTGAGGAAGGTTGTTTCCTAATTTTCTGAGAAATCGCCACACTGACATCCAAAGGGGCTGTACCAGCTTGCACTCCCAAAAGCAATGCAGGAATGTTCCCTTTACCACACAGCCACTCCAGCATAAGCTGTCATCAGTGTTTTTTATCTCGGCCATTCTTATAGGTGAAAGATGGAATCTCAGGGTTGTTTTGATTTGCATTTCTCTGATGACTAAGGATGTTGAACATTTCCTTAAGTGTCTTTCAGCCATTTGAGATTCCTCTGTTGAGAATTCTCTGTTTAGGTCTGTACTCCATTTTTTTTAATGGATTATTTGTTCTTTTGATAACCAATTTCTTGAGTTCTTTGTATATTTTGGAGATCAGACCTCTGTCTGATGTGGGGTTGTTGAAGATCTTTCCCCATTCTGTAGGTTGTCATTTTGTCTTGTTGACCATGTCCTTTGCTTTACAGAAGCTTTTCAGTTTCTGGAGATCTCATTTATTAATAGTTTCTCTCAGTGTCTGTGTTATTGGGATTCTATTTAGGAAGTGGTCTCCTGTGCCAATGTGTTCAAGTGTACTTCCCACCTTCTATGAGGTTCAGTGTAGCTAGCTTTATGTTGAAGTCTTTGATTCATTTGGACTTGAGTTTTGTGCATGGTGATAGATATGGGTCTATTTTCATTCTTCTACATATTGATATTTAGTTATGCCAGCACCATTTGTTAAATATGCTTTCTTTTTTCCATTTGATATTTTTTGCTTCTTTGTCAAAAATCAGGTGTTTGAAAGTGTGTGGATTAATATCCAGGTCTTTGATTCGGTTCCATTGTTTCTCCTGTCTGTTTTTATGCCAATATCAGGCTGTTTTCAGTACTGTAGCTCTGTAGTAGAGTTTGAAGTCAGGGATTATGATGCCTCCAGAAATTCTTTTATTGTACAGGATTGTTTTAGCTACCCTGGGTTTTTTTTTGCTTTTCCATATGAAGCTGAATACCATTCTTTTGACGTCTGTGAAGAATTTTGCTGGGATTTTGATGGGCATTGCATTAAATCTGTAGATTGCTTTTGGTAAGATTGCCGTTTTTACTATGTTAATTCTAACTACCCAAGATCATGGGAGATCTTTCCACTTTCTGGTGTCTTCTTCAATTTCTTTCTTCAAAGATTTAAAGTTCTTAGCTGGGCGGTGGTGGCGCACGCCTTTAATCCCAGCACTCGGGAGGCAGAGGCAGGCAGATCTCTGTGAGTTCGAGACCAGCCTGGTCTACAAGAGCTAGTTCCAGGACAGGCTCCAAAACCACAGAGAAACCCTGTCTCGAAAAAGAAAAAGAAAAAAAAAAAAGATTTAAAGTTCTTGTCATACAAGTCTTGTTTGGTTAGAGTTACTCCAAGATATTTTATGTTATTGTGAAGGATGATGTTTCTCTGATTTCTTTCTTAGCCCATTTACCATCTGTGTATAGGAATGTTACTGATTTTTTTTTTTTGAGTTAATCTTGTATCCTGCTACATTACTGAAAGTATCTGTGAGTTGTAGAAGTTCCTTGGTAGAACTTTTGGAGTTGCTTATGTAAACTATCATATCATGAGCAAATAGAGTTTGACTTCTTCTTTTCTGATTTATATCCCCTTGATCTCCTTTTGGTGTCTTATTGCTCTAGCTAAGACCTCAAGAACTATATTGAATAGATATGGAGAGAGTGGACAACCTTGTTTTGTTCCTGATTTCAGTGGGATCACTGTGAGTCTCTCTCCGTTTAGTTTGATGTTGGCTTGCTGTATATGAGGCAGGAGGATCTTACAGAAGTTTAAGGTCTTCCTCTGCTATAAGCCTTCTCAAAGCCAATCTGGGCTACATGAGAACCTGTCTTTTTTTTCTTTTAGGTGCATGAGTGTTTTGCCTGAATGCATGTATGTGCACCACATGTGTGCTCAGTGTCCCGGGAGGCCAGAACAGGGTGTTGAATCCCCTGGAATTCAGAGGCCCTGTCTTTAAAGAAGCGAGTGCATAGAGAGATGGCTCTATAATCCTTCCCCAACAGAAGGTAACTGAGGACACCCTTGGGAGCACTCTCCCTCCTCCATGTGGACACACGTGGGTACACCTCACACCCATACATATACAAATCTGGTCTAACCTACCTGAAAGGAGAAGAATATACTCTTGAAGTGGTCCTATAGCACCTTGATTTAAATCACGGAGCAAGTTTAAAAGGACTACAGATTAATAGGACCACAATTGCAAAACTACAGATCTTGCTTCATCACAACTCATAAAACTTTAAAAACTCATGATAATAACCTTCTGGTTTAGTGAATAAAATAACTGAAAGCAAGACTAGGGCGCAAACCTTCAGGAATAAAAATCTTACATGCTGGGGCTCATCTTCTGCAGACATTGCATTGTTAACACACAAAGCTTCTAGAAACTTCTGCTTGAGGATAATATAACGAAACCTAAGAAAGAAGAAACATTAAAATGATTAAAAAGTTGAATGATCTCATCCGCAGTAGCATACATCTGTAAATTCTGACTCAGGAGGGTAGATAAGGAGGAACATGAGAAGACACTACTTTGAAGAAACCTCAGCTTCTGAAACATAACAGGCAAAGTTTGATTTCTGCAGGACTGCAGACTAAGCCCAGGATTCTGCATGTGCCCGGTGTACCATCTTTTTCTGTTTGCTTGTTTGTCTGTATTTTTTGATACAGGGTTTCTCTGTGTAACCCTTGATGTGGGAGTGTCATATATCAATCTGTTGATTTCATTGGTTAAGCAATAAAGAAACTGCTTGGCCCTCATAGGTTAAAACATAGGTGGGTGGAGTAAACAGAACAGAATGCTGGGAGAAAGAAGCTGAGTCAAGGAGTCGCCATGATTCTCCCACTCCAGGCAGACGCAGGTTAAGATCATTCCTGGTAAGCCAGCTCGTGGGCTACAGCAGATTATTAGAAATGGGCTACAAACCCTAACTGTCCTGGACCTCGCTTTGTAGACCGGTCTGTCCTCGAACTCACAGAAATCCTCCTGTCTCTGTCTAGGAGTGCTAGGATTAAAGGTTTGTGCCACTTCTTCCCAGCACCAGGCACACAGTCTATCACTGAGCTAGAGCAACACTCCAGCCATTTTGTTTGATCAAATTGGGCCAGCAAGATGGCTCTACAGGTAAAGGTGCTTGCTAAAACACCTGAAGACCTAAGTTTGAGCCCCAAACCCCAACATAGTGGAAAGATAAAATCAATTGTTATAAGTTGTCCTCTGCTCTCTACATGTACACTATGGAAAGCACATGTGCACATATATACACATATAATTACATGGTTTTGTTTTGTTTTGGTTTTTTTTTTTTTTTTTTTTTTAAATATTTATTTATTATTATGTATACAGTAGTCTATCTGTGTGTATGTCGAAGGCCAGAAGAGGGCACCAGACCTTATTACAGATGGTTGTGAACCACCATGTGATTGCTGGGAATTGAACTCAGGACCTTTGGAAGAGCAGGCAATGCTCTTAACCACTGAGCCATCTCTCCAGCCCCTGGTTTTGGTTTTTTTGAGACAGGGTTTCTCTGTGGTTTTGGAGCCTGTCCTGGAACTAGCTCTTGTAGACCAGGCTGGTCTCGAACTCACAGAGATCCGCCTACCTCTGCCTCCCAAGTGCTGGGATTAAAGGAGTGCACCACCACCACCCGGCTAATTACATGTTTTAAAAGGCATCAATTATTATTTTAAAATAAACCTAAAAACCATAATTTTCTAGTATCTGACAAACAAACTTAGAAGTTACTCTAAGTAAAACTGGGCTCTGGAGAGATAGCTCATTAGTTAAGAGCAGATGCTGTTCTTGCAAAGGACCTAGGTTCAGCTCTACACAGACACTTACAACTTTTGTAATTCTAGTTCCAGGGGATTTGGCATCCTCTTCTGATCTCCAGAGGCACCACACACACACGGTTACAGTAAGAGAATAAGGGTCCAAATTACTGCTGACTGCTCATTGAACAATGAAGGCCAAGAGGGAGCAGGAAGACATCCTTGAAGCCTGTGCTGATATCTCTTTGCATACATACTACCGACTAAGTAACTGCATTTCAGACTTGCAAAGACTTCAAGAACTGTAACTATGTAATGTATCCTATGGATGCAGTGTGCTGCTACATAGGAAGGCTACATTAAATGTGTTTATTGTTCTGCTAGGCTGCTACAATGACAAGACACTAAAAGTTTAAAATAAAATCCTACCTTTTTTTGTCAAATTTTTCCATACATTCTAGAGGTTGAATGAACTGAAGAACTTCATCCCATTGACCATCGAGAATTAGTTGCCTAAATAAAGAAAAACCCAGAATGCTAATCAATTCAGATCACACTAACAGCTGATAGAGCAGATGACAAAACAGACATTAAAGCAAATAATGAGATTAACCTGATTCCTCTAACATTAGAGTATTCTTTTACAACAAAAATTTCTCAATATTGACTTATGATAACAGTAAATTTATAAAAAGGATGGGCAGAAGGACTTTTATAAGATTACCAACATTTTACTTAAAGACTACTAATAACCAATCAATAGTAGTTTTATAAAGAAATGGTTTTTTTATTAATTTTTATTGAGCTCTACATTTTTCTCTGCTCCCCTCTCTGCCTCTCCCCTTCCCTTCAACCAAGGTCCCCATGCTCCCAATTTACTCAGGAGATCTTGTCTTTTTCTACTACCCATGTAGATTAGATCTATGTATGTCTCTCTTAGGGTTAAAGGAATGTTTTAATCTTAAAAAGGGAGAAAGGGCATAATTTCAAAGGTTAGATCTTTAAGATGAATACATTAATTTAATAAAAACTTTCTATCCTGTAATTCTTTCTATTTCACCTCAGACCAGTAAAATTCTATCATAAGCCAGCAGGCTCCTGGAGAGGACTCAGGGGCCAGTACTAAGTTCCAGAGGTATCAACACTTGAAAGACAACGGCAAGCCAGGTATGGTGGAGCAAATCTTTAGTCCCAGCACTTGGTAGGCAGAGGCAGGTGAATCTCTGAGTTTGAGGACATTCTGGTCTACAGAGCGAGTCACAGGACAGCCAAGGACACACAGAGAAATCCTGTCTCAAAATAAGAGGAGGAGGAGGAAAAGCAAGACAAGGGTGAAAGAGCACAGTCTCAGAACTGGTTCCTCACTCCAGAACTGTGTAGGTCCCTGAGGTTAGAGGACCACAGCATGGGTGCGGAAAGTACAAGTTTAACGCTACAGCTCATATAAGAAACCTTTGGTTCTCCTTTCAGCTCCATGTTCCTGAATTAGGAACAGTGTATTTCTTTCAAGAATACACAGTCCTTCTCAAGGATATTTGGAATCATTAAAATAAAATATATTTCTATCTAAGAGCTTGGTATTTTCTTTTCCCTGCAAGCCAGTTTAGGATATATTCAGTTTTCCACTGTGGCAAAAATGGCAATTTCCCTTGCCTTGAAAAATCCCTCCTGCTAAGAATTGTGCCCTAGAAAAATAATTCAAAATACAGAAAGTGCCATATATAAAAAACTGTTCAATAGAGTATTTAAGAAAATTAGAAACAATGATCTAAAAATGGGTGAAGTATTAAGAGACTAAATTGAAAAGTTTTAACATATATATTTGAAATCACAGAGAATTCTTGTGATACAACAAATTTTTTTTTTTTTTTGACAGTCTAGCTCTGGCTGTCCTGGAACTTACTATATAGATCAGTGGTTCTCAATCTGTGGGTCTCAACTCCTTTGGGGTCACATATCAGATATTTACATTAGGATTCAAAACAGTAGCAAAATCACAGTTATGTAGTAACAACAAAAATAACGTTATGGTTGGGGGTCACTACAACATCCGAAACTGTAATAAAAGGTTGCAGCATTAGGAAGGTTGAGAACCAGTAATGTAGACCAACCTAGGCTGGAACTCACAGAAATCTGCCTGCCTTTCCTCTCAGGTGCTGGGACTGAAGACATACATGCCTGGAAAAATTTCTATTTTAAAAAAAATATACACAAGAGGGGCTGGAGAGATCATTCAGTGGTTAAAAGTACTGCCTGCTCTTCTGGAGGACCAGGGTTCAATTCCCAGCACCCACATGGCATCTCTAACTTCAGGTCTGGGGATCTGACACCTTCTTCTAGCCTTCTAGCCTTCACAGGTACCAAATATGCACATGGTACACAGACATACATTCAGGCATAACACAAATATGCATAAATAAAGCTTAACTATATATTAAAATGTATATGTGCGTGTCTATAAATATATACATATATATTAATCACAATTGCTCCTAGGTAGTGGTAGATTTTCTTTATTTTTAATAATGAATATATTTCTATAATTTATTTTATGGCATTTGTTTCCTAGTACTCCTTATGCATATTTTAGAAATGTTTACCTTTCCAGTGCCTTGGATTTCTTGAGTACTTTTTAAATTGCTACGATAACACTGTGACTCCAAAGACTATGCATCTTACCACTGAAAACATTCTACAGATCTATTACTATACACTGTGAACATTCCATCATGAAATAAAAACCAATTATTCAATTATACTTACAGTCTTTTATGAGCATATTACACATACCACCACCATATTAATGCTCTTCTTTGGAAGAGCTACATGTAAGCCTCATAGTAATGATGTAACATACCTCAGGAAAAGCATATCATCTGAAAATAGGCCATTTATGACTCCACTTTCCTTCTCAAGGGCCAGCATACTAATATGAAGCTTCTTTGAATTCAAGAAGTCCAAAATCAGCTTAATGATTTCCACCTCCTTCACATTCACGGTCTCTTCCGCCGTCATATTGCTAGCCTAAATAAATGAAAACAACAAAAAATTTAGTCCTACTGTTTTATGTGTAGGTTTAGTCGCCTAGAAATGACAATGTCACTTGGCATTTCAAAGTAAAATTAACTATCAAAACTGAGCCACTCTTTATGTGTTAAAAAATATAGCTCAGATATTGTAAAAGTACTAATCTGTGAGAAATACACATTGGAATGATGACAGATGAAATGATGAGGTCTGAAGTGTCTCAAAATAATCTGCAGTAACAATATCAGGTGTGTCTAACACTCAAAACACTGCCACAATGCTGTCACCTACGAAGCCCATCTCAAGAATACCTCCCCTTCCCCAATTGAGTTAACAACAACAAAAAAAAATCATAATTTTAAGTAAGTTTACAATTTTTCACTGTGTTAAATTCATATACAGCGTAGGAAACATGCAGCCTGTGGATCAAACATTGGTCACCCATGAATCATTTTGGAGTTAAACATAATAAGGCTCAATTGAAACATGCAATGTATTGGTAATTTCAGTGTTGTACTGGTAATATCAACTATATTTCAACACTTTAAAATTCCTTCAACTCAGATTAGATTAGTCATGGGTCTAAGGAAAACCAAATACCATTATTATGCTAAAGAAACATAGCAATAAAACAACTCCTAACAATATTCTGCTGTACCTATCTAGAGATCAGCGTCTTGCTCAGTCATCATGACAAAAGTTTTCTCTTGCAGCAGATGGAAACTAATACAAAAACCAAAGCTCAACAATGTGCAAAGAGTGAGACACTTTGGAACACTCAGTCACAAATGGGATGACTTCATCAAACCTCTCCCACTTCAGGGATCACAGAACTATGCGAAAAGGAGGCTGAATAATTCCAAGAGCTAGAGGGGATGAAGACACCAAAGGAAACAGTGCCTTCCAGACATAATGGTACTGACACACATATGAACCCAAAGGCAGCATGCACTGGGGCTGCACAGGTCTAAGACAGATGGGGTCCCAGTGCTCAGAGGGGGACATGGACAAGGACTCCCATCCCTAAACAAGAACCTACCTCCAATTGACAACTGCTTACAAAGGGAAAATTAGTTTTCTCCAACAGAGTCTCACTGGGTATATAAGCCACACTTAAGGGCAGGTCCCAAGCCCAGCAGTAGATGACCAACACAAAACAAACTCAATGATATTCTGTAGAATTTTTTTTGTCTCATATTGCTTTGTTTGGGCATTTTTTAAAAACTTACTGGTCTTTTGCTTGTGTATTATGGTTTTCAATTTTGTTTTTATGGATTTGTTTGTGTGTGTATTTCGTGCACATTTTCATTTTCTAAAAATTCTTGTTTGATTTTTTTTATTTGCCTGTTTTCTCAGAGAGAGAGAGAGAGAGAGAGAGAGAGAGAGAGAGAGAGAAAGGAGATGTAGAGTTGAATGCATAGGGAGGTGGAAAGAATTGGGAGAGGAAACTGTGATCAGAATATTTCATTAAAAAAACTGTTTTCAACAGAAAAAACTAAAATTCCTCTTCCTAACACTTACCTATAATCTGTAGAGATACAACTGAATACACAGGCTGTGAAAGCAGAGAGATTTATAACTCAGAGGACTGAAAATTAGATCCTCTCATTTTGCACAAGCCATATACAACTGTACTTTTCAAATGTTAAAACACATAGGAAACACCCTGACAGATTACAAGAACATGGACAAAGGTAGCTCTCAAAATGAAGAGCATTCTCAGCAATCAGACTGTCCACATTCCAGAAAATGTGACATCACACTGAAGGGGTGTGGTTACTATAAAGAGCCCTGAGAGGAACCTTTCAGGAGGACTTAGATCACACCAACATCAAGCTGAGTTTCATTGGAAAGAAAAAGAAGAGGTTCTGGGTTGATGAATGGCTACTGTCTGAACTATCTGTGGTCATGTTCAGAACAGGACTGGGAGTGTTACACTGAGCTTCCATTACAAAATAAGGTCTGCACATGCTCACTTGCCCAGCACTGTTATTATCCAGAAGAATGGGTCTCTGGTCGAAATCTGAAATATCTTGGGTGAAAAATATGTTTTGTTTCTCAAGCCTAGATAACCCTCGAAGGAAATGATATTAAATTTGTTTCAATTCCATGGCTTTGAACCAACAAGTCACAACAGTTAAGAACTGACCATCACAAAGGTTTTAGATGGCCTCTGTGTGTCTGAGTAGCATGCTGATGAGTGAGACCAGAGTTACCCAGCTCCAGAAACAAGATCCCGGATCATAAGTACAATTTGGGAACAATAAAAATAAAATACCTCTATTAAAGAAAACAAACTCATAGCAGGGCTGTCAATTTGGCTCAGCAAATAAAGGTCCTTGCTGTCCAGCCTGACAACCTGAGTTCAATGCCCAGGACATACACAGTGAAAGGAGAGGAGAGACTTCTGGCAAGTTGTCTTGCACATTCTATGACATGCATTGACTCACACAGACACAAAATAAACAAATATATGTAAAAACTTCCTCAGAGCAATGCAAGATTATCATGCTAATGGACTAGCTGCAAGAAATAGTCCTGATAACTAACAGGACTATCAGGAAGCTTTCTTTCTCATAGGATCAAGTCATTCTAACCAAGCTCACAGAAACATAAGCACAAGCTTGTAGATAATCCAGTTCTGATCTTCTCAATCTGTTAATTCTCTATTTCTCCATGAAGAGAAATGCAAATGTACAGCCAACTAGAATGTTCTCATCATCAAACAGCATACTGTCTGTTATACAGAGAAGCTGCATGGATAAGGAGAAGAGTGTGTTAAGATAATTACGTAACTAAAAAAAAAAATTATAGGCCCTGGCTAACCTGCAACTCGCTATATGGACCAGACTGGCCTCTAACTCACAGAGATCCACCTGCCTCGACCTCCTGAGTGCTGGAATTAAAGGCATGCACCTCCATGCTGGACTTATTTATGTGTATGGTTTCCCTGCTTATATATCTGTACACCATGTGCACACAGTACCTAAGGACACCAGAGGAGGACATGAGATCCCTTGGATCCATCATGGAAATCGTCATGAGGGAGGGGGACACGACCACAACACACAAAGGACGGAACAGGATACATCACATATGTTCAACTAATGCTAGTAAACAAACTTGAGATACACAAAATGTTTGGCAGTGGTGACTCATGCCTTTAATCCCAGCACTCCGGAGGCAGAGGCAGGCAGATCTCTAAGTCTGAAGTCAGCCTGGTCTATACAGAGTTCTAAGACAGTCAAGGCTACGCAGAGAAACCCTGTCTTGAAAAACAAAACACAAGTTGGGCAGTGGTGGCACACACCTTTAATCCCAGCACTTGGGAGGCAGAGGCAAGTGGGTCTCTGTGAGTTCAGGCCCAGCCTGGTCTACAGAGAGAATTCCAGGACAGCCAGGAGTGTTTCACAGAGAAACCCTGTCTTGAAAACAAACAAAAACCCAAAACAAAACAAAAAAAAAAAACAAATACACCAGCCCGGTCTACAAGAGCTAGTTCCAGGACAGGCTCCAAAACCACAGAGAAACCCTGTCTCGAAAAACCAAAAAAAAAAAAAAAAAACACATGCATTGATTCATTCATACATACATACATACATACATACCATATACTTCTAAGGCCATAAGAAGTTAGTTTTGTTTCCAACTTCTCTATTTTTTTTTTTTTAATGCCATTCTGGTCCCTTGTAAAAGTCAATTCTAAAAGCATCTTAGTAGGCTTCCCTGATGGAAGAAGGTCATTGGCTAATAAAGAAACTGCCTTGGCCCATTTTATTGGTTAGAACATAGGTGGGTGGAGTAAACAGAACAAAATGCTGGGAGGAAGAGGAAGTGAGCTCAGACTCGATAGCTCTGCTCTCTGGAGCAGAGGCCATGATGCTCCCCTCTCCCGGGCACACGCGATGAAGCTCCGACCCAGGATGAACGTAGGCTAGAATCTTCCCAGTAAGCGCACCTTGGGATGCTACACACATTATTAGAAATGGACACCGGGCGGTGGTGGCGCACGCCTTTAATCCCAGCACTTGGGAGGCAGAGGCAGGCGGATCTCTGTGAGTTCAAGACCAGCCTGGTCTACAAGAGCTAGTTCCAGGACAGGCTCCAAAACCACAGAGAAACCCTGTCTCGAAAAACTAAAAAAAAGAAAAAAAAAATAGAAATGGGCTAGTCCAGGTGCGAGAGTTAGCCAAGAAGAGGCTAGATATAATGGGCCAAGCAATATTTAAAAGAATACAGTGTCCGTGTAATTATTTCGGGGCATAAGCTAGCAGGCGGCTGGGGTGCTGGGGACGCAGCCCCGCTGCTCCTATTACTACACTTCCCAGCCTATGGTTGCTGAGAACACTTACTTAGAAAAGAATTCACAAAGGAACAACAATAGGGTATATTCCACTGAAATAGGGGGAGGGATTTCAATGTCCGCATATCCATTAATAAATGGTAGCTCTTTTGAAGTCACAACATGTAATTCTGTGTTTCTTAGGGATTTTCTTTTGAGAGGTAAATTTTTACTTATATTCAATAACTAAACTAGGGGCTGAAAAGGTCACACAGTAATTAAGAACACTGGCATGGATAGTGATGGCACACGCCTTTAATCCCAGCACTTGGGAAGCAGAGGCAGGTGGATCTCTGTGAGTTTGAGGCCAGCCTGGTCTATAAGCAAGTGCCAGTACAGGCTCCAAACCTACACAGAGAAACCCTGTCTTGAAAAAAAAAAAGTACACTGGCTCAGCTGTGTGTATTAGTTTATCCCAGCACTCAGGAGGTGCGTCTTTGTGAGTTCAAGGCCAGCCTAGTTTACACAGTGAGTTCAACAGTTTGAACCACATAGAGAGACTCTGTTTCAAAACAACAAAAAGAAAGGAAGGAAGGGAGGGAGAATGGGGGGGGGGGACCCACCACCAATAGAAAAAATAAAACCACTGTTCTAGGCGTTCATTTCCAAACACCCACATGGCAGCTCATAACCCTCTCTAACTCCAGTCCCAGGGGATCTGATGCCATTTTCTAGCTTCTTCAGGTACTACACCCATAAACACAAAACACCCATAAACACAGAATACAGGCAAAAGAAAAAAGTTTGAATATAAAATTAGATTTATAAATCTAAGATTACAGGCCCCCTGCACGTGGGAGACAGTTATATAACTTAGTCTATCTGAGGGGTCCCTGGAAGAAGGACCAGGATCTCTATCCATGGTACATGAGTTAGCTTGTCTGGAGCCCATTCCCTATGGTGGGATGCCACGCTCAACTTTAATGCAGGCAGGTGGAGGGGCCTGGTCCTCCCTTTATTTAAGAGCCAGGCTTGGGGGCTGGAGAGATGGCTCAGTGGTTAAGAGCATTGCCTGCTCTTCCAAAGGTCCTGAGTTCAATTCCCGGCAACCACATGGTGGCTCACAACCATCTGTGATGAGATCTGGTGCCCTCTTCTGGCCTGCAGGCATACACACGGACAGAATATTGTATACATAATAAATAAATATTTAAAAAAAAAAAAAAAGAGCCAGGCTTTGTTGACTCCTCTTTGGGAGGGGTGGATGGGGGGTTGTGCTGGAGGAGGAGGCAGGGGGAGGGAGAACTGTGGTTGGAATGCAGAATGAAATTTTAAAAAGCTTTAAAAAAATCATTTTGAAAAGAAATCTAAGATTAAAGTCAACATTAACAGACTAAAAATAATAACAGAAATGTAGTTTATACATAAAGAAAATTTTCACTGAGTGGTGGTGGCGCAGGCCTTTAATCCCAGCACTCAGGCGGCAGAGGCAGGCGGATCTCTGTGAGTTCAAGACCAGTCTGTCTACAGAGTGAGTTCCAGGACAGGCTCCAAAGCTACTTAGAGAGACTCTGTCTTAAAAATCCAAAATAAAAAAATTTTCATGAAAAACTAGCTGCAAGCAGTAACATACTATAGTGAACTCAGCACTCGGGAGGCCACATCAGGACTACCGAGAATTTGAGGTCAGCCTGAGCTATCTAGTTTGTCTAAGGCAAATTCAGGCTACACAGCAAGACAATGTCTCAAAAGAAAAAATCAGGGCTAGCTTTCTAACCAAATATAAATAGAAATGACTTAACTGTTCCTTTGCAATGACGTTGCTTACTTAAAATACAGAATAGGGAAGAAGGAAAATACGGATGGCTAAGAATGATTCAGAAGTTAAGGCAGAAGAAATTAGGATAGTAAAAAAAAGTGCTTACAGTTTTCTTTCTATGATTTGCATTTAATTTTTGTGATTTACTTCAACTCATATTTTAGAAAGGGGAAGCACATATTCTATTGAATACTATAAAGTCTGGGATAATCAGAAATTTTGGATTTATAAAGTCAGTTAAATAAAAGAAAATAGATATTCTTTAAGTAATTTTTTAAAGATTATTTATGTATAATGTATGTAGTATTCTGCATGCATGCATGCCTGTGCGCCAGAAGAGGGCACCAGATCTCATTAAAGAGAGCTGTGAGACACATTGTGGTTGCAGGGAATTGAATTCACAACCTCTGGAAGAACAGCCAGTGAGTGTTCTTAACCTCTGAACCATCTCTCCAGGTCTCTTTAAAAAATTTACCAAATGAAACTTTCCTTCTAACTACAAAGCTCCATCATTCTGCTAATCACCTATAAACATGTGTCCTTTCTTAATGTTGACAACCATCTTCTGACCTCCGACTCACTTACCTTCCAGAACTGTGGATGGTGGTGACCCACAGAAACAGACTGTGGGGCTGAAGGTGTGAACATAAAGGATTTAGCTACCATGCAAGAAGCACTGGACCACATAAGCCAGGCATGGTGATGCAAACCTGCAACTTCAGCCCTCAGGAGGAAGAGGCAGGAAGACTGGGTCATCCTTGGCAATAGAGCAAGTTCAAGGCCAGCATGGCCTGCTCAAAATATAAAAAGGGGACCAGAGAACTGGCTCAGTACCTAAAGGCACTGACCACGAAACCTGAAACCCTAAGTCTGATCCCTGGGAATCCATGTCTTAGAAGAAGAAAGCCTACCCCCACAGGCTATTCTCTGACCTCCACATGTATACAATGGCGTGCACACACAAATACACAACACACACCAGAGAATAAACTTTTAAAAGCTAAAACAAGAAGAAATTATACCCGGGCATGGTGGCACACTCCTAAATCGCAACAGTGGGATAAAGCTGGGGTAAGGTCTGAATCAGGGACAGACATGACAACAGACAATTGGGGACATATCGAGACAAATGATGTTTAAAGCCTGGTGCTACTTTATTTATTTTTTTTTTTTTTTTGGTTTTTCGAGACAGGGTTTTTCTGTGGCTTTGGTTCCTGTCCTGGAACTAGCTCTTGTAGACCTGGCTGGTCTCGAACTCACAGAGATCCACCTGCCTCTGCCTCCCGAGTGCTGGGATTAAAGGCGTGCGCCACCATCGCCCGGCCTGGTGCTACTTTAAGTAGCTACAGAAATGAAGTTAGCATATACATATACCTAAAATGTCTCTCAAAAAAAAAAATACAAGCAATTGGCAATAATGGTTGTTTCCCAAAGACCTAGATAGGTAACAGGAATGGTTAGATGACTTTTTATGATGTACCTTGTTAAATCTTTTGAATTTTGTACCATTACAAATATTAGCCAGGCAGTGGCAGTCCACACCTTTAATCCCAGCTCTCGGGAGGCAGAGGCAGGTGTGGATCTCCATGAGTTCGAGGTCAGCCTGGTCTACAGAATGAGTTCCAGGACAGGCTCCAAAGGTACACAGAAAAACCCTGTCTCGGAAAACAAAAACAAACAAAAAAAATATACATTCAAAAAATTTAAATGTGAGGCTAGAAAGAAGGTTCAGTAGTTAAGAGAGCTTGTTACTCTTCCAGAGAACCCAAGTCCCAGTTCCTAGTATCCACATCAGTAGCTCACAACCACTTGTGACTCCAGCTGTAGAGTACCCAGCTTCTTCTCTGGTTTCTTCAGGCAACTGCATACATGTGGCATACACATGAAATTTTTTTAAAAAATAGAAGTTTCTACATAAGAGTTTTGCACAAACACACAAGTATGGTAATCCCAGTCCTTGAAAATTTGCAGTAAGTAGATGGCAAGCTTAAGACCAGCCTAGACTACATAAGTTAACCTGAGCTATATACTAAGATCCTATGTCAAAAAAAAAAACTTTTAAATAATAAAACAGAAGCAAACAGTTATGCCAGGTATAGTAGCATATACTTTAAAAATAGCAGCACTCTGGAGACAGAGGCAGTATACTGCATTCCCTTCCTGGAAACATCCCACTTTCTATCTATCAACTTAACCATTGTGAGCATTCTAAATGAAACATGTATATCTAAAGCTTAAAGACCAATATCCACATATGAGGAGAAAACATACAATGCTTGTCTTTCTGGGTCTAAATTGCCTCATCCAGGACGACTATGGTGTTCCACATTCTTGAGAAGCTGAAGCAGGACTATATGCTCAAACCTCAGCAATTCCAGGCAGTCTTATGAACACAGAAAGACTCCCATTTCAAAGGATCATCATCATCTTACATAGCTCAGGCTGGTCTCAGACTTGAGATCCTCTTGCCTCAGCCTCCTGAGTATTGCAGATAAAGGTATGCACCCTGCCAGTGGATTTCTGATAAGAAAACAACTTTTAATTTTAAAATTAAAAATATGGGGTTGCAGAAATAATTCAGCAGTTTAAAGCAAATACTACTCTTGCAGAAGACCCAAGATCAGTTTCTGTACCCATATCCAATAAGTTACAACATGCTTGAACTCCTGCTCACAGGGATCTAACACCCTCCTTAGGGCCACAAAAGGCACCTATACACATATGGCATGTGCGCGTGCGCGCGCGCGCACACACACACACACACACACACACACGAATAAAAATAAAACTAAACCCTTAAGTTTTTAAAATAAAATTAAGCTATAAAATTTACAAATGAAAAATTTTTAAATTAGATCACAAAGGTTCTGTTCTATTATCGAGCTGCAAACTAAAGCAGAATCCCCAAAACAAGATTAACTGCTTAGTTTACAATATATAAACACTGGGTACTATTCTTAGATCTTATGTATATTGTTAATAGAGCCTTACAAAACCATTCTTCACATCCCCTCCCTACCGGAAGATGCGCCTCTAAATACATGCGAATATCTGTCTTAATTAAAGCACATAGATTAGAACGCAGTATTTTGGGTATGGTTTGGTCAGTAACGATATACAGTAAACTAACACTTCTCACAACCGAGGCCGTTTCACAGTGAATGCACCAAAAAAACTGCTGAATGTCATCACTTACTTGTGATCTACTTTTTACATTACCTAAAGTTTCATCACCAAGCTTCCCTCACCTCCACATACATTTTGAGGCATTATTAGTCTAGGTTGTCCTGGAACTTGTTATGTAGACCATGCTACCTCCAAACTCACAGTAATCCACCGTCTCCCAAGTGCTGGAATTACAGGCATTTAGGCACCATGTCTAACTGCTTTTTGAGACAGAGTCTATATGAGATCCTATAGCTCAGGCTGGCCTAAAAGTTGCTGTGTAGCAACTTGGAACTAATGATCTTCCTGACTCCACCCCCAAGGCCTGGATTACAGATGTGTGCCACCATACCCACCTCTCTTTTTTTCCTTTTCTTTTTTTTTTCTTTTTCCAGAGTTGAGGACAGAATTCCAGGCCTTGAGCTTACTAGGTAAGTGCTCTACCACTGAGTGAAATCCCCAATAATTCCCCCGCAACTTTTCTTAAAATTGATAAACAAAACTTACTCAATTCTATCCCTAAGTTTTTCAAAATAACCTTTGAAAACTGTTAAAGCCAGAAACTGAGAGACAGCTCATCAATTAAGAGCATCTACTGCTTTTATAGAGGGACTGAGTTCAGTTCCCAGGACCAACATCAGACAGCTCACAATCACTTATAACTTCAGCTACAGGGGAACCTCTGATCTCCCTGGGTACCAGCCCTAAGAAGCACATACCCCTACACAAATACACACATACACACACACACACACACACACACACACACACACGATCCTCCCCCCCCCCTTTTTTTCTGTAGCTCTGACTATTCTGGAACTCACTTTGTAGACAAGTTGGCCCTGAACTCACAGAGAGTGCCGGAATTAAAGGCATACGCCACCACACCAGGCTAATTAAATAAATCTTTAAAACAAAAACATTTACTAGTACTAGCAAGTTGCCTCAGTAATTGCCACCAAGCTCAATGACCTGAGTTTGATCCCAGGACCCATATTATGGAAAGAGGGAGTCAACTTCTTCAATTTGTCCCAAGCAGAGTGTATGTGCATGTACACAAAATAAGTAAGTAAATAAATGTAACTGAAAGTTTTAAACATATATTTAAGTATTTTTTACGTGTTAACACCAGTCTGCATACATCAGATACAATGTTAAGTCACTGCCGGGCGGTGGTGGCGCACGCCTTTAATCCCAGCACTTGGGAGGTAGAGGCAGGAGGATCTCTGTGAGTTCGAGACCAGCCTGTTCTACAAGAGCTAGTTCCAGGACAGGCTCCAAAACCACAGAGAAACCCTGTCTCGAAAAACCAAAAAAAAAAACAATGTTAAGTCACTATGGTGAACATGAGAATAACACACACACAAACACACGCACACTTGGTTTTAAAACAGTGTGATTATTTTTGTTTTCCAGACAGGGTTTCTCTGTGTAGCTTTGGAAACTCTCCTGAAACTCACTCTGTGGACCAGGTTGGCCTCCAACTTACAGAGATCTACCTACTTCTGCCTCCCGATTAAAGGCATGAGCCACCACCGCCCAGCTCAGTGTGATAGTTTATAAAGAACATGAAGTACAGAGTGCATGGGTATAAAAATATTCTTTTTAAATTTTGTATTTTTTTTTTTTTTTGGTTTTTCGAGACAGGGTTTCTCTGTGGTTTTGGAGCCTGTCCTGGAACTAGCTCTTGTAGACCAGGCTGGTCTCGAACTCACAGAGATCCGCCTGCCTCTGCCTTCCGAGTGCTGGGATTAAAAGCGTGCACCACCACCGCCCGGCTTAAATTTTGTATTTTATTATTCAATGTATGAGTATTTTGCCTGCATGTGTGTCTGTGCACCACTCAGGCACCTAATGCCTACAGAGGTAAGAAGAGGGTGTTAGATCCCCAGGACTGGAGGTATAGATAGTTGTAAGCCACAATATGGTTTCTGGGACTTAAAGCCAGGTCCTCACAGAGCAGTCAGTGCTCTTAGCCACAGAACCATCTCTCCAGCCCCAAACTATTAGTCTTTGAAACTACGCAGAGTAAGTGAAAAGGTACTAACATTTATTTACAGAAAGTCTTGTGCTAGATACTTCCATACGTTATCTATCTATATTAGTCCTCATGCCTCTGTGATCATCATTTTACAGGGGATTACACTTAAATGCTCAGGGCTGTGAAATTTACTCTAGAGAAAATAAGTACACGGCCCAGATGAAATGGTCAGTCTGTCCAAACCAGTAGTTCCCAACTTTCCTAACGCTGTGACCCCTTAATACAGTTCCTCACATTCTCGTGACCCCAACCATAAAGTTATTTTCATTGCTAATTTTTAATGTTATAAATCTTAATGAAAACATCTGATATGTAACCCCTGTGAAAGGGCCACACGAACCCCTCAAAGGGGTCGAGACCTGCAGGTTGAGAACCACTGATCAATCTGCACATTTTCTCTTAACTTTTTACAGGGCTTTAAAAAAGAAGGGAAAATTAGAATTTAAGTGATGGTAAACCTAATATCAGTCAAACTTTCAAAACCTTAAAAATATCAAAACTGAAATCTGACTTTTTTCCTAGGCTATGTAAGAACTTGCTATTCATTAACTAAGCTTCTTAAACTTTTATACTTAAGGACAGAAGAAACTAAACTCAGCTGAGAGTTTACTTGGCATCAGTGAACTCCAACGGGAAATCTACTTTGAAATCTCTAAATGTTATCATAGAAATTAGTGTTAATACTGCCTTCCCGCTGTGTTTTGCACAAACATGTCCAACTCTTCACGGGAAATTCAGGACTCCTTCCTGCATCACTTGCAGGCCTACAGATCAGTTTCTTATTCATCCTCTTCTTCGTTTCTGTTGTTCTGGGGATCAAGCCCAGGGTTTGTGGAAACTATAACAGTATCTGTCACTGAACGACACGCCCAACCTGAAAGGGTGTCAACACCTGAATTTGGAAAACTTAAGTCTGAGGGAATAAAACTATGTCTTCATTAGTAAAGAACTGGTGAATCACGGTTAGGATTCCAGTGCCAAACATAACTCAAGTTATTAGTAACAGCCTGATTTGCAAGAAAGCATCACTAACCCTTACATACAAGAAGAAAATACCCTCTTTCACCTACATCACCATATAAGCAAGAAAAAATTTTTTTAAAAACTCTACCAAGAATGGGGATACCCCTCAAGTGTTCCCATAATTCCTTTTAGCCCCTGTAATAAATAAGGTCCTAGGACTAGAAATGTTAAAAAGGTTACAGAGAAAACGGTAATGACCCTTGTCTGTGTCCCCTCCAATAAGAGGTGGTCAACAGATGCCTTCATGTTGTCTCAAGTGCTTGCAAATCAACTGTTCTCAACATCACAGTCCCTCTCAGACTCCAACACCAGGCGTTATTCCTATTTTACAGAACGAGAAACAAACAAGGTCAGTGATAGGATACGTATCTCTTCCAAGACTGTAATTGCAGTACCAAAGAAAGAGATCCTAAATCCAGGCAATATGATTTCTAGGGAACTGAACTGCCAAGAAAAACTGGACATTTTTCTTATTTTGAAATGTTTTTCAAACTGTAGCATATACCAACCAAGTCATATGGTGTCCATTCAGTGAGAAATTATTTCACAAACAGCAAAAAAGACTGTACAATTATGTAACTAGAAATATTGGTTAACGCTATTGCTCTCCTATGATACATTCCTACTATTGATTTTCATAAAAAGGGACAAAACTTGGAAGCGGCAGGGTGGGAAATAAGTTAAATGTTACACACTCACACACACACAATAATGGCACCCCAATTCAAGGAGTTTATGTTTTGGTTGCTTTACCTATGGGTTATTTAGTTGTGTTTCCCATTTACGTGTTATTTTGTTGTTGGAAGCAATGTACCTTCCCCCAAATCTTAATGTACAATGATTCATTACATCTCCCTTATAATGAGACCTCCAGAATGTGTCATATAAAGGAAAATTGGCTCCTCGGCGGTTCTCCTTTCTAGTAAAATGGAAAGAACATATGCCAACACTTGAGAAAAAAAAAAAACCTGAACCTGTATTTTCTGTGAAAAAGATTTACAGCCCTTTTAAACCTGCATGTTAATTTCTGTGTCATTAACTTTTTTATAGCATTCTATGAACTCTACAACAAAGGGGGGAAACTAAGTGTCAGGATTTCAACCGATGAATCTGGGTGGAACAAAGACTTCTCCTTTCATTATGCAGTGAGAACCAAGTTGCCAAAAAAAAAAAAAAGGAAACCATAAGCTCCCCTCAGACATCATTCGTAGTTGTTAATTGCATGACTGGATGTATGGGGAAAAATCATCAGGTCACACACTACCCCTGCCTATCTTGGTCCCTACCCCTTTGCCAAAGGCGTCGTCCCAGAGCTAGAGCCCCAATCTTTTTCTCCCCAATACAGCTAAGAGGCTTAACCCTTTGAGTTCCACAACCCCCCTCCGGTGTCTTTTACGCAGGCGCCCCCTCCCCCACGCAGCACAACCCGCGTTCGAAATTCAGACGGTGCCTCTGTCCCCACCCTCCCAGACCCCGAAGGCCTGCTCCTAGAGACCACTGACGTCAGAAAGGGCAAACCAGACCCCCCCCCCCCCGTGTCTTCCCCCGAGCCTCGCCACTCCCTACCATTCGCCGAGCCGGGAAAGGGACAAGAGCGCAGCCCTCGGTCTCGTTCCAGCCCAGCACAGGGGCCAGACAGATGCAGCGCAGTCAGCCCGCCTCGCGCCCTTCAGCAGCGGCGGCGAGGTGGGTACCCCATGCCAGGGCGAGGCGCATCGCTCCGCCGCCGGAATCGGGCTGGCAACCAGGGGAAGGTGTGGTCCAGGAGCGGCGGCCTGGAGAGGCGGCCTGGCGGGTCTCAGGTCCTGTCCCCTGGCCACCCCGGCTTCACCGGCGACCCATCTAGTCGCCGTCGCCACCCAAGCCTACCCCAGACACTCCTCCCGCTCGCGACCACCACCCAGGGGGGCCGTGGGTTCTGCGCCTCATCAGGTTCGTGACAGGTGGCGACGGGTGACCATGGCAACCCACGGTGCCCGGCGGCCCGCCCCCGCCTTCTGGAATCCACTCACCTGAGGGCTCCGGGTGGAGCCGTCACAAGCGGCGGAGGGAAACGCGGTAGAGAGGCCGGCGGCCGGAGCCGCGAGGCAGCCGATCCCCCGGCTGAGGCGCGAGCGAGAGGGCGGCGGTCGGGGCTGAGCAGCCCGCACGTCAATCCATCAGCTCGGCAGCCGGTCCCCGTCGCGTCCGCCCCAATCCCGCCTCCGACCGCTCGGCTCCGCAGACTGCGGTTGTCAAGCGCCGCTGGAGCCGGGCTCCAGCCGCCAGCTGCAGCCAATCACTGCCCGTCCCTGGGGCCGTCTCAGGACCCCTCCTCTCCTCGCGGGGCGGCTAGGCAGGTGCCTGCGCAGAAGAGACTCGGCTGGGCCGGCCCGGGGAGGATAGGGCGGGGCCTGCGGGCGGGGTCTAACGCGGAGGGGCAGGAACTGAGACTGGGCCGCCTGGAGGCTCCTGGCTCTCAACTTCTTTGCCCTTAAGGATTTGCAGACTCCGGTAAAAGGATCCAGGCCCTGAACCATCGGGTGACGCTGTGTCCCAAAATAGCATGGACAGGTATGGTGGTTTGAATGAGAATTACCCCCATAGACTCATACATTTGAATGCTTTGTCCCCTGTTGGTGGACTGTTTGGGAAGTGGTTCTCAACCTGGGGGTGGAAGGACTCTTTTACAGGGGTCGCATATCAGATCTTCTGCATATCAGACATTTACATTATGACTCATAACAGTAGCAAACTTATAAAGTAGCAATGAAAATAATGTTATGATTGGGGTCATCACAGCACGAGGAAGGTATTAACGGATCACAGCATTAGTAAGGTTGATAACCACTGGGTTAGGAGGCGGGGACGGCTTGGAGGAGGTGTGTCCCTGGCGGGTGGACTTTGAGGGTTCAAAAGCCCAGACCATTCCTAGTTAGTTCTATGTCTGGTGCTTGTGAATCAGATGTAAACCTCTTAGCTACATACAGTCTGCCACGATGTCATGACTTACTCTCTGGAACCCTGAGCCCAAAATTAAATGCTTTCTTTTAAAGTTGCCTTGGTCATGGTGATTAGACACAGCAATAAAAAAGTAACTACACAACAGGTCTGACACTTCCAGATGTAGAAAGACCTCTGTGCACTTCTAATATATATGTTATACACATATACACCATATATGCATACATATATATTATGGCTTCCACTATTATTCTACTTCATATATATAAAATTTTTTTCAAGACAGGGTTTCTCAGTGTAGACTTGGCTGTCTTGGAACTCGCTCTGTGTACCAGGTTGCCCTCAAATTCAGAGATCCACCTGCTTCTGCCTCCCGAGTGCTGGGATTAAAGGTATGCACTACCACTGCCCGGCCAATAATTTATTAATAAAGGTTAAATTAAATAAATCTTGCTTCCTTCCTCTTTTCCATACTCTACTTCTTTCCATGAAATCTTAGCAGCTTGTCTGTCCCCTTCCAGTTTCTTTTTTTGTTTGTTTGTTTGTTTTTCGAGACGGGGTTTCTCTGTGGTTTTGGAGCCTGTCCTGGAACTAGCTCTTGTAGACCAGGCTGGTCTCGAACTCACAGAGATCCGCCTGCCTCTGCCTCCCAAGTGCTGGGATTAAAGGCGTGTGCCACCACCGCCTGGCTTCCAGTTTCTTTTATTTATTTTTGTTTTGTTTTGTTTTTCAAGACAGGGTTTCTCTGTGTAGCTTTGGTGCCTGTCATGGAACTAGCTCTTGTAGACCAGGCTGGCCTCGAACTTATAGAGATCTGCCTGTCTCTGCCTCTGAGTGCTGGGATTAAAGGTGTGCACCACCACCTCCTGGCCCCTTCCAGTTTCTTAATATGTAAACCTAATCCTTCCTTGAAGCACCTCTTGGGGTCACTAGTTTCCTGCCCTTTTATTTACAGCAGCAGCCTCACTCCTACAATACTTGTGTAGTGGTGTTCTTCCAAATATGTTATGCTCACGGAGCTGAATTAAAGCTTCAGGAATTGTAACAATATAGAACTATAGAAGACACCCCTGGCATAAAGAATTTTGTCCAGCCAGGTGTCCAACACTTGGGAGGCAGAGGTGAGCCAATCTCTGTGAGATTTGGCCAGCCTGGTTTACAGTCAGTTAGGGCTACAAAATGAGACCCCCCCCATCTAAAAATAATTATCCAGTTTTTTTTTTAAAAAAAAAAGCCAGATGAATCACGGCATTTGAGAAGCAGAGACTGGAGGACTGAGTTCAATGTCATCCTCAGTTATACAGAGTTCAGGGTCATCCTGGGCTAGGTAAGGCTCTGTCTCCAAGAAAAAGATGGCGCATCAGGTCAAGCCAATGCCACAGAGCTAGCTGATAGACTGGGTTTACTCTCTGGTAGCCATATGATAGGAGAGAGCAAACTCCTGCAAGTTGTCCTCTGATCACCACGTGAACGCTGTGGCTTGTTCAAGGCCAGACATGCTGGTGCAGCCCTTTAATTCAGTAGGATCAACAGTATTGCAGGTTGGAGGCCAGTCTGGGCTCAGCTACATAGTAAAGCCCTCCCCTGTATCAAAATAAGATGGGACTGGAGAGATGGGCTGTGGACAGTGCTTGCCGTGCAATTGTGAAGATCAGGGTTTGGAGCTTCAGCTCCTATGCAGGACTGGTGGCTACCTGTAATCCCAGAGATTCGGAGGCAGAGGTGGGATCACGGGGGTGAGGGACACAAGCTGACTGATTGTCAAGCTCTGGGTTCAAGGAGAGGCCTTGCCTTGATAAATAGGATTAGGACACCCAGTGTCAACTTCTGGCTCCCCATGCACACCTACAAAAAGGAAGAGGAGGGAAAACTGAAAAGATAAAGCAGAGTTTAAAGGAAAAGTTGTAGGGAGAACATTTTTAATTTCAGGGGGAATTTTTTTTTAAATCTGAACTTCAAAACATCAATTGCTCAGTTCACCTAAATCCTGGAAGAACATCATATAACAAGTATCTTAATCACTATTCTATTGATGTAAAGGGACACCACGACCAAGGCAACTATTATAAGAAAAAGCATTTAATTGGGGGCTGGTTTACAGTTTCAGAGTCCATTATCATCATGGCAGGGAGCACCGCAGCAGGCAGGCAGACACTGGGGCAGTAGAGGGGAACTACATTTTGATCCACAGTCAGAGAGAGGCTCTGGGCCTGGCACAGGCTTTTAAAAACTCAAAACCCACCTTTCAATGACATACTTCCTCCAACAAATCCTCACTTGCTAATCTTCTCAGTCCTAATAGTGCCACTCCCTGAGGACTAAGCATTCAAATATATGAGCCGATGGGAGCCATTCTTACTCAACTACAAGCCTGGCAGAAATGAAAATATTCTGAAGAGAAATGTGTGCCCTCCTCTCAGTTGCTAGACTTTCGAGACAATAGTCCCTAGGACATTGGAATTTCTAGGGGTGAGGGAGATCTCAAGCTGGGAGCAAGAAAAGGCTGAAGCTGGTGCCATCCAGGGGAAGACTTTGCAGGAAAGAGATTTCACACAATGTTTAAAACTGATTAAACTGCCTGGGAGCAGAGGCTCCCTCTGCTTGCACCTAAACCTCATGTCAGTACTCTGAAGACAGACTTGGAGGGCCAATGGACTCTGTCCTTCTCCCTCACACGGCCACATTGAATGTGGTCTTTCTCCGCCTCTCACTATTACTTGTCCATTTAATTGACATATGGAGGTGGCATACTGAGGACAGGTAACAACCTAGGTTATTAGAGTTGCCAGACCCCAGGTTCTGACCCGAGCAACTCTGGTAACATTGATTATGAATCTTCTCAGTGACGGAAGAATTAGGAAAAGAAATACAAACACAATTGTTCAGGTGGAAGCTCCACCTCCGCCCCTGCCCCTCTCCAGACCCTGTGTTCAGAAAGGCCTCCAAACAGCAGCTCCTCCTCCTGAGATGCTCCTGAAGACCCAGCCCCTAGACCTGCCACATGCTTCCTCTCCTACCTTCCCTGAGAGTCACCCAGGAGTAACTCTACTCTGTTTATTAAACCTTCAGTGAGATCTAGAAAGACACCAGTTAAGTTCAATCAGGTAAGTGTGAACAGTCAGAAATGTGGTCGAAGGAAAACAACATCCTGTCTTTCCGGTACTAGGTTGGTTTGGGTTGTCAGGACGCTCCCCGCAGGGCTCCACTCCCAGCTCACTGGTCTGGACTGGTCAGATATGTTCAAGGTCAGTCCTGAGCTGGGCTCCCAAAGCTGTGGACCTATTAGCTTCTCTTTGTTTGTCTCAATGACCAACTGAACCTCAAGTTAAAGGCAAGAACCTGCCCCATAGCACTGTAAATACATATTTGTCTGCAGCTGGGGGCCTAGAAGCTCCTCTTTGTTTAAAATGGCCAACTCAAAATTAGGGGAAGGGCACCTATTCCAGAACACCACCAAATCACTGAAAGTTCCCAGTACTCCATGGGAAAAAGGGCCTTTAGCTCCTGAATCCCCCTCTGCTCTGTGGGGAGTCTCTCTGTGTGCTTGCTGTGTATGTGTATTCACTTTTAATAGTTTGTGCCTATTGCTGTGTGTTATATCTGAGATTTTTCCCTGCCTTTTTATTTCTTTAATTGGCTGAGAAAAACAAACACAATCAAGATGCCTAGACAGTAACATATAACTCTTAAAACCTTATTTCCTACCCTACTTCCTTGTATCAACCCAGCATTTTAGATTAAAGAAGGTGAACCTTACTCTGATGAGGTAGGGGGAAGGGAGGATTGTGTTTTATGTATGTTGTGACCCCCATACTCTATGATGTAGTGCTACAGTATACATCTAAATTTTCAGTAAGAACCAGCACTGTTAGAAGCAAATACATACTATTTATCCTTCTGGGGAAAGGGGGTACATGTAAGAAGTGGATGAGACTGGAATAAGACAGCTGGTACCCCTTACACTGACAACACAATGACAATTTATGTAAAAGCCTGGAGACTGAAAAACACACGCACACACAGACAAAGAGACAGGGACACGGGCCATCCTTGATACAAGAATGCCAATGCACACTTCACTGTGCTCAGGGGCAGCTTATATAGGGACCCTTAGCCATGCCCAGCTCTCGGGATCTTTCAGCTGCAGGCTTCATCAGGCTCAGAGCAGGTCTCATGCTCAGAGCAGCTGCAGGCACAGGTATTTTGCTCAGTTCACTCCAGCAGGCAAAGGGTCTAAAGCAAGCAAAGAAAGTCAAGGGGCCAGGGATCTGCAGCTCCCAACAAATTTATGTATTTGCTTCCTAATGAAACATCAGCTCTTACTGTCTGACCTTAATACCTGGTGGCCTAAGGGATCTCCTTTCCTTCTATACTCAGCCAGTGTTAAGATTAGATCTTCTTGGCTTTCGCTCCACTGGCTGCATAGCAGCAACCTGTTTGGAAAGGACAAAGCTTTCTTAGATGGACTGTCCTTAGATCCAGAGGTGTCGCCTCAGCCACTCACTAAATATTACCTGAATGCCTACTGTGATTCAGAAACTAGGCCAGGCATCGTTTGGAAGCACAGGTTCTAACATGACAAAAATGACTCATGGCGCCCTATGACTTAAATGTCTACAGGCTAAGGTGGATGCTTTTGAATATGATTCTCAAATCTCATTTCTAAAAAGGCAAATAGGAGCTTTTGGTGCCCCCCCACACACACACACAAATGGCACAAAGGAATCTGAGCACAAGCCTAAACAGGGAAATTTTAATCCAAGGTGTTCAGAGAGAGTTCAGTGGAAATAAGGGAACTTGGCTGAGAGGAGCCACTCGAGTTACTAGAGCATAAACACACCAGAGTTTTGTGCTTTAGGATCAGCAGCATCCTGGCCTTGGGAGAAGGAATTTTACTACCATCACTGCTTCACCTTAAAACCAGATTCAAGGATTAAACCCAGAGCCAGATGTGGTAGCCGCCATCTAAATTCCCAGTAGCAGGAGGCAGGAGGATCAGAAGTTCAAAGCCAGCCTCTTCTTCATAGGGAGTTCTACAATAATAACCTGGGCTACATGAGACCCTGTCTTAACTCTTTCCTCCCCAACCTCCCCCAAACAAACAGAGTCACATGGATCTACCAAAGCTCCTTAACAAAGCTTACATTATACATGCATGGTTAAATCTAGTTTTAAAAGCACATCATTGGGGCTGGAGAGATGGCTCAGAGGTTAAGAGAACTGACTGCCGTTCTGAAGGTCCTGAGTTCAATTCCCAGCAACCACATGATGGCTCACAACCATCTATAATGAGACCTGGTGCCCAGAACACTATATACATAAGTAAATTTAAAAATAAAAGCACATCATTGTTACAAATAAGAAAGATGGTTTATTTACATTAACATTTGATCACTAATAAAAATAATTTTGTGAAATAGAAAATGTCCTAAGGTCAGTAAGAGGGCTCTGCTGACTAAAGCACCTACAACCAAACGTGGCGGCCTAAGTTTGACCTCAGGGACCCACTTGGTGGAAGGAAAGACCCAACTCCCACAAGCTGTCCTCTGATCTCGACATGAGTGCCATGGTACTGCATGCACACAGGCAAACATAAAAAAAAATAAGGAATGAGCCTAATGCCACTTAGAACTTTCTGTGAACTCTGAGTAGATACTGTAAGTTCACATGTTGTATTTGCTGCTTGTTTTTTAATCGGTGTGACCAAATACCTAACAAAAGCAACCTATTTTTTTGTTTTTGTCTTGTTTTTTTGCTTTTGTTTTCTGAGACAGGGTTTCCAAAAGCAACTTACAAAGCTTTATTTTGGATCAGGAGTTGGAGGGATACATACAGTCCATCATTACAGTGGGAAACAGTGACCTCTACACTCAATATTTAAATAAATTAGATATTCAACGTCATCTTAAAGTGACAAGCAGACACTATGAATGAGCTTTGTTAAGGGACATGAAAATCAAGCCAAATTTCCAGCGCCAGCAGCGAGACAAATTATCAGAGGGCATTTTCCTGGGCACCCACACCTCTGCAGTGCTCAGACCCGGGAAGCCGCTTTCCCAAGTCTCTATCTGATGCTCTGGAGGTGCCTGCCTGTCATTTCCCTCACTAGATTTACCCTCCACAGACTGCTTCTGTGTCTGTGTGTGTCTGCCTAGAGGCAAGAAGACAAATTTTACTTACATTTGTGAGCAGGTATTCACTTCCTTCTGTCACTCTCCTGAGCACGTCTTCCGTGGCTCCACTCTGGGAGATGGATGCCACTCTCCTGAGCACGTCTTCCGTGGCTGCACTCTGGGAGATGGATGCCACTCTCCTGAGCACGTCTTCCATGGCTCCACTCTGGGAGATGGATGCCACTCTCCTGAGCACGTCTTCCGTGGCTGCACTCTGGGAGATGGATGTCACTTTCCTGAGCATGTCTTCCGTGGCTCCACTCCGGGAGATGGATGTGTTCTCCATTTGCTAATGGAAGTTGGTTCAATACTACTCTCAAGAGATAAGTTGGCAAAGAGTTGGTTATTTGTTGAGGCTGAGGCTCATTCTGCTCTTCTATTCTGACTGTATGTATATGCAAAACCAAAGACCTGAGGGCACCTGTGCCCTCTAATCATCATTGTTGAAAAAAAAATTAGTGAAAATGGATCAGCTCTGTTCAGTGCTACCCTGGTCACTGTCATGGGGTTGAGATTCCATCAAGGGCAACTGAAAAACTCCATTTCCAATTTTGTTTAATTTTACTGAAATTGTTACACATAGTTAGTGTCTATTCTAGATGTTGGGAGGTGGCTATCATGCCTTACTATAAGAACTCACAATTAATAAACTCTGTCTGTAAAGCCCCCTTCCCCAGTATGCATGAGACTGAAGCAGGAGGACCCTTGAGTTCAATCACAGGCAGCTGAATGATGGACTGTATAGGGGCACTTAGCCAATCTCCCTTTCCTTTTTGCTTTCTAGGCCTACTCTATGCCTTTTGGGGTGAGGGGGTAGCAGCAAGGATCTCATGTATCTCTGGTGATCCTCCTGCCTCCATCTCCAGAGGTCCAAATTATAGGTGTGCACTACACTAGGCTTATGAAGTGCTGAGGATCAAGTGCAGGGCTTTATGCATGATAGGTGAGCAGTCTATCCACTGAGGAGCAGCTTCACCTCAGAAAGGCAGGAGGTAAGAGTCAAGACAATCATAACTCTTACTTGGAATTTTCTGTACTAGTGTTTCTGCTCCTGTCCTACTGCTGTGAAGAGACACCAAGATCAAGGCAACTTTTTTTTAATATTAATTTTTTTTTTCTAGACAGGGTTTCTGTGTAACAGCTCTAGCTGTCCTGGAACTCCAGGCTGGCCTTGAACTCACAGAAATCCTCCTGTCTCTGCCTCCTAAGTGCTGGGACTATGGACGTGCACCCCCACCACCCAGCTCTACCAAGGCAGTTTCTTTTTTTTTTAAATATTTATTTATTTATTTATTTATTTATTATGTATACAATATTCTGTCTGTATGCCTGAAGGCCAGAAGAGGGCGCCAGACCTCTTTACAGAAGAGCCACCATGTGGTTGCTGGGAATTGAACTCAGGACCTTTGGAAGAGCAGGCAATGCTCTTAACCACTGAGCCATCTCTCCAGCCCACCAAGGCAATTTCTAAGAGAAAAGCATTTAATTAGGGGCTAGCTTATAGCCCCAGAGGATAAGCACATGACCATCATGGTGACGAGCAGGGCAGCAGGCAGGGAGGTAGGCTTGGTTTTATTGCAGTAGCCAAATCTTATATGAGATCTGAAAGGTGGAGGGGAGGGCGGTTGAAACTGAGCCTAGCTTTTGAAATCTCAAAACCCACCCGCAATGGCACACCTCCTCCAACATAGCCACATCTCTGTTGCTGGAAGTTCTTTGTGTCTCCCCTGGTCCCGCTGGACCAGTTTCTTTCCTGCCTGTTGGTGCCCACAACCACTTATGAAATAATCACTCAGAGGCAAATATTAAATATAATTGCTTGGCTGATGACTTGAGCTATTACTGGCTAACTCTCTCTTATAACTTAACCCATTTCTGCTGATCAGTGTGTCACCACGTGGCCGTGGAGTTACCTCTGTTCTGGCATCTTTCTCCTTGTGCCACTGCTGGCATCTCTCTTCTTTGGCAGCTGGCTTGCATTCCTCTTGATCCTGCCCTTCTCCTGTATATCTGTTTGGATTTTCCGCCTAGTTATATTCTTGCCATAGGCCAAAGCAGCTTTAATTATCAACCAATGGGAACAACATACATTCACAGCGTACAGGACACCCCACCTCACACCTCCTAGTCCTTCTCAAAACAATTCCATTAACTGGGATCAAATATTCAAATGGGAGCCTATGGGGGGCATTGTCATTAACGCCACCACAACTAGGAAGTGCAACAGTTTCCTCATTCTGAAGTTGTTAAAAGATAGAACCCTAGAACTGTTATCTATATTCTTGATTCTTCTTAAGTCTTTGAGTCCAGTCAAGCCTAAAGTCAGTTCCATCCTTTCTTTCCTGTGTTTCAACTAAATAAGCCAGTAAATTCCTTTTCTGCTTATACTAGTTTTTTGTTGTTGTTTTGCTTTTTATTTTTGGTTTTTTCAAGACAGGGTTTGTCTGTAGCTTTGGAGCCTGTCCTGAAACTAGCTCTTGTAGACCAGGCTGGCCTTGAACTCAGAGATCTGCCTCTGCCTCCCAAGTGCTGGGATTAAAGGCGTGTGCCACTACCACCTGGCTTTATATTAGTTTTATATTCTATCTCTTGGCACCTTAAAAAGTCTTGAGATTAAAAACAAAGCAAATGCACACAGCGACAGGAGTACACAAATGTAATCCTAGCACTTGGCGGGTAGACGCTCGAGGATGACGTTCAGCTGCTCGGTGAGGTGGTTCAAGGCCAGCCTTCACTATAAGAGACCATCTCCAAACATCTCTATAGCACGAATTCTAATTGGCATAATAAAAACCCAGAGTTAGATATAGGGGTTAAAGCTGAAGATCAGAGAAGCAGAGCGCCAGCCACTAGAGAATTCTTTTACCTCTACCAATGCTCAGACCGAAGGGACAATCCTTTCCTCAGACTGCATTTCCATACTGCATCTGTCTCTACCAAACAGACTGCACTGAGCTCCTGTCTCCCCCTTCCTTATATTCCTCTCGCCTCCCAGCCCTACCCCTTGCGGTCTCCACCTCCCTGGTGCTAGGGTTAAAAGCCTGGGACTCCCAAGTACTGGGATTAAAGGTGTGAGCCACAACCATTTGACCTCTAATGGCTTAGTTCTGCACTCCAATCTTCATTTGTTAAAACACAAAACAGGGCTGGATTAGTTCAGCAGTTTAGAGTCCACACTGCTTGCAATGACCAAAACTTGATTCCCAGGCTTCACATGAGGTAACTCCAGCTCCTGGGGATCTGAATCCTCTGCAGACCTTGGACACATATACTCCTGTGTACATACCTACACACAGATACACAAATGTGTGTGTGTGTGCACACTAATTTTTAAAATTATATATAAATAGTACAATTGTCACATGGGCCTGGGTCATTAGTAGAAAAGGCATTTAAAATGACTGGGATGTTGAGGCAGGGAACATACACTTTCCTGAACAAAGTAGATAAAATTGAATAGTACTCAGTGTAAATTATTTAGTATACTTTTCAGAATAGAACAGGCCCTGATTAGCGGAATAGCAACAGATCGCTGGCCATGGTGGCACATGCCTTTACTCCCAGCACTGGGGAAGCAAAGACAAGTAGATCTCTATAAGTTCAAGGTCATCCTAATCAACATAGCAAATTGGATAACCGTGGATATATATAGAGATCCTATCTCAACCCTCTCCCCACAAATCATGACCAATATTATTCTACTGCCATGCTTTTTTAATTTTAAAATTACATTCATTTTGTCTATGTGGGGTAGAAAAACACGAGCATACCAAAAAGAGTGTGTGATCAGATGCCAACCCAAAGGCAGAAGTTGGCTCCTCCACTTACCCCTGGTTCTAGGGGTCAAAGTCAGGTCATCAGATTGGCAGCAAGTCTGTTTACTCACTGTTTCTTCTAGTCAGCCCTCAAATGTCATTTTTTATTTAAGTAGACTGAAACAGCTCTTCAGTTGCTTTTTGTAAATTTACATATAGGAATATTCTGCCTGCATGTATGTCTGTATACCACTTGCCTGTCTGGTACCTGAGAAGGCCAGAACCTGAATCCCCTGGAACTGGAGTTAGATGGTTGTGAGACACCTTGTAAGTGCTGGGAATTGAACCTGAGTACCTCTGGAAAAAGTAGCCAATGCTCTTCTGATCTGTCCAACCCCTTCAATTGAATAAAATAATCAGCCAGCTATCTCATCATCAACGGAGGTATACTATAACAATAAGATAGAAAAGGCTTTATGACAAGATAAAACAGCTAGGACTACCATACAGTAATGGACGCAATATCATGGGAGGGGGATAAAATCACAAACTCAGCCACGCGTGGTAATGCACGCCTTTAATCCCAGCACTCAGGAAGCAGAGGCAGGCGGATCTCTGAGAGTTCAAGGCCAGCCTGGTCTACAAAGCAAGTTCCAGGACATACCACACAGAGAAACCCTGTCTCAAAAAAATAAAAATATATAAATAAATAGATAAATAAATCACAAACTCAACTATTAATGTGTTTAATTCTTCATCCTTTATTCCTTGTATCAACAGATTAAACAGGTAGCATTTCCCCAAGTACTGATTTAGCGATGTTAAGAAGCACCAGTAAGTTTCACAGAGTAACATTCAGTAACCTCTTTAAATGTAATTTTAATCCTTATTATAAGCTAAATAAAATAATTTAATGCGATACGCTAAATACACACAAAGCCTGCATATCCTTAACTATGAAAATGCTTGCACAGTCACATACTGGTTAAATCAACTATACATTTTTACAATGAAATTACTTACATTTATGTCAATAGAACACCACCCAAAACATCTGTCCTGACTCAGGTTTATAAGCTGTGCCATCCCTGTTACTGAAAGCACTTGTTTTAGAAACTTTACTGTTACCAAGGAAGATGAGGTCCACTAACACTTAACAAATAGTAGTTTCATTAAAAAAAAAAAGAGTTCTTTAGAAAAGAATATTAAAACAAATAAGCATTCTTACAAGAACTTAGTTCCTTAAAAGAAACACAAACCAGTTCATTCTCTAAGAATTTCTCCCGCCACTGTCATAAAAACTTGAAATACGTAAAGCACGAGTCTCAACTTTCATAAAGCCAAATGGACATTTAGATTACATGTTATGCAGCCATGGCATAGAGCTTGGCATACACAAGTCCACGAAACACTGCCTTTTTAGATGGAGCTGCACAACTAGAGACACTTTCAGAAGTCACTGAATCCCGGTGAAGGATTCAGATATAAAGGCAGGCGATGAAAGGCTCAAGTTACAGAGCGAGAACTGAAGGCTTCCTTCATTGCATGCCTAGCCATCGCGTTACTGTAGACAAGTTAGAATGTATGGTTTCCAAATATCAAAATTTCAGATATTACAAACGGTGTCAAGATCCATAGTTGGCTTCGTCAAAAGCTTTTCTAGCCCGCTTCAATTCTTCATTCATAGTAAGTAAGTCTTTAACTCTGGCAAACTTCCTTGGGTCCTTTCGAATCAGGAAGACAATATCTTCAACTTGCACTCGACCCTGTCTCCCAATTGACATTGCCTTGTGAGTCTATGACAAGGAAATACGCTCAGTTTTAGAAGTCAAATACTTTTGTGTTTTAATTTGCTATTAAACATGCTGGCGAGGGTGAGAATTTTCTAATTACAGCTATTTATTTGTGAACCATCTGTATGTCCCTTTTCTTTATTTAATGTATTCATGTATTCATGCTTCATCTTGATACACACCAGGAGTCTGATCCTATACAAAGGGTTGTGAGCTACCATGTAGTTGCTGGACCTCTGGCAGAGCAGTTAAGTGTTCTTAATGGCTGTGCCATCTCTCCAGCCCTCCTTGTCTCTTTTCTTTTACACATAAGTATTTTCTTTAAGAGTATATATATATATATATTACAATAAGGACATTACAACTACCAAGTGTGCTGGACAAGGTAATGTACAAATGGATGGAAATAGAAAACACTATCCTGAGTGAGGTAAGCCAGACCCAAAAAGAGGAACATGGGATGTACTCACTCATATTTGGTTTCTAGCCATAAATAAAGGACATTGAGCCTATAATTCGTGATCCTAGAGAAGCTAAATAAGAAGGTGAATCCAAAGACAAACATATACACATCCTCCTGAATATTAACCTTCATCAGGTGATGAAAGGAGACAGAGACCCACATTGGAGCACTGGACTGAAATAAATAAATCTTAAAAAAAAAAAAAGAATAGTTACACAACTGTCTTACCATTTCAGTAATGAACTCGATGACAAGGTCTTCAAGAATATCCACCGACTCGGTGTAAGGATTCTGGTCATCCCCAAACCCATACATCATACACCGTACTGCGAAAGAACAAGAGTTTTGGTTTACTCAGAGACTGACTGATTTCACCAGTACCTTTCCCCAACAACTAGAATTAAATCAAACTATAAACATAATTATAGCTGGGCGAGGTAGTACATGGCTTTCTAATCCCAGTAGTCAGGAATCAGAGACAAGTGAATCTGAGTTCAGGTCCAGGATGATCTACATACTAAGTTTGTTTCAAACAAACAAAATACTACAATTGTGTCTCCAAGTATGGATTTTGGTATAAAAGGTCTGAGCAGTGTTAGGAGCAGACTTACTATTTACCTCCAGAAACCTGCCTTCTTCCTAAGCTACTAAACCCTAATGTTGTTATTTGCCTAGTCTCTACCACCACTCATAGCTATCACAGGAACACCTTTAAATATAGTACAGACAAAGCTAGCAACAGCGTAGCCTTCCTTTCTTTCCTTTTCTTTTCCCTTTTTCTTTTTATGTTCTGCCTGTCCTAGAACTCACTCCATAGACCAGGCTGGCCTCAGACTCACAGAGATCCACCTGCCTCTGCCTCCTAAATGCTAGGATTAAAGGCGAGCGTCATCACACCTGGTCTGAAAGATTAGCCTTTCCTGAGAGTGATGTGGAAGTGTGGGCATTGGAAAAGAGAAGGCAGAGGTCTTCAACATTACCATAAAGGGTGTGAGATAAAGTGCTCCAACTACCTTCTTATAAGAAAGAGGCTAAAGTATCACCATATAACCTTCATCTGGCGATGGATGGAGATAGAGACAGAGACCCACATTGGAGCACTGGACTGAGCTCCCAAGGTCCAAATGAGGAGCAGAAGGAGGGAGAACATGAGCAAGGAAGTCAGGGCCACGAGGGGTGAGCCCACCCACTGTGACGGTGGGGCCCATCTAATGGGAGCTCACCAAGGCCAGCTGGACTGGGACTGATGGAGCATGTGATCAAACCGACTCTGAATGTGGCTGACGTGGAGAGCTGACTGAGAAGCCAAGGACAATGGCACAGGGTTTTGATTCTGCTCCATGTACTGGCTTTGTGGGAACCTAGTCTGTCTGGATCCTCACCTTCCTAGACCTGGATGGAGGGGGGAGGACCTTGGACTTCCCACAGGGCAGGGAACCCTGACTGCTCTTTGGACTGGAGAGGGAGGGGGAGGGGGGATAAGGGGAGGGGGAAGGAAATGGGAGGAGGGGAGGAGGTGAAAATTTGTAATAATAATAATAATATCTTCTTTTTTTTTTTAAAAAAAAAAAAAAGAGGCTGAAGCCAGGCATGTGTTGGGATAGCACACGCCTTTAATCCCAGCATTCGGGAGATAGAGGCAGGAGGATCTCTAAGTTAGAGGCCGGCCTGGTCTACAGAGAGTCCCAGGACAACCAGGACTACACAGAGAAACCCTGTCTCAAAAAAGCCAAAGAAAAAAGAAGCAGGCTGAAGGTTTCATCTGAAAGAACAGAATATACAAGAGAAGAAAAGTCTAATTCAGAGTAATAAAATTAACTGCAAATAGCTACAAATTTGTTTAGTATTTCCTATAGGCCAGATACTATTTCAAGGCTTTTCATATATAATTCAATTCTTATGCAGGCCTCTAATTTAAACACTATTGACACCCCCATTCTATGGGTGAGAAAACTAGGGCACCAAGTGAAGTGACTCAACCTAAGGTCACACAGCTCGTTAAAAAGTGAACCTTAAATGTGACCCCAGCTGATCTGAACACAGTAATAATGCTCTTTTTTGTAGCTTAAAGAAGACAGGACTCCTAAGGACGCTTAACCTATGGTCAATATATTCTAATTCCTTCACAGACAGGCTTCACGCATTCCTGTGCATATGCATTTTCTGGGAAGAACTGTAATTTTGGTCAGGTTTTCAAAGGAGTATGTGGGGCTGGAGAGATAGCTCAGCAGTTAAGAGCACTGGGTGCTCTTCCAGAGGTCCTGAGTTCAATTCCCAGCACCCATATAGCAGTTCACGATCCAATGCTCTCTTCTGGTGTACAGATATGTATACAGACAAAGCACTAATATACATAAAATACATAACTAAATCAAAGAGGTATGCAAATGCTGTCAATTCTGGAATGTCTTCTATCTTTGGATAGACACGGACAAGGTCTGTGTGCCCTATGTAGCCAAGGCTGGCCTTACATTCTTGATCCTTCTGTTTCTACCTCCCAAGTGCTGAGATTACAGGTGTGCACCACCACACTTAGCTTCCAGTCTGTGACAGAATCTCTCTATGTAGGCCAGTCTGGCCCAGAACTCTCTGTCCTCCCGCTTCTACTTCCTAAGTGCCAGGGTTACTTTTATCTTGATCCCAGTGGTGACCATAAGTATACATATACAAATCTGACCAGGTTGTTCTCTTAGAACATTCCCAGGCAAGTCTTATTTTTTTTTTTTGGAATGAGGAAGTTGGGCTGGAGAGATGACTCAGCGGTTAAGAGCACTGGCTGCTCTTCCAGAGGACGCGAGTTCAATTCCCAGTAACCTCATAATGGCTCACAACCATCTGTAATGAGATCTGGTGCCCTCTTCTGTCCTGCAGGCATACATGCAGGCAGAACACCATGTACATAATAAGTAAATAATTTTTTTTTTTTTAAAAAAAGAAGATGAAGAGCCAGAAAGATGGTTCTGTAGCTAAAGATGCTTCCTGTGCAATCCTGGTGATCTAAATTCACCATGTAAAGGTGGAAGGAGAGAATGAACTTCACAAAGGTATCCACAGCTTTCCTATGCATCATGGGACATGCACACTCATACATACACCAATGAACATAATAATAATATAAAAACTTTAAAAAAGACAGATTCAGTCAGCTATGGTAGTGCACACCTTTAACATCAGTACCTGGGAGGCAGAAGAAGCAGGTGGATTTCTATGAGTTCGAGGCCAGCCTGGTCCACAAATAGAGTTCCAAGACAGTCAGAACTGCTACATAGACAAAAAGAATAATAATAGTAAAATAAAATAAAGAACAGAGTCTCATTATGCAGCTCTGGCTGACCTGGAACTCACTTAGTAGACCTGGATAACCTTCCCTAGTGGTGGGATTAAAGGCAATCAATCACTACCATGACCAACTATATATAGATATTTTTAAAAGGAGCTTTGAGCATACTTCTAAAAAAAAGAAATAGGCGCATTTGTAATTCCTTTTACGTTGTTTTTATTCATTTTATTACTGTTAACGATATTTCATTAACTGCTTAGGAGGGGCTGAGGCAGTGTTTCTCCATGTAGCACAAATTCATAATTCTCCAGAGGATTGGGATTATAGATATGTATCATACATTCAGCCTTAGAATAATTCCTATTTAGAAGCAAAAAGTGGTAGAGGCAACCAAAGGTAAGAAAAGAAAGGGGTGACTTGAAAGCCAAGCTGGAGTACAGTGATCCCTTGTGTTCAAAATGCCAAGAGACTTTAGGTCCCAACACAGAAGGAAGAACAAATACAGGAGAATACAAATATTTTCACTTTCTTTTTGAATTCTATTTTTAAAACTTGCTTTTTAAGAGACAATTTTAAGTTTACAGATGAGTTATAAAAGTAGGAGCATTTCTATATGCCCAATAATACCTAGCTTCTACAACAAATATTCATACTAAGAAATCAACATTAGTACAAGTACCTTGTTCAGATTGTACCTATTTTTCTGAGGTCCATTTTCTGTTCAGTTCCCTTGTGTCTACCCCACCCTGCACCAGAGCCTCACAGGTGTTGGGCAGAAGCCCTTACCACTGAGCTACATGCCCCAGGCTGTGACTCCAGACCCCAGCCTATTAACTTGTCACACCTCTGGTAGCTTTCTCCAGACAACTGGTGACAGACCTTTAGCTCTTCCAAGACCTCAACACTTACAGAGAATCCTAGTCAGCTCCTGTAGACTGTTCTCTCAAATGCTTTTACACTATTAGAAAGAATTTCACGTCAGGGGTACAGGCCAATACATCACTCATGATGCTAACTTTGACCATTAGCTAAAGTGATGCCTGTTATAATTTCTCACTGTAAGATATTTTTTCCTTAAATATTTGAGGAAGACACATCACAAACATTTTGATGGGTGTAATTCACCTACTTCGTTAGGAAGAGAAAACTGACATTATATATGTGTGTGAACAGCACATGTTCAGAAGTTGGCTGTATTTGGTCAAAAGTAAAGGCATAGAAAAATGACAGTGGATGCTTTGAAACTCTGTTACCACACCAAAAGGAAATCTTTAGAGCTGGGGATGTGGCTCTGTCAGGAGGGGTCCTGCCAGCATGCTCAAGGCTCTGAGTTTGATTCCCAGCACTGAGTAATAAATAACTGGTTGCGGCAGCACAGCCCTGGAATCTTAGTTCTTGGGAAGTGGAGGCAGAATCAGAAGTTCAAGGTCATCTTCATTTACATAGATGGCATGGTAGGTAAGGGCACCTGTTGCCAAGCCTACGGGCCTGAGCCCCGTCACTGGGAAACACATGGTAGAAGGAGAGAATCATTGAAGAAGATGAACAAAAGTTTAAGGCCAACCTGGACTATAGAGCAAGAGCCTGACTGAAAAACAGCAAAAACAGATACAAGAAGAGACACGAAGATTCTACTAGTTCAGTGAGAGTGGCTGTGAAGATTCCAAATTTTTATCATCACAAAGTTAAAGCAACTGAAGTTGAGCTAAAGGTTTGAACAAGAAACACTTTACCAGTTCTAGAGTGCTAGGCTAGAGTGCTTTTGTTGTAAGGATCCCCTTTTGTTGGTTTTTCAAGACAGGGTTTCTCTCTTATACCTTGGAACCTGTCCTGGAACTTGTCCAGGCTGGCCTCAAATTCACAGAGATCCGCCTGCCTCTGCTTAAGTGCCCTTTTCTTATCTCCTCATGACCTAAAGTAAAACCACATACAAATCATGCACTTAGCATCAGGAGATAGAATGGGAAGTGGTCAGGCTTAAACAAAAAATGAAGATACTGGAAAGGATTTTGTTTTGAGACAGGATCTCACGTAGCACAAGCTGGCTTCAAACGCACTATTTAGCTGAGGATGACACTGAACTCCAAATCCTCCAGTCCCTACCTCTCCCAAGAGCTGGAGTATGGCTATGAGCACCACGTGTGCCTGGAAAAGGATTTAGACAGTCGAAGGCTGATCTTGCAGTTTCAAGAATTTTTAGATACTACTGCATTCAGGCACAAATCTATGTTGCTGAACTTCTCGGCACGGAGATGGAGAGTACATTCTCTTGGTGCCTTTCAGAAGTCAGTATGGGCCACAAGGAGAAACAGCTAACCTTGCTGCTGCCCCAAAGGGCCTACCTTGTCTGCTGAAGGAGTAAGACAGAAGGCTAGTACATTACAATCTCCAGTCACTGTTAGTACTGCACACTTCACCACCTTCTGCCTGTTCACTGCCTTAGCCTAAGGCCTCAACGTACATCACTTGAAAAGTGGATATAAGAGGAATACAACTTAATGGTCATCCTCAGCCAGTAATACACAGCCTGTCTGGGCTACACGAGACCCTGCTAAACACAAAAGAAGGGAAACACAGCACCAAAAAACAAACCAAAACAGGCAAAGGGTGGTGGTGGTGTTCAAGCTGTCCCTCAGTTAGCAGCAGAGTGCCAACCTAACACAATCCTCAGCAAGGCATGAACTGGGAATCATGACACAAGTCTCTGAGTCTAGCACCAGGGAAGTAAAGCAGGAAGATCAGAAGTTCAAAGTCAGACTGAAGAGATGGCTCAGAGGTTAAGAGCACTGGCTGTTCTTCCAGAGGTCCTGAGATCAATTCCCGGCAACCACGTGGTGGTTCACAACTGTCGATAATGAGATCTGGTGCCTTGTTCTGGCCTGCAGGCATGCACGCAGACAGAAACACTGTATACAACATAAATAAATAAATCTTTAATGGGGCAGTAGTGGTGCACGCCTTTAATCCAAGCACTTGGGAGGGAGAGACAGGCGGATCTCTGTGAGTTCGAGGCCATCCTGGTCTACAATAGCTAGTTCTAGGACAAGATCTAAAGGTACAGAGAAACCCTGTCTCAAAAAAAAAAGAAAAAAGAAAAGAAAGTTCGGCAGAGGCAGGCGGATCTCTGTGAGTTTGAGACCAGCCTGGTCTACAGAGCTAGGTCCAGGACAAGCTCCAAAGCCACAGAGAAACCCTGTCTCGAAAAACCAAAAAGAAAAGAAAAGAAAGTTCAAAATCATACAACTATATACCAAGTTTAGACCCATATTGGAATACATAAAACCCTACCTCAATGCTGGGCAGTGGTGGGGCACACCTTTAATCCCACCCAGCACTTGGGAAGCAGAGGCAGGTGGATCTCTGTGAGTTCAAGGCCAGCCTGGTCTATAGAGCAAGTTCCAGGATGGGCTCCATAGCTACTGGAAAATCCTGTCTCAGAAAAAAACAAAACAAAACACCCTACTTCAGCTGGGTGGTGGTGGCCCACATCTTTAATCTCAGCACCCAGGAGGCAGACAGATCTGAGTTTGAGGGCAGCCTGAGCGAGTTCCGGGGGGGGGGGGGGGGCGCACACAGAAAAACCCTGTCTCAAGAAAACAAAAGAAATAACAAAACAAAAATAAAACCCTGCCCCCCCCAAAAGGTGATCATGACCACATTCATCATCTTATATGCCATAGACGGAGAAAAATTAGTACATATGATTCCATAAAACAGTTATGCTTAGCACAGGGGTACACACCTGTAAGCCCAGTACTTGAGAGCCTAAGGCAGGAGGATGGTACCAATCCAAAACTAGCTTGGGCTACACGGTGAGCAGAGCAGCTAAGGGTGTACAGACTATCTTTTGAAAAAACAAGCAAAACAACAATAAAAACAGGCAACTTTATAGGCAAGTCTGAGAAGACTGTCCCTTTAGGCAGAATATGCAGAAAAATACATCTACTTTAAAAGGACGTGTTCAAAAGCTTTCACCATCTACGATAAAAGCACTGCAAAGTACAACTTACATTCTTTGGAGAAAAGTCTCTTTCTTCTCCCCTGTCCACCTTCTGCTCCTCCTCCAATTTCTTCATTTTCCTCTTCAAACTAGAAGTTTAAAAATACATAGACACGTCAAATGACTGTCCTGCAATTGATAGCCCACTGAGTTTCCTTTCTCTCCTTTGGTGTGGGCTATGAATTGAACCTAAGGGATCAAGTCTAAACAGATACTCAAGCACTGAGCTGCACCCTCAGCACCATTTTTATTTCGTCTTTTGTTTTTGGAAAGATGCCATTTATGTGTATTGTGGGTGCCTACATTGACCATGTGCCTAATGGTGACCAGAGGCCAAAATAGGATGTCTAGTCCACTGGAGATGTAGTTATAGGTGACTGTAGATTGCCAGGTGTGACAGGAAGTGTTCTTAACCACTAAGATATCTCTCTAGGTTTTTTTTTTCTTTTTTTTGAGATAAGGTCTATGTATCCCTGTCTGCCTGGAACTCAGAGATTCACTTGCCTACGCCCAGTGAGTATCCCTTTTTCATATTCAATAGTAATAAGCTGAACCAAACAGCACAGAATCATGAAACTTAGCATCAAAGGGTCCTTAAGACCTAGTCCAATTCTCAAGTCACACAGAAAGGCTTCTATTATGGCCCCTAACAACACTACACCTTATGTGTGTAAAAGTTCTAATGACTTGGGTTCTGGGTTTTGTTTTCAGCCAACTAAGTTGTCAGACTGCTAGGCAACACTGCAGTTAAAGACCTGCTACTGATCTGAAGTCTACTCTCTGCGGTCATCGGAATCAAAATTTACTAAGGACCTACCAATACAGGGCTAAAATCTTTCCTTAAGTGGGCCTGATCCTATCTCATGACGAGAAAACCGATGTCTGAAGTTAAATAACTTTCTCAGAGAAAAATGAGTTTAGACTTAAAGCTTCCTGGCTTTACATCGTTTCTCCGTTTCTCACTAGTTTTGTTAGCAGCTGGGCTCCTGGTCCCGCAGTATTAGCTCTGATCTCCCATAGCCCTCCTGGTGTCTTCGAAGTGTCTGGCAGACCCAGATCAAAGGGAAGCCCCCTTCCCACTCCTCCTTCCCGTCCTGCCGGTCCCACGACTAAGGTAAATCTGAGGCAAACACTGCGGGGCCCCCACTCTCTAGGCTGGATTCCCTGCGGAACGCGAGGTTCACACGGCCTCCGCCAGGGAGACCGAGGGAGTGAGGACACAGGCTGTGACAGAAGCGCTCACTCACGGTGGGGTCTTCCTCCTCATCTGCCATCCTAGCTGCCCGCCAGCCTTCTGAGCGCCACCCGCGGGGCGCTAGCGGTTTTTATAAGATCCTTGCGTCACTTCCGTCAAGGAGGGCGCTGCGTCGGCACGAACGCGCCTCGTTCTCCTCCGCCCGTCCTCTAGATTGGCTAAAAAGCGGTGACGCGCTCGTAGGCGTGGACGCCAGAAGAAGGAATTAAACAGTCAGAAGCCGGGCGTGGAATGCTGGCCTGAGCGCGGGAGGGTGAGGCCAGCCTAGGCTACGTGAGCCCGCGTCTCAGAAAATATAGAGAACAGATTTGTACGTACGCATGGAGGTTTATACATGCTTGTAATTCCAGCTCCGGAGAAACACGATGGATTTTACCTTCCTGGGCTGATGCACTCAAGTACACAAGCCACACAATCAGTCATACAGTGTTTTTAAATACAATCTTTATGTGTCCGCGTGTTTCGCCTGTATGTGTGCAGAGCTAAAGAGGCCAGAAGAGGGCACCCGATTTCCTGGGGACCGGGGTTAAAGATTGTAAGCTCTTTGTGGGTGCTGGGAATCAAACCCAGGTCTCTGGAATCTTAACCACAGAACCGTCTCTCCAGCCCCCGCTAATACACATAACTTTTAAAAAAACATATAATAATTTATTATTATTATTATTATTATTACTACTACTACTACTATTTAAAAGGAAGGGCCGGAGAGATGGTTCAGCTAGTAAAAGCTCTAGCAGAGTAAGCATCAAGACCAGATTCAATCCCTGGGATCTGTATAAAAGATGAAAGATGAAGCCGGGTGGTGGTGGTGGTACCCGCCTTCAATCCCAGCACTCCGGAGGCAGTCAGGCAGATATACATGAATTCAGGGCCAGCCTGGTCTACAAGACCTAGTTCCAGGACAGGCACCAAAGCTACAGAGAAACCCTGTCTTGGGGGGAGGGGGGCGGGGATGAAAGGTGAGAAAACTGATTACACAAGGTTGTCCTCTGGCTACAATAATAAGTAAAAAAAATAATAATAAATTACAGAAGAGCTGAGCCAGGTGGTGGAGGTGCATGCCTTTAACCCCAGCACTCAGGAGGCAGAGGTGGGCAGATCTCTGTGAGTTCGAGATTCTCTGGAAACCTAATTTTGGAAGTGATATTTCATCATTCCTGTTCTGTTCTGTAGATTTGAGTCAATGGGTTTAGTCCACAATCAAGAAGGGGGATTACAGAAAAACAAAAATATCAGAAGGGGAGTTCACCGGGGCTCCCAGAAGCCAGGTACCGCATTATATTACACGATCGATGAATTTAATCTCAAAACAGTGAGGAAAAAAATTGTTATTTAAGAAGGACTGTAGCAGGAGGAGGAAATAGGAGAGGGGGTGACCATATGTTTAAAGTACATGATATGCTTGTATAAAATATCATTATGAAACATCATTTTGTACACTGCACCAGTGTTAAAGATTCTACAAGTCCCAAGCAGGCCAGGGGGAGGGTTGGGACCACTCCCACAGGGTATTTAGGCAGCGGCCCAGAGAAGGAACATGTGGTTTCAGATTTTGGGTGTCCTCCCCACCCCACCCCACCATGCTTCTTGCCACCTGAGAGTACGGCATTCATTAAACGTGGTCATTTTTGATTTGGTCTAATCCGATTTGATTGGAGTTCTTTACGCCATCAGAGAGGCTCAGTTAGGAAATAATCCTAACACTCTGGATACAGAGGTAGGCTGGTCTCAGAGAGTTTGAGGGCAGCCTGGTCTACACCTCCGTAGAGAGATCCTGTCTCAAAAGGCAAAACAATAACCAAAACCATTGCAAGTCAAAGCCAAACTATCTTGGACTGTGTTTAGTCCCTTTGAATCACACTGTAGTTCTTTGTTTTGTTTGGGACCTAACATAATCCAAGCTTGTCTGAAACTCACTAAACATCTGAGGTTGATCTAAAATTTCTGATCCTCCAGCCTTCATCTCTTGAGCTGAATCTCCCTGCCTTCCCCCATCATCAGGAGCTTTCTCCTGGACCCAGGATTAGGAGCAAAGCACACCAAACCCAAGTTTCCAGAGAACCTTTATTAAGCAGGGAAGAAAAGTTGAAGTGGCTGCTTTCTGACTCAGGCAGAAAACAGCAGGAAATGAACTTGCAGGGGTGATTTTTAAGAGGTGGAAAAGGGGAGGTCTGTGTTAAAATGGGCGAGGATGCCTTGGTAAAGAGATAGAGGATGAAGGAGAAGGGGAAGGGACAAAGGGCTGCCTCTGGATAGAAGGGAGACAGACATGGCACATGGGTAAACGGTGGCTTATAAAGGTAAAAGGGGAAACTCCGTGTTAGTGTGAGGTGTTTAATTTTAATTGGGCATATTAGTTAGGTGAACCAAAGTGGGCTTTTGATTTTCGATTGCTGGACTTTGTTAGTAAGCCTCAGGAGGAAGAAGTGGAATAAGGGAATAGACCTTAGTGGCTAGCTTTAGGAATGTAATCTAACAGTTTTTACCAAGACAGAGGGAATGGGGGGAAGGGCAAGGCCTGCCAGAGCCCCATGTTCAAGTGGGCAAGTGTCCCTTCATTGTGTGGTAGGATTATAGTATGCACCGTGATGCCCAGTTTATGCAGGGCTAGGGAATCAAACACAGAGTTCTGTATATGCTAAGTCAAGCGCTCTGCCAACCAAGTTACATCTCCAGTTCTCTTTAGTTATCTTGAAAGTCACTTCTTGACCTACCAACAACCTTTAAAATATATTCTTACCAAACCATTAGTTTCTACCAGTCTAAGAGCTAAGAATGGCAATGCATGGCCTCTGAAACATGTAATAGTTTTCACTGCTGTTGTGTGACAAAAAATTTTCCTGGGAAGACTGGACATACATTATCTACTCACCCCAGATAGGGAGCCCACAACAGAACAAAGTACAGATACCACCAAGGCCCAACTTGGGGCCTTGAGGTTTACTGGGGTTATAGGAGTATGGGTGAGGGGTTACTTAGAGGAGCAGAAGTGACTCAAAGGCAGCTGCATCACCAAAGCCCACCCCAGCACAGATGACAGCTCACAGAGCTGGGAACCTGGAGCATGCTGGACAGCCTGCAGGCAGATCAACCAATTGGACAGTGTCCTTTTCAGGTGTCTGAACTGGTCTAAACCTCTATCAGGTAGCTCAGCTTGTTTTTGCTTCTTCTAGGCAGTTGGTCTGGTCTCAGGGTTTACTTTGCAGCATTGCTAGTGTGAGAGTCTTCTTTGCTGCTCAGCTTCTCTCTTCAGAGAGAGACTCTCAGCTTCTATTGTTTAGTCTGGCAGGGACAGGCCTAGTGAATCTGGTCAGTTTCAGGGACTTCCTGATGCTATAAGAAGCTTAGACAACACCTCCTTTGCTGTGACCTGTTTACCTCCAGTCCCCACCAACACATTTGGTAAATTCCTGGATTTATGACTTCATTAGATTTGTCATCACTAATAAAATCTCGCACAACCACTTCCACCGGTAGCGCTTGGGTTTTGTAGCTGTGGTGACCTAAATGAGAAATGTCCCTCATAGCCTCAGGCATTTGCACACTTGGCCCAGTTGCTGTTGTTTGAGAAGCTTTAGGAAGCCTGGCTTTGCTGGAGGAAGTCATCACTGCAGGCAGGCTTTGAGAGGTGAAAGTCCCTTGCCTCCCAGTTTTCTTTCTCAGATTTCTGCTTGTTGTTCCAGATATGATCTCTCAGCTTCCTGTTCCTGCCACCATGCCTGTTGCTTGTTATGATATCTCTGTTCCACCATGATGGACTCTTATCCCTCCAAAACCGTAAGCCAAAGCAAACTCTTCTTCATTGAGTCCTTAGGTCGCTCCAGATGACCAGAAGACACCCCATATGCAATTGCAGAGAGCACGCAGCTTTATTCTCGAGAAAAACCAGCATGCTGGCACCTACCAAAAATGGCTTTAACTCAAAGGGAGGGTGAGGCATCTCCTTAATTTTAAGCCTGCCTAGGGGAATTCCATCTTTGGTTAAGTACTTGAAGTGATTGGGCATAGACCCTTAATGATACAGGAATCATTTTATGGTTGGCTCATGACATCTGATCAGCAACTGTGGTTGCCGTGTCAGGGGTCTGTCTGCTGTGTCCGGGGTCTGCTTGACTGAAAAGAGCAAGCTCCTGCTTATGGCAGGGTAGAACCATGATTGGCTACCCGACTGGACATACTTCCTGAGAGTCTGCCTGAAGCTAGACATGAGTCAGCATAGAATGGAGGGGTAATATGGGAATGAGGTCTTAGCAAGCTGGCCCTGACCCTTCATCTCTAAGTTGTCTTCTGTAAGATATGGTGTTTTCTCATAGCAACAGAAAAGTAACTGACACAGGAGCAAACTGAATCCGTATTCCCGGGCGATTGTCAGTTTGGCTCAAACATAAACCATCCTTTATTCTGTTTAAGATTTGTGGTTTTGCATCAACAGTATTAATTTTGAAGTTATGAAAAGCAGGAGCTGGACAGATGGTAAATAGGTAAGCATGTGTGCTGTATATGCGTGAGGACCTCGACTGCTCCTAGTGCCCACGAAAGTGCAAGCACAGCTGCATGCCCTTGTAACCCTGCCACTGTAGGGGAGAGACAGGAGCGCCACTGGGGCTTCTAATGCCAGCCTGCCTCCAAGGGCATTAAAAGACCCAGATCCAAAGGGATAATGGATCAGCTCCTGCTTTTCATAACTTCAAAATTAATACTGTTGATGCAAAACCACAAATCTTAAACAGAATAAAGGATGGTTTATGTTTGAGCCAAACTGACAATCGCCCGGGAATACGGATTCAGTTTGCTCCTGTGTCAGCATTAGAACAAGACTGGCCTTCCTAATAAACATAGCCATATACGCACACGCATGCACCCACCATAAACACTCATCAAATTAAAGTTAAAAAAAAAAAAAGCAGGGCCTGGAGAATTGTCTCAGAGGTTAAGAGCACTGACTGTTCTTCCAGAGGTCCTGAGTTCAATTTTGTGGCACATAGCCATTTGTAATAAGATCTGGTGACACGCCTTTAATCCCAGCACTCGGGAGGCAGAAGCAGGCGGATCTCTGTGAGTTCGAGACCAGCCTGGTCTACAGAGCTTCACCAAAGCTACAGAGAAACCCTGTCCTGAAAAACCAAAAAAAAAAAAAAAAAAAAAAAAAAAAAAAAAAAAAAAAAAATCTGGTGCCCTCTTCTGGCCTGCAGGCAGACATGCAGATAGAACACTATACATAATAAATAAACCTAAAAAGAAAGAAAGAAAGAAAGAAAGAAAGAAAGGCAGACTGCAAAGCTCCTACCCCTTACCATACCCATTTGAAAAAAAAAAACAGATTGAAAAGCCTGATAAGGGGGCTGTGGAGATATGGCTCAGAGGTTAAGAGCACTGACTGTTCTTCTAGAGGTCCTGAGTTCAATTCCCAGCAACAACATGGTGGCTCACAGCCATCTGTAATAAGATCTTATGTCCTCTTCTGGCCTGCAAGCATACAGACAGACAGAACACTGTATACATAATAAATAAATAAATAAATCTTTAAAAAGAAAAGTCTGACAGGATTGAGAATGCCTTTTTAGGCAGTGGTGGAGCTCGACCAGGGAGTCAGTCATAAAATATTCAGTGTCCATTATCAGAGTATCATGGAAGTAAAAATACATACTGTAAAGTACTAGGAGTGATCAGAAATAACAGACTAGCAACACGACCAGGCTCATGAGCTGTGCTAGGAAAAACAGTATGAAACACAATGAAATCTAAACACCGTTTATGTAAATTAAAGAGAGAAGAACCATATCTTTTATAGGAACCTATAAAAAGGGAGCAACACAGCCAGTCATGGTGTCACACGCCTTTAATCCTGGCACTCGAACGGTAGAGACAGGATGATCTCTGCGAGTGTGAGGTCAGTCTGTTCTACATAGTGAACTCCAGGACAACCAGAGCTACATAGGGAGACCCTGTCTCAAACAAAACAAAACAAACAAACAAACAAATGTATGAGACACCGAATATATGGGAAAGGCTGTAGCATAGGAAAGGTGGGAATAGGGCATAAAGGAATAAGGGAAGAGCAAAGGATTGTGGGAGGATCACTTATGTTAGCAAAGGACTGTGGGAGTACCACTTAACTCTAGCAAATCATGAACTATGAACCTTGGATATAATTCAACCCTCTGAACTTAAACCCCAAAACATAAAGTGGAAAAAAATGGAGTATAGTGAGCAGAGCCAACATAAAGCTGAATAGAAAGCCCTGGTGTGTATAATGGTCTGTCCTGTCCCTTTAAGAGACAAGCCCCACCCACTCCCCTACCTCTGCTGAGGTAAGTGGATCTTCCTCTTCCATCCTGCAAACTCTCTTTTCCTTCTCCTAAAGAGGTAGCTTCTCCTCTCCTCTCCTCCCTTCCCCTCTCTCTCTCTGTCTCTCTCTCTGTCTCTCTCCCTCTCCCTCTCTCTCTCTCCCTCTCTCCCTCTCTCTCTCCTTATCCCCCTTCTCTCCTTCCCCCTTTTCCTTTCCCCTCAATAACCCACTGAATAAACTATACCCAAACCCTCTCTCTGCATGGCGTGCTTATCCGTCTCTATCTTTCATCAGCCCCCGCGGCTCCCTGCCTGGGACCCGCTGCCCCTCGTGGCCCGTGGGCCCCCTTGGTACTGTTTATTTTTACCTTTACAGTAAACTTCAACAAGAATTTCAGAGTGGACTCCAGAGTCAAGTTAGGGTTGGAGAGGCGATGTCTCATGGGCAGCCATTACTGGGGGTGGACGAGGCTCAGAGAGCAAGAAGCTGGACAAATTAGTTACTTTAGTTTCAGCAATTGTCATTGTTTAGCCAAAATGGGTGACCTCTGAAAATGAGTGGCCACAGCTGATGACTTTTGCTCTTCCTTGTTTGACAGTTTTCTCTGAATTGAAATATTCCAGACAGGAGGAAGAGAGGCTCACATCTCATATATCTGGGAGAACAGAAACTTAGATGATGCTGAGTGCCTGGCTCCAGCAGCTTAAAATGCAATAAATACTGCTGGGGGGGGGGGGGTCTCTGAAAGCCCAACATGAAGAGAAGAGAGACTCAGACAGTCCAGCTCCCTGCCAGCTGTGCGGAGAGCTGCAGGGGGCAGCTTCCTGAGTCCTCATCAGTGCTGAGGGGGCAGCTTCCTGAGTCCTCATCAGTGCTGAGGGGGGCAGCTTCCTGAGTCCCCTTCAGTGCTGAGGGGGCAGCTTCCTGAGTCCTCATCAGTGATGAGGGGGGCAGCTTTCTGAGTCCCCTTCAGTGCTGAGGGGGCAGCTTCCTGAGTCCCCATCAGTGCTGAGGGGGCAGCTTCCTGAGTCCTCATCAGTGCTGAGGGGGCAGCTTCCTGAGTCCTCATCAGTGCTGAGGGGGGCAGCTTCCTGAGTCCCCTTCAGTGCTGAGGGGGCTTTTGAGTGATGCAGCTGCTTTTGAGTCATCCTGACCCTCGTGGGTGACCCTCATCCAAATCCTGTTAGTAACCACAGCAAGAGGCCAGTCAATTTGCCAGGTTAGACATTGGCGCCATCATTACTTTGGTTTATGGTTGTCCCTTTCTGACCCAAAAGATGTGTGTGAGTGTGTGAGTGTGTGTGTGTGTGTGTGTGTATGTGTGTGTGGTGCCTCAACATTCTTCTTCCCAAATTCTGACATTCCAGTTCTCCATGACCATGTTCAATTATTCATGCAGTGGTTTACATGTTTGTTTATTGATTTTATCTGTACATACGTACTTGTATGACTGATAATGGACAATAGGCGGGAATTGGTACCCTCCTTCTACCATGTAGAGTCCAGGGATTGAACTCGGGCTGTCAGCCTTGGCAGCAAGCACCTTACCCATTGGGCCATTTCCCAGGCCCTGCAATAAATAATTGACAAGCAACTGCCAGATATTCAGCATCAATAAATGGCAAACAATGCAAGCCAGCCTTCCAGCGTGGCAGGCGAAGGAATCACGCACTTTAGAAGCCCCTGTTGGGGAAGGCGATCCAAGGTCAGAGGAAGCCTTCTTTGAGCAGGTGGAGATTCAGGCCTGAGAGATGCGTGGGGTTAGGTAGTAAAGAAGGCAAGTGCAGTGTGCTCAGCCCTCACCAGCCTTTGACCGCCAGCCTTTGGCCGCCAGCCTTCCCCCTGGAATGTCTTTCCTCCTATTGCGACACTGCCTGCTCCTCAGGCCCAGGGAGATGGCTGCTCTTTGATAAAGCCTTCTCTGACTGAAAGCAGTGTCTCCTTCATCCTCCCACAGCACTTAGTTTTAATTTTTCTTTGACAATTCTCACTTTCTGCCTCATTTTTCTGGTTATTTCTATAGGCAGCTTATCTGTTTCTACTAAATCGTAAACTCACTAAGAATGGAGTCTGTTTCTCATTCATCTCAACTCCCTATGGCTGGCACATTCCTTCCTTTTAGAAGTCTGGAAACAAATGTGTCTGTCTAGTGTAGGGAATGCCTGTTTGACGTCCCTTTTCAAATGGGTCTCATTCAAATGAAGCTATTGTTGCAAGCTATGCCTTCAGGACTGAATTTATCCTTTGGTTACACTAGAATGCTCCGGTCACGGTCCCCAAGACTGATTGGTGTTCGCCACAATGACCACAGCAGTCTTAACAAACAGGCCACTGTTCTGGGCTGACAGGCGTTTGGCCAGAACTGCCAGCTCTCCGGTGTCGGCTGAAATGAACTGATGAAGGAGTGTGAACTGAGGCGCCCGGTTTAGCGGGGCTCTATTTATTCCTTGCATTTGAGCTCAGAGAGCCAGTGACCCAAGCTTCAGCCTGGTGTGAAACACGTCGGCAGGGATGGATGGCATCAAGGCTATGGGGGCTTTCCAGCGAGACAGAAACAATGCTTGGGACAAATATCACCACAGACCAGCACGGCGGAGAGCACTGAACTATGAGGCAATGTGATTACAAGTGAAGGCAGCTTCGATGCTGCAGAGACCTAGGTGCAGACCCCAGCTACCCACAGGCTCACGCATGCTCCTTCTGCCAGATTCTCATTTGATTTCTCATTTAAAAATATTCTACAAAATCAAAAACAATGTCAGAGGTACAACGACTGTATACTTTTAAAAACAATGTCAGAAGTACAACGACTGTATACTTTTAAAAACAATGTCAGAGGTACAACGACTGTATACTTTTATAAACAATGTCAGAGGTACAACGACTGTATACTTTTAAATTTGTATATTCAGCCGTCTTACCTAATAGGTTTTGTTCTCTTGGGGGCAGGGACTTATTTTTGTTGCTATTTCTGCAAAACCTAACAAGTGCCAGCATATCATAAATACTGGTAAATAACTTTTACACAAATGAACAAAATGAACATCAGTGATGGTAGCTAGTTTTTCTTAAAAAATATTTATTTATTTATTATGTATACAATATTCTGTCTGCCTGCAGGCCAGAAGAGGGCACGAGACCTCATTACAGGTGGTTGTGAGCTACCATGTGGTTGCTGGGAATTGAACTCAGGACCTTTGGAAGAGCAGGCAATGCTCTTAACCACTGAGCCATCTCTCCAGCCCTGGTAGCTAGTTTTTGTCCATTTGTTTTTGATATTTTGTTTTTTGTTTTTGCTTTTGAGACAGGGCTTCTCTGTGTGGCCATGGCTGTCCTGGAACTCGCTCTGTAGACCGGTCTGGCCTCAAACTCAGAGATCCACCTGCCTCTGCCTCTCAAGTGCTTGGATTACAGGCCTGTGCCTCCACTGCCCAGCTTCGGTAGCTAGTCTTTTTTTTTTTTTTTTTTTTTTTTTTTTTTGGTTTTTCGAGACAAGGTTTCTCTGTGGTTTGGGGTCCTGTCCTGGAACTAGTTCTTCTAGACCAGGCTGGCCTCGAACTCACAGAGATCCGCCTGCCTCTGCCTCCCGAGTGCTGGGATTAAAAGCGTGCGCCACCACCGCCCGGCTTCGGTAGCTAGTCTTGATAGAGTAATACTTCATATCAACTATTGTTGTAAACAGTAGTTCACTTAATCCAATAGCCCTAGAAAGGTTATACAATGCTAAAGAAATTTTACAGCGGAGAAAACAACACGTATGTATAAACTGATGACATGATCACTCCAGGTATGGAAAGTTTTATTGTTGATATGAGAGAGAGAACAGCCAGAGGCATCTATCGGAGCCCAAGCAGAGAGAAAGAGCAGTAGGCTGAATATAGCCCGCAGATGGGGCATGGCCAGTGCTAGGGAAGTGGGAGAGAGAAGAGAAGACTTGTGAAAATAGCAGGAGCAGGAACGGAGGGAGCACAGAGAAAAAAGTTGGGTTTCAAGAAGGCTGAGTAGCTGTCAGGAGGGAAGCTCTGAGCCGAAGGGAGTTTAGAGTAGCGGAGGAGGGGAGAAGGGCTAGGATGCTGGCGTGGACTTTGAAATGTGTCACAGGAACTGGGCTACTGTAGGAGCCTGGAGGCCAGCACGTGCATTGATTGCTAGGAAGTGACTCCCTTTGACAGACAGTAACCGGCTTTACAAGTTCCTGAGGAGTGATGCCTTTTATCTAGGTGCCAGAAATCTCCTGTAGTCCAGGTTGAGCTCATTTCTAGATATCTGGACTGCCTTTCAGGGAATTGGAGCTTCCTTTGGACCTGACGTGTGTGTGTGTGTGTGTGTGTGTGTGTGTGTGTGTGTGTGTACACAGCCTTGGTTGGCCCAGAATTTGCTGTGTATACCAGACTGGTCCTGAATTGACAAGAATTGCCTTATCTGCCTCCCAAGTGCTGGGATTACTCAAAGTAATAAAATTGATGTTAAAAAGGATTTAGTGATAGATTTGCTTAGGAGACAGTAAGCCACACAGGTGGACATAGATAAAGGAACAGTGCCTTCAAAACACCCAAAGATAAGTAGCATGCTAACCAGGCCTCTTAGACAAGTGAAATTTAGGATGCCCGGATGTGAATGTTTCCTCACCAGGACTGACCCGCTGCCATTTGGTCATACCTGCCATTAGACATACCTCTCAGAGGGGAGCTCAAGAGGGCGTCTTAGGGTCACACTCCCCATCAAGTCCTGCTCTGCAATTAAGTCCCCTGCGCTGTGTTCTTAACCGGAAAGACATAGTTTTGCCAGGTGGACAAATAGCCATTCAAAAAACAACAACACTGCTGTACTTAAAATAATTCTGGCAATAGGTTACATTTCTGCTTTGTAAATCTCTTCTGAGCCTAAGAAGCCAGACTTGTAGTATCCTGTGTCTGTTCAAACTGATCGAAGTGTAGCCTGGGGCTGGGACCCGAGAGAGACTTAAGGTGACACTGTGGAATGCAGAAGCTTATTGTGTATACGAGTTAGGAAACTCTTCTGTCAAGGCCCACTCTAACTTAGGCTTTAACCACAGTCGGCCAGACACTTTAGTATAGAGCTTTTCTTCCTTTACCTCTAAGTGTGAGGAGGGATTTTTTGACTAGGAAGGCACACTAACAGGCTCTCCTGAAACTAGAGGACCAGACAATTGTGAACCTAACTCAGGTCTTTAGCAAGAGGAACAAATGCTCTTAGCCACCTCGACAGTCCTGTTTTAGTTTCTGGAATGCCCTGGGTGTATGCCTACACATATGTAATCTGAGTGATTGTCTGACTTAGCTTAGTTTTTCCTACGTATCTTTTATTTTTTGATGCTGTAATTTCTTTTTTTAAATATTTATTTGTTATGTATACAATATTCTGTCTGTGTGTATGTCTGCAGGCCAGAAGAGGGCACCAGACCTCATTACAGATGGTTGTGAGCCACCATGTGGTTGCCAGGAATTGAACTCAGGACCTTTGGAAGAGCAGGCAATGCTCTTAACCACTGAACCATCTCTCCAGCCCCGATTTCTTAATTTAAGTATGTTTTCTCAAGAGTCTTTCCTACATTAAACTTTGTTACATCTGTGGTTGCTGGTGATGGTTTCCCCCTCCTCTCCAGTCTCTCCATTTCAAACCTGAGTTTTCCTCTCGGTAACCAGACAGTTGACAGCCAGCAGATGGCACTGTAGCAGGAATGAGCAGAATTCTCAGGTTTTTTTGACAACCAGTCTCATGATTTAGTGCATCACTTTCACCCAGACTCTAATAAAACAGACTGAATTGTCTGTAATTAAAGGCTCCGGCTTACAAAGTAGAACCCACAGCTTTGTCTCTGGTACCCACTCCATCATTAGACGGATGCCTTTCATCATCTTGTCAAAATATCCTCAGAGAAGCCGTGACAGGGCAGATTTCTGAATAAAGTGCCTGAGGTGACCCCAGCGTGACTTAAATGCAGGAGATAAAGGAAACTATCCTGATAGTTTAAGGAAAGGAAAAGCCCATCCTAATAAACAGGAAATCGCCTGAATGCTTCTGACAACGGAGTGAACTGTGGGGCTTTTGTTGTGAAGTTCCTTATTTCGTTTACAAAATTCAGACGCGGTTTGGCTAGATTTTCGCCAGGAGAAGCCACCCAGCAAAGGCAGTCCCAGAAGCCTGAGTATCTGCTGAGTCCCTCTTTGCCCTCATACTTTCTCGTTGGATTTCAGGTATTACAAACATAGTACTACTGTAGAGCATGGAAGCAAAACAACAAACAAGAAGATAGGCCCACCCTCCTGACAGCGGTGCTGTTTCCAGCTTGCTATGGTAAGATGAAGTGACCCTGCCGTAGTCTACAGACGTGAGCCACCAGCCTGCTTTCTGGTGCCCGCGTGAAACTGTACCTGATTTCATCACCAGTTGTCACCTACATGTCTTGGAAGAAAAGGGATGGTTTTCTTTTGTTTCTTGGTCAGGAATCACTTGGTCCTGAAAGTCTTGTTCTCAAGAAGATACGTGGCGGAGAACATACTCTAGCATACTCCGTGATGGAGAGAGAGCATAGTTGCTCTCCCCGGATTGTAGGCAGGCTATATTGCTCGCACACTCATAAACACACACAAAGCAGCAGCCACAGAGGAAATCCTCCAGCCTTTATTTTTCTTTCTTTCTTTTTTTTTTTTTTTTTTTTGGTTTTTCGAGACAGGGTTTCTCTGTGGTTTTGGAGCCTGTCCTGGAACTAGCTCTTGTAGACCAGGCTGGTCTCGAACTCACAGAGATCCGCCTGCCTCTGCCTCCCGAGTGCTAGGATTAAAGGCGTGCGCCACCACCGCCCGGCCAGCCTTTATTTTTCAAACACACGGAACTGTCCAGTCAGTCTAGCCGAACAGACGCAAGCTGCAGACCGATGGTTGCCATGACCACAAAGGAAGCCTCGCCGGCCACGCCCGTCTCACGCTAGGCAGGGACGCCGACACTAGGAAAGGAGGGTCCTTAGCTCGACTATCTGCTAGTTATGTCTGATTGAGTTCGGCGTTCTTCTCTCGGCCCTTGCGCTTGCGTACTACGGCTCGTCTCCGTCACCCAGGCCCGGATCGGGAAGTGTCAAAGTGGGAGCCGGGAGCCCCCGCCTTCGCCGCCGCTACTGCTGAACCCAGACCCTCATCCCGGCCGGGCCCTACCGCCATGACGAACGGTGAGAGCTGGAGGCCGGAGCGGAGGGTGGCGGTAGATGACGGGGGACAAACGTGGCGGGCGGGGCTAGACTGACGTGGCCGTTCCCCCCGCCCCCTCCCAGCCCAGCCCCCCTGGGCCTTGGGGAGCCCCTAACTCCTGTCTGGGATGCTTCTCGCAGGTTCCCTCTTCTCACTTCCATCAGTGTTCCCCAGCACTGCCTAGTGCCCACATCTGACTTTTTGGTTATCATTTCTCTCTTTTCTTTCCTAGAAGTTGGTTCTGGCCACTGGGGAGGTCGGTCACCATAGAATTAGTGCTGTTAGTCCCCAGGGAACAGAGGGTATCATCAGGTTCCCTAAAGTCTCATATTTTCGGACAGTAGGCTGGTTGAGAGGACGTAGAAATGGTATCAACCCCCCCCCCCACACTTTACGGGGGAGGTGAATGTAGACAATCCCCAAACTTTTTTGCATGTTTGTTTTTATGACAAAAAGCCGTCACTTGTTTGGCTTTCAAGTCCTAGCTGGGTGGTTCCATCTGGAGCTTCTGGCTTATGTTGCAAAGGGTGGATTTAGAAGCCGCCTTTTGTTACTGATGGAGGACTTGCGCCCCCCCCCCCCCCCCCCCCGTTTAGCTCACTTAACTTTTCCAGGCTGCTTCAAACGATTTTATAGTCATGCCTTCCAAGTTCTAGAGGAGGAATTAAGACCTTTATAGCCAGTCTTGCAGGAAAGGAAGTGAAATAGCTTTTTTTAAAAAAATAATTGGAGGGGCTCAGAAAGCATTTCTCATAGACTTTTATAGACTTAACACGGGAAGACTCAAATGTCACGTCCTTGTGAATTTTGGCATTGCCTAGAAGAACTTACAGGAGCAAAAGAGCAGCATATCAAGGTGTCCATGACAACTGTGAGTGTATTGATGTTCTGGAACTAGCTGTGATAGTTTCCCTAGAGGAAGACAGTGTGGTCCAGAACTGGGAGGAGCTGGCAGACACTGGTTGGATGTAATATCCATTAGAAGCTTTCTGGGTAGTCAGTCTTACCACAGTACACAGAGTTAGAAAAGGAATATCACCCAGAGGAAGACATAATGTGAACTAGGAAACACATTCTGGTGTAGTGGATAGAATTTACCTTTATGTAATTCGTTTTGCTTACCTATATAACACATGAAACAGAGCTAAGAGCTTGCCATGGTGTCTAAGCATCGAACACATTTTTGTTGTGGTTGTTTTTGATTCTGGACTTTGCATGATGTATGTGGCATGCCTTGAAGCCTGGCATTGGCGAGAGGGAAGCGGACAGAGCCTGGTTTAAGGTCAGCCCTGCCTACACATCTGTAGGACACGGTCTCCCTCTGTAGCTTAGGCTGAGCTTGGCTAATGCCAGTATCACGGCAGTGCCTCATTGTGGATGCACTTTTTGGATGTCAAATTTTCTTATCTTTTTTCCCCTTATGCACATGTTTTGTTCTGGCAGGAATCTGATTTGTAAATGGTGACTCATGCTTGAAGTATCAAATGAGTATAGCAAAAGTGTAGCCATATGAAGTCGAATGCTTGGAATTTCCACTAAGCTTTATGGTCTGCCTTCACATGCTTTATCGAAAGATGCAGATCCGAAAAACTTGGCTTAAGATTGAACTTTCCTTCATCAGATGAGTGATTTATACCAAGAACATATGTAAATCTTTATGCTCAGACTCTCAAGATCCTTAAAATCTCGTATAAGCACCAGTTACTCCCAAGTGTCTGCACAAATACACCCGTTTTCCATTTGTCCTGAGGATGGGGCAGTAAAGTGGTAAAAAGAGGCTGTTTACAAGCAAGTTGGGGAAGTTGCTAGGTGTCGGACCCTTCCTGTTGAGTGTTGGCACTGCTGTTGAGGTGACCTCAGCACTGAGCTCTGGGCAGGCTCCCCTCCCCCAAGCCAGAGAGAGCAGCACCAAAGACCTTTTCTTCTTCTTCATGTGACAGTGTACTCCTTGGACGGGATTCTGGTGTTTGGTTTGCTCTTTGTTTGCACCTGTGCCTACTTCAAGAAAGTACCTCGTCTCAAAACCTGGCTGCTCTCAGAGAAGAAGGGAGTTTGGGGTGTGTTTTACAAAGGTAAGGTTTTATCTGGACACAGAGAGAAGAAAGATTTCTTTTCTTTTTTTTTTTTTTTTTTTTTTTTGGTTTTTCGAGACAGGGTTTCTCTGTGGTTTTGGAGCCTGTCCTGGAACTAGCTCTTGTAGACCAGGCTGGTCTCGAACTCACAGAGATCCACCTGCCTCTGCCTCCCAAGTGCTGAGATTAAAGGCGTACGCCACCACCGCCCGACAGAAGAAAGATTTCTTGACGGCGAGGTTCTGTAAACTAGAAAGCACATGGCCATGGTTATGTTTACGTTCGTCTTTAGCATGATGTGTTGTGGGTGTGTGTTTGCTGCTCTGCACACCTGGCTAGCCAGCCTGTGAGCCTCTAGGAGTTTCCCGGAAGTACTGAGAGTACAGATATGTGTGACTCTGGCCAGCTTTCTGTGGCTTCTGGGGTTTTAACTCAGGTCCTCATGCTTGTGTGGAAAGTGCTCTGCCCATCTGTTAATAATATAAAATAGTCATTTCTGCATTTGAGGGAAGAGGAATTTAAATTTGTTGTTACTTAAGGCATAGTTGTTTATTTTACTGTTTAGGTAGTTTTGGTATTCTAGGATTAAGTAAAAGTCTACAGTGCCAAGTGTGGTACATGCTTATAGTCCCAGTTACTTGGAAGGCCAAGAAGCCTGTGTGAGCAACAGAGTAATATTCTGTGTTCTGGGGTGAGGTGGGGATATGTTACAAGTTATATAATTTTAGGCTGGGCTGAAATTCCTCCTAGCAGGAAGAATATTTTTCCATCACTTTAAAAATTTTTTTTTAGATTTATTTTATTCAGATGAATACTTTGCCTGCATGTATGTCTGTGTATCACATGCATGCCTGGTGCCTGAGGAAGTGGTAAGCCTCCCTATAGGTGCTGGGAGTCGAACCCAGGCCCTTTGAAAGAACAACAGGTGCTCTTAACCACTGAGCCAACATCTCCAGCCTATCCACTGATTTTTTTTTTAGCAGAACACATTGGAACCTTACCTTTTAGCTCAAATAATATACATATATTAACTTTGTTATTTTGAGTACCTTCATCAGGAATCCTACGGAACTATGTTTTCAAAATAGGGTAAAATAGGGACAGGCATGGTTCTACATACCGGTAATCCTAGCACTCAAGAGTTCAAATCCAGCCTACATTGCATACTGAACTTTTTGTTGTTGTTGTTGTTGTTTGTTTTGTTTTTTGTTTTTGTTTTTTCGAGACAGGGTTTCTCTGTAGCTTTGGAGCCTGTCCTGTCTCTTATAGACCAGGATGGCCTCCAGCTCACAGAGATGCGCCTGCCTCTGCCTCCCGAGTGCTGGGATTAAAGGTGTGGGCACCACCGCCCGGCTGCATAATGAACTTTTGACTCAAAAAGGAATGGGAGGCCAGGCATGGCAGCACACATCTTTAATCCCAGTATTTGGGACCGAGGCAGACAAGCAGGTAGTTTCCTATGTGTTCAAAGACATTCTTTTTTTTTTTTTTTTTTTTTGGAGGGGGGATTCGAGACAGGCTTTCTCTGTGGCTTTGGAGCCTGTCATGGAACTATAGACCAGGCTGGTCTCGAACTCACAGAGATCCGCCTGCCTCTGTCTCCTGAGTGCTGGGATTTAAGGCGTGCGCCACCATGCCCGGCTGTTCAAAGACATTCTTGTTCTACCTATAAATTCGACGCCAGCCAGGGCTACATAGTGAGATTCCATCTCAAAAAATAAGAAGGATCAAGGGGATAAGCAATCATGTAGAGCCTAGAGCATAATATATCATTTAAGAACATTCCAAGACTCTGGAAACTTTGGTTCTCTTTAGAGGTTTCAGAACATGGCTTTGGAAGCAAGGGTTTTGTGAGGAGCAGCATGTAACATCTCTGTACTTCTGTCTTCTAGCTGCTGTGATTGGGACCCGACTGCATGCTGCTGTTGCAATTGCCTGCATTGTAATGGCCTTTTACGTCCTGTTTATCAAATGAATTCCCAAGTATCCCATTCGTGAACTGCCAACCAAGGGGATAAAGATGAAGAACTTGCCGGAAACCTGGACCAGTGTAGGAGAGTTCAGCTAGAATCACCAGTGTCCCTAAGATGACACTGCAGCATCTGTCTGCCATATGTGGGGGAACTCATGGTCACGAACATTATTTTTGCTCCAGGGGACTCCAGAAAGCCAACTTTTCTTGATTTCTCTGTTAATCAGCCCTCAGCAGCAAGTATATATCTCCAGATAAATCACACCCCTTGGATATATGATTATGTACCTTCTGCTTAAAAAAACCTGGAGTTCAATGGTAGAACATTTGTTTAGCATTGTCAGGGTCCTGGGTTTGATTCCCAACACTAAAAAAAAAAAAAAAAAAAAAAAACCGTAAACTGGTCATCTATTTTGCTCTTCGGTCTCATTAGAACTGAGACTCATCAGGGAAGGATATAAGGATACAGACTGTATTCAGACTTCCTGGAAGGGGAGACTTTTTTTTTTTCTTTTTTTTTGAAACTGGGTCCTTGCATAGCCCTGGCTGTCGTCAAGCTCTCAATGTAGACCAGGCTGGCCTCAAACTCACAGAGATCTGCCTACCTCTGTCTCCTGAGTGCTGGTATTAAAGGTGTGTGCCAGAAGATAATTTTTAAGGCTTGACTTTTTTATTGGCTAATTTGGATCTCGTGAATTGGGGAGGGAGGGTGGGACTGGGTGAGAAATAGGAGTTATGAAAGGCCAGGAAATGGTTTGAAATGAGCTGAAGAGAGCATGAATTTCAGTGTAGAGAGCGCAGATTGCCATGTGCTTGTAGCTTGAGGGTTTTCCCAAGAAAATCTGAGCGTATGTGCAATCCAGGGTTCTAGAGTTGGAGACTAGAAGCAGTGACTGAGACCAGGAAGCATTTGCTGCTTACTAGTGTTCCCAAAGATGACTCCACTTGACCAACTGATAGCAGAAACTGAACCAACTCTTGCTATTTTCTAAAGTTTTTTAAATTACATAGTGCTAAGTACTGTTACTTGGTTTTAAATACCAATGCCAGGGGAGGGAACTATTGAATGAATAATTAATTAATATATTTGGAATTCTGGTAGAAGAGATAAGTAAATTAGTATAACAATTCATATACTAGTAAATTCATTTAGTATAAGAATTTACTGTAATGAAAGCTTATATAGCTGGGAATTCTGTCATGTTATAAAAGACACAAGCTTCTTTATTCTGGGTTACAGCAGTGTTTAGTTGTTCCCTGCCAGCTCTCAGTTTTCTTCACACTGCAGTGGTCCACTGTTGTCTTTACTATAAGACCATGAGAAATCGAAATGAGAGGGGTCCCGATATTAACATATTGGACAGCTCATAGAATCCATTAATAAAATGAGTAAAGGAAAATGGAGCTTTCCAGCTGAGTATTCAGGGCTTTTCCTGAGCAGATGATGTTAGATGACTCAACATTTGAAGGGAAGACTTCTCCGCCCCTTCCTCCTTATGCCTGCAAAAGAATCAGCTGTTAGCTGTAAAGTCTACAACAACCTTAAAGTAGGTCTAATATTAATGCTAATACAGCAGGGTCTACACAGGCGGTCCAGTTGAACTGTCCATGGTAGAGCCTGAGGACCAGCGCTGGTCTGCACACGCTACAGGACAAGGCTGCTGGGAGCTTAGGTTCGATGCCTCTGAGTGCTGTGATTGTAGCAGTAGAAAGCACTGCACGCGTGAGCATCTCTCTCCAAGAACTCGTCCACGGGGCGGATTGCAACGATTGCTGTTTCCGTGGTCATTCCTGAGGACTGTTCACAGGGGAGAGACGAAATCTGGTGGGTCTGGAGAGATAGAGCCCGCCTGTGAGTTGGGTGTCCCGTGGGAGGCAGGTTCAGCACTAGTTTCTTCGGTTTTGGCGACCTGTTGTCACCAGTAGGGCTGATGTCTCCAGCTGTGGTCTGTAGAGCGGCTTCATTTCTTAGACAGCTTTTCATTCTGAGTCTCCTTCAAGGGTCCTCTTGGCCTAAATGCCTGAGTTGGTAGATTTTAAGATGTTTTCTCACCAGAATGTTCCAAAAAGTACATGAAGAAGCAAATAGCCTGTTTTACTTCTTAACTCTTGACTTTGTGTAAGCAGCTACATAGGAACCTGCTGTACTTATTATCTAGGCTGATGGCTCTCAAAAACTGACAAATTGTTCCTCTAGGGGTGGAGGTGTGAGGGTAGCAATATTGCCTCAGATTCAGGTTCATTACCACGAACCCTGTGCACCAGGATTAAATGAAATCAGCTCCTTTTTATAGTTGAAATACCATTTTTTATTCACCATTGTTGGCACAGTCCTTGAAAATAAACTTTTTTTTTTCCCCTGTGACTGTTGTCTGATTTGTTGTGTATGTTTATTGACCTGCTCAGCACTTCCTTGGGTTCTTCCCATAGCGTGGCGTGCTGGCTCACCTGCGTGATACTGTCCTCGGATGAGTTCCTTGTGAAGGTTACTGGGACTTGATAGAGTTCAGAAGATATGTTGGCCAAGCTTTCTCCTGGGGGAGCGGAATATAGCAAGTCAAAGATGAAGTCTACTAAATGAGGCAGGTAGCTCCGCTAATACACTCAACCAACAGGCCCATGATTAGAGACAATGCCATTATTGGTGAATTCCATTCTAAAGGGTTTCCGGGTTAACCACCCAGGCCTTAGAAAATATCTGAGCAATGGGATTCTGGAGCGTATTTTGGGTACTTTCCTCCATGTCTGTTTGTTGAAAGTGCCAAGTAAGGACTGGCACAAGTACAAATTACAGCTTCAGAAATAATTTTCTTCTAACGGCTAAAATTCGTCTACTTTGCCACACACCCCACCCTTATTGAAAAAGGACTGAGGATGAAATATTAACCTGCTCTCTGTGGTGAGAGACAAATCTACCTGTCATTTCACTCGTGGAATTGGAAAATCAGATTTATTTTTATTTATTTGGGTCTGACTATGTACCCCCGGCTTTCCTGTAACTTAGTATGTAGACTAGACTGGCCTTGAACTCAGAGGTTCGACCTGCTTCTGCCAATCACATGCTGGGGTTAAAGACATACACCACTGTGCCTCGCACAAAGATCTATTTTAATGGACTGAATGTAAATGGAGGCTCAGCAATATGACACTGGGCATCGTTTTGGGCAGCCAGGATACTGTATAAGTGAAGCTAGGGTTATTCGGTCGTACATGTCTCCATTTTACAGATACTCGGTTTCTTTAAGGACTTTGAATAAATGATACTTATAGGCTTACTAGGTGGTTCTGTGGGTTAGGGCGCCTGCTCACCAAATCTGTCAGGCTGAGTTTGATTTCAGGACTCACAAGTTAGAAAATCGACTCTTTGCAAGTTGTCCTTTGACCTCGACACGTGCACCATGACACACTGCGCTCCTCTGCCAATACATGTGATAAATGATGTTTATTGTCAGCGAGAAAGCACGCCTGTAAGAGTGTTCGCAGGATGCTTTTGCTAGTAATAATCTAGGGTTGCTAAGTCCACGGAAAATAAGGTCATTCACATATAAGTTTGCGACTGGATCATTTTCATAGCTAGAAATTGGATACTTTTTTTTTTTTTTTTTTTTTTTTTTGGTTTTTCGAGACAGGGTTTCTCTGTAGCTTTGGTGCCGGTCCCGGAACTAGCTCTTGTAGACCAGGCTGGCCTCGAACTCACAGAGATCCGCCTGCCTCTGCCTCCCGAGTGCTGGGATTAAAGGCGTGCGCCACCACCGCCCGGCGAAATTGGATACTTTTTAATTTGGGTCAAAGAAAAAAAAACAAAGAAAAACTAGACAAGGATATAAACATTTACATTTTATATAAACTGGTACATTGTAAAGAAGTCGGCCTTTCTGTCAGCTTGTAATCGCAGCACCAGGAAGCTGAAGCAGAAGGATCTTGAGTAGGACACCAGATTGGGCTACTTAAGACTTTTGTAAACAAAATACCTCTAAACCCAATTCTGTTTATGGAAATCGGTCCCTCTGTTCTGGGACCTCCCAGCCACACGGAGGCAGAAGAGAGTGCTCTGGGTAAAAAGCTGATTTGAGGGCGCTGCCGGACCACTCTGTGGCTCCTCCCAGAATCCTTTGAGACAGGACAGAGCGTTTAAAAGAGAGTGCAGCTTCCGCTTCCTCGCGAGTGGGAGCGTGGCCGGGGTCCTGGACGGAGCTAGTTTAGTGTGGTGTGGTGTTTCGTGCATGGCGCGTGTGGGCTGAGTGCGAGTGTGGATGTGGGAGTGTGTGTGCGCGCCTGGGGTGTGCGAGGCGAGTGAGTGTGTCCGCCCCGCGCCCCTCCCCCGCCTACACCTTGATCTTATTTGATCGGGTCGTGACCCCAGCCCCGCCGGGCCGTCCCGAAATGAAAAGCAGCCCTCCTGCGAAGCCCCCTCCGCGGGGCGCTGTGCAGCGAGGCCCCCCTGGGCGGTGGCAGTGCCGAGGTTCCCGAGGTCTCGGGATCGGTCCTGCGGGCCCGGCGCTCAGAAGTGATGAATTGATCAGATAGACGAGGCCGGGTCTGTCCCGGCCGCTGATTACCGAGGCGATTCTGATCTGAGCCCGACCCCAGGACCCGGCTGCCCAACCCCCGCTCACATCTGCAGCCTCGTGGGCTGACGTTCAGAGACCCGGGGTGTGAAAGCACCCAGAGCGGACGTCAAGCCGCCGCTGCTTGCAGATGGAGGCCTTTCTTTCTGCTGCCGTGGGTCCGTCCCCCTCTCCCCCCAGCCGCGTTTAAGCTGGGCTTGTTATCAGTAGCCTTCTACCTAGGGCTAAAAGGCGCTATGCACTGCTCAGCCTCTGCTGAGGAATGTGTCGGTTAGAGAACATAAACTTAGAAGCTGCAGGATCCAGGGACTCACTCCATATATAGTGAATTAGAATGGAGTGTGTAGGGTTTGGAGGCTTAAGGGTGGATGTTTTGTCTTAAGGCAACGTCCCTTTGTGAAGCTGGTGAACTTGGTTTGTAGCCGAGGATGATCTTCAGCTGCCTCTCTGCAATTCCCAGGCTCAAATTAAATATGTTGAGCTAAGACAAAACAACAACAAAACCTTTAGTATGTGTGTGTATTGTGTTCATGAGAGTATGGGCACTTTGGTGGTGTGCCGGGACACACATGCAAATGCTTGTGGAGGCCTGAGGTTGGCTTTAGTTCTTCCTGGGTGATCCCACCCCCCCACCCCACCCCCCACCCCCGCTTCATTTTCTGAGGCAGATCCTCTCCCCGAATGAGGAACTTTGTCCTAACTATCCATTTGCATACACACACACATCCAGGATTACAGGTGCATACACCGGTTTTTATGCGGATTTGGAGAATCCGGACTCTGATCCTCACTCTTGTGGCAAATACTTTATCTACTGAACCACTGCCCTAGCTCTAAAATAATTTTAGTTGACAGATACAGTGTGCTTACTTAGTGGTTACCAGTACTTTTGCGCATTGTGTAATGCCTACATTAGGCAACAGACTTTTCTGTGAAGCAGGATATTCTGAAGGGCTGCCCTGCCACTTTGTCTGGACAATGTTTGGCAGTCACTCTCTTTTGTGTTTTGCTTATTCAATTAGTATATATGTCAGCAGTTGAGGCAGGGGCATTTTCTTGCCCAGTATCTCATTTTTGCCACAAAGAAAGTAAACTCCATGTGGAGTTTCTTTGATGCCCATTATCTTCTCTGAAGTAGATTGGTGCTGCCAGGAGCAGACATGTCTCATTGTCATAAAAAAAAAAAAACTATTATATTAAAACATTTTAAATGCTATATTCTGTAGATCTATGAAGTGTTTGAAGATGACTTATCTATCTAATATGTCACTTTGTTTGACCTTGAAAACATACCTAATGTAACTACTAGTTTGATTATAATAGGTGATTAACTACTAACCTGCATTTCCTTATTATTTTAAACAGTTGATAAAATAATTTTCAAGGACTAGAAATTTGCATTGCATTGTTAAATGAGTTGTATAGGTACAATACCTTGAACAAGAGTAGAAATGTGCTGGGCGGTGGTGGCGCACGCCTTTAATCCCAGCACTCAGGAGGCAGAGGCGGGTGGATCTCTGTGAGTTCAAGACCAGCCTAGTCTACAAGAGCTAGTTCCAGGACAGGCTCCAAAGCTACAGAGAAACCTTGTCTCAAAAAACAAACAAAACAAAACAAACAATTTAAAAAGAGAATAGCAATGTATGTACTGTATGCTCTAGCAAAATTAACCTCAAATTTGTATAGATATACAAAATTTGTATACAATATACAAAACTCCAACCCTGTGTAAAACATTTAAAACTAGTAGTTGCTTTTTTTTTATTATTTATTTATTTATTATGCATATAATATTCTGTCTGTGTATATGCCTGAAGGCCAGAAGAGGGCACCAGACCTCACTACAGATGGTTATGACCATGTGGTTGACTGGGAATTGAACTCAGAACCATTGGAAGAGCAGGTAGTGCTCTTAACCACTGAGCCATCTCTCCAACCCCTAGTAGTTGCTTTTTAAAAGTAGATTGAATAATCTACCTTTTTATTTTATCATATTTATATTCCTTTTTTCTTTTCAAAACAAGAACCTTTAATCTAATATCTTTGTTTAGCCTTTTTCCTGACCATTACCAATAACAGCTTGTAACCAATCCCCCTAAACAATGACAAATATTCATAACCCAATGAAAGACCAAAAGCCATGCACCCCACCTCTTGGGAATGTGGGCATTATGTTCTTAAAATTACTTCCTAATGTCTAGGGGCAATGGAATCTTTAGGAGATCCTGAAAGGAAAAATTTGGGTTGTCAAGTCCTGGGAGAAGTAGTTGTGTCATTTGTTGTTCAGTCTCTGTGTAATGGGAAAGTTCAAGGCTTGTCTCAAGTTCTGGCTAGAGTAGTCAGTGAGGCTGGATCATCTCAGCCACTTCAAAATTGTTCTGAGCAGTTTGTAGTCCAAAGCCAATCTTTAGGTAGTGTTTTTAAGCTTATTGATGTTATAGTCCTGGAGAGATTGTTGTTGTGGAGCCCCATCCTCCTTTTGGAGACTTCAAAGGTCACTGTTAGTCCTGCTCACGGTTCACTGCAGAAAACTGATAGAGACTCAAACCCCAAATCATGTCAGGAAGGTAGATGAAACTTTTTTCTAGAATTAGTACTCTATATGACCACTAATATCATGACAAAAGATTTAGAATATATCTCTATATATAAGATTTAGAATATATATATCTTATAAAATTCATACCTTAAGAAAAGCTGCTTAAGAGTCAATATAAAACCAAAGGATTATGAGATTAGTGGCAATAAAGTAATCCTTAAATATTTGTTTTTCTTCTGTCCCATATCAGGTGGCTTTTCTGAAATGAGGCAGAGATTTTGATTTTACTATGATAAGCATGCTTGGGTTTAGAGAAGGAGAGAGCCACACTCCAACTCCAAAGCCAGCTTGAATCTCTAATTGGACTAGGACTATAAAAGGACCATTGGCATTATATGTCTGTAGAGAATAGCAGAAACAATAGTGAAATTTTATTCTGTTGGAAAGTGATATTCCAATAGGCCATACAAACAAACGAACAAATTCAGTTGTGCCTCCTGTAATTTCTCTTTAATCACATGGTTTCTTACAACAGGAATTAGGTTCTTTAATTGCTCTGGGAAGGAGTTTCCTCTATGATGGCAGGAAATGACTGAACCGAATTTGGCATAGTGGCCCACATGGAGTTTCCTGTTGGCAAAGGATTAGCTTGAATATCCCTTGTCGACCTACCTTCATTAGTCCAATGCCTGCCTTTGCCACACCTTCTGCACAATCCAGAAGGGAGGAATGTTCTGAATGGATCTTCAGGCAAGCTTTATTTATTAAAACACAAATAATATACCAGTATAATGAAAATGTGTTTACTAGCTTATTCTCCAGGCATACATTCAGATACCTTCCTAATATTTCCCAGGACCACCTGACCAGAAGTGGCACTTCCCACAATAGGCTGTGCCTTCCCATATCAATAATCAAGAAAATGTCCTACTCATCAGGCATGATATCACATGCTTTTAATTCCAGCACTCTGGAGGTAGAGTTAGTTGAATATCTGTGAGTTCAAAATCAGCCTGGTCTGCACAACAAGTTCCAGGACAGTCAGAGTTAGGTGATAGAGAGACCTGTCTCAAAAAGGAAGGAAGGAAGGAAGGAAGGAAGGAAGGAAAGAAGGAAGGAAGGAAGGAAGGGAGAAAATAAAATGAAATGCCCTGCAGACTTGTCTACAGTGTACTATTCTAATGGAGGCATTTTCTCGATTGAGGTTCTCTCTTTCCAGATTATTCTAGTTTGTGTCAAGCTGACAAGAAATTAGGGAGCACAAGAGTTTTGTTTAATTTTTAGACAGTGTCTCATTCTGTAGCCCTGGCCTAGAACTCACAGAAATCTGCCTGCCTCTGCCCCCAGTGCTGGGGTTAAAAGTTGTGCACCACTACAGTGGCTCAAAATGTGCTTTCTTAGCAGCTTTCTTTGTTGATGATCAGTTGGGGGAGGGGAAGAGGAGCAGGAAGCTCTGCTAGGACTTTCCCTTAGGGGAACAAAACAGAGCTCAGCTGTACAGCGGCTCTCTCCAGGAGAGGAACAGGACTGCTATATCCTGCGGGGAGACCATCACTCACTGCACCCCAGCTTTAGGTAGCCTGACTTTCGGACAAGTCAGGACACCTTTTCCTCTAGGCTGAGCTGTGCTATTGCAGCTGTAAGTACACCCAGACTTCTGATAGGTCAGAATATCTTTTCGGCTCCAGAGCTGTAACACTCACACTTCCCTACAGAGGATGTAGCATGTGTGCGGGTGAATGTATGAGTGTGTGTGCACGTGTGTATGGTGGCCAGAGGTACAGTCCACTCTTTTGTTTTGTTTTGTTTCTTTGAGAGGGGTTCTCTGTGTAGCCCTGGCTGCCCTGGAACTCACTCTGTAGACCAGGCCTCAAACTTAGAGATCCAATTGCCTCTGCCTTCTGAGTCCTGGAATTAAAGGCTTGAGCCACCATGCCTGGCTTCTTTTGTTTAAAAGTTATATTTGTGTGTATGAGTGTTTTGTCTGCATGTATGTTTGTACATCACATGTATGCATGGTGTCCACCGAGTCCAGGACAGGGTGTTAGATTCCCCTGAATAGTTGTTACAACTGTTAGCTGTCATGTGGGTGCTGGGAATCAAGTCCTGGTCCTCTCTGGAAGAGCAATTGCTGTGGAATAATCCTTCTGTACACTGTGAATATGTATTACTCTCATTGGTTAATAAAAAGCTGATAGGCCAGTAACCAGGTAGGAAAACCAAACTGAGAATGATGGGAAGGACGGCAGAATCTGGAGTCACCAATCAGACACAGAGGGAGCAGGAAATGAACATGCCATGCTAATAAAAGTATCGCCACGTGTGAGAGCGTAAATAAGGAATATTGGTTAAAATAACATGTAAGAGCTAGTTAGTAAGAGGTCTGAGCTATTGGCTGAGCGTTTGTAAGTAATATTAAGCCTCTGCGTGGTATTTGGAAACTGGTGGGCTGGAGAGAAACATCCTGCTACAAGCATCTACTACTCTTAACCACTGAACCACCTCTCCAGCTTCACCTCCCAGCTTTTTGAATGTGAGTTTTGGGAATTGAACTTGGATCCTTATTTTTATAAGGCAAGTTGATCCTGAGACATCTCATCCTTGCTAGGAGGTTGTTTTTCTTTTATCTAGTTACATATGAATCACAGCATTGTCTTTTCCTAGCTCTGTGGAGAATGTCATTAGTGTTTTGATAGGGATTACATTGACTCTGCAGAATGCTTTGGATATTTTAACAGTGTTGATTCTTCCAATGCACGAACATAGATTTCTTTGTGTGTGTGTGTGTGTGTGTGTGTGTGTGTGACAGAGAGTCCTGCTGGGCTGGTGCCAGAGGGTTAGCAAGCTACCCTGCTAGCCACAACCCCCTCTGGGCCATACCTGGCTTTAGCTCAGGAGTTAGCACCCAGCCACTATTCCATCCTTTGTGTTACAGATACCTTTGGTTGCTATATGTGAATCTTGTCTGAGTGTTTCCGATAGATAAAAAGTCAACACAAAACTTGATCAAGAGGAAATCCCGAAAGTCATGGTATCTCATGAATCAGGTATTTGCACTTGACATTGTGTTTTTGGAAGCTTCATTCTGTTTGTTCTGAGATATATAAATCTACTAACTAAAGTGTAAACATAGGGAAAATAAAGTTGCCGAAGGGCTGAGGGAAAGTGCTTCAGCCCACAGTGGCTGAGTCCCCCGAGGCCTAAAGGGTAAATTCATTTTCAAGGTGTCTCTGAGTTTTCATTTCGTGGACCCCTGTAAACCCACATACCCGCGCTGCGACACACATGACGTGTGTGCGTGCCTGTTTTTTGCAATTTCTCTCAGTGTTTATAGTTTTTACTGTAGAGATCATTCACATTGTGGTTTAAATTTATCACAAATAAGACTGCTTTCTTAATTTCTTGTTTACATAATTTCCTAATGGTATACAGAAATGTTTCTGAGGTTTTTGTTTTGTTTTTCTCCTGTACTGAGGATTGAACATGCCTTATACATGCTACCAATGAGCTATATCCATAATCCTTTTTATTTGAGACAAGATTTCTTTTCTCAGGCTAGCCTGAACTCATTTATAACCCAGGAAAGTTTTGAAATTATAATTATTCTGCCTCAATCCAAGAAGCTGGGATTACAGGCTTGCATGTTGATTTTTATCCAGCTGTGGGACAATGGTCTTGTACTCTGTAAAGATTTGTCACTTGTATAGGTTTAATAAAATGCTGGTTAGCCAGTAGCCAGGCAGGAAGTATAGGCAGGCTGACCAGAACAGGAGAATTCTGGGAAGAGGAAAGGCTCAGTCTGCAGTTGTCACCCAGACACAGAGGAAGCAAGATGAGAATGCCTCACTTGGTACCTTTGTACCAAGCCACATGGCTAACATAGACAAGAATTACGGGGTTAATGTAAGATGTAAGAATTAATTAATAAGGGCTGGAGAGATGGCTCAGTGGTTAAGAGCATTGTCTGCTCTTCCAAAGGTCCTGAGTTCAATTCCCAGCAACCACATGGTGGCTCACAACCATCTGTAATGAGGTCTGGTGCCATCTTCTGACCTGCAGACATACACACAGAATATTGTATCTATAATGAATAAATAAATAAATAAATAAAAAGAATTAATTAATAAGAAGCCTGAGCTAATAGGCCAACCAGTTTATAATTAATGTAAGTCTCTGTATATTTCTTTGGGACTGAACAGCCATGGGACTGGGTAGGGCAGAAGCCTCTGTCAACGTTATCCTGAAACTGTATTGAACTTACTGACTCTAGTAGATTTTGGTGAAATTGTTAGGGCTTTCTACCTGTAAGATCATGAGATCATGCCATCTACACACAATGACAGTTGGATTTCCTCCCCTCCAGTTCAGATGCTCTTCATTTGTCTTGGCTTTTTCTGGCTGGGACTTCAGCATCATACTGAATACAAGAGATGAGAATGGGTGTCTTTGCCTAGTCCCACATATCAGAGGGAACGCTTGCAGCTGTCTCCAATTCGGTGACACACTGGCTGTGGGCTTGTCGTATGTGGACTTAATACTGTTGGGGCCATGAGCTTCTACACATGATTTCTTCTGTTTTAATCCTGAAGGGATGTTGGATTTTATCAAATACCTTTTTCCATCTGGTGAGATGATCATACGGGTTTGATCTTTCAGCCTGTTGATGTGCTATATTATGTTCATTGATTTTTACATACTGAACTATCATCCCTGTCATGGACTCCATTTGATCACAGTGAATAATCCTTTTTATGTGCTATTGGGTTTGATTCATATCTTGTTGAGTTTTGCATTTATATTTGTCTTAATTGGTGTTCTATTGCTGTAAAGAGACACCATGACCTAACTTTTTTGTTTGTTGGTTGGTTTTTGGTTTGGTTTTATTTAAAAGATTTATTTATTTATTATGTAGACAGTGTTCTGTCTTCATGTATGCCTGCATGCCAGAAGAGGGCACCAGATCTTATTACAGATGGTTGTGAGCCATCATGTGGTTGCTGGGAATTGAACTCAGGACCTTTGGAAGAGCAGGCAATGCTCTTAACCACTGAGCCATCTCTCCAGCCCCCAAGTCAACTTTTTAAAGAAATATTTTAATTGGAATTTTGCTTGCAATTTCAGAGGCTTAGTCCATGACCATCCTGCCGGGGATTGTGGCAGCAGGCAGGCAGGTATGGTGCTGGAGCAGCACTGAGAGCTTACGTCAGATCCACAAGTTAGAGGCAGGAAGAGAGATGAGACTAGGTCTGGTGTGGGCTTTTGAAACCTTAAAGCCTACCCCACAGTGGTGCACCTTCTTCAACAAGGCCAGACCTCTTCACCTTTTCAAAACAGTTCACCAGTCAGGAAACAAATACTCAGATACATGAGCCTAGCCGGGAGAGGTGGGGCACCTTTAGCCCAGCCCCTTCTTACTCAAGCCACCATTACATTCATTACAAACAGAAACCTTTCATTTTTCCTGCTTTTAAATGTGTGTAAATAAGTGTAACATTGTTGAAATGTATTTGTGTTTGAGTGTGTAAGTGTGAGTTGTGCAAGTGTGTTTGTGTATGAGTATGTAAGTGTATGTGTGTCTTTATCTGGTTTTGGTATCAGGAGAATGCTGCCCTGAAAAACGAAATTTTAAGAATTCTTTCTAGTTCAAAATTTCAGAATGTTAAGCTTTTATTTTATTTTATTTTATTTGAGACAGAGCGTCATATCGGAGGTATTCAGCCTAGCCTTGAACTCACTGTACAGCCAAGGATGATCATGAATTCCTGATATTCCTTCCTCAGCCTCCCAAGTGCAGAAACTTCATATTGCACAGGGCAGCAGAGACTGAGAAGACTGGAAGTTTGAACAGAAAGGGAACATGGCAGTTCCTGGAAGAGCTCCCCTTTGTATTTGAGTCACAAATGAAACAATGTTGTCAGACTTAATTAGAAATAGAACTTTACAGTACACTGTTCTTTTATTTCTTTAAGACATTTTTTGAGACAGCTGGCCATGGACTAGCAGTTCCTCTGTTTCCCTATCTTCCCAGTGCGGGAGATTATAGGTGCACATCCCTGCAATACCATATAGTACAATATTCAAAAGGTCATCTAGCCATTTTAGTCGAGTTTTTTTTTTTTTTGTGACAACAGATTTTTTTTTTTTTTTTGTTTTTTCGAGACAGGGTTTCTCTGTGGCTTTGGAGCCTGTCCTGGAACTAGCTCTGTAGACCAGGCTGGCCTTGAACTCACAGAGATCCGCCTGCCTCTGCCTCCCGAGTGCTGGGATTAAAGGCGTGCGCCACCACGGCCCGGCGACAACAGATTCTTATGAGTGACTTGTGTCTGTGTGTGTATCCATATTTGTGTGGATTCATTCACGTGCCTCTGTGTGCACCTGAGAGACCAGAGGTTGAAGTTGGATGTCTTGTTTTGTTTGAGACAGGGTCTCTGACATGACCAGGAACTCAGCTGACTCATCCAGACTGGTTGGCTGGCAAGCCCCTCGAATCTGCCTTTCTCCCCACACAGTTGCCCCCACAGCAGTGGAGTTACAGATGTATGCTGGGGACCCCATGCTTGCCCAGCAAATACTTCATCCACTGAGCCATTTCCCCAGCCCCATGACTTGTAAGACTAGAAACCAAGTTAATGCATCACATTTTAGGTACCTTGAAATCCAAATACTACGTTTTTGAACAATGCTGGTGAGAACTGGCGCTATATGCCACAGGCAAAATCAACACAGAAAAGAGAGTTGACTTCCAGGCAGTAGAGAGACAGAGACTGGAGGATGGCAAGGAGTAGGACCAGGGAAAAGCAGATGAGTAGACTCAAGAGTCTAAAGTCTGTTAATGTGGCTTTAGCAGATAGCTACAGGGTACTTTTAGAACAGTGATAACTTGCTCATTTAGAGAGCGGACTACGTCCATTTCCTGTTTCCCTGACACTTAGCGTCGGATGCACTGACTGGCTCTGTGGGTCTGTGATTTTAGTTTACAAACATGTAAACTAAATAGTTGTGTCCCTTCCAAACCAGTGTTGTTCTGTCCTAAATCCTTCTGGCAAAATGACTTTTCAGGTTGCAACAGGACTCGATTCTAGAACTGGGGAGTTTTCCTCATTTTAAGAGTGCTCAATAGGGCTGGAGAGATGGCTCAGTGGTTAAGAGCATTGCCTGCTCTTCCAAAGGTCCTGAGTTCAATTCCTGGCAACCACATGGTGGCTCACAACCATCTGTAATGACGTCTGGTGCCCTCTTCTGGCCTGCAGACATACAGACAGAATATTGTATACATAATAAATAAATATAAAAAAACCTGCTCTTCATATGTAAAATACTTTTTAAAAAAAAGAGTGGTCAAAAGGTGGCGCGGGCAGCAGACACTTCAAGCTTCATCTTGAACAAAGCTATTTAATGGAGAAGGACAGCTGGATGCTCCACCATGATGAAACTAGCCCAGATGTCACCACTAGGTGGAGAAGAAGCCACCATCGTTTTTCCGGGAGTAACCTCCGTTGGTGGCTGCAGTGTGAGGAGACACTGGAGAAAAGAGAACCGGGTGAGCTGGAATTTCAGACCCTTTGCCCCCACCCCCTTTCCAAGTCCTTTAATCAATGCATTATTGTTGCCGTGAGAAGATTCTCGTAAAGAGGGGAAATTGGCATACAAGGGACTGATGGAAGTTATCTAAGGCCTTTGTTCCCAAATTCACTTCCTGTGTCTGCCCTGCTCAGAATGTCACCGAGGCCTAATCTAAAAACCTGAATCCCTAGTTCTATGGTCAGCATGTCCCCTAGTATTAGTCTAAATAGGTGACGGCTTCATCACCAATTCACACCCTAAATAAATAGTCTCTAAGCTTCCTGCCAGCCAGTAACCCCGATTCCTGGTGGCTCAGAGAGATTGCACCCCCACCCCACCCGCTGTGTGCCGCCTTGTCTTCTGACCCTCACCTATGGATCCCTGGATGCTGTGGATGGATTCTTTCTTAGGGTTGATCCAGTGTCTGAAGTTAGCTCTGGAAGTGACGGGAGCCGGAGGACATTCTCCAGGAAACTGGATCTTGCGTCTAGAAAATGGTGGGAAGACAAGAGAAGACAAGAGGAGAGTGACGTCAACCAAACAGGAAACGGTGAGAGGGAAAGATAACTTCATAAGATTTCAAGTTCAAGCTGGACGGTGGTGGCTCACGCCTTTAATCTCAGCACTCGGGAGGCAGAGGCAGGCGGATCTCTGTGAGTTCAAGGCCAGCCTGGTCTACAAGGGCTAGTTCCAGGCCAGCAACCAAAGCTACAGAGAAACCCTGTCTCGAAAAATCCACAAAAGAAAATGAAAAATAAAAAAGATCTCAAGTTCAAGACCTATTTACATTTTAGAATTATCAAAGCATTTGTCCAGATGAGAATTTCCACTCATTTTAGAAAATGGAATACAGGAATGAGGCCTAAGGATGTATCTCAGTGGTACAGCGCTTGCCTAGCATACATGACTAAAGCATTCTAAGTTTGATCCCCAGCACATCTAAGACAAAGAGAAAAGCAAACTATTCTGCAGATAAAAACCAACTATGTACTTGTTCATATTGCCACCCATCGTTTTACCTTACATGATTGATGGTAGCGGTCCTAGGACGGGGAGCGACTGCTGCCGTCACTTACCCACTGATATCCTGGATGGTCTCCTGCTGTAGCAGTGTCTCAGTTTTGTTCTTGAACGCCCCAGTGTGGTGGTCATACAAGGCGGCTAAGCGGAAATCCAGATCATCCTTCGGTATCTGCAGAGGAATCAGTCCTCCCACAGTTCACTTCGCTGATTTGTGCCTTGACCCCAGTCAGATTGTATCTCCCTGTTCTATTCAGATTGTAGCCAGAAGAGCAGGAACCCACCAGGACCAACACTGCCTTGTACACGGTGATGACTTGGTGACTCTCGTCCATAGGAATGGTCTCCCATGGTTACGTCTTTGGGTTTGACACATCTTATCTCATTCATGGTTATATTCAGCTTTTGATTTTTTTTTTTGGTTTGTTTTTGCTTTTGCTTTTCAAGGCAGGGTTTCTCTGTGGAGTCCTGGCTATCCTGGAACTCGTTTAGTAGACCAGGCTGGCCTCGAACTCAGAGAGATTCGTGTATGTGCACTACCACCATCTGGATCAGTCTTTGATTTACTGCGACGTGTGACAAGAAATTTGATAAAAGTAATTTGGAGCAAACTTTGTGACTTAGAAGGTCGGCTTTGGATTTGGTAAGATCTTGAATTGGGAACAAAAGGAAAGATGCTGAGGCACCTTAGACAACCTTAAAAAAGGATATTAATGCCAGTGGTAGTGGTGCGCGCCTTTACTCCCAGCACTCGGGAGGCTGAGGCAAGCGGATCTTGTGAATTTGAGGCCAGCCTGGTCTACAAAATGAGTTCCAGGACAGCGGGGCTGTTACACAGAAAAATCCTATCTCTAATAAGAAAAAAAAGAAAGAAAGAAAAGAAAAGGCTATTAATGCCAGGTATGCTGGTATAAACCTGTTACTCCAATACTCAGAAGACTGGTACAGAAGGAATAAGAGTTCCAGGCCAGTCTGGGCTAAATACTAAGTTTGAGGTCAGCTTTGACTATGCAGCAAGGTTCTATTTGAAACAAATTAGTTAACTAATTAATTAAAGTAAAACAGAAGGTACACGTTGAGCCCTAAGTGGATGCAAAAAGAAGTAGATTTCAATGCTAAGTACCTTCGGATCAAAAAAGTAGGCATCTCGCCTCATGGAGGTAACTGTGGGAGTTGAGCTGAGCCGATTCCAGGGTTCCAGCTGCTGAGCAAGGTGAGTTGGGCTCTTAAATGGTAGTTTCTGCAAAAGAGAAACAACATGCAGGATTTGGTTACGGGATGCCTTGGTGATGCAGCATGGGTCTCGTTCATCACCGTGCTCCAGCACGGGTCACGTTCACCACCGTGCTCCATCCCATTTTACTTGAATCTCAGGACAGCTTCAAAGAGAGATGTGATAACTGGGGAGGGGACTCTCTTAGCATTCTGAGTGAGAAATGATTGAAATGGACCAGGGAATCAGAAGAAGTGGGTGGGTCAGGATGCTGGGAGTAGAGGAGGCTTGGGGAACAGGTCAGAAAGACAATATATATGTTCATATTTAGAAGACCCAAGTTTGGAGAAAAGATGAAACATTTTTCTTTTTATGTTTTTTTAAAATTAATTTTTTAAAGAAACTATCTCTTCTCATTTTACATACCAATCCCAGTTCCTACTCCCTCCCCTCCTCCTGTCCTCTCCACCTTCCCCCCACCCCACTCCCCATCCACTCCTCAGAGAGGCTAAGGCTTCCCATGGGGAGTCAACAAAGTCTAGCACATTGCTTTGAGGCAGGACCAAGGTCCTCTCCACTATATCTAGGCTGAGCAAGGTATCTCTCCAAAAGGAATGGGCTCCAAAAGACAGAACAAGCAGTAGGGATAAACCCTGGTCCCACTGCCAGTGGCCCCACAGTCTGCCCTAACGACACAACTGTCACCTACATTCAGAGGGTCCAGTTTGGTTCTGTCCCTTCTCTGTACCATTTTCCACACCCTCATCTGGCCCCAACATCTCTACTATCCCTTTATCAAGGTATGTCTGCCACACTGTCACCTCTCCACAGAACCACACTTCTTCATGACCAACAATTACTATCTTCCCTTTGTCACCGTTCATGTCTCCAACCATTGTAGTGTGTGACCTCTCTTCCAGTGCCCACTGAAACTGTCCTGGTTGTTGAGCTGTGATCTCTGTGGCTACTAGAAAGATCTTTCCCAACCCCGACCTTATTTGATTCCTGAGATTTCTGGCACTGTAACTCTGTATAAGTGGAGACTGCTCTTTCGTTTTCTGGCCATTCAGACCCGAATAAATCACACAGAAACTGTATTAATTATAATACTGTTCAGCCAATGACTCAGGCATATTTCTAGCAAGCTCTTACATCTTGAATTAGCCCATTTCTGTTTGTTTATGTAAATGCACGAGGCTGTGGCTTACCAGGAAAGTTCTGTTTTGGCATTTTTCTCCTTAGGCAGCTACATGACATCTCCTTGACTCTGCCTATTCTTTATATCTCTATATCTATCTATCTATCTATCTATCTATCTATCTATCTATCTATCTTTGTTTGGATTTCCTGCCAGGCTTTACTCTGCTATTGGCCCAAACAGCTTTACTCATCAACCATTAAAAGGCAACACATATACAGAAGGACATCCCACACCACTCTGAATCCCCACAAATACTTCTCTATCTTCTGATGTCAGTTCCTTCTGGTTTAACTCTGGTCTCTGGCTATTACATCTTTCTTCTGCTTCTGGGCATGTTCCTTCTTGCTTTATTCTTAAATTCACAAGGCCTTTTCTACCACAATTTCAAACAGCACACTGGCCCTGTAGCTCCCAGACATACATCTTCAACCCTGACTTCTCAAGCCTGCCCACAGCAAAATCATTTAAAGATGTCACAGGCACCACAGAAACATACGCATGACTGATGTCAACACCTTTCTCCCCAAACCTGCTTCTTTGGGAGGCTCCACCTCAGTGACGGTGTTAGTTAGGCCCTCAGAACTCAGGAGTCTATCTTATATTTATCCATTTCCTTTGGCCCATATCGAGTTATCAAATTCCACTGCCCTGCCCTTTCCATCTCTCTCAAACATGCATCTTAGAGCCACGACACTGCTGTCGGTCACTCTGCAGGACTGCTGCACTTGCTGAGCTGAGACACTTCTGCCGTACCCAGTCCCCTTCTGTGTGTTCGTTCGTTCTTTCTTTCTTTCTTTCTTTCTCTCTTACTTTCTTAGAACCAGAAGAGTTCATTGTATTCATTGATCACTAATTCTGTGACAGACATACATAAAAGCCATCTCTGTACATTAATAAATTTAGTCTTTTATTATCAGCACACACTAGCCGTAGGAAACAGGCTTCATATATATATGTGTGTGTGTGTGTGTGTGTGTGCTCTGTCTGCACGGATGCCTGCATGCCAGAGAGCATCAGATCCCATTATAGACGGTTGTGAGCCACCATGTGGTTGCTGGGAATTGAACCCAGGACCTCTGAAAGAACAGCCAGTGCTCTTAATCGCTAAGCCATCTCTCCAGCCCTCATCACGATATTTTAATGCCTGCACAAGACTGTGACCACATTTATCCCCCATTATTCTTTCTTGTTCCTTTTCCAAACAGTCCCCTCTTTATTTTCATGTCCTACCCGCCCCCACACACACACACTTGTTTTGAGGATCAAATTCATACTGGACAAGTGCTCTACCACACAGCTACTCCAGTCTAACGTCTTTCATTTTAAACTAGATCTTGCATACACCACATCTGCCTCTCTGCATCTGCCTTGTTCCCCTTGTTATGTTACACCCATCTCCCCCCAAAATATAAATGTTCTTTATGACAGGATAATACTTGACTGTGCATGTCTAGCACGATTTATCCATTCCTGTGGACAGGTACCTGGGCTAGTTCTTTAACTCGGGCACTGTGACTATTAGGGCCATAGTAAAGGTGCAGGCATCTTTCTACCGACTCATTCCATTAGGGATCTGAGCAAATCCCAGCCAGCTGTCTTGAGACTCTGGATTCCACTTTCACTATGGCTACATTCTATTCACACAGTAGTCAAGGATGTGACCAAAGTACATTTCTATCAGCAGTGGCTTATTTACAACTAACTTACAGAGCACACGATACTCTTAAGACCAGTCTTTAAATGTTAATGGCACCCTCCCCCCATCAATCAAATTCACCCACATAGGTCACCAGTTTTAATTTTTAGGACAGTGTCTCATATCATCTAGGCTGGTCTTGAACCTGCTATGCTGTGGCTATCGGTTCCCCCATTTTGCTTATATTCATTTAACACACATTTACTGAAAGACATGTGCAGAGCTGTGTGATTTTTAACACACTCAGACCATGATGCTCCAGAGCTTGAAATCCCATGATTTCCAACACCTCCAGGCGGCTTCCTAACTCTTTGATGCAACATTCACAACACTCAGCCACCAAGGTCTGGTCTCTAAGAGCACCCATCGTGCTGTGTCTCTATTTCACACCCAACATTTAGCTTTTCTGGATTTGCAGCTTCCCAGACCACTCTGTCTCTCCTTCCCAGGCATATGCACCTTCTGCTTCCTTTCCCCTAAGTATCTGACTTTTCCTTCCCTTTTTCCTAACTTCACACACACACACACACACACACACACACACACACTTACTTTCATCTGTCCTGGCTGACTCATCGAGATGGCACTCACCTTTCCTGAGAAACCCTCCTTCAAGTTCCTCCTCTTAGGGCATTCTACCTGTGACTCCTTCACAGTAGTGTGCCCCTGTGGGAAGCACATTATTTGTGTTTGTTATGTGTGTGGGTTGTTGGAATCAGGTTCTTATAGCTAGGCAGACTTAGAATTCCTGGTTCTCCCGTCTTCACCTCCCAACTGCTGGGATTATAGGCATATGCTTGTCTTGTCTTTACTGATGCAGTTGCTGGCCTGTCTTTCCTACTAAACTAACTGGACAGTAACTTTATCTAATTTTAGACTACATGCCCTTAGAGTTTAGCAGAGTGCCTGGGATATAAATAACAAGATTGAATAGAAGGAAGCTCTTTTGATTGTTATCAAGCTCAAATTACCACTCATTTCACTTTATTGTGCACCTTCTCAAATATCCCCAATACTTAAACTAGGAAAAATATGGCTTGTATTTCCAGAGCACTAAACACAATTAAACAGACACAAAAACAGATGTGTTCTTGCATTAACCAGAGGACAGAGGTATCATGAAGACTTGCTTGAAGTATGACCTGGCGTCTCTCAGAGGGTTCTCATCTATTCCACATCTCATCTGTCTTTGGAGTACAGATCTCAAAGCAAGAAGGAAATAGTAATTTGGTGGAACTCAGCTTTCCCATCATTTATATTAGTCATTGCTTTGAGGGGCCTTATTCTACAGACTTTACTTCCCTCTCCTGAAAACCACTTCTGAAACGTTAGCAGACCCTAATAGTGGACCAAGGAGACAGACAGAAACCAGATTTCTCTGATACTAGGTGGTCTCACCAGAGTTAGGTTACCAGGATTCTGCTGGAGACCCCACTGGGAATTTCTGAGGAAACCTCAGTACCTTAGATGCCCGCAGATTTCCCAAGTGTGTGTCTTCCTCACTTAAAGCAAGGTGCGAGAAAGATTCCTGAGAGTGAGGCATACTTAAAGGCCCAAAGACTCAGAATTAGTTCCAGGAGATTAGCGCAGCCGCAGCACGACCTGGCTCGTAGAGGATCCCGGATCCCAATTGTTTGGAACGCCCAGTTTTTGGTTGCTAGGCAACTACCCCTGCATTTATGACAGAGACATATTCCCTTCGAGAGATGCGCCACCTGGCGGTTCAACTCAGAAGGCTCCTTGGGAGGAGGTTGTGAATACCGAGAAAGCAGACCTGGATTGCACTCTGGAGCTTCTGTAGGAAAACGCCGGCCTCCCACAGCACGGGAGTTCCGCAAAAGCTGACGAAAGACGTCCTTTAGGATGACTCAAAGGTTTCCTTCTCACCCTCGCCTAAAAGAAAGCGTCCCCATTTTCAAAGTAAATGAGATACGAGAATATCAGAAACCCAAAGATCTCACATGTCCTGATTGGAAAATTGTCGGTTAGGTCATTCTCCTTGCCGTTTAACTATGCAGACGTCAGGGTTGCTTATCGACCCGGTTGTAAAAACGTGGATGGATTTGGCGGGGTGAAAGTGGCTTTTGCACTTAGTGCTGGGGCCACTCTAGGAGACGATCCCTGGAAGGTTGTGATGACGTCTGTCTTCCCTTTATTATTTCACACGCCACGTTTACAAAATAAGATGTTTAGAAATAACCCCTGACCTGGAAGAGCAATAGGGGCGAAATGAACTGCTGAGATGTTTTTTTTTTTTTTTTTTGGTAGGGGAGAAGGGGTGTTCTTTTACCGAGCTTATTTACGTAAGCCTGTTGGGTTAGTTGCGAACCCTGGCGCGCGCACTCCCACGCCGCGCGCCAGCGGTGGCGGCTGCCATGGATACCGGCAGGTGAGCGGCAGAGGCGCGCGTGGTCCCTGCCCCACCCGCGCTGAGCGAAGAGGATGCGGTTGTCAAGGCGACATGGCTAGGAGGAGGAGAGGACCGAGGGAGGAGGAAGGATGGGCGGCCTTGGCGTAGCCGCAGGGAGGTGACTGAAGCGAGTCCAGCCCCTTGCATCCTCCCCCTGTGTACCTCCCTCCTCTTTTTTTCCTCCTTCTGCCAGAATAAGCAGCCACCGCAGCACCTGAGCCGCTACTGCCGCTGGCTCAGGACAGCGCTATGGCTGAGCCTGGTCTCAACCCTCATCCCTCTGCCAGAAGCGGAGGAAGAAGTGAAAGGCGCACATCCCGGCTTCTGTGGCTGTTGCTCTGGGCTGAGACCACCTTCCAGGTGACCCTGGGAACCGGACCCGAGCTTCACGCCTGCAAAGAGGTACTGTTCATTCCACCTCCTTGACCTGGTCTCACTTTGGTCAAAAAAAAAAAAAAAAAAAAAAAAAAGGCTTAGTCCAGATGGAGACCTTGGGGATCCAGAAATAGTTTCAGAGGCCACAGAGTTCAAATTACTCCAGGGATGAGGAGTAGGGGCTGGGGGGAGGGAAGCAGGCTGGCGTTGTGGTGGGAGAGACCAGCCCATTGAAGGATTCATAAAATAGATCACCCTCACAAGCTCTCGGCTCTGGCTCAGCAAATAAGGACCAAAGGAGTGACTGTTCCCAGAAATAAAGAGAAAGAAGACAAGCGTTGCATTCCAGGTGGGGTGAAATTACCTAAAAAGTGGTCAGAAACACTGAGAGGCGAAACAGAAAGAAGAAAGGATAAGGAGAAAGTTGGGGAAGGTAGTAGACTGGTCTCAGGAGCCTTGGGGTTTGAGGGTGGGAAGCTCGGAAGTGTGCCCTCCGTGTTAACACTCAATTGCCCTCAGGCTGCTAATAGTGGTCCTGCTGGCACGCCTTGCCTGTTCCCTTGTAGCTGTGTGCAGTGTTTAGCATGTTTTACGTGTTTTCTCTCACCCTTCCCTCTGAACTTCTGCTAACATATGCCATGAGTCTTTTTCAAGGTGTCTCTAAAACGTTAGCGACATAATCCAGGCAGTAGGAAGTGAATGTCTTTTAACAACGACAAAAATGCTTTTTGAAAATTGTTTTGGGGGAGGGAGGGATTTGACATTAGGAAGAGCAAAACTCGATAGTTCCTGTATTAGCAAAATAATATTTGATTTTTGCTCTAAGTGACTTAAGCACATATGGTAGTGTCAACAATAAAATATTTACAAGAACTATATTGGGGAAGGCAGAATAAAATTTATCTATGCAAAATGTGAGAGGTTTGAAATAATGCTAAATGTCAAACCCAGCTAAAGTTTTGAGGGGTTAAAGTAATCCCTCTAAGTCATCCATCAGTGCTCACTAACAATGCTGGTCCATTCCTATGAGGAGAAGTATTATTATAAGGAGGCCCCAAGCACTAGTCTGTCTGCAAGCATAACAAATCATGAAAGAAGCAAGGGGGATTTTTACACGAATAAAGTTAGATTCATTAATATTTAAATTGACCCGGGGATGGAGAGATGGCTCAGTGGTTAAGAGAACTTGGTGCTTTTGTAGAGGATCTGGGCTCAGTTTCCAGCTATCTGTAATTCCAGTTCTAGGGGATCTGACTCCCTCTTTTGGTCTCTGGGGGCACCGCATGCATGTGGGACACATACATGCATGCATGCAGGCAAGCACTCACATATAAAATTAAAAAAAAACAAACTGAAGTGACCCCTATGGCTGAGACGTAACTACAAGGATTATTTTAACCTCTCAAAACGTTTGCTAGGTTTTGCTAGACCTTGTTAGACTTTTGACATGTTTTCAAACCGCCCACATCTTGCATAGCATATAGAATGCTTGTCTAGCACCTATGAAGCCCCAGGTTTGATTCCCTGATGCTGAATACACAAGGCGTAGCAGCTCACATCTGTAATCTCAGCGTCAGCGAGGTAGAGGCAGTGGGATCAGAAATCCAAGTTCCTCCTCAGCTACAGAGTGAGAGGCAGGCTCCACAGAGTCACCCCCGACCTTCATTTGAAACGTGTGTACTCATATTAATACATATATCATAAAAAAATACCTACTGGGGAAAAACAGCAAAAACTGGAAAATGACCCGTCGGCAGGCTTCTCAGAATTTTTACTAGTCCCAGTAACACCCTGGCCCTGGCCATCTACATTTTTACCAAGCCGCTTTATGATGTCCGCTTCATGAGGTCTTTTAAAGATGACCAAGAACACGATGATCTTCCCAATGACACTGGCTTTGGTTCACTGGCCTTGGTGGCCTGTGGTCTAACTCCTTTGCCTAAGGATTAAACGCTGTCATTCTCTTTGAGGAAGATACGGATTCTACCATTCAACTGCTGGCTCTCACTAGACGTTTGCCCAGTGTGGACCATATGAGACATGAAGGCCTTAAACACTTACGTCATCTTGGTGGAGAGGGAGGGAAGGCTATCAACTTAAGAACTCTCCTTTGTGTGCAAACTGTGTCTTTAGATAAGTTTAAACAACCAATATTTGCTTAAGATTGGGTGAGCTGAAGGAGGTGGATAGGTGTGCAACACACCACAGGTTTTGGAGGCATGGAATAGACATTTTGATAACGCCAACCTCAGAGGGTCTTGAGGACCGAAATTAAAAAAAAAATACACCTCAAATACAAAAAAGGATTAGTTCACCCCCACTTCTTGGCTCAGGTTCTTTGATTAGATGCACGCTGCTGGCCAGGTTGGAATAGCTTTGGAGGCATGCTCGCTGGCCATGGGCATCAGCAAGCTCTGTTTACCCTCTCCTTGAGCAAACAGCCTCTAAACACCCTTAACTCCAAAAATAATGAGGAAAAGAATGCGTCCATTATTGTGGAGTTCTTCATTAGGCAATACGAACTGATCCAACTAGTTTGAGGGTTTCCAACCCTAACAGGTGAAAACCTAGCTCACGGGAGATTCACTCTTCTCCGGTCTTGATTTTCCTATGAATTTCCCAAGAGCCTGTGTCGGTTATCCATGCCAAGGTCTTTTATCACGCCAAGGCTGATCCTAGGGACGGTAATGCTGTCCTGGGCTCTCTATAAAAGCTGAGAGCTCCCGCGGAATTGAAGCAGGACGGAGGGAGACTTGGCTTTGAGGTTTTGATTGAGGTGGCAGAGCACTGGCGGGGAAACCTCTGGACCTGTGCTGGGCCTGGCACCTTCTGTCACAGGTTTACAACAGTCAGGGTCACAAACATCCTGGTTGATGTTTGTCCACATGAATCACTTCTCTAGCTCTGGGCTGGCCCAGGCGGCTAAGTGCTGGCTGGGAGCCAGATGTGTTTTTTTTTTTTTTTTATAGTGCGACAAATCTAAATCAAAGGAGGGAGCAGAAAACTGCCTTTGACACGGTCTGCCTAGTCCTGAGGCAACTGTGCTAATTGCCCCCAGAGGGACTTCCCACTCCATACCAAAAGGCCCAGGGGGTCCTAGGAATCTGGTGGACATGGATTGGAATAAAATTCGTTGCGTGACGACTGTGCCATTCAGTAAGGAATCAAGATCATTAACTTCCGACAGCCTCAGATTCCTGTCCTATAAAATGGAGCGAGTCCTGTCCATCTCACAGGGCTGTTGTGGGGAGTGAGTCGAATTAGACGGCGCACCTCAAAGACCTACCCCCAGGGTACCATAGGCCCGTGAGAAACGCTGGGAGGCAAAACAAGCTATGCACACAAATAACGTATGAACATTGACCCAGGTGAGGTGCATGTATGGTCAGCAGGAGTGGCGAGACAGAGGTGAGTAGAAGAGAAGGAAAAAAACCTGACCAGAATCACTGGTACTTGGCCAGCCTCTAGAGTAATCAGTTGTCTCGCTGGGCAGACACGGAGGCAGAGTGCCTTCTAGATAGAGGGAGAAGCCTGAAGAAAGTTCGACGTGGGGAGAATAGGAGATAAGGTCAGAATGTTAGAAACCAAGTAGAGAATCCATGAGGGATTTCTGGCCAGGATGACAGCCTACTCGGGGGGTATAAGCAGGGATATAGTTGAGGGTTAGGGCTATATTCCAGTTGTTAGAGTGCTTGCCTGGCCTTCAAAGAGCCCTGGATTCGAACCCAACATTATATAAACCAGGTGTAAGTGGCTCATGCGCTCCTGTAATCCACTCTTTAAAGTGTTTTTGTGTCTGTGTGTGGGTCTGTACATCTAAGTGTAGGTTCCCATAGAGCCCAGGAGTGTCAGAGCTCCCTGGAACTAGAATCACAGGACATGTTTGTGAGCTCAGTTTGGGTTCTCTGCAAGAGCAGTATGTGCCCTTAAACAATGAGCCATCTTGGGCTGGAGAGATGGCTCAGAGGTTAAGAGCCTCTTCCAGAGGTCCTGAGTTCAATTCCCAGCAACCACATGGTGGCCTCACAGCCCTCTATAATGAGATCAGGTGCCCTCTTCTGGGGTGCAAGCATACATGGAGCAGAATGTTGTATATATAATAAATAAATCTTTTTTTTTTTTTTAATGAGCCATCTCTCCAGTGCCACCACCCCCCTCCTGTCATTCTTAACACTCCGGATGTAGAGAGAGAAGGAATTCAGGGTCATCCTGGGCTACACAGAAAATTCAAGTCCAACCTGGGCTACATGAGACCTTGTTTAGAAAATAAAAGGAATAACACGGGGGGGGGGTGGAGAAGAAATGAAAAGAACATGGTTGAGTTGGATAAAAGCTCAGAGCAGAAGTGAGGAAGCCAGCTCGGGCTTTACCTGAGTCATTGAAGGGACTGCGTCAGGTTAGTGTGATAAATGGAAAGGCCTCTAGGAGACAGACAGGCTGACGGGAGAAGCTGGAGGATGGAAAGGATCAAAGGTGTAGGCACTGTTGAGGAGCAAGTTCAGATTTTCTCCCTGACTTTGGAGTAAGGGAATGGTAGAGGTTGCTAGCCGAAGCCAGAAAGAAGGCCCAGCCTTGGCGAGCAGGGTGACTGGTCCTTTTTCTCAGCGCCCGTTTCCTTACGAGCTTCTAGAGGGTCGAGGTGTCTAGAGTTCTTACCACATTACTTCCCAGTACAATCGATGGAAGCTTCTGGGGGGAGTGGAAATGATGGAAAACGACTCGTGTGGCCCGTGGTGGGGGCACAAGCTTTTAATCCCAGCACACTGGGGAGGCAGAGGCAGGCGGATCTCTGTGAGTTTGAGCCAGCCTAGTCTACAGAGCGAGTTCCAGTACAGCCAGAATTACATAGTAAGACCAAGTCTTCAAAAACAAAACAATGTATGTAACAGCAACAAAAAGAAAGAAAGAAAGAAAGAAAGAAAGAAAGAAAGGGGGAGAGAGAGTGTGTGTGTGTGTATGTGTGTGTGTGTGTTGGCAGAGGCGCCTCGCTTGTTCCCAGCCGCTCAGATCAGAAATAATTACACAGGGCTGGAGAGATGGCTCAGTGGTTAAGAGCACTGACTGCTCTGCCAGAGGACCCGGGTTCAATTCCCAGCACCCACATGGCAGCTCACAACTGTCTGAAGATCCAGTTGCAGGGGATCTGACACCTTCGCACCAATGCACAAAAAATAAAGTTAAATAAACCATAAATTATAAAAAAAAATTAGAAATAATTACACAGAAACTATATTATTGAAAACACAGCTTGGCCAATAGCTTAAGAGTATTGCTAGCTAGCTCTTATGTCCTAAATTAACCCAATTTTATTAATTGTGTACTGCCACGTGTCTGGCTTATCGGGCAAAGTATGCAATAAATGTTGGTGGGTATAGCCTCGTTAGAGGAAGTAAAATCAACACTGTCTCATAATAAAAATAAATTGTTAAGGGCCCCTGCTGGAGAGAGGGCTCAGTAGTTAAGAGCCGCTGGTCTTCAGTGGGCTAGGGTTCAATCCCAACACTCACATGGTGGCTCACAGCCATCTGTAACTCCAGCTGAAGGAGATCCAATGACCTCTTCTGGTGTCCACAGACACTAGGAACACACTTGGTTCACAGACCTCCATGCAGGCAAAATGCCCACACACATAAAAGTAAAACAAAAGCCACTAAGACCTAAAGAGATGGCTTGACTTGAAAGCTGAAGGTGGTGTCCCACATCTTCCCCAACCCCAAAAACCAATGAGTGTGGCGGCTGTGTGGGTAACTCTAGCACGTGGGACAGAGGGACAGACCGCCTCAGTTCCAAACATGCCTGGGCCACATTGGGACACCTTGGCTACAGAGTTAAACCCTATCTGAATACAGAACACGCACATTTCAAAAACAAGGAGAAGGAATAAGATGGGAAAGGTATCCCGGGAGGGTTGGTGGAGCCTGGCAAAGAGTCAGGAGGCCTGGAGATTAGTTCTATCCTCATGGCCACCAGCTGTAGGGGGCAACTGGCCACAAGTATGTCTAGGACCCTGAGGAATGAGATTATTAATCTTATTTTAATCAAATGAAAGTTAGATATTCAACTACTGAAAACCTTTTAACTTAGTTTAGGATAACTTGGGTAAATGAATGTATTTTTTTAACTGCAATTTTTATAAAGTCAACACAGAGATCAAACAGTTCTGATGAGGATTTGGTGCTGAATTGAGCTGTATTTTGTGTTAATTATTTATTGATTAGTTATTTTGTTGTTGGTGTTGTTGTTTTGAAGCAGGGTCTCACTGTGTAGCTCTGGCTGTCCTGGAACTCTCTCCGTAGACCAGGATGGCAATGAGCTGTATTTTTATGCCTGTCAAATTTGAAGACTGAGTGTAAGAAGAGCATCTCAATAATTTATAGTGACTATAAGTTGATATGATCTAGATAGTATCTAAATGTAATATTAAAATTAATTTCAACTTTTTCATTCTTTTTTTACATTTCTGAGGCAAGACAGGGTTTCTCTGCAGCTTTGAAGAGAGGCTCACATTTCAACGGGACTTTGCTGGCCTGGAGATACAGGTCTTGTGCATAGATCCAGGCCCCTTCTCCCACTTCAGTCACATGACCTCGGGCAAGACAGTCTCTTGCCTTCCTTCACCTCTTTGTCTGGAAGATGGAAGTAACTTGGTTCTTGCCTTTTCGTAATTGCTGGGAGGATTAAGCAAGATCATTTGCAAAAAGTATTGGGCAAAAAGTATTGCATGCCAGTAATGTGCTTGTTAGTCGTTTATGAGCTACTTTTAGCAGACTTTACAGGGTCATTAGATTGTCCTAAGTGACATCACAGTGGTGACAAACTGGAGGAACTTGCCTGGCCAGTCTCTAATGCCAGATTCTCACTGTGACTGTCCCTCTTGCCTTCTAACGCAAGTCAGCTGTTATCCCTCACTCTGGAGTCATGCGTTTCTCTCCTTCATCGAATCTTTTATTTATCTAGTTTTAGACAGTGTTGCTATGTGGCCCGGGCTAATTTTAGAACTCAAGATGCTCATGCTGACTTCCCCAGTGCTGGAGTTGAAGCATGTATCTGGCTTCAGTTCCCAGCACCCACATGGCAGCTCATAACCTAACTGTAGCTCCAGCCATAGAGGATCTGATACCTTCTTCTAGCCTTCATGGACACTGCATACTTGTGGTGTAAAGACCGACATACAGATAAAAATAAGTAATAGAAACTTAAAGGCCTGGTAGTTAGTGGTGACACACACCTTTAATCCCAGAACTCAGGAGGCAAAGGCAGGAGGATCTCTTGAGTTTGAGGCCAACCTGGCCTACTGAGTGAGTTCCAGAATAGCCAGGGCTACACAGAGAAACCCTGTCTCAAAGACAAAAACAAAACAAAGAATTAAAATAAAGACAGGCATGGTGGTTTAAGTTTGCAATCCCAGTACTAGGAAGGCTGATGGTTGTTTTTCTACAAGTTCGAGGCCAGACTGGCTACACAGCCAGACCTTGTTAAAGAAAGAAAAGATGAAAGAAGAAAGGAGCTAGAAAGAAAGAAAAGGTAGAGAAGAAAAGAAAAAGATAGGGTTGGGGATGTAGTTCATTGGTAGAGTACTGACCTAGAGTGGTTTTGATTCCCAGGAAAAACAGACTTCCCTTGACTGCCTCTCAGCTGCCACTCTGCGGAACTATGTGTGCTGCCCTTGCTAACTGCCCCTTTGAAAACCTTGTCTAACATCAGTGTCTCTCTCCTTTATCGAGCACATCCCACACTAATTTCCGTCCCCAGCACTTTCAAGAAAACGGCACTTATCCCATCTTTGGTCATGTCTCTGTTCGCAACGGTCTTCATCGACCACACTGAGAGCCTTGATGGCTTCGCGGTCTGCCTCTGCATCATTCCCCTGGCTTCAGGTTCAATTCCTAGAAATGAAGGGAAAAAGATGGGCATGGGACTTGATACTGTCTTAATACACTGGAGGGTCTCTGGGGAAATGAAAGGTATTAGCAAGCACTCTGTAGCCCGAAGGAGGGATAACGTTCGCAAACGTGGATCAACAATGAAGGTATCCTTGCTGTTACAGGACCTCTTCCCGCTGCCCATTTTTCCCTGTCCTGTGGATGGAATATAGGGCCTCAAGCATGCTGTGTCTGAAAGTGTGTCTCTATCTGAACCCTTACATTTTCAATGCAAATGTAGCTTTGACTTAGATAACTTTTCAATAATAGTAAGAAGAAGAGGAGGGGGAGGGGGAGGAAAAGAATCTGTGCCAGTTAGCTTTTGCCATGCCGCAAGCCTCCCTTAGATCTAGTGGTTTAAAGGAATAACCACTGTTTGGCTCAGGACTCTGGAGTTTCTCTGGGTGGACTGTGAAGCCTGGCCAGGATGGCTGCTCACTGCTGGGCTCCTGTATATGACTGTGGTTGGCCGGGGGGTTGCAAGCTTGCTAATCCAGGCTACCTCGTCCAGATGTCTGGCAATTGGCTGGCTGTTAGTGGGACACCTGTGAGCCTTTCCTTCCTTTTTCGTTTTTCAGTAGACTAGCTCAGACCTACTTATACTATGGTCCCAGAGTTCCAGACAGTGAGAGAGCATGTGTGTAGCTTATACCCAAGCATACATACACACAGAAATAAAATGAATTTGAGAATAATTTTTAAATGACTAAAAGCAACTTTAGGAAGAAAGGATTTATTTTAGCCCGTAGCTTATGGCTCACCACCAAGGGAAACTGAGGCAGGAACGCAAGGCAGGAGGAACTCAAAGGAGCAGAAACCATTAAGCAATGCTCCTTCCTCTCCATGTCTCATTCGGCTTGCTTATACAGCCCAAGACCACCTGCCCAGAGGAAGCACCGTCCACAGTGGGCTGAGTGCTCATACCCCAGTCATCAGTCAGGAAAGTGTGCTCCAGACATTGTCCACAGGCCAATTTTAGGGAGGCGGCTTCTCAGTTAAGGTTCCCAGGTGACTCTAGTTTGTGTCAAGTTGACAAAAACTGACCAGCATGGAGCGTTCCTTCATGGTTTCTGCAAGTCCTTCTTCCAGCCCCACCCGTCAAGTTCCAGTACCGAAATAAACACTGTAATACACCTTTTCGGTGTTGGCTCCATTGCCATTCAGTTAACTTAGCCCCCGTCCCTCCCCTCCCCTCTACTTCCCTTCCTTTTTTTTATGAGGCCAGGGTTCACTAGATAGCCCAGGCTAGCCTCAAACTGCTCATCATGTGCCGCAGCCTCCACGTGCTGGGATTATAGATGTGTACCAGCACATCCAGGTGTCATTTCTTCCTAGAAACGGGGATCCCCTAGTCAAAGAATGGATCATATAGTTTATATTGCTCAATATTCCTCAGTTTCTCTTTGGGAGAAATTACATCAATTTGATTTCCCATTAACCTTGTGTACAGCCTCATCTTTTCTCAAGTTGGAGTTTATAAATGAAAAATGTGAGATTTTAACCTAAGATGGGGGTTATTGTCACTTCCTCTTTCACTATAAAAATCATCCACACCCAGAAGGTGGCACGGGGTCCCCTGGAAGAGGAGTTACAGATGGTTGTGAGTCCCTGTGTGGATGCTGGAACTGAACCCATATCCTCCTGTAAGAATAAGTGCTCTCAACCGCTGAGCTGTCTCTTCAGACCTGTTTTTTTTTAAAAAACAATTTTATGTGTGTGTATGCATGCATGTGTGTATGCATGTGTGTGTGTGTGTGAGTGTGTGCATAACATGGAACACGGTGGCCGTCAGAAGACAGCTTGTGGAAATCAACTCTCTTCTTCCCTGATCATGTGAGTCCCAGGACTTGAACCCATGTTGTTAGGTGTGCGGCAAGTGCCTCCACTTGCTGAGCCACCTCAGGCTCAAGCACATAGTTTAACTATTCATCTTTTCTGACCAGAATGCAGACTATCTATGGGCTAATATCTTTGCATACTTTATTTATTCTCTACTTCCAAAGCTTATCACGTAGGAGGTGCTTCGCTTTCTTTTCCCGAATTAGCCCCTATTCTGTAGATGATGAAATTAAGGTACAAAAAGATATTAGCCTGTATGAAGATACTCAGCTAGTGAAAGGGCAGGATCTCAGGCAGCTGGGCGCTTAGCCGTCATGCTGTCTGCTGGTCCTTGCCCCGAAGCCAGTCAGTCCAAATGGTATACACAGCAAAGAGGAGGTTTCCAGTTTCCCTTGGGTCTAGAAGTCCCCAAAGACAAACCTCTGTCAACATTTCCACTTGACATTCTTCTTGAAATACTTTGTACGTCCTTAAAAAAAAGTCTATAAAAGTTGCATCAGAATTTGTGTCCTATTTATATTATATTGATTTCATTATGGTATATCTTACTGTATGTGTATGATGTGTATCTGGCCGCCAGAGCCACTTTGTGGAGCTGGTACCTGCCTGCCTTCCACCTTCACATAGGCTCTGTGGATTGAACCTGGGTTGTCAGGCTTGCACAGCAAGCAGTCAAAGCCGAGCCATCTCCCAGGCCTGTGCTCGGATGTATGTATCATACTGTAAAGAAGCTAGCATCTCACGGTCGACTCCAGTCATGTGTAACTATGCTCCAGGAATTAGCCTCTTACAGATCGGTGGAGATTTGTCTATCTCTGGAATAAATTCTTGAAAAGAAAACTACAGTGTCAAAGCGTGTGCTTCACATTTCTGTAGGCGTCCAGTGTCTAGTGAGCAACACGGGCTTCCAAAGACATCATTAGCCTTCTCCCTGATAGGCTCGCGGGAGGTGTTGGCTGTGGGAGCAGCCAGCGGAGCTCGCTGACCCCAGGGAATTACTGAGACATGAAGGGCAGAGCTGGAGGGCCAGTCGGCTTTATTAGGCAACCGGTTGTCTAAATCAAGGAAGTTAGGCAGTGGCTAAATTTTTTTTTTTTAATTTAAAGAAAAAAAAAAACCAAGAGTATGTCAAGCTCCTAGGTTTTGCTTGGTCTGTACTATGCTGCATTCCTTTCTTAGGCACCTCCTATGGGTGTTCCAGATTAAAGAACAGAACAGATCATTACAGTCAGGGCTTGACAGCTGCTAGAGACAAGTACGTCTTCATACACCGCTTTGCAAACGCCTCAAAGTCTCAGAAGCCTGACGTACGGCTCTCCTCTCTTCTTTCCCCTTTCGCTTGTCATGGATCATTAGTGCATTTTTGAAGACCTAGGTAACTGCATCGTGAAAGGGAAGTAGGGCGAGGCTCCTGGCTTCCTCCTTTTAACTGTGTGTGCGCGCGCATGTGCCTGTGGGCTCGTGCACCTGTGCACCCCACGCTAAGGTGCATGTGTGGAGGTCAGATGCTAACTCGTGAGAGTTGGATCTTTCTATTGTGTGGGTCTCGGGGATCAAACTCGGGTCTTCCTATGTGGCAGCAAGGGCCTTTACACACTGAGCCGTTTTGGGTCAGCCCAGGGGAATCGTTTTTTTCTAAACCTGCATCTTACTACTGCTACCAAATAAAAGGCAGAATTGCTAAATGCTTCCTTGTTAACGAGGGGAGGAGTAGCTGAAGGGTGTGGGCACAGGTGTGAGAGGTGAAGGCAGAGCCAGGCAGAGTGTAAACAGGAGTTCCTAGGAATTTCTCCGTGAAAGAAGGCATTCTTTCCACTTTTAGGGAACTCTAAAATGTAAGTGTTTTAAAATGCCATCAACACACTCCAACTTACTAGTATTATTTGGTGTGTGTGTGTATGTGTGTACATGTGCCACAGTGCACATGCGGAAGTCGGAATCTGTTCTTTCCCTCCACCGTGTGAGCCCCAGGGGCTGAACTCAGATCCTCAGGCTTGGCTGTCATGTCTTTGCTCGCTGAGCCACCTCTCCACCCTACCTGCACATCTGAAACTTTTACCTGCAGAACCCAAGGCCAAAGGAGGTCACCAGGTCTGCTCGTTCTAGGGACATCATCTACAGGTGCCTTCAGGATGCTGAGGATGTTGAGAAGGCATGCGTGGTGGGGAGTCCCCTCAGTTCTCATCTTCTTAAAAAAGTAAGTTCAGTCAAGGGATGTAGACTGTTTGAGCATAAGTTTATTTAGAAAAAACATCAGGAGCAAAGCAGGGACTCTAGAGAGATTGTAGTGGGCGCCCCAAGATGGGGAGCAGCTTGGTAGGTTGCACATTGTGGATTTTAAATGAGACTTAATGAATGTTTGTGAGCACAGTCGTGAGGCGAGATGAGCCCTTTTCTGTCTCAGATCGTGGTGGGCTAGATCTTCCTTTTAAGTCTTTCTTCTCATAATCACCACAAAAGGGAGAGATGTGGAGACACAATCCACGTTCTCAGATAGTGAGTCAGGTCCGTTAGGGAGTCAGACTCCTCATAGTGTGCACGTATGGGCAGATGCCCTGTGTGCCCACTTCTGACACAGAGGGCACAAGCTCGTTGTTTCAGTAGGATGACTGGCTGGTGACCCAGCTTCCAGGACCTGCCTGTCTCTGACCTCTAAGTGCTGGGATTACAGCCATGCACAGCCACATCTGGCGGTTGCTTGTTTGTTTTGGTTTTTGTTTTTCTACACAGGGTCCCATTATATTGGTTTGGAACGTGCTGAATAGATGAAGAGGGCCTCATATCGGCATGGTCCTCCCGACTCTGCCTCCCATGTGCTGGTGTTGCAGGCATGAGCCACGTACTGGGCTGTCAGGTTCTTAAAGTCTTGGTTGGATCGAGAACCTGAGCTGTGAACATTAGGGGAGATCCACCGATGACTCATTCTGTGAGAAAATAATCAGAGTATTATATATATGTGTGTATATACAACATGTACATATGCTCACACGTATGTATATGTATGTGACTAACCCCTGCAGTCACCGTACTATTAGGAAGTGCAGATCTTTCCTAACACATCACTGTGAACTGTTACAACACGAAGAAGGTTGTCAGACAGTAGAAAAGCATCCTGCAGAACTTGCAGAATGGGGCGTGGTGAGGCAGACCTAGGAGCCAGGGAGGCAGGGGCCAGCCAGGTCTACATAGGAAGTCCCAGGCCAAACAGGGCTACCGAAGGGGAACTTACCTTTCATAAGCAAAGTATTTTGGACATTCATCAGCTGGAGTTCCTTCAGAGCACCCTACCAACGTCTGCTGTCCTTGATTAAGGAGAGCTGATTCCATCAACTTGGGACAAACTTGGGACAGCCTTTCAGATCCACACATCTGGTGCAGGGGAGGAGCTGCCTCTTCCTGAGATGTTTTACACTTGCCAGTCAAGCAGCAGAGCTGGTCTCTTGATGATCCCTTCCCTTTGCTTGCGGCTCTCATCCTCCACCTATACAGGTTCTGGATTTTTTTTTTTTTTGCCTTCTTTGGACTATTGAGAAATATTCTCCATATCGGTAACTGGTTCCAGAGAATAGATATATCAGAGCACTTAATATTGAAAATGTCAGTAGCATTTTCTCTCTAGAAATTGTGGGTTATCATTGTTTATTCTTATAAAATACTTAATCTTTTCTCTGATGTTTAATTTTTTAAAATTATGTAGTGTGTGTTTGTGTGTGTGTGTGTGTGTGTGTGTGTGTGTGTAGTTGCGGGGAGGGTACAAGTATGTCACAGTATGAATGTGGAGGTCTGAGGACAACTTGCAGGAATCTGTCTGTTCCTTCCACCGTAAGGAACATACAGATAGAACCTATGGTTCGAACTCAAGTCGTCAGGCTTAACAGCAAGCACCTTCACCCACTTAGCCACCTCACTGATTTCTTATATTGAACAATGTTAATCTTCTAAAAATTAAACCAATGTATGCACCAAGTTATTTATTTTCGTTTGTTTTGTGAGACAGGCTCTCACGATGTAACCTTGACTGGCCTAGAACTCACTGTGTAGACTAGGCTAGCTTTGAACCCCCAGAGAGCTACCTGCCTCTGCCCTTGGCACACTGGGCTTACAGTCATGCGCCACCACACCAGCCTGTAAGCTATTTACCGAACATGATGAACTAGGAAAATAAAGACACGAAGAAGGATATGATATGAGCTCCACACCCACAGATACACGGCTGTGAAAGGAACAGGCAGCTGCGGGAAGCCACAGAGTGAAATGAAGTGCGTGACAGAATGGGGTCAGACAGGAGCCAGCAGCAGGCAAAGCAGCCACTGGGGACCAGCATCAGATCCCTGCCTAGCGGGTTCCCAGACTCAGGCAAGTTGCAGCATATCGGAGGTTCATCTAGCCAAGAAGCTGATCGGCTTCCTTTGAAAGGTGTTTGCAAGAATGAGGGGGACAAAAACGACCCCCACAGTGATTGACTCAGGCAGTCCCTTTGTGGTCGATTTATAGCACTGTGACTACGTGCTAACCAGTCCGGTGGCTTAAAATAACCAGGCGCACGCCATCGGTCCCGGAACTCCTGACGGAAGAGGCAGGCAGAGCTGTGAGTCTGAGGCCAGCCTGATCTACCTAGGGAGACCTTGTCTCCAAAGCAAAACTGGAATTTCTAGGCAAGGTGGTACAGGCCTTTAATCGTAGCACTGGGGAGACAGAGTTCCAGGCCAGCCAGGGCCACATAGTGAGACCCTATCTGAAAAACAAAAACGACAACAAAAAAAAGCAAAACAAAAAAACTGGAATTCTCTGAGTTCTAGAAGACAGAAGTCACAAGTCCAAGTCCACACAGCAGCAGAGGCCTCCACCCACGAGTGCCACAGGGAAGAATTCTTCCTTGCCTCTTCCCTGATTCTGGTGGTTGCTGTCCCTCGTGGTGACCCTTGGTTTGCGGCCTCTAGGAGGCCATGGTATTAATCTTGTATGTGTGTTGCTGTCTTCTCAGGAACTAATGATATCGGGCACTGAATTTACGACTCATCCTAATTTTATTCTCTTTTTTTTCAAGACAAGGTTTATCTGTGTAGCCCTGGCTGTCCTGGAACTCACTCTGTAGACCAGGCTGGCCTCGAACTCAGAGATCCTCATGCCTCTGTCACCCGATTGCTGGGATTAAAGGTGTGCGCCACCCCAGATTTGGGCTTATCCTCATTTAAAATAGCCTCAATTTAAGTAATTATATCTACAAAGACACTGTTTCAACTAAGGTTACACTCTAAGTCCCAGGTGACCCAGAATTTTAGTGAAAACACTGGTATACGAGCCTAAGGTGTGGGAACTATCCAGGGGCAGAATGCAAATGAGGGCTGGGGTGTAGGACTCAGCATATAGAGTGGTTGCTTATATAGGACTTATGTAGAGTGCTTGCCCCCATCAGTCACAAAGCCCTGAGTTCATCCCAGCCTCATGTAAATTGGGTGTGGTGGTGAGGGCAGAGGAATCAGGAATTCAAAGGTTGTTCTAGACTACATAGCAAGTTCCAGGACATGAGACTTAAAAGAGAGAGAAAGCGACAGAGACAAGAAAAACGTCTTTGGGCAAAGTCAATGTAGACTCCTCCCTTAAAAGTAATATTTATTTTATTTGCTGTGCATGTGTGTGCCTAGGTGCTTGTATGTGCATCCCATATTCTGTGTACCACATATGTACAGGAAGAGCCCTTGGCGGTCAGAAGAGGGTTTCCAACTTGAACTGGAATTGCCGAAGGTTGTGAGCTGCCGGGTGGATGCTGGGACCCAGACCTCAGTCCTCTGAAAGAACAGTACGACCTCTTAACAGTCAGGCCATCTCTCCAGGCTCCATCAAAGTTGGTGTCTTAAGGAAAAGAGAAAACTCTTGAGACTGAGGGTGGGATGTCTAAAGGAGGAATAACCCTATGAACAAAAAATTAATGCGAATAAACAGAAAAGTCATTTCTGTAGGCTAGAGTGTTGAAGAGAATGTCACAGAAGAAGGGGTGGGGAGTAGGGGATGGTGCACAGTTAAAAGCCCCTGTTGCCTGCAGAGAGGACCCAAGTTTGGTTCCTAGCATCCACCTGGTGGCTCACAATCATCCATAACTCCAGTTTTGAGTTCCAGGGGGATCTGGTGCCCTGTTCTCCCCTCTATAGGCATCAGACATACGGCCAGTGTAGGCCTAGCTGTCCCGGAACTCAGTTTGCAGACCAGGGCGGCATATCAATGTCTTGACAATGGAATTAGCATATCAGCGTTTCAACAGTGGAATTACTAATTTCATCATTAGCTATGAGCGAGGCAGGAACTTCTTTGTTCCAATCAGAATCCGAGAGTACACGCCTCCTCTTAACGGAACTTGGGAAGTTGTGGAAATGGAGCGTATTTTTTAAAGCCACGGTAATTTCTTTGGTCTCAGATTTAGATAGGAAGGGCTCTGGTGCGTCATTGCTATCTGTTAACCATCTGCAGGCAGGCCCTGCTCAGAGCAGCAGGGAAGCCCAGGCTGCTTGTTTATGGGTGGCTGTAAAATAAAGGAGCGGCAGTCTCTGTCCTTCCTCTGGGGCTGAAACACAAGCAATCCTCAGAAGCCGTCCTGGAAATGAGGGGTGTTTGGCATCCTGCCTAGTTTTTTTTTTCCACCAAATTTCATTCTTGGACCTAAGCCGCTTCTGCTCCCTCCGCCAAAGTGGGAGGTGCTAGTGTGCACTCGTCCTGGGTGGTGAGCTGCCTTCAGAGTGTTAGGGTGGGAATGGGTGGGCTGCCTGGTGGTGGAAAGGGAACCTGGGAGCAGCAGGGGTGTGCGCTCACCGATTTCAGCACGGACGAAGGAACATTTCACCTGCTAGCAGAAGCCACAGACTGTGAGCCAAGAAGGGCATGGGTCGAGGATCTCATGTCAGGGTCCTGTTGAGTGAGGGTGGTGGTCCACATTTATAATTCCAGCACTTGGGCGGCAGAGGCAGGATAGCTGCAAGTTCGAGACCAGCCTGGTCTACAGAGTGAGTTCCAGGGTACCTACCAGCCAGGTAATACAGAAGATACGTTCTTCCTATCCAAAAAAAAAAAAAAAAAAAAAAAAAAGTCTTAAAGAGAGAAAAAGAGCAGGAGAGATGGCTCCGGCAGTAAGAGCTTTCCATGCAAGCAAGAGGGCATGATTTCTGGGCTCCAACACACAAATAAAAAGAGGTGCCCTATAATCTCAGCTCTCATCCATCTGGGGAAGGTGAGGAGTTCAAGGTTATTCCTGGCTGCATTGCTAATACAAGGCCAGCCTGGGCTACGTGAGAGCCTGTCTTAAAAAAAAAAAATCAAACCAAAAAGAAAGAAAAAAGGGAGAAAAAACCAAAACAAAACAGTTGGGGATACAGTTCAGTGGCAGAGGCCTTTCCTGGTATATGACATGCTCCCAGGTTCCTAATAGAAATGAAAAAATCTTGCCAAGGCTCCCAGAGCCCAGCCCTGCCGGTGAGCAGCTGGCACACCTGACCCAACAGGTGTGCTCACAGATGAGACAGGTGACTGCTGGGCTGCTCTGCACCTGCTGCCCCTGTCCGGTAGCTTATCTCTGCAGAGGCCAGCCAGCCCTTCCAGGCTCCACTCTAAAAAGCTCCTTCGCTGCCTGCTTTTAAAACCTGTTTCTCGGGGGCTGGAGAGATGGCTCAGAGGTTAAGAGCTTCGCCTGCTCTACCAAAGGTCCTGAGTTCAATTCCCAGCAACCACATGGTGGCTCACAACCATCTGTAATGGGGTCTGGTGCCCTCTTCTGGCTTGCAGGCATAGACACAGACAAAATAAATAAATAAATATTAAAAAAAACAAAAACAAAAACCTGTTTCTCTCTGTGTGTGCTTGTGTGTCTGCGCATTGCATGTATGCCAGTGCCTGAGTACTCCAGGAGAGGAGTTCAGATCCCCTAGAACTGGAGTTACAGCTGGTTGTGAACCACCACAGAGGGTACTGGGAATTGAACCCGGGTCTTCCCATCTCTCCAGCCCCATACCCTGGCAGTCTTATCATAAGAGGCCAGGCCAGCCAGTTTTCTTCTCCCGATTTAAAAAGCAAAAGATGAATTCCCGTCTCTCATCGGGTTGCCTGGAGGAGGTCTCATCATTCACAGCAGAAGGAGCCCCAAGGGAATTCTGGTTTAAGGAACTGTCTCTGGCACTCTTGTCTCCCTTCCCTCTGTTTCAAGAATGGTGCTGTGTGGGGTCTAGGGTGTAGCTCAGGCAGAACGGCAGAGTTACCAAGGTGCAGGTTGGATTCATCTCCAGCTGTGGGCGGGGGGGGGGGGGGGTGTTGAGGGTAAATCCTGCACGATGGCACCTGTAATCCCAGCACTTGGGAAGGAGAGGTAAGAGGATCAGGAATTTCAGGACAGCCTGAGGCCAGCTGGGCTTGAATGAGAACGGCTGAACGTAGAGGAGTAATGTATTTCCTGTGTGAAAATGGCTGTGGGGGTGGGCGTGCAATGTAGCTGGTTAAATGCTCGCCTAGTCTACACAAAGCCCTGGGTTAGATCCTGGCTTTGCATAAACTGCAAACTGCGTGACTTGGCTCCTGCCTAAGATCCCAGCATTAAGAAGCAGAGGCAGCAAGATGACAAGTTCAAGGTCATCTCTGGTTGCGTGGAATACCTGAAACCCTGTTTCAATACAGGTGTAATCAATTTAATTTTTTTTTTTTTTTTTTTTGGATTTTTCGAGACAGGGTTTCTCCGTAGCTTTTTTTGGTTCCTGTCCTGGAACTAGCTCTTGTAGACCAGGCTGGCCTCTAACTCACAGAGATCAGCCTGCCTCTGCCTCCCGAGTGCTGGGATTAAAGGCATGCTCCATCACCGCCCGGCATCAATTTAATTTTTAAAGGCAGTGGTTGGGGGAGGAAGGAAAGTTTCTGGAAATGCTGCAATTGCTTATGATACTCAAAAGGCAAACAGGACCATGCCCGCCCTCCATGCCCACTGTCCACTCCAAGCAGATAACATTCCAGGTCCTCTTGCCTCCATCTCTGAATATTTGGGCTACAGGCATACAGGCCACTATGCTTGGCTCTGCTTTGATCTTTTCATTTTTTACTTTTTTTTCCATCTAAGAAGCCATCATTAAATTTCACAGCGCAGGACCAAGAACCATGCTTTTCTTTGTCTAGATAGAAAACGTGATACGTGAACATTGTGGCGAGGGCAACCATGTCCTCCAAATAGTTTCTTTCTTTCCTTCCTTCCTTCCTTCCTTCCTTCCTTTTTCTTTTGAGACAGGGTTTCTCTGTGTAGCCCTGACTGGCCTTAAACTCACAAAGATCCACCTGCCTCTCCCCCCCTGAGTGCTGGGATTAAAAGCGTGTGCCTCCACTGCCCAGCTTCTCCAAATTTTTCTCCGTAGCGTGGAGTATCCATAGTGTACCCCAGTGTTGCCTGATCTAGAAACAGGGCCTTTGCACATGAAATCCAGATAAGAACATGAGGGTGGGGCTTAATCTGACTACTGTTCTTAAGAAGGGTTTGGGAAATTTGGATTTAGGGGTACGCAGAAGTGAAAATGCCAGGTAAATCGGATTTCAGCAAAGTATGGTAGCACCTGTCTGTAACCCTAGCATTCAGAAAGCTGAGGCAGGGGGATCATCAATTCTAAACCAGTCTAAACTAGACACTGACTCAGAAAATCCAAAACAAAATAGTACACTGTAACAAACCAAGGAGCATCCCAGATCGCTGGTGGTCCCCACAAGTTAGGACAGGACCATAGAACATATTCTCCCTGTCTGCCTTCAGGGCTCTCTCCTGCTGAGCCCTTGATTTCCAGTTGGTATTCCTGAACTGTGAGGCAGCAAAAGTGTGGTTTAAGGCCACCCAGATGGTGTGATGTCCCAGCAGCTCTGGCCGACTACCACAGGCTTGGTGAGGTGTAACGGTGTGTGTACCATTTGTAGGGTGCCCTGAAGAGAGGTTGGCAAGGGTGTGTGTGTGTGTGTGTGTGTGTGTGTGTGTGTGTGTGTAAATACATGGAGGGCAGAGGACAACCTCAGGTGCTGTCCCCTCAGGCAGTACCCACTGTTTTGTTGCTTTTGTTGTTGCTGTTGAGAGAGTGTTTCTCACTGGCCGGGAACTTGACAAGTTGGTTCTACCCGTTGGCCTTCAGCGCCCTGGATCCACCAGTCTTTGTCCCCTGGGGCTGGGATAACAACACAGGCTGCCAAACTCTTCTGAAGCGAATCTTGCAAGGCCAGCCCTTATCAGCTGAGCACCCTGTCTAGCCCAGTTGCCATGTATCTCCTTATTGTTTGCAGTGGATTAATCAATTAGTTCTCGTGGTTCTGAGGAGCTAACGCAGGGCCTTCCATAGGCCAAGCAAGAGCTCTGTTTCTGAACAGCACCCCCGCTCAGTCCTCGAAATATTTTAATCCCTTAGAACAGTGGTCCTCAACCTTCCTAAAGCTGCGACCCTTTAAATCAGTTCCTCATGCTGTGATGACCCCTAACTGTAAAATTATTTCCTTGCTGCTCCATAGCTTCTAATTTTGCTACTGTTATGAATCATAATATGAATATCTGGTCCGTGACCCTGTAGAGGTCACGACCCACAGGTTGAGAACCACTGTCATGGAAGTCACAATGTTAGCCATCTGTGGTGTAACAGGGACGTCTGTCCTGGGTCAGAGTGGGTTAAAGGCCTCAGCCAGTTCCAAAGCCGTAAGAAATGTTTCAAAATATCCCTGGAGCGTCTGATGTTCAGAAACAGGAGCCCACGACAGCTCTGTTTCAGCAGGCATGACCCGGAAGCAGCAAGCCAATATGGCAACTGTCTATTGCTGCTGGAGTGTTGTGGAGGGCAGCGCTCTCCTTGTCTTGAGGTATCTGGGCCAGCATCAGGAAGGGGTGGGAACGGGGCCAACGTGGGCTGGTGGGATGTGAGGAGTGAGACATTAAGCAGGGCGTGCTGCAGAGTTGGGGTGGGGCTGGGAGTCGGGGTAGGGTGGGGTGGCATACAGTGTTCTCTTCTGATGCCGTCACCAAAGGCCAGTTAGAAACCTGAGTCTCTCTGGGGGGGGGGGAGGGCAAATGGTAAACATCTGATTTTTTTTTTTTAAAGCAGGGAATATTTCCATATAGCAACAAAGTCAAAGTACAAATGCAACATGAGAGATGGGTCCTTTCTTTTTCTTTTCTTTTTGGTTCAAGACAGGGTTTCTCTGTGGCTTTGAAGCCTGCCCTGGAGCTAGCTCTTGTAGACCAGGCTGGCCTTGAACTCACAGAGATCCGCCTGCCTCTGCCTCCCGAGTGCTGGGATTAAAGACGTGCATCACCACCGCCCGGCTCAATTTTCCCTTTAAAGATACCCTGGTGGGGGTGCACCCCTCACGGTCCTGAGTTCCTTGCTCATGCTCCGTCTCCTTCTGCTCCTGATTTGGACCTTGAGATTTCAGTCCTGTGCTCCAATGTGGGTCTCTGTCTCTGTCTCCTTCCATCGCTTGCTGAAGGTTAATATTCAGGAGGATGCCTATATGTTTTTCTTTGGGTTCTCCTTATTTAGCTTCTCTAGGATCACTAATTATAGGCTCAATATCCTTGGTTTATGGCTAGAAACCAAATATGAGTGAGTACATCCCATGTTCCTCTTTTTGTATCTGGCTTACCTCACTCAGGATAGTGTTTTCTATTTCCATCCATTTGTATGCAAAATTCAAGAAGTCCTTGTTTCTTACTGCTGAGTAGTACTCTAATATGTATATATTCCATACTTTCTTCATCCATTCTTCCATTGAAGGGCATCTAGGTTGTTTCCAGGTTCTGGCTATCACAAACAATGCTGCTATGAACATTGTAGAGCATATACTTTTGTTGTATGATAACTGGGAACTCACCAAGACCAGCTGGCCTGGGTCTGGAAAAGCCTGGGATAAAACCGGACTCTCTGAACATAGCAGACAATGAGGACTACTGAGAACTCAAGAACAATGGCAATGGGTTTCTGATCCTACTGCACGCACTGGTTTTGTGGGAGCCTAGGCAGTTTGGATGCTCAACTTACTAGACCTGGATGGAGGTGGGGGTTCCTTGGACTTCCCACAGAGCAGGGAACCCTGATTGCTTTTCGGGCTGAGGTGGGGGGTACTTAATTGGGGGAAGGGGAGGGAAATGGGAGGCGGTGGCGGGGAAGAGACAGAAATCTTTAATAAATAAATAAATTAAAAAATTAAAAAAAAAAGATACCCTGGTGGGCCAGAGCCATCTGAGAAGAGCAGGGCAGGCAGGGTCAGCTCAGGGTCAGCTGCTCCCTGGGCTGGTAAAATGCTGCTTCAGTAGAGTGCTGTCCCCCTATTCCCCCAGCTCTAAAAATTCTGCTAAAGAATCTTCTCTCTGCAGGAGGCATTATATGCTTTTTTTAAAAAACTTAGTATAAATGAAGTTTTTGAACATTTATATGAAGAAAAATAATTTGGAGATAGAGTTTTATGTAGCCCAGGCTGTCCTTAGACTCACTAAGTAGCAGAGGATACTTTGACCTTGGGATCCTCCTGCCTCCACCTCCCAAGTGCTGAGATTATAGGTGTGTGACCACCATGTCTGGTTTATGTGCCGCTAGGGATCAAACCCAAATTTGTTCCTCGGTTCCTCGGACAAATGACACAGAGTATTAAGTTATTTCAGAGTGATTTATCAGGCTATAAAAAGACACAGAGGGAACATGATCGCACACAGCAGAGTGGAGGAGCCGCTCTGGAAAGGGTTACACCCTGTGGCGCCATCTCTGTGACCAGAATAGGCAAGGCTATGATGCTAGGATGGACTGGTGGTTGCCAGGGAGGACACACTGTATAATGCAGCGTCACGTATGCGATACTATGTAATGGACACAGAACATTTACACATTTGCCCAAAGCCATAGAACGTAAGAGGTCCACAGTGGACCGGAGTGGGAAGGAAACATCCATCACTTCGTCTGCTTTGGTTGGAGTCCAGGGAGCGCCCAGAAAGTCCGTTTTCTTCTCAGTTTTGAGAACTTATAATTGTTTGCTTGCTTGTGGTTGGCTTTGTTTTTATTATTGTTTTATTTGGGGCTTTGTTGTTTCATTTGTTTATGAGACAAGGTTTCACTTCTTAGTCCTGGCTGGTCAGGAATTCACAGAGACCCACCTGCCTCTGCCCCTCTGAGGGCTGGGATCAAAGGTGTGCACACCCAGCCCTGCCGACAGGGTCTTACAGACTCCAGACTAGCCTCAGACTCCCCGTCAGATACAAGGTGACCTTGAACTTCTGATCTTTCTTTCTTTACCTTTTCAGGCACGCACCATCACACTGGTGGTTGAACCTGGGTCCTTCTTCCTTCCAGGCAAACAATCTGCCAAGCTATATCCTCAGCCCTGAGAACCCATGATTGATTTAAAAAACAAAATGGTTTTTTTTTTTTTTTTTTTGTTTTTTCGAGACAGGGTTTCTCTGTGGCTTTGGAGCCTGTCCTGGAACTAGCTCTATAGACCAGGCTGGTCTCGAACTCACAGAGATCCGCCTGCCTCTGCCTCCCGAGTGCTGGGATTAAAGGCGTGCGCCACCATCGCCCGACCCAAAATGGTTTTTAAGAAAAAGAAAAAGAAAAGAAAAAAAAGAAAGAAAGAAAAGAAAAGAAAGAAAGAAAAGGTTTTGAGAATTTCGGACTCTTGAAAACACATTACTGGTATCCTCCGGGTTCTACGGTCTGTAGAATAGTTTTCTAGGAGACTGTGGAGCTATAGCGGCTGGGAGGTATTTGTTATACCCATAGTGGAATTAAAGCCCTGTCCTCTGACTTATATCTGGAAGCGTGTGTCCTCCAGGCTGAAGTCCTCTGTCTCAAACAGCTGACGTGCAGACGGGCCATGTCCTCGGACAGGTTTGCATGAGCGAGGCGCTCGTTGGCCTGGTTGTCTTGTGCTTGGCTAAGAGCTCAGGTGAAAACAATCCCATGGAACACGTTGCTCTCATTAAAAAGCAAGCAACATGCATCTTTGAAATCCAGTCCCACAGAGCCCTGCCTCCTAGACAGATGTGCGCCCTCCTCCCACCCATCAGAAAACGGTAGGATTATCTAAAGGGACATTTTGTTTCTTGGTGACAAAGCCTTTCTTTTCAAGCCCAGGGATATTCGTGGCCAACCCTGAAAAGCCCCCTGCACCTGACACCTGGCCGCAGTTACAGGGCAGCAGGAACGTCAGCAGCGGCCTTTGTCTTTGGGAGATTAGCTTTGGGGAGTTGTTGAGGGGAAAACATTGGGGAAAGGACAGATGTTATTCCATATGCATGAGAAGACAGATTAAATGAGAGGGTGCGTCAGGGCAGGGAGAGGCAGTCAGGCAGGTCATCGCCGACAGATAGCAATGCCAAGGGCTCCTTAACTCGCTTCTGCTCTCTGACAGGGAGCCCAAGTGCTCGCTAAGGACCCCCTCTGGCAGGTCCTAGCATTCGCAGGTTTTTGTTTTTGTTTTATGTACTGGAAGGTTGAACTTAAGGCTGTACATGCTGCGTGGGCAAGGACTCTATGACCCCTGAGCTTCGTCCCCCTTCACCTGCTTTGTAAAACTCAGACTCCAAGACCTTTCCCGAACAGGTTCTTAGAGTCATCCTGAGAGGTGGGTGTTGTCGCCCAGATCTGGGGGTGTGAAGTGGATTGTTTTGTCCTCTTAGCAAAGTGTGACATACTCTATGTACAGACCAGGGAGCTCTGATGCCCACAAGCCTGCAGGGTGGATTGGGAGGCCAAGAGTAGGGTCCAGACCCCTGGGCTTCAGTTCCATCCCCCTGCATAGCTCGAGATGTTCATTCAGCCATTGACAAATCCTATGGCCAGCTTCTACGTCTGACGCTATTCTGGCACATGCTACATCTGTGAACAAAATACACGGCCGTGTCCAGTGGAGCTCACAGCTGATCTGGCATGAAGGTGAGGCAATGGATAACTAGGTTATAAAATGTGTTTGAAGGTAGTAAGTCCTTGGGGCTAAAAATCACTCTGGATTCGAGGGAGCGATATAGTTCAGTCAGCTCCAGGTGAGGGGTCTGTCACTGTCAATAGGAAAGCCAGACAGCAGGAATATAATTAGCAAGACTTCAGCAGGGCTGTGGGGGCAAAAGATGCATGGGGTGCCAGGACCCAGCCAACTGCCCATCAACCAGTGCCTACTTTACAAGACTGCTCAGTGTCTCCCAGAAGCCAAGGCTGTGCTCCAGACAGACAGTCAATGCTACAGACAGTCGGATAGTGGGGACAGTGTCCAGCCTGGCTCAGGGCATGGTAGAGCCCAATACTTGCTTTGTGTAGTGTGTCCCTGGGATGAGTGAGAGGGGTCTCTTTTGGGTTTGGGTCAAAGGAGAAGCCGGAAGTCAAGAGTAGAAAGGAGCATTGCTAAGAAGCAGCAATCCGAGATCAGTATTCTCCTAGACTCCTTAACTGGGATTCCCAGTACTCCTGGCACCATGTTGCTAGGTAACCTCCCATGGTAGAGGACAGCTGGCTGGGACCAGGCAGCTCGAGGCTTGTTGCCTGGTGGCTGCTGGGTCTGGTGCCTGCTCTAAGGGGAGGAGGAAACAAGTGGCCACCCAGGGCACTCAGAGAAAAACTCTAGGACATCCTTAATCCCGAGACTCTCCTTTGGTGCCCAACATTCAAGGAGAGATTCAGGTAGTCTGGGATGAGATGAGGCTCAGTTGGTAGCATGTTTGCCTAGCATGCTTGAAACTGGCTTTGATCCAGCACCACATAAAACCAAGCACGGGCTGGGTGGTGGTGGCGCACGCCTTTAATCCCAGCACTCCAGAAGCAGAGACAGGCGGATCTCTGTGAGTTCGAGGCCAGCCTGGTCTACAAGAGCTAGTTCCAGGACAAGCTCCAAAGCTACAGAGAAACCCTGTCTTGAAACCACCACACACACACACACAACACCGCCAAAACAAAACAAAACAAACACAGGGCCGGTGACATGGTTTAAAGGATAAAGACTCTTGCTTCCAAGCCTGACAGCCTGAATTTAACCCCTGAGACCTACACAGTCGAAGGAGAGAAACTGGCTTCCTCAAGTTCTCCAACCTCCGTATGCACTGCATGGCAGATAGGCACTCCCACCCCACATATGCATATACACATATACACAGATAGAAATGTAAGATATAATTAAGAAACGGGCAGGGGGCTGGAGAGATGGCTCAGTGGTTAAGAACACTGGCTGCTCTTCCAGAGGTCGTGAGTTCAATTCCCAGCAACCACATGGTGGCTCACAACCATCTGTAATGAGGTCTGGTGCCCTCTTCCTGCATGTGAGCATACATGTCGGCAGAATGTTGTATACATAATAAATAAATAAATCTAAAGAAAGGAAGGAAGGGAGGGAGGGAGGGAGGGGAGGGAGGGAGGGAGGGAGGGAGGGAGGGAGGGAGGGATGTGCCTGTAATCCCAACACTTGGGAAGTGGAACCAGGAGGGTTAGAACTGAGTCCATGGTCAGCCCAGGCGGGCACTTTAATGGTTCTGAGGGGTGAAACTTTCAGTGTAAACAAAATTTCACCTAAGAAGTATAAACATGTAACTCCGTTAAGAGCACAGCTTTCTTCTTCTCTTTGATGGGGCAGTCTTTCTAAACCCTTGGGCTCTGGGGCACAATTTGAAAATTTCTTGGTTGAAGTATTATAGCCTGAGTTTAGTGAAATATTAAATGACCTCCGGCTGCTAAGCCATTGTGACAGGTTTCATGTTTTTCTGGGTAAAGAGGAAACAGTTATAAAGTTAATGAAAAGTATAGACCTACTGCCCAGAAAAACATAAGTGGTTTAATTCTGCATCCCGTGGCACACAGAAAGTAGTCTATAAACCGCAAGCTAACAACCATTATCTTGCAGGAAATTTGTTTATCAAATGGGATAAAGTTTGTTATTTTTTATTCCTTTATTTATTTTATTTTATTTTCTTGTTTTTGTTTTTTTGGTTTTTCGAGACAGGGTTTCTCTGTAGTTTTTGGTGCCTGTCCTGGAACTAGCTCTTGTAGACCAGGCTGGCCTCGAACTCACAGACATCCGCCTGCCTCTGCCTCCCGAGTGCTGAGATTAAAGGCGTGCGCCACCACCGCCCGGCCAGTCCTTTATTTATTTTATATACATGAATATTTTGCCTGCACGTATTTCTGTGTACAGTGTTTGTGACTGTCACCCTCTGAGATCAGAAGGGCATCAGACACCCCCCCCCCGGAACTGAAGTTATAGATGGTTTTGGGGCACCATGTGGGTGCTGGGAATCGATTCCTCTGAGCCCAATACTTCAGATAATACTTAGAACACTGAGGTCTGAAAGAGGGAGGTGATGTAGAGACCACCTGTCTATCAAACACTATGTAGGACTGTTCTGATGAGCAGACAGAGTACCAGAAGGCCGGGACTGATGTGTCAGTCAGTGGTCCTAAAAGGATAAGGATGGGAGGCAGGAGGCAAAAGCGGACGTGGCTGCCCCCCCCCCCCATTTCCAGTTAGATAAGCTGGAGAGCAATAGGAAAGCTCCTCCCACCACTGACTTTATAACAGATGAGGGAGTTAAGGGTGTCACGCTCCAGAGCCTCAACCCATGCATGCACCACAACTCAAGCTGAGAAATCCCAGCGCTAAAAGAATAAAGAATGCCCGCTCACGAAAACATCCAGCTGGGGCTGTGCCTGGAAGTCTCGTGTAATGGGGACTGAGGTTTCAAACTGTGACATTTCTTTGAGCAGAGAATAAGCAGAGTAGAGCTTATTCCTGTTTTTAAGTGAAGGGCAAGTCCTCCTAACAGAGGAGGGGGGGGGGAGGGGAACCAAAGGCTTCCCATACCTGGCCTTAATCCACGGGCTCTGCTCCAGTCTCAGAGGTGCTTTCTGAGCCAAGAAGCCTCTACCCATTGACCTGTGTCCCCAGCTCATTGGCACTTGACACCTGAAACAGCTTAATCTCCAAAAGGAGACATTATCTCCAGAGGAACTGCTTTTCAGGGACTCTGAGAGGAGAAGGAGGGGGTGAGCCCGTGCGTGCGTGGGGCAGGGTGGGAAGTGTCCTTCTCCAGAACCCAAGGCATTAGTCACACTTAAGAACCTGTTCTTGAGACTCGCCCCTCCCAGCCGAGACAAACCCTGGCACTGCCGGCCTGCTCCCTGGGGTGACTGGGAGTCAGACTCCTGCCTGGTTCTGGCTTCTCCCTGGGGGTCGGGGAGACAGGAGTTAGCCCTCGTCCACCAGCAACCTCTCAGAAGCTGTTAATGGTTTATCCAATGACATTCATCCACTAAAATGATGTGGCTGAGATGTGTGGGTCGCAGCTGTGTGTCCATTTTACTGTAAATGAATGGGAGGCTCCGAGGAGAGCCTCCAGTGGGGGCAGGGAGTAGAAGCTCATGGGAAGTGGGGAAGCAAGAACGGCAGGAAGGGGGGGGGGCAAATTAAAGCAGGACAATGGGCACACAGGGCCCGCTGTGTTATTTTGATATTTGGAAATCATATTTAAAAACCTGGCATGGTGGCATACATCCATATTTCTTTCTCTAGGAAGCAGGAGGTAGGCATTCGATGAGTTTAATGCCAGCCTAGGCTACATAGCAAGACCTTGTTTCAAAAAAAAAATTATGTAGCCGGGTGGTGGTGGCGCACGCCTTTAATCCCAGCACTCGGGAGGCAGAGGCAGGCGGATCTCTGTGAGTTCGAGACCAGCCTGGTCTACAAGAGCTAGTTCCAGGACAGGCTCCAAAACCACAGAGAAACCCTGTCTCAAAAAACCAAAAAAAAAAAAAAAAAATTATAGACATAAATGTGAATCTTAAGTTTTCACAGCTTCAGGTACAGCACAAGTTTAAGGCTAGCCTGGGCTACATAAGACACGGTCTCACAAAACAATAAACAACAACAACAACAAACTTTTAAAGACCAGGCATGTTTGTTCTCTCCTGTATGTTTCTTTTCATTTATTTATCTATCTATTTATTAAAAATTTCCACCTCCTCCCTTCCTTCCATTTCCCTCCCCCCTCCCCCTCCCTCCTCCCTCTTCAGTCCTAAGAGAAGTCTTGAACCAGAGTCATAAAGAAACCCATTGTCTTAAAACTGATTGTTCCAGTCCAGGCGATGGTGGCGCATGCCTTTAATCCCAGCACTCGGGAGGCAGAGGCAGGTGGATCTCTGTGAGTTCGAGACCAGCCTGGTCTACAGAGCTAGTTCCGGGACAGGCTCCAAAGCCACAGAGAAACCCTGTCTCGAAAAAGCAAAAAAAAAAAAAAAAAAAAACAAAAACCTGATTGTTCCACTGCTGGGAATCTACCCAAAGAAAACAACACAAGAGACACAGGAAACATCATTGGAGTTCAATATAAAACAGAGAAAGCTTGAATGAAACCCAGTATCCAACAATAGAAGAACAGTTAAAGAAGTCGTGGCGCAATCATTAAAGGCACGGGAAGGCATTCTAAACGACCTGAAAGCCAGCAAAAGAGTCGCAACCCAAACCAGCATAGTGCACGACCTTTTCTTTGTACCTGTTCTTGATCCTAGGGACAAACCCAGGTCTGGACAGGCTCAGCGTCTGCTCTGCCATGGAGCCCCACGCCCCAGCCCTTCACTTTGTTTTAGAAACTTCATACAGAAGACCGGAAATGCAACTCCCAGGTGGAGCATATGCAAGACTCCTGAGTTTAAGCCCCACCACCAACCTCCCCAGCTGCCCCACCCAGCATGCGCAGAAAAATAATCTGGAAAGAGATACAGCGAAATATTAAAACTGATTCTCTCTCAGGCCACCTTTCACCTCGCAGGCAGGGCACATTTGTGGGGGACTTGGCCTGTTGACAGATGACCTACTTCTGGGTCTCCAGCAGGGTCAGTTCTCTTGCTGAGACCAATCGAAAGTCAGCCTTGGCCTAAGGGTCCAAAAATAAAGGAATGCAGTAAAATTGGGTGTGGGATGAGTTATTCTTTCCTTGATGGGCTTATAGCAGATCTATTTTTGAAATTTTTATTACATTCTATCTATCATCTCCCTGTTTTTCTGTTTGTCTACCATGTGTGTACTTGTAAGTACACACGCATGTGTACATGTCTGTGTATGGATGAAGCCAAAGACTGACATTGGCATGTCTTCCTTGGTCTGTCCCCACCTCATTTGTTTGAGAAGGGTCTCTCACGGAACCTGGAGCTCGCTGACACATCTAGATGAGTAGCCAGAAAACCCAGGGACCCTTGTACTCGAGCTCCCCAGTTCTGGGATGATGGGCAGAAACCACCATACCTGGATGATGCGGGTTGTTGGGACTAAACTGAGGTCCTCCTGCTTGCGCTCCAAAGACTTGGCTGATTAAGTTATCTCCCCAGACCCCCTGTCTGCTTTCGGTTCAGCTGTCAAACCAGGCCATCTGGAAGCAACACCCTTGGCAGCACGGCCGGAGGAATGCCCTGGCCGGAAGAAGGCTGGGATAGAATGCCGTGCTGCCAGTGGGTCACCTAGTCTTGTCCCTTCGGTGTTTCCGCCGGCCATCTGTCCCCTCTAGTCTGCGATTGCAGGTGTCATTTCTAGTAGCGAAGCTAAGTGTCTCTGGGGGCCTGCTTGCCACTGCTGGGAAAATGGGGGCAAACAGGAGTGTGCAATGGCAGTTTCGTGTCTTTGTTTTCTGGATGTATTTTATGATCTGTCTCCTCCCCACCTCGTCCTCATCAGCACACATCACAGAGATGTGGAAACCGGGACTCTTTCAGATCCCAGATCTTCAAGGCTCCTAATGCTGAGAGTGTCTCCCTAGAATGCGGAAGTCCCGGCATGTTCCGTATCACCAATATTGCCAGAGTTTGAATATTTTATTTGTAAAGGAGGAACAGAACGTCTGAAAACAAAACATTTTTTAGCACTTAATATTTTTTTGCACAGTTGCAACAAAAACGCTTTAAGAATCTGTGAAGAGCTATTGGGTAAGCCTCAGGGAGACCCTGAGACAGGGGATCGGCCAGTAGGACGCCATGATGCTGTCTTCCGCTGCTTAATCTTGGTGTCTTTTTTAGTTCAGCCAACTGAATGGTAATTGAAAATACATTTTTCCCCTAAAACAATTGGAGCTGTCTCTTGAATTTAGACTTGTAGGAAATCAGGTTTCCATGGGAAGGCCTATTTGACAGAATAACTCAAGAGTCTGGGTATGTTCTCCAGGATAGACAGCATAACGCTTTTGAAATTTAATTCTGAAAACATATAGCTTAGACCGGTCTTGAATTTGCAGTCCTTTCGCCTCAGCTTCCTGAGGGTTGAGATTACAGGTTTGTGCTACCACACACAGTCATAACATTTTTTCCCACTTTAATTACAGCACAGGGTTGGTGAGTTGGCTCAGCAGGTAAAGGTACCTTCAGCCAAACCCGAGGACGTGAGTTCAATCCCTGGGACCCACGTGGTGGTAGGAAAGCCGTCCTCTGGCCTCTAACATGTGTGCATACTGGACACACAAATAAATTAATTATTTAATGTAATTTTAAAGCAGTGTAACCATTTAGTTTCACACATAACCAAGCTTGCCATCTTAGCCATTAGTTTATTTATGTGCACGGGTGTTTTGTGCCACTTTTTAAAAAATATTTATTTATTTATTATGTATACAATATTCTGTCTGTGTGTATGCCTGCAGGCCAGAAGAGGACACCAGACCCCATTACAGATGGTTGTGAGCCACCATGTGGTTGCTGGGAATTGAACTCAGGACCTTTGGAAGAGCATCTCTCCAGCCCCTATTTTGTACCACTTTTGTGCCTGATGCCTGGGGAGACCAGAGCAAGGGACCTGAGCCTCTAGAGCTGGAGTTATGATGGCTGCAAGCTGCATCTGGGTGCTGGGGATCACACCCAGATCCTGTGGAAGAGCAGGAAGAAACTAGTGCTCTTACCCGCCAGGTCATTTCTCCTTGTTTTTCCACGAAGTAATTGAGGCTTAGAGAAGCTGAGCATCCTGAAACGGCAGTGGGGTAGTAGGATTATCTCTTAATTAAGGCAGCCCAAAGAGACCAGATCTCTTATGGGCCCCCCACTGCCTGCACTGTGGACCATACCTTTCTGTCACCAGCTCTTCAGCATCTACTTCCCTAGCTCTTGCGGTGGATGTCAACCATGCAAGGATGCAATCTGTAGATCGCCAACAGTCTCTGAAACATCATGTGCCAACTTAATGATCCTTGTGAAAGGAGAGAAGGAAAAGGGGAAGATGGAAAGAACGGGTTTCCGATTTTGTTAGTTTGCATTAGAGTCTCGTGTAGCTCAGGCTAGCCTCAGATTCCCTATGTAGCTGAGGATGACCTTGAATTTATGCTCCTTCCGTCTCTGCATCCCAAGTTCTGGAATTACAGACTTTTATCACCACACTCAGTATACGCTGTACTGGGGATGGATCCCAGAGCAAAAACTGTTACCAACTGAGTGGCATCTCTAGCTCAGGGAGGACAGATTCCCGTCCAAATACCATCCTGACCTGTCAATGTTTTCTTTTGTCAGTGCATCTGATACCTGGACAAGACCTAAAGATGTTATGTGGCGAAATTCTAAAGCTGGAGATCAGTACAACCCAACAGACAGTCCAACATGACAGTTAGGCAACATGGATTCCTGCTTGAAGGGTCTCCTCTCTTCTTTTTTGAGGGCCCAGGAGCATTACTTGGCTGGGTGGTGGGGGATGAGGCATGGATTGATTAAAGGTCCCCACCCTCATTTCTAAATGCTTTCATTAATTCTCAAAGAACAGGGAATAACCAATCCCTGTCGTGCCTGACACTGAAGTTTAGACATGTGTCATACCTGTGTGTGGAAGGAGGAAGACATTGTGTGCTGGGCAGATTACTGTGTGTGTGTCCTGTGTTAATCTGTGAAGTCTGCTGACTGTACACTTTCAAAAGCAGATGACTAGATCATTGAGATATTGTTGGTTCAGTGGTGAACCATGTCAAATTGATGGAATTAAGGAATGCCTAGGATGTGGGGTTGGAGGGACGGTTCAGCAGTTAAGAGCTCTTGTTGAGCTGGGCGATGGTGGCGCACGCCTTTAATCCCAGGACTCGGGAGGCAGAGGCAGGCAGATCTCTGTGCGTTCGAGGCCAGCCTGGTCTACAAGAGCTAGTTCCAGGACAGGGTCCAAAACCACAGAGAAACCCTGTCTTGAAAAACCAAAAAAAAAAAAAAAAAAAGAGCTCTTGTGCTCTCCCAGGAGTCCTGGGTTCGATTCCCAGTCCCCACATGAACTGCAGTCCCAGGGAAACTGAGGTCTTTGTCTCACTTCTTTGGGCACAGGCTTGCATGTGGTGCAGACGTGCAAGAAGACAAAACAGTTATGCACATAATATTTTAAAAATCTAAAAGAGAAATGCCCAGGACATTAGCGAGGCACACCCTCGAATGGTGTGTCTGTGAAGAAACATCTAGAGAGGATGAGCTGAAGGGAGTACCCACGCGGAATGTGACATCATTAGTCCGTGGGCTGGGGTCATTGACCGAATAAGGGAAAGGAGAAACCAACCCAGACGAGGGGTGGCATTCCCTTTCCTCCACTTTCTAGCCCACTGAAATGGGAGCAAACCGTCTCACTTCCCCACTGCCACATCTCCCCCGCCAAAGTGGACTACATAACCCCGGACACAAACCCAAATCAGCTCTTTTTTTAAAAAAAAAAAAAGATTTATTTATTATGTATACAACATTCTGCCTCCATGTATGCCCGCATGCCAGAGGAAGGCACCAGATCTCATTACAGATGGTTGTGAGCCATCATGTGGTTGCTGGGAATTGAACTCAGGACCTTTGGAAGAGCAGACAGTGCTCATAACCATTGAGCCATCTCTCCAGCCCCCAAATCAGCTCTTGCTCCCTTAAATTGCTTCTCATCGGTTGTTTGGCCAAAACAATGAGAAAAGTCACTAACACCACAGGGAGCTGACGTACCCACAGGACACTGAGCAGAACGGAGGACACACACCAGGTACTCCCTGCTCTAGCTCCGCCTGAGCGCCTCTTTCACCACGTGATCTTAAAGCGCAGTTCAGTCTGCAAAGCTGCAGCAGAGCTGCCAACTCCGGACGCTGCAGCAGGGCTGCTGTCTCTGGACGCTGCAACTCTCCCCACGAATGGCATGAAAAAAATTAACACATATTAAAAGGGAAATTTTTGAAGACTCAGAACTGCCATTCTTCCAGAAAATCTCTTAGCCTCCCAGCACCTGGAGAGAGCAAATGAAAGCCCGTGCAAAGGGACGGATTTGGCCCGTGCGCTTTCAGAAGGTCAAACGCAATTAGAACGAATTAAAATGATCTGTTTGAGTAGATGGGCTACTTTAACACCAGCTCTCGGGCCTCAAAAACAAACCTAGCTCGGCTTCCATGGATGACTGGTAGCATCTTATTTAACTTTTAGACTTGGCTGTGAAAGTTGGCCCGGTGTGTGTTTATGTTTTATCAGGCCTATAAAAGTGGGAGAGGATTCCTTCTGGGACAGTCTGAGTTCCAGCTCAGGTTGTGACTTACAGGTTCTGTGACCTTGGACAAGCTAGCCATTTTATCCCGCCATTTCAACTTGACAATGAAGAAAACAGCGTCTGCGCAGTCTGCCTCCTAGGGAATTGTGCCGGCTACACAAACAGCCAGGACCAGTGGGTTCACAGATAGAATCCCTTCTGCCTCGCGCTGCCAAATCTCTATTGAATATGCATACTGTGGGTTTCCCTTAACCCTTATTCTTGCAACAAGACCCTTTGAAAGTATCCTTTTTAGAACTAAAATCACGTTATGTTTAGCTGGCCTATTACCCCTCCCCCCCCCCATGACAGGATATTTATCTCTGAGACAAGGAAACAGCTAAAACCATGAAGAAAAAAGGGCCCAGAGAGATAGTAACCTTGGGCACAAAAAACCTCACCGTCCTGACAGGCTTTCTCTCCTTGGTGAAACTGACATTAAAATCCAAAGCCATACATTCTGGTATAAAATTCAGCTCCAGAAGACGGGTGAGGTGCACATCTGTAAATCTCAACATCTGAGCGGTGAAGGCAGGGAGATCTGGGAATTTGTGGATATCTTTGGCTATGCAAAGAATCCAAGGGTAGGGCCACCAGGTGCCACCTGCTGCCAAGCCTGACGACCTGAGTTCGATCCCTGGGACCCTGTGCTTCGTACTTTCATGTCAGCTTGGCACAAGCTAAAGTCCTACGAGAGCAGGGAACCTCAATTAGGAAACCGCCTCCATAAGACCAGGTTGTAGGCAAGCCTAGAGGGCATTTTCTTGATTAGTGACTGAGGGGGAGGGCTGAGCCCATGGTGGGTGGTGCCCCCCTGGGCTGGTGGTCCTGGATTCTATAAGAAATCAGGCTGACCAAACCATGGTGAGCAAGCCAGCAAGCAGCACCCCTCCAGGGCGTCAGCATCAGCTCCTGCCTCCAGGTTCCTGCCATGTTTGAGTTCCTGTCCTGACTTCTTCAATGATTAACAGTAAGATAGAAGTGTGATCTAAACAAACCCTTTCCTCCCCAAGCTGCTTGGGTCATGGTGTTTTAGGACATTAATTGTAACCCTAACTAAAACAGACCCACATGGGGGAAGAATAGAACTTGAGTTTTTCAAGTTGTCCTTTGGCTTCTACATGTACCCCATAGCACATGCAACCGCTCATGCATGCATGCACGCGCGCACACACACACAGACACATATGCACGCACGCACACACAGACACACATGGACGCACGCACACACGCATGCACACACATACACACACGCACGCAGGCACACGCACATGCAAACACACGCGCGTGCACACACATACATGCACACAACAAATTATATATAATTTTTAAAAAGAAAGTTCAGGGCGGGAGAGATGGTTCATCAGTTAAGAGCACTTGCTGCTCTGTTGGAGGACCCAGGTTCAATTCTCAGGCTCACACCTATCTCTGAGGCTGATTCCAGAGGACCTGATGCCTTCTTTTGAGCTCTATGGGTATGAAGCATGTGCGTGGTGAACAGACAGACAGACAAGCAGAGCTCTCATACAGACAAAAATAAACTCCACACACACCCAGTTCCAAACCCAGCCTGGGCAGTGTGAGACCCTACCCCAAACAAACAGAGAAAACAAACACTAAGGTTACAATTCGCTGACCTTCTGTTCTGCATCTTCTTCTGGAAGTGTTGAGTTCAGGTTACCACCCAAGTCTCGCTGGTCCAGCTTGGACTTGTGTGTGCTGGGCTGACAAAATGTATTTGGCAAATATTTACAAAGGAAGAAAAAAAAAGGACGTAGGCTACAATCGTTCTTCTTACCTACTAAGTTTCTGGAGTCCCAGGACTGGAAGCACTGAGTTCACCATATTCCAGCAACCCTGAGATACTGCTGCTTCTGAGACAGTTAAGATACAACACAGGGCTTCCTCGCCGTCTCAACGCTTGGATTTTATAGATGCTAAGTGGGAAAGTCACGTATCTCAGGATAGATAGCACAGTGTGCGTTTTACCAAAGTAAAGCTCTGATAGGCTCGATTAGCAGACTTCAGCCTGTCTCGTGATCAGCCCCAGCTCCTTGCATGCTGTCGGATCATGCTTCAGTGTGGCTGCGAGGGGGACATTCATTCTGCTTTGGTTGTAGATACAGTAACAATCAATTATATGCTTGGGCCATGAAATACTTGGCAGAACAAAAACAAACAGGACCGCGAAACACTTCTCAGAACAAAAGCAATCAGTTCTGTGGCTCAAAGGAAGGCTTGAAGGACCAGAACTGAGCGCTGAGTGCTGAGCTCCTGCTCGTCACAATCGCTTGAGTAGGGCTTCTTGTTGTTGGACTACATGCTTGGTTTGTGGGCCGTGCTTCTGTTTCCGGGTTCCACTTCAGGGAAAGCAGCTGGACAGCAAGTGCCCTGGTGCGGGGAAGTGTGGACATGTGTGTGTATCTGTGTGTGTGCACATATGTGTATGTGTGTCTGTGCATGTGTGTACATGTGTGTATGTGTATGTATGTGTGTATATGTATGTGTATGTGTGTCTATGTGTGTGTGTGTGTGTGTGTGTGTGTGTGTGTGAGAGAGAGAGAGAGAGAGAGAGAGAGAGAGAGAGAGAGAGAAACGGCAGCACATCACCTGCTGGGCTAAAGATGATATTTATACAACGCAATGCGAGTTTTCAGACTCCTTTTGATCTTTCGAGCAGAAGGAGAGCTAGAAATAAAGCTTTGTGTGACGATTGCTTTGTTTTTTGTTGGTTTGTTTGCTTTTTGATGGGCCAGCCTCTCCATTTAGAATGTTCTTGTCCTTAAATTCTTCTGTCTGGGCAAGAAAAACGCCTATTTTTGGCAGTTTGTTGTTGTCTGTTTTGTTTTTTGGACAGTCTTGCATAGCCGGGGCTGACCTTGAACTTGTAACCCTCGAACTGAGGGCATCGAGCATGCAATACAAGCACTCCCTGAGCTGGGTTACTTGGCCAGCCTTAGTCTGTTCTTTAGTTACGCCATCCCTCCCCTCCACAGGATGTTATATATATACAGCAGCAAAGAGAATCACATACAAACGTACTTCTAAGGGACTAAACCACAGCCAGATGGGGAAAAAAAATGATTCAAATTATTGTAGTTCTTCTAGGGGCTTTTTAATCTTTGGGTACCATGATGACTTGCTCCTTGCCAGAATCCTTGGGCCGTTACGGTAGTGAAGGGTGTTGGTAGCCCCACAGCGGGCAGGAACTGTCAATGACTAAGCACTGATGATGGACCTTCTGCCTGCCCCTGTCTCCCTTGCAGTCAGAGTACCACTATGAATACACCGCCTGCGACAGCACGGGTTCCAGGTGGAGGGTCGCCGTGCCACACACCCCGGGCCTGTGCACCAGCCTCCCCGACCCCGTCAAGGGCACCGAGTGCTGTAAGCACCCTTCCTGTCCCAGGGTCTCCCCGATCCTTAGCCCCTAGCCTTCCATGCCAGGCTGTTCTTAATGGGACAGATGCCAGATCTTTCGTCCACCGCCAACCCTTCTGGAACGCGGTGCAGAAATTTTATTTCGCCAGGTGTGGTGGCAAAGGCCTTTAAGCCCAGCTCTTAGGAGGTAGAGGCAGGTGGATCTCTGTAAGTTAGAGGCCAGCCTGGTCTACATAGTGAGCTCCAGGACAGCCAGGACTATAGAGAGAGACCTTGTCTCAAAAAAACCTAAAATCAAAACCAAAAAAAAACCCACAAAACAAAAGAACAAAAAGAAAGAAATGTTATTTAATAGATTCAACCTGAGTATCTGAATTTGCTTTTATTTTTCAATTTAGATCCAATGAGAACAATATAAACAATTCTAGATGCCTGCCACTCACACACGCACACACATGCACACACATGCACACACTCACACACACACACGCACATGCACACACACTCACACACATTCACACACTCACACACATGCACATACACACATGCACACTCACACATGCGCACACACACATGCACACTCACACATGCGCACACACACATGCACACACATACACACACACACACGCACACACACTCACACACACTCACACACATGCACACTCACACACATGCACACTCACACACACATGCACACTCACACACACATGCACACTCACACACACATGCACACTCACACATGCGCACACACACATGCACACACACATGCACACACACTCACACACACTCTCTCACACACATACACACACACACTCTCACACTCACACACTCTCACACATACATGCACACACTCTCTCTCACACACATGCACACTCACACACACATGCACACTCAAACATGCGCGCACACACATGCACACACACGCACACACACTCACACACATGCACTCACACACACATGCACACTCACACACACATGCACACACACACACGCACACACACTCACACACACTCACACACATGCACACTCACACACATGCACACTCACACACACATGCACACTCACACACACATGCACACTCACACATGCGCACACACACATGCACACACACATGCACACACACTCACACACACTCTCTCACACACATACACACACACACTCTCACACTCACACACTCTCACACATACATGCACACACTCTCTCTCACACACATGCACACTCACACACACATGCACACTCAAACATGCGCACACACACATGCACACACACTCACACACGCACACACACTCACACACATGCACACTCACACACACATGCACACTCACACACACATGCACACTCACACATGCGCACACACACATGCACACGCACACACACATGCACACGCACACACACATGCACACTCACACACACATGCACACTCACACATGCGCACACACACATGCACACGCACACACACATGCACACACACTCTCACACACATACACACACACACTCTCACACTCACACACACTCTCACACATACATGCACACTCTCTCACACACACACACTCACACACATGCACACACGCACACACACATGCACACACACTCACACACGCACACACACATGCGCACACACACGCAAACACACACACATACACTCACACACACATGCACACACACTCACACACATGCACACACACACACTCACACACACTCACACCCCCTCCCCCCCCACACCCTTCATTTTTCCTTTCTGCCTGTCTGTACATTTCTCTCTGATCTGCACCTCCCAGCCTCAGCAGTCTTTAGGGAATATTGCAATTTGCTTTTGTTTTTGAAAAGGAAGTCGAAGAAACGAGCTTGTGCAGATACTGGTTTTTTGGGTTTTTTTTTTTTTTGTTGTTGTTTTTTTTAAATACACTGGGCATCACTTCAGGGAGCCAGAACCTTGCAGTGTGACCAGAAGGGTGGTGACTGCAGCTCCCATCCCAACTTTGTGACTCAGTCCTCACAGCTTTCTATCCCCTGTGTCCTCTTCTTCTAGGAATGCAAATGGCATAACAATAAATTCCAGGAACTAGAGATGAGAGATCATTGAAAAAGTTGCAAAGGAGATAAAGGACTTTCAATTCCCACCTCAGTTTAGCCCAGTATCTCGTCCTTCCTTCCTTCCTTCCTTTCTCCCTCCCTCCCTCTTTCCCTTCAATCCTCCCTCCTTCCCTTCATTCCTCCCTCCCTCCTTCCCTCCCTCTCTCCTTCCACTCTCCTTCCTTCCTTCCTTCTTTCCTTCCTCCTTCCTTCCTTCCTTCCTTCCTTCCCTCCCTCCCCCCTCCCTACCTTCCGTTCCTTCCTTTCTTCTTTCTTTCCACAGGTCTCATATAAATGAGGCTGACCTTGAACTCCTACCTTCCCTTCCCAAGTGGTAGGAATGCTGGTGAGTCACCACCTTGCCTGACTTTAAAATACTTTTTTCTTTTTTAAAATGTTGGCTTTATTGAGACGCAACTACTTTGGCTAGGTTGTTTTATTTTTCTTAATTGAGAAAGGCCCTCTGAGTAGCCTTGGCTGCCCTAGAACTTGCTATGCGGACAAGGCTGATCTTCAACTTACAATACCTCCTCTTACTGACCATAAATCCCACCCTTTATCTGGCAAATTTCAGGGCCGCTAGAATCTTTGCAGCAACACTTATTTTTGTTTTGTTTTGTTTTTTGAGACAGGATTTCTTTGACTGTCTTAGAACTCAGAGATCCACCTACCTCTGCCTCTCAAGTGCTGGGATTAAAGGCGTGCGCCATCACTGCCCAGCTGTTCCTGGCAACTCTTAACCACTCACATTTTGGGGCATTTAGAGACCAAAAAGAAAGTTCTTAGCAACAGTCTCTCCTCAGTCTCCGTGGTAACCACAAATCTGCCTTATGTCCCTATGACTTTACTCGTGTGGTTTTCCATATAAATACCATCACACAAGATGTCCCTTAGCCCTAGGTTTCAGTGGTCCTGGCTCTAGCTTGCCTCCAGCCCCATCCCTCCTCCAGAGACCACAGTGACCTCAGCACCCCTCCCTTGTCCCTGCCCTACTTTCCAGCTTTCTCTTGCAATGCCGGAGAGTTTTTGGATATGAAGGACCAGTCCTGCAAGCCCTGCGCAGAGGGCCGCTACTCCCTCGGCACTGGCATCCGGTTTGATGAGTGGGATGAACTGCCTCATGGCTTTGCCAGCCTCTCGGCCAACCTGGAAGTCGATGACACCATCACTGAGTCCACAGAGAACTGCACTTCGTGAGTCTGGGAGCCAGCACCCAAGTCTCCTGGGGAAGGGGCTGCAGGGCATCCTGGGCACTGTTGTGTGCTGCTCCTGAGGCAGGTGGGAGAACACCTCACTCCCTGGGGGTGGGCACGGGAGGGGGGACTCATGGGTGTGACCGCTCCTTTGACCCATTCTAACCTAAGCTTACCACTGACATCTGTGAGAGACACACCTAAAGAAATAGGGGCAGGTGGATGAGGAACAACAAGTGTATAATAGACCAGCAGGTTTAAAACAAAAGCCAAAGCCGGGCGGTGGTGGCGCACGCCTTTAATCCCAGCACTTGGGAGGCAGAGGCAGGCGGATCTCTGTGAGTTCGAGACCAGCCTGGTCTACAAGAGCTAGTTCCAGGACAGGCTCCAAAACCACAGAGAAACCCTGTCTCGAAAAACCAAAAAAAAAAAAAAAAAAAAAAAAAAAAAAGCCAATTGGATTTTCTCTGTGGAATCTTGAGTCAGTAAATAAATTTCATGAACGGGATTAGAACACAATGTACGAAGCATTGGTTGTCTTGCTGGCTTTGGTGCCAAATGTCTAAAACTGGCTGTGTATGACATGTTGTGGATTTGGAGGGATCATGAATGAGAGTCTCTAACACCCTTGAGACCCATGTCTTAGTCACTGTTCTATTGCTGTGAGGAGACACCATGACCAAGGCAACCTATAAAAGAAAGCCTTTAATTGGGAGCTGGCTTACAGTTTTGGAGGGTGAGTCCACGCAGCAGGCAGGAAAGCGTGGCCCCGGAGCTGTAGCTGAGATCTTACATCTAATCCACAAGCACAAGACTGGACCTCTCATGGGCTTTTGAAACCTCTCCCAACAAGGCCACATGGCCCAATCCTTCTCAAAAGAGTTCCACCAACTAGGGACCAAGGATTCAATTATATGAGACTATCACGGCCGGTCTCATTTGACCCACCACATCGCAGTAGCTAGGAATCCCCAGCTCAGAAGGAGATCTTTGCCAGTCGTTGAAAAGCTCAGTGCCCCCTCCCGACTGGAGTCAGGGCTAGACAGCTGAGCATTGTATTCCAGATGTGCCCTTTAGGGACTCGGCCCTGTGCTGGATGTCCTACATAGGTTTTTCTTGAACCTACTCAGGAGCCCAGGGAAACTGGCGTTGTGACTTCCATTCTGCAGTGAAAAGCTGGAGGCCCAGTGAGGTTAAGCATTCCATCTTAATTTCCTAGCTCAAAACTGGTGGGACTGATCGCAGACACAGTCCCAAGTTTCTCCCGCTCCACACTGCCGCCTTCAAATCACATGACTGTGTGCCAGGTGGTGGTGGGTTCCAGGGAGGAAAACATTAGGATAAAAAGTTACATAAAGCAGTTCTGACAATATGTATGTCAGGAAAGCAAATGTTCTCTTTATACCGAAGCAAGTAAATGCGTAGCATGAATTCTAATTGGTCTTAATAATAAAAACCCAGGGTCAGATATAGGGGTTAATGCTGAAGATGAGAGAAGCAGAGCAGCCAGCCACCAGAGAGGTCTGTAAAAGAACTCTATCAATGCTCAGTCTGAAGGGGCAATCCTGTCCTCAGACTGCATCTCCAGACAGTGTCTGTCTCCACCAAACCTCAGACTGCACAATTCCTGTCTCCTCCTGCCTTATATTCCTCTCTCTGCCCAGCCATATCACTCCTGTCTCCACCTCCCTAGTGCCAGGATTAAAGGCATGGGATCCCAAGTGCTGGGATCATCTTTGCACGAGCTCTGTTTCTCTTTTAGACAGATTCAATCTCATGTAGCCCAGGGTGGTCTTGAACTAACAGAGATCCCTCTGCTTCTGTCCCCAGAGTCCTGGGGTTAAAGGTGTGAGCCTCCACTCCCTGGTCTCTAGTGGCTTAGCTCTGTACTCTGATCTTCAGGCAAGCTTTATTTGTTAAAACATAAAAGCAAAATATCACTACATAAATGCACTAAAAGGACCAAAGAATTGTGTTACACTTGAATCTCTCTCTCTCTCTCTCTCTCTCTCTCTCTCTCTTTTTTTTTTTTTTGGTTTTTCGAGACAGGGTTTCTCTGTAGCTTTGGAGCCTGTCCTGGAACTAGCTCTTGTAGACCAGGCTGACCTCGAACTCACAGAGATCTGCTTGCCTCTGCCTCCCAAGTGCTGGGATTAAAGGCGTGCGCCACCACTACCCGGCTTGAATTTCTCTTTTCAAAGTTTGTTTTTATGGTGCTGAACCTGGGGAGTTGAACCTGGGGCCTCACCCATGCTAACTCCCATTCCTGTGCTTAAATCTCTCAGGAGGACCAATGTTTGAACCACACCATTTAATCATCCAATTGCATTTTATTTATTTGTTTGTTTTTATTGAGAAAGTGTCTCTCTAAAATCTTGACTGGCCTGGAACTCATTATTTAGACCAGGTGGGCCTGGAAACTCACAGTGATCCACCTGCCTCTGCCTCCCTCCCAAGTGCTAGGATTAAAGGCGTGTGCCACCATGCCCAGCAAGTCATCCAATTTTGACATTAGAGTTCAAGTTTACATATCACAATCACTATCGCGATAGCTTGGTGGGGGGCAGATATAGAGCTAGAAAAGATGCAAGCGAGAAAGGAGGGACTGCGTGGGTTAAAACGATCTGGCGCCCGTCCTGTGTAAGCCCTAATATCAAACGTCGTTTGACCAGGGCTGGACAAGTTGCAGATCATCCATCTATCCGCTCCATCACTTCCCAACCTAGGAAGAGGGAAGGTTCCTCCTCCCTGGGGACCGAAGTGAGAGCGGTGGAAACCATTATCTCTCACTGAGGCAGGATGTGCGTAGGTTAATAACAGCTCCTGTATTCAAGGCACAGACCATCATGGAGCCTGGATCTCTTAAGGCATCCAGAGACATCCCTAGGAGGGAGAGAGGATGTCTCCTCATTAGAAATGGCCATCTGGAGAGATTTTAAAAGTCAGCAATTGAGCTGATAGTATGAACCTGGCTCTGGCTTTCTGGTATGCTGTCCCGTTACTTCCTGTTCAGCTGGACCAGCACCCCCTGCCCAGTCCACCTTGCAACCTCCCAGCTGCTCTTCTGCCTCCTCCAGGCCATGGTCATGACTCCACCCAGCAGCCAGCAGGATGAATACTCATCTAAACACAAGGGTTTCTTGCTCAGAATGCTGGGTTGAGCACCCATTGCTCTTGGGATGAGATCCAGTCCTTTCCCACAGCCCGGGGAAGCTGCTGTTCTCCTCTGTTCTCTGCCCATTTTGCCTGCATCTCCCAAACATCTCCCCTGCTGCTGCCATGCCGCAGCCACACCAGCTGGCCGGATGCTTTCCTCCTGAAACCTTAGAGTAGCCCTTCCACAGGCCTGTCCCTGGCTCTTACTTGGCTCTCACGTCTCAGAGTAAAAGTCAAGTCCTCAAAGAAACCATCCCTGCACCAGGAGCCTCCTAAAACAGACTCTGGTGTCACCTTGTCTTTTTGTTGTTGTTGTTGTTTTGTTTGTTTTTCGAGACAAGGATTTTCTGTAGCTTTGGAGCCTGCGCTGGCACCTTGTCATTCTTGTTACCATGCTCAGCACAGTTATTCCTATGTGATTAATCGTATTCGTTAAGTTTCTGTTCCCTCAACTAGGAACAGAATAGAAGCCCTAAGCAGGAGAGCACCGGCCGTGTCTCCAGCACCTAACACATCATTTTCCACAAAAGTAACACAGAACTAACCATGGGGAAGAGGACAAACTGTACAGTCTCCATGTCTGTCAGGACCCCCAAGGTTTTAAGAGTCACCCATGGATCTTGGGAGTAGGTCCCAGGTCCAGGGCATGGGAAACAGTCTGCCGTCAGACACTGAGGTCCCTAGAGGGAATCAGAGTTTAATCTAGTTCAATTCTGTTGTTGTGTTAAAAATGCCCCGAAAGAAGGCAACTTGATCGGGGGAGACATGTTTATTTCTATTTCCAGCTCCAGGCTACTGTCTGTCACTGAGAAGCAAGGTGATAGGAACTTGAAACAGCTAGTCTTGCCACTTTCATAGCCAAGAACAGCGAGAAACAAACACATGCTTGCTCACGCTTCGCTAGGTTTTGGCTCTCTTACACAGCACAGGGCCACCGCCTAGGGAGCAGCGCTGCTCACAGCGATCTGGTCCTCCTACATTAATAAGCAGTCATCCCCCACAGACGTGCCCGAGGATCAACCTGATCTAGATACTTCCTCATGAAGACTTGGAGCTGGAGAGGTGGCTCAGTGGTTAAGAGCACTTGCTGTCCTTGCAAAGGGCCTGGGTTCGGTTCCTAGCACCCACACGAGAGCTCACAAGTGTCTTCTGGCTTCCATGGGCACTACACACACAGTGTGCTAATATGTATGTGGGCAGAACTGAGTCTTTTCCAGGTGATTCTGTATTATGTTTGTCAAGTTGGCCATCAGCACAGTGTGGGGTTTGGTGTTGGGTGTGAGTGGATGGGAAGGAGCAGCAGCCAAGTAACCGTCAACAAGAATGAAAGAAAAGTAGACGTCGACATTAAACACAGTGACCACTAAAAACGCAGGCAGATCACACCTGACTGGCCTATGGTTAGTCTAATCTTATGCTCAGTCTCCTCTTCTTAAAAATGGTGGAAAGCCCGGTGCAGTGGTACACACCTTTAATCACAGGACTCAAGAGGCAGAGGCAGTTCAAGGACTGAGTTCAAGGACTGACTGGTTTCCACAGTAGTGCCAGGCAGACCAGGGATACACAGTGAGACTTTCTCAAAAACAAAAGTTGGTGCTAAAAATAGTGCTGTCCTTGTTGTTGTTGTTGGTGGTGGTGTTTTTCAAGAGAAGTTTTCTCTGTGTCACCCTGGCTGTCCTGGAACTTACACTGTAGTTTAGGCTGGCCTTGAACTCAGAGATTCGCCTACCTCTGCCTCCCAAGTTCTGGGATTAAAGGCCTGCATCACCATGCCCAGCTAATAGGGCTATTCTTAAATAATGTAATAGTGATTAAACAAGATATATATATATATATATATATATATATATATGTAAAAGTTGTAGCCCGGGTGTGTTGGTTTGAATAGGAATGGCCCCAATAGACTCATGTGTTTGATTGCGTGGTCCATAGGGAGTGGCACTATTAGGAGGTGTGGCCTGGTTGGAGGGAGTGGGCTTTGAGGTCTTCTATGCTCCAGCTAAGCCCAGCGTGGGATGCAGCCTCCTTCTACTACCTGTGAATCAGTATATAAAACTCTCAGCTCCTTCTCCAGCACCATGCAGACATACTTCTTGCCACACTGAGAAAGAACTAAACCTCTGACACTGTAAACCAGCTCAAGTTAGATGTTTTCCTTTACAAGAGTTGCCGTAGTCATGGTGTCTCTTCACAGCAATGGAATCCTTAACTAAGACACCAGGTGTTCTGGAATATACCTCTGAGCCCCGCACTTGGGACATCGGGGTAGGAAGACAGAGAGCTCCAGGCCTGGGCTACATTGCATATCTTTGTCTTAATGAAACAAAGGTGGGCTGGAGAGATGGAGGCTCAGTACTTAAGAGCACTGACTGCTCTTCCAGAAGACTGGGTTGGTTAGATTCTCAGTGCCCACATGGTGGCTCACAACCATCTGTAATTCTAGTTCTAGGGAATCCAGTGCCCTCTCTGATCTCTGTGGGCACCAGGCACGCATGTGGTACATGCAGGCAAAACACCCATGCACGCAAAATAAGAATAAATCCACCTAAAATAAGCTTAGGAAGAAAACGAAGGCTTAGAATGTGTAACTCAGTGGTAGTGCACACTCCAGCACATTCAAGGCCTCGGAACCAATCTCAGATCCCCAGCACTGATCGAGGGGTCGAGGAGAAGCGTCTAGAGCAATGCCTCTGACAATAGAAACCAACCAAACATGTTGTTGTTATTGAAGATAAAGTTCACCAGGGGCAACACTATCAAACACCGGAACCGTGATGCATTTTGCAGATGTACCCCACTTAGGGCTTCATTTTAATTGCATCAAACCTCGAGAGTTATTTGTAGCTGATACCGTGGAGTACATCAGCATTAAACGTCTCTTTCTTCAAGAGAATCAACACTGTTAAGTTAGCTGGGTCATTTTGGAAGAATTTGGTTTCTTTCCATTTTGATAATAATACCGACTGTTACTGGGCAGTCATGGTGCACACCTTTAATCCCAGCACTCAGGAAGCAGAGGCAGGCGGATCTCTGAGTTCGAGGCTGGCCTGGTCTATAGAGTGAGTTCCTCCAGGTCAGTCAAGGCTACACAGAGAAACAAAGCAAAACAAAACAATGAAACAAAACCCCAACTGTTGAGTTTGTAAGGCTTGGGCAGGCACAGGTGGACCCTGGGCACTGACTTAAAATTCTCCTAAAGGCTCTTGTTAGGCAGCTGGGAGCCTTGAACTAGACTCAGGCAAAACAGAAGCAGCAGAGCTGCCTCGGTTTACCCTTTTCTCACATTATTTGTTTGCTCTCCTGAGGTCCCTGGTACCAGGAGACTGAGGGACTTTATCATGCAAGACAAGGTTGGCTTCTGTCCGCTCAGAATCCACCGGGCAGCCAGGAAGACAGGGAAGTGAAGAATTAAATTGTGGCCAGAAAAGGACCAGGTCACAAAGAAGCTTCAGGAAACATGCCTACCCCTTGAGCCCCTCCCTTTCCCTTTGGAACCTTGTTCATTAGAGCTGCATGCATGTGCAGGCATGAGATGCTATTTATGGATCAGAGGCGACTTACCAGAGGCTATACCCATAAAGAAAAATGACCCCCTCCCGTAGCCCCTTAGCTAAGGGTAGAGCTTCAAATGCTTCACCCTCCTCCATCCAGGCTGGAGTGTCGACTGACTTGGTTTTGTTGTTATTGTTTTGGTTTTTGTTTATTTTTGTTTTTCGGGAAAGAGTTTTTTTCTGTGCTGCTTCAGAGCCTGTCCTAGAACTCCTGAGTCTGAAAATCCCCAGAATCCCTAACAGGAGAACATGGAACGTAAAGCATGGCACAAAGCCTTGTGGGATGTGCTGTTGCCATAACTCTCTGTCTCTGTTCTTTCCCAGGTCCAAGTGGGTTCCCCGAGGAGACTACATCGCTTCCAACACAGACGAATGCACAGCCACTCTGATGTACGCCGTCAACCTAAAGCAGTCTGGCACAGTTAACTTTGAATACTACTACCCAGACTCCAGCATCATCTTTGAGTTTTTTGTAAGTGCCTAGCCTGGGGAAAGGGAGGAGGGGTTTACAGAGAGGTCAGGAACCTCTGAGGTTCAGATTAATTTATAGGAATCAATCACAATTATAGCCGTGTTGGGGGAAGTGTTTTGGTTTTCACTCTAGAGAAAGCTGTGAGCAAAATGGGCTGAGGCCTGGGGAGCTGAGGAGAAAAGGCACAAGGCAAAGGACGCAGATGGTGAGGACAGAGCCTGTGGATTTCCTAGACGTTCCATCCTGTTCACCCTTGTTATGACATGCAAGTGGCTGAATTGGAAATTCTTTCTCTGGGGTCAATGTTCAGACATTGCTGAGTGTAGCTTACTTATCTGTTCTCGGTTTGGGAACTGGCAGCCCCTCTCTCACGAGATCAGTGTTGTAGAACATCAGGAAGCAGGGAGTGAGGTCCTCATCTCCTCAGGAGGCTGAGCCTCTCATCCCAAACCCCTTCTGCCTCAGGTCCAGAATGACCAGTGCCAGCCCAATGCTGATGACTCCAGGTGGATGAAAACTACGGAGAAAGGATGGGAATTCCACAGTGTGAGTACCACACCAGCGGCCCTCACGGTCCCGGAGGAGGGGCCAAGGGCCCTAAAGGGAAGCTTCTGCTCCAGCGCCCATGGAGGGAGGAGTCCTCTCCTCGTGGTTGATGGATTAGGCTATATGGTGGCCAGTTTGCTCCTGTGGCTTCATCCCAGGAGCCAGCGTTGGGGCTGGGTTTTCTGTAAAACCAGAGAATGATCGAATGCCAGTCTCCCTTACTGTCAATCCCTCTGGTCCAATAAGAAATGCTTGTAGTATATATGATGCAAGGACCATGTGTGGAGGACCAGAGAAGTGTGGGAGAGGGTTAGAAAGACAAAGCCTCAAGAGGCCATGCTGAGGAAGAGGAAGGAAAGGGTCAGAGTAGGCTCTGCTTAATCAGCGAGGGACCAGTGAGGTAAATTAGCAATGCCTGTCTTTTTTTTAACACCTACCTTATGTCTTTTTTTTTAAAGGTTGAGCTAAACAGAGGCAATAATGTCCTCTATTGGAGAACCACAGCTTTCTCAGTGTGGTCCAAAGTGTCCAAGCCTGTGCTTGTGAGAAACATTGCCATAACAGGTACAGAGAAAAGGCTCAGATCTGGGATCTGCTGCTGGCTTCCTGGACTCTTGGCTTCTAGGTGAGGGTGGGCATTGGTCCCCAGGGCCTTGGTGTCTGGGATCAATCTTGATTTTCTATGCCATTCTTTCTCCCCAGGGGTGGCTTACACTTCGGAATGTTTCCCCTGCAAGCCTGGCACATACGCCTCCAAACAGGGCTCCTCTTTCTGCAAGCTTTGTCCAGTCAACTCTTACTCCAATAAAGGAGAAACTTCTTGCCATCCATGTGATCCTGACAAATACTCAGGTGATGTTTGGGGGAGCAGGATATGGAGGAGGAGTGGGTACCAGTGAACATGCAAAGGAAAGCAGGAGACACATCCTGTTGGCCTATTACTGAAGACAATAATTCTTTGTTGATTTTTGTTGTTGTTGTTTTCTTGCTTGCTTTGGTAGGGAAAGGGGTATTAAGATATGTTGTTGGAGGCCACTGTTCATTTCATGGCCTCCCAGACTCCCGAAATAATCACACAGAAGCTTTATTATTTGCAATACTGTTTGGCCAATAGCTTAAGTGTATTGCTAACTAGCTCTTACACCTAGAACTAACCCATTTCCATCATTTTATATTTTACCATGAGGGTTATGGCCTACCGGCAAGGTTCCACCTGACAGCTCACATCTTTCCCCCTCTGGTGGCTATATGGCATCTCTCTACTCTGCCTTCTTTCTCCCAGCATTCAGTTTAGTTTTCCCTGCCTAGCTCTGCTCTGCCTTGCTGTAGGTCCAAAGCAGTTTCTTTATTCATTAATGGTAATCACAGAATACAGAGGAGAGTCCCACATGAAAGATAGGATCTGTTTAGCCCAAACTGGCTTTAATCTCAAACCTCAGTATGTAGCAGAGATTAGCTTTGAATTTCCTTCTTTTTTTCTTTTTCTTTTCCTTTTTTTTTTTTTTTTTTTTTTTGAGACAGGAGCTGCCTGGCACTCACTTTGTAGACCATGCTGGCCTCAAACATACAGAGACCCACCTGCATCTACCTCCTGAGTGCAGGTATTAAAGATGTGTGCCACCAGGCCCAGCTTGCCTTTGAATTTCTTTTTTTTTGTTTTGTTTTGTTTTGTTTTTCGAGACAGGGTTTCTCTGTAGCTTTTGGTGCCGGTCCTGGAACTAGCTCTTGTAGACCAGGCTGGCCTCAAACTCCCAGAGATCTGCCTGCCTCTGCCTCCCGAGTGCTGGGATTAAAGGCGTGAGCCACCAACCGCCCGGCTTGCCTTTGAATTTCTGCTCCCTCTGCTTTTACCTCCCAAGTATTGAGATTATAGGCAAATGTCACCATATATAAAAAAAGCTATTCAATTTTTATTTTTGATGGTAAGCAGTAATTACATATTTACATATGTATCAATGAACCAGCCTGCTTCCATCTTGGACTTGGAAGTCATCTTATAGTAAAGGTAAACTAGGTTCATTCCTGTTGATGATTAAATTGCTGTTTCTCAAAGACTGAGCTATGTCCCACCTGTAACCTTAACTACAATGGTTCTGTACTGCCTCATCCAGGAAATGACAACCACATCTTTGTTTCAAAAGTCATCAGACCACCTTGCAAGCCTACCTTTGATCAAAGGGTTATTATGACCACCTGTTGTTATGACCGCCTTGTTATAGTCTGCTTCTGTAACTCTGCCTATTTGCCTGCCAAATCCTCCATCTGAAAACCCCTGCTCCTGAGCTATAACCATTATCCTGCCCATGTTCAATGCTGACTTCTTGAACCCCGCCTCAGAGAGAGAGAACCCATGTGCCCAAATTTTAAAAAGCTTGCTTTAATTAATTTGGCCATGGTGATGGGATGTTGGTCTCTCTCCTTGAGTCTTTGGGATTAACAGTATGCGTGCAGTACAGTGTGATATTTCAATACATGCCTACCTTGTGGAGTGATCAAACCAGGCCACAGTCATCACAATTTGGCAACAAAGGTTGAAGAAAGAAGTTGGGATCTTTGGCCAGTCGAAGTGATATCCACTGAACACAAGGCAGACTTTTTCTCTTGTTTCTTTTGTTTTGTTGAGACAAATCTCAATGCTCTAAAGGAAAGTGGGGAGAGAAGCCTCCAAAAACATCCTGATTTGAAGAAAGAGGACCTGGGGCTGGAGAGACGGCTCAATGGTTCAAAGAGGGTACTGCTCCTGCATATGACCTGAGTTAGGTTTTCAGAGCCCGTGACACCCATGTACGGCAGCTCATAACTGCCTGTGATTCCAGCTCTGAGGAATCTGATACACTCCCCTGGTCTTCCTGAGCGCTGCGCTCACATACAGGATCCCAACCCACAAAGACACATCTTTTTTAACTTAATCTTTTTTTTTAAGAGAAGGAAAAGACAAGACCTGGTCATGTAAGAATATGTCAAAACACTGTTGTAAAGTAGGTACTAGCACCAAAGAGCACTCTGCTTACGCAGCCCAGTGATGGACACCAGGTCTAAACTCCAGAATTGGCTATGAAACAAGAAGGAAGGGGAAGGGGTCTGGTCTGCTCTTTCCCCTAGGAACCCTCATTAGGACTCTTTCTTCCCCTTCTTCTACAGCACACGACCCATTTGCATAGCTTCTCCTCCCCACATAATAATCCCCCCCCCCATGTGTCACTCAGGTGGTAAGATGTGTGGTTGTTAGCCCAGGACGGGCTGACCTGTGGCTCGCTTGCTGTTATGCTCCTGATACAAGAGCCCTATTTTTCTGCACAGATCTTGCCAAATGTTGTGTAGTTTTTCAGTCAGACAAGAAAGTTTAGATCTGGGAGGAAGTTTCTAGCCAAACATCTAAATTCCTGTTTTTCCACTTTAATTTTTATTCCTCTTCCCTTCTCCACCTCTATCAATGGTGTCTTTGTTGGTCTCTCATTGGCTCGGTTTCTAACTCAGCAATTGTGCAATGGTTTGAATGACAAGGTAGTTGTAGAAAAACTGTGTTTTGGCCAATGCTGTATAGGCTGATTTCTGTCCAAGCATTGTCGTGAAATTGTTAATCAAGGAGCTGAATTCTTAAAGCTCTTCTTTGCCAGCTGGGATCTTACGAGATGAATCTGCAGTTTCATGGGGACAAGATATTTGGGGTGGAAACATAGGTGAAACTAGAAGGTTCATGGGGTAATTTAGCATGATAGCTCCGGTCAACTCCTTTGTGCTATGTTAAATGCTAGCAGTCCATTTTCTAATTGAAGCCCATAAGGTTTAAGGGCAGGGTCTCCAGAACACACTTGCTGGGTTCAAATCTCAGCTTCACCACTCACCTAGGTGCGGTAGTACTTTCTCGTCAGGACCACCAGCCCAAAAATAGGAGACTTATTATTAGGAGACCTATTATTATTATAAGGAGACTTATTATTAATTAGGAACGCTTGGCTTTACCTTAGTCTTGCTAGTTCTTATAGCTTAAATTAACCAATATTTTTAAATCTACATTCTGCCGCATGGCTTGTTACCTCATCTCTGTCTGTACTGCACATCCCGCTCTCTCTGCATCTCACTTGCAAATCTTGTGCGTCTAAATTCCTCCTCCTTTTCCTCTCTCTCCCTGGAAAGCCCGCCTATGCTCTCCTGCCTAGCAACTGACCATTCAGCTCTTTATCAAACAAATCACAGCAATTCTTCTTTACCCAACACTTAGGGCCTGTCGCTTGTCTTTGCTGCAGTTTCTATATACATTTCTAGTGGAAGCCCAAGAAGCAACGGTGCCTCCATTTCTTTATCTCTAAAACAGAAGTGACAGTGATTGTATCTACCTCATGGTGACAGTGTGGGGACTGGCTAATACAGAGAAGGATCTAGAAATGGGCCTAGCAGTTTGTAATTGCTATTTTGTCTTTTAGTTTTTCAAGACAGGATGTCTCTGTGTAGCCTTGGCTGTTGTGAAACTCACTCTGCAGACCAGGCTGACCTCGAACTCACAATGATCTGCCTGCCTCTGCCTCCTGACTGCTGTCTAATTGCTATTTTTCAAAATTTTTTTCTTGTAATGTTGGGGATAGAACTCAGAACAGTGTACATACTAGGCAAGCCCTCCTCTACTGAGTTCTAACCCTAAGCACTGATCTATCTATCTATCTATCTATCTATCTATCTATCTATCTCATGGGGGGAGGCATGTGCATGAACATGTGTGCATGCCGCTGCACACATGTGGAGGTCAGAGAACAACTTTCAGGAAGGAGCCAGTCCTCTCCTGCTATATGGATCTCAGGAATCAGACTCAGGTGGTCAGTGTGGTGATCTCCTGTTCGCCTTGACCCCTGAGCACTAACCTTATTAATTCATGCTTCATGAAGGCCTGTCCATATTCCCACCTCTTCTAATATGAAAATGTTCTCACCGCAGCTTACAATAATAGGTCACGTGTATAGAAGTTCACATTCAATGCGACTTTATCTCATTTATTACTCAGAGCCTAACATGGGAGTGAGCTCCCCATTTACAAATGAGAGGTGAGTTCCCAGAGGCAGAAGGGCCCACCAAGAGTCTGAGCTGGTAGGAGCTGAGCCTTAATGTACCTTGGGTCCTGTGTCTGCTGAGGAAATGGGTCCCAGGGAGAACACCGTACTGGAAGTGGAGTGAAAATATTGGCAGGAGAAGGGAGGCACAGAAGGAGGACCCCGGCCCGGAGGTAAAGGCCTTCTTGCATCTTCCCCAGGAACAGTCCCCTCAAGCCACGCGCACTCCCTCAGCCGACCAAACATGTAGGTGACTTTTTCACACTTGACTAATGCCCAACTTAAACCCTTTGGTTTCCTAGACTTGAGCTAGAAAAGCGAGGTCTGTCTCAGCATTCGAGTTAATCATTTATGAAAGGCATTTTCTCAGTGGTCTGTGTGTAAACAGCTGGGCCATTTCTGCTAAAACAGACCTGGGGTGTCAGGTTAAGCAAATGTTTAATCAGCAGAACAAAGGTCTTTGTGCCAAATACACCTTCTACCTTGTGCTCTGCCAGGTTTGATACACAAGGCCCTGGGAACTGGCACGTGTTCAGCACCTCCCCCAAATCTCCCCTGGCCCAGTCAGTCAACAGCCTCCGAATTGGGCCTCCTGCTTGTTTACCCAATAAATGAACTGAGAAGATTCCAGCTGTTTCCCAGCCCTTCCTTCCTTCTGTCCTGCCTAATGAGACAGGGACAGAAGAGGTGGGGAGATGTTCAGCCTCGGGGACTCCCAGTGCAGGTCGACAAGGCACCCTTTGCAGAGTTTCTGATGCAGGAAGTTGTCTGGGAGAAGGAAGGAACCAGCTGAGGAATGAGGCCTCTTTAGAAGGTGGGGAAGAGGTTCCTAAACCTTAGTCAATCTCCTGGTTTGTTGGAATTTTTTTGGGACTACCAACTAACTCCCAAAGAAAGACACAGTGATTTATTATTAATTACGAGTGTTTGACATTAACGCAGGCTTGTCCCATCAGCTCTTTTAACTTAATTCAACCCGCTCCTATTCATCTACGTTTTGCCTCAGGGTTTTTTACTTTGCTTTGATTCCGGATGTTCTACTTTCCTGCTTCCTCCCTGTCTGTCTGGCCCTCGGTGTCTTCCTGGTGTCTCTTTTTCTTTCTTTCCCCTTTTTGAGCCTAAATTCCTCCTCTTAGTTACTCTTCTTGCCCAGAAGGCCTCTCTCACTTTTGGCCATTCAGCTTTTTATTAGATCAGTTGGGTGCCTTAGGCAGGCAAGGTAAAACGGCAACACATCTTTACATAGGTAAACAAATGCAGCACATCTTTGCATAGGTAAACAAATATTTCATAACATTTTCCCTTTTTCGGCTAAATAAAAAGAAAGGTTTTAGCATTAACATAGTAAGAGTACATACAATAAGCATTTTCACTTCATCTGAAGTTTCTACTTACTGTGCCGGCTGCTCAAGTGCTCTGCTCAACAGTAGCGCCTCTCAAAGGAGCTGTATCTATTTTTTTTTGTTTTTGTTTTTGTTTTTGTCTCCCCCCCCCCCATTTTTTTCTCCAGCTTTCTCAGGCCCTGTGTGGAAATTCCAGCCCCACACTTGGCACCATCCTAGGGCAGTTCTTTTTTTTTTTTTTTTTTAAGATTTATTTATTTATTATGTATACAACATTCTGCCTCAATGTATGCTCGCACGCCAGAGGAGGGCGCCAGATCTCAGTACAGATGATTGTGAGCCACCATGTGGTTGCTGGGAATTGAACTCAGGACCTCTGGAAGAGCAGCCAGTGCTCTTAACCTCTGAGCCATCTCTCCAGCCCCCCACCCCCACCCCAGGGCAGTTCTTAAATAAAAAGAATGTGCAGGCTTGCAGGCCATAATAGCGACTGCCATTTCTTTTTAATATAAAAAAATCTATTGTTTATTTATATGTATGTGTGTGTATCTTTGTGAATGTATCTGCACCTACATGTAGGTTCCCAGCGAGTTCAGAGAAGATCCTCTGTAGCTGGAGTTGAAGGCGGTTATGCCCTGCTCAGTGTGGGTGGAACTGAACTCTAGTCTCCGAAAGCACAAGTGCTGAGCCATTCCCTCAGCTCCCAACGCTGACATTCTGAGAGTGTCTGCATACAGCGGGCCAGGCGCGTGCTGGCTCCCTGGCTGTAGTAACACCACTGTTACTCCTGCTCCTGGGATGAGGGAGCTGAGAGAGGTTAAGTAATTTGCCTAACATGACACAGCTACTAAATAACGAGTCAGGATCCAAACCTAGATCCGCCTCGCTTGCAATCTCGCTGGATGACACCATGCTGCCTATCAAGTAATATGAGATTTCTTTTAAGCGTCCTTCCTCAATATCCAGGAGAGGCTGCCTCACCCTTATGAAATGCTTCTCTGCAGAGGACACAGCATTCATATTAGAAGTGGTGGATGCAGCAGTTAGGGGAATTACAATCCCATAAAGCAGTGTGTTCTTACTCATTTTTTCTCTCAAGTGTGTGTGTATGCACACGTCTATGTGTTCATGTGGGGGGGGGGGCACATGTGCGAATGCAGGTTTGCGCCTGCAATCCTAGCCCTCCGAGACGCTAAAGCGGAATTGGTTCAAATCTAAGGCCAGCCAGGACTTCACGGTGAGTTTCAGGTCAAGCTATCCCACCCCCTTCCCTCCCCCCCCCCCAAAAAAAAGGAGGAGGAGGCAAACAATAAAAACAGAAAGCGAATGCTTTCTAGAAGTCTGTGTAGTGACACACCCATGGCCTGGGGCACTGCTGGCCACTAGCCAGTACCCAGGAGTGGCTGGTGTTAGTGTAAGAGCTGGGCTGCTCTCTTGTATAACTTGAAATATTTTTTTTCTTCCCTTGGTCCTTCAGAAAAAGGATCTTCCACCTGCAAAGCGCGCCCAGCCTGCACAGACAAGGATTATTTCTATACCCACACAGCCTGTGATGCTAATGGAGAGGTGGGTAGCACACTTGGAGCCCCCCCTCCCCCCCCCCCCGTTCCCTGTTCCTTAGACACAGTGAAACTGACACAAGAGAAACCCCCACCAACCTGCACGATGAACCCAGGCTAGTGGGGGGGGGCAAAGGACATGGCTTCGAGTTCAGGTAGGACACTCTTTCTGCCCGTGTGTCACTCAGCATTGACACGTGTTCTTTTTCAAACCCACCCCGTTCTCTTTTGCTTGGTTTCTCTCCTTTGCTCACCCATGGGCCCCACCTGCCCATCCCCACCTGCTGCTCTCCACAGAGACCCAGTCTCGTGTGCTCGCTGCTTCAGGGGAGAGCAGAGGACATCTCTTCCCACTTCCAACTCCCTGGAGAATGGCCTAACCGGTTCTAGTGCCCACAGTTTCTCCCCAGCCCCCACCCACACTAGACTTCCTACCCCTGTAGTCTGGTTGTCTCTGGGCTGACAAGCAATGTTTCTGTGAACTGATGCGTCAGGTTGTGAACCAAAGGCCACTGAGGCCCGGCGGTGGTGGCGCACGCCTTTAATCCCAGCACTCGGGAGGCAGAGGCAGGTGGATCTCTGTGAGTTCGAGACCAGCCTGGTCTACAAGAGCTAGTTCCAGGACAGGCTCCAAAACCATAAAGAAACCCTGTCTCGAAAAACCAAAAAAAAAAAAAAACAAAGGCCACTGAGATACAACTCCACACTCACAGAGCTCCCAAGGGCAGCAGGGAGGCGCCAGACAGTGGGATTACAGCACTTGGTCTACAGAGCGAGTCCCGGTATGGCCAGGGCTGCACAGAGAAACCTTGTTGAAAAACAAAACAAAACCAACAAACAGACAGAGGAGAAAGAGGATCCCACCACCATGAAGCAATGGAGGGGACATGTAGGGCCTGGAAGAATCCTAAAGAACAGAACGAGCCGGAGGAGCCGGAGAAAGCCTTTTTGAAAATGCTAATCAACAGTCACAAATATTGAGAGGGGCAAGTGGAGTTTTGTTTTGACTGTTTTGAAGTAGTCTCATTATATATACAGTGCTAGCCTAGAACTTAGAGCGATCCTCCTGCCTCTGCCTCCTGAGCACTGGGATTAAAGGTGTGCATAACCATGCTCGACTGATAAAAAGATTTTTATTTTTGGCAAGAGTATACAAATCTTTACGGGAGACAACTGGTCACCACCTCCTCTATCACAGAACCCTGATTAGATGCACCCTTCCTCCTCTGGCTAACATTGTTTGGCAGACAGTCACTGTGGCAAACATGTGGCCAGAACAGAATTCTCTACTGTTTCTGGAGTTCTCATCCTGGGCCAGATCTCTGGTATCCTCCAACCCCCATGTTCTGCTTTGAAACAGGGTCTACATCCCACCCATGCTGAATCTTGCTTACTTCATGTTTGCAGACACAGCTCATGTACAAATGGGCCATGCCAAAAATCTGTGGTGAGGACCTCGAGGGATCAGTGAAGCTGCCCGCCTCTGGTGTGAAGACCCAATGCCCGCCCTGCAACCCAGGCTTCTTCAAAACCAACAACAGCACCTGCGAACCCTGCCCCTACGGCTCATACTCCAATGGCTCTGGTAACAACACCCTTGCTCTGTTTCCTACATCCTCTCCATCCTAATATTGGGGGTTGGTGATTCCCAGAGGAGCTAGCCAAGTGCCCTCTGCCCATCCTCTGAAGGCAGTGAAGGGCAGGCCAGTTCTGAGGACCAGGTTCAGGAATCTCTAGGTTAGGGTCAGATTGCCCTGTCTTCTACCTCACTGTCTCTGCGAGCATGACTCAGGCCTTGAGAGTCTCAGTCTTCACAAGAGAGGTGTCCAGGATGCGGCAAAGATGCTAACTAGAAAGTCCATGGGGCTAAGATGACCAACTGGACAGAATGGCAACCTATAAGTTACAGGACACAAGGGAGTTGGGGGAGGAGTGATGGGTACCTGCTAGAACAAATGCATTTGATGACAATGTGGGAATCCTGTGATGTACCTGAGAGAGCTTAAAAGGTGCATCAAAGCGAATGATCAGTAGGGACAGCTGGAGTTCTGGTCAGTGTGTCTAATTTAAACGGGTTGTTTTGAGTACCTCTGACCTAACTTCGTGCTGCAGCACCGCGCAGTCGGTCCACTGTTTGGCGGCCTCTTGTCTGTCTGGCAGCAGGTTCAGACACTGACCTGGTCTTGTGCTTCTTCTAGATTGTACCCACTGCCCAGCGGGAACTGAGCCTGCGGTGGGATTTGAATACAAATGGTGGAACACGCTGCCCTCCAACATGGAAACTACTGTTCTCAGCGGAATCAACTTTGAGTACAAAGTCCTGACCGGTGACTGCCTCTCCCCCCTTACCCCGGGACTGCCTCTCCCCACTTACCCCGGTGACTGCCTCTCCCCCCTTACCCCGTGACTGCCTCTCCCCCCTTACCCCGGGACTGCCTCTCCCCACTTACCCTGGTGACTGCCTCTCCCCCCTTACCCTGGTGACTGCCTCTCCCCCCCTTACCCCGGGACTGCCTCTCCCCCCTTACCCTGGTGACTGCCTCTCCCCGCTTACCCCGTGACTGCCTCTCCCCCCTTACCCCGGGACTGCCTCTCCCCCCTTACCCCGGTGACTGCCTCTCCCCCCTTACCCCGGGACTGCCTCTCCCCCCTTACCCCGGGACTGCCTCTCCCCCCTTACCCTGGTGACTGCCTCTCCCCGCTTACCCCGGTGACTGCCTCTCCCCACCTACCCCGGTGACTGCCTCTCCCCCCTTACCCCGGTGACTGCCTCTCCCCCCTTACCCTGGTGACTGCCTCTCCCCACTTACCCCGGTGACTGCCTCTCCCCCCTTACCCCGGGACTGCCTCTCCCCCCTTACCCCGGGACTGCCTCTCCCCGCTTACCCTGCGCTGTCACTCTTGGCTCTCCCACTGGGAATCATAACTCCCTTGAGAGTTCCGCTCCCTCCACGGACACGCCACCATCGTTTAGTTTCAGAGAGAGAAAGGAGCTAGGAAAAGCATATACAAGCCGGTCTTGGTGGCTCAGGCCTGTAATCTCAAGCACTCAAGAGACTGAGGCAGGAGCATTACTGCAAATATGAGGCAATAGTGAATTCCAGGCTGGTCTTAGTGTGAAATCCTTCTCAAAACAACAAAAATACTAAAAAAAGAAAGCAAAAGAGGTTGAGGCATCAGTATTACCACAAATCCTGGATAGCCTAGGCTAACAGAGTGAGATCTGGTCTAGAGAGAAGAAAGGAAGGGGGTTGGGGAGAAAGAGAGAAAGAGGGAGGAAAGAAGGTAAATAAGAAGAAAGGAAGATAGTAGTAAGTTAGTTGCCGGATAAGCATCGGGTCTGGATACCTCGCAGGACAGTGTTATTATCATATTGACCCTTCCCTCTCCTTTCCCAGGCTGGGAGGTGGCTGGTGACTACATTTATACGGCTGTTGGAGCCTCAGACAACGACTTCATGATTCTCACTCTAGTTGTGCCAGGATTTAGGTGAGGACTACAAAACCAGGGCAGCCCAAGCCAACCTGGCCTCTTCCACAGCCCACGTCCTTGAGAAGGTGACGTGGAGAGGCCTCCAGATTCGAGTTTTGTTTTCACTTCGGTACCAGTCCAGAACAGAGAAGAGCACACCATGACCACATTAACTATACACCAAGACATGTTCTTAGTTAATTTTTATTTTGTATGTGTACGAGTGTTTGCCTGCATGTATGTGTATGCCCCATGAAAGGACAGAAGGGACACTAGATTCTCTAGACCTGAAGTGACAGACAACTGCAAGCCACCATGTAGGTGCTCAGAATGGAACCCCAGTCCTTTGCAAGAGCAGCCAGTACCCGGAATCGCTGAGCAGTCTCTGTAGATCACCCCTGCACCCATGATGGTTTATTTTGAATGTCAGCTTGAGATTTGGAATCACCTAGGAGACATACCTCTACGTATGTTGAGAAGGGAATTTCTGGAAAGGTCTAAGGAGGAAGAGCTACTGTCTATGCTGGTCAGGGTCTAACTAAGGGGGAAGAGCTGTCTATGCGAGTCAGGGTCTAACTAAGGAGGAAGGGCTTTCTATGCGGGTTGAGGTCTGACTAAGGAGAATGAGCTATCTATGTGGGTTGGGGTCCTAGGCCTCAGCCTAGGAAGGAGGAAGTGAGTGGAGTGGCAGCATGTGTCTGGCTGCTACCTGACTTTGGATGCACCTGGTCACCTCATACTTCCCTGCTTCCCTCATGTGGACTGTATCCCCTTAAACTGGGAGCCGGGATAAGCCCTTCCTCCCTTAGCTGCTTCCTGTTCAGTGACTTATCACAGCAGTGAAACAAACTGATGCAGGACCCATGCCGTGTTGGTCTACCCAGCTTCTCTCACTGGCTGGCCACGTCAATCCTTCCTCCTCATGACAGCAGCGAGAGTTTTAAAGACTTAGAAATAACGTCACAGCAGGGCTGGAGAGAAGGCTCAGGCTGCTCTTCCAGAGTCCCTGAGTTCAAGTCCCAGCACCCTCATGGTGGCTCACAACCATCTGTAGTGAGATCAGATGCCCTCTTCTGGCGTTCAGACATACATGCAGGCAGAATACTTGTATACATAAAATAAATAAATCTTTAAAAAATTTTAAAGAGGGGCTGGAGAGATGGCTCAGAGGTTAAAAACATTGCCTGTTCTTCCAAAGGTCCTGTTCGATTCCCAGCAACCACATGGTGGCTCACAACCATCTGTAATGGGGTCTGGTGCCCTCTTCTGGCCTACAGGCATATACACAGGCAGAATATTGTATACATAATAAATAAATAAATATTTTAAAAAATTTAAAGAGAAAATAAGGCCACAGTACCACTTACAGTTTATTTTTATGAAATTTTAATAGATAATTTAATATGCTTTGTGTGTATGAATGTTTTACATAGATGTGTGTATATACACCTTGTGTGTGTCAGTTTGATCCCCTGGAACTGAGGCTGTGTATGCTTGTGAACCTGGGTCCTCTGCAAGAGTAACAAGCGCTCTAAACCACTGAGCCATCTCTCGAGTTCATTGTTACTTGAGGCAAGAAGATTGAGTAGGATGGTTCTTACTGCATTTTATAAAGTATGTTACCACCCTGAGTACTGTTGGGCAGCGATACTATAACGAGAGATAAAGATAATTATCACTTCCATTCGTTAGCCAAGGGAGCTACTCATTGGCCAGGTGAAGGTCATATAGCTTGGATGGCGTAGTTGGACTTAGGTCTCAATCTTTCCAACTCCTCCCCCAGGTCCCTCAAACCCTCAACTGACCCTTTCTGCTGTCTAGACTCTTTAAGTAGCCCTGCTTGGCCTTGGAGATGATCTGTAGTTGATGTCCCGCAGACCTCCCCAGTCAGTGATGGCCGACACAGAGAACAAAGAGGTGGCCAGGATCACATTTGTCTTCGAGACCGTCTGCTCTGTGAACTGTGAGCTCTACTTCATGGTGGTATGTTTCTTCTCTCAGTAGCTGGGGGTTTCTGCCGGAGGGTGGGCCCAGCTTGCCCTAGCGGTAAGGCGATGGGATGGGCGACCATTATGGTGATTCCACAGGGCACGAGCCCAGAGTGACTACCAGGGGCTCCTTAGTACTTAGAACAGATCTGACCAGTGTGACAGCACACAGGGTAGTGCCTGCTTCCTGGAGCAATGACCCCTTCCTCACTTGTCTATCCCGGGCTCAGGGCATGAACTCTAGGACCAACACTCCAGTGGAGACGTGGAAAGGCCCCAAAGGCAAACAGTCCTATACCTACATTATCGAGGAGAATGCTACTGTGAGCTTCACATGGGCCTTCCAGAGGACCACTGTGCACAAAACTGTGAGTCCCTCTCCATCCCAGGGGCAGACTGTGTGCACGGGAGGAATCTTGGTGTGAGCTCATGCACGCTTCTGAGAAGGCTTGGCGTAGCCCTCTGAGGGCTTGTAGCCTTTTCTACACGGTTTCCAGGGAAGATAGCGTTACATACCTTCAATCATCTGTCCCTCCTTGCAATCCCCAGCATGGGTGAAGCCAGATCTGCAGCTATTTTTAAGAAACACCACTCTGCTTTTCTTTCGTTTTTGAGACAGGGTCTTGGCACATAACTCAGGCTGACCTGGAACTTTGGATCTTCCAGTTTTACCCTTCCCAGAACTAGATTACCAAACCTGGCTTCTCGGGGCAGTGGTGGCACACACCTTTAATCCTGGCACTTGGGAGGCAGAGGCAGGCGGATATCTTTGAGTTCGAGGCCAGCCTGGTCTACAAGAGCTCATTTCAGGACAGCAAGGGTTACACAGGGAAACCCTGTCTCCAAAAAGCCAAAAAGAAAAGAAAAAAAAAGTCATTGTCTTTTTAAAGCTAAACCCACTATTTCTAATGTTACTAATTTTAATTAGCATACAAAGGATCATCACTAAAGAAAGTGAGAAAGATGCTTCTCAGGTTCTTCCTAGGTATCATGGGATAAGCCTTAAGAACTGGGGACGTGTCTCACTTAGTAAAAGCTCTTGCCATATGAGCCTGAAGAACCCATGTTTGATCTCGAGCACCCATGTAAAAACCAGGACATGAGACAGTTCAATGAGAGACCCTGTCTCAAAAAGTAAGGTGGGGATGGTAAAAGAATGTCTGGTGTCAGCCGGGCGGTGGTGGCTGTGCCTTTAATACAGCGCTTGGGAGGCAGAGGCACAAGGATCTCTATATCTCTATGAGTTCGAGGCCAGACTGGTCTACAGAGTGAGTTCCAGGACAGTTAGAGCTGTTACACAGAGAAACTCTGTCTCAAACCACCCCTCCCGCCCCCAAAAAAAAGAAAAAAAAAAGAAACACCAAAAAAGAAAGGAAGGAAGGAAGGAAGGAAGGAAGAAAAGGAAAGGTGGTGGACTTGTTTCTACTTCTGGCTTCCACATGCATATTCACATATGTGAACACACATGGACATGCACATATATACATGTACATATATGATGTACACACAAATAAATAAAGTAAAAATAAAATCGACTTTCTGCACTTAGAAGAGCTGCTGCTGGCTCAGGCCTCCCCTTCCTTTGACCTTGTTTTCTCATCTCCAGGGCAGAAAGTACACTAATGATGTTGCCAAGATCTACTCCATCAATGTCACCAACGTCATGGGTGGCGTGGCCTCCTACTGCCGTCCCTGCGCCCTAGAAGCCTCTGATGTGGGCTCCTCCTGCACCTCTTGTCCTGCTGGCCATTACATTGACCGAGATTCCGGAACCTGCCACCTCTGCCCCCCTAACACCATCCTGAAAGCCCACCAGCCTTACGGCACACAAGCCTGTGTGCCCTGTGGCTCCGGGACCAAGAGCAATAAGGTGCCAGCAGTCTGCCACACATGGTGACCTTTGCCCTCTGCTTGGATGGGTGCTGGGTTCTGGATGGGATTCTCGGGGGTGGGGGGCTGATACCCACATGCTATCCCTAGCAACACCCACGCCATCCCATGCTCAGGTTGTTGTGGAGGACACCAACAGGGTGTGATACCAACAAGGTGGTTGAGTTCTTAGCAGGAGGTCTTGTCTTCCCTCTGTAGTAGACAAGTCTCATCTTCCGCTAGTGGAGCCCTTGCTAGTGACCTTGAGGTCCAGAGGGCTATTTGGCCTCTGTGCAGACACCTGAAGGGAAGAAATAGTGGGGATGGGGTCTGTGGCTCAAATTCAGCCTAGTCCAATCCAACCTGTGCACACAGGAATCTGCCCCCTCTTTCTTGGGGAAGGTGAGTCAACCTTTAATGGGACATATATGTTGGCATTGCTGGCCTCCACCCAGGGCTTGGTCTGTTCTGCTAGATCTCTGCAAAGATCCCCTGAAGTTTCACATCCACAACATACCTGTACGAGCCAGGCGTGGTGGTGCATACCTGTAATCCCAACACTTGCGGAGTAGAGGAAAGAAAGTCAAGAGCTCAAGATTACTCTTATCTACACAGCAACCTTGAGGCCAGCATAGAACCAAGATTCTGTCTCAAAAAACCAAAACCTAAAACAAGACAAAACCCCAAAGACAGTACCCGTGATTAAATGGTCTGAGATACACATTTGCAGTCATAACCGGTTTGTATTTTACTGATCACCCCATGAGATCAATCTTTAAATTTGTTTATTTATTTATGAGATCAGGTCCTGTGTATTCTAGATTGACTTCAAACACGGTGTAGTCCCGAGAGTGACCTCAGATTCCAGAACCTTCTGCTTTGTTTATTTGCAAACTGTGTACGATTGTCCTACAGACCCTACCTTTTTAGGAGTGCCTGGGACATTCTCCATAGCCTTCTTTCCCAGGAGCTCCCCCTGCTGCTGTGGGAGGGAATGGCAGTGTGTCAGGCTACCTTTAATAGTCCCTAAGGCACAAGAAACAGGAAGCAAGGCCCCTCCCACAGTTCAGTTTCCTACAGAGAACCCCAGAAAGAGGAGGCAAAGCTCAGTGTGTTTTAAATGGCCACGTATGTTCTGCACATGGAAGCCTCTTTCTTGCCACTCTGGAACCCTTATTTCCGTTAGGGCCCCATTGTCTTCTGCTTGAAAGAGACGCTTGGTCAAAGAGCCCTTGCCCAGCCTGCACGAGGCTCTCGGTTGAATTTCTAGCACTACTAAAAACAAACTCAGACAGAAGTTCTCCAGTGAATACTGGCATCTGGGAACCTCAGAATTCTGCAGCGGAATATTTATGCACCACAGTAAACCACAGGTCCATTCAAAGACTTTGAGACAAGGGGACATTTCAAGGGCATGAATGAAAATTGTGTCAGACATATTGGAACAGGGATCCTGGGCCACGATAATTAATACAAAGTGGCTTCGGTCCAAGGCTGTGTGGACAGTTGCCAGGCAGATGTCCTTGTCAAAATCCTTTGTGTATATATAGGGACGTCCTTGCAGGAATATTGACGCTGGCAGTTCTGTCAGCGTCTTTCATGACAGCCACCATGGGCGATTGTATACGAACCCCCTTTCAGCCATGTTCATCTTCTGTGTGCCGTTAACTGAATGGCAAGGTAGATCCTCTCAGGGTCTGTTCCGCTAATGTCCACTGCAGTCCTTTCTTCCCTTCCTCTTTCGGTCCGCTCAGTCTGGAGCAGCTTGGCGAGATCTGTTACACCCCACTGCAGCCCTGACGCCTCAGACCGCCTGCTGACCCGACCCTTCTCCCCTCAGATCCACTCCCTCTGCTACAATGACTGCACCTTCTCCTTCACCCGAAGCAATCCCACCAGGACGTTCAACTACAACTTCTCAGCTCTGGCTGGCACCGTCTCTCTGGCAGGAGCGCCGAGCTTCACTTCGAAAGGGCTGAAGTATTTCCATCACTTCACCCTGAGTCTCTGTGGGAACCAGGTAGGCTGTGCGAGCTAGCGGCGTGAGAACCGGAAAGGGGGCTGGGATGAGAGAAGTAAGGAGGTTTAATAGTGGCAACTCTCCCTGAGGATTGCTTTTTTATTTTTGGTTTTTCGAGACAGGGTTTCTCTGTGGCTTTAGAGCCTGTCCTGGAACTAGCTCTTGTAGACCAGGCTGGTCTCGAACTCACAGAGATCCGCCTGCCTCTGCCTCCCAAGTGCTGGGATTAAAGGCGTGTGCCACCACCGCCCGGCTCTGAGGATTGCTCTTATTCCTAAAATTAAATGTGCAATAAATACTTAGGGAAATAAAAAATGTTTTAAAAGTAAGATCTTTGTTTACTGTTCCCTGAACTTCCCTCAGAGATATTAAAAATTTTCAGATTTTGGAAGCATTTCCCGTTTTGAAGTTCTAGACTGGGAATCCTCGAGTGGGGAATATGAAACCATCACACAACCAGAAAGCTTTACAAGAGAAACGCTTCCAGCCTCCAGTTATTTCTGATACCCGATACTCATCCTCTTTACACAAGAATAAGCGGAGGGCTGGGACTTGGTTGGTAAGGCACTGGCCACGCAAACAGAGGACCCTAGTTCAGATTCCGAGCACCCAGGTCAAAGCCAGGCAAGGCAGCTTGTGCCCACAATCCCGGTGTTGGGAGGCAGACAGACAAACGCCTGGAGCTTTCTAGCTGCTAATTGGTGAGCTCCAGGTTCAGTGGGACACCAAGGAAATAAGATGGCATGTGACTGAGAAAGACACCCGACTTTGGCCTCAGAAGCTTGCAGATCCGCACAGACACGCACTCATGGACACAGAGCCCTCCATCACCACCCCACATCGGACTAGGCAGAGTCAAGAACAGCGGCACACATTTGTGGTCCCACCTACTCAAGAGGCTGAGGCAGGAGGATCATTGGAGCCTAGGAAGTGAAAGTCAGCCTGGGTAACATAAAGAGATCTTGAGACCCCCTTGATCCATATGGTGGAAGGAGAGAACCTGTAAGATATCTGCTCTCCCTAAGCATGCACACGGGTTCACACTTCCACTTCTTCTTCTTCTTTTTTTAAATATGTATTTATTATGTATACAATATTCTGTCTCTGTGTATGCCTGAAGGTCAGAAGAGGGCACCAGACCTCATTCCAGATCGTTGTGAGCCACCATGTGGTTGCTGGGAATTGAACTCAGGACCTTTGGAAGAGCAGGCAATGCTCTTAACCTCTGAGCCATCTCTCCAGCCCCCACACTTCCACTTCTGACCGTATGCACACACACAAAATAAATGAACAAATGTAATTAAAAAAAACAACGTAAGGCAGAAGAGAAGCCTTAAAGAAGCAGTCTTTGGTAGCAATGCGTTGTTTTCTGGAAGCTGGATAAAATAAGCCACCCTTAGTTTCTCTACATGGATCATTTTTTTTTTGGGGGGGGGGGTCTTCGAGACAGGGTTTCTCTGTGGTTTTGGAGCCTGTCCTGGAACTAGCTCTGTAGACCAGGCTGGTCTCGAACTCACAGAGATCCGCCTGCCTCTGCCTCCCGAGTGCTGGGATTAAAGGCTTGCGCCACCACCGCCCTGCTTACATGGATCATTTTTGACATAGGCAGTGAAAATAACATGAAGGTCTTTATGAGGGGAGAATTCATCACCGGCCACTTTATGCTCCTACAACCTCAAAGCAGAACTGTAAAGAGGGATCCCGCCACTAACACTCTTGACTGATGACACGGGAGCTATAATTAACAGTGGAAAGGAACTAGCAAACCCCATTTCCACTGCCCTGGAACACCGAGCTCTAGAGCAGAGTCCGCATCTCCGTGCTGAGGAGGCCTCTGCATGGAAACAATGGATTTCTACAGAAACCGTGCCACGGTGTAAAAGAATTCAGAAAGAGTAGCGATGGGTGTCACTTGCTTTAGAAGTAAAGGCCTCTGGAGTAGGAGATGCGGTTACTGGGAAGACAGATCATGAAAGCAAAAGTGGCTGGTCTCCTGCGTGCGTGCATGCGTTAGGAGAGGTGATGTGGGGAATCCTTTTATTCCTGCTTCAGCCTCCCAGGGGAAAGGTAAACATCTGTGTGGCTAGCCATGTAAAGTTATTAAGGACTGGAGGAGCCAGGCATGGTGGGACTTAAACAGTACTGGCCCTCAGAAAGTTGGGGGGAATCTGGATCTGGAGTTCAAAGCCAGGCTATGTAGTACATTGTTTAAAAAAAAAAAAAAAAGGAAGAAAGGAAGGAAAGAGGGAGGGAGGGAAGGAGGGAAGACGGGAGAGAAGGAAGAAAGGCAACAATTTCCTTCTCTCAATACAGGTTTCGTTTTACTTTATTTTGCTCTTTCACAGAACAGAAGGGAGAGGCTGAAAACATAGCTGAGCAGTTGAACAGTCTGACCTTGAGATCATTCTCCCAGAACCTCCCTCTCCCCTAAAAGGTTATCATTTAAGACACAGCCTTAACCATTTTGAGGCCTTTAGTGTCTAGCAATCCCACCTTTTTCGGGAGCCTGAGACAGGTGATCATTAGTTCTAGGTCAGACTGGGTTATTTAGCAAAAGTTCATTAAAAAAAAAAAAAAAAAAGCCGGGCGATGGTGGCGCACGCCTTTAATCCCAGCACTCGGGAGGCAGAGGTAGGCGGATCTCTGTGAGTTCGAGACCAGCCTTGTCTACAGAGCTAGTTCCAGGACAGGCTCCAAAGCCACAGAGAAACCCTGTTCCGGAAAAAAAAAAAAAAAAAAAAAAAAAAAAAAAGTCAGGGGATTAGATGTTCTGCCTCAAGGTTCTAGGGTCCGTTTGATTCCCTGGGAGTCTCTGTCTAGACAGTGCTTCCAAGACAAACAGCTGAACCAAGGGAGAGAGGAAGAGGACATCAGTCATCCCGGATGGTCCAGTAAATATCACTGGCTTCAGGAATCGTTACATAACTCAGCTTCTGTGCCGAGTATGGACCCAGCTACAGAAGGACCCTTAATCAGCTGGTTAGCACTCCAAAGCAGCTGCTGCCACCACAGTCTAGGTGACCTAAGAACACAGGCTGGAGACTTTGGGACTAGGGTCCCGAAACTGGGACACTGACCTTATCTTTACCATCCCCAGCCCTTCCTCTGCCTTCGGTCTTCTTGATAGCGCCATTCTACTGTAACATCTGACGGGAAAGTTTAACTCTTGGGTGTTTTTTTTTAAAAAGGTCCCTTTTGGTACTTGTCTATGACCGTATGCTTTTCCCCACATTTCCCTACTAGGGGAAAAAAATGGCTGTGTGCACAGACAATGTCACTGATATCCGGATCCCTGAAGGTGAGGCCGGTTTCTCCAAGTCCATCACAGCCTATGTCTGTCAGGTGGTCATCATTCCCTCAGAGGTGACAGGCTACAAGGCCGGGGTGTCTTCACAGCCGGTCAGTCTTGCTGACCGACTTGTTGGTGAGTAACCTCCAGATTTGGCTAACCATGTGTGTGTGTGTGTGTGGTTGTATATGTGTGTGTGTGGTTGTGTATTGTCTCTCTCTGAGTCTGTATTTGTGTGCCCATGTGTCTGTGTCTCTCTGTGTGTGTCTTATTTGTCTCTCTCCCTCTCTCTCTGTCTGTCTGTCTGTGTTTGTGTGTCCATATGTCTTTGTGTGTGTGTGTCTCTGTGTCTGTGTTTGTGTATGTGTATGTCTCTGTGTGTGTCTCTCTGTGTGTTTATGTATATATGTGTGTCTCTTTATCACTCACTGTCTGTGTTTGCATGTGTGTGTGTCTGTGAGAGTGTGTGTCTCTTTGTGTATGTGTGTTTGTTTATGTCTCTGTGTGTGTTTGTGTGTATGTTTGTTTCTGTGTCTCCCTGTGTGTATGTGTATGTTTGTTTGTATGTCTCTATGTGTATATGTGTGTTTGCTTGTGTGCCTCTGTCTGTGTGTATGTGTGTGTTTGTGTGTGTGTTTGTTTGTGTGTCTCTGTGTGTATGTGTGTGTGTGTATGTTTGTTTGTGTGTCTCTGTGTGTATGTGTTTGTGTGTGTGTGTTTGTTTCCATGTCTTCCTGTGTGTGTGTGTGTTTGTGTGTCTCTGTGTGTATGTGTGTGTTTGTGTGTGTGTTAGAGGATGTGAGACTGAAATGCATACGGCCCTTTGTTTTCAACTCCATTCCATGTGCCCCTGGCCTCTCTGCTCAGCCTTGGGTTCCCTTTCGTGTGAGTTACTTAGCGATATGATGAAATGCAGATTGGTGGCTGACAGCCCTTGAGAGCAGTGAAGTAGTTGCCAGCTAATGCTAGAGAGAGAGCTAATTGGGAGCTCTGATTTGACAGGAGTGTCGACAGACATGACTTTGGAAGGAATCGTCTCCCCAGCTGAACTCTTCCACCCAGAGACCTCAGGGCTCCCGGACGTAGTCTTCTTTTTCAGGTGAGGATGAGAGACCAGGGTGAGGCCAGTGAAACCTTGGACTCTCCCACAAATCTGCACCCCTCCCTCTCTATCCACCTCCTACTTGTCAAGTCTGAGCAGGTTCTGAGGTCTAGGACTACCAGTCATCAGAGTAAATGCTGGCTGTAACTTGACCCGGGCCTTTCGCATTTTACTGGGGTTATTATGCACTGGGGTGGGGAGAAATATGGAGGATCTCCACAGACATCCCTTCCTGAAGGAGGTCCCAGCATGCCCTAGCCTTTTCTTTCTTAGGCCAGCTATGCATTGCCCGCTTGACTAGATCTCCCTGGTCCCCACTCTCTCCACATAAAAACCAAAGTTTGGCCTTCCCTGTTTGTTAAGCTAGCCCCTGAGGTCTTACTTGGCCAGTGAAGGATCACCCCATGTTGACTCCATATAATGGCTCCCCAATTACAGTGGCACAATTCCTTCCCTCATGCTGTTGGCTTTCACCGCAGATCCAACGATGTGACCCAGTCCTGCAGTTCCGGAAGATCAACCACCATCCGCCTCAGGTGCAACCCCATGAAAGCTGCTCCTGGCACCCTGCGGCTCCCCAGGTAATCCCCGGGCAGGGAGGTAACACTAGCCACAGCCTTGGACTCATCCCATCCCACGGCCGGGAGATTATTTAAAAGGGGGAAAAGATCATTGTAGATTCATGGGCCCTTGGGGACACAGTCATGGCCCCTAGATCTTAACTCAAAATAAAAAATAATCCCAGCACTTGGAAGGCAGAGGCAGGTGGATCTCTGAGTTAGACACCAACTTGGTCTACGTGTCAAATTTCAGGCCACTGGGGTGAGACGGTGAGACCTTGTCTCAAAGCAGGGGAGGGGGACAGGATATTTTGATCTGCGGATGATGTGGAAGCGGAGAAGATCTTCCTTACCATTGGATGGTCTGTAAGGAGAAAGAAAGGTTCCTTACCAATGTGAATATCACACTCAGCAAAGTACAGAGCTAACCCAGAAACCAGGTGTGGGAGTGCCTGCCTGTAATTGCAGAACTTGGGAGAGAAGAACAGAAGGACCAAGACATTTTTGCATATTACTGGGGCCATTATGCACTGGGGCAGGGAGAAATACGAAGGATCTCCATAGACTTCCCTTCGCTAAAGGAGGCCCCTTTTTATTATTTAATTTAATTTATTTATTTTGTCTAGGCCAGTGCATTGCCCCCCACCCCCGCCCCAGATAGATCTCCCTTGCCCTCACTCTCTCTACATGAAGACCACAGTTTGTGCCCCAGTTGAGGTTGCTCTCAGCTACCTAGTGAATTCAAGGCTAGCCTGGGTTACAGGAGATGCCACCTTCAAAAACAAAACAGCATCCCTCACCCCCCCAACAGACAAACCAGGGGCTGAGGAAATAGCTCAGTAGGGAAAGTGCTTGGTGCATAATCATGAAGATATAAGCTAGCTCGCTAGCCCCTAACATGCTAGGTAAGATGCTAGGCATGGTGTCCCGCTTGGGTTCGCAGTACTGGAGAGCTGGAGACAGGAGACAGGTGGATGTCCGGAGATCACTTGGCCAGCCAACCTCCCCACATCCGCATGCCCCAAGTCCCAGTGAAACAAAGTGGACAAGACATCTCCCGAGGAACAACACCCAAGGTTAACCTCTCACCTTCACAGGTCATACATGAATATGCACAGCACACGTCTATGCCCGAACTCCATCTCAACTACAATCCCTCCGCCAGGGAGCTGTAGAAAAGTGGCCACTGTAAAATGTCCACGGGGAGAACAGGAGTCCTTTAGGGGTTGGGAGTGTGCTAGGCTCAGACATCTTAAACTGAGCTCTCATTTGACGTCAGCAGAAACAGGTGGGGAAACTGGAGACCAAACTTGCAAGCCGGTCATGGTGGCTCCTCCGTACATTTCCAGCGGGTGGGAGGCCAAGACATGCATTGCTGTGTGCTTAATATCTGTTTGAACTCAAGAGTAAGACCCTGTCCCAGAAAGAAGAGAGGGAGGAAGGAAAGAGGGAGGGAAAGAGGGAACACATGAGCCACGGGCAGGTTGAGGGAAGGATTTTGGGGAGAGAGGAGATGAATTAGGCAAGAAGTGAAACGGGCATCCAAACAGACCTTCCACCAACCCATCACACGGCAACGTCCTTTCTGTTTTTGCTAGCATGTGCTCTGATGGGACCTGCGACGGCTGTAACTTCCACTTCCTATGGGAGAGTGCGGCTGCTTGTCCACTCTGCTCAGCCTCCGACTATCACACTTTCATGAGCAGTTGTGTGGCTGGGATTCAGGTAGGTCACCCTCTGCTTGGGGACATCCCCGAGAGGAGAGATGACGAGTTCTGAGGTCCCCGTTTTTTCTCTCCAACAGAAGACGACTTACATGTGGCGGGAACCAAAGATGTGTTCTGGGGGCATCTCCCTGCCTGAGCAGAGAGTCACCATCTGCAAGACAATAGATTTCTGGCTAAAAGTGGGCATCTCTGCTGGCACCTGCACTGCCATCCTGCTCACCGTCCTGACCTGCTACTTTTGGAAGAAGAATCAAAAGTACATGGTGGGGGGTTGGAGTCTGGGGAACGTCGGGGTTGGACCCTTGAGCAGGAAAAGTATCTGAGGATGTTACTCAGAATTTTCCTTGGAGTTGGCGAATGACCCTGTGATTGGCCAGAGGCTTTTAAAGACTCTCATCCATTGTAGGCCTTCATTCTCAAGCAGGGATGGCTATCTAAAATTCGCTAAAGAAAAACTAAGCCAGGTCTGGTGGTGCAGGTCTTTAATGCCTGTACTTAGGAGGGAGAGACAAGTAGACCTCTGTGAGTTTGAGGTCAGCCTGATTTGCATAATGAGACTCTGTCTCAAAAAGAAAGAAAGATAGAAAGGAAGGAAGGAAGGAAGGAAGGATCGAGTATCCTTGGGCTGAGGTTGTAGATCAGTGACAGTGCTTGCCTAGCATGCAAGACACCAGGATTCAAAAATCCAACAAAAAAAAAGGACAATATTTTTAATTTGTTGTTTTTATTAGCAATGCAAAGACAAGGTATAGAGTTACATGCCGGTAATCCCAACACTTGGGAGGTAGAGGCAAGAGAACAGTTTAGGGTCACCTTCCAGTTACATATCAGTTCTCCAGGTCAGCCTGGGCTATAAGAAACCCTGTCTCATAAAAACCAAAAACAAATAAACAGGGCATGACTTTATAATTTCAATATTCCTGTTTTGAGAAACAGCCAACCTTAAAGAAAAAACCAAGCCGGGTGATGGTGGTGCATGCCTTTAATCCCAGCATTTGGGAGGCAGAGGCGGGGGATCTCTGTGAGTTCAAGCCCAGCCTGGTCTACAGAGCAAATTCCAGGACAGGTTCCAAATGCTACACAGAGAAATTTTGTCTCTAAAAACTAAAAAAGAGAAAGAAAGAAAGAAAGAAAGAAAGAAAAGAAAGAGCCGATATTCCTTCTGTTCACCTACCCTTCATACCCTTTCACAAGGCTTCCGTCTCCTTACCTATATGACAGGAGGGGGCTATCTATTTGTTGCCCAATCGTTCCCCTCACTCCTACATTCCCGTATCTTGCCTCTTCTTCTTTCTTGTTTCACAGACTAGAATACAAATACTCCAAACTGGTCATGAATGCTACCCTCAAAGACTGTGACCTGCCAGCAGCCGACAGTTGCGCCATCATGGAAGGAGAGGACGTGGAAGACGATCTCATCTTTACCAGCAAGAAGACACTCTTTGGGAAGATCAAATCCTTTACCTCTAAGGTAGAGAGGGACTGGAAGTGAGCTGAGGGTCAGCTAGAGGGGTGGAGAGGACACTGGGACACTGAATGGCCCTGCTCCATTTAAGACCTATTCTCTGTTCCCAGCTCCCAGCACTGTCCTAGCCTCTCCACGAAACACCACCTTCTTCCTTCTGTCTTCATGTTAATACTCTCTTCCCTGGGGCCAAGGCTTCACCCTGCTCCTTCCTCCTGTGTGTTCTAGTAGATAGATTGTTAGGGCCTTTTAACTTCCAGAAGGAGTATTGAACAGTCCCCGTGTGATCATTTTACACACACACACACACACACACACACACACACACGCACACACCCAGAGAACGGTGGAGAGAGAGAAGTTTTTTGTTTTTTTGTTTTGTTTTTTGAGTGAAGGGGAGGCCGTCTCCAGGTTCAATCAGTTTCCGATAGAAACAAGGCTGGCAGAGCCTTTATCCAGTGGAGGGTGCTATCCCCACAGTGTGTGGGCCCCGTCCCGAGGGGCTGAGTCATAGCCAAGTCTAAACTGCGCCCGGTATGTAATTCTGAACTGGGCTGGCTGGCTCTGTGTGGGTGGGTTTGGTGAGTGTGAAGCTCGTAAACGCAACATAGACACCACCATCTCTGGGCGTAGGGCCAGCAGAGGGCACCCAAACAATTCCTCCGGGGCTGAACACACACCTGACTGCTGCACAAGGGAGTCTTTCAAACAGGTGTGAGTGGGGCAGGCGGGATAAGAGGACGGGAGGGGGCGGGAAGGGGTGGCAGTAGGTGTCCAATGTTTGCGTCTAATCCTTTGTGCCAACTTGTCAGGGTGACTCCCGCGCCCACTTTGCTTTTGATGTTTTCCCTTCCAACCAGTGCGAGGATAGGCATTCTGGAGACAGACCCCTTGGGTCCGTCTGGGATCTCTAGAACTAAGCAAAGATGCAAACCAGGAGCCAGGATTTTCTTCTTCTCTGAGCCTGTTCCTATGTTCCCACAAAGCCCCAAAGAGCGGGAAGTCCAGAGGGTTCCTTCTGTCACCTGTTTTCCGTTTTTCTTCTTTGTCCCCTAATTTGCTCCTGTGCAGCAGCCAGCTCCTGTCCCCCATCTCTCTTTCAGAGGACTCCTGATGGATTTGACTCGGTGCCGCTGAAGACATCTTCAGGAGGCCCAGACATGGACCTGTGAGAGGCGCAGGCCCTGCCTCGCCTGCCTCTCACCTGGGCGCATCACCCTGCAGGCCTGTGGCAACTTAGGTGCCAGCATCCTGGACTCCCCACTGCTGGGAATCTTCTCCTCATTGTGGCCTTATCAGAAGTTTGGATTTCAGACCCTTGTTTTTTATAGAGTACCCAAACCTTTCTCTCTGCTTGCCTCAAACTGACCAAATATACCCACACTTTGTGTATGGTTTCCTTGCTCGCATCTTGTCTCCTGAAACAGCCCACCCACTGGAGTTACACCCATCCGCCCATAATTCTTACAGCTCTCAAGTGAAAAGAGTTCTCTTTGAAGGATAGAATTGACCTGTGGCCTCCTGTTTGAGGGCAGGAACAGCTGAAAGTTCTTTCGGTCAGATAAAGGCCTTCGACTCGCGGTCTCTTTAGGAGAGAGGCTGTGGGTGAGGGGAGGCTGGGGACTGACGCAGTCTTCACAGTAGCCTGGGTTCATTCCTTCTGAGTAATGAGCTTGAACAGGGAGCCACGGACAGTCTGAGGGCAAGGTGAGTTGAAGCCTGTGTCACGAGAGACTGGAAAAAATACAAAGAAAGGCAAGAAAGAAGGGGTTTTTCTTGTTCTGTTTTATAACCTGAAACCTCATTTCCTTCTCTTAAACGATAAATATTTTCACTAATGACAGAGGAGATTATTTATCAAGAACTTGCCCAAAGCCCTTGTAGACCTGTTCCCACAACTGATGTTTTAGAATGTTCTTTCCACGTCCTTAGGGCACGAAAAAGAACCAGGTAAGTCCAGCTTTATCTTCTGTTGGCTCCACTGGGAAACGCCCATCTGTGGGCGCCTCAGTCCTCAAGGCCTAGGGCATCACGGGAAGGAACATCTTATTTGGAAAGAACACGGGAGAACAGGGTTTTAATGGGGGAGCACTAGAGACTCCGGCACACAATGGCATGGACCAGCTTTGGCCATGATGTCTGCTAGGTTACAGAGCTGCTAACTTCTAGATTGACCAGAAAGGAACTGCATGTAAGGCAGATGCGGTCCAGTCTTCAGGAAGGAAGAGCAGGGATGTGTTACAAGGTCTGCACCTGACCAGGACACTTGTCACCCCCAAGCCTCTGTCCTGTTCTCTTTTCATTTGTGTGCTAAAAATCTAAAAGACTCCTGGCTTCCATTTCTGGTGACACGCCTTTGAAAGGTGAGTGGACTAGTTACCGACTCACACAGGTAGGGTGGTTTCCTCTCCCCCTCTTCTCCCTTTTACTCCAGCTATAACTGATGAAGTATCTAGAAGAATTTCCAGCTAACTTTTTCCTCCTACTCCTGAGAGTTCTACTCTTTCATCCCATGCCAGAATGACCGTCTCTTGGTTGAGCCCCAGTTGCCTCATGGTCTACACCTGTGCCCTTTCCCCAGTGACAGGCAGTTGGCACAGGACAGAGGCGCGTTTCCAAGTGGTCTGTCGGCCACAAAGTGGCTTGCTCATGTGGTTATCCATGGCTGCCCTGGCGACAGTTTCGAAGGGTGAAGCTATGCCGTGGCTTCTGACCATCAAAGGCATCCACGGTGACCAGGTGCAAGTAGAAACTTTCCTTTGACCCCCCCCCCCCCAAGCTGTCCCTCATTGTGTGATCTCAGGACGTTGACCATGCTGGGATAGTCCTGCTTGGATATGTACCCACAGGCCATGAGCTCACAGGCAGTCCCCTGCAGCCCCTTGGGCTTCTGCTCCTTGTGGAATGGCTGCTTCCTGTGATGGAGATTATAGGAGATACTTAGACTGCTCTTCAAGATGTAGGGAAAGGTTCATCTCTGTGGGTGTCTGGAGTTGAGTGGGACCCCCACCCCAGCATCCTCAGACCGCACTGATTTGATGAGCACTGAAGGAAGGGATCACCTGGTTTATCTAGTAGCTCAGCAGCTTCAGACAATTTCAGCATCTCTATTAACATAATATACATACTGTGCAAGTCACCCTTTCAAGGCCCCCAGTTCAGTGACTTTGGGTATATTGATTTTAGTTTTCTGTGCTGCGGATGAAACCCAGGGCTTCTCACGTGTCAGGCAAAGTGTTCTACTAGTGAGCCACATCAGTGACAATGAACATACAGTTTAGAACACATTAGCCCTCGAGCCAGGGCTGTGGTTGTTTGCACAAGCTTTAGGGGCAGAGCATTAGCTCAGGAAACAGTGTTTAAATTCCATATGGATGTCTAGAGTCCTAAAATACACAATTTCATCCTATCGTTATCCTTGTATCTGGCTGGGAATACAAACAAAGATTACGGTATATCAAAGGACCAGGGGATTTCTTATGTCATCAAGACCTTTTTTTTGTCTGACTATAGCAAAGCTAAGATTGACTATATTTATACAACAGAAGCTTTGTAAAAGATTTTTCAGTTTCGCGAAATCCTATTGGTGTCTCGTCAGGACAGGTCGGATTTCCTTTTTATTCTGTCTCCCAAGCATTTATAGTTTGTTAGGGATGGATGTTGCATGCCTTTTTTAAAAAAAAAAATAAAAACATATCTTTTGAGCTGTCTCTCTTGAATTTTGGGTGTGGGTGGCTGGACAGGTGAGCAAGAAAAGGTGTCTTTGACGTGAAGTCAGAAAAAGTGAACAGAGAAAGGAGCACAGACTTCAGACCAATATGCAGGATGAAGGCTGGATCGTTCTTGCCACCTACTGAGGAATTAATGCCGAATGCCTCATTTTCTGTACCAAGATTGGGTGAGAGACAAGTGACTTCACACGTAAAAGACAGCGTGTTAGGTCCCTTCCCCAAGTCAGGTTTCTCTCGCGTGACATCAGCCAGCCACACAAGGCTTCCACAAACACAGAAGAACTTAGCTTCTCCTGGTAGGAAGAGGATTATCACAAACTAGAAGTGGAGAAAGTTCTAGAGATATTACAGACCTATCATTTCCCGGGGCGGCTGGGTTTTTCTGATTCTGTTCTTTCTTTCCCTCTAGTTGTGTACACTGAGACCCCAGAACTGTACCCCCCACAAGTTTAGACTGCCACAGGCATTTGAACCTGAATTTTATATGGCATGAATGTTCTACATTGGTCTCTGGCTGGGGCGGGAGGAGGACTCTTTGGCATCCAACAAGTTTTTCCTCCTCCAGCTCCTGCCACTCTTCTGTCATTAGAGCCTTCTTTTTTTCCTGGCTTTTCAAGAGAGGGTCTATCTATGTAGTCCTGGCTATCCTAGAACTCACTATAGACCAGGCCGGCCTCAAGATCCACCCGCCTCGGCCTCCCAGTGTTGGGACAAAAGGTGAGTGCCACCAAGGCCTGTCATTAGAGTCTTTTATATCCTCTTCCTCTATCCCTTCTTTTTGTTTTGGCTTTGTTAGGCTTGGTTTGTTTTTGAGACACTGTATGTAGCCTAGACTGGCTAGAACTGATTATGTAGCCCAGGCTGGCCTCAAACTCATGGCAATCGCACATGCCTATGTTTTGGTTTTATGCGTATGTATAGGTCTGTCATGTTTTTGGTTTTGTTTTTTTGTTGTTTGTTTGTTTTTATTTTCAAGACAGGGTTTCTCTGTAGTTTTTGGTGCCTGTCCTGGAACTAGCTCTTGTAGACCAGTCCTGCCTCTGCCTCCCAAGTGCTGGGATTAAAGGTGTGCGCCACCACCGCCCGGCTATGTCTGTCATGTTGTTGCTGTGTGTGCGTTGAAATCTTTATTCATTTACTTTGTATGTGAATGCGTGTTTAGTCTGCATGCATGTTTGTGCATCACATGTATGCCTGAAACCTGCGGTGGGCAGGAAGAGGTGTCAGATCCCCTGGAACTGGAGTTTCCGACGGTTGCTAGCCAATACGTGCCTGCTGGGAATTGAACCCAGGCCCTCTGGAAGAGCAGCCAGTGCTCTTAGCTGCAAAGCCATCTCTCCGGCCCCATCGTCTATTTTGTTTTGTTTTGGTTTTTTGTTACAAATTACAAAGTAAATTTATTTAGCACCAATGATACACTTTAGCGTTATACAGTAAATAGAAGCAAGTTTTCAAATTTCTTGCAGGTTACTCTTTGAGATTCAGGAACACTAAATAGTATTTCCAGAAATTCTCAGCAGTTTCAAGGTTATGATTATTTTAAACATACTTCCAACACTAAATTCATACTTCACACTCTGTTATATAGATAATTAGAACTCGTGTTTAAAGGAAGAAATACTTTCCGGGCAGTGGTTGTGCATGCCTTCAATCCCAGCATTCAGGAGTCAGAGGCAGGCGGTGTAATGAGCTGTTCTGTCTCTTTAAGAGACAAGCCATGCCCCCTCCCCCCTGTCCTCTGAGGCAGGCAGATCTTGCAGTGGCCTGTGCCATCCTTGCCTGGGACTGGCTGCTCTTGGAACCCACTGCCAACTGCCAGCCACCACATGGCCCGCTGCCTGCCCCACTCTGGACCTGCAGCATATTTTTATTAATCCATTTCAGGCTGATCTCTGTGAGTTCGAGACCAGGCTGGTCTACACAGCTAGTTCCAGGACAGCCAGAGCTATACATAGAGACCCTGTCTCGAAAAACCAAAAAAAAAAAAAGTACGAAAGATCCTCTTGTAGTGTTGCAAAGGAGGACGCCTTGCTGGTGCTGTGTTGTGAGATAGGATCTCATATGTTCCAGGCTGGGCCTGAACTGGGCCAAGAATGACCTTAACTCCTGATCTATCTGCTCACCATTCGCTGAGAGGGACCATGACTAGATAATAAAGATGCTGAACTTCCAAGATGGCTGGCTTCTTCTTGGCCTTCCTGACCTGAGACCCCAAAGCTTGGTAGTTTAAAATCAAAGGCCTGAAGGGTCTTTTATCCTGCCAGGAGGGCCTCCAGCCTGTACACCCAGGCAACAAATTCACGTTTGTGGATCAGAGTCCCTATCTTTGTTCCAACAACGCCAGCGCCACTCCCCTCACTCCACTCCCTCAAGGACAGACAAAGTTTTGGCTTCTTCCTGCTTTGCAGAGGGTCTTCTGTGTGCCTTTGTAGGTAGTAAAAGTCTTTTTTCCTGTTCTGGAACTAGCTCTTGTAGACCAGGCTGGCCTCGAACTCACAAAGATCCACCTGCTTCTGCCTCCCGAGTGCTGGGCTTAAAGGTGTGCACCAGTACCGCCCAGCTGTCTTTACCAGGTGATTCTGTTTGCTGTCTGAGATTTCTCTGCCTGCTGTGCTTGAGATTTTTCCTGCTTTCTAATCCTTTATCTGGCAGAGAAAAGACCCTGCCCCAGTACCAGCGGGGCGTGGGTTCTCAATCCACCAGGCTACACCTGTGAATGTGAGAGGACGGTTTGCAGGGGTTGGTTCTCTTTTTCCACTCTGTGGGTCCCTGGGGGCTTGAACTCAGATCATCAGGCTTAGTGGCAGGCCATTCCCTAGTAGGCTGTCTTGCCCATTTGCTTGTTTTTGTTTTTGTTTTTGTTTTGTTTTTCTGAAGCAAGGGCTCAGTATACAGCTCCAGGTTAGTCTTGAACTCGCTGTGCGTCCCAAGCTAGCCTCACACTTGAGATTCTTCTACCCTTGCTCGCCAAGTGCTGGAATTATGGGCGCCCACCACTGTGTTAGCTTTCGCATCCTTTTTCTGACTCCTGTGCCCTTGAAATGAACACAAATCTCTGTGGCCTCCTTGGCAGGCAGGACAAGCTGGTTGTGTATGACCCGCTTCTGTTTTGCCTGGGTGATGCTATTATCGAACTTGGATCATAACTTGCATCCCAACTCAGGTGCTGAGATCTGACCATCCTCGGTAGAACAGTTTAAAGAGCCAGGTTAAAGGTGAAAAGCAACAGAGGTAGAAGCAGGCAGGCCTCTGAGTAAGGGTTAGATCACCAGCCTGGTCTACAAAGTGAGCAGGGCTACACAGGGAAACCTTGTCTCAAACAAACCAAAATGAGAAGCAGAGCCAGGTGTGGTGGTGCACACCTTTAATCCCAGCACTCTGGAGGCAGAGGCAGGCGATGTCTGTGAGTTCGAAGCTAGCCTGGTAAAAATAGGAGTTCCAGGACAAAACAAAACAAAAAAGTGGGAAGCAGACAAAGATTTACTCAATATGACCACATTGGAAAGAGGGACAAAGGGATCCAGGGAGCTCTCCAAGTCTGTCTTCAGGGTCCTATAGTGAAATCTAAGTTTAAATAGAGGGCTGAAGGTGCCCACAACTAAGCGGCCCCAGGAAAGGTGTGCTCTTGCCCACCATGTGGGCTCAGCCAGGTGCACTATCTTAGTTCTTAGACGTCTGGGAGACCTCTTTTCAGACTTCCCCTTTCTTTCTCAGCGTGGGGTTCCTGGGCAAATTCCTGCTTTAGGGTCCTTTGTTTCACGGTGAGATTGAGGGCTACAGTGTCCCAGTGTCCCTTTAGAATCTCTTCATTCTGTCTGGCTGCAGCAGTACGTTGTAGCTGGTGGTCCTGGCGGTTAAATATTTCAAATATCACTCCTCCCTGTGGGATAGAATGAAAACTCTAAGCAGTAGAGAAGGAAAGGAAATGTTATCTGTTAAGCCCAGATTAAATGCTTTGATGATGTTGCCTGTTCTCAGAAAAGCCTAGAGGCAGGCACGCACTGTTCCTGTTAGGACCGAGAAAGAAATTCCAGTAACTGTGACCCTGGCCCGCAGGTTCCCAGCACCCTCCTCGGCTCTCCCAGGAGCAGTCCCTCCTTCTGCCACACTCCTTAGTGGCATTTCCTCCCTCCTGGTCTAAGCTCCTCTCTTCTTCCTTTACTCCTGACAGACCTATCTCACAGAGCCTTCAAGGTCACCGATTTTGAAAGGTTCTGTCTTCCCGAAAGGACAGACGCGTAAAGGCGAAAGTTAGATCACAACCACACAGTAGTGCTGCTGTTTGTTTTCTTAAATTTAACATAATCCGTAAGCCCCAAGACAAAAACTACAGGCAGATCCAAGCTTGAAATCAGACAGAGTGGGGCAGAATTACACAGATAATTTTAAGGATTCCCCAGTCACTGACAAAGAAGAGTGTCCAGAGAAGAAGATAACTTGCTACTTTGTCTAAAATTTTTTTTCTTTTTATTTGTTTTTTGAGACAGGGTTTCTCTGTGTAGCCCTGACTGTCCCAGAACTCACTCTGTAAGACTGGGCTGGCCTTGAACTCACAGATCTGCCTCCTGAGTGCTAGTATCAAAGGTGCAGACCACCATCCAGCTAACAGTTAGCTTTGTCTAAACCTTTAAGAAGACATTTAAAGGCTGAGAATGCAGCTCAGTTGGTAAAAGTGCTTGCCAGCATACTGGAAGCCTGAGATTCAATTCCCAGTACCATAAAACTAGGTGTAGTCACCCTTGGCTGTATAATGATACTCCACCCCACACACTGAACAAAAGCTGGTTGTGGTTGTCCCAGCACTTGGGTGGCTGAGGTAAGAGGATTGATGTGAGTTGGAGGTCAACCTCTGTAACAGAGTGAAACTGTCTCAATACCTCAATTAAAAACCCAAAGTAGTCAGGCAGTGGTGGCGCACACCTTTAATCCCAGCACTCGGGAGGCAGAGGCAGGCAGATCTCTGTGAGTTCGAGGCCAGCTTGGTCTACAAGATAGGCTCCAAAGCTACAGAGAAACCCTGTCTCAAACAAAAATAAAAATAAAATAAAACCCAAACTAAAACAACAGCAAAGAAAACCAGCTAATGGAGTGTGGTGACTTGTGACTGTAACCTTAGCCTTCAGTGATTAGTGGGTAGTGTTCAGGTAGAAAGAAAGTCCACCCCATGCCCCCTCCCCTGGGAGTTTCCTCAGTTCAGACTCCACCCCCAAGAAAGCCCGCCAAACGATGACCTCTCCCCAGAGATGCTCAAGACCACTCCTACAGAGCATTTAAACTGCACCCCCCTCCCCAAGAACAAACACGTGGTTTTCTGATCTTCCTTCCCTATCTCTTCTGGGGGGCTGGAAAGCCACCCAGGAGCATTGGTATCCATTAAACATGGGTTTTTTTTCTAATTCGGCTTGATTTGGTCTGATTCAGATTATCGCCTCAGCAGAGAGGCTTATGGGAATGCAGAAACTTTTCAAGTAGAGATTTGCTATGAATTCAAAGACAGCATGTTCCAGACCAGTGTGGGCTATAGAATGAGACCCTGTTCAAGTAATTTATTTTTAATTAAAAAGCTCACAACCCCACATAAAGTGCACCTTCTTACATGGTGTAGTGTGGCAGGAGTATTGGCTTGTCACCCCAATTCTGTGTGAGGGATAGGCTGGCTCAGCTCCCCCACCCCCAGGTCTGGGAGCTTTCCTTGATCCAGGGAATCTCAAAGTTCCTTTTGAGCCACCCAGGGGGAGCAGCCTCCCCCTTTGTTACAGGTCTCCCTGAGAGAAGGGGATGGAAAACCCAGCACAGGGATGACTCTGGGAACAGCACAATAAAAACTAGCATGGAGCCAAGTGAGCACGTGCATTGCCTTTAATCCCAGCTCTCAGAAAGCAGAAGCAGACGAATCTTCGTGAGTTTGAAGTCATGCTGGTCCACATAGAGAGTACCAGGACAGCCAGGACCCCGGAAAGAGACTTTGTCTCAAAAACCAAACAAACTAGCATGTGGGCTGGAAAGATGGTCTCAGTGGCTGTGGCTGAGAGCCTCACTCACTCACTGCTCTACCAAAGAGCCATGCTTTGCGTCCCAGCACCCCATCAAGTGTCTCAAGAACATATATAACTCCAGCTCCAGGGGATCCAGTACCCAGTCCTGGCCACAGAGGAGCGCGTGAGTGCGTGCGCGCGCACACACACACACACACACACACACACCTTAAAAAATAAAAACCCAAATGTCTTGGGAAATGTGGGGAGCACCAGTCACTGGCCTAATTCCATAGAGTCATCTCAGGCTCTATTTTTGTCACTTTAACCTTTTTCCCCTCCTGAGTGTCTTCTGAAATCTCCATAGGTTCCAGGAATTATAGAAATGATTGATTAGCATATTTTTTTTTTCGAGACAGAGTTTCTCTGTGGAGCCTTTTCTGGAACTAGCTCTTGTAGACCAGGCTGGCCTTGGCCTCTAACTCACAGAGATCTGCCTGCCCTTGCCTTCTGAGTGCTGGGATTAAAGGGTTATGTAGAGCTGCTGGCGTCTGCCTCTGATGACACATGCTACCAAGCCTGACTGGGTTTTGATTTTTGACACATGCTGGCCCTGAACTCATGATTCTGCTTCTCCACCTCCCAAGGGATGGAATCATGGACATGCACCACCTCACCTAACCAAGGGAGGTAGTTTCATACGAGGTCTTTTTAAGAGTAACTGTGAGCTGGGCAGTGGTGGTGCATGCTGGTGGTGTACGTACACCCTTAATCCCAGTTGCAGCTTCTGGAGGCACTCCAGTTTGAAGAGCTGTGGGGTGAACCCAGTAATGAGACGCCTCCTCGCCTCTGGGGAGATAAAGTTATCTTCATGGATGCTGGCGAGGGACAGCTTGTACAGGTTCCTCACGTGGACCAGGTAAGGAGCCAAGTCAAGCAAGAAAGCTGGATTGCAGGAGAAATGAAGGCCCAGTGTTTCTGCATACTCCAGGCTCACCTTTTCTGAGACCCTCTTGTTATAATGGGATGGTGACTAAATCTGGTGCCATCCCCCCACTGCATGAGGTAGGAGGACCTCTAGCTAAGGGGTCCATCCCGGACAACCAAGCCCACTGCCACCTTTAAGGGCTGCTTCGCTTCTGCCTTAGAATGGCCTGCCACTGCTCGAGTCTCGCTTGAGGTCTGTGGTAGCCGATCATCCATGGACGCACATCCAAATAGTTCTTCTGACCCGCAGGCCATAAATCCAGCACTTTCAGCTTGTACTCCCTGGGGTGAGCCTTCTGGATAAGCAGTTTATCAATCTCTTCTAGGACAACTTGTACTTGGATCTCCAAGTAGATTGTTCTCCTCCTCAAAGCTCCGAGAGGGCATGGGGGGAAAGGTCAGGAAGACACTATAGCCCTCAGGACCTCAGCGTGATTACCATCACAGGCTTGCTTAGACAGTTGTGGTTACGAGTACTAAGGGTAGGCTCTTTATAACAGTGTTGACCAAGGCCTCATCTCTCAGCAGGCTCTGCCCAGCCAGGACCTGAAGTGTGAGTAGGGTCTTACTGCTCATCTTGGTGGCTCTTCAGGGAGAAAGATCCCGGAGAAGCATCAGATGTGACAGAGAGCTTTCTATCCCAGTCAGCTAGGTATGACTATGAGCTTCTGGACTGAAACCAGCACTCTTAACCACTGGGCTATCTCCCCATCCCAAAGAGAGAAGTTATAATTTAATGATAAGACTAATGTCAAAAAATGCCTAGAGGAATTCTTTAAAAGATTTATTATATGAGTGTTCTATCTGCATGTATGCCTGCACACCAGAATAGGGCACCAGATCTCATTACAGATGGTTGTGAGCCACCATGTGGTTGCTGGGAAATGAATTCAGGGCCTCTGGAAGAGCATCCAGTGCTCTTAACCTCTGACCAGTCCCCTAGAGGTTCTCTCTCTCTCTCTCTCTCTCTCGCCAGAATTTCAAAGTAATAACTGGAATTACATTGGCAGCTTCCATGAAGTATTGGAGCAGAGGCACTCCCTCCGCCCCTACCCCACAGAAACCCCTGTCACTGCTTTTTTTTTTTTTTTTTTTTTTAAATATTTATTTATTTATTATGTATACAATGTTCTGTCTGTGTGTTTGTCTGCAGACCAGAAGAGGGCACCAGACCTCATTACAGATGGTTGTGAGCCACCATGTGGTTGCTGGGAATTGAACTCAGGACCTTTGGAAGAGCAGGCAATGCTCTTAACCACTGAGCCATCTCTCCAGCCCCTCCTGTCACTGCTTTAATACTTTATACAGATCTTGTCCTCACAGGCTTTCAGTGACCTCAACATTTCAAGGAGGGCCTCCACATGTTTTCTGCTAAGATTGTAGCTGTACTTAACATTTATCCCCATTATAATTTTTTCACTTGATTTCCATTTTCTAGCATTCTGGTTGCTAGATATTCAGAGAAATCTGCTTTTTAGAAATAGGATGGAACACAAGAAGGTTAGAGTAGGGTTTTTTGGGGGGGGTGTTGGTTTTGATCTTTTTAGTAGATATTAACTATGTCAATGTTTGATACTATACAAAAGTGGTAGGTTTGGTTGTGTGTCTGTTTTTTATTGAGTTTTTTTTTTTTTTCCTGAGACAGGGTTTGTTTTTGAAACAGCCCTGACTGTCCTGAATTGTAGACCGGGCTGGCCTTGAACTCACAGAGATCTTCCTGCCTCTACCTCCCAATTGCTGGGATTAAAGCCACCACTGTCCAGTTAAGTTAATAAGACAGGTTCTTATTATATGGTTCTGACTGGCCTGAAACTCAGTATGTAGACCGGGTTGTGTAGATCTGCTGACATCTGCCTCTGATGACACATGTTACCAAGCCTGTCTGGGTTTTGATTTTTGACACATGCTGGCCCTGAACTCATGATTCTGCTTCTCCACCTCCCAAGGGATGGAATCATGGACATGCACCACCTCACCTAACCAAGGGAGGTAGTTTCAAATGTGGTCTTCTCACTAAGAGTAACTGTGAGCTGGGCGGTGGTGGTGCATGCTGGTGGTGCACACCCTTAATCCCAGTACTCGGGAGGCAGAGGCAGGCAATCTCTGTGAGTTCAAGACCAGCCCTGGTCTTCAGAGCCAGTTCCAGGACAGGCTGCAAAGCTACACAGAGAAACCCTGTCTCAAAAAACAAACAAAACCAAATAGTAGCGGTGAGTATGTAGGGTAAGCATGGGTGGTGATTCCAACACTCCCCACATAGAAGCGAGTCAGCCTGGTCTGCATAGAGATTTGTTCTCAACGAAACAAGAATCATATGAATGTGTTTGTGGGGCAGCTTGACAAAGCTCGAATTCAGTAAACATGGAATAGTACCCAGTCAGTTTCAGTCCTAAATACGTGCCACAGCTTCTTACAAAGGCCAGCTGGATGACAGGCACTCAAGAGAGGTGTACATTGTCACATAGAGGCATCTCCAGACACACAGCCCTTCGTCCTGCCTTTAAACCTAAAACAGTAGCCCAGACCGCAGGAGACCAGGAAGGGACACACCAAAATCACCCTGCCTCCTCAGTCTCCTTCGGGGTCTCTATTAAGCCCTATATTTCAGTGGGCTTGGCACAGGCTCGTTGGAGAACGGGGCTAGTAGTCTAAAAAGAAAAATGAAGACGGTGAGGAGGCACACACTTTTAGTCCCGGCACTCTGTTGGAGGCTATTCTGGTTTACAGAATTATAGGTGAGACTTTGTATCAAAATCTTGAGATTCGCTAACTGGGTGAACAAATATGTAGCTGTCCTTCTGTTATCAAGATGGAGGAAGACTGACGTCAGCAAGGCGCACTGGCTTGTCATGGGCAGGCTTCAGTCCACACCACACCGGGATATGCCCTTCAACAAGAGGAAACTGAGGCCTTCACAATTTCACTGGGCGAGGACGGCTGGCTCTGCAGACAGAGGCGCTAGGCAGGAGGCCACGCCCTTTCTTTAACCCCCGCTCCTTCCCGACTCCGCCTAACACTGCGGCTTCCGGCTGAGAAAGAGAGTTCGCCTGCCGCCCCGCGCCTGCGCAGCGAGGCCAGGTCAGGGCGCAGGCGCAGTGCGTCGTTCCCCCCGCGGCTTGCTGCGGTACACTCCTCACTTCATTTAGTGTTAAATCGTGAAGCAGAAGGATGGTGCTGGACCTGGATTTGTTTCGCGTGGATAAAGGAGGGGACCCGGCCCTCGTTCGAGAGACGCAGGAGAAGCGCTTCAAGGACCCGGGGCTGGTGGACCAGCTGGTGAAGGCAGACAGTGAGTGGCGACGATGTAAGTGCCTGGATGCTCGCGGCATCTCTCGAATCCTCAACTCAGCCATCGCGTCCGAGGCCACACCTTTTGCCAGATGCTCTCTGGCCTGGCTGGCTGCAACGCCGCCTGTCCCTAGAAGAGGCTGGGAACCCGGCTGGTCCCACTCTCCCCGCAGCTCCGGCGGCCCGCGGTCCCTCCCGCGCGTGCTCCGTGCCTCCTGTGCCTCTAGAAGGAGCAGCGCGCACGCGCAGGGAGAGCTGTAGACAGAGCTCGAGTTTTTCTTGAGGGCGGGTAGAAATTTCTTTTCCTAACGTTTTGGTCTTTCTTGGTGCTTTCTTATCCTCGCCAAAGCCAGCGTGGTCTTTCCGGTTTTGATGGGATCAAAGGCTGCTATCTCAGATTGAGTGGCATCCGCCGCACCGTAGGTTTTACTCCACCCCATTCGAACCATTCGGGGACTTTGGAGGCTGCTCTTGGCTAAAAGCAATGATCCCGAAGCTTGGGGGGGGGGGGGGAATGGTCATTCCTCTAACCCTGTGGGCATACCTTTAAGAATCAGGCTTTTCCGTGCTAGTTCAGACAGGAGGGAGGGGTGCTGTAAGGCAAGAAAAATCTTGTTATAGCTGAGGATGGTTGTGACTTGTGGTAGCTTTCTGGGAAAGACGTTGGCAGAGTAGAAGTGACCCAGCATCATTCATGAAATTAAATAAAGCTCCGGAATCTTCTACCGCCGAGTGTGCCTCTGGAATGATCACCTGGCAGACCGGATGTTGTTGGTGGCATGTGACTCGTTTTGTCTGATGCAATAAGTCTGCAACCAGCTGAGAGCCTGGTTTATAAGAGAACACGCTGCAAAGGCTGTCCGATCCAAGAGTGTCATGTTTGTTTTGGTGTGTTTTTATTTTTTTAGTTTTAGAGACAGATTTCTCTGTGCACTCCTGGCTGTCCTGGAACTTGTAGACCAGGCTGGCCTGGAATTCAAAGATCTGCCTGCGTCTGCCTCCTGAGTGCTTGGATCAAAGGTGTGCACCACCATGCCTTTGAGTGTTAATGGTTTTACCTTTTGGGGACATTAATTTTACTGTTAAAAAAAGTTCTTGGGTATCAAAAAAAATTTTGCTTAGCTTACAGTTGTATTCATTTAGTATGTTCCAAGTACTCTAATAGGATGGTTTGTAAGAGACTGCACTCCAATGTAAAATTTTAAATTGTTCCAATCTGAAAATGTCTCCATTTTTGTTTGTTTATTCGTTTAGTATAAAAATATTTAAGCCTAGGGTGAAGGTACCTGCCTTTAATTTCAGCATTCAGGAGGCAGAAGCAGGTGGACCTCTTGACTTTGAGACTAGCCTGGTCTACATAGTGAGCTCCAGGCCAGCCAGGGCTACATAATGAGATCCAGTCTTGGTAAGAAGAGAAAGAAAGAAAATATTCTGAGCGGGAGCTGGTGGCGTTCACCTATGATTGTAGCACAAGGGAGACAGAGACAGGAGGACCTGCATTTGAATGAAGGCCAGCATAACCTTCTTGAAAAAACAACACACACACACACACACACACGTATTCTGAGCACCTTGCCTTGAATCATAACCAGGAGTAGCATTCTGTAGCTATTTAGGTATTGAGCAGCTATTGCTGTCACTTCAAACATGTTAGGTAGTCTCGTATATAACATACACATCGAGGAAATTTGACCCTTGTCTGTAGAGATGATTGGTGGGCTCCTTAGGGATCCATAGGCTAGGCAGATATTAAAGGACAACTTTAAAAAGTGAGCATTTGTCTTTTGTCCAGGCTCGTCTCCTCTCCTCCTGTGTCAGCTGGGAGTGCAGGGCCGCGCTCCCACACCTGCTTTGGGGTGGTGAGCGCGGATTAAACTAGGACCGTGGCAGTTATAAACCAAGTTGAGAGAGACACAGGTCGGTGGGTGCTGTGGGAAACTGGAGAGAGGTAGGTGGCTAAAATATTTTTTATTAATATTTTTCTCCAGCCTGGTCTCCAAAGCTGAAAATATTTTTTTTAAAGAGATGCATATAAAGGGGAAAAAAGATTTTACTTTTTCAGACAGTGTCTCCTGTAGTCCCTTTGTAGTTGAGACTGACCTTAAGCTGATCCTGCTTCTTACCTCCCTGATTCTGGGATTACAAGTGTGCACCACCATACTAGGCTTCAAGGTGTGTGTGTGCGTGTGAGACTGTGCCTTACGGGTTTTGAACCTATGGCTTTAGTATACGCTGGATAAGTGCTTTACAACTGAGCAAAGCTCAGCCTTCCCTCAAAAGAAATGTTTGTTTGTTGTGATCTGGGCTCTCGCTATGTTGCCTGTTCTGTCCTCGAACTGACAATCTTCCTGCTTTAGACTCCTGAGCATCTAGGAATACACTCATACACAGCTATGCCTTTTTATTTTTTAAATTTTTTTTAAGTATTTTTTTAAAATATTTATTTATTATTACACAGTGTTCAGTCTGCAGGCCAGAAGAGGGAGCCAGATCAAATTACAGATGGTTGTAAGCCACCATATGGTTGCTGGGAATTGAACTCAGGACCTCTGGAAGATCAGCCAGTGCTCTTAACCTCTGAGCCATCTCTCCAGCCCTTATTTTTTAAATTTTATTTGAGACAGTCTCAAGTCTCAGGATGCAACCCTGGCTGGCCTCAAACTCAAGATCCACCTTCCCCTGTGTCTGAAGTGCTGGGATTAAGAAAATACCACACTCAGTTGTCAATTCTGGAACTAGCAGCACTTTGTTCTGTAAAGCAGTTAAGTGTTTCAGTGAGCTGAGCAGAAGGAGATGGCTTTCTGGAGCATGGCTGAACAAAGTAGAAACAAAAGGCAGGTCAGTCACCCTGAACTTAACAGAAACAGGAAATAGTTTCAGTTTGGTGGCATGGAACTTTAACATGGGCTGTCTCCATTTTGGTTTTTAGTATGGCTTGTTGGAGCTATGAAAAAGTAGCCTCCCATAATTTTTTAGAAACACGCACATACAACATATACACATATGCAAACATAACAGTGTTCCAGCGTTCAGCGGCACATCTCACCCTTAGAGGGTGTGAGAAAGGTTTGTGGCATGTATGAAGATCTTCTGTGCTCAGGGTACTTTAAATTCTGCATGGAAGTTTGTTGCGTTTTGGTGTTTTATTTTTTTAGAAAAGTTTTTCTGACAGTGTAACCCAGTCTGACCTCAAATTGACAGACCCCTGCCTCAGTGCAACCGTGCCTGGCTGTTAAAACGTCTAAAAATTATCATCAGTGTTATTGCTGGGCTAAGCATTAAAGCCAGGACTGGTGCACATCTTTAATTCTAGCACTCGGGAGGCAGAGGCAGGCGGAGCTCTGTGAGTTCAAGGCCAGCCTGGTCTCCAAGAGCTAGTTCCAGGACAGGCTCCAAAGCTACAGAGATCCTGTCTCGAAAAACAAAACAAAACAAAAAGCCTCAGAGTCTTCAACGGGCCGGGCCAGTACTGTGCTACTGAACTATATTCCAAGCCCTCTTTACTTTTTTCATGAGGGGACAGACATTAGTGTTACTTCTGCGGTTTGTGTTTTGGTTGGGTATGAGAGTCATTAGGGAAATGACTTGTGGAGTGGTACAGCACAGAGGAGCTGTCATTTGTGTAGGGGATCAGTCACTGGGAATGACCAACCATGTCTCCAGTTAACATGCGTTAAACCTGGTGAAGCCTCTTCTGGCAACCAGGGAACTCGAACTTGACCTGTGTAGGGTTTCTATCGTGCGCCTTCTTCTGCGATATGGTGCAGATGTACACGATGACCTGGCCACTGTCCCCTGAGGCTTAAAAGGTACTTTGCATACCTACCTGGACTCTAGACTGAGGACATTGTGAGATCAGAGACATGACTATCCACTAGATAACTGTTTCTCTTAGAGCATTCCAGTAAACAACAGATCGCATACACTCCCAAGGAGGATCCTGTGCACAGCCATTGCACACAGGTCCCAGTGAAAGAAATTTGGTTGACTTAATTGACTGCGGATGCTTTAAAAGTATTTATCTTATGTGTATGTCCCTAAGTGTGTGTGTGTATAGCACATGCATGCAAGAGCTTGTGACGGGTGCCAGGTCTCCTTAGAACTGGAGTTCCAGGTGATCTTGACTGCCTTGGGTGCTGGGACCCAAACCTGGGTCGTACCAGATCAGTGAGCACTCTTGAACGTTGAGTCCCTTCTCCAGCCCGGTAGACACTTTTTATTTTTATCACGGTCTCCCTAAGGATCCCAAGTAGCCTTGAACTCCTCTGTAGCCCAGGCAGGCCTTATTTAGACTTATGACCTAATGGTCTCTGCTTCTCAAGTGGCCAGGATCCCAGGAGTCCCTGCTGGTCGTGTTGGACACTGATAGATACTGTGTTAAGATCCTTAACATTGAACTTCAGTGGAGTTTCTTCCACTGTTGTTGGCAACAAGAACTTAGAAGCACTGTCAAGGAAGAGCTCAGGTGATGCTTTCTGATGGGGTCACTAGCTTTCGTGCAGGTTCTGTGTTAAGAAGTATCCCCATCTGTGTTGTGGAGTCTGGAAGAGGCTGTAGGACTCCGTGGAGAACACAGCAGTCAGTAATACCACATCTGTAACTCCCTGTGTTGAGCTGCAGTGTTCTTCTTAATTCACAGTAGTGAAACAAGGCTACATTTGGGGACATTTGTCGGCTGGCCCCCAGACTGCTTGATTGCAGTGTGTCTGAAATAGGCAGCCAACCACGAGAATTCTGCCTTCTAGACTGGACTGTCTATCCCATTGGAGAATGAAGTTTCTTTTTTTATTATCGATGGAAGACAGGCCCTGGCTCTGACCTCATTCCCCACAGTCAGACAAGCTCAGAGACAGCTTTCCCTCTCAGCCCAGTCCCAATTCCAGGCAGATTTCTGCAGTGCAGATCTCACCCTTGGGTTTACAAACCTAAGTCTTACACTCTTGCTTCACGGAGGTACGAAGGACTGGGATGTGAGTCATGGGTACAGCACAGACTCCATACAACCTAGGGACTGAAGCTGAAGAGGCCAGACATGTCTGTAGTGGGCCCCAGGTCTGACCAGCTGGAAACACGCCGCCGTCTTTGCCAACGTGCTGGACATGCCGCTTTTCTTGCTTGTCACTGTGAGGCAGTCAGCTATCCCAAGAAGTAAGAATAAAAGTGATACTTTGGGCCGGGCGGTGGTGGCGCACGCCTTTAATCCCAGCACTCGGGAGGCAGAGGCAGGCGGATCTCTGTGAGTTCGAGACCAGCCTGGTCTACAAGAGCTAGTTCCAGGATAGGCTCCAAAACCACAGAGAAACCCTGTCTCGAAAAACCAAAAAAAAAAAAAAAAAGTGATACTTTGCTTCATCCCAGGGTTCCGCGATATAGTCAGAAGTAAGATGGACGGTGTGAAGGGGTCACCCTTCCTACATCCCTGTGTAGGGCAATTACACTAAGATTTTTCTTTGTTTTTTTTTTTTTATTCCCCACCCACACTAAGATTTTTCTAAACAGCTCTGTTTCCTCAAAGTCTTCTTTAAATCTATTTACTATGAAAACTATGTTTATAGTGTATTTATCCATTTATCCATATTAAAATCCACATTAATCCATATTCAAATTTACTGAAATAATTTATATTCTTCCTTTTTTAAAAACAAATCTTCACACAGGCTCATTTAGGGCTTATCACCTTTTGAATGCTCAGTGGTCACACACAGCTAGAGACGACACAGTGAACCATGCAGCCTTCAAGCATAAACCATCCAGTCTTCAACTGCAGATGCCTCCTCTCTGCCCATCACACTGCAGATACCTCCACTCTGTCACACTACAGGTGACCTCCTCTCTGTCACATTGCAGGTGACCTCCTCTCTGTCCGTCACACTGCAGGTGACCTCCTCTCTGTCCGTCACACTGCAGGTGACCTCCTCTCTGTCCGTCACACTGCAGGTGACCTCCTCTCTGTCCGTCACACTGCAGGTGACCTCCTCTCTGTCCGTCACACTGCAGGTGACCTCTGTCACACTGCAGGTGACCTCCTCTCTGTCCGTCACACTGCAGGTGACCTCCTCTCTGTCCGTCACACTGCAGGTGACCTCCTCTCTGCCTGTCACACTGCAGGTGACCTCCTCTCTGCCTGTCACACTGCAGGTGACCTCCTCTCTGTCCGTCACACTGCAGGTGACCTCCTCTCTGCCTGTCACACTGCAGATACCTCCTCTCTGTCACACTGCAGGTGACCTCCTCTCTGCCTGTCACACTGCAGGTGACCTCCTCTCTGCCTGTCACACTACAGGTGACCTCCTCTCTGTCTGTCACACTGCAGGTGGCCTCCTCTCTGCCCGTCACACTGCAGGTGACCTCCTCTCTGCCCGTCACACTGCAGGTGACCTCTTCTCTGTCCGTCACACTGCAGGTGACCTCCTCTCTGCCTGTCACACTACAGGTGACCTCCTCTCTGCCTGTCACACTACAGGTGACCTCCTCTCTGCCTGTCACACTACAGGTGACCTCCTCTCTGCCTGTCACACTGCAGGTGACCTCCTCTCTGTCACACTGCAGGTGACCTCCTCTCTGTCACACTGCAGGTGACCTCCTCTCTATCCGTCACACTACAGGTGACCTCCTCTCTGCCTGTCACACTACAGGTGACCTCCTCTCTGTCACACTGCAGGTGACCTCTCTCTCTGTCCGTCACACTGCAGGTGACCTCCTCTCTGCCCGTCACACTGCAGATACCTCCTCTCTGTCACACTGCAGGTGACCTCCTCTCTGCCTGTCACACTGCAGGTGACCTCTTCTCTGCCTGTCACATTGCAGGTGACCTCTCTCTCTGTCACACTGCAGGTGACCTCCTCTCTGCCTGTCACACTGCAGGTGACCTCTCTCTCTGTCACACTGCAGGTGACCTCCTCTCTGCCTGTCACACTACAGGTGACCTCCTCTCTGCCTGTCACACTGCAGGTGACCTCCTCTCTGCCTGTCACACTGCAGGTGACCTCCTCTCTGCCTGTCACACTGCAGGTGACCTCTCTCTCTGTCACACTACAGGTGACCTCCTCTCTGCCCGTCACACTACAGGTGACCTCCTCTCTGCCTGTCACACTGCAGGTGACCTCCTCTCTGTCCGTCACACTGCAGGTGACCTCCTCTCTGCCCGTCACACTGCAGGTGACCTCCTCTCTGCCCGTCACACTGCAGGTGACCTCCTCTCTGCCTGTCACACTGCAGGTGACCTCCTCTCTGCCTGTCACACTGCAGGTGACCTCCTTTCTGCCTGTCACACTGCAGGTGACCTCCTCTCTGTCTGTCACACTGCAGATACCTCCTCTCTGCCCGTCACACTGCAGGTGACCTCCTCTCTGCCTGTCACACTGCAGGTGACCTCCTCTCTGCCTGTCACACTGCAGGTGACCTCCTTTCTGCCTGTCATACTGCAGGTGACCTCCTCTCTGTCTGTCACACTGCAGATACCTCCTCTCTGCCCGTCACACTGCAGGTGACCTCCTCTCTGCCTGTCACACTGCAGGTGACCTTCTCTCTGTCACACTGCTGGTACTGTCTACTTCCTGCCTTATTACAGGTGTGTGTGCTGCCTCCGTTTCATCTGCCTTCCTTGCTACCCACCCTGGTGCCATTACAGTGTCTCTATCTTTTTGCTCTCTTCCTCCCCTCTCTCTTTGAGACAAGGTCTCACTAAGTAGCTCTGGCTGACCTAGAACAGGCTGGCTTCAAACTCACAGAGATCTAGCTGCCTGCCTCTGCCTCCAGAGTGCTGGGGTTAAAGGTATATATGTGTGTATGCAGTGTGTGCGCACGCGCAGGTACATATATGTTCATATGCGTGTGAAGGTAAATGGGTGTCTCAATCACTTACCACATAATTTGGGGTTTGCGTTTTGGTGTTTGTTTGTTTTAGAACAGGTTCTATTTAGTCCTGGCTGTCCTGGAATTCACCTGTAGACCAGGCTGGCCTTCAGCTCACAGAGCTCCCCTGCCTTGGCTTCCTCAAGTGTACCACCACACCAGGCTTTCTCCACTGATTTTTGAGACAAGGTCATTCAGTGAAACTGGAGTTCACCCAGTGGATTGCACTGGCTGTCCCACAAGCTTCAGGGGACTCAATTCCGGTCTTGCTTTCACAGCAGACACCGACAACAGAGCCATCTTTAGCTCCTGTATGTCCGCTCTTGTGTAGACGTTAACATTCATTTCTGTTGAGCGTGTATCCAAGAGTAGAAATAGGGTCAGAGATGGCAGATATTTAGTAGATACTGTCAGTTTTCCAAAGTAACTGTAAGGATTAGTGTTCTGTGTCCTGTCAAGGCTGGCCTTGAACTCCAGCCACAGCCTTCCCTGATTGAGGTACTGCCACTCCCAGACCTGACGCCATTTTGACTGTAGCTAGAGCTGGGCGTGCGTTAGTTTCCACAAGCACGCCTGGCCATTATTACTTCATTGTGGAGGTTCCAGATCTTATGCTATGGTGCAAGAGACAAAAGATTGAGACAGAAGAAGCAAACTCATGATTTGCATTTGACTTGATTGTAACATGCAGAACTGGAATTATTCCTTAACTAACAAGGCCACTGGATATAATAAACAGAATCAGCGCTGCTTGCTTGTTTAAGTAGGGGATTGGGAAAGTTAACACCTCGTCCCTTTAAATGAACTTGAAGACGATTGGGCAGGCTTCAGAGAAGTGTCCCCCAGGTGGCTTGGTCGTATTGCTCTGTGGTGATGTATCGATTATAATATCTTTATTTGTGTTGTTTTTAATTTTGTGTATGTGTGCACGTGCTCAGGTGTCTGTGGGATGCTGTGTACACTGGAGTGCAGGTGCCTAGGGAGGCCGGAGGCATCGGATCCCCCTGGAGCTGCAGTTGCAGGCAGTCGTGAGCTCTGTGGTGTGGGTGCTGGAGACTGAACCTGGGGCTTCTAAGGAAGCTGTTCATGCTCTTTATCTCTGCCACCTCTCCAGCCCCAGGTTCTGATACTTCAGCTTCAACCCCAAACTGGCCTCTCCTTGTCACCAAATACTGGGGATACCCTACTGTAGTCCGTCTCTGTCAGCTAACTGTAGAGGTCTAAAGCAGAGATCAGCACTGGGCTAGTCAGCTTTTTGTCAGAGATAGAAAAGTTGGGTGTGGTGGTGCGCGCCAGGAGGCAGAGGCAGGCAGCTGAGTTTGGGGCCAGTCTGGTCTACATAGTGAGTTCCCAGTCAGTAAAGACTATGTAGAGAGATCCCCCCCCCCAAAAAAAAAAAACAGATGAAAGAAATCAAATATGTGGCACCTGACTGTAATCCCAGCACTTGAGAAACAGGCAGGAAGATTGTCAGCAAGTTCTAGGCCAGCCAGAGCTATGTAGCAAGACCCTGTCTTTAAACAGAAAAAAGCCGGGTGGTGGCGGACGCCTTTAATCTCAGCACTTGGGAGGTGGAGGCATAGGGGCAGGTGGATCTCTGTGAGTTCAAGGCCAGCCTGGTCTACAGAGCTAGTTTCAGGACAGGCTCCAAAGCTACAGAGAAACCTTGTCTCGAAAAACCAAACAGACAAACAGAAAAAGGCACCCCCTTTGTAGCAGTTAGGAAGTAAAAGAAGAGAGGCCCTTGGTGCATGAGGCTGAGTGTGTGACTTCCCTTTAGGTTCCCTCTTAGTGCCTGCCACCTTCCAGTTCTGCCAAACTGAAGACCAAGCCTTTACTCCGTAGCGCAGAGCCATTGTGGGCGGGAGTATCTTAATGACGAGCCTCTCTAACATATGGTTGACTTCTTGGATTTTAGGCAGATTTCGGGCAGACAACCTGAACAAACTGAAGAACCTGTGCAGCAAGACAATTGGTGAGAAAATGAAGGTATGAGAACTAACGGGCTTGGGGCTGAAGTCGAGCTGGCGGATCTGGTCTTATTTATTATGTGTCTAAGTGAATGCCCATGTGTGTAGGGGTCCACGGAGCCAGAGGAGGGTGCCGTGTCATTCATACGTATACATGTGCGTGAGCCAGAGCCAGTGCAGAAGGCAGCACGAGGTCCGACTGGGAGTTCCTGATAGCGTGCTTCCTTAGACAGTATTCTGTTATACTTTGAGCTGTGAAAATGGTTATCAGTAAGTTGTATTTCTCTGGAACTTGTGATTAATCACTTACAGGTCGGCGATCCCATAGTCATTAGGACTTTTTTTTTTTAATTCATTATGTATACTGTGTTCTGCAGGCCAAAAAAGGACACTAGATCTTACTCCAGATGGTTGTGAGCCACCATGTGGTTGCTGGGAATTGAACTCAGGACCTCTGGAACAGTAGGCAGTGCTCTTAACCGCTGAGCCATCTCTCCAGCCCTCATTAGGACTTTTATACTCATGTGTACGCTACCTAAGTATCCTTCGGATCCTCTACATAGACACTGCTAGCCAAACCAAGCATTTCACTGTGTGTTAGGACCAGAAATGGTGACCTGCAGTAATGAGTAGAGAAACTGGGGATACCCCCGCTGCGTTTTGTCTTGTTACCTTGATTGTTCCTCTTCTCACTTCCATCCATGTTTAACCCTGAGCCTGTTGCCCAGCGGTTCCTAGAGTGTTAACAAATTCCATCCTCAGGGCCCACCTTTGACTACCACGTTGCTTTTTTGATTTGTTTTTCCTTTGACCCATGGTTTTGCTACATAGCCCTGACTGGCCTGGAACTGGCAATATAGACCAGCTAGTCTTGATCTCACAGCAATCCTCCTGCCTCTGTCTCCCAGGTGTCTTGTAGTTCAAGAGCATTTCAAAGACCTTCATGGTTCCTTGGCTGTTCTGTGTGTGGGAAGAGCTCTTCTCACTCTAGGATGTCAGCTGTCTGGGATCAGGAAGGAGGCCATGATGGAAAGGACTGGAAGCTGACTTCTGCCTTTCTTCCTGTTAACTGACTTCCCTACATGCTTCAGCTTACTTAATGTAACGCGGTCTGATTAGTTTATAGGATGCTTTAATTTGGCATGCACTTCATAAAACAATGTCAGTTTTTATTTTTAATTAAATTGCTTTATCTTTCTTTTTCCCTGCAGAAAAAAGAGCCCGTGGGAGATGATGAGTCCGTTCCAGAGGACGTGTTGAATTTCGATGACCTTACTGCAGACACGTTAGCTGTAGGTTTCTGCCCTCTTCTAAGATGTCTCTGTTGTTGTCTTACCCTCATTCCCAGAGAGAGGAGCTGGGTCCACAGCCATGCAGCATTGTGGCAGCCTTGCATTCCTGTGCAGGACTGTGTTCCTAACTGCTCGGGTCATAGGAGATAGGTGGAGTGGGGAAAGGAAGGGGAATAAGAGAGAAGGCACCGGACTAACTCGTTGTATGTTAGCTCCATTTTCTGCTTTCTTCCATAAGGGAAGGCATGCCTCAATTTACTGCAGTTAAGCAGTGGGTTCAGGATGGTAACTTTCTGTTTTTGTCACCAAACTTTTCTTTGAAACCCCTAACACATAGCAAGAGTATAATATAAACCAGAGAAGCAAAGGCACTGTTCTCAGAGGCCTGGGCGGGTCTCGTTTCTATCCATCTTGATCTGGTAAGGGCTCCCCTGAGAAATCAGAGCACGGTTTGCAATAAGGGATACAAGACAAACTTAAGGCACAGCCTCTTGCTCCTAGTAAAATTGTTATCTTCCTGGAGAAGTTTGGATGGGAATGTATAATAGAGTGTTAAACTGGTTCAGTCTGGAAAATTAGAAGTGCAAATTAAGGGGAAATTCTTTTAGAGCCAGGATTAAACTCCTGGGATGGATATGAAGCACAAGGAAAGCCAATCTGCACATTTCTGGCCCCCGAAGAAAAGGCAAGTGCTCAAGCATTTTACAGCAGGACTGTCCGCCCTGTGCAATCAACCTGTGTTTTAAATGCATTCATTTTCAGTACTTACTGCTATTTTGGAGCAGGGTCTCATAGAGCCTAGGCTGGCTTCAAACTCATTATGTACTCAGGGTTAATCCTGACTCCCCCACCACTGAATGCTCGGTTACAGGTTGGCCTGGATTTTGCAGTCCTCCTGCCTTAGCCTCCTCATTGCTCAAATCAGCAGGTGCAGGGTAACATGTCTTATCCTTTTGTTTGGTTGGTTTTGGGGGGGTTGTTTGTTTGAGACAGGGTTTTTCTGTGTAGCCCTGACTGGCCTGGAACTCACTCTGTAGACCAGGCTGACCTTAAACTCAGAGATCTACCTGCCTCTGCCTCTCAAGTGCTGGGATTAAAGGTGTGTGCCACCACCACTCAGGTTCCATGTCCATTTTTAAAATGCTACCACTGTGTGTCGTGTGGGAGATGGTTGGGTGCTACTTTATTGCTGCCCTGCCTCTGCTTAGTGGACTCTATACGTGGGTCTGGCTCGTTCTTCTGCAGGCTCTGAAAGTCTCACAAATTAAGAAAGTCCGGCTCCTTATTGATGAAGCCATCCAGAAGTGTGATGGGGAGCGGTTAAAGCTGGAGGCGGAGCGCTTTGAGAACCTCCGAGAGATTGGGAACCTTCTGCACCCTTCTGTGCCCATCAGTAATGATGAGGTAGGTGGGGCTGGGCCATGCAGGGGGCTTGCTTACTGCCTGGCGCTGTGGAAGGAGCGCCACTCAATACTAGCGCTCTGTCGGAAAAGCCTGCTTTTGTGTGTTCCCTCTGCCCACCAATTGAGCATTGCCGGAGTCAGATCCCAGCCTGATTGGGAAGTGGCAGAGACAGCAGGTAGGAGGAGACTCCTGGCACAGAAATCTCTTCTAAATGGGGCTGCTGTCTTCCACTGCGTGTTGCCCCTGGTAGCAGTAAGTACTGTGGGAGGGACCTGCTAAATCAACCTAACCCCCTCTCACCCACCCCCCACTGGGAAGCCGCAGGTTGAAGGGAAATCTGCATGAGAAAAGTTTCCTGCCGAGCGGGAGCTTCCCCAGCACAAAGCTGCTCTGAGCCCCGGCTTTGTTCCCAGACACCCTAGCTGTGGCAGGGCCCATCTGTGCCTCTTTCATTCATTCCCTTGTGAACACTAAACTCGGGCCGGCTGGGGTATGTGGAGGCCTTGGAGCCTGAGCAGACCGAGGTCAGGGCCCAGAGCCCACCCTCATGTGGCTCAGAGACCAGTGAGAGCCTACAAAGAAAAAAAGTCCCGCATTCTCCTCTGTACCCCAGGTGATGCTGATTGTCAGAGGCGGTTCCCGCGCAGGATATTTGAGGAGCCCTTTAAAAGGGTAAAGAGAAAGTTTACACTAGGTCACAGAGCAAATCAGGGTTCCCAGTTTGCCGACTAGGACCGCTTTTGTGACTTTGTAAATCGCTGTCTGTTGAGCAGCGAACTCCCTTCCCCATTGGCTGTGCAGGAGACCGGGAGCTGACCCGTGTTTAGGCGATGCACGAAGCCGCCGCTGCTCTTAGTCGTGTGTCCCTCCTCGGTTTGCTTCCTCAGGACGCAGACAACAAAGTAGAGCGCATCTGGGGTGACTGTACCGTCAGAAAGAAGTATTCCCACGTGGACCTGGTGGTGATGGTAGACGGCTTTGAAGGCGAAAAGGGAGCCGTGGTGGCTGGTAGTCGAGGGTACTTCCTGAAGGTAAGATTTGAGAGCCAGTAGGGAGTAAAGAAGGAATGAAAAAAAAAGTCACCAAAAATGGTAATCACACTTAAAGAGGCTCACAAATCCGCCACTTGTACTCGGTGCCTGCCTGTGAACGTGTAGCAATTAGATGCAATTCTCTTTCTGAGGCAAGAGAGTGCTTACCCAGATTCCGGAGAACAAAGGCCACTCAGTGATCCTTCATAATGAATATGTTTTGCTGACTGAATCAGAACAGTCTTTGCCATTGAGGAGCTCAGTGTAATTGGACAGTCAGACAAGTAACAAAGAATCAAAACCCAGTGTGTAAGCCTGCGGTCGAAGTAGACCCAGCATGCTTTGAGCCCTGGTAGGTGGAGGCTGCTGGCACAGATTAACCTGGGGCAGAGGGCATGTGAATTCAGAGAATCCTTCCGAAAGGAAATGGTAGAATACTTTTGTAAATTGTTGCACGCTTAAGCATTCTGCATTTACAAATGAGACTGATGCTTTAAGAATTAGCACACACAAACACCCGTCCGTGCGTCCTGCCTGCACAATTTCTTTGCTTCGGTCTGTTTTCATGGGGTTAGGGTAGAGGTGGGAGGATGTGGAGACAAGGGCTTCAGGTTCACAGCAGTTCTCCATCAGCCTGGCAGGACCTACGATTACTAGTGTGGGCCACCGCTCGAATCTCCTAAACAGAGAGAAATCGCTAGGCGGGTGACATGCTGTTGGCCTTCGGTGTTGAGTCTATACTTCCGATCTGACTTGCATGGTTATCTGTGGTTGTGTGAGTGGAACTGGGCTGGAGAGGTGCTCATCATGCTAATTCCAAATAACTGTACATACCAATTACCAGAGCAGTAAGGAGGCGAACAGGTACCGCATGGAGCTTAGGAAGAGAACAAAGCCCATTAAACCGCTCTTCCGGGCCATCGCTGCCGTCAGTTTCCACCATCTTAGCCACCAAGAGAAAGCCCTGTTAGTGAGGTGAGCCAAGTGCTCTTTCCCGAAGCTGAAGAACACAAGGACTGAGTTGTATGTCAACGTCCTAAAACCAGGCCTCTACAGTTTAGGACTGAAAAATTTTGAACAACATTGATTATCCTTTTAATACCTGGTATTGAGTTGGAAAAAAACTGTGATGTGAAAATTGGTCTCTTTGGTTGAGTTCAATTAATATTGTAAATGTTTCCAAACATGAGTTTTTAATGGACCAACCAAATAAAATACCACATTAAAACCAGTATCTCGGGGGCTGGAGAGATGGCTTAGAGGTTAAGAGCACTGGCTGCTTTTCCAGGGGTCCTGAGTTCCCAGCAACCACATGGTGGCTCACAACCATCTGTAATGAGACCTGCCGCCCTCCTCTGGCGTGCAGGCATACATCGAGGCAGAATGTTGTATACATAATAAATAAATAAATCTTTAAAAAAACAAAAAAAAAACAACAACAAAAAAACCAGTATCTCTTGGCTGGTGTTGCAGTTTGTAGTCTTAGTTTCCCTACGGGAGCCACGGGATAGTCCTGTTGCCCACTATTACCCGACTGTTGGTTCTGGTTAGGGTGTCAGATGGGGGGGCTGGTGACAAGACCCAACCCCAGGAGCTCTGTCCTCTGTGTCTGCTCCCTAGGGGGTCCTGGTGTTCCTGGAGCAGGCGCTTATCCAGTATGCACTCCGGACTTTGGGAAGTCGAGGCTATACTCCCATCTACACCCCCTTCTTTATGAGGAAAGAGGTCATGCAGGAGGTGGCGCAGCTCAGCCAGTTTGATGAAGAACTTTATAAGGTAAGTAACTTGGTAGACAGACTATCCATTGTGAGGCTCAGTGGTGACAAGCACCTTCTCCAGCACAGCTTTCTGCCATGGGAGAATGCTCTAGTGTACCAGTATAGCCAAGGAAGCAAGCTCGCTAAGCTTATTTGTTGTTTGTTTGGTTGTTTGTTTGTTTGGTTTTTTGGTTTTGGCAAGATCTTTCTGAGTAGATAGGCTGACCATAAACTATGTTTAGCCCAAATGGGCCTTGAATTTCTGGACCTCCTGCCTCAGTCTACCGAGTACCAGACCCACAGGTTTGTGCTACTATGCTTAGTGCAACAGAAATGTATTTTTTTGAAGTTTTGGAGGCCAGTTTCCAAGATGAAGGTATTGGTGTCTTCTGATGCTTCTATCCTTGGCTTGCAGATGGCCAGCCACCTGATCACCGTACACCGTACCTGCTCACTGTTCTCAGATGGTCTTCTGTGTATTTCTGATCATTAATTTTTTTTTTGAAGTGTTTTGTTTTCTGTCTGTCATGTGGTACCTTGGACTTTATGAAGGCTAGGCAAGTACCTACCACTGAGTTATAATCCCACCCATTTTATTTTGAGACAAAAGTTTAGTAAGTTGCCCAGGGTAGCTTTGAATTCACTTTGATTCACTTTGTAACCCAGGCATGCCTTGAATTTTAAATTGCCCTGCCTAAGCCTCCTGAGTGTCAAGGTTTATAGGTTTGCACCGAGAGTACTGGTCTGGGTAGTGGCAGTGGGCACATGGCTTTAATCCTAGCACTTGGGAGGCAAAGGCAGGCGAATCTCTGAGAGCTCAAGGCTAGCCTGGTGTAAAAAGCGAGTTCCAGGGCAGCCGGGATTGTTACATAGAGAAAACCTGTTTCAAAAAAAGGGAGAGAGTATGTGTGTGTCCTGGAGTTACAAGAATGTGCCGCTATGTCCTGCTTGCTTGTTTGTGACAGTCTTATTGTGTAGTCGTGGCTGGCCTCACTCTTGGGATTTGGCTTCCTCTGCAGTGTATGGCACCACACCTTGCTGTTCGCAGAGTTATCTGGGTTTCTTTTATGGTTTGATGCTCTTTTGTTGTTACAGTTTTTACATTTATTTGGGTTGGGGAGGCTTATGCAAGTCCAAGGCATGGAGGACAAAGAACAGTTTTCTCCTAAGTGGACCCTGAGGATTGAATTTAGATTACCAGGCACGATGGCAGGTACTGTCCCCGTGAGCCACCTCACCAGCCCAGCAGGTGTTTAATGTCAGTTAATTTCAGTGTTAAAAGCCCTGTGTGGTTCGCACCTACCGTCTTAGCTAGTGTAGAGCAGAAGCCCTCTCGGCTTCCCCCAGAAACTCGTGTAATGTCTTTAAATTGAGCACACTCCATCACTAGGAGCTTAGAAGAGAAGCCCTTACCAGCTTCTTAGACAAAAGGACATTGGGAACGTGGTCTGACCTCACAGCCCTCTTCCTATGCCCTTCCACTCCTGACCCCAGACTAGAACCTTCCACGGTGCAAGACTGTACGTCCTGTGATCCTTGTGTCTTCAGTTTGAACCTGGGACAACCGGAGGAGTCAGTTGAGTTTCAGAATGTCCTCTGATGAGCTGACTCTAACATAAATACGGCTTCAGTCTGCCTGGCACTCAGACTTGGGTTTTGTTTGTTGGCATAAGGACTTAGCACACACTTGCTGAGTACATAAGTAGATCCTGCACAAATGCCAGCATGGGCCCTTTAATATCATTTATATTTTGAAGTTGTTAAATAAGTTTTTTTAGGTTCCCTAATTTGGATTTCTTTGTTCTTTTAAGTGTCATTGGATTTTGTTTGTTTGTTTGTGGGGGCGGGGGTGTTTTGATCAATGCTGTATAGGCCTGGCTGGCCTCAAGCTCAAGGTTCACGCTTCAGCTTCCTGAGTGCTGGGAATTGTAGGCATGCACCATACATTTCTTTGCTCCCTAGCAGGGGCTCCCTGTCTTAGCATCTATTCCAGGCAGGAACACCCTTGTGTCCATCGCTGTCTTTCCTATGATCTTACCCAGTCTTCACTAGCCTGTGTTTCTCCTGCAGGTCATCGGCAAAGGCAGCGAGAAGTCTGATGACAGCTCCTATGATGAGAAGTACTTGATTGCCACCTCGGAGCAGCCCATTGCAGCTCTGCACCGGGACGAGTGGCTGCGGCCAGAGGACCTGCCTATCAAGTATGCTGGCCTCTCCACCTGCTTTCGTCAGGAAGTGGGCTCGCACGGCCGTGATACCCGAGGTATCTTTCGAGTCCATCAGTTTGAGAAGGTGAGTAGATGAGAGGAGGGAGAGTGGACTCTTTGTACTGTCCAGATCATCACAGGAGGGGCCTGATCATATGACCACAGTCCCAGAGCCCCACTACGTACAGCTTTCCCATTCATTGCTGATATCTTTGTGGGGAAGAGCCTGGAAAATGCAGAAAGTGGCTTTGTGCACAGACTAGAACAAAGCTCCCTGAATCTTCTGTGCCAATCTCAGCACTTATGAGCTTTGTGACCTCCTAAGGAAGAGGAATGGTGGCATCCACCTCCCTAGACTGACTGGACAGCAAATGAGTATGCTAGGTCCTTAGCACAGATGATGACTGGAGAATCCATTGTCCCGGTTGTTGTAGTCCAGTCAGTTCGAGCACTAATCTCCTTTGGGGCCCAGCCTGGCCTGTCTTCCAGTGTGGGGCTAGCTTGCTACTAGAACGCCTCTACTTCAGCCCTTCAGTTCATGCAGCGTCACTGCTGCCCTGTCTCCTTGCGCCCCCTGTACAGATTGAACAGTTCGTGTACTCGTCGCCCCATGACAATAAGTCGTGGGAGATGTTCGAAGAGATGATCGGCACCGCGGAAGAATTCTACCAGTCTTTGGGGATCCCTTACCACATTGTGAATATTGTCTCAGGTACGGAGCTCTGCATCCCTCTATTCTCCCTCTTCTGCATCTCACAGATCGCTGTAGCCATTGCCAGCTGAGCCGCCCCACAAAGAGCTAGCTCTCAGCTCAAGTCATTAAAATATCACACCTTCTCCCTGGGAGTGTTTGGTGATGAGCTCTGAGTGTGACTTTGCTCTGGGGCTACGATGTGAAGTGGAGGATTCTTGAGGTGTACCGCAGAGGCCTTCTGGGACCCCATCCATCCTTCCTGAACCTAGGGTTCCTTTTCAGGCTCTTTGAATCATGCTGCCAGTAAGAAGCTCGACCTGGAGGCCTGGTTCCCAGGCTCAGGCGCCTTCCGGGAGTTGGTCTCCTGTTCTAACTGCACGGATTACCAGGCCCGCCGGCTGCGGATCCGATATGGGCAGACCAAGAAGATGATGGACAAGGTAGTTAGCCCCCAGGGAAGTGGGCAGCAGGGCTTCTGCACAGGGCTCATTTTTCTTATTTTTCTTTCTTAAGAGTCTATTAGTTTTCAGTTCAGTCTATAGCCAAAAGAAATTAGAAATGACTTCTCCTGAGTCAGGCCTGGGTTCTTAGAGACAGAAACCTAGCCTAGCCCTATTCTACAAGGTGATTCAAGCTTTTCTCTCTTTGCCTTTGTTTTCCTGAACTCCAGAGAAAGAGTAATCTCCGTTTCTCCACACAGAACAAGTTGGAGGCAGTGTCTGCCCTCTTTTCACCCAAGAAGGTCAGGTTGTAAGCTCATCTCTTAAGCAGTCTTCAGAGCTGGCCTTGTGGCCCACGCCTTTAATCCCAGCTCTTGGGAGGCAGAGGCAGGCGGATCTCTGTGAGTTCGAGGCCAGCCTGGTATACAGATCTGTATGTTCCAGAATAGCCAAAGCTACACAGAGAAACCCTGTCTCAAAAAAATAAACAAATAAATAAATAAATAAACCCAGTTTTCAGACCCTGATCTCTCCTGAGTTGGTTTGGGATGGGTTAAAAGGAGGACCAAGCTGGTGGTTTCTTCCTTCCCACCAAATCCTCTGAAATACTGGAACCTACTATCTGTCACGCATGCAAGCATGAGGAATCTTCCAGGGTTACCCTGCAGGCAGTGAATACAAAACAGTTAAAGTTTTCCAAAGCTGGAAATGGGTGAAAGCCGCGCTTTGGACTGGGGAAGGAATGGCTGAGTGGCTAGTTCTGGTCGTCAGGAAGATCAGCTGAGGATTGGGTTTAATGTTCCCCACGGAACCTGCTCTTCCCAGGTGGAGTTTGTCCATATGCTGAATGCCACGATGTGTGCTACTACCCGGACCATCTGCGCCATACTGGAGAACTACCAGACAGAGAAGGGCATCATTGTGCCAGAGAAGCTGAGGGAGTTCATGCCACCAGGTACAGCTCCATCTTCACACTTTTCTGAAGAGGCCCTTTGCAGACTGTACCCCATTTTCATATGAGATACAGTCCCCATACTTTTGCCTACCCCACGGTGCTGGGAATGTAGCGTGGGTGTCGTACACAGATCCTAAACTCAGACTGGGGAAGAAAAGAGTAGAGAAGTCCCTCCTTGGGGGTACCCCTTCACTGAAATAATTATTGTCTACAGTCTTCACTGAGGTCCATGGGCTTTGACAGAAATGGCAGGTCACTTACTGGGCTCTTCCCTCGCAGGGCTCCAGGAACTGATCCCATTTGTGAAGCCTGCACCCATTGACCAGGAGCCGTCTAAGAAACAGAAGAAGCAGCATGAGGGAAGCAGAAAGAAAGCAAAAGAGGTTACCCTGGAGAGCCAGCTGCAGAACATGGAGGTCACTGAGGCCTGAGCACTGTCTCCTCAGTCTCCAGTGTGCCAGACTTCCTTTCTGTCTGCCGGGATCTCTGACCTGCCTTGGAGCAGGGAGGCCGAGTACCACTCCTCACCCTGTCCCATCTGACTGCACAGCCGATGGGGAACCATCTGCCATGTACCAAGCAGGCGTTCCCGTGTCCTCGCATGGGCCAAGGGTCTCCTCACTGATGACTGCTGAACCATGCAATAAAGCATTTCTGGGGAAGGCGCGCGACTTCCTCAGTCTGCTCCCCAGGCGTGAGCCCTGTCTCTGCTGGGTCTCCCAAATAAGGCTGCTCTGCGTAGTGCAGGAAACCTGGAATCGTGACACACGTTTTCAGGACAAGGATCATGATTCTCTGTCAATTCACTCCTGCCTAAAGGCAAGGAAGCTTCGAGACCAGTATGGCGGAAAAGCCTGCTAGCATTTACATTCCCTAGGAAGGGCTCCTTGGAAGGGGGAAGGCTGGTCGTGGTAGCTGACACTCAGCATGAACCGTGGTTATGAGCAGCAGCTTCTGTGTTTATAGCTGTCCGCATGTGGGGAGACTCACCACACAGCAGTAATTTAGTGTCAGAGGCAGGGCAGAGGAGTGTAGTTCCTCTGTCCTCAGGGACTCCCACTGTGCCCTAATAGCTGGGCACCTGCACCCTGGGGAAAGTAGTATTCAGGCTTTCTTCCTTCCCCGGCTCCCTTTCATCTGTGATCTGGATCCTTGACTCTAATGACACCCTAGGTCAGTCTGGTGCTTGTCTCCTGGCAGGGTAAAGCGCCTCCTCTAGATGCTCCCTTTTATCTTCATATGGTCCCAGAAGGTAGGGTGGGGACATGATTATACCCGTCCCAGAGTGGGAGAGTGAGGTTGTGTGGCCAGGTGGTAGTCCGGCTCAGAGTGGCCGGGTTTGTCTCTTAGGGAGATTGGGAGCTCAAGTGTGCCCTGGCCTGTGACGGGCCTTTAGCTCAGCTCACCTCTGCTGCTTGGGCCTAGTACCGATCAGGGAAAGAGCCCGGTGCTCTGCTCCTGCTAGGGGGTGGTCCTGTCAACCTTGCTCCTGGGTGCTGCAAGGCTGACCACCAAGGCTCTATTGCCTGCCGTGCCAGCTGGGGGCCTCCAGGCAGGTCCCATGGCCCATTGGCCTCAGCCCTGGGAAAACAAAGCCTGGGCACTAGGACAAAAGAGCAGGCTGCTCCCATTTGTCATTCAGGGCCAGAAATTCCCATTCCCATAACCTTAACATTCAGTTTGAAGAAAAGCAGCCTGAACCGTGATTGGGAGGCTAGGCTGCCCTGCTTCAAAGTCTATTAGGAATGTCTAGGTGGCCCTGTGTCCGTCTTGGGCCTGGCCGAGGTCTCCATGGCTGCCTTCCCCACTTCTATATCCTGTCTCCTAATGCCTACAGCCTTCTGGCACAGGGTGCTTTCTGCTCTTGCTGGATCAGCTCTTGCCTCCCCTGCACTGACTGACTTCCTCTTTACCTCGCTAGTTTTCTGTAGCTGCTGTACTTGGACTCCGGACGACCTGAACAGTTAGTTAGTCATTCTTCCCACACCGCTCTTCCTCTGGTGAGCCATGTGGTCTGTTTCTTAGTTTTTGTTTGTTTGTTTGTTTTCTTCGAAACAGGGTCTTACTATGTAGCCCTGGCTGTCCTGGAACTAGCTCTATAGACCAGGCTGGCCTTGAACTCACTCAGCTCTGCCTGCAGGTGTGCGCCACCATGCCCACCTGCCAAGTTAAACAGATGTGTTCCTCCTTCTTGGAACCAGAGCAGAGAGAACGAAAGACAGCTGGCAGAGATCTTCCTCACGAGAACCTGTTGGCAGGTGGGCATGCCCTCTGACCCTCTGGCTAAGCTCCCTGGGAGCGGAGCTTATGGAGTGAATAGGACACAGTCTCAACTCTCACTCTGCTGGGAGGGTGTGGCTTCCTCTCCTCCAGAGCAAACCAGACTCCTTTGCTGGGAGCACTGGCCCTGGCTGATGCAAGCCTTGTTTAGGATGGGCTGACCCACCTGGAGGCTGAGCAGTTGGGAAGGAGCCCAGATAACCTTGACTCCACCCGCAGTTGCCTCCGCAGCCTCCAGCAGATGCCCTCATCCCTGGCACTTTGACTGCCCCATCTCCAACCTCAGCTACCCAGGTTACCTCAGCAAACAACCCCCAGAGGCCCTGTGGAGTGAGTCAGAGCCCTGAGTCCCTTAGTAGCTTTTGGTTCCCACACCCAGGAATCCAGGTCCCAAAATGCAGGTCTATGTGCATCAAGTAAGCTGTTGGGACCTGATGTTTGTCCTGGCTACCAGAGAGTCAACTACAAGTCAGGCGTCAGAGGATTCTCAAAGGTTGGGCAGGCACGTTGGACCCAGTGCTAGGACCACCTGAGCTCAGCCTGCTGTGCAGACCACCCCCAGTCAAGCGTATGCTCCCCTAGGCTGACCCCTCACTCCCGGGAACAGACTCCCTACAGTCTGCCCAGCTTTACCTTCGCTGAAGCTTTTCCCATTTCTGCTGGGTCCACAGGATACCTCCCCCCCAACTCCGGTACTCCTACGGGGGTGCCTAGGGCAGTCCTGGCTGAGCTCCCAGGATAAGTCTGACAGGCAGAACTGGGATGGGCCCCAAAGAAATGTGTTGCATGTCACAGCCTGTGCCAGGATGAGGGGCCTCTACTACTCTCCCAGTCACCTCCCAGCCTGGGGTTCCTCAGCCCCTCCCAGACAGGCGCAAGAGGGGTGCATCCTCGCGGCCCCCACCTACACCAGGGCCTGACTGAGCTTAAGGCTCCGCCTCTGACGTTGCCCTTTTAAGAGCCCTCCCAATGGGGGCGGGGTACTGCAGGCAGAGTCTTGCAGAAACCCTGCGCTCTGCAGCTCCCCCACCAAGGTGCCTGGAAAGACCTATATCCCAGTTCTCCAGGCTTTAGTCAGAGGCAGAGGGTCCGGCGGTCTCTGAGGGTTCCCCCTTTCCTGGCGGTACGGATCCTCCCTAGCTGCTCTCACCGGCTGGTTTGAAAACCCTGCGTTTTGGAGTCTCATATCCCTTAGTAAGATGGGCCCCCACCCTCTCGCCTATGGGAGCCTGCTGTCAGAAACAGTCTGCGAAATTACATTTGCTGAGGTGTAAATTGCTGATAAGAAGGTATGACCCTTAAGGGACAATTGGATTTTAAATCCTGAAACTGAAGAATTAAGCTCCGAAATTGAGAATAGCATCCACCCCTTCCATCTTGTGTCAGGGAAAAAAAAATTCTTTTTATTATTTCAAATCACCTCTATCCTTGTGCCCAGTGTTTCATACTCTGTCTCCTGGGTCTTATTCTTAAGCTAACTTTCTCAAATTTCCTCTCCTCATCCTCTCCTCTGCCCCCTCTCCCCCAATATTAACCTGCTTACCCTGTCCCCCATCTTCTGACGGCATCCTAGCTGTTTTTATTTTTATTTTTTAAAGATTCATCATCAAGGGACTCTTGCAATTCTACCGCCTCATCAGTATCCCCAGCCCTCTGGTGTCTTCCCCCTTAGGGGGAATGTGGAATGTCTCAGATAGAAGAAAATTGAGTTGCAGAGGGAAGGTTTGAGTTGAGGCTAAGGAAGTAGCCTGGGAAAAAACAGCACCTGGCTGTTTCCATAAGCATCTGGGACCTTGTTTTTCCATATGCCTGGTCTTCAGCAATGCTCAGGACTCCCAAGCATGCAGACTGAGCCTCTCCGGGATCGCAAGCCCCGAATCCTTACCTGACTGGCCCTTGTCCCCACAATATGTCCATGTGTATCCCTGCCCCAAACACCCAGGAGTTACCCTTGGCAGTTTCCTGCTCTGCATCTCAGGCCAGTCTGCACCGAGTTCTCATGGTGAGATCTGCTCATCTGCTGGTATACAGACCACAGGTCCCCTGCAGACACAGCTGCCTTAGGGTGCCAGAATAACCGGTGATGGGTCAACCAAGATCCTCCTCTGGGAAGGGCTAGTGACATGGCTCAGCTGGGAAAACCACTTACCTACCACCAGGCATGATGAACAGAGTTGGATCTGCAGGACTCAGACGTGGAGGGAGAGGACCAGCTCCTGCAGGCTGCCCTCTGACCTCTGAAAGCATACACACGTACACACAGTGAATAAGTAAAGGGGGGTTCCCTTTCCCATTTTCATAGAAAAATCTTAGCGAACACGGTCTGGCAACAGCAGCTGTCTCAGTCCACACCAGACTGGTTGGTCAGACCCAGTGTCTCGCTGGAACTTCATTCATGTGTTTTCTGCCTATGCACTACCTCCTCCGTCTCTGTGGCAACCTTAACAGCTAAGTTATTAACAGCTTTGCGGTTTTCTGCACAAGCCTCAGCCCCAGGCTCCGCCTTATCCTTCTGTGCTCAGGGATCACAGCCAACCTCAGCTGACATTTGGGATGGACCTTAACGTCGTTATAGAATACTAGTTTTTAAAAAATATTTTTATTTTATATGCATTGCATGTCTGTATGAAGATGTCCAACTCCCTGGAGTTGGAGGTACAGACTGGTAAACTGCCGAGTGGGTGCTGGGAATTCAGCCCGGGTCCTCTGGAAGAGCAGCCAGTGCTCTTAACCGCTGAGCCATCTCTCCAGCCCCAGAATGCTAGCTTTTTAAGTCATCCCTAATAAATATCTTGGGCACTGTTGGGGCATCAGGCCTGCTGTCTCTAGGTACAGGTGGCAATAAGGATGCAGATTTGAGGCTAAAGGGACACCCAACCGCTTCCCAGATGGAAGTTCCAGGCATGAAGAGACACCTGTCAGACATCTGTGCCGTCTGCCTATCAATTTGTTTACTTGTTCATTTGATTCCTATTTCCTGAGTGTCTACTATGTGTCAGGTCACATACTAGATGCGAGGTGTTTGGGACACAGTCTCCCCGGTCCTGTGGACAAGAGCTGTGCACCAAGTAAATGACAGGTGCATGCCCTGTGTAATTGCTAATTGCCAGACATGAAGAAGGGGGCATTTAAGACTCCTCTGTTCAGCAACTGGGAAGAGGTTCAGTATCCAGAACAGAATGAGGCATAGAGGGAGAATCTAGGCCACTTTATGGGTTAAATATTTTGGTTTTTTTTTTTTTTTCAGTGTGCAACAGGACAGGATTCTCAGAAGGAAAGCAACATACTCAAACTTCATTGTGAAATGTTACTCTCTGTGAAAGACACCAGGAAAGGTCCTTAAATCATATAAATCCTTTGAGGGCCTGGTGGCTCACACCTGGGTGCAGAGGCAGGTGGGTTTCTGTGAGTTCAAGTCCAGCCTGCTCTACATAGTGTGTTCCAGAACACCAGGGCTGTGTAGACAGACCCTGTCTCACAAAATCGGGAAAAGCAAAAACAAAATATAGATAAATCCAAAGTGTGGCCCCTTAACAAGAAAACAGGCCTGGACCCTTTAGACTGTGTCATTTAAAAGAAAGAGGGAAAGGGGAAGTGCCGCGTGGGGCAGAGGGGTGACTCAGCGGGCAAAGGCACTTGCCAAGCCGTGACGACCTGAGTTGGGCTCCAGATCCCATGGTGGATGGAGAGAACCAATGCCTGAAAACTGACCTTTGACCTCCACGGCACATTATGGCGAGCATGCGCCCACACTCATATAACACATACATACCAAGCATGCCGGTAATAATAAGTTAAAAGGCAGCACACGACTAGACGCTATGCACAAAAATCCGGCTTGAAAGCAGAAACTTCAAAAGATAGTTAAGAGTTTCACTTGGACTGGGCATGAGTTCATGCTAGGAACTCTCATTCATGCTCCTGGTTGTGGCCATGGCAGGGCCCCTGTGGATGAACAGGGGAAGGGAGCTGGGCCTGCTGCATCTCTGGTGCAGCCTGCTGAGGGGCCCAGAGTAGAGGTAGTCCAAAAGCTGTGGGAAATATGGCAGTGCCGACAGTTGTTGAACCTAGGGAGAAAATATGTATTATAGCATCCTTTTTAACTTATTTTTTCGAGACAAAGTGTTATGTATCCCAGGCTAGCCTTAACCTCCCTATGCAGCCAGGATGATTGCCTTGGCCTTCCCGACCCTCCTACCGCCACCCCTTAGGTGCTGAGACCTCAGGCTTTATCACTGAGCCCAGTTTCTGCAGCGCTGTGGTCTGAACCAGGGCTCCAGGAATGCAAGCATCCCATTGAGCTCCATTCCCAGCATGTCTTGTTTTGTTTGCTTTTGAGACTGGGTTTCCTGGTGTGACTCTGGCTAGCCTGGAACTTGCTATATAATCCATGTTGCCCTTGAACACAGTACTGGGATCAAAGGTACGTGCCCACCACACACTTTTTCTCATCCTCTGACTCTTATATTCTTCCCACCCTCTCTTCTCCAATATTCCCTGAGCCTTGGGTGGGGGTGGGCTGATCCAAACGTTTAAGGCTGAGCACTCGACAGTGTCGATTCTTAGCAGTTTGGCCAGTTATGAGCCTCTGGATTAACTCTGGAGAAACTTCTCTAGCCAAAGTTGAGAGCAGCACTGCTAACCCCTGGATATAAACATAGCTGTTTAGAAGGCAGCTTGACAATGTGACCATTTAGCAAAGCAAGTGGCCTATGTCCTTTACAGCCAAGGGCTTTTGACCAGGCTTACAGTACCTGACATAAATTTGCTAGTGTAGGAGGGACCTCGAATCCAATCAGAAATTAGCTGATTACCCCATAACTCTCGTGCCACTATTGTGCCAGTGGGTACATCGTGTAGCGTTCAGGGTTTACTGCTGAGTGAGACCACTGCTGACCTTTCTCCCCGGTGGCCTGTCCAGCACCTTCTGCACTATGAAAGTTGGCCAGCAGGGAAGAAGTTTGCAGGTCAGTTCCAGCCAGAATCTTCTGCGTCCTATAACCAAGGTGCGCCGTGTCTTCAGCAACAGCACCTTTTCATTTTTGTTTGCTTCCTATTTTGAGGCAGCTCTCACACTATAGCCTTGGCTGTCTCACTCTGTAGGCCAGGTTGGTCTCATAGAGATCTACCTGTCTCTGCCTCCCTAGTGCTGGCCAGCAACAGTTGGGTCTACCATTTACTTCTGGTGGGCAACCAAGAGCAACAGCAATAAGCTGGGTTGTTTGGGGGAACTGTGACCTTCCTGAGAGGTGTACGAAACCTGGCACTGAAATTTTTATTTCATGCAGGGTCATGTGTTCAAACTCCACATTAACACACACACACACACACACACACACACACTGATTTATTTATGCATTTTGTGTACACGAATGCTCCGTCTGCCTGCAGGCCAGAAAGGTGCATCAGACGGTTGTGAGTCACCATGTACTTGCTGGGAACTGAACTCAGGATCTCTCTGGAAGAGCAACCAGTGCTCCTAACTGCTGAACCATCTCTCCAGCCCACATACACATTTCTCTAATTAAATTGCTTTAATTTAATTCTCTAGTCTAATTTAGATAACTTAGTAGGTTTCCATAAGGGTTTTGGCTAAGCCGTGCCCCACCCTCCCCTCTCATTTATCCCCTCCCCCATCTCCACTTAAACCTTTAATCCCCTATTCATCCTCACCACTTTCTCATCCCAGGTCATTCTCGAGAATTTACACTTAAATTGTGTGTGTGTGTGTGTGTGTGTGTGTGTGTACAGAACCAGATCATTCTGGTAAGTTCTTTAAGAACTTACATTTAAAAATTTTTATTATTAGTGGGGGGTGGGGGTAGGGCTTGCCGCAACATGTGTGAGGAGGTCAAAGAACAATTTTGTGAGTTTGTTTTCTCCTACCTTCGTGTGTGTTCCAGGCTTCAAGCTTGGGTCTGTAGTGTCATCAAGTGAGCCAGTTCCTTCCTCTCCCTTCCTTCCTTCCTTTCTTTCTTTCTTTCTTTCTTTCTTTCTTTCTTTCTGTGAATTAGTTACTTTCCTAATTCCCTGATAAACACCATGACCAAGGCAGCTAGTAGAAGGAAGGGTTTATTTCGGCCTACAGTTCCGGAGGAATCGTCTTTCTCTGCTATCCTATCAGCACAGCAGGAGCAGCAAGCTGAGCGCTCCGGTCCTGTCCTGACTGCCCTAGATCTCCAGGCATAGACCAGGCTCTAAAGTCTCAAAGGTTACATCAGTAACAAACTTCCCCCAACAAAGCTGACCCTCCTAAGCCTCCCACAGAGTGCCATCAGTGGGCACCAAGTGTTCAAATGCCAGAGAGGACCCCCTCCCCCCATTGAAACCGCCATGGTGTGTATGTGTGTGTGTCCATGTGCTCACAAATACATGCACACAGAAGTCAGCTGTCTGTCCGTTCCACAGGTTCAGGCTTTTCAGGTTGCTGATTAGATCTGCCAGTTCCCACCTTCCCAGTGCTGGGACTATAAAAGTAAACAGAGAGATGCTTAGTTATTTTTCTGTGGGTCCTGGGCTTGGAACTCAAGCCTTCAATGCAAGGCAAGCAGCATTTTACCTACTTCCCTCCCGACCCAGCTGCTTCAGAAACACCCTGCCTAAGTTAACATTAGAGCCAGGGCCATGCCTTATCCCAGTGTGTACTTGCCATAGGCCTAGAGACTAGTCTTCGATATAGTTCCCAGCACACCACACACACACACACACCTTTTTGAATTAGGGTTTAGCTATATTGTATGGGCTGACCTGGGACTCTGATTCTTCTGCCTCAGCATCCTACCTGAGCCTCCAAAAGTAACTGAGATTACAGACATACAGTATATTCTCTTAGGTCTGTCAGACTTCATTGGACCTGGGTAGGAACAGGGAGGCAGAAGACCCAGAGTTCCTTATACCTGAAAATTTCCATGAGGCAAGCAGCCCTTCTAGGGGGCTCAACACCAGGGTCACCCCATTTTGAGTCTCCGGTGATGCATATAAGACTTGCAATTTTCCCTCCTGTTCCAGGAAGGTAGAAAAAGCTGAGGGGTGAGAGGAGGCAGCTGTCTGTCCCCCTAAGGGGTCGAAGCTAGGGGGAGATTAAGTACTATTTGCCAGCTGTGTCCAGAGATGAAAGAAGGGTTCCTTACACACCCCAACCTGTCTTCCTTGAGCAGAAAGGCCGCTCGCTTACTTGGAGGAAGAGCTGGAGGCCCCGAGCCTTCCCTGGCAGCCCTGGCCTCCTGGCTGGGTTTCAGAACCATGGCCACATTCCAGAGTCCAAGTTGCTCTTTCCTCTACCCGAAAGCTCATTTTGGTAGCACAGGGAGCCAGATGAGCAAAGAGCTACAGTTTCTGCATGCGTTGGCTTGGGCCTTCATCAAAAACGAGTCTCATTACCCAACCCCAATTCAAAGGATAATTAACAGACGGTATAATTTCCAAGCATTCTCTGCACCACATGGCTATTAAATGAAAAGCAAAATGCCCACACAATCCCTAGATCCTCCCAAACCGGAGTCTGAGGAAGTCAGGAGAGGCAGAGCCCTGGGCAGACCACTTACACCAATCTGGAGGGACTTTGTCCAGGGGAAGGAAGTTCATCTTGGGTTAGATTGCAGGTTACTCCAGGGGTCCTCCTCCAACCCTACGCACCCACCACTCTCAGGAAAACAGTCGAACACAGCCTTCTACCCAGCTTCTCTTATAGTCCCTGCAGAGGAAGGAAAACTGGCTTGTCATTTTCGACATGGCTGTGAGGCCACATGGGGGTTCTCGAGTCTATCTAGAGCAAAGGTGGGAATCCTTTACTGTGACCTTGCTGTGACCAGAGGGCAACCATGAAAGACGGCATCTGAGTCAATGCTCTTCCAAGCAGATTCCTAAGGATCCCCGAGGTCCTCAGAGCAGTCCAGGGATTCTCGGTTGGAGTGACAGGAGAAGGGGAAGACACAGGCTCCATTCTTTATCCCAGACATCTGCTTCCTAGCTGAAGACTGGGGTCAGAGAGATGGCTCAGGGGAAAGTGTGTTCTGCCCAAGCCTGGCACTCCAGGTTCAAGGCCCGAAACCCTCTGTGGAAGGAAAGAAACAGTTCTCAAAAGTTACATCTGGTTATGGCACATGCCTTTGATCCTCAGGGGCAGAAGGAGGCTGATCTCTGTGAGTTCAAGGCCTGCCAAGGTTACAATAGTGAAACTCTGCCTAAAAAAGAAAAGAAAAGAAAAAAGAAAACAAAAATAAGGAAAAAATCACACACATGCAATAAAACAAAGCAGTGAAAAATTCAAAAACATTACATGCAATAAATCAAAAATTTTTAATTAATCAATTAAATTAATTGGGGATTAAATGAAACAGAGATTCACTATGCAGCCTTGGCTGGCCTCAGACTCACAGAAATCCACCTGCCTTTACCTTCCAAGTGAGTCCTGGGATTAAAGGTGTGTGCTACCATGCCTGGCTAAAAAAATTATTTTTTTTTTATGTATAGGGGTGTTCTGCCTGCATGTGTGTCTGTGCACCATGCCAGTGTAGGCCAGAAGAGGGGATTGGATCCTCCAGGGACTAAAGTTACAGCTGGTAATGAGCCAGCATCTAGGAACGAGGGTCCTCTGGAAGAACAACCAGTGCTCTTAACCACTGAGTCACTCCAGCCCCTAAAGTTTTTATGGGAAAGATCTTCCACTATAGCCCGTCCTACCCACTCAGTCCAGTACTAGGGATAGAATCAAGAGCTTTGAGTAGCTAGGCAAATACTGAGCTCTATTCCCAACTTGCCAAATAAACTTTTGTTTTTGTTTCTGAGACAGGATCTCCTGCAGCCACAATACCTAGCCAAGGTTGACCTGATCCACCCGCCTCTGCTTCCCAAGTACTGGGATCTTAGGCCTGAGTCACGGGACTCAACTTAAACCTTTTATTTTATTTTATTTTATTTAGTGTGTGTGTGTGTGTGTGTGTGTGTGTGTGTGTGTGCTTGCTTATGGAGTATAGCAGTTGATATTTGTTTTTTGTTGTTGGTGGTTTTATTATTTGTGTTTTGGTTTGGGGGTTTGTTTTTGTTGTTGTTTTGTTTTGTTCTAGCTGTCCTGGAACTAGCTCTCGTAGACCAGGCTGGTCTCAAACTCATAAGAGATCTGCCTGCCTCTGCCTCCTGAGTGATAGGATTAAAGGTGTGTACCACCACTGCCCAGCTGGTATTTGATATTTTTGAGACAGAATCCAACAAACCTTCACAGCATCAGTTAGGCTGACCAGCGGACTCTTAGGATCCTCCTGTGTCTGTTTCCCTGACACCGAGAGGACAGATGTGTGCTACTGTGCCCAGCCTTTTAATTAATTCATTTCTTTTTATTTTAGACTATAATATAATTACATAATGTCTCCATCTCTTTCCTCCCTTCCAGCCTCCCCGTATACCCTCCCTTGCCCTCTGACAAGCTCAGGCTTCTTTTTTCATTGTTGTTGCATGCATATACACATTTATGTATACATGTATGTTCCTATAAACAACCTGCTCTATCTGTATAATGTTACTTGTATTTTTCAGGGCAGACCATTTGGTATTGGATAAGCGCTGGTACTCTTCCCTGGCAAAGACCATTTCTCCCACTCGGAATTCCTTAGTTGCCTGTAGTTCTTTGTATAGGGCTGAGGCCTCCTGGTCCTCTCCTGTCTACTTTGGCGTGTCTACTATTGTCCTTATTCAGCTCATGTTTGGGCAGTCGTGTTGGGGTTACTGTGCCCACCTTTTTATGGGGTGTTGGGAATCCAAACTCAAGACCTCATTCTTGCACAGTTGTAGTTGTATGATGTTAAGCTCTTAGGACTCTTTCGGGGGGCCCACCACCCAGCTCCCAAATGAACCACACAAGAAGTCTTATTCTTAGTTACAAACATCCAGCCTTAGCTTGGCTTGTTTCGTGGTGCTTTCCTTAACTTAAATTACCCTGTCTACCTTTTGTCTCTGGGCTTTTCCCATTCTTTTACTTCTGTAAATCTTCCTGTGACTCCGTGGATTGCTGTGTAGCTGGGTGGCTGGTCCCTAATGTCCTCCTCCTTCTCTAGCTACTTCTCCTTCCCTCTTCTCCCAGATTTTTCCTCCTATTTGTCCTCTCTGCCTTCCAGCTTGGCCTATCCTTTCTCTGGCCTCACTATTCACCATTCAGCTCTTTGTTAGACCATCAGGTGTTCTAGACAAACAAAGCATCACAGCTTCACAGAGTTAAACAAATACAACATAAACAAAAGTAGCTCACCTTAACACAATATTCCAGACAAAGCAGTTTCTTGACTGCCTGAGCCATCTCCTGGAACCCGGATCAGATCGCCACCTACTCTAAGCTTCTGGAAATCAATTACTTTACTCACAAATCATTCTGCAAAAGGGAAATTGACCAAGGTCACATAGATAGCATGTGAGGGTTGGGGACAAGACTGGAAACCCTCAGTCTCCTTCCTCAGACAATCTGACACCCCTATTTCTCAGGGTGTGAGAAGGAGAGAGGCTCTCTGACTTGCCCAGCCTTACTTACTGGCTCATTGGGACCAGATTCTTGTATGTACCCCTCTCATGGGTTTTTCATACCCCTTCCGGAAGAGGGTCCTGTGGTCCTGTTCCGTGAAGGGCTCAGAAATCCTGCACAATGTGACTCTGTGTAGTCACAAAACTGCGGTAGAAGGACAGAAGTTGGACATTGATCTGGAGGGACCAGGGGGCCTGACTATACATCAGTGGAACCACATGTCCTAACACCCAGGAAGCCCGGGTCCTCCTCTGCAACCAGCTCTCGCTGGGCCTAGAAATCTGGTAGTTGTTAGTGTATTTGCTGTTCTGGAGCTCCTAGTTTACCTCTCCTGAACTGCCCAAGTGGTACCCAAGATGTATCGAAGGTGTGCTTTTTGGAGGCATCCAAGTAAGATTATAACTTCTGGGATCTGGGGGAGTCTTTGTAAGTGTTGAACAAAGTCTTTTTAGTTCTGTCTGCCCCCCCCCCCCCCCCGCCCCACGAAGGCCTTCAGAAGATTTTGAAAGGGGGCTGGAGAGATGGCTCAGCGGTTAAGAGCATTGCCTGCTCTTCCAAAGGTCCTGAGTTCAATTCCCAGCAACCACATGGTGGCTCACAACCATCTGGAATGAGGTCTGGTGCCCTCTTCTGACCTTCAGGCATACACAGAGACAGAATATTGTATACATAATAAATACATATTTAAAAAAAAGAAGAAGAAGTGGAAGTGTGCATGCTTAGGGAGAGCAGATATCTTACAGGTTCTCTCCTTCCACCATATGGATCAAGGGGGTCTCAAGATCTCTTTATGTTACCCAGGCTGACTTTCACTTCCTAGGCTCCAATGATCCTCCTGCCTCAGCCTCTTGAGTAGGTGGGACCACAAATGTGTGCCGCTGTTCTTGACTCTGCCTAGTCCGATGTGGGGTGGTGACCGAGGGCTCAGTGGTTAAGAGCATTGCCTGCTCTTCCAAAGGTCCTGAGTTCAATTCCCAGCAACCACATGGTGGCTCACAACCATCTGTAATGGGGTCTGGTGCCCTCTTCTGGCCTGCAGGCATACACACAGACAGAATATTGTATACATAATAAATAAATATATATATATAAAAAGAAGATTTTGAAAGCGCACTACTAGCTCTAGAGTGCGACGTGATTGTCATTCCCTGTGTGGCTTCTGATTGCTCATTCCTCTTTAAGCTGTGGTAGGGATCCAGGACTGGCCGAGAGCATGTCTGATGAACTGGGAAGAAAAATGCTACCAGCGGCGGGAATCTTAGAGCATCTATCTGTGCAGAAGAGGGCGCTGGGTGGGACCCACCTCCTTCGGCGCGTTGGGCGTCGCCGCTTTAAGACGGCGGCGGCGCGAGCAGGTCTATGGTAATGAGCCGCCGCCACCGCCGCTCTGCAGAGCTTGCCCGCCCGCCGGGGAGGCGAGGGAACGCGGGTCTGGGCCCGGGACCGCGGCGGCCGGCAGTAGCCGCGGCGAGGACGCGGGGAGCGAGAGGGTGGCGCAGGGCGGTCGTTGGCAGCCAGGCCCGGGCCGGAGCGTGCGGCTTCGCAGGCGCAGGTGGGCGATCTCGCGCGGGCAGAGGGGACACCCTAGGTCTCGGGAACCGGGGACCCGGCAGAGCCAGGGGTCCTCGCGGCCCGCGGGAGCAGGTGGAGAGCGCCCCAGAACGCAGGTGGAGGGGCAGCGTGAGCCCGCAGTGGTCGTGGTGACTCGGGAGCCGGGCGGGCTTCGAGAGTAGGGTAGCCCCGGGCATCGTGGGGCACAGCGCGCGGCGCCACCGAGCCATCTAGGTGCAGGCCCTGCGGGACGCACAGGTGGACCCCGGGGACCGGCGCCCTGGCCCGGGCATGAGGCGCGGCGGGGCTGGCAGGAGCCGGAGGAAGAGCCGCCGCGGCTGTTGACCCGGCTGGCCGGGAACGGGGAGAGATGCGGAGCCGGGCTGCCAGCGCCCCCCTCCCAACGCCGCTGCTGCCGCTGCTACTGCTGCTGTTGCTGCTGCTACCGCCGTCGCCACTACTGGGAGATCAAGTGGGGCCCTGTCGTTCTCTGGGGTCCGGGGGACGCGGCTCCTCGGGGGCCTGCTCCCCCGTGGGCTGGCTCTGCCCAGCCTCCGCTTCGAACCTCTGGCTTTACACCAGCCGCTGCAGAGATTCGGGTATTGAGCTTACCGGCCACCTGGTGCCCCACCACGATGGCCTGAGGGTCTGGTGTCCAGAATCAGGGGCCCATATCCCTCTTCCGCCATCCCCTGAAGGCTGCCCCTGGAGCTGTCGTCTCCTGGGTATTGGAGGACACCTTTCTCCACAAGGCAAGCTGACCCTGCCTCAAGAGCACCCTTGCTTAAAGGCCCCACAGCTCAGATGCCAGTCTTGCAAGCTGGCACAGGCCCCAGGGCTCATGGCTGCGGAAGGATCACCAGAGGAATCTATTGGTGGGCGCAGGAAAAGGAATGTGAATACAGCCCCCCAGTTCCAGCCTCCCAGCTACCAGGCCACAGTGCCCGAGAACCAGCCAGCTGGCACCTCTGTTGCGTCCTTAAGAGCCATTGATCCAGATGAGGGTGAGGCAGGCCGACTTGAGTACACCATGGATGCCCTCTTCGATAGCCGCTCCAATCATTTCTTCTCCTTGGACCCAATCACGGGTACTGTCACCACAGCTGAGGAGCTGGATCGTGAGACCAAGAGCACCCACGTCTTCAGGGTCACTGCCCAGGATCATGGGATGCCCCGACGGAGTGCCTTGGCCACACTTACCATCTTAGTTACTGACACCAATGATCATGACCCTGTTTTTGAGCAACAAGAATACAAGGAGAGTCTCAGGGAGAACCTGGAGGTTGGCTACGAGGTGCTTACCGTCAGGGCCACCGATGGGGATGCCCCTCCTAACGCCAACATTCTGTACCGCCTGCTTGAGGGGGCTGGAGGCAGCCCCTCGGAAGTCTTTGAGATCGATCCCCGCTCTGGGGTGATCCGGACCCGTGGCCCCGTGGATCGGGAAGAGGTGGAATCCTACAAATTGACGGTGGAAGCGAGTGACCAGGGTCGGGACCCGGGCCCGCGGAGTTCCACGGCGGCTGTTTTCCTGTCTGTGGAAGACGACAACGACAACGCACCCCAGTTTAGCGAGAAGCGTTATGTGGTTCAGGTGCGGGAGGACGTGACCCCGGGAGCCCCGGTTCTCCGAGTCACAGCCTCGGATAGAGACAAGGGCAGCAATGCCCTGGTGCACTATAGCATCATGAGTGGCAACGCTCGGGGACAGTTCTACCTGGATGCCCAGACGGGGGCTCTGGATGTGGTCAGCCCCCTTGACTATGAGACAACCAAAGAATACACGCTACGGATACGGGCTCAGGATGGTGGCCGGCCTCCGCTTTCCAACGTCTCTGGTCTAGTAACAGTACAAGTCCTGGACATCAATGATAATGCCCCCATCTTTGTCAGTACCCCGTTCCAGGCCACCGTCCTAGAGAGTGTCCCTTTAGGCTACCTGGTTCTGCACGTCCAGGCGATTGATGCTGATGCTGGTGACAATGCCCGCCTGGAGTATAGCCTGGCTGGAGTTGGGCACGACTTCCCCTTCACCATTAACAACGGTACAGGCTGGATCTCGGTGGCTGCGGAGTTGGACCGGGAAGAGGTTGATTTCTACAGCTTTGGCGTGGAAGCCCGAGACCACGGCATCCCAGCGCTCACCGCCTCAGCCAGCGTCAGCGTCACCATCCTGGACGTCAACGACAACAACCCAACCTTTACCCAACCAGAGTACACGGTCCGGCTCAACGAGGATGCGGCCGTGGGCACCAGTGTGGTGACGGTGTCAGCCGTGGACCGTGACGCCCACAGTGTCATCACTTACCAGATCACCAGTGGCAATACCCGAAACCGCTTCTCCATCACCAGCCAAAGCGGAGGGGGGCTGGTTTCCCTTGCCCTACCGCTGGACTACAAACTTGAGCGGCAATACGTGCTGGCAGTGACCGCCTCTGATGGTACGAGGCAGGACACAGCTCAGATCGTGGTGAATGTCACCGATGCCAACACCCACCGTCCCGTCTTCCAGAGCTCCCACTATACAGTTAATGTTAACGAGGACCGACCAGCAGGCACCACCGTGGTACTGATCAGTGCTACGGACGAGGACACTGGGGAGAATGCCCGAATCACCTATTTTATGGAGGACAGCATTCCCCAGTTCAGAATTGATGCAGACACCGGGGCCGTCACCACCCAGGCCGAGCTGGACTATGAGGACCAGGTGTCTTATACTCTGGCCATCACTGCTCGGGACAACGGCATCCCTCAGAAGTCTGACACTACCTACCTGGAGATCCTGGTGAATGATGTAAATGATAATGCCCCCCAGTTCCTGCGGGATTCCTACCAGGGCAGTGTCTATGAAGACGTGCCCCCCTTTACCAGTGTCCTGCAGATCTCGGCCACTGACCGTGACTCCGGTCTCAACGGCAGGGTCTTCTACACCTTTCAGGGAGGGGATGATGGAGACGGGGACTTTATTGTTGAGTCGACATCGGGCATTGTGCGGACGCTGCGGAGGCTGGATCGCGAGAACGTGGCCCAGTACGTTTTACGAGCATATGCAGTGGACAAGGGGATGCCACCAGCCCGCACACCCATGGAAGTGACGGTCACTGTGTTGGATGTGAATGACAACCCCCCTGTCTTTGAGCAGGATGAGTTTGATGTGTTTGTGGAAGAGAACAGTCCCATTGGGCTGGCTGTGGCCCGGGTCACCGCCACTGACCCAGACGAAGGGACCAATGCACAGATCATGTACCAGATCGTGGAGGGCAACATCCCTGAGGTCTTCCAGCTGGACATCTTCTCGGGGGAGCTGACTGCCCTGGTGGATTTGGACTATGAGGACCGGCCTGAATATATCCTGGTCATCCAAGCTACATCTGCTCCCTTGGTAAGCAGGGCTACCGTCCATGTCCGCCTCCTTGACCGCAATGACAACCCACCAGTGCTGGGCAACTTTGAGATTCTTTTCAACAACTATGTTACAAACCGCTCAAGCAGCTTCCCTGGGGGTGCCATAGGTCGCGTGCCTGCCCATGACCCTGATATCTCAGACAGCCTGACATACAGCTTCGAGCGAGGAAATGAACTCAGCCTGGTCCTACTCAATGCGACCACGGGAGAGCTGAGACTGAGCCGGGCACTGGACAACAACCGGCCCCTGGAAGCCATCATGAGCGTGCTGGTGTCAGGTAAGGAAGATGCCTGGTGGTGTTGGGGTAGGACTAGTCCTGGGGAGAGGCCTGGGCAGCCACTGGAGGTGGAGTATCAACCAAGGAGGAGCTGGTGACCCCACTCTACCAGGTGGGGTAGCCCAGAACTGAGAGATCAGAAACCAGCCTGAGAAGAAACCCCAGGAATCTTGGCGGCTGGCACAGGCCCCGCCTGCTGCCCCAGGCTGGGCTGGGCTGCTTTGGTTGGCTGCCCCCTGCCTACCAGACTGTGACGTGGTGGGGGAAGTGTAGTGAGACTGCCCTGACTGTGGATGCCAAGAATTGTGAAAAAAGGGCGCGTGGAAGACTAACCGAGCTGGGGGAGGGGGGAGCCCTTGGCTGGGAGAGGGGAGGCGACTTGGCCCCTCAGCACCCCTGCCACCCTCATTAGGATGGCCCTGTGATCTCACACAGCCTTTGGCAGGTCAGAGGGCTCCAGGGACACAGGGTTCCACCAAGGGGTCAGGACCCTGCTCTCCTCCCTCCCTCTCGGCAGAGCTGCAGAATCAGTTGACATGGACTTTGTCTAGAGCGTTCTTTCCCCTCCAGGCAGAAAGAGCCTGGCTTGGCTGCCCCTTCAGAGCTCCAGGCAGGAAGTAGAGCTCATTGTCTTCCAAACAGACCTCACTGTCCTGAGTTCTTGGTTGGGGGAGGGGTCGCAATGAAGTCAGGGCAGATGGACCTTCTGGGCCCCTCAATTCCCCGTGGGTTGTTCTTGGGGCTGCTAGGCCTTCCTTGCTGTCATGATGGCCTAGGCTCAGGAAAACAGACCCAGGGATCAGAGTGCATCAGGACTCCTGAGCGTTGAGGGCAGAGACTCCAGGGTCCTGATTTGGTGGGGGGAAGAACAGAATTCTAGGGGCGTGGGAGCCTGGCCGGAACCCAGACTGGGCATTCCTGTTGCTTAGCCAAGCGCTTAGCCTGCAGACACCTCAGACAGCAGGGGTTGGGAAGGAAGCAGGCCTGGGTGACAGTATTCTATCCTCTCTGTCAGTTCTGGGGTGAGAAGCAAGGTGGGCGTGAGGCAGACTCAGTAGCCAAGCACCTTCCTGAGTCTGGGAGTTGGGACTTGGGAAGGAGGTGAAGGAGGAAGAGATTTTCCCACAGGTGAACCCGGGCATCCCACTCCAGGAAGCTTTCACACATCAGGGAAGGGAAGATGGCCCCAGCCCCCTTCCTGCTCACACTTCTTTTGGGGACAGATACTTCCCGGTCCCACCTCTCAGGGGCTGCAAGGACCAGGGAGAATGAGCTCTCGAAGGCTGTGGATTCGGCTTTGAGCCTCCTGAAGCCTCAGTTCCCCTCCAGGAGGAGGAAGGCTCGTATGGACCACCCTCATCTGTGCCTGGCCCTAGAGGCAGAAGAAGGGGCCTGTGCCTCCTGCCCTCCATCCAGAGCCTTCTGTAAACAATCTGGCTAGACTTCTAGGGCCAGTGTGGAGGCCAGCCCCTAGCCTTTGTTACCCCAGCAAGGCACACAGCCTCAATCCACAGCCCTCTGGGCTAGAGGGAAAGGCTGGAGCAGCACCTAGTACCACTGTGGCCGCTGTGACTGGCCTTTTTACCCTTACCTCCCTCCCCCATCAGCCCTGACCCTTGGAGGCAGTCACCAAGGCAACCCCAAAGTTCAGGAGGCTGGGTGAGGGGAACTGACGCCCACTGCCCCTTTGTCTTCCTTCTCTGGTTCTTTGTCTCCTCCTTCCTCCCACCCTGCCCATGGGGACCCTCCTGCACTGCCTGTCTGTCACCTTCTCCCCGCTCCTGTTTCTCTTCTCCCCCTTTTCCTCCACTGCTGGCTCTCTTCCTGGGCCTTTGTTTTCCCCTGTTGGTCTCTGTGTTTAGATTTATCTTCCCTTCTTCCCTATGGCTGTAGCTGCCCTAGCCTGGGCTCCATGGCTCCCTGCAGCCCAAATGGTCCAGGTGGCTGCCTTCTTCAGACACACAGGAGATCCTGCCCAAGGCTTGCTCACCTCCCAGACGGCAGAGCCTCTGCCAGGAGAGGGAAGTCTGGGAGTCTGCTTCTGGCATCCTCCTGGGTACAGCTGGCTGAAGCCGAAATCCAGGTGGTATTTCCTGGGTCAGAGCCTACCCCAGCTCTTCTGTCTAAAACAACTCAAGCAGTGCACTGGTTGCTGCTATCCCCAACCTGCAACTGAGGGGAGACTCAGGGCAGGACAGGGAAGAGGGACAAAGAGGAGGGAGAAAGAGCAATGGGTTGGTTGCTGGGGTGGGGACAATAGCAGAGGGGCAGGTGGCCACAGATGGTGGACCAGATGGGAAGTAACAGAAGCAGGCTGAGAGAGGGGCACAGACAGGGCCTGGGCTGGTGGAGGGGACACAGGCAGGAGCGTTGGTTCCCAGGGCCAAGGGATGGCAAAGCTTCTCTTGCTCTGTGTAGAGTCCTGTGTTGCTTTCTGTCCGGAGGGAACTTCCCATTAGCAAACACCGGGCTGTGACATCAGCTCCTGCTCAGATCTGGGCCCAAGTGCAGGCTTCTGAGTGGAGGAGGCAAAGGAATCCTATCATCATGGGGACCTATGGGCAGGCCAGAGGGCTTTGAGGACTGTGGGCTGTTGTCTTGGTACCCTGAGCAAAGCGGGAGGGCAGAGATGAGCAGCAGTCAAGGCAGCAGGCTGGTTAGTGAGAGCAAACAGATCACAGCAATGAGGCTGGAGAGCAGGGAGGTAGGGGGCCCAGAGCACGGCTGAGATGGGTGTCTGTCTTCAGTAAACACCTGGGCTCAACTAAGTGCCCAAGGACAGCCACCCGAAGTAAGTGTGACATATACAAAACAGAGTTCCATAGGTCTTTCCTACTTCAGCCTCAGCAACACTGGCTCCAGCTCTTTCCAACCTGGGTGCAAATTTTGCATCTGATTGGAGTGTCTGTTGCCATGTTTTCTTTCTTTCTTCCTTTCCTTCCTTCCTTTTTCTTTCTTGCTTTTTCTTTTTTCTTTCTTTCTTTTTTGTTTTTCAAGACAGGATTTCTCTGTGTAGCCCTAGCTATCCTGGAACTCGCTCTGTAGATCCTGCTGGCCTCGAACTCAGAGATCTGCCTGCCCCTGCCTCGGAGAGCTGGGATTAGGCGTGTGCCACCACTACCGGCTTGCTGCTGTGTTTTCAAGAGCCCAAGGGGCTCTCATCAGCATCTTAGTCTTTATGAACACTCACTGTGTGGAAGGCACTGTATTACATGGGACTTGCGCTTGTAGCCCTTCCAACCCATTTCCCTTTCTCTGCAGCCCAGCTTCATTTTTAATCTAAACAAAGTCCATTCCCGAGTGTGTGCACATTCAGGTGTGTATGGCACTTCTGAGCACAGGGTGTGTGGGCGGAGTGAGACATCCGTGTATGTGTTAGTGAGTGAGTGTGCTGCCTGGGGGTATGGCAGGCAGACCTTTGGGTACAAGTTGGTGAGCCAGGTCGGTGATGAGTAACTAGGAGGCCCTAGTGCCAGAGGAGAGACCAGCCCAGTGGTGGAAGTGGACTCAGGGTGGAAGCTGCCCAGGCTCTTCTACTCAGATTCCCCACCCCCACTTACTTTCTCCAGCTTGGAGCCGTGGGTGGTGCTACCACTGGCTAAGGTGGCTCAGCTGGATTTCCTGGGGTGGGGTCCCCCAGACTACCCAGAGTTGGGTGGGAAGAAGGTTTTGTGTGAAGGGTGTTGCCATGGGGATAGTAGGCTTGCATGGAAGCAGTCAGTCATGGAGCCGAGTGCAAGGGGGACCTGATGGCCCACTGACCCAATTCATCTTCCGCTCCCAGCCTGCGACAGCATGATGAGAGGCAGGGTTATAGAGGGATTGAGACATGCAGAGAAAGGGGAGGGGGTCTCTCGTGGTACCCTGGGCCCTCTAGGAAAGTGAGCAAGGGCCAAAACACAGTTTGGGGGCAGAACCCAGGGACTGGTCCCAGGGGACAGGGCTTATACTGAGCAGGGTGAAAGGCATAAACACTGGAAGGCAGTTCATGCATCATGCCAAAGAGTGTCGAGAAAACAGGCAAAGAACAGGTTAAAAAATCTCATTTCCTTACGCACACATGGGGTGACCCCTTAAGGAGTGACTGGCTCACAAGCAGCATGTCTCACTGGCCACTTTTATGCCATCTGGAAAAAAGGTTTCTTGGGTACCTTATAGGGTATGGGCTGGATTTTAACCTGTTTGCACCCTCTATTCCTGGGTTCCCTCCTCCTGGTGATCCCTCCTGCTGGTGCTCCCTCCACCTGGTGATCCCTCCTCCTGATGCTCCCTCTTCTCAGTGCTCCTTCCTCCTGGTGCTCCGTCATCTCAGTGCTCCCTCCTCCTGATGCTCCCTCTTCTCAGTGCTCCTTCCTTCTGGTGCTCCCTCATCTCAGTGCTCTTTCCTCCTGATGCTCCCTCTTCTCAGTGCTCCTTCCTCCTGATGCTCCCTCTTCTCAGTGCTCCTTCCTCCTGATGCTCCCTCTTCTCAGTGCTCCTTCCTCCTGATGCTCCCTCTTCTCAGTGCTCCTTCCTCCTGATGCTCCCTCTTCTCAGTGCTCCTTCCTCCTGATGCTCCCTCTTCTCAGTGCTCCTTCCTCCTGATGCTCCCTCTTCTCAGTGCTCCTTCCTCCTGGTGCTCCCTCTTCTCAGTGCTCCTTCCTCCTGATGCTCCCTCTTCTCAGTGCTCCTTCCTCCTGATGCTCCCTCTTCTCAGTGCTCCTTCCTCCTGGTGCTCCCTCATCTCAGTGCTCCCTCCTCCTGATGCTCCCTCTTCTCAGTGCTCCTTCCTCCTGGTGCTCCCTCATCTCAGTGCTCCTTCCTCCTGATGCTCCCTCTTCTCAGTGCTGCTTCCTCCTGGTGCTCCCTCTTCTCAGTGCTGCTTCCTCCTGGTGCTCCCTCTTCTCAGTGCTCCTTCCTTCTGATGCTCCCTCTTCTCAGTGCTGCTTCCTTCTGATGCGCCCTCTTCCTAGTGCTCCTTCTCAGTGCTCCTTCCTGCTGGTGCTCCCTCCGCCTGGTGCTCCCTCCTCTCAGTGCTCCTTCCTCCTGGTGCTCCCTTTTTCTGATACTCTCTCCTTGCTCCCTTTTGTTCACTCCTCCTCCTATGTAATCACACAAACTTTCTCCCTCCTCTGCTCAAAGCCAGGGTTTGTGGCTTGGCACTTCTGTTGCTTGGCCCATCTGCTCTGCCTACCACAAGGCTAACGTTGATCCACGTTGCTTCTCTTCAGATGGTGTCCATAGTGTGACAGCCCAGTGCTCACTACGCGTCACCATCATCACAGACGAGATGCTCACACACAGCATCACGCTACGCTTGGAAGACATGTCCCCAGAGCGATTTCTGTCACCACTGCTGGGACTCTTCATCCAGGCTGTGGCAGCCACATTGGCCACACCTCCAGATCATGTAGTGGTCTTCAATGTACAAAGAGATACTGATGCCCCAGGCGGCCATATCCTCAACGTGAGCCTGTCGGTGGGCCAGCCCCCAGGACCCGGGGGTGGGCCGCCATTTCTGCCTTCAGAGGACCTGCAGGAGCGCCTGTATCTCAACCGCAGCCTGCTCACCGCCATCTCAGCGCAACGTGTGCTGCCCTTCGACGACAACATCTGCCTGCGCGAGCCCTGCGAGAACTACATGCGCTGCGTGTCCGTGCTGCGCTTCGACTCCTCGGCACCGTTCATCGCCTCCTCGTCGGTGCTCTTCCGGCCCATCCACCCTGTCGGGGGTCTGCGCTGCCGCTGCCCGCCTGGCTTCACAGGAGACTACTGTGAGACTGAAGTGGACCTCTGTTACTCAAGGCCTTGCGGACCCCACGGGCACTGCCGCAGCCGAGAGGGCGGTTACACCTGCCTCTGTCGCGACGGCTACACGGGTGAGCCTAGCGCAGGGACCGTGAGGGCAGCTAACCACGGGGGCAGCCCTGCAGGGCTGACGCTCTGGTCCAAGCCCAAAAGCAGGCTAATGATGGGGCTGCCCGGTTCTTTCCAACTCCAGCCGCACCAGACATTCTTAGATCCTGCTTGCTGTTTGACAACTGCCTGCTTAGGAAGTCAGAATGAGCAGCCTTCTGCTCGCTGTGCAAGCCCACACACCCACACGCGCACTGGTACATGCACGCCTGCACACATACCCACTGAGACTGTAATTGAGGTCAGTCCTGCACCTGGGTTTGTGTTCCAGCTCTGCCACTAACAGCTGTGTGGAAAGGAGAGGTACTGAGCTTCTCTTCCCACAGTCTTTAAGACGAAGAGAACTCATTTATTTAGGTCAAGAGTTGCCTGTGAGGAGGACTCATGTAAACAATTTGACACGCAGAGAAAGCTGGCTTGTGGAAAGTGTTGGCTTTTGTTTAAATGCCGAGGTGAGGCGACTTGATCCAGTTAGAGGTGTTGCTGGCCTAGGACCAGGACTTGGTTCTGCTGAGTGAATCCCTTCATTAACTTTCCCCACCCAGGAGCTGGAGGAAGGCACTGAGGAGCTGGGGTTTGGAGGTATGGGAGTTCCAGGACACTGGCCTGTGGAGCCCTGAGCAGAGTGCCTCCCTGTCGGCCTGTGGCCTCAGGTCTCTTCACACCCTGCCCCTCCTCTGTTGCTCCTCGACTACAGACTCACTTGCTCCTTTTCCCTCCCAGACTCCCAGGCCTCAGGTCCTCCAGCATCGGGCTCACAGCTTCTGCCAGTAGCGTAGGCAGGCTCCCTGCCTCCCGCCGTATCCTCCTGCCCAGAACTTGCCAGACTTGACTCTTCTGTGCTGCTGCTGGGGGTGGGGGGGAGAGGGGAGGGTGAGTTTGGGAGAAGGAAGGGGAGTCTTTGTCCAGGAGGATGGGGAAGGGGGCTCCGAGTAGGCGAACAACAGTTTCCATGGAAACAAGAGCCAGTCACTAGGCACAGGAACGGAGAACCTATCTCTGGCATCAGAATGGGGAGGGAGAGAAGGGAGTAGGTTTTCCCATCTGATGTCTGAATTTTTGCTCCCTGATTCCTCATCTGCGTTCAGGCTCAGGCCCCACTCTCCCAGTGTTGTTCAAGTGCGTAGGGAACCTTAGTTTAGACCCCAAAGTTCTGTTCATGGAGAAGCCCCAGCTACTTCACACCATTGATCCCAACCCATAACCCAAACAGAAGTGGAAACGGAGCCACATTTCCAGGGAGGAAAGCTGATCTCCACGCCTGACAGGAAACAAAAGCACCAATGGGGAAGGGGGAAGGCTGGGGCAGGCACAGCCCTCAGACCGTTTTCTAGGTCCTTCCTTTCTTGGCATTTGTCTCTGCAGAGGCCAGGGCCTTGGTACCAGGGTCCCTGACAGGGCTGGGGAAAGGCTAAAGAGCTCCAAGTGGCTTGTAGCAGAACATACGTGGAACCGCAGTGAGAAGGGTGTGGTGGGCCACTGAGAGCACCTAAGGGGCTGGTGTGTGATGGACTTCAGAGAAGAAAGCTACTCAAGGGGAACTGAGGATGCTTGGGAGAGTCTGGGGTGGTCGCAGGAAATAGTCCCAGGGATGTATTAGATTTCCGTCGCTGGAGATATCCAAGAGAGACAATTTAAAACAAGGAAGGTAAATTTTTGTCTCGTGGTCTTGGCAGTTTCAGTTCTAGCGGCTGGTTCCTTTGCTATAAGGGAATCAGAGGGATAGAACATCATGGTGGCGGGAGTGTGTGGTAGCACAAAGCTGCTCACCTAGGTGAGAAGGGGCGTGGGACAAGACATAGCCTTTGAGGGCACACCTCCAGTGACCTGCTCCATCCGGCTTGCTTCTCCTAATGTTTCTAATCCCTCCTGAAATAGCACCACCAGCCAGGACCAAGCCTTTCCCATATGAGCTTTTGGGAGGCGGTTCATATTCAGACCATAGCAGGGGGACCTCCCGTTGCCTCGTCAAGGGTCTTACCCTGCTTGTCCTTTCTCCCCAGGTGAGCACTGTGAAGTGAGTGCCCGCTCAGGCCGATGCTCTCCAGGTGTCTGCAAAAATGGCGGTACCTGCGTCAACCTGTTGGTAGGAGGTTTCAAATGTGACTGCCCATCTGGGGACTTTGAGAAGCCCTTCTGCCAGGTGACCACACGCAGCTTCCCCGCCCGCTCCTTCATCACCTTCCGTGGCCTGCGCCAGCGCTTCCACTTCACCCTGGCCCTCTCGTGAGTGACTAGGCCCCGGGGCGGGCGGCAGGGCCCTGTGAGAGTGCGGGGTGCCTCCTGGTAGGTGGGGTAGCAGGTCGGGCAGTGAAAGTACCGAGAGCCATTGTTGACAGAGCCCTTGGAGTGACCTGTAGGCTTTGCCAGCCGGCTGTCCTCACTCTCAAGATCTGCCTGGCAGTCTTCCCCAGCCCTTGAGGGTGGGAAGCCAAGATGCCAGGGTGCTTGTTTGGGCTCATCATCTGCATTCTGACTCCGTAGCCTTAGCCAAAGCGTCAGCTTTGGTGTTGCTTGGGTGGATGGGGCACTTGCATACAGGTGGGTGCCCCATTCCATGCCCCCATGAGAACCCCCTAAACAGGTTTGCTACCAAGGAGAGGAACGGCCTGCTGCTGTACAACGGGCGCTTCAACGAGAAACATGACTTCGTGGCTCTCGAGGTGATCCAGGAGCAGGTCCAGCTCACCTTCTCCGCAGGTGAGCCCAGCGCCTCCTGGCCTTGCCCACCTCCCGACCCCTCCCTCACCTCAAGCCAAATACTTTCCCTCCCAGCCAGACCTGGACCTGGCCCCCATCCCTAGATGTGCATCTCTGCCACTCCCAGATCTCTTCCTGTGACCCAGCTTACCTGGTTCTTTCTCCAGGGGAATCAACCACGACTGTGTCCCCTTTCGTTCCTGGAGGGGTCAGTGATGGCCAGTGGCACACAGTACAGCTGAAATACTACAATAAGGTGGGCACACAGTACAACTAAAATACTACAATAAAGTGTGTATGGTGAGGGGCACACAGTACAACTGAAATACTACAATAAGGTGGGTGTGGGTGGAGGCCCTGTTCTTGGATGATATGTTTGCCTAGACCTGGGCATGTTTTGGATTTTTTGTTTGTTTGTTTGTTTGTATGGTTGGTTTTTGTTTTTTGTTTTTTGTTTTTTTTTTTCTGAGACGGAGTTTCTCTGTGTAGCCTTGGCTATCCTGGAACTCGCACTGTAGACCAGGCTGGTCTCACAGAGATCCATTTGCCTCTGCCTCCCGAGGGCTAGGATTAAAGGCATACACCATCACGGCCTAGCTGGCCTGGGTGATTCTGTGACTGGTCACAGCTCTCGTGTCTGAGAAGAGGGAGGAGAGGTGCCACTTAGGGCATTTCTGTCCCGCTGGGTAGTCCTTGATTGTGGGTGTAGGTGTGTGGGGAGGTATAACTCTGTGCTTGTGTCTGTGCTGGGCTCTTTGTCTAATGCCTCCCTTCTCTGTCCACAGCCACTGCTGGGCCAGACAGGGCTCCCACAAGGCCCGTCTGAGCAGAAGGTGGCTGTGGTGACTGTGGACGGCTGTGACACGGGGGTGGCTCTGCGCTTTGGTGCTATGCTGGGCAACTACTCCTGTGCGGCCCAGGGCACTCAAGGAGGCAGCAAGAAGTAAGCAGGGAGGGCGGACCCGTAGCTAGGGAGAGAGAGGGTGGTGCTGGTCAAGGGGGTAGGAGTGGGCACCAATCAGATTGTCCCCCCTCACCCTGGTCAGCACTGGGAAGTTAGACTCAGGCCTTGGTGGGCTGTGAGTGGAGAGAGTGTGAGCTGAGAGCACACTTCTGTCCACACTGGGTGTCTACATAAGTACCCCGACTTCCAGAGCACTGTCCTACACGGCCTCTTGGCCTCGGCCAAGTTCTCCCTTTCTTGGGCCTAGTGGCGAGTTACAGGGCATAGGCAGGTTGGGGTGGGGAAGAACCATAAACTTAAACTAATGTCTCTTCACATTGTCTAGGTCTCTGGACCTGACAGGGCCCTTGCTGCTTGGTGGGGTGCCAGACCTGCCCGAGAACTTCCCTGTCCGGATGCGGCACTTTGTGGGCTGTATGAGGGACCTTCAGGTGGATAGTCGGCACGTAGACATGGCCGACTTCATTGCCAACAACGGCACCGTGCCTGGTACGGAGGCCTGGGGGTAAGGGCAAGGCTGGGAGCCAGGCGCCGAGAGGAGCGGCTATGCGTGGCATGGGAGCACCAGCCTGTGTGGTCTTCTAGGGGCTGCTGGTCTTCAGAGCCCAGCCCTGGGGTCCTTGAGTGCCTCCCTTTCCATTCCAGGCTGCCCCACCAAGAAGAACGTGTGTGACAGCAACACTTGCCACAACGGGGGCACCTGTGTGAACCAGTGGGATGCATTTAGCTGCGAGTGTCCGCTAGGCTTCGGGGGCAAGAGCTGTGGCCAGGGTAGGAGTGGCAGCCACCAGAGGCTGGGGCCTGGGTACTCTTGGTGTCTGGGATCGCCGGCAGGGCTGGGGCAGGCTCTGGGCAGGGCTCGGGGAGCTGGGCTGTGGGTGGAAAAGCATGTCTGGGCAGAGCTAGGAGAAGGTGGGCAGGAGACAAAGGGCCTAGTCAGAGGCAGGCCCTGGGCACAATGTAGGGCGGGCCCAGGACAGGTAAATGCTCTGGAGGGCGGGGCAGTGAGGGGATTGAGTATAAGGACAGCCCAGGCCCCATCTCTCAAGGAGCCACCACCGTTCCTACATCACTGCTAAGCCCTTCAGTCACTTTTCATCTGCCTTCCCAGAAATGGCCAATCCCCAGCGTTTCCTGGGCAGCAGCCTTGTGGCCTGGCATGGCCTCTCTCTGCCCATCTCTCAACCCTGGCACCTCAGCCTCATGTTCCGCACACGCCAGGCAGATGGCGTCCTGCTGCAGGCCGTCACCAGGGGGCGCAGCACCATCACCCTGCAGGTGATGCAGGGCACGTGGGAGTGTGGCAAGCCCTGGCCTGGCGCGGGCTGCAGGATCCTTCAGGGGGTTGGACCCAGGTGGCTGGGCAGGGCTTTGGGGGAAAGCAAGAAGTTGGCTGGGCCCATTCGGTGGGTCAGTACTGCCATCTACTGGGCATCAGGGGAATAAGCAGTCTTTGCCCACAGCCAGGCAGTGGTATATGCATTTGGTGTTAAGGAAGCAGGGCAGTGGATTGGAAGAGGCTGTTGAGATGATCAGCTGATCTTTTCCCTCTCCTGTACAGCTTCGGGAAGGCCACGTTGTGCTGAGTGTGGAGGGCACAGGGCTCCAGGCCTCGTCTCTGCACCTGGAGCAAGGCCGGGCCAACGACGGTGATTGGCATCACGCACAGCTGGCACTGGGAGCTAGTGGGGGCCCTGGCCACGCCATCCTGTCCTTTGACTATGGGCAACAGAGGGCAGAGGGTAACCTGGGCCCTCGGCTGCATGGGCTGCACCTGAGCAATATTACAGTCGGAGGAGTGCCTGGGCCAGCCAACGGTGTGGCTCGAGGCTTCCGGGGCTGTCTGCAGGTGAGTCTCCATCCCCCCCGACGTCCCATCCCATCCCATCTCCACCGGGAGCCCTGCTCAGCTGAGGGCCAATGTTGCCCTTATCCCTCCAGGGCGTGCGGGTAAGCGAGACACCCGAGGGCGTTAGCAGTCTGGATCCCAGCCGCGGGGAGAGCATCAATGTGGAGCCAGGCTGTAGCTGGCCAGATCCCTGTGACTCAAACCCCTGCCCCGCCAACAGCTACTGCAGCAACGACTGGGACAGCTACTCTTGCAGCTGCGATCCAGGTACGCTAAGGGTCCTAGGAAACGAGGCCGGTGTCGGGGGTTTACACTCTGTCTCTAAGATGCGACCTGGAGTCAGTCGCATCTCTGAGTCAGCATCATCTACACTTCAAGGGTTTAGCCATCTGGTGCAGTGTTTGGGATGTAAGGCAGCTAGGTGGAAGAGAAGCCAGTAGAGGACAGGGACTAAACCTTTCTGGTCCTTCTTGTCCCAGGTTACTATGGTGACAACTGTACTAATGTATGTGACCTGAACCCATGTGAACATCAGTCTGTGTGTACCCGAAAACCCAGCGCACCTCTCGGCTACGTCTGCGAGTGTTTACCAAATTATCTTGGGCCATACTGTGAGACCAGGTGGGTAGGTCAGGGCTTATGTCTGGTATCTCTCTGAGCCTTAAGAGTTTGGCTGAACTGCAGCCAAGGTCAGAAGGACCATATGTGGTTGAACCAAGTGCGAGAGGTAGTGGCAGAGGGGGCTCATGCCCGTTTGGGTTTCTTTCCGCAGGATTGACCAACCTTGCCCCCGTGGCTGGTGGGGACACCCCACATGTGGTCCATGCAACTGTGATGTCAGCAAAGGCTTTGACCCGGATTGCAACAAGACAAGCGGCGAGTGCCACTGCAAGGTGACAGTCCCAAATAAGCCCCTAGTGTGGCCACCCTGGCCTCTAGCCTGCACCTCCCGGCCCTACAGGGAAAGCAGTAGAGATGGACCTTTTTACAGGGAGCTGAGGGTCCTGTGCCTTTGCCCTGTCTGGCATGGCAACTGGCTGTTCATCCTCATTATCTGGGTACAGGGGACCCAGGACTAATATTGAGTCAGTGAGCCCTAGAATAGCTATATGGGCTGTCTGCAGCCTGTTCAGAATGTCTGACTTCTCAACCCCAAGACAGTACCTGCTGTTGAGAATATTGACCCTGGTCACAGTTTGAAGGATTCGCTAACATCCAGGAAAGACATCTTTGATCCAATGACCCCCTTCCTCCCCTCCTAGGAGAATCACTACCGGCCCCCTGGCAGCCCCACTTGCCTCTTGTGTGACTGTTACCCTACCGGTTCTTTGTCCCGAGTCTGTGATCCCGAGGACGGCCAGTGTCCATGCAAACCTGGTGTCATTGGGCGTCAGTGTGATCGCTGTGACAACCCTTTTGCCGAGGTCACCACCAACGGCTGTGAGGGTAAGGTTCTTAGGAGAGGTAGATTCCCGCCTCCCTATATGCCACGAGCATTCATTCCAAAAGGCTGGTAGTGGGTTGGGTATGTTGAGGGATGGTTGGGGAGCGCGGACAGAGCTACTCGTAGGTGACCTTGTGTTTTTCTCTCCAGTGAATTATGACAGCTGCCCACGGGCCATAGAGGCTGGGATTTGGTGGCCCCGTACGCGCTTCGGGCTGCCTGCTGCTGCCCCTTGCCCCAAAGGCTCCTTCGGTAGGTTTTAGCGGACTGCGATGGGGTATCAAAGACTTGATCTTTCCTGTCAGCGGAGTAGAGACAGCAAGCCTCCAGCTTGTAGATGCTGGAGTCCCGCTTTCTGGGTTCCAGCTCCTGGAGAGGCCATGCCTCACCTTCCTTCACTCACCCCTCCAGCCAGGCTGACCACGAGTGCCTATGTCCTATACTGAACCTAGCTGTTGAAAACCCTTTGTGTCCTGGGACCAGAGCTGGGTGCTGAACTCAGAGATGAATCTCACGAGGCTCCTACTTTTGGCTAACTATCTAGTACTGGGGGTTTTGCCGTATTCAAGGGGAGATGGTCCTGAAAAATATGGGGTGCCAGGTACCCTTCCAGCCACAGAATGGGGGTTGATGAGCAATGAGCAGAATTCATAGGTAGGAAGTAGTAGAGCACAAGGTGGTAGCTGAGTGGAGGGGATAGTGATATCTTGGGGTGTGCAGGGGAGGTTACAAATCTTTGTTCCCATGGCCTTTGCTTGTCCTGATTTTGAAGAGGTTTTGGGCCCTGGAGTTCGGTACATATATCCTCTTATTTCCTTATGAGCTGCTCGTCCCTGACTGACTCAAGAGGTCCCGCAAGTGGATCTTGGGGCCTCCTGTGTCTCCCTAAGCCCCGCCCTCTTTCTTCTTTCTTCCAGGGACTGCTGTGCGCCACTGTGATGAGCACAGAGGGTGGCTCCCCCCAAACCTCTTCAATTGCACGTCAGTTACCTTCTCAGAGCTAAAGGGCTTTGTAAGTTGACTCCCCCTCATCTTCTCCTCTTCTTCACACCCTCCTCCCCGTCTTTGGAAACAGAGCTTCTGAATCCACTCCTGCTTCCTTGAGGCTCCTACCCTCAGGGGCCACCTCTTCCCCACCAACCTGAGGCCCTTTTACTCCATAGCCCCAGTCCCCACCCTCCTGTCTGAGCCTCTGCCCTTCTGCCCCTCCGCCCAGGCTGAGCGGCTGCAGCGGAATGAGTCGGGCCTGGATTCCGGACGCTCCCAGCGGCTAGCCCTGCTGCTGCGCAACGCCACCCAGCACACCGCTGGCTACTTTGGCAGTGATGTCAAGGTGGCCTACCAGCTGGCCTCACGACTGCTGGCTCACGAGAGTGCCCAGCGGGGCTTTGGGCTGTCTGCCACGCAGGATGTACATTTCACCGAGGTGGGGCTTCAAGTAGGCATAGCAGGGCCCAGTGAGAGATCCTGCTCCTGGCCGTCTTAGGGGACAGAAGGGGATACTCCCCCCTGGCGTGAGGCCTCCATGACAGCCTGTACGCCATGATGCAAAACAGGTGATTCAGAGTATCTGAATCAGCATCAGGGCTCGAGTGTCCGGCAAAGGCTGCTTGTACTGAGGCGTGGGCTGACCTGAAGCAGGGCCCTGCCTGTTATAGCAAGAGCTCAGTCTTCTCAGGGAACCAAAAGGGCATGCAACAGAAAGAGGCATAGGCGGGCACACTGGGTAGCTCTGATTTAGAGGGTGGGGAAGAGTTAGAGGCAGAGTACCCATGATGGCAGCGGGTACAGTGATACACTCCCAGGGAGGCAGTGGGGACTCCTGAGGAATGAGCCTGTGCCTCACTTGGTATGAGTCTGACCACAAGCACATGCCACTGTGACCATGCCCATCTCCAGAATCTGCTGAGGGTGGGCAGCGCCCTCCTGGATGCAGCCAACAAGAGGCACTGGGAACTGATCCAGCAGACCGAGGGTGGCACCGCCTGGCTGCTCCAGCACTACGAGGCCTACGCCAGTGCCCTCGCCCAGAATATGCGGCACACCTACCTAAGCCCCTTCACCATCGTCACCCCCAACATTGGTGAGATGGTGCCGGACTGGGGAGGGGTGTGTGGAGGGAGTCCCCCTTGCAGAGGGCCGCCACACGGGGGCGGGGTGCCTGCCTCAGCTGGTGTCTGACTTGCGACCATATTCCCCTTTAGTCATCTCTGTCGTGCGCCTGGACAAAGGGAACTTCGCTGGGACCAAGCTGCCCCGTTACGAGGCACTGCGTGGGGAGCGTCCCCCAGATCTTGAGACCACAGTCATTTTGCCGGAGTCTGTCTTCAGAGGTCAGCAGGGACCGTGGATGGGGCACCCACCTGGCCTGGGGTACCCACACAGATGGCACAGAGGGCAGGGCCAGCTGAGTGTAGCAGCACTTTCTTCCAGAGATGCCCCCCATGGTGAGGCCTGCGGGCCCCGGCGAAGCCCAGGAGACCGAGGAGCTGGCACGGCGGCAGCGGCGGCACCCAGAACTGAGTCAGGGAGAGGCAGTGGCCAGCGTCATCATCTACCACACCCTGGCTGGGCTTCTGCCCCACAACTATGACCCGGATAAGCGTAGCCTGAGGTCAGTGGCCAGGACAGAGCCTGGGAGGTTGGGTGAAGCAGGTGAATATGGAGGCTTCTCCTAAAGATAACAGTGTCCTGTGGCTGCCTGGTGACTGTGCCCCTTTCTGTCATCAGGGTTCCCAAGCGCCCAGTCATCAACACACCTGTGGTCAGCATCAGCGTCCACGATGACGAGGAGCTCCTGCCGCGTGCCCTGGACAAGCCAGTCACAGTGCAGTTCCGCCTGCTGGAGACCGAGGAGCGGACCAAGCCCATCTGTGTCTTCTGGAACCACTCCATCCTGTGAGCCTGTTCCCACCCTTACCCCATGGTTTTGGACCAAGAGTCCAGGCTTCTGGCTGCCCACCCTTCTGCCTCCCTAACCCTGCCTTCTCGTAGGGTCAGCGGTACCGGTGGCTGGTCTGCCCGAGGCTGTGAAGTCGTCTTCCGCAATGAGAGCCATGTCAGCTGCCAGTGCAACCACATGACGAGCTTTGCTGTGCTCATGGATGTGTCCCGACGGGAGGTGGGGCTCCGGGGGTAGCCCAGAGCTGGGGGCGGGAACCGAGCTGGGGGCGGGAACCGAGCTGGGGGCTGGGGGCCTGGGCCTTGCTCTTCCTTGACGCCCCCCTCTCCGCACTCTTCCCTCAGAATGGTGAGATCTTGCCACTGAAGACTCTGACCTACGTGGCCCTTGGAGTCACCTTAGCTGCCCTGACGATTACCTTCCTCTTCCTCACTCTCCTCCGTGCCCTACGCTCCAACCAACACGGCATCCGACGCAACCTCACCGCTGCCCTGGGCCTGGCCCAGCTGGTCTTTCTCCTAGGGATCAACCAGGCTGACCTCCCTGTAAGATACTTCCTGTCCCAGAGACCTTCCCAACTTCCTGTCCCAGTCAAGGCTCCCTGGTAACCCCTCTCTAGCCTTCTTCCATCCCTGCTCCCACCGCAGTGAATTGCTAAAGAGCCGGGTCCAGGACCTACCCACAGTTTGCTCTTCGCTAGCTCTCTCTCGATGCTCCAGCGTCCCAGGCATTCTGGCATATAGCCTGGGCTTCCCCTGAGGCAGCACACACCACCAGGCCTCCCCACTGCCTCCCCCCTCCCCCACCCCGAGCGCACTCCTCGTCCTGGCTGTCTCGGCTCCTGACCAGTGTCCCGGCCCTCAGTTTGCCTGCACAGTCATTGCCATCTTGCTGCACTTCCTGTACCTCTGCACCTTCTCCTGGGCTCTGCTGGAGGCCTTACACCTGTACCGGGCACTCACGGAGGTGCGAGATGTCAACGCCAGCCCCATGCGTTTCTACTACATGCTGGGCTGGGGCGTGCCTGCTTTCATCACAGGTACCCTGCCTCCATATCGCTAGGCCCTGGGTCCACGTCATGTACCCCAAACCCGTAGCTCAGGTCCCAAGACACTCGGTCAGCCTGGCGTTGGGAGCCAGGGGTTGGGTTTCATGCTGAAGAGGGCTCTGGCCCTTCTTTGCACTCCACACCCGGCAGTTTTGTCTCCTCCACCCTGAGCTCCTTGCTCTCTGCACTCCAGGTCTAGCTGTGGGCCTGGATCCTGAAGGCTATGGGAATCCTGACTTCTGCTGGCTCTCCATCTATGATACACTCATCTGGAGTTTTGCTGGACCGGTGGCCTTTGCTGTTTCGGTAAGTGCTGAGTTGGGGTGAGCAGGTTGAGGGTGTCCCCCAGATCCCCTTGAGGAAGAGCTGAGGCTTCTGGGCAGAGCAGAAACCTTGGGTCTATGCTCTCTGGTCCTCTCACGTTCCTCTCCACTGCCCAGATGAGTGTCTTCCTGTACATCCTGGCAGCCCGAGCCTCCTGTGCGGCTCAACGGCAGGGGTTCGAGAAGAAAGGCCCTGTGTGAGTATCGGCAGGTGGCTGGGCACAGGGTGGGCACTGGTGCGGAGGGCCTCATGGCCGATCTCACAGATTGCCCTGCCTTCCAGCTCCGGCCTGCGTCCCTCCTTTGCTGTCCTCCTGTTACTGAGTGCCACGTGGTTGCTGGCACTGCTTTCTGTCAACAGCGACACACTCCTCTTCCACTACCTCTTTGCTGCCTGCAATTGTGTCCAGGTACCTGGCCCAACCCTGCTGAGTGGACGGGAACATGCCCGGGGGTGGGTTGCCTGGGTGTGTCAACCGTTGCTCTCTCTGCCTGCCAGGGCCCCTTCATCTTCCTTTCCTACGTGGTGCTCAGCAAGGAGGTCCGGAAAGCACTGAAGTTTGCCTGCAGCCGCAAGCCCACTCCTGACCCTGCTCTGACCACTAAGTCCACACTGACCTCGGTGAGGGAGCCTGGGTCTGGGAATAAGAGGTGTCTCGATGGAGGGGGAAGCAGGCCCATAGAGCCTGTCTTTCTCTGTACTTTTTACCTGGGCACCCTTATCTCCACATCCCTTCCTCTAAGGAGGAAGGGGTAACGTGGCGTGTGTGGCCTTGGGAGGAGATGCTGTCCCAGGCAAAGTCAGGGCACTGGGTGTGTTCAGTGTTGCATAGCTGTGGTATAGCCGTGACCATTGCTCTGCCCTAAGGTGAAGGCAGCATACGAGGTGCCTTCCACTTTAGGACCTGGGCATATAGGAGGGAGAACCTGGGGCAAGTTCCTGGCACCCTTTACTTTCTAGCTTGGGGCCCATCCCTCCAACTCCCTGTCTCACTGGCCTGTCTTGTCTCCTGCCTAGTCCTATAACTGCCCCAGCCCCTATGCTGACGGAAGGCTGTACCAGCCTTACGGAGATTCAGCCGGCTCACTGCACAGTGCCAGCCGTTCAGGCAAGAGCCAGCCCAGCTACATCCCCTTCTTGCTGAGGTGAGCCCTGGAAACGGGAGTGCTGAGGAGGAGGGAAAGACATGCATGCTAGAACCAAGGCTAGCCAGTTGCTAAGGAACTGTCTCCGACTGTGGCCAACACAGGTCACAGCTTAGATTAGAAGCAGTAAGGGATCTGGGAATCCTACTAGAGAGATTGACCCCTAAAATGTGGTCTTGTCTTTTTTAGGGAGGAGTCCACGCTAAACCCTGGCCAGGGTCCCCCTGGCTTAGGGGACCCAGGTGGCCTATTCCTAGAAGGTCAAGACCAGCAACACGGTGAGGACAGGAAGCCATGGCTGCCTAACAGGGCAGGGGCCTAGCTTTTGCTGAGGGTGGGCTGGGCAGGTGGGACAGTTGTGATCCCTCCCCTGACCTCCCAGATCCCGACACGGACTCTGACAGTGACCTGTCCCTGGAAGATGACCAGAGTGGTTCCTATGCATCTACCCACTCATCTGACAGCGAGGAAGAGGAGGAGGAGGCCGCCTTCCCTGGCGAGCAGGGCTGGGACAGCCTGCTGGGGCCTGGAGCTGAGAGACTGCCCCTGCACAGTACCCCCAAGGGTGGGCCAGCACCAGGGCTGCAGCCTTTGGGGGGCAATGGAAGCCCAAGAGGCTAGGGCTCATTGAAAAACAGAACTGGGGTGGTGGCTGTCCTGGCTGCCTACCCTTCTCTGGGACTCATCGACTTCCTTTCTTTGACAGAGGTGGGTCCAGGGTCTGGGAAAGTCCCTTGGCCAGGAGACTTTGGTACCACGAAGGAGAGCAGTGGTAGTGGGCTCCTTGAAGAGCGGCCACGGGAGAACGGAGATGCCCTATCTCGGGAAGGGTCTCTGGGGCCCCTTCCAGGCCCTTCTACCCAACCTCACAAAGGTGAGTCTCCCTGCGGCAGCTTCACTCCCATATCCACTGGCTGGGGTTCTGTCGGATGCCCCAGCACCTCCCATCCGCAGTTCATGGTACCCACCTCCTCGCCCCCAGGCATCCTCAAGAAGAAGTGTCTTCCCACCATTAGTGAAAAGAGCAGCCTCCTAAGGCTGCCCCTGGAGCAGGGCACAGGGTCTTCTCGGGGCTCTTCAGCCAGTGATGTCAGTCGGAATGGACCTCCTCCCCGCCCACCACCACGCCAGAGTCTGCAGGAACAGCTAAATGGGGTCATGCCCATCGCCATGAGCATCAAGGCAGGCACGGTGGATGAGGACTCATCGGGCTCCGAGTGAGTCGGGTTGGGCGGGAGGTTCAGGGTGTCACCTGTAGAGGGCTTGGCTGGGGCACAGCTGCCTCTGAGCTTCATCAGGCTACTCTGTCAGGCAGTTGGAAGACAGATGGGCTAAGTGGAGTCTAGCTCCCTTGCGTGCCCAGACACCATGGTGCTCTGTTGGGGGGTATCCCAGACCCCCTGGGCTTTAAGTGCTGCAGCCCAGTCCAGGGCAGCATGAGAGGGTGGGAGCCGGGGCTGCTTTTCTGTTTCTTTCTCTGGTGGAAGCTGCTCACTGTCCCCTCTGCTGCTCCAGCTAACCCTCTGTCTGCCTTCTCTGCCACTCTCCTCTCCTGCCTCTCCAGATTTCTCTTCTTTAACTTCCTGCATTAACCCTGGGCCGGTGTTCCTTCGTCCCCCCGAAGCTCTCTCCCTTCCCCCCGCTGCGCTCATGCCCTGCTCCTGTCTTCTGCTTTATCCTGCCCCTGCTCCCCACTGCCCGCTGAAGCAGCGATGAAACGTCCATCTGAGGAGCCTGGGCCTTGCATCTAAGGCCATCTAGTGCCAAGTCCCTCCCCCACCTCCCCTCTCACTGCACTTTGGACCCCTGGGGCCAACATCTTCAAGACAAAGTTTTTCAGAAAAAAAAAAAAAAGAGGAAAAAAAGAATTTAAAAAAAAGGATCTCCACTCTTCATGACTTCAGGGATTAATTTTTTTTATACGCTGGAAATGGACTCCCCTTCCCTTCCCAAAGAGGATAGGACCTCCCCGGATGTGTCCCAGCCTCTCTTCAGTTTCCCATCTGCTGTGCCTCTGGGAGGAGAGGGACTTTTGGGGGGCCTGCCCCTCGTTTGCCATCACCGAAAGGAATGGACAAAGCCACGTGCACCAGGGCCATGAGCCCCTGCAAGGCTGCACCAGACAGGCCTCAGCTGGTGAGGGGTCAGGACAAAAAAGGCCCTTTCTGCCGGCCAATTCCACCTCTCCCAGAAACTGAAAAGCCCTGTCTGGCCAGGGGCAGAAGGACTCGTCGCCCCTGGACCCCCCAAATGCTGCATGAACCATTTTAAGGGGAAGGGAATGACTGCCCCAGCCCCTCTCCTTCTCCTGGACTCTGGCCATGTGCTACAGCCCAGGCGTTTGCTCAGTTTGCTGACCCCAAAGTGCTTCATTTCCCCGGCCCGACCTTCCGGGGAGGGCCAGTCATGGTTAAGTTGGGCTTCTTTGCTGTGTGTGGCACCAGGAGGAAGAGTAAGCACAGCGCTGGCTTGGTGGCCCCCGAGGAGCCGCACCTCAAGCACAGGTCGCAAGTCTGGGTTCTGGTGCCCACTCATCCCTCCCTCCCCAATCAGATGAATGCCATTTTGTCTGACCTGCTGTGGCCTCTGAGACATGTTCTATTTTTAACCCCTTCCTGGAATTGGCTCTCTTCTTCAAAGAACCAGGCCCTCTTCCTTCTTGTCCCCCTACTTGACCCCAGCTCCCTGTGAAGAGAGAGTTAATATATATTTTTATTTATTTGCTTGTTGTGTTGGGATGGCTTTGTCCCAGGGGGTCTGATGTGGCCATCGCAGGCTGGGTGAGTGTCTAGCAGACCTGGATTTGGGGCCGACCATCCCTTCCTCTTGCTCTGTTGCTCCCCTCCGTTTTGACAACTCCGGTCATTTGAGTCGCCCTTCTCGCTAAGCATGTGTCCCAGACATGTCACGGACTCCCTTCTAAAGCAGGTGGCTAGAACAAAGGCTCCGGGCAGGAAAGATGTCCCAGCTCCTCCCTCGGAAGGCTGGCCTCTGGCTTTCTGCCATGGATTCTCACCTGCCCCCTGGCCTCTCCCCTCAGCAATTCCTGTAAAGGGTTAAAAATTTAACTGGATATTATTTCTTTTTAAACTACTGATGACTTGAGTTAAAAAAACAATACAAAGATGCTGGATGCTCACTTGATACTAACCACCGGACTGTACAGCTTGATGGTTGCTGTGAATATGGTAGCGTTTTGGTTTTCTCCCCCCCCCCCCCCCGCCCCCATACTACTGAATAAACTAGTTCTGTGCAGGTGCCGCGTCCTCGTTGCTGGCTTTTGTGTTGCAACCTGGGTGGAGGCCTGGATTTGGGGAAACAGGATCGGTAAAGCCTTGAAGCTCCCACGAGGAGGACGGGGAGACCAAGGCCGTATCAGCAAAGAGCCCCAAGCCTGGCTGTTTGAAGGATGATAAGGTGGGTGGGTAGGAAGATATCTTTTTTCCCCAGGACACAGAACTGGCATGGCCCAAGACGCTCCACATATCAGACTGAGCCTCAGACAGAAACAAATTCTCTGGGGCAGAATTGAGTAGCTTAGGGAGAGATGAGTGACAGGAGGGAATTTGTGGGCCATTTTTTTTTTTATGTTCTATGGAAGAATGAAGCATATCCTCATTCTGGGGCTAAGTGTGTGCTTGGGAACATCGCTTCTAGTCCTACGTTTTTGTGTGTCAAAGGCCCAGCCAACCAAAGAGTACCGACGATGGAGGCAGTAAAGTGTTGAAATTATAAGCACACCCCAGAAGCAGGCGAAGTGGCCTAATTTGTCTGTGCCTTAGTTCCTCTGTCTACAAAACAAGGACAGTGGTAACAGCATTGGCCTAATTGAGCTTTTATGAGGATTAAATAACTTAACACATGCAAAGTGCTTAAAGCTGTTTGCAGGTGCAGAGCTAGAGGCCCATAAACACCTGTCTTCCCAGTTGTGGTTTCAGGGGTGGATGGGTGGGAAACGGAGTCCACAGACTGGAAAAGAGAAAGCCAGGCCAAGGACGGCTGAACAAGAAAAGCAGCTGCTGTGGGCAGGTAGGCACTACCACATGAATGCCAGCCACTTCAGCCGGGCTGGAGTAACATTGGGTGGAGGCAGAAACTCAAGATTGACCCAGTGTGAGAGGGGAACATGCCTTGCCGGCTCCAGCCACCAGGTGGCAGCAGCCCAGGGGTCTGTGTCTGGCTTTGCTTCTCCGCACCCACAGGGACTTGGATCAAAAAACAAAACAACCCCCCCCCAACAAAAAACCTGCCCCCTTCTGGCCATGCTTAGGTATGTGTTCTTAGGTTTGATACTAGATGTCAGTCAGAGCAGCTAGCTACTCCTGTTCCCTGAGTTCTGTGTGGTGGCCTCTCTACTCAGAGGATGGAGGCCCAGACTGGAAAACAGGACAAGCAAATCCTAGAAGACCCCAGGAAATCAGGGAACTCAGCTACTGACTGGTTGGTAAGCCTGCCCTCTCTATGGCCCGCCTAGTAGAACTCCCCCAAACTCTCATTAGCACCAAGCCCCTGGACAAGCTAACGGAAGATGAGGTAGGCAGGAGGCTGGGGAGCACACCTGAGGCTTTATTGCCTCATGCCAAGGTTCTCCAGGCATGGCACCTGTGTATCCTCCCGCCCGCTACCAGTTCTTAGAATTTCAGTGACTGTAGGGGCTCAGGGAAAGGAGAAGGTAGAGGCAGTTGCCGCTGTGTGTGTAGCCCTTGTGTGCTTACTGGTGTGTTAAATGAATCTTAAAGTCAGTCACAAAAAGGAAAAGAAATGGAGGTCCCTAAATGTGGGGCCTCCGCATTTATGCAATATGGGAAGGTGCACCAAAGGCCTAAGGAGGACACTCGTGGGCATATGGGCAGGGGTGGAGACGGTTGTCAGCTGTCCCCTTTTCCATGGCTCAGCTGCCTTTGGGGAAGCTTCTTCTTCATAAGGAATCGATTTAGTTCTGATTGCAAAAGTCAAAGGCTACAAAACCCTGGAGGTCCTAAGCTGGACTTGTTCCACAAGTGCCCACCACTGTGTGTGCGCTTATTCTAAATGAGTTCACTCCGTCTGAGTTACCACATAAGGGCACCACAGACATTTCTAAATGCTTGATCCCAGTCACAGCAGGATAAACAGAGAGGTCAAAACCCTAGGAACGAGTGCTGCAGCCCAGCTCACCTTACAGTTACACAGAGGTTTACTTCAATCTATTAGGATCTACTTTCAGATACACAGAAAAAAAATATATAAAAAAATTCATTTTATTGAAGAAAAATACAGACTGACGAGTAAGCTTCTCGTTGATTGGCCTGTGAGGAGTCACAGAATTCACAGCAAGCAAATAAGCCTTGTGTGCCAGGTGCCTGCCTGGCCTCTCCAGAATCCAGCGGGGGAAATGGTTCAGGAAGACCTCTCCTAGAGACCATGGAGGCCGCTCACGTACGTGGCCAGCGAGCCACAGTCTGGGAAGAAGGTCGAGCTCTCTAGGCTGACCACCAGTGGGGATGGGAGGAGGCAGGTCACTCTGCCTGCGTTTCTCATTTGGTTTGTGAATTTCTCCACCAGCAAGTGACTTCTCTCTTTTTTCAGCCAGGGTGGGAGGGGTTTTAGTCTCCTCAAACTCAACCCACCTGACCCTCCATGGGCTTTACTTCGGAGATCAACCCTAGAGGCACTTCTTCCTCCCATCTCTGGAGTCAGGGATTACTGGGGGGAGGGGCCAGGCTTCAATGGCTAGGATGGTAGTGTAGTGGTTCCTTACTGAACATGTGCTTGCTGTCCAGTCTTTTTACCTGAAGAGACAGACGGAGGAAATGCTCCGGAGTACTCTTCCTCTCATGCCCTCCTGGTACCCCGCCAAGTTCAAGCCCCTCAGGATGGGAAAGGGCAGGCCCTCTCTCCCCTCTCTCTTCCCGACTCCACACAGAATTCAAGGATGCTGTGCACAGCAGCCTGGAAGCCCAGTTGGCGAGGGCAGAGGGACCGGTCTTACCTAGTAGGTCCAGGGGCTGCAGCTTTCCTGAGGGGCTGCGTCCTGCCTCGGGGGGCTCTGGTGGTTGGAAGATTCGCTCTCTGGGGAACAGGAGCTTGGTGGGGATGAAGAAGAGACGAATCAGAGCCAAGTTCTGTTGCCCTTCTCAAAAGGCAAGACTGGATGGAAGCTTGCGCCTCCTGAACTCCGTTTTCCTGCCAGCAAGCGGGGTTGCAAGGACGATGGAATTACAGCCGTAGGAGGCCAAGGCCAAGCTGGGCGCAACACATGTTCTTCTACCTAATGTTTTATTTTGTTTGTTTTTTGAGACAGGGTCTCTCTATATAGCTATAGTTGTCCTGGAATTCACTATGTAGACTATGCTGGCCTTGAACAGAAATCTGCCTGTCTCTGCCTCCCAAGGGCTGGCATTAAAGGCATGCACCACCATGCCCAGCTCTATTTTTTTTTTTTTAGGCATGGTTTTAATAACTAAGGCTGACCTTGAACTCCTGATTCTCCAGCCTCTACCTTCCAAGTGCTGAGATTACAGACATGGCCACCATGCCTAGCCTGACCATACACCTATTTTATCTTACCTCTGTGCCCTACGGCACTTGGAAGCCCTTTCCGAGTTGAGAGAGACTCTGGAGTTTGGGCACTTTTGCTAGGTGGTACACTCCGGCCAGTGAGCGGCATTCGTGTGGCAGGCCTGGGGATGGCTGAGGGAACCGGTAAGCGACCGGAAGACTTAGCAGCTGCTCCCTGTAGTCGGGTTGAACACTGAGAGTTGCTGGTTGAGGGCTGCGGAGCTAGGACTGGTCTGACCGGGACTGGTGGGCCTGTGGAGGGGAGTGAAGACATTTCTGGGTGAGTCCCACCTCTCCTCCCCTCCATACCAGCGTCACCCACATTTTGGCTGCCCGGGTCTCACTTGCTGTTGTCCGTGCATTGGGCCCAGTTTTCCGCCGGAGAGGAAGAGTTGATTGTGCAAGAGGAGAGAGCGCTGGGCTTCTGGATGCAGGGAACAGATTGCAAGTGGGCGATTCCTGAAACAGAGCAAGGAACAAGAAAGGACTAGAAAGGAGACAGCATGTGTTCTGAAAAGATGTGGGAGGCAGGCCGTTGTCTAGAACCAGTGAGGAAGAGATTCGCTGCCAACAAGTTCTGCAGTAGGTGTTTTCTTTCTTTTAAAGTCATTTTATATTTATTGTGTGTGACATACACATGTATCCAACATACATGCAGAGGTCAGAGCACAGCTTGTGGGAGTCAGTTCTCGTCATGCAGGTCACAAGGTTTGAACCCATGTTCATCAGGCTTGGTAAAAAGGGCTTTTCTCACTGATCCATCCCATTAGCCTATTGCTGCTTTTTGAAACAAGGGAGTCATGTGGCCCAGGCTGGTCTCAAACTCAGCAGAGAGCCCCTCAAGGATGACCTTGAACTCCTGGTCTTCCTGGCTCTACCTCTAGTCTTGGGATTACAGGATATACTTAGACATTTCCATTTATCATATGCATTTACGTGATGTTGGGGCTCAAATCCAGGGCTTCGTAAATGCTAGGCAGACACCACCCACCCAACTCCACCTCCAACCCAACTCACTTAATCCCAACAATTCCACGGGTAGATTAATTTTCTCCCTCTGACCAGTGAGGGGACCACTTCTGTGCCGTCATTGTCTGGGGCACCTTGTCTAGGGGCACACATGCAATCCAACCCTCCACACTCACCTTTTTTGTGACGGGAAGCTTCTTTCCAGCTGCCACCCGAGCAGCCCTGGTTGACCCCTTCTTATCACTGCTTCGGAGTCCGGCTAGGCTGCTTGGGGACGGTGTGCTCCAAGAACTCACAGTGGGCAGCAGATCCCGGACAGGGCTGTCCTTCAGGACAAACGTCTCCCGCCGAGGGCTGGGCTTCCCTCTGGAGCTGGGCTTCCCAGGGCCAGCACCTGCACCCTCCCGATCTTGCAGGGCACACTCCTCTAGCTGAGCTGCCAGGCGGTTGGCTTCATCAAGGATCTCCTCCAGCTTCTCTGGGCTGAGCGGGCCCAGACTGAACCTCACACTCTGGAGAGCGGGAGCTTCTGTGTTCGGGTTACTCCGGTGAGAGAGGCCCCGTCGGAGTGGTTTCTCTGGACTCACCAACACTGTTAGGTCTTCCTCCTCATGACTGAGAACGCACACATGGCACCATGCCACACAAAAGATTGCAGAAGGCATGCCTGAAGTAGAGCCAGGGACCGTCCCAAACCCCGACTCCATTCTGGCTATGAGAACTGCCTTTACATGCAATGCCTGGTTCTGTGGAGGCCCAGCAAGCCTTTAGCATCTCCTATTTTCTTTTCCCCGCTCCCCATTTTCCAAGACAAGGTCTCAACTCTGTAGACCAGAATGATCTCAAATTCAAAATCCTCTCTGCTTCCACCTCCTCTGTGTGAGTGTGTGTATGTGTGTTCACACACGCATGCACACACACACACACACTCACTCATGTCTATCCTGGGAGGGGGGTGGTCTGCACACTCCATGCATTCCATGGACATGCCTCAACATGCCCAAGCACATCTACCTTTCATTTACATCAGCTCCTAAATGTAACTCCATCTTCTCCCCACCAGCATCCAAGCTGTGTCCTAGAGGCCCAATTCCTCCATACTGGTGGCATCAGAGTGCACTGTACGCTGCTATATTACCAACTCCAGCTCTAGAGGCCAATAAGTTAACAGTAAAGGGTTATAGTTAAAGGTGTATCGTTGGAGAAAAATAGTGAGGATAAAGAGGCTGGTACCTGTCAGATGGGGACAGCCCTCCAAAGTCCAAGGTCTCATCCACAATGAACTTGACATCTGAAGGGATGAGAATAAAAGTCAGCTATCAGTCCCTGCAGACTCTCGGGGCCTCATTCTCCCCTCCAAGGCTTCCTTACCTTCTTTCAACTCTTCCATGCCCAGGCAGCAGAAGCGAAATCAGTTTAGACCTGAGCAGGAAAGACAACAATCCTACCTCGGGTGTCTATCATCCTGCCCTACGCCCCCATCTAGACTCAGGGTGCACTATCTGGGGTGGGGAGGCATGGTGGTGGTAAACTAAGATCCAAGAAACAGCACGTGCACCTGAAACTTGCCCGTTGTTTTCGGGAAAGGTGCAGAGAGCTCGGGCCCCAACATCTGATTGATTGTGAATCTGCCTCTCCTCTGCACATTCCTCCTCCCCCTTGTTATTATCCGGGATATTCCCCCCCCTCCGCCACTTCCCCCGCCACCTTTCCACTTCCCGGCACCACATCCCCGCCACACCTCCAGCGTACACTCCGTTTACACTTCCCACCCCGCCTCACCGTCCACGCAGGATGCTTTTCTTCCACAACCTCCCAGTTCCCGGGAATAGGCTCCCGAGGGGCGGAGCTTCTTTCGAATTCCCTAGGCCCCACCCACTTCTGCTCCAAGCGCACAGCGATTGGTGAGTCCATGGGGGCGGGGCTGAGGCGGGAACCGTCGGGAAGACCGCCGAAGAAGGTTGTAGGTGGACCTAAACGCAGTTCTCAGAGAGGCTCCATCCGGGGGGCTTCGGGGTGGGTGGGAGCGAAGCCGCAAGTGCGTGCGCGCGCATGCCCGGGAGTGCCTCCTCCTGACTGCCCGCCAGAACCTGCAAGGAGCAGCGACGGCAGGGAGAGGGAACCCGGCCAACCAATGTGGGCTTGGAGCCCCGCCTCTTCCCCCGCCCCCACCTCCTACCATCCAGGCTGCTCTAGGTTTAGCGTCAGGACTTTTCACCTGCTTGCTGAGACCACCCCCCCACCCCCCACGCCCGCCCATAGAGGCACAAGAATTCTTCACTTAGCATAAGACATTTCTCTGAGATAGCTGCTATTTCTCCTCCCTGTTTCAACCCCAAAACGACGTGTATGGACAGCTATTTAAGAGTTTAAATAAGGGCTGGAGAGATGGCTCAGAGGTTAAGAGCATTGCCTGCTCTTCCAGAGGTCCTGAGTTCAATTCCCAGCAACCACATGGTGGCTCACAACCATCTGTACTGAGATCTGGCGCCCTCCTCTGGCGTGCGGGCAGAATGTTGTATACATAATAAATCTTTAAAAAAAAGAGTTTAAATAAATAATTAAGGAAAAAGAATTATACTTCCAGGGACACAGTAAGTCTTTGCTAAGAAGGTATTCCATAAGTGTCGAATTCATAAATAGTAATAGTAAAAAATAAATAAAAGGATTTCAGGGTAGTGCTCCTTAAACACAGAAGGCTTACATATGGCTAGAGAGTTAAAGATCTTGCTCGTGTGAAGATTTTATTCCTTTGCCAGGACGCTGGAGGTGAGGTGTGTGAACTTTAGTGATGGGTCTGTAAATACTTTAACAAACAGCAGAGGCCAAGGTCTGACTGATCCTTAGGGCACAGCCCCTGTGGATATCCCACACCTTCGGTCCTAGGCCTGCTTCAGATGGAAGGAGGCCTCGGCTGTTGTGTCCGCTGTTGCCTGGCTATGGTCTGACCTCTCTTCTCCATTCAGACACACACACACACACACACACACACACACACACACCTTCTCTGTCTCTTTCCCTTCTGTATTTTGTTGGTTGTTTTCTGGGACAGGGTCTCATGCTGACCTTAAATTCACCAGTAATTTTTTTTTAATTTTTTATTTATTTGTTTTTTATTTTATTTTATTTTTTGAGACAGCGTTTAGCTGTAGTTTTAGAGCCTGTCCTGGAACTAGCTCTTGTAGACCAGCCTGGCCTCAAACTCACAGAGATCCGCCTGCCTCTGCCTCCTGAGTGCTGGGATTAAAGGCTTTGCCAAGGATAATCTTGAAGTCCTGATCCTCCTGCCTCTGCCTCCGGAGTGCTGGGATTAAAGCCCCGTGTCACACTCTGCTGTATATAGGACTATCCTCTAAGCCAGCTGCCACCATCTCCTGGAGTTCCATCGTGCCTGCTCGGGAAAGATCAGCACAGCTGGGCCTGTGGCCTGTTTACTTTCCCTCATAGAAGGAAGAGGTGGAAACATAAAGGTATGGGACCCTGAGTGCGCAGCTGTCCCTCTCAACCACGTGTATGCCATTCTGTCCTGACTGCACGTGGTTGGGGGGAAGGGCTACGGGATATAAGTAGGGAGAGGGGCGGGAAGAATGTTTCTTCTGGCGGCCGTGGAGAAGCGGTCATCTCTGTTGGACTCAGACCTCAGCTTTAAAGTCACGGGAGCTCCTGTCTGGAACCTTCAGCCACTGCTCTGTAGGTAAGCCTATTAAGTTCCTTGTGGCCTCTGGGTAAGCTTTGGTGGACTCCTAGTGTTGGTTGTCATTGGGACCTTAGGAAAAGGGTAGACGTTGTTTTATGTCTCCCCCAGGAAAGAACTTTCAGCAACAGCCACCATTCCTGGCTCTTGCCTACAATCTCAAACAGGTGAAGCATGAGGACATTAGATGCTCATTGTTTTCTGAATTTCTCCAAGGCTGACAGGAAGTGGTAACTTTTTAGTTGGGTAAAAAGCTGATTTATGATCTCAGTTAAGTATTGTCACTTGGAAGCTTAATTCTCACAAAACTCCTGAGAAGGACTGGAGTAGACTCAGCCTCCAGTGAAAGTAGATCCTCATTTGTTTGGAAAAAAGCCTTTTGGATTCATCTCAGCCCATGTTTCCAACCCAGACTCTCTGAGCGAAAGAGTTGAGAGAAAATGGAGAAGGCCGGCAGTCAGTCCCCAGCTCGGCCGCTTACCAGACTTGGGACTTAACCTTTCTCATTTATAACACGAAGAGTAAAAGAGAGGCATCACTTCGTTCAGTTCCTGATGTATAAAAGGCTATTTCTGCAGAGGTTCTCTCTCTCACACACTCTCTCCCCAGCTCCCTTCCTGTTCCTGCTTTCTCTTGCTCCCTCTAGCTATTCACTAAGGTTCTTGGGAACCCAGGGCACCAGAGTGACAGGAGGCAGCTTCAGGAAGCAGTAGGGTTGGTCCCATGAGCTGATGAGAACCCTGTCCTTCTGCTGATACTCGCCGGGGCTGACTCTCACGGTCACCCATCCGCCGTGCACTCTTAGATAGACAGGACAGGACAGACTTCTCTGGGGCCTCTCAGGAAGATGCTCACTAGAGCAGGGCCTTGATGCTGAAGGGAACCAGCTGCTGAAGTTCCATGCTCTCCCACCGAGCTACACCTGTGTGATACAGCTGTCTCAGTTATCTAGCAGTGGCTTAGGAGCTGGGCCTGGTGGGGCGGCATGCCTGCCATCCCAGCACTTGAGAGGTCAAGGCAGAAGAGTCTCGAATTGAGGATCTTTTTTTTTTTTTTTTGGTTTTTCGAGACAGGGTTTCTCTGTGGCTTTGAAGCCTGTCCTGGAACTAGCTCTGTAGACCTGGCTGGTCTCGAACTCACAGAGATCTGCCTGCCTCTGCCTCCCGAGTGCTGGGATTAAAGGTGTGCGCCACCATCGCCCGGCTTTCGAATTGAGGATCTTAAAAAAAGATTTTATTTGTCTTTATTTTATGTGTATGCGTAACATGTGTGTGCCTATTCCTGCAGAGGCCAGAAGAGGGCATTTGACCTCCTGGAACTGAAGTTACAGATGGTTGTGAGCCATCATGTGGGTGCTGGCAACTGAACCCAGGCCCCCTGCAAGAGCAGCCAGTGCTCTTAGCCACTGAGCTGTCTCTCCAGTCCTGCGTTTGTGGCTGTTGATGATATGAATAAAAGGGCATACAGGAATGGAAGGGGCTGTGGTCATCTTTTATGGATTCCTTTGCAGAATATCTTCAATATATGACTTGTTATAAGTATTTAGAAAAAAATAGAAGCAAGAGAGACAGCATCCCAGGGCTCGGGTCCATGGCTCTGTCTTTGGTTAGTTATGTGGGATCGTGTTGGGCTGCTTGCTGGTGTGTAATGGTTATGTAGTTATACCAGTTTACAGTCGAAAGCTGGGGGGAGATCACAAATCTTTTTCCAGTGCCTCATGCTGTGTAGAAGTGAATTTGGTTCTGTGATAAGCCATCTGGGGTAAACGATAAAGTCAGAGACCTCAGCGGACAGGCTGGGGATGTGACCCATTCTGTAGAGAGCCTGCCTCGTTTGCATGGAGTCCTGAATTCAGTCCCTAAAATCCTGTAGAGTTTGTAATCCCAGCATGCAGGAAGTGGGGGCAGAAGCACCAGAAGTTCAAGGACATTGTTGGCTTATGTGTAGAGTTCAAAGCCAGGCTGGGATATATAAAACTCCATCTCAAAAAGGAGGGGGCGGGGCTGGAGAGATGGCTCAGAGGTTAAGAGCACTGGCTGCTCTTCCAGAGGTTCGGAGTTCAATTCCCAGCAACCACATGGTGGCTCACAACCATCTGTACTGAGATCTGGCGCCCTTCTCTGGTACATGGGCATACATGGAGGCAGAATGTTGAATACATAATAAATAAATCTTAAAAAAAAAAAAAAGTTGGGCGGGGGAGAGGGACCACTTCTGTAAGAGAGACTATGTGGATATGAAGGAACAGAAGAAAAAGAGGAATCTTAGGGTTTTGGGATCATCCTGTCTGGTTGAAAGACTGCAACCTTCATGAGTTTTCCCTATGTAGAAAGGCTCAGAAAGGACATTTTGAGAATTGAGGATCTATATATTTATTTAGCTTAGGCCAAGCCAGCTAAGGCTCCTTAAGAATACAGTCTTGTCAGTCTTGCTTCCCGGAGGCCCTGCAAGGAGAGGCTATGTTAGTAACACCATACCAGACAAACAGAGCACATTCAGGATGCTCTGAGACCATCTCTCTTCATGGTCCCTGGGTCCAGTGCTATAAATTCATTGCCCACCATGCTTTGCTCCTGAGCACCAGCTGGGAGCCAGAAGGGAACCAAGGATTGTAAGATCAACACTGACACAACGCGGTATCGACAGAGAGGGCGGGGAGGGAGAGAAACGTCTATAAGCCAGCTGGCAGAGAAGGCTCTCCTGAGGAGAGTTTGCGCATTTAATGCAGCCCATAGGGTTTTCATTTGCTCCGTATCGTTGATGGGCTTAAATAAATGGCTTGGAGGATCGAATTCGTGCTCAGTTTTCTTCAGCCAGGAGCTGAAAGTCAAGAGGAAATGTGGGGAGCTAGGTCTCTGTTGTTCTGCCATGGGCCTTTCTTTCACCTCAGCCATAAGTTTATACACAGCATTTTCCCTGTGAATGATGGGGAATTCGAAACAGCTACCGCATTCTAGATAATGATCCAAGCAGCCCTTTGCCAGTGATGAGCGGCTTGGAAACCACGTACCCAAATGTTAAGTTATTGTTGACATTTAACAAAAATGATTTTCTTCTGCTGAACAGGGAGAAACGCATAAAATTTAAAAGAATGAGGACAAGCCACTTTGTTTCTTACCCACTTATGATAGTGAGGTAGGAACACTGAGCAGAACTGTCCCCTACCTACAGTGCAGGTCTGCCAGTGGGGACTCTGGTCTCTTCCTCTTAGGGTCCCCACCCAGCTCTTCCCACAGAGCACCATGATCAGGTAGAAGCTCACATTCTCCAAAGATGATTAGGTTTCATCCCTATCATTGACCTAAGTAGAGATGCACAGGCTATGACAAAAGTCGACTTTCTCTATTCTAGGTCCCTCCAAAGAGCTGACAGTGTTAGGACCTAAGGGGGGAGAAGAAGGCGGGCAGTGGTGGCGTACGTCTTTAATCCCAGCACAAAGGCAGGTGGACCTCTGTGAGTTCGAGGCCAGCCTGGTCTATAAGAGCTAGTTCCAGGACAGGCTCCAAAGCTACAGAGAAACCCTGTCTTGGAAAAAAAAATCACCATGGACACATGGTTGAGAGGCTCACATTCATCCCAAACTCAACAGCATTTGCCCGAGCATGAACTAATCCATCTAGACACCATTTCCCTCCTTCCTTACCTTCCTCGAATTTCCCGTCTTCCTAGGACAGCCTTAATGAGGAGCTGCAAAAACACAGACATTTCTCAGTGTTAACATTGCAGACATCTCTGGAAAACCTCCTCCCAGAGCACTGGGAATGGATGTCCTGCTTAACTTCGGGGGTGTCCATGAGACTAGCTGGGGAGTCTATACGTAGAGAACAGGATATATAAAGGCCACCTCACTCATGATTCATGCAGCAAATATTTAGCTACAACCTTCTGTCTGACAGCAACTAGGCTGACCCTGGGAACAAAGCTCGATGTCATCGAGCTTATGGTTTAGCTGGAAGACAAATCTATAAATAGCCAAGTACAAAATAATGTGCTAGGGTGATATGATCATATTTACTGTATATAGGAATATAGGTATAAAATGACCCCCCCAACCCAATAATATGCTAGTTCCGTGATGGGGATTCTGACAAAGTAGCAGGAAAGGATATAAATGAACGGATCTCCTAGAAAGGGCGGACAGTGCAGTGCTACCTAAGCAAGCCAAGGGGAAAGCAAAATAAAACCAGTAAACTTGTGCAGCATTCCTGGACTGGGACAGAAGATCACAGGGCTAGCCGGGTGATGGTGGCGCACGCCTTTAATCCCAGCACTCGGGAGGCAGAGGCAGGCGGATCTCTGCGAGTTCGAGACCAGCCTGGTCTACAGAGCTAGTTCCAGGACAGGCTCCAAAGCCACAGAGAAACCCTGTCTCGAAAAAAAAAAAAAAAGATCACAGGGCTTAAAGGAAAGGGATCTGAGCAAGGGGCCTTGGCCTTTGGTGATGGCATTCTAGAGAACCATCTCCCCAGCTAACTATCACTGGTGAACAGTTATCTCCGCCACCTCCAGCTAACCGTCACTGTAAACAGTTATCTCCGCCATCTCCAGCTAACCATCACTGTACACAGTTATCTCTGTTGTCTCCCAGCTAACCATCACTGTAAACAGTTATCTCTGCCATCTCCAGCTAACCATCACTGTAAACAGTTATCTCTGTTGTCTCCCAGCTAACCGTCACTGTAAACAGTTATCTCTGTTGTCTCCCAGCTAACCATCACTGTAAACAGTTATCTCTGCCACCTCCAGCTAACCATCACTGTAAACAGTTATCTCTGCCACCTCCAGCTAACCATCACTGTAAACAGTTTTCCTCTTATATTTCACACTGGTACTTTTTTTAAAAAAAAACAAACAAACTGAAAATAGTGATTCTTCCTACACTGTTGAATTGTGATAGATAGAAATGGGTGGTAAATGAGCTCCTAGTGTATCTTCATGGTGACAGCGACACGAGGGCCTCAGTCAGTGGTGATGATGTTCTCTTGACTGGATCTAGTGACTGAGGTGATCACCTCTAGGCACCTCTGTGAAGGTTTTAATGGAGGAGGGAAGACCCACCCTGGTCATGAGTAACATTATCCCATAGGTTGGGAGCCTAAATAAAAAGACAAAAGGAAAACACGTGAGGAGCATCAGTGTTCATCTCTCTCTGCCTCCTGTTGTGTCCAGACATGAGGGAGCAGCCTCATGTTCTTCCTGCTACCAGGATACACCCCTGCCCTATTGTGGTCTTCCCTGCCTTGACAGACTGTGCTCTCGAGCCATGAACCAAACAGTCCTTCATCGAAGGGAGGGCCTTTTCTATCTCAGCTTGAGTTTCTCTTGGAGGGTGGAAGAAGGAGACACTGGCATCCTAGGCACTGCTTCTCCATCTTTACCTTTAACATCTACCCGACAGTCCACGGACGCCTCCCCCAGGGCGTTGATGGCCTTGCAAGTGTAGATGCCTCCATCAAAGGGACTAGGCTTGCGGATCTCCAGGGAGCAGATCCCCAGCTGACTGAGGGCTCTGTACTTGGGGTTGCCTTGGAGATCCATCTTGTTCTTTAGCCAGATGATCTTGGGCTGGAAGATGAAGATGAGAGGCAGTCCTTCCTGTGCTCCATGTCTAGGACTCTGCCTGCAAGGCTTATGGATGATGGCTTCCTGCAAGGGTCCCTGCCCCCATGTTGTGGGATTGGATTCCCCTTTCAGTGCCTTCAGCAATGGCTGGAGCTCCTTCTTAGGTTTGTGTAGAGTGTGACTGAACCCTAGTCCACTCCAACAGATGTCCCTGACTTGGAAGAAACTGCTCAAGGAGCCATTGTGTGTTATGACTGGACATCAAGGTCTACTTTTTTTAAATTAAAAAAAGTTTTAAAATAGGGTCTCCCTAGATAGATCAGGCTAGGCAGGCTGGTCTCCCTATGTAGCTTTAACTATTCTCCCTATGTAGACCAGGCTGGGCACACTGGTCTCAGACTCACGGAGATCCCTCTATCTCTGCCTCTAGAGTCTTGGGACTAAAGGTATGCATTACCACACCTAGCTATGAGCTCCACTTAAAAGTGCATGTATAAGGGGGGCTGGAGAGATGGCTCAGTGGTTAAGAGCATTGCCTGCTCTTCCAAAGGTCATGAGTTCAATTCCCAGCAACCACATGGTGGCTCACAACCATCTGTAATGAGATTTAGTGCCCTCTTCTGGCCTGCGGACACACACACACAGAATATTGTATATATAATAAATAAATAAATATTAAAAAAAAAGTGCATGTATAAAATACATGTATAAAACATATGTATTAAAGCCACCCTAGTGGCACATGCCTTTAAGCCCAGCACCTGGGAGGCAGAGACAGATGGATCTCTCAGAGTTTCAGGCCAGCCTGGTCTACAGAGCAAGTTCCAGGACAGCCAAGACTACACAGAGAATTCCTATCTCAAAACAAATTTTTAAATAACAATTATGTGTATGTGGAGAGGCAGAAGGGTGCACTGGAGCCATAAGGCATGTGTGGAGGTCACTTGTTCTGTCCACCATGTGGGTCCCAGAGACTGAACTCGGGTTGTCGGGCTTGGGAGCAAGCACTGTTACCCACTGATCCATCTTGCCAGCCCAGGGTCTCCATTTTTCATGTACATATTGTGATCCATTCATATCCTACCTATCCCACTGCTTGTGAGTGGTTTCTGTCGTTGTCCGTCTACCCCCCCCCCCCCCCCCCCCCAGTTTCGGAAGTAGTTTTTCTAGAGTGGTTTTTATCATAATTCCCCTTCCAAGATGTTATCTCCACTCAGTCTGACCTGCACTTGTAACCTGAGTTACTTGGTAACGACTGCTATGGGTGTGGAGTACAAAGAACAGATTGCATGCAGAGCGAGTGGCGTGCATGTGTGTAATCCTGCAGACAAGGCATGAGGAGTGACTAAAGGGAAGCCAGTGGGAATCGGACACTTCTGCCAGATAACTAGCTGGAAGCGATGTCTTTGTACGTGAGGACCTCAGTCTCAAAGGGAACATCGTTTGCATCCATCTATCTTGAATTACAGACGCCCTGACAGTTCCTAAGTAACCTGCTGTCCCGGAGGCAGATGGGGGCACTGAGAGCAGATGTTCAATTAGAATGCCCTGTGACATAGCTCAGGATGGGACAGTAGCAGGAAGCGGCTCAGGACACCCTGTTCCCCCAGCTCCCCACTCACCTTGGGAGAGGCGCGCACAGAGCAGAAGAGTTGGGTGTCGTAGCCAGTGATGGTGGTGCAGTCTGCCAGAGGCTGGGTGAACGTGGGGGCTTCTGAGAGGTCCCTCTGGGCAAACCCTTTGGTCTTGTAAACAGGAGCTGTGGATACCAAGAGGAACCACGATGTGGCATCTGAGAACCTTGCCCCACTTCAGGTCCTGTTCTTTCTCAGTCTTGGCAGCCCACAGTCTCAGCTTCCTTACCTGCTTTCTGGATGTGGGCAAGGTCAGCTGTAACAGGAGCCGTTTCACTGAGCCCGCACTGGTTCTCCGCAAAGACGCGAAAGGCGTAGGAGTTGCCAACGATGAGGTCGGAGATTACGCAGCTGGTGCGGTGGTAACGCTCCAGGACCGTGAACCACAGCTGTGGGTCCCCGGGAGACGTCGTGTGAGACACCACAGCTTTGGGCTTTTCTTTCTTTTTGTTTTGCCTCACCCCACGTGGAGCTTCTGGAAGCTCAGAATGCCTCCCTCCCTCCGTCCCAGACTGGCCTCACCCCAGACTTCTTGTCAGCCTTCTGCACCGTGTATCCCAGGAGTGCTGTATTGCCCGTATCTTGTGGAGGTGTCCATTCCAGAGTAGCATTGGAGCCCCAAACATCCACCAACTTAATACTCTGAGGAGGTCCTGGCTTCTCTGGAAGGGCAAAGCCATGGCAGTGGGCACCATGCAAACCGCATGTGTTGTCTCACTTAGAAACACCCCTGTCTCCTTTCTCTGTTCAGAGGCCTCCCATCGCCTGCCAGCATCTCAGCGACTCCCTGCGCTGGCTCCTGTTCATCCTGGAGAGCCTAGAGACCATCTCTCCCATCACCCAAACTTACCGATCACCAGGATATTGATGGTAGCAGTAGCCTGCAGCCCACCAAGCTGCACACAGAGTTGGTAGCATCCTGAATCATCACGCTGGGCTTCTCTGATGAAAAGAATGGAGTCCTGCTCCCCGCTCCGTACACTCACACGACTGTTGTCCAGGGCAGAGCCATTGTGAGTCCAGGTGGTTTGAGGCTTGGGTTTGCCCTGAGCAGTGGGATAAGGCTGGAGCATTCCCAAGAGGCTCTTATATACACACTCTCCTCCTGTTGCTGCAGGGAGTCTACCCCAGGCCCACAGGTATCTTGACATGGAGCTGCATTCCTTAAGCTAGAGGGTGCGTGCATGGGTGCATGTGTGTTTGATAGACTCCTCCAGGAAAATCCCTCCTTTCGGTGTTGTCTCCAGACATAGAACTGGCTTTGAGTCTTTTAGGGTACTCAAAATAGCTAGTTAGCTGAGTGGCTGACCCCAAACCTCTAAGAACCCTCTAAAACTGAGGGCCTGGCTGCAGGGCTTGGCTTAGCTTTGCCTCCTCTCATGGGGCATATCTGTCTGGTCAAACCCAACCTTGGGAGCGTGGGATGGTGGTGATCTGGCCTCAGACTTCTGGTACTATGGGTCTTCTCATCCAAGGCCAGAAAGACGGCCACGGCCCTAGTTCTGTCTCCAAGTCAAAGCCCTGACCTGGTCCCAACATGGGGTTGGTGTGATCACCTGGAATGGGATTAGTAGATTCACTGTGTCCCCAACCTTCCGGATGTAAGTCTGTCTCAGGACCCGAGGTAGCCAGATCTTGGGGTACTCTGAGTGATAGAGAGAACAGGGAACAAATACTTAGAGGAAGTGGGTGCTGTTCAAAGATTAAGCCCTTATCATAGGGGATGTTCCTAGACCCTTCTGTTGTGCCGGGGATCAAATCCAGCAATCTCAGTCACTCTGGGGCTAGATCATTAGACCATACACCCACACCTGTTCCATTGCTGGGACGTAGGGGGCAGATGGCTGGAGCAACCCCAGGAAAGGCTGAGGTCTCTGGGAGGAACATGGGAGCTGGATGTGGTAATGCCCACTTGTAACCTTAGCCCGTAGGAAGTGAGCCGGATGGACTGCACAGTGAGAACCTGGACCTTGAACCTGGTGCTGGCTTTGGTTTGTAACTCTCAGCCACCAGCTTTCCACCTGTTTATTTTCTTCCCTTCCACGTGCCAGACCCTTCCGTCTTCACAGCTGGTCTTCCCAGTGATGTTTTGCTTGGTCCTTAATAACATTGCTGCCCAAGTGAATCCTCTCCCAGGCGGCCTTGAGAGACGGCTTTCTGCTCTGCAGAGGAGCCAACACCCTGTCCTCCAATGGAGACAGCGCTGAAGACATCCCAGAGGGAGCCAGTGCCTGGGTCCCTTCTCTTCATTTCCACCCTGCTCCCTCCACAAGGGTAGTAGATCACTTCATACAAACAAACCCTGGGGAGGATTGGGTCCCTTCCTTGCCTTTGCTCTCCAGGCATGCAGCAGGAAGCGTTGGGAGATTACATGCCTTTTGCTATCAATGCAGGCGAGAGGTGCTCAGGGGGTTGTAGGGTGTGTTCTTGGGAGGATGCTGAGGGCTGTAGAAGTGCAGACATCCCACCTGGCTCACTTGAGGACCATTTTTTCCTCCTACCTTTCCAGAGTGGCCGTTTCCTCTTTTCCCCTGCTGCTTTTGTTTTAAGTTAGACTGTGGCAGCGCCTCAGTTACCACGACAACCCAAGACTTCCTGCCAAAACTGCTTCCTAGTAGTTGAAGAAATTTCACCCTGGTACATTCCTGCGGCCAGAGTGCTTGACAGGGCATTCCAAGTTTGCTGATAGCACACATTTCCCTGAGAGTATTGGGCCCAACATGAGCATGTTTGCTTATAGACTGAACAGCTTGAATGCACACATTGTATAAAGCAACCCTTTAAATGAAGCGAGTTAAAAGAAAATAATAGACAGAGGTCCCGCTGTGCTCTTCATACGCCTCATGTTATTATAGCCAACCTCCCATCATGATCTCCAACCACTTGTCTTCAGAAGTCAATAGAAACACGAACGCTTGCTGACCATCACGTTGATCTAGCTTCCTTGTTTTGCTGTTCTCACTTGGGATGGACCTGATTTGGTCTGTGCCTTTGGAAGCTGTGTGCTAAGGGGACATGAGTGTTCTCAGTAGGAACAGGGCAGGCATGCTGCCCAGACTGCCCAGTGACCCTGCTCTGTCTGCTCTCTGCTGACTTTGGTGGCGGGGGTGGGGTGGGGTGGTGAGGTGGGAACAACAGAAGTGTTGTATGATGCGTCCCTTTTCTGTGGCCATCTTGGCAAGCAACCAAGGGGTTGAACAGAGGCGGATGTGAGTTTTTTCTTTTTTAAGGAGAGAAGTAATTGAAAAGGAAGATCAAAAAGCCTCATCTTGTTGGCTTCGGTTTTCCATTGTTGAGCAAGGAAATAAGCTTTCGCACGTGGCCGAGGGACGTGCTCCTCTGTCCCTGTGCTACCTACTAGGCCATGGGAGTTAAAAGGGCTCTCAGTGAGTACCCAGAAAAACAAGCCAACCAGAGAGGGCAAGGCTCAGATAGACACTGACTTGCTGAGCTCCAGGCTAGGTGTGGAGTTGGGCCTGGCGCCCAGGACTCCCGCCTCCCTAGCTGGAACCAGAAGTCTGAAGGACCCATTTTCCAAGCATGACTCACCCATCCAGTCTCCTGCCCTCATCAGTGTCTCCCTAGACCAAGGAGCCAGAGTCAGGGCCTGGTATGACCTCTAGCCACCCAGAGGATGCGGGAAAAGAAGGGAGACAGAAGGGTAGGCTCAGGGACCAAGCAGGCCTGAGCTGTGAGGATAGGAGCCACGTTTCCCACTGGGAGATACATAAACTGAGTCCTACCTTACTGAGGTTTCAGCTCAAGACCAGGTCTGGGCTTCTGCTGACTGACTGATGGGAGCTGATATCTGTTTCTACCTGGCATTTCTTATTTCTTACAAATTTTCTCAGAGAACGTTAGCATCCGTTCACCCACACTAGAGAGAAGAAGGAGCATCAGCTCCTGTGCAGAGCTGGGGGGGTGTGCAGAGCAGCCTTTGAAGTCTCAAGGGGAGCCCACCGTGGGATGCTGAGGTGGGGGAGAGTCTCCCCGAGGCTCTTTATTTATGAGTCTTTGACAAGATGATCCTATTGAAGTCACCAGGGTGTCCCTGACTCTCAGGGAAGAGCCACAGGTGGCCCTGAGGGTGACCACACGCTGGTTAGTGAGAGGGTCTGGCAGCTAGCGGTGCCTTGTCAGCATTGGGTTCTGTCACCTTCCAAATTCATCCTGGTCAGCAACCTGACCCTATGCTCAGAATGTTAACTGAGGGCTCCTTGGAGGCCTTTTTCTTCACGCCTCCGTGTAAATTGGACTGACCTTGGGGAGGTTTCCCCATCACACCCAAGGGCATTTCCTCCTCAGATGTCAGGAAGCTACAGGACTCAGAACCCAGAGCTCTAAGGAAGAGCCTCAGTGTTCTCAGGCCAAGACCGATGGCCACAGTTTGATTTTCTCCCCTTGTATTCCCGGGGGGAAAGGATTTTGAAATTTCCTTTGAGAAACATTGACCTCTGAGCTGGATTGTTCTCATTCTTTTCTCTCCAACAGAATATTGTCCGAGTCTCAAAAATGTAGCTTATTTCAAGTCCTGAGATCTTGGCTATCCTACTATCTACCCCAACTTTAATCTCCCGAAGCTCATGTTCCTTTTTTTCTATTCTCATAGGAAATAATTGGCCATATCCTCCCATAATTTTCTGTTACATGGCCAGAGACTTTCTCTCCTGAGATTGTATGGCTCATCACTACTATGGCCTGGGGAGAGAAGAAAAAGAGCACGTATATGGGAGAGTGGTGTGTGTGTGTGTGCACACACACACAAATAAATGCATGCATGCATACATAAACACATGCCTGTGGGAGTGAGTGGTTATCAAAGCAAGGACAAAAGGTTCAAAACCATCTATGGATTTGAAAGCAAATGTTTCTAGGGGAAGGAAGCAACAGACTTTTTCAGAGAAACATTTACACTTACACACTCTACATTGGTAGGGTATGGTTGGAAAAGAAAGAGAAAACCCTCCTTATAAAGGACAGCCTTATAAACCCTCCTTGAAGACTATGAAAGCAAGATTAGGAAAACCAAAAGGTCATAGAAGCAGAAATAACAGTTCTCTGTGATAAAGACTTATCATCCCTTTTCGGTCTTGCTCTCATGGTTGGGGGCTTTGGACCCTGCTCACTGCCTCTGTCATCAACATGGCTCCACACATAAGTCCTAGTCATCTCAATGTCCATCCTTTTAACCCCTGCAGGTCCTCTCACTCCCTGGTTTACTGTTTAAAGCGGGGGTTTCAGCACCAGATAGATGAAGTAAGGACGTGACTGCTCCAAAGTATGGTCAAAGGGAAGGTCTTTATTGTCGATATGAGGAAGAGGACAGCCAGAGGCATCCGGAAGAGTGAGGAGCAGGGAGAGAAAGTAGTGAACTAAACATGACCAATAGACTGAACCCAGTCATGTGAGGAGGAGCAGAGATGGGGGGGAACGCCAAGGGAGAGCCAAGGGAACCAAGAAAGAGTATGGCCAAATTGGCGGGGTCATATGGGAATGAGAAGGGAAGGGAGGAAGGGAAGCCCAGGAGCTGGAGAAGTTTGAGGGTAGGGGGTGGGGGCAGGGTGAGAAAAGCTGAGAGGAGCCATGGTACTGAGTGAGCCTGGAGGCCAGCAGGCATGGTATATCTGGCGCGGTACCTCCTAGGGATGCTGATAGGAACTGCAATTAGCCATTTGATCTGAGTTTCTTTTGGACCTGACACTCACCAGTTCAGTGCCTGCTTCAGTGTTGGATCTCGTGGTCATTCTCCCCACCCATAAACTACAACCTTCCTGTGATCCAGAGAGTGGTGTACTCCCTCCACACCTCTTGACCACCTTGACCACCAACTCTGATGTTACCTGACGTTCACAGTACATCTGAGCAGCAACTGCCCCACCAGGGACAGTTTCCCGTGACCGCTGCTGTAGGCTAGGTACTAATTCTCTCTGATGTAGTGTGAGTAGAGAGGATGGGGATTGTTTAAGTGCCAGGGCTTGTAAGAAATAACTTTTCCGTGTCCCCCAACTTCTGTCTGTAGGCAGATTACCATAGGACCCCTCAAGTGGCAAAACCCCTGTAGGAAAAATGCCAGTGTCCTTGAATTGCTTTGTGGAGAATGATCTCCCTAAGAGGGACACTTATTTTCAGTCCTATACTAGCAGTAAGAAGCTCACGCTGTTTCTGAGGTGTACTTATTTCATCAGCTAGCACCCCTAATGGATAGACTCTCCATTTGCCTCTCATCCCGAATGCTACAATATTGCAATTCTGTCGCTACAGAGGCATGCCCCCCCAGTCTCCCTAGCTCCCATCCGTGTTGCCTGTTCCTCTCTTCCCCATGAGCCCAGAGTTCACAGTCATGACACCCACTTTCTTGCATAATCACCCAGCTCCTTCTGTCCTCTTTTTCTTCATTACACCCTCTTGGCAGTTTCTGATCCTGGTTAAATAAACCTCCACCCACACAATGTCTGTGAATGCACAGACAAGCATGCAGGAGAAAACAAAACTTCTGCTGACTTGACATGGAAATACAATGTCTATGTATGTGAAATATTTGACAAATAACCATGTTGCCTGTATGAGGCATGACACCTTAGACAGGGTCGTCATAGTTCTCCCTTCCATGTATCCCCTCAGCCCCTGAAGATCCAAATCTGAAGTGTGAATAATAGTATGTAAGTGATCTATGAAAATGGAATTGATTATGTAAATGATTAAAATATATTCTGACTTGACTGTTAAGATGCTTTCAGACAGACTTTGATAAAAAAAATTTTTTTCTGAGATAGGCTCTCACTATGAAGATCAGGCTAGTTTTGAACTCACAGAGATTCACCTGCCTCTGCTTCCCAAGTGCTGATATTAAAGACTGTATCACTACTGCCCCTCCTCCCCACCCCTGCCCTGGCCGCCCCTCCTCACCCCTGCCCTGGCTGTCCATCATCCCAGAATCAGTTCATCCTTCATAGTGCTGTGTCTTGATGACTCTCTGCCCCTGGATCCTAGCATTGTCTCTCTCCCTGGCTGTGCCATCGCCTCAGTGACCCAACCCATTAAGTACATTACTGCCTCAGGACCTTTGCACTTGATCTACCTACCGAAAAAATAATCCACTTAAATATCTATTCTTCTGATGTTCAAATCATACCCTGTTCGTGAGGCCTTTGCTCATCGTCCTTTTTGGAACATGAAGTTTGCTTGCCTCTTCCCCCCAGCACTTGGACTCCTTTCCTGTGGTACTTTTGGCACCACACCATCTTCCACTTATCCGTCCCCTTCCTTCTTTAGAATATACCTTGAAGGCATTGTTTTAGTTAATTCTGCTTATTTTTCTACCTGGCTACTGCTAGGACACTGTCTAGCATATAGTAGGTGAGGAAGTCAGTATTTGTAGGGGAGGAAGGGAACCACAGAGGCAGGCTGACTCCTCTTCAGTGTGAGATCAGCTCCCAGGCCTGGAAGACACTCGGAGGAGGTTCAGCTGGGACACAGGTGCACAGCTGCTCAGAGCAATTCTGTTGAAATTAGTGGCTGACCATCTCTGTCTCAGGGCCCAGCTTCTCCAGCGCAGGGGTGTAGCTCTTCCCTAGCCTCTCCTTTCGATCCTTCAGGTTTTGACTCCTGGACACAGTACCTCGGTGGTGCGCTGAGGATAAATGGTGCCAATGCCAGCTGCGTCATCCTGCTGATTTGGCCGTGTAGTCGTCCTGAACGTCTATTATTGGTCATTTGCAGCCTGTTCTGATCATGCCAGTGAATTTCCGCCCACTTGGCCGTCCCCGCTGTCACACACACTCTCTGCAGCACCCCTCAGATTCTGTGCCCTCTCTGAGGAACAGGCAGTGTTAGGAGGCAGTCAGTCTTCGGAACTCTGAGAACTTAGGAGTCATAGGTCCCCTGCCAGGCGTCCTTCAAGATTGCTAGGTGGGTTTCAGAAGCCCTGTGAACTTCAGCAACGCTTTTGGTTTATCTTTCCCAGGGTTAAGAGTCCAAAAGTGAGTAGCTGTGGACAGAACATGGTTGTCATCTCCTTCTTGGAAATGTTCCCATGTTGGTTTAGCCTCTTCCAATGCAAATCAGATCGCTTCGGCAACCCTTCTAACTACCCTGCTTGGGAGATCTTTAAAGTCCTTTTACAGAGAAGAAACTGAAACTGAGCGGTTGACTTGTCCAAGGTCACCGTGTAGCTTGAGGTCACCCTGGGAAAGGAGACGGAACTTCACCTGCAGAATGTCATTTTTTTTCTCCCACCTCTTCTCTTCCTGGAGTTCATAGGTTCCTTGTGTGTGGTCTTCAAATCTCCTGCAAATTTAACCGGGTGTACCACTGGGAGTCTGTTGGGCTAAATGTTTAGCACAGCCACAGGGTGGCTAAAGACCATCACAAAGAAGGGAGGAGCCTTTCTCAACGTCCTGGGTCTGCAGACCCAGGGGTAGTGGAGACACACAATTCATTTGGCTCCGGGCAGTTTTCCAGGTGAGCTGGGGGAAGGGGGCTCAGCCAGGACAGTTGGGGCTGGGGCAGTTAGCAGGGCGATGGGGCTGGAACAGGCACCAAGTAGAAAGTAGAAATGAAGTACTCCCTAAAAGGCTCTGCTTCACAGAGCTCTGACTTTTGAGAGGCCATGGCCAGGTGAGCTGGTGCAGGGCTTTTTAGGGTACTGTCCTGATGCTGTAGCATGGCCCAGGCGGAGGCCGCCTAAGATGCTCAACTTCCTCATATAGCCTTGGTTTGGGGATCATTCTTCCCCTAGAAATGTCTCCTACCTCACCCCCACCCGCCCACCCCGTTCCCTTCCCAGTTGGCTATGAGTCTCCTGGGTCCTCCTGGGACTTGTGACTATTCTTGATGGCAAAAATATAACAAATCATTGCTAGTCACTGTAAAGTGCCGCTTCACTGGCTGACTTTTCAGCTAAAGAGCAAACCACAGATATTTGAGTAGCAAGTCCCAATTTGAGAAGGAGTGTGAGGGCTCCCATGAATATTCCTACATTATCCTCAGTAGCAGTTCCCTAAAGATCTTAAAGCCCGCGCACAGGGGTGGGTGGACCCCTAAAGTGTATCCAAGACAGTGGGAAGGTCTCGCCTCCCTCCCCTCCCACGCTTCTCAGCATCCCCACCCTCACCTTCAATAGAGGGCAGGAGCTGCCGAGAGGACCTGGCTGCGTCCTGCAGATGTGAAACCTGTGTTCCTTCAGCATCCCCTGGGCCAGCAGCTGCTTCCACCTGCCGCTGGGAGCATGAGGCCTCCAGTGTGGTGGCTGTCTCCATGCTGGGCTCCTGCCGAAGATTTTCTCGGATGCTGCTGAGGGAGGGGCTAAGCACCTGCTGTCCAGGCTGATCTCCCTGGGGTCCGCAGCCAGCCTTGGGCTTATGTAAGTGGGCTGGCTTTTCCCCACCCACCTACTCCCACTGAGGGGTGAAGTAGGGGCCAGGGGAAGAGGAGGATCAGAGAGCAGCCCAGAATAGCTCCAGGAGGGGGGCTGAGGTGGCCCTGTTATCTTGGGCGTGAGATGACACCCCTACAGCATCAGGAGGGAGAGGGGAGCTGGAGCACAGGGTGCACAGCAGGGACTTCTTTGGTGAGAGACCTGCATGATAACTCCTGACCTCCAGCCCATCTGACAGGGCATAGTGTCCCAAGACCAGCGAACTCTCAGGTACAGCTTTAGCTGCCCCCACACTTACTGAACAGCAGGTCCACACCTTGGCCTTCATGGGTCCCTCCCTTTGCTGTCCCAGCCCCAAGGGCAGGGTAGGGCAAGGGTGAGGACAGTCAGTCCTCTGCAGCCAGACTACACTGGTCACACTTGAGCTCTGTCATCAGCTAGCTGTGTGACAGCCTGCCCCTGTGTATGTGTGTACCAGGGGTCGTCTCGCACCCTCCCTCGTGCATGCATGTGTGTGTGTGTGTGTGTATGTGTGTGTGTATGTACCGGGGGTCATCTCCCACCTTCCCTCGTGTGTGTGCGTGCATATGCGTGTGTACCGGGAGTCATCTCCCACCTTCCCTCGTGTGTGTGCGTGCATATGCGTGTGTACTGGGGGTCATTTCCCACCTTTCCTCATGTGTGTGTGCATGCACATGCGTGTGTACTGGGGGTTGTCTCGCACCTTCCCTTGTGTGTGTGTGTGTGCTGGGCTTGAACCCAGGGCCTTGTGCTTGCTGGACAAGGCCTCCCCCAGCTCCCCACCCCCAGCATCTCAGTTGGGTTTCATTTGTGAAGTAGAGATAATAATAACCATAGGGTTATGAGGATTAAACGAGGTAATCTCTCTAAAGTGCTTAGCAGAGTGTAGCTGACTAAGTGCTGGATAAATGGGAGCTATTTTTAGTCCAGACCGGCATTTTCCCCTTTGAAAGCTGTCAATGGCTTGCTTCCTGCGAGATAAAGCACAAATGAAGTGAGAGGCAACCTAGCACAGAGAGGAAAGCTCCCCAGGGACAGGGACGTGTGACATCTGGCTGCACCCTTCAGTCACCAGCTGATGCCTCTGAACCTCAGGTCTGTGTAACAAGGGGCAGTGGTGCCAGGATGATCCTGGGATGCAATAAAAAAGCTGGTTCATGGCCAGCCCACAGTCAGTGCCAGCTACACCCAAAAGTCTGATTTCCAGGCGTATCCAGCCATTCTGCTCCACGGTGTACCCTCCACCCAAATTATTAGGTTTCCTATTACATCCCCTTCTCTACTCAGGGACCTGCAATGCTGTATTTATTTTAAATTTTTCCCTTTATTTCTATGTGTAACAGCATGTTGCATGCATGTATGTCTTTGCATCATGTGTCTGCCTGCTGCCTCTGAAGGCCAGGAGAGGGTGTCAAAGCTTCTGGGACTAAGTGAGTTGCCATGTGGGTGCTTGGAAGCAGACCCAGGTCTTCGGAAAGAGTAGTCAATGATCTAACTGCTGAGCCATCTGAATGTCACATTCACACTTGAAGGTCAGAGAGCAACTTTCGGGAGTCAGTTCTCTCCTTCCATCTTTTGAGTCCCCAGGGTTAAACTCAGGATCGCCAGGATTGGTGGCAGACATCCTTACCCACTGAGCCATCTCATTGGTCCCATATTGTTTGAGAGAAGGCCTTCTACTGAGATCTGGGGCCCTTCGATTGGGCTGGGCTGGCCAGCCAGTGAGCGCCAGGAATCTTCTGTGCGTGGGATTGTTAAACGGGCTGGAGGCGTGAACTCAGGTCCTCTGTGGCCGCCACACTACTGACTGGTTTCTCCTATTTAGCGAGACCCCTTTTTTATTCCGTACTTAGTCATGTTTTTATGGAAAAAGCAATCAGTCTGTAGTGTTAGCCCCTTTTTGTCCCTCAGATGGAGAGAATGTATAAAGAATCAAATCTAAAAATAGAGACCCCTCAGGTCTGCCCCTTAGAAAATCCAATTCAGAGCTGGGCACAGAGTGGTTCTCATGTAACCCCAGCACTCTGGAGGTAGAGGTAGGAGGGGTACCGTCAACTTTAGGTTTGGGCTTTTTGGGGCAGAGTCTTAGAACATGCTAGAATCCCTTTAACCACTGATTTAATCCTGCTGAGGGGTGGCCCCTTCAAGAACAAGGCCTGTGCCCTGGCATCTCCAGACCTGGATGTGGGAACACCGAATAGAAATATTGGCTCAAAATGCTCCCCCACGGCAAGGTGGGGTGGCTAATGGCCGAAGGCAGGTGGGCAGGAAGCTCTTCCAGGCAACACTTGGAAATGAGGAGGCTGAGGCCCTAAAGGACTGTGAGAGGGGCATATTCGGGAAGCTGCCACAGCTGACTCTCTAGAGTTCACTTGACAAAGTGACCACAGGGAACACGCGGTTCAGGAGTGCAACCACACGCCGCTGTGTCCACAAGTGTAGAAAAAGACACTGGAGAAAGTGTGTGGTGGGCTGTTGGGCTTCCAGGAGGGGAGATGGCCCTACACAACCCCGTGGGAGGCACCTTGATGAGCATAAAGAAAATGAGAAGGACGAGAAAGTTAGGAAGCTTCTGGGCAAGCAGTCCGTTTGTTTGGGAGTTGTTCCTCAGAGTATCCGCCACCTTCCAAGCGAAGTGCAGTAACTAGCTTCAAACTAGAAGCATCTAACTGATGCTTCTCTGGTTGCCAGAGTTTTGATTTTTGAAGGCAGAGAGCTAGAACTCTAATAAACTGTAGCTTACTCATCTTAGTAGGTTAGGAACCAAAGTCCAGGCTGTTTTATTTCCAACCCAAATACCGCAAATATACAGAAAATTGCCAGTACAAAGTTAAACACATCCAGATTTATTTACACAATGCTAAAGAATTTTGCGTTTTATTTTCATTTTGTGGGATTTTGTTATGGGTCTGGCTTTGCTGCATAAGTGACAGGTCTTTGAAACTTGATAATCCCACCTCACATGCAATGTTCTGTCCCAGGTGGGCAGACATCTGGAGTTTTCAGTGTACATGCATTGGTGGTCACAATCCTGTTTAAACGCTGTCCCAGGAAGGCAGCTGCCCCTCACAGCCGGGGTGGGGCCGCATGCTCAGAAAGGGAACAATGGACAAGAGGGGAAGATGACAGGCACGTGGGGACCCTGAGCATTTCTGTGCATGAGGATAAAGAGAATGCAGCCCAAACCCTCCTCCCTGGAGCCTCAGAACACCAGGAAGTGGCAGAACCGCCGGGGGACAGGAAGTCACCAGACCACAGCTGAGGGCATGCGGAGGATGAGAACTGCACTAAAAATTCGGGCCGTACCGATAAATCATTAACATGTACACTATACAGTTTATACATGTATATATGTACACACACATATATATAAAGGTACAGATTAGCTTGTGTTATTCCACATAAACAGATACAGAAGAATGTACCGCTGTGAAAAAGTGCACGCAAGTCCTTGAAGACAATTTCAAGTTAGTGCTCCAATTCTTATGTTATAATGCATGGAACCAGGAAATCAAGCTGCACCGTGGTTTCAGCGACTCCACAGCAACCCATACCTGGCAAAGCACTGGCCAACAGGACACAAAGTCTGGTACCTGCTTGCCAACTCTGGGCTTCCCTGTCAGTACATCATATGGCAAATCTTAAACTTTGGTTTTGTTCCAAAAGACATTTAAGTTCACATTACTTTCCCTCTGGTGGGAAGGTGATAAAAAAAAATTCGAGAAGCTGCATCCCATCCTTTTTAGCAATCTTTGTGCGTCCCGACTGAGAGGGCTATGCCAACACATGGGATGAGCCCCTTGCCAGTGTGCAGAGGGATGGGTTCTTCAGAGCACTGGAGGAATGAAAGGCTCTACCCATATGGTTTACTTGCAGGGCAATAAAATGAGTGACGCCAAACCAGGCCTCTCATCATGGGGCTTGGTGGAAGGGTGCTGTGCCCCTCTCTGCATCCTAGCATCCTGATGAAGGGATGGTTTGGTACAGTGTGCCCAGCCATGGCTTCTAGGCCTGACCAGCAAAGGAGTTGAAGGTGGTCCACAATACTACACTGCCAGAGAGGAAAAGCTAGGAAGCCCAAGAGCATGGGTCTGCACACCAGAGTCAGTTAAGACTGACAAAGCTCCTGGGTCCCCTGTGGAGCTGCCAGCGCTCTCTGAAGGTCTCTGCTGCTGTGACCAGTGCCCCATTCAATTCACAGCCTTGTCACATCTAGCCCTGGCCTCAGGTCTCAAGCAGAAAAGCATGCTTTGGATTTAAAACTCAGGCTACTAGGGACTTTCTGATCTGTCTGAGCTATGTAACAGCACTAAATCCTATCGCTCAAGTCTCTAGACTCGATCCTCTGCCCCCACAGGGCTGAGAGGAGTGGGATGCCCACCAGTGACAGTGCCAAGGCGGAGCAGGACAAACCAAACTAGAAATCTTTTGTTTTAAGACATAAAGAGCTTAAAAATCTTAAATCTCTGGCTGGGGTTGCATATTTGTGAATGTGACTGATTCTGAGAGCTACTGTAGGGCAGTCCCCAAGCCCACAGAGCCAGCTAGCTAGGGGGAGACTCACTTCCTGTGCTCCCACCAAGGCAGAGGGGACACTCCGGATTGCCATAGCTTTTTATTTCAGTCATGAAACAGGGGAATAAAGTTTTGTTTTCTAAAGAGAAAACAATGCTCCAGAGAAACGCCACTGACCTGTCCTGGACCCCAGCAAGTCACACCGCTCGGAAGCTCCGCTCCAGATACTGAGCACTTTCCTGCAGAACCACGACTCAGAGTCTCAAGACCAGGGTGGCTGCTGAGCTCTACGGCAAGAACAGCGAGCAGCTTACGAGAGGATGTAAGCAAAGCAAGCAGAGCGCTGATGGGTTCTACAGAAACCTCTGAGGGTTAGAGACCAGTGGCAACTCCATCAGGAAGTGAGTGGCCACCGCCACACATTACCTTATCTACCCACATCAGCCCCAGGATGTGCTGGGCTGATAGCACGTGGTGGGAGAGAGCCTTTCCCCTTTGGCAGGAGGTGAGGAAGGACAGAAACTTTGATAAGATAAATTATGAGCTCGTATATCTTTGGAATTATTATAAACTTTAGAATCATACAAAAATCATACATTCCGGCTCTAACAAAGATGGATTCTCCTCACGGAAATGGCCCTAACTTCATTTTCTAGCAGAAGCTCCCCTGACTAGTTAGTGGCAACACGCAGCGTCTCCAGGACTCTCTGTCCACTTCCTCCCTCTCTCCTGCTGCTGCTCATTCTGGGGAGGAGTTAGCCATCTGCTCAGGCATTCTGACAAAAGTTTGGCACAGTTACTTTTTACTGACTTTCTAGCTACAAAGTGAAGTAGCAGCAAAATGGCATCTACTCAAAAGTGTCCCAGTTGTAACGACAGGGAGGAACTGCGATGAGTAAAGCAGGGATAAGGGACCAGAGCCCACCACACCGCTGCTCTGCGTGCCCAGTATTCAGGCCGTACTAAAAAGGAATCGTTACAGCTTTCCAATACCAGCTGGCCACCACAAATCCACCCATCATATTCTATAACTTATTTAATGTGGAAAAATATCAGATAGAAAACGTCCTTAAAACATGAAAGTGATGTACACACATGGCACCACCTAGAAGCACACCTTCAGTGGGGTCAGCCGAAAGATTCTGCCCAGAAATCATCAGTGGAAACATGGGAAGGCTGAGAAGGATGGTCTGCTCATAGAACTTTGATTTTTAAAATGTCCATCGATCTGGAAACATCCCTAGTCCTGGTTCTATGGACAGCAGCAACGGAGGAGGAAGAAATAAGCAGCCGTGGTTGTTCAACGCTGAGCCTCTGCCGTGGGCGCTAGGAAAATGGAAGGCTGTGACCGTCAGTCCTGGGGCTGCACTGTGCACTCAACAATGCGCTCTAGGAAAGGCATGGCGGAGCCTGGGCAGGCTTCCAGGCCAAGCCTGCATCCTGTCCTTGAGAGGCCCACTGGCCACACAAAGCACAGCTTCAAAGAGCTCAGAGCAGCCAGAATTTTGTCTTTAATAGGAGTTAGGCCTAGTCGACTCTCTGTTGCTCCCTCCTCCTTGCCGCAAGTTAAAAATATGGCCCTGTAAGTTTTCCTGATTTAATGTCTTGGAAGCACATGGTTAAGTTAGTTGCCAAAGGGCAATTAACAAGGGTATTGCCTAATTAAATGGGAACAGAAAAATCACCGTGGTCTATAGTCACGGTTGGGGGTGGGGTGAGGCCTGGAAGACGTAGCAGGGCTGGGGCTCAATGTTCTCTGAGCAGGGCTGTTTACAGATGGGGAAGAGCCGGCCAGCCAGTGCCAGTCACTGCACCATTTCCTTGTTTCCTTCTCTGAGGCTGCTTCCCATGGCCAGCAGAGCCCAGGGACAGCACCAGGTAAGATGTGAGAGCTGAGCTGACAGTGGAGTTGGCAGATGCCCGGAGGTAGGCACCACCCAGAACACACAAGATGGGGTCAGCGAAACAATCCCTTTGACTCCTATTTCATTTCCCTTGACACACAAACAAACCAACAGGAACCTAAAGCCCACACGTTTACAAAAGACAGAACTTGAAACAAAAAGTTAAAAGAATTTAAAATTTCCCCCCCTCTTCTCAGAGCCAACTGTGAGATCAGCCAGGGTTCCCCACCCCCACCCTGCGTTCTTTAGTGTAGGTCCTTTGGGCTTGGATGAAGCAGCAGAAAAGAGCTGGGTCCGATGCACTGGGAAATTTATTTCCCCAAGTCTGTAGGAGGTACTGGGGCTCCACTCACGCTCGGTCCCAGCTTCTCTCAAGAGCTATTCCAGGAGGTCCTGAAAAGAAAGACACGCGTCACTGACAAACGAAGAAAGCTATTTTGAAAGCAATCGCCTACTTTCTCGGCTGGTCAGATTTTGTAGCCGGTTAGCGCTGCTTCTAGCTTATGCACAACTTGGTCCCAACTGCATCTTTAAAAACTTAAAATAGATTTATTTATTTTCATCTTACATGTATGGGTGTCTTGCCTGAATGTATGTCTGTGTACCATGAGCACACCGGGCACCTTTGGCGGTCAGAAGAAGGCACTGAACCCCTGGGGTTGAGTTAGAGACGGCCGTGAGCCACCATCTGCAGAGAACGGAACCTGCGCTGTCTGCAGGAGTAGCCAGTGCTCTTAACCTCTGAGTCATCTTTCCAGAGATTGTCTTGATCACAAGTAGAAAAATAAATTTTTTGTTTTGTTTTTTGAGACAGGTTTCTCTGCGTAGTCCTGAATGTCCTGGAACTTGCTCTGTAGACCAGGCTGGTCTAAACTCAGAGATCCACCTGCCTCTGCCTCCTGAGAGCCTGGATTAAAGATGTGCACCACCATTGCCTGACTGAAAAATAATTTTTAAGACTGAAATTTTAGGCTAATTTCTCAAGAAGAAGGCATCTTACCTCATCTGAATCATCATGGTAACCGCTTTTAGCGTGGGAGGCTGTGTCCAAAGTGTCCACCCCGTCAGCCTCGGCATGCTGCTGCAGCACAGAGTACCGGTGGACCAGGAACCTGGGGAGGACACCACCGTTAGTTTCCCGAGCTGAGTAGGGAGCATTTCTTATAGCATGGGTTTTCCTCTGATTTCCACACTCATGGCCGTGCAGCGTGCAGATATAATAAGATACGAGACTTGGGCCTGAATCTTGAGGGCTATTACTCCACCTAGCTTTCAGTCAGGAGAAAGGGATCACGTGGGCCACAGTGGCGTTTTCTGGCTTGGATTCAGGACCTCTGATCCACTTCCCCGCTTCTTACCTTCCGCCGCAGACATATTTCTTCACAATGAGCACTCCTGCTACAACTGTGACCAGCATCAGTCCCACGATGGCCAGGATAATAGGAACAGAATTCGACTTGGAATTCTTGATAAATTAAAACACAAACAGGCGCAGTTAGCCACACATAGTCTAGGGCTTCCAAGAGGCTGCCTGTCGGTTTGAGTGACCTACAGTCCAAGGCACTGAGTTCGGGCACTTCTCCACCCCCAAGATGAACCGTCTTAGTGTGACCAGGAGGCTAGCACACCAGCACAGGGAATCTGAACTCCAAATGCCTAGACGCTGTAGGGCAGGGTCCTCAGTGTCAAAGTTACCGTGGAAGCCTTGGCAACTGCCTCAAATCAGGCATGTCTAACCTTCTGACATTGCAAGGCGATGCTGCCCTCTGTAAACGTCATGCTTGAGAATTGCTCAATTACATGCCCCACCCCCACTGCATAAAGAATTCACATTTTAAATAAGTGTACAATTTTGTGCTGGGTCACCTTCACAGCTATTCTTGGCCGCACATTGCCCTGGGGTCACTGGGTGGACACACCTAGAAGATCACTATGGTCAGGCTGACTATTCCTTGCCCCTTGTTTACAACTCCTGGAGCTTAAGGGTGGGAGCCGGAGTGAGACTGAGAAGAGAGGCTGAGTGAGTCTATAACGAAGCTAGCGTCTTCGAAGACGCGTGTCACTGCTCTTCCAGGAAGGCCACTATATGACATCAAGATTTCTGTTGTTACTTAACTTCTGGCATGTTTTTACAAATAAGCCTTATATCATTGTTTCGTGTAACCTACCTGCTTCTGGGTAGGAGATATGAAGTGTGTGTTTTCAGTGTATCCAAGAGGAGGCGGAGCTGGATTCTGGGACAAGCTGTGTCCCTGTGGGCGGGAGTCCTGTGCAATCACACACACAAACACTCTGAGGACAGCCACCAGCAGTCCAGGGCAGGGGTGCAGAGAAGGAGGAACTTGGCCCCCTTACAAATACACACACCCACACACTCTTCCCTCATTGCCTTTGGGTCCCACCCTTGTCAGGGTCTCATCCCTTAGAACAGCACGGAGGAGGGGGCTGCAGTTGTCAGGTCAGATTAGGGAGATGGGTCCTCAGCTCATCTCCATCACACTGTGACGCCTGCTTCACCAGGAGGCCCTCCCTAGTGACCTCATCTCCAGGGCTCCACTTGACCCAGCAGCACCACGCTTCCTAGGACCTGCTGTGAAGCGGCCCACACCTGACTGCTCTTCAGCTTCTCACTTGACACACATGCAGGGCTCAGCTCAACAACCCTCCCTCCTGTGCAGGGCTCTGTGTGCGCAAATCTCCAGTCCATATCCCTTCATGGTATTTTCTTTTATATTTTCCCCCAGAGGCTTGTTTTTAGTTTAGTTTTTTGTTTTTAAGACAGGGTTTCTCTGTGTAGTCCTAGCCTTTCTGAAACTCACTCTAGACCAGGTTGGCCTTGAACTCAGAGATACACCTGCCTCTGCCTCCCAAGTACTGGAATTAAAGGCCTCCCCACTGCCCAGCTTTGTTTATTTGTAAGGTGTAGGGGTGTGTGTGTGTGTGTGTGTGTATAGTCATGTGTGAGTACAGTACCTACAGGATCCCTTGGAGTTGCAGGCAGTTGTGAGCTGCCTGACAAGGGTGCTGGAGGACAATCCGGGGTCCTCTGCCAGAGTCGAGGTACTGCTGACTGCCAAGCCATCTCTAGCTCCATTTGTTTTGGAGAGAGTGTCTCATGCAGCCCAGGACGACCTCAGACGAGCTATGTGAGAGTTCTCTATGTGTACCCTCCACTCACTGAACACAACTTTTTAAATATTTTTTTCTGAAGAACTCTGGGCCTCAGAAACTCCACAACCCCATGCTTTGAGACCTTCCTAACTTTACACTATACCATTTCCCCCAAGCACACACACCAGCTCTTAGCGGGGTGACCTTGTCACTGGGGTACGTGATGGGTCCTTTGCCCTGACAGCTTCCTGTGAATAAGTTCTGCAGAAGCATTGTGGACAACTCCATACTGGTGCCAAAGTGTAACTGTTTTTTCCTGGCAGAATGTGAAATCCCAGCTGTACCCGGAACCTCGATCTGTTTTAACACACCTGCTTCTTGGGGTTCAAGAAATTGCTGGTGCATTTCTTCTTCAAGTCTTTTACTTCTCGGGCTGGACTCATCCCCCCTTGGCATCTGTCTCCTGGGATTTTCCGGTACCTGAAAGACAGGAGATTGTTCACCAGGGCTGGCAGGGGCTGTTGTTTTCTGGGAGAAGGCATAGAGTCAGCAGTCAGGGCCTCTGGCTGGGGTGCGCCTGACCATTGCTTTGCAGGAGCTGTGGCCATCTATCTAGTGGGCTGTGGGGTATATGGAGCCTTGAAGAAACAAGTTTGTGAAAGTCTCTCAAAATGTCGTCAGTGATGGCGACAGTGATCAAGGTGGGCACTGGGAAGCACAGTAATAACACAAGGGTCGGTCGGTGCCAACAGTGACGCCTGTCAGCAAACTGGGCTCCAAACTCACCTCAGCAAAGAGGGTCTCTACAGAGTAGCGGAGAAGCCAAATGGCTGCTCCAACACATGATGTTTGTATTAGATGATGTGCAAGAAGCATCGCATCACACAATAAACACCACACACATATCACACACACAGAACACAGCTACCCACAGACCACACACACATACACCATACTCAAGTCTCAGACAAAAAAAGGGAGGAAAGGAAGAGTTGTTTTTTTTTTTTTTTATAAGAACATAAGAATATATTCCTGGGTTCTTGCCTCTTTCCAGAAAACAAGATTTGAAAATGGCAGAAAATTCGCATCTCTGGGAAACAGAAAACCTTACAAACCCTCAAGCTTCACTTGCTTTTGAACTGACTTTAAAAAGCACCAGTGCTGGGCAGTGGTGGGGCACGCCTTTAATCCCAGCACTCGGGAGGCAGAGGCAGGCTGTCTCTATGAGTTCGAGGCCAGCTTGGTCTACAAGAGCTAGTTCCAGGACAGGCTCCAAAGCTACAGAGAAACCCTGTATCGAAAAACCAAAAAGAGCACCAGTCTCAGGGGCCAAATAGCTGTTCCTCAGTAGCTGAGTTGTAGTGTGGTTGTGACGATCATGGCTGCCTGTGTTCATTTTTAGGGCCTTTTGTCGTTTTGTTTTTTTAAAATATTTGTTTACTTATTATGTATACAATATTCTGTCTGCATGTATGCCTGCAGGCCAGAAGAAGGCACCAGACCTCATTCCAGATGGTTGTCAGCCACCATGTGGTTGCCGGGAATTGAAATCAGGACTTTTGGAAGAGCAGGCAATGCTCTTAACCACTGAGCCATCTCTCCAGCCCCGTTCTGTTTTGTTTTAAGGCGGGGTCTCACACTAGTAGCTCTGGCTGTCCCACAGGTAGACTAGCCTGGCTTTGAACCCACAGAGATTGGCCCGCCTCTGCTTCGCAAGTGCTGGAATTAAAGGTGTGCACAGTTTTCACGCCCAGCAATTTCTATGGACTTAAAAGGCCACTTTTGTTGAAAACACAACTCAAGTGACTTTCCAAGTGACCTTCTGAATGATCTACCACAATCTGATGGGTGACCTTTGGCATTAAAGGACCCCAAACCTGCAACTTCAGACTATGGGAGCACTGCTTCTGAGCATGTCCTGTTCTGAGAGGAGCTGTTCTGAGGGGAAGCCACGCGTGTGCAGGGCACCGACTGTCTCACCTCTCTTCTCGTTTATTCACTCCCTCTCTTCTCCAGACAGGGCTTACCTAAGCAGGGCTGGCTTAGGAGCTGTGTGATGCAGACTGGTGGTGAACTTAGGCCTGAGTGCTGGGGTTCCACACAAGCACTGCCCCGTCAACTTTCATCCTGTTCTTTATCCCACAAGTATCGCTGAACCCTATCCTTAGGACTGTGGACTTAAAACGTGTTCTCAGGCCGGGCGGTGGTGGCGCACGCCTTTAATCCCAGCACTCGGGAGGCAGAGGCAGGCGGATTTCTGTGAGTTCGAAGCCAGCCTGGTCTACAAGAGCTAGTTCCAGGACAGGAACCAAAAGCTACGGAGAAACCTTGTCTCGAAAAATCAAAAAAAAAAAAAAAAAAAAAAACGTGTTCTCAGGTTTCTATAAGCTTGGCTACCTCCTCAGGAAGTCCTGTTTGGCAAATGCATTGTTTTGTTTTGGCTGAAATTCTACGAGGCAGGCAGAACAGGCATGGGTCCAGGGCTGGGGGAGGGGAGGGGCACTGCCTATGGGGTATTTTGTGTCGTTTCATCAGCACTTCTGTGTCATGCTGGCCGGCGGCACATGTCTGTCCCTTTCCACTGCACCCAGAACCCAGATCCCGAGAGAGCTTATTAACAAGAAGCACAAGAATGGGAGAGGGGTGTCCATCAGCCGAGAGGACTTCTGGGCCCCCTTCGAGCTGCACCTTCTCCTGTGGGGGCCACTGGAATATTAATTAAAATGGAAAACGCAGTTCCTCGGCTGCGCTGGGGTCAAAAGCCCCAGGAGGCCGATGGCCGCCATTTGGACATGGCAGATGACACACTATTTTATCATCACAGTAGGTCTACTAGATGGTGCTTTCATGAATGTTCTGGAATACTGCTGCTCTGGCCAGAGCAATGAGGACCTTGCCAGGGAGGGGCCATCTTACCCATTTGTCGTCAGGTGCTCCTCTTTGCCATACAGACAGAATTCTAACTCGTGCCCCTTCAGTTCCGGTTGCTCAACACACTCTGAGGCATTTTCTGGACGGAAGTAGCCAAAGTCACTGCAAGAATCAACAAGGACGCTTTTGAGGTTGCCTGCAAGCCAGCACATTGCCACTAGTCAAGAGGGGGGTTGACATTCCTGTCAAGGACGCTCCAACTGAGGTGTGAACAGTTGCTAAGGTGGTGGTATCTTGGCAGGTATGCTCCTGAATGTGGATCTTCAGTACCTCCCCAGAGGACTGTGTGAAAGACTTGGTCCCCAGTGGGGTGCTACTGAGAGGTGGCAGAGTCTTTCTAGGGGCTTAGTGGAGAGGCTGCAGGCACCTGGGGCCCTTCCTCTTTGGTCACATTTTGGTCACAGGGACCAATCTGCTCTGCCTGAATGTTTCTATCCTGAAGCCACAGGCCCAGGACAGCGGAGCCTGATCAGGGCTTTCCTTGGAGACAGCTTTTTCCTTACCTTGGGCATTTACCAAAGTTACGGAAAGAAACCAGTCCCTTAGGAAAAGCCACAGAGAAGGCTTACTGATGAGGAAAGATGGACTAGGCCCCACAAACTTGCGAACAGACAAGATCTCCGGGGTAGGAGACCTACAACAGCCCAGGCTTGGGGAAGGGCCAGACTGCTGCTTACAGTAGGGCAGGGTCCCTAACAACAAAGGGGCCTCAGCGACATAAGCAACAGATCTAGATTCAGACAATTCTTGCCTTCACCTCCACATGTCACTCATTAATTGTTGCTCTTGGGAATACGTGTTCTTATATTTTCTCTCCTGTCCCTCTTAGCTTCTTAGATAGCCCTAGGCTCCAATATATATATATATATCTCCACACCCATGCATATGGGTATGGGGACCAGGTGTCCTCTATACTCTGCCCTCTTATTTTTGGAGTTAGGGTCTCTCACTGAACGTGGAGCTCACCAACTGACTGGGGAACTCCGGATTTGCCTGTCTCTCCCCCATGCCTACCACTGAGGTCACAGACCTTCCTGGATGCACAGAGGCAAATGATGGCACCTCCTCCGCAGGGCCTTCTGGGACTCTGCTCCTCTCTTCACCTACCAGCTACTGTGTGTGAGTCTGCGGGAGACGGGAGCTTCAAGGTGGTGCAGTCTGTCTCAGACAGTAAAGGCCAAGGGGATTCCCAGGCCAGATCCTCCCCACGACCAAGTGCGCTGCAGGATCACAGCACGTCAGCGGACAGTCAAGGGCAGGAAGCTCTGTGTAAGTCAGAGGTGAGCAGAGCAAAGAGTGCTTCCTGTGGGATGGAGACGGGAGGAGCAACACAGACAGACCTGCATCTCCTTCAGGGCTGCATTCTGCTGTCACTGTAGCCCATGGAACTATAAGGGAGGCAAGGCTACATCCTCTCTCTTTGTCCATGTGCTCTGGGACCCGCTTTTACTTCCCGTCAGCATCTGTCACAAGCAGTTCCTATTTGCCCCAACTCATTTGAGTGACACTGGCCTCTTTCACATCAACACCAGAGCAAGGAAGTACTCTTCATCCCTGGTGGTCCTGAACTCTAGGGAGTCCATCGTGGTGGCCTCTAAACCTCAGTGAGACCTAGGGACCATGAACAGATTGACGTCACCTCTAGTGTCAGGATCAGTCTTGCCAGTGATTCAGAACTTAACACCTTCCGGCAGGCTGTCTGCAAAGCCCAATCTCCTCCCTGTCCCAAACCACTTTTCCTGTTGTGTTTGGCTCATAATTCTATATACTGCACCCCACCCCCGTGCCCATATCCTTCTTCCTTTTTAAAACTTAATTTTTTTTGAGACAGGGTTCTCATATATCCCAGGTTATTATTGAACTCACTATGTAGCTGAGGGAGACCTTGAGCTTTTGATCCTCCTGCCTCTACCTCCTAGATGCTGGGATTATTAGCATGACTCAACACAATTTATTTGATGCTGGGAATTGAACTCAGGGTTTCATGCATGCAGGCAAACACTATGCCAACTGAGTTACCTGCCAAGACATTTTCCTTCTCATATAATTTCTGTCCTCCCCACTGTGTCCAGTGACTGACTAGCATAATAAAATAACCCGTCTAAATGTTAGCAATGTTCGGTTCCCTTTCTTAGTGCTTCCCTTTTGTGGACACCAGGCAGGAGGCATCCAGTCTGGGGGAAAGGAAAGTCAGTAGTGTTTCCACCTCCCCACACATGGGACAGGGGTGACAGGAATCTGGGGAGTGCTGTTACCAGAGGAAGTCTTCCAAGGAACAGGGACAGAAGGAGGGCTGCTTGGCCGCCACATAGTCTCGCCCATTCTGACAGACAGATGACTTTCGTAGCCGGAGGAACTGTTCTTTATAGCCCAAAATGCAGCCATCTTTGTAATCTCCAGGGTCTGTGGAATGTGCCAGCCATGTGGTATAGTCATCCTCTTCACCTAAAGGGCAGACAGAACGTTCAGGAAGTCAGCGCAACACACAGCCCACCTATAAAAGAGAGAGGCAGCTGCCAGGAAGGAGGTGGAGACAGGTGCGGATAGCTGATTAAAAGTGACTTTTGTCTAGAACCTCCTACAACTGCACTTCCTCGTGACAGAAGAAGACTAGAGAGAAGACTAGCAGATGGCGAACCATCTTGCCTTCTGCTGGGATTAGAGGCAACCTCTGTTTTAAAGTGAGGCTGTATAGGGAGCACTAGGGTCTCCCCAAACCAAGAGGTTGCTGTCTGCAGTGATGGCCTGGGCACTCCATCCCTGGAGTTGTAAGAGACAAGCAGTCATGTTTCTCATCCTGGGGCTCTTTGTTTAGTATAAGACACTAATGAGGCAAGAGCCTGGCCTGATGTGACCATACACAGTTGGTTTCAAGCAGAAGGGAAAACAGCCTCTGCCCAGCTTTTCTCTAGAGGTCACTGACTCTCTGACACCAGATGTTGACATCTGTTTCTGCTTTAGCATTCCACATCATCTACTCCTAGGAAAATTGATGTGGGATGGCCTTCTGTATATGTGTTGCTTTTATTGGTTAATGAATAAAGCCATTTTGGCCAATGGCTTAGCAGAATAAAGCTAGGCAGAAAATCTGAGCAGAGATGGAATAAGAGAGTAGGCGGAGTTGAGGGAGACACCATGCAGCCACCGAAGGAGAAAGATGCCAGAACATTACTGGAAGGCCACAGCCTTGTGGTGATACACAGATTAATAGAAATGGGTTAATTTAAGATGTAAGAGCTAACTAGAAATATACCTGAGCCATTGGCCAAACAGTGTTATAATTTGAAGTTTATAAATTATAATTTATAACAGTGTGATTATTTGGGTCTGGGTAGTTGGGAAACAAAAGTGTGGTCTCTGTTTACAGAAAATCGTCACAGTTTAGAACCTAAAGGGTGGTGCCTGGGTTTTACTTTCGGGGCTTGAAGCCAGCCTGCTAGGGAGCAGGTACCTAACAAATATCTCACTGATCTTAATCTTGAGAGCTCATAGAGAACTCCCTGCTGAGGGACAGACACGCAAGGCAGCTCCTTCCAGCCTTGAAGTCTGAAGACAAGGGCCTCAGATTTCAAACCACACTAAATGTCTTATAGAAGGGTGAGGCCAGGCTGACAGCCCTGTGTCACAGGAGCTGAAGGATTAACTGACCACTTGTCTCTAAAATGAGTCAGACTTTAAGCCCTTGATTATACAATGCCAACATGGAAACAGGGCTTTCCTTTAGCCTCCATTTTCTCACTGACACGATGAGCGGGTTTCCCTGTGACACTGTGGGGCACCATGCGCTGACACTTTCTTCTGACGCCCTTGGTACCTGCCCAGTGTTCACTCTAGAGCCTCAGCTAGGGCCCGCATTCAAACTAAACCCCCAGCGAGACTCCCTCCCTTCAGTGTTCTGAGTGGCAGGAACAAGGAGCGGTCCTCGCGAACACTTCCCTTCAAAGTTGGCTTTCCACAGTCCCACCGCACCTGCCTACAGAGGGGCGACTCCCTCCCCCCCATGTCACAAAATAATCTCCGACAAACGCATACAGGTATACTATTCTTACCAGCCAGAAGACTGGCTATTAAAGTACTAAAGATCCCTCCTGCAGTGCAAAGCTACACTGTCCTATACGGCAGCCCTCGCCCACGCGGCTGGGATGAACTGAGACTTGCTAGGGTTTGTTGACTTAAAAGGAAAGAAAGTAAATTATCCCAGCAATCTTTCACACCACTCACATGCTGAAATGATGTTCTGGACATTTATAGACAATTCTATCACCTTCTATTTTATAAGGCAGATGACAGAGTAACTTAAATTACACAGGCGCCCCTTGTATTCTTTGCACAGTGCTAGCCCCAGGACTCTCTGCTATTCCACTGCTGGACTGCCCACACAGAGCATCTCCCGTCGCCTTCCGTGTGCATTTGACTGTCCTGGTTGAAAGAGGTTCCTCTGAATGGGTTCTTTGGGAAAAGGAGTTTACAAATCGCGACTGGGAAACCCTGAAGGAGATACTCACAATTCCGCTCAAGGATGTCTTTGAAGTCGACCGTGTAGGAGACCCACTGGCGGGTGATGAAGGACTCTGTGAACCCCCAGATGCTGATGTTCATGGACCGGGCTCCAGGCTCCGAGGCCAGGCCAGTGAAGTAGATGGGCTCCTGTGTGAATGCGTAGCTCTGCCAGCACTGGCCCTCATCCGTGGAGAACCTGCAGCCGGAGGCAGAGAAGCATCATGACAGAGGACCAGCGTGGATTGGGAGGTCAGGGACGCATCTAGCTGTTGGCCCCCAGTCGGAGGAAACCCTTGTCTGACAATACCGCTAGCTGGCAGGGTCTGAGAAAGGATTCATTCATAGAACGCATGGGAGAAAATAGCTCTCTCCAAGGAAGAGAAAGGAGTAACCGAGGGAAGAACGAGTTTCTAAAGTAACAGATTCCAAATCAATGGGAATTTAGATAGACTTGAAATACCTCACATTTTTTGTATCACTTGTACTTAAGTCATTTCTAACTCAGAGTGCTTGGAAAATCTATATGGGGGGGGGGCAAAAGAAGATAGATTTTTGTCATTTAGTTGTGGTGTGTGAATGCCACAGAGCTTGGGTAAGAGGACCACTAGCCGGAATGTGTAGTGTGTGTGTAGTGTGTGTGTGTAGTATGTGTGTAGTATGTGTGTAGTGGTAGGGTCTGTTCTTTCCTTCCCCTATGTGGGGGTTTAGGTATTGAAAACTCTGATCATCAAACTTGGCAGCAAACACCATTACTTGATGACCCAAGGGGGGGAAATCATTTTCAGTGATAAAATACACAGCTAGGAGGAGGAAAACGCAGTGTCACCTGATCTGGGATGCTCTGAACATACCCCCCACCCCCCCAGAGCCTTCGCTATAGTTCTGCAGAGTCTACCAAGATAAATCAGGGCCCAGGAGCTGCCCCATCACTGCCCTCTACACAGACACGTGTGGGAGCCGAGAGCATGCATACTTAATCACATTGATAGGACGGTTGCTGTGCTCAATGGCCACGATGATGCCTCCAGAGTCCAGGATGGTGTAATAGTGGGGCCCTTCCAGCATCTTCGCCCAGGAGTAACCTCCATCATCTGAGATGTACACGTCTGGGACCATCACCGAGATGGCGTCCCCCACACTGCCTGCAGAGACAGTGACATTAGCAGACATTAAACACGAACCAAAGAGGACTTACTGATAAGAGAACACTTCCGAATGAATTTACTACTCTATTTTCACCAGATCTGTTATACTGGAAACAAGGCCATCACAACTTGGGTGTTGCTACTGCCAGTGAGAGTCTATTAGAAACCAAAGCATTGTTATAATGCGGGAAATTCCATCCAGTCATCATGTCCTCATTACCTGCAGCAGCTGTCCGTGTGATACAGCCTAGTGTTGTCTCACTAAATCTTTTTTTTTTTTTTTTTGATTTTCGAGACAGGGTTTCTCTGTGGTTTTGGAACCTGTCCTGGAACTAGCTCCTGTAGACCAGGCTGGTCTCGAACTCACAGAGATCCGCCTGCTTCTGCCTCCCAAGTGCTGGGATTAAAGGCGTGCGCCACCACCGCCCGGCCTGACTAAATCTTAAGTGGAGGGACTGTCCGGGTCAGACTGGCCCAGAACCACGTCTGTGATTGTCTTGACTAATGATTGACGTGGAAGGGCGCAGCCCACTGTGGGCAGCACCAGTCCTTTAACAGGTAGTTCTGGGTTGTATAAGAAAGTTGTATGAGGAAGCATAAGGAAGAAGGCTAAGCATGAGCCTGTGATTCGGAGCCCGGGAATAAGCCCAAAACAGGTTGCTCCATGGTCCCTGCCCTGACTTCCTTCAACAATGAACTATGACCTGGAAGTATAAGATGAAATAAATCCTTTCCTTCTCAAGTTGTATTTGACCAGGGTGGTTTATCAAAGCAACAGAAAGGAAACTGGAACAGAGAACAGAAGCCACTTGCAGTGACTGTTTTTGCAGTGTGGGGTGGGAGAGGTGTCTCAAAGGCGGTGCTGTCTCCCTGTGCTTGGCAGCTTCTATCCACAATGGCGCAAGGGAGGGCTCCTTACCATGAGCGATGACGATGCCCACAGCGTTGGGCTCCGAGAGCGGAGCCATCGGGACATTCAGCTTCTGGGAGATGCTGTAAGAAGCATGAATATGAAGGCTGCACTGTGGAAAGAAACCAAAGCGCAGATTAAAACCAAAGGCATAATGTCCTTACTCATTCCACAGAGACTCCCGGTAAGAGTGTGAGTGTAACTCAGACCTCAGTGTGATGATGTTTAAAACAAACACACACCTGTGGTGAAGCTCATTTCATAAACTGTGCTCTCTCATTTTAGAGTATATACGTAAGTGCATTCTCACTTAACCAGTCTCCAGAACCTTCTCATCTTGTAAAACTGAAACCATTACTTTAAAGCAACAAGTCTCCACTTCTGTCTCCCTGTAGCCTGAGAAACCACCATTCATTCTACTGTCTGCCTCTCTAGATCTGACTCCGCTAGGCTCCCGCATATAAATGACATCACACAGAGTTTGTCTTTCTGTAACGGGCTCATTTCACTCAGCACAGTGTCTTTGGGGTTGACCTCTATTACAGCATTTGTCAGAATTCCCTTCCTTCCTAGGCTGAATAATACTCCATTGTGTGTGAGTGGAGGTGGAGGAGTGTATACTATATTTTATTAACCCATTCTACTATTGATGGAGATATTTCCATTTCTTTGGCTGTTGCAAATAATGTTGTCATAAACACAGGCGGCAAGACTCTGCTCTCATTTTTTCCCAGCTGGGCACTGAATCAAAAGCTTTACACATATTATTAGGTAAGGGCTCTACAACTGAGATACATGCATAGTCCTTACTTTTAAATTTTTACTCTGATATTAGGTATACTAATTTGCCTGAGCTGGCTGGCAATTCTCCTGCCTCAACTCCCCTGGTGGCTGGGATGACATACATGTGAGACTATTCCTAAGCTTAGTTCTTTTTTTAAAATATGGATATAGAAGCATAACTGATATACAGGCTAATGTTTCACTGAGCACAGATACAAAAATCCTCAACAAATGCTAGCAACTAAATTCAAGAGCATTGTTGCCATTTGCCACGATCAAGTAGGAGTCATCTTTGGGATGGCAGGATGGCTCAGTGGTATGCAATTCCATTTATACAATATACCACATTAGCAGAATGAAGAACAAGAAAGAAATATGCAATCATCCTCATAGATGCAAAAAGTTTTGATAATTCAATGTTCTTTATGTATAAAAAATCTTTTTACTTATTTATTTATTATTATGTATACAACATTCTGCCTCCATGTATGCCTGCACGCCAGAGGAGGGCGCCAGATCTCATTACAGATGGTTGTCAGCCACCATGTGGTTGCTGGGAATCGAACTCAGGACCTCTGGAAGAGCAGCCAGTGCTCTTAACCATTGAGCCATCTCTCCAGCCCTGTATAAAAATTCTTAATAAATTAGGCTGAGATTATATCTCCAGATAATAAAGGTCACAGCAAACATTATATTCAAACATTAACAACTGAGTTCATTTCCCATATGATCAGAAACAAGACAAAGATGCCCTTGCTCTCCTTCTGTTTAGCACTGTGCTGGAACTTCTGGCCAGAATTTGATGACAATAATGTTTTTCCAAAACCTAGAAAAAAGGATTTGAAATGTTTGTCCCGTACAGAATGGATGATGTGTGAGTAGAGAGATGTTAACCTTGATTTGAAAATTATACAATGTTTATTCGTATTAAAATGCCACATGAGCCGGGCGGTGGTGGTGCACGCCTTTAATCCCAGCACTCGGGAGGCAGAGGCAGGCGGATCTCTGTGAGTTCGAGACCAGCCTGGTCTACAAGAGCTAGTTCCAGGACAGGCTCCAAAACCACAGAGAAACCCTGTCTCGAAAAACCAAAAAAAAAAAAAAAATAAAATGCCACATGGTTCCCATAAGTATGTAACTTTCTTATGTTTTATGTATCTGTGATAGTTTGAAAGAAAATGGGCCCCAAAGGGAGTGGCACTGTGGGGGCTTGGCCTTGCTGGAGGAAGTGTGTCATTGTAGGGGTGGGCTTTGAGGTCTCATGCATGCTCAAGCCACGCCCAGTTAGACAGACCAATTCCTGTTGCCAGTTAACTCAAGATAACACTTGAATACTTCTCCAGCACCACGTCTGCCTGCTAGCCATCCTGCCACCATGGTGATAATGGACTGAACCATCTCAATTACTTTTCCTTTATAAGCATTGCCATGGCCATGGTGCCTCTTCATCACAACAGAACCGTAACTAAGACATTATCCAAGAACTAATGATCTGAAACCTGTTATAGGAGACTGTTGGCCAACTTGTTGTAAGGAGGTCGCTTGTTTGTTCCCAGCTGCTCAGCCCGGAAATAATCACACCGAAACCTTATTATTTGCAATACTGCTTGGCCAATCACTATAGCATATTCCTAGCAAGCTCTTACATATTAAATTAACCCATTTATATCATTTTATATTTTACCACGAGGCTCGTGGACTACAGGCAAGGTCCCAGCTGGCAGCTTGTGTCTTTCTTCTCTGGCGGCTACATGGCATCTCCCTGACTCCACCTTCTTTCTCCCAGCATTCAGTTTAGTTTTCCAGGCCTAGCTCTATTCTGCTTCTTTATAACCAATAAAAACAATACCTATACAGAAGGGCTTCCTACACTAGAAAACAACTTTTTTTTTAATATTTATTTATTATGTATACAATATTCTGTCTGTGTCTATGCCTACAGGCCAGAAGAGGGCACCAGACCCCATTACAGGTGGTTGTGAGCCACCATGTGGTTGCTGGGAATTGAACTCAGGACCTTTGGTAGAGCAGGCAATGCTCTTAACCTCTGAGCCATCTCTCCAGCCCCTAGAAAACAACTTTTAAAAAGGAATTGTTTGCTGGGCGATGGTGGCACACGCCTTTAATCCCAGCACTCGGGAGGTAGAAGCAGGTGGATCTCTGAGTTCGAGACCAGCCTGGTCTACAGAGCTAGTTCCAGGACAGGCTCCAAAGCCACAGAGAAACCCTGTCTCGAAGAACCAAAAAAACAAACAAACAAAAAAAAAAGGAATTGTTTGGGGGTTGGAGAGATGGCTTAGTGGCTAAAAGAACTGAAGTTCTTCCAGATGACCCGGATTCAGTTCCAGCACCCACATGGCAGCTCACAGCTGTCTGTGACTCCAGTTCCAGGGGACGGAAACCCATAGCAAAATACTAATGCGCATAAAACAAAATTGAAAAAAAAGTACAAAAAAAGAGAATTGTTCAGCTAAGGATGAGTCCAGTCAAGGCAGTGAATGATCTGTGTGGAGAGAAATACAAAACAAAGAAGCTGTGAGAGACGCTGATGATGCAAACCCAGGCAAGGAGATCTGTGTGCACGGATTGGAGGGATCAATACCGTTGCAGTGTCTGTACTCCCCAAAGTGAGCTACAGACTTTACCTCTAAAATCCTGTTGGCATGGGTTGGGGGGCTGGCGCTGCAAAATTGGGAGTTTGAGTTTAGCCTGGGCTACAGAGCAAGACCCTGTCTCAAAAAACAAGCTGGACAGTGGTGTTGCATGCCTTTAACCCCAGCAAGTGGGAGGCAGAGGCAGGTAGATCTATGTGAGTTAGAGGCCAGCCTGGTCTACAGAGAGAGTTCCAGGACAGCCAGAACTCCACAGAGAAGCTCTGTCTTGAAAACAAAAACAAAACCCAAAAAACAAAACAAAATAAAAAACCCAACAACAGCAACCACCACAACAACCAAAACAGACAAAACCCCAAAACAAAACAAAACCAAAATGGGGGAGGAAGACAACAATTCTGGCATCATTTTTCCAGGAAACAGTGAGAAAATCCTAGAATTTATGTCTTTAAAGACTGTGAAACACCAAAGCAATCTTAAGATCAAAAAATAAAGGAAAAGAAGGCCACACTACCTGGCTTTACAGTCATCCAAACAGCATGATGCTGCCATAAACACTAACATACAGGCCATGGAACAGAACATCCTAGACATAAATCCATACATCTATAGTCAATGAATATTTGACAAAGGAATCAAGAACACTTGAGAAAAGGGCAACTTCAATAAATGTTGCTAGGGAAACCTTATATCCATGTGCAAAAAAAAAGGATGTGAATTCTGATTTCATACCTTCTACAAAAGTTCATGCCAAACCAGTGGTTCTCAACCTATGGGTCATTACCCCAATGGGTGTTGCATATCAGATATTTACAAATTATAGTTAGGAAGTACCAATGAGATAATTTTGAGGTTGGGGGTCACCATGACATGAACTGTATTAAAGGGCTGCAGCATTAGAAAGTTGTTCTACACAGACTTGAATGTAAGACTACAAATTAAAATACTAGCAGAAAACACAGGAAAAATCTTCGTGACACAGTCTAGGCAATAACTTTGGAAATGATCCTAAGGACACACACAACAAAAAGCAAAACTGTACAAACGGAATCACATTAAACTAAAGTGCTTCTGCAATGCCCAGGGAATGCCCAAAGAGTGAAATGACCACCTACAGAACAGACGGTATCTGCAAACTGCACACGGCACAAGGGGCTGGACAGCAAGAAACAAGTGTCTAACTTCAAAGGCAGTAAAGAGCCCAGGGTATTAGAAGGTTCAGCATTACTCACTACTGGGGAAATGCACACACAACCACAGGCATCATCACCTCCAACTCGTTAGAATGGTGACATCATTTGTATTAACAAAAAGGTAACAGTAACAAGTACTGGGTAAAGTCACGGGGCAAGGGGAGCCCTTGTACTCTGTTGGGGAAGCGAATTAAAGCCACCAACAACACACAACAGTATGGTGTTCCTCTCAAAATTTATACAACTGCCAGGAAGTCTACTTCTTAATATATCTACAGGCTACATCCACTGTGGCTCAACTCAAGAAAGAGAGCCAGCCCACGTATTTTTAACAACAGAAAGATTTACTTTATATGCTTTCCTTTGCCTATGTTTTGCCTGCATGTATGTGTGTGTGAGGGTATCGGATCCCCTGGAGCTGGAGTTACAGATGGTTGTGAACTGCTGTATGTGGGTGCTGGGAACTGGACCTGGGCCCTTTGGAAGAGCAGGCAGTGCCTTTAACCATCATCTGCTGAACCACCTCTAGCCCCCCCCTCCCCTCCCCCCGTCTAAACTGCTGAACCATTTCTCCAGGCCCCAGACTATTGAAAGGAAAAAGAAGATGTGGTCTATGCCCGATGGGATGTTAGTTCTTCTCAACAAAGGAGATCGGATGGAAGTCAGCAGAGCTGGACTCTGCTGGCTCCCGAAAGAACCTGCTGTTTGCCACCACATGGATGAACCGGGGAAACTGTATGCTAAATAAAATAAGCCAGGCACGAAAGACAAATAAATACCATTCAATGTTACTTAAATGTGGAATCTCATAAAACACTAAACTCATAAAAGCAGGGAGTAGAGAGGCGGCTGCAAGGGATCAGGTGCAAGGGGGAGGGGCAGTGTTGGCCAAAAGGTTCTGAGGTTTCAGTTACATTGGACAAGTAAGTTCTGGGGAGCTAGTGAGCATCATATAAACTGTGTAATCTGTTGAGACTAGATCTAAATGCCCTTATCTTACACAATAAAAAGATAACCAAGTTAATGAATGTGTGCACTAATTAGTTTGAGTGTGGTCATGTATACCACAATACAATGTATACACACAGCAAAATGTCATACTGTACCTTATAAATATGTGCCATTTTAATTTGTCAATTATAAGTCAGTAAAGCTGAGGGGAAGAGTAAATGTCAGCAAGTAGGGGAATGTGTGAAAGCAGTTTAACAGCTGGTGCCTTCCAAGAAGCTCCAGTGAGCCAGGTGTGATGACACCTGCTTGTAATGTCTGCACTCAGGAGGTAACCTCACAGACAAGATCAGCCTGGTCCACACAGGGCCAGCCAGAGCCACATGGGAAATCCTATTTAAAAAAAAAAACTTGCTGGGCAGTGGTGGTGCACGTCTTTAATCCCAGCAATCGGGGCAGAGGTAGGTGGATCTCTGTGAGTTCGAGGCTAGCCTGGTCTACAGAGCAAGTTCTGGGACAGGCTCCAAAACTACACAGAGAAACCCTGTCTTGAAAAACAAAAACAAAACAAAAAATTCAAAAACAAAAAAAAAAACCCCTCCAACGGTCCCAACAGTAAAGATGATCCTTCTGTAGTTGCTAAAAGGCTAAGCCAAGCACTAGTGGAAGGAAAAATGACGGTTGGTTCCACTGGATGGACACTAAGGAACGCTAGGATTTCCACAGACTGTAACTAATCAGGGTTTGGGGAGACAGACCTGACTCCTCCAAGGACATGGAGAGGCCGCAGAGGAGGAATAGCAGGGCTTGCAGGGGGAAGAGCAAGGGTGTGTGACCGCAAGGGTGTGTGACCTCAAGGGTGTGTCAGTAAGGAGAGGGTGGAGAGAGCCTGGTAGGACAGAGCCTTCATTCACCAGAGCTCGGACTTTACCCAGATAGCAAAGGGGAACCAAGAGAAGGTTGGGAAGGGAGAGGCGGAGGAAGGGAAAGCGTCGCGGTAAGCAGAGGCCACCACTTCTGCCTTGGGTGGTGGTGAGAGGAGCAGGGGCAGGGCAAGCCCAAGGCAGAGGGACAGGAAAGGGTGAAGAAGACTGAGGTAGACATGGTAAGTGTGGCTACAAAGGGAACTGTGAGGTGGGGATGGTGGAGGTGCCTTTTATCTCATGTCATGGGAGAGCACCACCAAAAACTCCAGGCTAGAGAAGCAGAGCGACCCTGTGTGGAGCAGGTCTGAAGGGAACACAGGAACAACCAGCTCTCCCAGGGGTACTGGCCCATGCCTGTACCATGTTATGAATGACTGTTCTTCTAAGGCCTCTTCACCACCACAGAGACCCCTGGCTAACAACCAGCACATCTGTCCATTCTGTCTTCACTCAGAAATTTAACAAAATATATAAATAGTTGGCACTCCATCTTTTTTTTTTTTTTTTAAGACAACTTGTAGTATCTTATCTTGGCCTCTCCATATCATTTCTACTTCACAGATTGTAAGTGAATTCATTGTTCTCGAGCCTTCCACCTGGGACCCTGACTGGGAATGAGATCTCATGATGTCAAAGCTTAGCACTGCTCAGAGCAGGGTGGACTGGCTGCTTGTGTGCACACACGGATGACGGCGGTTGCCAACAAACCTCATTCTTGTTCTTGGCGGTCGCGTCGCACTTGCTGTTCTCCGGCTTCCGCAGGTGCTCCCACTGTCCTCCCTGGTCAAAAGTGATCATGCTCTGAATAGAATTATCTGGACAGGGAGAGAGTGACGACGTAAGCCCGACACCCTGGAGGTCTCAGAGTCGGCCCACCATGCCAGTTACGCATCCTATGTGTTTCTCCTCACACCCTGCTCCCTTTCCTTCCCCCTTCCCACTCCGCTTTGACTCTGGAGTCTCCCGAGCTCTCAGCACCTTCCACAGGCTCAGCTCAGCCCTGGTGAACAGCAGGCCTGAGGAAGCTGTGCCACAGGTTAGCTGTGCCGCTAACTCCAGATACCATCCGGAGTGCACACTCCTGAGAAACCCAAAAGCATTCCTTTATGCCGTAGTTTGAACCTTAAATTCCTCCCTCTTCTCTACTGCCCAGGTTCTCAGAGCGTGGCTGCCAGAATGAGAGGAGGCCAATGAGAGGAAGTGAGGTCACTGGCTGTGTCCTCGCAGGGGCATCAGGATTTAGCCTCCTTCTCTTCCTGTGTCTGAGGTGACTACATAGAATGTGTACGTTAGAGACAGTGAACATGTGGACTACATAGAATGTGTACGTTAGAGACAGTGAACATGTGGACTACATAGAATGCGTACGTTAGAGATAGTGAACATGTGAACTACATAGAATGCGTACGTTAGAGATAGTGAACATGTGAACTACATGGAATGTGTATGTTAATCACATGGATTACGTGCTATGGAAATCTGGACATCTAAGGTAGATTGGAAATGTGTGTGAGGAAGGGAGAAGGTTTGAATTTAAAACGGGCTAATGCAGGCAATTTTCACTCAGAAAGTAACACAGGAGCCGACTTGAAGAAGCGCTCTACCTGGCAGACCTCTGAGGAAATGGAACTGCCAGGCAGATCTGTGATGAGTTAATGTGCGGCTGGCACATCTGAGGACTGACGGGGGGGGGGGGGGGGGGAGCTGAATGCCAGAGAGCAAATGAGAGAGAAAAGAGCTGGGTGTGCGGTGAGAACTTTGGCTGTCCTAGCACTATGCTCTCTACATGAAAAACAGATACAATGTTAGCTCAGGCTCATTCCTCTAGGCCTAACTCTCCAAATACAGAAGACCTGTAACGTACACTTCCCTCTGTGCACACCTCCTTCCCCCTTCTGCTGCTCTGTGATGCTCTACTTTCTCCACAACACACAAGGGCGGGCTTGTTGGCAGGACAAGCACATCACTGGGGAAGGACCAGCAGGCTCCCGAGGACCTCAAATCCTGACCCGTTCCACTGAAGGAGCCAGAACCAGGCCGAGCCTCACCTTCGGAGAGCATGCTCGTTATGTAGACTCCACGGAGGGAAGTCACGTTGGTGAAGTCAGTCTCTCCGCCTGTGGTGGTGTAGAGATGTCGGTCTAGAGACTTGGAGTAGACGATGCCGCGGTCATCAGAGGTAAAGATCGTGCCAAATCCGGTATCTGATGTGAGAAAGCAAACAAAACCACTGAGTCTTGAGAGGAACCAGAGAAACAAAACAATAATCTTGTCATGAATGCCTGGCCCAGCACATTTGTTGATCACAGCTTCACACGCAAAATCTTCACGTTTGTCTTTAACCCTGGCAGTCAGCTTAGATGCTGGAACCCAGGAGACGCCTTTGCTGTGTGACATAATCAGAAAAGCTCTTCCCAGGTATATTTTGCTGGCACATGCATTGTATTTAGGTTCATATTTCACACATTTCTAAATCTTTGTACTTTAGAATGCTTCTCAAACTCTTCTGTGAAGAATTTAAAAAATTCTAATATATCACAAACTGATAGTTTTATATAAAAAATTATCACTAGAAAAGTGAAATTGGACCGAGACAAAATGTCAGCCCTAACTTTCTATCATTATGTTCAAAAGACATAACGATGCTTTATCAAATGGCTGTGAGTTTCTAGGCTGGGCAAAGCGGCACATACTTGGAATCCCAGCCTCCCGAGTTAAGAGGAGGAGCATTGTGAGCTTGGAGTCACCTGGTCTACAGTGTAAGCCCCCCGTCTCAACACAACATCAAAAAACCAAAGCCGGTGTCTGACTCTTCCCTGTCCTCACCTGGCCCAGACTGCTTGCACTTCAGTTCCACTGAGCAGTCTGCTCCGGGGAGCTCCGCCTTAAGGCACAGCCTTAAGACCACCGGAGGCACCAGAACAAGCGCCTTTTAAAGAGGCAACACATCATCTCTGGGGTATTAATAAACCTCTTGGGGTAAGAAGAGAAGTTGACACGTACAAAAGAACGCTTCTCAGAGCAGAGTCCCAAGTTTACACCTCTGCGGATTCAAGGGTGGGCCACTAAACGGCTCTTACCTCCAGGTTCATCTACATGCATGAATACCATGTCGTCATTGGCTGCCAGAATGGAGTAGAACTGCTCCTGTCCCACGGAAGGAAGCTGCGCCATGCTCCACGTATCCCCTTGGTCTGTTGACACGTGGATCCTTCTCGTTGTATCCTAGAATAAATATACCAATAACTGTATTTTTAATTTTCCGTCAAGGTGTCATGTTAAGGACATGGAACATTTTTTAAATAGTTGTGTTAATCCTTTCCTCGGTGGGTACAATTGCAAGAAGTCCCATGGCAATACTCTAAGCTGTTCCCACTCATCTCCAGGCTATGAAGTGGTCCATTCTATCTTGGCTTTCTCTGGCTCCTCTTGTCCTATGGTCCTCCCAGTCGCTGGCACCCATCTCCTTCAGCAGAGCTAAGGGTGTGACTAGGTTGATAACATTTGCACATGCTTGCTTGAAATTCTCAAAATGATTGCCACTTGTGTGTCTGGTCTCTTTGAGATAAACCTGGCTTTAGAAAATTAATCCAAAGAAATAGATAATTGATGGCCTAGAAGATGAAGATGAAATCCATGTTGGGAGACCACAGGAGAATCAAGATGAGACAGACATGCCTCTAAGGAATTCTCTCCATAGCCATGAAGGGGACCCGTGCAGGTTAGGAGGAGGTCAAGAGTCCAGAACTCCTGGAAGGATACTGGTCAGTGAGAATTTGGATAGGGATCTGCTAAGAAGCAACTGCCCTGGTCTCTGCTCCGGGAGACCAGCAGGTGTGGTGCAGTGGTAGATGCTGTGTCTACTTCCCGTCCTGGATCCCTCTCTTAACCTCACGACTTCAAGGTCACCCACAATCCACTCTTCCAACCCAGTGGGTCATTCTCGGAGTTCACGCAACTCTACCACTCACTTGGGTTTGCCAAGCTGACAGCTGCTGCCTCTGCAAATGCTTTCGTAACAGCATAGTGTCCTGATTTCCCCGGCCTCAGCCCTCCCTCCCATCCAGGCTTCTTAGCTAGATTCCTCCTCTCTTGGCAGCCTTCAGTGGAGAGGTGCTTCAAGCCCTGCTCAATCCTCCCATCTTTTCTCTACCTGCCCACTCCTCAGAAGAAAGCATCCAGTCACACGGTTTTAAGTACCATGAAATTCTGGGAGATTAGTATACACAAATGCTGACTTGTCATTTCCTCTCAGATACATAATAGGCATTTCATATCCAACACTCTGAATTCTTGGGTTTTCTCCCACAAACCTACTCCTCCTATAGCCTTTGCTACTCTGGGAAATGGCACTGTCAAATATCCAGTTGCTCAGGCCAAAGACTCGGATGTTTCCTATGGCCTCACTTTTTTTCTCTCTGACAAGGAACATCTAAGGCACCGGCTCAACCAATTGGCAATACATTTAAATACACACATACAATCTCACCCCATCTCCCCTCACCCACTGTTAACAGTCTGCTTCCAGTTCCCTTGCCCCTCGAATACCTGACAGCCTCTCAGCTGCTTCTCTCGCTACCTCCACTCTTGCCTTCTCTCACGCACACCTATTCTGCTACAGTGGAAGCCAAATCATATTACAGTCCACCTAGAGAATAAAAGTCCTAGCCAGGCAGTGGTGGCACACGCCTTTAATTCTAGCACTCGGGAGGTAGAGGCAGGCGGATCTCTGTGAGTTCGAGGCCAGCCTGGTCTACAAGAGATAGTTCCAGGACAGGTTCCAAAGCTACAGAGAAACCCTGTCTCAGGGATGGGGGGGAATCCTGTGGGCTACAGCTTCCCACTCCACCCCCACCCCATTTCCCCAGTGCTCCAGCCACACCTCACACTCCTTGTCTTCTGGAGGTCTGAGGGGCTGTCTCTGTCCTTGCTGATTCTACCCCAGGCGTGCCCTCCTCAGGTCACATCACCTGGATCCCACCATGCACAGGGCCTGTAAACAGTGCTGCCAGTTCCTGCTGCTCCCCATGTCCCTGTTGTTTGGTTCTTCCCCTAGACAGACCTACTTGCTGTGGTGGTTTGAACAGGAATGCTTGGTCATAAGGGAACGGTGATACTTGACATGACTAGGAGGTGTGGCCTATTGGAGTGGGTGTGGTCTTAGTGGAGGAAGTACATCACTGGGATGGGCTTTGAGGTTTCACAAGTTCAAGCCAGGCCCACTGTCTCTCTCGCTGCCTGCCAATCTGGAAGCAGAACCCTCAGCCCCTCCAGCACCATGTCTGCCTGTGTGCCACCATGCTTCCCACCATGACAATAATAGACTAAACTTCTGAACTGTGATTCAGCCCCGATTAAATGCTTTCCATTTTAGAAGTTGCTGTGGTCATGGTGTCTCTTCACAGCAAGGGAACAGTGGTTGAGACACTTGCTTAGCATGGGCTTCCCCACTTGAATACAAGCTCAGAGAGCAGGAAATACATGTATGTATTCACTGCTATCTTATGAGATTTAGAGTAGCACCCAGTACGTAACAGACCCTCAACTAGCATTATATATTTTATTATGATTATAGAACAATGTACAAATGAATGACTTTCTTCCCCCTCCAGATAGTCATGTCTGAGTAAAGCCAAACACTGGGCCTACAAGTCCAAAACCAAGACTAGTTCCAGTGACAGGGTCAACGTCCACAGTATCCCCTGAGTTAGTCTCTGTCGACAGAATCTCTTCTGAAGCTTTTACTGAAATATTTAAAAATCACAGAGTTGGCAAGATGGCTCAGTAGGTGAAAGTATTTTTGTCACCAAACTTGATGACGCAGGCTTGATCCCTCGGGTCTACACGGTGTACAGAAAGAACGAACTAGTGCAAACCATCCTCTAAGCTCCATACATCCGCCACGGCATGTGTAGGGACACACATATCACCCACAGACAAAATAAATCAGTGTAAACATTTGTTTTTCAAATGCAAGAAGACAAGAAATGCTGTCAGGAGTGCACAGGAAAAGAGATCCACGTGTGTGTTAGCAGGGACATCAGACCCTGAGAGGAAAATACTCACCTTATCAGCCATCACAGAGGCAAAAAGGAAACGGCCCCCAAGACCAAACGAGTAGATTTTCACGCCAATGGTTTTGAAGGTTTTCCCCAAGTCAGACGTTCTCCATAATTCCAGCGCACCAAGGTCAGCTTCTTAAACAAGACAAAGTATCGATTAAAACTTCACTTACAGGTGCCTGCCATCCACAGGGCCGTTCTAGAGCCGCTCTTGTTTAATACAGAGAAGGCACTTCTGTATTAAGGCACATTCTGAGCAAATGACAGCCCATGCAACACGGCATCACACACAGCCTTACACTTGGGTTTGACTCAGGTGAGGTTTTCTAGTGCTCATGACTCACAGTGTTGTACAACAGCAGCAGTGATGATCTCTCTTCATGGCACTTTAAGATGATCTTATTCTGTTTTAAATGATCTTGCTTGAGACTTTCCTTTCTTGTTTATCGTCTAACACACTACACTACTGTTCCATGACAGTGGGCCCTGGGTGTTTTGTCTTCATTGCACTTGTGTGTAGCCTACAGCAAGTACTCAGGTATTTATTGCATGAAAAAAAAAAGATGTTTTCCTTCTGCTTGGATAGTGAGCATGGATTGGGAGGCCAATAGTTCAGCCGACATGAAAGCGATCCATCTTCTACGGGAACCACTAAGGCTGTGAGTCTCCTACTGTTCATGGCCTAGTGTTTGCTGTATCTACACTGCTATTATGGCTTGGATATGAAATGTCCCTCCCACACGGGCCCATGGGTTTAAATGCTTGGTACCGTTTGGGGAGTTGTGGGATCTTTGGGATTGCGGGTCACCGAGGGCAGGACCTGAAGCTGGCATTTACTCCTGATTCTGGTACGAGCTCTTTGCTCCCTGATTGGCTAAGATGAGAACAAGCAATGGCTGTGAGCTTTTACTCCCAAGCAGGGCTGCTCCAGCTGCCATGCTCTCCTTGGTCACTGTGGGCTGCACCCCCAGAAACTGCAAAGGAGAATAAGCCTCTTTTAACCAAGTCGTACTACATACTCCTACTGCCAGGGACAGAGCTGCTTCAGCCAGCATGCCTTCCATGCCATGGTGGACCAAACTCTTTGAAGGAAAGAGCCAAAGTAACCTCTCCTCCCTTTGGTTACTCCTGCTAGTGTTTTGTCAGTGATAGTTTGAGGAAGAATGGCCCCCGAGGCTCATATATTTGAATGCTTATAGTTCATCAGGGAGTGGCACTACTTGAGAAGGATTAGGAGGTGTGGCCTTGATGGAGGAAGTGTGTCACTTAGGGGTGGGCTTTGAGGTTTCAGAAGCCTAAGCCAGGCGCAGTGTCACTCTCTTCCTACTGCCTGTGGATCCAGATATAGAACTCTCAGCTCCTTTTCCAGCATAATGTCTGCCTGCACATCACCATGTTTTGTGCCATGATGATAATGGACTAAACCTCTGAAACTGTAAGCCGGCCCTAAATAAATGCTTTCTTTTATAAGAGCTGCTGGGGTCATGGTGTCTCTTCACAACAACAGGACACTGACTAAGCTAAGCAGTGATGAGAAAAGTAATTATTCCAGAGATTTGGTATCAAAGAGTGCACTCTAGTGACCGTCTGACTGTGTGGCTTTCAGTCTAGTTCTGTAATGAGTTCAGACTAGTTCAAGGAATGAGCAAGAGTCTGCAGCTATGGGACAGATGGGCACCAGAATGCTCTAAGTACGGCTCAGTGGGCCATTCTAGTGGGAGCTCGTGAGGGCCAGAATTCTGGGAGAAATGTAGATGTGAAGGCCAGACTTAAGAGCAGAACAAGATCTCTGTTGGGAACTGGGTTAGAGAACGTTTGTGTCACACTACGGTAAAGAATCTGGCTGTAGTCTGCCTGTGATTTGAAATGTTGAATGAGGTTCAACTGAAAACTAATGGATTAATTTACTTGGCAGAGATGTCAGGCAGTAACATTCAGATTCTGGTATGGTTACTGCTCCCTGGGTGTATAGTCAGGATTGTGGTGAGAATTCAGAGGGCAAGTCGAGAAGGATGCAAAGAATCCTTAGTTTGCCGAAGAGAGGAACGAGAGCAAGTTTCAAGTTGCAGGCAAGGCAGGTGAGACGAGTGGATGTGACAGTTAAAGAGACTAGCCGTGCCAATTACGGTGGCGCCAGACACTCGGCACCGGGGCAGCAGGAAAAGTGCCGTGAGGGCGAGAGCCCACCCGATTAAACCAGAGCCAACATAACCTTTCTCCCCTTAAGCCACGTTTATCAGGTATTTGGTTACAACAACAAGAAATGTAGCACATATGGCCGCTAAGATGAACTTTGTCATCTGCGTGTATGGTTACACTTTTATTGACCTGGGCACGATAAAGGAATTTAGTTGTATTTTCAAGATTTGGAAAGTCATTAACAGCTTTGAATTTTCTGTAGCTACTAAATTTGCAGGAGCATGGGAAAATCTTTTACTTCTAACCCACACAACCCAGAATATTCTACCAAGAATGGGCAGCCAGGACACTCTCTTCTGGGACTACAACATACTTACTGCAGGAGCCATTCACATAGGTGGTAAAGAAGATGATGTTGTCTGCTCCCCTACAAAGAGGCAAAGACAGGGATAAGAAATGGAGTAAGGCTGGTCGCAAAGGCCCTGGCAGCGTCTGGCATGCTGCTCACTGTGCTTGGTCCGGTTCACAGTCCTCAAGAGGAAAAGTGGGGAAGCCGCTCAGATGGTCCCCGGGTGGAGCTCCCCACAGCCTGCACCCCTTTGTCTCCTAGAGCCATCTACCTCACTGTGAGAACTCTGCGGTCACACTGACGGGCTTGCACTCCTACTCGGCCACTGGACGCACACCATTCCCCCGCAGCTTCATGCTTCTCTCGAGTCACTAAATCATAACCTCACAACTCCCAGCAACAAGCTTAAAAACTAGTCCTCCTGTGGGGCTCTCGTGGTCACTCTAACTGGAAGTCTTTCCTTTTCTGCTATAAAATTCTAGAGCAGTGGCTTCTCAAAAAGTTCTGCTTCGCTACGGACACTTGGAGTGTCTGATGACAGTTCTGGTTGCCACACCTGAGATGGGGCGAGGAGAAGGCAGAAGTTACTCCCGGCATCTAGTGGGTACAGATGGGAACCCTTCTGAACACCTCGAAGTGCACAGAACACTCCCTCAGGGATGACTCATCCCGCCCAATATGTCATTGGTAGTGAAGGCAAGAATCCCTGCTCAAACAGCCATGGAGCCGGCATGAGGGAAGCCCCATGCTAGAGCACTGTGCCCGACGACACGCTGTCTGCCATCTGCTGCTATCTGTCACCTGGCCAGTTGTTTTAATTGCGCGGTGTGTGTCTCATTGCCTCTGCCATAGTGATTGGCTTTTTCGGGTCAGTCGCTTTGTGGTTTCCCATCTGAATTTAGCCTGGTGCTTTTTTTGGGGGGGGGTCAGGCAGGGGTTTGAGACAGGGTTTCTCTGTAGCTTTGGTACCTGTCCTCGAACTCACAGAGATCTGCCTGCCACTGCCTACCAAGTGCTGGGATTAAAGGCGTGAACCACCACCACCCCAATTTAGTTAGCTTGGTGGTTTTCATGAGCTTAGTTGAATTTAGATGAATTTAGTTATTTCATCAAATAGACAACTAGGTCAGAAGTTGAATTATCTAAATGAAACTTGGAAAGGTGGTTTGCGGGGAAGGAGATCCTAAGAGCACTTATAGGTTACCATCAGCAGAAGGTCCCGGGTGTAAGCATGCTTTTTAGAACTTCAGGCTGGACATTCCTAGAGATCAAAGGTCTAAAGGTGAGTTACCAGCATCAGTAGCCTAGCTACCCTGAGTTTAGAGCTAAACAATTAAATATTGTACAAAAGTAAAATATCAGGGCTGGAGGGATGGTTCAGCAGTTAAGAGCATTTGTTGCTCTTGCAGAGGACCCGAGTTCGATTCCCAGCACCCACATGATGGTTCACAACTAACTGTAACTTCTGGACCAGAGGATCTGATGCCCATTCTGACTCCCATAGGTACCTCGAGCATGTGGTACACATATATACACATAGGTAAAACTCATTAGAAAAAAAAATTAGGGCTGGAGAGATGGCTCAGCGGTTAGGAGAGCTGACTGCTCTTCCAGAGGTCCTGAGTTCAATTCCCAGCAACCATGTGGTGGCTCATAACCACCTATAATGAGATCTGGTACCCTCGTCTGGCCTACAGACAGAATACTATATAAATAAATAAATAAATCTTTTTAAAAATTAAATGTAAAAAGCCTTGTGTAAAGCTGGGTGTAGTGGCACATACCTTTGATCCCAACACCCAGGAGGTAGAGGCAAGCAGATATCTGTGAGTTTGAGAGCAGCCTGGCTTCATAACATGTTTTAAAACAGCCAGGGCTACATAAAGAGACCCTGTCTCAAAGCAAAACATCACATATACATAATGAAGAAACCTTGCATAGGCAATAAAATATCATTCAAAAATAGCCTTTTATTATAAAGATGAATTTCAATGGCTAAGGTTACCACACCTTAAAATGATATGAGTATTTTAGTTCTGTTAGAAGTGACTTGTTAATGTACAAATGACTTTCTTGCTGTCAAAAAAGTCCGTGTTCAGAGTGGACCCAGTGGACCCAGTGCCAGCACCACTGATTAAAACATGAAATCAGGTGTGGCCTGGGCACAGAAGCACTCCAAAATCCTCCTTTAATGAACGCTTCTGGAAAAGGCCCACCTCATTTAAGTAGCATAGCTAGTATTTTAAGTGCTTTGGGTAGATATATTTCAAATATGTATGATTTATTTCTTCTGGTTCCCTAAGTAGAACACATAAAACCTTGGGATCTGGGGTCGTTGCCACGAACATTAATCATATCAAGCCATAATGCAGTGTTCTCCCAGAAGCTGCTGAAGTGAGTGTCCTTCCTTGATCCAGCACAGTTAATTGTATCCTGAATGCTGTCTGTTTTCTCACGGCTCTCCTGCCGGCCTCCAGCTTTCAGGTGTAATTCTAACATTGTAGGGTGTTTGCTGCTAGCGGCCCTGCAGCTCATCTCTGGCAGCAATCTGCTCTTAACTGGGGAACCAGATTTGTTGAAATGAGTCGGTGGAAAGGAAGAGACTCTGAACGCGGACCTGAGCTTGCAGAATGTGGGAGGTCTGAGGCTGCCGACTCAATGCTTGTTTCACCACCCTCCAGAGTCTGCAAAGAGGTCTCCTTTCGCCAAGGGGAACCTGACGCCCAGAGAGGGAAAAGCACTGACTAGAAACAGAGCTGGGCTGGGACAAAGCAACTTTGCTCCCAAGTTGGAGCTGCCTCTGGTACACGGCACATGGTCTTTGGGCAGGCACAGAGGGTAGGGCACACTGCCAACAGAAGAGAGTGTTTTCTTGCTGCAAATGGTGGCACTTGCGCAGTCTGGAAGCCCTTTTGGCTCTTCCTGCGTTCACACTGTTTTACGCAACTGAAATGGAGTGCTAGACGAGGAAGTGTAAGCCCGGCTATAGAGAAGTACCAAAGACCCCGCATTAAAGCCCCATTTTATGTCCCAATTGATGTTACCAGCTACGGAGAAAAACTCTTTGTAGGCAGCAGTCACATGACTTATAACAGTCATTGAGACAAAAATCCTCTGCCAACACAAATAGAAGCTCCTCCAGGGTCAGGTCTGCGTCCCGGCTCTCTTCCTATCCCCCATGGAGCTCCTCCAGGGTCAGGTCTGCGTCCCGGCCCTCTTCCTATCCCCTATGGAGCTCCTCCAGGGTCAGGTCTGCATCCCAGCCCTCTTCCTATCCCCCATGGAGTTCCTCCAGGGTCAGGTCTGTGTCCCAGCCCGCTTCCTATCCCCTATGGGACCCTGGAGAGCACTTGGCATAGAGCAAGTACTTGCTATTTATTCATGTGACTTCTGGCAGCACTAAGGTTTAGGGCTCTGCACAGATGGAGTCTTGTGTTACTCACCATTTGGCCAAACATACTGCTTTGTGGATTTCTTCCCATTTTTCCCCAAAATTCTTGGACACCCACAGGCCATTCTGAAAGATTATAAATGACTTATCAAAATTCCAGCTTTATTCTGTGCAGCTGTTTATATGACCTTTCGTGATTCACTTCCAACCAGTCAGTATCGTAGAAAGACATATTGGAGCTGTCTGAGCAAAACACTCACACACACACACATGCATGTGCACATATTACTTAGACTCGGAGTCTTGGAATTGAGAACAACAAATTCATCTAAAGCACCCTGCGTGCCAGGCCCCGTACCAGACACTGCATTCCTGCCTCTTGAGGAGCTCACAGTTTAACAAGAGACACAAGAGAGCTCACTACCATATAGAGTTATGGATGTGGTCCAGCGTAGAAGAGGGGAGTGGAGGCACAACGCACAGCGACAGCTGACTGAAACGATGGGCGGCACGATGAAAAGGATCAGGGGACGCTAGTGCAGAAAGACAAATGAAGACTAGCAAAGGCAGGAAGGGGACAAACATAGAGGAGCATGAAGGTCAAAGGACATCAGTGGTGCAAAACTCCAAGGTGAGAAGATGAGGAGAAGTGAGGTGCACTCAGGGGGGTGGGGCTGAGGAGCCTGGCTTTTATGGGAGCTCTCAGCAGGAAGGTCACTAAGAGGGAACAACAGCGTCACCTTTTAGGTCACAACCATAGAGGAGAATGGAGAAAATGGATTTCAGAGCATCCCAGCTAGAGGCAGGATATGAAAGCTAGAGGCCTTCAACCATGGCCTTGAGGAACGGGATCAGTCAGAAATGAAGCCAGAATAGAACTGACTTTTCCAATAGTTCAGTGTGTGTGTGTGTGTGTGTGTAAGTCAATAACGTCAGGTATGGGGGATGTGGGGTACATTGTATCGTTAACTACTATAAATATTGTAGGAACACGCCTGAGAGGGGAGCAGAGACGATCAGCTGGGACTGAGTTGGAGCTGCCTGTGGGACACATACCTGGAGAAACCTGGGGTCAGCAAGACAGGAACCTGCTGGCCTCTGGGAAAGCCAGAGCAGGAGGTAAGGATGTGAGAGTCTACATTCTAAGCAGAAAACAGCCGGGGGGTTGCTTAGTGCAAAATGAACAGAAGGCAGTGAAAGAGTTTAAGAAAGAGACCACCAAGAAAGTCCATCTAGAAAGGTAGGGCCAGAGAGTATGGGGTCATAGAGCCAAGGAAACGGAAGTCCCAGGATGCGTGATTGGCCGCTGCTTTGAAATGGAGCAGTTAAGTACAAGATGTCTGTCAGTGTCAGGAGCCCACTGAGGAGCCTCAGTGGGGGTTGGACAGAAATACCCTGACTCAGCAGAAGCGGACTGGGGCCCATCTGGGCGGAATCAGTCTTCAGTGTTATTCTCCCCAACTTCCTCTCCTCTGTGACAGTGACACTCTTAGGAGGGTGGCGAGTCACAGTGTCCTTTGCAGTTCAAGAATGGTGACTGCAAACGTTTCTCTCCTTCCCTATTCCAGCAGCAGCAGAATTCACTCATTAAAATAACATATACGGCAACTCTACATCACATGTACCTGGAACAGAGGGTCTGCAGAAGTCATTCCCAGACGGGAGGAGTGTAAAAACACATTTCATCATGAGGAGACTTAAGGAAAAAGTCCTTTAAAGCCGGGATATTCTGGTGCTGTAGACCAGGAAAGGCAAGCTCAGCTAGACTCACCTCAGTGCTGAGGGCGAGCAGGTAGTCAGAGTTCTGAGGGCTGTACATCATCTGAGTCAGAGGATGAAAGGGGAGGTCTGTCTGCACAAAGTTCTTGGCGAAGTCTGAGGACCTGAACACTCGGCCTCCTCGGCTTCCACCGGATACCTCTGCTGTTAATATCACCTGGCCCGAGAGAGGAGAGGTCAGGGTTAGGAGGAACATGGTGAGGGCAGAGGTGTGTATGTGTCTGTTTGTCTGTCTCCAAGTTCTAGTCTTAAAAGAAAGATACCCTGAATTGAGCGAATGTATACCTGTTTTTTTTTTTTTTTTTTTTTTTGACTCCAGTTAGTTTTAAGATGTAGTTTTCCCAAAGACTACAACGCTGTCAAAGGGAACAACTACCACATAAGTATGAAGGGTTTTGGTGCATTTTGGATGTGAATCAGGAAAAACAATCTGCACTAAACCCCACTGGTTTGTGATCAGTGTGGTAGTTTGAATGTAACTGGCCCCCATAAGCTCACAGGGAGTGGCATTATGAGGAGGTATGGTTTTGTTGGACTAGGTATGGCCTTGTATCACTTCAGGGGCAGACTTTGAGGTCTCCTTTGTTCAAGTTTTGCTCGGTGTGACACTCAGACCACTTTCTGCTGCCTGTGGGTCAAGACGTAGGATCCCCATCTTTTCCAGCACAATGCCTATCTGCACACCACCACGTCACACCGTGATGATGAGGGACTGAACCTCTGCAAATGGAAGCCACCCCAATTAAATGTTTATAAGAGTTGCCATGATCATGGCGTCTCTTCACAGCAACAGAAACCCTAAGACAATCAGCATCAAACTATGTTTAATATTAAAAAGCCGTAATACCAAACTAAAACGCTGTCCTAATTTCATTTATGCTGTTTGATAAAACACACTGAGAAGAAACACCTTACACCTTAGGGGAGGAAGGGTTTATTTGGCTCTCAATCCCAGGTTGCAGTCCATCATTGTGTGGAAGCCGAGACAAGGATCTGAAGCTGTTGGTTACATCCACAGTCAAGGGCAGAGTGTGAAAACGCGCATGCCTACTCTTGTCTGGTGTCCTTTCCGCACCTGCACTCCCTATGTTCCTCTCCCTAGGAACTGTGCTGCTCACACCGGGCTAGGTCCTCCCACATTGATTAATGCTATCAAGACACCCCCAGAGATATGCCCTTGGGCCAGTCTGATCTAGACAACTGTCTACTGAGGCACTTCCTGAGTGATTTTAGATTGTGTCATGTTGATAATTAAAACTAGCATCCCAATGCAATACTGTGAGACTGTAGGTCACTCCAACACTGACAGCTTCAGATGGCAAGCAGTACCCACTTCACATCACAGGAATGAGTCTTACCTTTCCGGAGTTCTCAGGACCAATCGCCATGCCAAATTCAGTCCGAATGAAGGTGTTATTGATGAGGTTTGTAATATCCTTAAAGTTCTTTCCATAATCCTCACTGAAAGGGAGGAGACAGGAAAAAGAAGGATGTTTAGAGTGTGGTGTGGCAAGCCTGCTAGACTTCTTGGCCTTTATTCCCCTTTCGTGACTTTCTCAGTCAGGGTGGAATTAGCCTGAAGAACACAATACTTTCCTTGCCAGTGACAGGTTCCAGAATGGGGGAGTGACCTAACGTAGAGCCAAAAAGAGAAAAAGGCCTTCCCAGGAGATTTTCTAGGAAGCACATTACAGATAAGATACTTGTTAAAACTGGTTGGCCTTCTTCCAGACCAGTGGTTCCCAAATGGGGTGGATTTGTTCTCCACTCTGAGGGATGTCTGAGGACAGCTTTGATTGTCTCAGTCCAGATACTCTTTATGCTGCTGAACATGCTGCAATGCATAGGGCAGCCCCACAGTAGGGTGTTATCTGGACCCAAGTGTTGAAGCATCATTGCTGAGAAACACCACAGTGTGGTATGTGAATGCAAAATTAATTAATTAATTAATAAAGATGTTTTTCACAATGAAAGGGCAACTGAGGTGACTCTAGAATCCCAGAAAAGCAGAGATACAACACAGGACGTTTCTCTGTATTTAGTTATGTGAATCAACAAGTTCCTTGTTAGTCAAGCTAGTTTGAATTGGGCCTCTGCTAAACTGCAGCCCAAGAGCTCCTAACTAACCTGTGAGTCCACGTTACCATGGTAAAGCCGGGGATTAAGTGCTCGTGGTTCTGATGTTTTCCTGTGAGAGGTTAGCATCTCTAGCTCAGGCATAAGCTACTAACTCAAGTAGCCTGAAAACTACAGTTAGAGAAAGCAAACAACCAACCCCCACTTTTGGTTTTGCAGTTTTCCCCAAAATTTCCTCCAATAAAGCTTCTGGGAAGCTGGAATCCATGTGTAGCCTTTTGAGAAGAGGATCAGTAGCTGTCTGATGATAGGCCTAGAAGAGGATCAGTAGCTGTCTGATGATAGGCCTAATACCATGGACAACTCCCTGAAAAGGACACGGAAAACTCAGACTTAATCTTGATGCAATTTACAGGAACTGGACTTGATGCGGGAGTTGGGCTTCCCACCTTTGTCGGAGAAGCTTGATCATAAAGTAAGCTGAGAAGAGACTGGATGCTCAGCCCTTACTGGGGCATCTTCATCAGCTCCCACCCTCTGCCAATGCTCGCTCGGGGAACATCACAAAAAATGCGGAAAGAAGGGAAAAGCTGGAAGATGGGGAGAGGACTGCTGGGAAATTCTGGCTGTGACACAGCAGTCACACTCATGAAGTCGCACCAACTGTGGCTACCAGCACAAGATCAAGCTGGCCGAAATTCCCATACAGATGGGGAGAGGACCTCCAGGCCCCACCCACCCTGCACTGAGGAGCTACAGGCAGATAGCTGACGGGGAAGGGAGAAGCATGTTTCTTTGTTGGTATGAAGAGTGGTAAATTTCTCAATATTCTGCTCAATGATTATCTATTAGTGAACACATTGCAAGACAGGTTCTCAGAACCAGAGGAAATCTGCGTAGTGTTTACATTTATTACTTAATAAGATACTATAACTCTTGGGAGAAACCTCAGTAAATAATCAAACTGAGGAATACGAGAGAGGCAAAGCGTTGAGGAGACCACTGTGTGACCCCTGTGTTTCACAGCAGCTGTGCAAGGGGAGGCAATTTATCAAAAGTCAACTAGCTACTTAAAGACTAACTTGAAACCACAGTCCAGTCCTCTAACTCTTAGCCCCAAACTAGAGACAACGTCTATTTGTGAGGAGTCTTTTCTGCTTACAACCAGGGAATCATTTCTCTGGTCAGTCTCTACTTGGCAGTAGAAGCCAGAGGCACAGGGACATGCCTATGCCTGCTTGAGCATTCTCCCATTCTCCGAGGATGATACAGCAAACCACATCTTGGAGTTACTAGGGTGACGCCTCTACATCCTACCCCTGACACACACACACATAAGACAGAGTGGATACTATCCAGCAGTTTCCTTTACTGCCCTGTCTCTGGCTTTGGAGTACAGGATCTTTCTTGTTTTCCAGGAAGCCAGCAGGGGACATGCATAGCAGTGCACAGCTCTGCAGGGTGCACACCACTAATAGCTCAGACAACTGTCCAAGGGGCTGTGGCAGGTTGATTATCCCTGGTTTACAAATCTTCCTTCATAGCATCCCCAGGGAACCTTCACAAACCTGTTGGCACAGCTGCTTGCTTTTTAAGAACTTGGTAACAATAAACACATCCCTGCCCTCCAGAAAAAGAAGGCCACATGGGTGAAACAAACAAACAAAAATCCCTGGCAACCCTCCACTACGATCAGCTGCTTAGCAAGTGGAGAGAACGGGTAGAGCTAACCACTGGGAGTTCAGTGGATTTCCCTTGATGTACTTTATGCTCTAGCATGAACTGGAAATCAATAAAACATCCTGAAAAAGAAACCTATTTCTCAAACTCCATATGACAATATAATTATAAACAGTAATCAAATGATTGCTAACCATGGAAACCCTGTAAAACCATCTGCTTTAGAAATAAGTCTTAATGACAATTCCAGTCACATCTTCTGGTTACCCAGAATAAGTAATCATGTTAGTCTATGTCTGTGGTGTGAACATGGGCGTGAACAGTTTCAGCTCAAGATGTCACCAAGCACAAATGTGTGTAGAACAGAACTTGTCTAAGTCACTTGGCTATGATAAAGGAATACCATATTCTGGAGGTCCAGAAGCCCAAGATCAGGGCACTGAGAGATTCCATGTTTGCTGAGGTCCAATTCCTACATCTTTTACTTATTTGCTTTTTAACTGGGGGCTTGCTATGCAGCCAGGTTTGAACTCACTGTGTAACATATCCTCCTGCCTCAGGCTACCAAGTACCTTATGTCAGGGATATGCCATCACACTTAGCTCTGCACCACTCTCCTGTCATCGTGACTGTGCGGGGCTGAAAGGTTAAGCAGATCTCTGAGGTTTCTTTTTTTTTCTTTTTTTTCTTTTTTGATTTTTCGAGACAGGGTTTCTCCGTAGCTTTTTGGTTCCTGTCCTGGAACTAGCTCTTGTAGACCAGGCTGGCCTCGAACTCACAGAGATCCGCCTGCCTCTGCCTCCTGAGTGCTGGGTTCTGAGGTTTCTTTTAAACGACACTAACACTATCAGTAAGGGCCTTGCTCTCATGTCCTAATCGAACCTACCTAAGGTCCCTCCTCATATAGTTCAGGAACTCTTGCTTAAGGAATGGGGCCACTCACAGTGGGTTGAATCTTCTCATATCAATTAACCATCAGAAATATCCGGCACAGGCATGCCAAGGGCGAACCTGCTCTAGACAACCGTGGGGAGAGGGGTTTTAAGATAGGGTTCTTGTCAGGAACTCGCTCTGTTGACCAGGCTAGCCTAGACCTGCCTTCACCAAGTGCTGCGATTAAAGGTGAGCATCACCATGCCAGGGATAGACAACTCCTTGAGACTTTCTTCTTGCTAGGTACGCCTTTATTCTAGCACTCAGAAGGCAGAGGCAGGCAAATTTCTGCCAGTTTGAGGCCAGCCTGCTCTACATAACAAGTTCTAGGCCAGCCAGAGCTACATAGTGAGACCCTCTCTCAAAATGAGTAAATAAATAGGTTTTATTCTCAAGTGATCCTATTATGCCAGGTTGACCATTTAAAATGACCACAAACATCTCAATCAGATATGGTAAGACACCAGGTACAGTGCATCCTGCAGCACACAAGAAGGGATAAGTCAAATAAAAACTACTACCACTAAAATATATAGGCTACCCAAAGTTACAGGCTCTTGCCATTTCTCTCGGTTACCCTCCAAAACTTTACAGTAAGATCCCACTGCTAAAGGCACCACATGCTTGAGTCACAAAGCACGGAGAAATACAGCCGGTCTTGACCGGGAAGCTTCACCTCTACAAGGCAGCTTTATTTTATTGAGCTGTACATTTTTTCTACTCCCTTCCCTTCCTCTCCCCTCCCCTACAACTCACTCTCATGGACCCCATGCTCCCAATTACTCAGAATATCTTGTCTTTTTCTACTTCCCATGTAGATTAGATCTATGCATGTCTCTCGTAGGGTCCTCATTGTTGTCTAGGGTCTCTGGGATTTGTAGGCTGGTTTTCTTTATGTTTAAAAACCACTTATGAATGAGTACATATGATAATTATTTTTCTGGGTCTGGGTTACCTCACTCAATATGATGTTTGCTAGCTCCATCCATTTGCCTGCAAACTTCAAGATGTCATTATTTTTTTCTGCTGTATAGCACTCAATTGTGTAAATGTACCACATTTTCCTTATCCATTCTTCAGGCAAGGGGCACTTAGGTTGTTTCCAGATTTTGACTATGACAAACAATGCTCCTGTGAACATAGCTGAGCACATGTCCTTGTGGTATGATTGAGCATCATTTGGATATATACCCAAAAGTGGTATTGCTGGGTCTTGAGGAAGGTTGTTTCCTAATTTTCTGAGAAATTGCCACACTGATATCCACAGGGGCTATACCAGTTTGTACTCCCACCAGCAATGCAGGAGTGTTCCCTTTACCCCACAACCTCTCCAGCATAAGTTGTCATCAGTGTTTTGATCTTGGCCATTTTTTACAGGTATAAGATGGAATCTCAGCGCTGTTTTGATTTGCATTTCTCTCATGACTAAGAATGTTGAGCATTTCCTTAAGTGTCTTTCTGACATTTTAAGATTTTAGATTCCTCTGTTGAGAATTCTCTGTTTAGTTCTGTACTCCATTTTTTAATTGGATTATTTGTTCTTTTGATGACCAACTTCTTGAGTTCTTTGTATATTTTGGAGATAAGACTCTGTCTGATGTGGGGTTGGTGAAGATCTTTTCCCATTCTGTAGGCTGTCATTTTGCCTTGTTGACCTGTCCTTTGCTTTACAGAAGCTTTTCAGTTTCAGGAGGTCCCATTTATTGTTTCTCTTAATGTCTATGCTACTGGGTTTATATTTAGTAAGTGTTCTCCTGTGCCAATGCGTTCAAGTGAACTTCCCACTTTCTCTTCTTTGAAGTTCAGTGTGGCTGGCTTTATGTTGAGGTCTTTGATCCATTTAGACTTGAGTTTTGTGCATGGTGATAAACATGGATTTGGTCTTGATTTAATTTTGGTAAGTGATATTTATCCAGAAAGTTGTTCATTTCCTTTAAGTTTTTCAATTTTGTGGAGTACAGGCTTTTGAAATATGACCTGATGATTCTCTGGATTTCCTCTGTGTCTGTTGTTTATGTCCCCCTTTTCTTTTTTGATTTTGTTAATTTGGATATTCTCTCTCTGCCTTTTGGTTAATTTGGATAAAGGTTTGTCTATTTTGTTGATTTTCTCAAAGAACCAACTCTTTGTCACACTGACTCTTTGTATTGTTTTGTTTCTATTTTGTTGAGTTCAGCTCTCAATTTGATTATTTCCTGCCCTCTAGTTCTCTTGGGTGAGTTTGCTTCTTTTTGTTCTAAAGTTTTCAAATGTTCTGTTAATTCACCAGTTTGGGATTTCCCAGCTTTTTTATGTAGGCATTTAGTGCCATGAACTTTCCTCTTAATATTGCTTTCATTGTGTCCCATAAATTTGGGTATGTTGTGTGGTCATTTTCATTGAATTTTGGGGAGTCTTTAATTTCTCCCTTTGTTTCTTCCTTGACCCATTGATGCTTCAGGTGAGCATTGTTTAATTTTCATCTGTTTGTGGGTTTTCTGGAATTAGTGTTGCTGTTGAATACTAATTTTAAGCCATGGTGATCTGATAAGGTACATTGGGTTATTCCAATTTTTTTGTATCTGTTGAGGTTTGTTTTGTTACCTAGTACATGGTCTTTTTGAGAAGGTACCATGATGTGCTGAGAAAAAGGTATATTCTTTTCTGTTTGGATAGAATATTCTATAGATGTCTGTTAAGTCCATTTGAGTCATAACATCTGTTAGTTCCCTTATTTCTCTGTTCATTTTTTGTCTGACTGGCCAGTCCAGTGCTGAGAGGGGAGTGTTGAAGTCTCCCACTATTAGTGTGTGGGGTTTAATGTATGATTTAAGCTTTAGAAGTGTTTCTTTTACATATGAGGGTGCCCTATATTCGGGGCATAGATGTTTAGTATTGAGATTTCCTCTTGATGATTTTTCCTGTGACTAATATGAAATGCCCTTCCTTGTCTCTTTTGATTGATTTTAGTTGAAGTCTATTTTGTTAGCAATTACGATAGCTACACCAGCTTGTTTCTTAGGTCCATTTGATTGAAAAATTTTTTTCCCAACCCTTTACTCTGAGGTAATGTCTGTCTTTGAAGTTGAGGTGTGGTTCTTGTATGCAGCAGAAGGATGGATTCTGTTTTCATATCTAATCTGTTAGCCTGTGTCTTTTTATAGGTAAGTTGAGTCCATTTATATTAAGAGATATTAATGACCAGTGATTGCTATCTCCTGTTAATTTATTTTTCATTGTTGGTGATGTTATTTTGTGTATTTTCCCTTCTTTGGGATTTGCTGCTGTGAGATCATCAATTGTCTGTGTTTTTGTTGATGTAGCCATCTTCCCTGGGTTGGAGATTTCCTTCTAGTACTTTGTGTAAGACTGAATTTGTGGCTAGGTTAAATCTTGTTTTGTCATGGAATATCTTGTTTTGTCCTTCTATGGTGATTGAAAGTTTTGCTGGGTATAGTAGTCTGTGCTGGCATCCGTGGCCTCTTAATGTCTGCATAACGCTTGACCAGGACTTTCTGGCCTTCACTGTCTCCATTGAGAAGTCAGGTGTAATTCTGATAGGTCTGCCTTTATATGTTACTTGGCCTTTTTCCTTTGCAGCTCTTAATATTCTTTCTTTATTCTGTATGTTTAGTGTTTTGATTATTATGTGGTGAGGGGACTTTTTTTTTGATCCAGTCTATTTGGTGTTCTGTAAGCTTCCTGTATCTTCATAGGCATATCTTTCTTTAGGTTGGGAAAGTTTTCTTCTATGATTTTGTTAAATATATTTTCTGTGCTTTTGAGAACTTCTCTTTTCTTCTATAACTATTATTCTTAGGTTTGGTCTTTTCACGGTGTCCCATATTTCCTGGATATTTTATGTTAAGCTTTTGTTAGATTTAATATTTTCTTTGAATGATGACTCAGTTTCCTCTATTGTATCTTCAGCGCTTGAGATTCTCTCTTCCATCTCTTGTATTCTGCTGTTTTCTCATGATTTCTGTTTCTATAATTCCCTCGACTTGTGTTTTCATTATTGTCTCTATTTCAGTTTTCAAGTCATGAATAGTTTCTTTCATATGTTTGATTGCTTTTTCTTGGTTTTCTTTAAGGGATTTGTTGATGTCTTCCAATTTTTTGTTTGTCTTTTCCTCCATTTCTTTGAGGGAATTTTTCATTTCCTCTTTAAGGACCTCAAACATTCTCCTAAAGTTATTTTTAGGATATTTTCTTCTGCTTCATCTATATTTGGTTGTTCAGGTCTTACTGTTGTAGGGTTACTAGTTTTTACTGGTGTCGTGTTGTTCTTTGTGGTGTTGCGTGTGCTCTTACCTTGTCTTCCCATCCTTTCCTCTAATTGGTGTGGTTGGGGCTGTCTGTGACTCTGGTGATCAGCCTTCCAGGTGCCAGTGGATCCAAGGCTCAGATGGTTGCTCCTCATGGTGCAGTCAGGCCCACGGTTCCAGTCGCTCCATTGGTCACTGTGTGTTCCTGAAGGTCGCTTGGCACTCCTGGGTTTTGGTCTGCTCCTGTGGATCTCACTGTCTCAGGCCTACTCCGGCCTAGGTTGGGTTGATGGCTCAGTCCTGTCTCTGTCCCTGGTCTGGATCCACTACTGCTGAGGTCCCTGGCTTGGGGTTGGTCCTGCAAAGACCTCTGGCTCTGATCTACTGCCTCAGAGTTCCCAGACTTGGGTATTCCCAGACCTGCAGAGGTCCTGGCTCAGGTCTATTCCCTCGGAGGTCCCAGTCTCACACCCGGACCCACAGAGGTCTCTGGACAAGGTAGCTTTTATAGTGCTGGAAAGTTCTATGCATCATCTTACTCAGTCGTGAACACTACATGCTACAGTAATGACCAGCCTTGTACGATATGGCCACTGGTGCGATGGTGGCAGTAACAACATAGGAGTAACCAACCAGTTTCTAACTGGATTTGAAGCCCACTCCTCAAGATGGAACCCACAGCACACCTGCACTGTTCCTGGGGCCATGAACTTGCGGCAAGACAGGCTGTAGGCCCTAGGGAAGAACCTGCCACTAGTACTCTGCTGAGTGGACACAGGTTAACCCAGTTCCTAATGATGTCCTACTAAACTCAAAGACTCATGCACCTTCCAGATGTAATTGGAGATGCTTCCTTTTTCAGCAGACGGCAATTAATACCGAGACCTACAACTGGCCAAAGCGGAATGAATAAGAGAGATTGTGGAGCTCTCGGCCCTAAATGGAACATCTGTGTCACACCCCCTCTTCCCACAGTACAGGAAGCATTGTGGAAGAGGGTGGAAAGACTGTCACAGCCAGAGGTGGGGGATGACAAGGAAAGTGTTTCCTGTGCCAGCCTTTAGATGTAGGCTCAGTGTCGTTTTCACCGCAGTAGATGGTAAAAGACAAAAGGACCATGTGTTCAGCGCCAACCTGGGCTACACAGTGGGATTCTGTCACAAGCAACAAACATGTATGTGTATATATGTACTCATATCAACACATATGTATGGAAAGTTTGTTAAAATATATAGTGGCATATTGCTTTTAACACAATTTCAATTCTATATTATCAAGAATTTTTAATCAAAGCAAAAGAAAGGTCCTAGACACTCAAATTCCTTTTATCTAACAGTTCTAAAGTTTCATTTTTTGCATCCATATTTTCATGATTTCCATAAAATATATTTTCTCAAGAATTATAAAACACAACAAAATATTAAAAATAAAAACATGAAGTAGCATCAGACAGTGGGAAAACAGATTAGAATAGTGAGAGTTAGGTTAATATGAATTCAAATTCTGCCATTTTCGCCTGGCTTCTGCTTTCGGTCCATGACCTTTGGCACATTTTAATAAGCTACATTCTCCTGACTAATAATTGAGACTTTTAACTGAATTATCAGATTAGTTGTGACGTTATACTTTGTGAAGCTGTCACAAATGCTGACTCCGCTGAGTATAGTAGCACAGGCCTTTGATGCCAGTTCTCAGGAGGCAGAGGCAGGCAGATCTCTATGGGTTTGAGACAACCTCGCCTGCAGAGCAAGGTTGAGGTCAGCCAGGGTTTCTGAGGAAAAAAAAAAAGGCAAAACCAAACAAAAACAAAAACTGACCCAGCAAATGCTGAGTCACTGCTCCTACAGGAAATACTGTGTGAGTTTTCTGTGAATATCTGGTCATAAATTCACCAACCGATCAGTATGTAACCTTGCTTCGCTGTGTTTCTGTTTAAAAATAGCTGATTTAAAATGTGTTGCTGCTTCGCCAATTTGAATTTAGGCCAACAACTCTTACTCAAGTCAAGTTTTACCTAACACGCACTAACAAGTGTCTGCTTGGGATGCCTCTAAGTTTCCTTCTGTTTAGGAACAACAGCGCATCAATAATATACACGGAGAGCAACAGCAAACTGCCAACAAAAAGCACAAGAACTAGCACCTTGACCCTGTGAAAGAATCCTTGTTTATAGTGTGAAAGCGGACACCAGGGCAGAGCTTTACTTGTAGGGGGTTTTGTGGTGGTGGTTGTTGTTTGGGGGGAGGAGCTTGCATATCTAGACAAGCACCCTACACTGAGCTCTAGTCTTCCTCCAACCACCATGCTGTTAACTTCAGCTGGAAACAAATGACCAGGGTGGGTTTTGTTTTGTTTTTTGCTTGTGTCTACAAACAGTCACAGACGCAGCCTGAGTACTGAATTTGGAATTACAAATCAATTTAAGTACATGGGCAGACTGCAAATAAAGAATGCATGAGAAATAAGCACCAACCATGAGCCACGTAAACACTTCCAATCCGGGGAGACAACAGAACTGGACTTAGTTTTTAGTTAGTCATCAGCCGTGCTGCTTTCATGTTAGGATCTGTTGTAGTGATTCAATCACAGGAAAATAAGTCAAAGAGATAGAGACTGGATAGCTTGAGGTGCATTCCGGGAAAACCTGGACTGCTGTGAGTATGATTCTCTGAGTGATTCTACTGAAGGTCCAGAAAGAAAATAGACTTAATGCTCTAGAATGCTCTATACTTGACAGAACGTAAACCACGGACCGAAAGCCACCAGGATCAGGTCCCAGAAACGAGGTGTGTGTTACTGGACGGTGGGAAAGGGAAGGCTGTCTTCTGCCGTGGCAAAGACTGGGCTGAGTTGTGTTCATGAAGAACTGTTGTACAAAAGGTAGCAGTTACTAGTGAGAACGGACTGGAAATACAGCCGAAGCTCGCTAAGCCTGGCTTCCTGACAGCTGATAGCAAGGTGCAAAGGGAGAGAGAGGAAATAACATAGAATCGTTAAGAAGGAAAGAAGCAGAATTTAAGGATTAAGAACTTGAGCAGAAAATCCGCAGTCCATTCATATGGTAGGGTTAAAGAGTGAGCCAAAGAAACACACCTTGGCCCAACATGCACAAGACCTGCGGTGGACACAGAGTGGAGTCGGTTAGGCAGCCCCGTCCCTAGCAGAGGGTGATGGTGGCCATGCAGCCCTAGCTGAGGGTGGTGATCATGAGGCCCTGTCCCTAGCATAGAGGGTGGTGGTGGCCATGCAGCCCCACCCCTAGCATAGAGGGTGGTGGCGGCCATGCAGCCCTAGCTGAGGGTGGTGGTGGTCATGCGCCCTGTCCCTAGCATGAGGGTGGAGTTGGTCATGCAGCCTAGCTGAGGGTGGAGTTGGTCATGTGGGCCCGTCCCTAATGTACAGGGTGTTGGTGGCCATGCAGCCCTAGCTGAGGGTGGTGGTCATGTGGCCCTGTCCCTAGCTAAGGAGCTATTGGTAACTGATAGCTGTTGGAAGAGAGGAAGCTAATTTTCTCTAAGAATAGGCCAAATATGCTCCAGGTGGACTAGATGGTCTTTTTTTTTAAATGAGAACACAAAGTTGGGTGGGTATGGAAGGCAGGGTGAGGGGGTGTGGGGGTGGGTATGGATCTGGAAGGAGGTGGGGGAGGGGAGTGAATACAATCAAAAGACAATGTATGTAATATATATGTGATAATATTAATATATATTATATATATAACATAATAATATTCGATGGGTCTGATGATTCGGTGCTCTTATAACTTATGATCTCCTATTCCTTCAAGAATTCCTCCTCAGGTATCCTTTCTCTAAGGCTATGGAGGCAGCAGAGACCACTTCCTGTGTTTCTGGTGAGCCTTCACGCCTAACTCTACCCGGCAGGAGGCACACATTTCCCTATCCCATGATTTGCATACCAAATGCTTTCCTGAACAAAGGCAAATCAATAAACTATAGTCATCAAAACTGTGGAAAACCGAGGCGTGGAGGAGTCGCTAGAGAGGATTCTGCCAGCTCTAGTCTTAGTTCTGATTGGGCAACGGAAACACATTCAGAATATCTTCTGAGCAGACAGTCCCTCCCTTTTCCATTCCTGAAGCAACAGGTGCCCTCTGGCTGCTCAACAAAAGTCATCTCAGGCCAGGCCAGCCCAGTGGGAAAGGCAGCAGGACATATTAACAGTTTCCTCCTAAACTCTGGGAGGGCGGACAGAATCTGATTTCACCTCACAGCGAGGAGAGAGAATGAATATTCAGAGTGACTGGCCAAGACTATGGCAGCAATATTGAAAAGAGCCTTGGTAACATGACACCATATCACAAACAAGCAGGGCTGCTCTCTGTTAGCAGAAGAGGGGCTTCCGCCAGGTGAAAGGCCTGAGTCAGCCTGCAGTGGCTGTGGCCCTGTGGCCGGGCAGCACATCACCCAGAAGGAAAGGACTGATTGGCTCTGCTGCTGGGACTCCGAGGTCCCACTCCAGCCACACGGTGCAAGAACAACGTGGTAAACAAAGCAAACACAAACAAAAAGAACTCGTAGGGCAGAAAAGAAAACTGACTAGAGCATTATGTATGGAAGATAACCTGACATAGAAAGGGAGGCATTCAATAAAAAAAGCCTTCAAAATATGAGGCCATCAGCAGTCAGAGAAAAGGTTTCTATGTGCTGCTACAGAAAGAACTGGGACCGCGCATCCCGTGACACAGATAGGGAGGTGCAGCATAGAAACCTTAGTCTCAGGGAGAGAATGGCTACATTCCAACTAACTGCCCAACAGTACTGACTAAGTAAACTAACAGTCCCACAAAAACCAGAGTGACCAGTATAGGAGACCCATGGGCAGTTCCTAACAGGAATGGGAAGAGCCTGTGAAGTCAAGACTTAGCAATGCTGGCCTGCAGACAGTGGCTTCTGCGCTAACAGAAGTAAGGGAGGAACCATTATGGGAGACTTTCCCTTTGACAACCAGTGCAGCCATGCCAGTGGCTGGCTACATGCCACCTGCGGTCACTAGCCCAAGCCCTCGCCCGCTCCATGCCAGGCATTAGAGAGTCCTCACAGTGACCCTGAGGTGAACACTGTCATTGTCCTCCTTTAATAGGTAACAGAAAGGGCTTAGGAGGCCATGTGACTTGTTCAAGTTTATTCTATTTGCAAATGACAGTGTGGAGATTCAACCTTCAGCCTGCTTGCCAACTCAAACTTGGCAGTCTTTTGCTTTTCTTTGTTGCTTCCCAAGACAATACAGTCGCATGATAGATATAGCCCTGAAGGGGAAAATCAAGATAATAGTCTGTAAATAAACTAAGATGGCACTTGGCTGTAGTGAGCTGCTCTTCTCTTTAGAATTTCCAAACGCTTTCTAATATGATGATATCACTTCTACAGAGAAAGATAAGCTGAGGCGGTAAACTGTACTGGGGGAGATTCCTTACAACGAGGATTCTTAAATCCTAGAAACAGCTACTAAAATCAATGTAGAGTTTTAAATATACCTTTTCCTCCCCAAATTGAAGACTTTTCATCTAGTTACAATTGTTATAGTGTGCTGTGGGCCCTTTTAACAGCCAGACTCTACAGTACACTACTAATCTATCAGAAACAAAGTTCTCAGTATAGAAACTTGACAGCAGTCAAGGCATTCATTCAGTCATTCATTCAGTCACTCACTCATCTAACTAACATTTATGCCTGCCAATTCCATGGACTAGAGAGTCCCCAGTGAATGCAGTGTCCAACCTTCATGGAGTTTCTGGCAATTCCAAGATGTGACTTCTTCCTGGCCTAAAGGAGTATTTGCTTATTTTACATTGCCATGCTGAATAGAAAACTCTGGCTCCAGGCCGCTGGGCAGAAGTCAAAGGTCACATCTTCTGGGAGAAGGAAGTTGGGCTGATGCATTGCAGAGCATCAACCTCAGTTCCCTGCACCTGGGTCACGACCAGCTGTGGAACAGTCAAGTGAAGAAAGCTTAGACCCTCGCAGGGCTCCCAGGGGCTTCTGGATCTTGTGGTATTTCTGCGAATAGCTGCTGGGACTTTGTGATTCATTTACGTTCCTTAGGAGGAGACGGGGTGACACACATGAAAAAGACGATAATCACTTATTTTGGAGTGTTAGCTGCTCTAGATCCTGCTGAGAAAGAGAGCCTACTATGTAAGCTGCAGAAGATGTGCGGATGTCACAGATAATGTTTTCATCCTCATCTAGTATGAACTACAGTAATGAGGTAAACTGAGGGATCACGATGTACGCAGTTTCTTCTTATGCAGAAATGATCTTTTTTAAAAAAATTTATTTACTATGTATACAATATTCTGTTTGTGTGTATGTCTGCAGGCCAGAAGAGGGCACCAGACCTCATCACAGATGGTTGTGAGCCACTATGTGGTTGCCGGGAATTTAACTTAGGACCTTTGGAAGAGCAGGCAATGCACTTAACCACTGAGCCATCTCTCCAGCCCCCAGAAATGAACATCTTATCTTATATAGAAACAACCTGTTTAGATGTCAAAATATTAGATAAAGACATGTATATAGATATATATCACATATATAATGTGATATATAGAGAGATATATCATATAGATGCAGAAAATCCACACTGCCTTGCTGCCAGTAAAAACCCATGGGATTAAGGTGGACATGCACACCTGTAGACTCTCCCTTCAACTTGCCTTATTCCACCCCTCTGGCAGGTCAACTCATTGCCTTCAAGTTAAATTTCTCCTCATTTTCTTTAGGTTGCTAAGTTGTCATCCAAAAGTAGTGGGCTAAGCATCCCAGTCTGCTGGAATTTTAGAAGCGAAGTTAACTGCTGAACTACTGTGACCATAAAAGGTGGAGCCTCCAACCCTAGCGCATTACTTGGTCAAATGTCCCTGGATGTTATCCATCTCACCTTCGATATAACTTGGACTGTCCAAAACTCACAATCACCAGTGGCACCTGGAAAGTAGTCAGGACGAGAATAACCTGGGGAGGAACAAAAGCACTCTGTCAGTAAGAAGTGAAAGACACGGCTACCACATGTTGATAGATGGCAATGCTAAACTGTACTTCAAAGACTGATGCCAGCCCTGCTTCCTAGGAACCTATAATGCAACATATCCGGAAACCAGAAAGGACCACAGGCCAGGGTTGTGAGGTGCCCGTCTTACTCTGTGCCCTACAGTTGAAGCTGTGAGTCAAGAATGCTCAAATACATATAATAAAGGAAGGATTTATCTAATTTGTATTTATATTACCGTAAAATACACTCTTTTTTCTGCCCTCAGAGGTCAGCACACTGTGGGTGGTCTCCCACGGGCCACCATATTATGTGATGTGGGAGTGTCATATATCAATCTGTTGATTTCATTGGTTAAGTAATAAACAAACTGCTTGGCTCATAGCTTAGAACATAGGTGGGTGGAGTAAACAGAACAGAATGCTGGGAGGAAGAGGAAGTGAGCTCAGAGACTCGACAGCTCTGCTCTCGACAGAGAGACGCCATGCCCCGCTCCCGGGCAGACGCACGCGATGAAGCTCCGACCCAGGATGGACGTAGGCTAGAATCTTCCCGTGTCCACAGATTATTAGAGATGGGTTGATCGGGATATCAGAATTAGCCAGTAAGGGCTAGAGCTAAAGGGCCAAGCAGTGTTTAAAAGAATACAGTTTCCGTGTAATTATTTCGGGTAAAGCTAGCTGTGGGGGCGGCCGGGTGCCGGGGGACGCAGCCCGGCCGCTCCTATTTCAACAATCATGTGTCTGTGTGTCTTTTGCTCCGAGTTGCTAGTTCTTCATGGAATTCATCTTGTATAAAATTATTTTTCTATGCAAAAATATGCATGAGAAAAAGGTTCTAGATAAATTAGTAAGGCACCTAGAAAGTATCAAGAGTCCACATAATAATAAGAAATCTTAGCTAGGCATGGTGTACACACACCTGTAATCTCAGCACGAGGGGGTGGAGGCATAGGATCAGGAGTTCAAGGACAACTTAAACCATGCTGTAATTTAAGGCTACTGGGGATACATGGGACTGTGCTTGAAAACAAAACAAAACACCTAGAGTTACCAACTTTCTCAGCTCAATGAATAAATCATAGAACTTAGGGCATAAGTCAAAATTGAGAAAAATCGAGCTACACTTAAGGACATTATACTGAAAGCTGAAACGGTAATTATAAAAAACAGCTTGCTTTGCTTATGTATATATAGGGTGTATGTGTCTGTCTATGTTCATGTATGTGTGCATATGTACGCGTGTGGAGGCCACAGGTCAACATGGGTATCCCTTTCTGTTACTCTCTGCATTATTTTGTGAAAACAGGTTTTCTCATTGAACCTGGCACACGACCTCGTCAGAGATTTCTGGGGGTCCTCCTGCCTTTGCCTCACTGGTAGTAGGATTATAAGCGTGTGTGACCACATCCAGCCATTTCTCTCCAATTTTCATTTTAAGTGCGTATGTGTGCCTATGTGGGGGTACAGGGGCACAGATGTCCTCAGAGGCCAGAGGCCTTGGACCTCCTGCAGCTGGAGGCCTAGGTGGTTGTGAACCCACTGACATGGCTGCTAGGGACAGGAAGCAGGTCCTCTGCGAGAGCCCTGTGTGCTCTTCACTGCTGAGCTATTTCTCCAACCCATGTGCAGCTTCTTCCGTGGGTGCTGGGGATCCAAACCCGGGTCCTCAGGCCGGCACAGCACACCCTTCACCCACTGAGCACCTCTTCAGCCATGACAAACTGCTCTCCAAAACCAGAGCTGTACTGGTACTGTTCCCGTGTACCTCACACTGATGTAGGCTTTGATATCGAACACCACCCCCAAGATAATGGAGCCAGTGATGCCAAGCCCTGACCAAAGACCCAAAGTCCCTGCATCTACATCTCCACATAGAGACCTGTGGTACACTTATTTCTTTTTTAAAAGATAGGGTCTCCGGATTGGAGAGATGGCTCAGTGGTTAAGAGCATTGCCTGCTCTTCTAAAGGTCCTGAGTTCAATTCCCAGCAACCACATGGTGGCTCACAACCATCTGGAATGAGGTCTGGTGCCCTCTTCTGGCCTTCAGGCATACACGCAGAAAGAATATTGTATACATAATAAGTAAATAAATATTAAAAAAGTATGAATTTAAAAAAAAAGATAGGGTCTCCTATGTAGCCCAGGCTAACCTTCAACTCCAGATCCTCCTGCCCCAGCCTCCCAAGTGCTGGGTTACAGGCATGTGCACCAACACTATACCTATTTGTTGTAAGGGCAGACAACACGTGGAGCTGGCATGGGCCCACAGATACCACAGTCCTTCAGTACACTATGGGAAAGGGCAGAGGAAAAGTACAGATGGGAGTGAAAATGCCAGGACGCACTGTGTTCCCTTTTCTGCTTCTACGTGGAGGTTCCTTGAAAGGTTCCCTTCTCAGGTAACAGCAACTCCCTGCTTCCTTTTCTCGCTCCTCTTGATGTTAAGGGGCCCAGGGACAAAAGGTGTCTTTTGCTGCTATGGACCATTGAGCATCTCTTTAGCCCTGATAACCTGTGTTCCAAAACCAAAGCCTGGGCTTCCACGGTTTTCTGGTTTGCTGTCATGTACCTTGCACTAATGTAGTCATTAATTAATCTGTTAATTAATACCCCCCACTGTACTTATCAAGCAGGGTAACAGTAGTCTTAAGACTGCTTTCAACTGGTTCCCAGTTCTACAGCAATGCCAAACCAACTACAATTTCCTGAAAGTCTGTCCTGAAAACACATTTTCTGTGACTAAGGCTGAAGAAACGTTTAGAAAATATTTAGTGTACACCTGCCCCAACCTACATTATCTGGGTCGACTGAAGGAGTTTAGAATATTACTTACCCCAGTGCTGTCTCCAACCCAGGACAAGGACACCGAGCCACTGAGGTCATCAAAGACATGCTATTAGGGAAAAGGAAACAAAATTTGTTTAGAAATGTCATCCTTCCCAGCAGTTCTTGCTTTCCTCAAATATCCAGACCTTTATTACCTTTTTACATTTGCTGTTTTGAGAATGCCATTCACAGGTGCTCTATTTACATAATTTCCATTTCAAACTCGTCCCTCTCCAACTCTGTTTCCCTTATTCTGCCTCCTGAATGCTGGGATTAAAGGCATGCACCACTACCGCCCGGCCCCTTAATCCCTCTCAACTTTGCAACCTCTTCTTTAAGTGTGTGTGTGTGTGTGTGTATCCTGCTGAATCCATTTAGTGTTGCTCAACAACTGATTGTGGGGTGCCCAACCCCAACTGATACATCTACAACACAACCCTCACCGCTACAGCTCAGGGTACATCACCCAAGAGGGAGCAGAAAGACTGAAAGCCAGAGGACCAGGATAGTTGCTCCGAGGTAGCATCTTCTATATATGACAAGGCGTTGCATCACAAAATCTTAACAATATGTCCACCTAAACGAGCCCTCCACAATGACAACACTGGCTGAAATCTCAGCATGGATGGCAGAAGTCTCATAAGGCCCTGTCCCTAGAGGAAGAGCTACAGGCAATTGGTGACTGTTAAAATAGGCGGAATCACTCTTCCCCAGAGATGAGCACTCTGATAGGCTATCCAATCCTTTATTACTCTTCTGCATAATTAAATTCATAATTAACAAGGGGACACAGATTCCCAGAATAAAATCTGGGAGAAATGGGATAGGATTTAGCTACTTCATCCAAATTGCAGATGCCTTAGAGACTTCAAGTCTCTCATACAAAGTAAGCCAAGCAGATGAGTTAGTCTTCACTGCACCAGATGGGGAGGTGGGGAAGTCTAATTGCTTCTCCAACAGAGCTAAATATAAAGACATAGCAAAGAATTCTTAGGGTGCTTAAAAACAAGCGCTCAGAACCCACACTGACAGACATAATTATAACCCAATAGGCATAACTGAGTTTGCTAAGCAGTCTTCACAGTGCAGCTGGACAGTTAGTGGTCAGATTCCTCTTGCTTCCAGGCTGAACTGCTAAAGTGAAGGGAGGCAGAAGCCAGGAGCAAGTGGCTTTGTTCTGTCTGTCCAGCCGACAACAGAGATTCATAACAAACCTTATGAGAGCTGTGCTGGGGACTGGAAGACAGAACAGGGAAAGATGGTGTACTACATCTAGACTACAGGAAATGTGCAAAAGGCAGCAACAGCCACCTCTGCGGGAAAAGTTTCACCCAAACACTTTCAGCTTCTATTTATAAAATCACATATAGACAGGTGATGGCGCACACCTTTAATCCCAGCACTCAGGAGGCAGAGACAGGTGGATCTCTGTGAGTTCGAGGCCAGCCTGGTCTACAGAGGGAGTTCCAGGACAGGCACCAAAGCTGCAGAGAAACTCTGTCTTTAAAAACCAAAATAAACAAATAAATAAACCAATAAAATAAAATATGTTTGTCACTGAAAATGTAAACAGTATGAGGAAGTACAATAAAGAATATGAAGTCATTCAGAATCCATCACACAGAGATATTCCAGGTTAATGTTTAATCTCCTAGTCTTTATCACTTATTAAGCTAATAAAATAATTCAAGAGGCACTGTAATCATTTGAAAAGACTTCTAGGCATACAGAAATCACGATATCTATATCTATATATATATAAAACAAAATGAAAATCAAGGTCCTTCCTTTTCCTGACATATGTCCCTGCCCGAAACCCCACTCTGTGGTAGCTCAGCACCTACTTCTGTAAAGGTTGACGACTGTGCCTTTTCCTTAGGAAGACATATCCAATTCCACCTATGCACCCTCAACGTGTCCAGTGTTCCCAGATGTGAGCCCAGTTTCCAGCAGAGGGGGACCTTTCTATTTCTTGGTGTTCTGTGTGCACACTCAATAAGCATTTGTTGAAAATGATTATAACATATCCGTCCCAAACCACAACCTCCATCTCAAAATAGAGCATGCCTATAAATGGTTTGATGTCAGCTCCTCGGTCATTCAAGCCTCCAGTCCCAACAGAGGAAGAGGGAGAGGAAGAACCCTGAACACAAACTGCTTCGCTTATCTCCTAATTTTCTCTGTGGGCCTGACTGGGCTCAAGTCCGTCTGTGCCATTTCCCCTCTGAAAGTAAAGTGCCTTTGAGGTCAAAAGACCCCGCTGAACACGCTCCATAAATAGTACTCGCGCTGTGCACAGGGCTCACTCAGTAAACGCTGGTTAACTCTCGGGTGCTCGGGCCTAGCTAGAAGCCACCAAGGGACAGAAGGGCTATTCATACACAACTCACTGAGCATCTGAGGGAAAGCCGGGCAGCTAGAGACTCTTGGAACAAGAACCTCACAGAACGACAGTGCGCCTTACATGTCTCACACAGAGCAAGACCACACGCTCTCTCGGGAGACAAGACAGTGTCTGACATTACGGCAACGAGTCCCTTGAAGAGGAGCAGGGCTAGCCAGGGTACCACCCGTACTGATCATCACCTAAACGTGAGTACCCACCCCCCCAAGGAAGGGTCTGGTGTAACAGCTGACAGAATAAATGGAGACTTTCATTAGCCACTGCACTGGGGCTCTTGGTTGTCTTCGTCAGACCATAGATTTGTTAGTTTGAGACAATAAGGGCCAGCGTTTGCCCTTTTTATACAGTATTCTGCACACAGACTCGGTGCGTGAACACACATTATCCACATCTTCTTACTGCTCAGTCTAGGAACAAGAGCGACTGGATGCCACTGGCAACCTCGCCCTCCTCTAAACAACTAAAATGGTAATTGACCTAGCTTATGTTGAAGCGCTCCCTTGAAAATACAGGGCAGACTTATTAATTGTAATTGTGGCTTTCTGTTACCCTTGACCTTCTGTCCCACCCCTTCCCATTAACCATTTAACATTTGCTTTTGAAAATGTACAAGCTCATCGAAACACTCATCTGCCTACATAAGATGTGACTCATCTGTTGTATTCCATGCTCTAACATACTCATTACATCCCGAAATTAAAAGAGAAAACGAAATCAGATCTGACAGCAGGGCCAGAGCTCAAGCAGGGGAAAAAAGTTCCCATGGAAAGAAGGCAGATCCGGTAGATTGTCCGGAAGATTGCAGGCTCTGGTGGTCAGTTTTTGTCAACTTAACACAAATTAGAAACCTCTGGGAAGAGGGGCCCTTATCTGAGGACTTGCTAGATCAGATTGGCCGGTGGGCAGGTCTGTGGGGGCATCTTCTTGATTGCTAATGGCTGGAGGAGGCCTAGCTCGCTGTGGTCAATGCTACCCCAGCAGGCATTCCCCAGGTTATTAGAAAGGTCTCTGAATGGGGTCTGTTTCAGTTCCTGCCTCGAGTTCCTGCATGATTCTCCCCACCATGGGCTGTTAAGCTGTAAGGTGAAATGAACTCTCTCCTGCCCATGTTGCTTCTTTTGACTGTGGTGTTTATCACAGCCACAGAAAGCAAAGGAGGACAGGTACCCAGAGTCCGGATTCAGTCCTGCTCGTTCACAGGGAAGAAACACAGTGTTAAGGAAAGGCTGGACAACCTGGCCCTGGTTAGAGACTAATTCCCCACTGTCCGCAAAAGGCCACAGATTCTAATCTAATCCTATCCTGTGGGTGAGCGTTACATGAGTGCCGTGTGTGCGCATGGATGGAGCTCAGGGGCTGGCATCAGGAGCTGTTCCAGTCACTTTCCACACTTTCCCTGTCATCTCTCCCTGGATCTGAAGCTCACCTGGTGCAGAGATGGAGCCTCCACGTTTTAACAGCTGACGCAGACAGCGGAGTGTGTGGGAAGTGCTCAATAAAGATGGACTCTAGTTTTCTTTTCTTTTTTGATTTTTCAAGATAGAGTTTCTCTGTGTAGCCCTTCCTGTCCTGGAACTCACTCTGTATACCTGGCTGACCTTGAACTCATAGAGATCTGCCTGCCTCTGCCTCCTGAGTACTGGGATTAAAGACTCACCATGCCTGGCTCTTCTTTTCTTTTTTTAAAGACAGGGTCTCACTGTGTAGCTCTGACTGATCTGAAACTCAATTTGGGAACCATGATTTTGAATTTATAGAGACCTGCCTGTCTCTGCCTTCCTTGTCCTGGGAGGCGTGTACCGCCATGCCAGGCCAATCTATTCTCTTTAACAGCCCTTGAGAAGCCCTAAAAGGGAGGAGGGAGTGAAAATTTCCCCCCAACAATCATGAAGATGGAGATCAGACTTCTGCTCCTAAAGGGGTTTTCTGCGGCTGGCCAAGAGGATGGCAGGTACGTTCACGCCCCGTCCCCTCGAAAACACAGAAGAACAGTCCATATGAAGCAGGTTTACTAGCTACCACACAGCGGGTGAAGGACAACGGTCCACAGAAGGAGATAAACAGAGGGTCCTATGAAGTCCATAGTTTATGCCCTGGGATTTCCAGGTGTTAGAAAGGGGACCTATGCTGAAGACACACTGCGGAAGTGAAACCCGTGGTGTGTGGAAACCAGAAACCATGTTAGCTGGGCAGTGGTGGCACACACCTTTAGTCCCAGCATTCGGGAGGCAGAGGCAGACAGACAGATTCGAGGCCAGCCTGGTTTTCAGAGCAAGTTCCAGGACAGCCAGGGTTACACAGAGAAACTCTGTCCCAAAAAACAAAACAAAAAAACAAAAACAAAATAAAAGCCATGTTATTGTGGGAAAACCAAAGGCCAGATTTCATAGGGTAGAAGACTAGAGAGGGGAGAGATGTAGAGAAAGAGAACTTGGGAGGGCTGTGGTGGTTTAACCACACCCACTGAGAGCTCTTCTAGGAGGTAATAAGAATTAGTAGAGTCCCTGTGGTGACATTAACAGCTCCCCAAGAATAGGACGAACTTGTAAGCCAGAGTATCTGCTTCATCATGAGATGAGGCCCTCTGCATGCTATGCTGCAGCAAGACGCAAACACCAGATGCCTTGATGGTTTCCAGCATCCGCAACTGTGTGCTGAATACGCATCTATTAAGAATATCCAGGCTGTGGCATTGAGTTATGGCAACAGAAAACTGACAGGGGCTAGCCAACCAGCCAAGTCTTTGAGGAAGACCAACCAGTGTACATCTATGTGAGGAAAATGCCCAAGAGCTGGGAGTCAACTATGGGGTCCAGAGAGGACAGTATCTGGACCCCACTCAGAACCAGAAACATGTCTTGTCCCCCAGACTCACAGAGAAAGACTTCACATGGCAAGAGGATGGAGCACTTAGAAAACTTTACTGTAGCATGTAAAAACGACTGTGTCCCAGAAAGCTACTGTGTTCAAGAACATTCACAGCACAGCAAGGTATCATCTCAGTAGGCACTGAGCACCAAGCGTGAGAACCTAAGTTCAGTCCCTGGGACCCACATGCTGGAAGGACAGATGGAATCCCACAAATTGTCCTCTGGTTTCCCCGCATACATGTGTTAAATATAACATTTTTAATTAAAAAGAATATAATACAAAAATGCCTAAGTCATTTATTATGATAAAATTAATAATATTTTGGGTTGGAGAAATGGTTCAGTGATTAAGAGCTCGTACTGTTCTTCGAGAGGAGCTGAGTTTGAATCCAAGCCCCAATATCAGATGGTCTGCAGCCACCAATGACTCCAACTTACAGGGAATTTGATGCCGCCGGCCTCTGTGGCCACCTACATGCATATACTCTCACACACACACACACACACACACACACACACACACACAGAGAGAGAGAGAGAGAGAGAGAGAGAGAGAGAGAGAGAGAGAGAATTTTACAAAAATAAATCTGAGGAAAGAATCACAATATCCAGTCAGACAGTGGTAGCACGCTCCTTTCATTCTAGCACTCGGAAGGCAAAGGGAGTGGATCTCTGTGAGTTCAAGGCCAGCCTGCTCTACAGAGTGAGTTCCAGGACAACCAGGATAGTTACACAGAGAAATCCTGACTTGAAAGACTAAACAAAACAAATATCACAATATCCAAGATTCAATAAAAAATGCAGACATACAAAGAGCAAGAAAACAGAACCAGTAGTAATGAAAAAAAACCCAAAATACCCAGAAATACAAGTAATAGAATTGGTATACACGGCATCAAAATAATTGTTAACTGTATTCCAGGTGCTCAAGAATTAATAAAGACACACAAGATATATATATATATATATATATATATTACATTTTAGCATATTTTAATGGAATGTGTTAAAACCAAAGCAGAGTTCGCCACCAAGATAAATCAGAAAACAAAAGCTTCTTAACAGCATGAAACAGTGAGCTGGACAGAGCGACCGCAGGTAGACCCGGGCCTTAACAGTCAGTGCAGGCAGCAGGATGAGAAATCAGACCTGTGCTGCACACCCGACAGGCATGGCCACCTTAAACACCGCCTTCAATGGCGCTCGACTGCCCACACGCGTATTCACTTCAAACAGGAAACAGCAACAGCTCTCCATTCTCTAGATTTGGTGCACAGCACAGCAACCTCAGCAGAAATGGAAACTATGTTTGTACAAAGGTTTATCTTCAAAACGTCCAAAATGTGCCTAAAATATGTCCAAATCCTGAGGATGGTCCACCTCGATGGCTTCCTCTGCATCCAGTTTGGTTTCGCCAGGTCCTTCCTGGGCTTCATCAAGGGAGGCCAGGGCCTCGTTAGTGTCACTTGCAAAAGTTTCTCGTGATGTGTCATCATCCTCTTGAAAATTCAGACTTTTAATAGCTTGTTTCATTTTTTTCCCCAATAGTTGTGTTCTTCTTTTTCTAGCAGCTTTTTTATTTTCATAAAAAAGATCACAGAAGATGACTCTCAGGAGAAAGTGGCTGATGAGATTGCTTTCAGGTTACAGGAACCGAAGAAAGACCTGATAGCCCGAGTAGTGAGGCTACTTGGGACCAAAAAAGCCATTGAACTCTTGATGGAAACTGCTGAAGTTGAACAGAATGGTGGTCTTTTCATAATGAATGGTAGTCGAAGAAGAACACCCGGTGGGGTTTTTCTGAATCTCCTGAAGAACACTCCTAGCATCAGTGAAGAACAAATTAAGGACATTTTCTACATTGAAAATCAAAAGGAATATGAAAATAAAAAAGCTGCACAAGATATATTTTAAAAACACCCAAATCTGCTGACTGTGGTGGCACAGGCCTATGTCTCTAGCACTTGGGAGATGGAGGCAGGAGGGTCTCAACTTTGAGGTCACCCTGTACTACATAGGGAGACAATGTCTAACAAAAGAAAAGAGGAGAAAAATGAAAGAAGAGAACAGAAAAGGAAAATGCCCAAGCCAGATTTGTAGAAAAAAGAATTACCAAGTGTACAACAAAAAATAAAACAGGGATAGGTGTTAGGAATATTTCTTAACGCGAGCTCCCTGACAACACAAAAATTTCCAATCAAGTCAAATCAAAACAAGCCAAATTAAGAAATATCCAGGTTTAATGGAAGATCTGCGCTATGGGGTGGCCCCGAGGGGGAACCGGGAAGCAGCGGGAACATGACCCCTGGGAGGAAGAAAGAGAGACCACGTGTTCCTCTTTTGGGGGATCACTTAAATACCCTGGGGAGTGGTCCTGATCTGGCCTGCTGGGATTTGGAGTCCAGACCAGGGCCTGGGGGCTGGGATAGATGTGAGGGACCGGGGCCTACGCTCCCAACTTGACAACAGGATCAAAAGGTGTCTAGACAATAAAGATGAGCTAGAGAACTTGAGGAAATACCAGTATAATCCAAGTGAGGTGGAAACAGAGAAATGAGCATGGAGAAAATGAAGAGAGCGGCACTGAGCTGTACGGCAGCATCAAGCAATCCGACAGATGCACCGACACAGGGAGTTACACAGACACACCTGACATCGAGGGAAGGATTGGGCTACGGGGACAGAAAAAAGAAACAAATAGCTTCCAATTTAATCCCGGAATTCAGGAGGCTGAGGCAGGCATATCTCTATGAGCTCCAGGCCCGCCAGTGTTACTTAGCAAGACCCCATCCCAAAAAACAACCAAACTCCTTCATTTTGATTAAAGCTCTAAAACCAGAGATTAGACAAACTTCCAGACCCTCAGCACAGGAAAGATGATGAAAACCACATCACGGCTCATCATTCTCAAATTGTCTGAAGCCACTGGGGAGAAAAATCCTGTAAATGTCCAGAAGATGCCTGCATACAAAGGAACAAGGGCGACAGTAGAGTTTTTTCCCTAAAGAACAAGACAACCCAAGAGCTAGGGGGGTGCCAGACAGACAAGACAGCCCAAACCTGCAGCCCCAGTCAAAATGCTATCTTATAATCTAATATATATACAAACACACACACATATATATGCATACACACACACGCGCGCGCACACACACACATATATATTTGGGACAAGGTCTTGCTATAGTCCAAGCTGGTCTTGAACTTACAAATCCCCTACCTACAAATGGCCTTCTGAGTGATGTGATTACAGACAGGTACCAGCTTGGCCAGCTTCAATGTTTTCCTTTTGAAATGATAAGGAAGGGTCTGAACCAGTGGGAAAGATCTGAAGGTACCTAAGTTCAATCTTTCTGAAAAAAACAAAAACAAAAACCTGGCTGTTCTAGTCCATAGCTACCAACGCTCAAGGTGATCTCTTTCTAGATATTACTCTTATAGCTTGTATGGTCATTTCTCGTATTAAGACTATTTTCATATTTGTTCACTTTTCAAATTACAATTTTTTTAATCCAGTTGGACAGAGGGCCTTGTATCTGCTAGGCCAGTGCTCTGCACCCTCTGCGCTATTTCACGAATTCTTGATGCAGACACCACAATGTGGTACAAATGAAGACCTGAGTACACAGACAGAGGTGGGAATGGATGCTGGAAGGCAGGTTCACAGGTGGAACACACAGGGGCATAGATGCAAGTCTTCTGAAAACCTTCCAAAGGTGACAGGGAGGGTTCATCTCGATTGTCAACTTGATAGGATTTAGAATCGGCGTGGCAACAAATCTCCTGGTCCTATCTGTGAGACATCTGTAGATGAGGTTCTTAGAGGTGGGAAGAGCTGCCCACATGTGGGAGCCTCTATTTCCTGTACTTGGGCTAGGATGAAAGAACAAGGAGAAACAAGCGGAACACCGGCATTTATCTCTCTCTGCTTCCTGACTGGGATGCAATGTAACCAAGCACCTGCTAGCCACGACTCCCCATCATGATGGGCATGTACCCTCCAATGTGAGGAATGCCAACGCCGCCTCCTCTGAGCTGCTCGGTTCAGTGTTTTGTAAGCAACAAGACAAATAATTGGTGTAGAAAACACAAGTGAAATGTTATTAATATCACCAAGTAGAGCTAAGCAGACAGTAAATGCTAATAACCATACATTAAAATAATTTCAAGGTCAGAATAAATCACATTAAGTTTAAACCAAAAAGAGAATGAAAACACAGGAAAAAAATGTCTGATGCTTGAGAAAGAGTATTGCTGCTTAAAAGACCCAGTGAGAACTGAAAGGAGGCCATGTGTCATTCATCAGCCAGGAATGACGTTCAGTAGTGGAGTGAGCTGAAAATAATCGACCCATTGGCTCATTTATTCTAATCAAGAAAGGAATATATATGCAGAGAATAAAGCTTTGTAGCTAGAAAACCTTCAAAGACAAAAGAATTTTTTTTTAAATTGTTGTTGTCATTGTTTTCGAGACAGGGTTTCTCTGTGTCAGCCCTGTCTATACAGAAACTCATTTTGTAGACCAGGCTGGCCTCGCCTGTCTCTGCCTCCTGAGTGCTGGCATTAGAGGCATGCACCATTACCATAATAATTCTTTCAGGAAAACTCAAAAGCTCTTATGGTATTCCCAGTGAATATTCTAGAAGTAAAATCCCAAACTTTATAATAACATTTAGGAGTATGGAAGCCAGCAAACAGAAAAATGAACGAGTGTCTATCTTAAGCTATATTGTAAAAAAGATGTCATGGCCACTGTGGTGGGCATAAACCTATGACAGCACTCTGCAGGTCCAGGCAGGAGAAATTAGTTCAAGGCCAGCTCCAGGTAGGTAACAAGATCCTGGTTTTAATTTTTTTTTTAAATTTACCTGTTAGTTGTACACAGTCCCTAAAATGTAGGACAAGCTGCAGTAACTCTCTCTCTGGTAGACAACAGGTTATCAGTCTAACCTAGAACCCTGAAGAGGTAAATAATTCAGCACAAAGAGAACATGAGCTGTTCGGTCAACCAAGTGCATGCTCCAGAAAAAGGCCAGAATAAATAAAATTAAAAACTTTGTAAATATGCTGTTTATTACTCAGCCCAAACTAGACTCCAGAGGAAGCACAGAGTAGAGGGTCCGGTACTCAACCGTGCAGCACACCGGAGCCTACCAGTCAAGAGGTCAGCCAAGATCAGGCTGATTCTTTTAGGAGCAAGTGAACATGAAATGCTTGCAGCTTCCAGAAAGATTTATTCATTTCCTGTTCCAGCTACTGGCCTAGGAACAGATGAGCGAGATCACTGGGACAGAGTAGAGCAGGAGTGGACACGGTTTCTTTTAGCAGATGACAAGGGTAGCACTTCCGGTCAGTGGCAAGGAGCTGAGGAATACGTAAAATGCTGACTCTTAACTTCCCTCTCCTGTTCTAAATGGAGCAGAGGTTTAAGCATGCTGGAACAGAGTGAATACGTCTATAATTCTTCAGAAGACTGTGGGCAAAAATGATACAAAACCCAGAACCTATAAGGATTTACTTGGATTATTTTTGAAAATTATAATTTGAAATTATATATTTATACTCCAAAGAGAAGGTTGAAAAAAGCTTGGAAAAATTATTGGTGCTTTGACAAAATATTGTTAGATTAAGAGTTTTCAAATCAACCAGAAAAAGCAAGGATCTCATCAGGTGTAGGGAGGCAGGCCTGTAACTACAGCATTTGCAAGGTAGAAGCAGTAAGATCACAAATTCAAGGTCAGCCTGGGTCAGACAGAACCACGTGTTATCCACATGACCGCAGAAGTGGACACTGTTACCCATGAAAAATTTTTTTCCACAATCCTTTCTTATTGAAAAAAAAAATATCTGGAAGAATTCCATTTAAACTACGAACGGCATGAGTTTGATTGCCAACACTCACATGGCAGTCCTGAACTGTCTGTAACCCCAGCTCCAGGGGACCCAACACTCTCTTCTGGCCTCTGCAGGCACCAGGCACACATGTGGTACACAGACATACATACTGGCAAGACACCCATATACATAAAATAAGATAAAATATGAACAGTAGGATTTATGGGACATGTGCCTGTTTATCGCTTTCAGCGCTATGTGGTTTGTGCGCCACCCAATGTAGTGCTGCGAACTCAACGTGGACGCTCTGGAAGAGCAGCAAATGCTCTTTAGGGAAATGAGCCATTTGTCCAGCCATGGCCCGTATCAGTTTATTCTTATTTTGTCACCCTGGCTAACAGACGGATGCATCAGAAGACTTAAGGACAGGCTCACAGAACCCCTGCCACACGGAGTCTGAAGAACACAGGCAGCCTCCATGAAAGGCAGATTGCTGAATTCACTTCCCGACCCTGTCACTCACAGCCGCACTGATCTACCTGCTTGCTCACTCTCTGAGCTTTCTGTTCACTCCGTTGGAACTCTGGGAACCAGGGGAGCTCTGGGCAGTAGGAACTCACTGGCGGGCATCAGTAGTTATCATCTGACTGTGGAACAGGTTTTCAGGAAACCTTTCTAACCATGCTAGAAATTAGGGACAGTATGTTGCTCCAGTCTCTGACGATGCCCATCTCAGAGCTGATGATGCCAGCCTCACCCACCCACTTCCTGCCGACTTAGCTCAGGAGGCCCACACACATCAGACCATGGGAAACACAATGTCCCCTTCTGCAGTCATGTGGATAATCCGTGGTTCTGTCACAGATGAAGACAGACCTACAAAACACAACACTTCACAGAAATGACCTCATCTTCACATCTAATTAAACTGGAAGCCTAATTAAGTCACTGCTACTATAAGCTGGGAGAACTTGATGCTGGTCCATAGAGTCATTTTGCTTGGCAAAACTCAATCATGAGAAATCTGTGCCTATCTAGTTACACCTGATTTAAAAGTCAAATGCTGAAAGATTTAACACTTGCCCCAGTGAGCCTGAGACCAGCTTACCAGAGTGGGCTGCAGGCTGAGGCACTTGCAGATGGCTCTGCCATCTTACGGTCAGGAGCAGCCTCTCTTGGCAAGTAAAGAGGAGACTCGCCTTCCTTCAACAAACCATGCCCCATTAGTATCTGTGGGGGATGGACCCCTGTGGATATCACATCTATGATGCTCAAGTTCCTTAAATCCAATGTCATAATGTTTAGACACAATCCCACATATCCCCTGCTCCTTAAATCCACTCTAGATTACCTATATGATGTAAATGCTAAATACAATAAATAGTCGCACCACGTTACTGAAGACATCCTGACAACAAAAACATCTGTATATGTTCAATATAGGCAAAAAAATTTCTGAAATTTTTAAATTCAAAATTAGTTGAATCTGTGAATGCAAAGGGCTGACTATTGGGCTGTATGTAGCATTGGGCTGCAGCCACCATGTACTCGAGCCTATTCTGAGCCCTGGGGGAGAAGCAGGGATAATACAGGTTCTGGGTCTGTGTACTCGGATTCTGTAAACAGACTTCTCTGCTGCAGAAATGTAAGCACTAGGGCTAAACATGTCAGACAATCTGCAGACGATGCCTGTCTGCATGGAACGCAGCTCTAAGAACACGCATCCTGCCTAGCCCAGGGATCAACTGGGGAGGAAGGAGGCACAGATCACATCCCTCCTGGGAATCCATTTCCTTGAGGGTGAAAATGAATCCTCCTCCTCCATCCAGTGGCATAGCTTTCATGGGTGAGCCTGGGAATCCAGAGTCAAGCTCCCAAATGCCAACAAGAGGACGCAGGGACCAGATGCATGACATGCAGGAAAGGTCTGCAACCAACACTTTTGTGGGCAGGAAGACAATTTTTACAGAATTTAGTTCTGTCAAACAAGGCATTGCTAGAATCGGAAAACACAGGCCAAAAATAAGATCACAAATGTTCCAGTTCTCATGGAAGCTATTCTTAGAAATGAAAAAAAAAAAACCAACCTAGACATTAAAAAAAATGCAAGTTTTCAAAATCTATTCAATTATTCAGAGTTCTCGGAGAGGGAGGATGATAGGGAGAACACTGGGCTAATAATCAGGTGGCCCGGGTTTATTTTCAGCTCTGCCAGAAGCCCTGTGAACTTGGGCAATGCTGCCTGACAGCGCGGTGGGGGGAGGGAGCCGCAGTGGCGACATCTCTGCTTGCAGAGCACTGCTGTTCTGTGACTCAGCAACGCATTAGCCTTGCGGTTTCCCTCCTGCGGCTAAGGAGCTGGGGATCTTTTGTTTTGAAATCAACAAAGTGGCCCCCCAATCCCAATACCCATGTTACAAGAGCTACCTGCATTATCTGGATACTCGGAGGAGCAGGACACTCTGGGATGGAAGTGGTGCAGACCTCTGGTACAGCACAGTGCATGCGCCATGAAGCTATGCATTAAGAAGTTCTGCTTTAGCCCTGCGTGGGAAAACTGCACGCTATCATTTTAATTCTGTTCACCTAAATCTGCCCTCTTCGCCTATGGGGGAAACAAATTAAATCTGGGGAGCGGTGCACCTCGAGACGGCCAGGGACAGCAGCAGGAAGGGGCAGGACGTGGCAAGGAGAAGAGGGCTTTTGCAGAACAAACAGGCAAACAAAATCTTAAGCAAGCAGACTGCAGTGCTAAGCCCGAGAATACAGGCCAGTGAATACTGGAGAAAACAGCCCTACATCTTTGGATAGCCCTGTAGGCATTAAACAACACACCACATTAAGGTGACATGAATTCTGGGGTAGCCTGATCCAGCTTGTTAATGCTTCAAGGCCATGAGATAGACCCACTAAAAAGGCCAAGAAATTTTAAGGAAAAAAAAATCATTAAAAAGAACAAAATCTTTGGCACTTCAAGGAGCAGGCTTTTTTTTTTTTTTAAATCCAATCTCTTGAAGCAATTCATTTCTAATCCTCCCCAGTAAGTGAGGGACATCTCACAGTGTTTACCATTTCGTTTTTTACAACCAAGGCCAATGAAAGAGAGCCATGTGCTAGCTGGGCCCTGTTGGCAGGACCATAAAGCTGGCTGCTCACACATGGGTGTGGGGACTTAGTCCCTCTCCCTCTGCCATGCCACCCTGGCTTTCTTCCAGATCTTGGGTACACCAAGCTCTTCCTTACCCCGGGCCTGATGAACACGCTGTTCCCTGCCTGCGGTATTCCTCCTGGCAGAATCCCATTCATCTTCCGTATCAGTTTAAACAACAGCTCAACAAGTCTTTAAGAGTCCCAGATAAAGGGCCTCTGCCAGTTAATCTCCTGTGGCTGCTTCTTTGCTTCCATATTTATAATTATACATTGTTGCCCATTTTTTCATTGATTCATAAAGCACAGAGATATAAAATATAAATATAAAGACAGAGGGCTATCTGGCTCCCAGGATGTGGGATCCAGTACAGTGCCTAACAGGTGTGTGCTCTTTAAAACACTGGTGACTTAAATAAATAAATAAATAAAGCATTTAATTTTTTTTTTTAAATAGGGTCTCAGTATCCCACGTTGGCCTTGATTCTCTATGTATCCTGTGGTGCCCTTGAGCTTCTGGTCCTCCGGCCTCCACCTCTGGAGTGCTGGGAGGATCAAGCTCGGGGCCTCACTCATTCACGTCAGGTGAGCACTCTACCAGCTGAGCCACATCCCCTGACCCTTGACAGGGCATTTATTACAATAGTATTATATATTATTTATGTTTTTTTTAAATGTATGAGTGTTCTATCTGCATGTATGCCTGCATGCCACAAGAGGACATCAGATCCCATTTCAGATGGTTGTGAGTCACCATGTAGTTGCTGGGAACTGAACTCAGGACCTCTGGAAGAGCAACCAGTGTTCTTTTTTTTTTTTTTTTTTTTTTTTTGAGACAGGGTTTCTCTGTGGTTTTGGAACCTGTCCTGGAACTAGCCCTTGTAGACCAGGCTGGTCTCGAACTCACAGAGATCCGCCTGCCTCTGCCTCCCAAGTGCTGGGATTAAAGGCGTGCGCCACCACCGCCCGGCCTAGCAGCCAGTGTTCTTAAGCCCTGAGCCATCTCTCTAAGTCCTTTTATTTACATATTTTTAATGTATATTATATTGTATATTATTATAAAGCATCACTTCTACTTTATAAAGGAAGAAAGTTGCTCAGAGACGCTAAATAATCTGCCCAATGTCACACAGCTGGTAAGTGACAGGACATGGTCTCAAAGTCCTATCTGTCCAACTCCAGACAGCACACCTAAATGCTGCTTTTGCTACAACACTCTGTGAGGCAAAATGAACCCATGATACAGCCTTTAAAGGGTTACAATCAGGAAGAAAATGCCTTTAGAAACCAAACTGAACACGAGACAGAAAGCTTTAAGTACTGCGCTACACGGTACAAGTGGCTGCTGCAGGAGGCCACAGGCGGAAGCAGGCAGGACTGGGAGGCCATTCAGACAAGAGGAGAGCCAAGAACAAAGGCGGTGAGCAGCAGAGCTTAAAGTCACTCTAACTGGAATGGAGGATTAACGTAAGCCCAGAAGCTGTGACGTAGGTTAAAGAAACATGCATCTAATAAACAAATTTCTTCAGCCTTCTGTTCTACCACCCTGCCGAGCACAGGCCCGAGAAGCACCGGCCACCTAGTTGATGTCACTCTAATCCTTGCTGCCACCAGTGGGGTGAAAAACCGCCATGGCTGCCCCGCTGACGAAATGCTAAAAACCTGGAAGGCTCCTACAGTCACTAATCAACTGAAACTCAAAGGAAGAGAAGTTATTACTAAACTACAAGCAGTCTTTATACAGAATGGTAAGTTACTTCAAACTCACTATACACCTGAAACTATCTTAACCAAACAAGTGTGTATCTTGTTTGTACTTGATCACTGTTCCCCTGCATCATCCATAGCGTCAAGAGAGTCAGTTTGAGTGGGGTGTTGGGAGTGGACACAATCAGGATACACATGTATGCCAAAGAATAAATAAAAATATTTTTAACACAGAAAGTCAGTTTGAAGGGATATTCCTGAATGAGCTGGCACAAGACTTTAAATCTCACCACTGGGGAGGCAGAGGCAGGTGCATCTCTTGTGAGTTTGAGGCCAGTTTAGTCTATAAGTGAGTTCCAGGCAAGCCAAGGCTACACAGAGAAACCCTGACTCAAGGGAAAGGAAGGAAGGAAGGGAAGGAGGAAGGAGGGAGGGAGGGAGGGAGGGAGGGAGGAAGAAACGGGTTCTTTCCTTTACCAAGTCCAAGCACCATGGTCACCCACATGTATTCCAGAAGGGCTGGTTCCAGGTGCATTGGCCCTGTCTCCTTTGGATAATAAAATCTACCAAGCTCAAGTTCTTTACATTAAATGATTGAGTGTTAACATATAATTTTCTATTTCTTCCCATCTAATATACTGTAAATCATCTCCATCTGTAATGACTAACACCAATTGTGATTTTGTCTAGAGAATAAGTAATAAAAGTCCATACATGTTCACTTACATGCAATGTGTGTGTGCGTAAGAGAGAGAAAGAAAGGGAGAGAGAATTTGAGTGTGTGTTGTGTGAGAGAGAGAGGAGAGAGGAGGGGGAGAGAGAGAGAGGAGAGAGAAGGGAGAGAGAGAGTACATTCTTGTGTTTGGTGCATGGGTGTATATGTGTTTGTGAGTGGGTGCAAATGTGTGTCGCACGCATGTGGAGGCCAGAGGTTGATATCCACTCTCTTTTTTTCTTACTTAGTTTTTATTCATAATTATAAACTTAACTCTGCAATCCAGCTAGACTTGGAGGGGAATGAGGAAAATATGGAACCAAAAGAACTTCAGTGAGAGCAGAGATTACAGGGTACTGCGAGCAGATGGGGCTGGGGTGCTCTCCTGAGCTACAGAAGGAATGGTCTGGTGGGTAAGAAGTCCACAAGTCAAAAGAATTAAGAGCTGTCCACAGTCAGAAATGGTGATCTTCTTGCTGGTCTTGCCATTCCTGGACCCAAAACGCTCCATGGCTTCCACAATGTTCATGCCTTCTTTCACCTTCCCAAAGACCACATGTTTGCCATCCAGCCACTCAGTCTTGGTGGTGCAGATAAAAAACTGGGAACCGTTTGTGTTTGGTCCAGCATTTGCCATGGACAAGATGCCAGGACCTGTATGGTTCAGGATGAAATTCTCATCCTCAAATTTTTCTCCATAGATGGATCTGCCACTAGTGCCATTATGGCATGTGATGTCACCACCCTGGCACATGAATCCTGGAATAATCCTGTGAAAGGAAGAACCCTTATATCCAAATCCTTTCTCTCCAGTGCTCAGAGCACGAAAGTTTTCTGCTGTCTTTGGAACTTTGTCTGCAAACAGCTCAAAGGAGACGCGGCCCAAGGGCTCGCCATCGGCCGCCATGTCGAAGAACACGGTGGGGCTGACAATGGCTGCAGCAAGCGGCGAGAGGGGACAGCGGCGTCTGCAAAGCCGATATCCACTCTCTTACACAATCACACTCCACCTTATTTTCCGAGACAAGGTTTTTCACTGAACTGGAAGCTTGCTCATCCAAGCAGATGGGCTGGTCAGGAAGCCTCAGGAATCATGTCTTTGCCTGTCCAGTACATCACACCTGGCTTTTCATGTGGGTTCTGGAGATCAAACTCAGGTCCCTGTGGTTGCCTGGAAAGTGTTCTATGGGATGAACTATTTCCCAGTTTATAGATACAATGAGAAAAAAAAATACTTTGAATTCATAGATATGGAATCTAGAGATACTGAGAATCCAATACACATATTTTTTAATACAGACTTGGCTCCTGTGAGTACCCTAAATTCCCCAAGAATACTATGTATGAGTAAAATATTTAAGCATCTAAGTGGTTTAAGCATCAGAAATTTGTAGAGACAACTACAAGACAATAAGAGGAGAGGTGGTCCCAGCGGCATGGGGGAGAGCTAGCCCTGCCCTTAGCCTGAGCCACGCAGGAGAGCTGGTCCCAGTGGCATGGGCACAGAAGAGTTGGGGGGCTGACCAACCAACTCAGTTATGAGGTCGAGATCCAGGACTTTGAGCTGGCTCATCCCAAAATCTACCCCACCTATGAGCTGCTGGAGCTGGGGAAGGGGCCAGTCCTGCAGAACCAAGCTGTAGGATCTCTGTGACACAGCAGGATATCCGAAGAGTCTCAGTGAGGGTCCAGTATTGATGGTGTAGCAGAAGCCAGAGGCCTCAAGCCAGACCAATCCGTTGTAATGATCATTCTCAAGTAAAGCCATTTGTGCAAAAAGCCATGACACACTGCAGCTTCCACAGCGAGATTTTTTTCCTTGTGGGGGCAGTGTTACAAGGGTGAGGGGGAAATGAGTGGGATGGGGTGCATGGCATGATTCACAGAGAATCAGTTTTTTAAAAGTATGAAAAAGAAGAGATGGATTCACACTAAATCTCAAATTATAACTGCTTAGAAGTAGGTATTAGATTTTCTTTTTTAATCAATGAAAAAAAAAAAAAACGAGGTTAAGAAAGACTGATGTGTTTGTTCATGGTAACCAGTGAAGTCCAAACCCAGGTCTGATACCTGGGATTCTGCACCACAGCTACCTTGAAGCATTAACTCAAGTTAAAACTTGATGCAATCACAAAGGTAAGAAACTGAATAACACTGTAACATATGCTTCTTACATTTCTGCCCATCTTGGCTCACTCCCGCTCGTGCCACCCCCACCCAAGCCTGTCAACCAACCCTGCCAAGAGAGGAACGTATCTCTGCCTCATTCAGTTCCTTTTATGCACGTTTCTTGGGAGCTGGGTCGGGGACTGTATTTATCAGGATCATTTAGCTGATAGCTGGGCCCTGTGGAGGCTCCGACAGATCAACAAGCTTACTAAGAATTTATACTAGTCACACTTACAGGGCACTTAAAGGTTTCCAAAATACATCCACTTGTGCCTTCTCTTCAAGCCCCATGGTAATTACTACGTTTTATGCAAAGGGGACTGGAGGCTTAGAAAGACTGCGCTCGCTGAGGGCACTGTGACCTCAAGGAGCAGAGAGGGGCTCGCAGCTACAGGACGTAGACATGGAGTCTACTGCCTTGCTTTACCTCTGTGATAGATGCACTGATTTAAAACCTGTTTGTGGACTTCCAAATGCAGCGTCACGTTGGGACATCTGGGTTCACTCCCAGCTCTCAGCCAGTGAACGATCATCTAGCCTCCTCGATAGAAGGAAAGTGTGTGACCAGCCAAGGCCCTAACAATCTCTGACTCAACAGGCCAGCCAGCTTCAACAGTAAATGCAAGGGTGGTGGCAAATTAACATACCTAACAATCCAGTCCAGCTGCGAAACACAGGAGCAGCTGGCATTCAACCCTGTCCCAGAGCTCATAAATATTCAAACAAAAGAGATGTGGTCATGGGCATCTAGGTTTCTCACGCTGTGACTCCACAGCGTGATTTAAGGATCTCCAGCCTTGGGCTGGTGAGATGGCTCAGCAGGTAGAGAGAGGTGATTGTCCTCGGGTGATTACCTGAACTTGAGCCTTCCTACATGATGCAGGAAAGAAGGACTCTGATCTTCACATGCTTGCCATCGCGTGTGCAGTCGTGTGTGTGTGTGTGTGTGCGCGCGTGTGCGCACACACACACACACACACACACACAAATTCAAAAATAATATCTAGAGTCCAAACGTGTTCCTTAGAGCCCCTGAACCTCAGGGCCATCCTGTCTCCATTCATCTCTCTTGCTGGGTACATCCCTTCAGCCCACAGCAATGGGCAGTCTCCGAAAGGGATGCTCTTTCTGGTTCTCCAGGGCCACCTCTGGTTTCTCTAGCTCTGGTCTCAGATCTAGCACTTTCTAGTAAAACACTTTCACGGATGATCTTCCCAAACGCTCTGCCCACACTGCCTGAGCCCCTCTCCTCTTCCCCCAACAGCTGTCAGTTTTACTTCTCAATGTGCTTTCGTGGAAACATTAGTTAGTCTTAGCATCATCGCTTCAGAGCCGGCCTCCTATCTTCCTGTCTCAGGGCCTGCACAGATCTCTCCACCCCGCCTTCCTCTGTAGATCTCTGCCTTCCTGCACACTCCTGGGGAGCACTTCTGAACACCAAAATCCGTACAAAGGCATCAATAGGTTAGCTTTGTTAAGACACACCCCCGGGCTCTAATTAGCATATAGTAAGAGGCTCATGCACTGGGCACCTCCTAGTACATTACATTTAATATGATACTTCGATAAAACTTCCGATTTGACCCTCTGAACAATCAAAGAGTGTGTCTCTCTAGTTTAAAAAACCAAAACCAAAACAAATAAAACAACTATGATGGTCAAGAGAAGTAAAATAATTTTTCATGATCATGGAGTCATGAATGAGGAGTTATGAATGAGGAGGGCCATAACTCAAGTCTGCATATTAAGATACATCTTGGGTATTTTGTATAGAACTAATTGATGTTTTGGGTCCCTCCTGCAAGGAGCAAGCGCCATATAAACATATGTTTAGAGCTACTTCATGTGAGAATAATTAAACTGAAACTGCCTTTCCTAGTTCAGTCTCTTGGTCCTTAAGGGAGTTGAACCAAGCTTAAAACTGGCAGGAGTAGCATCAGAGCTTAACACACAGCAAAACCTTAATACAGGAGTGTGTAACATCAGAGCTTAACACACAGCAAAACCTTAACACAGGAGTGTGTAACATCAGAGCTTAACACACAGCAAAACCTTAACACAGGAGTGTGTAACATCAGAGCTTAACACACAGCAAACCTTTAACTAAAGCCAACACAGGAGGACTAATTACCAGACCCCCGCCCCACGCACAAGGAACCAAAGCACATTTTCTTCAGAGGACAACAAATCAAGTCAGCTCATCACAACCGAGTTTCCCCACGTGCATAGACTTAAAGTGAGTCTACCGCATATTTGCAAATACTTGGGTTGCTAGAAAGAGGACAAATGGGCAAAAAAGCTCAAGTTTAGGAAAAAGAAAAACAGACCACAACAAACCCCATGTTTCCGGCTACATAGTTATTGGACCAGCCATGTTTGGACTATCGCAACTAGTAGCTTTTATTAGCGTTAAAATTCCCAGGCATCAGGGGACAATAAAGTATTACTCCCCCTAAGATAAGAGGCAAAGGTCCTTCATCATTGCCTGGAAGGTACCCTCCTCTCTTTTGGGAATGCTCACATCTTGCTGAAGCAAGTGGCTGAGCACCAGCTCCACACGTGAACCCCACACTCTGTGCAAGCTCACAGCAACCTCAACAGCCAACATTTGCCTCCAGATTGGGAATCAAGTAAAACCTGTGATCAGAGCCTCTGACCTCTTCTATGTGGATCACAGAATTTTTTTAAAAAATGTTTCTATGATAATCTAAAACTTGCAACATCATAGATGAGGAATTGGGGGACAGAGATTGAAAGACAAAACACAAGATTGTATCACAGAGGGCTTTCTCAGCAGGATACCACAGGTTCTGTTTTTATAGTGGTTTCTCAAGACTTGATTAAGGAGAGAGAAGTATTAGCCCAGCTTTCACCTTACGTTGATATAACACCTATTGAATGCTTTCAACCAAACTAGCTCTAAACTACATTTACTAACCCATTTCTTTCTCTCCCCCCCACCCCCAAGACAGGGTTTCTCTGTAACTGTAGCTTTGGAGCCTGTCCTGGAACTAGCTTTTATAAGTTCCTGGCTGGCCCCAAAATCCCAGAGATCCGCCTGCCTCTGCCTCCCGAGTGTTGGGATTAAAGGCGTGCGCCACCGCCGCCCGGCCTAACCCATTTCTGAGTGGAGCCACCATTAAACAACAACGAAACACCTAGACCAGACACACACGGACTGCTTTGTTCTTCAAGCACCATTACCCCCGAAACCCACACACACACAGACCCTGAGGCCGCGAAGTGGCGTGAACAAGTTCCTACCAAATTTCTAAGCGGAGGGGGCAGAAGACACAAGAGACTTTCTGCTTACCAGGGCAGAGGACCAGAAAGCTGTAGACACTGACAGATGCAGAGGGATTTCATAAGACTCCTGGAGCCAACACAATATAGCTCTTTCTAGAGGGGGCTACATGGCAAACTGGATGGGTTTTCTGCCTCCACATTAGTTCCTCATCATATAAAACAGCTGAGCCTTGTTTCTCCTGCCTCAAAGCCATTATTTCCTGGATAGCAGAGACCAAGGGGGTGGGAGATTGGACAAGATTCGAGGAGGCGGAGGCGAGAAGTTCTCCAGCTGACGGCCACAGGCGGTGCTACGCATCGCATGCCATATGGTAACCACACAGGGTGAGAGGTCACCTGTGCTGAAACTGAGGCGCAGAGTAATGGCAGTCACCCTCTGGGAGTCCAGTGATGGAGCTCAGAAGGACCTGGGAGCAGCCTCCGTGAGCCTGCCATGAAAAAGCAGAGCGGGATAGCGAGGCAGGGTCTGCGGTTAACATTCCTACAGAAAGAAAAGAGCCTTTAGGGACTGGCCAGACAGGAGCTGCTTCCAGCCACCTGCCTCGAACTTCTAATTGAAAATTGCAGTTCACAGAGGCAAATATTGGAGTCAGCAGTGAACTTCCCTATTATACCATATGCCTTTTGAGCCATTTGTCACACCTGGCTAGCCTTTCACCTTCATGTCAGCCAAAGCTCAGCCCTTCAGATCAGCCTGAGTGGAAGAGAACTCATCACAGCTGCTGCGGATGGCGCCTTTGGGGATGGTGAGCATCTTGCTAACATCACCCTCAGTTCGGTCTGTATGGGAGAAGGCTCTACCTGAGGCCATGGCTTACTCTGCTCAACCAGAACCAAGAGGGGTAGCCTCCTGAATTCCCATGCCTTGACCCAAAACTGAGTGGAAAGGGCCTTGGAAGAAGTGAGACAAGCCGGGCGGGTGCTGGCACACGCCTTTAACCCCAACAGTCGGGAGGCAGAGACAGGCAGATACCTGTGAGTTCGAGGCCAGCCTGGTCTATACAGAGTGAGTTCCAGGACAGGCTCCATAGCTACTGAGAAACCCTGACTCGAAAAACCAAAATATAAATTTAAAAAGAAGTGAGATAAACTAGAGTTTATCTAGTGGAGAATTGGAGGGTGGGGGTGGAGTAGGGGGCAGAATGGAAACAGGCTATTTCTGGGATAAATGAGGCAGCCAGGAAGTTCTGGGACAGTGAAAGGCAACAACAATCTTCAGATTTTCGGGTGTTACAAAGGTCTGGTGATCCCAACAGGCTGAGGGCAGCAGCTCTCTGAAGGCGCCAACAGACACACTGAGTTCCATCAGCCTGGACTCAGTCCTGCCAGTGTGGCAAACAAGCACACGCATTCTTCTCAGGGCTGAGGCCGCACAACAGCCTCTCCACAGGGCCTGTTTGCTTAAGGAGCCCGAGGCTTTGATGTCCGGGTAGAAGTTGGGAAGTTCTGTGTAAAGAAGTAGCTCTAGTGGCAGGAGCAGAGGGAGGGGCGGACGGCGGCTCCCGGCCCTATTAATCACAAGTTTAAGAACTTTTAAGGAAATTATCGAATGGTCTGTACACAGGAATGAGAAGCAAGGAAATTATGTCAGCCTCTGCTGCGACTCCGGCCAAGGCATTTCTACTGTTTCTTTAAGACAGACTTTCATGCCTACCCTCAAAGGGGTGCTTATGGGGGAATGTTTTGAAGCAACCCAACTTAGCAACCAACATTAATAAAATCCTCTGGGCCTGCTTAGTTTCTCCCATGTACAAAGGTTATATGTGCTGTGAACATTCCAAGCATATAAAGGCAACAGTCGCTTCATACTGACAACAGCATGGGGCTAAGAGCAAAGGAAGACGACCGAGGCTAAGGACATCTGTGGGTGACAAAAGCAGGCTCGTAACTGAGTGCTAAGAATCCGCTAATACAGAGGGTATTTTTATGCACGCATGTTTGTTTCTCCTAAGTATGCGAGCTTAGCTCCATTTTAACGATTAGGAATGAGACGTGGAGGCCTAAGGAACTTAGGGAAGATAACATAATAACACAGCGAGGATGCAAAGGCAGGCCAGGCTGGTCCAGAGCCCGCCCCCTGGGCTGCAGGGCCTTCCCATGGCATGCCAAACCCTCAGAACAAGATCAGGAAGTGCAATTTTTGTAAGATGTAAGTGGTGATCTTCCGCCTTTGTTTTCTTGCCATTCTTTTTGCTGTTTCGGTAACAGCCAATATTTATTTCCACTTTCTTCCGAGTCTATTGTACTTATTGATAATACCATAAACTAGAAAAAAAAAGTATTTCTCTGCTCGCTCACATCCTATAGAGCACCAAACCATTAGGACCCCTATGTGAACAACACATGCCATCAAAATAAATACAACGCACTTGAAGCCAACTTAAAACCAAGATCAAAGAGACGATGAAAGGAAACCTAGGGAGAAACAGGGAGGCTGGGGGGAGAGGACAACCTATTGGGTTTCATGAGTTAAGAAGCCCAAGTCACCGCGGAGGCTGAGAAGCAACACTGCAAAGGCATACACTTTCCTCTGTAAATTTCTTAAGATTAAATGCTGGGGGCTGGGAATACAGTTTAGTGGTAGTGCAAGCAGTTGCCTAGTATGAGCAAGGTTTGGGATTTAACCCCCAGCAACACCCCCAGCCCATGCAATGGTACAAGTTCTTATAAGCTGAAGGAGCCAGTCCAGAGACCTGCTAAAGCTGTTAGCAGTTGGGCATTGTCACATCCGAATTACCTCTGTAACTGGGCAGCCCCTCGCCCTCCCATTTCTGGGCCTTTGGAATGCATTCCCAGACACTCATGACAGGACTGAAAAGAACACCGAGCTGTAGGAAAGGAGAACTAAGAACTTCTGTGTTGTTTGTTTGTTTGTTTGGGGGGGGGCGGGGCGGGGAGAGACTGGATCCTTTCACATTATCCAAAAAAAAAAAAAAAGAAGACTCCAAAGAACAGCTTCCCACTCCCGCAGTCTGAGAATATACAACGTCTTGACAAGAAATAGTAAGTGTTCTGTGACGCTGACGCTTTTAACTTCACCCTGTTATAACGGGTCCTCGAACACCAGATCTCTTCAATCCAGTGTAGCGTTATCATCTGCATGATAAGACGGAGACTTGGGAAACACAGGAAATGCTTCATAATTCCCAGAAGCTGAGCTTTTGAAAGCCATCTTAATGATTTCTAAGGTGAAGGCGGTTAGCAAAGGCGCCACTTAAAAGCAAAAACCAACAACAAAAAAACAGGCATTCAAATTACAGAAAGCATACTCTCCTTAAGAATCACGGAAGGGTAGTGGAAGGGACTCATTTTAAATAAAGACAGAAGGAAAAAAAAACCTAACAAGCTGTAACTAGATAAAATGAGAGAAACGCCTTTGCCTATGAACTTCAAAGAAGAGGCTTCTGAACCAGGTTTCTCTGTCTCTTCCTTTGAGGTGGGCATATTATTAATGGCAAAGTCAACCAGGGATTGTTGCGGACCTGAAGGTGGGTTGTGCAGCGAGTGGAGAATCTGGAGTGTGGGGCAAGAATGCCGGGTCCGGCTGGTGCAAGGAAGCTGTGGGCCTGGCATAATTTGCATGAAATATCAGTGTTGTAAATCCTTTCCCAACACCCCACCTAGAAAGGGAAGTCTACACAATTTTATTTTCCATTAACTAGGAAGATTTGCCAGTATTTACTCCACTCTATCTGCGCCCAGGCAGAACCCCTTAACTACCCTCAGACAGCTTGCTGCTTGGGCCGATCAGCACAGTTTTCCCCGACTGGAGAATCACGTCACGCTAACAAGTATGGATCTCAAAAGAAAGTCCAAGGGGACACCGAAGTTCCAGAGATCCTGACGGAATGTAAACAAAGACAGATCAGGTACCAACACCAGCCACCCACTCTTACCTCGGTGTACAGTTTCTCTTTGAAAAAGAAAAGGAAAGAGATAACAGAGAAAACACATTGAACTGAAAATGCCTTTCCCATGTGTGGGTTGCAACAATTGTTAATTTTAGAAAAATAGAGGAGGCAAACGCCCTGGCTGTGCTGAAACCAAGACTTTCCTAACAGTTTCTCAATGCAGCAATGTGTCAAGGTTCGGATACTTGTACCCAAAAAACAGAAGCAACACAACTTCTTGGAACATCTTGACCAAGAACAGGCTTAAGACACAATCTCTGCTGTATGCTTTATAGTTATTAAGATCCAGGAAATGAAAGAGCGGTCCTGATCAGGGTTCAACACTAGGTTAGAGGTCAGCTTTGAAGGAGTTAGGAAGATCAGAGGACCGCAGGTCACACACAGACGCCAATAGCAGTACTTCTGCAGAGTCTCATCGTGGATCCACTTACAAGGAAATATGGCACACCGGAGCCTATTTTTACAATGGGTTTGGAGTAAAGAAGTTCAGAGAGCCCAGGGTGCGTGTTAAAGAGCGGGGTGACAGGTTATAACCCCGACTCTTGTTTGGGACAGTTGGCAACTCTGTGAGGTCATCAGATGGATCTTCCGGATAATTCTGGTCGGTCCTGCAACTGCTTCTAATCTAGGTCCTAGAGGCCCTGTTGTGTTTTTGGGTTCTGCACACAGGATTTTGGTTTTTGGTTCGGGAAGCCTCTCAAGGTCATTTTGGGTCAGGTCAGAGGATTCTGCGCTTGCATCCTGAGAAAACATCTTGAACCGTTTTTTGAGGAGTAGCAGAGATGTCATTTTATGGCTGGGTTTCAATGTCATCGTCATTTACATGCGCGTTCCTTTAACTATGGAAACACAAGCCGTGACCTAACAACTGCTGTGGGATTTCTGGACGCCAACCTTGCCACCCCCGAAAGTACCGACCTAGAAGAGGGGCACACCTCTGCTTCTGGGTAGCCCAACTTCTTCTGCAATCACTCAAGGGGTAATTATGCCTCCAGCTTCCTGGTAGGTAACAGCGTTGGTGAACCCAATGTTCTTGATTCGGGGTGGGGGCTGGGGGCAAACGGGGCTGACCAGGAGATTCTGACAACTTAAGAAGCAGAAGCAAAGAATGCGACGAGTGAAAGTCTCGGATTGCCTTGGCTGTGACGACACACAGCCCGGCGGGCCGCAGCCACCCCGACCCGCGCCGCCCCCGCGCCCAGTCGCCCTCCGCAGCCGGGGTCTCGCGCCAGCCTCTTAGCGTGCAGCAGGGAGCGGGGGAGGCCGCCGGGGGGCCGCAGACCGGGAGGGGCGGCCCCACTGTGGGGGGGTCTCCCGGGCCCCGCGCGCTCACCTGGTGCGTGTTGTTGGTCAGCTTGGCGACGAAGTCCGGGAGATGGCCGCAGCCCTGGTCCTCGGCGGGCGCGCCGCGGCGCCAACGGCCAGCGCGGGGGACGGGGCCCCCGGGCGCGGCGGCGCGCAGCCCCCAGCTCACCCCGACCGGCCCGGCCCAGCGCAGCGGAGGCGGCGCGGGCGGCGGCGGTGCGTCCAGCCGGTCCTGGCCGACGGCGGCCGACGGCAGCAGCTGCAGGAGCAGGAGGAGGCCGAGGGGCCAGCGCGAGAGGCCGTCCGCAGCTCCCCGGGGCCGCTCCATCGCCGCCGAATGCAGACGCCGCTGACACCTGCCACCCGGCGCGCCCGCCCACCCCCGCCGGCGCTGCGCCACACCCCCGAGCCCGGCCCGGCGCTGCTTGGATACGCGCAGCCGGGCCTCTCCGCCCCCATAGGCTGGCCGCCTGTCCTTCTTCACCGGCCCACTCCTCATTGGCTCGCGTCGCCTCCGGCTTCGGGGGTCCTGGATTCGGATGCCAAGATGCGGGACTGATTGGCTGGAACGTGGCAGGGACGGCTGAGGTCATTCCCCACCGTCGCTCGGCGTCTGCGGGCTGGGGGCCCCGGAGTTGGCCTGGGGGCTCCCCCCCCCCCCCCCCGGCTCGGCCCCCGAGTTCGCAGCGCCTCCCGAGACCCTCGGGTTAGGATTGAGTCACGCTGCCTTCTCTCCCGGCCCCCGCCCCCTGAAATGCTCCTCCAAATCCCGTCGAGGGAAACTGCGTCTGAAAAAGTCAGGGAATTCCTGAACTCCTCTCAGCTGGAAAAGGGGCTCCGACGTAAACTGGTGCACCAGGATTTTAACCCGGCCTTCTGGCTCGCCCATTGTCTGCTGAAGGAGCCAAGAAGGTGAATACGAAAATCCTATGGAGGCAAATGAACATCATTACACACCGTGACTCATGCAAGCCGCAAAAGTCTTTCCAACACGTTTGGCCTCAGTCACCTTCCTCATCTGCGTGGAGGTAGTCCAGAAACGGAATTACTTATTACTTATTGGCTTCCCTGGACTTGGAAATGTAGGTAACTTTGCCATCAAGTGTAGGTAAACGGGAAGAGAGTTGCCTAAAGGCCACTATATATATGGTCATTTCAGTACAGGCACATTGTGATTTTAGTTAAAATAAAATACCCTTAATCCTTCAGTGAGTGCATCACACCAGTTCCTTCTCAGAATATGATGCCTCCTAAATTAGTACCCGACCTCCAGTAAATAAACCCTCCACTGTTCCCCACGCCGCAGAAGCTGAGCACACAGCTTCCAGAACAAGCACTGCTGGTAAAACCAGTTCTAAACCCTTAGCTTCACCTCTTCCCAACGTCTCAAGCTGTTTAGTAGGAACACACAAAGCCAGACAAAAAGATACAAAGTGCAAAATCTACACCAGAAAAGAAGCAAACGGGAAGTTACTTTTAACTTTAAAGAAACAGTAAATCCAAATGAGAGTTTTGCTGTACAGAGAAATGGTACCACCCAACTCCAGCATGTCCTTCAAAGTACTGGTTTGTTTTTTGCAAACAAAACTATTTACATTATTTAGGGTTTTTTCCTTCCCCCCAAACCACAGTAAGAAATGAAATGTGAAGCCTTTGAATGCTGAGCAGGATGGTAAATCAACAGAAAAAGTCCTCCAGCTTCTGAGCTACAGAACAAGATGAAAAATGAATCTTTCTGTAAATATAAACGTCACATTATTTTTTAAAGTACGGCTTATGTTTAATTCGTGCCAACTATGGATTAGGTCACAAGGCAGCCTGTTCCAGTAGCATGTGATCAGTTACAGAGGGGAGAAAAGGGGCTACAAAGGAATATTTCTTTGTTTGGGTGACGAAGATGAATGGTCTATTGTCTTACTATGGGGAAAGAAGAAAGCTAACTCAACAGTGCCACCTGCTGGAGAAACTACCAAATCCATCTTTCAGCTATTTGGTACAATTGTTTAGGTTTTTGTTTGTCGGTTTATTGGAGGAGGGACTGTGTCTTGTTTTGAAAACCAAGGTGGCTTCAAATCTTTGATTCTCCTTCCTCAGCCTCTTACATTGTGGGACTTCAGGCATGTGCTACGTACCACTCTTTGATCAACCTTCATTTTTTTTAATATGTTGCTTTTAGTTATGTACCTAACAGCGTGCTGGATTTCCTCAAACTGTTGACGTGTAACTTACCCATGCACTGAATTTTTTTATTATTATTTTGCAACAAGGGGATTAAACTCAGGATCTTGCCCATATTGGGCAAGTGCTCCACCTCTGAGGTAGAAAATACTACAGATGAGATCTTTCTTTCCCTTCATGTATGTCTATGAGTGTTGGATCCCCTGGAACTGGAGTTACAGATAGTTGTGAGCTGCTATGTGGGTGCTGAGAATTGAACCCAGATCCTCTGGAAGAGCAGTCAGTGCTTTAAACACTGAGCCATCTCTCCAGCTCTGAGATCTTCCTTTATTCCCAGAAGTATGTAAATTTTACAAACATGTAAAGTTCCCCAACACCCGCATGGCAGTTCATACCCATCCAGGGTTTGGAATTAAAAACTATGCTTTTCCCAAATATATTTGTAGCAAAAGTATTAACAGGCAATTATCACACCATTCCCTTCCACAGTAAGGGCATTTCTTGGAGACAAGTGACCTTAACGTTAAGAAAATGAAATGTCTTTCTCTTTAAACAATGCAGAGTGTTACAGCTGCTATGGCATTTATGCTTAGTTACAAAGTGCAGACACGCTGCCTTGGGAATGGAAGAACTGTAAACTGGGAGAGCTACGGTTTTCCCTTAGCTTCTTTTCCTCTGTATACTTACAATTGATACATCTCACCTCTTCAAAACAACACATCCGTTTCCACTTCTGCATTAATCTGGAGTGTTAAAAAGGAATTGCTGGGACTGGAGCAATGGCTCAGCAGTTAAGACCACTTGCTGCTCTTGCTGAAGACCCAGGCTTAGATCTCAGCACCCACATAGTAGCTCACAACCACCTGGATCTCCAGTTCCAGGGGATCCAATGCCCTCTCACAAGACTCAGGCTCACGTGTGCACGCGCACACACATGAAAGGGGATTACTGTCTCTTTTCCCACGAGATGTAATTTTCGTAGACCGTATGGAGACCACAGATGGCATTTTCACAGCTATATTGCCAGTGCATTACTTAACACACAGCAGACAGCTTCCTCAAAAATTTCTTAAATGACTAAGTTGAGGGGCTGGAGAGACGGCTCAGCAGTTAAGACAACTGGCTGCTCTTCCAGAGGACCCGAGTTCAACTTCCAGCACCCTGTTCCAGTTCCAGGGGAGCTAACACCTTCACATACAATTAATTTAATTATTTTTAAAAATCAAAAAATGACTAAGTTGATACAGGACTTTAAAAAATATTCTTTATTAATTGAATTGATTCATTTAACATCCATACTGCAGTATCCCCCTCCTCTCCTATTCCCTCACCCCACCTTCCTTCTGATACAGGATTTTTAATGTAGAAGTACTACAACTTAATACACCAGTGGCCAGGGGCTAACCGAATCTCACATCATACTTTATAACAGGATTAACATCAATAGAAATCTGTGGAAGTTGATAATAAGCCTACGCTCTCTACTTTTATTGTGTGTATTGTGTGTGGCACAACTTCCTCCTTCTGTGAACTGCAGTTTTCAACGTACATCAGCACAAGCTACTTTGCACTACACTGTGGATTTTGCATGAATTCAGCTACCCAAATAGTTACTATTTAACATCAAATAGTTCTAATGAAGCAGTACACAAAGTCCCAGCAAATAATTCTTAAGCTATCAATAAACAGCAATTCTTTACAACCCTCAAGTTGTCATATGTCAGATAGTGCAAGCACATCTCCAACTGTCTGATAGTCAAGACCTGGTGATCTGAAACCTTAAAAATCTTAGATCATGTCCCAGCAGGTTTTTTTTATTGTTTCTTTAAAACAATTTTACATTTTTGTTTTCGAGACAGGGTTTCTCTGTGCAGTCCAGGCTGTCCTGGAACTCACTCTGTACACCAGGCTGGCCTTGAACTCACAACTTTAAAAATGTGTATGGATGTTTTGTCTACATGTCTGTGCACCACATGTATGCCTGGTGTCTGAGGAAGCCAGAAAACGGTACTGGAGCCCCTGGAACTGGAGTTATAGATGATTGTAAGCTGCCGTGTGGGTCCTCTGGGAGAGCAGATAGAGATGCTAACCACCAAGTATCTCTCCAGCCCTCCAACAGTTCCATCTCCTATGTCCACTGACATAGCCTTAGGCTCTTCATCTGTCAGCAGTGTTCCTATGGCCATTTCTGAAGCTTGAATGGAATGCCTGTTAATCTTAACCAATCATAGGAGAGCAGCTCCTTAGAGTTCAGAGTCCAGCAGAAACTACTTCTTAATTTTTTACGGTTCTTTTATACAGCTTAGTATATAACTCTCATTGCTACTGAGGGGAAAGCCATTCCTTTGTTTTTTCATAGTTCTTAACTTCATAAAAGGGTACCCTTCCCACAAGGTCCATCAAGATATACAAAGAGGGATAGCCTTAGGGATGACTTATCCCAACTCATCAATATTTTGCGGTGGCCCCAGGACAGTCTTTTAATGGTCAATGAGCAGTGTCTTTTATAAAGGAAACAACAGAAGTGTTTCCTTAAGAGTGACTCAGACTAAAATGGATTTACAGTGGTATTAACACCTACTAACCACAGGAGGTGCTGGACTAGTCTGAATTCATCTCTAGCACCAAAGGCAAGAGCTGAGTGTTGCAAAGAACCACTACAATAATTTTAGAACAGACATGCTCACAGAATAGGAGTATTAATCACTATCCTTTTTGCCTACCAACATAAGCATTTAAAATTATAAGAGCACAGACGATGAACAAATATTTTAAAATTCTTTTATTTCAGAATTGCTGTAATGTACAGACATCATAAAAAAACACACATACTGGATATTTTCCATGACATAAGAGCTGGAAATAAAGTTTAAGGGCAATTAGGAGAACTGAAATTGTCCCACAGATGTCTGAGGCTAGCTCCTCCTTAAATGTCCTTGATCACCTCCTCCAGTTCTTCCTTTGTGAACATGTGGAAATTTTGACCAGGCTGCACCGTGGCTAGCTGCGGAGAAATAGAAAGGGGTTAGTAAGTAAGCTGAGTCGGGCTTCTTGCTGATGGCCCTAGCTTGGTCAGAAGTGTTGGTGAGGCAGCTGTTTATTAGGAACTAAGGGATCTGCTGTCCTGGGGTATCCTTTACAGGCAGCAGGTCCCTAAAATAACTCTGACTCCCAAATAAAAATTCTCATTGACCAATTTTTCTATTTTGAGGTTAATCCACCACATAACAGTTATGCAAACTGACATTACTGTTACCTCTTAAAGTTACTTCAGTAAGCATTACAAAAGCAAAAACAGCATAGTACACAGAGCCGGGCCCTGCAGTGGTGGCACACACCTTTAATCCCAGCACTCAGGAGGCACAAGCAGGCAGATCTCTGAGTTTGAGGCCAGCCTGGTTTACAGAGTGAGTTCCAACACAGCCAGGGCTACATAGGGAAACTCTGTCTCAAAGCACACTTCCCCCCTCAAAAAAAAAAAAAAAAAAGCAAACGAAAAACAAAACACAGAGCTAGTACATTTGCTTTCAGCTAGATTCCTTTAGGGATAAATAACATTTGTGTGTGTGTGTGTGTGTGTGTGTGTGTGTGTGTGTGTGTATGTATATATATATAGGGGGTATTTTTCATTATATATGAATATATAATTGTGTTTTTAAAAAAGATTTCCTTAATGTATTTTATGCGCATGAGTGCTCTGTCTGCAGGCATGACTGCAAGCCGGAAGAGGACATCGGATCCCATTATAGATGAATGTGAGCTGGAAATTTAACTCAGGACCTTTGGAGGAGCAGTCAGTGCTCTTAACTGCTGAGTCATCTCTCTAGCCCCTAGGAGTGTCTTTAAAGTCCGGCCCAGCCCACAAAGATAGCTCAGGAAGTGAAGACACCTGTCACCCAAGTCTGACTGCCTGAGTCTGATCCTCAGATCCCGCTGTGGAAGGACAGACTGACTCTTTAAAAATTTTTCTCTAAGCTCATACAAATACCGTAGTATGTATGTATGCCTGCCCTTACACACACTACACAGAAAATAAAGCACGTGTACTCATGCATGCGTGCGCGTGTGCACAAACACACACTTGAACGTAAAAATCAAACTTAGGGTCCAGCATGCCCTAGGCAAGCGTCCTAACACTGGGCTATATTCCCAGCCCCCAAAAAATATACTTAAGGCACATTTGTAAACTTCCAAAATGAACTTGTGTGATATTGGATTACTTGTCCAGCCTGTGTCTTCTTTATTTCCTCACCTGTAAAATGGAAACACTAAAAATCCATAGAGCAGCAGTGAAGATTAAATGTTAATCCATGCAAAGTATTTAGGATGTTAAAAAGGACCAAACAATTGTTAGCAATGATTCTTTGTTAAGATATTTTCTCTACAGCTGTCTCTGTGGCAAAGATGGTTTTGTTTAAGGGGAGAATGAAGAGCATCCAGCAGCACTGCAAGAGGAAATCATTTTGGGTACCAGTAAACCCGCAACTGGCAGTGCAGACCAACACCTCCAACCAAAAGAAACACTACATTAAAGATTGAAGAGACAGCATAGAACCCCACGATGGGGGCAACCCTGACAAACAGGTGTTAGTTCACATCGGTCTCAGATGGCTAAAGATTTATTTGGTTTTTCAAGTTTACGCCAATGTGTGTGGGCCTGCATGACTTTATGGGCACGTGTGGAAGCCAGAGCAGGTGTCAGGTCACCTAAAGCTGGCATTACAGGCAGCTGTGTGCCATCCCATATGGGTTCTGGGAAACTAAGTGCTCTTAACTGGGCCCTTGTGCTTGTTTTAAATGTCATCTTTTCCATACCGTCTTTTTACATTTTAAAACTGTACACAGTGTATGTTGTACGTGTGAACATGTGTGTTCACATGCTAGTACATGTGTACATGGAGACCAGAGGACAAACTTGGCTGTTGTTCCTTGGGTGCTGTCTACCTTGTTTTGTTCAGATCCGAACTCTACTTGCCTGGGAATTCACCAAGTAAGCTGGCTGACTGATGAGCCCCAGGGAGTCGCCTATCTTTGTCTCCTAAACATTGAGATTACAAGCACATACCATCATGCCTGGCATTTTTACATGGATTCTGAAGATCAAACTCAGATCTCTGTAAGCATTGTACTGACTAAACTATCTCCCAACCCCAGTCTACAGCATTTAGAAATAGGATTAATTAAAAGTTAGCAGATAAAACTAGCACAGTCTAGTTCTATCGTTATTATTCTTTTTAAATAAGTAAAATTCAGAAATGGGGGGAAGACATCTAACAATCTGATCTGGGAAAAGATGAAAATAAATGCCTTCATCACAAAGCCTGTCTAGTAGATTCTTCCAAAAGATATATCCAATTACAGAAATGTCTGAAGAACTTCAATTATATTTTACTAATACATATTAAGCAATGTATTCTAGTCCAGACAGCCTATAAATGAGTTCTATTATTAAGGTACTATAACTATAACTAGAATTCCCACTTCTCTTAAGGTATCTTTACTTCTGCAATATCAGTGAGAACAGAGATGAAGTATCAGTAAAAGGAATCAAGACTACAGGATGGTTCTGTGAGGTCACTCATGTCCCAGGGGTAATCCTCCCAAAAGCTTACAGGAGCTAAAAACAGAAACTTGGCAAACTCTGAATAAAAAGATCCTATAGAACCAGGAGGGAAATGAAAACTAACAGGTTTTGAGCCCTGCACTGCCTTCAGGAAGTTACTCATCACTAGGCAAGTAAAAATAACCCATATAATTCACATAATGATATGCATTTACATAATGAATAAGACGTTTTATTATTTCACTCTACTCTTATAAAACCTCCATGAGGAATGTGCACAGATGTCTTCTCTCTTTATCAATAATCCATGTATATACTAGAGGTGCTAGCAAGCAGGACTTGAGCTAAAAGTCCTGCTCCTCACTTCCTAAGGACACCAGACGCTCTCAGTGTCACCCGACATTAGAACAGTGCTGAGTGTTTGGAAAGGAAGGCCCAGAGGTTCAGGGAGGAGTCAAGGAAGAGGACACTTTTGAGTTGTGTATTAACTGGACAATGAAGGAGAGGAAGTACAGGCTGGATGTACAAATGCATACAAACATGAATACAATATTTGCAAAACGAGGTAATTCTGTAAGGACAGGTGGAATGGAGGATGAGATGAAGAGGATACTGGCTCACATCTCATGCAGAGTTATAGTACAGCAGTTTAAAAATCTAGAACCTTAGCTGTGGTGGAACACACCTATATAAACTCAGCACTAGGTTGAGTCAGGTGACTCAGTGGCTGAGTATAGCCTGAACTATACAGAGAATTCCAGGACAGCCTGACCCACCTAGTAAGACCCTATTAAAAACAAAACAAAAAATTTAGAACTAAAAAAAAAAAAGACCTGGGTACAAATCTCAACATAATCATACAGCAGTCATTAAGTAGGCAAAGCTCCAGACTCTGGGAGGGTCTAGAGTGCCTCACTAAGGCATTAGAGACTAGGAGAGGAGGTCAAAGTCTTCTAGGCTTCTGCTGTGAATGATAAGTATACTGGCTGTTCTTATCAACCAGGATGAGAAATATTGGAAGGGGAAACAGTTTTTCTGGAAAGATAATGTTTAATTTAGGACTGTTGAGCAGGGTGACAGCATTAGATGGTCAGCTGAGAGTTCTAGAGCTGTCAGGAAATACTGACAAGCAGGAGTTACCACAGCAAGGGGCAGTCTTGAGAACTAAAAAGCGGAAATAAATGATAATGACTAAGGAATGAGTAAGGAGACATAAGATACTGAATACAGCTTCTGTTTGGAAAAATAGACTTAGCAATACAGTTATAAAACAGGCTCAAGGAATATCCCACAGCAGTAAAATCTAAGTCAACTGACAAGCCAGGTGCATGTCAATAAGCTGAGTCAAAGTACCCCACTTGTATGAAATTCTACAATGCAATACAAACCTACAGTTCTAAGAGACTACAATGGGGCTAGAGGGAACTTGGAAGAGGAGGATAAAAATGTTTGTATTGACCATGGTGGCAGATACTGAGTTATAGTTGTCAAAGGTCAATGAATTCCATACCTAAATGGGTTGATGTTACTGTGTATAACTTACACAGAAAAGTTGATTTCTTTAAAAGACAGGACACACATTAAGTGGAAGATGTTTTTGTTGTTTTTAGAGACAGGGTGTCACTATTGTTCTGTCCTACACAGACTGGACTGGTCTGGACTCCTGCATCATTCCTGTTTCTGCCCCAAGTACTGGGATTACAGGTATATACCACCATGTCCCACTTGTCTGTTTTGCTGAGATAGTCTTGTTATGTGGCCCAGGTTAGCTGGGAACTCAAGCATTGTCTCCAAAGGCTGAAGTTACAGGTGCGTGCTACCACCTTTTTCTTTAAATTTGTCTTTTCTCAGAAGGAGCATCTTGTAGAAGGGATGGATACAAGTGCCAACTGAAAACCTGACCAAGAGGGAAGAAAGGCTTGAGAGCTGTACCTCTCACATGGCTGGGGTTACTTCGGCCATCAGAATGGGAGGAGCATTTGAAGCTCTAAGTCTTGGGCCTCTTTTCCAAAGACTCTCAGGCTGAGAGCTGCAGCGGAAGAGCAAGGAGACTGAGAGTTGGAGGTCACTGTGCTCACTGAGCCCAGACACCATACTGACGGAACTAGGAGTATCTCTGTAGTGAAACTTGAACCAATCAAGTCCGAGAGCCTTGACTGAAACCAAGACTACATATGAATTTGCTGAGGTGCCGAGACTCACTCCTCCAGGACCAGAGACTATCAGAAAGGGCTGACATCTCCCCGAAGGGTCAACATCATCAGTAGTTATTGTGCCACACATCTCTGAGACTGCCGAGAGGAATAATTTAAAAATGTCTGTTAAGGTAAAAGTTGGGGTTGGAGAGACTAAGAGCGCTGACTGTTCTTCCAGAGGATCCGGGTTTAATGCCCAGCACTCACATAGCAGCTCATAACTGTCTGCAACTCCAGTTCCAGGAGATCTGATACCTTCACACCAATGCACACAAAATAAATCAGTGAAAATAATTTAAAAAAAAAAAAGTGAAAGTCACCAAGGAACCCTACAGCAGTAAAGAGACTACTGACACCACCAGGCGAACTTCAGAACCAGTGCTGAATCAATGAAGGCACAAAGCAGCACATGTTATACAATTCCACTTACATGAGATTCTAGGGTGTAACTTCAGGGCATTTCCCACTGGAAACACAGTAAAGCTCCTTTCTACTTCTGCTCAAAGATAAGCCAGGTCCCTACAATTCCTTGGGACTCTGCTTTCTAGTACCCATCTTTGCCCCTTTTGTGGCAGCCTCTGAAACCAACAAGATGCCAGGACTCTCCATACTTGCCTTTAGCTAACCAATCTTCCACCAGGGATTAATCCCACCACTCCACCCAGACACCCTGGTTGGTGCTGGTTTGATTTAATACTGACTTGTGATTTATAGCATCAGATATAATAGTGCTTTTCAAACTTCTTTAAAAACAGAAATAGCCCCATATTATATGTTCTTTATCTCGGGATAACCTCTCCTCTAGCCTGAGCCAGTACTTAAGCTTAGTCCAGCATTTCCCCCATCCTTCCTATCTGTAATGTCTTGTTCTTCAACAGCTCCCATTCTCCTTCATCCCACTCGGCAAATGACCTAACAATTCCTAGGCAAATACAGGATGTCTCTCCCTGTTTACTTCCAAGCCGACACGTGTACTCATCATTGCCTCCTTTTCTTTTTTCTTTTTTTTTTTTTTTTTGGTTTTTCGAGACAGGGTTTCTCTGTGGTTTTGGAGCCTGTCCTGGAACTAGCTCTTGTAGACCAGGCTGGTCTCAAACTCACAGAGATCCGCCTGCCTCTGCCTCCCGAGTGCTGGGATTAAAGGCGTGCGCCACCACCGCCCGGCCCTCCTTTTCTCCTGTCTACTGTGAACGTCCTAAGTAAGAACATACAGAACTTGACCTGTGGTCCCCAGTCTTGATTATTTGTCACCCCTCTATTCCACAACCCAGCAAAAGGAAAAAAGAAAAAAGAATTCCTGCTTGAGTTTTACTTTTTACAATGCTGAGGAGAGAACACTGTGTTAGGCAAGCACTCTACTGCTGAGTTGCACCCATGGCCCCAACCCTTTGATCTACTGCATATGCTATAATTCTCTTTCCTGGGATATATTTTGCCTCCCTCCTCCAGGATGCTTTCCTACTCTCATCACATGTTACAGAGAAATCTGTTCTTACAGCATTCAGAAGTTCCACCCACACCCTAATTATCTGCGTAGCCCTTATACTGCACAGCACACTGCTTAGCTAGGGATTGGATTTCCTATATTCTTTGCCTGCATCCGGCATACTACCTAAAACAAAGCTGGGGTCCCATATATTGGGGTCTCAAGAACAACGCTGAATTAATTTTATTTTTTGAAACACTGTTATCTGTGCTATTTTCACCTTTTTACAGTTTTCTCTACATTAATTTTTTTCTTGTTTCTTCAATGCTGCTTTTTGCTAATGTTAATCGGCCATAAGAAAGAACCCTGTTTTTCCTTCACTCTTAAATTCACTGCACTCTGGATCCCAGCGTGACCTCATTAATGCTGATTATTACTCAAATGCTATCAATGACCTAAAAGCAGTGCATGCAGAATGATTTCCTTGATCTACCCAGTCTTCACCAGTGGGAGCGATAGCACTGTCAAGTCACAGAAGAGCAGGAAAGTACCTCTATGTTCGTGGCGTTCAGCTTCTCCTCCATTACTTGTTTGAGAATGATGAGCGAAGACTTGATGGCTTCTTTCAGTGTCATAGACTTAAACAGAGTGAGATGAGCTGTTAGTGAACACATCCCTTTCTTCAGCCCTCTCCCCTCCTCGGAAGAAGCGGCTTCGCCAATATTAATAAACTTTACATCATATTATACATTATATAATAATATAAATATTCAAGTATATGACAAGTAGAATATACTGATTCATAAGAAAAATGTCTTACTTTGCGCTGCTAACTCCCACATAGCAAATGATCATTGAGAAAGAGAGAAAGGCCACACATCTCTAGTGTATACTTGAATTCCTTGATTTAGAAAATAACATAACCTGGGCAATATTCTAACAATGCCCAATTCACCTAAAAAGGCAATCCAATGATTCAGAAAATCCAGTTTTCATTTTATTTTACCTGTCTTTGGGTTCCTATTGCTGTGATAAACACCATGACCAAAAGCAACTTAGGAAGGAAAGGGTTTGTTTCCCCTTAGAGCTCTCAGGTCCCACTTTATGACTGAGGGAAGTCAAGGCAGGGAAAGAAGCAAAGGCTGTGGAGGAGTGCTGTTTACTGCTTCTTCCTCCTGCCTTGTTCTGTTTGCTTTCTATGGATTTTTTTTGTTTGTTTGTTTGTTTTTGTTTTGTTTTTCAAGACAGGATTTCTCTGTAGCTTTGGAGCCTGTAGTGGAACTAGCTCTTGGAGACCAGGCTGGTCTTGAACTCACAGAGATCCACCTGCCTCTGCCTCCCAAGTGCTGGGATTAAAGGTGTATGCTACCACCGCCTGTCAGTTTGATTTTTTTATAGACCCCAGAAACACCTGCAGAGATGGCACTAACCACTGTGAGCTGGACCCACCCACACCAATCATTACATCAAGAAAATGTCCTACAGAATTGCCTACAGGCCAATCTGATGAGGTATTCTCTCAACTGAATTTCCGCTTCCCACATGGCTCTAACTTGTGTCAGGTTGATACACATAAAGTTAAATGAATAAATAAGAGGCACCAACTAGGACACCGACCACACCTCATGTCCTCCACATCCAACATCTGTATTACCGCCAATGGCACTTATTGTGCTTTGTTTTGCAGCACTGAGCTGATACTGCAGGTCTGTGGCAACCCTATGGTGAACAAGTTTATTGGGGACATTTCTCTAAAAGCATAAGATTACTTTGTGTCTCTGTGCTATTTCTGACTAATTGTCACAATAGTTTGAACTTCAATTTTTTGTTTGTTTGCTTTTTTGAGACAGGGTCTCTGTGTAGCCCTGGTTGTTCTGAAACTCCCTCTGTAGACCAAGCTGGCCTCAAACTCAGAGATCCACCTGCCTCTGCATGCTGGAATTAAAGGCGTACACCTCCACCACCTGGCTTAACTTCAATATTATCTATCACCCTTCCCCCCTCTTTTGTGTGTTAATGTTCATGTGTGTGCAGAGTCATGGGAGGCAGGGTTGAACGTGCATGCATGTGGATGGAGGTCGGAAGACAACCTTAGATATTATTCTTCAGATACCTTTAAAAGTGGTTGAAACCAATCTCTCACTGGCCTGGAATTCTCTAGAATGCTAGGCTGCCTAGCAAGTGACCCCCAGTGATCCACCTGTCTTTGCCTCCGGAGCATTGGGAATACAAGCCTGTGCTACAGGATCTGGCTGTCCTCCCCCTTTTAATGACATGTGTCTCTGTGTGGGTATACACACGAGAGCAGGGGCCCACAGAAAGGGTGCCAGATCCCCTGGAGCTGGAGTTACAGGGAGCTGTGAGTCACCTGTCCAGTCCCCTGTAAGAGCAGTGTGTTCTCTAACCACTGACACGTCTCTCCAGCATTGCTGGCTTTTATTAATGAGGATTCTGGGTACCATGCTTACAAAAGAAGCACTTTACTAAGGAATATAGCAAGTCACCTTTGATACTGTTGCTGTAACTGCTCTGGGGTGCCACCAGCCTCACAGGCAATGCTAACGCTAACAAATGTCGCAGCTGTCTGACGGCGCTACAGTCCATCTACTCTGGGGCTTCTCTATATTCCAAGACACAATAACACTAAAATGAGGTCAATTCATAACTGTAATGACTTCCAAGGATACCAGTAAAGGGAAGAGACACATGCCCTTTTTTAAATCAAAAACTCACAGTGGTAAAGCTTAGAGTTGATCAAAGTTTGAGTTGGGCTGAAAGCTAGCCCTCTTGTGCTTAACAGGTAAGCAAGCTAGGAAGGGAAAGGAAAAGCCCTCTTTAAAAATTATTTTATTTGTGTGTGTAGGTACCCATGGGAGTCAGAAAAGGATGTTAGATCCCTTAGAGCTGGTGTTACTGGCATTTGTGAGCCACCAAATGTAGGTACTGGGATCTGATAGAGCAGTAAGTACTCTTAACTGCTGAGCGCCATCTCTCTAGGCCCAAGAGGAAATTCAAAGTGCTACTCCAGTGAACATGTGACTGGTAAGCAGAACAGTCTGGGTATGGTGGTGCACGCCCTTAATCCCAATACTCAGGAGGCAGAGGCAGGTGGCTCTTTGCAGAGCTTGAGGCCATACTGGACTACTCGAGTTCCAGGCCAGCTCCCACAATGGTTACACAGTAAGACCCTGTCAAAGAGAAAAGAAAGAGAAATTAAGATGGGCTGGAGAGACAGCTTAGTGATTAGGAGCATTTATTGCTTTTACAGCAGCCCTGGGCTCACTTCCCAGCACCCACATGATGGCTCACAATCATGTACAACTCTAGTCCTATGGGACATGACACCTTTTTCTGACCTCCAAGGGTACTGCATGTAAGTGGTACACAGACATACAGGTAAGACGATACACACAAAATAAAATCTTAGAGTAGGGGCTAGAAAGTTGGCTCAGAGATTAAGAGCACTGGCTGCTCTTTTAAAGGTTCTGAATTCAATTCCCAGAACCCGCATGGTGGCTCACAGCCATCTATAATGTGATCTGATTCCCTCTTCTAGTATGTAGGCAAACATGCAGACAGAATACTGTATACATAATAAATAAATCTTTAAAAGAAAAAAGGAAGAAAGAAGAAAAGTCAAACAGCTTTTTAAGAGCTGGTATGAAGTTTTAGTGACTGAACAATCAAACCAGTTACAACATTCCTTTAGACCAAAGACTACTTCCACAGCAAAGCTCTAACTTCTTCATCTCAACAAAAGCTGAGGTGAGGAAGCTGGAGAAAAGCTAGAAGCCAGCAGAGGTTGGTTCATGTGGCTTAAGAAAAGCCGGCCTTTGGCCAAGAGTAGGTGGTGCACACCTTTAATCCCAGTGCTCAGGAGGCAGACACAGGCGGATCTCTGGGAGTTCTCGTAACAGCAGATAAATCAAGTGACATCCAGGCTGCAGGGCTTTCGTTTCTAGTATCAGGGACTGAGCTCACAGCCTCATACATGCTGGACAAGTGTTCTCCCAAGGAGCTGTCTTCCCGGCCCCCTCTCCCCTCCCTTTTTATATTACATATGCTTAGCTGATGAAGCACAACAACAGCCTGAGCACTGATCCCAGTTTGGAAAGAAAATTCTGTGGGGAGACACTATTACACACCATCATATGCTACAGCAAATCTTTCATGAAGGTAACAGTTAATTGATGCCATAAACTCTCTTGTATCCCTTAAGAAAGTGTCACGGTCACCCCAACCTCAGCGCCATGGGAAAAGAATTAAAATAAAAAATAAAATAAAAAGTCTCTGCTAAAGGCTCAGATGACTATTATCATTTTTAGTAATAAAAAATTGTGGTTAAACTATGAAATCTTTCAAAGACATAATGGTACTGCACAGTGGTGGTTTAAATGAGACACGCTACCAATGGGCTTTAGTATTTGAGTACTTGGTCTCCAGTTGGTGGTACTATTTGGGGAGGTTTAGGTAAATATTTGCTGGAGCAAGTATTCACTGGGGGCAGTCTTTGAGAGCTTAAAGCCTCACCCTGATTCCAGTTTCCTCTCCCTGCCTCATGCATTAAGGATGTGAGTTCTTAACTTCCTGTTCCTGCTGCTATGCCTCTCCATCACGATGGACTCTTATCCCTCTGGAATTAAGCCCAAATAAATTCTTCCCTCTATAAATCGCCATAGTCATAATGTTCTACATAGCAACGGAAAAGTAACAAAATCAGAGAATACAGTATAATGTAGCCCTAACTTTTGTAATAGACTCATCTTATACCAAACCCAAAAATACCTTTTAAGCATCCCTACATCAGGTGTTGATGTGAGCAGATATCCTTATGAGAGCCACCCGGGGATATGCATGGTGGCCTTCAACCATATTCATGAGTCACAAAACCCCAAGCCTTCCCATTCCAGAAAGAAAAGTACCAGGTGCTCACTTGTCTTAATATCCACACTAGGCATTATCAACTGCTAAATGCAGCTGTGGAGATAGAGGACAACACTGCCTGGTCTACACAGCGAACACCAGGACAACCGGGACGACAGAGAGATCCTGTCTCCAAAACTAAAAAACTCAGTGGCTTCACTTCCAGCACAGACTCACAACAACTGGAAAGACAAGCTGTATTAATTTCACTCAAGAAAAGTACAAGAAAGAGACAAAACAACACCGGTAAATGCAGTTGCAAATGAGGAAAAAGATTAACAAGTATGATCGTTTTGCTAGAAAATTAGTGTTTGATGTCTTGCTTTAGGTTGTGAATCCAAGGTGACTGTCAAAACTTACAACAAAACTCTTCAGGCATATAGTTTTAATTACAGAGACGTTATAAGATTACAGAGACTTATAAAATGACAGTGAAATTTATAACAACGGTTGATTACCTTGTGGTAAACTTCTTGCAAGGAGCTCTGGGCACCTTCTGAAGCAGAGCCGATTGCTCGAGCATCACACTGTACAAAGGTCCCAGATGGGTCCATATGGAATCTGAAAAAGACAACAATACTTTAGAGGGAAGCATTTCATGCCACAAATGCCTCAATGAAAGAAGTCTGAGCGTTTCACCCTGCAGCCAGGACACACTGCTCAAGTACTGAGGCATAGTTCCTAAAACTTTTTGTTTTGAGAAAATAGTTCTTTTTAAAGGTCCTTACTACTGATATATGCATCTGCACACACAGAAATGCCACAATGAGACCCACTTTGTGTGCTAATCAAAAAATTCACTTAAAATAGTATTTTATTTTAAAAAAGAAGAAAATGTTAAGAAAATCTCTAGCAACTCAATGGACCACATTACAGCCTTTACAGGAGTCTTTGTGTTGGTTTTTGCTTTGTTTCTTTGTTTTGGGGTTTTCTTTTACATTTTGTTTCTGGTGGGAGGTTACAAGTGCAGGGAGCAGATTTAAGGGGTACTGGAGGTAAGTGATATTGGGAAGAATGATGGGAAATCCACAAAAAATAAAAGTTAAAAAAAGAAAAGAAAATCATCTTCCTCAGGGTCTTGGGAAGGAAGAACAGAGCAAGTAACCCATGGCACTTATGCACACCCAAGATGTTAACAGAATGACCATGGTACTTATAATTGTCTTGATCAATAGTCAATCTTATCTTTGACACAACAATGTGAGGATGAAGATCAGGTGGGAATAGCAATAAGGTAACTTCTAATTCTTCTGAGAATTAGCATTGCGTCTATAGAGGTTTTCCATGAATCCCTAAATTCTTGAATAAACAAAACAGAAACACAGACTCAGAAGCCCTACTTTTTCCTAAAGAGTGCGTCTTTCTTTTTACTTTTTTTTTTTTTCATTTAATTTATGTTTGTTTGTTTGCTGGTTGGTTTTTCAAGGCAAGGTTTCTATGTATCCCTGACTGTCCTGGAACTTGCTCTGTAGACGGGGGTGGGGGGGGGGTAGGGGTGGAGGTCCCTCAAACTCAGAGATGCCTGCCTCTGACTTGTGAGTTCTGGGATTCAAGGTGTGCGACACCACCCAGTTGTTTCTTTCCTTTTAAAGCAGAGTGGCTCAAGACTGGTCTGTAACTTACTACGTAGCCACGGACAAACTTAAACTTATTCTTCTGCCTACACCTTCAGAACACCAGGAATAAAGGCACTGGTTTTATGTGGTAGTGGGATGAAACCAAGAGCTTTGTGTATACTAAGCAAGCACCCTACCAACTGAGTTATGTTTCTAACTCTTTCTAACTCTTCAGTAAACTTCAGAGTTGATCTAAACGACTAGACCACACTACAAATCATAATCATCACCACTACCCTAAAGCAGGAAGGGTGGGAATGGTACTTACAGCTGGGGTCCTTTCTCATCAACTCCTCCAAACAACAATGCTACTCCAAAGGGACGAGACTAGAACCAAAAAAAATTCATTTAGAAGAGACTACAAATAACGAGAGTGGGGAAAACATGGGCAGAGGACAAATGCCCTCAGTACTACAGAACAGCAACCAGGCTCAACACAAGCATCAGAACTAACTCACCATGGCACCTGGATCTGCATCTTCTTCTCCAAACTGCAAAGCCAGATTGGACACAGCCTGGGTGACACTCTCCACCGTCATTGTCTCATTATAGGTGAACCAATGGTTCTAGAAAAAGGGCAAAGAATGATACTGCTTCCTTGGAAAAAGGAAACTCAAAACAGTCCACCACTTCTCTACCAAGTGAAAATTGAGGTTCGCATTCCTCTTCCTGTTTCTGAGACAGGGTCTCACTACATATCACAGAAGTAGAACTTGCAATCCTCCTCCTACCTTAGCCTCCCAAGGGCTAGGATGACAGATCACCTGCCCAAATCAACACCTTCTTGATTAATACTAGCCACTGAATACTTGGGACTATATCAGAGAGGGACAAGTCTGATTGCCAGATGCTATGGCATATGCCCGTGATCCATGCTATCAGGAGGATCATGAGCACAAGGTGAGGCTGGGCTGTACGCAGAAAGATCGTGTCTCAAGAGGGAGCAGAGGAAAACGAAGGCGAGAAGAGCAGGTGAGAGAGCACATGCGTGTACACACAGATAAGCTCTGAAAATAAGACAGGCTGCTAGCCTTAAAGACTAGGGCTGACATCTAAGAGTAAAGTGGCAAGTTCAACCTTCTAACAGTCAATGTTAGTAACCAAGTGTCAATTTTCCTCAAATACTCATCTCTTCCTGTTAGAGCTTATGTTAAATTATTCTTACATAAGTATGGAGAACAAGCATGCAAATAAAAGCAGAAATGTCTACCTTGCAATTATTTTTCTTCCTATACTAGCCTATTACAGTCAAACCAGATACCCATCGGTTTCTTTGTGATTTTTGGTTTTATTAAAGAAAATCAACATTCTTAAAAAGTCACCTGGTACAAATCATTGCTTACCAGATGAGATCAATTTTATAAGCCTGGCAGAAAAGGCCTTTTACTATGACCACATCCAACAGAAAGCCAATCAGAGGATACCGTGCATGCTTTACGTAAGGTAAACCTGGAAGAAGCTGACCAGAACCTGCTTTAAGCTGCAATGCCTGGAGAGCTAAATCCCAAGTACCCAGGGTTATAGCAGGGGAATCAACCCACAACGCTCCCAAGATCCATGTCTAATAGTAACACAGACACCTGCAATATCACCCAAGTAGCTCTATCATCATTAAACAAGGTGCACATGCATCACAGTAAAAAGCAGAGAAGATGCTGATTTACCTGTGTCTCCACTCTGGCTTTATCAATTAAAGTTTTAGCATCAGCAATTAGCCCACTCATGGCACAACCTGCAATGTAAAAGCAACAGTGACCAACCGGCCAAAACTTTCTAGAACTTTTCATCCACTAAGTAAATACTAAAAATCTGGCCTGGAACCACAGCAATCAACCTAACAGAATAAATGGGAAATGAAGACCACTGAGTACAGGTATAATGATCATACAATAGAAAACCAAACATGTTGACAGTAAGTGCAGACAGTAAGCCAGCCGAACACGAATGTCCACATACTGCAGCCTACAAGTCCCTGTACAAATCTTACAGAGCACAACACACCTAACATGGACTTTCATCATTATTAGCTTATCTGTGTGTACGTGTACAGTGTGTGTGAGAGTGGGTGCACATGTCCCACAACGTGTGTAGAAGTCAGAACAACTCTTGTAAAGTCAGTTCTCTTCCTCTCATCTTTTATATGAGTTCCAGGGATGGAACTCAAGTCACCAGGTTTATGCGTCACGTGCCTTTACCCACTGAGCCACCTTGCTAGCCCCATGATGCACTTCTGAGCTAAGCAAACACTACAACCAAACCTGAGAAGATGAAACTATCTCACTGTAGACTGCAGCAGAAGCCCTCAGGAAAACATCAAAAGCCTCTTCAATTCCCTATTCCAACAAACCAACTAGTTATTTTAGAGAGAAAGTTGCCTGATGGACGAACGTGCCATGACTCAAATCTCAATCTCAGTTTCTCTCCAAAGCTTCAGATCTATGAAGTCAAATGACTCTCAGTCCATCTAGTTGAATACTACTGTCTCAACTCATTTCCCTTGTTGGAACCCCTTTTCTTCCTTGGCCTTCACAACCAATCAGATCCTAAGTTCTCTTTTGGCTACTGCCTTCATTGAAAAATTTCATAATTTGGCTGATGACCAAATACTTGAACTACTAAAAACATTTCTTTTTAGAATGCTTCATGAATTTACATGTCATCTTTACACAGGGGCCATTTTGTTGTTGTTTTGTTTTTACTTTTTCGAGACAGGGTTCCTCTGGGTAATAGCTCTGTCTGTCGTGGAACTCACTTTATAGACTAAACTGTCCTCAAACTCAAAGATTCACTTGCCGGGGCTGGAGAGATGGCTCAGTGGTTAAGAGCATTGCGTGCTCTTCCAAAGGTCCTGAGTTCAATTCCCAGCAACCACATGGTGGCTCACAACCATCTGTAATGAGGTCTGGTGCCCTCTTCTGGCCTTCAGGCATACACGCAGAAAGAATATTGTATACATAATAAATAAATAAATATTAAAAAAAAAAAAAAGATTCACTTGCCTCTGCCTCTTGAGTGCTGGGATAAAAGATGTGCACCACCACTTCCTGGCTATATTAAAAATTTTCTTAACTATTAACTCCCCTGCCTCAATTCTCAGCCCCCATCAACCTACCTTCAAAACCGTCAGGAGACTATTCTAAAACTACTGGGGTTGCAGTGTCCTCACTGTTTAGACCACTTCCTAGCAATGCAAATGTCCAAGCCCTGTAGCAGGATTGGGGAGGGGGACTTTCTATTCTCTGACCTCCAGACTCGTCTCTTGCCATACAGACTTCACTTTCCAATCATGCTAAAATGTGAATACCCCGATATTTTACAGCAGACAGCTTTGCTTTTCTAAGGCCTCATCCATTTCCAGCCCTATTCTTATTTTTAGTTTTGTAACAGAACCTTCCCTAAATTGCCCAGATTAGCCTTAAACTCATTCTGAAACCCTGACTGGCTATAGTCTAGCTGCTCAGCCTCTCAGCGCTGGAATTAGAGGCCAGGCTTGGCAAACTCAACCATGATGGCTAATCTTCACTTTCTACTGATAGGGTTTAGAATAGGGGAGACCGATGCAATACCTCCTGGTGTGTCTGGGGCAGGTTTCCAAAGGATTAACAAAACAGGGAAGACCCATTAGAGTGTGGGTAGCTGGGCTGGGGGTTCAGGTAGAAAAAAATGGAAAAAGGAGAAAGCCAAGGACTAACACAAACAGTCTTCTCTACTGCAGGTCTCCTATGATGTAAACACAGATGTTCACAATGCTTTCACCATGATGACAGTGAATCCTCTGAAACTGTGAGCCGGCCAAAAGAAAGGTTCCTTCTCTTGAGTTGTCAGATCTTTGGTCACAGTGTAGAAAAAATAACTAATATCCATGATCAATGAGCCCAGATAAAACTCTTTTTTTTTTTTTTTTTTGATTTTTCGAGACAGGGTTTCTCCATAGCTTTTGGTTCCTGTCCTGGAACTAGCTCTTGTAGACCAGGCTGGTCTCGAACTCACAGAGATCCGCCTGCCTCTGCCTCCAGTGTGCTGGGATTAAAGGCATGTGCCACCACCGCCCGGCCAGATAAAACTCTTGTTTCTCCTTCATCTCCTCACTGATCACACTGCACCACACAAATAAGACTGCCTGTTCCTGGAAGACAAACACCATGTCTCCCTCTTGTCTATAGCCGTGGAGTCTAATATAGCGTTTTCTATCTTTGAATGAAGTGACATTGAGCTATCTCCAAAGGACAGTTGACCGGAGATAACAGCAGACATGATGTTTCAATTGTAAAATCTGCTTCTCTAGCTAACAAAGAGAATACTACGCTCCCACAGTTACCATGGCATTTAGTTCTTATGGTCTTTAAGCAATTAATTATTTTGCAAATACTGTATTAATTAGGTTGAGTAAATAAGATAAGCAAATTTGAATAGCCAACTACAACACAAAGCAGTAAAATGTAAAAGTACACATCGTTTAATGCTACAATGTCAAGAGCCAAAGCAAGAAAATTATACTGAAGACCAGAGAAAGGAGGCAAAGGTAGCTGTGAGAAAAACAATTAAGTCTAACACACAGGGATAGGGTTGATCTGGTCAACTGTTAACTCTTTGAACCTTAAACACTCCAAAGATCTTGGAGAATTATTCTTTCTCAGTGGACATTACAATTTTCCATACTATCTTGGCTCTAGCTTGCTTACTATCAGGGTAAAATGGCCATCACAGGAACTAGCTTAGGATCCAATCTTTTTGTATTTAAATATCATATTTGCCAATGGTTGGGTTATAGTTCAGTGGTAGAACACTTGCCTAGCACCTGAGTATGTCTGGGTTCAATTCCAAGCACTGCAGAAAGTAAAATACAGCAAATTTGAAGATGAAAAGAATTCCCAGTAGTAGGTCAAGCATAACGAGTCCTGAGGCTGCTCTACTGCCTCCCACCTTGAAGATAACAGGGAATCAGAAGGTAAGCATTTGCTGTATGAACCTCCCTTGGATCACAGAAGATTAACTAACCAATGCCAAATCTTCTCATAGCTTCCACTTATTACTTACCTATATGAGCATCAATCTCTACAATTTTCTCGATGCTGCTAGGCTCCATTAGTGGGGAGGTAATTCTCTTCTCCACAGCTAGACACACACCCTCTGATGTCTGGATACCAATGGCCGTAGAACCAAGCTAAAACAAAACAAGACAAACAAAAACAATGCTGCAGTTATAATGCATAGCTCAAAGAAATCTCTGCATACCTAGTATGCAGGAGAACAGAGAGCACCTAATAAACACTACACTGCTCTGTGAACAGCAAAAGCACTTACAGAATTCTGTACTTTGGAAGTGGAAGTCTGGGATGTGGGGGAGCATGGGAAGCTCCATGGCAGAGTGTTCACCTTGAATGAGCAAGGCTCTGGTTCAGTTCCCGGTACCAAAAATGGGGTGGGCATCCAATAAGGTCTGAACACATCTGAAAACTGACCTATGTTAACACTAATCCTGGGAGGAGGAATTCTAAAGTTCTAATCATAGTTTTTCTTCTCTTTTCTTTTTTGTATTTTTCCCCCTGAATTCATGACTTTTACCTCTGCTATGTATACTGGTCTGTCCAATAGGTTATGCTCCCCAAACCCATGTCATCTCTGAAAAAGAAAAGAGGAAAGGAGAGTGGGAAAAGAAAGGACCACCATCCTCACTCGGCACAGTCAGCTACTAACTTAATCCAAAGTCACCAGCAGTGCACACTACGGTACATTCACATCCCCGCACCGCTCCAGTCACCCCCTCATCACTGCGTGTCTCAATTCTGTCTGCACAATGAAGACATCATAATACCTACATCAAGAAAGTAGTACCTACCACATAATAAACAAATGTCGGTCCTGCTACATTGCCACCCCACTCCTCTGAGAAAAGATCTCATCATGTAACTCTAGCGGAGCTGAAATTTGTTATATAGTCCGGGCTTGCTTCTGCCTCCCAAAGTATGAGCCACAACCCTGTCTCATCTCTAGTCTCCTGCTCTGAATGTATCGCTTATTGATACATCGATTTAAAAAAGAATGCTATCTTCACTATATTTCTCTCAAGAACTTATACTCTCTGTATTGTCTGTAAGTTAAAAAACAAATGAGGCTCTCGTAATCACAATCTTTCACCTCCAACTTTATCACTCACTATTAATGGACAAACCCTTAGCACAGCTCAACCCTCAGCAACACTAGCCGTCTACCAGAACCCTCCCTAAAGCTGTCTCCTGTAGAATATACTCTTCCTTCTGCCTCTCCAAATTTATCCACTACTCAAAGCCTCAAGACCACGTTTTATGCCCTGGATCCCCGCTGTATCTTCTTAGTTCCATAAAACAATGACCCACCAACTGTGAGCATCAGATTTGATTAAGCCTGTTATGGTAAAAAAAAGACCCACAGAATTCCATGAATCTTCTTTAAAATTTAATTCGTTTTTATTTATGTGTTTCTCTGTGTGTATGTGCACTGTATGAAGATGCCTGCAGAGGCCAGAAGAAGGCATTAGATCCCCAAAGCCTACAATAATAGGCAGTTGTGAGTCACCCACAACTGAACCCTGGAAGAGCAACAAGAGCTCTTAACCACTGAGCCATCTCTCCAGCTCCTCCATGAAACCACACACAGAGCATGTTTAATATGTCTTTTGTTTGTTTGTTTGTTATTTGAGACAGGGTTTTCTTTGTGTCACAGCTCTGACTGTTGTGGAACTCACTCTTTATTCTAGGCTGCCCTCGAACTTACAAAGATTCGCCAGCCTCTGCTTCCCGAGTACTGGAATTAAAGGCGTGCGCCACCACTGCCCGGAGTTTAACACGTCTTTAGACTAAATGTTATCAAAATATTTCTGTCTAATCTCTGACATGAAGCAACTTGCAGGAGGAAAGGTTTGCTTTGGCTCAGAGATGGAGGAGATACAGTTCATAACACAGGAGGGCAGGGACGGTGACGGGAACAGGAGTGGCTGTTCACACTGCACAACCACCAGGAAAGAGCAATGGATGCTAGTGATCAGCAAGCTCTCTCCCCTCTTTTTTAATTTTATTGATTTTTATTGAGCTCTACATTTTTCTCTGCTCCCCTTCCTGCCACTCCTCTCCCAAGGTCCCCATGCTCCCAATTTACTCAGGAGATCTTGTCTTTTTCTACTTCCCATGTAGATTAGATCTATTTATGTCTCTCTTAGTGTCCTCATTGTTGTCTAGGTTCTATGGGATTGTGATTTGTAGGCTGGTTTTCTTTGCTTTAAGTTTAAAAACCACTTATGAGTGAGTACATATGATAGGTGTCTTTCTGGGTCTGGGTTACCACACTCAAAATAATGTTTTCTAGCTTTATCCATTTGCCTGCAAAATTCAAGATGTCGTCATTTTTTTTTCTGCTGTGTAGTACTCCATTATATAAATGCATCACATTTTCCTTATCCATTCTTCGGCTGAGGGGCATTTAGGTTGTTTCCAGGTTCTGGCTATGACAAACAAAGCTGCTATTAACATAGTGGACACATGTCCTTGTGGCACGATTGAGCATCCTTTGGATATATACCCAAAAGTGGTATTGCTGGGTCTTGAGGAAGGTTGTTTCCTAATTTTCTGAGAAATCACCATACTGATATCCAAAGGGACTGTACCAGCTTGCACTCCCACCAACAATGCAGGAGTGTTCCCTTTACCCCACAACCTCTCCAGCATAAGTTGTCACCAGTGTTTTTGATCTTGGCCATTCTTAGGGTGTAAGATGGAATCTCAGAGTTGTTTTGATTTGCAAGCTCTCTTTTTATGAAGTGCAAGATCAAAGCCCACAACTGTTGCCGCCCTCATTAGGGTAAGCCTTCCCAGCACAGTTAACTTATTGTGAAAACCCAGAGGTTTGCCTCTTCAGTGATTCTAGAACCTGTTAAGCTGACAATCTTTATTCACGAGTACATCATGTCTCATATATATATTTTACTCTCAAATGTATAAAATTCTAACTTTACTTAGAAGTATTATTAAATGTACACCAGCTTCTTATTTCATTTTGGGCAACTAATTTTGGTTTTGAGATAGGGTTGTCTAGGCTAGCTTCAAAATTATGATCTCCTGTCTTAGTCTTTCATTACCACCCTGGACCCCCACTTTTTAAACAAAGGATACATGTGAAACTATAGCAGATTGCCAAAACCTCTTATGTAACTAGTGAATGCCCTAACGTCTTACTAAGGATGCAAACTGAACACATATATAAGGTCCACTTCCTCCTCAAATCTGTGACTATAATAAAGGCCTTCTAAAATAAATAGACATAATCCCATGAGGACAAACAATGGAAGAGAGACTGTTTTAAGTTTGGTAGCTCATGCCTATAATCTCAACTACCAGGAAGGCTGAGTAAGGAGGATCAGAAAGTTCAAGGCTTGCCTAAGCTACATGAGTCCAAGGCCAGCTTGTTAATTTAGTGAGATTCTGGTTTTTTGTTTGTTTTCTCTTTTTAAGACAGGGTTTCTCTGTACAGCCCTGGCCATCTTGGAACTCTCTCTATAGACCAGGCTGGCCTTGAACTTAGAGCTCTACCTGCCTCTGCCTCCTGATTGCAGGGATTAAAGGCAAGCACTACCATGCTCAGCTAGATTCTGTCTTAAACTAAAACTGAGGCTACTGATTAATGGTAGAATACACACCCTAGACCATGAGTCCACTTGCCAGTGCTGCCAGAAATGAAAAAAGAAACCCATTCCCAGGCTACTTCTACACTAAGAGTTCTGGTGTCTTCTTCTGGCCTCTGAAGGCACTGCATACACATGGTATAAATACATACAAGTAAAACCACCCAAACACATAAAAAAAATAAAATTAATCTAAAAATAAAGTTTAAATTACTGCTCTAGGAAACTGAAAACAGATGGTATGAACCTTAGGGCCTGTTTCTTTTTAACACAATTTATAGAGCCATTTTAACTTTGACTCTAAAACTACACTGGTGCATGCATGCCCTAAAAATTAAAATTAAAATAATAACAATAATAAATACAAAACCACTGTCTAGAAAATTAAACATAAGACTTATGTGTTCCCTAATTGCCATAATTTTTAAATTTGGGCACAGACTGAACCTCGGACCTCTCATTGGCCAGGCAAGCACCCTACCACGGCGCCACACCCTGGCCACTCTACCAAGGCACCACAGCTACAGCTACTCACTGCACAAAACAGAACCAAATTCACATCCACTTTTAATATTTTCTAGTAAAGCAACTCTCAAATGGGGGCTCTCTTGCCCCTACCAAATTCAACGAAGTCTAGAGCATTTCGCGGGTAAGTGCCCCACAAAGTAAAGTTATTCAGTTCAATCACATAGAAAACTGGCTTCACAGCACAAAACACGTTATCAGTCTACTTAATTTGGATTTCAATTTTCTAATAATAAAAAATAATAATAAAAAAAGAGGTCAATATTTCTGAGGTTATTTTATAAAATATATCAAGGTCAGCAAGATGACTCAGCAGGTAAAGACCTGACACAAAGCCTGACAACCTGAGCTCAGCTCCTGAATCTCCTGACCAAAGGAGAACCGACTCCTGGACGTGGTCCTCTAATTTCACACGTGCCAGACTGTGTACACATGTGTAAACACATGAACACACAGGGTATCAAAATCCAAGACTTTTTAATATCTGTATACTCTAATGCTTAAATTTCTCCTCCTAGCCACCTTTGCAGACTGAGGAGGAAAGGTAGGAGACAAGGCACATCTGAACTACGTCTCGTGTGCTATTCCCTGAACATAACGCAGTAATGCAACCAGTGTCAGACACCTAAGATAGTAACTTTGATATCACCACAGGTTTGAGAACCCATTCTAAAGGTGCATGCCCTGCCAATGCTAGTTATATCTCAGTTTCATTATTTACAAAGTATTCCAAATGATCACTTCTAGCCAGAACTATTAAGTCACTGTCTAGATGTGCATGTGCAAAGGGTGTTACACACATAACAATGTGCATGTGGAGGTCAGAGGTCAATGCTGGGCATCTTCTTCCATTGTTTTCCATCTTAGTTTTTAACACAGGGTCCATGCACTGAACTTGTACCTCACTGATTCAGCTAGGACAGCTACCAGCAAACTCTGGGGATCCACCTGCTTCTGTCTCCCCAGTGCTGGGATCACAGACAGGCACCATTACCGTAGCTACGTATGGGGGTGCTGCGGATCCAGACTCAGGTCCTCGAGCTTACATGGCAAACATCTTGAGTGAGCCATCTCCACAATCTCACTCTCTAGGTCTTCTCAAGCTAGCCAAGCCTTCTCACTGGCATCTCACAAGACATCAAAGCAAACGGCAAATTAATTAAGCTCCAAAGCATCTGAATTTTCATAATGGTTCATCTTACTATTATGGGCTACATTACTATCTAGCCCAACTAAGATTACAGAGCTCAAATCCTACCTCATTATCTCCAGAGAATCTAAAACTTACCAGTCCTAAAGGTCTTCTAAAGCAGGACAGTTTTAAGCAGAACCATTGTCTAAACTGAAGCTCAAATCAACACTACAGCTTGAAATCTGACAGTTTAGCACTTCCTACTAAAACACTTTCAATTGGAGCAAAGATCAGAAAGTACTTGCAGGTGGCCCTCTTTTTTCTATTTCTTTATCTACAATGTTTCCATTTCCCTTCTAAAACTTCACCTAGTCACTCTTTCCTGCCTTTCCAGATTCTTACACAACTACACAGCATCTTCCTTCTATAAGTAACTGAGAGACCCAGCAGCTCTCCAGTCATGTGGGGAGTCACTCCATGGAACAGCTGTAAACAACTTATGTGCTTCAAAAGCAACTAAGCCCCACAGAAGGAAACTCCAGAAGGCTGGACTTCTGAGCTAATATGAACTTTCCCAACAAAATGAGCTATCTCTTAAAAATGTTTTTAACCATATTTATTTGTCTATATTTGTGGGTAAATACATGTGTGTATCAGGGAACTGTGGAAGTAGAAGGACAACTCGAGGGACTCAGTTCCCTCCTTACACCATGTACGACTTGGGGCAATGAGCAGGTTTGTGAGAAAGCATTATAAACAGAGGTGACTAGACAGACACTGGAGACAGATGACACAGGCATGTGCTTACGAGAGTAAACTACCTGCATGGCTCCCAGTCCTCATTAGAGCAATTAGACCTGCTGTGTGAAGCCAACCCCAGAAACCAAAATCAAAATTTCTAGTTTGGGACCCAGACATCTTATTCTTTCTTTCTTCTAAGCATTCCTTTTCAATACTTCAAAGATTACAGATAAATATGCTTCTTACAACCCTGGTTTTCTGTCAGGCTTCTTAACTATCTACCAAATGAAAAGCTATTTCAATTATTCATAATTCAACATATGTAGTTCTAACTTCAGGTATATTTAGGTAGCCTTCTAATGTTTAGAATGCTAGCATAAACTACATGTTTGGAGTATGTGTGAGTGTAAGTGAATGGTTGTGTGTGTGTGTGTGTGTGTGTCTATCTATCTGTCTAGAGATCGCATGCAAAGCAAGCACTCTACCAACCAAGCCATACTCTCAGCCCTTCATATCTGATTTTGTTTCTAGATTACAGGACACACCTCCTTTTAGTCCCCAGTATCTACTACAAATTTACAATTTTACCAACAAAACTGCAGAGGGAATCAGTTATGTTATTTGCTCAAAAACAAACAAACAACAACAACAACAAACCCACAAAATATAAAAAGGGCCTGAAGAGATGACTGCATGGCTCCCAGTCCTCGTTTGCTGGCAGTGTTTGCCAGTCGTGCATGAAGACCAGAGTCTTCCCAGAACCAGTGCAGAAGCACACCCCTGTAATCCTAACCCTGGAAGGTCAGAAGTACACCCTGTAATCCTAGCACTGGAAGGTCAGAAGCACACCCCTGTAATCCTAGCACTGGTAGGTCAGAAGCACACCCTGTAATCCTAGCACTGGAAGGTCAGAAGCACACGCCTGTAATCCTAGCACTGGAAGGTCAGAAGCACACCCCTGCAATCCTAGCACTTGGAAGGTAGAGACAGAAAATCTGAATTTGTTGTTGGTCTAGCTATTTAGTCATATCAGAGAGCTTCAGGTTCACTGAGACGCCCTGTATCAAAAATAAGGTGGAAAGCAACTGAGGACACCAGTGTCAACCTTGGTCTGGACATGCCTGCTCACACACACATACAAATACAGGAGCTAACTCTGGACTTCTACATTCCTCTTTAAAGTCAAGATTTGAAATAAAAACATGTCCCTCCATTCTCACTGAAGACAAAATTCAAACAACTATGAAGCAGTTATCTGTTAAAAAAAAATCTCAAAATGGATCTCAGAAATAGTATTAAAATTCTTATCAAAATAGTAGTTGGTCAAAGGAATGTTAAGAATAGTCTCTAAAAGAACAGCTGAAACACACTTATCCCAAATGTCCTTCTAGCAATGTGAGGGCTGTTTGCTATTGTACCTTGATAGCCTCAATGGCATATTCCACTTGAAACAATCTTCCTTCCGGAGAAAAAGTATTCACACCCCTGTAATCAAGCAAACAGACAATGGTATTAGAACTTGTCAGAAGTATACAGACACTATAGACACTGGCATCAAGTTCCTTGACAACTAGCGCAGATGACTGAGATATACAAGTTGCCAGTCACTCTGCCCACAGCAAGCTTTTCAATCTTTTGTTGGTGTTTTCAAGACACTCAGATCTATACAGAGAACACCTCTCCCCCACTCCTAAGCCTAACCAAAATCTTAACCAAACTGATAGAATGAAAGCACATGACCTGAATCAAACTGAATGACTTCTGAGCCAACCTACCAATTCCTTTGATAAATGCATCCCCCAAGGCTATCACACCATTTCCAAGAAAATGTCTTTTTTTTCTTTCCTTTTTTCCCCGTTATGTGCATTTGATATTGCTGTTTTTTTGGTAAGTCAGTTAAGAATATTTATCTACCTATTTGTATGAAACAGCATTATTGTATTAAGAGACTAAGATCCATATGTTACTAAAATCTCACTAGCTTCCACACTATTCATGCCCATCACATGCTAGACTCCTCTAAAATGCGCTGCCCTAGCCGGGCAGTGGTGGCACACCTTTAATCCCAGCACTCGGGAGGCAGAGGCAGGCGGATCTCTGTGAGTTCGAGGCCAGCCTGGTCTACAAGAGCTAGTTCCAGGACAGGAACCAAAAGCTATGGAGAAACCCTGTCTTGAAAATTCAAAATAAATAAATAAATAAAATAAAATAAAATGCGCTGCCCTCTTGATCCCTCAGGAAAAGAGGCAAACATACCGTTAGCTATAGACACTTTCAGCACACAATCACCATTTAAAATGTTTTTTTTTTTTTTTTTTTTTTTTTTGGTTTTTCGAGACAGGGTTTCTCTGTGGTTTTGGAGCCTGTCCTGGAACTAGCTCTTGTAGACCAGGCTGGTCTCGAACTCACAGAGATCCCGCCTGCCTCTGCCTCCCAAGTGCTGGGATTAAAGGCGTGCGCCACCACCGCCCGGCCATTTAAAATGTTTTTGAATGAATTCATACAGACTGTAATGCTTAGTCTATGAATTCTAAACTTCAACAGTATGCATAGAGCACAGTGCTTTCAAATTTTAAACAAGACGTTCTTCAAAAGAATTTTGTGTGTGCGTGTGTGTGTGTGTGTGAGAGAGAGAGAGAGAGAGAGAGAGAGAGAGAGAGAGAAAATAAATTGCTCATAGTTGCTTAGCAGGAAAAGCGGAACTGGAATCAGAGTTCAAGAAATCTTACTTACAGAGACCAAGCTTTCAACTATTCTATTATACTATCTCTGAGAATTCTTCTCACTAAATGAGTGAAGAGAATCTCACTACCCAGTTCCTCGATCAATATCACTAAAGTCATTTAGAAGGAAGTTCAAGGTTCTAAAAAACAGTCAATCACTGAAAGAAAATCTGGGGTCAAAAGATCTAAGATCGAATGTTCTAAACGATGTGACTTCCTACCCCTACCCTCTTCTTTCCCCTACTATACGCTGTCCTAAGTTCACAGCGACTCCTCCATGGTAGTATCACTTCCATCTTAATGTCCTTGTTACCTTTAACCTAACCAGTGTAATAGCCTCCGAACTGGTGCTGACTTGTTCTTCTAATCCGACCAATTAATCTTATAAAAACAATAGTGATGAGGCAACTCCTTAAAGAAAACATTAAAGCCTGAAATAGGGGCTCCTGAGTATAACGCAGAACTCAGAACACTGAGGTCAGCCTGGGATGGTCAGTTAGCTTTGGTCACCTTGGGCTATAAATGACACCTTGTCTTTGAAAAGTAACAACAACAAAAGACCAAAAAAGGGAGCTGGAGAGATGGCTCAGGAGTTAAGATGGAGAGTTTGATTCCCAGCACTGACACAGTGGCTAAAAACCATCTGTTACTCCAGTTCCAGGAGATCCAACCCCTCTTCTGGCCTCAAAGGACACCAGACACATACACGGTACACGAACGACCCCCCAATTTTTTAATTTTTTTTTAAAAAAGAGGAAATTAATTAGCACACAGCTGCTTATAGAGACTCCAATCCTTACATTCTATTAAACCCATCAGTATCTAGCGCCATCCCAGTTTTCCTTCCCACATCCCCTATTAGCCACAATATGCACCGTACACATGTGGTAATCAGGCCGGACTTTTTCAAATACGCAGTACGCCTTTCCACTGGCTCCTTTGCTCATTCTTTACCATCCAGCAATGCTGTTGACTCTCGCCGTCATGATGGACGAAAATTCTACTTCCTCAGGACCCGTTTGAATTACCAGCTTCTTATCCCCTAACCATGAATGCAGCCTCTCATCAGAATTTCTAATGCGGACTGCAATTCCTTCAGTGCCGTTTTCTGGCTCATACTCCAGTTACTCTTGTACACAGGCGGGGAAGGGTCTTGATTTTTGCTCACTGCTGTATAACCAGCATCCTGAAGAGTGAGGGCCTTGTACCGAGCAAAAGCCTGACATCACCTGCCAAAGGTCTCTACTTACACAGTCCTGAGCAAACACAAAGGAAAAAAATCCCACAGAGCAACTAATACATAGAAAGAAATTAACAACAAACAAAACTTAATAATAAAATCTGTCAGATGAGGACCACAATTTTCTCAAAATTTTAGCACCTAAAGATGATTCTCTTCAATATTCTAGAAGCCAAGAGTTAACAACCATTTTGCTTGACAGCAGGAAACAGTTTTAAAACTTCACATCTATCTTCTATGAGTCAGGGAAAGGATAAAAAAGGCCACTCCAGCTGCTACAATTTTGACAGGATCAGTATATACTTGCCAGGAATTACACAGGCAACGCGGAGCAAAGATGTCTGCTTTCCCTAACTTTTAAAGGAACTTAATATAGCTTGCAGAGCTAATCAAAACAGAAACTGAAAGTTAAAACGTCCACAGCAGTTACAGCAGCATTAGTTAGCATTTCTAACGCCTGAAAGGTTTTTTTTTTTAAATAAACACAATCGCACACCTTTAACTTCACAAGACATTTGGCCTTCAACGGAACACTAAAATACCGTGCTTTCAACTTGTTCTTTTGGTTTTGGTCAAAAGGGACCAGCTTAGTACAGCTCTTCTGAGAATCTCTGTACATTCCAGTTCCTACATAACCAGATGGCAGGCAACTTATCCGGCACAGCTCAAACTGCCTTCGCGCTTTTTTAAAGGCAAAAACGTAAGCACAGCATGTCTCCCAACAAACTCACTCAACAGTGGCTGGTGGCTTTTTATTCAAGCAGCACATTTCACATTGGAAAAAAAAAAGCTGTCACATTTAGCTTGAAAAGATGAAGGCAGAGCTGGTGACCCCCTAACCTTATCCAGGTTAAAGGTCGGATCCCTCCCCACCGCCTGCCCCAAGCACAAACCCCAGTTCTCGCTTCCTCAGGGAGCCGGGACTAGCGGTGACTCAGCGGTAAGACAAGGGTGCCGGAACCGCTCCAGTCTAGCCTGGGGAACCCCGCCTGACGCCTCGGGAACCAGATTCCCCGGGTCCCGCCAGACTTGGGTTCCCGGAGCGCCCCATGACACTGCAGAACCCAGGCCGCGGCCCGGGCCCCGGGCCCGCCCACCCAACTCTAGACCCTGCTGCTTCCCGCCGGACGAACCTGTCGTACTCGGACCGAGTGAGGAACATGGCGAGGACCAGAGGAGGCAGCGGTGGGTACGCGGAGTTTTCAAGGGCCACACGACTCCAAGTAGCACCCTAGTCAACCACACCGCCACAGCACCAAGGAGCCTGCTCCCGTCTGCGCGTGCGCACGCGACCTTTATGGCCCGCCTCCCGGGCCTCCCTTCTATTGGCTGATCGAGATTCTCGCCGCGGTGATTTGACCGACGCACTTCCTCGATGGACCTGAGTTAACACAGGGAGGGCGGGACCAAGGCGCCCTTCCGCTTTCCATCTCCGGTGGTTGCTAAGGGCGCTGGGACTCGAGGCAAGTGGTGAGAGTGAACCTCTCCGAGGTGAGCCCGGCGCCAGATGGGCAGCTGCGAGGCTCGGATTGATAGTGGGTTGGCGGGATCGTGACGGAAGTCCCGCCAGCTCTTCCTCCTTGCGCTCGCAGACCCAGCTCCTCCCGGTCTTCCCTGCTCTGTGGCAACCGGAACCGGCTTTGCTGAGGACTTTGACTTGAGCAGAGAGATGTGTGTGCCTCCGTGCGGAATCTGCACCCGCGCGTCCGGCGCTTCTGCCAGCCTGGCTTGTTGTTGAAAAAAGTTTTAAAAGTTGATAGGTTCTGGTCTGCATGAAAGTTTTTCAAATTCTTGCATGGGTAAGGTTATTTTACCAGTTTCTCCTTGGATTCGCACACATCCCACCACACCCTAGCTATCCAAGTTTCAGATCCAAAGATTCAGAACTCAAGACCTGAAATTTAGGTTAGTCACTGCTTTTTCATGAAGAATGAGTACCTTCTTGTCGTATTATGCTTCTTGTTTCTTCTTTCTTTCTTTTCTTTTCTTTTTCGAGATAGAGTTTCTCTATAATTTTTGGAGAGTCCAGGAACTAGCTCTTTTAGACCAAGCTGGCCTCGAACTCAGAGATTTCCCTGCCTCTGCCTCCAGAGTGCTGGGATTAAAAGCGTGCGCCACCACCGCTCAACTTGTTTCCTTTTCCTGAAGGTAGAAAAACAACTTGAGAGCTTTTTAGAAACATTGTAAATGAATTATGTATCAAAGAAAGATAGGCGACTAAGAAGTCCTGGCTCTCTAGGAATGTAACTCGGTGGCAGAGTACTTGCTTAGCATGCATAAACCCCTGGTTTGAACCCATCTTGGGAGTGGGGGGCGTCCTAGATGTGGGTTGGGGAAGGAGTGGTTAGAGTACAAAGTTTCAGCTAAGATTAATACCTAGTGGCGATACCTGGTACAGCAGGGTGACGAGTTTATATCTTATACTTGAAATTTTCTAAGATCAATTTTGATAACTACCAAAAAAGGTAGTGGCTGTTAGCTTAACTTAATCATGATATTATACATATATTAAAACATCATTCCGGTGGCTGAAGAGATGGCTCAGCAGTTAAGAGCACTGTGTGTGGGCTGGAGAGATGGCTCAGTGGTTAAAAGCACTAGCTGTTCTTCCAGAGGACCCAGGTTCATATTCCCAGCACCCACATGACAGCTAACAACTGTCTGTAACTCCAGTTCTAGGGGATCTGACACCTTCACACCAATGCACATTATTTAATTATGTGCATTATTTAATAAAGTTAAACAAATTATTTAAAAAAAGAGAGAGAGAGAGCGCCAAGTACTGTTTCAGAAGACCCAAGTTCAGTTCTCAGCCTCCTTGTCTTCTCATAACCACTTTTATTCCAGCTCTAGGGGATCCACTGCTGGCACCTATACCTCTCTCTCTCCACCTCTCTCTCTCTCTCTCTCTCACACACACACACACACACACACACACACAAACACAAACATCATTTGGGGCTGAGTGTGATGGTCCCTTTAATCCCAGCACTCGGGAGGCAGAAGCAGGTTTATCTCTGAGTTCAAGGCCAGCCTAGTCTGCAGAGTGAGAGTTCCAGGAAAACCAGGGCTACACAGAGAAGCCCTGTCTCAAAAACAACCAAAAAAGAAAGAAAAAGAGAAATACTCTTGCTATAGCGAATACGTGGGGATGAAAGGCACTCGCAGCCTCTGCTAATACCCAGTGCGGTGATGAATGTCCATCTCCCAGAATGCACCGCTCTAGAGCAATTTGCTTGTGCACATATGCCAGCAATGCAGGGGGATTGTGGGTAAAGAGGAAAGCAGATGTCTCAACCTCAGTGAGAGACCCTGTCTCAAAACTAAAGCGGGAAGCGATGGAGGAAAAGGCGGATGTCGGATGCTCTTAACTGTTGAGCTGCGTGTGCTCACACACACATAATCACATCATTTCTCACTGTAACACTTCACGGAATGTCTTACCTGTGAATAGTCACTTTCATTGGCAGTTAAGCCAGGTGTCTGCCCCCCCCCCCGGAAAATAATAAAGGAGCCAGAAGAAGGCAGACTAAAAGGTTCTTCATAAGTAACAGAAAAAGGAATGATCAGTATGAATCCCAGGTCCTGAGCCCCAGATCATCAGGTCTGAAACTTTTATGGAGTGGTGGAATGTGTATAAATCCAAGAAATGCCTGGCAACATAACCTTAACCATGCAGAAGTTAGGTTTTTGTTCTTTCTTTTTAAAAAACGGTTTATTATATATAGTGTTCTGGCTGCCTGTATCCATGCAGGCCAGAAGAGGGCGCCAGATCTCATTCTAGGTGGTTGTGAGCCACGTGTGGTTGGTTGCTGGGAGTTGAACTCAGATAGGAGTACCTGAGTTCTTAACCTCTGAGCCATCTCTCCAGCCCCTCACCCTTACTTTCTTTTTTTTTTTAAATATTTATTTATTATGTATACAATATTCTTTCTGTGTGTATGCCTGAAGGCCAGAAGAGGGCACCAGACCTCATTACAGATGGTTGTGAGCCACCATGTGGTTGCTGGGAATTGAACTCAGGACCTTTGGAAGAGTGGGCAATGCTCTTAACTGCTGAGCCATCTCTCCAGCCCTCACCCTTACTTTCTTATAGGCTAAAACCTACCACCTTGGAGATGAAGAAAATAGGCTAGTGGTAAAAGGCGCCAACCACCAATTCTGACAATCTGAGTTTGAGCCCCAGGACACACATGGTTGAGGGAGAGAACCGAGTCCTGCACATTTTCCTCTGCTCGCCACACACACCACCTGGTCACTCTTTGTCCACTACTTGACACAACCTGCACTGAGGAATTGCCTACATCAGACTGACCTGTAGGCATGTCTGTAGAATGTTGTCTGATTGCTAATTCATGCAGGCAGCCCAGCTTCCATAGCCTTGTGGTCCTGTGCTGTGTTCGAGAGCTAGCTAAGCACGAGCTGGTGAGTGAGCAAGCCAGCAGCTCCTCCACGCTGCGGCTCTAGTTCCTGCTTAGGTTCCTGTCCTGACTTCTCTCAGTGGTAGACTGTGACCTGAAGGATAAGACAGATAACTCTTTCCTTCCCAAGCCGCTTTGGTCAGACTGTCTTATCACTACAACAACGAGACTACATCCCATGGCATTTGTGTCCACACATAGGCAAAATAAATAAAATATAATCTAAATTAAAATAAAATACCGAAACCTACCAACCTTTCTCAGCAACAAGCCAGGCAGCCTGAAGCACCCAGCACTGGTTCAGATGCACTGGACTGCACACACCTCTGCCCCCAGAGAAGCCATTAGGAAGAATCCCTACTTTGGATTCTTCTTTTTTTTTTTTTTTTTTTTTTGGTTTTTCGAGACAGGGTTTCTCTGTAGCTTTGGTGCCTGTCCCGGAACTAGCTCTTGTAGACCAGGCTGGCCTCGAACTCCCAGAGATCTGCCTGCCTCTGCCTCCCGAGTGCTGGGATTAAAGGCGTGCGCCACCACCGCTCGGCTGGATTCTTTTTTAAAAGCCTATAATTACCCAACTTGCAAGACTTTCTGACTACATGTAAGATAGAAATTTTTATTGCCTTCCTTCCTTCATTTATTTATTTTTTGTTGTTTTGTTTTGACACAGGGTTTCTCTGTGTAGCCCTGGCTGTCCTGGAACTCACTCTGTAGACTGAGGTGTCCTCAAACTCAGAGATTCACCTGCTTCTACCTCCCGAGTGCTGGAATTAAAGGTGTGCGCCACCACACCCTGCAAAACGTTTACTTTCAAATAGCTTCCAGAAAGTGTATTACTGTTTCAATAACTTTTGATAAAGGCACACAGTAGAAGGGGATGGGGAATGTTTCTGAAACTGAACCAGGAAGAACACCTCAAACTTTGCATGGTTTTAACAGAAGCGGAGAATGGACACCTGGGCAGACAGTAGCAAGATAGAGAGACTGCCTTTTCCAGGTAATTTAAAAACCTAGTGGTCTCTGTCTTTCTTCTTCTTCTCTCTCTCTCTCTCTCTCTTTTTTTTTTTTATTTTTTTTTTTTTTTTGGTTTTTCAAGACAGGGTTTCTCTGTAGCTTTGGAGCCTGTCCTGGAACTCCCTTTGTAGACCAGGCTGGACTCGAACTCACAGAGATCCACCTGCCTCTGCCTCCCAAGTGCTGGGATTACAGGTGTGCGCCACCACCGCCCGGCTGTCTTTCTTTTTTTTTTAAAGCCTGGTGTGGGTAGTCATCTGTAATCCCATCACTAGGAAGGCAGAGGAAGGAAGACACACTACTAGTTCAAGGCCAGCCTGCTCTACAAAGTGAGTTATAGACAAATCAGAACTGTATCACGAGACTCGGTATCAAAAGTCAAACAAGAATTATCTATAATTAGTTGATGATAACATGTGCATATATACTTGGTCTTTAAAATAAATGAAACTCGGGCTAGAGAGATGGTTCCGTGGTTAAGAGCACTGGCTGCTCTTCCAGAGGACACAGGTTCAATTCCTAGTACCCACATAGCAGCTCATAACTGTCTGTAACTCCAGTTACAGGGGATCTGACATCTTCACACCAATAAATAAAGTAAATTTTAAAATAAATGTATAATTTATAAATTAGAATAATTTTATAAAATATATTTGAATAGATTTTTTTAAAAAAAGAAATGAAACTGATATTTGTTACAACTTGGGTGTTTTTGGTAAGGCTGGAGTATAGTTCATTGGTTGAGCACTTCCCTGGCATGCATAATGCCCCGGAGTTTGATCCCCAGAACTGTACAGAGACTAGGGGAGAGGTAAGAAAAAAGAAGTGCTAAGCAGGTAAGCAGGACCCAAAAAGCCAAATATACGATTCTCTCTATGAGGTACCTAGAATAGTCAGGTCATAGAAGGGACAGTGGTTCCCAAGGATAGGGAGGCAGACATGGAGAGTCATAATTTAATAGGCACAAAGTTTTTTCTAGAAGAAAAGTTCTAGAGATAGTCAGTGGTGATGGCAATCCAATAACACGAATGTTCTTAATGCCACTGACACATGTGTTTAATAATTGTTAGGCAGGTAAATTCCATCTTACGTGCAGTTTAAAGTTAAAAAAAGGAAGTGATTGAAATGTGAGTCTTTTGAGGATCAATACTCCCTGTACTACCCAGTATGCCACAGAGACTCTAGACTGATACATTGAGAGAGAAATAAAAAACAAACAGGAGCTAATAAGCATTCCAATCACACAGAGATTAATGTGTGTCTTGGAGAAATAGAAGGCTTTTGTTGTGCCGGTTTTGGCGATGCTGATATCAGACCCAGAACCGTGCATAAGCATGTCCTCTATCACCGAGCTACATGCCCAGCCCTGACTGAAGTAAACTGAGAAAGTACAGTAGTTCATAGTGTCACTTTTAATTTTTAGTGTTTTCTAAATAAAGCAAACAGAAGTTTGTCAGTGTCCTGTCAAGTGTCAACTTGACCAAAGCTAGGACTGTCTGGGAAGAGGAAAACTCAACTGAGAAAATGCTTCCATTTCTGGGGAGCACTTTTTGACTAGTGATTGACGCCGAAGGACCCAGCCCACTATGAGCAGTGCTATCTATCCCTGGTCAAGTGTCAAGGTATATAAAAAAGCAAGCTGAGCAAGCCAATACACAGCTTTTCACCATGACCTGCTTCAGCTCCTACCTCTGGCTTCCTGCCTTGAGTTCCTACTCTGGTTTCCCCTCATGAAATAAACCCTTTTCTCCCCAGGTTGCTTTTGGTCATGGAGTTTTAACACAACAAGAGACACCTAACTAGGACATTAGATACATCCTTTGTAAATGGAATACTGCCAGAAGAGTGCTGTTGCTTCATGGAGAAATGCCGTCTAGACATTAAAGTTCCATGTTCATCCGCAGAATGAGAGTTCTTAAACATTCTGGTACTTTTTTTGGACATTTTTCCAAAGAAAGGAAAGGGGGTCCTTAACTGAATGTTGTCATAATTATTTTATGGATATAGCGCAATGTCTAAACTGTGTTACAATAAAGCATGTTACTTTTCCAAGTATGATCTAGAAACCTTGTCTTTCCACAGGAAGTAAAGAGTTTCTGAAGCTGATTGCTCAATAAATATTAGAGAAATAGAGTTCTTTGTTAATAACAGGATTTCTTGATGTTAGACATTCCTGGGCAAAATGCAGGAACTATGTGGGGAATTTTTTAAAGTGATTGCAAATCAATTGAAGTCTCTTTGCTCTTCTTAAATATTATGTTCTGCAAATCCATCTGTCCACATTTATCTCTAGCAGCTACAATTTGTTATTTACATAAAAAGACATTTTAGATTTGGCTGCTTCCTTATATGAGATTTTTTTAACCTCAATCATTTTGTAGGAATATTTAAAAATAACCACTTTTAATGCAAGGATATTGGGAGTTTTATCTAGCTTTGATTCTCGCAAGTGTCTCCAGAAATAGTAGTTGGCAGTCCTGGCTGATGACTGAGCATAGTGGGAGAGCTCTTCGACACCGGGGGCTCCACGCTTTTGAGGCTGCTGATTGAGGACAAGTAACCAATGTTCGTGCTGCCCAGGGCTTTGCTCTGCCCATCATAGGAGTCAGGCTTGGATCATAGGCTGCAGCCTCTTGCATTTTCTTTCTCTTCCCTTTTATCTTGTACAGATATTTTCCTCAATATGTATGTCTTAGAACTTGCGAACTGAACTGAGTTCTCAAAATTTAACCCCAGCCCTCAATAACTCAGAATGTGACTATATTTGGATAGAGATAGGGCTTTTAAAATGGCCCTCCAAGGAGCCAGTTAGGGTGGCCCCTCTACACTCTGACTGACGTCCTTAGAAAGAGAGGGAATCGGACACACTCAGAGTCACCAGGAAGAAATGCTCACAGAGGAGAATGGCTGTGGGAGCATACACCGAGAAGAATGCTATCTGCAAACCTCAGAAGAAACCAAACCCATCATCACCTTGACCTTGAACATCTAGCCTCCACAACAAATTTCTGTTGTCCCAGCCCCCTGCCCTGTACTCTTTTGTTCTGGCAGCTTTTGGAAATCAGCACACATGTCAGATTCCAATTTGCTATTGGCTCGTTGGTGCACCCAGACTACAGCAGTGGTAGAAGAGATCCAGGGAAACACAAAAGTTCAATGCCTTTCACTCCGGCTCGCCCAAGAGGATGCCATGCTAAGTAGCGGGAAGATGAGTGGTTCCCAGCACGAGGTGGCAACCCACTTGCTAAAGGCTTTACCATTGTTGACCTGAGACAGACTAGCAGAGGGAAAACCCTTGCAAGCATAAATTCAGGAATTTCAAATCCACTGGAAGATAATACTTATAAGGACAGCATAGCTGTCTGGTTGCTGCCAACCAGACTCCAAAGAAGGATAATGGAAAAGCCAGCGTCTCCTTTGGTGAATGACCACGTTTGAAAGACTGAGGCTCTCTTTAGTAGCTTACCAAGAGATTGTATCCTTGTAACTGAAGAACTGACACAGATGAGCCACAGACTTGGGACTTGGCCGTCACAGAGCTACAGAGTTAGACCCTTATTTGAAAAAAACAAGAGACACCGAAGCAATGGGTGGAACATCTAGGTGGGCATCATTAAGGACACTTGCACTGCAGGTCTTGTGTACTTTCTAAGGTGGCAGAGATTGTCTACCTCTCTACAATAGCATAATAAGAGGGACTACAGAGTGGCTCTCCCACAAAAAAACACACAGTTGTCCCTACCTCCTCTCCTGGCTGCCAGATTTTACTCCAAGCAAAGCCCAGCTGGGACCTGATAAAGGAGATTTTATATCACAGAGCTAAATGAGTTAACTAATGTGCAGAAAACAAAGGACTATTCTAATATCATTTAATTTTGAGGTTGCCTGATCAAAGAGGCTGGGATATAAAACTAGACAAGAATCACCAACCCGGGGGCACTTCTTCAGACAGAGGGTTTAATACCCTAGCAAGGACCAGGGACTGAAAGTCTTTGCTGGGTCGTCCTAGAAGCCTGGAGAAATTATGGTCAATGCTGAGCAAAGTAGAGGTGTTTTTGAGTTGCCCCAATACCTCACAGAGGAATAAACAACAATGTAGGAAAATTCGCTGTACACAGATCAGTACTTTATATGAGATCAGGTCATTGTTTCATAGAGGAGTCCAAAAGGAACACCCTTACCCAGGCCACCAAAAATGCCCAGGTAATAGGGGCAACAGTATCACTAAGGTCTCTGCTAAATGGGGCTGTCAACTGGAGAGTCCCTGACAGAGCTGGGACTCACTCATAATTGTGGGAATGATATCACTCCACTGTCCATATAATGGAGCCAGATGGTGCTAATCAGGCACCAGATCCTATGCGGTCCAATTACCATAAAGACCAGCAAGATCTGGCAAGAGAAGCAGTGGACATGTCCAAGTGATCCTGGTGTTTGTCAGAGACCGTCTCCCCCACGTTGGCCGTAATTTCCAGTAGAGTTTTCTATTGAAAGTATCAGGGGTGAGAAAAGATGCACGCGGGAGCTTGTGGTGCCTACTTTTGTATTAATTTGACTGGGCTATTGAGTTCCCAGGTTTTTTGATTAGAGACTGTTCTAGGTGAGTCTGTGAGAGTGTTTCTGAGTAAGTTAGCATTGAATTGGCAGACTGAGTAAAGCAGTTTGCCTGTCTTCTGTGGTGAGCCTCAGCCCATCTGCAGAAACCCTGAATAGAACAAAAAGATTGATAAGAGGGAGGGCCTTCCTGGCCGCTTAAAGTGAGACATTGTCTTTTCAGGCCTTTAGGTATGACCTGAAACACCAATTTGTGGGGTAATCCTTTCGCACACCATAAAGTTGAGTCTCTGCCTAAGGCACCTTCTGATTGGTTAAATAAAGAACTGAATGGCCAATAGCTAGGCAGGAGAGAATAGGCAGGACTTCCAGGCAGAGAGAAACACAGGGTTAGAATCTAGGTACTGCAGAGACACCAACAAGATGTGGAGCAAGTAGAACATAAGATGCAGAGGAGTAACCGAGCTCCATGGCAGAATGCAGAGTGATAGAAGCAGGTTAAATGGGGCTATAAGAGCTGGTGGGGAGAAAGTCTAAAGGCCAAGCTTTCATATTAATACTAAGTCTTTATGTCATTATTTGGAGGCTGGCCATCCAAAAACAATCCAGCAAGAAAGCTAGCTGCATGAGGTCTTCTTAGTTCTCAGGATTTCCAGCCTTCAGACTCAGACTTAAGCCATTGGCCCTCCTAGTTCTTGTTAATTTAGACTGAAATCAATTATACATCACTTCTCCTGCGTCTCCATCTTGTTGACTACAAATCTGAGGATTTGTCAGCCTCCATGGTCACGTGAAGCAATTATTTTCTCAATTTCCATCCCTCTTCCTTTCCCTTTCCCTCTTGAGGGACTAGGACTAGGTACAAAGACAAAGGAAAGAGGCTCTAAGAAGATTAATGTATGCTTCACTTAACATTTAAGATGGCTGACTTTTGGGTTAACCTTTCTTTCTCAGGCATTAGTTACAGTAATGAAGACTTAGTAAAATTGGAGACCAACTCTGGGCTCTAATATAGCACTATTATTCAAGGAAACCACTTGAGTAATATAGTAATACTAGTGACAGGTTGACTACATTGGATTGCCTTTATTCTGGAGGGGACAGTGGTCCCTTATCACAGTGGGTATCACCTGTTCTGGGTATTGGTTTTCTTTTCCTACTCACAAATCTTCAGGTAGGACTGTTACTGTAACTCCCACCATCAGGGAGCATATGGTATTCCCAACCCACAAGCATAGAACACTGTGAAGCAGTGCTTTAGGATAAAGGAGCTGAGGTGCAAGAGTAGCCCCATGGAATCCACTGGCCATGCCATACCACGCAAGGAAGAGTCTCGCCTTTCAGGGAACTAAAGTGATTTTCTTATTGCGAGAGTGAAGTTCTAAAGCAACTCTGAAGGAGAATCAGGATGTGGAATGTGTATTATGACCCAAGTGAGAAAAGGAGACATGCTCACTAACCAAGGACTGGACACTGGAACAGCCTCAGTTACCTTTCCTTCTAGAGCCCCACTATTTTTAATATCCCAAATCTAGGCTTGGCTGATCTAGTCCTCAATGGAACTACACTTTAATGAGCAAACACAGTGTCCAGTTGATCTACAAGCAGTGACTGCTCCGGGGGCACTCTAGACTCCTGAAGTCAAGTGTCCAGTTAGTAAGAAGAGGTGTCACTGTCACGACAGAGGACACAGACCAGCTTAAAGCCCAGGTGATACGTTTAGGTGTCCCCTATTATTCTTACGGCCTATTGTAACTGTGCGAGCACATGGAACAAATACGACCAGAGAAGAGCTGAGCTGTCCCATAGTTCACTGAGACCAGCCAAGGTGGTGCTAAGGGTTAGGGAGTTAGAGTCGGTCATGGAGGAGAGAAAAACACTATCAGCTGTGTCGTCTGAGATCAACTGTTATAGTTAATACCACTAACTTTGCTCTAGAAGTTTCCCTTTAGGAAGAGAAATGTATGGGAACTTGGAAAGGCTTCTCAGAACCTGCTCGAGGGAGTAGATCTGTGGGCAGAGACTGTGACGCCTATAAAAATAATCCATTCACATCGTCTATTGCGGGGTCACAGGTGATTGGTTAACCTGGCTGCTGGCTTTCAGAATCCATCAGTGTGCTTGCATCTGAGACCATGCTTCTTACTGAGTTATTCCTAGCCAAGGACTTAATTTAACATGAGCTTACTAAAGCAGGCTCACTCCTGCAAGACTTAGGACCCAACTATTGTTCTGATTTGGTTAGGAACTACACATTAAGATTTAGATTTCAGAGGGGTATTTGAAGAAAGTAATAGCAATTTTTTAATTTTAGTGTTTTATTTTATTATTTCTTTGAGACTTTCCTGAAATGTATTTTGATCATAATTCGCCCCTACTATTCCTCCAACTCCTCCCAGGTCCACCAATACCCACCCCCCTTTCCCCACTCTCTCAACCTCATGTCTTTTTTTTGTTTCTTTTAATAAGCCATGTAATCCAATCTGTGGTACTTATATACTCACAGGTGTGAGTGTATCTATTGGAGCACGGTCCGCCTACCAGAGGCCACACCCTTAGAGAAAACTGACTCTCCCTACCCTGGAAGCCTCATCTGTCAGTAACTGCAGGGGGGAGGGGGGAGAGAACCAGCTCCCAAAGTTGTTCTCTGACTTCCACACATGCCCCGTAGCATGTGCCCACACATAAACACACACAGTGATGATGCTAAACGAAAATTTTAAAATGAAAGAAAATCAGAAACCAATGAAACAAAAACACATAAACATTATATTTATTTATTAAATATGTGAGAGAAAACCTGATGAAACAAAACTTAATAATTTTCTAAGGTGGTGAGGAATAAGAATATAGTGTCAAGACTAGTTGAGAAAAAAATGAGAAAATTACTAATATTAGCAATAAACAAAGTGACATCCCTATAGGTCCTATATACATTAAAATGTAAGAGGTTACTATATACAATTCTGTGCCAATTTGACAAGTCACATAAAATTGGAAATGTATTACAAAACAAAACTTATCAGGACTGACACCAGAATAAACAGAAAATTTTATATTCTAAAGGAGCTGAATTCATAATTTAAACCACCCTACAAAGAAAGCTCCAGATGGCTTCACCGATGAATTCTTTCCAATGTATACACCGCTTTTAGAAAGGCATAAAAGACGTGTTCACACTTTCTAATGTTTATATTTTACTCTATCTGTGGCGTCCCATCCCCCACTCCCTTGCACCATTTATTGAGCACATCTATGTCAGGGCGTAGTGTTAACACTTTGGTTACAGTGGTGAGTAAAGGGGTCTTCTGAGGGGGAGTGGGAGAAGAAACTTGGGTGTTGCTTGAAGAAGCAGATCCATAAAGCAGTGAAGTAAGTGCTAATAGAGCTATGTATGCAGTACTCCGACAGATGGAGATGACACCCAGGGAAGGGGAGGCTCTCCAGGCTGGAGGAGGGACAGAATGGACAACAATATGTCTTGTGGTATGGGCATTCAAAATCTGGAAAGGAGATGTTGCTTTTCAATTAATCTAACTAATCTAAATACTTCCTCTCAGGCTGATTTTGTTGGGCATTACGTCATAGCAGGGAGAGATATAATACAGTAATGATTTTGCCATTCATCTTGTTACTCAGTCCTGAAATTTTGGGGAACTACCAATTCTTTCATTTTCATGATATCTTCATTGCCTCCTTTAGTACATCTTACCAGCCCTGCCTTCTACTTCAAATCTTCTTGATGAGTTCACACGACCTTGACAACGAGTCTCACCTGAATCATCATCATCTTTTAATTAGATTCCTTATTTTTAAAAATGTGTGTGTGTGCACGTGTGTGAAGGTGGGTGTGTAGGTGTGTGTAAAGCCAGATTGTCTTCGATTTCTCTCCACTTTTTTTTTTTTTTTTTTTTTTTTTTAGACAACATCTCACTGAACCTGAAGCTTGCCTTCTTGGTTTGTCTGTTTATTTGTTTTGAGACAGGATTTCTCTGTAGCGTCGGAGTCTGTCCTGGTACTAGCTTGAACCAGGCTGGCCTCAAACAGAGATCTGCCGGCCTCTGCCTCCTGAGTGCTGGCATTAAAGGTGTGTGCCACCACCTCCCGGCAAAGTTCACCATTTCTTCTGGATTGGCTGGCCAGAGGGCACTCTGGATTTTCCTGTCTCCTGCTGAGCCTCGGGTCTGGGGTTTCAGTCCTGAATCACGGTGCCTGCCTTATACATGGGCTCTAGGAGTCTAATGTCTTTGTGCTTTTACAGAAGGCTGTTTGTCCACTGAGCCAGCCCCCAGCTCCCATGCCCCTTCCTCCTACCTGGCCACTGCTTCTACTCCTTGTCCAGTCCAGTCTGCAGTACATAAGGAGGTGTCATTCCTCTGTTGAAAATTTTCTCATGATTCGCATCTTACTTTGTCTCGGGTTCCTGTTACTGTGATAAGACATTAAGACCGAAAGCAACCTGGGGAGGAAAGACTTTGTTTCAGCTCATAGCTGTAGTCTATCACATAGGGAAGTCAAGCAAGAACTGAAGCAGAGCTGGGCAGTGGTGGCGCATGCCTTTAATCCCAGCACTCGGGAGGCAGAGGCAGGCGGATCTCTGGGAGTTCGAGGCCAGCCTGGTCTACAAGAGCTAGTTCCGGGACAGTCACCAAAGCTACAGAGAAACCCTGTCTCAAAAAAAACTCAAGAACAATGGCAATGGGTTTTTGATCCTACTGCACGTACTGACTTTGTGGGAGCCTAGGCAGTTTGGATGCTCACCTTACTAGACCTGGATGGAGGTGGGGGTTCCTTGGACTTCCCACAGGGCAGGGAACCCTGATTGCTCTTTGGGCTGACGAGGGAGGGGGACTTGATTGGGGGAGGGGGAGGGAAATGGGAGGCGATGGCGGGGAAGAGACAGAAATCTTTAATAAATAAATAAATTTAAAAAAAAAAGAACTGAAGCAGAAGCAATGCTGCCTCCTGGCTTGTTCCACAGTGTGCTCAGCCTGCTTTCTTTCCACCCAGGACTGCCTGCACGGGCCTGTCACTGTGCTTGGTGTGGGCTCTCCTACATCAGTTGTTACTGTTTTCTCAGTTGAAGTTCACTCTTCTTAGATGATCCAAGACTATATCAGTTTTTTAAAAAAAAGCAAACAAACAAACAAAAATAACCAGCTCACACTTCAAAGTTCTTCCCATGACATCAGGGCCCTGGTGCCCCAGGCTCTTGCTATGTTGTGACCCTCTCTCCTCCTAGTCTCCCTTTCTTTTTTTAGGGCTTCAGTTACCATCGCTTCATTGTTTCTGAGCCACAGGGCAGGCTCACTGCTGCCTCTGGATTTGCACTGACAGAAGGAGGTGCACATGGCTCATTTCCTCACCTCATCCTGCTTTCTGCTGAAATGCCACCTTTTGGGGAACCAGTCTATCTAAAATATCCATTCCATTTGCTATTCTTTTACTTTGCTCTGTATATTTTGTTTTGTTGAGACAAGGTGTTGTTATGTAGCCCAGTCTGGCTTTGAACTCATGAGCCTCCTGCCTTGCATCTCAGCATGTTCTGCTCTATCTTTCCAAGTTTATAATAATGCAGGCATTAGCTCATATGTGCATTTACTTATTGGATGTATGATTTTTTTAATATTTATTTATTATGTATACAGTATTCTCAGTACTCCGCCTACAGGCCAGAAGAGGGCACCAGATCTCATTACAGATGGTCGTAAGCCACCATGTGGTTGCTGGGAATTGAACTCAGAACCTCTGGAAGAGCAGCCAGTGCTCTTAACCGCTGAGCCATCTCTCCAGCCCTTGGATGTATGATTTGACTACTAGAATTGAGCTGCACATCAGCCAAGGTCTGATTACTTTAGCATTCAAAATAGTTGTTATCACAATCTTCACCTCAATTCAGTTATGATCACTTGCTTGAACTACTTTGATATTCTACCTCCCCCAACCCCCACTACCACAGTGTGATAGCATTCTGGTTGATGTCTCTTTATATCTATTCTCTACATAAAACCATTTTGTGAGGGACCCTGTCTCTGCATTATAGACAAAATAACCTCTTTCCACAGCATGCAAACCATTTCCAACCACATCGCCCACCACGGCCTCCCTCTATTCTCCCAGGAGTGCCCAAGGCTTGGATCATTTGTTTCTTGCCTCTGTCCTGGAACACGCTCCGGCTTCTACTATGGTGCCATTTCCTGGCTCACAGAAGGATGAATATTTCCTCCTCTGGTGATGCTTGTGTTGTATTTTCATACTGGACTTAATTGCTTTTCTTCAGGAGAGAAGTTACAAATGTATGACTTCCTGAAGAGGGGACGGCTGGGTCTTAGTCATAGAGTAGTTCTTACCACATAGGAAGTGGAGATGGAAATATGGTGCAGAGTGTTCAGAGAGTAAGGAGTTGTCTATGTGGATACTATAAGGCACACATGCACAAAAGCTTGACACGCTGGGGAAGTAGAGAATCCAGTGTATCTGCAGCTTCGCAAGCACGGGAAAATGACAGGAGATGGCTGGACAGACCTGGGTGAAATCACAGAAGTCTGGTTAGGATATTTTAGATAAGATAATATCAAGGTAAAAATTCCTTTGGAATGTTATTAGCAGATAGCGGCAAGTCGTGAGCAGGGATAGAGCGTTGGCTCCAAGGTTAAGCGCACTGGGTTGGGTTTCCAGCACATCTGATGACTCACAGCCATCTGGAACCCCGGTTCTAGGAACCTAATGCCCTCTTCTGGCCTGCATGGTCACCAGGCATGCAGGATGCACACATGCACAGACATACATGCAGGCAAAACACCCACACATATTTTCTCTAATGTCATGGGTTTGGTGCAGTTGGCGTACGTCTGTAATCTCTACACTCAGTAAATAAAAGCAAGAGGCTCAGGTGTTCAAGGTCACCTTCAGCTGCCTGTCCAGCCAAGCCACAGGAGACCGTCTCAGACAAACAAAACAGATGGTCATGATGAGCTGGTTTTGGTGACTCACATCTGGAAACCTTAACAGGTGGGAGGCCGAGACGAGAGAATTGCTGGGAGTTTGAAGCGGGTTTTACAAGGCAAGTTCTAGGCCAGCCAGGCAAGTCCCTCTAACACGATTGATAATTGGTCTTAGTAATAAAAACCCAGAGTCGGATATGGGGGGGGGGGTGAAAGCTGAAAGATCAGAGAAGCAGAGCAGCCAGCCGCTAGTTCTAGCTCTTGCCTCTACGAAATCTTCAGACCGAATGGGTTATCCTGTCTCTACAAGTCCTTAGACTGGATGTCCTGAGATCCTGTCTTCTCCCGCCTTATATTCCTCTCTCAGCCCAGCCACATCCCTTCCTGTCTCCATCTCCCTATTGTTGGAATTAAAGACGTGAGAGAAACACCAACGCCTGTTTCTCTTTGAAACTGGATCAGTCTAGTGTAGCACAGGGTGGCCTTGAACTCACAGAGATCTGTCTGCCTCTGCCTCCCAAGTGCTGGGATTAAAGGTGTGCACCCACTGCCTGGCCTCTATGGCTAACTAATGGCTCACTCCAAACTCTGATCCTCAGGCAAGCTTTATTTTTTTTTATAGCACAAACAAAATATCACCACAAGGCCCTGTCTCAAAATACACCGTACACAGGGCCGGCAAGGTGGCTCAGGCACGAAAGGCACGTGCCAAGAAGCGTGACCACCTGAATTCGGCGCCTGGAATTCATATGGGGGAAGAAGAGAACGAACTCCACAAAGTTCCTCTGTGACCTCCACACATACACACATCATTGCATACATCCCACAAATTAGAATACACCAAATCATAATGACTATATAAAAAATTGGATTAAAAGAATATAAGCATGAATGGAGAGCCCAGAAGGGCATTACAGCAGTAGGTCCAGTAAGTGGTAAAGGTAGGCTGGGCTTAGTTGGGTATGGTAGGAAACAAAGGGATTCAAGGGCATCTTACAGGTAAAAGGATAAGACAGAGTAAGTGACGGTGAGGGAGATGCATTTGCACAACTGAATGACCAGGGGAATCACTTACTGAAATGGATTTGTCAGGGTGAGGCTCGAAAGAGTAACTAAGAGTTGAGACTTCAGATGCTCGAACGCGAGACATGTAATGTAATAAAGAAGTATATCAAAAAGACATTGAACATAGGAGTGCAGATTTCAGAAGAGATGTCTGTCCTGGGATGAGAGAGCCAGGGTCTTTAAAGAGAGGAGCAGATCTGGTGTGGAGAGTTAGGTTGGAGATAATAAGAACATGGAGATGGAAGGCCATTGGACTTTGAAATGCCTCTGGATAAAGACAGAAGATGAGGAAAAAAGGACTAAACACTAGGTGCTTGAAGATTGTCCGAGAACGAGGGGAAGAGACCAATAGTTTGGAAGATAATGGCACCGGGAAGAGATGGAGCTGCCTGGGTCAGTGAGAAGAATCTCAAAAGGCAGAGATTTTACAGAGACCGAGGAAGCAGTGAGGAGGAACAGCCTAAATTTCTCCCTTAACTATAGTCTTGGTTTCAGAAAATGAGGCTTCAAAGAGCATCTTAAAAAAATCTACCCCTGCTTTCTCAAATAAAGTCAATCTCATGTAGGTTTAAACAAGGCAGGAAATCTGGCAGAGTGGGGCCACAACGGTGAAAGCGTGACATGGGTAAGAAAAAGTGTTCGAGCTGGCCAGGTGGCAGCGCTCGGAGGCAGAGGCAGGTGGGACTCAGAGTCGGAGGCCAGGCTGCTCTACAGGGCAAGTTCCAGGACAGCCAAGACAGGAAAAACTAAATATACACACATACATACAGATATGATATGATACAGATATGAGTGATTAGTGTCCAAGTGATTAGAGGTAGAGGGAGGAAACGTAGCTAGAAAATGAGTCCAATTAGCTGGCTGAGTTAATTGACCACTCCTACATAAGGATCCGGGTGAAAACCCTGAGCATCGAGGTTTAAAGGAGCTTCCTGGCAGAAAGTGCACAGGGAATGTAGCGCACCCCAGCACCCCAGTGAGGGAGCAATGAACACCGCATTCAGGCCCCTCCCAGAGCTCATGGTGTGTATCTCTTTTTCTGACCCTGAGTGATAGCCTTTCTCATCTGTAATCACAGGGTCATGCTTTCCTTAGTTCTGAGTACCATTCCTGCAGTTTACCAGACCTGACTCCCTCACAGGAGCCTCGGGGTTCAGTGGAGCTCTTTCTCGTTCAGTTCTCCAGGCTTTTTCTTTAATTATTGCTTTATGTGCATTTGTGTCTGCGTGAAAGTGAAACTGGAACTCGAGTGACAGACAGTTGTGAACTGCTGGGTGGGTGCTGGGACTTGAACCCTGGTCCTCTGGAAGAGCAGTCAATGCTCTTAACCATTGAACCATCTCTCCAGCCTCATAGTTTTCTAGAGTTTAAGAGACTGGTGTCACCCATAAAGCCCGAGGCTGGAGACAAGCCCTTGGCCATTGTAATTGATTCTGAAGCCTGTGGCTTAAAGTGGGCCATTAGGGACCCTACCCAGAGCTTCGTTTAAAGCTTTCACGGGCATGCTAGGATCAGAGGTGAGCGGTAGCAGGTGGTTTGGCTGGCATGCATACACAGGGCCCTAGGTTCTATCCCTAGCGTGTCAGGTAGGTGGCGTGCACTCCAGGGGGGGACAACAGGGCTGCAGATATAACACAGTGGTAGATTACTAGTCCTGGGTTCATCCCTCAACACTGGGGCGGGGCGGCCCGTAATAATGTAAACACAGACTAATGAGGGTAACCTGGGAAATGAGGCCAGCACAGAGAAAAGCCAAGCAGAAAGAGGAAGATAAAAATAGAGAGACAGAGACGGAGAAACAGGCAGAGAGCCACACAGAAAGGCGGAGAACTGGGATCTGATGGTGTGATCTGAGTCCTTAGAGACAGTCGTCAATGAAAACTCCCCGGTTCTTCAGTTAGAGGAGGCAATCGGTTGCTTTCTTTGCTGAAGCTCATTTAAGAGTCTGCATTGATAGAATTTTGATGAATCCGCTTGGTTTTCTGGTTCAAACAGATTTGGAGCAACAATAGAAGAAAGGTTTTTGTGTGGAGAAATACGAAGCAGCAGTAGGCTCACTGGTTTTTAAAATGTTAGACATTCTGAGCATTTAACTAAATGAAATGCAGTAATTTGCTATTTGGAGCTAACACCAAAAGGAAAAAAAAAAAACAAAAATCTCTCTGTCTGTCTCTGTCTCTCTGTTGGCTTTTCAAGACAGGGTTTCTCTGTGTAGCCCTGGTTTCCCTTGTACTCACTCTGTAGCCCAGGCTCATTTCAAACTCAGAGATCAGCCCGCCTCTGCCTCCTAAGTGCTGGGATTAAAGGCAAACTCTTTCAAAACAAGAAAGAAAAGAGGGCTGGAGAGATGGCTCAGTGGTTAAGAGCATTGCCTACTCTTCCAAAGGTCCTGAGTTCAATTCCCAGCAACCACATGGTGGCTCACAACCATCTGTAATGAGGTCTGGTGTAGACATACAGACAGAATATTGTATACATAATAAATAAATATTTTAAAAAAAAAGAAAGAAAGAAAGAAAAGAAAAAGAGGTTTGCTGTTTGCTTTCTTGGTCATAACACCTTACACCACAATACCGTACAGGTAGGATGATGTTTTGTATTTATATGTTTTTGTGTGTACATGATGAGGTGTGCACATAGCACAGCTGTGTGTGGCGGTCAAGCACAGCCTTGTGGGGTCCCTTCTCTCCCTCCACATGTATGTGAGTTCCAGGGATTGAACTCAGGTCATTAGGCTTGCTCAGCAAGCGCTTTTCTGGCCCTCAGGATAATGTTTCTAACCCTAATAACATTTCCTATTTTTGTAACTGACCTCAACGCTCTCACACTTAACGCCACCTTTGGGCTCCTCCCTCACTAAGTAGCTGGAATGTTATTAGTGACGCTTCTGTTATAATTTGCGACACTAAAGCACCGGACTTTATTCTGATATATTCTACATATCCGGCATTTATGCTTTTTAAATTAAAACCTAAATATTACTTAACACATTTGAAAGCAAGCATTATGAACCTGGCATGGTGGTCCATGCCTACAACCCCTGCACTTGAGAGTGAAGACAGGAAGGAGGGTCAGTCACATGAGATCTGCCCCCCACCACACATAAAATCCCAAACATTAACAAAAACACTTCAAAAAGTCGGTACAGAATACCATCTGGCCACTGCTAGTTCTGCTGCTTTCTGACTAGCTAGCTCCCTCTCCCTTCCTCAAACTCCCCTGTGGGGTTTCAGGAGTACTGTCTCTGACCATCGAAATGATCTCTTGTGAGGCTAAGACAGGGGGTCACAACTCCTGTCTGACTCTTCCCCATCCCCTGTGGGTAGATTTCTTACTTTGAAGCCTCCTTGAGCCTGGACCTTGCTGGCCTTTTTGCCAGGAGAGTGTAGTGAAGAAGGGTAAATTTGGAAGAGGTGAGGAGTTAGGGCCTGGTGATAAGGAGAGAAGGATGGGGCTTAGAGTAAGGGTTCTTGTGAAAAGGAGGGCATGGAGGGGGGAGAGTGTGAGGAAAAGAAGCTGCTGGCTGATGTGTAAAATGATGGCATCGTGGCAAAATACCCAAACCTGGGGCTTAAAAATAGCACAGTGTATCAGAATGCTGACGTGTACAAATACTGCCGTGCAAGAATGACTACAGCCCTGACCTGCAGGCAGAGTGACTTCTGAATCTTTCTAATTTCACTTCAGGGATACATCTTCCCACCGAGAGATTCTGCTTCTTGTAGTATCCTTGGCCTCAACCTTGGCAGGCTCTGGCTCCAAGCTGGGAAGGAAAAGCCATTTGCTTAGCTCAATTTGCACTCTGCAGCTTAGCCTTGCAGACTTGTAGCTAGGTTTTAGGCAAAACACTGTGCATTGTGTTGTGGTATTTAAGCTTCACAAGAGCCATTCGTGGTGGATACTCTTATCAGCCCCATTCCTTAGATTAGAAAAAAATGCTTAGATAAAAAAATCTTTTGCAAAGGAAACACAGTTAGTGAAGAGCAGAACCCTCTAATGACCAGTCGGAGCACTTCGCCCTAGAGCCAGCTCAGCGCCCAGTCTCATCTAAACGCCGCATGTTCTGCTCAAAGCTTAAGCTTAATGGGAGAGTGAGGGTCATGAATTGGAGGCCTATTTGGGCTACATAGTAAGATTCTGATTTAAAAACAACAACAACAACAAACCAACCAACCGACCCAAGCCGTGAGTAGTCAGTAAAATCTAGGCGTTTCTCATTTAGGGCCTTTACCCTCAAGTGCCACTCAAAGATTGTTTCCTACCACTTGGCTTTCATCCATCTGATCTCCCGGGTAGATGGAAGTATTTGCTTATCATCTGTAGACCCATAGCTCATACTTTAAGTCTTTGTTATGTAAGAATGCTTTCTCTGTCTCATTTCAGAAAACAATGGAAATATTGAAATCGTTGCTTCATACAATTATCGCCATGATTTTCATTACAATACGAGGGCCCAGGAGATGGCACTTGTCCATGCCTGGAGAACAGCGCCCCTGCACTCACTCACTTGTCCACGCCTGGAGAACTGCGCCCGTGTAGTTCTCTCACACCTCCTTTTCCCTACATGCACAGATAAGAAACAGAACTTTTTTTCGGAGACAGAGTTTCTCTGTAGCTTTGGAGCCTGTCCTGGAACTAGCTCTTGTAGACCAGGCTGGCCTCGAACTCACAAAGATCCACCTATCTCTGCCTCCCAAGTGCTGGGATTAAAGGCATGCGCCACCACTGCCTGGCATTAGAAACAGAACTCTTATTGAAGACAGTGCCACTGGTTTTCATTCTCATAGAAATATTGTTCTGGGCTGGAGAGATGGCTCAGTGGTTAAGAGCATTGCCTGCTCTTCCAAAGGTCCTGAGTTCAATTCCCAGCAACCACATGGTGGCTCACAACCATCTGTAATGAGGTCTGGTGCCCTCTTCTGGCCTGCAGACATACAGACAGAATACTGTATACATAATAAATAAATATTAAAAAAAAAAGAAATATTGTTCTTAATCTGTGTTCTGAAGGATGTATAAAGATTCAGGGCTTTTGAAATGTATCGTTTTTTTGTTTTGTTGGTTTTTTTAAAACAAATTATTCATAAATTCAAATCTTTCAGAAGTAGAATTCTAAATAATAAAAGATATTTTGTCCAAAGTAAGTATTTGTTTCCTTATTGGGAGACAAAGTCTCACTATGTGTAGTCTCGGCTGACCTAAAATTCATGATTTACTTGCCTTAACCTTCCAAGCCCTGAAATTACAGGTGTCATTGTGGTCAGCCCAAGAGGGGGGTTGTGGTCTGCAGGTTAACTAAATTAAAAATAAAAAACCAACCAATAGGCAGAAATGTGGCAAGGAACTCCTCTCTCTCTCTCTCTCTCTCTCTCTCTCTCTCTCTCTCTCTGTGTGTGTGTGTGTGTGTGTGTGTGTGTGTGTGTGTAATTACATGTGCCTCTACTCCTAACAGGCAGGCATGAACTAGTCGCTGGAATATCTGTTATGGGACAACTCCACAGGTTTAATGAAAAGACAACAAGATTGGTGGCATGTCCCTGCACTGCTGGCTACTGGGGAAGCTGAGGTAGGAAGATGGATTTACCTAGAAGTCTAAGACCAGCCTGGGCAGCATAGGCAGACACTGTCTCAGCAAGCAAACAAAACACTCAGAGAGTGATGTGCCCTTGAGTGCATAGTTGGTTTGGCCACAGTGTGTGTAGTAGTTACTTTATATGCTGCTGGAACAAAATTAAAAACCTTTGTTCTTCATACATAGCCTTAGGACAACGCAAAAGGCAAATTAAGACTGGGAGAAATGTGGCCATCGCCATATCACTCCCCAGCAGCAGGAAGTCTGTCCAGCCATCCCTTGATTTTCTTCACAGAGAAGACAGGCACGTTTTTGGCTCCTGTATTATTGACAAAGTTGCTGAAGCTCCTACGGAAAGACCCAGGGAAATCCAGAATTTACACCACGTCCTCCCTTGAACATCTTGAGACGCAGAAAGTCAGAAAAACACGTTTTATTTTTTGGTGACAGAAATCAGGACAAGGACTGTCTGGAGAGTGAATGCAAACTCTTTGAAATGAGTGGCACATATCATGATTACGGTGGTGGACATGGGTGCATACATTTGTTGAAGGTCGGAGTTGAAAACGTTCACATCTTATTTTCTAGTCAGATTGCTTTTAAGTATACTGTAGTGTTTATCAAACTGCTGCTAGAGACCCACTGTGAATGAGCCATTAAAGGACAATGAATCATTATCCTGAAGGTAATGAGGCCCAGGCTTCTACTCAAAGGCTTGATTAATTTTCTATAGAATCTTGTGGGCTGAACACATGGTTTAGTGGGTAAAGGCACTTGCCACTAAGCCTGATGACCCAAGTTTTACTCCTAGGACCCACACAGTAGAACCAGAGAACTAACTCCCTGCAGGTTGTCCTCTGGCTGCCATACACTTGATATGGCACAAACACACCCACACATGAGTGAATGTAAAAACCTTTAAAAAATAACTTTACACCGGGGGGGGGGGGTGGCGCACACCTTTAATCCCAGCACTTGGGAGGCAGAGGCAGGTGGATCTCTGTGAGTTCGAGGCCAGCTTGGTCTATAGAGTGAGTTCCAGGACAGGCACCAAGGCTACATAGAGAAACCCTGTCTCAAAAAAGAAGGAAAAGGAGGAGGAGGAGGAGAAGAAGAAGAAGGAGGAGGATGAAGGAGGAGGAGAAAGAGGAAGAGGAGGGGGGGAGGAGGAGGAGGAGAAGGAGAAGAAGGAGGAGAAGGAGAAGAAGGAGAAGGAGAAGGAGAAGAAGAAGAAGAAGAAGAAGAAGAAGAAGAAGAAAAGACCACGACTTTACAACAGTACAATTATGAAAAAAAAAATTTGCAGGAATTCTAGGCTTCATTAAACCTGAATCTGCTACTAAGTAGCCAGAATTTCTTAATGAAATGGAATAGAAAATGTGAGTTTCACAAACTCTTTGCTTCAGTTTACTTGTAAAATTGTATTTACAAGATGGGCTTTTAATCCCAGCACTCAGGAGGCAGAGACAGGTAGATCTCTATGAGTGCAAGGTCAACCTGGTCTATAAAGTGAGTTTCAGGACAGCCAAGGCAGTTACACAGAGAAATCCTGTTTCTAAAATAAGGTAAAATAAAATGTTAAAACAAAATAAAATTGTATTTACTATCGGTCTATGTGTCTGCTGTGGGAGTCTGTGGTCTCCTTCAACTGTGGGGTTCCAGAGATTGAATTTAGGTCATCACGATGGCCTGGAAAGAGCTTTTGCCCCCTTGAGCCATCTCGTCAGTCCTGCTTCAATTTGTACAATGGGTCAGGTTGAAACATTTATTTACAACCAAGGTGTGTGTTTGGACATGCACACATGTGTGTACACACACGGACATCGAAAACTCAGTGCTGTGTAAGAAATCTGTATTAGAAAATTATATATATATATATATATATATATATATATATATTAGTGTGCTTGAAGAGTGGACTTTTTTTTTTCTGGTTTTTCGAGACAGGGTTTCTCTGTGGTTTTGGAGCCTGTCCTGGAACTAGCTCTTGTAGACCAGGCTGGTCTCGAACTCAGAGATCCATCTGCCTCTGCCTCCCAAGTGCTGGGATTAAAGGCGTGCGCCACCACTGCCCGGCTAAGAGTGGACTTTTGAAAATAACCCAAACACTATGTTTGTGGTGAAATACTCATAGAAAAAAAAAACAAACAAACAAACTAAAGCTACAAGTATCAGATCATATGATTGTCACAAAACAAAAGCAAGTCAAACAATCATCATATTAATAGGGTAAAGTTTCAAGCAATTTGAAAAAATTATGATGCAATGTCTGTGTACTGTTCCCAGACATAGTATGATTGGGGGGGAGGGCAAGGCTGATAAACCCGGGCTAGAACAGCAATGGACTGAGTCGAACAAGGCTGGCCAGTGGGCATTATACTATATAATAATATGTTTCATTTCATATCTGTGTGGTTTGGGACTTTACACCTCAGTCTTCGTGGTGGATTCATGAAAGTAAATGGAACAGAAATGACTGTAGATCAGGAACTTAAGGCGGCAGAATAATTTTCTAAAAAGATGTATTTATCCTTACTTTCTGTGTACGAGATGTATGAGCCTCTGATTGCATCTAGGCAATGGATAGCCTAGAACTGGAATTACAGATGGCTGTGAGTCTCCATGCGAGTTCCAGGAACCAAAGCCTGGTCCTCTGAGAAAGCAATGTTCCTAACTGCTAAACTATCTCTCTTGTCCCCGTGATTTATTAAGGGCATATCTGCAGACTAAGCAATTCCTTATTTAGCCCAGATTTGCATGTAAATCCACGGCAGAAGTTTCCTTCAAGCCCAGCCTTAGCTGCTTGTCCCACCCACTCATACCTAGGTTTGGGAAGGCTCTTATTCAGAGGTTGAATTATATAAACAGCAGAATATTTGATCAAAAAGCACTGGTTTTGAAATGCCGGAAGTAGGGAGTAAAGGCATATTATCAAAGAATGACGTTGACGGATAAAAGTTAGGAGCAAAGGAGAGAGGCTCGGAGTCTTTGGTTAAATGGTGTCTGTCACCTTTTACTACTTAGATTTCCGTTCCGTGTAAACCCAATGTGTAATACGACTGCTCACTTCCGGCTCCCACAGACCGCTTTTCAAAACTGAGGCCCATTCAAAGTCAATCAGCATGCAACTTTGCCTTAGTTTTCATGCAAACTCCAATCTCTGCGCCCACAGTTCCGTGATTCTCTTTTAAATCGTGTTGGATTTAAATTAAAAGGAGATCGAGTTCTTACGTTTTAAATTTTGATAACTTTGAAACTCATTAACATCTAAATGCCATTTGTTGTTAAAAAGTAAAACCTTGTCTACTGCGAAGTGAAAGTCTACAGTCCAGGTCTTTCTCCCTCTGCTCTGGCTGGTGGAGCACCTTCACAGCAGCACTGAGGATGTCTTGGGAAAATCTTGTGTGCTCTAGTTACTACGGTACCGAAAAAGAGAAGAACCCTCCGACAGAACGCAGGAAAACTGGAAAAGCTGCTCTAGAAGTCCACGCATCCTGGGTGGGTTCCTGTCCTTGGCCCTGGTGTTGGAGCGGCTGCGCTGTTTCAGTGGGAACCGACCTGAAAGCTTCTAACGAAGGGCTGTAGCCTCCTGGCAGCCCGACGGCTACCAGGCTCCACAGGTCCCTTTAAGGCACCCTACGCGCGGAAAAAGGGGAGCGCAGGGGGCGGGAGCAGGGTTCGCGACTGCACGCCACGTGACTCAGCTGCAGACTCGGCCAGAGAGTTTGACAGAAGTTTGAATCGGACTCGGGGGCTTTCTGCTGCCGGCGGGGCAGTAAAGCGGACACAGCCTCCGAGAGCGCAAGCAGCAGCGCCCCCACAACCCAGCCCGCCAGCCAGCCTGGAGCCCGGCCTGCCCACGGTCGCGAGTCCGCCGTCCCCAACGCCCCCGCGCGCCCCGCAGCCTCCCGCCCAGGGAGCCGAAGCCCCGCATTGCGCCCCGCCGCGCCACCATGTCCTCGACGGAGAGCCCCAGCCGCACGTCGGACAAGTCTCCGCGCCCGCAGGTACGCCCCAAGCGCCCTGTCCGTGGACTCTCACCAGCCCCTGTCCACCTAGATGTCCTACCTGAGTCCGATTCCGCTACCCCCTCCCAGTGTGAGTAGTGAGGGACCCACGTCCCCCTATCCCGCTCTCTGCCCCCCCCACTCCGCCTTGACCGTCTGCTGGCTCTGTCTCTGCAGGTGGACCGCCTGCTCGTGGGGCTGCGCTGGCGGCGCCTGGAGGAGCCGCTGGGCTTCATCAAAGTTCTCCAGTGGGTGAGTTGCCCTAGCCCCAGGCTATTTCGGGAGCCTGGATTGTGACGCTGAGCCGAAGCAATGTGGCCCCGGAGGAGGCTGGGGAGATGCCCTGGGCCCAGCTACTGCGGAAGGGTGGGGGGTGGCGACAGGTGGGCGGGGGAGGGGAGGGCCAGGGCTGCTTCTCCAGCAGTCGGTGGAAGGAGGGAGAGGAGCCAGGTCTTCGGAGTCCCGGATTCGGACCTTCTATGTGCAAGCCGCCTTTGGCCACGGTGCTCACATTTCACTCGGGCGAGAGGACTCGGGTGTAACCTTTCCAGAACTCTGATCCTGCACATACCACGATTCAGTGGCGGGAGGGGTGAGGAGGACAAGGAGGGTAAAGGTCCGTTTTGCAGTGAGAGCAAAGCCACGGAGGGCACCGGAGGGAAGGAAGAGGGTTACAGAAGTCATTCTGCCCAGAATGCTTTAGGACCTGGATGATCCGAGGGGTGGACTCAGGAGACAGACTCTCAGCTGAGGTCACTGGAGTAATTCGGGTACCTGTAACCTAGTAAAGAAGGGGATGAATGAATGAACGGTTGGTTTCTCAGTCCTCCGATTAAATAAATAAAACAATTAAGATAGAAGAAAAATCACAGCGCGATTAAAATGTGGCAGGTGTAATATTAACACTGAGCAGGGAAGGTGAGGAGGTAGATTGCAGGTCTAGAGCTATCTTTCTCAGCTTTGTGACCTCGGGCAAGTCACTTTTCGGGCAAGCAGTTTCCAACATTAGTCACTAACTTGGATCAAACCCATCAGCATGCTTAGACTAGAGCTCGATATTAAAAATTACCATGTGTTCTTAAACTTACCTTTGCCCATGGCCTCAGTTTCCCCTGCTTTGGTCTAGTAGGAATAATGTCTTGTTTTTCACTGGTACGTTAAGACATTGGCAAGCCCTCTCTTCTTAGAGCCAGTGCCCAAGATGGTCATAAATTAGAAATGTGGACAAGTACTGTCAGTTTTTCAAACTATAAACACTTGAGAAACATTTTGTACATTCTTGCAGAAATGATTCTGTTAGACAACCCATGTACCAAATGCTATATCTAGATATATATATGGTTTTTCTAGACAGGGTTTCTCTGTGTAGCCTTGGCTGTCCTGGAACTCCCTCTGTAAACACACACACACACACAGAGGAGAGAGAGAGAGAGAGATCTGCCTGCCTCTGCTTCCCTAGTGCTGGGTTTAAAGGTGTGTGCCACCTCTGCCTGGCTTATATGAAGTTATTAATACACCCTCAACAGTGGACTTATCTAGGGCACAACTTCCCATTGATACGTGGGGGGAGTGAATTCTGAAGAGCTTTGCATTCACGGGAGAGAGGGATCAGCGTGATGTCACCAAATCCTACATAATCATGGTTGGGACGGGTATCGTGAAATTTGGAGTTCAGGAACAATAGCGCATTTGGGATTGTCTCTGGGTATCTGAGACCCTGACTGGCTGCAGACCAGCCTGGGAGTCCCAAGTGTAAATAAACTCTGGGACTTTCCACTTCCCTACTGCCTCAAGAGGGGGACCAATGTTGACTGAACTCTTTCACCTTCTGCCCCTTCTTGTTCTGACTTGAGCACCAGAGGGGATTGAGTAGGAAAAGGGAGGCTTCAAAGGAACTGGCATTGAGAAGTAAGGAGGCCTCCTGAGCAACCCGGAGGAATGGGATGTAAGTGCTATCCAAGCTAGACAAATGGTTCTAATAGAAGGTTGAGACAGACTGTGAAGGGGTGGAGACAACAAGGAATGACCATCGATTTGTTTTCTCCAGGAAGATTCTGGGGCTTCCTTCTTTAATCTTGCCATCTTTCTCACGGCCGCTTCCTGCAACATTCTGCACACAGCGATTCCTAGCACAATGGTTCAGTCTTCTAACCCTAAGTCTTAGGCTCTCAACCTTCCTAGCGCTGCAACCCCTTGCATACAGTTCCTCATGTTGTGGTGACCCCCAAACATAAAATTGTTTTGTTGATACTTCATAACTGCAGTTTTGCTGTAAATATCTGATATACGGGATATGTGACCCCCATGGGGGTCGTGACCCACAGGTGGGAACGACTACCCTCAGAATTAAGACCTGACTTTTATGATCTTCAGATTTACAGAGAAGGAGTTGTGCAAAACAGGGGCCATCTTCCTCTCATCCTGCTAAATCAGGTCTCTGGGGAAAGGCTTGGAACTAGCCTGCGTTTACAGGGTAGCATCATAAGGAGCCATGAGTTGCTTTCAGGGCTCTCCCAGGTAGCCTTAAACCCGGGATGTGGGTTTGGCTGGCTTGAATCTTTGCAGATGAACAGAAAAGCACACAGGAAGCAGCGTGAGAAATACTCTTCGCCAGAGGGAAAGGGAGCATACAGATCTTGTCCTTCTTACAATGGCAGTTGAAAACTTTTTATTCTTACCCACTGGCAAAAGTTCCACCTGTAAGAAGTTTACTTGTGCAACCCTTGTGAGAAGAGAGTGATGCAATTCTTTCCTGAGTCAGGACTTAGGGTGTCTTTAAGATCTGGAAATTACTCTGGCCGTACTCGCACATACCTTTAGTCCCAGCAATTAGGAGGCAGAGACGGGCAGATCTCATTCTGGTCTACCAAACCAAACCAAATAAACAAAGACTCAGAAATTAATCTCACCTCAGTTCCAATTTAAGAATCTTATCAGGTCTATATCAAGCCAGCCATATCCATCCATCCATCTTTTTTTTTTAAAGACAGGGTCTTTCTACATAGCTCTGGTTGTCCTGGAACTCACAGGACTAGGCTGTCCTCCAACACACAGAGAGATCTGCCTGCCTCTGCTCATGAATGCAGCCAAATAATGCTGAAGTAGGTTTTTGTTGTTCTTTTTTTTAACTTTTATACTACCATTATTGTGGGGTGCATTACATTATTATATGTGCATTATTGTGCACAAGTGCCTGGCCTGCCATTCATGTGGCGTTCAAAGAAACTTGTTTTCTCTTTTCATTTTTACATAAATTTTAAGGATGGAACGCCAGGTCACCGGGGTTACATGACAAGTGCCTTTGAGCTATTTCCCTGGCCCTAAAAACTAGCTTAAAAGAAAAGAAGGGGGGGGGGAAGAATAGTATTGGATGGACTTTGACTTAAATTCAGTGTCTTTTGATTCCCATCCCTCGAAACTTGGTTAATTAATTGGTGAAATCCCATCTGAGGCTAAACTGTATGATGTAGTGATGTGGGTTCACTGGGAGAACTATGTGAGGTAATGTCTACAGGGCATGGAACATTCTTGAAGATCACGGTGGGCAGATTCCATAAGTGTGTGTTCCCTCCCCTCCCACCTTCCCTAACTTTCTTCCTTCTGTAGACTGCCTCACTAGAGTCAACCTTTGGTGAGATTACTCAGTCACCATTGCCAACCCTTCCTTTTGAATGTGAGGTACAAAAGATTCCCGGTAACTCAGTCATATGGGATTCCATTTCCTTACAAATAATAGATCAAATTAATTTTATCCAAGTACTCCCTCCTGATGAGGACAGATGATTTTGGAGTTGGGGGGGTGGGCTTTGGAATCTATACTATGAAGAAGCTATTTCATTGGTGGAATTTGGTTTTTTATTTATTTGGTGTACTTTTTTTCTATTGGAGATTTTGAACGGACACTGTCAGAATCCGTAACACCAAGGAAAGGTTGTGAAGTAGGACTGGGGGGAAGAACCCGTGTTGTTGTACTTTGCATTCCCTGAGGGCTAGTGTTCTTTGGGTTGACATGGGATTATAACTAGTAAGCCAGTCAGCATCAGAGTGGAACCTACCCTTAAACTGGAAGGTCATTCTGTCTGTTCAAAGAAATGCAAAGATGGGGGAAGCAGAGGAGGAGGTAGAGGGCAAAGTACGACCCTCACCATTACCAGCATCAGAGTCCCAGACATTCCCTGCTCTCCACTATTCCATCTTCCTTCCTTATGATCAGTGTGTTATCTCGCAGCCCTGTGTGTGAGAGAGGCATGGTTTCAAGTTCTTCGCCTCTTGGTCCTGGGGCTTTGGTCCCTACCTGGTTACGGCAGGAAGCGATCTGGTACAGGGAAGTAGAAGGTTTGAAAGCTGTGGATGGGCTAGGCTGGTACCTCTGCTCCTGCAGCCCAGGGCAGAGCACCTGCCTTCCTCTTCCTGCCATGCACGGCACAGAAGAGACCTCCTTTTCAACTGCAGGAACTCTACGGTTCCAGGGTCTTACTCATCTTATCCCTGGCATCAGGGCACAAGGCAGATGCTTCGTTTCAAATGAAGGAATGAAGAGGAAGGAGCTCAGAACAGGGAGTCGGGAGCTGTGAACTGGAAACCCAGCTCACACATTAGCTAAATATGACCTTGAGAACACCACTTAATCAGAGTAAGGAGGACTTCTGTTCCCAGAAGTGAAAGGAGACCACTTGTCTAATAATGTCTGAGGTCTTTCTGGTCCCACTGCTCTGAGAACCTATGAGCTTCTCAGATTTTCCAGTTATTTACCAACTCTGCTAGCTGGCACCACACATTGTGGTGTTCTGGGTTTGGAGGTATGGGATTGTGGTAGAGTGCTTATCTAGCGTACTTATGGTCCAGGGTTCACCTCAGGACACCACAAAATGAATAAACAAAAGAACACTCTGACAAGTAAAAAAATATCTACTCTAGATAACATGTAGATATTCCTAACTTTCAGAAAATCAAAACAGAGAAGGATAAACAGTTAATAGCAAAGTGGTTATAAGTATATTTCACTTTTTGAAAATTCACAGCAGGGCTCGTAATTTTCAAACCTGAGCATCACCGTTCAGACTTAGACTTTTCATAGTGATGGACAGCTCTGTAATCTGTGCTGAGCAGTAGAGCAGTGGTTTGTCACACGTGACTTCTGAGCACATGCTCTGGGGCTGGTATCAGCGAGCAACCGAAGCTTAGCTTGGGCTTCATTTTATTTGAAGTAATTTAAATTGCCGTAGTTGGCTGGATGGTACCTGTTGAGCAGTATAAGACATGCGCTCCATAAAGACAGCATCCCTCTCCTCTTCCTCTCTGTCTCTCCGTCGCTCTCTTTCTCTCTTCCTCTCTGTCTCTGTCTTTGTCCCCCACCCACCGCTAAAGTGACTGGTACGGGTACATACTTGAGAAATGCCACCTTTTGGCAGATGTTCAAAGTGCCCAGGGAAGGAAAAGTTCCATACTTGGTGTTCGCTGCCCTGAGGTAGGAATCGCTACGTGCTTCCTTATACTCACTGGCTAACAGACAACGACTGGAAATACACCCAGCCTTGCTGCCCTTCCTCAAGTGTGACACCCTAATTGTGTCCTGTTCTAGGCACCAGAAACCAAGAGGAATAAGGACTTCAGTGAGGAGTCAAAGAGTCACAGAGTGGATGAAGATAGGAAAATCCCTCTGAGGAGGAGCTAGTGAAGGAATTGTTTGGCTTGAGAGCCAGCTTTGAGTGTGTGAAGGGTAACAATACAAAGGCATCTGGTGACTTTTCTCTGTCCCTGGCTCTGCCAGAAGATGAGCCAGCAGTCCAATGCTGCTGCTCTCGGAGCTTAGCTCAGATGTGGAAGCTATGCAGGCACTGCAGGCCAGTTCCACTGTCTGCCTTCCTGGGTCTCGTTACCTATACAGAGATTCTCACTCCTTTGGAACAAGTCTACTGAAGACAGGGGCACACATGACCTTTAGAGAACGGTCAGTGGCTCCAGCATTGAGCTCTGCCAGGCCAGGCCATGCAAGGCACGGCGGTAGCACTGGATACCGCCCAGGGGCAGAGCACAGCTGTTGGTAAACCCGGCCAAGGGCATGCTCTGCTCAGAGCATTAGCTACAGAGGGTGGAAGAATTCCAGAGCTGGAAGCAGCCTTTAAATAAACCCCAAGTCCTTATTCTAAAAATGAAGAAACCAGGACTCAGAGAGCCAAGCCACCTAGTGAATGAATTACAGGGCCGAGACCAGAACCTGGGTTTCCTGATTCCTAATCCATGTCTCTTTTCGTTTTGATCAGTATTAGAATAATAATGCATGGGCTGGAGAGATGGCTCAACGGTTAAGAGCACTGCCTGCTCTTCCAAAGGTCCTGAGTTCAATTCCCAGCAACCACATGGTGACTCACAACCATCTGTAATGAGACCTGGTATACATGCAAGCAGAACGCTGTACACATAATTAACAAATAAATCATTTATTTATTTATTGGTTTTTGGGGGACAGGGTTTCTTTGCAGCTTTGGAGCCTGGCGTGGAACTAACTCTTGTAGACCAGGATGACCTTGAACTCACAGAGATCTGCCTGCCTCTGCCTCCCGAGTGCTGGGATTAAAGGCGTGCGCCACCACTGCCTGGCCAAATAAATCTTTTTTTTAAAGAATTTTATTTTATTTACTTTACTTTATTTTTTATGTGCATTGGCGTGAAGGTGTCAGATCCCCTGAAACTTTTTACAGACAGTTGTGAGCTGCCATATGGGTACTGGGACTTGAACCCGGATCCTCTGGAAGAGCAGTCAGTGCTCTTAACCACCAAGTCATCTCTCCAGCCCTCCAAATAAATCTTTTAAAAGGAAAAGAAAAGAAAAGAAAAATAATGCACAACTCTATTCCTGAGCGGATGCAGGCCTGGAAGATAGATTACTGTCTTCTTCTTGCTTAATGTCCAGAACACTGACTGAGTGACAGAGAAGCAGATAAAAGAACACTAGTGTCATGCCAAAGGTAGGTGCACAGGAAATGGGCTGAACACAATACGGGAGAACAAGAGATTACAGTTTCTTACTTTATAATCTAATCAATGTGGTTAGAAGGAAACGTGAGACTCACAGGACGGGGACAATTCATATCCCTCAAGACAGAAGATGCAGTCAGCTGGGCTGAGAGGTGCAGCGAATAATCCAGTGGTCTGAACGGAACACTCCACTTCTTCCCACTGGAGAATAGCAGCACAGGCAGATTACAGAGAGGATAGCCGAGGGAAACAGAGGCCGATAAGGAAAGTAGAGGGTGCTTTCCCCTGGGCGTGAGCCAGGCCTGTCAACATTTGCCCAGCCGGCGCTGCTGCTGGAAAGGGCTGTGCTCTCGGGGAAGAAAAGTCAGGCTGGCAGTGCCGCAGAACAGCTTCGTAGAAGCCTCCCCCATCGTCCCGCCGACGAGGCAAGAAGCTACTGGAGCTTAGAAATAAAGTAAGTGCCAGAGTCCATGCCTGGTCAAGGAGGAATGAAAATGAAATCAAATGGAAAACGTTCCAGGCAGGCCTGATCTGGCTGGATCTATTTCTGATCTCTTGTTTGGAGGGGGGAGGGAGGGGAGTCTAGCTTTGAAACAGACATTCCCAAAGCCAGAGTTACAGAGGTTGGAGAAATGGCTCAGATGTTAAGAGCACTGGTTGTTCTTAGAGAGATCCTGAGTTTAATTCTCAGCAACCACATTGTGACTCACAACCATCTGTAATGAGACCTGGCGCCCTCTTCTGGCCTGCAAGCTTGCAAGCCTACTATTCACTGTATACATAATAAATAAATAAATAAATAAATACAAGCCAAACCAAAAACAAGCAAGCAAACAAACAAAAAACGGAATTACAGAGGTTTTGTGTTAGTCATTATCTTACAGAAGCTATGTGTGGTCTCAAGTGCCAAGCCCAATAGAGAGTTCTGGAAACTGTTTCCTCTCACTTCCTCTCCCTTGAGACCACACTCAAAGTTGCCCATCTTCATTGAGTTACTTGGTCCAACGCTTTGTTCAGAGAATATAATATTTAGAATGGCAGCTGAGGGTCCCTACCAGGAGAAACTTGGTAAAAGGAATCCTGACTCCCTACCCACCAAGCACCTGCATCCTCTGGAGTCGAAGGGTGGCTCTTTACCTTGGACAGGTGAGATCTTCCAACTCTCACAGGGGCTTCACTTTCTCTCAGCTCTTTGCTATTTTCGCCTTCGGGTCCTGCGGCTCTTACAGCGGGGAGACAGGAGCCATGGTTCGCTGCAACAACGAAGCCAAGGATGTGAGCTCCATCATTGTTTTGTTCGGCTATCCCTTCAGGTGAGTAGGGCTTGGCTGTGGTCTTATGCCCTCCTCTCGCTGGGTTAGCAGGGCTTCCTTCCTCCTCTGCTCCTACCAACCTCTCCTCATTTCTTCCTGCTCACAGGACATGCAATCTAAAGACCATTTGCTGTGTGCCGCTCTAGATCAAAATACAACAAGACCTGGCTCATTCTTTTAGCCATTTCAGACACTGACCAGAGTGAAACACTATATCATTGTTACAATGTTCCGGTCCAAACTCCAGCAATGGCAGCTCACCACAGCTCAGAGAGAAACCAGCTGTTGGGGTGGGGAGCCGGGGACACTATGGGTCTGGGCCAGTGACAACTCTCTCTGCCCCTCTGCAGATTCCTCAGCACCTTGAAGGAAGGAAGCTTGTTAGAGTTTAGATGTTAAACAATAGATGTGAAATGCTCACCCGATGTCACCCAAACACAAGGAGGTGCATTTTTTTTTCGTTTTTTTTGAGACAGCTTTGGAGCCTGTCCTGGAACTAGCTCTTGTAGACCAGGCTGGCCTTGAACTCATAGAAATCTGCCTGCCTCTGCCTCCCATGCTGGGATTAAAGGTGTGCACCACCACTGCCTGGCAAGGAGGTACATCTTCACCAAGAAGTAGAAGAGGACACTCACCCCTGAGGATTTGGGAGCCTGAGGAGTGGGGAAATGTCTGTTCAGAAGGGAGTGGAGGCAGAGCTCATCTTTTCCGGATATCTGAAACCATTTCAGCCTCCAGTTTAGACTAAGTATCTCTTCTACACAACAAGCTGTATTTCCCATTCTGTTCGTTGTACCAAATCAGGGAGGGCTAAATCAAATCTGAGAATGGGAATTCAAACCTTAATGTGACCACCGTTTAATACGGGCTTGTGTGTTTCTAAGGGCAGAATGAATCTGATTTGTCTAGTGGTTTGACTATCAGAAATAGTTGGGCTGTCTATATATGTTAGTGACTTAAAGGCCCCTCAAGATATATAGAGATTCAGGATGACCATTTCTGGCCAGATGGATGGGTATGGTGTGGATACTGATGGAGCTTGGAGGGAATCTTAGATGAGGGCTGTAGCTTAGTGCTAAAGTCCTTGCCTAGCACGTGAAACCCCATGTTCAAACCCCAGTACTACCAGAGGAGAAATGAGTAGAATCTTGAGGTAGCTCCTGTCTTGACTGCAAGATTTCCTCAGTTCTTACCTACATGACTCCTTTCCCAGGGTGAGAGCCAACACAGGGGCCCTTCTTGGGCAGGGCGAGAGGGGCTTGCCCTGGCTCAGCATGGCTCCCATTGCCACCTGCAGGTTGCACCGGGTCCAGTATGAGATGCCCCTCTGTGACGAAGACTCCACCTCCAAAACCATGCACCTCATGGGAGACTTCTCTGCCCCCGCCGAGTTCTTTGTGACCCTTGGCATCTTTTCCTTCTTCTATACAATGGCTGCCCTGGTCCTCTACCTGCGCTTCCACAACCTCTACACAGAGAACAAACGCTTCCCCCTGGTGGTGAGTGAGTACAGCCCAGAGGATGGGACCAAGAAATGGAAGAGCTCTTTGTTAGAAGGCTGAAGTCAAGAGCCAGAGGGGAGGTCAAAAGTGATGTCTTCTCCGAGTCCTTGATACCTGTGTGTGGAATGGACCTCTGCCCTACCAACCTCGCTTGGTTTGTTTGCAGCCAGAGGAGGCAGGATCTAGAGCTAACCTAACTGGGTTCAAATCCTAGTGCTTGCTCGTAGTAGCTGTGTGACATTAGACAAGTTACTCAGCCTCTCTCTACATGAATTTCCTTGGCTCTAAAATAAAGGTGAAGCCATGGGCAAGTGTTTTAGGGGGATAAAATGAGCATTCACGTATTGCATCTAGCATGCAGTTATTCTCAATGAGAGCTTTCTATTATTAGTAGTATTTCCTTCCTCTATATTTCAGACATTCAAGATGGGAAGTAGGCTTTAGAGACCTCAGTTGTCTTCTGAATCTGCCTTCTTCGTTACTCATAATTTGAATAGTGGTGTCCAAAGGGAAGTAGAGAGGAAAGAGTAGGGAATTTAAGTCACTTGGCTTGCAAGGAGGGAGGGTTATCAGCTGTTGCCTTGGCAGCTCCTCGCCTGACCTTAATTCTAAGGGCAGGGGCATGGCAGTCTGAATGGCAGCATTCCTTTGGTGGCATTGAATAGAGGCCTGTAGGATGGGAAGGGACATCTGTCTTGGGACCTCAGGATTCTAGTGTGACAAGAGGGTCATTCTGAGCATGTCTTTTTCCCTCCGCTCTTCCTAGGACTTCTGTGTGACTGTCTCCTTCACCTTCTTCTGGCTGGTTGCCGCAGCTGCCTGGGGCAAGGGCTTAACTGATGTCAAAGGGGCCACGCGGCCATCCAGTCTGACCGCAGCCATGTCCGTGTGTCATGGAGAGGATGCAGTGTGCAGTGCCGGCGCCACACCCTCGATGGGGCTAGCTAACATCTCTGTGGTGAGACCCATGTCTGGGAAAGGCGTGCTAGCCCAGATGTCCCAGCTAGCTGGTTCTGAGACGAATAGAGAAGGTGTCCCCAGAGCCAACAGGCTGTGCAACTAGACTAGTAACCCCTGCATCTGATATTGGCCTGAGAAGATATTTTTGGATGAGGAGAATCTGAGTCACTCCTTTGCCACTCTTAGCTGCCCCAGAGGTTACCCCTTTTTGCCTGTTTGGCCACGTGTCTCGTGAGAGCATGCGCAGAGGGAGTTTAGGGCCATGATGGGGCTCAGAGCTGTGAGTGGACCAGTGTGAGAGAGAAACTGCCCCCTTGTCACTTAGTGGGTGTGGGGGGCAATGGTGGGTTCCGCTGGCAGGAGATCCAAGCTATTATGGTGTTGAGAGACAGCCATGTAAGCAGGTAAACACCTACCTGCAGCACTGATCTGCTAAAAATGCCCCTTGTCACCTCAGCCATCCCATACCCCCCTCAGAAATTACCCCAGACCTCCCCAAGGCCCACAGCTGAAATGTTTCACCACCAGTGCACCAGGGAGCCTTCTGAAACCACACACATAGGTTTCTCTTCCAGTTTCTAATTGTAAACATTTTCACATACCCACCCAGCAAAACTGATTTTTTTTTTTTTACAGGGATGGCCTACATAGTCACCACCTAAATGGTGACATTTCGTTGTACCCGTTTTCTATGTATTTATCCATTTTTCCTTATCTACTATTTTTGTTTTGATTTTTGAGACAGGGTCTTGCTCTATAACCCGAGTTGTCCTTGAACACATATAGCCCAAGCTGCCTTTGAATTTGTGATCCTCTTGCCTCAACTTTCTAAGTACCAGGATTCCTGATTCGTGCCACTACACTCAGCTTTTCTTTTCATTTGTGTTTCAAGATACTCTCTGTTGGGTGACTCAGACTGGTCCAAATTCACAATCTTTCCTCCTGAATTGCCTAAGTTCTGGGGTTGCACTGGTGTAAGCCACCATGCATGGATTATTGATCTTATTATTACTATTTTGGGAAAGAGTCTTACTATACAGCTGCGGCTGGCCCAGAACTCGCTATGTAGAACAGATGGGTATCCAACTAATAGGGATCCACATGCCTCTGCCTCCCAAGTACTAGGACTGAAGGTGTGTGCCACCATGGCTAACTCGACCCATGTTTGACAATGCTTTTCAAAGTGAATTGCGAACATCAGTTCTTTTGTCCCTAACTACTCTTTTGTTATGTTTTTGTTTTTGTGTTTTGAGACAGGGTCTCTCAGTGTAACATTGGCTGTCCTGGTATTGTCTTATACCAGGTTGGCCTCAAAATCACAGAGACCCACCCGTCTCTACCTCCGGAGTACTGGGATTAAAGGCGTGCTATGTTGTCAGTTTTTCAAAACATTTAAAATATTTGAATAGATCTGGTGTGGTGGCACACACCTGTAGTACCAACAGCCTATCAGGCAGAGGCAGGAGGCTTCCAGGTTCTAGAACAGGCTGGGTACACAGAAAAAGCAAACAACAGCAACAGCAAGAACAACAGATGTTTGAACAAAGCCTTCTCCGAGTCTCTAGCCCTAGAGGAGTACCTTGGACAGCTCCAGGCTCATTCACCTCAAGCAGGCTGCCACGTGTTCCTTGATTTACTTAGCATTCCTAGGGCCAGATTCAGCTAGGACCAAGCTACACTGCGCATGAGCACTCTGGGTACAAATTTGCCGCTTTCGCTGGAGAATGGCCTTGAACCCTGCCTCTACACCTGGTTCTCTGTGCTCTTCCTATTCCCATTTCTCCTGCGGCTCCTCCTTGACTGTTCTCACAAACGCTCCTGATTTCTTTTGTAGCTCTTCGGCTTTATCAACTTCTTCCTGTGGGCTGGAAACTGTTGGTTTGTGTTCAAAGAGACACCGTGGTACGGACAGGGCCAGGACCAGGGCCAGGGCCCCAGCCAGGAGAGTGCCGCAGAACAGGGGGCAGTGGAGAAGCAGTAAGCAGCTGGCTACTCCCGAACTGGACAGCACCTCTTCATCTCCTCCGGCTTCCACAGGACCTTCCTCCTCCTCCAACTCCCTTCCCCCGTCCTTCTGGGCTTTGAGATTTGAGACAATGGATGGGTAGGTAGGCATCAGCTATTGGTTACCTGGGCAGCCCTCCACTGGCTCCCTCATCCCACATCCTGCTGGAGCTGCACATGGCAGGAACTCGGTACTTCTTGTCTACCTGCCTGGACTCAGGTATCCTACTGGGCTTTAGTTTGTGCCCTCAAGCCTCCGAGAGAGAGCCTGTGCTTGCTGCAGGTGAGGGCAAGAAACTAGAGTCTTGATACTGGTCTCTAAAAGCTGCTCTCTGTTATCCTTTGTCCAGTCTCAGTGCAGTGAGGAGGGGGGAAGTCAACTGGCAGCCTTACCCTGATTCCTGTCTGGAGAGCCCAGCAGTGGTTTGATGACATCTCTCCAATGCTGTCATCTAGTCTCTGTATCTTATCTCTAGCCCTGCCCCACCAGTCCCATGTGCTCCCCAGTCTCCTCTCTGACCTCTCTTTGTCCATAGCTCCCACCATGTGTGAAACAGGGAGACCCATTACCCTATCCAAGGGCCCTCTAAGGGTCCACACGAGGCCTTGACTCAATGGGAGCAGACAGAGTTGCCCTTGTACCGCAGCTTCGAGGAAGAAAGCCAGGGAAGTTGCTGACGGAATACATTTTCTGTCCCCTCTGTTCTCCCTCAGCTGGAACACTGTCATCAGCTCCCCAGACTCCACTTACTCATGGAACCCCTAACTTCCTCGTCCTTTGTGGGCTTGGTTTTGTCTCACCCTTAGGAAACAAGATGAGAAGGCTAGGAATATTTCCACTTCCTTCTCCCACCCCACCCCACCTGTCAGTCCATCCCCCTTCCCTAACCTTTTGGAGATAAGGCATTTAAGATCCTTTTCTTTTGTGGCAAGTCTGTCTAGGCCTTCGTTTCATTCCTGTGGGCTGTGGGCGGGCCGAAAGGACCACCATGAGGCTGAGGTGCCCAGCAGTCCCAGGACATGGATAGATAGGCTTGCTTGTCCCTTACTGTCTGCTCATCTTCTCAAACCAGCACCTTTTCTAGGCCTTTTATACCTCTCCTTCCTCACCTTTGCACAGAGGTGTTCTATCTCCTCATCTCTCGAAGTCCTCCCTCACTTCCATATGGTAGCGGACTCTACCCCTTCCCCAGTCCCGGGCAGCCCGATGCTATTGGTGCTTCTTCACTTCGGGACCCAGTTCCATATTTGTCTTTGGTGTGTCTCCCTTTCCTGACACTCCCATCCCTCCTCAGGCCCCAAGGTCTGAGAGTACCAATTGAAGAAATACCATCTGCCCCCTACCCAGGTCAAAACCCCTTGGTCTACCCTGGCAGTAGGGCTGCTCAGGGAAAGATGAAGAAGGAAGAATCCAGCCATTTACCAATTTAATGCCAATTGATCCACCTAGTATACTAAAAATGAATGTGTTCTGTGCTAACCTGTTCTCAAGACAGGGTCAACCCTCTCCAACCTCCTCACCTTCCCCAATGCTTCCCCACATTAGGCTGTGTATTACTTGGGTCCCTAGGGCTTAGAACCTTAAACTTTGGGCCATCCATTTCTTCTTTGGGTTATAATCCCCCACTTGATGGGGGAGAGAGGTAATGATATTTACACACATCTAGATGTTTCTAAGCCTTTCAGTAAAAGAATTTTGAATTTTTGTCTTTGGTTTTAGATTTTACAGAAAGAGTTTAAGGAGGGAAAAAGTTGATGCGGGTGAGAATGTTTCTAAATCTTAAACTCTCTATCGTAAGTTGTTCCCATGGTTAACTAAGGACAAAGGGGACAGTTTTGCCTATAGCTCTAGAGATACAAAGAACAAAGGGGTGACCTTTATTTTTCTTCAAGCAAGTCCCTGTGGGGATGCGTGAGCAGCTTCTACTCAAACTGTGTTTGGGTTCTGTGTCTATATTTATAATTTATTTGAAATGTGATAGATAAAGTGTCCTCAATGGGGCCTTAGGTTAGCAACTGACCTATCAGCTGCTCTAGAACGGGAGCTGTCCACGCCCACTGAGCCCTCTCAGCCCAGAGTTCTCTCTAGGGCTGAGAAGGCTCTTCCTCACCAAGAGCCTGGCTGGTTCTTGGCCACCCTAAGAGGGAAGACCAGTTCAACTTACTACCTCTAGGGGGCGGAACAGGGGTAAGTGCCAAGGGTAAGGCTGTCCTCTTCAACCAGAGCTGGCATCTCCTCTTTGCCTAGTCAGGCCTGAAGTAGGAGAGGGTGTCTGGTTTCTCTAGCTGTTGCAGGAGGCCAGCAAGCAGGGCACTTGCCCTTTGCCCTGGTAGACTCTGACCATGTGGAGGTGCCCAGCCAGGCCCTTTCTTAGACATGAGTTCCCTTCAACATCTTGACCATGGGTCTCCTAATGCTGCGACTGCAGATCAAGTATGGGGGGGGAGAATGTTGCATGTTGTTTTCTGGTGCTTGTTATTACACATTTGAATAAACAGTCCTGCGAACATTTGCCACTAAGAAGCCAAGACAGGGGGCTCTCTGGGAATTTCTTTCCTGTCCTCTCTCCTCGTTCTGTGTTCTTGGGCGAGTATCAGCATCTCTACCAAGACATCACGCGACTCTTCTCTACTCCGCACCCCAGGCGATAGTCTGCTGGCTGAACAATTGTTCTTGGCAAGGCCCAGTCTGGTGACATCGACTCTTTTGGTGGCACCCAATTAGTCCAAAGAAACTGAGACTCATTAGCAAATTTGGATCAAACTCGAAAGGTAAAAGATAGTGGCTTCCACAGTGCCGTCTCCATTTGCTCTCCTACCATCTGTGACCCAAAGGAGGAGTCGGGGGCCATATGCTCCCCTCTCTACTATGAGGTTCACACGGCACAAGCTCGCACCTCCATCTCCCTCAGATAGACAGCCGTGTGCTACATTTACATTCCCTAGAGAAATGTGCTTGGACGCAGTTTTACATTTAATCTCATCAGATCCCTGGGTCTCTGAAGGATCACCTATGGGTGAGCCTTTGCTTTACAACTTCTGCCCTCAGATATTATTCTTTATAGAGTTAGCTGTTCTTCTACAGAAAGCAGAAAGTCTGTGGTCTTAAAGTCACAGACCTGGACTTATTTGCTTCCAAACTTGCAAAATAAGTCAAAGAAATTTTAGGCAAAGGGATGCAATATGGCGTGAGGTATTGAAGGAAAAAGAGGATTAATATTTTATTTCCAATGAGAATGGGGAGGGATGTGGAGGCAGACTTTTGTCTTATGGGAGGGAAGAAATATTGTCAGCTGAGAAGGTGGGTGATTAAAGTACTTTATGGGTCTTAGAAGGAAAAAAAAAGACATGATGAAAAACCTCCCTATGCCAAGGCTTCAGTAACAGCTTTTCCAGCGGTGAAAATATTCATTAGAAAAAGAAGCCGAAATGATAGATGGAATCAGGGTCCAGCCAGGATTTGGGAAGAGGTGACGCAGGTTATCGATCGGAGTTCCCAGGAGAGAGATGGATCAGCAAAGACACTGAAAACACCAGAAGCCTCGGGGCCACCCCAGTTCCGGGGCTGGTTCTGGCTCCAAGATAGCCTTCTGTCATACTGACAGGTGATCTTGGCGAGCTCAGCCAAGTCCTCCCAAACCCAGACAACAGCATTCCAACCCTCCGTTCTGCATCAAGTCAGCGTGGGTTTCCCACAGAGGAACAGCACAGGAGCTGGTGCCCTCCCCCTACTCCAACCCCTGTGTCCTTCAGCACGTCCTGCAGACTCCCTCCCCTTGCCCTTCCGATTCACTGAGCCCACCTCCCTGCACCTACCCCATTCGATCTACAGGGGAGCAGAGTCGCTTCGTGGCCGCTAGCCCAGGAAGGGGCGCCAGCCAGCTGGCGGATGCACGGCTTTAGAGGGGTATCTCGGGCAGAGAGAGGTTTGGGGTGTGCGTAGTAAGCTTGGGAGAGTGAACTGGTGGCGCAAAGAACGTGTACAGAGGGGTTGGAAGAGGGTATCCCGAGGTTCTGATCTCTCCATCCCTGCGCGTGCGATTGTGCTTTTTGGAAGGGATCCCTCGGCTAGCTCCGTAGGCATCACCACCCCTCCGCAACTACACTTCCCAGAAAGCTATGCGGGAGTGAGGAGGTGGTGGCAGGAGACCCGAACTGCGCTTGCGCAAAGAGTGAACTGGCAAGGTAGGGGGAGAGGGAGGCGTGCCCCCGGTCGGGGGAGGGTGGGGGAGGGGGCCGCGCGGCGGCGGCGCCGGGGCGGGCGCGCGTCCGCGGCGGTGATGGCGGTGCGTGAACGCGCGGTGGCAGCAATGGCCGCTCTGGAGCGGCGAGTGCCGAGTCTCGATGACTTCGCGGGACAGAGCTGGAGCTCGTGGGTGGAACGGGCCGACCTGCATGCGGCAGATGGTGAGTGCAGCCACACTAGAGTCCGGGGACCCCATCACTACCTCCCCTCCCCCCTTTAGGGCCCCCTCCAGCTGAGGGGAGCCGCCGACTGGAGCCGCCGTCCGGCTCCCCGGCCCCCCAAACAAAGGACCCGCCGGGTCCTAGTGCCCGCCTGCTCCGACACCTTCGCGCCTCCGGGTCCTAGCGCCGGCTCATCGCTTGCTGCCCACCCTGCCCACCTCTATCTCTGCGGGTGCACAGTACCTGCCCCCACTTTACTTGCCTTTATCTTTCGTCTTGTGCGCTGGCCTCCAGCTCCCATCCGTCCTGCACCTGCTTTGGCTCTACCCATCTGCAACAGTCCTCTCCACGTGTTTCCCACGCACCCCACTTCTGTGCCCCCCCTCCCCACCCCCTTGATCCTTAGCCTTTTGCCCCGCACCTTAGCTTTTTACCACGTTTCCCAGCCTGGTGCAGTATTTGTGAGCTCCCGCCCCCCCCCCCCCCCGCTTTAGTCCATCCATCCTCCATCCATCCATCCATCCATCCATCATCCTCCCTACCTCCCTCCAGTTCATCCATCCATGCCTTCAAGCCTCCATCCTTTCCAGGGCCTCTTGCCCTGCCCTTTGGCTCTCTCCCTTAACCCCTATTTTCTGTAGGCCCTTTGAGTGCCTTTGGTGAACAGGCCTGCAGCCCCTTCTGATCTTTGTCTCCTGAGCCCCAGGGAGCACCTGGCCTCGTGGCCTTTGGGGTGACAACAAGCATCACACCCCTGAAGAAGTTTGCAAGTGAGAAGAGGTGGAGGAGGAGATGGCTGTAATGACACTTGTTCTCTTTTGAGACAACTGACTTCCAGCTCTGTTCCCTCATTCTCCACACTTGGATTTAGGGGACTTAGAGGAGTAGGAGCTGCCCTTATCTTTTGCATGCCTAACCCACTACCACTCGTGTCTGGTTGTTACTATTGCCAATAACCATCTCATCCCAGAAAGGGGCAACTCCTTAGTGAGCATTAGAGAACCAACCTAGAAGGGAGTCCAGGCCACCCTTGGACAGCCCCATGCTGAGTGGGCTAAGATGGGGCCCTTGTCAGGGTCTAGGTGCACTGAGAACCGGAAGTGGAGTCAAATGGATTTGGTGACTCAGAATTGATCCCCCCCCCCCTCCAAGGGACAGGGAGGGGGCTTAGAGGAGGGGGGGTGAGGAGTGAGGTAGGGGGATGGGGAAAGAGCTGCTTTACACAGCTAAGATGTTTTTGTCATTAACCCAGAAACTGAGGTACAAGGGCAACCTCTGGACAAAGCCCCCCTAAGAAGGGGAGGGGCTTGCGTAGCTGATCAAGGAGACTTTGAAGATGCCAAAGGGTCCAAAGGCAGCAGTTTCTCTATTCTATGGCCATCCTATCAGTGCAGGACCTGAGAAGCTGAGTGTAACTTTGATGATACTATGGTAACTTGGGTGGAGCAAACTGAGTTTATGGGGGTGGGGATCTGGGAGGGTACTTGTCTGGGATGCCACAGAGTAGCAAAAAGGACCCATGTAAGCAGTCTCAAAAAGGGACTCAGGGACGTGTAGAAAAATCTTAGAACCATTTCCCTTTTAAATGGGGAAGCAAGACCCAGAAAAGAGGCATTTTACCCAGAGTTACCCACCTAGTCAGCAGTGGAGCCCTGTACCGTACCTGGGAGTGAAGGGTCTTTATCCTTCTTAATGGGGTCGTCTCATCTCAGAGGGGCACATGAAGGAAAAATGGGTACTTGTGAATGACCCATTGACAGTTTCTCCAGGAACTCTGAGTGCTTGTCAGGGAGTGTGGGCTTCGTACCACTGGGCTACAGGCTCTGCTGGGTGCTGGGAAGGGAATGGGCCTTCTGAGCTGTGCTTCTCCTCCAGGGGCTGAGCTGGAGGAGAGTAGCAAAAACATGAAGAAGTTGGACGCCATGACCCTCATTAAAGAAGGTACGAGTCAACACACATCGGATTGGGACTCGGGGAAACTGGGCCACCTTTTCCCTTTCACTGGGGGAGGTAGCTTGAAGCAGCAAGGCTGCCGGGGAAGCCTCATTTGGATAGGTCTGAGTCGGCCAGTCAGTTGTCCCCGCTCCAGTGACCTGTTGTTGGAGACCCTAATCATAGGTGGTTGGTGACCACGTACATGAAGTCCCATGCATCTGGGGTCTGGTTAGATGGGCCTGCGGAAGCTGGGAGCATCCAGCAGAAAAGCCTGTCGTGTGTCAGCAGGAAGGCAGGAGTGCCTTCCGAGCGGTGGGATGAGCGTGCTCTTTGATCTGGAGAAATCCTGAGTCCTTAACCCCAGTGATCAAGGCTTCTGTCACTGCAGACATGTCCATCTTCGGGCACTGCCCTGCCCATGACGACTTCTATTTGGTTGTGTGTAACCACTGCAGCCAGGTGGTGAAGCCTCAAGCCTTCCAGAAGCATTGCGGTGAGGGGCGCTCCAGGGAGGTGATGAGGGGACAGGAAGGTGGCACAGGGAACTCCTAGGACAGTGTCAGTTGGGAGGCCATGTGGGGTAAAGGAAAGTGGTGCTGGGGGCGGCTTGAGGGTTGTAGGTGTCGGGATTATTCTTTGGATAAGCTTGTACCATCCAGTACAATTCAAAGGTTCAAGAAGTTTGCTCTAGAAGTTTGAGTCTTGAAGGCTCATTTTTGAATGGGAAGGAGACCGATGCACAGCCCAAGCTCTAGCAGTTTGGGCTCTGTAAAAGAATTGGTGGACTGATTAGGACATCAGGGGAGGAAGCAGTCAATACCACTCACTTCAGTTGCTCTCTCCACCTCCTGGTGACAGAAAGAAGACATGGGCCCCTCAGCAAGCTTTATGCCCGGGCCCCACCCCCACCTCCAGCCCCTGCCAGCTCTCAGAAATGCCATGTAGTGAATGGGCAGGGCCCAGCTTGTAGAGCCCCAGGTTCTACCAAAACCTCCTCCAGGGAGAAGGGCCAGGGGTCCCGGAGCCGTGGCCATCAGCCTCCTGAGAAGACCCAGAAGGACAACCTCTGGTAAGAGGCTAGAAACCCCCAGAGACTAGCCCTGACCCTGATCCTGACCCAGGGAAGGGTTGACACTTAGCCCTGGGTTGCAGGATACTGCTCACAGCAAGAAATAGCTAACCCAACTGCAGTTCCTTTCCATATATTCCAGGGAACATGGGCTCCCCATTTTTCCACGCCTCTCTTGGAGCCCACCCAAGTTCCAGAGCTAGGGAGGAGATGGCTCTGGGCTAGAGTCCAGACCCCAGTCCCAGCCTCCCCACCTCCCAGCCCATACCCTCTCTCCACGTGTAGCCTTTTCGTGCCTGTGGTGAATCTGGAGAAGATGTCCAGTCTCCCGAAGCCTGATGGACAAGGAGTCAGGGTGGCTCCACCCTCTGCTTTCCTCAGTCAGCCAGGAGGCCTCCCCAAGGACTCCCCTGGAAAAGTCCCCACGGCCCCCTCTCCTAAAGATCCTCCTGGCAGAGAGAACATCGAGTTAATCCCTGGTGAGGGCTCCAATCACCGGGCCGAAGGCAGCCCCCCGGAGAAGGAGCCCAGTGGAGCCAGGCTGCCTCCTAAAACCCACCGAAAGATGGCTCGTGAGTAGTTATAGACATGAACTCAGGCGGAGTGGAGACTTCACTGGGCTTCTTTGTTCTTGGGCCAGAAAGGTTTGAGGTCAGGAAGGAGTGGACCTGGCTAGGTCTGGCCATTACAGCTTGCAGGGTACAGAAACCCCATTGCCTCCTGCCCTGCTTGTTCCCAGGAGGCTTTGCTGCTCCAGGTGTCTGAGCTAGCCTGAGAGGCCCTGTACCCAAGTCAGCAAAGTCATTCGTTCTCACCTTGGGCTGTTGACCATTCTCTCCTTTCTCACATCCCATAGCTGGTTTTCCTGGCATCTCAGATGCCTGTGGCTGCTTTTGCTTCTTGGTATGGGCTGCCCTGCTTTGGGCTACTAGTCTTCTAAGAGTGCCTGGGCCAGGGATGGGGCTGAGGTAGTTTATACCCAGCAGGTAGCAAGACCTGAGGGTGAGGCTCTTCGACCTTAGTCCTGCTGTTTCTTGGGCCCTTTGCAGGAAGTAACCAGATTCTTCCTTGGACTGAAAAAAAAAAAAAAAAAAAAAAAAAAAAAAAGGACCTGAGATTCATTGGAACCTCTTTCCCCACAGGTAAAGAGTTTGACCTCAACAGGCAGTGTGGGGTCATAAATCCAGAGACCAAGAAGATCTGTACGCGACTGTTGACCTGCAAGGTAACCCCATCCCTCTGCATGGTGATGGGGGAGTCAGCATGACACGGAATCTTGGAAAGGAGCATTCAGAGGTTATTAGAAACTCAGTTCAAGGAATGGGACTAGGCATACACCAGGGAAGGGGATAAGAGGCTACCCATGGTGTACACAAGGTAGGCTCAGTGGATAGGGAGTACCTTCAGATCTCCTTACCCATCTGAGAGTTTCAGCCCCATGAGAGAGTAAAATGGACACACAAACACCCCCACCCATAACACGCACACTCTCTCTGGGTCAAAGGCCGATACCCCTCAGTCCTGCTAAGATTACACCTCCCTACCGCTCACTCTGCCCTGTTCTAGATCCACTCAGTGCACCAACGCAGGGAGGTCCCAGGCAGGACCAAGGACTTTGATGTGCTCGTGGCTGAACTGAAAGCCAACTCTCGCAAAGGAGAATCTCCCAAGGAAAAGAGCCCGGGACGAAAAGAACCGACTCTCGAGCGCCCCTCCCAGGAGCTTCCCTCCGCCATCCAGGGTGCAGCGGTAGCAGCTGCCCCCATCAGCACCTCTGCTCGTTCTAAGCAGGCCTATCCATACTGTGCACTTCCCAGGTATGTACAGAGTCTTTACCATACCTAGCTGGGGGGTACTCAGTCCCTAAGGTGTCAGGGAGCCCTGGAGATAGACTCAGGGTGTTCTGGAGGTGTGCTCACTTCCCTTAAGCATGGGAAGGTAACTAGAACCCTACCAGTGGTGTGAGGCAGGTGACTGCCCTTCTGCCCAAGCACACTGCAACACTCCAGCCTCTGTGAGGTATGTCAGATACAATACCCAGGATATGAACTCTTTTTTTTTCAGTTACTCCCATGGGTTAGCACTTGTCATCAGGGAGCTGAATGGGCCAGGGCCCTGAGTAAAGCAGTGCTACTTGGTAGTCATCCACTGGCCCCCTTGTGTGCAGAGCCTGCCTTATGGAAGGAGCCTCAAACGCACCTCCATCTGCAGTAGGAGGGGTAGACAAGGAGCATAGGCCGGGTTCCTAGACAGGCTCACGGGAGAGCGTGATAAAGAGGAGGGTTGAGAGAGTTGACTAGGCTGAGCGGTGCTGGGTGTAGTTACACCGGGAAGATTTTGCTGAGGAAGCAGGTCTGAAGCAGATTTTCTCCCTGAAGAGGCAAGGCCAAGGAAGAGGCTGGGGAGAGAATCCCTTGGAAGCTGTGGCCCTTGGTTCTGTCTCTCACTTAGTGATCTAATTTGTACTTTCCCGTCCCTTCCCAAGCCCTTCCTCTTCCCCTGAGTGCCCTGACTGTTTGAGCGTGGACACCCCCCACTCTGATCCTGCATCATTCACATCATCCTTGTGTCCCTTTGGCCCTTCCAGGTCCCAGGCCTCCTCTGAGAGTGAGGTGGATGATGAAGGTCCCTGTGGTGGTGATGGGGATCCAGGCCTGTTCCCTTTCCCTCTGCCCCGGGGTGGGGCCCAGGCCTCCAGCGAGGAGAGTGAGGAGGAGGGGACATCTGATGACCTCCACCTTTCCCCTGACTGCCATTATGCAACCCGGCCTCCTAGGCCACAGGCGGTAAGGACACAGGACAGGGAGCTGGGATGGAGGGTGGCTAAGTCTCGTAGGCAGATGCCTTCTTGTATCTCAGGTTCTACCAACCATGTTCTTTCCTCTGCCTCCAGTTTTGCACCTTTGGGAGCCGGCTGGTGAGCCCAGGATGCTACGTGTTTAGCCGCCGGCTAGACCGGTTCTGCTCGGCACTCAGCTCCATGCTGGAACGGCATCTCAGCTCACACATGTGGAAGTGAGTTTCATGGACTCAGAACTTAATTTCTCAGGCTTGAGTATCAATCCTTGGGCTTCAGAAGCCCCAGTCTGCTGTGCATTGGCTGATTGCTAAGAACCCAAATTGGGTGTGGCATGACTGGGTGAGACTTGGTAGCCTGGAGGAGGGCGTGGGTGGGTGGTCGGGGTCAATCTAGAGTCTTACCCATCACTTCCAGTACCTTTTAGGTAATGTAGCATGGGGAAATGCTCAAACTAAGACCAAAAATGAGATTGTTAATGGGTCAGCCTGTTAGTTCATATGCCTTGTACTGATAGGTCATTCCTTCTCTTGTGCCTTCCTGGGCTCTTAGTTCCAGTGTTTCCCAGCAGGGGGCAGCAGCCTTGGGGCTTTGCTGGCCATCTGAAGGTGCAGAGACTGGTGTACTTTAGGGAGGCCCTGGAGTTTGCTCAGTATCACAGCGAAGCTCTCTCTTTGCTGCAGGAAGATCCCACCAGCGGCTGAACCTCCATCCCATCTTGTCAGTCCCTCCTTAGCTGATCCCCTGAGTCCATCCTCTATGGGCAGCTGCCCCCGACTCCCAGGCCCATCCCCCCGACCTGCCTGCCCAGCCTCCATACCCCCCATGAAGGACAGCCTTGTCCCTAACTACCCTGCAGGCTCCCCCAGTGTAGCAGCTGCCTGTAGCCAGGCAGAGTGCATGGGCGGTAGCCAGGCTATTACCTCACCACTGCCTGCCAATACTCCGTCTCCGTCCTTCAGCAAGCTGCCACCTTCCAAGGCCAGCAAGTCGTCCAAAAGCAAGGAAGGGGTGGAGATGGAGGCCCCTTCTCGAAAGCGGAAGTTATCCCCTGGCCCTACCACTTTCAAACGGACCTGCATCCTGGAGCCTGCTGGAAAAGGCAAACCCTCTGGCTGTCGGGGTCTCTCAGCCAAGACTAAAACAACCCTGAGCATGGGGCTTAATGGAACAGTGGGGCCGAGAGTGAAAAGAGCAGGTCCCCTGGACTGTCGGGGTTCCCCTCACTCATCCCCCATACCAGTCAAGGCTTCTCAAATAGAGAACCGGGGAGCAGCTGGACACCCAGCTAAGGTCCTGCCAACCAACTGCCTCTCCGAGGAGGAGGTAGCCAAGAAGCGGAAAAACCTGGCCACTTACTGCCGGCCAGTCAAGGCCAAGCACTGTCAGGCGGGTGTCCCTCCTGATGGGACCTGCTCTGTTCGTCGTAGGAAACCAGGTCCAGCCCTGCCCTTTGAGGAGAAGTGCTCTACACTGAAGGTACCAGTCCAGCTTCCTGAAGGACATGGGCAGAGAGGGGTCAGGAGGGCTGAGGCTGGGGAACACAGTAGGTACGTGACGTGGAGAGGGTGCCAAGGAAACCACTCCAGAAAAGGGAATAAAGGGGAAACTGAGAGAACTCCTGGGCCATCTACACTAGGGAAAGGTTAGTTAGCTGTTTCCAAGGTGACCCCAGCTTTTGCCTGAGGGACCTTTCCTCTGCCCAGCCTCCTCCTTTGAGCTTAGGACGTGCTGTCCCATCCCACCTTTACTTGTGCTTTAGTCTAAGGACCATTTCTTCTTGAGCTGTCTGTGGTCCTCCCTCCAGGACTTGGAGCGACTTTTTCTAAAGGGGAAGGGAGTCTGGGTCCCAGCATCCTGAGTAGCTGATGAGTGGGCTGCTGTAGTTTGGTTCTTCCTCTGGCATTAGGACATCAGAAAGCAAGTACTCAATTTAAGGTCCACAGAGTCACTTCGGATTATAGTAGATTCTCCAGGTTTCTAGTAAAGCTTGTAGTTAGGTTTCTTTACCTTTTCTGTTGGAGGGTGCTTTCATCTATCCCTGTGATCTCTGTAAGGAGGGATTCCTGGGAGGTGAGACGGGATCATAGGCTCCTGATTGAGGCATGGATTAGGCGCATGCTCACTGTCCTGGCACCTATGAGGGAAATCTGATAGTTGGTAAAGGACCTGCCTCTGTGTGTACAGGTGTGTGTATGTGTGTTCTCCAGGTTCACTACCCAGTCTGCCTCTGTTAGGCTGGCATTCTTTTTCTCCTTGCTTAGTCGTGTTTATCAGGCCAGCAGAAGGAATTCAAGGGTTAGCCCAGATGTTCACAGGGAAGGATACTAGGTAGGCCCCTACCCTGACCCTGTCTCTTACCTCTTGTCTTCCTGCAGTCAAAAGCCCATTAACGAGAAAGTGCCTGCCCACTGCAACGGAGCCGCCAGCACCTCCTCCCCTCCAGATCCGGGCCCCAGGCTGCTGCCGCTTTTTATAACTTTATATTATTTTTTTTAAGAAAAAAAAAAACTCTTTAAAATACCTCAAGACTGTCTCCCTGTTCTGTTGCTGCTAAGAAAATATAAAAACAGAAACATAGAAAAGGATGAAAAATGATGTAGCTGAATGAGTGTCTTTACTCTCCCCAGCCCTGTCCCGAGAGGCTGAGACGATGAGCAGTACACACTCATGCGCACACACACAGGGCACACAACCTGGAGCTGGTGTCAGTAGGCATCTCCTTCCAGAGAGGATGAGAAGGCGTATGGCCCTGAATGAGCAAGGAGTCCCAGAGAGACAACTCCGCTCCTCTGGAAAAGGAAACAAGGAAGGGAGGGAAGTTACACTTTTGACTCTGCCCTGGAGTTTTTGTCCTCAGGATTTGTGGGAGTTAGTTTACGGCCCTTTTCTGATTCTCTTGCAATTCGGTTTCCATCCCTCTACAGATTATTTCCTTGGTCTCTTTGGCTGTTCTTGCCCTTCCCACTTCTAAACTCAGCCTTAGTTTGTCGACCATGTTGAGGTTGAACTTGGTGTTAACTGCTCTAGAAGTCCTGGCCCGCTTTTTTTTTTTAATTTCTTTAATTATGTGTGTGTGGGTATGTGCATGTGATGTCTGTAGAGGCCAGAAGTGTGGGATCCCCCAAGCTAGTTCCAGTAAGCTGTGAACCCCGGTACGTGTTCTTAACCACTGAGCCATCTCCCCAGCCCCTGCCTCCTGAAGAACGGTATAAAGCTTCTCTCGGATAGGCTGGCCATACCTTTTTGGAGGTAATAGTGTTACAGAACTTGAGGTTGTGAGGGAGCCCTGGTTCCTCTGGATCACCTCGCTCCTCAAGGCTGCATAGCTGGTGTGGAGGTGACAAAAACTGGAAGTGCCTCGGGTCTTTGGAATATCTTACGGGGGACAACTACTCCTGTAAATAGGGATGCGACTACGTATTTCGGTTCTCATTTTTTAATTCACCAGGTTTGGGTCACTATGTTTTGGCTTTTTCTTTTCGTTTATGTTTGGGCAAGGAGGAATCTCGTACCTGAACAAGCTAGAAAAGTCTACAGAGTGAGCAGCCAGGGGAATCCAGTCCTTCTGGAAAGCTGCTCAAAACACTGGGTCACGCTCTTGGGTCAGCAAACCAAGTGTGTGATTTGGAGTTTCGCTGATATCAGTTACTACGGATGTAATTTTCACAGGCGGCTTGAGATACCCTTGTAGATACAAAAGTAGAAATGAAGGTGGCTTGGGAGCTCGGTTAGGTCAATGGAGGTTTCCGGGAGCCGCCCTTTGGGGCCCGAAGCGCTTCCCCCCCAGTCTGCAGAGGGCGCTGTGGGCACCTCCACCACACGGCCCCGAAGCCTCCCCGGGGAGGAGCCTCTCCTGTAGCCGCCGCCGCCTCCGCGATCGCAAACCCGGAAGAAGCCTCTGTTTGCTGGACTGTACCGGCCGGCTTGGCATTGCCATGCAGCTCGAGGAGGTAGGTCTGGTTCCCGCTCCAGCGAGGGAGCCGAGACTAACCCGCTGGCTGCGGAGAGGCAGTGGGATCTTGGCGCACCTGATAGCTTTGGGCTTCACCATCTTTCTGACTGTGCTGTCCCGGCCAGGAACCAGTGAGTGTGCGGGGAGGGGCGGGGCTATGAGAGGGGGCGGAGCCTAGGTGCTGGAGGGGCTGCTTTGGGCACGCTCGGATACGAGAAACCTAGACCCTCAGCTGAGGAGGGGCGGGTCGAGGAGTGGTTGTAAAGGCGTAGTGGGTGGGTCCCCGGAAATCCTGGGAGGGTGGGACTTGAAAAGACAGAACTGACACTTCCTTAGAATGAGGTCCCTTATGGAAAGGTGCGGGGAGGGTCTCGGGCAGACTAAGGTCTACTCTAGGACTGGGCTAGCAGCAAATGCAGAACTCAGGCCAAGGTGGTATAAGGGCTCCTTGGCCGCTACCCCTTTGCGGTGAGTTCCTGATTCTTGCTTAGGCTTGAGACGGTATGCTGACCTTTCCCTTGTGGCCAGATTTTTGCAATATCAGTGATGTCCAGCTGTCAGCCTGTTCTCTTTGATTCTTAGGTCTTTTCTCCTGGCACCCTGTGTTCATGGCCTTGGCGGTGAGTTTGAATATACTTACCTTAACCCTTGGGGAAGCATTCAGTTTTTCAAGATCAGAGAGATAGGGTCAAAGAAGGCTTGATCTTTCCCTGAAACCTATAGGATTGGGGGAAATGTAGTAAATTATCAGGGGCTTGAGGTTGGGGAGGGGCTATCTCTCCTCCAGGGTCTGAAAGGAAGAAGTGAGAGGAATGTTATCAAGGTCTTGCTGTTCTGTGGTCCAGAAAGGGCGTGTGTGAGGCAGGAAGTCCCTTTAAGCTCCCATGTTTTTCTGGATGTGGGATAAGACCTCCTTTTTCTCGGGCCCCATGCAGACCAGAGGTTCACTGACCTTCTCCTGTGTTTACAGTTCTGTCTCTGCATGGCTGAAGCTATCCTACTCCTCTCACCTGAGCACTCCCTGTTCTTCTTCTGCTCTCGAAAGACCCGGATTCGACTGCACTGGGCAGGGCAGACCATAGCCATCCTCTGCGCTATCCTGGGTTTGGGCTTTATCATCTCCAGCAAGATCCGCAGCGAGCTGTCCCATATGGCGTCCTGGCACAGCTGGATAGGAGTTCTGACACTCATGGCCACTGCGGGACAGGCACTGTGTGGGCTCGGCCTCCTCTGTCCGCGGGCAGCCCGGGTCTCAAGGGTGGCTCGTCTCAAGCTCTACCATCTGACATGCGGCCTGGTCGTCTACCTGATGGCTACAGTAACAGTGCTCTTGGGCATGTACTCAGTGTGGTTCCAGGCCCAGATTAAAGGTGCAGCCTGGTACCTGTGCCTGGCACTACCGGTGTACCCGGCCCTGGTGATCATGCACCAGATCTCCAGCTCCTACTTGCCAAGGAAGAAAGTGGAAATGTGAATGTCTCCAAACTCTGAGCCTAGGCGGGATTCTTGGACTTCAGCAGTTCCTTGGCACACCTCAGAGGCAGACGATGTTTTTGCACTGCGTGGTTGAACCACGGGGTGCAGAAACCCTAGCTGTTACTGCTGAGGGATGATCTGGTGGGCTTCAATGGGGGAAATGTACTACTGGGTGCAAGTGGAAGGTTCTGGAGAACCTGAAGCCTCACCTTGATGGGATACAAAAGTATTAGGTGGTGGTGCTGATGGTGACGGTGGTGACTTTTTGTTTGTGGAGTTCCTGTTGGTTATGAATGACAGCCACAGGCAGATATCGGGGTCCCTTTGGAAAGGCAGTACTGTGGTAGCCTGTGGTCTCTTTGGCTGTGCTGTACAGTCGCCCTTAGACAAGCTCCGTATCTCAGGACCTCAGTTTCCGCACCCTTTAACATTTGGTGTCTGGCAGATTGATGTTACTGAATACCTCCTTAGCTCTGGACCATGTGAACAGCTCAGGATGTAATTCTCTCCTCCATGCTTCCTTCACTCCCCTGGAAGGACAACTCTATACCTGCATCCTTCAGAAATCTGTGCTGGCTCCACTCCTGAACCAAGGAACAGGGGCCATGAATCATGGAAAGAAGGGACTGAGGTGAGGGTCCCCTAGACAATAAGATAGTAAAGGCACTAAAGTCACTTTAAAGTTCTTTGGAGGAACAGAAGGGCATTGTCCTTAACCAAGCCCTGGACTACTGGCCTCCTTAGCTCAGCTAAGAACTTCCTTCAGGCTACCTCTGGGTCTAGATTGTAGAGTCTGGGAATTCTCTCGACATTCATTCTCAGGGCATCTGACACTGCCCGTAGGACTTAGAGTATATACTTAGCACATTGCTCCAGGGAACTATTCTTAGGCTTTCGGAACAAAATAAAAACCAGGGAGTGGGACCCCCTTGATTCAAGGAACTCAGTGTCTCTCTGGTTGTCCTTCCCTTCTTGGTTTTTTTTTTTTTCCGAGACAGGGTTTCTCCGTAGCTTTTGATTCCTGTCCTGGACCTAGCTCTTGTAGACCAGGCTGGCCTCGAACTCACAGAGATCCGCCTACCTCTGCCTCCTGAGTGCTGGGATTAAAGGCGTGTGCCACCACCGCCCGGCTTTGTCCTTCCCTTCTTGTCATTTAAGTTTTCCTTAGCTGTTCCCTGCCAGCCCCTTGGCTTAAGAGTGGGATGATTTTGGTACCAACTGGGCTCTCTTCCCTGCCAAGATACCTCCTTGGTCCAGCTGAGTTCCTCAGAGCATCCTTAGCGGTGAGGACTGGATGTCAAACCACTTAGCTGTGGTGTGGGTCAGTCCAGGAGACAAACCCTTTATAGATCCTAATAAGGAGTAGAGATTGCTGAGCCAGGAAATGTACACGCCCAGCTTTCTCCCTGGAAGGCAGAGCCCATCAGAAACTATGGGAGGCCTGAAGTATAGGGGCTTGAGCACAGACAAAGGAGAAGTATCTGTTCTATGTCTCGGATCCTCTGAAGATTTAAGGCCTCCTCTCCAGGTAGCTCAGAAATTAGGTGGGTGGGATTCAATAGTATGGGGACGGGGACCCTAGGGCTGAAGTGGCTTCTTAGTGGCCCTCACTGTGCTTTTCCTCAGGGAGATAGCATCTCTCATAAGTTGTCTAAATACAGCTTACTGAAACAGAGGCTCCTGCAGCACAGAGGGAAACCATTCTTGTCTTTTTCAACACCCGCTCTCCCTCTCAAGCTGTCCAGTGTGCTGTGAGCTTGGAAGGAATGGTTACTGGGCCCTGAAAGAGGGTCTCACTAGGGTCACTTTGATGTAGGGCTCCCCAGGGTGGGCCAGGTAAGGTTCAGCAGCTCGTTCTCAGAGAGAGAGGCGATGCCGGAAAGCCTGAGCCTGCCTGAGGTGTTGCCTCTTCCCAGGTGGTGCGGGGGCTGGTGGGCGGGCGGGCGGGCAGGCGTGCTGACAGCCGGCAGTTTGCGTGGGCTGTGCCATCTGATGTCTATTCCCAGCCCCGGGAGGAAGGGGAGTCATTTATATTCTGCAGGAAGAAGGGACCCAGCTGTCGCTTCCTCTGACCAGTGGGCCTGGAGGGCATCGGTGCAGAGCAGAGAGGAGGGCACAGGTAGCAGTGGCCTCCTGCTTAGGGATCTGACCGCAGTATAGGGAGGTCACCAGAATGAGCCCTTCTTGCTGGTAGGCCAGATTTGGGTGGGGGGCGGGAATTACCTCCCCTCCTGTCTTTCCACTTCTCCATCACCACCTGCCCTCACATCCTGGGGCAGCAGCTGGATAACCATTAGACCTCAGTGCCAGGGTACTCCTCCTCCAGCTGGGATCTGTGGCTGCCGGCTGCATATGCCTGCTGGCTGTGTGCTCCCTCTTCCCACTGTCTGCCCCTTCCTCTTTGTATCTTCCAGTGTCTGGATACTACCTGGGCTTCTTGGCAGACAGGCAGAGACCATGGGGGGGGGGGCACGTGACTGTCCTTTTCCAGTGTTCCTTGACTAGGGGAAGCTGCTAGCAGTCGGCCTGTTTTGCTTTTGAAAGTGGGGTGGGGGATGATACTCAGGATGCTCAAGATTTAAAAGTCTCCCATCATTTGTACAAATTTCCATATCGTGCTAAGTCCTGATTCCATATTTGATTGTGTTCCAAGCTTGATTATACTCAGATTCAACCTTGAGGGCATTAGAAAGATAGTTTTGTATTAAATCCAAATGGTAACAGGCATACTGTTCAGGTTTGGAGCCTTCTCAGAAGCCCCTTTGTTCCTGTATCCTCCCTTGGAGTCCCATTGGGGCTGGGGGTGGCCGTGAATGAATGACAGGGGTTCAGCCTCAGAACTGCTTCCTTCTCTGACTGGCATCCCCATGCAAGCCAGGCTGCTATCACTGGCCAGCCTGTGCTTGCTCTCCCCCTCCCAAGGCAGGCCACCTTTCCTCCGTGACATTGGCCTGCCCTGTCTCATTGTCCCCACCTTTCCACCCCCATGCAAGGCTGCCGTGGGTCTTGTTTTTCAAACCTCACTGTGGGAGATCCAGGCATTCCCCCCTGAGCCAGCTGGCTGCTGTGCCAAGGCCTGTTCAGAGTTAATAATAATCATTAGTTGAATGGTGCTGGGGCCTTTCAGCTCCAGATCTCTAAGCACTTGCAGGCTGAGTCAGCCAGCCTTCACCTTCCCCCCCTCTCCCTGGGTTTTGGAGTGTAACAGCATGGGAAGGCGCTGTGGGAGAGGGAATCGGGATTCTTGCTGCCTGACCATGCCTGAGGATTTTCTCTGAGAGTAAGCAGTGAGCCAGGGCACACAGAGAAGGCAGAATGCTCATCTGAGACCACCATGGCTGTGGAAGCTGATGACCCCAGACCTCTAGAACTTTGGTGTACTTACCTTGACCTCTGTGGGACACTCCACCTGAATGCCCTTAAGCAAGTTCAGAGCACAAGGAAGTCTCTGGGTTAGTACCCACCCCCAAGACCCTTGTCTGTGACTGGCACAGAGAACCTGTGTGTCGTGAACGGAAAAGTGTGCCAGCTGGATACTGGCAAGGTTGCTGCATGAGTGTCTCAGCTCCTGACACTGGGTGGCATGGGCAGACTGCTTCTCATCCTACCTCCCAGGGATGTTGTGAGGGCTAGACGAGGGAACACGGTTCAAAGCATTAAACAAATGGAAAGCAGATGGGTTGTTCTGTCCTTTTCTCTTCCTGAGCCTGACTTTATGCCTCCTAAGGAGGCAATAAACTGTGGGAGATGATGCTCAGGGGGACCCAAACCTTGGGGGCTCTGGGGGCCATGTAACAGTCACGTTTCTTACTTTTGGATGCAAGGTCACCCTATCTCTGCCTGCGAGAGGGGCCACCAAGATCATGGTTATTGAGGTTTGTCTTACATAGTGCTTGCCCAGTGTGGTCGAGCCACAGGGCTGATGGCAGATCTGCGTCCCTACAGCTTGCTCCAGGTCTTATCAGAAGAGTAAGGTCTCAGCCCAGAGCTTTGGCTGTAACTGATCTAAATCACTCCTTTCTAACTCTGCCCTTCTAAAGGAAGAGTAGAACACAGAGAAAGGACCAATAGTAGCCGGGCGGTGGTGGCGCACGCCTTTAATCCCAGCACTCGGGAGGCAGAGGCAGGTGGATCTCTGTGAGTTCGAGGCCAGCCTGGTCTACAGAGCTAGTTCCAGGACAGGAACCAAAAGCTACGGAGAAACCCTGTCTTGAAAAATCCAAAAAAAAAAACAAAACAAAACAAAAAAAAAAGGACCAATAGTAGTGATCACTACAGCCAGACATGGTGGTGCACACCTTTAATCCCAGCACTCAGGAGGCAGAGGCAGACAGATATCTATGAGTACAAGACCAGCCTGGACTACAGAAGTGAGTTCCAGGGCTGGAGAGATGGCTCAGAGGTTAAGAGCATTGCCTGCTCTTCCAAAGGTCCTGAGTTCAATTCCCAGCAACCACATGGTGGCTCACAACCATCTATAATGAGATCTGGTGCCCTCTTCTGGCATGCAGGCAGGCATGGAAGGAATGTTGTATACATAATAAATAAATAAATATTTAAAAAAAAAAAAAGAAGTGAGTTCCAGGACAGCCAGGGAAACAAAGAAACCCTGTCTCAAAAAACAAACAAACAAAAAATAGTGGTGACCACTGCACAACACCCTGACCGTTTCCCCTCTGTAGCCTCAGGCTGATGTGGGATTCCCCTCTGTATGCTGTTAGTTGACACAGTTTCTGTGTGGTTATTTCGGGAGTCTGGGCAGTGGGGAAATGAACAAGCAGTGTTCTACTGCATCAGGCCTATGCTCTAAGGACTGGGGATGTGGTACTGTGAGGCACATGTCTTCTGGCTTTCAGGGGTCCACAGCTTAAGGTTCCCTTTCCTGTCTTAGGCTCTTGGAGTAAGACCATAGTCTCCTCTCATGAAAATGCTTTGCTGGAATTATCACACAAGCACTCATACACACGTGCGCATATGCACACACACATACACACACAATGCACACACGAAGCAGTTCTATGTAAACTTTCAGTTAAGAGGAAGGACACTTTCCATTCCATTTGTCTGAGGGCAGGCAGCATTTGGCCCAGAGTAGATGAAGACAAGCAGAACCAACAGTAGCACGCAGGCTTGAACATTTGTCTTTTTTATCTTAATTGTTTTTCTACCCTAGGATCCAGGAATGAAACACTAGTCTAGCCTTAGCCATTCTTGCCAAAATGGCACAAAGAAGACAGTAGCTCAAGGTGGAAGGTCAGGGCCCCCCAGAACTGCCCTGGAGGCAGGGTTGGAAGTGGATGGGCAGCACTGGTCAGGGCTCACGCAAACAAATGAACTCTGGTAGGACCACCTTATCCCAGAAAGCTTGGCTGGTCACAAATGTGTTCAGAGAACAGCCGTCCATTATTAATCAGCCAGCAACCGTCAGAATTTCCCAACAAGGCTTTTGATCCATCTTGAAGCAGATGAAGGACCATTTCAGGCTAGTCTATGGTATCTGGGGGTTGGTTTTGTGTCGCTGGTGACAGGAGTGGCTGCTGGCACCCTGTCTTTGGAATAGGTTCTCAGTTATCTAGCAGTGTGGCCTTGGAGTGATACTGAGACCCACACCTAAAGTAAACCAAACCAAGGGAGGGAGCCGTGGGCGTGAGGGGAAAGAAGTACACAGCACTGCCTGGCTCCAGTCCCCTCCAGCCCCTGTGCACATCACCTTATCTATGCCAGTGCCCACGTCGCCTAGCAGGACTGTGTCTCCTGGTTCACTGAAGGATGGTGCTCAGGCCATAGTTCTGTGTCCTCTGTGCTCCAGGGACAGTAATCAGGCTGGCACACACCGGAAGGGAAGGCCTCAGGACACTTCTAAGGATCTTGGCCATTTGATATCTTCTGCCCATCAGTGTCTGAGCATGATGAAAGGGCCTGACTGGCAGTTTTAGCCTTCTCTTTCAAAGCCCTGGGAGAGGAAGCAGCTAGCACAGACTCCCTGGGGCCTGACCAAAAAAGCCAACTGTCCTTACTGCAGGGCCTGAGCTTTTTTTGCCATGTGGGTGGGGAAAGTACAGCATCACCATTGGTTGCCTAGGAGACAAGATAAGTGGTACAAATACAGAAAGGGGAGGAGTTGAGAGACCAGGTGGAAGAAAGACTAGGCTAGCCCATGCACTGGACTCTCATTCCGGCACATCGGCCTTCTCTGTTCCCCCTGAAGTGCTGTCTGAGGGGATGAGGCAAAGTCTTGCAAGACCCGACAGACAAACTGCATAGCCTAACCACGATCCAGGGAGCTTGTAGCTTAGCATTGGGATGAGCAGAAAAAGCAGAAGAGATACAGGTTTGGAAGGCGAGAGAGCTCAGAAAACATAAGGGGAGAAGGAGAATGCAGTCAGTCTTCCCAGCCTGCTCTCCACCAGCACGGTCCTCTCAACCAGGGGCTCAGCCAGAGCAAAGGCAACTTTGTAAAACAGAAAATACACAGAGGTGGACTATGGGAGAGCTCTGACCTCAACATCTGTATTTCACTTACTGACTTGATGGGACTGGCAGTGTTCCTCCCAAAGTGAGAAAGACAACTTCCCGGACAGAAGAGGGCCGCAGTGGTTCAATTTCATACACAGAAGAGGTTAGGGTGATTATATCTCTTCTCCTCTCTGGTCTCCCATCCAAGTACAAACCAGGACTGACCCTACTTAGCTTCTAAGATCAGCTGAGATCCGTGTAGGGTGGTAAGGGCCTAGACCTCACCCTCTTGGGATCTACTAGGAGAGTCCCTTACAGAAGCCCCAAGATGCCTAGTCAGGGTATAACCCAGTTCAGTTTCTGACAGGGTACGTCTATAAGAAAAAGTAAAAATTCCATCTTTTTTTTTTCTATGCTGCAGAACACTTACTGCTCGTGAAGAAGTCATTGAGTATTAACATACCCATTAGATGAATATGCTTTTAGCCCAAGATGAAAATATCCTGGTAATAATCAAAATTTTATGAAAGTGAGCTGTTTCCCACCGTTAAAAAAAAAAAAAGCCACCAACCAACCTGAGCATTTTGCCATTTTACCAATTAGGAAGCTTGATCTGGCCTTTCAAGAGAAGCCTGCAGGGAAGCAACCTCCTCCTTGGGGATTTAGACAATCGTCATGTGTACTAGCTCTAGCCCAGGGTATCTGCACTCTCGCTTGCTCAGGCACTGTGACGCTGCTTCTGAGTTTCTCTCAGCGGTGGGGAAACTATGGCTGTGGGGCAGAACCCCTGCCTGATTTTATTTTCTTTTCTTTTTTTTTTTTTTTTTTGAGACAGGGTTTCTCCGTAGCTTTTGGTTCCTGTCCTGGAACTAGCTCTTGTAGATCAGGCTGGCCTCGAACTCACCGAGATCCGCCTACCTCTGCCTCCTGAGTGCTGGGATTAAAGGCGTGCGCCACCACCGCCCAGCTCCCCTGCCTAATTTTTGTGTGGTCTGTAAGACTGGTAACTTTGACTTTTTTTTTAACTTGTTGAAACAAATTCAAAAGACATTAACATTTTAATGCCCACAAGTAAAATTTCACTGGATGTTATATTTTGGCAGCAATTTGAATGAGTACCTAAAAGATTCATGTCCTAGACGCTTGGACCCCAGGGTGGTAGAGCTGAAAGGTGAAACCTTTACGACAGAGGGTCTAGTGAGATAATTAGGTCACTGGGGGCATCATCCTTAGAAGACATTACTGTAGTTCTCATAGGAGCCTGGACTTGTTCTTACAAGAGCAAGCTGTTGTAAGAAGAGCAAACCAGACCCCTGACTCTTTCTTGCCTCCTGTCTCAGCACGTGATCTCTTCTGCACGTCCTCTCATTACTGTGATGTCATACACCATGAGGCCCTCCTGACATGCACAACAAAGACGACCCCAGATCTTGGGCTTTAATCCTCCAAACTGTAAGCTAAGTAACCCTTTTTTTTCCTCATAAATCACCCTGTCTTGGGCATTTTACTCTAACAAACAGATTACCACACCGGGACAGAACCACACTCGTTCATCTACTTACTGTTTGTGGGCATTTGTCTGCTAGAGCCGTGCAGTTGAGGCTGAGTAAATGGTGGAGCCTCCAAAGCCCAAAATATTTACTGTCTGGCTTATAAGAAAAAGTCTGCCATTCTCTTGTCTATCTTAACACTTGGATGATACCTATTTTACATTTAATTTCTAGACGATGCAGACAGCAACACTTAGAAGATTCTCTTTAGATACGTCACGCCCTTTTGAAGTGTGCTGGTCCCGCCCACAGGCTAAGATAAATAAACCATCCACAAACTGCCAGAGCAGAGACTCAAGCCAGGTTTAATGGTCACTGTCTAGTTATAGAGCCTGTTGGCTCCGAGGTTTGCCAGCCTGGTATACACAGTGGGGGAAGAGTCCTAGACAGAGGAGAGAGGAATTACAGAGGCAAGAACACACACAAAACCGGAAAGTTGGCTTTCTCCCCAGATGGGTCTACCCTTTCCTGGCCTCTTCCAGGGGCCCCATACATTCAGTAAAGAAAAAGATCACAGACTGTAGAGCCCTGCGACACCCTGTCTCCTGGGAGACACAGTTTGTGGGTGCACGTGGAGTGAAGGCCAGCCCTTCTTGTATCTACACTTGCCAGCTTTCTTTCCGAGGTCTAATGGGATCATACATGTGGGATACAGATACACATACATACCCCCTACAAGGAGAGAGTGAACGGAAACCACAAGAGACCAGTCAGTTAAATGTCCTGGTGGTGTCCAGACATGTCCTCCAGGTGTTTTGACCTAGGGCCCAAGTTAGCCGATGTAGTAGGGAGAGTTGGGGCTACAGAGTAGGACTTACAAAGACAATGGCCCTCCTGGCCCTCAGGAGCTCAGCTGGAATGCCCCCAAAGGAAAACTTCATTTGACCTCCATCAGAAATAGTTTCACATCCCCAGATGGTATCAAGAGAGGAAGCTGCCAAACAAGACATTTTCCCATTTCCTGATGAGTCTGAGGTCAGAGGTCTGGCTCTTGGACCTCTGGTGACAAAGTCCCCATTAGTCTTTGGAACACAACCAGACAGCGTTCCTCTCCAACCCTTGTCTATCAGGACAGGTAACTCAGAGCTGCTTAGCAACGACCAGCATCCTTTAGGGTCCTTCACTGCTCTGGTCCTAGCTTCCTGTCTCATATATGTGTAGTCTTTAAGGAGGGCATCTGAAGAGTCTGACGAAAGCTGAGGCCTCCCCAACCCTTCTCCCAAAGGCTTCAACGTGTGGTTCCCCCAACTCTGACCTCTGCAGAGGAGTTATTCAGAGCCATGGAGATGTGGGTAAACTTCAGGGTGTTCAGAAATTAAAGGACAAGAGATTGTGCAATGGAGAAGCCTGGCATGGTCACCATCTCTCCTACAGTGCAAGAAACTTGTGCGTGAGAAGTTGTGCGCACGGGTGGAGGCCATTCTAGAGGGGGCCACAGACTCACTGTCCCGGTGGAGGTCAAGGTGCTGGTGTGCATGCAGACCTACAAGCATGCAGACCTACGAGCATGCAACTACTTAAGGGGAATCGCTGCACCTCTCTCTTGACAAAACTAGGTTACTAATAAAGGATGGGCAGCAGCCTTGAGATCCCAGGAGCAGACGGGGGACAATGTTTACTTTGCTTTCTCTTCCCCGGTCCTTATAGGCAGCCTGGCAGGCCCTCCTGGCACTAAGCAGCCCGCACCATAGGTAAACAACACCTCTTAGAACCTAAAAAGCAGGTCAGGAAACTGGAGGACCTGGACAACTTCCAACTACAGGAAACAAGGGAAAGAAAAGACACTGAAAAAGACCAACGCTGGGCAACACTTTCACCTCTGCCCTGCTCACCCCCCTTCCAAAGCTCTGGGGCTTGCAGGATGGTCAAAGGGTGCTGGGCATAGTTATCTTTGTACCCAAAGCATTTTGCAAGCCTGGATGGAAGCTAAGGCTGGGTTTGTTTTTAAGTCTCTCTCTGACAGCCACAACTGCACTGATCCCCACCCCCACAACTGAGAGGGATGGTTTGGGGGAACTTCCTTTTCAAAGTTTCGTGCCCCTGACACCTCTATTGCAAGACTGGTGTGGAGGGCAGGACTCTAAGTCACACTCTGTAGCGCCATTCTGGGACAGACACGACTAGGTTCCAACCTGCAGATTATAAAATCCCACACTTCAGCTTTGCAGCAGGAGGGAGGCAGCCTTATTGGCAGCGAGACATAAATGCTGGGCCCTGTCTAACTCCAGACCTAGTCTAACTGAGCAGGACCAGACTTTACTGGACTCCTCCCTTTGTGGAGCAGCATAACGTAGAAGGCTCAGAACCCCACCTGAGTTGATTAGAAGGTTGACTGAAGAGAGGGCACGCACAGAAAATCAGGTAGGTCTGGCTGGCTGCTACATCGAAGAGGCTGGTTTTCCTCATCCTGTCAGGGAGAGTGGCCCTTAGGCCACACTGGCGGCAGGTTTCCACAATGCTCTACCTTCAGCATCCCCTACTGTGGTCCCAACAGACATACACTGGGAGTCACATACTAATCAAAGCTTTCCCCCAGCCAGGAAGTTTGCTTACCTGGAATTTATGTCCTATCTACAAATTTTACGCTATGACAGGAACCCCTTAATTCATTCTGTATCTATCTGTGCCACTTGCCCCGGGACAAGGCGTAGACACCACATCCCATATTGCTGCCATGACTAACAGGCAAGAGGCCAGACTCCTGCAAAAATCCACCTACTCAGGACTCCCAGGGAAAGAGGACGGCTTTCGCGAGGAGTCTCACAGCAGCTTTAGGCGGTGCTATAGATCCAGGCCTCCATCTTTCCCTGACTCATTTTCCAAAGGTTTCCAACCCCCACTAGCTCTGAATGTGACTTCCTGACCAGAGAAGATACCACAGCATCCCAGCATGGCTCCTGTGGAAGCTCCCCCAACACACACAACTTCACAGGTGTGGGTGGGCAGAGACAGAAAAAAATTTGTTTTTCAAATGGTTTTCTCTTAAGGAGCTAGGGATGACCTCAAAAAAGTTTAGGGAATCTGCTCTTCCCCTCACCCCTTTCTTCATTCCCATCCAACTCAGACGCGTCCCTCCTCCTCTACCACACTGAGAATAGCCAAGGCTTTGGGTAGGGGTGTGGTGTCTGCCTGAGGATTAATATATCCGTATGTGAAACTCACGGCATCCACACCGTCACTGGGGTCTTGCCTGCTCTTGTGCCCATGACCAATTCCCTGGTGGTCAGGAAGAACCCACTCCCTTGGGCAGCCAGCCCTCTCTTCCATCCCCTCCTATCCCTCAGGGGTAACACGACCTCTCCTGGGGCAGAACCTCCCCACCAACCTATCCTGCTCACACCACAATGGGCGTATCAGAGAAAACCGAGCTGACTGACTCAGGATCTGACATCCTCCGTTGGCCCTTGCCTGTTGCCTCAGGTACCGGCAGAGTGTTGCCTGGCTTGAGTTTGCCATTTTGACCCTGCCCGGGTCCAGCAGGTTCCAGGAAGGCCACCCGCCGGTCAAAACCATCATCTTTGTCCCCAGCAGCCATGGGATCATGGTTAGGTGTGGTACTGAGCATGGAAGAACTGAGGCTATCCCCTTGATGGCTGGAAGGCTTCTCCACCCCCCGGCACCAACAGCGGCAAGGGGTGAGGTACAAGTATATGAGAACCAGAACCACACTGAGGATACAGCCCACCAGGGTGGTATAGGCCGTGTTGAGGGTGTCATGGTGTCCGTGCAAGGTGAAGTTGTACACTTTCAACTCCACAGACAGTGTCTCGTTGAAAGTCTCCCCCATGGCGTAGCAGGTGTACACACCGCCATCCTCAGCCTGCACCTTCTCAAAATGAAGGCTGCCATCCTCGGACACGGTCACTGTGCCGTTGGCCCCCTGGTTTAGCACCTGTTCATTGCTTGGCGTCACCCACACTTTGGTCATCCCTTGCTGTTTGGTGTCACACGTGATGGTCAAGGTATCTCCCAGGTGGGCCTCCCAGGCGCTCTCCTTGTACTCGCTGCAGTTCCAGAAATCCAGACTAAACACATTGTGCAGCTCCTTGGAATATATGCAGTATAGATCCTCCTGGAAGTCAACCACGGAACTCAGCTGCCGGTACTGCCAGTGCGAAAAGAGCTGGTAGAGCTTGCAGTCACACTCCAGGGGGTTGTTGTGCAGGTACAGCCCGTTCTTGACCCACGCTGGCAACTTCTGCAGGTCCGTGAACGGCAGCTTCTTCAGCTTGTTGGAAGACAGATCCAAGAGCATAAGTTTGGGTAATTTGTTTCCATCCTTGATCAGTTCCAGAGGGAAGCGAGTGATCAGGTTCTGGCTCAAGTAGAGTTTCTGCAGATGGGCCATGTCCTCGAAGGCATACTTGTCCACCACCCCGATGCGGTTGTTGTAGAGCAACAGCACTTCCAGGTCGTGCAGATCGCTGAACAGGAACTCATCCAGCGTGTGAAGATGGTTGGAGGAGAGGTCCAGGTACCGCAGGTTGGGTACCGGGATGAAGGCCTCGGAGGAGATAAAGTTCAGGTGGTTGTGGCTCAGCAGCAGCGAGTGCAGGTTCATTAGACGGGTGGGGGTCCACTCGGCCCGCAGCCGGCTCAAGTTATTGTGGCTGAGGTCCAGAAGTGCCGTGTAGCTGGGCAGAGACTGGGGTACATTGGGCAGCTGCTGCTTGGAGCAGCTGAGGATGTTGCTGGCGCACAGGCAGTTGGCGGGACAGCTAACCACAGATCGGCCAGCCCTGGCTACCTCAAAGAGGAGCAGGAATAAGGAGAGCAGCAGGAGCCAGAGGCCTCGCAGGTCACGCTGGGGTTGCATAGTGTCACCGGGGAGAGCGAAGAAGGCCACCGGAAGATCTGGGAGGAAATCACCCCGGCATGTTCTGGTGGAGTATGGAAGGGTCACTTTCACTACAGGCTTGAGAGAAAGAAGATGGGTTTGTAGTCACCAAGGACTCAGGAGGGGTGGACCACCACTCCCACTTTCCCCTCCTACCCCGGCCCCCACCTCCTTGGTCTAACAGAAAGAGGAAGCGATCCCAGGTAGTTCCCAGGCACAGTGCAAGCAGACTGTGGGCTCAAAATACTAGGCATTAGAGGCATTGGCGCAAAGGCCCCGTGGGCTGGGGTCGCGGTTTAGACTGAGGGTCTGCACAGCGTGTCACCTGCGGCGGTAGTGGTGGGGTGTCACAGGGATTGCACACTCGAGGTTTGGAGGCGGGGTCATTAGGGCCTTTCCCGAGGAGCCCAGGGAAGGTCAACAAGGTACCGGCTAGGAAGGGCCGAAGGTTTCCCGGGCCTGTGGCGCGGGCTCCCTCCCCAGAACCTCCGGTCACTGCACCTGCTCTGCGAGGATGCTTCTCAGCCCATGGCCAGTCCGGGAGCTCCGTCGCGGCCTCCCCCGTCCGCGCCTCCCCGGCCGGCCTGTCACGGCGCCCTGCGTACGCAGGGGCCCGCGCCCGGCGACATCGCCTGCGTTGAGGAACTTGCTGGGTTCCGCGCTGTCCACCCGCGCCGCCGCCTCGCCTCGACCGCCGCACCCGTCCGTCCGAGCCCACGCACGACTGCCGCCTCCGGACCCATCGGCCAGGCGTGGAGCAGTGCGGCGAGCGGGAGACGCCGCGATCCCAGCCGAGGGAGCAGCGTGGGGGCAGCGAGCACCGCGCGCGCGCCCGTCGCCGCCGCCAGAGCCTTGGGGCGCGTGCGCGCGGCGGGGGCGGGGCGCACGTGCGTGTGTTTGTCTCTGGCTCCCGGCGGACACGCGGGCCGCTGGCTCAGGGGTCACTTCCTCTGCGAATCAGAGCTAGCCACCGAGGCTCTTTAAGCACCTCTCCTCTCTTGTTCCCCTTTCTCCATCCTCATCAAGCCCCAGTACCTTTCCTCCTGCTCAAACCCACTGGCAGGAAAAGTTAAGTCTAACTGGAGTGAGTTCGCTTGAGCCAGTGAACTGACTCCGGGGCAAGAAGCATCACACGTCTTTTAATTTTCCTAATTAAAGAAATTTGGCTCGACTCCCGCTCTTCAGGGTTGGCGGGAAATGCATTAGTCACGTTTTTTAACGTTCCTCCTGATTTTTCCCTGTGGAGCTTGTGAAGTCCCAAAAATTGGGGGAAAGAGCTTTATTGTGTTTTCCTCCATTCTTGATGCCACTAGTCCATACACCTTGGAGTACCACTGAAGAGCACACAGCTCCATGGCCTGCAAGCCTGCTGAGCACGAGTGTCTTTGGGAGGTGTGTCCTTCCACGGACAACCCATTGTGCTCCCCCCTCTTCTCATCCTAAGCAGCTCTCACTTGTCTTCTTCCCAAAGTAGTGCCTGCGCTTTCTGCCTGTGAGTCCTGCAGTTAGTTTCTCTAGTACCCTAATTCTCAAAAATGAAGGTCAGCGGTGGGGCGTTTGCGGTGTTTTCTGTAGGGTAATCCCTCAAAGAAGCTGTTAATCAATGTATGATATTGATGATTGGGGGCGGCGTGTAGGACAAATTAAGTCCATTCTTGAGATAGTGCACACCGAGAGAGAAATTACCAACCTTTTCTTTTTACTCTCATATAGTAGCAAGGCCAAGCCTGAAATTAATGTCTCAGCAGATTAGCTTGCTAACAGCCTTCAAAAGAAAGACCGTCTATCTGCCGCATATGGTTTCCTGTGAATTTAAACGACTGTATTATCTCTTCAAGGGATATTACCACGTTAACTTTATGCACGATTGAAAAGATATTTTCCCCTTTTCCTATTTAATCCAGGCATGGGTGAAAAATCAGGGAAGGTGGATAGTCCTTTTTGGAGGAGGGGGAAGGAGGAGTCATGAAACCAATGACTGTGAAAAGCTTCTGTTTGCCAGAGACTCCTGAGAAGCATGTTCCTTGGTCCTGGCCTGGAGGTTTCTCAGTTGCAGGTACGTGTCACGCGGAAGCTGGTCATCAGAAAACTTGACTGGGACCAGAGGGTCAACTTTCACAGAGTCACATGGATCCCTCAGATGGTTTGTCTGTTGGCAAGGACTCAGTGACTCTCCAGGAAGGTCAGGTCTCAAGACTACTTAAGTGTCTGGACAGGACAGCTTCCCTCAGGACAAGAGGTCCAAAAACATACAGACAGAAGTCACAATGACCCAGCTCTTTAAAGGGTTGCTGCCAATCCACTTTGGTCACATAGACAGATCATGATGGAAAGAGACCACAATAAAAGCATGGATTCCAGCAGAAGAGGATTGTTGGTACAGGGTGGTGGTGGCGCATGCCTTTAATCCCAGCACTTGGAATCTCTGTGAGTTCAAGGCCAGCCTGGTCTACAAGAGCTAGTTTCAGGACCAGCTCCATAGCTACAGAGAAACCTTGTCTTGGAAAAAAAAAAAAAAAAGACAGTTGGGGACCGTCTTGAAGCTGTTATCACACCTATGGTCTCTGAAATCACATCTGTTTTTTTAACTTTGGAAAGTTTCAAACATACTAAAAGTATGGAATGAACTCCTGTATACCCACTATCCTTGTTCAGTAATGACAAGGGAAGACTATCATTGCATTTTATGAAAATATCCCTGGAAAAAATGCATCCTCCTACCTTGCTTTGGCCTCCCCATTCTTCCTTTAGATTTCACCATTCGAGGCTCTCTGGTTCTATCTCTCTCTTCTTTCTGCTGTGTTTGGAAGGTAGGGAAGACACGGGTAGCAGGAAAGAAGAAGGCCCTTTGTGCTGGATGCCAGTTTTAAGAATTGGTAGCTATACTCTGGGTAGGTGTCCTCAGTCTCTTTCGATTTTGACTACACTTAAATTTAAAAAAAAGAAAAAAGCATACGAACCACTGAGGGATCTTGTCAACAGTGAGATTATCACTCACTAGTCCAGAGAGGGGCCCAGTAGTCTGTGCTTCTAGCGTGGTGGGTGATACTAATTCTGCAGACCCAGACCGAGTGATGAGTCGCAAGGGGCTAGTAGTTTGCCATTCAAATCGGTAGCCGTGAGTCAGCACGTGTAGCTAGTTGAATTAATTGCAAATAAATAGCGTTAGAAACCACACCTTCATTTTTCCTAGCCACACTGAACAAGGCATTGTCCCAGCAAGTCCTTCGGGTGGCATTGTATAGAGAACTGACTCATAATACCACTGCCTCAGCTGCTTTTAGATCAAACAACTATCTATTAATTCACAACAAAAGACAACCTGTGCAGGATAAATAGCAACAGGTTATTTATAGTGTGTATTTATTTCCTCTTGCTGGAATAGATCAACCCAGTACTCCTAAATGCAATTTCAGAGGTTATTTGGCTAGCTCAGGACTTGAACAAAAGAGGTTGCATATATCTATTAACTTATGAGACCGGATGGATTGCTTTCGTTCACACTAGAAGTTATTTTTTTTTCCTATTGGCTGACTGGTATTGATCATTAGACTTGAAAGAGGGGGGGTGCTGGTGCACACATTTAATCCCAGCACTTGCGAGGCAGAGGCAGCTACAAAGTGAGCTCCTGGACAGTCAGGACTGTTACACAGAGAAAGCCTGCCTATAAATAAGTAAGTAAATAAATAAAATAAACAGAATAGAACAAAGCAGAGGATGGCCGGGGGAGACACCCTATTACGAAGATAACTTTTGCTGGGCAGTGGTGGCGCACACATTTAATCCCAGAACTTGGGAGGCAGAGGCAGGCGGATCTCTATGAATTCGAGGCCACCCTGAGCCACAGAACAAATTCCAGGACAAGTTCCAAAGCTTCACAGAGAAACCTTGTTTCAAAAAACCAAAAGGGGGGGGGGAGAAAAAAGCTAACTTTGGGGGCTGGAAAACACAAAAATTTGGGGTTGAGGATGTACTCAGTTGGTAGAGTGATTGTCAAGCATCCAAGAAACCTTAAGTTTGATAAAGACCAGCATGGGATATATAAGGTCCCACCTTAAAAATTAAAAATAAATAATAAACAAGGATCTATAAGTTAATACGTTTTTCAATGATTTGTGCATGTGGGGGGGGGTGCCAGTGCATGTACACGTGTGTATGCATGTGCGTGCACCATGTGGGGGTGCCCTTGCAGAAGCCAGAAGACAGTGTTGGATCCTGTGGAGCTAGAGTTACGGGTGCTTGTGAGCCCCTGATATGGGTGCTGGGAACAGCTCCTCTGCTACAGCGGTAGTTGCTCTCAACTGCTGAGCCCCCAAACTGAAATGTTTGAAGTCTTTCTTGAGTTTTGTGGAGAACATCAGGGTATTAGTAATAACAGCAACTTTTCGGCATCCCCAGAAGATGGAGCCTATAAAATGATGCTTTCTTGGAGCAGTTAGCAAGAATAAATAAATAAATAAAATAAAAATGTCGTTTTGAGATTTGCTTAAAGGGATATGGTTTAGAGCTCACCGTTTGAGTTGCCTTCTTCCTATATCAAGAAGTTTGCCTGTGTTTCCCTTTTTGTTTTGTCCCTGATGGCGCTTCTTCTGTGGGAATCTTGTGGCACTTCCCACCTTATAAATTATCACTTGTTTCCTTTGCTCTTTTACTTACTCAGTTCTCAATGTGCTTGTACATTCATTTCTTCCCTATCCTATAGGCAAATAATTCCCTCTTTTCAGAAAGCTGATGCCACACTCCCTCTTGCCACGCCTTGCCTTTGTCATCTCCACCACGCGCACTTCTGAAAGCTTTAGGTACTCTGCAGTCCACAAGGAGGAGCTTGTGGACGGGAGGCTGAAAACGGATCGATGGTGGAGGCCCGAGGGAGTACCACAGACAGTTTTCAGAGCTCTGGGCTCTTCAGGTTTATCAAACCTATCTGATGGGACTTCCTTTAGTCTATAGCTCTCAGTCAGGGCTGTCCTACCTTCATGAAAGTGATTGTTCCAGGTAGCTAGATTATGAACATTTTCTTAACTCTTGATACATATGAACATCTCAAAATAGTCTTGACCTGAGTCATCAGATAGACGTTTCTGGGAAATATATCTGACAACTTCATGGTTCAAAATGTTATTCCATCCCCGAAGGACAGGATTCTACCATCACAGTCTCCCTGCTCCTGACTAGGCATCCCAAGGTGTAGGGATGGTTCCAAAGAATGATTGCAAAAGAATCCCATAGAGCCCCCAGTGTACAGCCTTTTAAAGAGGATTTGGGGTTTTTTTTCGTTTTTTTAGTTAAGCAGTTTTGTCATGAACCTGAAAATATTTTCTTTTCTTGCTCATGCAACCCCTTTTGATTTTTTAAAAAAGGCCTCTATGTCTAAAATTAAATCCTAGCTACCATTGAGATGTCTCAGCTAATTTTCATATCATACAAATTCTTGACTACTTTGTATCGTGTCTGGAGAGTTTAATATGCCAGTTTAGGAAGTCTGGGCTTTTTGACGTGGGGTGGGATAATTGTCAAACAAACAGCTAAGGATGTTTCCCCTTGACCTGTGACCATTTGATTAACACTTTATGTACGTAGATTTTTCACCTTTCTTTTCTTTTTTGTTTGTTTGTTTTGTTTCTTGAGACAGGGTCTTTCTACATAGCCCTGACAGTCATGGAGCTCACCATGTAGACTAGACTGTCTGCAAACACACAGAAATCTAGCTGCTTCTGCCTCCCAAGTGCTGGAATTAAAGTTGTGTGCCACGATGGCCAGCTCTAATCATACTTTCTGACTCCAGTTATACTTGAGGAATTTCAACCATTTATACTCTTCTTAACTGATTATCATGTTATCATAATTTTGGCTTGTCTGGCCCTTACCTATAGTAAAGAGAGCTTCAGACTGCCCAGGCTGTAAGAGATGTTAGCAGTCAAGTTCACAAGCTAGCTGGCAGAGCATGAAGAGCCAGGAGAGAGAAGTGTCATTTTGTGGTGTAGAGTGCAGTCTCAGCAGCCAGGCTTCCTGCCCTTGCTCTGCCCCTCACTGCGTAATGAGAGCAAGTAACTGAGGCTATGCTAAGGCGACAATAAGAATACCTGCCTAATAGGGTAATGAGACTTCAACAAGCTCCTACCGTCTCAACAGACTCTCTTAGCAGGCAGTCAGCAGTACACACATCCGGAAGGAGGAGTGGGCTGTCCTTGTGTCTTTGGCTGGGGTCCTTTTAAATTTATTTTTATTCTCACACAATCTCCTACGTGTACGTAATAAATTATGGTCATTTTCTCACACCCCATTCATTTCTTTCATCGCTACTCCTCCCACTGAAATACTTCTTCACAGCAAGCTGCCTCCATCGTGTGTGTGTGTGTGTGTGTGTGTGTGTGTGAGAGAGAGAGAGAGAGAGAGACAGAGAGACAGAGAGAGAGATGAGAGAGAGACAGAGACAGAGACTTTAATCAAACTTTCTTGCACATATAGGCGGGAGCTTATTTATTCGAGTATGGGCAGTGTATGAACGGCCACATCACTGCAGAAAGCTACACCTATCACCCAGGCACAATTAACTGTCGATAGTCCCTCGGAGAAGGGTGGGGCCTCATGAGCTCTTCCCCTGGCCATGATGGAATGTGGATGGGTCTAATGTGGTACAGGAACTCACAGCTTTACTGAATGTCGATGTACTATAGGACTGTTAGGGACAGCACACACTAAAGCTGTGGTCTGTGGTCTATGTTCTGCAGAGTCCTGTGTTCCAGAGTCCAGTGGAGCTTATGGACAGAACAGAGTTCTAGGTGATAAAGAATGGGGAGCTAGGGACTGGGGAGGTGGCTCAGGGGTTAAGAGCACTGAACGTTCTTCCAGAGGACCAAGGTATGATTGATTCCTAGAACCAATGTAGAGGCTCAAAACCCTCTGTACCTCCAGTCCCAGATCTGACACCGTATGGCTCCCATAGACAATGCACACATGTGGTGCCGAGACGTACATGCAAGGTAAACACCGTACACATACAACAAAGAAAAAAATTTAAGAAGGATTGGAAAGTCATGAGGAAGCCACAATAGAGGCTGAGCAAACAAGGACCTGGAGTCAGTAGCCAGTCCTGCCCGCTCCTAAGGGGGCTCTTGCTGTTCCAACAGGTTCAGCCCAGCACAGAGAGCAGTTCCTTTAAGACTACAATCTTTAAGTACCGCTGTACTCGGTTTAGGCCAGACTATAGCTGCAGTATCCAGATCAGTTCTGGGAAGCTCGTTTACAGCCTGGAGCACAGCCAGAGGTTGCTGCTGGAGCGGTGCACAGTCCAGTAATCGTATCATATGCATTCGCTCACAAACATCTGTTGAGTCCCTAGGGCAGAGTACTATGTTACAGGCCTTAGGGGGAGGCTGGGTGAAGTGGGCTGTAAATACGCTTTGGAAAGAGTTCTTCCTCTGTCGAAGGCCTTGAAAGTATGGCACAGGGACTCTCCATTTAGCAAGTACCTATCACCTGCTTACTAAGTTCAGGATCCCTGTAGGTTGCATGGCTTTTTTGGTCTAGTAGAAAGATCCCCGGGCTGGAGAGATGGCTCAGAGGTTAAGAGCATTGCCTGCTCTTCCAAAGGTCCTGAGTTCAATTCCCAGCAACCACATGGTGGCTCACAACCATCTGTAACGGTGTCTGGTGCCCTCTTCTGGCCTGCAGGCATACACACAGACAGAATATTGTATACATAATAAATAAATAAATATTTAAAAAAAAAAAAAAAAGAAAAACTGTGTCTCAAAAAACAAACAAACAAAAAAAAATTTAAAAAAAAAAAAAAAAAAAAAGAAAGATCCCCCAATTTCCTCCAAGACAGCTGGACTCCAGTTCCATCCCTGACAACCAGCTGTGAGACTATGGAGACATTACCCCGAGTCATAGTTTTCTCACACAGGAAGTAGATGTTATAAGACTTTCTTTATTAACAGCTCCAACTGGTGCTGGAGAGATGTCTCTGGCTGCCCTTGCAGAGGAAGGACCTGGTTTCCATTTTTAGCACCCACATAGAAGTTCATAACCATCTGTAACTCCAGTTCCAGCGCCCTCTTCGGGTCTCTGTGGGCACTGCATACACATGGTGCACATATATACATTCAGGTAAAACACCCAGATACATAAAGTAAAAATAAATCTTGAGAAAGTACAAATGCAGAGCTCCAGACTTACTGAATGAGAACCTTCATAGTTAAGATCACGGAGGCAGTTTGGCCAGGAAAGTTGGGGAACGCTACCCTTTAGGACAATCAATGTTCCTAGGTGTGCCGGCATCTGAATGTCAAAGGAACTTGGAGAGAAGGTTCCAAAGCCCATCTCCAGACCTACTTAGAATTCTGGGGTGTTATTCTAAGTGGTTCTTTGCACCCTTAGATTTAATTATCTAAGAATTATTATAGACTTTTGGGAAGGATTAAATGAAGACATTTGGGGAAACTTTGACAACTCATGCACAAAAGAGGATGGATCATGGGAAGATGTCATCACATGCACTCTGAACGATGTAGAATGGAACAGTGCGTCTTTTGGAATCTTCAGATCTGCAAAGAAGAATCTTACACAGCCTGAATGTGGTAGTGCATGCCTTTAATCCTAGCACTTGGGATTCAGAGGCAGGTGGTCTATGTGAGTCTGAGGTCAGTCTGATCTGCATAGTGAGCTCCAGGCCAGCCAGGGACACATAGTGAGACCTGTCTCATCATCGTCGTTGTCGTCATCATCATCATCAGCAGCAGCAGCAGCAGCAGCATCGCCATCATCGCCGTCATGGTCATCATTGTCGTTGTCATTACAATCATCACAACAACAATAACCTTACATAGCAGGCTTTGGAAAGAGAGATTTACTACAGGATTCCAACGGGGAGCCAGGTTGCTGGCTGCAGAAATCATGGGCCCAGAGCCTCTATAAGTTAGAGAATTGAAGTAGTATTCTGAAATGGTAGAAAGAGGCTTGCAGGGGCTGCAGAGTTGGCTCAGTAGTTAAGAGCACTTGTTCTTGTGAAGGACTCGGGTTTGATTCCCAGCACCCACATGGAGGCTCACCACCTCCTCAGGCACCAGGCGTGCATATGGTGCACTGACATACATGCAGGTAAAGCACTCAAATGAATAAAATTTTTTTAAAAATCAAAAGAAATTAATTAAAAGAAAGAGAGAGAGATTTAGCAACCCAAAAGCCATTTTTTTTTTTGTTTCCACAAGGAAATACCTGAACTTCAAAGAAAAAAAGGTCTTGAATGAATCAAATGGCTGCCATCCAATGTGGAGATCTTCTTTTTGGGTAGAATTTTTATCAAGTAACCCCAAACATTCACAGTTAATTTTAGTATGTTGACGAATCTTCCTCTAATTACTGTGATTAGTGGAGCAGTTTTGTTAGGGTGCATAATACCTGGGGTCCCCTATCTTTTCAGGGAAGACCCCCCTTCAGATCCCAGCACCCACACCAGGTGACTCACAACCACCTGTCCCTCCAGCTCCAGGGGGTTAGCTGCCCTCTTCTGGCCTCTATGGACACTGCACTCACGTGCGCAACGCCCCTCACCCCATTCACATCATTGAAAAGAATCAATAAAATCTGAAAAACAAACAGAAAAGCAAAGCCCTCTGTTCATCTAGCATAGCTGTTTATGAGAAAGAGGAAGGAAAGAAGTGAAGTGTGCTTCAGAAATTTGGTGATGCAGTTCCCTTTGCAAAGCTGGCAGATTCCTTCCCACTAAGCACACGGGCAGACATACATGCAATTTCACATTCATTTTTTTTTAGAAGCATAGACTTCATGCATTGCTAGATTGAGAGCATCTATTCTTCTTGGCCTCCAAATGACATAACTATACAGCTGGCTAGAAGAGGAGTCAGACAAACAGATGTCTACTCCAGGTTCAGAAATGTCCTCAGGCATTTCAGTGATGAGGTAGCAAGCTAGGACGTGTCTGCACATGGCCAGTTTGCACGGACGGCCATTCATTACTCTTTTCATTCATTCTTTCCTATACACCCCATTCACACATGGTGAGAACTCTTGTGAGCGTTTAGGAGTACAAGAGAGGACGGAATCTAAAGAGAAACCCTCTCTGTCCTCAGTGTTACAACTAAGTAAAGGAAACCAAGACCCAGGTGGTCATGGGACATGGTGAGAGCAAGAGCTCGTGTATAAAAGGCTCAGAGAGCCAGAGAAGAGAAAGAAATGAGTCTACAGCTGGGTCCTGAGTACACCAGAGAGTGGCTGACGACCTCTAGTCTTCTTCCTATTCTGACGTCGTGTACAGCAGCAGAGCCAAAGATTAACAGGTAGGAAGAAAGGGCTCCCACAATGTCCTTCCAGACAGATGCTTCATTAAAGTAAGACAGAGGTGCACTTTCTGTACAAATAAACTTCCGGAGAAATCATCCAACCCTCCACCCCAGCATCCACTTTCAACCAATCAGCATAGCCTTTTAGCCTGTCCTTTGTTGAAGTTCCGTGACTGACGCTGACCCCACGTCCTGACCCCGTCCTGGTGATTAGTATCGGGATGGAGAATCTTCAGTTTGCTGATGAAATGGAAGCCAGGGACTACCTGTGAGAACGGGCTGGTGAGGATGCCGAAGTGGACAGCGGGGAGTGCACTGAGTGCAGATTAGCTATGCCCAATCCCAGGGCTAGCTCCCCATAATTGTTCTGACAACTCTGAGGTTTGAAAGCATTTCCTTCCCTGCAGGTTTTCATCCTCTTCTGTGCCTGCTTGCACAGACAGTACACCCGCCCTTTCTCCCTCCCACCAAGGTCACCACTCAGCAGGCTTTGATAAATGTCATCTTTTTTTGAAAGTCGCCTTGGAAAAAGGCAATTTGACTGCAGTGAGGCAGAACAGGGAGCCGAGCGCCCGCCGCCCATTATCGACCAGAGCCCAGCCCAAGAGCAAAACGAAGAAGAGTGTGGCGGGGCCTGAGCGCCTGGTGATGCTTCTTTGGCTGGCTCTCCCCAGGGACCTGTGTACTGAGCAGATAGCTCCTCCTTGCAGAGGAGCCTGGGCCTGGGGTCCGGGTCTCCTCCTCCCTCTGTCCCTCTCCTTGGCCCTTTGTCTTCTGCTACTTGTTTTCTGGCTGGTAACTAGAGGTCCCCGAGAACCCCCATAGCTCTGGGGGCGGGAGCCCTCTCCACTGTGCAAGCAGTGGGCTGCTGATTAGCGCAGGGAATAAATAACAGCAAGCTAATTATCTCCCCGATTGCGGCTTGCCTCACTAACAAGGCTGGGCTCGAGTGGTGATGCGGCAGTTGATACTATTCCAAGCATACTTCTGGGCTCAGGGAAATTTCCATGCCTTTCCAGTCTGTCGGTGCTCTCCCTTCCCAGATGCCCTGGAGCTCTAAGTGGAAATGTTCACTCTTTTTGCTTCACCTTGGAATTGAGAGACTCACCCCAGACAGACTGTTTATGTCATTCCCTAGTGGGTGCTGGAGCCGGCTTCTCAAAGAAGCAGGCAGAGGCTTTCAGAGGGAGGCTAGAGGTTGGCCAAGGGCATGGAAGGATGGGTCCTTAGGGACCACATCCTCCAGTACTTAGTATCCTAATTACATCTGCTACTCTGACTCCTAAAACTGAGTGGTTCCCACTGGGCTAGCAGATCAAAGAAGAAAGGTGCAAAGAATGTTGTTCTGGACTCTGGTCAGACGTGACTACCTCTGTGGCCTTGGACGTGCTCCTTAGTCACTCTGGTCCCTCTTTCCTCTTTAAGAAATGAGGCAAAATGACTTCTGAGCTTTGTTTTGGTCTGGAAACACAATTTTGGGGCTGTAAGTCTGAAATCTGGTATCAGTGTTCTCCTGGAATTCCATGCTAAAAAAGCTGCTTGTGCCTCTTATGGCCACATCTCCAGAATAAATTTCCCCTTCTGTGCTACCAAACTTCCCTTTCTTCTCTCCCTGGGTCGTGAAAACAAAGAGTGAACGGCCTTAGGAAGAGTTTCCTTTTTTTTTTTTAAGGCTCGTTTTTATTATTTGGTAATTATCTGTATATCTGTGTGTGTGTGTCACAGGTTTGAGCACAGGAGTGCAGATACCTGATGAGTCCAGAAGGAAGTGTCACATACTCTGCAGCTGGAGTTACAGGTAGTTGTGAACCTCCAGATGTGGATGCTGAGAATAGAACTCTGCAAAAGCAGTACGAGTGCTCTTAACTGCTCACCCATCTCTCCATCCCCAGAAGAGCTCTAGCAGCCTAGACTGTGCTAACTTTGCACAGTGAGTAGTTAGAACTTTGAAAAAGACAGGATGTAGAGGTGCCTTCCACTTGAGCAGAGCTGCTGCTGGCTTACTGCAGACAGAGGAAGAAATCAATTTGCCTGCCAGACCTGTTGGACCATCCCTGGCCATAGCTCCCTTAGACCAATGGCAAGACCCACTTGTAGGAAATTGAAGGGCCATCCCCTTCCCCTCAACAAAGAGACTATAGTACAGGGTAAGCCTACCTCTGCTGGAGGGCAGATGCTAGACAAACTAGATGTTTTCATCTGCTGAAGACACACCTAGAAAAAGCCAACCTGGGAAAAGGACGAAGTACAACATCTGATCACAAACCCCTTTCGAAGCGAGGGGAAAAAAGGGGGGGCGGAACTAATATTACACTTGGACCAAAGAGAAAAATGTTGTTTGGGGATAGTCAAAGATAGGCTTGGAGCCTCCCCAGGTACCAAGTCAGTATAACCTGGCCTGATCTGGGAATATTGGACTTTCAATGTTGCATCTGGACAGTCTGTTTACTTTCTGTGTTGAGTAGGATCAGCTAACGATAACCCCCAACATTCCTGGCTTAGTTCAGTCGAAGGCTGAGCATAGCTTCACGTAGGGATGCAGTGAATGGCTGAGCTGGTGATCCTGGGACGCAGCACTATCCATTAAAGGCTCCGTTCATGGTAAGGACTTTAGAATTCTCTGCTGGACCCTCTACATTCAGCTGGCAGATGCAGGATGAAACGGAGCATGCCCAATTATATGGAAGGTTTTTACAGGTCAAGTCAGCTGTTGGCATTCATCATTTCTGCCACATTCCCCTGACCAAGACTTGTTCTTCTGAGCACATCTGATCGCAGGCGACCTTGGGAAATGTAGTCAAGCTGTGGACACAGGAGCTCAAAGGAAACGGTTTGGTAAGCAGCTAGTCAGGCTCTGATATACATTGCTTGAAATTGTGTTTCTGTGTGGAGAAGAGCCTGCGTTCTGTCTTGTCACCTGAGTGGGCAGGATAGAAAGCAGGACAAAGTGCATGAACTTCACAAATCCAAAGTGCATGCAGAAGCAAGCGTATAAGCTAGTCTAAACTCCAGTCAACACAACAAATGCCAGGTCAGCCAGTGCTGCACAGTGAGGCCCTGTCTCAAAATTATTTTCTTTAATAATTCATCTAGCATTAACTTTAAGATTGCTATTAGGGCCATTAAGGCTCTCTGTAGTTGGAATAAGTTTATCTGAACGTATGACAAGTGTTGGGATGATGGAGGAACTGATTTCACAGCATGACAAAAGGAACTCTTCAATACATTCAACCCATAAACTTGTAGAACCTGTCCTTCCCCACCCCCACCTTTGTTTGGAATGGAGGACTCAGCCAGCATAGCCTGCGTGGCCAGCGTGACTGGGCTCATGATTTGGCTGCCCCAGTCTGCATACTGGATGAGCCTGTGGCCAAGATAGTCGCCTGTGAGGTCAGTAGGTTGGTTTGGATGAAAGAGACTGAACAAACAAATGAAGTGTTGAGAATGAGAGCTGTGTTTTCTCCTGGTTAGTAATCTTGGAGTTGTCTGTGTGGGAGCAGGCAATTATTTCATGTTTGCAATATACATAGGTGTAGCTGTGTGTGTATGTGTACACGTACAAGCATATCTCTTTGTGTAGGTGTAGGTGTGGTGTGTGTGTACTTGTGAAGGCCAGAGGCAAACATCATGTGTCTTTGTCAATCGCTCACCGCCTTTGTTTTTGAGACAGGCTCTTCACTGAGCCAGGAGCTCACTAATTCAACTGTGCTGGATGGGCAGTCAGGTTCAGTCTCTGACTCCTCAGTTTAGGGACCACAGCTACTCACTATCAAGCCTGGCTTTTACATGGGTTCTGGAGATCAAACTGAGGTCCTCACACTCGTGTGACAAACTTTACTGGCCAAGCCACTTCCTCGACACGTGGACAATTATTTCTCTATTGCAATCTAAGAGCTCATTTGTGTGTCCTGAAAGATATGAAAAGCAACAGCAGCAAGCACCAGTCAGCCAGATCTTGGCTTCTAACTATCATTTTAGATACACGCACACACACATGCATGCATGCACGTGTGCACACATATGCACACACACACATCTGATCAGCCTAGACAATACTAGTGAACCTGGAATATCTTACACTAGAAAGGAAGAAATATCAAAGAATAGTATAAACCTGTCAAAAGCATAGAAAATTCGGCTTAAAGGGATGCTCACAGATCAAACCTGAGACCAGTTACACAGCAGGACAAGCCATTCTGATATTAGGTTATAACCCATTGAATAAACTATGAATGGATTGGTATAAACATTAATAAATAAAGGGGAAAGGAAAGTGTTTATCTTACAATAGAATGCCAACTGATAAATATAAAAAAGAATAAAGTTAGAAAAATCACCACTTGGCAACAATCATCATAGTAGTAAATAATTTAGGCAAGATTCATTTGTGGATCTTAAAACCACTGGGTGAAATTTTGATGAGAAATAAAGATGTTTACACAACCTCAAAATGTCTCCCCACAAATACTTACTAATTGATAAGTACACAATACTTATTGACTTATTGTGGAACGACTTGGCTGACCTCAACCTAACCAAGCGACAAAAGCTAATATCCCAGGGATAGGACAAATCAACGTGGTGAACCTCTGGGTGAAATGAACTGAAAACAATCGTGAACACCAACAGTCGCTTCTGTAAGATTCCTGTTAGAACTGTAGAACCTGAATCCACTCACCAAGGCAACATCAGTCAAAGCCAGGCTGAGGGACATTCTACAAGGCAACCAGAGGAGTTATTCTTGAGAGAGAGAGAGAGAGAGAGAGAGAGAGAGAGAGAGAACACAGATTTGTGTTGTTCCAGTTGAAAGAGACAATCCTAAATGCAACACACATGGGACACATGGGTCTGGATTGAAACCTAGATCTGTTAGCAATGTCTTTAGGACAGTCAGTGAAATTTGAATTGAACATTGTTCTGTATCAAGGGTAGTTTTTCAACTGCAGTTTTTTGGTGTACTGTGATTATATAGGAGAATTTTTTTTATTAAGTATATACTGAAATATGAAGTGGTAAAAGGACATTAAGCCTGCAATTTACTGTCCAATGTATCAGAAATACATGTGTATGTCGGAACGAGGGAGAGAGGCAGAAGTGCAGGGAGGATGGTAAGCTTCAAGTGTGAAATGAAGCTGAGGAAACTGAATGAAAGGTACGCAAGAGTTCTCTGAAACTTTTCTAGAAATTCAAAACTATTTCAAAACAAAGAGTTGGAGCTGGAGAGGTGGCTCAGTGGTTAACAGCGTTGCTGCTCTTCCAGAGGACCCAGCTTCCATTTCCTGTGTCCTCATGGTGGCTAAGGACCAGCTGTGACTCCAGTTCCTGAGGATTCAATGCCATCTTCCGGCTACCCGGGTACCGCATGCGCATAGTGTACAGACACACATACAGGCGAACATACGCACAAAATAAAAATAAATAAAATTGTAAAATAAGTAACGAAAGCACACACACTGAACAGAACGCTTTTGGGCTCTGGCAGGAGAGCCACGTAAGAGGTAGCGTTACCAGCGTGAGAAAGAGGTAGGGGCGTCAGAGGAACTGAATGGATCTGGAATCAATGATCTAGATTAGGTTCTGATCTTGTCTCCTGCAAGTTAGAGAGGATCTGGAAGAAACCATTGCATGTCATAGAGCCTCAGCTGATGGAACTGAGCCCCGCAAAAGTACCTAATGTGTGATTTAAATATGTATAAAATGATAATATGTGTGACAGAACTTTGTAAGTCACAAAATGTGGCAGCAGGCGTGTCACCGTAGGTATGTATCTTCTTTCTCCCAGGAGCCTACAGCCAGTGAATGCCGAGCTGCACCCTTAGCCCCCACGTCTTCAGCTTTTCAGCCAGGCATCATCTCAGTGTGGTCACTTTCTAAGACATGACTCTCTGATGGACTGAGAACTAAGAACACCCGGCTCCCAGAAAGAGTCACCGTTGCCAGGACTTGGCAATGGGGTGTGTGTTTGTGTCCGTGTGTGCAAGTGTGTGAATGCCCATGTCTTGGAAGCCTGGGTCTCCAGCGCTCTTGGTGTCTGCAGAGATGCTGTGGGAAATGATGCATGTTGTTGCCGATTCATGAACATCTGTTCGAGTGCCCTGGACAGTCCCTGCTAGAAGGAGAGCCCTCTGCTTTTGTCACGAGTGACAGAAATACTTGTGCACGCAGTGTTACGATGCCAGCTACTCTGACAGTAGGAAGCTGGGTCCACACCCACTGGCAGGCATCAGCATGGGCTAATAAAAATCACTGCTGAGGTCCGGACACTTCCCGAAGCCTTTCACCCACATTCCTTCGTGTAAGCCTCAAAGCCACAGCAGCCTGGGTGGCAAGGACTGCCAGGTGCATTTCTTACAAATCAGAACTTGCCCCATCAGATCTGGGATTTGCCATAGGCTACAATGCTGATAAATGACACCCACAGAAGCAAAGTTGGGACTTTAGCAATGCTCCTTACCACATACATCGTCATGTCCCTCTGTTCCCTTTCCTGGGCCCCTTTTCCCCACCTGGAGAGGGGGGGTTCTTTTTCTGGTGTCCTTGGCTTCTCTTCTCGGGGCTCTCCTTCTCAATCTCAAGACATCCACTGCTAGATCTTTAACTCTGGAATACCCTGTTCCTGCCCCTGCTCCAGCTGCCACAGCCACCCCTTTCCCCAGCCCCCACATTCCAGCTAGAACCACAGGGGTGAGCATCTTGGTCCCTGCTGCTGAGACTGTCACTCACGCCCTGTTCTAGAGCCAAGAGAAGGAAACAAAGATGAGGGTGCCTGCCAGAGGCTCCGGGAAGCTGGCCCAGAACTCACTTCTGTGCCCTCCCTCCTTCCTTGTCCTGTTGCTATGTCATCTTCTAGCTCCTGTAGACATCCCCTTCCCTTCCAATGTCAGAAGGAAGAGCAACCCTGGTTTCTAGTACCTCAACCTTCATTTCTGTGTTCTGGATGGAGGGAGTTCAGCTAGGGCCAACTTACCAGCAGGTTCTGTCTGCCCTGAGTACCGCCTGGCTGCAGACAGACAGAATGGGCCCACGCCAGACACAGCCAAGTCCAGTGGTCTCTGTTACACTTCTTGGGTGGCAGTGTCTCCCTCATTTACTGACCCTTATCTGATAGATGACCCTGGCAGTGATGGCAGTGGTCCCCTCACTGTTCTAAGAGTCCGGAGTGAGGATAGGGGAGAGCGGAGAGGGTGTGTGGGGTGGAGTGGGGAGTGGGGAAGGAGCTTGGTTTGTTGGAGATCTCAGAGCTAGGCCATGTGCTGAAATTCACCAACACTGCCCTAGTTGGAGTTGGGAAATCTGATCTCTCGTCAGCCTGTGGATGTCCTTGAGCAAAGTCTCTTCACTGAGACACAGTCTCCTCATTGGTAACACAAATTCCAAGTGTCCTTTTTTTTTTTTTTTCTCTTGTGCTTCTACTTAGAGCCAAGCACTGGTTTCTAAGGGCTGGAGCTGGGCCCGGATGGAGCTCAACTCTAGGATTCAGACCACGGTCTACGCTCCATTCGCTGCTGAGGCTGCAGGGACCGTCATAGGTGTCTGGAGAGCAGAGGGTGTTCTGTGTGGTCTGGCCTCTGTTCAGTGGGGTGGGGTCACAGTCTGGCAATGCAGCTGGGGCCGTGAGAGGTCCGGCAACTGGTGCCATTTCTCACGGCGGACAAGAGTTGACAGAGCCACTCCTCTCCTGCCCTGTGCCAGAAACTCAAGGACGTGTGCCCTGGAGACCTCTGGGCTACATAAAAATTCCAAGTGGGATGCTTGCAAGAAGTGGAAGGGACCGGAAAGGAGCACCAGGTAGATGGATCAGTGAGGCACAGCAGAACTCAACAGAACTCAATGCTCAGGCCAACCCTCTCTCTCACTCAGTCCAATGAGAAAGAAGCCATAAGGTTTCAGAGCATCCTTCCAGGTTTGACACTTTAAAACTCAGAAAGTAAAGGGTCAGTTTGCTAAGCAATGCTGGACTCCCTCAGACTCCTGGGGTCAGGCAGCATACACACCTGCCTCAGTAGCCACCCAGCTAAGCCTCAGGCCAGAATGGGGACCTATAGAGAGCCATTGCCTCTTCCCTCCCTTCTTCCAGCACCCCTATTCCCCAAGGATCAGAAGATCTTCTGCCGGTTTCCCCATCCCACAGGAAGCCAAACCCAGAGGCACACTGATGGCTGGGGGCCAAGAGAAACAGCTGCCTTGGGTGTCATCTTCCTGCAGAGTGGAGAGGACCTGGACTTTTAAGGTCCCCTTTGAGACTGGGTAGGTAATATGAGCCTTTTTTCTCCCAATGCCCCGAAAGAAGGTTGGAAAGGACCCCAGAAGCAGGGCCAGCACTGGCCCCCAAGTGAGTCTCTTCCTCCAGGCTCCTACGTGTGAACACAAAGCTTGTGAGCAGGAGACAGTCCTTGAGAGAAACACAGCCCAGAGTGACAGGGGGAGGCAGCCACCAAGCTGCTTCCCCCACACACAGACAAAGTATTGATCCTGCTCGCTCACCCCCGCCTCTTCTCCACTTCATGGCGCAGCTAATGGCCTGGAAAAGACTGGCCAGCTGTTCCCCAGCTGTGACATAATGAGCTCAGAGACGATCAATGCCGTTCCGGTCTCTAATTAGGCCGGGAACTGGCTGGGGTGAAAGTGTGGCCTGTTTCCTGAGGGCACAGCTTTCGCTCCAGTCCCCAGCTGCAGTCGGCTGGCAGCCACCTGGGCCCCTGCATCTGCGCCCTGGAGGAGACCGCAGGGCCCTCCAGTGGCCGGTGGGAGGGTTTCTGGCTGAGCTCCTGCTCCAAAGGCAGAAGTTGGGGCTACTGAATCATTCTCTCTCTCTCTCTCTCTCTCTCTCTCTCTCTCTCTCTCTCTCTCTGTGTGTGTGTGTGTGTGTGTGTGTGTGTGAACTCCCCCTCTCCCTACACTTGCTGTCACATCCTTTACTTTCAGACACTCTATACAGTGGCTCTCCAATCCTCATTCCCTCTGGCCCCATAGCTCTGAGGCCCTGTCCAGGACTCTCCCTTACACAGGTCCCAGATGCCCAAGCCAGGGGCTAAAGGCGAGTCTGGCTCCTGGCCCAGCCTCTGCTATTTATACCCTCATCCAGGGAGGCATGGATCAGCCTCTCAGCGTACTCATTGCCGAGGAGGAAGTGAGGGTGGGGAGAGACGAGAGACAGGGGGAAGGTGTACATTCAGGCAAAGATAGGAGTAGAGCAGGGAGCTGTGGCCTATGGCCCAGAGCTTGGAGAGAGAGAGAGAGAGAGAGAGAGAGAGAGAGAGAGAGAGAGTCAAAGGAGAGAAACCAAAAAAATCAAACAAGAGAGGCAGAAAAAGTGAGAAAATGGGGCACCAGGGAAGAAATAGGAGCTCAGAGAATAGAACCAGGGCACACCTTGTGCTTAGAGGGTCAAGCCCCAAGTGCCAGATTAGATGCCACACCAGGGAAGCTGAGGTGCCGCAGAGACTATCCAGGGACCCGGTGTGTAATTTCAGGACCAGGGAGAGAATGGTTGGGGTCAAAAGGGCACAAGGCAAGAATTATGACTGTGTAGGAGGCGCTGGCTTGAGGGCTGGGCAAGCCAGTGAACTGTGCACTGTGGGAGAGGGTTCAGAGGGGAGCTGGAAACAAAAGTCAGAGTAGAGAAGGACTTATTGTTGGGATCTGGGAGGGGTCTGGGGGTGGGGCTCTAGGCTTTTTATAGCTTCTAAGTCAGAGCAGCTCAGTATGGCCTCTATGGTGTTTAGAGACGGCCCGGGTTGAAAAGAGTACATTCTTTATCCCTTATACCATTTGCACCTTCAAATATGAACCCACAGACCCAGTTGGATATGGTACCCCTTTCTTGGCCCATCCTCAGTTCTTGGGCACGATTTCTGCCTGGCCATGATTCTGAGAAGAACGACCCATCTTTTTGAAGAGATCAAAAGCGACTACTGTCATTCATTTTCCGGCTCACCTGCCCAGGCCGTGAGCCTCTGAGGCTGTCAGCCACGGAGAGAGGAGCCACCCAAGAACCATAAGTGCTGGCTAAGATTCAAAACACACACAATAAATGACCTTCGCGGTCAACAGTCCTAGTTCAGCTCGTCATTAACAGCTGAAGCTTAGAGGTGCCGGGAAAGGGTCTCCAAGTGTGGTGGATCCCCTGACTGTCACGCAGGGCTGCTGCGGGGACCCCAGGTCATCAAATCCCCCTCATGCACAGCTGAGACTGCAGAGGTGTGAAAAAAATGCACGCAGGACCACACATCCCCAGGATAAAGAAAGCAGGTGTGGGTTTGGCAAAGAGAAGGTGTGTATGAAGACGCTGCGGTAACACTTCAGCGCTCTGTGGCCAACACTGCCCTCTTGTGCCTATAGCCTGCCAGTGCAGGCTGAGGGCCCTGAATTATCGCAGCGGCATTCTCTTTTTCTAATCTAGAGCCTTCTCATCCAGGAACCCCTGTCTCTCTTAAGATTATTAAACTTTAAGAGGGACAGATTCCTCGTGCCATTTTCCACCTTTCCTCACCCATCTCTGAGGGGACAGTCACGAGCTATCACTCTATCCTTAAGGAGCCTTTGAGAGTTTTAGGACTTGGAGTGTGGTCAGAGAGGAATGAGAGCCCCGTAAGGCGTGGTTCTGTTTTTAGGTGGCCCAGAAGCACAGGGAGAGAATGATGTGGGAAGGAGAGTTGCTGGGGGAAGGACCATAAGGTGGTTGCCCAGCCTAGAGAGGAAGACCTAGATTTCCCTGGAGCCCAGTAGGGCCTGGTTGGATTTGGCTAACTATGAGACTCTTGGAAGGGGCCAGAGGCATAGAGCAAAGGTGACCCCGAGAGTAAGAGAAGAGACACCTGGGTATGTTTAGGTTCCCTCCAGTGGGAAATCCAGCCCAGCTCCTTGTTCTTAGGCCGAAGCTAAAGAAGTTGGGCTTGAGTTGGGCATCCCAAGCTGAGATGCCCATCTGCGTGGCTTAGGGTACTATGCATCTGCAGATCAGGCTGAGCGGCTTCTTATGGCATCAGGACTCTGGAGGGGTGATTTCCAGGCCCTCAAATTGCTGCTCTGCTCCTTCTCACATCCTGCCCAAAGCATGGGCGTGCAGCATGCATACAGTCACCTCGGCCAGAGCTCTCAAAGCCCCGCTGGAACCCCGAGGATCCCTGATCTCCACGTCTCCTCCACTCTGACCTGTCCTTTCCTCTGTGTTCACTCTGACCTTCGGTTCCCAGGCCCCAGCTGCTTCATGACATAGGCATTGTGTGCTCCTCTCTCCGCCCCAAAACATAAGGAAGATTCCCAGTGTCTAGTTTAGCCCCCCTTTCTCTGGAGCTTGTACTTAATCATGGACTCACAAAAATCGACGGTGATAACCTCAAATTTCCCTGCTCAGAACACTTTGCTGTGTTGACGTCCAAGCCTGGCCTCTCAGGCTGGCTCCAAAGCCCCCTGCAGTTCGGTAGAGCTACTTCTCTATCCTCACTTCTTACATAGAAATCATCTTCCCATCGAGTGGACGACTAAAGACATCCTGATGGTTCCTTTCCTCTTTTTCATCTGCCTTCCTTCTTCCTTCCCTGCCCTCTCCATTTCTTTGTGTATATGTGTACGCATGTGTGTACATGTCCTTGTACTGTGAAGGTCATGTGTGATGAGTGCATGTGCACATGTATGTGTATGCAGACGGGTGCCAAGTACAACCTCGGGTATCATTCTCAGCAACGCCTTACATCTCTTTTGAGACAGGGTCTTTCATTGGCTAGGGGCTCACCCTTTAGACTAGACTAGCTGTTCCAAAAGGCCTCAGGGACTCTCTTGCCTCTGCCTCCTCAGTACTGGGTTACACACACCTACAACCACTTCTGATATTTTTACACAAATTCTGGGAGCCAAGTTCAGATCCTCATTTTTGCACCACTGGGGCTTTAACATCTGAGCCATCTTCTCTGATGTTTTCTTTCTTTTGAGGCAGTCTCTCTGTAGCTTAAGCTAACCTTGAATTCATGATCCTCCTGCCTCAGCCTCCTGAGTGCTGGGATTACAAGGTGTACTGTCATTCAGGGATCCTAATATAGTTTTTTCCTTTTACTGAAGACAGTTTTTTTTCATATATTATTTCCTGATTACAGTTTTCCTTCCCTCTACTCCTCCCAGTTCATCCCCACCTCGCCTCATCTGGATCCACCCCCTTTCTGTCTGTCATTAAAAAACAAACAAAAATAATAATATAGTAAGATAAAATGAAAGCAAACACATCAGAATAGGACAAAACAGACAAACGAAAGGAAATGAGCCCAAGAAAGCTTGCAAGGAACAGATATAGATGCAGAACCCACTTATTCTTCCAGGAATCCCATAAAAACACAAAACTGAGAGACAGCAAAAAGAAAAAAAATTAAACAAGAAAAAGCTCTGAAAAAAAAAAAGAAAAAGCTCTGACACAATATTATGAGACAAGGAGCCTCCAAAGTCCCCACTGAGTGTGTTTTCTTTCTTTTTAAAAAAATATTTATTTATTATGTATACATTATTCTGTCTGTGTGTATGCCTGCAGGCCAGAAGAGGGCACCAGACCCCAATACATGGTTGTGAGCCACCATGTGGTTGCTAGGAATTGAACTCAGGACCTTTGGAAGAGCAGGCAATGCTCTTAACCTCTGAGCCATCTCTCCAGCCCTTGAGTGTATTTTCTGCTGGCCATCTACTGCTGGGCATGAGGCCTACCCTCCCAGGAGTTTGTTTCCCCATGAGACTCCCTGGGAGAAAACTATATTTTCATTTGCAGTTGATTATCGATTGGAGATTATCATACCTGCCACAGCTTGGGTGACCACGAATCTGAGACTAGATAGCCCAGAGGCTTAGGGTAAAACCAAATACTACTGTCCTATTAAAGGAATGTAGGGTGGGAGAGATGGCTCAGGGGTTAAGAGCACTGGCTGTTCTTCCAGAGGTCCTGAGTTCAATTCCCAAGAACCACATGGTGGCTCACAACCACCCATGATGAGATCTGGTGCCCTTCTGGCCTGCAGGAAGACATACAGGCAGAACACTGTATACATAATAAATAAATAAATATTTTTTTTTAAAAAAAAGCAATGTAGCAACAAAATGAGTCCTACTGACATTTCTCTATACTTATAGATCAGTGCCTTGCTCAGCCCTCATTAGAGAGGCTGATGGGAAAAAATACAGAAGTCCATGGCCAGACAATACACAGGGAGTGAGGAACCTCAAAATACTCACCTAAACAGGATGTCTTCATCAAATCCCTCCTCTCAGGGCTCTGGGAACCCTCAGGAAGAGGATGCAGAAAGAATGTACAAGCCAGAGGGCATGGAGGACAGCAAGGAATTAAGATCTTCTACACAGACACAACAGAATGAAGCACATACGAACTCACAGAGAATGAGGCAGCACGCACAAGTCCTGAAAAATTTTTATCAAAGCCTCCATTCTCCTCGATTGGCTAAGCCCGTGCCTTCCTCCTGAGCCACTCCTCCTCAGCTTCCTTCTGTCACTCACGTTAACATCCACCCAGAAGTAGCTTCTAATATTCCACAGCACAGCAAGCTAATTGTGGTCAGCAAGTAACAGACTCTTTCAACAGCTCCTAGACAGTTCTAGACAGCTCCTAGAACTGGGCATGGAGACACACGTCTGTCATCCCAGCACTTGGGAAGCTGAGGTGTGAGGACTGGGAGTACAGCGTCAGCCTGAGCTGTGGAAGAACAATACGAAACAAATACAGAACAAAACGTACACCAAATAGTTCCTAGAAAGTGGGTGAATGCTTCAGCATAAGTAAATGATAAACGGGAGGGGGCTGGAGAGATAGCTCAGAGGGTAAGAGCAAGGGTTGCTCTTTCAGAGGACTTGAGATCGATTCCCAGCACCCACTGGGCAACAAACAACTGTCTATAACTCCAGTCCCAATGGATCCAATGCCTTCTTCTGCCCTCGGAAGGCACTGCATGCTCAGTATTCAGACAAATACCCATACACATAAAATTTAAAAAAGGGCCTGGAGCATAGACTCAGTGGTTAAGAGCACTTACTGTTCTTGCAGAGGACCTGGGTTCAGCTCCCAACACCCACATGGTGGCTCACAACTGTCCTGAACTCCAGTTCCAGATGATCAGAAACTCTCTTCTGGCCTCCATACGCATCAGGCATACATGTAGTACACATATATAAACACAGGCAAAACACTCATATACAGCCAGGTGGCGGCGGCAGAATGTCTTTAATCCCAGTACTCGGGAGGCAGAGGCAGGAAGATCTCTGAGTTCAAGGATAGCTTGGTCTACAGAGTGAGTTCCAGGACAGCCAGAGTTACACAGAGAAACCCTGCCTCAAAAAACAAGCAAACAAAACAAACACTCATGTATATAAAATAAAAATAAGCGAATTTTTAAAAGAAAGAAATGGGGCTGAAGAGATGGCTCAGCAGTTAAGAGCACTGGCTATTCTTCCAGAGGTCGTGAGTTCGATTCCCACCAATCATATGGTGGCTCACAACCATCTGTAATGAGATCTGGTGTCCTCTTCTGGCCTGTAGACATACATGCAGGCAGAATACTGTGTACATAATAAATAAATAAATGTATACATAATAAATACATTTTTTCTTTAAAAAAAAAAAGAAAAAAATGGTAAATCTGTATTGATGTTAACTATCCTGATCTAATTATTAACACATTGTATACAGTTGTCAAAATGTCAGGTTGTGCCTTAAGCCATACAATTTCTATGTGCGGCTGTATGAATTGAGGCTGGGGAGATAGCTCAGCTGGTAAAAAGTTTTCTGTGTATAAGGGGCTAAGTTTGATTCTTAGACTCTGTTTTTTTATTTTTATTATTTTTTTTAAGATTTTTTATTTATTATGTATACAGTATTCTGTCTGCGTGTCTGCCTGCATGTCAGAAGGGGACACCAGATCTCATTACAGATGGTTGTGAGCCACCATGTGGTTGCTGGGAACTGAACTCAGGACCTCTGGGGATAACAGCCTGTTTTCTTAACCGTGGAGCCATCTCTCCAGCCCTTGTTTTTGTTTTTTTGTTTTTGTTTTTTAAAAAAAAAAGACAGGCTAAACTGGGCATGTCAGATGCACCTTTAATCACAACACTTGGTAGGCAGAGGTAGGTGGATCTCTTGTGAGTCCAAGGCCCGCCTGGTCTTAGAGTGAGTTCCAGGACAGACAGGGCTAAAAAGTGAAACACTGTATTAAAAAACAAAAACATCCAAGCTTGTCATCTTGTCATCTCAGCATGTGGGAGGTAGAGACAGGTGGTGCCCTAAGATCCAGAGCCCCCCACCCCCACCCCGCTGCAAGCCCCAGCTCCCAGTGAAAGACCTTGTCTCATAGCAAACAACAAGACAAAATAAACAGAGAGGGACTGAACTCAGACCAGTCCTTGGGATCCACATAGTGGAAAGAGAGAACCACTCAAAAGTTGTTCTCTCTCTCTCTCTCTCTCTCTCTCTCTCTCTCTCTCTCTCCCCCACCACCACGTTCTCAATATGCAAACACAAAGAAAATAAATAAGTGTTGGGAAAAAATCAAAACAAAATGGCACCAAGCAGCTCGGTGGGTAGAGCCAGCCAGTCGGGCGGCTGGGTGGGTAGAGCCAGTCGGGCGGCTGGGTGGGTAGAGCCAGTCGGCACACAAACTCTGCAGCTTCAGTTCCATCTGAACCCATGTAAAGGCAGACAAAGAGAACTGATGCCCCACCCTGTCTTCTAGTCTCCACGCGTGCAGCGTGGCATACAAGTGCTCACACACACACACAACTGAAGACAAAGTGGATGGATCCTGAAGAAAGGTACCCAAGGCTGACCTCTGGCCTCACACGCATGTGCACAACCCCAAATGTATAACACATATCTACCTGCAAACACACACACAATAGATAGGCAAATGAATAATAATTTAAAATTTGGGGTACGGGGACTCACATAGGACAGATTGGCCTACAGTTTGTTATGTAGCCAAGGATGACCTTGAACCTCTGATTTGCCTGCCTCCATCACCCCAACGCTGGGGGATTCCAGGCGTGTGTTACTGTGCCTGGTTTATGATGTTTCCGCAGTAGGGATTGAACCCAGGCCTCTGAGCACGCTAGGCAAGCGCTTTTCCAGCTGAGTATATCTCTAGTCCAACAAGGATAATTTCTCAATTTTTAGAAAAGAATCAAATCAAATCCGATCCTATCCCTCCTTTAGAGCTCATGCACTTCATGAAAATCTGCTTTCTTTCTTCATGGAGTTCTCCTCCTCCTCCTCCCCCTTCCTCCCCCTGCTCCTCCTCTTCACCCTCTTCCTTTGGATCTACATAGCACTTCGACTCCCCTTATAGCTTATAACCCACCCTTGGTGCAGCAAGAGGCGAGGCTTACCTTGTCTCTGGATCCCACTCCCCACGAAGCAGGAACACAATGTGCTCACATTGAATCTATGGAGCCAGCAGATTGGGCTGCAGGGAGCAGAATGGGGTGAGGAAAGGGCGCTGTGTGACTTCAGAAGATGGTAGGAGTATGCAGAACAGGGGATCCAGGGTCTGTACAGTGACGATGAGGGACAGTCTTGGCCCTCCCAGAACCTGGTCAGGAGAAAGTTCTTTGTTGAAGAGTACAGCAATTGGGAGGGTCTTGGAAATGAGGTAGGTTGAGGAAGGGTGCCAGGGTGTTGGGAAGGACTCCAGACTGCCCTGAGCCAAGTATTACATTCTTAGTAACAGACCAAAGCAGGGGGGAGAGGGATAAAACCTAGAAGCTCAGAGTCAGGTTGGCCCCCCATTCACTTTAACTGTGTAGCCTGGGGCAATATGGCCCCCTCTGGCTCTTCTGATCTGTAAGAGTGGGCCCTGGACTACTAAACTCTGAGGACTCTCTCCCTGTCACCTTCCTCCCCAGGCCTCAACAGCAGAGATAGTCTCTCCAAAGATCCAAAGCTTGTGGCCACAGGGGCGGTGTGTGTGTGTGTGTGTGTGTGTGTGTCTGTGTCTGTGTGTCTGTGTGCTGTATGTCCTCCATAAGCTGCCATCTCACTTGGAGGAGGCAGACGTCATGCAGATGGAGACAGCACCCTGATTCAGAGCAAGCAGGGCCAATTAGATAGTTAGGCCCCAGGGAAGAGTTTTGAGGGACCCTCTCCCCTTTCCTCCTTTGTACTTCCTGTCCTCTTCCACACCCCATTCCCCATCAAGTGATGCTGTCTCCTAGCAACTCAGCTCTGCTGCTTGGAGGAAGTCACACAACCTCTCTGAGCCTCCATTTCTGCACTGACCCAGAAGACTGGGCTACATGTATGAAAGGTCCAGCATTGTGCCTGCTTTCTGGCTGGGAAAGAACAACTGGTCCTCACTGTCCCCCAGGTCCCAGGCAGACGGTCAGTGGTGCTTTGCGCGGGGCTCTAGTGTGGGGTGAGGCCTCTGGGTGGGGTGGGGGGGGGCAAGCTGATGAGGGTGTTGGATTGGCGCTCCTGACAGAAGCAAGGTTTGAGCTGCTCTTTACTGCCACTAAGATGGCCTCTCGGCCTATAAACCTGTTTATTGTGTTGTTATGGAATCAGAAGCTATCTGCAGTTTTTCTTTGGGGGTCCGGGGTGGAGACTGACTGCTGGTTAGCAAGCAGACAGCATGGCCAGGCCCGTTCATTCACTGTGGATGTTCCTGCCACTCTTTTGAGCCTGGTTCATCCGAGGCCCCCAGTTTCTAATCTGGTTGGGAAGGATTTATTTTTGGGTCCCTGTAACCTAGCAATGGGCTCACATGACCAGTGGCAGCTGCAGGCTGAATATACTGTGGGATCTTGGCTCCCGGCAGGGGGTGTGGGCCAGACTGTGGGGGAACAAAAGAAATGGAAAGGCTCTCACCTCTGCCCAGCCCTCTCAAATGGGGGTAGGGGAGGTGGATGCCTAGGGTGCAGGTACCCTGAGGCTGATGTTCCGGGTCTCTGGACATCTAGGGCCTGAGCCATAGTGGGGAGGCCCCAGCTGAGAGCCTGCTCTTTGGGTGTCTGTGATGGGGTGAAATGATTGGGTGTCCAGAGGATGGAGATGGGTACAGAAAGGACACAATGCTGCTGACTGACATGCTGGGGTGAGGCCAGCCCGGAGAATAGGTGGCTTCACAGGCACTCTGTATATAATAATGAGATCTCAGGGACACTCCTGGTCCTTGCTGTCATCCTAACATTTTGCTCCTTCCCTTTGTTTCCCTGTTAAATTGTTAATATTCCCCGGAGAGAGAGAAAGCACACACGAAGCTGCTCTCTGTGCGAAGGGATTGATCGAGCTCTTTCCTGAGAGCAGGTTTTGCCAGAAAGCAGAGGGACCCGAGAAGGAAGAGAGGGTACCACTGAGCAGGGAAGGCACTTTGGGAAGGTGGGGAGGAGCATCCAGAAAGCCTCTCACCATTTACTGAGTAAAGGATGTACAGCTGAATTCACGGTTTCATCCCGGGCAGAAAAGAGTGGATGGGGTGGGGAAAGCCTACCAAGAGAGGAGGATGGGCAAAGATGGGGTCGGCCTCTATTGAGGAGTTTAGGATGGAGCAATCAGCTCCCAAGGCTCCACCTGACCCTCAAAAGAGACATGACACTGTGGGGATGGGGGTCCTCCCCACATCGTGTAACAGGGGTCCCAGGTGTGCACACTAGACCGAGGGTTGCTGGTGGGACCTGGAAGACCACATTCAGTTTCTCTCACTTGGTCTTCTCGTCTCCTCCGTTGTGCTGGAGGGGATTGAGCTGGGTATGGTGGCTCAGGTCTGTAATCTCAGCTTCCAGAAGGTTGAGGCAGGACGATCACATGTACAAAGTTAGCCTAAGCAACAGTGCCAGGCACTTCCTCAAAACAAACAAACAACAACAAAACCCTAAACAAATGGCCTAGAGTAAAGGTGTTATATCAACAGCTACTCTGAACCCTCACTGAACGGACTTCAAGAGGTAACCTCTGCCCCTTGACTGGTACTAGCATTGCTGTTATCAGTTGCTCCAGCCTTAGGCAGTTTCCTCCCCTGCCCGCTGGTCCATTTCCCTCTTCCCAGAGCCAAGATGGCTTCCAGCATCTGGGAAGATGAGTTAGACCCCACCATTTCCTTCATACTCCTCTCCCCAGTAGCTTTTTAGTAGAGGGCTCATGACCTTGCCCTTGGCCCCATCCCAGCTTATTGGCCAGTCATAATAGCTGTGCTAGCTCCCTGGGAAGCATACTCCATCTGTATTATAGCCTCTCTAACTCCCACTAACTCCCCACTAGAGACACTGGGGAGCGAGGCCTTTTGCCTTTTTCACATATGGAAAAACTAATGCACAATCAGTTCGGCTCGAGCTCTCTCTGAATCCTTGGACAGGCTTCTGGGCCCGGTATCAATCTCTGCTTTTGTTTCTTAGTGTCACCTCGGGACTCCAGAGAGGTCATGTGACCAGGGAAGACTGAGAAATCGTTTTATCTTTAAACAGATTTGGGTTCAGATATTGATTCTGGCTTTATTTGGCCCGGAGGAAGTCGCTTCACCTTGTGCCCTCTTTTTCCTTGGAGGCAGTCGCTACCTTAAACACTGGCATGAGAAACGAAGATGTCATGGGTCATGAGTCTGCCACTCGTTAAGAATCCAGAGACAGTGATTGGTGGTAGCCATGATCTCTCACCAGGTTTAGGAAGTCAGTTCTCTTGTCCAACCAGGCTGGCTGGTGGCGTGCGCTTTTAATCCCAGCAGAGGGAGGCAGAGTCAGGAGGATCTCTGAGTTCAAGGCCAGCTTGGTCTACGTAGCAAATTCCAGGACGTTAATACAGAGAAACCCTGGGGGGGGGGGGCAGGGCAGCCTGACCTTCTGAGTCCCCTGGGTAAATCACTGGTTTTATGACTCCTTGTCTAGATCTAGTAAACAATTCTAGAATTCCCTTGGAGCCAGAAGGAGGTGTTGAATGTGCCTGTGTCCCCCTCCGAGGCTCTGGGGGCAGACAGCTTCAGATCTGATCTGAATTCCTTGTTCAGGCTGGAGGCTCTGCTCTATTGGGGGTAGACTTGGAGGGATGTCTTCACTTCCAGAGTTTGGATGCCTTGGGGCTGAAGAGTTGACTCAGCAGGTATGAGCACCTGTTGCTCTTAGAGAGGACCCAGGTTTGGTTCCCAGCAGCCACATGGTAGCTCACAGCCATCCATTAACTCCAGTTTCAGAGGATCCAATATCCTCTTCTGACCTCCATGGGCAGCAAACACGTGTGCAGGCAAAACACCCCCCCACACAAAACAAACCTAAAAGAGAAAAAATACTGAGTCCATATTCTGGGGAAATCATAACTTGCCTTGTTAGGCACCTGTTCTCGGTATCAGTCACTAACAATATTCTTCAGAGCCAGCAGGAGGCCAGACCCCTTCTCTCCCGTCTAAGGGTTTGTCACACAGTCTTGACACTTTGTGGGAGAAGTGCCCACTGTCCAGCCCAAACGCAGACCACCCGGAGCCTTCCTGGGAATCTGGCTTCTACGCTGCCTCCATGGAGCTGAGGTGCAGATGTGCAAAAGGTAGTTCAGGAGGTGTTAGATCCCCTGTCTCCATAAACCCTCACAGGCATTCCAAATAAACATCCACTTTAGGAAAATAATGGGGGTGTGCTTGGGGTGGGGACAAATGCAGGGTCAGATCCCACTGCCACCCCTTAATCTGTCTGCTGTATGAATGTGTTACTTTCTGAAAGAGTCAAACCGTGAATCCACCTCAGGAGCCTCAGCTTTCCCTAGCTCTAGTCTTGGAGTTCCGGCTGCCTATACAGAAGCATCTTGGTTCTGGTATCATACAGAACCACGCCATAAATAATAACCCTGTCGGAAACCTCAGGCGCTATCTACCCCGTAATTCTATTGAACAGCTAAGAAACAAAGGCCAAATGGAAATGACTGGCCCAAGGTAACTCAGCTGTTAAGTGCCTAGGGCCTTTTCTTTACCAGGCCAATTGGGAGAGTTTTCCCTGCCCGCTTGCCTTTTGAGACACAGTCTAGAATCCTGAGGGAAATGTGAGGAACGGAGCTTTTTGAGCACCCTGCCTGGAAGTCCTGAGGCCCAGCTGTTTGCTCCAGAAGTGGCTTTAAGGGGGCTGGTGGAAAGCAGGAGGCCACTAGGACCCAGAAGCTCTCTGAGCATCCTGCTCTGCTGGCTGCCTCTCTCCGCTTACTGCAGTGGTTCAGGCTTCAGCAGCCTTGGAGAAGCATCAGCTGAGTGGAGCTATCACACAGGATCTGGGAGCTGCTCAGCAAAGGTAGGAGTTGCCGACTAGGCCAGGAATGGAAGCCAGACCCAGGGCCTGGTGGTGAGGGCTGCAGAAGGGTGGTGTTCCAAGGGGTGGCACACCCTGTGGTATGGTGGGCAGTTCTGTCATAGGCTGGGGTCCCAGGTGTCCCATCTCTAAAACCTAGGAATGGGAGATTGGTCATCTCCTGCTAGCAAGAGTAACTGCATCCTGCAACAGACAGCATTCTCCGTCTGCCCGGCTCTGTGTCATAGAGATAGGTCCCCACATCCAAGGAATAGGCCCTTCGGCATTCCAGGATGATGGGCATCTGAGTCCTGGGCGTGGGCAGCTCTGCTAGGGAGAGGTATTGAAGGTCCCTGGAGATCTCCCCTGGCCTAAGAGGGGCCATATTCTTGCCCGAAGGCCGGCCCAGCTCTGATCTTTGGCCCAGAGGCTCTGGATGTGAGACCCAGGTATGTGTGAATCCCAACAACACCTTTGTGGCCTTGGGCTAGGCACGTGTGCACATCCTACATCCTGAAGTGAGGATCTCTGACACTCGATCTTGGCCCTGCCAGAGACCAGACCTCGGAGCCTATAGGGGCAAAGCCTTCCAGGTCCTGAAAGGTCTTGGAGGTGGTCCTGAACGGGGTAGTGGGAGGATACGTCTGTGGAGGGAGAAGGCGTGATGACATGAGCTAGGAGTGGAGTCAGGCTCCTTGGATTTCCCCTGTGAAGCCATTACACCACCACCCTCCCCTCTATAACCGCCCATGAATGAAAGAGTACCAAGTAGCCAAGTATATTGGTCTGTCTGTTAGGAGGTAAATTGGAATCCTGGAATTTGAAGCCACTGTCAAAATTTTGACAAGACCGGTATGTGTGTGTGTGGTGGTGGTTTGGTGGTGGTGGAGGGGTATAAGAAAGAAAAATGCCCAGTGCTTTCTTGCCCAAGGCTCCATCATGGCTGCATAACACCCCTGTGTGTCCGTGTGTCCACATGAAAACCGTGCCTGCTCTTCTCAGCCAGGGATAGTAGCTAGGCGTTGCTGGATTGAACTCCTCATCTTTTAGACCCCACTCTCAGGTAGAATGAATATGGAGAGTAAAGGGTAAAGATGCATCATCTAGTATTTCTTTGGGGCATTTTTTTTCCTGGTAGACTGTCTTATGAGAATCTGACATCTCCCTGGAGAGATGCAAGTCTCTAGGGCAATTGTTCAAAGTTAGGGAAGCCGCAAATCCAGGAGCCTGGGCTAGCCTTCTCAGAAGAGAATCTCCTGGCTGGCACACAGATGACTGACTGAATATTTTGGGAGTTTGTATTCTGGGGCCAGGATTCGATTAGTCAATTTGAGTTTGATTCAACTCACAGGAATTGCCCTGACCACGTAATGCATGCAAGGCATGTAAGAAGTTGGATTAGTGTGAGGTTTATAGTAACACCCAAACCTATGGTGATTGTAGAGTAACTTTGAGAGAAGTACGGCTCTGGCAGGCTGTGTGGTTCTCTTCACTGCAGTTATAGAAATGAAAGATCTTTCTTTAGAGTGGAGCAACCGCCAGGTGCTCCCTATCCCAGGAACTCACAGAGCAGTAAAATGCTCTACGTCAGAAGCTCCATGGTCTTCTAGGCCAACCCTCCCATTTCACAGTTGCAGAAAGAATGGTCCAGAAAACTTTTAACTTGTTTACAGAATGGCCGGTCTGTAGCTTTTCTCTACACTGCTTGACTCAACATAGTGTACTGGGGAGAGAGATATATATCCTCATATATCCTAAAATATATAATATATACATGTATAGATATGCATATATTACTCTGGGGACACCTATTTCAATTATGAACAAACTTCATGTGAATAATGACACATAAAATGGACGCAACCTGCGTCATCAGGAGAGGTGGGAGGTGCTGGTTTAGTCTGGTTTTCTCTGCTTTCTGTGTACCCAATTCTGCCGTCTAAGCCCTCTGCCCTGCCCCCAGCACCTTCACCCCGTTCACAGGGGCATCCGCTCTCACCCTTTGTTCTGTGACCATGGGAGGAGGCCAGAACCAAAAGTGCCTTGGGCTGAGATGCCCTTCCTCCACCAGCTAGGACATAGGACAGTCACCCGAGTGGCTAAAGAGCAGGTAGCTGAGCTGGGCGGTGGTGGCACTTGTTGTTAATCCCAGCACTCTGGGGCAGAGGCAGGCGGATCTCTAAGATTGAGGCCAACCTGGTCTTCAGAGTGAATTCCAGGTCAGCCAGGGCTACACCGAGAAATTTTGTCTCAAAAACAAACAAAAGAGTAGGAAGGGAAGGACAGCTTTCCAGTGGCGTGCGCCCTCCGGCCGCGGGAGTTCAGGAGTAGATGAGCTGGCGTCCCTTGCAGCTGGACATTCTGTCTTCACCGCAGCGTCCTCATCATTCCCAAACTGGCAGCTTTTGTTTGGGGGTGATGACGTCAGGAGGGACTAAGGCACAGCTGTCCTTCCTGGGCGATAACCTTCGAGTGGGGAAGAGATGTTAGTAGGGTCTGATCAAGCTTGACAGTGATGTACTCAATTTATGATTCTAGTCGATAGGGAAGCTACTTTCCTGCATAGCAAGGGATAGCAGGCAAAAGAACTGTCCCTGGGGCCAGGCTGCCGGTGTTGTGTGTTTTGGGGTTCTCTGGGCTGCAGGTCTATCTGTGGAGAAATGGAGATCCTACTGTGTGTCCATAGGATCGTGTGAGGACGAAGATGAGTTGATGGCATGGAGTGCGTAGGACACTGCGTGTGCCGTGCACCACGTGACCATTGCTCCGTGGGATCAGTGCTGCTCGTAAGCAACCAAACCAGACGCTGTGAGGTTATGAAATTGGTGTTATTCCTTCTTTTAACAGATGCCTTCGCGAGGAAACTGGAGTCCAGAAGAGTTGCAGAGTGAGTAATGCCCAGACCTGGACCTAGAAGCTGAATCGTGTTCTCCTACTCCCAGTTCTGACGAGAAATCAGAGAATTCACACAAGGCACCCTAAAGCCAGGGCACTGTCTTATTAGACTACTCAGGACCCTGGAGAAGGGAGACAGAGGATTTAGAATTGCCCTCAAAAGGGAAGAAAAACATGGAGAACTAGAAAAAGGGGGAGAAAGGTGCCACAGACCACTCTGAAGGTGGAGCACTGCATGTGAGGATCCGCCCCTCGCCAGTGGGCCGCTTCCCTTCACCAGGGCTGACTGACCCTGGGTCTACCGCCTGACAGAAACTGGACACGAGCTTCTGAGTTCAGAGCTGCCTGGCTTGGCCACTACAGAAGAGCCCTGTTTGGAAGGCTGTGATAAAGGCCTGCCCTACAGACTCCAGTGCAAGGCCCCCAAGGAAATCCATCGGGAAGCCTAGGCCTGGGCTTTACCACCCAGAGCTGAGGAGTAGGATGGGGGATGGGCCCGTAACAGAAAGAGCCCTGGGTGTCCTCTTTCGACCCCATGGAGTCCTCATCCATCCCCCAGTCATCAGGAAACACATCCACGTTGGGAAGAGCCCTTCAAACACCAGGTCCCTCTACTGCCAGCGGGGTCCCCGAGTTGGGACTGCAGGACGTGGCTTCAGAATCCGTGGCCCTCTTCTTCATGCTCCTGTTGGACCTTACTGCTGTGGCTGGCAACGCTGCCGTGATGGCTGTTATTGCCAAGACACCTGCCCTCCGAAAATTTGTTTTCGTCTTCCATCTCTGTCTGGTGGACCTACTGGCTGCTCTGACCCTCATGCCCCTGGCCATGCTCTCCAGCTCCGCTCTCTTTGACCACGCCCTCTTCGGGGAGGTGGCCTGCCGCCTCTACTTGTTCCTGAGCGTTTGCTTTGTCAGCCTGGCCATCCTTTCGGTGTCTGCCATTAACGTGGAGCGCTACTACTATGTGGTCCACCCCATGCGCTACGAGGTACGCATGACACTGGGGCTGGTGGCCTCCGTGCTAGTGGGCGTGTGGATAAAGGCCCTGGCCATGGCTTCTGTGCCAGTGTTGGGCAGGGTCTCCTGGGAGGAAGGCGCTCCCAGTGTTAACCCAGGCTGTTCTCTCCAATGGAACCATAGTGTCTACTGCCAGCTTTTTGTGGTGGTCTTTGCTGTTCTTTACTTCTTGCTGCCCTTGATCCTGATCTTTGTGGTTTACTGCAGCATGTTCCGAGTGGCTCGTGTGGCGGCCATGCAACACGGGCCGCTGCCCACGTGGATGGAGACGCCCCGGCAACGCTCTGAGTCTCTTAGTAGCCGCTCTACTATGGTCACCAGCTCTGGGGCTCACCAGACCACTCCACACCGGACGTTTGGGGGTGGAAAGGCAGCAGTGGTCCTCCTGGCTGTAGGAGGCCAGTTCCTGCTCTGTTGGTTACCCTACTTCTCTTTCCATCTTTACGTGGCCCTGAGCGCTCAGCCCATTTCGACAGGACAGGTGGAGAACGTGGTGACTTGGATCGGCTACTTTTGCTTCACCTCCAACCCTTTTTTCTATGGATGTCTCAACCGTCAGATCCGGGGCGAGCTTAGCAAACAGTTTGTCTGCTTCTTCAAGGCGGCTCCAGAGGAGGAGCTGAGGCTGCCTAGTCGGGAGGGCTCTATTGAGGAGAATTTCCTGCAGTTCCTCCAGGGGACCTCGGAGAACTGGGTTTCCAGGCCCCTACCCAGCCCTAAGCGGGAGCCACCACCTGCTGTTGACTTTCGAATCCCAGGCCAGATTGCTGAGGAGACCTCGGAGTTCCTGGAGCAGCAACTTACCAGCGACATCATCATGTCAGACAGCTACCTCCGTCCCGCCCCCTCACAAAAGCTGGAGTCCTGATGGACACTTGGAGGGAAATAAGGCTTGGGGCTGGTTTACGATCTTAAGGACTGCCTTTTCCAGCTGGCTGGGGTTTGGGCTGGGGTCTCTGGACTTAGCTTTTGCTTGGTGTTTCCTGGGTCAGGACCAGAGTTGACAGGATGGACATGTGGCAAAAGCCTTGGACTTGGCTGTGCTCTTTGACTATTGGGGGAGGGAACCTGGGTTTGGTGAGACGATGATGAGAGAAAAGGGTCACAAAGGTGAGGCGACACCTTTCTACCAGTGAACTTCTCATGCCTCAGGAGACAGGGAAACTTCCTAAGGGCAGGTGTTGGAGCAGCAGGCTAGGAGCTGGGGACCATTGAGGTTTACTTCTCTCTGGTGTAATAGTTCAGGGTAATACTTACACTAAAACAAGGGAAGGGAGTGGCCCACATCTTCTCACTTACTAAGCTAAAAAAAGAAAAAACTGTAGCCAAGTGTCATCATGAGTTAACAGATTCCTTTTTAAAGTTAAATGTCTAAGATTTCTCTTAAAGTGAGCAGACCAGTAGGGTGAACTCTTTTCTGGATTTTGCCAACAGCGCAAGAAAAAATTGCAGTAAGGGTAGTGGGGGAGAAGACAGGAAAACTCTCTGCAGCTCTCTCCTGTTCTCTTCTCTGCATGGAGGAGATGAGGTCTGGGTCCTGATCTCAGCACAGACAAACACGAGACAGGCTGCCCCTTTCCTCCCTGCCTTTTGAGTAGCTAGACTAACTGGGGGATCAGAGAGCTGAGGGTGGATACTGAAAGGCCAGGTAAGTTACTCTGATCAATAATACTGCCAATCTTTTCTTTCCAGGACTGGCCTCCCTGATCTCTCTCCTCATGGCAGTGACCCACTTCCAGCCCCCTGGACAATCGGGTACAAGAGACTAAGGTCGGGCAAGGGGAAGGGTGGGGTTTCCACAGTCCATGAAATGCCTCCCTCTCCTCGTTCATTGCTCTCAAAATTAGCTTCTGTGATAAAGACTTAAATGTGTCTCCTACCTGCAGCCCTGGGTTGGAGAGAGGGCAGAGAGTTGGGCTTTGCTGTTTATTGATTAAGACTATAGGAACCATGTTGGTTAGTATCAGCAATGGTATTTCCAATGGAGAGGGATTAATTGCAACCTAGACAGGCTACCTATCTGGAACCTCCTGTCCATTCCACTTCCCGCAGTTGAATACCAAAGGATCAAGGTAGAATTAGAGGGTGATGTGGTCTACACCTGAACAAATTTCTGGTTCATAACAGAAATAACAAAGGGGGAAAGTGTGTTGGAGTGGAGTAGTTTCCCCTTTGGACAACTAATAAATTTTATGATAAAAGTTATATTGATATCAACACTGACTCCTTCAGTTTTATTCAGTGTGTAGCTGAATGCCAGCATTCGCTGGGACACACACAGATGATGTGTGGTCTCTGCCTTCAAGGAGTGCATAGTCTAACTTGATCAGATATTTGTATTTTTGTAGAGCATGTAGATCTGATAAAGTAGTACAATGTGGAGAATCTATCCATGGTTCTGACTTCTGAAAGTCCACTGAGTGATACACAGAGCCTCCCTGCAGACTGTGCAAAGTGTGGGGAGTGGAAACAAAATGCTCTAGCGAAGGAAACAACCCATCTGATGAAACCTGGCAAACAGCTTTTCCCCTTTTGGATTAGGTGAATTTCCAGTCTGTCTTCCTATCTTTTGTGTAGTCTTCTAGTCTAGGGCCTATTACACTGGGGAAATCCCTTAGGAAGTATACACAGTAAGGAGTGTCCTTTTATCTTCAAAACCATTTCTCCCTCTCTTCCTAGAGGCTGAGAAATTTCCTTCCTACTGTATCATAAGGGAAAAACTTTCATAAACCATGAATCCACCAATTAGCTAGTAGACCCAGACAATGCCAGAAGATGGCAGTGTGAGCCCTATAGAAACAGGAAAGGCCTGAGTGTGTGTGTGTGTGTGTGTGTGTGTGTGTGTAAAACACTGCTTGGCAGCCATTTTGTTGTTGTTTTTTTTTTTTAAACTTTGCCCTCTGACCCTTGCTTCACGTAAAAGGAAGGGTGACGTTCAAGGGTAGCTCCAATTCATACTGAAATACCCAACACTAAGACCTTGCTGCCATTAGCTAGTAAGTGGCATATAAGAATTTGCTTGCCATTTTTTTTTTTCCTGGCTGTAGGAACAGATCATAAAGGAAGTAAAACTTTTTTTTGTATTATGCTGAAAACTTTCTCCTCAACTTTTGCTATAGCCACCGTCCAGGAATTTTCTAGTCATCAAGATGCATTGGTAAAGTTCAGAATACAATCCTTAGCTCTGGAAAGGTCTTCTGGGAGCAACAGGATGAGACAATCACCCTGTCAGTTACTGTTGCCTACAGCTTGGTATTGAGGTGATAAAAACTTGAGACTTTCTGTTGGGTGTCCCCAAGCAATGCCCTTCTAGAGGCCTGGTAGAAAAAGAGGTGTTAAGATCAGCTGGATGTACTCATTGTGTGGACATGGGAAAGCTGGTTAATCTCTCTGAGCCTATTTCCTCATCTGTGGCGATGGGGGTCGATATTACCTACCTCACAGGGTTGTTGTGAGGATTAAGAGACGAGACATGGAAACACCTATACCTGGCAAATAGGTATTCAATAAATGTGTTTCCTCTTTCCCCTGGAAGTGATCACAAAGGAAAAGCAGGCTCTTTCTTTTTAATGGTCATTTGGAAATGAATGGGCGACTTTTTAGACTTGGAATTGATAAGCATTATGGTGAAATGGATGAGGTCAATCTTCTAATTAAATGGTTCTAATTAATTAATTTTCACTGTATAGACCTTTCTGTCTGGAATTTGTATTTTAAATTTTGCTTCTGCTGAAGAAATATGTTTTAAATTCCAGGGAAGGGCTCAAGGGCTGCAGAAAAAGGTGCTGCTTCCTAAAAGTGGTGAGCCACTGTGGGGCTATTTGGCAGTACAGGCATTTCAGAATTATAAATACATCAGAACCTTGTGAAGGTAAATCTTCAGGCGATACTAGAGAAACAGCTTTTACTAAACCTCCCTTTTGCTGTGGCTATCATGCAGGAACTCTCATTAAAGAAGGATGCACTGGTTTGCATCCAGACATGGGACTAAGTACCTAACACAGAGCCCTTGGTTTATATTGGAGAAAGGGAAGCAGCGAAATGTTATGAATGAACTACACCTATTTTCCATGTTCTATTATTTGCTAGAAGTCGAGTGATCCTTTGCCAACATAGGAGTGCCAGGCAAACGTACAGCTCACAGAAAATTCATGCTTTGCGGCAGAAGGACTAAGATATCCTTTAAGGGCAGGAGGAAGCCTACTCCTCCGCATAATGGGGTGTAGCGTGAGGCATAGATGGAACCAGGCTGGGCAGTTTGTTCCCATCTCAAAGAGCAGGCTGGGACAGCTTTGGCTGACGTATCCAACATTCGGCTTTGGGCAGAGACCCGGGCTCCACAATCACTGATCAAAAGGGTTTTTCTAGCCAGGGAGACTTTTTCCCGGTTAAATTTCCAGAGGGGTGTGAGCACTTATTTAGGAATCCGGTCCTCACCACCAAACCTTCTGTGCGACCTCAAGAGGACACAGCGAGCTGGAAGGCCCTCTTTTGCTACACTTGTGCCAGCCCAAGAGCCCAAGAGCCCAAGAGGTAAACGGGTATTAAGGCCGGGAGGTGCGGAGCGACGGATCACCAGCACTTCACGAGACCGGCCAGACTCCCGGGGACTTCCGCTTTCCGTACCTCTTTCGCTTCGCACCGCCACAGTGCTCCGAGTGGTAACGGCCGCTGGGCGTCGCCGGAAGTGTCGTAAACAGTAGATATCCGGTTCTTCCGGGCTCTAGGGGAGCTGACGGAGAAGGCCACCGCCCAGCCGAAGACGCGTCTCAGCCGGTGGAGTCGTGGTTCCCGCGGTGTGTGAGTGAGCCCGGGCCCGGTCCCCTCTCCCGCCGCCGCCATGGGCTGCACGTTGAGCGCCGAGGACAAGGCGGCGGTGGAGCGGAGCAGGATGATTGACCGCAACTTGCGGGAGGACGGGGAGAAAGCGGCCAAAGAAGTGAAGCTGCTGCTGCTCGGTGAGGGGCGGGGGGCGGAGCTGGAGTGCTAGAGTCCCGAGAGCCCGGCCCGGGGAGTTAGCTGAGCTGATGAGGGGTCTGGCTAGGCCGGCGGAAAGGACCCCGAAGGGACTGGGAGGGGATGCCCGGCATAGGGCGGGTTTTGGCCTTGGTGACTGAGGCCCCGGAAGGCGTGGGGATTTCAGGTTGGAGAGGGTGTAACCGGCCTGGGATGGTGCTTAGCAGAGTTTGGGAGTTTGGAGCCTTGAGACTGTTGAGAATCCGGGAAAGGCTCATAAGGGAAGGGACCGATATTAAGGAAGGCTTTACGTTGGATTGGAACGTGCTGAGGAGGATAGTGTGTGGTGTCGGATGGGCTTGTCCGGGGTTTGTGAGTTTGATACCTGATGGCAGGATAAAGCTGGGAGGATTGAATGGTGAGAGAAGCTTGGACAGAGGGGTCAAATAAAGAACCTGCTGTTTGTAAAAGAGCACACACACACACACACACACACACACACTACTGTTAGTAAGGTGGATTGTCCAGGAACATATAGGGGGAGGCAGGTGAAATAAATGAGAAGTTCTTAGGTATAGAAGAAAACTTGGGTGTAGAGTCCGGCTTACTTTTTCAACTTTTCCTATCTTAAACATTCTCTAGAGGTTTTGTAACTCCTGTTTTTATTAACGGGATAGGGATGGTGTAAGCTGAGAAAGTGGAAAGAATGCCATCTTTGAGGTTTGTGATAGATTAGTGGGCACTAGATTACAGTGGTGACGTTCTAGGAATGATGTGCATTGGGAATAGAGTTAGAACAGGAATATATGGAATGGGGGTGTATTTACTGTAAAGATTTGATAAATTTGCGGGAGTGGTTTATTATTCGGTTTTTAAAGTAAAAATACTGGCTTCCGGACTACAGCACGCTGCCTTATACTCAAGTGGCTTTTATACATAGTCAGACATGTTTTAGTCAGGATAATTGAGTTTTAAACTTCAATAGGCCCAGTAGATCAAGTAAAGTCCTCTGGTGTTAGCTTACCAATAAATCCAGCCGCCTTCATTATTCATATTTCTGAGGAATCTGTTCGGTGAGAATATGTACGAGTCACAGTTCTGTAAGCAACAGAACTTGTAGATAGATTGAGTTCCAAGGAGTCACCGGAGAGTACCAGTTTTCCTTTGCAAAGCTGCAGAGGACAGCCGCAGCCACCATAATCTCAGACTCACTCTGTGCTCTCGGATGTGCTGGGAACTGTATATATTGTGGAAGCTCTACGAGGCAGCTTGAATATAAAGAAAAGGTTACTCGATGGAGTTTGAGTTTCCAGAAGATAGGAAGTCAAATCATAGTTCTGGACTGCCAGTGTCTATATGGTAGGCCTCTTCTGTCCATGGTTCCTGGTACTTAGCTGGTATTTAAGTATTTACTATTGAAGCTCGTGGTGGACATTGGTTCACGGGGGCATTTCAGAAGTAAGATAGAAAACACCCCACTTGCTAGTTTTCTGGCTTTGAGACAGTTATCACTATGTAGTCTAGGTGGGCCTCCAATTCTCCATCCTCCTGCGTCAGTTTCCCCAGTGCTGGGATTACAGCATATATCGCCATATCAGTGACATTAGCGTTTTCTATTTTAAAATATTTTTTTTTAATTTCATAGCATTGTTTTGCCTGCACATATGTCTGTGTGAGAGTGTCAGATCTGCTGGAACTGGAGTTCAGTTGTCAGCGGCTGTGTGGGTGCTGGGAATTGAACCTAGGTCCTTTGGAAGAGCAGCCAGTGCTGTTAACCACTGAGACATCTCTCTAGCCCCTGACATTAGCATTTTCTATATTGATCAGTCAATTATGAAATTAAAAATGTGCCCTTGTCTTCTGTGATTTGCTTTATAGTGACCATTGAAAAAAACCCTAGGCAAGCAGAACTATCCAAGACCTTTAATTAAAAAAAAAATTAAACACACCATAGCTTAGAGAATTTGAAAAGTTTAAGTAAAAGTCAAAGTACTGAAATATTTGTGTTGTTTGTTTTTAACCAACTTTTTTTTTTAAGCATTTTGTTTTGATTTGAGACAGAATCTTGGTTTCAAAACTCATGAGATCCTGTATCTGAGATTATAGGCGTGTACCACACCATGAAATCTTTTTTCCCTCTTAGGATTTTTTTACAACAATATTTTGAGCAGATTAAGTCAGTAAGTTGATGTAGGTTGGAGAAGCAGCTGGTCTTACCTGGACTGTGTAGTAACGCATATGTGAAGGTAAAACGATCTTTCTTGGGACTGGAAAGTTGGCACAATAATTATGAGTATTTGCTGTTCTTACAGAGGACCTGGATTAGGGTCTCAGTATCCACTGTCTGTACGCATGTACTTGATACATATTCATACATGCAGATTCAGAACTCAGACATAAAATTAATAAATTTAAAAACTTTTAAAAATGATCTTTCATGATACTTTAAGTAAAATTTCCCTATATGGTATATAAAAATACCTATATGGTATTCAGTTACCTCCTTCTACTCTTCTGACAGCAGAAAGTTTCCTTAGGTACTTGGAAGCCATCTTTACTTCAACACTATGAGACTATCCAATTTAGTTTAAATTGAAATCTTCTCTTGACTCTCCTGGTTTGTATATTTTCTTTTGTATGTAGTGATAATTTCATGTAGTGATTGCAGGCAAGATGGGCTTTGAAGTCAGAATGCTTCAAATTCTAATTTGTGTTTACTGGCTGCAACCTTAGGAAAGTATTTCCATTTGCCTCAGTTTCTATACTTTCAAGGTATAGAAAGTAGAGATTCTTCAGAATTGCTGGGAGGATTGAACATGATAATATAAAGCAAAACATGCAGTGAATATTAGCTGTTTATTGTTAAAAGTCAATGTTACAGATTAAAAGTACTAAGAAGTTTGAATTAATAAGTTAATACAGGTTTCATTACTAAGGAAGACTTCAGTATTGTAATTGCCCCTTTGGTTTGAATTTCCTATAGATGCTATGGGGAGATCTTGTTATGCCAAATTGCTATTTAAGCAGCATTTGCTCCTGAACTGTATAAATATTCCCAGCCAGTGTGTATAGCGTGGGTGTAGGTGTGCTACTTGGAGTTGTGTGTTCAGATTTTAAGTCTTGTTTTGAGACAGGGGCTTGTGGCGTGTGTAGCTCAGATTACCCTGGAACTCTCCTGTCTCAGCCTTCCAGTATCAGGGTCGTAATTATGTGGCATCATGCCCACCTCTGAAAGCGTTTTACAGCTTCTAGATACAGCATTTGAAATAGTGTTTGGACCGTTTTGGTGTATGTCTCTGCAAATTTCTTCAATTTAATAATTTGAAGAGAAAAAAAAAACATTTGCAAGGTTTATACCAGTTCATTATTTAATAACCTGTAACACTTAACATTTCATTTTCATGGCATAATCTTGTAGGAAAGATAGCTTCTCAGTCTATGTCATGGCGTCACAGAAGTCGAAAGGTGCTAGTGTAATGAGTGAGAACACGGCTTTTGGGTTCTGACAAAACCGAATTAAGCTCTCACCTGTGTCTACTGGTGTGAAACTCAGGACAAATCACTTAACCATGTGAATTATGTTCACTTATGTAAGTAGGGGTGATTCCTCTGTTCCATAAGTGAAATGACGTAATGTACATAAGTGCTTAGTGTTGGTGTCTAGAAGATGAGAATCAGTGAATGGCACCCTCTATTAGACTGCTTGTGAGGTCTGTCACTTTAGTTTCTGCCCCTTGACATTCTTCATGTTGATATGCAAAGATCTTCAATTCCTAATCTTGTGCCGATAATAATTTATTTTATGGCAAACCTATTTATGCAGAGAACTGGAATACTATATTTAAATTTTATGTCATACAATTGATTATTCATAATATTTAGTTAGCAAATTACTGATAGAATGTGGTTATTGAAAGCAAGATTCTCCTTTGATTACCCTGTAAGTGTAGTAACGAGGAGCGGCGGGCTGCATCCTGCCGCCTGGCTAGCTTAACCCCTGAAATAATCACACAGAAATTCTATTAATTAAATTACTGCCTGGCCATTAGCTCTAGCCTCTTATTGGCTAACTCTCACATCTTGATTCAACCCATTTCTAATAATCTGTGTAGAACCACGAGGTCGTGGCTTACCGGGAAAGATTCAGCATGTCCGACCTGGCATCTCCACGGTGGCTCTCTCTCTGACTCTGCTTTCTTCCTCCTACATGTAAGGGTGATAGTCTTTATAATTTTTGCCACCTATTAGGAGAAGGTTTGTAGAAGCCAAATTTCTCATGAGGATTTATCACACCTGGAAGAAAAAAAAAAGAAACTGAAATAAAAAGAGACAAGCACTGAAAATAAAGTTTCTTTTTAATAACCTTATCTTTGTGTCTTTAAATAATTTTTTTTAGAAGCCAGGTGGTGGTGGCTCATGCATCTATTCCCAGCGCTCAGGAAGCAGAGGCTGCTGGATCTCTGTGAGTTCGAGGTCAACCTGACCTACAGAGCTACTTCCAGGACAGTCAAGCCTACACAGAGAATCCCTGTCTCGAAAAAACAAAACAGCAAAAATGTTTAGATTAACTTTTTACGTGTGTGGGTGTTTTGCCTGCCTGTAGGTAGGTGCACTGCATGTGGGCCTCTTGCCCACAGAGGTCAGAAGAGGCTTTCAGATCTCCTGGATTTGGAGTTAAGGGTGGTTATGGACCACTGTGTGGGTGCTGAGCCCTTTGCAAGAGCAACAGGTGCTCTTAGCTGCTGAGCCGTCGTCCAGCCCCCTCTTGTGCCTTCCTGTGAGTGTATTCATCCCTCCCACAGTGTGAGAGCGTATCACCTCTCCATGTCCTGCCTGGTTTCTCTGCTGCGCTGTTGTAGGCGGTGATAAATATGGAGTAGGTGTTCATTGCTTAGAAGATTTACAGGGCATGTGACTTCCGAGTTGAGGCTGCAAGTGGGCTCTTTTAAAAATAATTTCAGCTGATTACACTTATATAACAGTCTTTTAGTTTGGGGCAGTTGTTTCTGTTAAGAATGGTTCTTGATGGGGAGGTCTGTTTCAGAGGTTAGTGAAACTGAGCTTTGTTCCTATTGCTGTTCTGAAGTGGGTACGCTCTGTCCCTGTCATTTTGAGATCTTATGCTGTTTTTGATGTCACCTTTAATGAATACATGAGTGCATGCACGCACGCACTCACACCCAGCGTGCTTCTCTTTGTCCTTTAGGCAGGAGAACTAGGGATTTCTCTTTATCTTTTGTTGCAGGACGTAATAAAATCTAAAGATGTGTAAGGAACAGGAAACAGACTAGGATGAGTCAAGGAGGGCTTCATAGACAAGACGTAAGTTACTAGGCAGCATTCGAGGATAGGTAGAAAATGAAATAGAAGCAGGTTGCATGCTCATGAATTATAATACCTCCTCACTCACTTCTAGAGCAGACTGTCACTGTCTGCTTACACGGCTTCGTGAGCTAAGTCTCTTCTTCGTATCATCTTTTTCTGCTTCCAATACTCCTCATCCTCCACCACATACCAGCCTCAGCTTTGGCTTATGCTGAACCTTTCCTGCTTCGCATACTGCCATGCCTAGTAGTTGTCTTGTTACCTTGCATGGGCTTCCAGGATCCCTAATGCAGATTCCTGGGAAAGTATCAGCTTGGTCTAACCTTGTCAGGTACCCACCAGAGTTTTGGTGGCTGCGTGGTAGAGTTGATGGAGTATCTCGAGATTACAAGGCTGACTCAAGTGTCGAAGGAGGTCAGGTTCTCTAGGAAAAGAGTATGGCTAGAGAAATAATGATTAATGAATGACCGTGTCTATCTCTAATAGACGTTCATTAAATCTAAGTTGGACATAGGTGGAAATACTGAAGAACCAAGCCCATCGCTGCTTCAGTTTCTCTCTCATTCATATGTGATTATTCTCAATGTTAAGTTGTCATTATGTGTAGTTGGCAGGTAGGTTTAAATTCTCCTGAGATAGGATGTCTTGTTATTAATACATCTAACCCAGAATAATTTATGTCACCTGGATTAGTTACCTTTAAATTAACAGTTAAAAAATACAGACAACCAATGGGTTTTTTCAGGGACTATGCTTCATCACTTCTGGTTTCTCTCTAGCTAATGTTTCTGTCTACTACTTTTAAGAAAGAGTATTGGGCTGGGCGGTGGAGGCACATGCCTTTAATCCCAGCACTTGGGAAGCAGAGGCAGGTGGATTTCTGACTTCAAAACCAGCCTGATCTACAGAGCTAGTTCCAGGACAGGCTCCAAAGCTACACAGAGAAACCATGTCTCAATATGATGTTTTCTAGCTCCATCCATTTGCCTGCAAATTTCAAGATGTCATTATTTTTTTCTGCTGTGTAGTACTCCATTGTGTAAATATACATTTTCCTTATCCATTCTTCAGTCGAGGGGCATTTAGGTTGTTTCCAGGTTCTGACTATGACAAACAAAGCTGCTATAAACACAGTTGAGCACATGTCCTTGTGGCACGATTGAGCATCCTTTGGATATATACCCAAAAGTGGTATTACTGGGTCTTGAGGAAGGTTGTTTCCTAATTTTCTGAGAAATCGCCACATTGACATCCAAAGGGGCTGTACCAGCTTGCATTCCCACCAGCAATGTAGGAGTGTTCCCCTTACCCCACATCCTCTCCAGCATAAGTTGTCATCAGTGTTTTTTGATCTTGGCCAGGTGTAAGATGGAATCTCAGAGTTGTTTTGATCTGCATTTCTCTGATGAGTAAGAATGTCGAGCATTTCCTTAAGTGTCTTTTAGACATTTTAGATTCCTCTATTGAGAGTTCTCTATTGAGAGTTTTCTGTTTAGGTCTGAACTCCATTTTTTTTATTGAGTGAGGTAACCCAGACCCAGAAAGACAATTATCATATGTACTCACTCATAAGTGATTTTTAAACATATAAAGCCAAGAAAACCAGCCTACAAATCACAATCTCAGAGAACCTAGACAACAATGAGGACCCTAAGAGAGACATACGTAGATCTAATCTACATGGGAACTAGAAAAATACAAGATCTCCTGAGTAAATTGGGAGCATGGGGACCATGGGAGAGGATTGAAGGGGAGGGGAGAGGCAGGGAAGGGAGCAGAGGAAAATGTACAGCTACTTTTCTTACTACCCCGATCTCTATATAAGGCAAATAAACTTGATTCTGCTCCAATACCAAAAAAAAAGAAAGAAAGAAAGAAAGAAACCCTGTCTCCCCCCCCCCCCAAAAAAAAAACAAAGAAGAGTAGCGGGGTTGGTAAAACCTTTGCTTAAAGGCTTTGTTAAGGGGTAGGTAAAAATATTTGGCAGTGCAGCTTTAGGGGCACAGATAAGTTAGCTCCCTGTGCTGTCCTTTTCTTAAGGCCTTCAGTTGGGCTTAGTTTTTCCCTTGGGTGAAGCCTCAGGGGAAGTGAAGAGAGAGCTGCTTTACTCAGGAGTTAATGTGATAATTGTAAGGACCAACTTAAGATGGGGGTCTGGTACTGTGAAGGATGCAGAGCCATGGGCACTGATTTGTCCTGATGATTAGTTTTAAAATGTGTTTTCTAGCCAGCAGAATTTAATATATTAGTGTTTGTAAACCTCTTAGAACTGGTAACCCAATTCAGAAATGGAGACACCATATAATACAGGGCATAAAGCTTCAACCCTGTGAGATTGAATCTAATCTCTAAACTTTATTTTCCCTTCTCTGAACCAGTGAAGTGGGTCTTAGGGAGTCCCTTGATTGTGAATTTATATAATTTAACAAGTTATAAAGAGGACTGTTTTGTGTTATTTTTTCTATTTAGTTCGGTTGAAGTTAGTTTAACATCCCAGACCTGCCTAGGAAAACAGTTGAAAACCAAAGACATGCATTATAAACTGCCCATGACGGAAATGTTCGGCAGAGTACAGAGAAAAGAAATTATTTCAGTATTTCGTTTTCTCTGTGTTGTCTTCATTTTTGAATAGCTCTTGTGCAGGCTCTAGCAAGTTGCTCTTCGTTATCTGTCCAGGTTATCCTGTTACCTGATTAGTGATCAGCTGTATCGTTGCTGTAATTCAAACTGTTTGAACCGAACAACACTGTTAGGGCCGGTTCAGTTGTTCTAGTTTGGATATATTACTCTTTGTAAGTGGATTTCCTTCTGTTCTTCAGTTGTAACAAAAATTAATATATTCAATGTAAACTAAGCAAAGGAGGAAGGTGCTTGAGAATCCACATTTGACTGTCCCTGAATAATTTCTCAGAGCTTAGAAATAGATTTTGGGAGGAGCTGGTCTTCACACCTGAACCTCCTTTGGCTTCCACATAATGTGGGGTAGCTCAGTGGTTAAAAGCTCTAACTGCACTTCCAGAGGACACAGGTTCAATTTCCAGTGCCCCTGTGGCAGCTCACAGTTGTCTGTAACTGTGGTTCAGAGAATCTGGTATCCTTAAAGAAACACATATGCAGGCAAAACAACAATGCACATACAATAAAATAAAAATCTTAAAACAAGAAAGACTAGCTGGGCGGTGGTGGCGCACACCTTTAATCTCAGCACTTGGGAGGCTGAGGCAAGTGGATCTCTTGTGAGTTCAAGGCTAGCCTGGTGTGTGAAGCGAGTTCCAGGACAGCCAAAAGCTGTTACACAGAAAACTCCAGTTCCAGGGAATCTGATACCCTCTTCTGATCTCTCTGGGTACCAGACAAACATGTGGTACACAGACATAAATGCGGACAAAATAGTCATACCCTTAACATAAGTAAATGAAGAAAATTTTTAGAATAAAATATTTTAATAAGCTTTTTATTTTGGAGTAAAAATATTTTACAGAAAAATTGGAAGGATAATGCAGAGAGTTCCCATGTACTCTTCTACTAGTTTTCCTTAGTGCTGACTTTCTCAGTAATCACCATGGTAAATTTATTGTCACCAAGATATTAATGCTGTTATATAAATGTTAACTTTAGTACAGTATTTAAATTTTGCCAGCTTTTCCACTAATGTTCTTTTTCTGGCTAGGGTCAATCTAGCACGCTACACTGTATTTAATTAAGGCTTTCTTGAGCTCTGTGGTTTCCGATATTGTACTGTCTAGCAGGAGACTCATGTATTATTTATGATTATGCATTTCTGATTGTCTTTTCATAGACGAAGGTTCTTCCTTCATTCTCCTTTAAAAAAAAATTTTGGCACATTTATGTAGCCAGGGTGGCCTTGAACTTGTAATCCTCCTGTTTCAGCTTCCCAGTGGTGATGTGTGGAATGCATTTGATTATAGGAGTTGGTTTGGAAAGGAAGTTCTAGGAGACATGATATTTGAGATGGTCTTTGAAAGAGATACAGGAACTCCTTTTGATGTGGTTTGTGGTGCTGGAGATGGAGCCCATACTAGGGATTATTCTACCATTGAAGTGCCCACCAGCTCTAAAAGTGCGCAAAGGCACCAGACACGAGTGAGCAGGCAGATTGATTTGACTTGACGACTGGTATAGAACAGGATGCAGGAGATGATCTTCCTGTCTTTGCCATCCAGGTGCTGGGATCACAGCAGTGTACCACCACAGCTCGCTTTAATTGAAACATTTTAAGGTTTATTTTTTTTTAATATTTATTTATTTATTATGTATGCAATATTCTTTCTGTGTGTGTGCCTGAAGGCCAGAAGAGGGCACCAGACCTCATTACAGATGGTTGTGAGCCACCATGTGGTCGCTGGGAATTGATCTCAGGACCTTTGGAAGAGCAGGCAATGCTCTTAACCGCTGAGCCATCTCTCCAGCCCCTATTTTTTTTAAATTATGAGTGTGCACACACGCATGCTTAATGCAGGTGTTAAAGGCAGTTGTGATGCCCAACATGGGTAGTGAAAGCCAAACTCTGACCTGCAAGAGCAGCAAGTGCTCCTTGACCCTGGACCATCTCTCCAGCCGATATTTGAAACATTAAAAATATTTAACATTTATAATTGTGTTGAGGTGAGTGACAGGGAGAATTTGAATGCAGGTGTTTGTAGTGCACCTGTGGAAGTCACAGGTCTCTTTTCCATCTGGGTGCCAGGGATCCAACTCGGGTCCCCAGCACAGTGTGTGCTTTTACCTGCTGAGCCATTTTGCCGATCCTTCATTGAAATTTTTAGTAGCTATTTTAAGCTCTGTTTTATTGTACACACAAATGCATATGTTTCTCAGGGTCTAGAGACTTTGCATTGTTCTTACTACCAACTTTTTTTCTGGAGGTGCCACCACAATTAATATTGTCACAAAAGATAAAACAGATGTAGTAAATTTGTGTATGAAACCCAGATTTCTTTGAACTTTGCAAGTGTTTATATGGTAAAAGAAATTGAAATCGAAGACTTTGATTTTGTAGGCCTTTACTCATTTTCTAATGTTTTAATGTCAATGACTCTTTAGAGTATGGTATGTACATTTGGTTAAGTAAGAATGGAGAAGTGCTTTGCTGCCATCATTATTTGAGGTTCTGACATAGGATACGATTCTAACATTTTAAAATAAATGGGTTTAATGAATGAGTTTAGCATTGCTATTAGCCTTGGAGAACATTTTCAACTATAATGAAGAATTATTTTATGAATTAAAATGAGATCTTTGGACTGCTGATACATTATAGTTTGTGGGATTTCTATTTCCTTTACTCCCAAATAAAAAATAGTTTTATGTCATGGTGTATATAAATACCATATAATTTAGCACCAAAATGGGTTTTTGTTGCCTTGCTTTCAAAGAAGAAAAAGGAAACTTACTCACCATGGCAGAATTAGAACTATGAAGCTGTCAGCATAATCTGGCTCCTTGCTCACAAGTGACTGCTTCCCAAACATTCTTATGTTCTGCAGAGGTGAGGAACCAAGGCACAGTCTACACTTACCCGGCAGTCACCAGCACTGGTCGTGTTGTACATAGTTGTGCAAAATGTTAAGTGATGACATTTTGGTAATGTTTGGAGAGCTGAGTGAGCTATTTTTTTTTAATTTATTTTTTTTATTTTTTTCGAGACAGGGTTTCTCTGTGGTTTTGGAACCTGTCCTGGAACTAGCTCTTGTAGACCAGGCTGGCCTCGAACTCCCAGAGATCCGCCTGCCTCTGCCTCCCGAGTGCTGGGATTAAAGGCATGCGCCACCACTGCCCTGCTGAGCTATTTTTTTTAAACCCAAATCCCTAGTCGACCAGTGTCTTCCTTCAGTGATTTATGGGTATAAGTTAATTGACCTTTCTATTTTTAAAAAATCTGCTTTATTCCCTGTGTGTGTGTCTGTAAGTATCCCAGGCTGGCCTTGGATTTCCTGTGTCGCTGAAGATGACGTTGGACTCCTGATCCTTGACCTCCCAAGCGCTAGGTTTATAAATATGTGCTGCCATACCCAGTTTATACAATACCAGGGATTAAACTCAGGGCTTTGCCTGATAGGCAAGCACTGTACCGACTGAACTACATCCCCAGTCCCTTTTATTTTTATTTATTGATTGGCTTTATTTGACTTACAGTGCTGGTAATCAAAAGCCCAAGACCTTGCTTGGCTAGACAAGTGCTTTACCCTCTGAGCTTTGAGTAGTATTATGTTTTATGGTTTTTGTAGGATCATATCCATGTTCTTGGTAAAAGATGTGAAACTCAATAAACCGCATACTGTCTTGTTAGGAATATATTAATTAGGGTAGTATGTGTGTATGTGTGTACACACGCATGGTAGAATTTGGGGATACCTGCCTACCCCAAAATTGGCAGTGGCCGATGTCTGTACATATGCGTGCACACATTTGTCCTTCAAGTCTGTCTTATTGCACTCAACATGATGCTCTCTAGTCCCATTCGTTTTCTGGATGATGATGTCATTTCACATTCTTTATGGCTGAGAATAAAACACCATTGTGTATCTATGCACAATTTATACAGTTTTCTTCATCCATTCACCTTTTGATGGGATTTAGGCTGTTTCCACACACTGCTTCCTGTGGCTAGCGCAGCAGTAAACAGGGAGTGCAAGTACCTCTGGCGTGCTGGTTTACATTCCTTTGGTTACACATGCAGGCGTGCTGGGGCTGGACCATGGCAGTTCTATTTTCAGCTGTTTGAGAAATGCCACACTCATTTACATGGTAGTCACACTAGTTCACATCTCACCAGCGTCGTCTAAGGGCTTCTCTTCCCCACATCCTTACCAGCATTTTTTGTTGTTTGTTTTCTTCATGATAGCCATTCTGACTGGAGTGGGCTGTGAATCTCAATGTAATATCAATTTGCATGTTCCTAATGGCTAGGGAGACATCTTTCATATACTGTACTTATTAGCTATTTGTATTTCTTCTTTTGAGAACTGTTTGTCCAACTCATTTTCATGTTCATAGATCAGTTTTAGGGCATTTAGTTTTGTGAGTTCTTTATAGGTTGTACATATTAATATTCTGTTAGGTGTCCAGGGGCAAACATTCTCCCATTTTTCACTTTTACAGCCCTGGGCTATTGTCGTCCTTCCAAGTCCTTTATGCCTGGGTGCTGAAGGGTTGTCCTTATGCTATCAGATAGCAGTTTGGAGTTCAGGTCTTCGCTTAAGGCTCTGATCCATTTCTAAACTGGTTTTTATACAGGGGAGAGTAGGACCGAGCTGCAGTTTTTTACATGTGGATATCCAGTTTTCTTTTTTTAAAAAAAATATTTATTTATTTATTTATTTATTTATTATGTATACAATGTTCTGTCTGTGTGTATGCCTGCAGGCCAGAAGACCTCATTACAGATGGTTGTGAGCCACCATGTGGTTGCTGGAAATTGAACTCAGGACGTTTGGAAGAGCAGGCAATGCTCTTAAGTGCTGAGCCATCTCTCCAGCCCCGGATATCCAGTTTTCTAAGCACCATTTGTTGGAAAGGCTTTTTCCAACGTGTGGTTTTAAAACTTTGGTGAAAAATTGGATGACCATTAATGTTTTATAAAATTGTTTCTCATAATATCCTTTAGGTCTTTTTGATGATGGCTAACTTTTTCAAAAAAAAAAAAAAAGACCCATGATCTCTGCCTTAATTGCAAATTTACTGCCCTGTTTTATTTAGTTCATCCACTGGACAGATACTTGTGAGTGTTGACTGCTTACACCCTCAAGAGTTAGAATTGCAGTGGCTGGACAGATTCGTAGCCGATTATTCCATTGGAACACAAGAGTGGGTGCAGAAGGATCCAGGAGAGAAGGGTAGAGGGAAGTGAGGCAAGCACTGAGTCCAAATTTATTGTCATTTTGGTCATAGGATGAGAGTTGAAAGCATAGTCAGGAGTGGGGGTGTGGGGCCGAGTCAAGAGAGCAGAGGAGTGGAAATCTCCCTGTTAACTGCCCACATTGAAAGTCCGTCCATTGCGAGTAGCAGTTACAAAAGTGATTAGGCAACCACTAAATATCATAGACACTAAGTCATTCATCCCACAACTAATTGCTCAGTGTCTCCTCTGCCCTAGATTGTGCGTTGGGTTTGGAGGAATGGGCCACAGAAAGAAGGCACTGTTTGTACTTCGAAGGATTTTACTCTTGAGTTTAGGGCTGGTAGAGTTCTAAACAGGCACAAACTCAATTACTTAAAAAGAATTTGGCCAAGTACTTGTGTTACAGTGTCCTGTGGGGCCAGGGTAATCCTGGTTAGATAAACAAGCATGGAAACATTTCAGGTTATTCTGAAAAGGGTTTCAGAATTGTACTAATCAAAACCAAGAAAATCAATGAACAACTCATGCCAAGGCAGACTAGGAGCAGGGAAGATGCTTAGAGCCGCGCAGCCAGCCAGAGGAAATGCTGTGAGGGGTGAGAGGAACAGCCAGAGTTAATTCAGACACTAGGACTGATGCTCACAGGAGGAACTGTTTCCAGCCACCCTGGAAGTCATTGCTGTGCCTGGCAGAAATCAGCGAAGGCCTCAGCAAGGACTGAAGATGGCCTTCAGTAGGCGTTTGGGGAGGCTTGGGTGCTTAGAGGCCTGAGGTAAAAAGCTCTGTTCGTACTTTAGACCAAGGAGTATTGTAGCTTCACAAGGAAACCCTTCCCCCTGACGTCTCCCACCAGACCAGATTCCAGAACTGAGTTGCACGTGACGCCTCCCTGTCCAGCAGTTCCAGGCATGCAGGAGGCATTTGTTAAATAGAAATGAAGAACAGTTTTTTTGTGTTTGCAGAGACATTTTTCCTTCGAAACTCTTCTAACCTTTTGTTTACTTATGACATTAAGAAAAGATGTATCTCTATGTGTTTTACCTGCATGTATATAGGTATACCACATTCATACAACGCTTGAAGGCCAAAAGAGGGTATCAGGTCCTCTTGGACTGGAGGTACGGACAGTTGTGAGCCATCATGTGGGTGCTGCTAATTGAACCTGGGTTCTCTGAAAGAACAGCCTGTGCTCTTAACCTTTGAGTCATCTGTCCAACCACTTTTTATTGTACCCTCCTCTTTCCTTCCATCCATCCTTCCTTCCTTCCTTCCATCCTTCCTTCCTTCTTTCCTTTATTTGTGTGTATCCTTAATTTGCTTATTTGTTTGTGTGTGCATGCGTGTCTGTGTGGAAGTTCGAGGACAAATTGAGGGAGTTGTTCTCCCCTTCCATCACATGGGTCTTGGAACTTGAACTCCGGTTCAGCTTGGTGTTAGTGCTTTTGCTCACTGATCTATCTCTCCAACCCTCTTCTGAAAAAGATTATTATTTTTTTATGTATCTGTGTGTCTTTGAGTGTGTGTGTGTGTGTGTGTGTGTGTACACCACATGTATGTAGGTACCAGTGGAGGTCAGAAGAGGATATCCCTTGGAGCTAGAGTTCCAGATGATTGTGATCATCCACCCAGTCAGTATAGGTGTTGGGAACCAAACCTGGGTCCTTAACAAGGGCGGCAAGTGCTCACTCATAACCAATGAGCAATCTCAAGCCCCCTCTTCTAACCATTTTATGAGTTAAGCAGTTGCAATATCAAGCCCCCGAAGTAGGAGGATCATGAATTGAAGTCTGAGACCCTGTCTCCACCCCCACCCCCACCCTCCAAAAAAAAGAAAGAGAAAGGAAGCAGCAACTGGATTTTGTAATAAGTATAATGCGTTGAAAAGCATTTTGTGTGAAATATTCTTAACGTTGATCTAAATTTTTACTGTTGTTAAAAAAGAAATCATGAGGTCGGGGTGGGGAGTGGAGGGTGGCCTGAGATTACTGAGTCTTTAAGAGCCTTTACTTCTTCTTACACAGACCACAGTCTGGTTCTTAGCACCCCAGTCAGGAGGTTCAGCCACCTGTAACCACAGCTTGAAGGGCCTTAAGTCCTCTTCTGGTCTCAAGGCCTGTGCGTGCACGTACATATAACATACCCCACACAGACATACACTCACATGCATAAATCTTTTTTTTTTTTTTTTTTTTTTTTTTGGTTTTTCGAGACAGGGTTTCTCTGTGGTTTTGGAGCCTGTCCTGGAACTAGCTCTTGTAGACCAGGCTGGTCTCGAACTCACAGAGATCCGCCTGCCTCTGCCTCCCGAGTGCTGGGATTAAAGGCGTGCGCCACCACCGCCCGGCTCACATGCATAAATCTTAAACAGTGAGTCATGAAGCCAACAAGATGGTGCTTGTTGCCCACCTGTGATCTGAATTTGGTTCCCAGGACCCACATGGTAGAAGGAGAGAATCCGTGAAAACACTTGTCCCTGTTGGAAGTAGCATGGTTTGTGCTCTTCTCATCTCTGGTAGTAGCAATTCATCATTTGCCTCCCATCTTCCCTCCCTTCTCTGTGCTCTCCCAACCCTCAGCCCCCACCCCTATTGCGTCCGTACAGCAGTGTAAACGCGAGTGCTCTGCCAGATGAACATGGGAGTTGGCATGTCCAGTGACTCTGCTTCCTCACACAGGTCCTTCCCGCTGGCCTGGTGATAGACTAATACCTGTAATATGGTAGTTGTTTTAAATTGTTGAGTTGTTAGGATGGTGTGCATTTGTGGTTTTGATTTGAGTCTTGTATAGAATAAGAGATCAGTTAGCTTTGAGTGTAACTGTAGTCCATCTAGGCCAAAGCTCTTCATTCTTTATAGATAAGGAGGCAGACTTTGTAGTCAGGTAACTTACCCAAGGTCACATAGCTGCACACTTGGCACAGTAGCACTGAAATTTACTGTCCCGTTGAGTTTATTACTGTATGGTGGCACCAGCTAGGAAATTAAGATAGAAAGAAGCAGAATTTATTTTTTGCTCATGTATATGTCAATAGAAGTCTAAGGAGAGAGTCTTGGTCCGGCACTGCTAGAAGGTTGTTCACGAGTGGTGTCAGTCTGGGACCCAGCTGCCCAAACTGTGCTCTAGTTATAACGTGGAGTTGCTAGAAATTTCAAGATTTCTTTATGGAAACAAGTGTTTAAAAGAAAAAGGTGTCTCTGGTACCACTGGAAAGCCTCTGCAATGGCTTAGACCTGTGGGGACACTTGGAGGAAAAGTTCTGAGACCAAGATGGGTGAAGCGTGCCAGAGGGGATGGCAACCAGGACAGCAGACAAACCCAACGAAGAGAGTCTTTGTTCCTCAGGGTGGGGTGGAGAGAGTGCCGCATACATTGCTGTAGTTTGCTGGAGCTGTTAGCTTGCATGTTTGTTTGTTTTTTAAATAAGTGTGAATCCATATCCATCTAGAGTTTTATTACTTTGAGACAACTGTTGAATACAACTGCCCTTTCTGTTAGGAATTTGCACCAACATCAATATCAAAGTAGTTTTTAGAAAGTAAAGTCCTTTGAGGCCCTGACATCACTTGGTAATATTCTCAGCAGCGAGGGCAGTTTTACAAACAGTGGCTGGCTAACGGTCACTGAGCAGTACTGTGGACCAGGCACTGCCCAGAGCATTTTCTGTTGACTGTTCTGCCGTCCTGTTTCATGGCATATGAGCAGAACAGGACACAGGACATTTAGGACCTTCTTTGGTGGACTGGCCTTAGTTAGATGAAAGAAAGAGGGAATGTATGGAGTGACCCTCCCAACTCTCTCCCTTAGAATCTCCCCCTCCATGGTTCCCATTCTTTTTTTTTTTTTAAGATTTATTTATTTATTATGTATACAACATTCTGCCTCTGCCCACATGCCAGAGGAGGGTGCCAGATGTCAGTACAGATGGTTGTGAGCCACCATGTGGTTGCTGGGAATTGAACTCAGGACCTCTGGAAGAGCAGCCAGTGCTCTTAACCTCTGAGCCATCTCTCCAGCCCCATGGTTCCCATTCTTATTGTCTGTAGGGTCATCTTCAGTTTCTCCTACTCCAATCTGTAGTTTTTTCTCTGCCGTAGTCTATAGCAAGTCAGTATTCCTTTAAACTTACTATTTTTGAAGTAATATAGGATAAAATATAGGTAAAATTAGAAGTCCAAACGTCATACGTAGTTGGCAAGGGAAGTACAGTGTGTGAACATGGTGGGCAAAACCGCAGAGGGAAATGCTGTGGAAGAGAGCTTGCTGCCTGAGTGATGTATCTCAGGTGAAGCTGGAGGCCAGAGTCAGAGGAGGTGGCTGGAGAACTGGGAGAGTCACTGGCTGGTGATTTGTGCAGTGGTGCTGTTTGGAATGGTGAAGACGCGGGAGCTTTGAGAAATATAATAGACACAGTATTAGGCTCAGATACGTGAAGAGTAAGAGATATTTAAATAATTTGAGAATTACTTAAGGAGAGAGAAAATTATTTTACACCTTAGTAAGCTACTGTGTTGACTGATTTTATGCTTACTTGTTACAAGCTTGGGAAGAGGAGTTTCAATTAAGAAAATGCCTCCATAAGATCCAGCTGTAGGCATGCCAGTAGGATTGATTGATTGATTGATTGATTGATTGATTTTAAGACAGGGATTTTATGTGTAGCCTTGACTGTCCTGGGACTTGATCTGTAGATCAAGCTGGCCTTGAACCTCGAACTCATAGAGATTCACTTGCCTCTGCCTCCTTAGTGTGTGCCCCCACTGCCCAACAGGACATTTTCTTAATTAGTGATCATGGGGGAGGGCTCAACCCATTGTGTGTGGTGCCTTCCCTGAGCTGGAGGTCCTGGCTTCTATAAAAAAGCAGACTGAGCAAGTCATGAGGAGCACGCCAGTAAGCAAAACCCCTCCATGCTTTTGTCTGCATCAGCTCCTGCCTTCGGTTTCCTGCCCTGACTTCCCTCAGTGATGGAGTGTGCTCTGAGATTTGTAAGATGAAATAAACCCGTTTCTTCCCAAGTTGCTTTGGGTCCTGAGGTTTTATCACAGCAATAGAAACCCCCTAAGTAAGACATCTAGAACAGTGAGTGGATTCCAAGTGACTCAGATTTCAGAGTGTACTTGGAAGATGGACAAAATGGTGGAACTTTGCATGAGTCTACAAGCTGAATGGGCTAAGTAGGCCTTGTGATACAAAATGTGATTCACTCTTTGTGTATAGCAAATGCCCAGTAACATACACTGAAAACAAATCCTGTGGGCAATAAGAGTTGCCTTCATTTATGAGACGGACTGAACGCGTAATAAAAACTAGGGAAGAAATACACAGAGTAATAATAAAAGGAAGGGCAAGCACTGTCACGGTCACCCTCGACCCGCAAGGATGACGCGACCACCGGAGCTCTTCTCACTGTAGTTTATTCCAGGACCTTTATTCACTCTCTCTCTCTCTTCCTCTCTTCCCCTCTCTCTCCGTTGACCTCTCTCCTTTTTTCCTCTCTCTTTCTCTCTCTGTCTTTCCTCTCTCCTCGGGCAAACCTCTCTCAGCCCTTAAGTAGACATGGGCTGCCAATCCCGGATTGCCAGGTGGGCACTGCCCATAGGTTCACGCATATACAGGCAGCTGATAATCATTGCGTGATCATAGCATAGGTCAGGCCTTAGCCATCTCAGGAGTTGATTATACATCTCCATCAGGTGTGATTCCATGCAGCTCGCTACAAAGCACACATTTTCCTTTTCTTCTTTCTGCAACCCAGGGAATGAACAGGGCCTTGTACATGCCAGGCAAGTGTCCTTCCACTGAGTTGTATTTCCAGCTCCCAAAATGACATTCTCTAGGGAACCTTTGAGAAATAAAAGTAGGACAGCATAGAGGGAGGCAGGTGTGTGTGTGTGTGTGTGAGAGAGAGAGAGAGAGAGAGAGAGAGAGAGATGGGGGGGAGATCCTCTTTCATAGAGTAGAACCTAGTGAGATGGGTAAATATTAGTGGTGTTATTAACAGATTTATTTATAATCCCTTTCAAAATAATCTGACATGAGCATAGGTATACCATTTTCAGTATTGAAAGGAGAGCATTTAGTACCTCATTACACTAAAGCTTACATGGTCTGGAATTCTGAATTTAACGATTTAAAAAACATGTAGCATGCATTTCTGATTTTTCCCTAGAACTGAAAAGTTTTTCTAGGTATGCATAGCGAAATTTGTATTTTGACAGTGTCATAAGACACTGTGCTACTTGAATATTGTAGTAATAACGTTTTTTTGAAGATTTATTCATTTTTTATGTACATTAAGGTTTTGCCTGTATGTATGTCTGTATGAAGGTGCCAGATCCCCTGAACTGGAGTTCCAGATAGTTGTGAGCTGCCATGTGGGTGCTGGGAATTGAACGTGCGTCATTTGGAAGAGCAGTTTCTTAACCACTAAACCATCTCTCTGCCCCGTACAAAAACTTCTTGATTCTGCAAGAGTGTAGTTATTTTGGGTTTTTATCTTCAAATGCTATTTTAACTTAGGTTTTTTTGTTGATAAAATGAAGAAATATTTAGTGCATTATCGTGCATATTAATTGTACATTTGTGCTGGGCATAGTGGTGCAGGCCTTTAATCCCAACACTCAGGAGGGAGAGGCAGTTGGATCTCTGTGAGTTCAAGTCCAGCCTGATCTCCAAATCGAGTTCCAGGATAGGCTGTTATAGAGAGAAACCCTGTGTTGAAAAACCAGAAGGAAAAAAAAGCACATTTGTTCAATATTTATTTGACTAATTGCTATCAGGCCCAGTTGGGGCCCCTGGGAACACAGGGAAGAACAGTCTGGCAGAGCTTTTGTTTTAGTGGGGAGATGAGAAAAGTAAGTCTGCTGTGAAAATCCATGCTGTGAAGGAGTATACAGTGTGGGGAGGAGGTCTTCGGGTGATTTCATCAGGAATTGTTCTGAGGGAGCAGAAATGTGAGTGAAGAAGAAAATCTTGCAAAAAATTATTTCAATCAGATGGAACAGCAGATGTGCAAACCGTGAGTCAGATCTAGCCTGGTGAGAACCAGTTTTGCGTGTTAGAGGAAACCCGAAGAAGCTGGCCTGACAAGAGCGTTGAGGACAGAGTGGAGACAACGAGAAATGAGGGTGAGGAGATCGGCAGGGAGCAGAGTATATTGGACCTTATTACCCACACGGTGTAATTTGAGTGTAAATAGAGGCCACGAGACAACTCTAGTCAGTGTTGCGACATGATCCAGACAGGAGTGCTGTGTGCTTGTGATTCCAGCCATTGGGCTATTGGGTGGCAGAAAGAAGAGGATCCTTATAAGTACAAGGCTACCTTGCTATACATAGAATTCTCAGACTTCCAGGGCTACATAGCTAGATCCTATCTTTTTTGTTGTTTGTTTTCATTTTTGTAGACAGGATTTCTCTGTCTTGGAACTCCCTTTGTAGTCCAGGCTGGCCTCCAACTCACAAGATACACCTGTCTCTACCTCCCAGACGCTGGGTTTAAAGGCTTATGCCACCACTGCCCAACTGCTAGACCTAGCTTAAAAATTAAAAAAAAAATTGACAAAAGCTTTGCTAGGAATTAGGTAGGCTGTGGTTTCCAGTGTATTTTTAACACTAAATTTTTTATGGTGGTAGTAGTGCATACCTTTAATCTGAGCACTCGGGAGGTAGAAGCAGGCAGAGTTCAAGGCTAGCCTGGTCTACAGAGAGTTCCAGGACAGCCAGAACTATTAGACAGAGAAACCCTATCTTGAAAAACTACACATACAAAGCAAAACAAAAACACACAAAATTTTAGTAATATTTAACATGTATTAACACTGTTCCTTCTATGTCACTTACCAGTTTTGACCTTAGCATGTTAGTTCAATGTTAGTGCCTTTTACTGGGATGAAAAGACTAAAGGAAGAACAGGCTTGTTTGAGGTGGAAGTGGGGAATAAGTAACTCGGTCAGTATTGGGCATTAAGTTTGAGATGCTTACGGGACATCTACTGTGATATATCCGGTAGGTAATGACTTTGAAGCCGAGTTTGGAAAGTAAGATTGAAGGTCTTTGGGAATCTAGCACATGCCAGCTTTGAAGCTAAACTAAGTGGAAATGTCTATTTTGCCACCAGATATAACTGTGGACAATTTCCCCGCCCTTCCTGCTTCATTTATCTCATTATAAAATGAGGATAATAGTGTCTACCTTACAGAGGGGTGAGGATTAAATGAGTTAATGGTAGCAAAGTACATAGAACATCCTGATACATTTACTTTTTGGGGGTTTATTTTATTCATGAATAGTGCTTTAAACCACCAAATTAGGAAAGTTAGAGCATTAGTATAGGTAAAGAAAAAGACAAGGATTAACTTGGAAAAAGCAGATTTGAAAGGCAGAATAAGGACTAGAAATGACCACTCAGCTTGTCAAAGATGCCAGTGGCTTGGAGACCTTGAGAAATGGTTTCAGTAGTGATGGGGATGAATTGGAGGTATTTAATTGGAAGTGTGGAGGACACACTAGGGAAATTTTGCTACAAAGAGACATAAAGAGGGGCAACTCAGTAGGTAGAGTTGCTTGCTTTGCAGTCCTGGGCCCCTCAGTGGAGGGAGAGAACTCACTCCTGCAGGCTGCTCGCTGCCCTCCACATATGTTCTGTGTGTGTTGTTGCTCCCTCCCCACCCCCATAATGAGTAACAGTGGTAGATCTTTCAGAGGCCCAGGGAAAGTGGAGGAGTAGCTAGAGGAAAATGAGTGTGTGGGGGTGTCAAAGATTGATGGGGCGGTGTGTATAACGGCAGTTCAACAGTTTATGTGCTGAGGCTGACATAGTAAGGAGAGAGCAGTGATACTGGACGTCTCAGCAGCCACAGGTGAGGGGAAGCAAAGGCGATAAACACATAAGCACAGCAGTGAGGACGTCGAAGAGACAGCTCATCCGTCGATGAAGCTAGAGAATGTTAGTGGAGCTAGAGGTAGATTAGTAGATTGGTTGTAGGAAAATGAGTTAATGTTCTCTGATGGCCTTTGTCTAAAAAGGATGGTCAGGGTTGTCAGAATTAGCATTTGATGTTGGAGAGATGTGGTAGCGTTTTAAGAGCATTTTGGAAGATGAAAGAATTATTGACTAGAGAAGATCTAGCAGGCAGATGTCAAGGTTTGGAAGTTTACTTGACCTTTGATCTTTAGCTTAAGTGATTCCAGTTAGCTAAGGAGGGTGGTACAATCCTTCCCGGAAGAGGAGCTAGCTGTATCACGAACAGTAGAGGCAATACAGGTTCAGCTGTTTGAAACCTTTCTAGCTCTGTGACTGGAAGGATCACTTCTGGAACATTCCGCAGGTCCATTGGCCAGTCATAAAATTAATAACTATGAATAGGCCGTAAGCCACAAGTTCACAATTGCTCTTTTGCTCATTGAGTATTTCATACTTTATGATGCTGCTAAAAAGATACGTGTTGCTATCTTTGAGTAATGTCTGTTTTGCAGAAATGATACCAATGTAAAGAAAGCAAAGTGCTCTCACTGAGGAACTCACAGTTATCCTGATAAACATGAAAGCTCACAAAATTTCACAGGACCTGTATTTTCCATTAACCTAGAATTACCAGTCATATTATTCCATACCTTTGTTTGAGTACAAAGAAATTAAAAATCTATTTTTCTTTTTCAGGTGCTGGAGAATCTGGTAAAAGTACCATTGTGAAACAGATGAAGTAAGTTCACATAGGGCCTGCAAGACTGAATTTACCCTCTTCATAGAAAGTTCATAATGTTTTCATTTTCCGTTCATGGTATTGACTTGCGGTTTTCTTCCTTTTGAAGAATCATTCATGAGGATGGCTATTCAGAGGACGAATGTAAACAGTACAAAGTAGTTGTCTACAGCAATACTATTCAGTCCATCATTGCGATCATAAGAGCCATGGGACGGTTAAAGATTGATTTTGGGGAAGCTGCCAGAGCAGTAAGTATTTCTCATTTCCTCTTCACTTGCTGCTCTTCTGTAGATGCAGTTAGGCCAAATTTGTGTCATGTTTTAGGGAACAAGAAGAAGATAAGATGGTGCGAATAGTGTGTGCTTGTTTTTGATGTGCTGTCTGTCTGACTCAATAGATAGTAAGTTACCGCTGCAAGCAGAGCCTGGGAGTGGGATTCTGTCGATAGAGTATAGGTCTCGGTGGGCTCTACTCAGTTGCTTCTGTCACAGTACCACGGGCTTTATTTTATCGTAGTTGAGGATAGTAACTATAGACTCTAGAAGACAGATTGTGTAGTTGTCCCTGCTTTCAGAGCTATAGGGGTCAAGGGTAAATTCTGTAAGACCATAAACACAAGCTCTCCAATTTTCAAAGTGATTTCAGGTATTCAAAAAGTGTTTTGTCAGCACTTGGGAGGCAGAGGCAGGCGGATCTCTGTGAGTTCGAGACCAGCCTGGTCTACAGAGCTAGTTCCAGGACAGGCTCCAAAGCCACAGAGAAACCCTGTCTCGAAAAACCAAAAAAAAAAAAAAAAAAAAAAAAAAAAAAAAAATGTTTTGTCACTATCTTACATTGAACTCTGGGTTATTACTTACTCAAATATAATTCTTTATTGCTTTACACAAAGTGGAATTTAAGTCAGTTAATGATAATAATAATATATTTAGTAGACTTTGAGGGCAGTTTGTGAAGTAGGGTGTTTGATGCCAGTGGAGAAAGGGCCAAAATGAAGACAGGAGACCTTTTATATTGTCACCAGCTTAGTCTTAGGAGAGTGCTGGAGAAGTACAGGGTGCATCCGAGGATGTCAGCTGTGTTCAATGACACAATACTCAAGTGCCGTGGGAAAGTAAGTGGAGGAGACTTGGGGGCTTTGCCTGGAAAGACAAAACTGTATGGTTCGAGTAGCTTAGGGACTCCTACCAGCTGCTCAGTTTATCAAGTGCAAGCTAATGTTTGGTCAGTGGGAAGTTGAAGGGGAACATATTAAAAGGGCCATTGTGGTTTCAATGTGTTGTTGAGTAGATATATCTTTGGGGTGAAATAAGGGAACAGGACCTAGATTAAGTGTCAATGGCGAAAAAGGAGGGGAAGGAAAATGTGAGTGACTTTTCTTGTCATATGACATAGTTTAGAGCCTCTTCTTCCCTCCTGGGCATTGTCCTAAGGGCCTGCAATGCTTGGTGAGTAAGTGAACAGCATTCAGCCCAGAGGCTGCTTTCTGCCCCCTTTTCTTTCTCTTTGAATTTTATTTAAATTATGTGTCTATGTGTGTTTAGATATGGATATGTCCCTATGTGTGTGGATCCCCTTGGAGGCCAGAGGGGTTTGGTTTTCTGGAGCTGGAATTGCAGGCACTTGGAAGCTACTTATGTAAGTGCTGAGACTTAACTCCAGTTCTCTGCAAGAGCCATGCATGCTCTTGACTACTACGCCTGCATTTTTGGTTCCTAGAGACAGTGTCTTACACACTGGTTCAGGCTAGATTTAAATTCACAGTGGTCTTTCTGTGCAGGCTAGTTTTCTGTTCTTCTTAGGGAAATTGGAGAGTTCAAGTAAAGTTTTTATTCCTATCTTAGCCCTTTCCAGTCTTTGTCTCTTGTTGACTTTTCTTCTTTGCACTGGAGCTCTTCCGTGTTCTTTTCTCTCCTTCATGTTATCCAGATACTTCTCTCTAGTACTTGTTGTATTCTGTAGCTGACAGAACTGTGTTTATTGATTTTTCCTGTCTCTCTTGGCTTTTCTCCTGGTATTTAGTCTTCTTAGTTTCGGGGACGGCTCCTTTAGCTTGTACTTCTTTCCATCACTTGTCCACCTCTGTTTCTCTTGACCGTTCCTCTCCCTTTCATTTACTTCCTTCATCAGATGTCATCAGGGCCTGGGGAGAGAGCTCAGTCAGTAAAATCCTTGCTCTCTGTGACGACCTGAGTTTGATCCCCAGAACTCACAAAAAGCAGGTGTTGTTGGTGTGAACTTAAAACCCTAGTGCCGGGGAGACCGAGATAGGAGGATCCTGGGGGCTCTCTGGCCAGCCAGCCTAGCCGAATCAGTGAGCCACAGGCCAAAGAGAGACGGTGCCTCAAACAAACAAACAAGGCAGATGCTCCTTAGCAACAGTACTGAGGTTGTCCTTTGCTCCACACACATGCTTGTGTTCACGCACAGACACAGCTGGTATCAGTAATACTCCTGTGTTGCCAGGTAGACCTGACATTCATAGTCCCTCCCAGGACTCCTGAGTCATCTGTCTTTACAGCGACCGCTCAGCCTAATCCAAAGTCCTTTTAAAATAAGCTTTTAAAGTTTTAATCTTTCGTAGTTTCTCTTTTTCTCTCATAGCTAAGGCTTTATATTTGTATTTATCTTTTTTATTCCTCTAGTTTTTAATGGTTGTTAAGAGAGTGAAAAAAATAGAGCCGAGTACGGTACAGTTCTCTTTCGTATCTGTTTAAGGTTTGCTGTCAGGAGGGGCACTCTGTAAGCCTACGGAGAAGGCTTTATTTTCCGGAAGCTGGAGCAGGCTGGTGAGCAATTAAGTAGAAAGGGGAAAATATTCCTTAAGGACATTCTTAGAGGCCAGGCAGTGGTGGCACACACTTTTATTCCCAGCTCTCGGGAGGCAGAAACAGGCAGATCTGTGAGTTCGAGGCCAGCCTGATCTACAAGAGCTAGTTCCAGGACAGGCTCCAAACCTACAGAGAAACCCTGTCTCAAACAAACAAACTAAAATGGAATAACATGGTATTAAAAAAATACATGTGCTTAATTATTTGTATGCCTGCTTGAGTATAGCTCAAATTTCAGTACTTGTGTAGTTTTCAGATGTTACATAAAGCAGTATACCATACGTGGAAAAAAAATCTTACTTGTTATTTAGAATGTTTGACAGTTTGTATAATGCTTAAACATTTCTTAATCATTTGCTCTTTTATTTATCATCATCATCATTATTATTTTGAAAGAGAGAAGAGGGGTTGAGAAGATGGTTGAGTGGCTAAGAGTGCTTGTTGTGTAAGCATAAGGAACTCCTAGTACCATTGTTACAGGGAATCATGCATGGTCCTCCGTGTCTGCTTCCCCTGTACTAGGTGCAGAGACAGGCAGATCCTGGAAGCTTGTTGGCTGGCCAGTCTAGCTAAATGACGAACTTGCGGTTCCGTGAGAGACTGTGTCTCACGGGAACAAGGCAGGGTGAGAGAGACATCTGAGCCCTTCCTCTGGCTCTCCTGTATGCACATACGTGGGTGTGTGTGCACACATATATATACAGTACTCCCACACCACACGAAAAAAGAAACGAGAGCGAGAGAAGAAGTGCATATCGTGCATGAAAATTGTTACAGAGATCTACATATACAGTATTCCCACACCACACGAAAAAAGAAACGAGAGCGAGAGAGGAAGTGCAGATCGTGCATGAAAATTGTTACAGAGATCTACAGTATTACCAGGTGAATATCGGACAGAATCTGGACGTAGAGTTCGGCAGAGTTAGTTTAAGTGCAGTGTGGTGATTTTGTGGGTAGATGTACAAATTGTCAGTTTTACTGCATCTGTGTTCCACAGTGCTTTTTGTTTGCTAGTTTTTGTTTTTGTTGATATAAACATCCCAGGTGGTAGTGGCGCACCACTTTAATCCCAGCACTCAGGAGGTAGAGGCAGGCAGATCTCTGAGTTCAAGGCCAGCCTGGTCTATAAAGTGAGTTCCACAACAGAGCTGTTACATAGAGAAACTGTCTAGAAAAACAAAACAAATAAAAGACATATATAATCTCTTCTCCCTTTACTTTCTATTTATGTATTATGTGATTAAAAAATAACTTCATCTTTATAGTTACTTGGAATTTTTAAGGTTGTAAAAACTAGATTTATATAGAGAAATCTTTGAGATCTGGGTTCAGTTTGGTTGTTGTTTTGGAACAGGGATTCTCTGTGTAACCCTGGCTGTCCTGTCTCAGTCTGTACACATTGAATTTAGAGATCCACTTACCTCTGCCTCCCTGAGTATTAGGATTAGAGATGTACGCCACCACTGTCCTGCTGTGTTCAGTTTTACATGTGTATAGAAATGAGTAAAATAAATTAAACCATCAAAATTCTCATACCACCTTTTTTAAGGCTTACAAACTAATAAAATTCCTGTCTGAAGGTCAGGACATTATGATCGTCTTTCTCTGCTGCTATCTTTTCTCCTGCTGGAGAATGTTGGTGGTGTTCCCTAGATTTCCTAACATTTTCCTTGAGGGCTTGATTCCTGTTACTTGGCCTTAATCATCTCCTTCCTGTCTGCTCTCTGCAGTGAAGGGGAAGGAGCAGGCAACCTTTGTCGTAGTCCCTGAGTCATGTTCAGACTCCACTTCTTAATGCGCACACCTTTTTGTTTCTATGTAGTGGTAGGCACATGCTCTACCACTGAGCTATACCCCGCAGGTCTCGGGAACATATACACCTGTGCGTATATGTGTGGGCATCGAGTGTGGGAGGCTGGAGGGTGATAGCAGATGTTTTCTTCTACCATTTTCCACCTTATGTTTGGAGACAGTGTCTCTCCAGATGGGGAGCATGCCATTTTGGCCAGAATGGTAGGCCAGTGACCTCCAGGGATCCTTCTTTCTGTGCTTCCCAGCACTGAGGTTACAGGATGTAGCTCACTTGTGCTGTGGCCTTCAGCTTTTACATGGTTCCGACCTCAGTCCTCATGCTTGCATAGCATGTACTTGATCACTTAGCCGTGCTCCCAGTCCTCATTCAGGGCTTACTTTAACAGCATGGAGATCTATTGCATTGTCTTTATGCTGTGTCTCACAGACCAGTATTCCCTACTCCCACCCAGGCATTACTCTTGAGTCATCAGGAGAGAGGATTGGGAGTCCATCAGAAGGATGGTGGTATGACATCTAACGTATGTGTATATGTGCATGACACTCGTCCAGTCTTAAAGAAGTGGGAACTCATCTGCCCTCTCTTAATTGTTTTCCTAGGATGATGCCAGACAGTTATTTGTCCTAGCTGGCAGTGCTGAAGAAGGAGTCATGACTTCTGAACTCGCAGGCGTGATTAAACGGCTATGGCGAGATGGTGGGGTGCAGGCTTGTTTCAGCAGATCCAGAGAATATCAGCTCAATGATTCTGCCTCATAGTAAGTAATTTTTTCCCCTTGAAACTGTAATAGAAAATGATTTGGTGAGTCTAGAGAAAGTTCAGTACTTATCTTAAGGAAATATTTAAATATGAGAAACGTCCAGAAGTCTATAGAATCCTTTGTTCAGCGCTCTCACTTTACAGCAGGCAGGTGAGGCGGAGACGCCTAGTAGAGGTCGGTCCCTGTGTATAGGACAGGCACTGACGGCCAACTGCAGGGGAAGCTAAAATCGGATATGTCTTCTCTCTCACATGCGCGCACACCCTGGTTTGCTGTTGTATTTGACACAGGATCTCACTGTGTAGCTCTGCTGGCCTTGAACACACAGAAATCCACCTGCCTCTGCCCACCATGCTAGGATGAGAGGTGTGCAGCCCCGCGTCTGGTGTGTCAGCCCTTTTTACACTCTCTCTATTGTACTACGAATCTTTCTGGTAGTAGTGATTGCCACTTAATTTTGTGTGGGGGTGGGTACTAGGGATTGAACTAAAGTCTCCTGCATGTTAGCGCATGCTCTTCCAGTGAGCTACATCCTCAACCCTCTTTTTAGTTTTTATTTTGAGACACAATCTCGCTCATGTTGCCAGTGAACTCATTGTATAGCCCAGGCAGGCCTGAGCTTGTGATCCCTCTGCTTCAGCCTTCTAAATGCTGAGATTACAAGCCTGCGCCACAGAACCCAGCACCATTCACACCTTGTGCCAAACTATGCTAGTAGACTTCTGTAGAATGAGAATATTATGTCAGAGAATAGAGTTGAATCATTTCTTCATCAAGGAAGTTCTCTTGAGTATTAGTTTTAAAGAATTGGTAACTACTACTGCTATTTTACTATTACATGGGATCCCATTTTGGCCCCTACATGTTTTTAAGGCCTGTATTCATGGTGTATTTTAAAAATGTGGTTGTGTGTGTGTGTGTGTGTGTGTGTGTGTGTGTGTTGGGGGGGCTCGTGAGTACTTGTCATCTGTAGCCCTCTCTGAACTAGATAGTGCACTTTTGATTATTAAGGTATTTTCTCTAGTATTATATTTCCCCATCCTCATTCTGTCACAAATTGTTACGAGCAATTAAGTGGTATTTATAAAGCTTCCTTAACTCTTATAGTGGAAACGGTTTGGCATACAGTAAAAGGATTTTTGTCCACTTTTTAAAAATAGGATTGTTTTTATGTGCTAGTTTAGGTAGTTCAGTGGTCATCAAAGGTAGATTTTTAATTGCTTCTTCTGTCATATAGTGGGTAAGCTGTGACTCCCAGTTACGTGTTGGGTATAGAGTTGTCTCCCGCCAAAGTTGTTCATCTGAGCTTGATTTGGTTTGTGGAAGAGCTGGGTGACACACTTCCAGTAGTGCCGCCTGCTCTTGTACTTCTCTGTCTGGAGTCAATGAAGATTTAGCTTTTTGTCTCCTCTCTACTCTTGCCCCTTTTTTGAAAGAGGATCTTGTTACATAGCCCAGGCTGGCCTGAAACTTCTGTATATATGTATATTTTCCTGATTGCTCTCAAACTTGGAGCCTCTTGCCTCTGCCAAGTGCTGGTTTTACAGGCATATACTGGTGAGACACCGAGTGTAGTTCTTCTAATTTTTGTAATTCAAATGTCATTCCCTAATGAGCTCTCAAATAGTTATGTATGCAACCGACATAAATTTAAGTATCCAAGAACGTGTGTTTTAATTTTTTGTGTTTTATTTTCATGGGTCTTACTATGTAGCCCAAGCTTTCCTGGAACTCTGGAGTCTGGGCTTACAGGTCTGTGCCACCTGTAGGTTTGTTTTTTTCTGTATAAATACATAACCTATTTCATATTAGATTTCAGGAATTTTTCTTTAGCAGGAACAAAATTGCCATGGTTTTAAAATATGCCTTCACAGCATATTTAAAGCCATTTTTGTTACTTTGTGCAGAACCTATTAATTTCCCCCTGCTAGATTTGCTTTTCCCTCTCATTCTATGACACCGAAGAGATAATATTCTTCTGTCCCATCAGTGAGTTTTAGGGTCTACTTTTTTTGTGGTTTGTTGGTACTTAGGATTGAACCTTGGACCTTACACATCTAGTACCTAGCTAGTCTCAGGATCTACTTTTTGCTAAGCAGATAGTTTAGTCTGTTGACCTGTTGTGTCCATGGTTGGCTTTATCAAGTAAAAACCAATGTGTATTTCATCTAGTTACCTAAATGATTTGGATAGAATATCCCAGACCAACTACATTCCAACTCAACAAGATGTTCTTCGGACAAGAGTGAAGACTACAGGCATTGTGGAGACACACTTCACCTTCAAGGAGCTGTACTTCAAGTAAGTTAAAGCCTTTCCCTGCCTGTGCGTTGCACAGATTAGCCAACATGGACTTGTTTTGGGTTTTGAAACAAGGCCTCACTATGTAGAACAGGTTGGCCTCAAACTTGCATCCTCTGCTGCTAACTGCCGAGTGCTCAGGCATACACCACCACACCTGGCTTATTAGTCCCTCTTAGTTAAATTCTCTGTAGGGGTGTAAAGTTTTGTAAGCAGGGGTCCTTGGTTTAGAAACTAAATATATTTATCGGCCATTAGCTTAAGGTCGCATCTGATTGAAACGCACATACTTTTTTTTTCCACATATTTATTTTTTTCTCCAAGTAACATAAGTATTTATGCCCATTTAGAGGAAATTGAATGTAAAACTAATTAACAGTTTACCTACCATTAGAATTAATCATGTAATTGCCAATCTGTGTTAATTCATATTTATTTTCAAGACTTTTTTCTTAGTTGCCAAATAGGTATTGAGTGTTGTTAGGATTGCAACAGTGCTGAGTAGTTAGAAAATAACTTTCATAGATGGCTTTGTTCTGACATTGTGATACTAAAATAGAAATATTTTCTTAGCAGCATTCTCTCAGTGGCCCCTTCCCACTAAGCTTAATGGGGTGGAGCTAAACTTGGCTTTTGTATTGATGTATGCCGTGCAAAGTAGGCCTGGGAATAGAGGTGTTTTATGGTGATGACACAAATAGCAATTGTTCTAGAGGACATTCTAGTGCTTTAAAAGAATTTCTTCCTGACACCAGTCATTCTAAGAAAAAGCCTCCGCTTCTCTTTTTAAAATGCTAAAACTGCTGTTGCTTCCTTTTTTTCTGTTCGTGACCTTTGAGTTGGAAGCAACCTTTCCCCCTCCAACGCTGGGTGTTGTAAGGTTTTGAGAGGTTACTTGGTTGTGACTGTGTGAGTGTGGAAGTCACTGCTACTGCACACAAAGGGAGCGCTACCTCAGATCCTCAAGTGAAGAGTCAGGGCTTCCAAGTCCACACAGGACTTAAGCACCAGTACCAGTTGAGGTATTGGAATTCTTGGGGTTGGCAGGGTTTGAGACAGGATTTCTCTGTGTAGCCTTGGCTGTCCTGAGTTCTGGGATTAAAGGTTAAAGTGTGCACCTCTACCCAGCCAGCAAGGTATTGAAGTCTTTTTATTTGTTTGAGACGTAGTCTCTCTATGTAGCCTTGACTGTCCTATAACTCACTCACTCTGTAGACCAGGCTGGCCACAAACTCAGAGATCTGCCTGCCTCTGCCTGCCTCCTGAGTACTAGGATTAAAAGCATGCACCACTACGTGGTAAGGTATTGGAATCTTAGCACACTAACTTGGATTTGAAACCTAGTGAAGGATTTTAGGGTGAACTGGCTGCTTATCTTAAGTACTGATGAACTTAATAACAAAATCAGCAGAAACTGTATGGATTACCCTTGAAGCCATAGGAATGAGATGTTTCTTTGTGTACTGTAAAATTAATAATTCAATTCTAATTAAATACCAAAACCAATATTTAGTGTGGGAAACATTTTTGGTCATTCATAGAATGGTCTTTAGCTAGGTAACCTTGTCTTTCTATGTAAGGGTCAGTAGCCAAGTCAAATTACTTACTCTCTTTCTATGCTAGGATGAGTAGCCAGTCAGATGAAAGTGCCACATCCACGTTATTATTGGCTGGAGATACCTGATTATGAAGTACTATCACCTCTTCCTTTTCCTCTTCTCTCTAGGCAAAACCACTATCCATTTATTCAAACATTTATTGAGCATCTACCATATGCAAGGCATTGTGTAATTACTTACTTGCCTCTCAGTTATGAGGTAATGTTTATAAAATGTTGATCTGTTAGTGAATAATACTGTGTTACTATGTACTAAAAGCTGGTAGTGGGAATTTATAGCATTCTGCTAGTTTTATGGACTTTACAGAAAACGGGACGTTAAATGCAATTATTGGTGTGCTAATATACCTCTCTTTCAAAGATTTATATGGTGAAATGTTAGCCTTTTTAAGCCCTTCAGTGGACTCTGGACTAAGGCCAACTTGTGATGACATCATTTAGCTGTCGCACAAGACCAAAGGTTGCAAAGAACTACAGGATCCTTCAGAAGGGAGAGTTGGGCCAGGAAGAGAGAGGATGAATGCTCACGTCAGACGTATTTAGAGAAAGCACATGGATCTTACTTCTCTTAATCTATGGAGCAAAAAAATCGCTGGACATTTAGGCTCTGAGTTACTGAAGATTGCACTCACTAGCCAGACACGGATCGTGAGAGTATGTGAACATTTGACTGCTGACCCCATCCGAGAAGGTCAGCTGTTCCTGTCATTGTAGAAAGTAAAAACAGACACTGTTGACACAAACTTAGCACTTAGAGGTCTAAAATAAGTCTGGAACAGAACATAGTGTGTGAGCAGTTGAGGCTTTGCTACTGCTGATTAGGTTCAAGCAAGATATGGTGTTGGGAAATGCTGCTTAGGCTTATTTATTTTGAGATAGTCCTGCAGTGTAGCACAGGCTGGCCTTGAACTTGCCATTCTTCTAGGCCTCCAGAATACTGGCTGAGTCATTACCCCCAAACTTGGTGCAGGGATTTAAAAAAAATATTGATCAATTCTTAGAATTCCAATATAAAATTTAATTTTTTATGCAAGTATCTCTGTATGTTTTTCATTAACACAAGGCAAATAAACTTGGGACTCAGAATGCAAGTTGGGAGTACAGAAACAAGCCACTTTGAGAGGCAGCATAGTGAGGCTAAGGAAAGAAAGTGGAGTTAGAGGGGCTGGAGACATGGCTCAGAGATTAAGAGTGCCAGCTGCTCTTCCAGAGGTCCTGAGTTCAATTCCCAGCAACCTCTTGGTGACTTTCCAGCCATCATATAATGATATATGGTGCCCTCTTTTGGCAAGCAAGCGGAACAATGTATACATAATAAATAAATCTTTAAAAGAAAGAAAGTGGATTTAGAGTGCCATGGTCTAGGGTGTAGTGCCTGGCACCATGGTAAACACCCAGCAAACACCAGTTGCTATGGCTGCAGTTATCTTCAGCTGGGCTCTTCAGCTCTGCATGGGTTCTTTCTTTTCCTTCCTTCCTTCAATCCACTTTTAGTTTTAACTCTGCTGACATTTGGCACATCCAGTACATGTTTTGAAAGGGAGGAGGCTCAGCTGTGGGCTCTGCTTTTAGCCACTGACAATTACTTAGACATATTTGATTTGAACCTTGTCTTTTCTCTTATAAGTGGGATTTGAATATGTCATAACGAGGAGGTTCTTAACCATGACAGACTAGAGAGAACTGTAAATGTGACTTTGCTGAATCTGGGCTTTCTTTCTTTACTCAGAATGTTTGATGTAGGCGGCCAAAGATCAGAACGGAAAAAGTGGATTCACTGTTTTGAGGGAGTGACAGCGATTATCTTCTGTGTGGCCCTCAGTGACTATGACCTTGTTCTGGCCGAGGATGAGGAAATGGTATGTTAAAACATTCGATACAGCTGGAAATGGACAGAACTCATAGGAAGATGGGTTGCCACCATTTGCTCACAAAAACCAAACTTAATGCCCTGTATTTTCTTGTCATTGAGGTTAGATTTCCAAAACCAATTAATTGTTCCAGTCTCCATTTGCTCTCGGTAGCCACATTATGTGGACAGGATTGCATCTTGTCAGCCATCCCTTCTCATCCTCTAACCCCAAGAATTACACAAATCAAGATTGACTCAGCTTCAAGCTATGCTAATGTCTAACTTAGTTCCGTGAGTTCATTTTGCTGCTAACCCATCCAAATCCTGTTTGCTTTTCAGAACCGGATGCATGAAAGCATGAAACTGTTTGACAGCATTTGTAACAACAAGTGGTTTACAGACACGTCAATCATCCTCTTTCTTAATAAGAAAGACCTTTTTGAGGAAAAAATAAAGAGGAGCCCATTAACAATCTGTTACCCAGAATACACAGGTAAAGGTTGTGGGTCTTAGGTCAGCAGCGATGACTCACGCATTCACTGGGTGTAACGTGGAGTTCTGGTGGGTACATACTGTACATACTGTACCCACTGCAAGTAACCTTCATCTCTTACCTCAACTCCGTGTTCATTCTTTCTTTTCTGTCCACTTACTGACTTTCTTGGCTATTCAGTTCATAAGATGAAAGATGGCATTGCCACCATTTCTGTGTCCCTCCATTAAAACAACGAGGCTGCACTGGGATTGCTTTAACCGCCAGTTGAGTTTCTAGCAAAAGATTCTGGTTATGGCTAAAGAAAGTATGCCAGGCGGTGGTAGTGCACGCCTTTAATCCCAGCACTTGGGAGGCAGAAGCAGGCAGTTCTCTGTGAGCTCTGTGAGTTTGAGACCAGCTTGGTCTATAAGAGCCAGTTCCAGGACAGGCTCTAAAAGTACAGCCAAACCCTGTCTTGAAAAACCAAAAAAAAAAAAAAAAAAAGTAAAAAGCTGGAGGCCAGTCAGTTATTTGAGATTAGGGATCACAAACAAGAATGGCAGGACTGTACCACTATGTGAAAAGCCATAGTTAATTATTTCCATAGAAGGACTCTTGTTAGCTGAGACATGATATTCTTTTTATAGTCAGAGAGATGATTGTAAAATGAGGAGAGAAAGTGAGAAACATGCTAGCTATCAATAGGAGAGAAATAAAGGTTTATAAAGTCTATAAAAGAAAACAACCAGTATCTTACTTTAGGGCACTGGGCCAGGGGGATGGCTCTGCAGGTAAAGGTGCTTTTTGCTAAGCCTGATGACCCAAGTTCAGTCCCTGGGACTTACAGAACCAACTCCTGGAAGATGCCCTCTGACTACCATGTGCACACTGTGGCATGCATGAACCCACATACATACACCCCATAAATAAATAAATAAGTGTAATGATTTACACTTAAGAAAGCAAGGAACATGCTTACAAAGTGAGTAGTCAGCAATACAGATTTCAAAAAGACTAGAAAATGACCTTTGGAACTGACTGTTTTGTGTGGGGTTTTTTGGTGTTTGTTTGGGTTTTCAAGACAGGGTTTCTCTGTAGCTTTGGAGCTGTCCTGGAACTTGCTCTGTAGACCAGGCTGGCCTCGAACTCACAGAGATCCGCCTGCCTCTGCCTCCCGAATGCTGGGACTAAAGGTGTGTGCCACCACCATCTGGCGAGCTAACTGTTCTTATAGTTAGGTTGTGAGCCTAGCCTTCAAGGGCTGAGCCATCCCTCCAGGCCAGCACTACCAGCTGCATGTTGTCTTTGTGTAATTTACCTGGCTTTAACAGGCAGTTTCTAAGTCTGTCCTAACTAAAGGCTTCCCAAGGCCAAAAGATGATGTAGAAAGTAGATGGCGAGTGCTGATGATACGTATTAAAAGTAAGGCTAGCTGTTGGTCTTCTCCTCCCTACTCCTTAAAAAGCAGCAGCTCTATTGAGATGGAACTCAGCCTTTAAAGTGTGTTGCTAGCTGTGCATAATGGTGATGCCTGAATGCTGCATTGGGAGGATGAGGTAGGAAGTCATGAGAGTGAGACCTGTGTCAGAGTATAGCACTAGGGTCCCACTTCTTTCCATCTGCTAGTTTGCCTTGACTTAAGCCTTTTAAAAACTGGAATAATTTTGAAATGAATGCTTTACCTTCTTGGGATCCTTATTTCAGGATCACTCCAAGGGGCAACATGTGCCTTTTAAACACTTGCATTGTCCAGAAACATAACTGCCTACTTTTCCTCTGTACACTGTCTAGATTTCTTTTTTAGCTAAACAATCTAAATGAAGAGGAAGTGAAACTTGTTATTTTCCTTATTCCTTGTGTGTGATGATTTTATTTTACAGTGGTAGTCCGTTTTCCTGAAGAATGTAGTGAACATCCTAATGACAACAGAAATAGAGGAATAATTCTGTTTGTATTCAGTTGTGTGGTGTTGCCTTTCTTAAGTACATATGGATGGCTGTTATGATTGGAGCTGACAGTGTTGGTTGTCTGTTTCAGGCTCCAATACATACGAAGAGGCAGCTGCTTACATTCAGTGCCAGTTCGAAGATCTGAACCGAAGAAAAGATACCAAGGAGATCTACACTCACTTCACCTGTGCCACAGACACCAAAAATGTGCAGTTTGTGTTTGATGCTGTTACAGATGTCATCATTAAAAACAACCTAAAGGAATGTGGGCTTTATTGAGGAGACGGGATTAGTGACAGGTAAACTCTCGGCAGTTGGTTACACTGCTCTGGTGGGGTGTTCTGTCTGCCTTTGTAGTTGTTTTCTAATTAATGGTGTTCTTCTTTTTCAGTTACTGCAATGAGGAGTGTTGAGACCCGACACCACCTGCTGTCTCTTGGGTCAGCTGCAAGCATGATGGGACCAGGGAATGGCAGCAGCATGCAGAATCTTAGCACTCTTTAGCACAATCTTCTGTATTAGGGAATGTTTAGTTGGCATGAGGCGTTCGCGTCAAACATTGGAATTGGAACAGCTGTAAAGTGTGGCTGGCTCATCTAGGCATCGCTCGGATTTTCTAATCTCAAATGTTTAGGGCGTGTTGACGTCAAGGTGCTGCATTCCAGAACTTAAATATGTAGCTTACTTTTTTCCTTCTTAACAAATCACCAGTAGTTAGTTTCTAAGATTTTTCTCATCAAGAGAAGAAAAACTAAAAAAATCTTACTTGTTTGCAAAAGAATCTTCTGAGAACTCAGTCTTAACTATGCACATGATGTGACCAGACATCTTGAAAATATTCCTCTTAGTAGGAGCTGTTTGTTTTTACCTCTTGGAACAGTCAGGTGTAATATTTCCATAATTAAATTTTTTCCTGGTTATTGGGACTACGTTACTACAGCTTTTCTGAATGAAATTCGTGTTGCCGTCATGTTTAAAGTGCCATGGTGGCTTCCAACCAGCAGTTAAATTGGAGAGCTCTACAGTTTGCTCCTAGCACTCATTTCCTAAGCTGTGGTTGAAGGTTAGCCTTGTTTATGCTGGTTACCAAATTTCTAGGTGAGTACTGACGTAATATGATAGAAACTCCGCTTCTTGGATACAGTCACACACAGGATAGCTGTCAGTTAGAGATGCAGACTGCTAAATTGAGAACCAATGACTTGCTGCTACAGATCTACTAAAGTGACCACTTGATTCTTGCCTGTTTGTCTCCGTCATGGAGAATCTTGTATGAGGTGCCCCTATTTTCCATCTTCGTGGCCTTTTTTGTTGGGAGACATCTAAGCTGTATTAACAGTGCATGCTTTTCCTGTAAACGTGGTGCCAAACCCCTGTTTGCCGTTGGTTTTGCTGTAGCAGTGTTAATTGTAGTGATCCATAGTCAGGCTGCTCTTTTTCTAAACTTGCCTTTGGGGGCTTTTTTCCACTTTGTCATGTGTGCAGATGTTAATCTGTTACAGTTGGCAGCAGTATTAAAATGGTGAGTAAAGAGTTCAGGATTACTCCTGCTTGTAACTAGTCCTTTCTGGAAACCCTGTCTTTTGTTTCCTTTTGCTCCTGCTGAGTATGCTTTGGCCTTTGAGAGTGGGTTTCGGTAGAATGGGTCTCTGGATTTGTGGTGCTGTTCTCAAATCTAGGGCTGAGGGTGTTCTGTCCAGTCTGTGTACGAGGGTGTGAGTCATAGTCCGGCTTCCTGGTGTATATTCTGCTTGTGCTGAGAGCGACAGTCCTTTTGTACAATGTATAGCAACTGTCATTGAACACCGAGTGGGCCTCTGAGGTTGGCAAACAGAGTGCATTTTGAGCATTTCAGACCAGTCGTTTGAGCAGTGCCTTTTGAGGTCCAGTCTTTTCAGATTGGACCCGGTTCATCTTCTGATGACACCTCCTACTCATTTAAAAGGTTGGTGGTCAGAACTGCTTCGAAGAGCAAGCCACAGTGACCAGTGCCTTTGCCGGCAGCTTTTAAAATTTTTAATTCTCACGGGGAAATCATTCTTGTGCAGACAGAATAACTATTATCTGACATGCATTTCTTTAGGTCTAGGAAAATGTCATCTGAAAGAAAGAAAAGTATTGATTTTAATCAGCAATTGACCTAATTTCCAAGTGTAGGGGTTCCTAAGTCCTACTCTGAACTTGTCTTTCCTTTGCTGTATTCTGTAATATAAAATATCTGGGAACGAGAACTAGTGAAATGTTGTTTTCATGACTTTTCTATACTTTGGGTTTAATGAAATGGTGTTGATAATTAAAATAATAGATAATCCATGCTTAATTTTACTTTAGAATGCATTTTGTATTTTTCATTTGAATCTGTCTATTTTTTAAACCTTTCTGTTAATTAAAAATAGAAGTTCTCTACTTCTTGGCCTCTACATACTACTTCTATTGCTTTCTGTTTACATGGAATCATCCTAACCAGTCAGATACCTTCATTTAGGATGGGAGGGGGCAGTTGGAGTTTCAGAGCTGACCCGAAGGGGAAAAATGACCAAAACTGTCTGAAGAGATTGACTTCTTGGTCGTGGGCTGGTGATCTGTGAACTCTAAAGTGCTCCTGTTCAGCTAGGCTTTCAGATCTCTAACTTGTGTTCAACATTTCCTAGGCAGAGTCAGAATGTGGGAGTTAAACATCCTATGAGCCTGGAGGAAAAAGATTGAAGCCAAAAGTTAGGAGTTTCATCTGGGAAATGCTGGAGTTTTATAATGGATAATGTTCATTTTAAAGCCGGGCGGTGGTGGCGCACGCCTTTAATCCCAGCACTTGGGAGGCAGAGGCAGGCGGATCTCTGTGAGTTCGAGACCAGCCTGGTCTACAAGAGCTAGTTCCAGGACAGGCTCCAAAACCACAGAGAAACCCTGACTCGAAAAAACCAAAAAAAAAAAAAAAAAAAAAAAAAAAAATGTTCATTTTAAGGTGGCCAGACCTTTGGATCATCTAAGAAGTCAACTAAGAAAATTAATGTTTATTTAATTAAAAAACAATAGATTGACCTTAGTTTGACAGCCACATCTTCTCCTGAATGGAAGTTTGGGCAGATGGGAGGTATTCCTCTAATGGACTGTCTTTCCTCACCTAATCAGTCCAGGCTTGTGAAAGACTACACCTGCCGTGAAACCCCCAAAACTATTACCGGTGTCTGTCACTGGATCTTCACATAATATTTTCATCTTAGATAATTCGAATTCTAAATTGTACAGCTCTAGCTCACTGTATTACTTAACTGATGGGTTGTTACTGTTTAAAAGCTACTAAAATCATAGGACAAGTGGACCAATTAAAAAATTTTCTTTTGGGCTGGAGAGATGGCTCAGAGGTTAAGAGCATTGCCTGCTCTTCCAAAGGTCCTGAGTTCAATTCCCAGCAACCACATGGTGGCTCACAACCATCTGTAATGAGGTCTGGTGCCCTCTTCTGGCCTGCAGGCATACATGTAGACAAAATATTGTATACATAATAAATAAATATTTAAAAAAAATTTTTTTTCTTTTAGCCGGGCGATGGTGGCACACGCCTTTAATCCCAGTACTCGGGAGGCAGAGGCAGGCCGATCTCTGGGAGTTCGAGGCCAGCCTGGTCTACAAGAGCTAGTTCCGGGACAGATACAAAAGCTACAGAGAAACCCTGCTTCGAAAAACAAAAAAAAAAAAAAAAATTTTCTTTTAAAAAGTCTCATATAATTATACATACACATAGACTTTTTAACCAATCTCTCCCTCTCTCCCTCCCTCTCCCCTCTGTTTTTTGTAACAGTCCTGTATGTCCACTTTACAGACTTAAGGCTCACAGATCTGCCTGCCTCTGCCTCCTGTGTGCTGGGATAAAGGCGTGTGCCACCACCCCCTGGCACTGCTGGCTTTCCTGGCTGCCCTTGCTGTGTGTAGCTGTGGCTTTAGCTAGCGCTTCTCTGGGCTGAGTGTCACAGTCATATCTCCCGCTGGTTAAGCGCTTGTTGCAGGACTCTGTGGATTGAAATCACCTAGAAAGTGAAGGCAATCTCATTTTAGTTAAAAACTTTTCTTTGACTTTTCCTTCTTCCAGATGTTAAGGATGTCAATCACAGTCCTCTGATCAAAGCTAAATAGCACTGAGGTTGGTGAGTGTTACTGTTTGGGAATCTTGCTTTCCTTGTATGCTGCTCTCGGGAAAATGTTAGCTTAGTTTGCCTCTATCCCAGGTAATTATTGTGTTCTTTCTCAGGCTCCATAGTACAGACCAGAGACCTGAACTGGATCAGACAGAGCTCCCCATGTGACTCTGACCATTGTACATTATTATATGGTTTCCATAAGCACACACACACACACACACACACACACACACACACAAAATACAGGACATCTAGAGGCTTGCCATGGAAACTTGGTTTCAATATGAACTTTTAGGAAGTGGAAATAAAGGTTTCTCTTTAGAAGCAAGGACACTGATTTCCATAATGGTCAAGGTCTTCATTCTCTCATCTTGTGCGCATGCACACACACAGAGTCCTGAGGAATGATGCTGACACTTGGAGTGCATGGTTAATTTATGCAGATTCCCCGACTAACTGAACTAAATTAAAACTCACAAAGACACCTTGGGAAAACGTGGTTTTTGTTTGTTTGTTTGTTTAAAGTAAATTTGAGAAAACAGAACAAACTAATATTAAGAAAAACATGTATTCATGCATAATTGCAAAGTCACTAGTGAACGACAGGGTTTCTGTCAGTAATTTAGAAATACTTCTAGGTGTTAGGGATTATCTCAGGAGTTAAGAGCACTGGCTGCTTTTCCCAAGGATTTGATTTTAGTTCCCAGCACCCACCATTGATAACTCCAGTTCCTGGGACTGTGACATCGTCTTCTGTGGACACCAGGTACAAGTGGTGGTCAAGCACATACATAGATAAAGGCAGAACACTCATACACGGAAATAAAATGTCTTAACATTTCTAAATTTATTTTCTCGCATGCCTTAAAAGTGCCTTTCGTACAGACAATTGGTATGAGGGCTGCTGGGTCAAACCATTTCTACAGCTCAGGTGCAGAGTATTTAATTTTTATGCAGAATTTCAAGAGACTTGGGACACACAAACATTTATTTCCACATCATTTATTTACAGTATTTATTTATGCAGTAAAATGTTTAAAAAAATCTTGTGACAAGGCCAGGCAGTGGTGGCGTACACCCTTAATCCCAGCACTCAGGGAGACAGAAGCAGGCAGATCTCAGTGAGTTCAAGGCCAGCCTGGTCTACAATGCAAGTTCCAGGACTGCATAGAGAAACCCTGTCTTAAAAAACCAAACACACACTCTCGCGCTCTCTCTCGCGCTCTCTCGCGCTCTCTCTCTCTCTCTCTCTATATATATATATATATATATATATATATATATATATATATCCTGTGACAAATGTGTGTACTAACAGATAAATATGCATTTATGGGGATCACAAGGTGGCAGAAGTAATAAATAATTAGTGATACATTATTGCAGTATGTTAAATTGGCTAACTTTAATACATTGGCTAAATTGGTTTTGTGTGATCTGGCCTATGTCATCTTGTACCTATCTCCAGGCCCACCTCGATATTCGTTGGGCTATTCAGACAGTGTAACTGAGAAGTTTGTGAGAGAGATCGATAGAATTCTAGAAATTACTTTTTTGTTTTTAAATCTTTGCTCATGTAGGACAAAAGTCCTGAGACCTCTTAGAAATCTTAGGAGACTGAGAATTACTTGGAGTGCTGGGTTCCACTCTTCCGCAGCTTCTACCTAAGCCGTGAACCTTTGAGCAGGTCACTTTCAGTCTTACGTTCCACTTGTGCTGTCCAAAGGTGGGCCACACTAAATAAATACCAGGTATGATACTCCATAATTTTGACCAGATAGAAACAAACATTTGAAGATGTTTTGTAATGTGCTTTATGATAATCAGGATTATACTAATGTCTCACAACGCCTTTGTTTGCGGCAGCTGCTGCACACAGCATATGGCAGACATGGATGGAGTTGATCCTGAATTTCTGTTTTTCTTGTGAAACAGAGTAAAGTCTTTGTTTTGTATTCAGCCATCTTATTTTCTGTTCCCACTGGTATGTTCCCATTTCAGTCTCGGTACCCTGTGTGACTGCAGGCAGCACCCCCAGGCTCTAGCACTTGCCATCCTTGGCCAGCAGTGGAGTCAGCTCTGGGGGGCTGTGCTGGGTAAAGAGGACAGTGGGAGATAAGCTCCTCCCCCTTCACCACCACACCAGCACAGCACCTCCGGCTTTTCTCCAAGCAGAGAGTGGGGTTGAAATGCTGCTTGGCCTTGAAAACAGCAGGGAATAGTGATTCTTAAAAGTCTGTGTGTCTTCCACTGAATGGCTTCTGCTTTTTTGTCTCATTTCTTTACCCACAGAAAGTGCCCAGCACATTGCTAATTGCTTTTCCATTGTTTTTACTGCAGGAAAGAATACATAACAAGAGCTCCAGGTTTTATAATTAAGTAAAGAGCACATTCCCACTATTAGATTTCCTTCACCCCCATCCATCTCCACAATTTATTTCTTCTCCTAATGGGAAGTTCTACATGCTAAATAGTAACTCCCGGTTCCTCTTCTTCCGGGCCCTCGTGCCCACCATTCTCTTCTCTTTTTCAGGCTCTTACGTTCCGCAGATACGTGGATTTACACAGTATTTGTCCTGAACTGTCATCCCAGTGTTAAAATACCCATCAGATTTATGTGAGATTCTAGCAGCCTCTACCAGGTTGTCACAGTGTTCTCTAACCACGCGGTGGTAGGAAGTGCCTCACAGCCTCTCGGTGCTGTTTAAGGCTGTATAACAGGAACTTAGGCTGGTAAACAAATTTGATTATACTTTTGTGCTGCTCAGTTCAGCGTGGGAACCTGTTTATCTTAGTTCCTGTTGAATTCAGCTTTCTAAGAACTAAGGTTGCAATAGAAGACGAGGGCTGGGCTGGTGAAAACACTCTCTGCTGGCTTACAAAGAATATGACATCTCACATAGTGACTAACATCAGCTTTTAATGAGGCAAAAGAAAGAGCAGAATAAATGCCGTAGATTTGATTTTAAGCATTTTTGTGTGCTTTTTTTTTTACACAAAATCTTTTCATGCACATAATCAGAATGACAGATAAAAATAGGCTATTTAACCTGGTTGTTCACACCTTGAATCCCAACAACTGGAGGACAGACAGGTGGGTTTCTGTGAGTTTGAGGTCTACACAGTGTTTCAAAAATAAAAAACGGGGCTGGAGAGATGGCTCAGCGGTTAAGAGCATTGCCTGCTCTTCCAAAGGTCCTGAGTTCAATTCCCAGCAACCACATGGTGGCTCACAACCATCTGTAATGAGATCTGATGCCCTCTTCTGGCCTTCAGGCATACACACAGACAGAATATTGTATACTTAATAAATAAATATATAAAAAAATAAATAAATAAAAAACAAGCAAGCAGAAACAAAACAATCACGGTCCATACAGTGTTTCAAAAATAAAAAAACAAGCCGGGAGGTGGTGGCGCAGGCCTTTAATCCCAGCACTTGGGAGGCAGAGGCAGGCGGATCTCTGTGAGTTCGAGACCAGCCTGGTCTACAAGAGCTAGTTCCAGGACAGGCTCCAAAACCACAGAGAAACCCTGTCTCGAAAAACCAAAATAAATAAATAAATAAACAAGCAAGCAGAAACAAAACAATCAAAAACCAGGCCATTTACATGAAAGTAAAAATTGACTTTCTCTGTAGCTCTAGAGAGTGGAACGGAGGGACAGGCTGAGCTGGGGCGAGGGCTAATGGCACCAGCAACTATGTGTCCCCATTTCCTTGGAGGGGAGACTTGGCCAAGTTTCAGGAAGTCCTTTTGACTTTGTTCTAAGGTGTGGACGAGCAGGTGAATGGGACCCAGTGGGGCCCACAGAGTTAGTATATGTGGCCACATCCTAACGTCGTTTGAGAGCAGCTGGGGAGATGGGCCTCTCGGGAGTCACTGTCTCCTGTGTCTGCCGAGAGAGTCATTTTGTGAGATGTGCGTGCAAGGTACATTATGTGAATCTCTGAGCCAGTTAAACATTAACCTGTCAGAAAACAGAAGAAGACTAAAATGCAGCTGGTTTTGGCTTGAGAATTTCATTGCTCTGCCAGAAATCCTGTTCCATTGGCTCTTACAATGGAGAGCAAATGAATATTAGCAGCCAAAGAGATCAATAGAAGCAAAGAAACCAGTGCAGTCCGGAGGGGAGGCTCTCTTAGAAGGAGCAAGTGGGGTAAAATTTCCAGCTTGAATAGACAACCATGCTCTGGGTTCTGCCTTTTGAGACAGAGTTGCATTATGTACCCCTGGCTGGCCTGGAACTCCCAGAGATGCCCCTGCCTCTGCCTCCTGGGTGCAGCGCTGAAATTAAAGCTGTGCAGCACTACTGGCTGTAACTGAATTTTTGTTAAAAGTTGGGGCTTCAGAGTCTACAGAGAAAATTGCTTAATTTGCTTGTTTCCTTTGTAATTCTGAATTTTATTTTATGCATTGTAAAGCATTCTGAGGGACAGAGTGATGGCTCAGTGGTTTAAAAATATGGTTGTTCTTCCAGACGACCTGGGTCCTGTTCCCAGCACCCACAGGGTGGCTCATAACCATGTGTAGCTCTTGTTCCAGAAATTTGGTTCCCCCCTTGGACATCAGTGAACACCTGGTATGCAAGTAGTTCACAGACATATGCAGGCAAAACACTCATCCACATAGAATAAGGATAAATCTTTTTTTTTTTTCTTTTTAAGCGTTCTGAGATGGGGATGCTGGTGTGTGCCTGTAGTCCTGCTCTTCACAGAGTAAGGCAGGTGGATCTCTTGAACCCTCAAACTCAAGAGCAGTTTCCGTAATACCATGAGCCCCCATCTCATAAAAACAGAGAAACCAAACAAACTGTTACTCTGAAGAGAGATCCCTAGCCTTCCTCATCCTGCTGTAGGAATTCATGATCTAGAACATTCTCAGAATCATTGTATACTGAGTTAGAGTGAACAGGTTAGTGATGACTGGGGTGTGCCATCAACATAGTTCCTGCATTGCCTTTAGTGCAAGTGCTTTGCCCAGATGGGCTTTACTTAATACTTATTTATTTTATTAATAGCCATACCTAGAGTAGTTCCTATGGCGATTCTGGCAGGTTGCAGTGTGCATGTGTGTATTCTTTTGCTCGTTCAGACTGTTAAGCGAATCCTCACTTCAGTGGTCTCACGTTGGTTCTTTGGTGCGTTTCAAGCCCGTGATGCTGGCTGGCTCTCGGGTATTAATATTGCTGGAAGCATCTAAGTGTGAATGGGTGTTTCTGGCAAGGAGCAGATTTTCATGTTAATTGACACTTTCTTTTATATACTAAACCGTGGATGCCAAGTGCTCTCCTCACTAGTAGTTGTAAATGCTAAATCTATACATGGCTTTACCACCTCCTGTCAAGATAAATGCAAGCTTCATTTCCCCTCAGAGGAGCTCAAAGGAATAATTTATCCCTGGTTTGTTTGGGAAGATGTTTGCAGCCAGTCTCACGTGGACCCAGCTGCAAAAATTTCCAGTGCCTAAAGCCAGCTCAGCAATGGCTTTTGTTCCTAGGAAGCCTGGAGCAGTGGGAATGAGTATCAGATTGGTCTCTTGTTCCAGTTCTATGATACAGAAGTGGCAGCGGTAATGTCCTAAGTGGGAGTGTGTTGGTGTCCTCGAGTCCAGCCACACACTCTTACATAGCTAAGCGAAAGAGAGAAAGGAAGTAGTTTGGGCACCCAGGGTAGGGGAGAGAGATAACTTATTTTTAATGAGGATGATCGTTTCTGAGTGAGTACCTTAGAAATGAGTAGACTCACATCCTTCATCCAGTGAGCCAGTCTCTGAGCTGAGGCATATTGATCTGCTAGTAAAAACCCAGGGTCAGGTTTAATTTTTAATAGTTTATCACTCAATATAAGGAAGGTTTGCCATTACACTTTGAGATAATTTACTCTTAATAACCAAGTGTGGTAGTTGCAACCTTCATGGGCTTTTTGTGGCCGACCACAGCAGCTTCCAAGTGCTTTCTCTTCAGTTAGGTTTGTGCTCTTCAGGATAGCCCTGGGAAGTAGGTAAGGAAGTTATCTTCAAAATAAGATGAGGGACTTTTGCTTCGGAAAAAATGGAAGTCCTTCTACTCTACTAAGCAGAGCTAGTACTGGAACCCGGGTCTTAGGCTCCTTGGCCTTGCATTCGTTAAACTGTATTAGCCACACTACTTGAAAGACAGTTGTAAGTGTTCCTTCTGTATCTCCAACAGAATGGGCTTGTCCGTCATGTCCCGGCACTTGTTGACTCATCTTCTGCACGAAGTCTCTCAGATTCTAAGTCTGCTTGTAGAATGTACACCCGAGGAACCAAGCATTAAAAGAGCCCACAGTCCTTGAGGTTTTCTTTGATGATAATATCTGTAACTGCATCGAACACAAATTTGACATTCTGTGTGTCTGTCGCACAGGTCATGTGACTGTAGATTTCTTTGACATCTCTTCTCATGTTGAGGTCAAGGAACTGGCTCTTGATATAATTCCCGGCATCCTCATAGGAGTTGTTCCCTGGTTTTAAAAAAATTAGTAAAGGAGAATAAATTAACCTGTAGGGCTCAATTTTTAGGTGGCTAATTTGCTTCTTGGAGTATTGTTTTAGACAAATACGGTCAGCGACTGTTGGAGTGAGGATTCTGTTGTGCATGCAGGCGACTGTCAGGAGTGAGGATTCTGTCGTGCGTGCAGGCGACTGTCAGGAGTGAGGATTCTGTCGTGCGTGCAGGCGACTGTCAGGAGTGAGGATTCTGTCGTGCGTGCAGGCGACTGTCAGGAGTGAGGATTCTGTCGTGCGTGCAGGCGACTGTCAGGAGTGAGGATTCTGTCGTGCGTGCAGGCGACTGTCAGGAGTGAGGATTCTGTCGTGCGTGCAGGCGACTGTCAGGAGTGAGGATTCTGTCGTGCGTGCAGGCGACTGTCAGGAGTGAGGATTCTGTCGTGCATGCAGGTGACTGTCAGGAGTGAGGGTTCTGTCGTGCGTGCAGGCGACTGTCAGGAGTGAGGATTCTGTCGTGCATGCAGGCGACTGTTAGGAGTGAGGATTCTGTCGTGCATGCAGGCGACTGTCAGGAGTGAGGATTCTGTCGTGCATGCAGGTGACTGTCAGGAGTGAAGACTGTCGTGCGTGCAGGTGACTGTCAGGAGTGAGGATTCTGTCGTGCGTGCAGGTGACTGTCAGGAGTGAAGACTGTCGTGCGTGCAGGTGACTGTCAGGAGTGAGGATTCTGTCGTGCGTGCAGGTGACTGTCAGGAGTGAGGATTCTGTCGTGCGTGCAGGTGACTGTCAGGAGTGAGGATTCTGTCGTGCATGCAGGTGACTGTCAGGAGTGAGGATTCTGTCGTGCGTGCAGGTGACTGTCAGGAGTGAAGACTGTCATGCATGCAGGTAACTGTCAGGAGTGAAGACTGTCGTGCATGAAGGTGTTTCTCACTTGAGTGAAACAGTAGAACAGAGGAAAGGTCCCTGTGTTTCCATTTTTGCTTCTTGGTAGGTATCCTTGGAACAGTCGGTGGCTCTGGTGTATACATCTGCTCTAGTCCAGAAACATCTGAACTTGAACCTTAAAACTATTCCTTTTGCCCTGGAATGAGGCGAGCCCATCACTCTTGTCTGCAGCAGTCAGCACCTACCATCATACTCTGGAAAACAAATACTGAGGTGGACTTTCTTAATTTTCTCCTCGAAGAGGTCCTTCTTGTTGAGGAAGAGGACAATGGAGGTGGCTGCAAAGAACTTGTGGTTACAGATGCTGTTGAACAGGTGCAAAGACTCATGCATGCGATTCTGGGGAGGAAACGTGGGAAATAGCAGATCAGCCTGTGGGGTGGATGTCTGTTTATTCCTGTTCTAACTGAACAGGCCAGTGTTCCAAATAAAAAGGGAAAGCAAGGGAACAGATCATCTGTTTTTAGTATGGTGGGGGACAACCAAACATTTAAATTTCCCTTCTGTCATTTTAATAGCTTGATTCGAGGGGGATTATTCACATCCAGAGTCTCAGTTCCCTTGTAGTTATGAATGCTAGAGAGGACATGGATCTGTGGTATCTGTGGTAGTAACTGGCGAGGAACACCCATGTGTGGAGATCTTTAGCTCCAGAGTCCAAATAGTATTCATAGTGCTGCCGTTAGGCTGAAACCAGGCCCAAATCAGCATTTTGTTACTTGCATCTCCAGGATGATTTTGCTAGCTTCTCTCAGCTGGAGCATGGCTGACGTGGATTCTCTGACCCCAGTGCCACAGGTAAGGGCTGGAGGATTTCCCAGTGCCATACCGCCGGCACCGGGGATATGTGTGCGGAGTCCAGAGTCAGCCAGTCCCCATGTCAGGTGAGCGGTTAGGGACCTGAAGTGCACCATCAGCTGAATGGAAGTCATTCTTGTCATCCAATCAGGGAAAACTGATTTGTAGTCTCCTCACTGGTCGCTCTCCTGCTGTTGATAACTTCCATACCTGGTACACTCAGACTGACGTGGAAATGACAGCAAAGCTGTATTTCTGTTGGGCACCTGGCCAACATGGAATAGACGTTTATGTGAAATTAGTGTTTCCACATCTTTGACTTCCTTTTCTCAAATCAAGAGAAGGGAGCTGGCATATAGACATCCTAAGTCCCTGCACTGCCCATTTTATCTGTCTGCTTCCTCTTAGCATTACCGCCTCTAGCTTTCTGGGGGCCGCACCCAATGCTTGGATTCCTAATCTCACACCAAACTCATGCTCAGGAAATTTGGAGCTTTGAAGTACAAACCTCGAACCTGCAGCAGAAAGGGGATTTTCTGGAGTTAATAAGGTCGAGGCAGAGATTGGTCTGCTAGGGGATGTCTAGGCTGTCAGTTCTAGCCAGTTGGGCAGTGGAATGACAAGATTTGGAGACGGGGTCACTCACCACTTCATCGTCTTCCACCAGCACCATGTCATAGGCGCTGAGAGCCGCGCAGAAAATGATGCAGGTGACTCCCTCAAAGCAGTGGATCCATTTCTTCCTCTCTGATCTCTGCCCTCCCACGTCAAACATCCTGGGAAAAAGCAGCTGTTAGCAGGGGTGTGGCCAACGTGTGAGTCACTCGCCTTTGGTATTCACCCTGAGAGGTGGCTGCCTGGGGCCAGTTAGTAGCAAAATCAGAAATAGGAGAGGCAGGAGGAGGACAGTAATCCCGAATTGGGCTTCAGCAGAGGCCAAGAAACAAGCTGTGAGACCCGAGATGCCTCCAGGGAACCGAATGCTGACCTGAAATTCAGATCTTTCACAGAAAACTTGGTCTCGATAATGCCTGTGGTTTTGACTCTGGATCGGAGCACATCTTGCTCACTGGGAAGGTAGTCAGGGTCTGTAATCCGGTCCAGCTGGTTCAGGTAGCTAGGGAAGACAGTGGTGTTGGTGATGTTCCAGTCTGCAGTCCAGACTAAAGGAGGCACAGGGTCTCCCCCTAAGTCACACGCTAATAGAAGCAGGGCTGGCATCCACAGCACTGTACCAGGATTGTACAAATGCTTGTGCGCTTAGGGGAAGGAAAGAGGCTGAGGATCGTACGAATGCCACACCCACCTGAGGCAGCTCTTCTGTCCTCCTGACTAAGCCTTTCTAGACCCTTGAATAAGACTTGTTTAAATGTGTGCAAAGTTCCATCAAGAGACCGGAAACAGATTGAGAGAGAGAGACTTGGAAGACACAACACAAGGCAATGTGTGGGCCTTCTCCCGAGTCAACCAGGAATGTGAACACATTTTAATATTTGGAGATACTAAGGAATTATTAAATGTTTTGGTATGATATGATTTCTTCTTTGCATTTTAAATCCATAGTGAAATTGTTAGGACAGTGATAGCTGCGGAGGGGCTGGAAAGTGAGCTCAGGGTGGCTGTGAATCAGCTAAACTGGACTCCTCACTGTGCGCCCCGCTTTCCTGAGAACATGAGGAAGTTCACGAAGGGTGGGCAGAGGGCAGCTGTGAACTGAAATGACCTAAGATGGAGCAGGAGGAAAACTGACATGTCTAATGCACACCGTAGTTTCACATCTAAAGTCTCACTAAATCTTGGAAGACTTTAAGATTCCTGTCCCCCTTTTCAGATAAAGGAAAACTTCAGAGGGATTCCTTGGGAGGACTGAGTTTCAGGGCAGCCTTGGCTGCAGTCAGCCCCTGTCTCAATGCAGAACAAGCAGAACAAGAAAGCGCTGTGGCCTGCTGTACAGCTCAGCTCTGTAGTCGCCCGGACCTGGAGCCAAGGGCAGCCGCTGCTGTTTATGCGCAGTCTTTTCCGTGCTAACTGACTTCTCTGGGCTGTAGTTTTTCTACCAGAAAGTGGGGCTAATGAGCTTTGAAGGCTAGTGTACAAGCAAGGACTCTGAGTTGTAGTGTATGTTGTACCCTAGCAGGGACAACCTTCGTAAGGGAGGATCCCAGAAACTCAATGGTAACATTTCAAGATGAGGTGACAAAGGGGTAAACATGGGTCTGTTTGGTCTTACAGCTCATGCCCACTTCTGATACTGTACTGTGGGGGGCTGATAGCTGTATCTCTTATCATTTTGGAACCAGCTTTGCAAAGTTGATAAGTCTCTTAGTGTCTGACCATCTTTCTTTGGTTTGACTCTTGAGATAGGGCCAAGGGCTGCTAAGCAGAGCCACTGTGTTGAATTTTGTGTCTTCAGCTTCGTAAGCTGCAGGGAGGCAGTGTAAAGAAATGCAAAACAGAGGGAACTGGCAGATGTCCCCACAGCCTTAAGTTTAGTTTGTGGGTCTGCTGCTTCCACTGCCTGGCGCTTAAAGCTGGGTGAGGTTTCTCCTGAACATCATCCCATCCCACCTCCCACCCGGAGCCTTACTAAGATGCCGAGTCATTGAGCTGGAACTCTGCAGCTCTGTCAAAGCAGGCTTGAATGCCAGGGTCCTTCCACAACTTCCTGATGACCTCCACCAGCTCAGGGGGCATGGTCCCCTCCTCAATGGAGTCTGCCAGGTTATTGAGCTGTCGACCCGCATCCTGTGTAATCGAGAAATGTGGCTGAGAATGAACTAGGAGGGAGTCAGTGACCGTCCAGGTTTCTGGGAACTTACTGGATGGAACGTAGATATTGCTACCAAAGCCTAAGGTGGAACAGTCTCAGTGAGAGTGCAGTGTAAGGAAATATGCTAATTTACTTTGAGCATGCTCTCCAGATGTAGCTAGTCTGGGGTGCCTAGAGGATAGTATCAGATGATCCTTCAAGTGCTAGACTTCAGATTAGGCTGAAAGTGGACGGCTAGAAGGTATAGGTCCTTCGCTGCAGGGACTGGAAATGTAAAAGCTACACTGGCCCTGAAGTACACAACCTAGTGTATTTCAGTGTATAAAAGGCTAGTGTATTAGCTTATAAAAGTCCCGTGGCTAGGACTAGAAGCTCAAGGAGAGAATTTAAATGATAAGGTTAAGAGGCAAAAATATGCTGGGAGTTGATTTCATAAACATTCATTATAGGGGCTGGAGAGATGGCTCAGTGGTTAAGAGCACTACCTGCTCTTCCAAAGGTCCTGAGTTCAATTCCCAGCAACCACATGGTGGCTCACAACCATCTGTAATGAGATCTGGTGCCCCCTTCTGGCCTTCAGGCATACACGCAAGCAGAATACGGTATACATAATAAATAAATAAATCTTTAAGAAAAACATCATTATAAAGGTAGAGCTTGTTTACCCTACTGGGATTAAAGTGATCTGGAGCTTAGCAGATGCAATTTGAGTTACACAGAGCTTTTTCTTACCCGACTTTCCTTGTGGTTTGCTGGTCTCTTGTCTATTTCTTCTCCTGCTTTCACCCTGAACCAGATAACATTAATCACGTACCGCACAGCTTGGTTCTGCATAGTCGATGCCTAGTGTGGCCATGGCTCTGACGATAGCCAGGATGGACTGCAACACGTTCCCATAGATGACAGATTTGAATTCTAGGCATTCTTCTGGAGAGTATCCATCCTGGTGAATGATCCTTCAAGGAACAGACACTAAACTTTTGGAGGGACCTGAGGAACCAGACCTAAGGGATTGGGAGTCTAGGGGATATATGGGTCATAGGAAACCACCTGTTTCTACTGCTGTCTCCTAGTGCAGGTTGGGGGAGGGGCACTGAAAATCAGGTCTTTGGCGCTAAGGACCCGTTCTACTAGACCAACACTGGCTCCATGGCGCCCCACCTCAGTCCTCCCGGGGTTGTGTCGTACTCACTTCATCTGTTTGACGATGGTGCTCTTTCCTGACTCCCCAGCACCTGGAAGGCAAATGTCCATGCTGTCAGTTTCCACCGGCTCTCCCCAGTGGTCCAGAGGACGGTGTGTGAACTTACTGAGAGACACCATGAGCTTTAGGCTCGTCCACCTGGATTTATAGCAGTTCGTCCTCATTAACGCTATTTACATCGAGACCTGGATTCCTTTTTTATGGCTATCGTATACACTGTAAGCTGGTTAGCACCCTTCCTGCTCTCTACCCACTAGAGGCCACTAGCAGCCCACTCTTAGTTGTGGCAACCAAGGATCTCTAGACATACCTTGTGGCCCCTGGGGCTCAAAAGTTCCCGGCTGGGAACCACTGACAGACTTGTAGATATTCCTTTAAGATAGTCACGCTGCCTGTTTAGACACAAGTAGTCTTGGTTGGGATTGGAAAGAGCTGGGGCTCTTTGTTGAGATGCTGTTTTTCCTACCGTGACGGTGTCTGTTATTAGCTGAAACATTCCAGTGTCCTCTTGTCCATCAGCCTCTCTACTGACCTGATCCCTCCGTCCCCTCCCACCTTGCCTGTGCTTGTTTCCTCTAAACTGCTTACCCTGAACCTAGACAATCTGCTTAGGCTTAAAAGATCTGTCCATCAGCCCTTGTTCCTGTGTAACTCCTGTGTTCCTCGGCAGAGCCTGGGTTCCTCAGCCCCCTGTCCCTGTGTAACTCCCACGTTCCTCGGCAGCCTGGGTCGGTCAGCCCTGTTGCTGTGTAACTCCCACGTTCCTCAGAGCCTGGGTCCATTAGCCCCTGTTCCTGTGTAACTCCCGCTTCCTCGGCAGAGGCTGGGTCCATCAGCCCTTGTTCCTGTGTAACTCCTGCGTTCCTCCGCAGAGCCTGGGTCCATCAGCCCTTGTTCCTGTGTAACTCCCGCGTTCCTCCACAGAGCCTGGGTCCATTAGCCCCTGTTCCTATGTAACTCCCGCGTTCCTCGGAGCCTGGGTCCAGCTCACAAATGGCCCCTTTAGTGTGCACTTGGTCTTTACTGCTTCAAGTCCCCAGGTTCTTCATGGAAACTGTCCCAGGCAGCCAGCGTTCTGCTACACACAGATCAACGGTCCCACTTCAGTAGTAACACTGGTGTTTTTATTTCTTGTGGTTTTTTTTTTTTTCGTGAACCAGGTGTCAGTTGCTTGCTTTCTGTTTGAAGCCATGATCGGTTCCCATGACTGACCCACAGAGGTGCTTTATCATCTCTGTACCAACCAGTGATCTGCTTACGATGCCTCCAGTTAATCAACCGTCCAGATGTCAGGGGTTTTTAGAGCAATTACTTAACAGAAAGCCAGAAGGGCATTTCTGTTAAAGACTCCATCTTCCCTGCGGCCCTCCCCTCCTTACCAGGTTCTCCAACATTTATTTTGAGAGCAAGGAGAAGAATCCAGACTCCTTGGCAAAAGCCAATAGGCTTCTCCTTGAGACTATTGGGATGGCGTGATGCTTTACGAACCCATTGCTGAGAGAGAGAGAGTCCTATCTTCTTACCGTATACCACAGTTCTCTGACTGCAGGATTGGGGTGTGCCTGCATGGCCAGGGTTCTTGATAGTTGTTGAACCCCAAAAGAGGTGTTGTTGCAGTTGGGTAGCCCAGGTTTGTACTTAAACTATTCATAGTTCAAGGAAAAGCAAGACAGTTCCAGTGACCGTGACATTCTGGGTCCCCATATTAACTTAGCTCTAAGCTCTGCTTGGTTTCTTAGCTTGAGGACTGGCCCAGGATGAGAACATGCCCAGCCCTCCCCGTCCCATCAACCCACCAGAAAGGCAAAGAGAGTGTTACTCTTCCCCTCCGCTAGCCCATCTCATGTGACTCACCAAGCAGCAGCAGCTTGACCGTCTTGGCTTCCTTCTCAGCATCCTCCTGCAGCTTCCTTTCCAGCTCCTTGGACCTCTTGGCAAGTTCTTTATCCTCGGCACTGATTCCACTCCCCATCTCTGCTGTCTCCTCAGAGAAGAACTGCTTTCTCTAGCTCCGAAAAATTTCCAGTACGGCTCCTGTCTGTGAGATCAAGATAAAGAAAACCTGGGTTGGGATAGAGTGACAGTCTTCTGCTCCCATAAGCGTTAGTGACAGTGTGGACTACTGGTTCTCGCACCCTTCCTACCCTGCTTTGAGACTCCCTCCTCCGACTGGAGAACTGCTTCTGAATCTAGGGATTGTCCCCTTTATGTCTAGCAGTATGCCAGGGTAAGCTAATTAAAAGCTTTGCCAGTCAGGCAAAGGGCAAAGGCTCTAATGTTCTTTAACGAGGGAAATGACCTGGGTTTTGACACAGCTGGGTAGAACACAGGTACTGGAGCCCTGGGAGGAAGCAGCCACCTCCTCCCTTCTAAAGAACTCACACAAGCCTGCAAGCCACCGTTTTAGGGGTTCGTTTGCATTGGAGAGCTGAAGAGCTGAAGGTTAAGGGTGATCCCCTAGCTGAGTTTACAAGGTCTTGGTTTTAGGGAATCGAAGGGATAGTCCTGGCAAAGACGTCTGCTCCAGGAGCTGTTATTGTTGCTTTGTGCCGGCTCATCTCTCAGAATGCCGTGTGTGTGTCTGTGTGTGTGTGTGTGTGTGTGTGTGTGTGTGTGTGTGAAAGAGAGAGAGAGAGAGAGAGAGAGAGAGAGAGAGAGAGAATTTTCTTTCTTTTATTGTTGTTTTTTGAGACAGGGTTTTCTTTGTATAACCTGGTTGTCCTGGAGCTGCCTCTGTGGACCAGGCTGGTCTTGAACTCACAGTGATCCACCTGCCTCTGCCTCCTGAGTCCTGGGATTAAAATCATGTGCCACCACCGACTGAGTCTTTGTTTCTCTGATTTACTATTGTGCATTTCTTCCATTCACAGATTAAATCTGATTCGCCTTTGAATTTGTGGTTTACTAGTGAGTCCTCATCAAATATTTGCTTAATGAAGACAAAGGAAAAGGAGTATGTGGTAGAGAAATTGCCTTGCTTCCCCTTACCCCACACCAGCTACACTTGGCTAAGTGAACTTCGCTGGTATTTTGTGTGGGTTGTATGCCAGTGTCACCTTACACAACAAACTTCTCCCCTGGGCAGTTGAACTCCGCCTCTGGAGAGGCTGGAATAGCTCTGCTCCCTCGCCCTCATCTTGGCTGTCCTGTGGGGGTGAGGGCGCAACCTCACAGTTGCCTCGCAGACACTGAATGTAGTACCTCGTTGGCCATAGTTCTCAAGGCCAGTAGTTTCATTTGAATGAGTCTTCCCAGTGCAACCCCCTCACCTGGACTGAGATACTTTAGAACAGGGATTCTCAACCTTCCTAATGCTGCGACCCTTTAGTATAGTTCCTCATGTTGTGATGCCCCCCAACCATAAAATTATTTTTGGCGCTACTTCATAACTGTCATTTTGCTGCTGTTATGAATTGTCATGTAAATATCTGATCTGTAAGATACTCGATATGCAATTCCTGTGAATATGCCATTCAGCCCCTCAGAGGGGTCGCAGTCCACGGGCTGAGAATCACTGTCACGCAAGGAGCAGGCACATCAGAGGCCCTAGAAGTTTGTTAGAAAGACGGTCTCAAATATCAGCTCAGAAAGCCCAATAAATAATCAGGATTTAACAGTACCTTGGGTGACCCACAGGGTGTTAAGGTTGGGAAGACCTGCCCTAAGGAACTGTTTCTCCCCAAACTTGCCTATACCTTTCCTTATGTGTTTCCTGAAATATGGTCGTGAGATCACCTGGCTTTTCAAAAATGTTAAAATAGTTAGAAATACTTGTAAAATATTTTATTGTATTTTAGAATCTATAAATTTCGGTTACTATTCATTTTGGAAGCTAAAATGAAGTTACTATAAGTGGTTTTTATCATCTGGCAAGTTTGAAAACTCCGCCCTACAAAAGTAAATTTGGGATGTATACATTGGCATTTACTAGAAAGATTTTTTTTTAAAAACTGTGTCTCATGTAGCCTAGCTTCAAAGCACTATGATTACAGTTAATGTGCCCCCACGCCGGGTTTATTTGGTGATGGAGATCAAACCCAGGCCCATGTGCATGCCAGTGTGTGTAACCCTTGGGTGACCCACAGGGTGTTAAGGTAAATTGTTTTGGATGTCCAGGCATGAGATTTAAATTTTTCCCCAGGTGATGTCCAGGAAGAGCCAAGGCAGAAAAGAACCTTTACGATAAACAGACTGGTTGCACCTTTAGAGCCAAGATTGTGTGACAGTGGCGTGAGAAAAGTGAGGAGAAGCAAGGTTCCCCCACGAGCCGGACACTCGGAACCGTGGCTTAGCATCTTCCTCTGCCCTCCTCCCAGGACCTGGCAGACCAGACTTTGGAGACTGATGAGAGAAATGACTGCTAAGGGCCTGCAGTGGCAATCCCGCTTTCCCAATCTAAAAATTGGCAAGTGCCTAGTGACTTAAGGGCAAACAAGAGTCCCTTTGAAACTGTGGCTGTTTTGGAATCCTGGCTAGGAGGTTCCAGTAATTATACCTCTGGCGCTGGCTGCCCTGCCCTGCCCTGCCCTGCCCTGCCCACAGTATTGGTAACTTAGACCGAGACCAGACCTGCACTGAAGGCCCAACAGCAGAAGATGGCGCTGGTGGTTTCTGTGCCTTTGCTGCAGGTGGGTTCTGCAGCTGCTTTCAGGGCACGCAGTTTGGTAAACAGAGAAGTCAATAGTCCTCCTTTCCCTAACCCCCACCCATCCCCGTGAGTGAGAAAAAACCGAACCATTGAGCAAATGGGGAAACTGGACAGCGGGCCTGTGCTTGAGAGAAACCCCCAGCTCGATGAACACATGTCGAAACACTTGCCCCCTTTCTCATCCCAGCTGCTGTTGCTCCAGACTCTGGTTGGTGCTTGCCTCTGCTTGGTCACAAGCGGTAGGCGGAAGCTCCCCATTCTCACGCTTGAGCTGAGACACTCTCAGACCGCCTGCCTTCCCAGAGTGCCTCTCTTAGAGTAGTGGTCCCCTCTGCATGAGGCCTGACAGAAGCCAGGGGTTTGGGTCACAGCCCTAAGGTGGCCATATCATTTTGAGTGAAAGCAGGCGCTGTTTCCCCGGGGAATTTGGGCATGCTTCCTAAGTGAATGAGATCTCAGGATCAGCCTCACATTTAGTGAGAAGCTGTGCCCCAGATGGAGTGTGGGACACCGACACAGGAAGAATTGCCTTTGGGAACTTGCAGTCCGTGTGAGGAGGCTGGGGAAAGCAGAGTAACAAAGGGCTGATGCTAATATTGGAGATTCAGAAAACCTTGCTTCCACCCCCTGGTAGGAGAGGCAATTATACATCTATTGTGAGTTTTACAAAAAGAGTGCACGCCCGCGTGCGTGTGTGTGTGTGTGTGTGTGTGTGTGTGTGTGTGTGAGCCAACAGCTCTTGCCCTTAACAAAGCATGCAGCAAGTCAGAGTAGAAGAATCCTGAGTTCTCGGCTAGCCTGAGCTATACAAGGACCACATTTTAAATAACGATAATATTGAAAGCAAGGGGTGATTGTGAAATGGACAGACTTTCCACAGGGAGCCAGGCCAGCAGAAATGGAAGATAAGAGTCTGGGGAGGGGAAAGGATGAAAGAGAAAAGGTATAAACATGAGCTTAGACTGCAAAGCTCTATGGACTGGACAGGAAAGGGTGGGAGAGCTGGGAGGTGAGGAAAGGGAAACAGAGCAGCTAGTGACGGGCCTGGAGTATCAGGTAGGGCCGACCTGCAGACAAGCACAGAGGCAAGTGCTTGGTGCTATTGTAGTTCTGGGTGACTGAGGTGAGGGGATAAGAGTTGATGCTGGGTCAAGCTTGATTCTAGAAAGGTCTGGGAATAGGATGGGGCATAGAAATTGCCCTGGGCAAGTATTCTTGGGAAGCTTCGGCTGTGTTCTCCCAAGTCTAGTATCTGCTAGAAGAGATCAGTTCTAGCCAGGCTGGCCTCACTAGAGAGGGAACCAGAGGTCAGAAAAGCAGGGAAGCTGTTCAGAAACGGGAGGGTGCTGATGTCAAGAGGGGTTCAGGAAGGTCTAGTTGAGAAGCCAAGGTGGAAATCGGTTAGGAGGAAGAGGAAGCGGTGTTTAGCAGTAGGTAAGTGCCAGAGACTGGAGCAGCATTAAGGCTTCAATACCACAAAGTCCAAGGCCACAAGGGGACCCATTCCTTCATTCCCCAAGCCTTGCTCTGCATGGACAATAAAACCCCACTGAAATTCTGCCCGTGTGAGTGGGTGGGACACTGACGGAAGCAGGGTGGGCTTCCTAACAACCACTACAGACCACGTGACCTCAAGTATGGGGGTGGGGGAAGGCTATCTATTGAAGGGTGTGCTGTTGCTGGTGGGACTTAAAGATGAAGGCGCTCATGAACTGGTTTGCCTGGGTTGGGTGGAGAACAATTGCCACCTATTGGCTGGGTAGGTAGATCTGGATTAGGGGATCTTCATAGGCCTGGCCCAGTGTAATGCTGTGACCCTTAAAATTATGTCAAAATCTGCATTTTACCAGACTATAAATGACCTTCTATATGTCACATGGTACTTGATTGATAATTTTGGGATTTATTTTATTCATTTTTGGAAACCAACCTTCTCACAATGTCTAAGGGCTATATTCAGAATAGCCCACTTTCTAAGTCTGGGTGAGACTGGGTGATTAGTTCTGCAGGATTTTTGTTGATTTCTATCCTCTTGATTATGCTGTAACTCTGTATACTTCTTTTCTGTGTGTATCATATAAATCACACGATTAGGACCTTTCTCTTTGCATCCATCCTTCCACAACTTGATGTTGTAAGCATTTTCACGTGACTAAAACGCTCTCCAAGAACAATATTAGTGGTTGTATTTCACTGAGTTCATGTACACATTCCCGTTTAGCCAGGAGGTGGTGGGGAGGCAGAGGCAGGTGGATCTCTGAGCTTGAGGCCAGCATGCAGAGTTCCAGAACGGCCAGGGGCACAAAGAAATCTTGCCTTCCAGAAACAAACAAACAAACAAACACCATTCCCCTTGGTCCTTTATATTTCTAAATTTTCTGTGGTAAACATTGCAATATTGAACAACTTTGTGGATATTTTTCAGATAACCCTTTATTTTTATTTTTGTTTTGTTTTGTTTGAGACAGGGTTTTTCTGTGTAACCCCAGTTGTACTGGAACTCACTCTGTAGACCAGGCTGGCCTTGAACTCAGATTCTTCTGCCCGTGTGTACCTCCAGAGTGCTGGGACTAAAGGTGTACCACAACTACCCAGGTTCAGATAATCCTTTTTTAAAAGAACACTTTTGGGATCCCCATCCTCTGAAGAAATCCCTAGAAGCTACTGTGAAATTTGTTGGGTCTGCCCATCTTCCTGAGTCCTGATTGAGAGAGGCGCAGTTTTTCTTTTCTCTTTTAAATGTGTCTTCCCTTCTTTTCTCCTCTTCCAGGCGACTGACTGCTGAGAGTCACAAGTTGCACACTCTGGGGCTTTTTCTTTAAACACTAATAAAATTATTTTTTGATCTGTAAAAAAAAAATGTTAGAAGTGGATTACTGGGTCAAAACAGTAGAACTTGAGACCCTTGATTATATTTTGCTAAATGGTTCTTAGGTTATATGAGTGTGTCTCAGTTATACACTCGTCTGTATTGGGAAGCTTTTAGTGGCTCCTGTTTTGATATTTAAACATAACAAAGTAGGAACAAGGTATCTCTTGTTCTGTTTTAGACTTGGATTCTCTGTGAGCTGGATTTCCCCCACTGCTCTTCTAAGGGGCCACTGCAGGGGGTTTCTTGTTTGTGTTTTTGTCTTCTTATAGTGCATTGCCTCCCACGTGTAGAGGGATGCTACCACTGAGCCCTCAACCCCTTCCCAGAGCAATAGTTTTCAAAGTTTAAGAAGATGGACAGGAGACACCCTGGAGGTAGGCTCGGATGTAGGTAGAGAATGGGGCTCAGGGCCCAGAGGTCAGGGTAGGGACAGGAAGGAAGAGTTGTGGGGGTGGTGAGACCTTTAGAACAGCTGGGTGTGTGTGTGTGGGGGGGGGGGGATGAAGGACTCCCCCAAGGGCAAGAATAGGGACTTTTAGTGAGAGGATTTTCCAGGTTTCCCTTAGGTAGGACTGACCCTTGGGCACAGGAATGCTGGTTTGAGGACTTGAGAGGCCCTATTCAAACAGTCCAATTTCACTTAACCCACAAGGAGAGCCAATGAGTTGGCAATAAGGATCCCAGGCATTGGGTAGTAACTTAACAGGCCAGACACAGGCCTAAGCACTTATAATTAACTCATTTATCTTCACCAGCATCATATAGAGCAGATACTCATTTACAGAAATAGCTCAGAGAAGTTCAGCGTTAAATCAGGAGTAGGTGGAGATGCCTGAATTTGAACCTAGATATTCTGGCTAGTCTAACCTCAATATAGAAACTAGTGTGGGATGGGGAGCTAGCCTCGAAGGGCACACCCTGTTTACCAATGTTCAATAGAAGGAAACAGATTCAGGTGGGAATGCCGAGAATGCAAGGGCTAGGCTTCTGTTTAAAATGGATTCTGTGACCCTAATAATAGCTACCTGACTTAGTGCCAGGCATTGTGCAAAGGGGCTTTACATTCAATCCTCAGTAACTCCTTTGAATGAGATGCTGTCATTACCTCATCTCATCTTACTGATGAGGAAGCTGACGCACAAAAATCGCCCAAGACCAAAAGGCCAAGCCAGGCCAAGCGGGGCCGGGTGGCTGCCCACGTGGCGTTAGGGAAACAGGGAGAATGGTGGGGGCGTGGCTAGACGGGCGGAGGCGTGGCCGAGCGGGGCGTGGCCGCAGACTTGGCGGGGCCTGGGGCAAGCGAGGTTGGCGCGCGTCCGGGAAGGTTTAGGCGGGGTCGCACCTGTTGCGTGACTCCCCCGCAGCTCGGCCACGGGGTTCGGATCGCTAATTGATGCCCAGAAAGTAGTGAAAGAACCGTAGGCGAATTCCGGGTCCGGTTTTCTGCGGAGCACGTGGCCGGCTTCCTCTTGAGTGCGGGCTGGGGGGTCGCGACTCCAGGGTCTCCTGAGGTCATTCTGGCGGCAGAAGTCGGCGGAGTCCGCCTTCGGCCAGCTGGCCATTTTGAAAAACTGCCTTCCCGCCTCTCAGTGCGGGTGCAGGGGCCAGTGGCGCGACCTCGCCCCGGTGGGGCCCTCTCCCTTCACCCCAGCCGGGCTTTCCCGCTGGGCAGACTTTGCTAGGCAGCCTCCCTGGTACCACTCGGGACTCGGGCAGTATGGCCTCAGGTAAGCGTGGGGCGCGTGTTTTGGTGATACAGAGATCCCGGGACAGAGGTGCCTTGGTCCGGGTGACAAGAGCGAGCGTGAGGGTCTTGGCACAGCCTGCAAGACCTAGGGGATGTGAGCAGATCCTAGAAGGGTCTGGGAAGCAGAGCTTGAGTGTGCAGGCAGAGTCTGGGGTCTTTCCCACAGACCGCAGACAGGACCGTGCCTCCTGCTCTTCCTGTCTTCCTAGGAGGCAGCGTCTGCCAGTCAGTGGAATTTTCCCAAGACAGGCCCCTCCCTCCCGGGCTCGAATTCTTCGTTCAGCCTCCTTCTCCCAGAGCTGAGCTGTCCCTAGAGCAGGGGTCAGATGGAGTACAGTGTGGGCTCTACCTCAGAGGCTCTGGGTTTTCATGAATACGCTTGCCTTGTCCCTGGAGGAAATGGGTTTTGAGTTTGGAGAAGCTCAGGCTGTATTTTTGCTTATTATTTTTCGCTCTGGTTGGCCGGACCAGCCTAGCCTGGACTTTGGCTTCTTTGCCTTGAAGCTTTGGCAAGGGATGAGGGCTCGCGAGGTGGGGTGAGGGGTGGTGCAGAGCTGAGAGCTGGCGCTGCTCCATCTGTTTTCTTTGCACCCCCCACCCCCACCCCAGTCCGCGTTACCATCAGTCACGTCACTCTAGGGACTGGAGTGGGAAGGGAGGGATAAGGGGCAGGATGGAGGCCCCACTCCCCGAGGTTGCCTAGACAACATCAGAAATCGTGGCCAGGGCCTCTTCCGCTGGCGGGGCGCTGCTTCCTGCATCAGTCACTCCCGCTGGGGGCGGGGCGGAGGAAGGGGTTGGATGTAAGAGAGCTTGGCCTCAGCCGGTGAGGTTCCTTCGCTGTCGCCTTGGCCCCAGCCATGGCATCCTATCCTGGCCCAAGCAAGTCCAAGTCCAAATATCCCTTTAAGAAGCGGGCCAGCCTGCAAGCTTCGGCTGCTGCTCCAGGTAAGTGTTCTTGGCTTCAGGCATGGGCTCGTCCAGGTCACCTGGTGCCTCAGAGAGGGGCCCCCTTCTGCAGCACCCTCTCTGCAATGATGCCTCTCTAACCTCGGTTCCAGGGCTGACTAGCTGGTTTCCATGGCGGAGAGAGGGGGCCGGGAGGGGGTGCCTGAGGTTTCCATGTCAGGGATGCTGCCCTCCGTAACAAGGAGTGGGTGTGGATGTGGGTGCAGGAGAGTCGTCTGTGCACACGTGTCTGCTTGTGCAGATGCTAAGACGGCGTGTGAAGTGTATGTGAATGGAGTGGGGAGGGTGTGGGACTGCCTGCTTTGCGGACTGGCTACCGTGTTTGGTGTCTGTGCCTAGGTAAGGCGGGCTCACGTTGTTAACGCTTTCCAAGACCCTAGATCCAAAACTCCCTCGTTGGTGAGAGTGGCGGACTTTGACATCTGGGGTCATGCATTGCTGGCACATACGGAGCTAGGGCTCAATTGCTACTCTCCTTGCTGTGTGCCTGTTCCTGGTCTGTGTTGTGAGTCTCTTCCGGAGAGCGGGAGTCCTTGGGATGCCTAGTGGGCTGTGTACCTTGCACCGTTGGGTTTGGCTCCTATTTTGTGGGTGTCTCTGCACCATTGGCGGCTGATTGTGTGCTGCTGATTGTCTGTCCTGGTGAGAACTCAGCTACTAGAGTTTGTGCTTCCAGGGGTGAGGGTGTCCCCCACGCTCAAGTGTTCTGGCTAAAGAAAGACCTTTTGGTGATTGTTGTTAACCCCTCGTAGCTGTATTTACACCATGGCCACCCTCCTCTAGCTTGTTCTTAGGCTGCGGAAGATGCCCGACTAGGGCTTTGTACTGTGCTAGGCTGTGTGCTCAGATCTGTGTCTTCCAAGTGTGTGCTCTGGGGCTGCGCTGGTTACTCTGTGGCTGAACCAGAGACCCTTGGGTGGTTAGACCCTGAGAGCATCTTGTCCCAGGGGTCAAGACCTAGTGAGGCAGTCTTGATAATGGGGGGGGGGGGGTGGGAGGACTCCTAGTCAAGAGGAGAGACTAGGCACCAGAATCCTGGAGCTGATGGTGTGGTCCCCTCTTGGCTTTGGGCTGTATATGTCATGTTGTGATGCCAACTTATGGCCCCGGGCCAGGGAGACAGGACCTGGCCTGAGGGAGTGTGGAGGTTGTTGCCAGTGTGTCCCCTCTGGTGAGTCTAGTAGTGTTTTGTAGTCATGTGACAGATTGGGAAGATGACTCTGACTGCTGGAACCCTGCCGGCTCATCCAGCTCTGCTGTGTAGGCCCAGGGTTACCTGACAATAAAGGGTTTAAAATGAGGGCTTTTGACTTCATTTCTGCAGCTCTGAGGTCTGCCTTCAGGGACGCAGAAGTGGCTGGTGGCTGGATGTGTGATGCACACCTGTCATTAGCTACTTGGGAAGCTGAGGCAGGAGGATCATGAGTTCCAGGTATGCCTGGACCCCTTAGTAAGATCCTGCCTTAGAGAAAAAGAGAAAGGGGTGAGGGTTGAGCACACACAAGGCCTCAGTGTGGTCCCAGTAATGAAAAAGACAGCAAACAAAACCCCCAAATGTATTTAAGAGGATGGATAGGACCCGGATCTGGGTTCTTTTTATTTGTTTGGTTTTTGAGACAGGGTTTCTGTGTATAGCCTTGACTGTCCTGGAATTCACTCTGTAGACCAGACTAGCCTCAAATGCAGAGATCCTCCTTGTCTCTGGCTCCTGTGTGCTGGGTTTAAAGATGTGTACCACCACTGCCTGGTCTAGGATCTGGGTTCTTGATAATCAAAGACTTTGAAACCTGGGTTGGGTAGGTAGTTGTTGATCGTTAGCTATTCTGTGCTCTTGCAAGGGAGAAATGGTATCACCTCATCACCCCTACAAAGCTCCTTTCTGTTCTTGCTCTTTCTAATTAGCAGCCTTGTCCCTGTACTGGGCTCAGAGGCCCTCTCACCCTCCCGGCTGAAGGAGCTCCATGTGGGAAGTGTTTGGAGCATCCCAGGAATTTCTGATTGCAGTCTCCTGGACTTAGGGCCCTAAGCTTTACAGAACACTTGTAGGACATTCTCCTGTGAGTCCTAGGGCTGGGGCCAGGTAGGACAAGGCCACTTCTGACCCACTTATAGCCTGTGTTCAGAGGTTAAGACAAGCAAACAAACAAAAGTAGAGTTCTGTGTGTCTCCCAAATGCTGCTCCCATATTCCAAGGTAGTCTTCTTGAATAGGTTGTTCCTACCCTGACAGTGGGCTTGGGACTGGTGTGGAGGCCAAGAAGCCTCTGTAACTAGCTCCTATCCAGATTCAACCGGTGGTCCAACTACCAGCCAGCTTTTGCATGTAGCAAAGACCTTGTCTCTCCCGAAGAGCTCATAGTCAGGGCCCAAAAGACTGGTGGACAGAGGTAACTGCCCAGAGGCTCAGGGCCCAGGGGAGGATGGCTGGTCTCCGTTCTTGTCTCTTTTCGTACCGTTTGGCCAGCCAGACTGTGTCTACTTTCTGTCCCTGAGGGCTGTGGTTTTAAGGAGACTTGGCCCCTCCTTTTCAGACTGCCTTGCTTGGCCATATCAGCCTGTCTTGTTTCTCCCTGTTGAGATCCCTGCATCGAGGTGGACCTCGCTGGCACTGAAGAGGTTAAGGTTCTGTTAGAGTTCTCCTCTGGGTTTCTGAACTCCCTTGAACTCTCCCAGCCCCCTACTTGGGGCCATCCCAGGGTCTCCCCTGCTTATAGCCGCACTTGGTACAGCCCATGCCAGCCCCTGAGCTGTCCTGGGGGACTGACTGCAGCTTCACAAGGCAAACAGGCAGGCAAGGGGCACGGGGCTGCTACCAGAACACTCTTGAACTCCGCAGGTAGGGTGCCAGTAGGGACCACGGCAAGTCAGTAGCTGGGTCCTGATCTAGGTTAAGCTCCTTTCTCTTTCTTTGTCCAGCTTTGGGACTGTACCTGGAATACTAGGAAGTGGGTGCAAAGACCATAAGGCATACTGCCTAGACAGAGCCTCCGAGTCCTTTTCTAAGACAGAGTGGAGGTGGGGAAGAGGGTTCTGGAAGGATGGCTGCATCTTCTCCAGCTGGCTGGGAGAACCGAGAGTCTGTGAACAGCTTCCTGCAGGAGGAGGCTAAGACTGTTGAAGGACCTATCTGGGTCCTTCCTGGTGGGCTGGGGTCTCAGGCCGTCCAGGAGACTAGCTGCTTCAGACCGTTAGTGTTAGCTCCGTGGTGGGGCCCATGAAGAGTTGTTCTGCCCTGGTTGGAGTAGAAAGACCCCTGGCTTCCAACTTTTCCTTTCCCAGGGCCTTCCGTGGGGCCTCCAGCCCAGATGCTAGTGTCTCCAAGTGGCATAGACTGTGGTCGCTCCCTTCAGGACAGCTAGCAGTGGGTGGGGCAGCCATGGCAGCTCTGGGGTCCTCAAGAGAGGGCGCCTTAGCAACCAGGTCCTCTTCTTGGATAGTTGCTTCTCAGAGTGTCTGCTGTACTTGCCTGTGCCTTGCAGGTCTAGGAGAGGAGACGGCCGCCCTGTTCTTGTTTGTGAAGGACCCTTTAGGCCAGAGGCGGATCTGATCCTGGGTTTGTGCGCTAGAAGCTGACGATCCTTAGTGTGGCCATTGGTCCTAAATGAGTGCTGTGTGTGTGTGTGTGTGTGTGTGTGTGTGTGTGTGTGTGCGCCCCTTTCTGGGAAGTAGTCCCATGCAGATAGATCCTCCTGGTCTAAGGGAGGGGGCCACCCCCACCTCAAGTTCTTATTGCAGAGTTGATTCATTTGCTCTATAGGCAGGCGCAGGACCTCATCCCTGAGGCTGGGGTGGTGACGGGCCTCTGTGTAGATGTGGATGGGTTCCTTTGGGAGCCCCACATGGCTGTTCTTCTGTCTCAGTGGATATATTGCCCAGTGTCTAGGCCCTGGCTTTTAATAGGTTCTGGCCCCAGGGTGGGAACGGGCTCTTGGCTTCCTAGATAGGTCCTACCCCTCCTCCCCTTGACCCTGGCATCACTGTCTCTACAGAAGCTCGGGGTAGTCTGGGGTCCTCTCCGCTGCAGTCTGCCCGATCCCTGCCGGGCACTGCCCCCGGCCTCAAGCACTTCCCACTCGACCTTCGCACGTCTATGGATGGCAAATGCAAGGAGATCGCTGAGGTATCACCGGGCACCCCACCCCTTCTCACCTCATTCTTGGCTGTCCCTGACCCTAAGCCTTGCCCAGGAACCTTGCCTCCTGCCCACACCCCTTGCCCAGACTCTGTGGGGGGGTGGGGGGCAGAGGGCTTGAAAGCATGGCCTCCTGACCTTTCCTTGTTCCCTCCTTGGTACCAGGAGCTGTTCAGCCGCTCACTGGCTGAGAGTGAGCTCCGCAGCGCCCCTTATGAATTCCCAGAGGCCAGCCCCATTGAGCAGCTGGAGGAGCGGAGGCAGCGGCTGGAGCGGCAGATCAGCCAGGATGTCAAGTGAGCCTGCTCCTGCCTCTCCCCTGTCCCGTTGAGGTCCACTGGGGAGGCAGCACAGAGCACATTCTCTGGAGCCAGGCCATGCTCATTCCATCTTCTGGGAGGTTTAGAGTCTTACTTCTGGAACTGCTTTCTCGTCTCTGAAGTGGGCTGCGAGCAGCCCAGGGTCCACAGCCCTGCCCGTGAAGACCACCTGTGGCAGTGTGTGCACAGCAGCTGGCACAGGCTGGGACCCGGCTGCTGCAGCCACTGGTCTTGCTTTACCAGACCCTTTTCCTCTCACCTCTAGGCTGGAGCCAGATATCCTGCTTCGGGCCAAGCAAGATTTCCTGAAGACAGACAGTGACTCGGACTTACAGTGAGGAAGGAAGGGGGCATGCGCGGGGCCTGTGGAGCTGGGGTCTGTACTGTGGCTGTCTCAACCCCTTCTGTCTTCCTTTCTCATAGGCTCTACAAGGAGCAAGGAGAGGGACAGGGTGACAGGGGTCCTTGGGAGCGCGATGCAGTACTGGAACGGGAATTTCAGCGGGTCATCATCTCTGGGGAGGAGAAGTGCGGGGTGAGTGTGAAGTGAAGCCTTGGGTTCTAGAGAGTTCTGGCTTGGGGAACTGGCGGGAGCTAGAGAGTGCATCTTTCTTCTGGTGCCTGGAGTGTCAGAGGTGCTGGGACTGGAGAGGGCTGGGTAGTCCTGGGCTTGAGGCCTTTGAAACTGGGGGTCAGCAGTGTGCAGTCTGGGGATGGCCAAAGGGTGAGTATTATAAGCCTGAGTGTGGACAGTGACCGGAGAAAGTGACTGCCTGTCCTTGTCTTCAGGTGCCATTCACAGACCTGTTAGATGCAGCCAAAAGTGTGGTGCGGGCACTCTTCATCCGGGAGAAGTACATGGCCCTGGCCCTGCAAAGCTTCTGCCCCACCACCCGCCGCTACCTGCAGCAGCTGGCTGAGAAGCCCCTGGAGACGCGAACCTATGAGCAGAGCCCTGATACCCCTGTGTCTGCTGGTGGGAGCTCCCGTCCCTCCCCAGACCCCAACTGCCCTGGGTGCCTAGGCTTGGAGCCTGGGCGCTTCTGCCCTGCCTGCATTTCCCCGCACCCAGGCTTTCTGGCTTCTTGCTGTCAGGCAGGGTGGAGGTTGGGGCCCATAGCTGCTCTTTTGTAGCCTTTGACATCCCTTGCTATGGACCCCACAGACTGGGCAGCTGCAGGTCTGAAGCTCCCTGGCCCTGACTCTTCCCCCGCTCTCCCCTTTGCAGATGCCCCGGTGCACCCCCCGGCCCTGGAGCAGCACCCGTATGAGCACTGTGAGCCTAGCACCATGCCTGGGGACCTGGGCTTGGGCCTGCGCATGGTGCGTGGTGTGGTGCATGTCTACACCCGCAGGGATCCTGATGAGCAGTAAGAGGGGTGTGGTGTATGCTGGGGTGTACCATAGGGAATTGGCTTGGGAGAGGGGCCAGGTGGCTTGCCTTGCTCTCCTCACCTGAGCTTCCCACATGCTAGCTGTCCAGAGGTAGAACTTCCGTACCCTGACCTACAGGAGTTTGTTGCTGACGTCAATGTGCTGATGGCCCTGATTATCAATGGCCCCATGTAAGTTTCCACCTGTCCCACCTCAGAGCCCAGATCTTCCAGCCTCGCCCTGCCCTGCCCCAGACAACCGTCACTTGTCTCCTGCCACTCCCGAGTCATGTATTCCTAGTCTGCTGCCCTTACTCTGTACGCTCCTGCCTCCTGCCTTCGCCTTCCCAGGAACCTCCATCAGGAGCTGAGTCTTTCTCTTCCTTCTTGCCCAGAAAGTCATTCTGCTACCGCCGGCTGCAGTACCTGAGCTCCAAATTCCAGATGCATGTTCTGCTCAATGAGATGAAGGAACTGGCTGCTCAGAAGAAAGTGCCTCACCGGGACTTCTACAATATCCGGAAGGTGGGCCCTCAGCTTATGGTCTTTGTGTCCTGATGCATCTCTCTCCTCCCAAGACTGGGGTTCTCCCCTCGCCCCCCAACAGTCAATATGGAGAGCCCTCTTGTACCCCGTTTTGGCCATGGACATTTCTTCTAAAAAATTACTACGTTCCAATTATGTAATTGTGTGTGTGTATGGGTGTGGGCATGTGGAGGCTGAGGAAAACCTCCCAGAAGTCCTTTCTCCTCTTCTGCCCTCTGGGTCCTGGGGAGTGGCTTGTCAGGTTCGGTGGCAGGTGCCTTCACCTGCTGAGCCCTCTCTCCCCAACTTTGCATTTGTTTGTGTGGTATGTGTGCATATGTTTATGCATGCTTGCAAGTACATGGTCACAGTGTGTGTGTGTATGTGTCTGCGTGCATGCATGCATGTGCACATGCCTGTGCGCACTTACGCACATGGCGGGGAAGCCAAAGTTAACATGGACAGAGTTTCTCGCTTGAGCCCAGAGTTTGTTGCTCCGACTAGTCTAGGTTTATTTTGTGTCTCCCTTGCCTCTGCCATCCTCACGTTAAGATTATAGGTAGACTGCTGCATACCCCTGGCATTTATGTGGGTTCAGGGGATCACTACTGTAGTCCTCATGTGCTGAAGTAGCAAAGCCCTAGCCCTTGGTGGACCCCGCGGTCCCTCTCTGCTGCAGGTGGACACGCACATCCATGCCTCATCCTGCATGAACCAGAAGCATCTGCTGCGCTTCATCAAGCGGGCGATGAAGCGGCATCTGGAGGAGATCGTGCATGTTGAGCAGGGCCGTGAGCAGACCCTGCGGGAGGTCTTCGAGAGCATGAACCTCACGGCCTATGACCTCAGCGTGGACACACTGGATGTTCATGCGGTATGTCCCAGGGGCTGGGGTGTTGGGTCGGTACTAGGGCCAGGGATTAGGGGTGTGACCTCGGCCTTCCCATCTCCTCCAGGACAGGAATACCTTCCACCGATTTGATAAATTCAATGCCAAATACAACCCTATCGGGGAGTCTGTCCTCCGCGAGATCTTCATCAAAACCGACAACAAGATTTCTGGGAAGTACTTTGCTCATATCATCAAGGTATGGAGCAGCTGCTCTACTGAGCTAGAGCCCACGTGTAGGAGGGCTCCAGTGCCAGGAGCAGGGAGGCAGGAGGCCTGAGGAACACCTGTGCTGGGTCCCCGGGCAGGGAGGAACCTGCTGTGTTGCTTCTGCTGTCTAGGAAGTGATGTCAGACCTGGAGGAGAGCAAATACCAGAACGCAGAGCTCCGGCTGTCCATCTACGGGCGCTCGAGGGACGAGTGGGACAAGCTGGCACGCTGGGCAGTGGTGCACAAAGTGCACTCTCCCAATGTGCGCTGGCTGGTGCAGGTGCCCCGCCTCTTGTGAGTGTCCCTTAGAGTGGGAGGAAGCCCCAGGGCTGTTCAGGTACAAAGGGCTAGGGCCTGCCTTCCATTCTGCTGGGATGGCTAAGCCTTCAGGAGCCAGGCTAGGCATTCTGAGTGCCAGGAAGGGCCTCCCAGGCCAACCCACGGTCTGTCCAGCCTGGTCTCTCCGGATGTCCCACCTTCCCACTGTGGTTCAGGCTGGTGCTCCTCATGACATCTCTGCCCCTTGCTGTCCTGCTGCTGGCCCTGCATCTGCTTGTGTCCTGTCTTCCCTGTAGTGACGTGTACCGCACCAAGGGCCAGCTGGCCAACTTCCAAGAGATGCTGGAGAACATCTTTCTGCCACTGTTTGAGGCTACCGTGCACCCTGCCAGCCACCCAGAGCTGCACCTGTTTCTGGAGCACGTGAGCAGTGGCCAGGGCGGGGCGGGGGCAGGCTAGCTGGGTGAGGGCCCAGCTGTGGCCCTCGGACTGACCACCAGCTGTCTGCCAGGTGGATGGCTTTGACAGTGTGGATGATGAGTCCAAGCCGGAGAACCACGTCTTCAACCTGGAGAGTCCCCTCCCGGAAGCCTGGGTGGAGGAGGACAACCCACCCTACGCCTACTACCTGTATTACACCTTTGCTAACATGGCCGTGTTGAACCATCTGCGCAGGTGCTTATCCCAGGGGTGCTGACCCTCCGCTTGCCTTGCTTCTGAGCGCCCTGAGCGGAGGCCGCTAGTGTCCTGACTCACATTGCCCTGGGGGGCTCCTCCTGCCTGGGCTCTTTCTGTGCCCATAGGCTTCATTTGTCTTCCCCTCTAGTGGAGAATCTGCCCCTGTCCTCCATCCTAGGCCCCCACAGCCACTAGCTAGAGGGCACGTGTGTGCCGGTGGTGTGGGATCCAGGCTCTGGAACTGACTGTGTCTTCATACTCCTCAGGCAGAGGGGTTTCCACACGTTTGTGCTGAGGCCGCACTGCGGGGAGGCTGGGCCCATCCACCACCTGGTGTCAGCTTTCATGCTGGCCGAGAACATCTCCCACGGGCTGCTCCTGCGCAAGGTCAGGGTCTACACCCCCAGCCTCCACATGCAGTTCTTTGCCCTCCTGCTCCTCCTCCTCACCCAGCCATGAGATCACATTCCTTCCTCCCTATATATTTAGCTCTTCCCACCCATCCCCTAGCTGAGAGCCCAGCTTGGATTTACCATTCTTATGTGAGACCCAACCTGGAGCCCCCTTCCCCTGCTCCCCAGAACCAGTACTCCCAGCACTGAGGCCTCCCGACAACTCCTCCTTTCCTCCTACCTCCCCAGGCTCCTGTCCTGCAGTACCTATATTACCTGGCTCAGATCGGCATCGCCATGTCCCCGCTCAGCAACAACAGCCTGTTCCTCAGCTACCACCGGAACCCTCTACCCGAATACTTGTCCCGCGGCCTCATGGTTTCGCTGTCCACGGATGATCCCCTGCAGTTCCACTTCACCAAGGTCAGACCCACGGCAGCAGGTGGCTTTGGGCGGGCGGGTGTCTCAGGGATCCCTGGGTTTCTCTGGGTCTGTGCTGCCCCTTGCTGGTGGAGCATTGCAACTGTTAGCTAAGCCCTTAAAGGAGGGAGAGGCTGCAGGAACCGGATGCCTCTTTCAAGGAACCTGGCCTGTGCAGGAACCCCTGATGGAGGAGTACAGCATTGCCACTCAGGTGTGGAAGCTCAGCTCCTGCGACATGTGTGAACTGGCTCGGAACAGTGTGCTCATGAGTGGCTTCTCCCACAAGGTATGATACGCAACCTTCCCCGGGGCTGGGTGTCACCTCTTTGTCATCCTTTGTTTTGGGGTCCCAGTCGTGTCCCTATGATGATTGGATCTCCCTGCAGCTTCTGCTCATCACCCACACCACACCCTCTGCAGGTAAAAAGCCACTGGCTGGGACCCAACTATACCAAGGAGGGCCCCGAGGGCAATGACATCCGCCGCACCAACGTGCCAGACATCCGAGTAGGCTACCGCCATGAGACCCTGTGCCAGGAGCTGGCGCTTATCACACAGGCCATCCAGAGTGAGACGCTGGAGACCATCCCAGAGGAAGTGGGCCTTGTCATGAGCCCGGGGCCTTAGTGAACCTGGTCCGTGCAGTGCTCGCCCATCTCAGCGACTTGATCGTGTCTGTGATTGGCCCCCTTCCACCTGGTGTGGTCTTTGCATGTCTCTGTTCTCTGTTTCCATCCTGCATGTCTTTGACCAGGTCTTGCCTCTGGGCCACCTCAATGAAAGCAAGTCCAGGAATCTGTTTCACTGCCGTCTTGGCTCAGGTGGTACCTGATGACTGAGATTTAGGGCTGGCCCTGCTAATGACCCGTCCCAGGATTGTCAGAGGTCTGGCTGTCCTATGGTGTCTTCAGTGTCCACAGGGGCTTGGGATAGTTGTGTGTTGTTAGCCCCTTTAGCCTCCGGAGCCCTACCTCGGCAAATCCAGGCTTTGACTAGAGTTCAAGTTGTGGTCCCTTCTTGTTTATGTGGCCATGGGGCAGTCAGGAGGGGCTTATGGTCCCTCTGTTGTGGCACTGGCTGCTCGGTGTCTGTGCTAGGCAGAGTAGGCTTTGGCTTGCTCATGGCCCTGGAGGCCTGGACCACTGCCCCTGCCAAGTCACTGCCTCCTCTGTTCCTCCCCACTCCACATGTCCCTCTGTTACCAGCTCCCTTGTGCCCCTGTGGGAACGGGCAGCTGCCCTCATCTGTGTGTACAGTTGGAGGGTGCTGGGCCTGCCATTAGCCCTGGGGGTGGTACCACCTTCGGGGGTTCCCAGGTCTTTGGCCAGGCCCAGATCCCAGTTAGCCTTCTGCGTTATGTTCTAGACCAAGGCCTTTGCTATGAAGAACAGTGTTTCATATGACCCATTTTCCTAGTGCATGAGAAATAAAGATTATTTAAGTAATGAGGCATGCGAAGGTCTCTGTTGGGAGGGAAAGGGTGGTAAGTGGCAAGGTACTCTGGATGGAGTACAGCCTGGGCTGCTGTCTAACAAAGGCTGGTGGCGGTCCTGCCGACGCCTGTGAGTGCTTGGGTCGTGTGTGGGTGTGTTGTCACAGCTATGACGTGCAGTACATTCTGAGGCGCACAACATGGATGAAGTGGATTAGTGTTTTTGCACAGAGCCCAGGGTATCAGTAGGAGGAAGATGCCCACTGCGCTATTACCCGGTTTGTCCCTTCTGAAAGGGACAGGTGGCTCCAGGTCCATGGTGTATCCTTGTCACACCAGCTTGGAAGGACAGCACGCTTCCACATCGTGCCTCCTGTGCAGCCTCTTAGGGACTGCATGGCAGGTGGGAACATATGCCCCTACATGTCTGCCTGAGGCCTGTGGCAGGTGTGGTGAGACTGTCAGATTGTATTGCAAGGAGCTGGAGCTGCTGGTGTTTGAACCCCTCTCTAGCAGTTCACTTTCCACCCCAAGTTTGTGGTACGGTTTGCAGGGCATCTCTTTGCCTCTAAGGTACTAAAGTCCATTGGCGTGTAAAGAAGGGAAGTACACCTTTGATCCTAGCACTCGGGAGGCAGAGGTAGGCGGATCTCTCTGAGTTTGAGGCCAACATGGTCTATAGAGATAGTAGAGATAGTTCCAGGACAGGCTCCAAAGCTACAGAGAAACCCTGTTTTGAAACACAAATAAATAAATAAATTAAATAAATGGGAAGTAGAACCGGCCCTGAACAGCGCAGGGTATTTCCTGCATAGGCAACAGACGCTTGCACAGCTGCTGGAGAGGTACTAAGGGCTTCCTGCTTCAGAATTGCAAACCGTTATGATGAAGAGCCTGGCTGGGAGCCCATGAAGGCTGGCAGCAGCCCCCACTCCCTAACCCCTGACTCTGAGCAGGTAGGAGGGCTCGTCTGCATCTGGCCTCAGACTTGCAGCAGTGCCCCAGAGACCCAATGCAGCTCTGTTTACCTTCCTGACTCTCACTGGCTCCTAGCCAATTCATTTTAGTCATTTACATATCTGTATTGAATGCTGGAGTTTGGGCATGAGCGGAAGGCTGACCCAACCAACCAACAAAACCACGCCAAAAAAACTAATTTCTGCTTATTGACATGGGCTGTGGAGGTAGAAAGGGATAGCAACAGACTGGAGATAAGTTCTACACACCTTGCTGGGCCTTGTCTGCACCCCCCCAAAACAATGCTTTCCAAGAATGAGGGGAGCTAACTTTGTGAAATCTGGCAAACAGGCTTAGTAGGTGTAGACCGTGCCTTGAAGGCCAGCCCTGCCCGCCCCACACCGGCACTGAGGACTCCATATTCTTTTGCTGAATTTGTAATTAAGGCAAATCCTTCCTTTCATATTCTCGCCCGGTTTTTCTCGGTGCTGAGGCCCAGCCCTCAGCCACCTTTCCAGTTTCGTAACAGCTGGACTTTGGTTTTCAGTTTCGCAGAAAATTCTTTTTCAAACATTTATCAACAGTGAACCACCGGGCGCTGGTGGCGCACGCCTTTTTTTGTTGTTGTTGTTTTTTTGGTTTTTTGGTTTTTCGAGACAGGGTTTCTCTGTGGTTTTGGAGCCTGTCCTGGAACTAGCTCTTGTAGACCAGGCTGGTCTCGAACTCACAGAGATCCGCCTGCCTCTGCCTCCCGAGTGCTGGGCGCTGGTGGCGCACACCTTTAATCCCAGCTCTCGGGAGGCAGAGGCAGGCAGATCTCTGTGAGTTCGAGGCCAGCCTGGTCTACAAGAGCGAGTTCCAGGACAGGCTCCAAAGCTACACAGAGAAACCGTGTCTTGAAAAACAAAACAAGTTCGAGGCCAGCCTGGTCTACAAGAGCTAGTTCCAGGACAGGCACCAAAAAAGCTACAGAGAAGCCCTGTCTCAAAAATAAAAAAAAAGAAAGAAAGAAAGAAAGAAAGAAAAAGGAAAACAAAACAACAACAAGTGAATCTTTTTCCTTTTTGGAATTTGGTCTTGTGGTTCCAGGGACAGAATGCCAGACCTTTCATACTCTAGGTTAGTGAGCTGCACGCGCAGCCCAGGAACAACTAACATTTCAAAGATAAGGAAGGATTTGCTAACTAAAAAGGAAAGGAACTTTTCTGCACTACAGAATGGGGCACATGTATTTCCCGGTGATGCTCTCAAGAGTGTAAGTGGTGCTGAAGAGACACATCCCATCCTTACCAGCACGTGCTCCAGAGTCGTCACCTGGCTCCTAACAGGAAAAAGCATGGCTCTCTGTTGGCAGTCATTGCTGATCTCAGAGCAGGGAAAATGAACCTCGCTGCCAGGTGAAACAAGCGTGACATGGTCCCAAATGTGATGTGCAGCTCGGAGACCTAGGAAAAACAGGCGGAATAATCTACTCCCGCCTTGTCAGCTTGGTTTCATTGTCCTGACAGCCCCAGATGGCAGCACAAACCATGAATTAAGACAAAAATACACGGGAGGGAAGATCCTTGGGTTGTTCTTCTAGGGGCATAAAACAGAAACATACATATAAATAAAATGACCGAATTAAAGAAAAAAATTTTAATACAGGAAAGTAGGAAGTAAAAATCATATTCTTGCCTATACCAATTTTACCAAGTGTTTATAACGAGCATACTTGAGCTATGTGTATGCATGAATCTATTTTACATATTTGTTTTCCTTCTAGTTCTTTTCAAAAAGAATCTTTATTACATTTATTTTGCGTGTGTGTGTGTGTGTGCACACGCATGCACCCTCGATGTGTTCTTGTCATGAGTGTATGTAGCGGTCAGTTTGGTTCTCTCCGTCCTCCACGGGGGTCCTGGACATGGAGCTGAGTCAGGCGTGGCAGCAATCATTTACTGAGTCATCTTGCCATTCCCACTTCTTTTTCGAAAGTAGTTTTTGGGTTTTTTTGTTTTTTAGACAGTCTCCTATGCAGCTCAGGCAGCCTTCAGTTCACGATTCTTCTACACGATCTTCCTCGTGCTGGGGTTACAACTGTGTGTCACCATACTCTAAATTCAAGTGATTTCTTTGAATGGAGATTATGTTGTATATAAATCTGCTTTAAAAACATTAACATATCTTTAACGTTTCATTAAAATAATCTATAAGCGCTTTTCCTCTGCTGCCGCCAAGGTGCTCGGTTCTTCCTAGGAAGCTAAGGCCGCGTTGGGGTGAGGCCCTCACTTCATCCGGCCACTAGCACCGTGCCGACAGTCCGCAACATGGCCTCCGTCTCTGAGCTCGCCTGCATCTACTCCGCCCTCATCCTCCACGACGACGAGGTGACGGTCACGGAGGATGAGATCAATGCCCTCATTAAAGCAGCTGGTGTCAATGTTGAACCTTTCTGGCCTGGCTTGTTTGCAAAGGCCCTGGCCAATGTCAACATTGGGAGCCTCATCTGCAATGTAGGGGCTGGTGGGCCTGCTCCAGCAGCTGGAGTCGCACCAGCAGGCGGTCCTGCCCCCTCCACCGCTGCTGCCCCAGCTGAGGAGAAGAAAGTGGAAGCAAAGAAGGAAGAATCCGAGGAGTCTGATGACGACATGGGCTTTGGTCTTTTCGACTAGGCGTTTTGATACCATGGCTAATAAAAGGATGAATCTGTAAAAAAAAAAAATAATAATCTATAAGCCAGGTGCACATCTTTAATGCCAGCACTTAGGAGGCAGAGGCAGGCGAATCTCTGTGCGTTCGAGGCCAGCCTGGTCTACAAATTGAGTTTCAGGATAGCTACATAGAGAAACCGTGTCTCAAAAAATCAAAAAAACAAATCTATAAATATAAATTTTGTTGCTGTGCCCTATTCCATGGTTTACTGTCATAACTTTTCTGTGTTAAGAATAACTGAGCCTGGGCTTGTGAAATGGCTCAGTGGGTAAAGGTGCTTGCTGCCAAGACTGCCCTGGGTGGATCCTTGGAAGGGAAAGCTGGTTCTTGAAAACTGTCCTCCAGGAGGCTGGAGAGATGGCTCAGCGGTTAAGAGCACTGCCTGTTCTTCCAAAGGTCCTGAGTTCAATTCCCAGCAACCACATGGTGGCTGATAACCATCTGTAATGAGGTCTGGTGGCCTCTTCTGGCCTTCAGGCATACACACAGACAGAATATTGTATACATAATAAATAAATAAATATTTTTTAAGAAAAAGAAAAGAAAAGAAAACTGTCCTCCAGCACATGCACCATGGTATGTGTACTTATGCTCAAAATGTAAAAAGTTGGCCTGGGGTGAGTGACTCACTATGCACTGTGGGCCAAAACACCTGGGCTTTAGCTGTACTCCTGGTCCGTGTGATCACGGGCAAGATCCTTCCTTCTCTGTGCCTACGGACTTTTATCCATAGTACTTTCCTCATGCTGGATTCTCCCCGCCATTGGGTTTAAAGCAGTCGGTAAGATTTTGGTTAGGCTTCAGCTTGGGTTTGCACAAGACTCGAGATTCTCACCCTAACCTACAAGCCCATAAGAGAGAATTACCAGGTTTAAGACATCTCTTTCACTTGATAAAGCTAACCAAAGCCCTTTCCTTGTTTGTTCTCTGCCTTTCCAGACCTCCCATACAGTCTCCCTGCCAGTCCCTCCCTGTGGTCTGCTTGTGAGATGAGTGTGGACCCCTCCTGGGGGAGGCAGCATCTTACCAGCCTCCAAAGGCTAGCCTTGAACTCGCCGTGTAGTCCTGGCTGGGGCAGAAACTGCCTTTTGTTTGCAGGATAGGGGAGAGGTTGGCGGCTGACTTACAATCAGTGCTTTAGAATGCCCCAAACGGCGCCTGCCAACAGCAGAAGAATCTCTCTCCTTGCTGCCCTGGGCTGGCCCAGAGTGAAGTCAAGCCAACGGTAGTCTGGGCTGCTCTCTGGGCGCCCCCTCCTGGGGACCTGGAGAAAAACGGGGGACATTTCGTGTGCTCATCCAAACCCTGTCACACTATTGCCTCATAGGTGAATTTATTCAAGGAAAGTCCAATAGAACTTAAATATTAACTCACATTTAATGTTCAGCAATTCACCTTGTTTTCTAAATAGGAGTAAAGTTGCTCAGCATTGCCTGGTTGATGTCCTGGGGTAGGTGGTCTCTGCAGGTAGATGCCACAGGGTCTCCGGCAGTGTCTGGAGTTGGGGTGACCCAGGAAGGAGCCCTGGCTGTGGATGTAGACCTGAGGAGTGAACTTTCAAAAGCTCAAGCAAAGCTGTGGAGCTACAACTTTGGAGGCTGTAAAATAAGAAAAAAAGAGAAACCGAAACTAACAAATGTTTAAAGAAAATAGCGTGTCAGTTTCAATATTTGTTAATCTTAGTATCCATACAAATGTCATCATATTTGAAAACAATTTGTAAACTGGGTTTTTGGCAAACACTCTGGACTCCACAGCATGATCGCAGTCGTAGCCAGTTCTAAACTACATGAGTTGCTCTAGTCGGGTAACTTCAAAAGCAAGTCAACGGAGGCCTGTCTAGTTTAAGCTGAAGAAGAGTTACATTGAATGAGGGCCACAGGTGCATTTTAATGTTTGTAACTCTTGGAGGGGAGGGTCCTCAGAATCAGCTGCAGGGCTGAGCCTGTCCCCAGGCCTCTTCCAGAGAAGATTGGCTCAGCCTCAGGTCTGATCTCCAGGTCAGTGCTTCTGTCTGGCTGAAGAGGCTGTGTGGTACAGCTGTCTCAGCTGTAGCCGTGGCTGCTGCCTGCTAAACAGTGACAAGAATGATTAGAGCGTCCATCTTCACTTGGCTCACGAGGAACTGGTCGGGTTGTGAGCCTATTTGCTGAGAGAGTGAGCCCTGAGACATCAGTAGGTAGAGGAGTGGAGACCAGCAGACCCCAGCCTGGGGCCCTAAGGAAGGAAATGAAAGGACCCGTCTGTTTCTAGCAGGATAAAGACACCCCTGGGGCTGGAGAGATGGCTCAGAGGTTAAGAGCACTGATTGCTCTTCTGGAGGTCTTGAGTTCAATTCCCAGCAACCACATGGTGGCTCACAACCATCTGTAATGGGATCTGGTGCCCTCTTCTGGCCTGCAGGCATACATGCAGACAGAATATTGTAAACAAAATAAATAAATAAATCTTAAAAAAATCTTAGAAAAAAAAAGACACCCCCGCACATAGAGGTCTGCGTTCTTCCTGTGTGTGGAAAGTACCGAGGCCTGTTCTGCGTGTCAATCTGTGGAGGTCTTCATTCTCTTTACTATTTTTCTAGACCCTGGTAAGTGGTATTTTTGTCCGAGTTGGTCTCCGACAAATGGCGCCCAACCTGGGGTGACAGGTAAACCCCAAAATGCACAAAAGTGTGGCCAGTGTACAAGGGAGTACACGAGGGATCCTGCATGAGGAAAATGACACCACAGGCATAGAGGTAAGTAATGAGTGATCAAAAATAAATACTAATAGTTAATAAAAAGGGAAAAAGAGGCGGGGAAAATTGGGAGTGAAACTTGTAAATAATATTTGTCAATATAGGACAAGGAAATAGTATTCAACTATCGGTGCAGGTTGCTTGGATGTATTTTGATAGCTAGGGGAACTAAAATGGGAGAAAACCAAAGGCAGATATTTTTAGAGCTTGCAAATAGTATATTCCCTCCCCCTCATTGGCAGTGCACCCACTGGCACCTTCGGGGTGATCCAGGACTTGGAAGAGGCCAAAGTGCAGCCTGACCTTTGCCCCCTGACAAGTTATAATGCTGTGGTCACCAAGCCGCAGCCTTTGCCGCTGCTGAGCCGGTGGGGAAAATGATGGCGGTATGGTGTGTGGCCCAGCAATGGCCTGAGTTACCACTGACTGTAGCAGTCCATGAAAACATGCTGTAGCCAGCCGAGTCTGACCCACACTGTGTGGGGGAGCCAAGAAAGGAAAGAGATGGAAAAGTTTGAAGGGCTTTACCTCCCACAGTCAGCACTCGGAGCCTTCAATGAAAATGTCTAGAGGCCAATTAGTCCATGAGCCAAGAAGCCTGTGGATAAATTTATGTTTTTTAACAGAGGAGAGGATTCAGGATTTATAATTACAAGATTTAAAATAAATAAGCAGAGGTAATAAAGGAAATCAGCATGACTATACCGGCCTAAGCTTGTGGACATGGCAGTCTCAGAGCCTACAATGGCAGGCACCTGAAATCCTGAACTAAATTTGCCAGTCAGTCACAGTTTGTGTCGGGGGGGGGGGGGGGGGGGGGCACCGAATGTAGCCTGTGCCCTGCCCAGGCACAACAGGCGATGAGGGATCGGCTTTCCGCTCAGCTGCTCAGCCCAGCTTGAACTACGAACCCAAATCAAGGTTCCCAACCTGGCAGCCAAGCTACAAAAAGGTAACCTCAAAAAACTACAACTCCAGGCCCAGTCAAATGTCTTTTAAAATGCATATGAGCAAGTTAAGCCTGTCGGCTAGGCAGACTTGCAATTTAAATTAAAAAGATAGCTTACAGGACTGGAGAGGTGGCTCAGATTAACAAAAAAACCTACGAAGATCAACTTCCATTATACTAAGCAACAGATTGATTGGTTATTTCAAAATAATAATTTTTGGGTAATTGTGTTTGCTCAACTTAAAGGCCAGATTAATAATCTTTTCCCAGCTGATCCATTGCTGCAATTTGCACAACTGTATTCCTTTATTTTTCCAAAAGTTATAGCAAAAGATCCCTTAAAGGATGCTTTTTTTTTTCCCAAATGGTTCTTCCAATAAAAGAACTGCATGTGTTGCTAATGGAGAAAGACATATAATGCAAACAGAACCAGCCTTGGTTGATAGTTGAGCTGTGAGCTGTTGCTATAGTGTTTCAGCTTCCTTCAGATAAGGCATTTAATCTATATACTGACAGTCAATATATTTTTATTGCTCTTAGAGTCCTAGAAACCATCCCACATATTGGGACTAGTAATAAGCAAGTTAAAATGCTATTCCAGCAAATTCAAAATGTCATACAACAAAGAAAGTTGCCATGCTTTGTAGGGTATGTTAGAGCGCATTCAAATCTTCCTAGTCCACTGACTGAAGGTAATGCTTTAGCTGACAAGTTTATAAAACGAATCACTCTATCTCAGGTTGAGCTTGCTCAGTGATCACATGCTCTGCATTGTCAAAATAGTATAAGTTTAAGAAAACAATTTAGATTAACAAGAGAAGCTGCTCGCCAAATTGTTAAGCAATGTAATATATACCCACAGTATTTATCTGTACCTCATCTGGGAGTAAATACCTCAGGACTACTTCCTAATCACTTATGGCAAATGGATGTTACTCATATCGCAGAGTTTGGCAAATTAAGATATAGACATGTGGCAATACATATTCAGGATTCTTGATGGCCACTGCACAAACTGGGGAAGTCACTCAGCATGTAATAACTCATTGCTTAAAACACTTCTCATACATGGGAACCCTAAAAATCATAAAGATGGATAATGAGTCCTGATATGTTAGTAAAGCATTTATTCAATTTTGCTCCCAATAGAATATCAAACATAAGACAGGTATTTCTTATAATCCCCAAGGACACGGAATTGTGGAGCGTGCCCATGGCTCCTTGAAAACACAACTTCAAAAGATAAAAACAGGAGAATTATATCCTCAACTGCCACACACTGCCTTAAGCCATGTATTCTTGAATATAATTTCTTGAATACAGAAGTCCATGAGCACTCTGCCACGGACAGATTTCAGCATGATGGCACCAAGATGACTTTTGCTAAAGCAAGGTGGAGAGACCCTTGCACTGGATTATGGAGAGGGCCTGACCCTGTGTGAATATGGGACTGAGGGCGTGTCTGTATTTTTTTCACAGGATGAGGATCAAGCAAGATAGCTTCCAGAATGTCTGGTTCAATGTGTCCAGAAGAAGAGTGCCAGCCCCAATGACATTATAGCTGCTAACGCCCCCACAGAGAGTCAGAGTGACAGTCTGTGTTCCTGACTTCCTCATACTATGCTGCAGGCTGAGGAAAAGGGTACCTGAACCAATGTTCCTGACCTCCATCATGCTGCAGTCTGAGAAGGGAAAGAAGATCGTGATGACGGCTGGTGATTTCCAGCCTCTTGATGGACTTGCTGCACAAACTTTCAGACCTAGTGAGTCCTGTTTACATTGGAGCCAGACCAGAAATACAGACTGAACATTTGGCTGTTTTATACTTTGGGACACCAAATTTGGATTGTCTGCTATTGAAATGTTGAAAGAACCTGAAAACTGAGACCTCAGTTTTCCCCTCTGGGGAAAAAGGACTTGTTATGGAGAAAAAGGAGTGACCAAAGGCCCTCTTTAGAGATGAGGAGGATAGCCTAGGGGTTTATTGCTGCTGCTCAGAGACTGGGGCAGTTATTTAAAAGCAGCATTGCAATTGGACTCTCACCCATCAGAAAAACCTTTTCTTGTCTTTTGACTAGAACAGATTTAAGAAAATTGGGGATTTGACAATTTGTGTTTATCGTTAATTTCCACACTAGAATTATGGCATTGACCATAAAGTGTTTGTAACTACTTTAGTTTATAGTAAGATGTTAATGATTAGAATAGGATAAAGACTTGTCTAAGAGAAGTTTGACATTTCCAATGAATTCTTAAATTGGACATATTTGATAAGACAGATTTAGATTTTGATACAGCTGAATACTGCTAAGAAACACTTTAGACCAATTCAAAAAGGCACTCCCACCCCTGGTGATCCTCCACTCCTTTGCTTAGGAGATGCTGTAGCCATAGGAGCATTATATTACAAAGCATCATCTGCTTGCACATGGTTATCTCGTTTTTGGTAAACTCTCTTGACAAAATGTTGGCTCAAAGGCACAGAGCACCAAGAGAGGCCGTCTCCCTTAACCCTCTGCTTACAGAGGCCGGCAGTCAGAGATGGGTTTGAGCCTTTTCCCGCTAAGACATGGGCATGCGTGAGTGGAATGCATGTACTGAAGATGAGTAAATCTGGAAAATGGGAAAGTGTTCACCTAAGGCAGGCACTGCTGTCCTGCAGCGGAAGCTCAGGCTTTATTAAAATTAATAAAAAGGGAGGAATTGTGGAGGCCCAAAAATGTGAGCCTATTTTCACCTTGTCTGAAGATCAGAGAGTTTTAGCTTGTGCAAAGTTGTTGACAAGCGTGGCTATACACCCTGACCTAGGGTGGGGTTACTTGGTTTCTTTGACACTAACAGGGCCCAGACAGGTAGATCCACTCCACCCTGACCAATGGTCAGGAAATTCAAGCATACTTCTGCGCCTTCTTTTGCAATAGGAGGTTTGACTTTGGGAGTGGCTGCCTTTAGGATACTTGGTCTAGGGTGGGTTCACTGCATAAACAATAGAATGCTAACAACTTGATGATGTCTCAAGTATTGAGGCAAGTAACTGTTCTAATTGTCCTTTGTGTCATATTAAAGCAGTCTTTTATGTTGTATTGGGGAATAAAACTGTATGGAAGATTAAACGCTGGCGGATTTCAGTATTCGCTAGAACTCCCTCCCCATACTATTTTATGCTTTCTGTTTTATTATTTTATTTGCATCTTCATTCTCTTTACTATTTTTCTAGTCCTCATGCCCCTACCCTGGTAAGTGGTATTTTTGTCAGAACTGGTCTCCGACATCAGCATCATCATAGACCCACTCTTTCTTTCTTTTTTTTTTTTTTTAAGATTTATTTATTTATTTATTTATACAGTTTTCTGCCTGTAGGCCAGAAGAGGGCACTAGATCTCAGTATAGGTGGTTGTGAGTCACCACGTGGTTGCTGGGAATTGAACTCAGGACTTCTAGAAGAGCAGTCAGTGCTCTTAACCACTGAGCCATCTCTCCAGCCCCTCCCCCCCTTTCCTTTTTGATACAGAGGTTCTATATTGCACGCTAGTGTTCACTATGTAGCCCTGGCTGGCTTTGAACTAACATCAGTCATCCTGCCTCACTCAGCCTCATAAATACTGGGATTTTTAGGGGTTCACCACCATGTCTGGAATTCTCCCTCATAACGAGAAGAACTTGAGGTTCCGTGAGGGTGGATGATTGTCTAAGATGACTCAATTGGCAAGTGCAGAGCTGATGCTTGGCCTCTCTACTGTGGCCCTCAAGGTATGTGTCTGGTTGGGGGCAGGAGTCTCTGAGAGGGGACAATGTTGTGTCCCATCCTGGCGTGAGTGATCTGGATGTGACCAGTCGCCGTGGGTGTGGAGAAGGGCATCAGAGGAGTAGTTAACGGCTGGAGAGATGACTAAGTGGTTAAGACTCTTATAGACAGTCTCCAGCACCAACATGGCAGCACACAATCGTCTGTAACTCCGGTTCTAGCAAATCCAACTTTTTCTGACCTCTGTGGGTATGTGGCACACAGACATCATGTAGGCAGAACACCCATATACGTAAAAGAAAAATAAGTACAATTTAAAAAAAAGATCGGTGGTTAAGGGGCTAGGAGGATAACTTAGTTGATAAAACCTTTGCCTTTCAAGTACAAGGACCTGAGTTCAGGTGCCAGAATCTACAGAAGAAAATGCTGGGCTTGCTAGGTAGTTGTGGCGCATGCCTTTAATCCCAGCACTCGGGAGGCAGAGGCAGGCGGATCTCTGAGTCTGAGGCCAGCCTGAACATAGTGAGTTCCAGGATAGTCAGGGCTACACAGAGAAACCCTGTCTCAAAAAAAACAAAACCAATCAAACAACAACAAAAATGTTGGGCTTGAGGGCACCTGCTTGGAATTCCAGTGCTGGGCAGGAGGCTCCCCGGGGTTCAATGACCTGTGGACAGTGTTCTTAAGGATTATACCTGAGGTTGTCTTCTGGCCCTTAACACGTGCATGTGTATGTGTGTGTTTAAAAAGACCAATAGTTAAGACAGGGTGGCATAAATACCCAGTGTCATGACTGGCTGGCAGTCTGACAAAAGACATGCTGAGAGATGGTGACAAACTTCCCTGCTGCCGAACACTGGGCCCCACGGAGGTATGTGTTTCGGGTTAAAACTCAGTTTCAAGGTACACTGTCACTCACTAGCGTGAGCTCCTGAGGAAATTATGTGGACTCTGAGCTTTCGTCCTCTTGTCTACGAAATGTCACACCAGGGTGTGTTAACTCTGTCGCCTGGGCAGAACACCTGGGATAACTTAAAAGCAGAAGTTGGTTTTGGCTCGCATTCAGAGGCCTGCATCCCCAGCTGCCTGCTCCTGACCAGTGACAGCACAATACTCAGTAGAGGGAACGCAGACTGAGAGGTCCCTTTGGATCACGGAGGCCAGGAAGCATCATGCAGGAGGAGGGGAGGGTCCCAATATCCTCTTCAAGGGCACATCACCAATTACCTAACTTCTTCCAGGGAGGCCCTCCCTCTTAAAAATTTTGCCATTTTCTACCCACTGGTGCCAAAGGCTAGGGAGCAAGCCTTTAACACATGGGCCCCTGCATGATGTTCACATCCGAACCCCAGCTCAGTCTCTCTCGCGAGGGTCTGTTGTAGGATCAAAGTCTATGTATTTATTTTTTTATTTTATTTTTTTTTATTTTTCGAGACAGGGTTTCTCCATAGCTTTTTGGTTCCTGTCCTGGAACTAGCTCTTCTAGACCAGGCTGGCCTCGAACTCACAGAGATCCGCCTGCCTCTGCCTCCTGAGTGCTGGGATTAAAGGCATGCGCCACCAAAAGTCTATGTATTTAAAGCTGAGTTTGAACACAGGACTTGCACAATTCAGTGCTTGTGTCAGAAATTCTGTTGGGAGACCTAGAAAAGTTTAGGTAAATTACTTTTTGGGGAAAATAATCATAACCATATCTGTTTAGTGGCACTTGGCATTCCACATTTTAGCTTTCACTAGACTGTTGCGGGTTAAACAGGAGTGGGATTATTCCTACCAACAGCCTTACGCCTTTTGGAGCAAGGCGGGGTCAGAATTGTTCGCGATAATGGCGTAGACAACTGAGTGGCTACATACCTCGCCAGTCTCAGGGCTAGGAAGTGAGCCGGGTGAGGGTCAGCATCAGACTCCTGGCCCATTGTGTGCTCTTTGTGCTCCCTCTGGGACATCCTGCGGACTTTTGTCAGGCCCTGCAAAAAGGCCTAAGTGAGAAACGGGGATGTTGGGGTCCAGGGTGAGGGTGGAGGGGAATGAGGGTGTGTCTGGGCACACGTTTGAAGGCAAGCATGCCAGTGTCTCTTTTAACTCCCAGGACCTCCTCCTCTGTTCCTGCTGCACAGGCTGATCTTGGCCGAGAGCGCCCCCCTGGAGGAGCCGCCCTGAGCATGGATCTTAGAAGGCTTTGGGTTTTTTTTTTTTTTTTTTTGGCTTTTCGAGACAGGGTTTCTCTGTAGCTTTGGAGCCTGTCCTGGAACTCCCTTTGTAGACCAGGCTGGCCTCGAACTCACAGAGATCCGCCTGCCTCTGCCTCCCAAGTGCTGGGATTAAAGGCGTGTGCCACCACCACCCGGCTCTTAGAAGGCTTTGGGAGTAACAATGGAGACCTAGACCCACTGGCTGGCTGCGGCCCTTCTCGCAAACTCCTGAGCTCCCAGCCCCCACCAGCTGACCAACATTCTGTTCATCCCGTTTCCATCCCGGAATTACTTTCCTTTTCAGATTTGCACACCCCACTGGACAGTAGCTCCTTTATTATCCACATCTCACAGATGGACGCTCTAATCTACAGATTAAGGGATTTTCTGGCTGTTCTGTGTTGCAATGTAGAGCTAGGCTCCAAATTCATGTCTATTTGACTTTAGACTCCAAGGTGAGTCACTGTGGTATACCACTTCTGTGTTCTAGAAACCCCTAGAACTTTGCAGATGAAGCTATCTCGGAGTAACTGAATTTCACATCAAGACACGGTGACACACAGGTGCTTCCGGGAGACGTTTACAGGTTGTGACCAAGCAGAAGAGCACACAGCCCCCTGATCTGTCACCAGATTCTGACTAGCCTGTCCTGCCTTGCATTTTCTTCTGCGTTATCAACTCTGCCAGGGGCCACCCAGGCTAACTTTTTATTCTGCTTATATTCATTAATTTTACACTCCCATCTTCAGTTGATGCCACTAGAATAATTTTTTAATAAATAGGTCATCAGTGGCTGGGGGGATGACTCAGGAGGTAAAGTGTCTGTCTTTTAAGTCCAAGGACCAGTGTTCAATCCCTGGAACTCACATTAAAAAAAGAAAGAAAAAAAGAAAGAAAGAAAGAAGCTATACATGGTGAGGTACACTTTCTTTTTCTTTTCTTTTCTCTCTCTCTCTCTCTCTCTCTCTCTCTCTCTCTCTCTCTCAGAAATCTGCCTGCCTCTGCCTCCTGAGTGCTGGGATTCAGGGTGTACACCACCACCACTAGGCTCCTGATTTGCTCTTCTAATCCCAGTGCTGGGGAGGTGAGACAGGAAAAGCCTTGAGGCTTACTGGTCTAGATTTAATATCCAAGGATATTTGGTAAATTCCAGGCCAGGGAGAGAATCTGTCTTTAAAGTAAAGGGCAGAGGGTTGGTGTCAAGTAACGCCACCAGAAGGGGTCGTCCGTCTGCTACGTGCGCGCACGTGCAAGCGCGCACACGCGCGCGCGCACACACACACACACACACACGCACGCACACACACACACGCACGCGCGCACACACACGCACACACATTTCCTACTTCCCCTACTCCTCTACGTCATCCAGCTGTCCTCCATGGTCCTCCAACTGCTGAGCTTCTGTCGCTCAGCTGTCACTTCTCCCAGGCTGCTTCTCTGGTCTCTTCTCTGATGTTTTACCATTGATGTCTTTGGTCTCTCAGTGTGGGTCTTTGAGCTGCTTTCTGGTCCCCTTGCCTTTCGGCTGCCCATCTTGTCACCAGACAGCCCTGTTTCCTGAGGTGGCCCAGGAGATGGCTTTTACTGTAGTTAACTACTCTGTAGCTATTCTTCTCTCAGGCCTTGGAGTCAAAAGCTCCTGAGGGGACAGATATGGGGAGGAGAGCATTGACAGTCAGTGTGGAGGGCCCAGGCTGTGTGGCTAGATTAGCAGAGGCCACAGTGCACCGGTGAGATTAATTTCAGGTGTTCAGGAGGCTCCTGGGGGACACAACCTCACAGGACAGATCCTCAAGGGGGTGTCTAGAGATGACCAATCCTCCAGTTGCTAAGCCAACCACTGAGCCACCTACAATAAAGACTCAAAATACCAAACACAGTGTGCGTAAAGATGTCGGCCAAGAATGATGTGTGGTACAGGGAGTTGAAGCATGGTTCTGAGAAGCACGAATCGTCTGCATCACCCCTGTATCAATGTGGCCCTGGTCAGAGATGCGCTATTTTGCAGTCCAGTGCCTTGTGCCTGCGGAAGGACCTCCTTCCATGGGCTGACACGGCCTTTTGCTGGGCAGCATGGCCTTTCTATGCTAATGGCCAAGGGGCTTTTTGTGAGATGATAACCTGTTTTATTTTACTTTTTTGTTTTGTTTTTTCAAGACAGGGTTTCTCTGTCTAATAGCTCTAGCTGTCTTGGAACTAGCTCCATATACCAGACTGGCCTCAAATTCAAAGAGATCCACCTGCCTCTGTCTCCCGAGTGCTGGAATTAAAGACGTGTGCCACCACCACCCGACTTAATCTGTTGTATTCTTGAGGTGGTCAGGACCTGGGATCACTGAGGCTCTTCCAGGTGTAGCTGAGTTATCATTGATACCTCTGATTCTTAAATTTTTTTGAAATATGCATATGTATGAAACGCAATATATATTATACAATATATCCTGACCATATCAACCCCCATCCCCCGTCCTGCCACTGACTCCTGTGCCTGAGGCTGCCACCTGAGTGGGTGTGGAAGCTGCAGACAGCCTTCTACATGAGCCTAAATCAGCTGATGCTCCAACCATCCCTGATCCCACACCACCTCAGTCCTGCAGCCAAACAGAAGCTCAGAATTTGGGGAGCTGGAGGTGCTAGAGATATGACCGTGTTTTGCATAGTCACACGGAGAATCTCCAGGGACCCCACTGCAGGGAAGCCTGGTGTTTTCTTGTCCCCATTCAGGCCCTTGCTGGGCCTTTGTGTTGGTGCAAACCCATGGCTGTTCTTCCCCCATGCCACCTTTGTGGGAATCAGGAAATTCTGGGTTCTCTGGGAAGATATAGGCCTGGTAGCTCACAGAACTGATGGCGTCCTTGGTTAAAGAAAAGTATCATTCCCTTTAGGTAACTGTGGCTGTGTGGCTGTGCCACATCTCTTCCATGTAATGGGCTAAAAGAACCTTAGGGCCACTGATTTGTAGTTGCACATTTGGACACCAGGGGGCACTGTAGGAGTTGTTGATGCCAGAAACCTCGTGGGCCTTTAAGTCTGTACAACAAACTAGTTACTTCAGTTTGCAGCCGCGGCTACAGATAATCAGGAGGCTTAGGAACTGTGAGATGTCAGGGTTTTCCTGTTTAGCAGGTCTGGGGTTAGCTAGTCTCAGGGACAGGTCTCCGTAGGGGATTCTCAGGCTGTAACCGTCTAGGCCTCCTCTACTTGGTGGCGCTGTTTGGGAAGGTTATGCTCCCTGTAGAAGGTGAGACCCTGCTGGAAGAAGCCAGTTGGTCACTGGAGATGGGTTTTGCATTTAGAGCCCTGCTCCACGTTGCTGTTGCTCTCCTCTGCTCCGTGCTTGCAGCTGAAGGCGTGCCCTCTCTGCTTCTGCTGCTTGTTGGCTGCCAGGGCTCCTCGGTCCTTACAGACTTTCTCTCTGGAACCAGACACTCGTACTCTTTCACCCACATGTTGCTTTGTGGTCATGGTATTTTATCGCGGCAACACCAAGTGACTAACAGAAGAGGTCCCCTTTGGAACCTGGCGGGGAGCTTCATTAAGGAAGAGTAGGAGAACGAGAGCCACATACAACATGATGGCAGACCTAGAAGGAGAGAGAAAGAGATCGGACATGAAAGCAAGGGTCTAGAGCGAGGAAGAGCCGGAAATGTCTTACTTTTAGAATTTTCCCTAGGGGTGGGGGGTTGGGGGAGACTGGCCACAAGTCAAAGCTGGTTTCGGGGGTGGGGTCATCAGAGCTGTTTGCTCAGAGTGGGGGTACAGAATGTTTGTCTCTGAGTTCCCTTTGCGCACACGGGAGGTGGAGATCCTGCGGCAGAGGATCCGTGGCCTTAATTTCTGAGACAGAGAAGGCAGCTAGGAGGTCTGTGGTCTAGCATCTCTGTCCTTTTTGTTCGTACGAAGAAGTAGAGGAATGGTTTATTGGAAAGGGGAATTTGATTTCTCTGGTCTCCTCAAGCTGACTATTGAGGTGTAGCTGGATTAGGGTGGGGCTCCTTTTGTAGCAGCAAAGTCAGGTGTTGGTCTTCGGGGTAGAAGCTGGAATCTGCATTTATGCATTGGGAAAATTTTGTCCATATAAGTGTTGAATGATAACCTGGGTAAACTGAGGCAGCGGGCAGCCAAGAATGGGACCTGCAGGCTCAAAAGGTGATTTTAGGGAATTCTACGATGGGTTTTGGGTTTTGAAATTAATTTTGCACTGATTTTGTTAATAAGGATGGATTAGGCAAATAAAGGACCTAAAGTCAGATCGAGCACTCTGCTTTTATTTTGTTCTTGAGACAGGATTTCACTACGTAGCCCTGCCTGGTCTGGAATTTGCTATATAGACCAAGTTGGCCCGGAACCCACAGAGCTCTGCTTTCTCTCTTCCCACCAGCAACAGCACATCTGGCAGAAGCAGCACTCTGATGGCCAGGGGAGGATGAGGGGAGGGCATCTGAGGGGGAGGTGATGCTTCACTGGGGCTGTGATTAGACACCCTGACTAGAGCTTCAGGAAGGAAAGGTTTATTTTAGCTTACAATCCCAGAGGGGTAGAGCCCACCATGGCAAGGAAGGCATGGAGCAGGAGCAAGAGGCAGGCCTCTACGAATTGCAGTGACTAGCAGTCTGGAAGGAGAGAGAGAGAGAGAGAGAGAGAGAGAGAGAGAGAGAGAGAGAGAGAGAGAGAACACAGGGTGGGGGAGTATAGCTTAGTGGTACATCTTTACGTGTGTGAAACTCTGCATTCATCCCCAATACTACAAGTACAGAACAAAGCCAAAGTCTCAGCAAGTCACCATTGCAGAAGTGCTTGACCAAAGAAGTGGGACCCTTCAAACCTTCGTCTTCCACAAATGCAGATGTACAAAAACCATGTCCTCACTTACCGAGGACGTTTCAACATCTTTCCATGCATGGGCAGTGCTCACACACAGTCCGTGACTGAGCTGATGATATTGGACATCCAAAGAGTAAAATTTGCAGAAAAGCAAAAGCTTGCCATGAATTGGAATGACGAAGGGCTTCACATAACCTATGCTTCCAGGATTTGGAATGATGCAAACTTGAGATACGTGGCACAGCAGATTGTAAAACCTGGTGCTGATAAGCAGGGTGAAGGGAGACTAGCTAAAAGAGCCCAAGAATGTGGGATTGATGGCACAGATCCGGGGGTCCAAAGGCCGTAGCACCTGCAGTGCTGGTGTCCAAGGCCGCAGCAGGAAGCTTGGTCTCAACTCTCAGGGACAAGTTAGCTTTCTGTTTGTTTTCTGTAGCTGGGCAGCCTGGATGGTGCTGTAATGGTCCTGGCAGAAGGTGTTGGGAAGAGAGGCACTTGCTTGTACTATCACACTCTTGAAACGAAGGCTTCGAAAATTAAAAACAAAATTTCCCAGGAGCCCCACAATGAAGAAAGGAAAAGGCTAAAGTCCTAGTGCCAGCCAGAGGAGAATCTTGCCTCCCATGAAGAGATTTCACACTGGTCAGTGTGTCAGATTTCACACAGGGCAACACTGGTCAGACCTCCAGGTGAGACAAACCAGAGCCCAGAAATGGCGAGGGCTGGGCAGGATCAATCTTCACACCAGTACACCCAAGACAGACTTGAGCGACACGTGACCTCGCCTTTTCTTCTTTCCAATGTGGCCCTGTTGAATAAATCTCCTTTCTCTGTTAGTCAATATCACTTGTCTCTTTAATTGTGTGTTGGGGACAGATGGCTCAGCCTACCTTGTAGGGACTGCCAGATCCCAGGCTTTGCCCTCACAGGTCGAGTAACAGCACTACACTGTGGCTTATCTTCTCCCGCTTGTCCATTCACACGCCCACCTAATCTTCTCTGGCAACACCCAGGCAAGCCCCGAAAATGCTTCACCACACTCCTAGAAACATCCTGGAAATCACAGAACAGGCTAATTCTCTTCGCACAGTCTGGATTTCTGCCATCTTATGCAACTGCTTTTGTTTGTTTGTTTTCGTTTTTTTTTTCAGTGACAGTTGTTGTTTTCAGCTTTCAGTATGTCCACATTTGGGATTTTAATCTTTTGAAGTTGTGATTTTTCAGATTATACATTTTCATCATTTTCGACAGGTAGGATCACAGCATTTGGGAGTCTGTCTTTTAGGATTACAACCTGTATTGCAGTTAGGTAGACACAAGAATTTGGTAGACACAAGAATTTGGTGTAGCGCATGGGGAGGGTGTGTCGGACACGTAGGGAGCAGGTGTCAGGCTGGAAGGGGTGAAGTTTCAGGTGGGAAGAATTAGAAGAGCAGCTCGGTGGCTGTGTATGACCTGTCTGTGTGGGATTTAGTCAAAGCTGGATATCACTGTGGTAGTTTGAATGTAATTGGCCCCCATAATCTTATGGGGGCACTATTAGGAGGTGTGGCTTTGTTAGTTGTTAGTGTGGCCTTATTGGAGGAAGTGTGTCACTGTGGAGGCAGGCTTTGAGGTTTCCTATGCTCAGGATACCCCCCACCCCAGTGTGTCAGTCAAGTTCCTGTTGCCTGCAAAATAATAGCACTCCCAGCGATTCCTCTCATACCACTCCTCTTCATAATGATAAGGAACTGAACTTCCGAAACTGTAATCGAGCCACCCGGATGAAATGTTTTCTTTATAAGAGTTGCCATGGTTATGGTGTCTCTTCACAGCAATAAAAAACCCTAACTAAGACAATCACCATTCATGACTGGACAGGGGCTTCTGATTCTAGGCAAATGAAATTGCTTTTAAGAGTTAGGGGAAAAAGCCAAAAACATTGGTTATGGAACATAATTTTAATCTTTCCTTGTGCAGTGGAACAACAAAATATGCAATTACTTTTAGAGATGATAATGCATGTGTGTTTGCTTTAGCTTTATCAGAAGGTTTAGATAATGCAAGATTCTTGTACTTGCAGAAAGATAGCGAAAGTATCAAATTATGGTTAAAAGAAACTTTGGTGTGTTATATAGCGTAGGAGGCTAACTATGCCTAAAAATAATGCCACGTGTTCTTCTGAAAGCTGGAAGGAAAGATTCTGCATTTTTAACTATAAAGAAATAATTATGACATAACTTTAACATGCTTTATTATTATTATAATGTTATTTTATGTTCATTGGTGTTTTGCCTGCATGTATGTCTGTGTGAGGATGTCAGAAGCCTTGGAACGGAGTTACAGACAGGTATGAGCTGCCATGTAGGTGCTGAAAATTGAACCTAGGTCCTCTGGAAGAGCAGTCAGTGCTCTTAACCACCTCTCAGTATATGATGTATAAACTTATATACACTATAAACAAAAATAATGTGGTATATACATATATGTGTGTATGCATGCACACACACACACACACACATATGTTTTTGAGACAGGGTGTCTTTGTGTGTAGTCCTGGCTGTCCTAGAACTTGCTCTGTAGACCAAGCTGGCCTTGAACTCACAGCGATCTTCCTGCCTTTGCCTCCAGAATTCTGGAATTAAACGTGTGCACCACCACTGCCTGGCTAATATGCATAATTTCTTATTTATTAGTTAAAAATAAATTTAAAGGCGTTGGAGATGTAGTTTGGTTGGTAGTGCTTGCCCAGCATGACTTGAATTGGGTTCCCATTACTGCACAAATCAAGTGTGGTGGTCCATGACTATGATCCCAGCACTCAGCAGGAGAAGTAAATTTAAAAGTAGCTAAAAAGTTTTAAACACACCCCCTATGATTATTTTGTGTCTAGAGAAAACAAGAAAAGTTTGGTTACTCTAATTAAAGAAAATAATTAGACTAGACAGGTAATTGCATTGACTGCAGTAATTACAGAGAGACCCAGGTATGTGCGCAGAATATAGGGAATGATTTTCTACCTGTTTAGAAAGCTTATTACAATTCACTCAGTGATAAATTTAATAACTTGTTTTATTTAGCAAGGCCAATAAATAAATTATATTTTAGATGTATAGTTCAAGGCTTTAAAAGATGTTTTCAGGCTGAGTAGTGGCAGGTTCCTTGTCTACTTTAGGTATGGACTCTCACTACGTGTGTAATTCACAAATGTCCGTCTCCCCCCCCCCCCATTACTTTTTGACTTTGCAGAAGCGTTGTAGCCTGGTGTGACCCTCTTGTCTATTTTTACTTTTGCTGTCTGTGCTTCTGGTGTCATCTCCAAGAAGTCTTGCTTAGACCAGTATCCCAAAGTGTTTTCTTCTACGGGGTCTATAGAATCAGGTTTCAAATTCCAAGCCCGAGGCATGGGTGAGTTGACTTTTGGAGAGGGTTCTGGTTTAATTTTTTGACTGTAAGCAGGAGACGATGGAGGTTAGTCCTTCCACAGATAGTGCTCTCCAGTTAACTATGTGTCTGTGTGTGTCTATGTGTGGGTGACTAAGAATGAGTGCAGATATCTACAGAGGCCAGAGGGGTCAGATCCCTCTGGGGCTGGGGTTCAAAAGCACCCACACTACAAAAAAAAGAAGAAAATGACCGTGAGCCCCTTAATATGGGTGCTGAGAACTGAACTCAGGTCCTCTGGAAGAGTATGTGCTTTTAACTTGCCCAAAATTTAAAAAATTTCGTGTGCCTGTCTGTGGGTATGTGTATGTGAGTGCAGGAAGACACAAGAGGGCATTGCATCTTTTGGGGCTGGGGTTGCAAACACTTGTGAGGCATCCGACCTAGGTGCTGGGAACCAAACTTGGGTCATCTGCAAGAGCAGTCTGTGCTCTTAACTGCAGAGCGATTCCTCCAGACCTTCACGATGGAGCCTGTGCCAACAGAGTCGGGCAGGACACCTGGAGTCGGGAGTGGGCAATAAGGCTAAGGAAATGTCAGATGAAAGAAACTGAGACAGAAAACACAGGGTAGATTTGGGAGGTCTGTTGGTAAAATACCAACCAGTCCAGAGTTTATTTCAGAGCCTGCTTACACGCAAAGGCAGCACAGAGCACCGCAGAGACAGAGTCAGTTGGTATCCAACCACAAGACCATCCCTGTACTTGAGCAAGCAGTTTCTCCTTCTATCTGAATGTGTCCTCAGCTGGCATTCACCAGCCCGTGTCTTAGTAGATAATGTGTTCTTTCTCAAGGGCAAAATGCTCTTTCCCGTGGGCTCAATCAGAACTTTCTCACAGTCCTCAAGGATGCAGGAGGAGCAGGCAAGCTTAAGTCACAATTGACTCCAGATGGAAGCTGAGTCACATACGGGCTCCTACACCTTGATGATTTATTTTTACTGCTGTTAGGGATTGAACTCAGGGCCCTGCACATGCTAGGAATGTGCTCTACCACTAAGACACACACACCAAGGTTTTCTGTGTGAGAGATTATGAAATTTGCAAATCAAGGCAAACGTTCTTCCTTCTTTGCAATGTGGGTGCCTTTATTTCTTCTGCTCGCCTGGTTGCTGTGCCACAACTTTGAGCGCTGTGTTGAACAGAAACCATGAGAGTTATCATTGTTTATCTTGGTTATGAGCTTTGGGGTAGGGGCTGGAGAGATGGCATAGTGGTTAAGAGCAGTGGTTGCTCTTGCCAGAAGACCCAGGGTTGATTTCTAGAACCCTCATGGTGACTCACAACTGCCCACAACTCTGTTCCAGGGTATCTAGTGCCCTCTCTTGACCTTCTTGGGTACCAAGAACAGGGTGGGCACAGACGCCTGTGCAGGTTAAACACCACATGTATAATCTTTGAGGAAAAAAAGTTCCAGTATTTTGGTTTTTTGTTTTGCTTTGTTTTGTTTTTTGTTTTTTCGAGACAGGGTTTCTCTGTAGCTTTGGTTACTGTCCTGGAACTAGCTCTTGTAGACAAGGCTGGCCTCAAACTCACAAAGATCCACCTGCCTTTGCTCCCGAGTGCTGGGATTAAAGGCATGCGCCACCACTGCCTGGCAAATTCCAGTCTTTACAGCTAATTATGATGGAGGGTTCTTACACATGCTTTTATTATGTTGACCTATCTAGTTGACTTGTGAGTATTAAAAACTCAAAACCTTTTGCATCTAGTTTTTGAGTTTTTGAATCATGAGAGTTGTTGACTTTCACCTTCCTATGTAGATCTGTTTGAGACCTGGGACCTGAGGGTCGGATGAGTGGACGGACTACAGCCCACTGCTGCAGACAGCCTTCCTTCGGGGTCAGTGTGCCTTTATCCCGAAGGAAACAAAGACAGCGATGATCCAGGTGAGGTTCTTTGAATTCAGAAGAACATGATGAGAAATGTAAATAAATGCCAGTAATCACAGACTAAATATTAACAGAGCAGCCGTTTCCCAGGATGTCCTTAGGACGCACCAGTTTAAACACCATTCATTGCCTGACACATTCTATACATTATATTTGAGAAAGCACAAAAGCAAGGCAGAGCCCATATGCAGATTCAGGGAAGACACTGGGGACAGCACTCAGCAATCTTTTAACCAGACTGTGTTCTATAACTACGTTCTGACATCCAACATCCAATAAACATGTCTTGTACATGCAATGTAAATGTTTAACACAGGAGGCGTGATCACATGCAAGAACAATCCAGGGAACACAATGCACCCAAAGTAAAGGCTCTGACTTTTTCCCTGGAGCCTCTCTCATAGCTCCCCAAGGCATTGTTCTCCACTCCTCTGTCTTTTGACCATGTTCCAACAAGAGTGGCTGAATTTTACAAGATGCTACTTCTATATCTATAGAAGGACATAGGATTTCTATCTTGCATTCTGTTACCATAACGTGTCCATTTGGTTTGCATTTGTTGAACCATCTTTGCCAAGGACCACGATAGACATCTCTCCAAAAAAGATGTAGATGGTAACAGGCACGAGGGGAAGGCAATCAAGAGCACAGTGAAGTATCATCTCACACCTCACAGAGCCGCTATCCCCACAGAACAAGCAGAGAAACTGGAATGCCCGCATACTGTTGGCAGGAATAGAAAATGGTGTAAGAGTAAGGGGGGAGTTAAAAAAGACCCTACCTCATGATCCCAACACTCCCACATCCAGGGATATGGCCATTCTTCTGTTTATTGCAGCACAACCAACCACAGCCCAAGCAACAAGCAACCCAAGTGCTCATCAGTGGGTTAATGGATAAAGAAAACGTGTTACATTTACTTAGCATTAACAAAGAAATTCTTTACACAGAGAAACCCTGTCTCGAAAAGACAAAAAAAGAAAAAAGAGAAAGAAAGAAATTATTTTAAAAATCTTTATTTTATGTGCATTGGTGTGAAGGTGTCAGACCCTCTGCAACTGGAATTACAGACAGCTGTGAGCTGCCATGTGGGTGCTGGGAATTGAACCTGGGTCTTCTGGAAGCAGCCAGTGTTCTTAAATGCTGAGTCATCTCTCCAGCCCAAGAAAGAAGTTTTGCAACATACAGCAACAGGAAGTGAAATTAATCATTCACAGAGAAACAAACATGACATAGTTCCACTTCACGGAGACATCTAATAAAGGCAAACACAGAGTAGCACAAAAATGGCATCTGCCTGTGGTTAATGGGGCAGACCATGTCAACTGCCCCTGAGCGGCACGGCCCCTCCGCCACTCAGGGTAAACATGCTATATGAATCTGCTCTACAGCCAGCAGAACTAAACCGTGCGCTTAAAGACTTATTTAAAGCTTTAAGCTGGCCATGGTGGCACACTGTGGAATTCTAACAGAAGGGGGAGACTCGGAGTCCAACCTGGGCTACCTACAGAGACCCTGTCTCAAACACAAAGACTTTAGTATATCACTATTTTCTTTTTAAGTTCACGTGTGAAAATCAACTATAACCTGTCACAAAAGTTTCATAGTAAAGGAATGGACTTAGGATCTGGATTTGCATGCTACGTGACTTATTTATTTATTTATTTATTTATTTATTTTTTTGGAGTTTCGAGACAGGGTTTCTCTGTGGCTTTGGAGCCTGTCCTGGAACTAGCTCTGTAGACCAGGCTGGTCTCGAACTCACAGAGATCCGCCTGCCTCTGCCTCCCAAGTGCTGGGATTAAAGGCATGCGCCACCACCGCCCGGCTGACTTAGTTATTTTATACTGGGCTCCTAGAGCTTTTTTTCACGGAATTGTTCTGTTAATTCTCTGTGCTTTTCTTTCACTCTTAAATCTTTTTTTTTTTTTTTTGGTAGAGAGTCACCTGGAAAGCTCAGGCCTGACTTTATTTTCTTGTATTTTAAAATGTTACGACAGAGGCTGGAGAGATGGACTAGGGGTTAAGAGCACTGTGATCCCACCTACCTATCACCAGCAGTCTGGAACTGTTCTAATAGGGCCAAGAAAAGTTTCCCTTGAGCCAATATAAAAAGGATTTCATGAACCTCCAAAGTATTGATCTGTAGGTTATTATAGGTCAGCTCAAAGGATACATATTACCTACAAAGCACTGGAGGCAGAGGCAGGCGGATCTCTGTGAGTTCGAGCCCAGCCTGGTCTACAAGAGCTAGTTCCAGGACAGGCTCTAAAACCATAGAGAAACCCTGTCTCGAAAAACAAACAAACAAAAAAAAAACAAGCAAAAAAAAAAACCCCCACAAAAAAAAGAGTGACTAAGTTATCCCTGCTGATCAAAAGGAGAGCCCACTTCCCCCGTCCTCCAGACACAGTCTTTGTACACATATAAAAACCAGTGTTGGGAAGCCGAGCGATGGTGGCGCACGCCTTTAATCCCAGCACTCGGGAGGCAGAGGTAGGCGGATCTCTGTGAGTTCGAGACCAGCCTGGTCTAGAGAGCTAGTTCCAGGACAGGCTCCAAAGCCAGAGAAACCCTGTCTCGAAAAACCAAAAAAAAAAAAACCAGTGTTGGGAACTGTACACTCTGCTATGAACAGCAGCAATAGACACCTCAGGCATCTCTTTCTTGATGGCAATTGCTAGAAGCTGACCCTGAGCTGACCTTGAGGGGGGGAGGAAGGGTTCCCTGTAAACCCTCCGACCTTCCAGGAAGTGTTAGTAAAAATAATCGGGTGGTCACAAAACAGAGAGACACGTGACTCATTTTAAGTCCTTGAATAATATTAGCAGACGTCCTGAACATGTTTGAACCTTCAAAATTTCCATTTTCCCACATTTTTTGGATCAGAGGTTTGTGATAGAAAAAATCTCTTTGAATTTACATGTACTTCTGAACAGAGACTGCTTTCTGCTAGGCAGAGAAACATCATCTCCGGACAAAGGCTTCAGCAGAACCTGCAGGAATCTGCTTTGTTTGACCACAGGGATGAGGTGCCTAATCAACACTCTCGGGTTGGGGACTCCCTTGTGGCCTGACTCTGCCACACACCAAGGGCAGCAAGGCGAGCAGCCAGAGCAGTCTGGCCAAGTGAGCGGCTCAGGCAATGATCTGCTTCTGCGCACTGGGCAGGAGGATGGGGGTGGGACTTCGGGCGGAATCGCAGCGGCTTTCCGGTCTCTTGGGGGTGGAGCTCATTAACTTTGCTTTCATAGGTGTTGACGAAGATCCTCGTTGCTGGGAGTGTGTTGCAGGACCGCACGGTGCACCAGCCCCGCCCAGATATCATAGAGCAGGAGGGTAAAGTCAAAGGTGCTCATCCCGGAGGCCAGTGGACTCAATCCCTGGCACCAGCACCAGCACCAGCACCATGCCTATGACACTGGGTTACTGGGACATCCGTGGGGTGAGCGCCCACCTGACGGTGGAAAGAATCGCCGCGGGGCTAGAATGAGGGAAGCGGTGAGGGGGCGGGTCCTAGAGGAATTCCTTTGCTTGTCTGGCTCAGAATCCTGCACACGTGCTTGCTGGTGCGTGCGCCTGTGTGTACTCACTTGGCGGGAGGTGAGGTCACAGAAATCCCCAGGCCCCATTCCTGACCTATCTCTACAGCTGGCTCATGCTATTCGCCTGCTCCTGGAATACACAGACACAAGCTATGAGGAGAAGAGATACGTCATGGGCGACGGTAATGCCATCTTCTGGTCAAACTTCTTCCTTACCCCTGTCTATTGGTGCTTAGCAGCCCTTTTCTGACCTACATTACATGACAGGGCTCCTCCAGGTGGACTTAGAATCTTCCTCTTCCAGAAACCTCCATAGGGTGGGCTTGATCTTAATACTGAATCCTGGTAATGGAGGGTGGGTCCCCACTGCTGTTGAAATTAGATCGCATTCCCCATGAAGACTTGCCTGAACCGTTTGTAAGTTTTAGAGATGTAGGACCCACAGCCCCAAGCACTCCTCATCTCTGTAACCTTAGATAGTGAGATTCAGTGTGTGAGGCTGCAATTCCCTGCTTTAGAGGTTGGGTTCCTGAAATAGGCATGTTCGACACTAGGCTGATTTCTTTTTATGTAACCTTATCAACCACAGCTCCTGACTATGATAGAAGCCAATGGCTGAGTGAGAAGTTCAAGCTGGGCCTGGACTTTCCCAATGTAGGTGCAGGGAAGGGAGGTTTGGGGTAGGCATGGCGTCCTCACCTCATCTCCTTGACTGGCTGAGGGGGTTTGGGGTCAGAGCTTCTGCTCTCCTGCTCCCATTCCTGGTGGTTGCACAGGGTGATGGGCTGTGTCCCAGCTCTTCCATTCAGTGTGCACTGTGTTCATGGAGGACTTCCCATGCTAGCCTCGCTGAATGCCAGGCCACATGGCCACATGTCTGTCCTAACCCAGGGAAGTGAGGCTGGGACCTTATATCCCATCTGACTGTCCCTGCTTGTCTTTCCAGCTGCCCTACTTAATTGACGGGCCCCACAAGATCACCCAGAGCAATGCCATCCTGCGCTACATTGCCCGCAAGCACAACCTGTGTGAGTGGGGCTGGCTGCAGGGTGGGGCATGGGGGACAATCTCCTTGTCTGGACTGGTGAGGGATGCTGATGGTGAATGTCCTTTGTGTGCTGCAGGTGGGGAGACGGAGGAAGAAAAGATTCGTGTGGACATTTTGGAGAACCAGGCCATGGATGTCTCCAATGACCTGGCTAGAGTCTGTTACAGCCCAGACTTTGTGAGTCTGATCCTGCTCCCGTGCTGGGCTGGTCACACAGTGTTTGGGTCAGGAGTCAGCTCTTTCAGATTCCCATCTGCACAGGTCTTATTTACCTTCTGATTTCCTTAGCCACTTATCCTCCAGGATGTGTTCTGTGTTATCACCAGCAGTTCCCAGAACACTGATATCAAATGAACACTCTTATTAGGCTCTACCTGTCTTAGTCCAGACTTCCAGAGCAGACATTACGTTCCTCAATAACAGGTCCTCTGTACCCCATTAATAGGTTTCCCTGTCAACACTGTAAGCTAGATCAAGCTGAATTGAAAATGTCCTAGAATAGATTTATTTGAGCAAAGCAACTCCTGGGTGGACTCTCCACTCCCAGAGATTGAGGCCAGAGGAGTCATATGCCAAAAAGAAAGCAGGGAGATTACATAGATTGTAGGTGCGGGGTGATGATGTCTCCACTATAAGCTGCGCTTGTGCCCAAATATGGTCAAGAGCTGAATGCTCAAACAGGGACTTAGGCTGTTGGCAGAAACAGGAGAGGAAGCTGCAATGGTCACCAGAAATGCAGATGGAACTGGACATTTTGGCACCTTTTTTTTAGTTCTGAGTCTCTGGGCAGGGCTTGGAGAGAGAGAGACAGGACTGGGGCTTTCTGGATCATGCAGGGGCAAGCTGGTGGGTCCACCGAAACCCTAGATAGTGACGTCATGTTTCCCAAGTGTTCTCCACCTATGCCCTCTGCTTAGGCCCTCATCAGGTAGTTCATATCATTGCTGTCCATTAAATACAAGTACACTCAATGGATCAGAAAAAGAAGTCCAGGATGAAGACTCACAGGGAACCCTTCCCAGCCCCTCCCAGTGCTTCCTTCACACCCACGGGAAGGGGGGTAGCATGTTTTTCTATAGGTGACCCAGGAAGAGCCTGAAGGTCTTTCTCTCCTTTCCTTCAGCCTCAAATCCTCCTCAGTTTATGGGGGAAACTCAAGTATATTTCATTCTTCTGGAACCTATGATATGGAACTCCCATCTTCTCTGCCTACTTTCAGTTCTTGCTTTTGGTGCTGCCTCTCATCAGCCCCGGTGTCTTCCAGTGCTCTGGGCACTCATGGGTTTAGACATCAGGAATGATGATTTCCCATTGTGCACAGTGTCCTTTTCTTCTCTGGCTTTTCCATTGCATTTGAAGGGTGGCATGAGCTCCATGGAATCCGGTAAATAAGTGTTGATATGTGGAATCAAAGTGGAGATGGCTTCCTACCCCGTGTAGGACCATGCCTGGTACTGCTGACCTGGTCGCTCTGTCAGGGAACTCTGTGGTGATAGCTATTTCTGCTTTAGGAGAAACTGAAGGGAGAATACTTGGAGCAGCTCCCTGGGATGATGAAGCTCTTCTCACAGTTCCTGGGGAAGCAGACGTGGTTTGTCGGTGAAAAGGTAAAAGAGAAGAAGCTGGGGGTTGTCATTTTTCCAGGGGCACAGAATTTCATGCCCCCTCATTCTTGGCCTTTTGCAGATAACTTTTGTGGATTTCCTTGCTTATGATATCCTGGACCTACACCGTATATTCGAACCCAAGTGCCTGGACGCATTCCCAAACCTGAAGGACTTCGTGGCCCGCTTTGAGGTGATTTCCTAATCCTCCTTCCTCTTGGCTGTCAACTTTTCCCTAATGTTTTCTTGGTCTTGGAGATGAAGTGAAGAGCAGGTAGCATGAGTTGAGCGCTCTCTTTCTCCCAGAATCTGTGCTCAGCACCTGGTGTCTGTAGACCAAGTTCATCTTTACATGTTCCTCGAGGGTGGGGAAGTCATCTGTCCCACAGCTCAGATAAGGAAATGTGAAACTCTGGAGGGTTACCTACTCACTCAAGATTTCAGCAGCAGTAGAACTAGGCTGGACTTGCTATTGGCTTCCTGCTCCTCAGGGCAGCGGGTAGCTGCTGCAGACTGGGTTACGTGAGGTACCAGGATGTAAAGGATACTTGTGCTTGGTCTGCTGAATGCTTTGCCGAGACCTTTGTGGGGCTCCTGTTAGAGAATTGAATCCTGAGGTGTGTATCATGGGCTCTCCTCCCTCAGGCCTTTCATTTTTTCCTTTTGAGTGTCCAGCTGTTCCTTTTGTGAGATTCACCACTTTATTTTTCTGTTTCCTGATTTTTGTATGAGGCATAAGTTATGCCCAGAATTAAAGAAAAAGGTGGTTCTTAGACCCTCCTGGGGACCATGTGTATTAGATAATATCAGGCAAACCAGACTGAGGTGTGTGTGTGTGTGTGTTTGTGTGTGTGTGGTACCACCAGGGTGCTGGGGAGTCCTGTTTCGCTGGAGACTACTTGTTTGATATCTATGCCATCTTCTGTATTAGAAATTGGGGGTTGGAGACCTAGGTCCAATGGGCTTTTCAGTCTGGAACTCATTTTCCTGTCTCATTCCTTACCAAGTGATGTGATTTCTCAGCCAGTTCTTGTCATTTGGTCTGAACTGCGTGAGTTTGAGAGGAAGAGGCTTGGGAGTGTTGAAGGCTGCAGCTTTAGGCTCAATGTGAACTTGGTCTCTTGATCATAGGCAGCTCCGGACATCTGAACTCTTTAGAGATTTTCTGGAGGCTCGCTCTCTTGGTAGAAGGCCAATAACACTTGTAACTCTCATTGACCCTGGTCCCTTTATCAGGATCGGACACAGGATTGGTTGAGGCTCAGTACCAGGTCCAGAAACTGACTTTCTCCTCAGGGCAAGCCTGACTTCTTTTCTGGTCTATGTATCTATAACCTTTACCCCGGTTTTACCAAGTCACTGGATAAGATAGGGGCTATTTACCAACAGGTCCCTTTGTCCTTCTACATGCCTATTCAGTGGGCAAACCCAGGAAATACAGAGTTTGTGTGTATAAGAGGAGAAGGTCTGTATAGATGGGGTGATAAGGCCTCTTAAGGAGGGCAGGAAGGGAGTGCCAGGAGAGAGTACAAAACTGAAGAGACAGATGCCAGGCTGATCCCAAATGTGTGCTAATGACTAGCAGTGTGACCAAGAGGAAGTTGATTGCCCTCTCTGGCCCTGAGCAAACCTAAATCTTGGTTTTCTTTTTTTTTTCTAACTCTCAGGGACTGAAGAAGATCTCTGCCTACTTGAAGAGTAACCGCTTCCTCCCAACACCTCTGTATACAAAGGTGGCCACGTGGGGGAATAAGTAGAGCCTTGACAGGGCAGGAGGTGGGAATGAGGGACCTGGGGCTCTGGCAACTTTGAACTTCCTGTAGCCCTGGCACTTTCTTCTTATTTCTGTTCCCTTGCTGATCCCAGAATGTCTTGGGTCTTCTTTTCTTTCACCCAGTCTTGGCCCATTCAAGCCCTTTAAAGCCTTAAGTTTCCTTCAGCAAAGTGCCCTTCTAGTGTGGCTGTCTGACCCACTTGACCGACGGTCTTACCTGTCAGTTGCTGTGATGTCATGAAAAGTTGGGACTCAGAGCTCAGCCTGGGCTTCTTAGCGAGCTACTAATCTAGAGATGCTGATGTATGAGGTCTCTCTGGACTATGTCAGGTACCACTGTTAGCCTTGGACCACCCTGGCCCTGGCTGTTACACTGTTAGCTATCTCTGCTGCCTCCAAAGACTGCCTCTTGACCTGGCAGAGTTTTGCAGGGATTCTGGTTGGATAAGCAGGGGTTGGACTTCCTGAGGCCATCTGATAGCCTCTCACCAGGCAGCTGCAGGAGGCTCTGTGGAGCTCAAAGGGAGCCTTTGGTGGCTTGGGATCGCCTATACTCTAGCACTGCTCGGGCTTCATATGGGTCTCAGGGGTGAGGACCCAGGCCTGGGGAGTCTCCAGCAGGAAGCCGGAATCCTCTCTGCCCCGCATTAGTATGGAACAGTAATATCCATGTGTCACCAGGACCCTGTCTCCTCTGTCCCTGATGCCTCTGGAGTTTCCTGTCTGGGTCACCAGGGATGGGGAAAAACATGGTTAATCCCACCTCTCTGTGAGCCCTGTGAAATAAATTTCTTCATGCTTTCATAATTTCAGGTGTCTTTTCATACCATTTATATCAGCATTCTTTGGATAGGCATAGAATTGTAGCATGAACATTTGGTTTCAGATTTGCCCTCCCTCACTGTCTTCCCCCAGAAATGAGTGTTTCTGGTAAGAAGAATCCAGTCTTTCTGACCAGGAGTCATTTGTACATTGCCATACCAACTCCAGTGTCGTCTGTGTGACATGACATATGTCATTATGCCGGACGGGAGCTACGTGTCCTATGGTACTAGGCTCCCTGGAGGTCAATGGCAGATGGCCCGCTATTTGCCGCCCTTGGGGCATAAACGGGCTATGCGGGATATGGGCTTTGCACAATCTCTTTTATCATAATGATATTCTTCGTAGCTACAATACAAGGATTATCTCTTCAGGAACAGCCCTGAGATAGGGACAAGACATATAAGGAATAGGAGGTGAAAATTGTGAAATAATAGAGAACGCAAGTGGGCAGAGAAATGAAAATATAGGCTGAGGGAAGGCCTAGGAAGAAGGCATGGAGGAAAGGCAAATGGTCTGGTGAAAAGGACCAGGCTGTCCCTAAGGGCCAGAGCCAGCAGGGTGACCACGAACATGGCTCCACGTCTTGGCTTTTCAGTCCTGTTTTGGGTTCTAAAGGTTGTCTTTGCAAAGATTGGTCTAGGAAGGAAGCAGCTGATCTTTCTGTGTGTGAGCAGCACACAGAGGCTAAGGGCTTCCCTCCTCCTCACACAGCTGGACAGGAACAGTCTATACCCCTGTCTACAAGGGAGGGCTCAGATCTTCCATCCTGGCTCTCTCAGTTCATTCTCCAAGAAGGAAATTTCTTTTCCCTCTTGTCTGTATTTCCATGGAGGAAGGACCAAGTAGAACAAAGGCATCAGTAACATGCCAGTGTACTTTGGAAGAGAGCAAAGACCTCACCCGGTACCTCAGCAAACCCTGACTTAATGAGGATGGGGATAGGTGAACCAGCACGGAGATAATGGGGTGGCCTTGGATTCTCCTGATGCAGAAGATCTAAACTTTGAACCCTGGTGGAGGAATGTATAGCCATTGTTCCACCCTATTGTCGCCAGCCCTGCTAGTGAAGACCCTACAGAAAGACACTGTGATGTGCGCCATCTTTCCAGCTGAGTGCCCAGATAAGCTGGAATAGATCATAGCTCCTGGGCTGCCTGTCCCCAAGAGGCCTGGAACTGCAGCCTCCCACACTGTCCTCCTGCACTGTGCAGACAGTTTGTACAGTGCGTACAGATTGCTCACATAATCACTATGTGAGCATCCTGGATCAGTGTGATGAGAAGAAGGGGCTGAGAAAGTACCTCATCCTCGGGATGCCAGCTGCATAAATAAGGAACAAGGAAGAAACAGGATGTAGTGACTGTCATTTGCTGCAGGACCCAGCACCACTGGAGGCTGCATTCACCCTCCATACCTGTCCAATGACACTGGCATTGCTGTCCCCGATATAGGTTGCTTCAATGACCAACCTCTTATTTATCTATCTATCTATCTATCTATCTATCTATCATCTATTTATTTATTTATTCAGACAGGGTTTCTGTATAGCTTTGGAGCCTGTCCTGGAAGTAGCTCTTGTAGACCAGGCTAGCCTTGAATTCACAGAGAACCTCCTGCCTTTGCCTCTCGAGTGCTGGGATTAAAGGCATGTGCAACCATTGCCTGGCTTTTTCCTTCCCTTCCCCTTCCAACATTTTTTAGTAGATGGAAGACTTGAACACAGGCCCAGCCTTCGATAAAGGCCAACAGTTCTCCATTTCCATTCCAAGGAAGGCATCGTCCAAAAGGGGAAGGGAAAGACTATTCAGAGTGAAGGAGGGTCAGTGAGAGACTGCTTCAAAATGGGCATGAAGTCCTTTGCGTTTGGGAATGTGTCCAGGCACTCAAATACACAGTGCTGGTCAAAGGTATTACAGGTGAGGAAATCCACATAGTTCCTCTGCAAAAAGCTGAGGGTGCAGGGGCTGAAAATTGGGAAACATGGAAACCTCCTCAGCCTCACCTCTCTCACCTTTCCCTCATCCCCTGCAAACCACTGGTTTGTAGAATGTTGTCTTCTCAGGGATGCTCTCTAAGGACTCTGGCTTCCATTTCTTCTGTAGCACAGTGTCTTTATCCTCAGACAGGTATCTCAGAGGGGGACTCCCACACAGCCGGGGCTCCCCCCCACCCCGGATTAAGCACAAACCGCACACAAACACCTGTTTTCACAGCGAGATTCTTTATTAAGCAGGGAAGAAAAGTTAAGGTGGCTGCTTTTTGACTCTGGCAGAGAAACAGTAGTAAATGATCTTGCAGGTGTAATTTTAACAGAGGAGGTCTGTGTTAGAATGGGCTAGGCTGCGGTTGTATATTTTAATGGGCATGTGAATTAGGAGAATGAAAGGGGGCTTTTGATTGCTGGACATTGGTAATGAGCCTCAGGAATGCGTCTGGGCGTATGTGAGTCTGGGACTTCTGAGGGAGTAGGCCTGAGCCAGGACCTCTGTGGATCCAGGAGTGAGCTGTGACTTCTGCCGATTTGGGCATGAGTCTGTCTGGGATCTCTGAGGGAGTAGGCAGGAACCAGAGACCTCTGCGGGTCTGGGCATGAGTCTGGGACCTTCAAGGGATTAGGCAGGAATTAGACACTTCTTTGGGTCCATGAGTGAGCTAGGACTTCTGCAGGTTCAGGCCTGAATCCAGAACCACCGAGGGAGTAGGCCTGAGCCAGGACCTCTACCAGCGCATGTCCAAGGCAGCAACCTCAGCAGAAAGAGCCTCAAGCAAGCAATCTCTGTGGGAGCAGGCCTGAACGACCCCTGGTATTGCAGAGCAAACCCTGGGAGTGCCGAGCAATGACCAGGAACAGGAAGTAACCAATGGGGTGACTGAAACCTTGGCCCTGACTACACCACAAGGAGCAACCATCTGAGCCTTGGATCCACTGGTACCTGGAAGACTGATCACCAGAGTCACAGACAGCCCCAACTACACCAATCAGAAGAAAAGATGGGTAGAAAAGGTAAGAACACACACAACACCACAAAGAGCAACACGACACCAGTAAAAACTAGCGACCCTACAACAGCAAGACTTGAACAACCAAATATAGATGAAGCAGAACAAAATGTCCTAAAAAATAACTATAGTGGAATGGTTGAGGCCCTTAATGAGGAAATGAAAAATTCCCTTAAAGAAATGGAGAAAGAGACAAACAAAAAAAAAAATGGAAGACATAAACAAATCCCTTAAAGAAAACCATAAAAGGTGGTGCACTCCTTTAATCCCAGCACTTGGGAGGCAGAGGCAGCTGGATCTCTGTGAGTTCGAGACCAGCTTGGTCTACAAGAGCTAGTTCCAGGACAGGCTCCAATGCTACAGAGAAACCCTGTCTTGAAAAACCAAAATAAGATAAAATAAAAAGAAAACCATGAAAAAGAAATCAAACATATGAAAGAAACTATTCAAGACTTGAAAACTGATATAAAGACAATAAGGAAAACACAAGTCAAGGGACTTATAGAAATAGAAATCATGAGAAAACCATCAGGAACCACAAACACAAGCATGAACAGCAGAATACAAGAGATAGTAGAGAGAATCTCAAGCACTAAAGATATAATAGAGGAAATAGACTCATCAGTCAAATCATTAAATCTAACAAAAGCTTAACACCAAATATCCAGAAAATATGAGACACCATAAAAAGACCAAACCAAAGAATAATAGGTATAGAAGAAGAAGTTCAACTCAAAAGCACAGAAAATATATTTAGTAAAATCATAGAAGAAAACTTTCCCAATCTAAAGAAACATATGCATATGAAGATACAAGAAGCTTACAGAACACCAAATAGACTGTATCAAAAAAGTCCCATAGCTAATAATAATCAAAACACTAAACATACAGAATAAAAAAATAATATTAAGAGCTGAAAAGAAAAAAGGCCAAGTAACATATAAAGGCGGACCTATCCGAATTACACCTGACTTCTCAATGGAAACAAAGCCAGAAAGTCCTGGTCAAGCGTTATTCAGATATTAAGAGACCACGGATGCCAGCCCAGACTACTATACCCAGCAAAACTTTCAATCACCATAGAAGTATAAAACCAGATATTCCATGACTAAACCAGATTTAACTAATACATTAAATCCAGCCTTACACAAAGTAGAAGGAAAACTCCAACCCAAGGAAGTTGGCTACATCAACAAAAACACAGACAATTGATGATCTCACAGCAGCAAATCCCCAAAGAAGGGGAAAAAAACCACACAATATAACAGATTGGACAGCAAATCAGAATCCATCCTTCTGCTGGATACAAGAAACACACCTCAACCTCAAAGACAGACATTGCCTCAGAGTAAAGGGTTGGGGAAAAAAATTTCCAATCAAATGGACCTAAGAAACAAGCTGGTGTAGCTATCCTAATATCTAACAAAATAGACTTTAAACTAAAATCAATCAAAAGAGACAAAGAAGGACATTTCATATTAGAAATCCATCAAGAGGAAGTCTCAATAATGAACATCTATGCCCCGAATACAGGGACACCCTCATATGTAAAACAAACACTTCTAAAGATTAAATCACACATAAAACCCTACACACTAATAATGGAGACTTCAATGCTCCACTTTCACCACTGGACAATTGTCATATGAACGCAATCATAAGTAGCTTTCAAACATAAAGCAAAGAAAAACCAGCCCACTAATCACAATCTCAGAGAACCTAGACAACAATGAGGACCCTAAGAGAGACATACATGAATCTAATCTACATGGGAAGTAGAAAAAGACAAGATCTACTGAGTAAATTTGGAGCATGGGGACCATGGGAAATGGTTTAAGGGGAGGGGAGAGGAAGGAAGGAAGTAAAGAAAAATGTATAGCTCAATAAAATCAATTTAAAAAGATTTAAAAGAAAAAAAGGAAATGCTACAAATAAACCATAACTGTGTTCTTCAGATGCCTGACACTTTTAGTCATCAAGAAAAAGCAATGAGAGCTCCCGCAAGAGCCAGGTTGCGCTGGCAGTACAGCCCAGAAAGCAGGCATTTAAAAATAACCAGGGCTTTTTTCCTGCTATGGCTGAATCAGGAAAATCTCTCATAAAGGAGCTGCGGCATGCCACCAGTAAACAGCAAGACGCTGTGTTAAACTCTGTGTTCTTGTGTCTAGAATTCCTTTTCAAACTCTCTCAGGTTTTAAGTGGATTTAGCTGGCCATGTGGGTACCAATATGTAGGAGGAAAAGGTGGTGGAGGCAGGATGTCCATTGCGTTCTGAAGTAGAGCTAAGAGCTAATAGCTGGCTGCTTTGCTTTTCTGATCTTCAGCTGGAGCCCCAATATTTATCCCTGGATTATTATTATTTGTGCTACATCTGGCAACCAACTTTTAGGACTTTACAACCACCAGCACAGGCCAGAATGTTATCATTTTGCTGACTTTCCCTGTCACCTGGGTACCCTGTCCCTTTAAGAGACAAGCTCCACCTACCCCCCAATCATCCCAACCCACCCCCACTCCCCCACTTCCCACCCCCACTCCACTTCTTGCCAAGGCAAGCTGATCTCCTGCCTTCTCTGCTCCTCACTCTTTCTTTCTTTCCCTCTTCTAAAGAGGTAATTACTGCCTCTCTCCCTTCCCCCCTTCTTCTCTCTACCCTCTTTCCTCTTTCTCTGACCCCCTTCTCTCTCCCTCCATCTCCTTTCCCCTCCATAACCCCTTACTCTCAGACCATTCCCAATACCCACTAAATAAACTCTATATCCCAGCTCTCTCCATGGCCTATCTGTCTGTCTCACACCCACCAGGGAACCTGCCAGGGTTGGACCACTGAATGTCCTTCACTGGTCCAGCTAAGGACTTCTAGGGACCCTGTAACCTCTATCCTTCAATATGGTTGCTTCTTCTCTACTAACTAAATCAAATGCTAAGCTTGTCCAGAAACACCGCAGCGGACATACTGAGAAATGGTATCTTGAAATGTATGTGGCATCTGCATAAAATTAACTGTCAACTATGTGGCACATAACCTAGGACGGAATCACAATTACGATGTCCCTAAGGAAACAAGTGTGGACTGCCTCGGATCCATTGTTCAAATTTCTCCAGGAAATGACTAGTAATGGGTAGAAAATTAATAAACAGTTTTATTCAGGGAGATTCACAGACTTTGCTTCCTCAGGTGGAAGCATTGTTGAGCAATAATTTACCAAAGGCCGGGCAAACATTCCAAAGCATTATGAAATGATGAGAGTGAGCTGGGCGTGGTGGTGCACACCTTTGATCCCAGGATTTGGGAGGCAGAGGTGGGTGGATCTATGAGTTCAAGGCCAGCCTGGTCTACAAAGTGAGTTCCAAAGAATGAAAGTATGAAATGAAACTGCTGTGCTGGCCACCAGGTGCCTATGTAATTGAGACAGTGGTGAACGTTATTTACTGTGGTCACCAACAGATTAAATGATTCTACTGGAAGAACAAAGGATAATATGAAGTACTAAACTAATTTTACCTTGAACATTTACTTGTTGAATTATACAATTAAAATGTTCCAGAGAACAATTAGTTAAGAGATGATCATGATCCTGGCTAGAAGATTTTAAGTTATTGAAATCCATATATCTAAAGCATGAAGATGACTAGACAGAGTGTCCTAGGATTATATTAATCGCACCTGCACAAAGAAGTGAGTATCTATACAAATCAAACGAGAGTCTGGAATGAGACAAACACCTGCCTGCAAACTGAACAACTTGTTTCCGTGCCGCTAAGAGGGCTCGCTCTGCTGCGGGAAAACTTGGAGCCTCCTGAAGCTCATTCTAAGTGTGATTTTATTTTTTTTTTTTTTTAATATTTATTTATTATGTATACAATATTCTGTCTGCATGTATGCCTGAAAGCCAGAAGAGGGCACCAGACCCCATTACAGATGGTTGTGAGCCACCATGTGGTTGCTGGGAATTGAACTCAGGACCTTTGGAAGAGCAGGCGATGCTCTTAACCTCTGAGCCATCTCTCCAGCCCCCTCTAAGTGTGATTTTAAATCCCTTCAGGTGGATATCACGCCGATGAAGGATTGGTGAGTCATGAATCTGACAAATGTTCCAATTTTTTTTTTTTTTTTTTTTAAATTTATTTATTTATTAAGGATTTCTGCCTCGTCCCCACAACCGCTTCCCATTTCCCTCCCCCTCCCCCGATCAATTCCCCCTCCCTCATCTGCTCGAAGAGCAATCAGGGTTCCCTGACCTGTGGGAAGCCCAAGGACTGCCCACCTCTATCCAGGTCTCGTAAGGTGAGCATCCAAACTGCCTAGGCTCCCACAAAGCCAGTACGTGCAGTAGGATCAGAAACCCACTGCAATTGTTCTTGAATTCTCAGTATTCCTCATTGTCCGCTATGTTCAGCTAGTCCGGATTTATCCCATGTTTTTTCAGACCTAGGCCAGCTGGCCTTGGTGAGATCCCAATAGAACATCCCCATTGTCTTAGTGTGTGGGTGCACCCCTCGTGGTCCTGAGTTCCTTGCTCGTGCTCCGTCTCCTTCTGCTCCTGATTTGGACCTTGAGATTTCTGTCCGGTGCTCCCGTGTGGGTCTCTGTCTCTGTCTCCTTTCATCGCCTGATGAAGGTTAATATTCCTGAGGATGCCTATGTGTTTGTCTTTGGATTCACCTTCTTATTTAGCTTCTCTAGGAACATGAATTATAAGCTCAATGTCCTTTATTTATGGCTAGAAACCAAATATGAGTGAGTACATCCCATGTTCCTCTTTTTGGGTCTGGCTTACCTCACTCAGGATAGTGTTTTCTATTTCCATCCATTTGTATGCAAAATTCAAGAAGCCCTTGTTTTTTACTGCTGAGTAATACTCTAATATGTATATATTCCATACTTTCTTCATCCATTCTTCCGTTGAAGGGCATCTAGGTTGTTTCCAGGTTCTGGCTATTACAAACAATGCTGCCATGAACATAGTTGAGCATATACTTTTGTTGTATGATAGGGCCTCTCTTGGGTATATTCCCAAGAGTGGTATTGCTGGATCCAGGGGTAGGTTGATCCCGAATTTCCTGAGAAACCGAAACACTGCTTTCCAGAGTGGTTGCAGAAGTTTGCATTCCCACCAGCAATGGGTGAGTGTACCCCTTTCTCCACAACCTCTCCAGCAAAGGCTATCATTGGTGTTTTTTATTTTCGCCATTCTGACAGGTGTAAGGTGGTATCTTAAAGTTGTCTTGATTTGCATTTCCCTGATCGCTAAGGAAGTTGAGCATGACCTTAAGTGTCTTTTGGCCATTTGAAGTTCTTCTGTTGAGAATTCTCTGTTCAGATCAGTGCCCCACTTTATAATTGGGTTGATTAGCCTTTTACGGTCTAGTTTCTTGAGTTCTTTATATATTTTGGAGATCAAACCTTTGTCAGTAGCAGGGTTGGTGAAGATCTTCTCCCAGTCAGTGGGTTGTCTTTTTGTCTTAGTGACAGTGTCCTTTGCTTTACAGAAGCTTCTCAGCCTCAGGGAGTCCCATTTATTCAATGATGCCCTTAGTGTCTGTGCTGCTGGGGTTATACATAGGAAGTGGTCTCCTGTGCCCATGTGCTGTAGAGTACTTCCCACTTTCTCTTCTATCAGGTTCAGTGTGTTCGGACTGATATTGAGGTCTTTAATCCATTTGGATTTGAGTTTTGTGCATGGTGATAGATATGGATCTATTTTCATTCTTCTACAGATTGACATCCAGTTTTGCCAGCACCATTTGTTGAAGATGCTCTCTTTTTTCCATTGTATACTTTTAGCTCCTTTATCGAAGATCAGGTGTTCATAGGTTTGTGGGTTAATGTCAGGGTCTTCTATTCGATTCCATTGGTCGACTTCTCTGTTTTTATGCCAATACCAAGCTGTTTTCAATACTGTAGCTCTGTAATAGAGTTTGAAGTCAGGGATGGTAATGCCTCCAGACAATCCTTTATTGTATAAGATTGTTTTGGCTATCCTGGGTTTTTTGTTTTTCCATATAAAGTTGATTATTGTCTTCTCCAGATCTGTGAAGAATTTTGATGGGATTTTGATGGGGATTGCATTGAATCTATAGATTGCTTTTGGTAGAATTGCCATTTTTACTATGTTGATCCTCCCAATCCAAGAGCAAGGGAGGTCTTTCCATTTTCTGGTGTCTTCTTCAATTTCTTTCTTCAAAGACTTATAGTTCTTGTCAAGTAGATCTTTCACTTCCTTGGTCAGGGTTACCCCAAGGTATTTTATGCTATTTGTGGCTATCGTGAAAGGTGATGCTTCTCTGATTTCCCTCTCTGCTTCCTTATCCTTAGTGTATAGGAAGGCAACTGATTTTTTGGAGTTGATCTTGTATCCTGCCACATTACTAAAGCTGTTTATCAGCTGTAGGAGTTCTTTGGTAGAATTTTTGGGGTCGCTTATGTACACTATCATATCATCTGCAAATAACGAAAGCTTAACTTCTTCCTTTCCAATACGAATCCCCTTGATCTCCTTATGTTGTCTTATTGCTATTGCTAGAATTTCAAGCACTATATTGAAGAGGTATGGAGAGAGTGGACATCCTTGTCGTGTTCCTGATTTAAGTGGGATGGCTTTGAGTTTTTCTCCGTTTAATTTAATGTTAGCTGTTGGCTTGCTGTAAATAGCTTTTATAATATTTAGGTAGGACCCTTGTATCCCTATTCTCTCCAAGACCTTTATCATAAAGGGGTGTTGAATTTTGTCGAATGCTTTTTCAGCATCTAGTGAAATGATCATATGGTTTTTTTCTTTCAGTTTATTTATATGGTGGATTACATTGATAGATTTGCGTATGTTGAACCAGCCCTGCATCTCTGGGATGAAGCCTACTTGATCATAATGGATAATTTTTCTTATGTGTTCTTGGATTCGGTTTGCCAGTATTTTATTGAAAATTTTTGCGTCGATGTTCATGAGTGAGATCGGTCTGTAATTCTCTTTCTTGGTTGGGTCTTTTTGTGGTTTTGGTATCAGGGTAACTGTAGCTTCATAAAAGGAATTTGGCAATGACTCTTCTGATTCTATATTGTGAAATACATTAAGGAGTATAGGTATTAGTTCTTCTTGGAAGTTCTGGTAGAATTCTGCATTGAAACCATCTGGTCCTGGGCTTTTTTTCGAAGGGAGATTTTTGATAACCATTTCTAATTCTTCGCGAGAAACCGGTCTATTTAGATCATTCACCTGGTCTTGGTTTAGCTTTGGTATGTGGTACTTATTTAAAAAAATGTCCATTTCTTTTGTATTTTCCAGTTTTGTGGCATACAGGCTTTTGTAGTAAGATCTAATGATTCTCTGAATTTCCTCTGTGTCTGTGGTTATGTCCCCCTTTTCATTTCTGATCTTATTTATTTGCGTGTTCTCTCTCTGTCGTTTAATTAGTTTGGATAGGGGTTTGTCGATCTTGTTGATTTTCTCCAAGAACCAGCTTTTTGTTTCATTGATTCTTTGGACTGTTTTCTGTGTTTCTATTTTGTTGATTTCAGCCCTCAGTTTTATTATTTCCAGTCTTCTACTTCTCCTGGGCGCGTCTGCTTCTTTTTTTTCTAGAGCTTTCAGGTGTGTTGTTAAGTCCCCAATGTATGCATTCTCCGTTTTCTTTAAGTGGGCACTTAGTGCTATGAACTTTCCTCTTAGCACTGCTTTCATTGTGTCCCATAGGTTTGAGTATGTTGTCCCTTTATTTTCATTAAATTCAAGGAAGACTTTAATTTCTTTCTTGATTTCTTCCTTGACCCAGGTGTGGTTCAGTAGTTGACTGTTCAGTTTCCATGAGTTTGTCGGTTTTTTGGGGGCAGCGTGGTTGTTGCCTTCTAATTTTAATCCGTGATGATCTGATAAGACACAGGTGGACACTGATATTTTTTTGTATCTGTGGAGGTTTCCTTTGTTTCCGAGTATGTGGTCAATTTTTGAGAAGGTTCCATGAGCTGCAGAGAAGAAGGTATATTCTTTCCTATTTGGGTGGAATGTTCTATAGATGTCTGTTAAGTCCATTTGCTTCATTACCTCCAATAATTCTCTTAATTCTCTATTAGGTTTCTGTCTGATTGACCTGTCCCTTGGAGAGAGAGGTGTGTTGAAGTCTCCTACTACTAGTGTGTGTGGTTTGATGTCTGCCTTGAGTTCTAGTAATATTTCTTTTACATAAGTAGGTGCTTTTATATTGGGGGCGTATATATTCAGGATTGAGACCTCCTCCTGATGAATTGTTCCTGTTATGAGTATAAAGTGACCGTCTCGGTCTCTTCTGATTGATTTTAGTTTGAAGTCAGTTTTGTTAGAAATTAGTATGGCCACACCTGCTTTTTTCTTAGGACCATTTGCTTGAAACACCTTTTCCCAACCCTTTACTCTGAGTAGGTGCCTGTCTTTGTGGTTGAGATGTGTTTCTTGCAAACAGCAGAATGTTGGATCCTGTTTTCGTATCCAATCTTTTAGCCTGTGCCTTTTTATAGGTGAATTGAGCCCATTAATATTAAGTGATATTAATGACCAGTGGTTGTTTACTCCGGTTATTCTTATTGCTTTTGGTAGTAGAGATTGTCTCCCTTCTTTGAGATGTGCTCGTGAAGGGTCATTAGATGCCTGGGTTATTGTAGGCAGTGTTGGCAGTGTTGGATTCCTTGGGTTGCGATTTTCCTTCTATTACTTTCTGTAGGGCTGGATTTGTGGCTACGTATTGTTTAAATTTGTTCTTATCCTGGAATGTTTTGTTTTCTCCATTGATAATGAATGATAGCTTGGCTGGGTATAGTAGTTTGGGTTTGCATCCATGGTCTCTTAGCTTCTGCAGAACCTCTATCCAGGACCTTCTGGCTTTCATAGTTTCCATCGAGAAGTCAGGTGTAAGTCTGATCGGTTTACCTTTATAAGTTACTTGCCCTTTTTCTTTTGCAGCTCTTAATATTTTTTCTTTAACCTGTATATTTTGTGTTTTGATTATTATATGGCGAGGAGATGTTTTTCTTTGATCCAGTCTGTTTGGTGTTCTGTATGCTTCTTGAATATTTAAGTGAATATCTTTCTTTAAGTTGGGAAAGTTTTCTTCCATAATTTTGTTGAAAATATTTTCTGGGCCTTTGAGCTGTGACTCTTCTCCTTCTTCTATTCCTATTATTCTTAGGTTTGGTTTTTTTATTGTGTCCCATAGTTCCTGAATGTTTTGTGTTGAGAATTTGTTGGCTTTGCTGTTTTCTTTGATCTGTTCGTTTATTTTCTCTATGGTGTCCTCAGCATCTGAGAGTCTTTCTTCTAGCTCTTGTATTCTATTGATTATGCTTGTTTCTGTAGACTCTGCTCGTTGGCCTAGATTTTCCATATCCTGCTGGTCCTCAGTTTGTATTATCTTCTTTGCCTTCATTTCAGTTTTCAATTCTTGAACTGTTTCCATTACCTGTTTGATGGTTTTTTCTTGGTTTCCCAGGGTATCATGTACGTATTTACTCATTTCTTCAAACTTTTTGTTATACTTCTCATCCATTTCTATAAGGGCATTTTTTACATGTTGTTTAAGGGACTCTATTATCTTCATAAAGTCGATTTTTTCCATTTCTTCTGTGTTAGGTTGTTCAAATACTTCTGTTGTAAGATCATTGGGTTCTGATGTTTTCATGTTGTTTTTCGGATTATTGGGAGAATTCTTGCCTTGGCGCCTGCCCATCTCCTCCTATTGATCCTATCCAATGGGTCCTCTTTGATTCGATTGTAGTAGGGCGATCTGCTCTCCTTATTGCACGCCTGTTCCCGCCGCTTGGGTCTGTCTCTGCGCAGGTCCCCGAAAGCCTCTTCCTGTATGCGGTGTTGCTCCGCCGCGTCTGGCCGCCGCCGCTCCGCCGCGTCTGGCCGCCGCCGCCGCTCCGCCGCGTCTGGCCGCCGCCGCCGCTCCGCCGCGTCTGGCCGCCGCCGCCGCTCCGCCGCGTCTGGCCGCCGCCGCCGCTCCGCCGCGTCTGGCCGCCGCCGCCGCTCCGCCGCGTCTGGCCGCCGCCGCCGCTCCGCCGCGTCTGGCCGCCGCCGCCGCTCCGCCGCGTCTGGCCGCCGCCGCCGCTCCGCCGCGTCTCCAAATGTTCCAATTATTGCACAAATTCACCAACTGTTGCCACCCATTGTATGTGAACCACTCTGCAGGGAATACGCTAGAATCTTGCAGGTTAGTCTAGAATCTTGCAGGTTAGTCGCTGTTCCACTAACTAATGCTTTGTCATGGTTCTACAGGCTAAGTGACTGGATGCTCACTTTGGGGCTATGACTTCCCTAGTCACGGGCAACAGACTAGGTTTCCTATTCCAGGGATGTTTTTCCTCTTGTTGAGCAGGCCTTAAGTCCAATGAGAAAACTGTTGGTTACCATCAAGGTATGTATACCACTACTGCACCGTAAGGGTTGCCACAACATGGCGGCCATTGCTATGGTTCACAGGCATCACAGCTGAGGGCTACTGTTGCCTGCCTCTTTTGGTAGCTTACATGGTACCTTCTTCCAAGATGAAAGGGAATTCTCAGAGGGAGGGTTTCATGTCAGATCCATCTGAGGAGCCTCTGGGCCCTGTGTCTGAAGTATGTAGCATGTTCAGCAATAGGAGAGGGCAACCAATGCCAGTGTTATAGCCTGTAATGTTCTGACAGACTCTCGGACAGCCCTGACCCGCAACTCAAAAAGAGGGTTGCTCATGACTGGTGTGAGTTTTGTTCAGCAGCTTTTGGCTCTTGGAGACAGCATTGTCAGCCCAGAGAAACTTCATTTTAGATCTGAGCAGGAGAAGCCTGAGCTAGGGAAGTTTGCAAAAGTGGGGGAAGAAGAACCAGGCGGGGTATGGATCCCTTCAAACGCTCTGACTTGGAGATCTCAAGCCAAAGGAGGTCATCTGGAGTGTTGAAGTAGAGCATGTACAAATGACTCCTGGTCAGAAAGACTGGATTCTTCTTAGCAGAAACACTCATTTCTGGGGGAGGCTGGCTGGGGCATATCTGAAATGAAATGTTCATGCTACAATTCTATGCCTATCCAAAGAATGCTGATATAAATGGTATGAAAAGACACCTGAAATTATGAAAGCATGAAGAAATTTATTTCACAGCGGCTCACAGAGATAGGGGATTAATCAGGTTGGTCCCCATCCCTGGTGACAGAGACAGGAAACTCCAGAGGCATCAGGGACAGAGGAGACAGGGTCCTGGTGACACATGGATATTACTGTTCCATACTAATGCGGGGCAGAGAGGATTCCGGCTTCCTCCTGGAGACTCCCCAGGCCTGGGTCCTCACCCCTGAGACCCGTATAAAGCCGAGCAGTGCTAGAGCATAGGCGATCCCAAACCCCCAAAGGCTCCCTTTGAGCTCCACAGAGCCTCCTGCAGCTGCCTGGTGAGAGGCTATCAGATGGCCTCAGGAAGTCCAACCCCTGCTTATCCAACCAGAATCCTTGCAAAACTCTGCCAGGTCAAGAGGCAGTCTTTGGAGGCAGCAGAGATAGCAGGCAGTGCAACCGAGGGCTAGGGTAGTCCAGGGCTAACAGTGGTACCTGACATAGTCCAGAGAGACCTCATACATCAGCATCTCTAGATTAGTAGCTCGCTAGAAGGCCCAGGCTGAGCTCTGAGTCCCAACTTTTCATGACATCACAGCAACTGACAGGTAAGACTGTCGGTCAAGTGGGTGCAGACAGCCACACTAGAAGGGCACTTTGCTGAAGGAAACTTAAGGCTTTAAAGGGCTTGAAAGGGCCAAGACTGGGTGAAAGAAAAGAAGACCCAAAACACTCTGGGGTCAGTAAGGGGACAGAAAGAAGAAGGAAGTGCCAGGGCTACAGGAAGCTCAAAGTTGCCAGAGCCCCAGGTCCCTCATCCCACCTCTTGCCCTGTTAAGGCTCTACTTATTCCCCCACGTGGCCCATCTTGAAAACAGAGGTCTTGAAATGAAGCTGCTACTCTTCATGTAGGCAGAAATCTTCTTCAGTCCCTGAGAGTTAGAAAAAAAAAAGAAAACCAAGATTTAGGTTTGCTCAGGGCCAGAGAGGGCAATCAACTTCCTCTTGCTCATACTGCTAGTCATTAGCACACATTTGGGATCAGCCTGGCCTCTGTCTCTCCAATGCTGTACTCTCTCCTGGCACTCCCTTCCTGCCCTCCCTAACAGGCCTTATCACACCATCTATACAGACCTGCTCCTTGCACACATAAACTCTATATTTCCTGAATAGGAATCTGGATGGAAAGGGGAATGGCTGGCAGATAACCCCTATCTTATCTAGTGACTTGGTAAAACCGGGGTCAAAGTTTATAGATTATAGTAGACCAGAAAAGTAAAGCCAGGCTTGCCCTAATCATTCCCTAAGGAGAAGGTCAACTTTTTGCACCTTGTATTGAGCCTCAACCAATCCTGTCTCCAGTCGTGATAGAGGGACCAGGGTCAATGACAGTTACATGTGCTATTTGTCTTCTACCAAGAGAGCGAGCCTCCAGAAAATCTCTAAAGAGTTCAGATGTCCGGAGCTGCCTATGATCAAGAGACCAAGTTCACACTGAGCCTAAAGCTGCAGCCTTCAACACTCCCCAGCCTCTTCCTCTCCTACTCACGCAGTTCAGACCAAATGACAAGAACTGGCTGAGAAATCACATCACTTGGTAAGGAATGAGACAGGAAAATGAGTTCCAGACTGAAAAGCCCATTGGACCTAGGTCTCCAACCCCCAATTTCTAATACAGAAGATGGCATAGATATCAAACAAGTAGTCTCCAGCGAAACAGGACTCCCCAGCACCCTGGTGGTACCACACACACACACACATCCCAGTCTGGTTTGCCTGATATTATCTAATACACATGGTCCCCAGGAGGGTCTAAGAACCACCTTTTCCTTTAATTCTGGGCATAACTTATGCCTCATACAAAAATCAGGAAACAGAAAAATAAAGTGGCGAATCTCACAAAAGGAACAGCTGGGATCACCATCTTGCCTTTGTGTAGGATGGTCAGACCCAGCATGCTACTATAATTAAAATAATAATTAAAAAAAAGGAACAGCTGGACACTCAAAAGGAAAAAATGAAAGGCCTGAGGGAGGAGAGCCCATGACACACACCTCAGGATTCAATTCTCTAACAGGAGCCTCACAAAGGTTCGGCAAAGCATTCAGCAGACCAAGCACAAGTATCCTTTACATCCTGGTACCTCACGTAACCCAGTCTGCAGCAGCTACCCGCTGCCCTGAGGAGCAGGAGCCAACAGCAACTGCAGCCCAGTTCTACTGCTGCAGAAATCTTGAGTGGGTAGGTAACCCTCCAGAGTTTCACATTTCCTTATCTGAGCTGTGGGACAGATGACTTCCCCACCCTTGTGGAAGGCTGTAAAGATGAACTTTGACAACAGAGACCAGGTGCTGAGCACAGATTCTGGGAGAAAGAGAGCGCTCAACTCATGCTACCTGCTCTTCACTTCATCTCCAAGACCAAGAAAACATTAGGGAAAAGTTGACAGCCAAGAGGAAGGAGGATAAGGGCATCACCTCAAAGCGGGCCATGAAGTCCTTCAGGTTTGGGAATGCGTCCAGACACTTAGGTTCGAATATACGGTTTAGGTCCAGGATATCATAAGCAAGGAAATCCACAAAAGTTATCTGCAAAAGGCCAAGAATGAGGGGGCATGAAATTCTGTGCCCCTGGAAAAATGACAACCCCCAGCTTCTTCTCTTTTACCTTTTCACCGACAAACCATGTCTGCTTCCCCAGGAATTGTGAGAAGAGCTTCATCATCCCAGGGAGCTGCTCCAGGTATTCTCCTTTCAGTTTCTCCTGAAGCAGAAACAGCTATCACCACAGAGTTCCCTGACAGAGCGACCAGGTCAGCAGTACCAGGCATGGTCCTACACGGGGTAGGAAGCCATCTCCACTAAGATGGCCCCAGGCTTTGATTCCACATATCAACACTTATTTACCGGATTCCATGGTAGCTCATGCCACCCTACAAATGCAATGGAAAAGCCAGAGAAGAAAAGGACAACTGTCCACAATGGGAAATCATCATTCCTGATGTCTAAACCCATGAGTGCCCAGAGCACTGTCAGACTCTGGGGCTGATGAGAGGCAGCACCAAAGAAGCAAGAACTGAAAGTAGGCAGAGAAGATGGGAGTTCCATATCATAGGTTCCAGAAGAATGAAATATACTTGAGTTTGCCCCATAAACTGAGGAGGATTTGAGGCTGAAGGAAAGGAGAGAAAGACCTTCAGGCACTTCCTGGGTTCCCTGTGAGTCTTCATCCTGGACTTCTTTTTCTGATCCATTGAGTGTACTTGTATTTAATGGACAGCAATGATATGAACTACCTGGTGAGGGCCTAAGCAGAGGGCACAGGTGGAGAACACTTGGGAAACATGACGTCACTATCTAGGGTTTCGGTGGACCCTCCAGTTTGCCCCTGCATGATCCAGAAAGCCCCAGTCCTGTCTCTCTCTCTCCAAGCCCTGCCCAGAGACTCGGAACTAAAAAAAAGGTACCAGGGCTGGAGAGATGGCTCAGTGGTTAAGAGCATTGCCTGCTCTTCCAAAGGTCCTGAGTTCAATTCCCAGCAACCACATGGTGGCTCACAACCATCTGTAATGAGGTCTGGTGCCTTCTTCTGGCCTTCAGGAATACACACAGACAGAACATTGTATACATAATAAATAAATAAATATTTAAAAAAAATAAAAAAAATAAGAAAAAGGTACCAAAAAGCCCAGTTCCATCTGCATTTCTGGTGAGCATTGCAGCTTCCTCTCCTGTTTCTGCCAGCAGCCCAAGTCCCTGTCTAAGCATTCAGCTCTTGACCATATCTGGGCACAAGCACAGCTTATAGTGGAGACATCATCACCCCGCACCTACAATCTATGTAATCTCCCTGCTTTCTTTTTGGCACATGACTCCTTTGGCCTCAATCTCTGGGAGTGGAGAGTCCACCCAGGAGTTGCTTTGCTCAAATAAACCTATTCTAGGACTTTTTCAATTCAGCTTGATCTGGTTTACTGTGTTGGCAGGGAAACCTATTATGGGGGTACAGAAGATATATTTTTTTTAATATTTATTTATTTATTATGCATACAATATTCCTTCTGTGTGTATGCTGCAGGCCAGAAGAGGGCACCAGACCTCATTACAGATGGTTGTGAGCCACCATGTGGTTGCTGGGAATTGAACTCAGGACCTTTGGAAGAGCAGGCAATGCTCTTAACCACTGAGCCATCTTTCCAGCCCAGAAGATCTATTATTGAGAAACTTAATGTCTGCTCTGGGAAGTCTGGACTAAGACAGGTAGGGCCTAAGTAAGAGTGTTCATTTGATATTTCAGTGTACTGGGGACTGCTGGTGATAACACAGAACACATCCTGGAGAATAAGTGGCTAAGGAAATCAGAAGGTAAATAAGACCTGTGCAGATGGGAATCGGAAAGAGCTGACTCCTGACCCAAACACTGCCTGGTCCAACCCAGCACGGGAGCAGGATGAGACTCACAAAGTCTGGGCTGTAACAGATTCTGGCAAGGTGATTGGTGACATCCATAACCTGGTTCTCCAAAATGTCCACACGAATCTTTTCTTCCTCTGTCTCTCCACCTGCAGCACACAAAGGACATTCACCATCAGCATCCCTCACCAGTCCAGACAAGGAGATTGTCCCCCATGCCCCACCCTGCAGCCAGCCCCACTCACACAGGTTGTGCTTGCGGGCAATGTAGCGCAGGATGGCATTGCTCTGGGTGATCTTGTGGGGCCCGTCAATTAAGTAGGGCAGCTGGAAAGACAAGCAGGGACAGTCAGATGGGATATAAGGTCCCAGCCTCACTTCCCTGGGTTAGGACAGACATGTGGCCATGTGGCCTGGCATTCAGCGAGGCTAGCATGGGAAGTCCTCCATGAACACAGTGCACACTGAATGGAAGAGCTGGGACACAGCCCATCACCCTGTGCAACCACCAGGAATGGGAGCAGGAGAGCAGAAGCTCTGACCCCAAACCCCCTCAGCCAGTCAAGGAGATGAGGTGAGGACGCCATGCCTTCCCCAAACCTCCCTTCCCTGCACCTACATTGGGAAAGTCCAGGCCCAGCTTGAACTTCTCACTCAGCCATTGGCTTCTATCATAGTCAGGAGCTGTGGTTGATAAGGTTACATAAAAAGAAATCAGCCTAGTGTCCAACAAGCCTATTCCAGGAACCCAACCTCCTAAAGCAGGGAATTGCAACCCACACACTGAATCTCACAACATAAGGTACCAGGGATGACAAGTGCTTGGGGCTGTGGGTCCTACATCTCTAAAACTTACAAACGGTTCAGGCAAGTCTTCATGGGGAATGTGATCTAATTTCAACTGCAGTGGGGACCCACCCTCCATTACCAGGATTCAGTATTAAGATCAAGCCCACCCTCTGGAGGTTTCTGGAAGAGGAAGATTCTAAGTCCACCTGGAGGAGCCCTGTCATGTAATGTAGGTCAGAAAAGGGCTGCTAAGCACCAATAGACAGGGGTAAGGAAGAAGTTTGACCAGAAGATGGCATTACCGCCGCCCATGACGTATCTCTTCTCCTCATAGCTTGTGTCTGTGTATTCCAGGAGCAGGCGAATAGCATGAGCCAGCTGTAGAGATAGGTCAGGAATGGGGTCTGGGGATTTCTATGTGACTTCACCTCCCGCCAAGTGAGTACACACAGGCGCACGCACCAGCAAGCACGTGTGCAGGATTCTGAGCCAGACAAGCAAAGGAATTCCTCTAGGATCCGCCCCCTCACCGCTTCCCTCATTCTAGCCCCGCGGCGATTGTTTCCACCGTCAGGTGGGCGCTCACCCCACGGATGTCCCAGTAACCCAGTGTCATCGGCATGGTGCTGGTGCTGTTGGTGTCAGGGATTGAGTCCACTGGTCTCCGGGATGAGCACCTTTGACTTTACTCTCCTCTATGATAGCTAGGCGGGGCTGGTGCCCGGTGTGGCCCTTCCCCAACAGGTTTTGCCCCCAGCTCTAGGCCTCTTCGCCTTCCCCTACGGAAGCATAGTTAATGAGCTCCACCCCCCAAAGCCAGGAAATCATCTGTGATTCCGCCCGAAGTCCCACCCCCATCCTCCAGCCCAGGGCGTTGAAGCAGAGCGTAGGCAGAATCGCTCACGTCCTGCTGCCCTGGGTGTGTGGCAGGGTCAGGTCACAGGGAGTCCCCAACCCGGGAGTGTTGATTAGGCACCTCATCCCTGTGGTCAAACAAGGCAGATTCCTGCAGGTTCTGCTGAGGACGGTTGTCCGGAGGTGATGTTTCTCCACTTGGCAGAGAGACGTCTCTGTTCAGAAGTACATGTGAACTGAGAGATTATTTCTATCAGAAAAATCTGATCCAAAAAAAGTTGGAAAATGCAAAATTGAAGGTTCATACATGGTCAGGATGTCTGCTTATATTATTCAAGGATTAAAACGAGTCACGTGTCTCTCAGCATGTGACCACCTGATTATAGTTACAGACCTAACACTTCCTGAAAGTTCGAAAGGTGCATAGGACCAGCGCGTGAGGAGCTCAGGGTCAGCTTCCAGCAATTGCCATCAAGAAAGAGATGCCTGAGGTGTCTATCACTGTTGTTCATAGCTGGGTATACTGTTCCCAACACCAGTTTTTGTATGTGTACAAAGACTATGTCTGGAGGTGGGGGAAGTGGGCTCTCCTTTTGTACAGCAGGGATCACTTAGTCACTTGCATTTTGCTATGGCTTTTGGACTCCTGCACAGTCATCAAATAATAACTTTAACTCCACTGGAATTCTATGGGACTTCCTAAATATATAGGGTCCATCTTTAACCAAATGTGCTAGGTGACAGGTGACTATACCTAAAATTTTTACTACTTTTAAGACTGTATCGTGGCAATGCAATATGATAAAAATATCTCATATTCTAAGAGACTGAGAATTTTTTCTGGCCCTCACTGCCAGAGGTAACAATGCTCCTTGAAGTCATTTTACCGCTATCCTTCTCAGCCTATTTGTGAGTTAAGCTATAATCAGGATGTTGTTTGCTTGGTTGTGGGTTTTTTTTTGTTTGTTTGTTGTTTCTTATTTTGTTTTTAGATAGGGAGAGGGTCTCTCTACATAGTCCTGTCTTTTCTGGAACTCACTCTGTAGACCAGGCTGACCTCAGACTCACAGAATCTGCTTGCCTCTGCCTCCTGAGTGCTGAAATTAAAGATGTGTGCCACCCAATGGAAAAAAAAAAAACGGATATGTGGTACCATACCTGGTCCTATAATCTTAAAGTCTGGACTTGTCTTAGCCACTTTTCTATTGTGTGGAAACACATCATTACCAAGGCAATTTATAGAAGAAAGCGTCCTGCATGTTGGTTCACAGCAGTTTTTAAGTGATTGCTGTCCTTCCTCAGCTTCTGCTTCCTACCCATTATCAAAGGTAGAACTGTTTCTTCATGTTTCCCAATGTTTCTGATTATTTGATGTTTGTTTTTTGAGGCTTCATTATGTAGCATTGGCTAGGCAGGAACTCATTATGTAGTCTTGGGTACCCTCAACTCAGAGATCTACCTTCTGCAAAGTTTTGCTGTATGTATTTTGTTCCAGTCCCACTATGGAAGTCGACCTTTATAGAAAAGAACCCATTATTCCTCCCTGGACTTCTCCCAAATTAACTGTGCTTGCCTCATTTTTGGAGGTTTCTGGTTATCCTTACATAAGCCTGATTTCTTGGTAGATGATAGTTTAATTATCTAGAACATTCTAAGGACTGGTTGGAATCAGAGTAAGTTAGTGTGCAGAAAAAGAGGTCGGCCTCATCTCCCATGGCAGCTAAGGGAGCACAGAGGACCCCTGAAGAGTGAATATCTTCGTTGTCATAAGAGTCTGTCACTTTGTGTCTCAAGATGGACAAAGCTCAGGGGTTGGGCTTTTGTTTTGTCTTGTTGTTTCTTAAAATTTTTAATTTTTGATTATTTAATACCTCAGTGCAAGACAGACATTATTGAATAGAATTAAATGGTTCCTGCTAAACAGGTCCAGATAGCCCCAAGGAAAGCAAACAGCTGTGACAACCAGAGTAGCCCCAATATAAATTAAAATTGATTGGCCTTGCTTATAGGCTTGTAATGACCTCAGGAGGAGCCTAAAGTTTTGTGAGACTGGAGATTGGAATGGATGATGTGAGAGAAGGTAAGTACCCAAGGGGCCTCTTAAAGGGAACTTTCCTTCCGAAGTTATTTGAAAGAAGCAGCTGTGAGATTTTTGTTGCCAGGGTCAGGTGAAGGTCACTAAGTCAGCAGTCAGCAGCAGCAGAACTTCGGAGTGACCTGGGAGAAATGCAGGGCAGTGTGACAGTCTCTTAAGTGACAGGTGGAGGGTCCATGGGGTCAGACACAGAAGAGGAAAGCTAGGAGAAGTAATGCTTTAGACTTTAGAGGGCTTCAGAGTGGAATGAAGACAAGACCTAATAGTTAGGAAAGAGCCTTGAATTCGTGTTAATCTTTATGGGGGGAGGAAGCTGTGACTCAGCATCTTCTGAAACATCCCTAGGAACCTCATTCTAAGATTTCCATGGAAGGCTGGGTGGTGGTTTGAAGAAAATGGCCTCCAAAGGGCGTGGCTCTATCAGGAGGCATGGCTTTGTTGGAGTAGGTATGGCCTTGGAGGAGGCGGGCCTTGAGGTCTCATATATGCTCAAGCATGTTCAGTGTTTGAGACCACTTCCTGCTGCCTGCAAGATGTAGGACTCTCAGCTCCTTCTCCATCAGCATGTCTGCCCGTATGCAATCACGTCCCACCATGATGGTAATGGACGGCCCCTCTGAACTGTAAGCCACTCGCATTAAATATTTTCTTTTCTAAGAGTTGCCATGGTCATGGCATCTCTTCACAGCAATAGAAACTCAAAGACAGCTAGAAAGATGACTCAGCAATGAAGAACACTTAATTCTCTTACTGAGAACCTGGGTTCAGTTTCAAGCATCTACATCAGGTAACTCACAACCTCCTGACCAATACCCCCTTCTGGCTGCCATCGGCACCTGCACATATGTGGTACACACATACATAGCTGTAAAGCAATAAATAAGTCTTTAAAAAGTATATGCAATTTTTAAATTTATTTATTTATTAAGGATTTCTGCCTCGTCCCTGCAACCGCTTCCCATTTCCCTCCCCCTCCCCCGATCAAGTCCCCCTCCCTCATCTGCTCGAGGAGCAATCAGGGTTCCCTGACTTGTGGGAAGCCCAAGGACTGCCCACCTCTATCCAGGTCTCATAAGGTGAGCATCCAAACTGCCTAGGCTCCCACAAAGTCAGTACGTGCAGTAGGATCAAAAACCCACTGACCTGCCATACAGGAAAAAAAAAAAAGTATATGCAATATAATAGCTCAGTGCTTTGGAGAAAATATGTATCCTTTGAGCTGACCAGTACTAACCTACAGATCAATACTTTGGAGGTTCATGAAATCCTTTTCATGTTGGCTCAAGGGAAACTTTTCTTGGCCCTATTAGAACAGTTCCAGACTGCTGGTGATAGGTAGGTGGGATCACAGTGCTCTTAACCCCTAGTCCATCTCTCCAGCTTCTGTCATAACATTTTAAAATACAATAAAATAAAGTCAGGCCTGAGCTTTACAGGTGACTCTCTAACCAAAAAAAAAAAAAAACAAAAAAAAAAAACAAAAAAAAAAAAGAAAAAGAAAAAGATTTAAGAGTGAAAGAAAAGTACAGAGAATTAACAGAACAATTTCATGAAGAAAAGCCCTAGGAATCCAGTATAAAATAACTAAGTCACGTAGCATGCAAATCCAGATCCTAAGTCCATTCCTTTACTATGAAATTTTGTGACAGGTTATAGTTGATTTTCACATGTAAACTTAAAAAAAATAGTGATATACTAACGCTTACTGTCTTTGTGTTTGAGACAGGGTCTCTGCAAGTAGCCCAGGTTGGACTCCGAGTCTCCCCCTTCTGTTAGAATTCCACAGTGTACCACCATGGCCAGCTTAAAGCTTTAAATAAGTCTTTAAGTGCACGGTTTAGTTCTGTTAACTGTAAGCGTGATGTCCTAGAGCAGATTCGTACAGCATGTTCACCCTGAGCGGCGTTCACCCTGCTAAGTAAATGTAACACGTTTTCTTTATCCATTAACCCACTGATGAGCACTTGGGTCGCTTGTTGCTTGGGCTGTGGTTGGTTGTGCTGCAATAAACAGAAGAATGGCCATATCCCTGGATGTGGGAGTGTTGGGATCATGAGGTAGGGTCTTTTTTAACTCCCCCCTTACTCTTACACCATTTTCTATTCCTGCCAACAGTATGCGGGCATTCCAGTTTCTCTGCTTGTTCTGTGGGGATAGCGGCTGTGTGAGGTGTGAGATGATACTTCACTGTGCTCTTGATTGCCTTCCCCTCGTGCCTGTTACCATCTGCATCTTCTTTGGAGAGATGTCTATCGTGGTCCTTGGCAAAGATGGTTCAACAAATGCAAACCAAATGGACACGTTATGGTAACAGAATGCAAGATAGAAATCCTATGTCCTTCTATAGATATAGAAGTAGCATCTTGTAAAATTCAGCCACTCTTGTTGGAACATGGTCAAAAGACAGAGGAGTGGAGAACAATGCCTTGGGGAGCTATGAGAGAGGCTCCAGGGAAAAAGTCAGAGCCTTTACTTTGGGTGCATTGTGTTCCCTGGATTGTTCTTGCATGTGATCGTGCCTCCTGTGTTAAACACTTACAATGCATGTACAAGATGTGTTCATTGTATGTTGGATGTGGGAACATAGCTATAGAACACAGTCTGGTAAAAGGATTGCTGAGTGCTGTCCCCAGTGTCTTCCCTGAATCTGCATATGGGCTCTGCCTTGCTTTTGTTCTTTCTCAGATATAATGTATAGACTGTGCCAGGCAATGGTATTTAAACTGGTGCGTCCTGAGGACATCCTGGGAAACGGCTGCTCTGTTAATATTTACTATGTGATTATTGGCTTTTATTTACACTTTTTATCATGTTCTTCTGAACTCAAAGAACCTCACCTGGATCATCGCTGTCTTTGTTTCAAGTGAGATAAAAGCACAGTGACCTTGAAGGAAGGCTGTCTGCAGCAGTGGACTGTAGTCTGTCCCATTCTTTCAGACCCTGAGGTCCCAGGTTTCAAACTACATAGTAAGGTGAAAGTCAACAACTCTCATGATTCAAATACTCAAAAACTAGATGACAAGGTTTTGAGTTTTTAATACTCACAAGTCAACTAGATATGTCAACATAATAAAAGCATATGTAAGAACCCTCCATCATAATTAGCTGTAAAAACTGGAACTTGCTAGGCGGTGGTGGCGCACGCCTTTAATTCCAGCACTCGGGAGAAAGAGGTATGCGGATCCCTGTGAGTTCGAGGCCAGCCTGGTCTACAAGAGCTAGCTCCAGGACAGTAACCAAAGCTACAGAGAAACCCTGTCTCAAAAACCAAAAAAACAAAAATACTGTAACTTTTTTCCCTCAAAGATTATACATGTGGTGTTTAACCTGCACAGGCATCTGTGCCCACCCTGTTCTTGGTACCCAAGAAGGTCAAGAGAGGGCACTAGATACCCTGGAACGGAGTTGTGGGCAGTTGTGAGCCACCATGAGGGTACTAGAAATCAACCCTGGGTCTTCTGGCAAGAGCAACCACTGCTCTTAACCACTATGCCATCTCTCCAGCCCCTACCCCAAAGCTCATAACCAAGATAAACAATGATAACTCTCATGGTTTCTGTTCAACACAGCGCTCAAAGTTATGGCACAGCAACCAGGCGAGCAGGAGGAATAAAGGCTCCCACATTGCAAAGAAGGAAGAAAGTTTACCTTGATTTGCAAATTTCATAATCTCTCACACAGAAAGCCTTGCTCTGTGCTTTAGTGGTAGAGCACATTCCTAGCATGTGCAGGGCCCTGAGTTCAATCCCTAACAGCAGTAAAAATAAATCATCAAGGTGTAGGAGCCCGTATGTGACTCAGCTTCCATCTGGAGTCAATTGTGACTTAAGCTTGCCTGCTCCTCCTGCATCCTTGAGGACTGTGAGAAAGTTCTGATTGAGCCCACGGGAAAGAGCATTTTGCCATTGAGAAAGAACACATTATCTACTAAGACACGGGCTGGTGAATGCCAGCTGAGGGCACATCCAGATAGAAGGAGAAATTCTTGTCCAAGGACAGGAATTGTCTTGTGATTGGATACTGACTGACTGTCTCTGCGGTGCTCTGTGCTGCCTTTGCGTGTAAGCAGGCTCTGAAGTAAACTCTGGACTGGTTGGTATTTTACCAACAGAACTCCCGAATCTACCCTGTGTTTTCTGTCTCAGTTTCTTTCATCTGACATTTCCTTAGCCTTAATGCCCCCCCCCCATATCCTAACTGATTATTGGAGTGGGCTCCATCATGAAGGTCTGGAGGAATTGCTCTGCAGTTAAGAGCACAGACTGCTCTTGCAGATGACCCAAGTTTGGTTCCCAGCACCTAGGTTGAATGCCTCACAGGTGTTTCAACCCCAGCCCTGAAAGATGCAATGCCCTCTCATGTCTTCCTGCAGTCACATACATATACCCTCAGACAGGCACACGGAATTTTTAAAATTTTGGGCAAGTTCAAAGCACATACTCTTCCAGAGGACCCGAGTTCAGTTCCCAGCACCCATATCAAGGGGCTCATGGTCATTTTCTTCTTTTTTTGTAGTGTGGGGCACTACTTCAAGGTAAGATTAGTGTAGTCCTTTATAAGAGATTATTTTTTGCTCTTCTAGCAGAATCATTTAATCTGTTGGTGACAACAGTAAATGATGTTCACCTCTGTCTCAATTACATAGGCACCTGGTGGCCAGCACAGCAGTTTTCTTCCTTCCTTCCTTCCTTCCTTCCTTCCTTCCTTTCTTCCCTCCCTCCTTTCTTTCTTTCTTTCTTTCTTTCTTTCTTTCTTTCTTTCTTGTTTGTTTTACTGTGTCCTGGAACTCACTTTGTAGACCAGGCTAGCCTTGAACTCAGATCCACCCACCTCTGCCTCCCAAATACTGGGATCAAAGGTGTGCATCACCACGCCCAGCTCACTCTCATCATTTCATAATGCTTTGGAATGTTTGCCTGTCCTCTTGGTAAATTATTGCTCAAAGAAGATCCTACCTGAGGAACCAAAGTCTGTGAATCTCCCTGAATAAAAGTGCTTATTAATTTTATACCTGTTGCTTAGTCATTTCTGGAGATTTTTGAACGATGGATCCAATGCAGTCCACACTTGTTGTTGGACCCTAGAGTCTAAACACCAAGGAGGAGTCGTCTCCCAGAGAATGTCTCTCACCACCACAGCTGATGTAAAAGCATGAGGATTTTATTAGTTCTGTCAGTCAGGGTCTTCCAGCATTTGGGAGGCTAGGAAAGACCCTGAATGGCTAGTACAGTCTACTTTTAAAGGGAAAAACCACAGAAAAATGGGGTGTCTGGGTGTTGTTCTTTAACTATTACGATTGGCTTATTCAAAAGGGCTATTACCAATAATTGCCTGGAGAGTGGTTGCCAGATCAGATGAGGTAAAGGGAAACTTCTGAGGGTCACTTTGCCTCTTCCCAGGGACTAAGTCAAAACATCAGTAACTGAGTCAACACTTAATGGTTATCTTGCCCCTATTCAGGGAGATGGAAAGTTTCCAAAATCTCAGTACATGCATGTTTAGCTGTTATATCCTTGGTTCCCAAGGGAGGAGGGGAAGTACTGAGAGGGTTCAGAAATGGCTTCAGAATTGTCTTAAAGTTTTACATTATTTCCTTAGGGATGTTGTAATTGTGATTCCATTCTAGGTTACGTTCCACATAGTGTGATAGTTAATTTTATGCAGATGCTACATACATTTCAAGATACCATTTCCCATTATGTCCGTTGTGGTGTTCCTAGAAAAGCTTAGCATTTGATTTTGTAGAGAAGATAGTGCTCACTTGGGACTTGGCACCAGTCAATCTCTCAGGGCTTGAAAAATTCCAACACAGAAGGTGAATTTACTCCCTCATCTAGGATACAGGTTCTCTACCTTAAAACTTGGCAGAGACTATTAGCGTTTCTGCAAGTGCAATAATAGTTTCTCTGCAGTAAGAACACAGTAAGCCAGATCAAGCAGAACTGAAAAAGTAAAAGAACAGATTTAATTGAGCAAAGGAACCTCGGGTGAGTTCTTCAGTACCAGAGATTGAGGCTGGAGAAGTCTCACTCCTGAACTAAAGCAGGGAGCTCCTATATCATGTAGGTGAGAGGTGATGCTGTGTCTGGCCCATGCTGAGTTTGTACCCAAGTATGGGGAAAAGCTGAATGCTTAGGCAGGGACTTGGGCTGCTGGCAACTTCAGGGGAGGAGCTGCCGTAGATGCCAAGAATATGGAACTGGGCCTTGTGGCACCTTTTGTTTCTTAGAGATTCTCTGAATGGATAGGATCTGGAGAGAAAGAAAGGGGACTTTCTGGATCATGCAGAGGTAAGCTGAAGGTTCCAATTGCACAGAGACTTACAGCATTGCCCTCCATCCAACTTGACTGAGTTACGCCACTGACTCACATGTTTTTCTGATTTGCAATTTTTCTCTCTTTCTCTAGTAAATGTACAGTGAAGAAACAATCTTTTAAATCACTAGCTGTAAGAGGCCATCCTTTAGGCAATAAGAGAAAGCAAAGGCATTCCAGACTGTAGAGAGCCCATTGGCTGACACACCTTTTTGACGGCTCTTAGATATGTTACCATTCTTCATTTTCTAGATTTCTTTTTAACAATAAATACATGAGAATTACAGGCCTGGTTGATTCTTCAATATGCTGAGAATCTAGTTGCTCCTGTACCAGCTGTTCTAAAGCCTGCAATTTCTCTATTGTTAAAGGTCAACCATTTTAAAGGTGGGGCTGTTGGTGCCTTTGAAATACAAGCTACATACCCAGAACTGGCATTGCTGGGTCACATGGCAATGAAGAGTGGACAAAAGCACTTGGCCTAAATACAGCCATTGTGACTTCAGACTCCATTTCACCTGTAGGATAAACTTCAACTTGAATTTTGGTTCACGTTTCCATAGAATTCCCATGGGGACTGCAGAGAAGCTGCCCAACTTCCTCTCTAAGCAACAATCCCCCAAACGTGTCTGTTCCTAACAATAAAACCTAATGACAAAAAGAACAAATGAGTCTAATTGGTTGAATGCTGTGTGAAGATGTGTCACTGTGATTGGTTTAATAAAGAACTGAATGGCCAATAGCAAGACTGGAAAAGGTTAGGTGGGAATTCCAGGGACAGAGAGGACTCTGGGAGAAAGAAAGGTGGAGAGGAAGCAGGAGGTGCAAGTTGAAAGAGAGGTAACAATATATAACAAAACGTAGATTAATATAAAGGGATTAATTTAAGTTAGAGGAGCTAGAAGGACAAGCCCAAGCTAAGACCAGTTCGCCCCAAGAGCCTCTCAGTGTGACTCACTGTCTGGCGTTGAAACTGCCGACAAAGGAACCCCACCACTGCCAAGTGAAAACGCCCAGTCATGGCTCCTAAGTGTTAAGATCCAGTCCAGACTCTCCACAGTGGGGCTCCAGCCCCTGACAGTACAGACAGAGCTCAGACTGCTCCAGTTCCAGCTGCTGGTTCTGCCATAAACCTTGTCCTGCAGTTGGCTTAAAGTGTTGCTGCTTCAGCAGGATAGACCCTCACACTATGAGACTAGGAAATGGGGGCTGGGAGGGACACTCTTTTCCCAAGTGGCCTCTCTGAGCTGTGTTCTTGATACCTGCAGAGATAAACAGATTTTCCCAATAGACAACTCAGTAGGCCAAAGGCCTTTGATCCTCTTCCTGTTTCCTTTGTCCTCTTAAATTCATGTCATCTCTTTGGAAACTGTACCAAAGCAAACCCTCACCCCACACCCCAGTAGGCAGAATACTGACTCTTTTCTGGGTATTTTCAGTTGTTTGCTTATTTGCTTCTGCCTACTGTAAGTTCAGAGACAGGTGCCCACAGGCATCTTGGGTCTGATGCACAGTGGTTCTGACAACAATGGTAGAGACTGGGGGTGAGGATGGGGGACTAGAGACTGGGGAGGTTGGAAGAGCAGAGTTGTATAGTTGTAGCCTGTTGGGCTGCTACCTAACCGCAGCCTGATCATGGGGATGCTGTAAGTACATGCCCCGACACCACTGAAGGGTATAGCAGGCCCAGGTTGGCAAACAAGGTGCTAGCAAGCTTTGCCCTTTCCCTTCCTTCTCTCTTGTAAACCATAGATCACATCAAGGTCTGTTTCCTTATTTGGACATTTTCTTGGGCCAGACCCATTCCTGAGGCTGATTACCAACATCCAGCAATCAACCCCTCCCTTTTCATTCACCTGATTACCATGCCATTAAAATATACAACCGCAGCCTAGCCCATTCTAACACAGACCTCCTCTGTTAAAATTACACCTGCAAGATCATTTACTACTGTTTCTCTGTCAGAGTCAAAAAGCAGCCACCTTAACTTTTCTTCCCTGCTTAATAAAGAATCTCGCTGTGAAAACAGGTGTTTGTGTGCGGTTTGTGCTTAATCCGGGGTGGGGGGGAGCCCCGGCTGTGTGGGAGTCCCCCTCTGAGATACCTGTCTGAGGATAAAGACACTGTGCTACAGAAGAAATGGAAGCCAGAGTCCTTAGAGAGCATCCCTGAGAAGACAACGTTCTACAAACCAGTGGTTTGCAGGGGATGAGGGAAAGGTGAGAGAGGTGAGGCTGAGGAGGTTTCCATGTTTCCCAATTTTCAGCCCCTGCACCCTCAGCTTTTTGCAGAGGAACTATGTGGATTTCCTCACCTGTAATACCTTTGACCAGCACTGTGTATTTGAGTGCCTGGACACATTCCCAAACGCAAAGGACTTCATGCCCATTTTGAAGCAGTCTCTCACTGACCCTCCTTCACTCTGAATAGTCTTTCCCTTCCCCTTTTGGACGATGCCTTCCTTGGAATGGAAATGGAGAACTGTTGGCCTTTATCGAAGGCTGGGCTTGTGTTCAAGTCTTCCATCTACTAAAAGAAGTTGGTCATTGAAGCAACCTATATCGGGGACAGCAATGCCAGTGTCATTGGACAGGTATGGAGGGTGAATGCAGCCTCCAGTGGTGCTGGGTCCTGCAGCAAATGACAGTCACTACATCCTGTTTCTTCCTTGTTCCTTATTTATGCAGCTGGCATCCCGAGGATGAGGTACTTTCTCAGCCCCTTCTTCTCATCACACTGATCCAGGCTGCTCACATAGTGATTATGTGAGCAATCTGTACGCACTGTACAAACTGTCTGCACAGTGCAGGAGGACAGTGTGGGAGGCTGCAGTTCCAGGCCTCTTGGAGACAGGTAGCCCAGGAGCTATGATCTATTCCAGCTTATCTGGGCACTCAGCTGGAAAGATGGCGCACATCACAGTGTCTTTCTGTAGGGTCTTCACTAGCGGGGCTGGCGACAATAGGGTGGAACAATGGCTATACATTCCTCCACCAGGGTTCAAAGTTTAGATCTTCTGCATCAGAAGAATGACCAAGGCCACTCCGTTATCTCTGTGCTGGTTCACCTATCCCTATCCTCATTAAGTATCCGGGTGAGGTCTTTGCTCTCTTCCAAAGTATGCTGGCCTGTTACTGATGCCTTTGCCCTGCTTGGTCCCTCCTCCATGGAAATACAGGCAAGAGGGAGAAGAAATTTCCTTCTTAGAGAGTGAACTGAGAGAGCCAGGATGGAAGATCTGAGCCCTCCCTTGTAGACAGGGGTATAGACTGTTCCTGTCCAGCTGTGTGAGGAGGAGGGAAGCCCTTAGCCTCTGTGTGCTGCTCACACAGAGAAAGAGCAACTGCTTCCTTCCTAGACCAATCTTTGCAAAGACAACCTTTATACATTTTTTTTATCTTTTGTGGGGTTTTTTAAATATTTATTTATTTATTATGTATACAATATTCTGTCTGTGTGTATGCCTGCAGGCCAGAAGACGGCACCAGACCCCATTACAGATGGTTGTGAGCCACCATGTGGTTGCTGGGAATTGAACTCAGGACCTTTAGGAAGAGCAAGCAATGCTCTTAACCTCTGAGCCATCTCTCCAGCCCAAGACAACCTTTAGAACCCAAAACAGGACTGGAAAGCCTGGAACCATATTCATAGTCACCCTGCTGGTTCTGGCCCTTAGGGACAGCCTGGTCCTTGTCCCCAGACCGGTTTCCCCTCCTTTCCATTTACCTTTACTCCATGTCTTCTTCCCCCACCTTCCCTCATCCTAGATTTTATTTTCTCTGGTCCTTGGGTTCTCTATTTCATCATCATTTTCACCTTTTATTCCTTGTATGTCCTGTATCATGACAGCCCTCTACTTAGAGGAATTTATCTGACTCCAGAACCCACAGTGCGGCCTGAGAAACCAGACCTGCCTGTGTGCTGGCCCTGGTCCTCAGAGTGAGCAACTGAGCCCTGCCTGAGCCCCAGTCCAGTCTGAACCACGTTTGTTCTGTGTCATTGGCCGTGATTCCCAGGACTGACTGTTGGGGTGGGCTTCATTTTGTTCTCCACAGGATGGCCTGGGTGATGGGATGCAGGAACTGTGGGCCATTTAAGATCACTGATGTCCCTGGTCCACGTCCCTATGTTCCTTCTCCTGGATTCTCACAGAAGAGGTTTCTTTCTTTGGACTGTTCTATCTTTGGTGTGACTGGCAGGGCTCGTCAGGTGATTGATGTTTGGGAAATGTGGAATATGAATGGATCATCCCCAGAGAAGTCTGGCCAGTCCATGCAACCAGCGGCAGGGCTTAGAGCTCTGGAAATCATCTTATACAGAGGCTCACAGCAGCACGTCCCTGCAGTGGTGCTGGAGTCCGAGTCAGAACTCTCAGCCCAGCAGCTCAATAAGAGGCTGCAGCTGCCTGAGGAGGAGCATGGCTGGGGAGGGGCCAGACTAGGGTGCTGGGCCCCAGAGCCACAGCAGATGGTCACAAAGCTGTGGGCATTTTGTATCAAGTCACCCATGAAGGACTTGGGCACACTGCAGGAGCACATACTGAGCAGGTTCCTATGCCAGTGGCTGCATCATAGATCCTGGCCTTTGTCAGGCAGTGCCCATGACCTCCCTGTACCAGGCAGCACCTCTGGATGAGGGCCCTGATGGGTGGTGTCTTCATACTCACTGCCTGCTGCAGTTAAAAAAACAGCAAGTACAGGATTGCAGGAAGAAATGAGGAATCAAAAGATAAAGGTCAGGGGGCTGGAGAGATGGCTCAGAGGTTAAGAGCATTGCCTGCTCTTCCAAAGGTCCTGAGTTCAATTCCCAGCAGCCACATGGTGGCTCACAACCATCTGTAATGAGGTCTGGTGCCCTCTTCTGGCCTGCAGGCATACATACAGACAGAATATTGTATACATAATAAATAAATACATATTTAAAAAAAGAGAAGTTAAAAGATAAAGGTCGGAAGATAAAAGTTGATAGAAGTGAAATGTTCGTGAATCTGGTAGCCAACGTTAAATTGTAACTAAGAGACAAAGAAGAAAGGTGGCAGAGGATGGAATGAGGCCAGGAGTGGCTTTGATAAGGGCAGTGGGGAGAATAAAGTGACTGCACTGTACTACAGTGTCCATGGGTCTGGAATAGCGGCTGGCAAAGGCTCCCCAGGTGGAGCCAGTACTGAGGCCTTGCAGGCCATGGTCTTTCCTGTGTAGCTCTTCCCTCTGCAGTCAGAATGGAGAAGCAACAATAAAGCCTTGTCCAGGGAGGTGCAAGTCTTCAATCCTGGTGCTCCAGAGGCCGAGGCAGGAGGGTCTCTGTGAGTTTGAGGCCAGCCTGGTCTACTGCTGTGGTATAATGCTTTGTACACTGTCAAGATCTGTCACTAGTGTTGGTTTAATACGACACTGATTAGCCAGTAGACAGGTAGGAAGAATAGATGGGGCAACTAGACTAGGAGAATTCTGGGAACAGGAAAGGCAGAGACACAGTCCTTACCCAGAGGAAGAGGAAGCAAGGTGAGAATGCCTTACTGAGAAAAGGTACCAAGCCACAAGGCTAAACATCGTAAGAATTATAAGTTAAACTGAGTTGTAAGAGGTAGTTAGTAATAATCTGCAACAATAGGCCAAAATAGTTTATAATTAATATAAACCTGTGTGTATTTCTTTGGGACTGAACAACTGTGGGACAGGGAGGGACAGAAAACTCTGTCAACATGTTGATAGGAGTTTCTCTCTTGCCTGGTCCCACAGCTGTTCAGTCTCAAAGAAACCCACAGAGGCCTACATTAATTAAAATCTGGTTGGCCTAGTAGCTTAGGCTACTTATTAACTCTTATAACTTCTATTAGCCCGTAATTCTTGTCTGTGTTAGCCACATGGCTTGGTACCTTTCATCAGCGAGGCATTCTCATCCGTGTCCTCTATGTCTGGGTGACAACTGCAGACGAATCTTTCCTCTTCCCAGAATTCTCCTCTTCTGGTTGATCCACCTCTACTTCCTGCTGGTCACCCCACCTCTACTTCCTGCCTGGCTACTGGCCAATGAGCATTTTATTAAAATACAGGTGACAGGGTACAGACCATTGTCTCACAGAATCAACATACTGTAGGACGAGTACTAATTGGTCTTAATCATAAAAACCCAGAGTCAGTTATAGAGGTCAGAAAGATCAGAGAAGCAGAACAGCCAGCCACTAGTTCTTACCTCTACTAAATCCTCTGACCAAAGGAGCAATCCTGTCTCTATGAATCCTCAGAATGAATTCCCTGAGCTCTTATGTCCTCCCACCTTATAATCCTCTCTCCACCCAGCCATATCCCTTCCTGTCTTCACCTTCCTGGTTCTGGGATTGATGGTATGGGCCACCACGGTCTGGCTCTGTTTCTGTTTGAGCTTGGATCAATCTAGTGTATCCTAAGGTGGCCTTAAACTCCCAGAGATCTGTCTGCCTCTGTTTTCTGAGTGGTGGGATAAAAGGTTTATGCCACCACTGCTTGGCCTCTATGGCTAAGTAGTGGTTTAGCTCTGTACTCTGATTTTCAGGCAAGTTTTATCTGTTAAATCACAAACAAAATATCACCATAGACTATTTAATGAGTCCCAGTACAGCCGTTGCTATGTAGAGAGACCCCTTCTGAAATACAACCAACTAATCAACCAACCAACTAACCAACCAACCAAACAACAAAACCCTAAGAACAACAAAAACAATAAAGCACAGGAAAATTAATGTGTCTCAAAAATGTTATTCACAAACAGTTACAACATTAGAAAATCATTGGATTTAAATGTGGACAATAGACCTGAGTAGACATTTATCAAGATATTATAGATGAATAGCCAGTAAGCATGTAAAATTTGTTCAGCATCACTAATTACTAGGGAATTGTGAATCAAAAGCACAAGGCTGTTTCAGTCCACTCATTGTTTTACTTAGTTTATAGTTCCATGATAAACCACCATGACCAAAAGCATCTTGGTTGTGGAGAAGGGCTTATTTGGCTTATACTTCCATACTACGGCTCAGGGCATCAGGGCAGGAACTCAAGACAGAAACCTGGCCATAGCAACTGGAGCAGTAGCTGTGGAGGAGTAGTGCTTACTGGCTTGCCTCTCATGGATTGTTCATCTTGCTTTCTTATATCATCTAGGACCATCTTCCCAGGAGGTGGTACCAACCACAGTAAGTTGGGCACACCCGCACCAATTATTAATCAAGCAAATGCATTGCAGACTTGCCAATAGGCAAATCTCATGAAGGCATTCTCTGAATTGAGAGTCCTTTTCTCATGAATCTAGCTTGCATCAAAATGACAATGTGCTAGCCAAATCACTCACTTCACTGTGTGTGTGCATGTGTATGTGTGTGTGTGTATGCGTGTGTGTATGTGTGTGTGCATGCGTGTATGTGTGTATGCATGTGTGCATACAAGGGCTGTGGTGGTCAATGGTGGAGTCCTCCTCAGTAGCTGCCCATCTTCTTTCCTTGTTAATCTTATAAATTTGAGATAATATTTATACCTTAAGAAAAGTTTTAAAGAGTCAAAATAGAACCAAAAGTTCATGAAATTAGTGGCAATAAAATAGTCCTTTAATTTTTGTTTTTCTTCTGTCCCATATCAGATTGTCTCCTGAGCAATCTTGACTGGACATTGTCCTTAAGGCCTCAGGTTATTTTCTGAGCTTGGTCATTTCAGGAACCTGAAGTGGGCAGATGGACGTGTTCTAACGTTAAAGCAGCATTTGCCACAGGCATTGCCAGCTCCAGGGACGTGGTCTCTGAGCCTGCACCCTCACTGAGACCTGCGAAGCGTGTGGCTTCCCTCATTTCACAGACTGAAGCCAGCCTCTGCCTGTCCCCTACACCCTCACTGCCAATCCACCCTCTGAGGGCAAACCTTTGTGGAAATGTTGGCTTCAGATCCTGGATCTAGTAAAGGGTGACTTAATCCCAAAATGCACTTTGTGCAGAGCACAGGCCTTGTCCTTTGACTTGCAAACCCATTTTAGTCTCCACTTCCGTCATTTGTTTTTCACTGTTTCCAACAAGTTCTGTAAACAAGGTGATGTCACCCTCTGGTCCACTAAAATTGCAAGCCTCTTGATTTTGAAAGAGTCTCTCTCCATCAAGTGAAAAAGCAGACAGGTGGGACCCTGCTGTTGGTAGGACATTGTCCTTATGAAGGTTACCGCAGGATGCTTACTTACCCCAGGCCATTTGAGCTACCCTGTCATATCCAGACACTCATGTGTCAGGAGCCTGGGCAAGGTCCAGAATCAGGGATCCACACAGATGAGGGTCTAGCTTTGGACTTCTAGTGTCCTGTGAGAGTGTTCCAGGCTCGTGTGTGGACAGCATCCTGTTGTCCCTTGACAGCAAGCTTCTTGGAACACATGCTCTCCCACTCCATCACCCCTGACCTGTGAGCTCTTTGCTTCTTTGCACTGTGCTGGTTCTGATATCTGACTGCAAACATGGCTGTGACTCCCCTCAGATTTCTGACTCTCTGTGTTCTTGAAATTAAATTCATAAACACTGCCAAAACACTGATTAATTTATGATTGATGACCAGAAGGACTGGGTTCCCAAATCTCCTAAAGGAAAATACAGAGACCGTTTACTCTTCTGTTTGTCCCTGCCCTGGGGTTGTTTCCAGGTCACCAACTGTTTCTGTCACTGGAGTCTGTGTGAACAATTGGTAGCTGTGCAACCAACTGGCAGAGCCCTTTCTTCAAGGATAGTGCTAGATTAAGGTTTCAAATTGGGGGCGCGTCTTTTTGTACTTAAACTGAGAGTCGAGCCTACCAGAATGACAGATTCCCACAGTCTGAGTATGAAAACTGAGCTCTGCCAAGCAAAGGAAGAACATCCTTGTTCTTTAACTATCTGGCCAGTCTCCAGGGAAAGTGCCAGTTTCCGGAGCATCCAGCAAGTGGCGATGGCGGTAGTTGTTAAGAGGGTTTGGGGCAAGAGAACAGATTTTGCTTTTAGGGTGCACAGGACAGAATCTTGGGGCAGAGGCTGCTGAGGATCTTAATCCCTCCTCTCTCGGAGAGGGTGTGACTTTCTTGCCTTCCGGGTCAGGATCTGTAGCTCTGGCTACACAAGAGAGGAAGAAGAATGCCGAACTGGGATTGGTGCAGAGTGGGGCGGGACCGCTGCTTTGTCCCTCCTCCTTCTCTTTGGGAGTCTGCGTACTCTCACAGTTTGTCCAAAGGCCCAGATCAACCCCGTTAAAGCTAGTTTGAGAAGGCTACCGCCAGCACTATGCCTATGATCCTGGGATATTGGAATGTCCGTGGTGTAAGCGAGGGGGACTGGGACTTGAAGCAGGAAGTTCATAACAGCGGGGGGGCCTTTCTAGCAGAAGGGTACTCCTCGGCACTCACCCTCCCTCTAGGGTCTTCTGCCTGTAGTTCCCAGAGCTCAGGAGCATGCATGCTAGGGAGGCTGTGTGTGTGTAACGGTGCACATGTGCATGTATATGCACACTGCACGGTGTCTGTATTTGTGCAGTGTGTGGTCTCTATTGGAGAAGATGAAGTCATACGGTCCCCACAGTTTCTCACCTCTGTTTCTGATCTTCTCTCCCAGCTGACACAATCCATCCGCATGCTCCTGGAATACACAGACTCAAGTTATGAGGAGAAGAAATACAAAATGGGGGACGGTAATGACACCTTCCTGGCCAGTCACCTGTTTCCCTCTTGCCCGGTGATGTCCACCAACTCATGCCTCGCCCCTTATTCCTCAGACTGCAGCCCTCCTACCATAGTAGCTAGAGCCTGTTGCTTCCAAAAACCTCTTTGGGGGCTGAGTTAGGCTTTTCATGTAGATCACCAAGAATGGAGCTCCTGGTCCATCTGTATTTATAACCAGACTGGGTGCAGAATTGGGGTCCTATTGGGTCCAGGCTCTTCTTATTATCACTTGTTTATCTGCCTCTCCTCCATCTTGGGCAGTGACTCTGTGGGAGGTTGCAGACACCCTACCCGCCCACCTCAGGGGTTCTTGCTCCTGGTCTAATAGCAGGAGTAGGGTGGGCACTGGCTGACTTCTTTTCTCATTCTCACCACAGCTCCTGATTGTGACCAAAGCCAGTGGCTGAATGACAAATTCAAGCTGGGCCTGGACTTTCCCAATGTAGGTGCAGGGAAGGGAGGTTCGGGGAAGGCAGGGCATCCTCACCTCATCTCCTTGACTGGCTGAGGGGGTTTGGGGTCAGAGCTTCTGCTCTCCTGCTCCCATTCCTGGTGGCTGCACAGGGTGATGGGCTGTGTCCCAGCTCTTCCATTCAGTGTGCACTGTGTTCATGGAGGACTTCCCATGCTAGCCTCGCTGAATGCCAGGCCACATGGCCACGTGTCTGCCCTAACCCAGGGAAGTGAGGCTGGGACCTCATATCCCATTTGACTGTCCCTGCTTGTCTTTCCAGCTGCCCTACTTAATTGACGGGCCCCACAAGATCACCCAGAGCAATGCTATCCTGCGCTACATTGCCCGCAAGCACAACCTGTGTGAGTGGGGCTGGCTGCAGGGTGGGGCATGGGGGACAACCTCCATGTCTGGACTGGGGTGAGAGGCTAAGGGTGAGTCTGTGCTGTGTGTGCTGCAGGTGGGGAGACAGAGCAAGAGAGGATTCGTGCCGACATTGTGGAGAACCAGGTCATGGACCACCGCATGGAGCTCATCAGGCTCTGTTACAACCCTGACTTTGTGAGTTGCCCCTGGTGGAGCGGGCAGGGTTGGCAGCAGGACTGAAAGGCTTGCATTCAGATCTGCAGCCTCCTCCTTCAGTTAGTGAGTCTCCAAGCTCTCCTGTCTTACCAGCAGAGTGACCCTCATAACCCAGTGAGATAGCACATCGATATTGTGAAAATATTATTACTAGAGTAACCCTGCGAGATATGGTTGAGTTTCTGCGGGTGAGCAGTGGATCTAAGTCCATTATGTAGTTGTAAATCTGCGCCATGTCTGTGCTTGACGATTCCATGTTCATCTTACCCAGTGTTCATATAGCCTTCAGGATAAAGTTGGAGGATATGAGGATGCCCTGGTGGTTAAAATTACTTGTGGATCCTTAGTACCACATAATACCATAATCATAATAAATAAATAATAATCATAGTGGTTTGGGGGAGAAACAGGAGGATTTCTGGGGGCTTGCTGGCCAATGAGTCCAGCCGGTCTGTGAGCTCCAGATTCAATGAGAGGCTCTGTCTCAAAAAATAAGGTGGATGACAGTGATTGAGAAAGACCCCTGACATCAATATTGGACCTCCCACACCAACAGGCAGCAGTGTATCCCCAAATGATGCAAGGAGGTCATATATGCACACTGGTCTCACACATCTATCTCCCCATAGTTTTGCCTTAGGTATCAATAGAAACCAGAACATCTTCATAATGGCCGCTCAGGGTCAGCCAGAGGACTGCTTAACCTTCTTCCTTTCAGTATTAGTCACTGCTCAACACTGATGCAAGCTCCTCACTCGTGTGATGTGTTCTCATGGCCCCCCCAACCCCCAACCTAGTGTAACTGTCATCTCTTTATGTCCTTTGTGTCTGTGGCTCCACAGGATCTCTGAGCCCAGGATATGCAGGATACCCAGGAGGCCCTGGGTGTCACTCACAGCACCTGGTGTGGACTTCAGATTTCAGGGACAGTGAAATTCCTGTCTGACTTTCCATCACCTCTGACGTGAATTCTGCCACCAATAAAATAGTGATGCGTTAACTGGAAGCCCAGGCGCAGACCTGGCCCATTGTTGGGAAGGTGGTTCTTCTCTTGCACGGTGCTGGGAGCCCGAGCTCTCTGCTGGGACTCTGATCCTAAGGGTGGTGACAGCCGTTTTCTGTCTCAGGAGAAGCAGAAGCCAGAGTTCTTGAAGACCATCCCTGAGAAGATGAAGCTCTACTCAGAGTTCCTGGGCAAGCGGCCATGGTGTGCAGGGGACAAGGTAAAGAGAGGGAGGGAGGAGGGAAGGAGGAGTTGCTGTTCTTCCCAGGCATCACATTCCAGCACATTTACCCTTGGCTTCTTGCAGATTACCTATGTGGATTTCCTCCTCTATGATATTCTTGACCAGCACCGTATATTTCAGCCCCACTCCCTGGATGCCTTCCCAAACCTGAACGACTACATGGCCCGCTTTGAGGTGATGCTCTGATCTTGCTTCCCAGTGGATGTCCTATTTCCCTTCCCCTTTCCTGGATGCTTTTTTGTCTTAGTTAGGGTTTGTATTGCTGTGAAAAGACACTGTGACTTTGGCAACTCTTGTAAGAACAACATTTAATTCTTGGTGGCTTATCATTTTAGAGGTTTAGTCCATTATCATCATGGCGGGGGGCATAATGGCTGGGAGTATGGTGGCGTTCATGCAGACTTAGTGTTGAAGTAGTTGAGAATTCTACATCTTGATCTGAAGGCAACCAGAAGTGGTCTGACACACTAGGCAGTATCTTGAGCAAAGAAAACCTCCAAACCTACCCGCACAGGGACACACTGCCTCCAACCCCACCTCACCTACTCCAAACAGGCCACACCTTCTAATAGTGCCACTGCCTTTTGGAGTTTTTTTTTTTTTTTTCAAACCAGTACTTTCCACTTCCTGGCCCCCAAAGGCTGGTAGCCATATATCATAATGCAAAAAATACGTTCAGTCTGACTTCAAGAGTCCTCATTTAAAAGTCTAAAATTCAGACTCTCTTCTGAGAGTCGTACAGTCTCTTAACTTTAATCTCCTATAAAATCAAAATCAGAAAACAGATCACACGCTTCCAAAGTGTAATGGCACAGGATATACATTACCATTCTAAAACACAGGGAAGGGAGCATAGGAGGAAATACTGGACCAAAGCAAGACCGAAAACCAGCTGGGCAAACTCAAAACTCTGCCTCCCCTTGTCTGATGTCAAAGCACTCTTCAGATTTCCAGTAAGACCGCCCTGCTCCAAAAAGTCCACACTTCCTAATAGTGTCACTCCCTTTGGGGGCCATTTTCTTTCAGACCACCACACTTTTCTACTCCTTGGAATGGAAATGAAGAATAGTTGGCATTTGTTGAGCACTGAACTGTGTTGAGTTCTTAGATCTACTGCGTGAAATTTATCTACAGCCTACATGTTGTGTAGAAATATCAGCTCCAGTGGACTGTTAAGACAGCTAACTGTAGAGGCTGTCTTTTCTCAGGGAACCAGTTCCATTGGAGGAGGTTGTGTTTGTTACCGTGTGTGCGTCTAGCTCCCAAGGACAGAGGACTGTAGATCTCACTGATGCCAAAGGAAAGAAGTCATGGTTGCCATGGAGCCTGGATTTTCCAGCCCTGAGGCCTATGGTGTTTCATGACATGCCAGCAGTGTATAGCAAATGCCATTCAGAGTGGGAAATACGGCAGGACTGATGTGTAGTGCCAAGACACAGTCTGCATGTCTGGCCTGTCCAACTCTTTGCCCGATCAGATCCCTGACTGGGGAAGCCCTGGGACCCAGGGCTACAGCTGGTGCCCTGCTGCGTGTACAGTTTGCTGCTGTTGGAGGCTGATATCGTGAATTGTTCAGTGTTTAGGTATCCTGTTTCTTTCCCTTCATCTTTCTTCTCAGCAGCAGCTTGATGCTTTACTGTGAAAGGGGATTTTGCTGTCATTTTCTTTTCACCTTCTCTAGTGTCTCTATATGTGGCACTGTTTTCATCTCCGTGGTACTTGGAAGGATGCATCTCCACCCAGGGATGCTGAGTGGCAGATGTGCCTGACTATGAGGTACATGTGATAGCCACAGACCCCACTTTACTAGAGATTTGGGGGAGCTAGGCTGTAGTCCACTGGGAATCTTCGCATGGGATCTTTTTTTCTGTCCTCACTGCCCAACAAGCGATAGCGATGTGTTTTGTTAGTGTCCATCAGGCTGCTCAGTTCTGGAGACTGTGGAAGAACTGACTGTATAGCACAGTGGGAGAATGTGGGAGGCTGCAGTACAAGGCCAGCGAGGCCTGCTCACTTGGGTACAGGCAGCCTGAATGCTTCACAGCTTATGTAGGCTGTGTGCTGGGAAGATGGCACACAGCACGGTACCCTCTGCGGCCCTTCTCTAGTGGGGCTGGGGACAGTAGGATGGACACACTGAGTATGCATTCGACTGCCAGGTTTTAACGTTTGGATTTTCCTACTTCAAGAGAATGACCGAGGTCACTCCATTCTCTCCTTACTGGCTCAGGCATCCCTACTCTCATTAAGTCAGGATTTGCTGAGATACTGGGTATTCTTTGTTCTCTTCCAAACTACACAGGCATGTTACTGGTGCCTTTGCCTTTCTTGGTCTTTCCTCTATGTGGAATAACAGGCAAGAAGGAGCCTGCTAGAAAAAAGAAAAGAAACGAAGCCGGGCGGTGGTGGCGCACGCCTTTAATCCCAGCACTCGGGAGGCAGAGGCAGGTGGATCTCTGTGAGTTCGAGGCCAGCCTGGTCTACAAGAGCTAGTTCCAGGACAGGAACCAAAAGCTATGGTGAAACCCTGTCTCCGGGGGGGGAAAAAAAAAAGGCAGCAGGGTGCAGGGGCGGGGGAGGGAGAAGGAGTATTTATATAAACAGAGACTGACAAGGGATATCCTGCTTGGGGAGTGAGCCAAAAGAGCCTGGATGGAAGATGCAGGGAAGATGCAGAGGTCCTCCCGCTCAGACAGGGTTATAGACCACTGTCTTTCCAGCTGTGTGAGCTGGAGGGAAGCACTTGGCCTCTGAGTGTGTCCCTCCTGTTGAAGGCAGAGCAGACGCTGTTCCATGGGATTTTGTGGATCGCTCCCTCTCTATCTGCCCCACAACTGCAGATGGACACACAGCTGACAGCGGTGTTCGGTTTCTCCTTCCCTGCTGGAAGTCGAAGCTTCCCTTACCAGCGCTGGGCACCTGGGCAGCTCGTGCTGTGCTTGGGTTCTTAGAGGAAAACCTGTGCACCCAGTGGGCTACAGATCCTGAATTTCTGCCTTCTCCTCCCCTACAGGGCCTGAAGAAGATATCTGACTACATGAAAAGCAGCCGCTTTATCTACAAACCATTCTATGTATCGCTGGCCTATTGGAACCCAAAATAGGACTACAAAACCCAGACCTCTGGGAATATTCATGACCACCCTGCTGGCTCTGGCTCTTGGCCATGGCTGTGTGTCCCCACCAAATATTGTTTCCGTCTACTTTTTGTTTCTTTTTTTTTGTTGTTTGATTTTTCGAGACAGGGTTTCTCCATAGCTTTTGGTTCTTGTCCTGGATCTAGCTCTTGTAGACCAGGCTGGCCTCGAACTCACAGAGATCCGCCTGCCTCTGCCTCCCGAGTGCTGGGATTAAAGGCGTGCGCCACCACCGCCCGGCTTCCGTCTACTTTTTACTCCCGATTCCTCCATTTCTTCTTACAAGCCCTTCCTTCAGTCAAGCCTCTGGATCCTTGGACTCCCCATTTCTTCATCGGTCTCCTGCTCCTATTCCTTTGCCCTGCCCTGCATCCAGCCTTTCCTCCTTGCTGCTTGGAGGAATGTACCAGACCCCAGAATCCCCAGTAAGGCCTGAGAGATCAGACCTGCCTGTGTGCTGGCCCTGGTCTTCAGAGTGAGCAACTGAGCCCTGTCTCATCCCCAGTAAAGTCTGAATGACATTTGTTCTGTGTCTTGTTTTGCTGACTGTGACTGACTCTCAGGACCAACCCTGTTGACTTTTGGGTGGTCTCTCTTTCTGTCGCACTCATCAGCTTTCCTAAGCTGATCACACAACCCTTGTTTGCGTTCTCAGCCTTCCTGTCCATAAACATCCCCTACTGCCTGCAACTGATGTAGGAGTCTTTCCCTCCACTCAAGCCAAAGTGAACTGAAGAATTGCTTTCTTTCTCCTTCTCCATTTTAAATTGCTTTTTAAAGATCTATTTCTTTCTATTTTATGTGTGTGAGCACTACACGGGTACCTGGTGCCTGCAGATGCCGGAAGAGGCCATCAGACTCCTGGAGCTGGACGGACAGATGTGCACGTGGGCGCTGGGGCAGAACCACTCAATGAGCAGGGGACTCTTAACCTCTGACCCACGTCTCCAGCCTCTGGCTGTCCGGGGTTTTGGTCCAGGATCTCATGTCCCCCACACTGACTGAGTTCTCACTCACTATGTGGCTGAGATGGCCCTTAATCTCATAATTCTCCTTTTTATGCTTCCCGAATACTGGGACCACAGGTGTGTACCACAGTGCCAACTCTGGATTGTTCATCTTTGATATGCATGGCCAGGCTTGGCACATGGTTGATGAATCTGAAAATTTGGAATTTGAATCAGTTATCTTCATAGAAGTTTGGTCCTCCTTGTAGTTTGAAGGCGGTGGAAGGAAAAATCACACTATACAACAGAACTCATGTGGGAGTTTTATTGGGTGGAAGGGAGGGGGCGCAGACATGGCCTTTGTGGTAAGAGTGGAAGAGAGAGCAGGAGGCAGGGGGAGCATGTCTTTTATAAGGGGACCTAGGTCATGAGCACAGGATATGGCTGTAGCTGATGATGCATCCTGCCAGGTCCCCAAGGACAAGCCAGTGCAAATTGTTGAGTGCTAACATTCTTCCCTGCCGTTTATTATAAAAGGTAAGGAGATAGAAAGGGATAACAGGTAAGGGAGGAGTGAGGGCATTGTGTTCTTGAGACCTTGGGGCGTCAGCATTTTCTGGGGAGACTTGAGGAAGCTGGTACGCTTGCCAAGTCCTGGGTTAGCTGGTTGTTTCACTGCTGTCTAGGCTTTGTAGGACTGTCCAGTGCCAGGAAAGAGCAGGTCTAGCTGAAGCAGTCTGCATGGTTGAACCGCTTGGGATTAGCCACTTTGAAGCTGTCCTGGATACAGATTAAGGGGACACCTGGACCTGGTAAAATTCTGGGAGATCAGAAGAGAAAGTTAAGTTTAGAGGGATTTTTCTCCCTTAGTGTAATGGTAAAAATAAAATGGTGCTGTTCCCTGAGGGGTGGCAGTGGGCAGCCGGCAGCTATGAGGAGCAGTAGGTCCCAGGCAGGGAGCCAGGCAGTGGTTGAGAGACCTGCAGCGAGTGAGAGACAGAGACCAATAGACATGCCATGCATAGCGAGGTTGGATATTTATTTAGTGGGTTATGGAAGGGGAAAGGGAAGAAGGGGGAGGAGGAGGAGGGCCGGTGGGAAGGAGAGGAGAAGCTACCTCTGCGGGAGAAACTTAGGCTATTGATTGGCAGTGCTTACTCTGGAGTGCATTCCCACTGTTGAACCTGTACTGAAATTCACTCAATAGAAGCAGCAGGATACTCACGCCTCCGTGCCCAGTGCAGCTGATTGCAAGAGGCTGCAGGAAATGCACAGCAGTGACTAATGCTTAGCAAGTCGACCCACCAAACATAAACTCCCTGTTGAAGCCCCATTTGGCAAAGCCGTGAACGTAAATGCCTAGCTCTTTCCGTCCATAAACAGCTCAGAAGAGGATTCTCATAAATCAGGCATGGAAAAATGAGCCCCTGAGGAGGAAGACGGCTTGGCAGAGGAGGTAATAGAGTGTCATACCCCCGACCACCTTCCTCTTCAGCGCTTAATCATGCATCCCAAATGGACCCCTGAGAAACGTAAAGAGTAACAAAGAGGACCTCTGAGTTTCGCTGAAGTTGTAGGTCGGAATCACGGACAGACTCTAACAGGCAGATTTTACTGGCTCCTTTCACGGGAAAACCCCACTGCTATTTCATTCAGGTTCTGTGAAAAAGACAGCAAGATACTGTAATCTTATTTAGCTTCATCAGCTATGCCTACTTGTAAATAACTCTATACAACCCCCGGAGAACGTAAATAAAAATTAATGGAATTTGCTGTGCTCTCACAGCCCCTGGAGGCTCTGATCGCTCCGCAAACAGAGTTTTCAATGTAATGATTCGCTAGATACGAAAGAGTTAACTTCTGAACTGCTGTGGAGCTCAGAGCCGGAACAGCTGTTTATTTTCATAACAGAGCTTGGTTGCACTAGAGAGTTCCTCTCGCTAAATTACAAATGCAAAAAATGATTCACAACCCTCATTTCCACCATTCTGGACTTGTTTCTCCAACTGCCTTCTCCCTTATTGCTCTAAAAACGTCTCTTTCTTCTCTCTTTCTGAGTAAACGTAGCTAACAGTTTTCTGTTTATAAAAAGTCATGAGCACGTAAGAAAGTTTCTATCTATCTGGTCTCTTTGTGTCTCTGCGATTTTTCTCCCTGCGTGTGTTTGCAGTCTCCTGCGCCTGCGTCTCCGCCCCGCCCACCCCTCCCCATCCGTCTCTCTTTGCTCTTGGGGTTTCTTTCCCTGGCTGTCCCAGCTTCCTCTGATCCCAGCGGCCCCGCCAAAGCTCTCTGCTCTATACTTCCCTGATGCCATGCTGAAATTTTACCCATCCACAACGGGCTGCTTTATTTGAAAGTCTATTTTTCTTCTTCTTAAAATGTCTGTCTGCTCTGTAGGTATGGGTGAAAATGTGGTCACAGTGCTCGCCTAGTCTTCTGACGGGTTTTGAATGTTTGAATTTGAGTGTTCCATGATTTTGTTCGCAGCTCAGACGTACACACTGTACACACCGTTGACTACCTCCTGTGTCTGAGCGTTCCAATTCTCATTTATGCCTGAAAATCTTTCCTCATATTGTTTTGGTTTCCTTACTATGCTTATTTTATTTCACGACGCACTCGCTATAAAAGGATGTATAGGATTGCCGGTCTCCCTATATATTGTTTTTATGATTAAAAGCTTTCATTTCAATGCTAAAAGAACTTCAGTTCAGAATTATTATGTTTTTAGGCTAAGTCTATCAGGGACAAACAAAAGTCTAAATTCATAAAGACAACTAGCTTATATTATAAACTGGTAAGAATAAATTGACTTTAATTGTGAACTGTTGAGGATGATTAGGGATGCAGGTATGCAGGTTGATGAGTGGTCATCCTTTGGTTTTACACTTTCGGGTCCTTTAGATTATATTTCCAATTTCCAGGCCTAAAAATAATTTGCCTTGCAACCACATTCCAAAAAGAGGATACCTCAGCAAGCAGGTTTCAAAGTAACTTTTTACTGAAAGGATTAAAGACGTTTCAGGGTTTCTTTCTCTTGCCATTCTGCTGTTACACTGAGACTCCAGAGGTTCATAGTTTGGACAGTAATAAAATCCACTAATCTGGCTCTGACAAATACCACCACTATTTTAATAACCACAAATAGTAATAATGCTGCGGAATTTTTGTCTCTTTACAACGGTACTTAGAAGCTCCTAAGATCGACTTGAATTCAGTAACGCTTACGGGTGGAGACCCAGCTGCCATTTGTTTCCCCACCAACCTATTTCTTTAAAGGGTTCTCTCTCTGTCTCTCTCTGTCTGTATCCCCCCCACCCCCCGCCCCGAATATTGGAACCTCTCTTTCTCATCTGCTAGGACCTTGCACTTAAAAATTCCAAAAGTTGTAGGTAGCCGGAAGTTGTCGAAGTTGCAGGAGCACGTCCTGAGCAGGTTCCTATGCCAGCGGCTGCGTCATAGATCCTGGCCTTTGTCAGGCAGTGCCCATGACCTCCCTGTACCAGACAGCACCTCTGGATGAAGACCCTGATGGGTGGTGTCTTCATACTCACTGCCTGTTGGCTCCTACTATAGTTAAGAAACCAGCAAGCACAGGATTGCAGGAAGAAATGAGGAATCAAAAGATAAAGGTCGGAAGATAAAAGTTGATAGAAGTGAAATGTTCGGTGAATCTGGTAGCCAACATTTGTTAAATTGTAACTAAGAGACAAAGAAGAAAGGTGGCAGAGGATGGAATGAGGCCAGGAGTGGCTGTGATAAGGGCAGTGGGGAGAATAAAGTGACTGCACTGTACTATAGTGTCCACGGGTCTGGAATAGCCGCTGGCAAAGGCTCCCCAGGTGGGGCCAGTACTGAGGCCTTGCAGGCCATGGTCTCTCCTGTGTAGCTCTTCCCTCTGCAGTTAGAATGGAGAAGCAACAATAAAGCCTTGTCCAGGGAGGTGCAAGTCTCTAATCCTGGTGCTCCAGAGGCAGAGCCAGACAGATCTCTGTGAGTTCGAAGTCAGCCTGGTATACAAAGTACTCACTCTCCGTCTCAGGACAGTCATTGCTATGAGAGACCCTGTCTAAAACAAAACCAACTGAATAATCAACCAAAATACCAACACCACCACCATCACCACCACCAACAACAAAATAATAAAGCAAATCTTCTGAAGGAATTTTCTGAATCGAGAGTCCATTTCTCAAGTGACAAAATACTAGCAAAATCACTCACTTCACCGTGTGTGTATGTGTGTGTGAGTGAGTGTGTGTGTGTACAAGCGCCACGGTTGTTTGTTGGGGTCCTCCTCAGTGACTGTCCATCTTCTTTCCTTGAAACATTTCTGAATCCCCAGGGCTCTGACTGGAGTGAACCAGGTTGAATCAGGACCAGGACTCTGCGGTTCCTATGAACCCATACCTGTTTCCCTTTTGATCTCCTGTAGGTACTTACAATCCAGGTCATTATCCATATTGGTGCCACTGTCCTTCCAAACTCCAACTGTATCAGGTGAACATTGTTCTGAGGGCCCACCCACCTCAAGACAGTGTCTGTTTTTCCCAAGTGGACCTTCAGTTCCCAGAGATCAAAGTCTGTCCTGAACCCTCTGTCCTGTCTGATGTAGTTCGTGCCTTGACTTGTGCCAAGGACTCTGGTCAAGTGGGTTCACACTATCTGAATTTCCAGATTGGACAGGGTCAATCAATGAAAACAAGAATTCCAGGACGAACTGTCACGGAACCCTGGATTATGAACTCTGCAAGCCTCTTCCAGTGCAATCCCTCTTACACCCCCATGAATCAGCATATTTTCCTAGCAGGTGGCTCAGACATTTGCCTTTTGGTCTGCTGCTGTGTGTAATGCTGTTCTCAGGGTCAAAAGGACCCACGTTCCTCTCCGTCCCTTCTTTAAGTCTCAATTATCCCTCTACTTTATAGGAATCTTCCCAAATGTTTATTTCATCCTCCTGAAATCTTACTCGATAAAACTCTTGGTCTTTGAGGAACAGGTTATTTCCTTGCTTTTTCAGTCTGTCCGTGACAGGATGCAGTCATGTTTGTTCACACCTCGTGAGTTCAACCCGCAGGTGATAGTTTGCATCAGTGGGAACACACTCAGGGACAACAATTAAAATTCCTTTTAATTTTGTTATGCTGTTTTTCCTTTCTCAGATTAAAATATTGTTTCTAATTTTTGTTAAAAAATTTGTATTGTGTGTGTCTGTGTGGTTGTGCATGAATGCTTATGTGAACCCCAAAGGCAAGAAGAGGTGGTCAGCTCCTCTGGAGCTCCTGTTACAGGTGTCTGTGAGCCATCCTAGGTGGGTGGAGCCAAACTCTGGTCGTCTTCAATAGCAGCAGGTGTCTTAATGGCTGAGCCATCTCTTTGGTCATATAGTTTGTTCAAACTCGCTATATCCCATGCTGGTCTCCAACCAATATGGAGCCCTGGCTGACCTCAAACTCACGGCTATGTCTCTAGATCATTCACCCAAGTGCTGGAAAAGGCCATGGAAGGGCTCTAAGCTTGGGGTCACTACTTCCTTAGACTTTAGTCTATGGGGAGTCATGCCTCTAGACTAGAGCTTACTACTTCCCTACTCAGGGATTGGTCCGTTTTTCCTGCTCAGGGATTGGCTGGTTTCATGTCAGGGGCAGAGATAGCTCTGATTTCTTTCTTTCTATCTTTTTGGTTCCAATTTTAGGGTCAGGGTGAATTTCTTTAACAGACTCTGATTATAGGGGCAAAATGTGTTCTTTTGGCTCTGGTTAGGGACTTGGGGTGTTTTTGCTCTGACTCTGGGTTCAGGAATAAAGTGTTTCTTTTGCTGTCTAGGGTCCCAAATCCAGGGTGTGTTTGTTTCATTGGCTCTGGTCTCAGAACCCGGGATGCTCACGGATTGTGCTAGGGCTATGGATGACAGATCTGCTGGGTTCTGGGTTGTTTACAGGAACATGTCTAGGTATGTAGAGAGAGATAGATTGGGCCTCCTGCAGGAGGGCAGGACCTCCTTGAGCCCAGGGACCCCACAGAGGGGCACCCACAGAGCCACACTAACCTGAGTCCTGTCCCACTGCCGAGCTGTGTCAAAGAAGGAAGTTAATTAAGCGTTCTTGGACCCCCACGTTCCCTCCTGATAAGAGAAGAGACACATTTTGCAGGATTCCTGAGTGGGGCCCCATGTCTGTATTTAGCTCTCTAGTGTGTAGAAAGCGCCTTGCAGAGGGTCTTACCTGCCCTTTGGACACAGCCATTCTGTTGATCTCTGTGTCCTTCCCCTCCCTCCAACTCTACCTTCCCACTGCTGATGCTCCAATGCTCTGTCTGAACAATTTTTATGAAGACACAGTAAGTACGCCTTCTCTGTGGTGCCTAGGTGTGGACTTAGGCACAGACCAGTGATTGACAGTCATCCTCATCTTGCTGCCTCCCAGGTGACCTTTCACCAGACCTGAGAGAAGCTCAGGACAACCGATGCGCCATGTAAGTTTTAGGCAAACTTTGTAATTCCGTAGAGCCAGTTTCTGAAAAACAGTCTGTGCAAGAGAAAATCGCTATTTAATATGCATTTTTTGCCTCATTTAAGCCTTAAATTTTGAAATCCCTATTTTGCTGTATTTGTTAGATGCAGTTGATTGTAGCATTAACATGCATCTATGAAAAAAATGGATCCTTGATTTTGAAATTATTTGTTTAGATTTATATATCTTTTTTTTTCTGTCTCCCGATATATATTAACGTGGAATCTTCCCCACCTTCATGTAGAGGCAAGGTCTTACATCCCAGGCCTGACTCAGAGCTGCTGTGGAGCTGAAGGTGATCTTGAGCATCTTTCTGTCTCCTCCATACCATGAGCACGAGGACTACAGGTGGGCATCACCATGCCTGTTCTCTGATTTTCTTGGGATTGAACACAAGCCATTGTGCAAGCCAGGCAAGCTCTGAACACTTGGGCCACTTCTTCAGCACCTGGAATTTCTGTCTCTTTTTTTTTTCTCTTGTTGGAGTTATGCTCTATCAATTTTGCTAACATTTTATGGTATGATTACTGGGTTCTTGTGAATATTGAAGAAAGTTTCAGTATTTTCCTTCTCTGCACAATTTTGTTTCCTACAGTTTTATTTTACTGTAAACTTGGCTGCTTTTCTGCCACTTTGAAACCTTAATACTTTTAAACTCACATTTTCTCTCTTTCTCTTTCATTTCTATCTGTCCCGTTTTCCCTCTCTTTTTCCTCTATCCCACCAGCCTCCCTCCCTCCCTCTGTCTCTTCCTGCCTTCCCTCCCTCCTTCCTATCTTCTTCATGGATCTGGGATTATACACAGGGACACCTCCCTGCCACAGTTGTACCTCCCCCCTACATCTAACGCTATAAAAACCCAATGGGTGGAGACAAGATGCCAAGATGGTTTCTGTTTCTTAGGGGATTAATTTGTCATCATCTCAGATTGCCTGCTCTCTGATGAAAGTACACCATGAAAATTCAATTCCTGTCTCTGCTCAGTGGTGCCAGCAGCACGGGCTCCCTTATTCTGGTTTTACATCCCCAACCCTTTACCCATTCTTACTATCATAAGGATGGAGGACAGTCTTTGTCTCAGCTCTGAGCTGCCCATGTCTGGGACACGGTGATAGTTGTTTCCTTATTTCCTACAGAAAAGAGAAAGTATTTCCTTCATTTCCTGAGTTTTCTGGACAGTCAGCAAGTCAGAGACTTTCAGGAAGTTTCCACGTGGCAGAGATCCCTAAACTGGTTTACTGGTACCCATTTCTCTTTTGTCTTTAAAAATCAGGAAGCCAGTGTAGGTAGAATTTTGTGAATTTGCGTTGACAATGTTAGAATGTCACCCACGTGGCTTTCCTAATTTCACAGACTGAAGACAGCCAGCCTCTGCCTGTCCCCTGCACCCGCACCAACCTCTGCACACTCCCCAGGGCAAGCCTTCATATCCTGTGGACCAAGTAAAAGGTAACTTGATCCCGAAATGTTCTTTGTGCAGAGCACAGGCCTTGTCCTTTGACTTGCAAACCCATTTTAGTCTCCACTTCCGTCATTTGTTTTTCATTGTTTCTGATAAGTTTCTGTAAACAAGGTGATGTCACCCTTTGGTCCACTAAAATCAAGCCTCTTGATTTTGAAAGCTGCGCCTTCAAGTGAAAAAGCAGACAGGTGGGACCCTGCTGTTGGTAGGACATTGTCCTTATGAAGGTTACCGCAGGATGCTTACTTACCCCAGGCCATTTGAGCTACCCTGTCATATCCAGACACTCATGTGTCAGGAGCCTGGGCAAGGTCCAGAATCAGGGATCCACACAGATGAGGGTCTAGCTTTGGACTTCTAGTGTCCTGTGAGAGTGTTCCAGGCTCGTGTGTGGACAGCATCCTGTTGTCCCTTGACAGCAAGCTTCTTGGAACACATGCTCTCCCACTCCATCACCCCTGACCTGTGAGCTCTTTGCTTCTTTGCACTGTGCTGGTTCTGATATCTGACTGTTGCTCATGGCTGTGACTTTCCTCAGGTTTCTGACTCCCTTTGTTCTTGAAATTAAATTCATAAACACTGCCAAAACACTGATTAATTTATGATTGATGACCAGAAGGACTGGGTTCCCAAATCTCCTAAAGGAAAATACAGAGACTGTTTACTCTTCTGTTTGTCCCTGCCCTGAGGTTGTTTCCAGGTCACCAACTGTTTCTGTCACTGGAGTCTGTGTGAACAATTGGTAGCTGTGTAACCAACTGGCAGAGCCCTTTCTTCGAGGATACGTGCTAGATTAAGGTTTCAAATTTGGGTCTCTTCTTTTTCTCCTTAAGCCTCCCAGAATGACAGATTCCCACAGTCTGAGTTTAAAAACCTAGCTCTGCCAAGCAAAGGAAGAACATCCTTGCCCTTTAATTATCTGGTTAGTCTCCAGGGAAAGTGCCAGTTTCTGGAGCATCCAGCAGGTGGCGATGGCGGCAGTTGCTAAGAGAGTTTGGAGCAGCAGAACAGATTTTGCTTTTAGGGTGCACGGGACACAATCTTGGGGCAGAGGCTGCCGAGGATCTTAATCCCTCCTCTCTCGGAGAGGGTGTGACTTTCTTGCCTTCCGGGTCAGGTACTGTAGCTCTGGCTACTCCAGGGGAGAAGGGAAGTGCCGAACTGGGATTGGTGCAGAGTGGGGCGGGACCACTGCTTTGTCTTCCTCAGTCTCCCTGGGAGTCTGCATAAAGTCACAGCTTGTCCAAAGACCCAAGTCTACCTTACTGAAGACAGTTTGAGAAAGCTACCACCAGCACCATGCCTATGCTCCTGGGATACTGGAATATCCGCGGTGTAAGAGAGGGGATTGGGATGTGAAGCAGGAAGTTCACAACAGCGAGGTCTTTCTAGCTGAGTGGTACTCCTCAGCACTCTCCTCCTCCCCCTAGAATCTTCTGCCTGTAGCTCTTGGCGCTCAGGCTGTGTGTGTGGCGGGGGTGAGAGGGGGGGTGAGGGGGGTGGAGCGTGGTGGGTGGTGGTGGTGGTGGTGGTGGTGGAGTGGTGGTGGTGAAGGCGCGCGTAGGTATGCACGTTGCATGGTGGCTGCATTTGTGCAGTGTGTGGTCTCAATTGAAGAAGATGAAGTCATACAGCAAGGTCCCCACTATTTCTCACCACTGTCTCTGGTCTCTCCCAGCTGACACACCCCATCCGCCTGCTCCTGGAATACACAGACTCAAGTTATGAGGAGAAGAGATACACCATGGGGGACGGTAATGACACCTTCCTGCTCTATCACCTGCTTCCTCTGAGCTGCAGCCCTCCTACTGCTAAAGCTAGAGACTGCTGCTTCCAGAAACCTCTTTGGGGGTGCAGTTTGGTTTTTCAATATAAAACCCTGAGAATGGAACTCTTGGTCCATCTGTATTCATAATTAGGCTGGGTGCAGTATTGGGGTCCTATTGCGTTCAGGCTCCTCTTATTACCCGTTGTTTGTATCCCTCTCCTCCATCTTGGGCAGTGACTCTGTGGGAGGTTGTGGATTCCCCTGCCTCAGGGGTTCTTACTCCTGGTCGAATACCAGGAGTAGGGTGGGCACTGGGCTGACTTCTTTTCACATCCTCTTGTCTACAGCTCCTGATTATGATAGAAGCCAATGGCTGAATGAGAAGTTCAAGCTGGGCCTGGACTTTCCCAATGTAGGTGCAGAGAAGGGAGGTTTGGGGGAGGCATGGCGTCCTCACGTCATCTCCTTGACTGGCTGAGGGGGTTTGGGGTCAGAGCTTCTCTCCTGCTCCCTTTTCTGGTGCCTGCACAGGGTGATGGGCTGTGTCCCAGCTCTTCCATTCAGTGTGTACTGTGCTCGGAGGGCCTCCCATGACAGACACAGAGTGCCAGGTCCCATGGCTGTCCTTACCCAGAGAAGGAATGCCGGGTCCTCATATCCCACCTGACTGTCCCTGCTTGTCTTTCCAGCTGCCCTACTTAATTGATGGATCGACCAAGATCACTCAGAGCAATGCCATCCTGCACTACCTTGCCCGCAAGCACAACCTGTGTGAGTGGGGCTGGCTGCAGGGTGGGGAATGGGGGACAATCTCCTTGTCTTTTCTGGTGCGGGATTCTGATGGTGAATGTCCTGTGTGTTTTGCAGGTGGGGAGACAGAGCAGGAGAGGATTCGTGTCGACATTGTGGAGAATCAGGTCATAGACAACCGCACGCAGTTTATCATGCTCTGTACCAAGCCTGACTTTGTGAGTTGCCCCTGGTGGAGCGGGCAGGGTTGGTAGCAGGACTGAAAGACTTCCATTCAGATCTGCAGCCTCCTCCTTCAGTGGATGAACTGGTTCTCCAAGCTCTCCTATCTTACCAGCAGAATGACCCTCATAACCCAGCGAGATAGCACATCGATATTGTGAAACTATTATTACTAGAGTAACCCTGCGAGATATGGTTGAGATTCTGCGGGTGAGCAGTGGATCTAAGTCCGTTATGTAGTTGTAAATCTGCGCCATGTCTGTCCTTTGCCGATTCCATGTTCATCTTACCCAGTGTTCATAAAGTCTTCAGGATAAAGTTGGACGATATGAGGATGTCCTGGTGGTTTAAAGTACTTGCTGTAAGGTCTTTAGCATAGACCCTTAGCACCACATAAAAACCTGTGTGTGGCAGCATGCTCTTACAGTCATAGTGTTCTGGGAGAATAAAGGATTTCTGGGGCCTTGCCTGCCAATGAATCCAGCCAGTCTGTTAGCTCCAGATTCAACGGGAGGCCCTGACTCAAAAAAATAAGGTGGACAGTGATTGGGAAAGACGCTGAACATCAATAAGCCCTCCTCAACAGGCAGCAGTATACTCCCCAAATGATGCAAGTAGGTCATTTATGCACACTGGTCTCACACATCTCTCCAGTCCATTCCCCATCGTTCTGTCTTAGGTATCAGTAGAAGTCAGGACATCTTTCTATATCAGGGTCACCTCAGGGTCAGTCAGGGGACTGCTTAACCTTCTTCCTTTCAGTATTAGTCACTGTTCAACACTGATGCACGCTCCTCACATGTGTGATCTGTTCTCATGGCCCCCAAACCCCAACCTAGTGTCATTGTCTTGTCTTTATGTCCTTTGTGTCTGTGGTTCCACATGATCTCTGAGCCAGGACATGCAGGATACCCAGGAGGCCCTGGGTGTCACTCACAGCACCTGGTGTGGACTTCAGATTTCAGGGACATTGAAATTCCTGTCTGACTTTCCATCACCTCTGACGTGAATTCTGCCACCAATAAAATGGATGTATTAACTGGAAGCCCAGGCGCAGACCTGGCCCATTGTTGGGAAGGTGGCTCTTCTCTTGCACAGTGCTGGGAGCCCAAGCTCTCTGCTGGGACCTGGAGCCTAAGGGTGGTGACAGCCGTTTTCTGTCTCAGGAGAAGCAGAAGCCAGAGTTCTTGAAGACCATCCCTGAGAAGATGAAGCTCTACTCTGAGTTTCTGGGCAAGCGGCAATGGTTTGCAGGGGACAAGGTAAAGAGAGGGAGGTTGGGGGAAGGAGCTGCTTTTTTCCCAGGTTTCAGATCCTATATCACCGGCCCTCAATTCCTGCAGCTCACCTATGTGGATTTCCTCGTCTATGATGTCCTAGACATGCACCGTTTATTTGAGCCCAAATGCCTGGATGCCTTCCCCAACCTGAAGGACTACATGGCCCGCTTTGAGGTGATGCCCTGATCCTGCTTCCTTTGAGTGGTCTTCTTCCTCTCTTCCACAATGCTCTTCTATTTCTGAGGCAAAAGGACAATAACTAGGGCTTTTTGAGCTTCTTTTACAGACTCATATGGGGCAACATTTATCACTTCAAAATCCCCAAATGATGATGCGATTCTGAGTCCCATCGCACAGATGCGGGGTCTGACTCTGTAGAGGGTATTCACTTATTTATGGTCTCCGTACCAGCAGCAGCTGCAGTGGGCTCCATATCTGTCTCTGGGTCAGCATTCGGTCACCGTCCCTGCTCTGTGTCAAAGGAAAAAGCTTCAGCCCCACTCACCCCCACCTATGCAGCCTCAGTTTCCTGTTTAGGATCCTTGGCTGGGAAGAGCATGCCGATGGTATGTGTGCCTTGGCATTAGGAGCGTGAGACAGGCAGGGCCGAGGTGACACGAGAGGCCAGACCTCATCTGCCGACCATTGAGAGCCCAGGGTCGCAGTTGGTGCCTCACTGAGTGGACATGTGTGTGCCCACCCTGTTGGGGACACTTATCGTGAGTGTGAGCTACTGCTGCGCCATTCTGGTTTCCTCCCTTCCAATCTCCTCTTTCACATCACAGGTCCTGTCTGAAATGGGGTCAAATTCTATCTCTCCACTATTATTCTCTGGCAGCCTCCTCTATATGAGGCTCATGTTGGGCCCCAGGGGACATTCAAACTACCTCCCTCTGGGGACCCAGTAGGCAGAGAGCTGTAGGAAGCCAGGCTGTGAGATGTTCTTGATACACCCCAGGGCTGCTGAGCCCAGCCTGGACAGCACCTACATCAGACTTGGGTCATTCAGACATCTGGGAATTGGAGACATTGATCCAAGGATTTTGTTTAATCCTTGCAGTTTGTTGACCCTTGCCCATTCCTTATCAAGGGATGTGCTTTCTCAGTTAACTCTTTCTCTTTCCCCTGAGCTGAGGGCTGAACCCCGGGCCTTGCTAGGCAAATGGCCTACCACTGAGCTAAATCTCCAGTCTCTCTCAGCCAGCTCTCATAAGCTTTGGTTCTGGTCCAGGCTGGGTACTCTTGGGTACTTAGCAATAACTGGATTGGCTCTATAGGTTTGTGGAGAAATGCAGGCCCCTTAGCCCAGCTTGTGTCTAGTTGGTCGTGGATGTATTTACACCCCCTAGAATTGTCTGTGTATTCTCCAACTTGGAGTGTGGTTTATTGCACATTATACAGTCACACAGGGCGGTCCCTGTATTAGCAAAGGAGATGAGGACATTCAGGGTGCAGTAACATTGTACTGAGCTCCAGATAGTTAATTCTGCTCTCAGGACGCTGATTAGAATCTTGTTCAGCTTTCTCTGTGGGCTGTCATCTTGATGTTCCTTTTCTTGCATGATTTGCTGAGTCACTGTGTGCTTGGCTGTCTTCCTAAATACATACAGTCAAGTTTTTCAGTTCCTTTATCCTGTAGATCCCTTCCCCGTGTGTAAGTACAGGTTAAAAAGAGTGACCACAGGAATAGGATCATGTTCATGCAGAGATTGGGACAGGGTCTCCTCTGGAGGGCAGCTGAGTAGAGAGATGAGAGGGATGAAGGAGGGAGAGAAGGAGGAGAAAGAGAGGGAGGGAGGGAGAGAGGTAGGGAGGGAGTGAGGGAGGGAGGGGACGAGTGAGGGAGGAGGAGGTGGAGGAGGAGGAGGAGAAAGATAGAGAGGGAGAGAGAGAGAGAGAGAGAGAGAGAGAGACAGAGCAAGGGAGAAAGCAAGCAAGAGAGCACGAGAGAGCACACAGGAGAGAGTGTCTGTGAAGCAGCCCTGTTTCACCAGCTGTGTGAGCCTAGGAAGCTGCACGCCCTCCCTGGACCTCAGGTTCCTCCCTGATAACTTTCTTGCAGCATTGATGGGTGGGTTTTCTGAACCTATACTGTAATTTTTAGTGGCTATAAAACCACTTACACAGGCCGGGCCGTGGTGGCGCACGCCTTTAATCCCAGCACTCGGGAGGCAGAGGCAGGCCGATCTCTGTGAGTTCGAGACCAGCCTGGTCTACAAGAGCTAGTTCCAGGACAGGCTCCAAAACCACAGAGAAACCCTGTCTCGAAAAACCAAAAAAAAAAAAAAACCACTTACACAGGATCCAGTCTCCCCTTCAATAGGGCTATGATAGAGCCCTTTTGCCAGGGTTGGGAGCTAAGCAGTCTGCATGGTGTTGCAGCCTGAGGCCAGGACAAAGGCTGCTCCTGGCATGGGGCTGCTCATCTCAGTGGGCTGTAGACTGAGCTCCCGCCAATTCTGCAGGCCCTGAAGAAGATCTCTGCCTACATGAAGACGGGTCGCTACCTTCCAACACCTATCTTCCCAAAAATGGCGCACTGGTGTAACAAGTAGACCCCTGCTGTGCTGGCTGTTATATGGGGAAGCTGTCTATGCTAAGGGTCCTCCAGGCCCTGGGGACAGCTGGCCTTCTACACTGCTGCCTCCCTGTTATCCCCACACCCTTCTCCGGCTTTGTCTCCTCAGTTCTTAACCTAGTCAAACCCATGCAGTCTTCATCTCCCTGCTTCCTTTGCTAAACGCAACTTCTTCATTTGTGCCCCATCCGACCACAGAGTTCTCTTCTGTGATTTGATGTCTGCCCTGCACTCTGTTCCTGAGAATTACCCTCCAGGTCAATACTGTCTCAAGTTCCTCAGTTGCCGGGCTCCTCAAGGCCCATCTCATCTCCAATAAAGCCTGAAACACACTTCCTCTGTGTTGTGTTTTTTTTTTTTCTTTTTTCTTTTTGGAATTGCCAGGTGTCACAGCTGCTTCCAAGAGTCTGAGCTCTGAGCCTGTAGTGCCCGTTTCTGAAGAGTCTATGAAACTGGAGGGTCTTTGAAATATCTTGCTTCTAATCTAAGACCCTCACAGTGGGCACAAAGCTCTCTAGACAGCTGTTCTTGACCTGTGTGTTGTGACTCCTTTGGGTACTCAAGCAACCCTTTCACAGGGGTCACCTATCAGATATCCTGAATATCATTTACATTATGAATCGTAAGAGTAGCAAAATTATAGTTTTGAGGTAGCAATGAAATACTTTTATGGTTGGTGTTCACCACAGCAGGAGGAACTGTATTAAAGGGTCACAGTGTTAGGGAGGTTGAGAACCACTGTGTTAGAGGTTAAAGTGTGTTTGCCTAGTATCTCCTCTACTGCAGCACACTGGGACTTTGAACTGTGAACACAGATATGGGTCTCAGTGAGTGATGATGAGGCTTGTGGGAGTGCCTAGCAGGGACCCAGAATGTTCTCTCTACCTCACAATTGACCGTGTCAATATTAGGTGTCTATTATATTGTCTTTCCTGAGTCCTCTTGAAGCTGGCTTGAAGCTCTGCTGATATGGGGACACTTATCCTTTGTTAATCCTTTTTTATCTATCTATGGAAACCGAATTGAATATACCATAACTCTCATAATTATTATTTATACTTCCTCTAATGTCGATGACTCTCCCTGTCAGTGGAGCTGTTTAACATTGGATACTTCATTCACTTCATGGAGAACTGATTAAGAGCCAAGCCTGCTTTAATCAGATTCTAGTTTGGGGGCTGCAGAGATGGCTCAGAGGTTCAGAACTCAGGTTCCTCTTCCGGAGGACCCTGGTTTGGTTCCTAGTAGCCACATGGTAGCTAACCATGGTCTGTGTCTCAAGTTTGGGGATCTGCCTCTCTGTGTATTGCATGCATATGGTGCATATATGCAGGCAAAATGTCTATACACATAAAACAAAATTAAAAACATCCATAATGCAAAATAAAATAAAAAGTAAGCCATATGATAAGTGGATTCCTTCTGTCATTTCCAGGTGCCCATCATCTCCTGGCCTGGTCCTCTGCTTTCCTTTTGCTCTGTCATGACCTGGGACTTTCCCAGTGCCTCCTGTCCAGTCAGGTCTGAACTGGGTACATCATGGGCTTTCTGACTTTTTCCTCTTGTAATGGGAAGATCATGGGGTGACAGTCACAGGAACATCTTCTCATGACAAATAGCCGGTGCACACTCCCATAACCCCTTAAACATGATTAATAAAAACTCAGAGAGGAACTGGGGTTCAACCTGAAGGCCAGAAAAGCAAAACAGCCAGCCACTGATCTTCAGGTAAGCTTTATTAAAATACAAATGAAATGCTACTACAAGTCCCCCAAATAATTAGTCTCTTTAGAATATAGTGTCTATGTGCTATTGATTCTGTCTCTTGAGTACCCTTACCACTGCGCATAGCAAAAACCAATCACGTCCATCATGAGTAAGTCTTGGAGGTGTGCAGGAAAGGAAGTACATTAACTTCCCCTGTCTTTGTGGATCTCTCAATGTGTTCTGGGTCTCAAAGGAGATAAGGATCTGTCTGCTTGTACATTGCCTCCAGCTGATCATCAGGGGGAGTTTTGGAAGTTTGCAAGAGTGTATAAGCATTTGTAAGGAACTGTTGCCATGGCTACCTCTGTCCCTAGGCAGGGTCCTAGTGAAGCCACTGGCAGTGACTTGTGGGGAGTGGCTGAACATTGTTTTCCTCACAGTGCATTTGTATAGGAAGCTCAGTGAATCCTTCATGGCCCTCCCCTGCAGTTCTGGAAGAATTAATGTGTGGGGGTGGATCTAGATGCTTGTTCCTGAGTGCTGCCTCACCCAGAGACCCACTTGTTCACGTACTAAACTAAAAAGCTGTAATATGTTTGCTGAGGGCCTAGTGAGGACCCGTGTAGACCCTGCACTTGCTTCAGTCTCTGAGAGTTCATATGAGCCTTGGACTGTTTATTCAGAGGGCCTTTTTCTTTTTGTTTCCTCCCTCCTCTCTGGCTCTGACACTCTTTCTGCCCCCTCTTCTGTGGTTCCCTTAGCTCTGAGGGAAGAAATTTGATGGAGACATCCCATATAGAGCTGCGTGATTCCAAGGACTCTCCGTGTCGACTCTGCATCTATTCCTGTGTGCTGCAGGAGGAAGCCTTTCTGATGATGTGCCTCAGCAGACAGGAAGATGCCATGTAGCATGTAGCCGCCAGAGGGGAAAGATGCAAGCTGCCAGTTGGAACCTTGCCCGTAGGCCACAAACCTTGTGGTATAATACAAAATAATGGAAATGGGCTAATTCTAGATGTAAGATCTAACTAGCAATATGCTCAAGCTATTGGCAAAACAGTATTGCCAATAATATAGTTTCTGAGTGATTATTTTTGGGAGTCTGTGCGGTCAGGAGATGAACAAGCAGCCTCCAACAACAGCTGAGTATGACTCCATCACATTTCCTTTACCTGTTTTTTGGTTGAGGACATCCAGATTCTAGTTCCTGGATATTCTGAACAAGCCCACAGTGAACATGACTGAGCAAGTGTCTTTGTGGTAGGATGAAGTGTCCTTGGGTCTGCGCCATAGCGGTATAGCTGGATATTGAGGTAGATTGGTTCCTAAATTTCTGAGGAACCATCATATCAATTTCCATATTGGTTGCACAAGTTTACACTTCCACCAGCAATGGAGAAGTGTTTCTTTTACCCCACATCCTCACCAGCATGAACTGTCACTTGGGTTATTAATTTGGGCAATCTGACAGGTACAAGATAGTCCCATTTTATTACTTGTTGGCCTTAATTTCCGAGTGACGGGAGTCCTTTTCTGCCCCTGTCTTTTGTAGGGTGCTGCCTATGTTTTCCTCTAGCAGTTTACACGATCTATTTTTCCCTCATTGAGATCTTTGATTCATTTGGAGTTGAATTTTGTTCAGGGTGCTAGATACGGGTCTAATCCATCCTCCTACATGAGGACATCTAGTTTTCCTAGCACTCTTTGCTGTAGACGCTGCCTTTCCTCCAGGATTCATCTGTGGCAGTGTTGACAGATATCAGATGCACTCACGCTTGGGTCTTCTGTTTTGGTCATTGGTCACGTGTTCACTGTTGTGACAGTGTCAGTCTGTTTGTGTTGTCACAGCTCCGAAATAGAACTTGAGGTCTGTAGTTGGAGCCCTTCCAGCGTTGTGCTTTTGACTGAGGATTCCTTTGGCTACCTGGTGGCTTTTGTGCTTCCGTATGAATTTCAGGATTTCTATTTCTGTTCCTGGGAAGAATGTCATCTGTGAACTGCTTTTGATAAAACAGCCCTTTTCACAATATTAATTCTGCACTGCATGAGCATGGAAAGTCTTTCCATCTTCTAGTGTCTTCTTGCATCTGTATTTTTCAGTGATTTAAAGTTTCCATTGTAGAGGTCTTCCATGTCCTTGTTAAATTTCATTCACAACACACACACACACACACACACTACTCTGTCATTGTGAACGGTATTGTTTCCACGATGTTTTCAATTTCCTTGCTTTTGATATATAGAAATGCTACTATGTTTTTTTGAGTTTTTTTTTCTTTTTTTGGTTTTTTGAGACAGGGTTCCTCTGTGGTTTTGGAGCCTGTCTTTGAACTAGCTCTTGTAGACCAGGCTGGTCTCGAACTCACAGAGATCGGCCTGCCTCTGCCTCCCGAGTGCTGGGATTAAAGGCTTGGGCCACCACTGCCCGGCAGGCTACTACGTTTTATAAGCTCTTTTTTTTTTTTTTTTTAAATCTTGCCACTTGGCTGAATGTCTTGATCGCTTCTACAAGTTTGCTGGTTGAACTTTTTTGGATCTCTTATCTATAACATTTTATCTGAAAAAAAAATGAATTATTTTACTTCTTTTCCTGCATGGATGCCTTTAATTTCCTTCTCTTGTCTGATTGCTGTAACCAAAGTCCACCGATTACATTGAAAAAGAGGGGACTAGTGGATATCCCATTCATTCCTGACTTTAATGGAATTGCTCTGAGCTTTTTAACACTTAGCATGATGCTGGCTGTGGTTTTGTCATATACTTTTATGTTGAAGTGTGTTGCCTCCAGTCATATTCATTCTAGGAATTTTATCATGGAGGGATGTTGCATGTATTGAGATAATCATGTGATGTTTTCATTAGCTATTTTATTTTATTTTTATTGCTTTTTTTTAACTATACATTTTTCTCTTTTCCCCTCCCTTCCTCCCCTCTCTCCTCTTAATCTTTTACCCATCCCACCCACTTCTGACCCCCCTCCTTTCTTTTGCTCTCTCTCTCTCTCTCTCTCTCTCTCTCTCACACACACACACACACACACACACACACACACACACACACACACAACTCCTATCATGGCCCAGTTCAGTCTGGACTTTCCCACACACCCATAGCTGTCCTATTCCTTTATATCTACCTTCCTCTCAACTATACCTAGAAGCAGTCATGACCTCATTTTCAATCAATAAGGAGATAGAAACAGTAACAAACAGGTTTCTGACTAAAAAAGAAAAGCTCAGGCTCTGATGGACCTCCGAAGGAGAATTATAAACAATACTCTTTAAATTATACAAATGACATAGAATCAGAATGAACACTTTTAAACTCCTTCTACAAAGTCTGTAGTACTTTAATATCAAACCAGAGAAAAATACAACAACAACAAAGAAAACTACTGACCAATATTCCTGATAAACACATGCAAAGTTCTTAGTAAAATTCTTACAAACTGAACATAGGCATATAGCAAAAAGATCATCCACCACAATTGAGTTGACTTTTTCCTGGAGCAGCAGAGAGAGTTCAAAATATATAAGTTAATGAATGTAATAAATTAAAAAAATAAATTTAAAGATAAAAATTACATGATCAATCAGCCTACGGTCCACAACAACGGAGAACCTAGTCAACAAAGAGGACACTAAGGGAGACATACATGGATCTATATAGAAAGGAGAAAAAGACAAGATCTCATGAGTAAATTGAGAGGTATCAATTTATTTTTTAACAACACAAAACACAAAAGTCATACATTTTGGGGGCATACCATGTGACTTCTTTTTATATACGCGTCACTTCTTCATGGTGGAAACACTGAATGTCCTTTCTTTCTGTTATTTGGGAAGATGGACCACATCGTCAGGGTGCAGTCACCTGAGGTGCAGTGTCATATCGGAGCCTCCTCCTAACTGCAACTCAGGACCCATGAGCTCCCTCTCTCCAGTCTCTTCTCTCTGGCACTTCTCAGCTTCGAACACTCACCATTTCCACTGAGCTCCATCACCTCCTCGCCCCTCCTTCTCATCTTCCTCTGTCTTTGAGACAGAATCTCGCTATGTAGCCCAGGCTGCCCTCAAAGTCCTAATGATTTTCCTGACCCAGTGCTGGGACTATGGGCAGTGTCATTACATTTGGCCAGGAGTTTGTGTTCTTTCCGTATTTGTGTAGTAACCCTCTGTTAGAGGAACAGCTGGCAGAGATTTTCTCCCATTCCTCAGGAGCGCTCCCTTTGCTGTGTAGAAGCTTTTTCCTTTAATGCATTCTTGCTTGTCAAATTTTTTATTTATTTTCTGAACTATTGAACCCTAATACAGGAAAAAAAAATCAATGTATGCCTATGTCTTGGAGCTCATTCCATGTGTTTCCTTCTAGAAATTTCTAAATTTCAAGTCTTTTTTTTTTTTTTGACAGGATTTTTCTGTAGCTTTGGACAGCTTTGGACCCTGTCCTGGAACTAGCTTTTGTAAACCAGGCTGGCCTCGAATTCAGAGATCCGCCTGCCTCTGCCTCCCGTGAGCTGGGATTAAAGGCATGTGCCACCACTGTCCGTCTAAATTTCAAGTCTTAATTAAGGCCTTTGATTCATTTTTCAGTTTGTTTGTTTCTTTTTTCAGTATGAAATGCAGAAATCTCATTTCGCTAGTTTCTACGTGTGGATATCTGGTTTTATTCTTTCCTTTTTTAAAAATATAGTTCACAGTATTCTAGTCTCTTTCTAGGGATTTCTGGAGGCATTATCTCCATTTTGGACTTAGGTAGAAATGTGTGTGGGGATACACATTTTGGGAAGGAAACTGCATGGAAGGCCACAGAAAATAAGGGTCAGTTAATAACGACAGGCGGGACCAGGCTCGAGGCAGCAACTTCTGCAGGACCAGGACCAAGCTAGAAACCTCCATGGGAGCAGGCCTAATCCAGCAACCTCTACCACATACTTGAAAACAAAGCAAACCTCAGTAAACACACACACAGACACAAAAAAATTGAAGAAACCCCATGTATCTTATTGGATCACAATGCCTTAAAATTAGGATTCGACAGCAACACTAATGTCAGAAAGCCCATAAACACATGGAAATTAAACAATGCTCCCCTGAATCACCAATGGGTCAAAGAAGAAATAAATAAACAAATTAAAGACTTCCTAAACTTCAATGAAAATGACCACATGACATACCCAAATTTATGGAACACAATAAAAGCACTGTTAAGAGGAAAGCTCATAACACTTAATGCCTATATAAACAAGCTGGGAAAAAAATCCCACACTGATGAGTTAACAGAACACCGGAAAACTCTAGAACAAAAAGAAGCAAACTCACCCAGGAAGACTAGACAGCAGGAAATAATCAAATTGAGAGCTGAAATCAACAAAAGAGAAACAAAAACAATACAAAGAATCAACTACACAAAGAGTTGATTCTTCAAGAAAATCAACAAACTAGACAAATCTTTATCTAAATTAAACCAAAAGGCAGAGAGAGAATATCCAAATTAACAAAAGAAGAAACCAAAAGGGGAACATAATAAATAACATAGCAGGAAATCCAGAGAATCATTAGGTCATACTTTGAAAACCTGTACCCCACAAAATTGGAAAATTTAAAGCAAATTGACATTTTCCTGGATAAATACCATGTACTAAAATTAAATCAAGGTCAGATAAGTAAATTAAACACACCTATAAACGAAAGAAAACAGCTAAAGAAACAGTCATCAAAAGTCTACCAACCATAAAAAACCCAGGACCAGATGGTTTTAGCACAGAATTCTATAAGATTTTCAAAGAAGAACTGATACCAATACTACTCAAATGTCTCCACACAATAGAAACAGGAGGAACATTGGCAAACTTTTTTTTTTTTTTTTGTTACGAAGCTACAATTACCATGATACCCAAACCACACAAAGCCATTACTAAAACAGAGAATTGCAGACCAATCTCCCTCATGGACATTGATGCAAAAAATACCCAATAAAATACAGGAAACAGAATCCAAGAACACATCAGAAAAATCATGCACATGACCAAGTTGGGTTCATCCCAGAGATTGCAGGGATGGTTTAACATATGAAAAGCTGTCCATGTAATACACCATATAAGCAAACTGGAAAAAAACCCCACATGATCATCCTATGAGTTGCTGAAAAGCCTTTGACAAAATCCAATACCTCTTCATGATAAAGGACTTGGAGAGAGCAGGGATACAAGGGATATACCTCTGAAACCTTTGTTTTGCTTGATAAAAAGCAATTCTTTACTGGGGAACGTGTATCTCGGTGTGGTTTTGCTTTGCATCTTCCGTGTGCTCAGTGATCCTGAGTGTTTCTCATGCATCTACAGGTCGCATACATAAGTGACTGGGAGTTGCCCAGCTCAGCAGAGTCCTGCAGGCCATCTGGGAGCACAGACAATGCCTGGGGCTGGAGGCATCCTGTTATGTTCCAGCTCAGCCACCAGGATTCAGACAGAGTCAAAGCAGGGAGGGGCTGATGGTGAAGCATTAGCAATGCCAGGAAGATAAAGGGACACAGCACACCACGGGGAGAGCAGGGAGCTGCAGACCCAGGTGCTAGCCTAAGCCTCCCGTTTGCTGAGACTTGTTTCCTGAGTCAGTCTGAGATGAAGCTAGACAGCCATTGCCATGAGAGACCCTGTCTAAAACAAAACCAACCGACTAATCAACCAAAATACCACCACCACCACCACCACCACCAACAACAACAACAACAACAACAACAAAATAATGAAGCAAATCTTCTGAAGGAATTATATGAATCGAGAGTCCATTTCTCAAGTAACAAAATACTAGCTAAATCACTCACTTCACCGTGTGAGTGTGTGTGTGTGAGTGAGTGTGTGTGTGTGTGTGTGTGAGTGTGTGTGTGAGTGTGTGTGTGAGTGTGTGTGTGTGTGTACAAGGGCCACGGTGGTCATTGTTGGGGTCCTCCTCAGTGACTGTCCATCTTCTTTCCTTGAAACATTTCTGAATCCCCAGGGCTCTGACTGGAGTGAACCAGGTGGAATCAGGACCAGGACTCTGCAGTTCCTATGAACCCATACCTGTTTCCTTTTTGATCTCCTGTAGGTACTTACAATCCCGGTCATTATCCATGTTGGTGCCACTGTCCTTCCAAACTCCAACTGTATCAGGTGAACATTGTTCTGAGGGCCCACCTACCTCAAGACAGTGTCTGTTTTTCCCAAGTGGACCTTCAGTTCCCAGAGATCAAAGTCTGTCCTGAACCCTCTGTCCTGTCTGAGGTAGTTCATGCCTTGACTTGTGCCAAGGACTCTGGTCAAGTGGGTTCACACTATCTGAATTTCCAGATTGGACAGGCTCAATCAATGAAAACAAGAATTCCAGGACGAACTGTCACGGAACCCTGGATTATGAACTCTGCAAGCCTCTTCCAGTGCAATCCCTCTTACACCCCCATGAATCAGCATATTTTCCTAGCAGGTGGCTCAGACATTTGCCTTTTGGTCTGCTGCTGTGTGTAATGCTGTTCTCAGGGTCAAAAGGACCCACGTTCCTCTCCGTCCCTTCTTTAAGTCTCAATTATCCCTCTACTTTATAGGAATCTTCCCAAATGTTTATTTCATCCTCCTGAAATCTTACTCGATAAAACTCTTGGTCTTTGAGGAACAGGTTATTTCCTTGCTTTTTCAGTCTGTCTGTGACAGGATGCAGTCATGTGTGTTCACACCTCGTGAGTTCAACCCGCAGGTGAGAGTTTGCATCAGTGGGAACACACTCAGGGACAACAATTAAAATTCCTTTTAATTTTGTTATGCTGTTTTTCCTTTCTCAGATTAAAATATTGTTTCTAATTTTTGTTAAAAAAAATTTGTATTGTGTGTGTCTGTGTGGTTGTGCATGAATGCTTATGTGAACCCCAAAGGCAAGAAGAGGTGGTTAGCTCCTCTGGAGCTTCTGTTACAGGTGTCTGTGAGCCATCCCAGGTGGGTGGAGCCAATCTCTGGTCGTCTTCAATAGCAGCAGGTACTTAATGGCTGAGCCATCTCTTTGGTCATATAGTTTGTTCAAACTCACTATATCCCATGCTGGTCTCCAACCAATATGGAGCCCTGGCTGACCTCAACCTCACGGCAATGTCTCTAGATCATTCACCCAAGTGCTGGAAAAGGTCATGGTAGGGTTCTAAGCTTGGGGTCACTACTTCCTTAGACTTTAGTCTATGGGGAGTCATGCCTCTAGACTAGAGCTTACTACTTCCCTACTCAGGGATTGGTCCGTTTTTCCTGCTCAGGGATTGGCTGGTTTCATGTCAGGGGCAGAGATAGCTCTGATTTCTTTCTTTCTATCTTTTTGGTTCCAATTTTAGGGTCAGGGTGAATTTCTTTAACAGGCTCTGATTCTAGGGGCAAAATGTGTTCTTTTGGCTCTGGTTAGGGACTTGGGGTGTTTTTGCTCTGACTCTGGGTTCAGGAATAAAGTGTTTCTTTTGCTGTCTAGGGTCCCAAATCCAGGGTGTGTTTGTTTCATTGGCTCTGGTCTCAGAACCCGGGATGCTCACGGATTGTGCTAGGGCTATGGATGACAGATCTGCTGGGTTCTGGGTTGTTTACAGGAACATGTCTAGGTATGTAGAGAGAGATAGATTGGGCCTCCTGCAGGAGGGCAGGACCTCCTTGAGCCCAGGGACCCCACAGAGGGGCACCCACAGAGCCACACTAACCTGGGTCCTGTCCCACTGCCGAGCTGTGTCAAAGAAGGAAGTTAATTAAGCGTTCTTGGACCCCCACGTTCCCTCCTGATAAGAGGACACAGTCAGACAGATTTTGCAGGATTCCTGAGTGGGGCCCCATGTCTGTATTTAGCTCTCTAGTGTGTAGAAAGTGTCTTGCAGAGGGTCTTACCTGCCCTTTGGACACAGCCATTCTGTTGATCTCTGTGCCCTTCCCCTCCCTCCAACTCTACCTTCTCACTGCTGTTGCTCCAATGCTCTGTCTGAACAGTTTTTATGAAGACACAGTATGCTTTCTCTATGGTGCCTAGGTGTGGACTTAGGCACAGACCAGTGATTGACAGCCATCCTCATCTTGCTGCCTCCCAGGTGACCGTTCACCAGACCTGAGAGAAGCTCACGACAACAGATGTGCCATGTAAGATTTAGGCAAACTTTGTAATTCCGTAGAGCCAGTTTCTGAAAAACAGTCCGTGCAAAATAAAATTGCGATTTAGTATGCATTTTTGTCTCATTGAAGCCTTAATTTTTGAAATCCCTATTTTGCTGTATTTGTTAGATACAGTTGATTGTAGCATTAACATGCATCTATGGGAAAAAATATATCCCCGATTTTGAAATCATTTCTTTAGATTTATATATCTTTTTTTTCTGGGTCCCCATATTTATTAACATGTAATCTTCCCCACTTCCATGTAGAGGCAAGGTCTTTCGTCCCAGGCCTGACTCAGAGCTGCTGTGGAGCTGAAGGTGACCTTGAGCATCTTTCTGTCTTCTCCACCCCGTGAGCACGAGGACTATAGGTGGGCATCACCATGCCTGTTCTCTGATTTGCTTGTGATTGAACCCAGGGCATTGCGCATGCAAGGCAAGCTCTCTACACTTGGGCTACTTCTTCAGCACCTGGAATTTCCATTTCTGTTTTTTCTATTCTTGTTGGAGTTATGGTCTACCAATTTTGCTAACATTTTGTGATATGATTACTGGGTTCTTGTGAACATTAAAGAAAGGTTTTGGTATTTTCCTTCTTTGTACAATTTTGTTCATTTAGTACAGTTTTATTTTACTGTAAACTTGGCTGCTTTTCTGTCACTTTGAAACCTTAATGCATTTAAACTCGTTTTGTCTCTTTCTCTTTCATTTCTATCTGTCCCCTCTTCCCTCTCTCTTTTTCCTCTATCCCAACAGCCTCCTTCCCTCTCTCTGTCTCCTCCTCCCTTCCCTCCCTCCTTCCTATCTTCTTCATGGATCTGGGATTATACACAGGGACTCCTCCCTGCCACAGTTGTACCTCCCCCCTACATCTAACGCTATAAAAACCCAATGGGTGGAGACAAGATGCCAAGATGGTTTCTGTTTCCTAGGGTATTGATTTGTCATCATCTCAGATTGCCTGCTCTCTGATGAAAGTACACCATGAAAATTCGATTCCTGTCTCTGCTCAGTGGTGCCAGCAGCACGGACTCCCTTATTCTGGTTTTACATCCCCAACCCTTTACCCATTCTTACTATCATAAGGATGGAGGACAGTCTTTGTCTCAGCTCTGAGCTGCCCATGTCTGGGACACGGTGATAGTTGTTTCCTTATTTCCTACAGAAAAGAGAAAGTATTTCCTTCATTTCCTGAGTTTTCTGGACAGTCAGCAAGTCAGAAACTTTCAGAAAGTTTCCACGAGGCAGAGATCCCTTAATTGGTCTACTGATACCCATTTCTCTTTTGTCTTTAAAAATCAGGAAGCCAGTGTAGGTAGAATTTTGTGAATTTGCGTTGACAATGTTAGAATGTCACCCACGTGGCTTTCCTAATTTCACAGACTGAAGACAGCCAGCCTCTGCCTGTCCCCTGCACCCGCACCACACTCTGCACACTCCCCAGGGCAAGCCTTCATATCCCGTGGACCTAGTAAAAGGTAACTTGATCCCAAAATGCACTTTGTGCAGAGCACAGGCCTTGTCCTTTGACTTGCAAACCCATTTTAGTCTCCACTTCCGTCATTTGTTTTTCATTGTTTCTGATAAGTTTCTGTAAACAAGGTGATGTCACCCTTTGGTCCACTAAAATCAAGCCTCTTGATTTTGAAAGCTGCGCCTTCAAGTGAAAAAGCAGACAGGTGGGACCCTGCTGTTGGTAGGACATTGTCCTTATGAAGGTTATCGCAGGATGCTTACTTACCCCAGGCCATTTGAGCTACCCTGTCATATCCAGACACTCATGTGTCAGGAGCCTGGGCAAGGTCCAGAATCAGGGATCCACAGAGATGAGGGTCTAGCTTTGGACTTCTAGTGTCCTGTGAGAGTGTTCCAGGCTCGTGTGTGGACAGCATCCTGTTGTCCCTTGACAGCAAGCTTCTTGGAACACATGCTCTCCCACTCCATCACCCCTGACCTGTGAGCTCTTTGCTTCTTTGCACTGTGCTGGTTCTGATATCTGACTGCTGCCCATGATTGTGACTCCCCTCAGCTTTCTGACTCTGTGTCTGGTTCTTGAATTTGGATTCATAAACACGGCCAATACATTGGTTAATGATTGATGACCAGGAGGGCGGGGTCCCCAAATCTCCTAAAGCAAAATACAGAGACTGTTTACTCTTCTGTTTGTCCCTGCCCTGAGGTTGTTTCCAGGTCACCAACTGTTCCTGTCACTGGAGTCTGTGTGAACAATTGGTAGCTGTGCAAAAAACTGGCAGAGCCCTTTCTTCAAGAATAGAGCTAGGCCGGGCATTGGTGGCGCATGCCTTTAATCCCAGCACTCGGGAGGCAGAGGCAGGCGGATCTCAGTGAGTTCGAGACCAGCCTGGTCTACAAGAGCTAGTTCCAGGACAGACTCCAAAACCACAGAGAAACCCTGTCTCGAAAAAACCAAAAAAAAAAAAAAAAAAAAAAAGGATAGTGCTAGATTAAGGTTTCAAATTGGGGGCGCGTCTTTTTGTACTTAAGCTGAGAATCGAGACTCCCAGAATGATAGATTCCCACAGTCAGAGTATAAAAACTGAGCTCTGCCATGCAAAGGAAGAACATCCTTGTTCTTTAACTATCTGGCCAGTCTCCAGGGAAAGTGCCAGTTTCCGGAGCATCCAGCAGGTGGCGATGGCGGCAGTTGTTAAGAGGGTTTGAAGTGGAACAGATTTTGTTTTTAGGGTGCACAGGACAGAGGCTGCTGAGGATCTTAATCCCTCCTCTCTCGGAGAGGGAGTGGCCCTCTTGCCTTCTGGGTCAGGATCTGTAGCTCTGGTTACACAAGGGGAAAAGGGGAGTGCCGAACTGGGATTGGTGCAGAGTGAGGCGGACCTCTGCTTTGTCTTCCTCAGTCTCCCTGGGAGTCTGCATAAAGTCATAGCTTGTCCAAAGACCCAAGTCTACCTTACTGAAGACAGTTTGAGAAAGCTACCACCAGCACCATGCCTATGCTCCTGGGATACTGGAATATCCGCGGTGTAAGAGAGGGGATTGGGATGTGAAGCAGGATGTTCATAACAGCGAGGTCTTTCTAGCAGAGCAGTACTCCTCAGCACTCTTCTCCTCCCCCTAGAATCTTCTGCCTGTAGCTCTTGGCGCTCAGGAGTTTAAGGGAGGCTGTTTGTGTGGAGGGGTGGTGGTGAAGGCGCGCGTAGGTATGCACGTTGCATGGTGGCTGCATTTGTGCAGTGTGTGGTCTCAATTGAAGAAGATGAAGTCATACAGCAAGGTCCCCACTATTTCTCACCACTGTCTCTGGTCTCTCCCAGCTGACACACCCCATCCGCCTGCTCCTGGAATACACAGACTCAAGTTATGAGGAGAAGAGATACACCATGGGGGACGGTAATGACACCTTCCTGCTCTATCACCTGCTTCCTCTGAGCTGCAGCCCTCCTACTGCTAAAGCTAGAGACTGCTGCTTCCAGAAACCTCTTTGGGGGTGCAGTTTGGTTTTTCAATATAAAACCCTGAGAATGGAACTCTTGGTCCATCTGTATTCATAATTAGGCTGGGTGCAGTATTGGGGTCCTATTGCGTTCAGGCTCCTCTTATTACCCGTTGTTTGTATCCCTCTCCTCCATCTTGGGCAGTGACTCTGTGGGAGGTTGTGGATTCCCCTGCCTCAGGGGTTCTTACTCCTGGTCGAATACCAGGAGTAGGGTGGGCACTGGGCTGACTTCTTTTCACATCCTCTTGTCTACAGCTCCTGACTTTGACCTAAGCCAATGGCTGAATGAGAAGTTCAAGCTGGGCCTGGACTTTCCCAATGTAGGTGCAGAGAAGGGAGGTTTGGGGAAGGCATGGCGCCCTCACGTCATCTTTTGTCTGGCTGAGAGGGTTTGGGGTCAGAGCTTCTGCTCTCCTGCTCCCATTCCTGGTGGCTGCACAGGGTGATGGGCTGTGTCCAGCTTTTCCATTCTGTGTGTACTGTGCTCTGAGGGCTTCCCTTGCCAGACACACTGAGTGCCACGGTTCATGGCTGTCCTTACCCAGAGAAGGAATGCCGGGTCCTCATATCCCACCTGACTGTCCCTGCTTGCCTTTCCAGCTGCCCTACTTAATTGATGGGTCCCACAAGATCACCCAGAGCAACGCCATCCTGCGCTACATTGCCCGCAAGCACAACCTGTGTGAGTGGGGCTGGCTTCAGGGTGGGGCATGGGGGACAATCTCCTTGTCTTGTCTGGTGTGGGATGCTGATGGTGAATGTCCTGTGTGTTTTGCAGGTGGGGAGACAGAGCAGGAGAGGATTCGTGCCGACATTGTGGAGAACCAGGTCATGGACAACCGCATGCAGCTCATCATGCTGTGTTACAACCCTGACTTTGTGAGTTGCCCGTGGTGGAGTGGGCAGGGTTGGCAGCAGGACTGAAAGGCATGCATTCAGAACTGCAGCCTCCTCCTTCAATGAATAAACTGTTACTGATTCTCCAAGCTCTCCTATCTTACCAGCAGAATGACCCTCATAACCCAGCGAGATAGCACATCGATATTGTGAAACTATTATTACTAGAGTAACCCTGCGAGATGTGGTTGAGATTCTGCGGGTGAGCAGTGGATCTAAGTCCATTATGTAGTTGTAAATCTGCGCCATGTCTGTCCTTTGCCGATTCCATGTTCATCTTACCCAGTATTCATAAAGTCTTCAGGATAAATTTGGAGGATATGAGGATGTCCTGGTGGTTTAAAGTACTTGCTGTGAGGGCTTTAGTATAGACCCTTAGCACCACATAAAAACCTGTGTGTAGCAACATTCTCTTATAATCATAGTGGTTTGGGGGGAGAAACAGAAGAATTTCTGAGGGCATGCTGGCCAATGAATCCAGCCAGTCTGTGAGCTGCAGATTCCACGAGAGGCCCTGACTCAAAAAAATAAGGTGGACAGTGATTGGGAAAGACCCCTGATATCAATATTGGCCCCCCCTACACCAACAGGCAGCAAGCAGTATATCCCCAAATGATGCATGTAGGTCATATATGCACTTTGGTCTCACACATCTCTCCAGTCCATTCCCCATCGTTCTGTCTTAGGTATCAGTAGAAGTCAGGACATCTTCCTAATGCCCGCTCAGGGTCACCTCAGGGTCAGCCAGAGGACCGCTTAACCTTCTTCCTTTCAGTATTAGTCACTGTTCAACACTGATGCAAGCTCCTCACTCGTGTGATGTGTTCTCATGACCCCCAACCCCAACGTAGTGTAACTATTTTCTCTTTATGTCCTGTGTGTTTGTGGTTCACACAGGATCTCTGAGCTAGGACATGCAAGATACTCAGGATGTCCTGGGTGTCACTCACAGCACCTGGTGTGGACTTCAGATTTCAGGGACAGTGTAATTCCTGTCTGACTTTCCATCACCTCTGACGTGAATTCTGCCACCAATAAAATAGATGTGTTAACTGGAAGCCCAGGCACAGACCTGGCCCATTGTTGGGAAGGTGGCTCTTCTCTTGCACGGTTCTGGGAGCCCAAGCTCTCTGCTGGGACCTGGAGCCTAAGGGTGATGACAGCCGTTTTCTGTCTCAGGAGAAGCAAAAGCCAGAGTTCTTGAAGACCATCCCTGAGAAGATGAAGCTCTATTCGGAGTTTCTGGGCAAGCGGCAATGGTTTGCAGGGGACAAGGTAAAGAGAGGGAGGTGGTGGGGGGGAGCTGCCAATGTTCTCAGGCTTCAGATCCTGTCTCACCGGCCTTCAATTCCTACAGATCACCTATGTGGATTTCCTCGCTTACGATATTCTTGACCAGTACCGTTTTTTTGAGCCCAAATGCCTGGATGCCTTCCCCAACCTGAAGGACTACATGGCCCGTTTTGAGGTGATGCCCGGATCCTGCTTCCTTTGAGCGGTCTTCCTCTCTTCCACAATGCTCTTCTATTTCTGAGGCAAAAGGACAATAACTAGGGCTTTTTGAGCTTTTTTTACAGACTCATATGGGGCAACATTTATCACTTCAAAATCCCCAAATGATGATGCGATTCTGAGTCCCATCGCACAGATGCGGGGTCTGACTCTGTAGAGGGTATTCACTTATTTATGGTCTCCATACCAGCAGCAGCTGCAGTGGGCTCCATATCTGTCTCTGGGTCAGCATTCGGTCTCCGTCCCTGCTCTGTGTCAAAGGAAAAAGCTTCAGCCCCACTCACCCCCACCTATGCAGCATCAGTTTCCTGTTTAGGATCCTTGGCGGGGCAGAGCATGTCGATGGTATGTGTGCCTTGGCATTAGGAGCGTGAGACAGGCAGGGCCGAGGTGACACGAGAGGCCAGACCTCATCTGCCGACCATTGAGAGCCCAGGGTCGCAGTTGGTGCCTCACTGAGTGGACATGTGTGTGCCCACCCTGTTGGGGACACTTATCGTGAGTGTGAGCTACTGCTGCGCCATTCTGGTTTCCTCCCTTCCAATCTCCTCTTTCACATCACAGGTCCTGTCTGAAATGGGGTCAAATTCTATCTCTCCACTATTATTCTCTGGCAGCCTCCTCTATATGAGGCTCATGTTGGGCCCCAGGGGACATTCAAACTACCTCCCTCTGGGGACCCAGTAGGCAGAGAGCTGTAGGAAGCCAGGCTGTGAGATGCTCTTGATACTCCCCAGGGCTGCTGAGCCCAGCCTGGACAGCACCTACATCAGACTTGGGTCATTCAGACATCTGGGAATTGAAGACATTGATCCAAGGATTTTGTTTAATCCTTGCAGTCTGTTGACCCTTGCCCATTCCTTATCAAGGGATGTGCTTTCTCAGTTAACTCTTTCTCTTTCCCCTGAGCTGAGGGCTGAATCCAGGGTCTTGCTAGGCAAATGGCCTACCACTGAGCTAAATCTCCAGTCTCTCTCAGCCAGCTCTCATAAGCTTTGGTTCTGGCCCAGGCTGGGTACTCTTGGGTACTTAGCAATAACTGGAATGGCTCTATAGGTTTGTGGAGAAATGCAGGCCCCTTAGCCCAGCTTGTGTCTAGTTGGTCGTGGATGTCTTTACACCCCCTGCAATTGTCTGTGTATTCTCCAACTTGGATTGTGGTTTATAGCACATTATACAGTCACACAGGGCGGTCCCTGTATTAGCAGAGGAGATGAGGACATTCAAGGTGCAGTAACATTGTACTGAGCTCCAGATAGTTAATTCTGCTCTCAGGACGCTGATTAGAATCTTGTTCAGCTTTCTCTGTGGGCTGTCATCTTGATGTTCCTTTTCTTGCATGATAGCTGAGTCACTGTGTGCTTGGCTGTCTTCCTAAATACATACAGTCAAGTTTTTCAGTTCCTTTATCCTGTAGATCCCTCCCCCGTGTGTAAGTACAGGTTAAAAAGAGTGACCACAGGAATAGGATCATGTTCATGCAGAGATTGGGACAGGGTCTCCTCTGGAGGGCAGCTGAGTAGAGAGATGAGAGGGATGAAGGAGGGAGAGAAAGAGGAGAAAGAGAGGGAGGGAGGAGGAGGAGGTGGAGGAGGAGGAGAAAGATAGAGAGAGAGGGAGAGAGAGAGAGAGAGAGAGAGAGAGAGAGAGAGAGACAGAGCAAGGGAGAAAGCAAGCAAGAGAGCAAGAGAGAGTGCACAGGAGAGAGTATCTGTGAAGCAGCCCTGTTTCAGCAGGTGTGTGAGCCTAGGAAGCTGCACGTCCTCCCTGGACCTCAGGTTCCTCCGTGATAACTTTCTTGCAGCATTGATGGGTGGGTTTTCTGAACCTATACTGTAATTTTTACTGGCTATAAAACCACTTGCACAGGATCCAGTCTCCCCTTCAATAGGGGCTATGATAGAGCCCTTTTGCCAGCGTTGGGAGCTAAGCAGTCTGCATGGTGTTGTAGCCTGATGCCAGGACAAAGGCTCTCCTGGCTTGGGGCTGCTCATCTCAGTGGGCTGCAGACTGAGCTCCTGCTGTGTCCTTCCCATTCTGCAGGGCCTGAAGAAGATCTCTGCCTACATGAAGACGGGTCGCTTCCTTCCAACACCTATCTTCTCAAAAATGGCGCACTGGTGTAACAAGTAGACCCCTGCTGTGCTGGCTGTTATATGGGGAAGCTGTCTATGCTAAGGGTCCTCCAGGCCCTGGGGACAGCTGGCCTTCTACACTGCTGCCTCCCTGTTATCCCCACACCCTTCTCCGGCTTTGTCCCCTCAGTTCTTAACCTAGTCAAACCCATGCAGTCTTCATCTCCCTGCTTCCTTTGCTAAACGCAACTTCTTCATTTGTGCCCCATCCGACCACAGAGTTCTCTTCTGTGATTTGATGTCTGCCCTGCACTCTGTTCCTGAGAATTACCCTACAGGTCAATACTGTCTCAAGTTCCCCAGTTGCTGGGCTCTTCAAGGCCCATTTCATCTCCAATAAAGCCTGAAACACACTTCCTCTGTGTTGTATTTTTTTCTTTTTTCTTTTTGGAATTGCCAGGTGTCACAGCTGCTTCCTAGGGTCTAAGCTGTGAGCCTGTATTTCCCGCCTCTAAAGTGTCTATGGAAATGGAGGGAATCTGAAATATCTTCTAATCTAAGACCCTCACAGTGGGCACAAAGCTCTCTAGACAGCTGTTCTCGACCTGTGTGTTGTGACTCCTTTGGGTACTCGAGCAACCCTTTCACAGGGGTCACCTATCAGATATCCTGAATATTATTTACATTATGAATCGTAAGAGTAGCAAAATTATAGTTTTGAGGTAGCAATGAAATACTTTTATGGTTGGTGGTCACCACAGCAGGAGGAACTGTATTAAAGGGTCACAGTGTTAGGGAGGTTGAGAACCACTGTGTTAGAGGATAAAGTGTGTTTGCCTAGTATCTTCTCTACTGCAGCACACTGGGACTTTGAACTGTGAACACAGATATGGGTCTCAGTGAGTGATGATGAGGCTTGTGGGAGTGCCTAGCAGGGACCCAGAATGTTCTCTCTACCTCACAATTGACCGTGTCAATATTAGGTGTCTATTATATTGTCTTTACTGAGTCCTCTTGAAGCTGGCTTGAAGCTCTGCTGATATGGGGACACTTATCCTTTGTTAATCCTTTTTTATCTATCTATGGAAACCGAATTGAATATACCATAACTCTCATAATTATTATTTATATTTTCTCTAATGTTGATGACTCTCCCTGTCAGTGGAGCTGTTTAACATTGGATACTTCATTCACTTCATGGAGAACTGATTAAGAGCTAAGTCTGCTTTAATCAGATTCTAGTTTGGGGGCTGCAGAGATGGCTCAGAGGTTCAGAACTCAGGTTCCTCTTCCGGAGGACCCTGGTTTGGTTCCTAGTAGCCACATGGTAGCTAACCATGGACTGTTTCTCAAGTTTGGGGATCTGCCTCTCTGTGTATTGCATGCATATGGTGCATATATACACATGCAGGCCAAATGTCTGTAGACATAAAACAAAATTTAAAAACATCCATAATACAAAATAAAATAAAAAGTAAGCCATATGATAAGTGGATTCCTTCTGTCATTTCCAGGTGCCCATCATCTCCTGGCCTGGTCCTCTGCTTTCCTTTTGCTCTGTCATGACCTGGGACTTTCCCAGTGCCTCCTGTCCAGTCAGGTCTGAACTGGGTACATCATGGGCTTTCTGACTTTTTCCTCTTGTAATGGGAAGATCATGGGGTGACAGTCACAGGAACATCTTCTCATGACAAATAGCCGGTGCACACTCCCATAACCCCTTAAACATGATTAATAAAAACTCAGAGAGAGAAACTGGGGTTCAACCTGAAGGCCAGAAAAGCAAAACAGCCAGCCACTGATCTTCAGGTAAGCTTTATTTATTAAAATACAAATGAAATGCTACTACAAGTCCCCCAAATAATTAGTCTCTTTAGAATATAGTGTCTATGTGCTATTGATTCTGTCTCTTGAGTACCCTTACCACTGCGCATAGCAAAAACCAATCACGTCCATCATGAGTAAGTCTTGGAGGTGTGCAGGAAAGGAAGTACATTAACTTCCCCTGTCTTTGTGGATCTCTCAATGTGTTCTGGGTCTCAAAGGAGATAAGGATCTGTCTGCTTGTACATTGCCTCCAGCTGATTGTCAGGAGGAGCTTTGGAAGTTTGCAAGAGTGTATAAGCATTTGTAAGGAACTGTTGCCATGGTTACCTCTGTCACTAGGCAGGGTCCTAGTGAAGCCACTGGCAGTGACTTGTGGGGAGTGGCTGAACATTGTTTTCCTCACAGTGCATTTGTATAGGAAGCTCAGTGAATCCTTCATGGCCCTCCCCTGCAGTTCTGGAAGAATTAATGTGTGGGGGTGGATCTAGATGCTTGTTCCTGAGTGCTGCCTCACCCAGAGACCCACTTGTTCACGTACTAAACTAAAAAGCTGTAATATGTTTGCCGAGGGCCTAGTAAGGACCCGTGTAGACCCTGCACTTGCTTCAGTCTCTGAGAGTTCATATGAGCCTTGGACTGTTTATTCAGAGGGCCTTTTTCTTTTGGTGTCCTCTCTTCTTTCTGGCTCTGATGCTCTTTTGTGACGGACTTCTCGACCGGCGAGAAAGAATGACCACCATACCAGGATTCCACTCAGATCACGCTTTTACTGGAGTGCCCTTGATTGATGGGGAGCATGGAACGAGAGGGCGGGAAAACAAGGAACAGGGACCAGAGGGGGAGGGAGCGAGGGGAGAGGCAGCAGGAAGCAAAGGGGCTGGGTGCACTTAGGCAGCCGCTTAAATAGGGAATTGGTGCACGGGTCGCCCTGTGATTGGCTGCCACCAACAGCTGACACCAGACCACATCGGGATAGGCTCAAGGATCCTCATTCACTGCGCATGCGGGAAGCGGGGACGCGCAGCTCTCAAAGCCATAGCCAAATATGGAGTTGTTTATAACCAACAAGACAGGATGTTGGCGCCATCTTGTAATGGCGATCCTGTCCGGCTCACTACACTCTTTCTGCCCCCTCTTCTGTGGTTCCATTAGCTCTGAGGGAAGAAATTTGATGGAGACATCCCATATAGAGCTGTGTGTTCCAAGGACTCTCTGTGTCGACTCTGCATCTATTCCTGTGTGCTGAAGGAGGAAGCCTTTGTGATGATGTGCCTCAGCAGACAGGAAGATGCCATGTAGCATGTAGCCACCAGAGGGGAAAGATGCAAGCTGCCAGTTGGAGCCTTGCCCGTAGGCCACAAACCTTGTGGTATAATATAAAATAATGGAAATGGGCTAATTCTAGATATAAGATCTAGCTTGCAGTATGCTCAAGTTATTGGCAAAACAGTATTGCCAATAATATAGTTTCTGAGTGATTATTTTTGGGAGTCTGTGCGGTCAGGAGATGAACAAGCAGCCTCCAACAACAGCTGAGTATGACTCCAGCCTCCAACAACAGCTGAGTATGACTCCATCACATTTCCTTTACCTGTTTTTTGGTTGAGGACATCCAGGTTCTAGTTCCTGGATATCCCGAACAAGCCCAAAGTGACCATAACTGAGCAAGTGTCTTTGTGGTAGGATGAAGTGTCCTTGGGTCTATGCCCAAGAGTGGTATAGCTGGATCTTGAGGTAGATTGGTTCCTAACTTTCTGAGGAACCATCATATCAATTTCCATATTGGTTGCACAAGTTTACACTTCCACCAGCAATGGAGAAGTGTTTCTTTTACCCCACATCCTCACCAGCATGAACTGTCACTTGGGTTATTAATTTGGGCAATCTGACAGGTACAAGATAGTCCCATTTTATTACTTGTTGGCCTTAATTTCCGAGTGACGGGAGTCCTTTTCTGCCCCTGTCTTTTGTAGGGTGCTGCCTATGTTTTCCTCTAGCAGTTTACACGATCTATTTTTCCCTCATTGAGATCTTTGATTCATTTGGAGTTGAATTTTGTTCAGGGTGCTAGATACGGGTCTAATCCATCCTCCTACATGAGGACATCTAGTTTTCCTAGCACTCTTTGCTGTAGACGCTGCCTTTCCTCCAGGATTCATCTTTGGCAGTGTTGACAGATATCAGATGCACTCACGCTTGGGTCTTCTGTTTTGGTCATTGGTCACGTGTTCACTTTTGTGACAGTGTCGCCCCGTTTGTGCTCTCACAGCTCTGAAATAGAACTTGAGGTCTGCAGTTGGAGCCCTTCCAGTGTTGTGCTTTCGACTGAGGATTCCTTTGGCTACTGGTGGCTTTGTGCTTCCGTATGAATTTCAGGATTTCTATTTCTGTTCCTGAGAAGAATGTCATCTGTGAACTGCTTTTGATAAAACAGCCCTTTTCACAATATTAATTCTGCACTGCATGAGCATGGAAAGTCTTTCCATCTTCTAGTGTCTTCTTGCATCTGTATTTTTCAGTGATTTAAAGTTTCCATTGTAGAGGTCTTCCATGTCCTTGTTAAATTTCATTCACAACACACACACACACACACACACTACTCTGTTATTGTGAACGGTATTGTTTCCACGATGTTTTCAATTTCCTTGCTTTTGATATATAGAAAGGCTACTACGTTTTTTTGGGGTTTTTTTTTTTGTTTTTTTTTTTATTTTATTTTTTTCCCATTTTTTTTTATTGAGAAAAGAAAAAAAAAATAACAAGTTTCCATCTCCTCCCAGCCCCCCATTTCCCTCCCCCTCCTCCCACCCTTCTCCCCCTCCTCCCACCCTTCTCCCCTTCCCCCCACTCCTCTCCCCCTCCCTCTCCAGTCCAAAGAGAAGTCAGGGTTCCCTGCCCTGTGGTAAGTCCTAGGTCCTCCCCTCTCCATCCATTCCTAAGAAGGTGAACATCCAAACTGGCTAGGCTCCCACAAAGCCAGCACATTACGTAGGTTCAAAACCCCGTGCCATTGTCCTTGGGTTCTCATCAGCCCTCATTGTTCGCCATGCTCAGAGAGTCCAGTTTTATCCCATGCTTTTTCAGTCACAGTCCAGCTGGCCTTGGTGAGCTCCCAATAGATCAGCTCCACTTTTTTTGGTTTTTTGAGACAGTGTTTCTCTGTGTTTTTGGAGCCTGTCTTTGAACTAGCTCTTGTAGACCAGGCTGGTCTTGAACTCACAGTGATCCGCCTGCCTCTGCCTCCCGAGTGTTTGTTTTAAAGGCGTGTGCCACCACCGCCCGGCAGGCTACTACGTTTTATAAGCTCTTTTTTTTTTTTTTTTTTTTTTTTTAAATCTTGCCACTTGGCTGAATGTCTTGATCGCTTCTACACGTTTGCTGGTTGAACTTTTTTGGATCTCTTATCTATAACATATTATCTGAAAAAAATGAATCATTTTACTTCTTTTCCTGCATGGATGCCTTTAATTTCCTTCTCTTGTCTGATTGCTGTAGCCAAAGTCCACCGGTTACATTGAAAAAGAGGGGACTAGTGGATATCTCCATTCATTCCTGACTTTAACGGAATTGCTCTGAGCTTTTTAACACTTAGCATGATGCTGGCTGTGGTTTTGTCATATACCTTCATGTTGAGGTGTGTTGCCTCCAGTCATATTCACTCTAGGAAATGTATCATGGAGGAATGTTGCATGCATTGACATAATCATGTGATGTTTTCATTAGCTATTTTATTTTATTTTTATTGTTTTTATTGAACTATACAGTTTTCTCTTTTCCCCTCCCTTCCTCCCCTCTCTCCTCTTAATCTTTTACCCATCCCACCCACTTCTGACTCCTTTCTTTTGCTCTCTCTCTCTCTCTCTCTCTCTCTCTCTCTCTCACACACACACACACACACACACACACACACACACACACTCCTATCATGGCCCTGTTCAGTCTGGACTTTCCCAGACACCCCTAGCTGTCCTATTCCTTCATATCTACAATGAATCCCTTCCTCTCAACTATACCTAGGAGCAGTCATGACCTCATTTTCAATCAATAAGGAGATAGAAACAGTGACAAACAGGGTTCTGACTTAAAAAAGAAAAGCTCAGGCTCTGATGGACCTCCGAAGGAGAATTATAAACAATACTCTTTAAATTATACAAATGACATAGAATCAGAATGAACACTTTTAAACTCCTTCTACAAAGTCTGTAGTACTTTAATATCAAACCAGAGAAAAATACAACAACAACAAAGAAAACTACTTGCCAATATTCCTGATAAACACATGCAAAGTTCTTAGTAAAATTCTTACAAACTGAACATAGGCATCAAAAAGATCATCCACCACAATTGAGTTGGCTTTTTCCTGGAGCAGCAGAGAGAGTTCAAAATATATAAGTTAATGACTGTAATAAATTAAAAAAATAAATTTAAAGATAAAAATTACATGATCAATCAGCCTACGGTCCACAACAACGGAGAACCTAGTCAACAAAGAGGACACTAAGGGAGACATACATGGATCTATATAGAAAGGAGAAAAAGACAAGATCTCATGAGTAAATTGAGAGGTATCAATTTATTTTTTAACAACACAAAATACAAAAGTCATACATTTTGGGGGCATACCATGTGACTTCTTTTTATATACGCGTCACTTCTTCATGGTGGAAACACTGAATGTCCTTTCTTTCTGTTATTTGGGAAGATGGACCACATCGTCAGGGTGCAGTCACCTGAGGTGCAGTGTCATATCGGAGCCTCCTCCTAACTGCAACCCAGGACCCATGAGCTCCCTCTCTCCAGTCTCTTCTCTCTGGCACTTCTCAGCTTCGAACACTCACCATTTCCACTGAGCTCCATCACCTCCTCGCCCCTCCTTCTCATCTTCCTCTGTCTTTGAGACAGAATCTCGCTATGTAGCCCAGGCTGCCCTCAAAGTCCTAATGATTTTCCTGACCCAGTGCTGGGACTATGGGCAGTGTCATTACATTTGGCCAGGAGTTTGTGTTCTTTCCGTATTTGTGTAGTAACCCTCTGTTAGAGGAACAGCTGGCAGAGATTTTCTCCCATTCCTCAGGAGCGCTCCCTTTGCTGTGTAGAAGCTTTTTCCTTTAATGCATTCTTGCTTGTCAAATATTTTATTTATTTTCTGAACTATTGAACCCTAATACAGTAAAAAAATATCAATGTATGCCTATGTCTTGGAGCTCATTCCATGTGTTTCCTTCTAGAAATTTCTAAATTTGAAGTCCTTTTTTTTTTTTTTTTTGACAGGATTTTTCTGTAGCTTTGGACAGCTTTGGACCCTGTCCTGGAACTAGCTTTTGTAGACCAGGCTGGCCTCGAATTCAGAGATCGGCCTGCCTCTGCCTCCCGTGAGCTGGGATTAAAGGCATGTGCCACCACTGTCCGTCTAAATTTCAAGTCTTAATTAAGGCCTTTCATTCATTTTTCAGTTTGTTTGTTCCTTTTTTCAGTATGAGATGCAGAAATCTTATTACGCTAGTTTCTACATGTGGATATCTGGTTTTATTCTTTCCTTTTTTTAAAATATAGTTCACAGTATTCTAGTCTCTTTCTAGGGATTTCTGGAGGCATTATCTCCATTTTGGACTTAGGTAGAAGTGAGTGTGGGGATACACATTTTGGGAAGGAAACTGCATGGAAGGCCACAGAAAATAAGGGTCAGTTAATAACGACAGGCGGGACCAGCTCGAGGCAGCAACTTCTGCAGGACCAGGACCAAGCTAGAAACCTCCATGGGAGCAGGCCTAATCCAGCAACCTCTACCACATACTTGAAAACAAAGCAAACCTCAGTAAACACACACACAGACACAAAAAAATTGAAGAAACCCCATGTATCTTATTGGATCACAATGCCTTAAAATTAGGATTCGACAGCAACACGAATGTCAGAAAGCCCATAAACACATGGAAATTAAACAATGCTCCCCTGAATCACCAATGGGTCAAAGAAGAAATAAATAAACAAATTAAAGACTTCCTAAACTTCAATAAAAATGACCACATGACATACCCAAATTTATGGAACACAATAAAAGCACTGTTAAGAGGAAAGCTCATAACACTTAATGCCTATATAAACAAGCTGGGAAAAAAATCCCACACTGATGAGTTAACAGAACACCTGAAAACTCTAGAACAAAAAGAAGCAAACTCACCCAGGAAGACTAGACAGCAGGAAATAATCAAATTGAGAGCTGAAATCAACAAAAGAGAAGAGAAACAAAAACAATACAAAGAATCAACTAGTCAAAGAGTTGATTCTTCAAGAAAATCAACAAGCTAGACAAATCTTTATCTAAACTAAACCAAAAGGCAGAGAGAGAATATCCAAATTAACAAAAGAAGAAACCAAAAGGGGAACATAACAACACACATGGAGGAAATCCAGAGAATCATTAGGTCATACTTTGAAAACCTGTACCCCACAAAATTGGAAAATTTAAAGCAAATGGACATTTTCCTGGATAAATACCATGTACTAAAATTAAATCAAGGTCAGATAAGTAAATTAATCACACCTATAAACTAAAGAAAACAGCTAAAGAAACAGACATCAGAAGTCTACCAATCATAAAAAACCCAGGACCAGATGGTTTTAGCACAGAATTCTATAAGATTTTCAAAGAAGAACTGATACCAATACTACTCAAATTGTTCCACACAATAGAAACAGGAGGAACATTGACAAACTTTTTTTTTTGTTATGAAACTACAATTACCATTATACCCAAAACCATACAAAGCCATTACTAAAACAGAGAATTGCAGACCAATCTCCCTCATGGACACTGATGCAAAAAATACTCAATAAAATACAGGAAACTGAGTCCAAGAACACACCAGAAAAATCATCCACAAGACCAAGTTGGCTTCATCCCAGAGATTGCAGGGATGGTTTAACATATAAAAATCTGTCCATGTAATCCACCATATAAGCAAACTGGAAAAAACCCCACATGATCATCCTATGAGTTGCTGAAAAGCCTTTGACAAAATCCAACACCTCTTCATGACAAAGGTCTTGGGATACAAGGGATATACCTCTGAAACCTTTGTTTTGCTTGATAAAAAGCAATTCTTTACTGGGGAACGTGTATCTCGGTGTGGTTTTGCTTTGCATCTTCCGTGTGCTCAGTGATCCTGAGTGTTTCTCATGCATCTACAGGTCGCATACATAAGTGACTGGGAGTTGCCCAGCTCAGCAGAGTCCTGCAGGCCATCTGGGAGCACAGACAATGCCTGGGGCTGGAGGCATCCTGTTATGTTCCAGCTCAGCCTCCAGGATTCAGACAGAGTCAAAGCAGGGAGGGGCTGATGGTGAAGCATTAGCAATGCCAGGAAGATAAAGGGACACAGCACACCACGGGGAGAGCAGGGAGCTGCAGACCCAGGTGCTAGCCTAGGCCTGCCTCCTGTTTAGACTTGTTTCCTGAGTCAGTCTGAGATGAAGCTAGACAGCCATTGCCATGAGAGACCCTGTCTAAAACAAAACCAACCGACTAATCAACCAAAATACCACCACCACCACCAACAACAACAACAACAACAAAATAATGAAGCAAATCTTCTGAAGGAATTATCTGAATCGAGAGTCCATTTCTCAAGTAACAAAATACTAGCTAAATCACTCACTTAACCGTGTGAGTATGTGTTTGTGAGTGAGTGTGTGTGTGTGTGTGTGTGTGTGTGAGTGTGTACAAGGACCACGGTGGTCATTGTTGGGGTCCTCCTCAGTGACTGTCCATCTTCTTTCCTTGAAACATTTCTGAATCTCCAGGGCTCTGACTGGAGTGAACCAGGTTGAATCAGGACCAGGACTCTGCAGTTCCTATGAACCCATACCTGTTTCCCTTTTGATCTCCTGTAGGTACTTACAATCCAGGTCATTATCCATGTTGGTGCCACTGTCCTTCCAAACTCCAACTGTATCAGGTGAACATTGTTCTGAGGGCCCACCTACCTCAAGACAGTGTCTGTTTTTCCCAAGTGGACCTTCAGTTCCCAGAGATCAAAGTCTGTCCTGAACCCTCTGTCCTGTCTGATGTAGTTCGTGCCTTGACTTGTGCCAAGGACTCTGGTCAAGTGGGTTCACACTATCTGAATTTCCAGATTGGACAGGCTCAATCAATGAAAACAAGAATTCCAGGACGAACTGTCACGGAACCCTGGATTATGAACTCTGCAAGCCTCTTCCAGTGCAATCCCTCTTACACCCCCATGAATCAGCATATTTTCTTGCAGGTGGCTCAGACATTTGCCTTTTGGTCTGCTGCTGTGTGTAATGCTGTTCTCAGGGTCAAAAGGACCCACGTTCCTCTCCGTCCCTTCTTTATTTTTTTATTTATTTATTTTTTTGGTTTTTTGAGACAGGGTTTCTCTGGGGTTTGGAGCCTGTCCTGGAACTAGCTCTTGTAGACCAGGCTGGTCTCGAACTCACAGAGATCCGCCTGCCTCTGCCTCCCGAGTGCTGGGATTAAAGGCGTGCGCCACCATCTCCGTCCCTTCTTTAAGTCTCAATTATCCCTCTACTTTATAGGAATCTTCCCAAATGTTTATTTCATCCTCCTGAAATCTTACTCGATAAAACTCTTGGTCTTTGAGGAACAGGTTATTTCCTTGCTTTTTCAGTCTGTCCGTGACAGGATGCAGTCATGTGTGTTCACACCTCGTGAGTTCAACCCGCAGGTGAGAGTTTGCATCAGTGGGAACACACTCAGGGACAACAATTAAAATTCCTTTTAATTTTGTTATGCTGTTTTTCCTTTCTCAGATTAAAATATTGTTTCTAATTTTTGTTAAAAAATTTGTATTGTGTGTGTCTGTGTGGTTGTGCATTAATGCTTATGTGAACCCCAAAGGCAAGAAGAGGTGGTCAGCTCCTCTGGAGCTCCTGTTACAGGTGTCTATGAGCCATCCTAGGTGGGTGGAGCCAAACTCTGGTCGTCTTCAATAGCAGCAGGTGTCTTAATGGCTGAGCCATCTCTTTGGTCATATAGTTTGTTCAAACTCACTATATCCCATGCTGGTCTCCAACCAATATGGAGCCCTGGCTGACCTCAAACTCACGGCTATGTCTCTAGATCATTCACCCAAGTGCTGGAAAAGGCCATGGTAGGGCTCTAAGCTTGGGGTCACTATTTCCTTAGACTTTATTCTATGGGGAGTCATGCCTCTAGACTAGAGCTTACTACTTCCCTACTCAGGGATTGGTCCGTTTTTCCTGCTCAGGGATTGGCTGGTTTCATGTCAGGGGCAGAGATAGCTCTGATTTCTTTCTTTTTATCTTTTTGGTTCCAATTTTAGGGTCAGGGTGAATTTCTTTAACAGGCTCTGATTCTAGGGGCAAAATGTGTTCTTTTGGCTCTGGTTAGGGACTTGGGGTGTTTTTGCTCTGACTCTGGGTTCAGGAATAAAGTGTTTCTTTTGCTGTCTAGGGTCCCAAATCCAGGGTGTGTTTGTTTCATTGGCTCTGGTCTCAGAACCCGGGATGCTCACGGATTGTGCTAGGGCTATGGATGACAGATCTGCTGGGTTCTGGGTCGTTTACAGGAACATGTCTAGGTATGTAGAAAGAGATTGATTGTGCCACCTGCAGGAGGGCAGGACCTCCTTGAGCCCAGGGACCCCACAGAGGGGCACCCACAGAGCCACACTAACTTGGGCCCTGTCCCACTGCCGAGCTGTGTCAAAGAAGGAAGTTAATTAAGCGTTCTTGGACCCCCACGTTCCCTCCTGATAAGAGAAGAGACAGATTTTGCAGGATTCCTAGTGGGGCCTATGTCTGTATTTAGCTCTCTAGTGTGTAGAAAGTGTCTTGCAGAGGGTCTTACCTGCCCTTTGGACACAGCCATTCTGTTGATCTCTGTGTCCTTCCCCTCCCTCCATCTCCACCTTCTCACTGCTGATGCTCCAATGCTCTGTCTGTACAATTTTTATGAAGACACAGTAAGTTCGCTTTCTTTGTGGTGCCTAGGTGGGGACTTAGGCACAGACCAGTGATTGACAGCCATCCTCATCTTGCTGCCTCCCAGGTGACCTTTCACCAGACCTCAGAGAAGCTCAGGACAACCAATGCGCCATTAAGTTTTAGGCAAACTTTGTAATTCCGTAGAGCCAGTTTCTGAAAAACAGTCCGTGCAAGAGAAAATCGCTATTTAATATGCATTTTTGCCTCATTTAAGCCTTAAATTTTGAAATCCCTATTTTGCTGTATTTGTTAGATGCAGTTGATTGTAGCATTAACATGCATCTATGAAAAAAAATGGATCCTTGATTTTGAAATTATTTGTTTAGATTTATATATCTTTTTTTTCTGTCTCCCGATATATATTAATGTGGAATCTTCCCCACCTTCATGTAGAGGCAAGGTCTTACATCCCAGGCCTGACTCAGAGCTGCTGTGGAGCTGAAGGTGATCTTGAGCATCTTTCTGTCTCCTCCATACCATGAGCACGAGGACTACAGGTGGGCATCACCATGCCTGTTCTCTGATTTTCTTGGGATTGAACACAGGCCATTGTGCAAGCCAGGCAAGTTCTGTACACTTGGGCCACTTCTTCAGCACCTGGAATTTCTGTCTCTGTTTTTTTTTTTCTCTTGTTGGAATTATGCTCTATCAATTTTGCTAACATTTTATGGTATGATTACTGGGTTCTTGTGAATATTGAAGAAAGTTTCAGTATTTTCCTTCTCTGCACAATTTTGTTTCCTACAGTTTTATTTTACTGTAAACTTGGCTGCTTTTCTGCCACTTTGAAACCTTAATACTTTTAAACTCAAGTTTTCTTTCTTTCTCTTTCATTTCTATCTGTCTCCTCTTCCCTCTCTCTTTTTCCTCTATCCCACCAGCCTCCCTCCCTCCCTCTGTCTCTTCCTGCCTTCCCTCCCTCCTTCCTATCTTCTTCATGGATCTGGGATTATACACAGGGACTCCTCCCTGCCACAGTTGTACCTCCCCCCTACATCTAACGCTATAAAAACCCAATGGGTGGAGACAAGATGCCAAGATGGTTTCTGTTTCTTAGGGGATTAATTTGTCATCATCTCAGATTGCCTGCTCTCTGATGAAAGTACACCATGAAAATTCAATTCCTGTCTCTGCTCAGTGGTGCCAGCAGCACGGGCTCCCTTATTCTGGTTTTACATCCCCAACCCTTTACCCATTCTTACTATCATAAGGATGGAGGACAGTCTTTGTCTCAGCTCTGAGCTGCCCATGTCTGGGACACGGTGATAGTTGTTTCCTTATTTCCTACAGAAAAGAGAAAGTATTTCCTTCATTTCCTGAGTTTTCTGGACAGTCAGCAAGTCAGAGACTTTCAGGAAGTTTCCACGTGGCAGAGATCCCTAAACTGGTTTACTGGTACCCATTTCTCTTTTGTCTTTAAAAATCAGGAAGCCAGTGTAGGTAGAATTTTGTGAATTTGTGTTGACAATGTTAGAATGTCACCCACGTGGCTTTCCTAATTTCACAGACTGAAGACAGCCAGCCTCTGCCTGTCCCCTGCACCCGCACCACACTCTGCACACTCCCCAGGGCAAGCCTTCATATCCTGTGGACCAAGTAAAAGGTAACTTGATCCCGAAATGCTCTTTGTGCAGAGCACAGGCCTTGTCCTTTGACTTGCAAACCCATTTTAGTCTCCACTTCCGTCATTTGTTTTTCATTGTTTCTGATAAGTTTCTGTAAACAAGGTGATGTCACCCTTTGGTCCACTAAAATCAAGCCTCTTGATTTTGAAAGCTGCGCCTTCAAGTGAAAAAGCAGATAGGTGGGACCCTGCTGTTGGTAGGACATTGTCCTTATGAAGGTTACCGCAGGATGCTTACTTACCCCAGGCCATTTGAGCTACCCTGTCATATCCAGACACTCATGTGTCAGGAGCCTGGGCAAGGTCCAGAATCAGGGATCCACACAGATGAGGGTCTAGCTTTGGACTTCTAGTGTCCTGTGAGAGTGTTCCAGGCTCGTGTGTGGACAGCATCCTGTTGTCCCTTGACAGCAAGCTTCTTGGAACACATGCTCTCCCACTCCATCACCCCTGACCTGTGAGCTCTTTGCTTCTTTGCACTGTGCTGGTTCTGATATCTGACTGCTGCCCATGATTGTGACTCCCCTCAGCTTTCTGACTCTGTATCTGGTTCTTGAATTTGGATTCATAAACACGGCTAATACATTGGTTAATGATTGAAGACCAGGAGGGTGGGGTTCCCAAATCTCCTAAAGGAAAATACAGAGACCGTTTACTCTTCTGTTTGTCCCTGCCCTGAGGTTGTTTCCAGGTCACCAACTGTTCCTGTCACTGGAGTCTGTGTGAACAATTGGTAGCTGTGCAACCAACTGGCAGAGCCCTTTCTTCAAGGATACGTGCTAGATTAAGGTTTCAAATTGGGGGCGCGTCTTTTTGTACTTAAGCTGAGAATCGAGACTCCCAGAATGATAGATTCCCACAGTCAGAGTATGAAAACTGAGCTCTGCCAAGCAAAGGAAGAACATCCTTGTTCTTTACTATCTGGCCAGTCTCCAGGGAAAGTGCCAGTTTCCGGAGCATCCAGCAGGTGGCGATGGCGGCAGTTGTTAAGAGGGTTTGAAGTGGAACAGATTTTGTTTTTAGGGTGCACAGGACAGAGGCTGCTGAGGATCTTAATCCCTCCTCTCTCGGAGAGGGAGTGGCCCTCTTGCCTTCTGGGTCAGGATCTGTAGCTCTGGTTACACAAGGGGAAAAGGGGAGTGCCGAACTGGGATTGGTGCAGAGTGGGGCGGGACCACTGCTTTGTCTTTCTCAGTCTCCCTGGGAGTCTGCATAAAGTCACAGCTTGTCCAAAGACCCAAGTCTACCTTACTGAAGACAGTTTGAGAAAGCTACCACCAGCACCATGCCTATGCTCCTGGGATACTGGAATGTCCGCGGTGTAAGAGAGGGGATTGGGATGTGAAGCAGGATGTTCATAACAGCGAGGTCTTTCTAGCAGAGCAGTATTCCTCAGCACTCTTCTCCTCCCCCTAGAATCTTCTGCCTGTAGCTCTTGGCGCTCAGGAGTTTAAGGGAGGCTGTTTGTGTGGAGGGGTGGTGGTGAAGGCGCGCGTAGGTAAGCACGTTGCATGGTGGCTGCATTTGTGCAGTGTGTGGTCTCAATTGAAGAAGATGAAGCCATACGGCAAGGTCCCCACTATTTCTCACCTCTGTCTCTGGTCTCTCCCAGCTGACACACCCCATCCGCCTGCTCCTGGAATACACAGACTCAAGTTATGAGGAGAAGAGATACACCATGGGGGACGGTAATGACACCTTCCTGGTCTATCACCTGCTTCCTCTGAGCTGCAGCCCTCCTACTGCTAAAGCTAGAGACTGCTGCTTCCAGAAACCTCTTTGGGGGTGCAGTTTGGTTTTTCAATATAAAACCCTGAGAATGGAACTCTTGGTCCATCTGTATTCATAATTAGGCTGGGTGCAGTATTGGGGTCCTATTGCGTTCAGGCTCCTCTTATTACCCGTTGTTTGTATCCCTCTCCTCCATCTTGGGCAGTGACTCTGTGGGAGGTTGTGGATTCCCCTGCCTCAGGGGTTCTTACTCCTGGTCGAATACCAGGAGTAGGGTGGGCACTGGGCTGACTTCTTTTCACATCCTCTTGTCTACAGCTCCTGATTATGATAGAAGCCAATGGCTGAATGAGAAGTTCAAGCTGGGCCTGGACTTTCCCAATGTAGGTGCAGGGAAGGGAGGTTCGGGGAAGGCATGGCATCCTCATGTCATCTTCTTGTCTGGCTGAGAGGGTTTGGGGTCAGAGCTTCTGCTCTCCTGCTCCCATTCCTGGTGGCTGCACAGGGTGATGGGCTGTGTCCCAGCTTTTCCATTCTGTGTGTACTATGCTCTGAGGCCCTCCCTTGCCAGACACACTGAGTGCCACGTTCCATGGCTGTCCTTACCCAGAGAAGGAATGCCGGGTCCTCATATACCACCTGACTGTCTCTGCTTGCCTTTCCAGCTGCCCTACTTAATTGATGGGTCCCACAAGATCACCCAGAGCAACGCCATCCTGCGCTACATTGCCCGCAAGCACAACCTGTGTGAGTGGGGCTGGCTGCAGGGTGGAGCATTGGGGACAATCTCCTTGTCTTGTCTGGTGCGGGATGCTGAGGGTGAGTCTGTGTTGTGTGTTTTGCAGGTGGGGAGACAGAGCAGGAGAGGATTCGTGCCGACATTGTGGAGAACCAGGTCATGGACAACCGCATGCAGCTCATCATGCTGTGTTACAACCCTGACTTTGTGAGTTGCCCGTGGTGGAGTGGGCAGGGTTGGCAGCAGGACTGAAAGGCATGCATTCAGAACTGCAGCCTCCTCCTTCAATGAATAAACTGTTACCGATTCTCCAAGCTCTCCTATCTTACCAGCAGAATAACCCTCATAACCCAGCGAGATAGCACATCAATATTGTGAAAATATTTTTACTAGAGTAACCCTGCGAGATGTGGTTGAGATTCTGCGGGTGAACAGTGGATCAAAGTCCATTATGTAGTTGTATATCTGCGCCATGTCTGTCCTTTGCCGATTCCATGTTCATCTTACCCAGTGTTCATAAAGTCTTCAGGATAAATTTGGAGGATATGAGGATGTCCTGGTGCTTTAAAGTACTTGCTGTGAGGGCTTTAGTATAGACCCTTAGCACCACATAAAAACCTGTGTTTGGCAACATTCTCTTATAATCATAGTGGTTTGGGGGAGAAACAGAAGGATTTCTGAGGGCATGCTGGCCAATGAATCCAGCCAGTCTGTGAGCTGCAGATTCCACGAGAGGCCCTGACTCAAAAAAATAAGGTGGACAGTGATTGGGAAAGACCCCTGATATCAATATTGGCCCCCCCTACACCAACAGGCAGCAAGCAGTATATCCCCAAATGATTCAAGTAGGTCATATATGCACTTTGGTCTCACACATCTCTCCAGTCCATTCCCCATCGTTCTGTCTTAGGTATCAGTAGAAGTCAGGACATCTTCCTAATGCCCGCTCAGGGTCACCTCAGGGTCAGCCAGAGGACCGCTTAACCTTCTTCCTTTCAGTATTAGTCACTGTTCAACACTGATGCAAGCTCCTCACTCGTGTGATGTGTTCTCATGACCCCCAACCCCAACGTAGTGTAACTATTTTCTCTTTATGTCCTGTGTGTTTGTGGTTCACACAGGATCTCTGAGCTAGGACATGCAAGATACTCAGGATGTCCTGGGTGTCACTCACAGCACCTGGTGTGGACTTCAGATTTCAGGGACAGTGTAATTCCTGTCTGACTTACCATCACCTCTGACGTGAATTCTGCCACCAATAAAATAGTAACGTGTTAACTGGAAGCCCAGGCACAGACCTGGCCCATTGTTGGGAAGGTGGCTCTTCTCTTGCACGGTTCTGGGAGCCCAAGCTCTCTGCTGGGACCTGGAGCCTAAGGGTGATGACAGCCGTTTTCTGTCTCAGGAGAAGCAAAAGCCAGAGTTCTTGAAGACCATCCCTGAGAAGATGAAGCTCTATTCGGAGTTTCTGGGCAAGCGGCAATGGTTTGCAGGGGACAAGGTAAAGAGAGGGAGGTGAGGCGGGGGGGAGCTGCCATTGTTCTCAGGCTTCAGATCCTGTCTCACCGGCCTTCAATTCCTACAGATCACCTATGTGGATTTCCTCGCTTACGATATTCTTGACCAGTACCGTTTATTTGAGCCCAAATGTCTGGATGCCTTCCCCAACCTGAAGGACTACATGGCCCGCTTTGAGGTGATGCCCGGATCCTGCTTCCTTTGAGCGGTCTTCTTCCTCTCTTCCACAATGCTCTTCTATTTCTGAGGCAAAAGGACAATAACTAGGGCTTTTTGAGCTTTTTTTACAGACTCATATGGGGCAACATTTATCACTTCAAAATCCCCAAATGATGATGCGATTCTGAGTCCCATCGCACAGATGCGGGGTCTGACTCTGTAGAGGGGATTCACTTATTTATGGTCTCCGTACCAGCAGCAGCTGCAGTGGGCTCCATATCTGTCTCTGGGTCAGCATTCGGTCACCGTCCCTGCTCTGTGTCAAAGGAAAAAGCTTCAGCCCCACTCACCCCCACCTATGCAGCATCAGTTTCCTGTTTAGGATCCTTGGCGGGGCAGAGCATGTCGATGGTATGTGTGCCTTGGCATTAGGAGCGTGAGACAGGCAGGGCCGAGGTGACACGAGAGGCCAGACCTCATCTGCCGACCATTGAGAGCCCAGGGTCACAGTTGGTGCCTCACTGAGTGGACATGTGTGTGCCCACCCTGTTGGGGACACTTATCGTGAGTGTGAGGTACCGCTGCCCCATTCTGGTTTCCTCCCTTCCAATCTCCTCTTTCACATCACAGGTCCTGTCTGAAATGGGGTCAAATTCTATCTCTCCACTATTATTCTCTGGCAGCCTCCTCTATATGAGGCTCTTGTTGGGCCCCAGGGGACATGCAAACTACCTCCCTCTGGGGACCCAGTAGGCAGAGAGCTATAGGAAGCCAGGCTGTGAGATGTTCTTGATACTCCCCAGGGCTGCTGAGCCCAGCCTGGACAGCACCTACATCAGACTTGGGTCATTCAGACATCTGGGAATTGGAGACATTGATCCAAGGATTTTGTTTAATCCTTGCAGTCTGTTGACCCTTGCCCATTCCTTATCAAGGGATGTGCTTTCTCAGTTAACTCTTTCTCTTTCCCCTGAGCTGAGGGCTGAACCCAGGGCCTTGTCTCTCTCAGCCAGCTCTCATAAGCTTTGGTTCTGGCCAGGCTGGGTACTCTTGGGTACTTAGCAATAACTGGAATGGCTCTATAGGTTTGTGGAGAAACACAGGCCCCTTTGCCCAGCTTGTGTCTAGTTGGTCGTGGATGTCTTTACACCCCCTAGAATTGTCTGTGTATTCTCCAACTTGGAGTGTGGTTTAGAGCACATTATACAGTCACACAGGGCGGTCCCTGTATTAGCAGGGGAGATGAGGACATTCAGGGAGCAGTAACATTGTACTGAGCTCCAGATAGTTAATTCTGCTCTCAGGACGCTGATTAGAATCTTGTTCAGCTTTCTCTGTGGGCTGTCATCTTGATGTTCCTTTTCTTGCATGATTTGCAGAGTCACTGTATGCTTGGCTGTCTTCCTAAATACATACAGTCAAGTTTTTCAGTTCCTTTATCCTGTAGATCCCTCCCCCGTGTGTAAGTACAGGTTCAAAAGAGTGACCGCAGGAATAGTATCATGTTCATGCAGAGATTGGGACAGGGTCTCCCCTGGAGGGAAGCTGAGTAGAGAGATGAGAGGGATGAAGGAGGGAGAGAAAGAGGAGAAAGAGAGGGAGGGAGGGAAGAAGAGAGGGAGGGAGGAGAGGCAGGTGGAGGAGGAGGAGAAAGATAGAGAGAGAGGGAGAGAGAGAGAGAGAGACAGAGCAAGGGAGAAAGCAAGCAAGAGAGCAAGAGAGAGCACACAGGAGAGAGTGTCTGTGAAGCAGCCCTGTTTCAGCAGCTGTGTGAGCCTAGGAAGCTGCACGCCCTCCCTGGACCTCAGGTTCCTCCCTGATAACTGATCTTGCAGCATTGATGGGTGGGTTTTCTGAACCTATACTGTAATTTTTAGTGGCTATAAAACCACTTACACAGGATCCAGTCTCCCCTTCAATAGGGCTATGATAGAGCCCTTTTGCCAGGGTTGGGAGCTAAGCAGTCTGCATGGTGTTGTAGCCTGATGCCAGGACAAAGGCTCTCCTGGCTTGGGGCTGCTCATCTCAGTGGGCTGCAGACTGAGCTCCCGCTATGTCCTTCCCATTCTGCAGGCCCTGAAGAAGATCTCTGCCTACATGAAGACGGGTCGCTTCCTTCCAACACCTATCTTCTCAAAAATGGCGCACTGGTGTAACAAGTAGACCCCTGCTGTGCTGGCTGTTATATGGGGAAGCTGTCTATGCTAAGGGTCCTCCAGGCCCTGGGGACAGCTGGCCTTCTACACTGCTGCCTCCCTGTTATTCCCACACCCTTCTCCGGCTTTGTCTCCTCAGTTCTTAACCTAGTCAAACCCATGCAGTCTTCAAATCCCTGCTTCCTTTGCTAAACGCCCCTTCTTCATTTGTGCCCCAACCGACCACACAGTCCTCTTCTGTGATTTGATGTCTGCCCTGCACTCTGTTCCTGAGAATTACCCTCCAGGTCAATACTGTCTCAAGTTCCCCAGTTGCCGGGCTCCCCAAGGCCCATCTCATCTCCAATAAAGCCTGAAACACATTTCCTCTGTTTTGTGCCTTTTTCTTTTTGGAATTGCCAGGTGTCACAGCTGCTTCCAAGAGTCTGAGCTCTGAGCCTGTAGTGCCCGTTTCTGAAGAGTCTATGAAACTGGAGGGTCTTTGAAATATCTTGCTTCTAATCTAAGACCCTCACAGTGGGCACAAAGCTCTCTAGACAGCTGTTCTCGACCTGTGTGTTGTGACTCCTTTGGGTACTCGAGCAACCCCTTCACAGGGGTCACCTATCAGATATCCTGAATATCATTTACATTATGATTCGTAACAGTAGCAAAATTATAATTATGAGGTAGCAATGAAATATTTTTATGGTTAGTGGGCCCCACAACATGTGGAACTGCATTAAAGGGTCACAGCGTTAGGGAGGTTGGGAACCACTGCGTTAGAGGATAAAGTGTGTTTCCTAGTATCTCCTCTACTGCAGCACACTGGGACTTTGAACTGTGAACACAGATATGGGTCTCAGTGAGTGATGATGAGGCTTGTGGGAGTGCCTAGCAGGGACCCAGAATGTTCTCTCTACCTCACAATTGACCGTGTCAATATTAGGTGTCTATTAATTGTCTTTACTGAGTCCTCTTGAAGCTGGCTTGAAGCTCTGCTGAGATGGGGACACTTATCCTTTGTTAATCCTTTTTTATCTATCTATGGAAACCGAATTGAATATACCATAACTCTCATAATTATTATTTATATTTTCTCTAATGTTGATGACTCTCCCTGTCAGTGGAGCTGTTTAACATTGGATACTTCATTCACTTCATGGAGAACTGATTAAGAGCTAAGTCTGCTTTAATCAGATTCTAGTTTGGGGGCTGCAGAGATGGCTCAGAGGTTCAGAACTCAGGTTCCTCTTCCGGAGGACCCTGGTTTGGTTCCTAGTAGCCACATGGTAGCTAACCATGGACTGTTTCTCAAGTTTGGGGATCTGCCTCTCTGTGTATTGCATGCATATGGTGCATATATACACATGCAGGCCAAATGTCTGTAGACATAAAACAAAATTTAAAAACATCCATAATACAAAATAAAATAAAAAGTAAGCCATATGATAAGTGGATTCCTTCTGTCATTTCCAGGTGCCCATCATCTCCTGGCCTGGTCCTCTGCTTTCCTTTTGCTCTGTCATGACCTGGGACTTTCCCAGTGCCTCCTGTCCAGTCAGGTCTGAACTGGGTACATCATGGGCTTTCTGACTTTTTCCTCTTGTAATGGGAAGATCATGGGGTGACAGTCACAGGAACATCTTCTCATGACAAATAGCCGGTGCACACTCCCATAACCCCTTAAACATGATTAATAAAAACTCAGAGAGAGAAACTGGGGTTCAACCTGAAGGCCAGAAAAGCAAAACAGCCAGCCACTGATCTTCAGGTAAGCTTTATTTATTAAAATACAAATGAAATGCTACTACAAGTCCCCCAAATAATTAGTCTCTTTAGAATATAGTGTCTATGTGCTATTGATTCTGTCTCTTGAGTACCCTTACCACTGCGCATAGCAAAAACCAATCACGTCCATCATGAGTAAGTCTTGGAGGTGTGCAGGAAAGGAAGTACATTAACTTCCCCTGTCTTTGTGGATCTCTCAATGTGTTCTGGGTCTCAAAGGAGATAAGGATCTGTCTGCTTGTACATTGCCTCCAGCTGATTGTCAGGAGGAGCTTTGGAAGTTTGCAAGAGTGTATAAGCATTTGTAAGGAACTGTTGCCATGGTTACCTCTGTCACTAGGCAGGGTCCTAGTGAAGCCACTGGCAGTGACTTGTGGGGAGTGGCTGAACATTGTTTTCCTCACAGTGCATTTGTATAGGAAGCTCAGTGAATCCTTCATGGCCCTCCCCTGCAGTTCTGGAAGAATTAATGTGTGGGGGTGGATCTAGATGCTTGTTCCTGAGTGCTGCCTCACCCAGAGACCCACTTGTTCACGTACTAAACTAAAAAGCTGTAATATGTTTGCCGAGGGCCTAGTAAGGACCCGTGTAGACCCTGCACTTGCTTCAGTCTCTGAGAGTTCATATGAGCCTTGGACTGTTTATTCAGAGGGCCTTTTTCTTTTGGTGTCCTCTCTTCTTTCTGGCTCTGATGCTCTTTTGTGACGGACTTCTCGACCGGCGAGAAAGAATGACCACCATACCAGGATTCCACTCAGATCACGCTTTTACTGGAGTGCCCTTGATTGATGGGGAGCATGGAACGAGAGGGCGGGAAAACAAGGAACAGGGACCAGAGGGGGAGGGAGCGAGGGGAGAGGCAGCAGGAAGCAAAGGGGCTGGGTGCACTTAGGCAGCCGCTTAAATAGGGAATTGGTGCACGGGTCGCCCTGTGATTGGCTGCCACCAACAGCTGACACCAGACCACATCGGGATAGGCTCAAGGATCCTCATTCACTGCGCATGCGGGAAGCGGGGACGCGCAGCTCTCAAAGCCATAGCCAAATATGGAGTTGTTTATAACCAACAAGACAGGATGTTGGCGCCATCTTGTAATGGCGATCCTGTCCGGCTCACTACACTCTTTCTGCCCCCTCTTCTGTGGTTCCATTAGCTCTGAGGGAAGAAATTTGATGGAGACATCCCATATAGAGCTGTGTGTTCCAAGGACTCTCTGTGTCGACTCTGCATCTATTCCTGTGTGCTGAAGGAGGAAGCCTTTGTGATGATGTGCCTCAGCAGACAGGAAGATGCCATGTAGCATGTAGCCACCAGAGGGGAAAGATGCAAGCTGCCAGTTGGAGCCTTGCCCGTAGGCCACAAACCTTGTGGTATAATATAAAATAATGGAAATGGGCTAATTCTAGATATAAGATCTAGCTTGCAGTATGCTCAAGTTATTGGCAAAACAGTATTGCCAATAATATAGTTTCTGAGTGATTATTTTTGGGAGTCTGTGCGGTCAGGAGATGAACAAGCAGCCTCCAACAACAGCTGAGTATGACTCCAGCCTCCAACAACAGCTGAGTATGACTCCATCACATTTCCTTTACCTGTTTTTTGGTTGAGGACATCCAGGTTCTAGTTCCTGGATATCCCGAACAAGCCCAAAGTGACCATAACTGAGCAAGTGTCTTTGTGGTAGGATGAAGTGTCCTTGGGTCTATGCCCAAGAGTGGTATAGCTGGATCTTGAGGTAGATTGGTTCCTAACTTTCTGAGGAACCATCATATCAATTTCCATATTGGTTGCACAAGTTTACACTTCCACCAGCAATGGAGAAGTGTTTCTTTTACCCCACATCCTCACCAGCATGAACTGTCACTTGGGTTATTAATTTGGGCAATCTGACAGGTACAAGATAGTCCCATTTTATTACTTGTTGGCCTTAATTTCCGAGTGACGGGAGTCCTTTTCTGCCCCTGTCTTTTGTAGGGTGCTGCCTATGTTTTCCTCTAGCAGTTTACACGATCTATTTTTCCCTCATTGAGATCTTTGATTCATTTGGAGTTGAATTTTGTTCAGGGTGCTAGATACGGGTCTAATCCATCCTCCTACATGAGGACATCTAGTTTTCCTAGCACTCTTTGCTGTAGACGCTGCCTTTCCTCCAGGATTCATCTTTGGCAGTGTTGACAGATATCAGATGCACTCACGCTTGGGTCTTCTGTTTTGGTCATTGGTCACGTGTTCACTTTTGTGACAGTGTCGCCCCGTTTGTGCTCTCACAGCTCTGAAATAGAACTTGAGGTCTGCAGTTGGAGCCCTTCCAGTGTTGTGCTTTCGACTGAGGATTCCTTTGGCTACTGGTGGCTTTGTGCTTCCGTATGAATTTCAGGATTTCTATTTCTGTTCCTGAGAAGAATGTCATCTGTGAACTGCTTTTGATAAAACAGCCCTTTTCACAATATTAATTCTGCACTGCATGAGCATGGAAAGTCTTTCCATCTTCTAGTGTCTTCTTGCATCTGTATTTTTCAGTGATTTAAAGTTTCCATTGTAGAGGTCTTCCATGTCCTTGTTAAATTTCATTCACAACACACACACACACACACACACTACTCTGTTATTGTGAACGGTATTGTTTCCACGATGTTTTCAATTTCCTTGCTTTTGATATATAGAAAGGCTACTACGTTTTTTTGGGGTTTTTTTTTTTGTTTTTTTTTTTATTTTATTTTTTTCCCATTTTTTTTTATTGAGAAAAGAAAAAAAAAATAACAAGTTTCCATCTCCTCCCAGCCCCCCATTTCCCTCCCCCTCCTCCCACCCTTCTCCCCCTCCTCCCACCCTTCTCCCCTTCCCCCCACTCCTCTCCCCCTCCCTCTCCAGTCCAAAGAGAAGTCAGGGTTCCCTGCCCTGTGGTAAGTCCTAGGTCCTCCCCTCTCCATCCATTCCTAAGAAGGTGAACATCCAAACTGGCTAGGCTCCCACAAAGCCAGCACATTACGTAGGTTCAAAACCCCGTGCCATTGTCCTTGGGTTCTCATCAGCCCTCATTGTTCGCCATGCTCAGAGAGTCCAGTTTTATCCCATGCTTTTTCAGTCACAGTCCAGCTGGCCTTGGTGAGCTCCCAATAGATCAGCTCCACTTTTTTTGGTTTTTTGAGACAGTGTTTCTCTGTGTTTTTGGAGCCTGTCTTTGAACTAGCTCTTGTAGACCAGGCTGGTCTTGAACTCACAGTGATCCGCCTGCCTCTGCCTCCCGAGTGTTTGTTTTAAAGGCGTGTGCCACCACCGCCCGGCAGGCTACTACGTTTTATAAGCTCTTTTTTTTTTTTTTTTTTTTTTTTTAAATCTTGCCACTTGGCTGAATGTCTTGATCGCTTCTACACGTTTGCTGGTTGAACTTTTTTGGATCTCTTATCTATAACATATTATCTGAAAAAAATGAATCATTTTACTTCTTTTCCTGCATGGATGCCTTTAATTTCCTTCTCTTGTCTGATTGCTGTAGCCAAAGTCCACCGGTTACATTGAAAAAGAGGGGACTAGTGGATATCTCCATTCATTCCTGACTTTAACGGAATTGCTCTGAGCTTTTTAACACTTAGCATGATGCTGGCTGTGGTTTTGTCATATACCTTCATGTTGAGGTGTGTTGCCTCCAGTCATATTCACTCTAGGAAATGTATCATGGAGGAATGTTGCATGCATTGACATAATCATGTGATGTTTTCATTAGCTATTTTATTTTATTTTTATTGTTTTTATTGAACTATACAGTTTTCTCTTTTCCCCTCCCTTCCTCCCCTCTCTCCTCTTAATCTTTTACCCATCCCACCCACTTCTGACTCCTTTCTTTTGCTCTCTCTCTCTCTCTCTCTCTCTCTCTCTCTCACACACACACACACACACACACACACACACACACACCTCCTATCATGGCCCTGTTCAGTCTGGACTTTCCCAGACACCCCTAGCTGTCCTATTCCTTCATATCTACAATGAATCCCTTCCTCTCAACTATACCTAGGAGCAGTCATGACCTCATTTTCAATCAATAAGGAGATAGAAACAGTGACAAACAGGGTTCTGACTTAAAAAAGAAAAGCTCAGGCTCTGATGGACCTCCGAAGGAGAATTATAAACAATACTCTTTAAATTATACAAATGACATAGAATCAGAATGAACACTTTTAAACTCCTTCTACAAAGTCTGTAGTACTTTAATATCAAACCAGAGAAAAATACAACAACAACAAAGAAAACTACTTGCCAATATTCCTGATAAACACATGCAAAGTTCTTAGTAAAATTCTTACAAACTGAACATAGGCATCAAAAAGATCATCCACCACAATTGAGTTGGCTTTTTCCTGGAGCAGCAGAGAGAGTTCAAAATATATAAGTTAATGACTGTAATAAATTAAAAAAATAAATTTAAAGATAAAAATTACATGATCAATCAGCCTACGGTCCACAACAACGGAGAACCTAGTCAACAAAGAGGACACTAAGGGAGACATACATGGATCTATATAGAAAGGAGAAAAAGACAAGATCTCATGAGTAAATTGAGAGGTATCAATTTATTTTTTAACAACACAAAATACAAAAGTCATACATTTTGGGGGCATACCATGTGACTTCTTTTTATATACGCGTCACTTCTTCATGGTGGAAACACTGAATGTCCTTTCTTTCTGTTATTTGGGAAGATGGACCACATCGTCAGGGTGCAGTCACCTGAGGTGCAGTGTCATATCGGAGCCTCCTCCTAACTGCAACCCAGGACCCATGAGCTCCCTCTCTCCAGTCTCTTCTCTCTGGCACTTCTCAGCTTCGAACACTCACCATTTCCACTGAGCTCCATCACCTCCTCGCCCCTCCTTCTCATCTTCCTCTGTCTTTGAGACAGAATCTCGCTATGTAGCCCAGGCTGCCCTCAAAGTCCTAATGATTTTCCTGACCCAGTGCTGGGACTATGGGCAGTGTCATTACATTTGGCCAGGAGTTTGTGTTCTTTCCGTATTTGTGTAGTAACCCTCTGTTAGAGGAACAGCTGGCAGAGATTTTCTCCCATTCCTCAGGAGCGCTCCCTTTGCTGTGTAGAAGCTTTTTCCTTTAATGCATTCTTGCTTGTCAAATATTTTATTTATTTTCTGAACTATTGAACCCTAATACAGTAAAAAAATATCAATGTATGCCTATGTCTTGGAGCTCATTCCATGTGTTTCCTTCTAGAAATTTCTAAATTTGAAGTCCTTTTTTTTTTTTTTTTTGACAGGATTTTTCTGTAGCTTTGGACAGCTTTGGACCCTGTCCTGGAACTAGCTTTTGTAGACCAGGCTGGCCTCGAATTCAGAGATCGGCCTGCCTCTGCCTCCCGTGAGCTGGGATTAAAGGCATGTGCCACCACTGTCCGTCTAAATTTCAAGTCTTAATTAAGGCCTTTCATTCATTTTTCAGTTTGTTTGTTCCTTTTTTCAGTATGAGATGCAGAAATCTTATTACGCTAGTTTCTACATGTGGATATCTGGTTTTATTCTTTCCTTTTTTTAAAATATAGTTCACAGTATTCTAGTCTCTTTCTAGGGATTTCTGGAGGCATTATCTCCATTTTGGACTTAGGTAGAAGTGAGTGTGGGGATACACATTTTGGGAAGGAAACTGCATGGAAGGCCACAGAAAATAAGGGTCAGTTAATAACGACAGGCGGGACCAGCTCGAGGCAGCAACTTCTGCAGGACCAGGACCAAGCTAGAAACCTCCATGGGAGCAGGCCTAATCCAGCAACCTCTACCACATACTTGAAAACAAAGCAAACCTCAGTAAACACACACACAGACACAAAAAAATTGAAGAAACCCCATGTATCTTATTGGATCACAATGCCTTAAAATTAGGATTCGACAGCAACACGAATGTCAGAAAGCCCATAAACACATGGAAATTAAACAATGCTCCCCTGAATCACCAATGGGTCAAAGAAGAAATAAATAAACAAATTAAAGACTTCCTAAACTTCAATAAAAATGACCACATGACATACCCAAATTTATGGAACACAATAAAAGCACTGTTAAGAGGAAAGCTCATAACACTTAATGCCTATATAAACAAGCTGGGAAAAAAATCCCACACTGATGAGTTAACAGAACACCTGAAAACTCTAGAACAAAAAGAAGCAAACTCACCCAGGAAGACTAGACAGCAGGAAATAATCAAATTGAGAGCTGAAATCAACAAAAGAGAAGAGAAACAAAAACAATACAAAGAATCAACTAGTCAAAGAGTTGATTCTTCAAGAAAATCAACAAGCTAGACAAATCTTTATCTAAACTAAACCAAAAGGCAGAGAGAGAATATCCAAATTAACAAAAGAAGAAACCAAAAGGGGAACATAACAACACACATGGAGGAAATCCAGAGAATCATTAGGTCATACTTTGAAAACCTGTACCCCACAAAATTGGAAAATTTAAAGCAAATGGACATTTTCCTGGATAAATACCATGTACTAAAATTAAATCAAGGTCAGATAAGTAAATTAATCACACCTATAAACTAAAGAAAACAGCTAAAGAAACAGACATCAGAAGTCTACCAATCATAAAAAACCCAGGACCAGATGGTTTTAGCACAGAATTCTATAAGATTTTCAAAGAAGAACTGATACCAATACTACTCAAATTGTTCCACACAATAGAAACAGGAGGAACATTGACAAACTTTTTTTTTTGTTATGAAACTACAATTACCATTATACCCAAAACCATACAAAGCCATTACTAAAACAGAGAATTGCAGACCAATCTCCCTCATGGACACTGATGCAAAAAATACTCAATAAAATACAGGAAACTGAGTCCAAGAACACACCAGAAAAATCATCCACAAGACCAAGTTGGCTTCATCCCAGAGATTGCAGGGATGGTTTAACATATAAAAATCTGTCCATGTAATCCACCATATAAGCAAACTGGAAAAAACCCCACATGATCATCCTATGAGTTGCTGAAAAGCCTTTGACAAAATCCAACACCTCTTCATGACAAAGGTCTTGGGATACAAGGGATATACCTCTGAAACCTTTGTTTTGCTTGATAAAAAGCAATTCTTTACTGGGGAACGTGTATCTCGGTGTGGTTTTGCTTTGCATCTTCCGTGTGCTCAGTGATCCTGAGTGTTTCTCATGCATCTACAGGTCGCATACATAAGTGACTGGGAGTTGCCCAGCTCAGCAGAGTCCTGCAGGCCATCTGGGAGCACAGACAATGCCTGGGGCTGGAGGCATCCTGTTATGTTCCAGCTCAGCCTCCAGGATTCAGACAGAGTCAAAGCAGGGAGGGGCTGATGGTGAAGCATTAGCAATGCCAGGAAGATAAAGGGACACAGCACACCACGGGGAGAGCAGGGAGCTGCAGACCCAGGTGCTAGCCTAGGCCTGCCTCCTGTTTAGACTTGTTTCCTGAGTCAGTCTGAGATGAAGCTAGACAGCCATTGCCATGAGAGACCCTGTCTAAAACAAAACCAACCGACTAATCAACCAAAATACCACCACCACCACCACCAACAACAACAACAACAAAATAATGAAGCAAATCTTCTGAAGGAATTATCTGAATCGAGAGTCCATTTCTCAAGTAACAAAATACTAGCTAAATCACTCACTTAACCGTGTGAGTATGTGTTTGTGAGTGAGTGTGTGTGTGTGTGTGTGTGTGTGTGAGTGTGTACAAGGACCACGGTGGTCATTGTTGGGGTCCTCCTCAGTGACTGTCCATCTTCTTTCCTTGAAACATTTCTGAATCTCCAGGGCTCTGACTGGAGTGAACCAGGTTGAATCAGGACCAGGACTCTGCAGTTCCTATGAACCCATACCTGTTTCCCTTTTGATCTCCTGTAGGTACTTACAATCCAGGTCATTATCCATGTTGGTGCCACTGTCCTTCCAAACTCCAACTGTATCAGGTGAACATTGTTCTGAGGGCCCACCTACCTCAAGACAGTGTCTGTTTTTCCCAAGTGGACCTTCAGTTCCCAGAGATCAAAGTCTGTCCTGAACCCTCTGTCCTGTCTGATGTAGTTCGTGCCTTGACTTGTGCCAAGGACTCTGGTCAAGTGGGTTCACACTATCTGAATTTCCAGATTGGACAGGCTCAATCAATGAAAACAAGAATTCCAGGACGAACTGTCACGGAACCCTGGATTATGAACTCTGCAAGCCTCTTCCAGTGCAATCCCTCTTACACCCCCATGAATCAGCATATTTTCTTGCAGGTGGCTCAGACATTTGCCTTTTGGTCTGCTGCTGTGTGTAATGCTGTTCTCAGGGTCAAAAGGACCCACGTTCCTCTCCGTCCCTTCTTTATTTTTTTATTTATTTATTTTTTTGGTTTTTTGAGACAGGGTTTCTCTGGGGTTTGGAGCCTGTCCTGGAACTAGCTCTTGTAGACCAGGCTGGTCTCGAACTCACAGAGATCCGCCTGCCTCTGCCTCCCGAGTGCTGGGATTAAAGGCGTGCGCCACCATCTCCGTCCCTTCTTTAAGTCTCAATTATCCCTCTACTTTATAGGAATCTTCCCAAATGTTTATTTCATCCTCCTGAAATCTTACTCGATAAAACTCTTGGTCTTTGAGGAACAGGTTATTTCCTTGCTTTTTCAGTCTGTCCGTGACAGGATGCAGTCATGTGTGTTCACACCTCGTGAGTTCAACCCGCAGGTGAGAGTTTGCATCAGTGGGAACACACTCAGGGACAACAATTAAAATTCCTTTTAATTTTGTTATGCTGTTTTTCCTTTCTCAGATTAAAATATTGTTTCTAATTTTTGTTAAAAAATTTGTATTGTGTGTGTCTGTGTGGTTGTGCATTAATGCTTATGTGAACCCCAAAGGCAAGAAGAGGTGGTCAGCTCCTCTGGAGCTCCTGTTACAGGTGTCTATGAGCCATCCTAGGTGGGTGGAGCCAAACTCTGGTCGTCTTCAATAGCAGCAGGTGTCTTAATGGCTGAGCCATCTCTTTGGTCATATAGTTTGTTCAAACTCACTATATCCCATGCTGGTCTCCAACCAATATGGAGCCCTGGCTGACCTCAAACTCACGGCTATGTCTCTAGATCATTCACCCAAGTGCTGGAAAAGGCCATGGTAGGGCTCTAAGCTTGGGGTCACTATTTCCTTAGACTTTATTCTATGGGGAGTCATGCCTCTAGACTAGAGCTTACTACTTCCCTACTCAGGGATTGGTCCGTTTTTCCTGCTCAGGGATTGGCTGGTTTCATGTCAGGGGCAGAGATAGCTCTGATTTCTTTCTTTTTATCTTTTTGGTTCCAATTTTAGGGTCAGGGTGAATTTCTTTAACAGGCTCTGATTCTAGGGGCAAAATGTGTTCTTTTGGCTCTGGTTAGGGACTTGGGGTGTTTTTGCTCTGACTCTGGGTTCAGGAATAAAGTGTTTCTTTTGCTGTCTAGGGTCCCAAATCCAGGGTGTGTTTGTTTCATTGGCTCTGGTCTCAGAACCCGGGATGCTCACGGATTGTGCTAGGGCTATGGATGACAGATCTGCTGGGTTCTGGGTCGTTTACAGGAACATGTCTAGGTATGTAGAAAGAGATTGATTGTGCCACCTGCAGGAGGGCAGGACCTCCTTGAGCCCAGGGACCCCACAGAGGGGCACCCACAGAGCCACACTAACTTGGGCCCTGTCCCACTGCCGAGCTGTGTCAAAGAAGGAAGTTAATTAAGCGTTCTTGGACCCCCACGTTCCCTCCTGATAAGAGAAGAGACAGATTTTGCAGGATTCCTAGTGGGGCCTATGTCTGTATTTAGCTCTCTAGTGTGTAGAAAGTGTCTTGCAGAGGGTCTTACCTGCCCTTTGGACACAGCCATTCTGTTGATCTCTGTGTCCTTCCCCTCCCTCCATCTCCACCTTCTCACTGCTGATGCTCCAATGCTCTGTCTGTACAATTTTTATGAAGACACAGTAAGTTCGCTTTCTTTGTGGTGCCTAGGTGGGGACTTAGGCACAGACCAGTGATTGACAGCCATCCTCATCTTGCTGCCTCCCAGGTGACCTTTCACCAGACCTCAGAGAAGCTCAGGACAACCAATGCGCCATTAAGTTTTAGGCAAACTTTGTAATTCCGTAGAGCCAGTTTCTGAAAAACAGTCCGTGCAAGAGAAAATCGCTATTTAATATGCATTTTTGCCTCATTTAAGCCTTAAATTTTGAAATCCCTATTTTGCTGTATTTGTTAGATGCAGTTGATTGTAGCATTAACATGCATCTATGAAAAAAAATGGATCCTTGATTTTGAAATTATTTGTTTAGATTTATATATCTTTTTTTTCTGTCTCCCGATATATATTAATGTGGAATCTTCCCCACCTTCATGTAGAGGCAAGGTCTTACATCCCAGGCCTGACTCAGAGCTGCTGTGGAGCTGAAGGTGATCTTGAGCATCTTTCTGTCTCCTCCATACCATGAGCACGAGGACTACAGGTGGGCATCACCATGCCTGTTCTCTGATTTTCTTGGGATTGAACACAGGCCATTGTGCAAGCCAGGCAAGTTCTGTACACTTGGGCCACTTCTTCAGCACCTGGAATTTCTGTCTCTGTTTTTTTTTTTCTCTTGTTGGAATTATGCTCTATCAATTTTGCTAACATTTTATGGTATGATTACTGGGTTCTTGTGAATATTGAAGAAAGTTTCAGTATTTTCCTTCTCTGCACAATTTTGTTTCCTACAGTTTTATTTTACTGTAAACTTGGCTGCTTTTCTGCCACTTTGAAACCTTAATACTTTTAAACTCAAGTTTTCTTTCTTTCTCTTTCATTTCTATCTGTCTCCTCTTCCCTCTCTCTTTTTCCTCTATCCCACCAGCCTCCCTCCCTCCCTCTGTCTCTTCCTGCCTTCCCTCCCTCCTTCCTATCTTCTTCATGGATCTGGGATTATACACAGGGACTCCTCCCTGCCACAGTTGTACCTCCCCCCTACATCTAACGCTATAAAAACCCAATGGGTGGAGACAAGATGCCAAGATGGTTTCTGTTTCTTAGGGGATTAATTTGTCATCATCTCAGATTGCCTGCTCTCTGATGAAAGTACACCATGAAAATTCAATTCCTGTCTCTGCTCAGTGGTGCCAGCAGCACGGGCTCCCTTATTCTGGTTTTACATCCCCAACCCTTTACCCATTCTTACTATCATAAGGATGGAGGACAGTCTTTGTCTCAGCTCTGAGCTGCCCATGTCTGGGACACGGTGATAGTTGTTTCCTTATTTCCTACAGAAAAGAGAAAGTATTTCCTTCATTTCCTGAGTTTTCTGGACAGTCAGCAAGTCAGAGACTTTCAGGAAGTTTCCACGTGGCAGAGATCCCTAAACTGGTTTACTGGTACCCATTTCTCTTTTGTCTTTAAAAATCAGGAAGCCAGTGTAGGTAGAATTTTGTGAATTTGTGTTGACAATGTTAGAATGTCACCCACGTGGCTTTCCTAATTTCACAGACTGAAGACAGCCAGCCTCTGCCTGTCCCCTGCACCCGCACCACACTCTGCACACTCCCCAGGGCAAGCCTTCATATCCTGTGGACCAAGTAAAAGGTAACTTGATCCCGAAATGCTCTTTGTGCAGAGCACAGGCCTTGTCCTTTGACTTGCAAACCCATTTTAGTCTCCACTTCCGTCATTTGTTTTTCATTGTTTCTGATAAGTTTCTGTAAACAAGGTGATGTCACCCTTTGGTCCACTAAAATCAAGCCTCTTGATTTTGAAAGCTGCGCCTTCAAGTGAAAAAGCAGATAGGTGGGACCCTGCTGTTGGTAGGACATTGTCCTTATGAAGGTTACCGCAGGATGCTTACTTACCCCAGGCCATTTGAGCTACCCTGTCATATCCAGACACTCATGTGTCAGGAGCCTGGGCAAGGTCCAGAATCAGGGATCCACACAGATGAGGGTCTAGCTTTGGACTTCTAGTGTCCTGTGAGAGTGTTCCAGGCTCGTGTGTGGACAGCATCCTGTTGTCCCTTGACAGCAAGCTTCTTGGAACACATGCTCTCCCACTCCATCACCCCTGACCTGTGAGCTCTTTGCTTCTTTGCACTGTGCTGGTTCTGATATCTGACTGCTGCCCATGATTGTGACTCCCCTCAGCTTTCTGACTCTGTATCTGGTTCTTGAATTTGGATTCATAAACACGGCTAATACATTGGTTAATGATTGAAGACCAGGAGGGTGGGGTTCCCAAATCTCCTAAAGGAAAATACAGAGACCGTTTACTCTTCTGTTTGTCCCTGCCCTGAGGTTGTTTCCAGGTCACCAACTGTTCCTGTCACTGGAGTCTGTGTGAACAATTGGTAGCTGTGCAACCAACTGGCAGAGCCCTTTCTTCAAGGATACGTGCTAGATTAAGGTTTCAAATTGGGGGCGCGTCTTTTTGTACTTAAGCTGAGAATCGAGACTCCCAGAATGATAGATTCCCACAGTCAGAGTATGAAAACTGAGCTCTGCCAAGCAAAGGAAGAACATCCTTGTTCTTTACTATCTGGCCAGTCTCCAGGGAAAGTGCCAGTTTCCGGAGCATCCAGCAGGTGGCGATGGCGGCAGTTGTTAAGAGGGTTTGAAGTGGAACAGATTTTGTTTTTAGGGTGCACAGGACAGAGGCTGCTGAGGATCTTAATCCCTCCTCTCTCGGAGAGGGAGTGGCCCTCTTGCCTTCTGGGTCAGGATCTGTAGCTCTGGTTACACAAGGGGAAAAGGGGAGTGCCGAACTGGGATTGGTGCAGAGTGGGGCGGGACCACTGCTTTGTCTTTCTCAGTCTCCCTGGGAGTCTGCATAAAGTCACAGCTTGTCCAAAGACCCAAGTCTACCTTACTGAAGACAGTTTGAGAAAGCTACCACCAGCACCATGCCTATGCTCCTGGGATACTGGAATGTCCGCGGTGTAAGAGAGGGGATTGGGATGTGAAGCAGGATGTTCATAACAGCGAGGTCTTTCTAGCAGAGCAGTATTCCTCAGCACTCTTCTCCTCCCCCTAGAATCTTCTGCCTGTAGCTCTTGGCGCTCAGGAGTTTAAGGGAGGCTGTTTGTGTGGAGGGGTGGTGGTGAAGGCGCGCGTAGGTAAGCACGTTGCATGGTGGCTGCATTTGTGCAGTGTGTGGTCTCAATTGAAGAAGATGAAGCCATACGGCAAGGTCCCCACTATTTCTCACCTCTGTCTCTGGTCTCTCCCAGCTGACACACCCCATCCGCCTGCTCCTGGAATACACAGACTCAAGTTATGAGGAGAAGAGATACACCATGGGGGACGGTAATGACACCTTCCTGGTCTATCACCTGCTTCCTCTGAGCTGCAGCCCTCCTACTGCTAAAGCTAGAGACTGCTGCTTCCAGAAACCTCTTTGGGGGTGCAGTTTGGTTTTTCAATATAAAACCCTGAGAATGGAACTCTTGGTCCATCTGTATTCATAATTAGGCTGGGTGCAGTATTGGGGTCCTATTGCGTTCAGGCTCCTCTTATTACCCGTTGTTTGTATCCCTCTCCTCCATCTTGGGCAGTGACTCTGTGGGAGGTTGTGGATTCCCCTGCCTCAGGGGTTCTTACTCCTGGTCGAATACCAGGAGTAGGGTGGGCACTGGGCTGACTTCTTTTCACATCCTCTTGTCTACAGCTCCTGATTATGATAGAAGCCAATGGCTGAATGAGAAGTTCAAGCTGGGCCTGGACTTTCCCAATGTAGGTGCAGGGAAGGGAGGTTCGGGGAAGGCATGGCATCCTCATGTCATCTTCTTGTCTGGCTGAGAGGGTTTGGGGTCAGAGCTTCTGCTCTCCTGCTCCCATTCCTGGTGGCTGCACAGGGTGATGGGCTGTGTCCCAGCTTTTCCATTCTGTGTGTACTATGCTCTGAGGCCCTCCCTTGCCAGACACACTGAGTGCCACGTTCCATGGCTGTCCTTACCCAGAGAAGGAATGCCGGGTCCTCATATACCACCTGACTGTCTCTGCTTGCCTTTCCAGCTGCCCTACTTAATTGATGGGTCCCACAAGATCACCCAGAGCAACGCCATCCTGCGCTACATTGCCCGCAAGCACAACCTGTGTGAGTGGGGCTGGCTGCAGGGTGGAGCATTGGGGACAATCTCCTTGTCTTGTCTGGTGCGGGATGCTGAGGGTGAGTCTGTGTTGTGTGTTTTGCAGGTGGGGAGACAGAGCAGGAGAGGATTCGTGCCGACATTGTGGAGAACCAGGTCATGGACAACCGCATGCAGCTCATCATGCTGTGTTACAACCCTGACTTTGTGAGTTGCCCGTGGTGGAGTGGGCAGGGTTGGCAGCAGGACTGAAAGGCATGCATTCAGAACTGCAGCCTCCTCCTTCAATGAATAAACTGTTACCGATTCTCCAAGCTCTCCTATCTTACCAGCAGAATAACCCTCATAACCCAGCGAGATAGCACATCAATATTGTGAAAATATTTTTACTAGAGTAACCCTGCGAGATGTGGTTGAGATTCTGCGGGTGAACAGTGGATCAAAGTCCATTATGTAGTTGTATATCTGCGCCATGTCTGTCCTTTGCCGATTCCATGTTCATCTTACCCAGTGTTCATAAAGTCTTCAGGATAAATTTGGAGGATATGAGGATGTCCTGGTGCTTTAAAGTACTTGCTGTGAGGGCTTTAGTATAGACCCTTAGCACCACATAAAAACCTGTGTTTGGCAACATTCTCTTATAATCATAGTGGTTTGGGGGAGAAACAGAAGGATTTCTGAGGGCATGCTGGCCAATGAATCCAGCCAGTCTGTGAGCTGCAGATTCCACGAGAGGCCCTGACTCAAAAAAATAAGGTGGACAGTGATTGGGAAAGACCCCTGATATCAATATTGGCCCCCCCTACACCAACAGGCAGCAAGCAGTATATCCCCAAATGATTCAAGTAGGTCATATATGCACTTTGGTCTCACACATCTCTCCAGTCCATTCCCCATCGTTCTGTCTTAGGTATCAGTAGAAGTCAGGACATCTTCCTAATGCCCGCTCAGGGTCACCTCAGGGTCAGCCAGAGGACCGCTTAACCTTCTTCCTTTCAGTATTAGTCACTGTTCAACACTGATGCAAGCTCCTCACTCGTGTGATGTGTTCTCATGACCCCCAACCCCAACGTAGTGTAACTATTTTCTCTTTATGTCCTGTGTGTTTGTGGTTCACACAGGATCTCTGAGCTAGGACATGCAAGATACTCAGGATGTCCTGGGTGTCACTCACAGCACCTGGTGTGGACTTCAGATTTCAGGGACAGTGTAATTCCTGTCTGACTTACCATCACCTCTGACGTGAATTCTGCCACCAATAAAATAGTAACGTGTTAACTGGAAGCCCAGGCACAGACCTGGCCCATTGTTGGGAAGGTGGCTCTTCTCTTGCACGGTTCTGGGAGCCCAAGCTCTCTGCTGGGACCTGGAGCCTAAGGGTGATGACAGCCGTTTTCTGTCTCAGGAGAAGCAAAAGCCAGAGTTCTTGAAGACCATCCCTGAGAAGATGAAGCTCTATTCGGAGTTTCTGGGCAAGCGGCAATGGTTTGCAGGGGACAAGGTAAAGAGAGGGAGGTGAGGCGGGGGGGAGCTGCCATTGTTCTCAGGCTTCAGATCCTGTCTCACCGGCCTTCAATTCCTACAGATCACCTATGTGGATTTCCTCGCTTACGATATTCTTGACCAGTACCGTTTATTTGAGCCCAAATGTCTGGATGCCTTCCCCAACCTGAAGGACTACATGGCCCGCTTTGAGGTGATGCCCGGATCCTGCTTCCTTTGAGCGGTCTTCTTCCTCTCTTCCACAATGCTCTTCTATTTCTGAGGCAAAAGGACAATAACTAGGGCTTTTTGAGCTTTTTTTACAGACTCATATGGGGCAACATTTATCACTTCAAAATCCCCAAATGATGATGCGATTCTGAGTCCCATCGCACAGATGCGGGGTCTGACTCTGTAGAGGGGATTCACTTATTTATGGTCTCCGTACCAGCAGCAGCTGCAGTGGGCTCCATATCTGTCTCTGGGTCAGCATTCGGTCACCGTCCCTGCTCTGTGTCAAAGGAAAAAGCTTCAGCCCCACTCACCCCCACCTATGCAGCATCAGTTTCCTGTTTAGGATCCTTGGCGGGGCAGAGCATGTCGATGGTATGTGTGCCTTGGCATTAGGAGCGTGAGACAGGCAGGGCCGAGGTGACACGAGAGGCCAGACCTCATCTGCCGACCATTGAGAGCCCAGGGTCACAGTTGGTGCCTCACTGAGTGGACATGTGTGTGCCCACCCTGTTGGGGACACTTATCGTGAGTGTGAGGTACCGCTGCCCCATTCTGGTTTCCTCCCTTCCAATCTCCTCTTTCACATCACAGGTCCTGTCTGAAATGGGGTCAAATTCTATCTCTCCACTATTATTCTCTGGCAGCCTCCTCTATATGAGGCTCTTGTTGGGCCCCAGGGGACATGCAAACTACCTCCCTCTGGGGACCCAGTAGGCAGAGAGCTATAGGAAGCCAGGCTGTGAGATGTTCTTGATACTCCCCAGGGCTGCTGAGCCCAGCCTGGACAGCACCTACATCAGACTTGGGTCATTCAGACATCTGGGAATTGGAGACATTGATCCAAGGATTTTGTTTAATCCTTGCAGTCTGTTGACCCTTGCCCATTCCTTATCAAGGGATGTGCTTTCTCAGTTAACTCTTTCTCTTTCCCCTGAGCTGAGGGCTGAACCCAGGGCCTTGTCTCTCTCAGCCAGCTCTCATAAGCTTTGGTTCTGGCCAGGCTGGGTACTCTTGGGTACTTAGCAATAACTGGAATGGCTCTATAGGTTTGTGGAGAAACACAGGCCCCTTTGCCCAGCTTGTGTCTAGTTGGTCGTGGATGTCTTTACACCCCCTAGAATTGTCTGTGTATTCTCCAACTTGGAGTGTGGTTTAGAGCACATTATACAGTCACACAGGGCGGTCCCTGTATTAGCAGGGGAGATGAGGACATTCAGGGAGCAGTAACATTGTACTGAGCTCCAGATAGTTAATTCTGCTCTCAGGACGCTGATTAGAATCTTGTTCAGCTTTCTCTGTGGGCTGTCATCTTGATGTTCCTTTTCTTGCATGATTTGCAGAGTCACTGTATGCTTGGCTGTCTTCCTAAATACATACAGTCAAGTTTTTCAGTTCCTTTATCCTGTAGATCCCTCCCCCGTGTGTAAGTACAGGTTCAAAAGAGTGACCGCAGGAATAGTATCATGTTCATGCAGAGATTGGGACAGGGTCTCCCCTGGAGGGAAGCTGAGTAGAGAGATGAGAGGGATGAAGGAGGGAGAGAAAGAGGAGAAAGAGAGGGAGGGAGGGAAGAAGAGAGGGAGGGAGGAGAGGCAGGTGGAGGAGGAGGAGAAAGATAGAGAGAGAGGGAGAGAGAGAGAGAGAGACAGAGCAAGGGAGAAAGCAAGCAAGAGAGCAAGAGAGAGCACACAGGAGAGAGTGTCTGTGAAGCAGCCCTGTTTCAGCAGCTGTGTGAGCCTAGGAAGCTGCACGCCCTCCCTGGACCTCAGGTTCCTCCCTGATAACTGATCTTGCAGCATTGATGGGTGGGTTTTCTGAACCTATACTGTAATTTTTAGTGGCTATAAAACCACTTACACAGGATCCAGTCTCCCCTTCAATAGGGCTATGATAGAGCCCTTTTGCCAGGGTTGGGAGCTAAGCAGTCTGCATGGTGTTGTAGCCTGATGCCAGGACAAAGGCTCTCCTGGCTTGGGGCTGCTCATCTCAGTGGGCTGCAGACTGAGCTCCCGCTATGTCCTTCCCATTCTGCAGGCCCTGAAGAAGATCTCTGCCTACATGAAGACGGGTCGCTTCCTTCCAACACCTATCTTCTCAAAAATGGCGCACTGGTGTAACAAGTAGACCCCTGCTGTGCTGGCTGTTATATGGGGAAGCTGTCTATGCTAAGGGTCCTCCAGGCCCTGGGGACAGCTGGCCTTCTACACTGCTGCCTCCCTGTTATTCCCACACCCTTCTCCGGCTTTGTCTCCTCAGTTCTTAACCTAGTCAAACCCATGCAGTCTTCAAATCCCTGCTTCCTTTGCTAAACGCCCCTTCTTCATTTGTGCCCCAACCGACCACACAGTCCTCTTCTGTGATTTGATGTCTGCCCTGCACTCTGTTCCTGAGAATTACCCTCCAGGTCAATACTGTCTCAAGTTCCCCAGTTGCCGGGCTCCCCAAGGCCCATCTCATCTCCAATAAAGCCTGAAACACATTTCCTCTGTTTTGTGCCTTTTTCTTTTTGGAATTGCCAGGTGTCACAGCTGCTTCCAAGAGTCTGAGCTCTGAGCCTGTAGTGCCCGTTTCTGAAGAGTCTATGAAACTGGAGGGTCTTTGAAATATCTTGCTTCTAATCTAAGACCCTCACAGTGGGCACAAAGCTCTCTAGACAGCTGTTCTCGACCTGTGTGTTGTGACTCCTTTGGGTACTCGAGCAACCCCTTCACAGGGGTCACCTATCAGATATCCTGAATATCATTTACATTATGATTCGTAACAGTAGCAAAATTATAATTATGAGGTAGCAATGAAATATTTTTATGGTTAGTGGGCCCCACAACATGTGGAACTGCATTAAAGGGTCACAGCGTTAGGGAGGTTGGGAACCACTGCGTTAGAGGATAAAGTGTGTTTCCTAGTATCTCCTCTACTGCAGCACACTGGGACTTTGAACTGTGAACACAGATATGGGTCTCAGTGAGTGATGATGAGGCTTGTGGGAGTGCCTAGCAGGGACCCAGAATGTTCTCTCTACCTCACAATTGACCGTGTCAATATTAGGTGTCTATTAATTGTCTTTACTGAGTCCTCTTGAAGCTGGCTTGAAGCTCTGCTGAGATGGGGACACTTATCCTTTGTTAATCCTTTTTTATCTATCTATGGAAACCGAATTGAATATACCATAACTCTCATAATTATTATTTATACTTCCTCTAATGTCGATGACTCTCCCTGTCAGTGGAGCTGTTTAACATTGGATACTTCATTCACTTCATGGAGAACGGATTAAGAGCTAAGTCTGCTTTAATCAGATTCTAGTTTGGGGGCTGCAGAGATGGCTCAGAGGTTCAGAACTCAGGTTCGAGGACCCTGGTTTGGTTCCTAGAAGCCACATGGTAGCTAACCATGGACTGTGTCTCAAGTTTGGGGATCTGCCTCTCTGTGTATTGCATGCATATGGTGCATATATGCAGGCAAAATGTCTATACACATAAAACAAAATTAAAAACATCCATAATGCAAAATAAAATAAAAAGTAAGCCATATGACAAGTGGATTCCTTCTGTCATTTCCAGGTGCCCATCATCTCCTGGCCTGGTCCTCTGCTTTCCTTTTGCTCTGTCATGACCTGGGACTTTCCCAGTGCCTCCTGTCCAGTCAGGTCTGAACTGGGTACATCATGGGCTTTCTGACTTTTTCCTCTTGTAATGGGAAGATCATGGGGTGACAGTCACAGGAACATCTTCTCATGACATATAGCACATGCACACTCCCATAACCCCTTAAACATGATTAATAAAAACTCAGAGAGAGAAACTGGGTTCAACCTGAAGGCCAGAAAAGCACAACAGCCAGCCACTGATCTTCAAGTAAGCTTTATTTATTAAAATACAAATGAAATGCTACTACAAGTCCCCCAAATAATTAGTCTCTCTACAATATAGCATCTATATGAATACTCTTACCACTCACTGCACATAGCAAAAAATGATCATGTCCATCAGTGAGTAAGTCTTGGAGGTGTGCAGGAAAGGAAGTACATTAGCTTCCCCTGTCTTTGTGGATCTCTCAATGTGTTCTGGGTCTCAAAGGAGAGAATGACCTGTCTGCTTGTACATTCCATCCAGCTGATCATCAGGAGGAGCTCGGGAAGTCTGAGAGACTGTATAAGCATTTGTAAGGAACTGTTGCCATGGCTACCTCTGTCACTAGGCAGGGTCCTAGTGAAGCCACTGGCAGTGACGTGTGGGGAGTGGCTGAACATTGTTTTCCTCACAGTGCATTTGTATAGGAAGCTCAGTGGATCCTTCATGGTCTCCCCTGCAGTTCTGGAAAAATTACTGCTTGGGGGTGGATCTAGCTACTTGTTCCTGAGTGCTGCCTCACCCAGAGACCCACTTGTTCACGTACTCGAGAGCCTCATAAAAATACTAAACTAAAAAGCTGTAATATGTTTGCCGAGGGCCTAGTGAAGACCCGTGTAGACCCTGCACTTGCTTCAGTCTCTGTGGGTTCATATGAGCCTTGGACTGTTTATTCAGAGGGTCTTTTTCTTTTTGTGTCCTCCCTCCTTTCTGGCTCTGACACTCTTTCTGCCCCCTCTTCTGTGTGGTTCCCTTAGCTCTGAGGGAAGAAAATTGATGGAGACAACCCATATAGAGCTGCGTGTTCCAAGGACTCTCCGTGTCGACTCTGCATCTATTCCTGTGTGCTGTAGGAGGAAGCCTTTCTGATGATGTGCCTCAGCAGACAGGAAGATGCCATGTAGCATGTAGCCGCCAGAGGGGAAAGATGCAAGCTGCCAGTTGGAACCTTGCCCGTAGGCCACAAACCTCATGGTATAATATAAAATAATGGTTAATTCTAGATGTAAGATCTAGCTAGCAATATGCTCAAGCTATTGGCAAAACAGTATTGCCAATAATATAGTTTCTGAGTGATTATTTTTGGGAGTCTGTGCGGTCAGGAGATGAACAAGCAGCCTCCAACAACAGCTGAGAATGACTCCAGCCTCCAACAACAGCTGAGAATGACTCCATCACATTTCCTTTACCTGTTTTTTGGTTGAGGACATCCAGATTCTAGTTCCTGGATATCCTGAACAAGCCCACAGTGACCATAACTGAGCAAGTGTCTTTGTGGCAGGATGAAATGTCCTTGGGTCTATGCCTAATAGTGCTAAAGCTGGATCTTGAGGCAGATTGGTTCCTAACTTTCTGAGGAACCATCATATCAATTTCCATATTGGTTGCACAAGTTTACACTTCCACCAGCAATGGAGAAGTGTTTCTTTTACCCCACATCCTCACCAGCATGAACTGTCACTTGGGTTATTAATTTGGGCATTCTGACAGGTACAAGATAGTCCCATTTTATTACTTGTTGGCCTTAATTTCCGAGTGACCGGAGTTCTTTTCTGCCCCTGTCTTTTGTAGGGTGCTGCCTATGTTCTCCTCTAGCAGTTTACACGATCTATTTTTCCCTCATTGAGATCTTTGATTCATTTGGAGTTGAATTTTGTTCAGGGTGCTAGATACGGGTCTAATCCATTCTCCTACATGAGGACATCTAGTTTTCCTAGCACTCTTTGCTGTAGACGCTGCCTTTCCTCCAGGATTCATCTGTGGCAGTGTTGACAGATATCAGATGCACTCACGCCTGGGTCTTCTGTTTTGGTCATTGGTCATGTGTTCACTTTTGTGACATTGTCGCCCTGTCTGTGCTCTCACAGTTCCGAAATAGAACTTGAGGTCTGCAGTTGGAGCCCTTCCAGCGTTGTGCTTTTTGCTGAGGATTCCTTTGGCTACTGGTGGCTTTTGTGCTTCCGTATGAATTTCAGGATTTCTTATTTTGTTTCTGGGAAGAATGTCATCTGTGAACTGCTTTTGATAAAACAGCCCTTTTCACAATATTAATTCTTTCAACCCATGAGCATGGAAAGTCTTTCCATCTTCTAGTGTCTTCCTCCATCTGTAATTTTCAGTGATTTAAAGTTTCCATTGTAGAGGTCTTTCATGTCCTTGTTAAATTTCATTCACAACACACACACACACACACACACACACACACACACACACTACTCTGTTATTGTGAACGGTATTGTTTCCACGATGTTTTCAATTTCCTTACTTTTGTTTTGTTTTGTTTTTGGTTTTTCGAGACAGGGTTTCTCTGTGGCTTTGGAGTCTGTCCTGGAACTAGCTCTGTAGACCAGGCTGGTCTCGAACTCATCGAGATCCGCCTGCCTCTGCCTCCCGAGTGCTGGGATTAAAGGCGTGCGCCACCATCACCCGGCTCAATTTCCTTACTTTTGATATATAGAAAGGCTACTACGTTTTATAAGCTCATTTTTTTTTTTTTTTTAAATCTTGCCACTTGGCTGAAGGTCTTGATCGCTTCTATAAGTTTGCTGGTTGAACTTTTTTGGATCTCTTATCTATAACATTTTATCTGAAAAAAATGAATTATTTTACTTCTTTTCCTGCTTGGATGCCTTTAATTTCCTTCTCTTGTCTGATTGCTGTAGCCAAAGTCCACCGATTACATTGAAAAAGAGGGGACTAGTGGATATCTCCATTCATTCCTGACTTTAACGGAATTGCTCTGAGCTTTTTAACACTTAGCATGATGCTGGCTGTGGTTTTGTCATATACTTTTATGTTGAGGTGTGTTGCCTCCAGTGCTATTCACTCTAGGAAATGTATCATGAAGGAATGTTGCATGTATTGAGATAATCATGTGATGTTTTCATCAGCTGTTTTATTTTATTTTTTATTGCTTTTATTGAACTATACATTTTTCTCTTTTCCCCTCCCTTCTTCCCCTCTCTCCTTCCACCCTCTCCTATGGCTCCCACACTCTCAATTTACTCATGAGATCTTGTCTTTTTCTCCTTCCTATATAGATCTATGTATGTCTCCCTTAGTGTCTTCTTTGTTGACTGGGTTCTCTGGGGTTGTGGACCGTAGGCTGATTGACCATGTGATTTTTAGTTTAAATTTATTTTTATTATTTATTACATTAATTGACTTATATGTTTTGAACTATCTCTGCTGCTCCAGGAAAAAGCCAAGTCGATTGTGGTAGATGATCTTTTTGATGCCTATATTCAGTTTGTAAGCATTTTACTAAGAATTTTTGTATGTGTTTATCAGGAATATTGGCCAGTAGTTTTATTTGTTGTTGTTGTATTTTTCTCTGGTTTGATATTAAAGTACTACAGACTTTGTAGAAGGAGTTTAGAAGTGTTCCTTCTGATTCTATGTTGTTTATATAATTTAAGGAGTATTGGTTACAATTCTCCTTTGGAGGTCTGGAAGATTTTTTTATGAGTCCATCAGGGCCTGGTTTTTTTTGTTTTTGTTTTTGTTTTTAAGTCAGAAGCCTGTTTGTTACTGTTTCTATCTCCTTATTGAATGAAAATGAAGTCATGACTGCTCCTAGCTATAGTTAAGGGAAGGGTTTCATTGTAGATATAAAGAAAAAGTACAGTTAGGGGTGTCTAGAAAAGTCCAGACTGAACTACCCATGATAGGAGTGTGAGGAGTCAGAAGTGGGTGAGTTGGGTAAGAGATTAAGAGGAGAGAGAGAAGGAGAGAGGGCAAGATGGAGCCATGGACCAAGATGCCAAGACAAAAATCAGGAGCCAAGAGAGGTAGACCAAGAAAATTCTCAGCCGAAATGCTGAGTCATATAGAAACAGAAGTTGGGGGAGGGGAGATACCATGATCAGGAAGGCAGTTTTCCCAGGAGGAGGCTTATCCATTGCTGTCCAATGTGCTGACCCCTGTGATTTCCCCAAATGCGGGAAACTCCACTGCATAATTTGTGGTAGTGGGGGACTGTGTTAGCGCTCACCCCTGTAGAAATTAAAAAAAAAAAAAGAAAGAAAGAATGAAACAGAACTTGGGGGAAGGGAAGCCCAGTCCCTGGGCTGGAGAGGTTTAGGGGAGGGATGGGGTGAGAAGTTCTGGGAGGAGTCACAGGTACTGAGTGAGACTTGCTCCTTTGAGCCCCAACACTTAACTGTTGTAAGTCTGTTTAAGTTGTTGATCTCTTCTTGGTTTAACTTTGGTGTTTGGGGAATCTAGAAATTTGTGCATTTCCTTTAGGGTTTTAACTTTATGGAGTATAAGTCTGTAAATATCTTCCTATTCTGTTCTGAAATTCTTTGGTGTCTGTTGTAATGTCTCCTGGTATATCTCTGATTTTTTTTTTTACATCCCTCTTTATTTGGATGTACTGGGCTAAGAATTATCAGTTTTGTTTATGTTTTCAGAGAACCAGCTCTTAGATTGGTTGATTCTTTGTTTTTATTTTATTAATTTCTGTTCTGCTTTTTATTATTTATTTCTATCTACTGGATTTAGGAATGGTTTGTTTTGTTTTATCCAAATCCCTGAGTTTCATCATCAAGTAATTTATTTATGTTCTTTCTGATTTTTTAATGTAGGACCTAGAGGTATAAACTTCCCTCTTGAAACTGCTTTTAACGTGTGCCAGATCTTGTATTCCTTTAATTTTTGTAGAAAATTCTTTTTTCTTATTTGTAGTTTCTAAGGATCTGGTGAACTTCTCAATAATTAAACAAAAATTTTAAAAGAATCATTTTAATTTTCTAAGCGTGTGTGTGTGTGTGTGTGTGTGTGTGTGTGTGTGTAGGTATGTGCATGTATGTAAGGGTATATGCAGAAGCCAGAAGCGGGTATTAGGTCCTTTGGAGTGGGAGTTACAGGTGATGAGCTGCCTGATTTGGGTGCTGGGATATGAACTCTGACCCCATGTAAGAGTAGGAAATCCTCTCAAGAAGGAGTAATTTTTCCAGCCACCCCTTAAAAATGATTTATAAATTTATTTTTCGAAGTACACAAAACACAAAAGTCATACATTTTGGGGGCATACCATGTGACTTCTTTTTATATACGCGTCACTTCTTCATGGTGGAAACACTGAATGTCCTTTCTTTCTGTTATTTGGGAAGATGGACCACATCGTCAGGGTGCAGTCACCTGAGGTGCAGTGTCATATCGGAGCCTCCTCCTAACTGCAACTCAGGACCCATGAGCTCCCTCTCTCCAGTCTCTTCTCTCTGGCACTTCTCAGCTTCGAACACTCACCATTTCCACTGAGTCCCATCACCTCCTCGGCCCTCCTTCTCATCTTCCTCTGTCTTTGAGACAGAATCTCGCTATGTAGCCCAGGCTGCCCTCAAAGTCCTAATGATTTTCCCAACCCAGTGCTGGGACTATGGGCAGTGTCATTACATTTGGCCAGGAGTTTGTGTTCTTTCCGTATTTGTGTAGTAACCCTCTGTTAGAGGAACAGCTGGCAGAGATTTTCTCCCATTCCTCAGGAGCGCTCCCTTTGCTGTGTAGAAGCTTTTTCCTTTAATGCATTCTTGCTTGTCAAATTTTTTATTTATTTTCTGAACTATTGAACCCTAATACACACCTTAGAGCTTATTCCATGTGTTTCCTTCTAGAAATTTCTAAATTTCAAATCTTTTTTTTTTTTTTTTTTTGACAGGATTTTCTGTAGCTTTGTACAGCTTTGGACCCTGTCCTGGAACTAGCTCTTGTAAACCAGGCTGGCCTTGAATTCAGAGATCCGCCTGCCTCTGCCTCCTGTGAGCTGGGATTGAAGGTGTGAGCCACCACTGCCCAGCTAAATTTCAAGTCTTAATTAAGGCCTTTGATTCATTTTCAGTTTGTTATTTTCTTTTTTCAGTATGAGATGCAGAAATCTCATTTCGCTAGTTTTTACATGTAGATATCTAGTTTTATTCTTTCCTTTTTAAAAAATATAGTTCACAGTATTCTGGTCTCCTTCTGGGGATTTCTGGAGTCATTATCTCCATTTTGGACTGAGGTAGAAGTGTGTGTGGGGATACACATTTTGGGAAGGAAACTGCAACGGAAGGCCATAGAAAATAAGGGCCACTTAGTAAGGACAGATGGGACCAGGCCCGAGCCAGCGACTTCTGCAACCAGGACCAAGCCAGCAACCTCCATGGGAGCAGGCCTAATCCAGCAAACTCCGCAGAGCAGGCCTAAGCCAGGGACATTCACAGGAGCAGGCCCTACCTCCACGGCAGCAGGACCACATACTAAGAAACAAAGCAAACCTCAGTAGCCACACACAGACACAAAAATTTGAAATAACCCCCTGTATCTTATTGGATCACGATGGCTTAAAATTAGAATTCAACAGCAACACTAATGTCAGAAAGCCCATAAACACATGGAAATTAAACAATGCTCCCCCGAATCACCAATGGGTCAAAGAAGAAATAAATAAACAAATTAAAGACTTCCTAAACTTCAATGAAAATGACTACATGACATACCCAAATTTATGGAACACAATAAAAGCACTGTTAAGAGGAAAGCTCATAACACTTAATGCCTATATAAACAAGCTGGGAAAAAAATCCCACACTGATGAGTTAACAGAACACCTGAAAACTCTAGAACAAAAAGAAGCAAACTCACCCAGGAAGACTAGACAGCAGGAAATAATCAAATTGAGAGCTGAAATCAACAAAAGAGAAACAAAGAAATAATACAAAGAATCAACTAGACAAAGAGTTGATTCTTCAAGAAAATCAACAAGCTAGACAAATCTTTATCTAAACTAAACGAAAAGGCAGAGAGAATATCCAAATTAACAAAATAAGAAATAAAGGGGAACATAACAACATACATGGAGGAAATCCAGAGAATCATTAGGTTATACTTTGAAAACCTGTACCCCACAAAATTGGAAAATTTAAAGCAAATGAATATTTTCCTGGATAAATACCATGTACTAAAATTAAATCAAGGTCAGATAAGTAAATTAATCACACCTATAAATGAAAGAAAACAGCTAAAGAAACAGTCATCAGAAGTCTACCAACCATAAAAAACCCAGGACCAGATGGTTTTAGCACAGAATTCTATAAGATTTTCAAAGAAGAACTGATACCAATACTACTCAAATGGCTCCACACAATAGAAACAGGAGGAACATTGACAAACTTTTTTTTTTTTTGTTATGAAGCTACAATTACCATGATACCCAAACCACACAAAGCCATTACTAAAACAGAGAATTGCAGACCAATCTCCCTCATGGACACTGATGCAAAAAATACTCAATAAAATACAGGAAACTGAATCCAAGAACACACCAGAAAAATCATCCACAAGACCAAGTTGGCTTCATCCCAGAGATTGCAGGGATGGTTTAACATATGAAAAGCTGTCCATGTAATCCACCATATAAGCAAACTGGAAAAAAACCCCACATGATCATCCTATGAGTTGCTGAAAAGCCTTTGACAAAATCCAACACCTCTTCATGATAAAGGTCTTGGAGAGAGCAGGGATACAAGGGATATACCTCTGAAACCTTTGTTTTGCTTGATAAAAAGCAATTCTTTACTGGGGAACGTGTATCTCGGTGTGGTTTTGCTTTGCATCTTCCGTGTGCTCAGTGATCCTGAGTGTTTCTCATGCATCTACAGGTCGCACACATAAGTGACTGGGAGTTGCCCAGCTCAGCAGAGTCCTGCAGGCCATCTGGGAGCACAGACAATGCCTGGGGCTGGAGGCATCCTGTTATGTTCCAGCTCAGCCACCAGGATTCAGACAGAGTCAAAGCAGGGAGGGGCTGATGGTGAAGCATTAGCAATGCCAGGAAGATAAAGGGACACAGCACACCACGGGGAGAGCAGGGAGCTGCAGACCCAGGTGCTAGCCTAAGCCTCCCGTTTGCTGAGACTTATTTCCTGAGTCAGTCTGTGATGAGACTAGATTTATTTTGCCCTGCCCCTGGATCCCTGACTCCTCCCTCCAGCACTCCCTGCCCTGGAATGTCTGCAACTTGAGACTCTGTAAGCCCATAGTCCAATAGGAAAGCAAAACCGAGTCCCACCTCCTCCGGCCTAGCCTAGGATAGTTCCGAAAACTTAAACTAGCAAGATCCAGGTTGGCCTGCTCTGGATACCACCCAGCATCATGCCTGCCACACTGGGTTACTGGGACATCCGTGGGGTGAGTACAAGAGCAATTGCTGGGTGGGACAGAGACATGGGGTGGGAAGCAGCTAGGGCTGACTTCTCACTGATAGATGGGGCTCCGAACTTGCTAGAAAACTTTGCATGTCAGGGGAAACACAGGAGAGCTTGTGCTTATGAGGCCTGTGAGTGAGCTTGTGGGGAGACTGCAGGTGTATGGGGGAGGCTCACCGAGGTGGCTAAGGAAGAATGTCGGAGTTCCCCCGTCTGTGACCTGGCATATGTCATCTTTCCAGCTGGCTCACGCCATCCGCCTGCTCTTGGAGTACACAGACACAAGCTATGAGGAGAAGAGATACACCATGGGGGACGGTGATTACAAACTGGTGCTCAGATTGGGGCTCTCCTGCTCACTGGTGTCCAGCAGCACTTGTCTAACTCCCTGTGGCTCACAGCTCTACAGGGTTTCTCAAGTTGGATTTCTTAAAACCTCCTTGAATTTGGTCTTTCAGTGGAGGGCTGGGTTGCCTTCTACATTAATTGGATGATGTTCTCCTCTGGGCTTGTTTTAATGTCTTGTAAATCACAGTGATGTAGTGCCCACAGTCCTTACAAGCATCCTATACCCTTGGGGTGTGCAAAACTGGGTCAGGCTGCAGATCTCCTTCTTGTGCCGGCTGTGTGTGTGGGGGGTGTCTCATGCCTGACTCCTTGGAAGGGTCCCGAGAGAAGGACTCTGAGTCACTGGGGTGCTTTCTTTTCATATCTTGTCACACAGCTCCCGACTTTGACCGAAGCCAGTGGCTGAATGAGAAGTTCAAGCTGGGCCTGGACTTTCCCAATGTAGGTGCAGGGAAGGGAGATTTGGGGAAGGCATGGTGTCCTCACCTCATCTCCTTGCCTGGTTGAGGGATTTTGGGGTCAGAGCTTCTGCTCTCCTGCTCCTATTCCTGGTGGCTGCACAGGGTGATGGGTTGTGTCCCAGCTCTTCCATTCCGTGTGCACTGTGTTCATTGGTGGCTTCCCATGCCAGGTACCCTAAATGCCAGGCCCCTTTCTCAGGGAAGTGATGATGAGACCCCGTATCCCATCTGACTGTCCCTTCTTGTCTTTCAAGCTGCCCTACTTAATTGATGGATCTCACAAGATCACCCAGAGCAACGCCATCCTGCGCTACATTGCCCGCAAGCACAACCTGTGTGAGTGGGGCTGGTTGAAGGGAGGGGGCAGAAGCCATCCTCTTGGCTTGCCTGGGGTGGGATGCTGAGGATGACCCTGTGCTGCGTGTGCTGCAGGTGGCGAAACAGAAGAGGAGAGGATTCGGATGGACATTTTGGAGAACCAGGCTATGGATACCCGCATACAGTTGGCCATGGTTTGCTACAGCCCTGATTTTGTGAGTCCCACCGCCTCTGAGTCGGAACTGGCCCTGTACTTTTGCCCCGGAATCCCCTCTGGTCCAGTCACCCCCAGAGCCTCTCAGTGTGAATCACTGTTCCGTGTTTGACACTGCCTACAGAGGAACCCCACCATCGCCAAGTGAAAATGCCCAGTCATGGCTCCTAAGTGTTAAGATCCAGTCCAGACTCTCCACAGTGGGGCTCCAGCCCCTGACAGTACGGACAGAGCTCAGACTGCTCCGGTGCCAGCTGCTGGTTCTGTCACAAGCCTTGGTCTGCAGTTGCCTTAAAGTGTTGCCGCTTCTGCAGCACAGACCCTCACACTATGAGACTAGAAAATGAGGACTGGGAGGGACACTCTTCCCGAATGGTCTCCTTGAGCTGTGTTCTTGATACCGCAGAGATAAACAGGTCTTCCCAATAGACAACTCAGTAGGCCAAAGGCCTTTGATCCTCTTCCTGTTTCCTTTTGTCCTCTCAAATACTTCTCATCTCTTTGGAAACTGTACCAAAGCATCCCCTCACCCCACACCCAGCAGGTGTGACTTGTTTGCTTCTGCCTCCTGTGAGTTCGGAACCAGGTGCCCACAGGCGTCTGATGCACAGTGGTTCTGACGAGGGTGGTAGAGATGAGGGTGGGGGGGTGGAGTGGGAGCAGAGTTGTGTCCTGTTTGGCTGTTGCCTAGCAGCAGCAATCTAATCATCGGGATGCTGTAAGTAAATGCCTGGATGTCAACCCAGACTGAATCTCATGTGTGTCACCGCTCCTCTGCCTGCTGGGGACTGCACAGCCCTGTGAGGCCAGTCAATGCCAGGGAGCTTGTGTCTGGGGTGGTGACAGTTGTTTTCTGTTTCAGGAGAAAAAGAAGCCAGAGTACTTGGCGGGTCTCCCTGAGAAGATGAAGCTCTACTCTGAGTTCCTGGGCAAGCGACTTTGGTTTGCAGGGGATAAGGTAAAGGGAAGAAGGTGGGAAGGAGGAGTTGCTGTTCTTCCCAGGCATCAAATTCCAGCGCACTTACCCTTGGCTTCCTGCAGATTACCTATGTGGATTTCCTTGTTTATGATATCCTGGACCAGCACCGATTATTTGAGCCCAAGTGCCTGGATGCCTTCTCCAACCTGAAGGACTTCATGGCCCGCTTTGAGGTGATGCTCTGATCCTCCATCCCATTGAATGTCCTATTTCCCTTCCCCTTTCCAGGATGCCTTTTGTCTTAGGGTTTCCATTGCTGTGAAGAGACTCTGTTACCATGGCAACTCTAATAAGGAAATCATTTCATTTGGTGGTGGCTTATACTTTTAGAGATTTAGTCCATTCTCATCATGGCGGGGAGCATAGTGGCTGGGAGTATGGAGGCATTCAGGCAGACATAGTGTTGGAGAAGTCGCTGAGAATTCTACATCTTGATCTGACACACTGCCTCCCACAACAGCACCCCTACTTCAAAATGCCACACCTCCTAATAGTGCCACTTCCTTTTGGGACCTTTTTTTTCCTCAAACCACTACACGCCACTCCCTGGCCCCCCAAAGCTAGAAGCCATATCATAATGCAAAAATGCAGTCAGTCCAACTTGAAAAGCCCCATAGTCTATCACAGTCTCAAACTTATTTAAAAGTCTAAAGTTGAAAATCTCTTCTGAGATTCAAACAATCTCTTAGCTGCAACCCCCAGTAAAATCAAAACCAGAAAGCAAATCACATACTTCCAGTGTATAATAAAGCAAGAGTGTTTGTGCAATCAGAGAGTGACAAGGGATTTCCTGCTTGGGGAGTGAGCCGAGAGAGCCGGAGTGGAAGATGCAGGGAAGATGCAGAGATCCTCCCGTTCAGACAGGGTTATAGACTGCTGTCTTTCCAGCTGTGTGAGCTGCAGGGAAGCATTTAGCTTCTCTGTGTGTCGGCCTCCCTCCTGTTGAAGGCAGAGCAGTTGGTGTTCCGTGGGATTTTGTGGGGTGCCTTCTCTATACCTGTCCCACAACTTCAGACAGATACACAGCTGACAGCGGTGTTCGGTTTCTCCTTCCCTGCTGGAAGTCGAAGCTTCCCTTACCAGCGCTGGGCACCTGGGCAGCTCGTGCTGTGCTTGGGTTCTTAGAGGAAAACCTGTGCACCCAGTGGGGCTACAGATCCTGAGTTTCTGCCTTCTCCTCCCCTACAGGGCCTGAAGAAGATATCTGACTACATGAAAAGCAGCCGCTTTCTCTCCAAACCAATCTTTGCAAAGATGGCCGTTTGGAACTCATAGGACAACAAAGCCCAGAACTGGGGGACCTGCTGGCTCCAGCTCTGTGTCCCTACCAAGTATTGTTTTCTTCTTTCTTCTTCCGATTCCTCCATTTCTTCTTACAAGCCCTTCCTTCAGCCAAGCCTCTGGATCCTTGGACTCCCCATTTCTGCATCAGTCTCCTGCTCCTATTCCTTTGCCCTGCCCTGCATCCAGCCCTTCCTCCTTGCTGCTTGGAGGAATGTACCAGACCCCAGGATCCCCAGTAAGGCCTGAGAGTTCAGACCTGCCTGTGTGCTGGCCCTGGTCCTCAGAGTGAGCAACTGAGCCCTGTCTCATCCCCAGTAAAGTCTGAATGACATTTGTTCTGTGTCTTGTTTTGCGGGCTGTGACTCTCAGAATCAACTGTGTTGGCATTTTGGGTGGTTTCTGCTTCGTTGCCTTTAGGATGGGCTGGAGAAAGAAATATAGAGACTCTGGGATATTTAAAGTCCTTGACGTTCCATGTCCCCGTGTTCCTCAATCTGGTACTCCCGTGGAAGAAACCTTCATTTCCCGCTTACTCTTCCGAGTGCAGTGCCTCATTCGTCCATGCATAGCTTGTGTCCTGCTTCAGAGAGACTCTCTGCTGATGGGAAGGGCTGAGCTGGCTTATCAGCTTCTGATGAGCTCATCAGCTTTCCTAAGCTGATCACACAACCCTCGTTTGTGTTCTCAGCCTTCCTGTGCATAAACATCCCCTACTGCCTGCAACTGATGTAGGAGTCTTTCCCTCCACTCAAGCCAAAGTGAACTGAAGAATTGCTCTTTCTCACTCTCCGTCTCTTTTTTATGGCTTTTTTCAAGCTGTCTTTATTTTTATTTTATGTATGTGAGCACTACACGGGTACCTGGTGCCTGCAGATGCCAGAAGAGGCCATCAGAGTCCTGCAGCTGGACGTACAGATGCGCACGTGGGCGCTGGGGCAGATCCGCTCAATGAGCAGGGGACTCTTAACCTCTGACCCACATCTCTAGCCTCTGGCTGTCCGGGGTTTTGGTCCAGGATCTCATGTCCCCCACACTGACTGAGTTCTCACTCACTGTGTGGCTGAGATGGCCCTTAATCTCATAATTCTCCTTTTTATGCTTCCTGAATACTGGGACCACAGGTGTGTACCACAGTGCCAACTCTGGATTGTTCATCTTTGATATGCATGGCCAGGCTTGGCACATGGTTGATGTTTGGAATATGAATGGATCATCTCCAGAGAAGTCTGGCCAGTCCATGCAAACAGCAGCAGGGCTTAGAGCTCTGAATAGAAACACCTTATCCAGAGGCTCACAGCAGCACGTCCCTGCAGTGGTGCTGGAGTCCGAGTCAGAGCTCTCAGCTCAGCAGCTCACTAAGAGGCTGCAGCTGCCTGAGGAGGAGCTTGGCTGGGGAGGGGCCAGACTAGGGTGCTAGGCCCCAGCGCCACAGCAGATGGTCACAAAGCTGTGGGCATTTTGTATCAAGTCACCCATGAAGGACTTGGGCACACTGCAGGAGCACATATCGAGCAGGTTCTTGTGCCAGTGGCTGCATCATAGATCCTGGCCTTTGTCAGGCAGTGCCCATGACCTCCCTGTACCAGGTAGCATCTCTGGATGAGGGCCCTGATGGGTGATGTCTTCATACTCACTGCCTGCTGCCTCCTGCTGTAGTTAAGAACCCAGCAAGCACAGGATTGCAGGAAGAAATGAGGAATCGACCGGGTGGTGGTGGCGCACGCCTTTAATCCCAGCACTTGGGAGGCAGAGGCAGGCAGATCTCTGTGAGTTCGAGACCAGCCTGGTCTACAAGAGCTAGTTCCAGGACAGGCTCCAAAACCACATAGAAACCCTGCCTCGAAAAACCAAAAAAAAAAAAAAAAAAAAAAAAGAGGAATCAAAAGATAAAGGTCGTAAAATAAAAATCGTCAGAAGCGCAATGTTTGTGAGGCTACTGGCCAATATTATTTCAGTCAGCATTTGTTAAATTGTAACTAAAAGACAAAGAAGATAAACCAGAAAGGATGGAATGAGGTCAGGGGTGGCTCTGATAATGTCAAGTAGAGAGAACAAAATTACTAGGTTCACAGACCTGGAATGGAGGTGGGTAAACGCTCCCCATGGGGGCGGGGGCAGTATTCAGGCCCTGCAGACCATATTCTCTCCATGGTAACACATGGAACTCTGAGTTATGGAGTCTATGCAAACCAAGAGAAGTCCAAATCATGATGAAGACATGGTAAACAAAGAGAATTGCAAATGAAAGCAATTTTTTGAATATTATGATCAAAATTAGGAAATTAAAGCCTCAGGTATAAGTACTGTTAGGCATGGCCTTGAAACTCACGAAAAAAAGGTGATGACTTTCTGGGCAGTGGAGGCACAGGCCTTTAATTCTGTTGAAGGAGCTGCGGGCTGCTTTCCTGCCACCCAGCTCCCAGCCGCCTGGCTAGCTTATGCCCCAAAATAACGACACACAAACTGTATTCTTTTAAACACTGCTTGGCCCGTTAGTTCTGGCCTCTTAATGGCTAATTCTCACATCTTGCCTAGCCCATCTTTAGTAATCTGTGTAGCACCAGTCTTACCGGGAAAGATTCAGCATATCTGACCTGGTGGCTTGCTTCATTGTGTCTGCCCTGGAGATGAGCGGCATGGCATCTGAGCTCACTTCCTCTTCCTCCCAGCATTCTGTTTTGTTTACTCTACCTATCTAAATTCTGCCCTATCAGATGGGCCAAGGCAGTTTCTTTATTGACCAATGAAATCCCACATCATAATTCCAGTGCTCGGGAGGTGGAGGCAGGTGGATCCTAATGAGTTTGAGGCCAGCCTGGTCTATAAAGTGAGTTCCAGGACAGCCAGAGTGGTTACACAGAGAAACTCTGTAACAAACAAACAAACAAGCCGATGACTTGACATGACCAGAGTCCACCAGAAGTCCTAAGGCTTTGGAATATTCGTAGCATTGGGACTGGGCTCTGTATCTGTTTAGTGCCTGCGGCTCATCCAGGAAGGGCTGACACTCCTTGGAGCCCCCTGAGTCGGGCTGCAACCACATGCTGTTCCCGCCATGGCTCCTGTTCTTTGCTCCTATTGTGTTCGTGGAGAAGGACTCAGCTGAAGCAGACCCCAGTCTGCAAACCCAGTTCATTTTCTGTATGTCAGTTCCGTGGGAAACACCCAGAAGGCCGAGTGGCCCAGCTCTATGACATCACTCCGTTATTAAACTCTTCCTGACTATAGCCCTGCTACCTCACAGGATGGCGGCCACCCACATAAACAGCTGGGGTGAATACTGAGGGTGTGCCACTGTGTGGCTTGTTCATGGGCAAAATAACAGATACACTTGGGCATTGGAAAACCAAACACAGCCACCTGCACTCGGGTGGCCAGAACCTGCTACCCAGCCTTTCTGAATCACCAGGGTCCCGATCTGGGGTGAACCAGGTTGGATCAGGGCCAGGACTCTTCGGTTCCTATGAACCCAGACCTGTTTCCCTTTGGAACTCTTATAGGTACTTACAATCCAGCTCACTTCCCATCTTGCCACTGTCCTTCCAAACCCCAAATGTATCAAGTGAACACTGTTATGAGGGCCCACCCACCTCAAGAGAGCATCTATCTGTTCTTCCCGAGTGGATCTTCAGTTCCCAGAGAGCAAAGTCTGTCCTGAACCCTCCTACCTCTGACCTTGGTCTGTGCCAAGGACTCTCTTGTTGAGTGGGTTCACACTATCTGAATTTCTGGATTGGACTGGCTCAGTCAATGAAAACAAGAATTCCAGGATGGACAGTCACGGAACCCTGGATTATAAAGATTATGTAAGCATTTTTGAACCCTGTGTGAGTGTTTCCTGGTTTAGTAGAGTCAGCAAATTATCCTAAGAAGCAGTTCTGCCTTGCAGTCTAGTATGTGGATGCAATGCCCATCTCAGGGTGGAGAGGACCACTGTTGATCTCCTTCCATCTTTTGAGCCTCAGTTCCTCCTCAGTTTTATAGAAATCTCCCTAAACGCTTATTTTCACCTTTCTGAAATCTTACTCGGTAAGGCTCTTGACCTTTTTTTTAAATTGATTTTTATCTAGCTCTACATTTTTATCTGCTTTCTTCCCTGCCTCTCCCCTCCCCTTTAACCCTCTCCCAAGGTTCCCATGCTCTCAATTTATTCAGGAGATCTTGTCTTTTTCTACTTCCCATGTAGATTAGATCCATGTATATCTCTAGGTTCTCTGGGATTGTGATTTGTAGGCTGGTTTTCTTTCCTTTATGTTTTAAAACCACTTATGAGTGAGTACATACGATAATTGTCTTTTTGGGTCTGGGTTACCTCACACAAAAGGATGTTTTCTATCTCCATCCATTTGCCTGAAAATTTCAAGATGTCATTATTTTTTTCTGCTGTGTAGTACTCCATTGTGTAAATGTACCACATTTTCCTTATCCATTCTTCAGTCGAGGGACATTTAAGTTGTTTCCAGGTTCTGGTTATGACAAACAAAGCTGCTATGAACATAGTTAAGCACATGTCCTTATGGCACTGTTGAACATCCTTTAGATATATACCCAAAAATGGTATTACTGGGTCTTGAGGAAGGTTGTGTCCTCATTTTCTGAGAAATCACCACACTAACATCCAAAGGGGTTGTACCAGCTTGCACTCCCACCAGCAATGCAGGAGTGTTCCCTTTACCCCACAAACTTTCCAACATAAGTTGTCATCAGTGTTTTTCAGTTTGGCCATTCTTACAGGTGTAAGATGGAATCTCAGAGTTGTTTTGATTTGCATTTCTCTGGACTAAGGATGTTGAGTGTCTTTCAGCCATTTTAGATTCCTCTGTTGAAAGTTCTCTGTTTAGGTCTGTACCCCATTTTTTTTTATTGGATTATTTGTTCTTTTGATGACCAATTTCTTAAGTTCTTTGTATATTTTGGAAATCAGCCCTCTGTCTGATGTGGGGTTGGTGAAGATCTTTTCCCATTCTGTAGGCTGTCATTTTGTCTTGTCTTGTCCTTTGCTCTACAGAAGTTTTTCAGTTTCAGGAGGTCCCATTTATTAATTGTTTCTCTCAGTGTCTGTGCTACTGGGCATCTATTTAGGAAGTGGTCTCCTGTAAGGCTCTCGACCTTTGAGGAGCAATTTTAGTTCCTTGCTTTTTCAGTCAGTCCCTGGCTGGATGCAGTCAGGTGTTCACACCTTGTGAGTTCAACCCGCAGGAGAGAGTTTGTATCAGTGGGAACACACTCAGGGGCAATGGGCCATTGATATTATTCCTGCTCTTTTCCTGTCTTCAGATTTTAAAATTAAACCAAATGACTTTTTAACGTATGCTTCTGTGTTTCTCTGCATGCGTGCATACACACGTGCATGTGGGGTGCCCTCATCCTCAGTGGCCAGTTCTCCTGGAGCTGGAGTTACAGATGCTTGAAAGCCATCCTATGTGAGTAATGGAAAGTAAACTCTGGTCCTCTGCAAGAGCAGTGGGTGTTTTAACCGCTGAGCCCTCTTTTCAGCCATGTTCTTGTTGAGACTACGTATCAGAGTGTATTCCACATGATCTGATTGAAAGGGGCCAGAGAAAAGCCCCAAGTCACATCAGAATCGCAGCAGACTCTTCAGCTGAAACTTTAAAAGGCAGGGGGTCTGGCAGATTCATGACAAGTTCTGGAACACAGCAAATGAGTGTTGGCGTTACAGATGTACCACCAGGGCAGGCTGACAGAGCTGTATTCCTGACCAATTTCCCATCACTTCTGTAGACATCAGCTTCCCTAGGAGTCCAATTGATGCTAATGTGTTATCTTGCAGCCTCTCTTGTAACCCAAGCCCAATTCCAGGATGATGGCTGTTCATCCAGCCCACCTGGGGATGCCACAGCCCCGAAAGGACATCCCAGTAAATTGAAGATGATACAGATTCTGGGGAGTGGCCCTGGTGTCCCAGGCACAAGGCAAAGGGAAGGGAGCTGCTTCTGCTGCCATGCCTTCCCTGAAACGATGCACTGAAGTCCCTCTGAGTCCATGAACCAAAGTAATCTTCATGTCTTCCACGATGTGATTCAGTGGGAAAAGGCACTTGCTGCCAGCCTGATGACCTGTGGCCAATCCCCAGGACCTCTGCAAGTCTTTTCTGACTGTCATGTGTGTCACGCCATGCATGTCCTCTTCCTACAAACAAACAGACAAAGTCATGCAACATGTTTTCAAAACCCTCTCCTCTCATGCATTGTCTGTGTCAGGTGTTTTTGTCACGATGATTAGAGAATTGACTAAGACATGTTCTTGGACACAGATGGTTCACAGAGACCCCACTGGGAGTCACTGGCCTCCCACACTGTGGTTGGTGCTGGGTCTGAGCACTACCCAGTGTCCTTTCTCATGGAATCCATCTTGAACATTCTGTGGAGTAGTAGTCTTTTTTTTTTTTTTTTATCCCTCTCATCCTGTTAGAGTGTGGATTTGAATTGTCATCCAAAGGCTCATATACTCAATAAAGGCATGGCCCTCGATGTAATAGTGTTCAGAGGTGGGGCCTTTGGGAATTGATTGTAATATGAATCTGGGACTTATCAATGAAGCCGTATAGTTGTGGAATTACTAAAAGACTATTGAGAGGAGAACCCAAGGGGGGCCCTAATAGAAGGGAGTAGGTATGAAGGTTGGGTAGGCCTGAGAGGTATATTACAACCTTCCCCTCTCCTTGCTTTCTGGCACAATCTGGTGAGCAGCTTTTCTCCGGCACCCACTCTTTGCCATGAATGTTCTTCCCCATCAGGAAGCCAAAAGATTATGGACTGAAACCTCTGAGACCGCAAAGTAGAATAAATATTAATTCACTAAGGCTGATTTTCTCTGCTACTTTGTCTTTGTTAGATGTATAATAAACACATGCTAACAGGGACACTCTCTTGTATAGTGATTCTCTGGACAATCTCTGTTGAGATGCTCTCATCTAGTCAGGCGGTGGTGGGGCACACCTTTAATCTCTACAGTCTGGAAGCAAAGGTAACCAGATTTCTATGAGTTAGAGGCCAGTCTGGTTTACAAAACTAGTTGTAGGACAGCTAGGGCTGTTACACAGAGAAACCTTGACGTCTTCATCATGGGACTGAGGGAAGTAGAGAAAGAGAGAGAGTGACACAGACAGAGAGACAAAGAAAGAGGGAGATCACAGACTCTGATTACATATAGTACCTACTGGGTGCTGGAAGCCGAGCCTGGTTCTCACTCACAGACAACCATGGGTCATTAAGAATATACTTTGAGATACCCACACAATCTACTTTAGTAGCGATTTTGGAGGTGTTAGGGAAACAAGTATTTCAGCCTGGAGTCTGTTTTTCTGACTTACACACTTCAAGTTCCATACTTTCTCAGTTTGTTCTCATAGTGCTGGTTCTGATCCAGGCCTTGAGGATCGTGCAAGAGCTGGCATGGCTGTGGTGAGAGAAAGAGGACAGAGGCGGGACTGGCAGTTGAGGGTTGCATCTGGATTTTTGAGGACAGGTGGTGTGGGATTTCCCTCTGTATGCTGTGAATGTGTTTTATTACCATTGGTTAATAAAGAATTTCTTTGGCCTATGGCAGGGCAGAATATAGCCAGGATGGAAAAGATAGAGAGAGAGTAGGCAAAGTCAATGAGATGCCATGTAGCTACCGAAGGAGACAGATGCCAGAACCTTACTGGTAAACAATGAGTCTTGTGCTAATACACAGAATAATAGAGGTGGGTTAATTTAAGATGTAAGAGTTAGTTCATAAGAAGCTTAAGCTATTGGCCAAACAGTATTTCAGTTAATATAGTTTCTGTGTGATTATTTTGGGTCTTGGGCAGTCAGGAAATGAATAAACAACCTCTACCTACCAATTGGCGCACTAACATGGACAACTACATCCACATAAAACCTGAGAGAGCTTGGGAAGTAATTCTAGACATAAAAGAACAGAATTAAGCTTGGCTTTTTGGTAGGAGTATTTTCTTGGGTAGGTTCTGCTTGCTAAAAAAAAAAAAAAAAAAAAAAAAAGCAAGCAGAAGCATGATTATTTAAAGAAAAGGCTTCCTGACTCAGCAGTAGCAGCAAAAGCTGCTGGTTTGTGCTAGGTGCAAGAACAACTCTGGCGTCTTCAGGAGGCCAAGCAATTAAATGGGGTCTGTGAGCAATGTGTTACAAATTGCTTAATGGTGACACAGACCCACTGCAACCCTGGAGCTGGGGCAATGGGCTTGGTTCTCAGAGGCAGAAAAATGCCTCCACCAAGTTGGACTGGGTGTAGCCAACAGGCAGGGCCACAGAGTTAGTCCTGGTCATGCTGCTTAACATTTTAAGAAGTGCTCCTGGACAGAAAAGGATTGCAGATAAGCAACAGGACAGATTCAGACATAAAAGACCCCTAAAGAAGACACAGTGCATTCAAAAATTATATGTAGGTTTGGGAGAGAGAGAAAAAGAATATAAACAGTCATAAAAAAAGTAAATGGTTTTAAAAAATAAAACAAAGACTTTAAAGAGACAGAGTACAGACAATCACAGATTGAAGGATTAAAGAAAAATAAGCCATGTAAAGATGGAATATATACAGAGAGTCTGTATTATGTATACTATTGTGTTTTCTTTAGCCTTTTTGATTGTAAATGAGCTAAGTACAGAGAGACATTTTACTGTACAGGCTGCTAAGCTAAACCACCGCATGTATTTTAAAGGTATCTTTAAATTTTGACTTCAAAATTTGGGTCTAAGGATATGTTGCTTTGGAAAAGAGGTTTTGCTTTTGTTTCCACAGAGGATGAGAACCTGCAGATTCCTTCCAGACTAATGTGGTTTGGTGGACCAAGACTACCTGAAAGGTTACTGTGAACACCCAAAAATACTTTGGCCAACAAAAATCAGGAGGCATTTTGGAGAAAACTATGCTCAAATTCCCTAAATGATTGTTTATAAATGCTTGTTTACAGTTAAAGGGGGATATGCTATAGGGATGAATACTTTGCATTGGTATGGATCTTGGTTTATTGATAAAAATTCAAGGTCAGTTTTGTTATATGTATATTATGGCTCTTGATTATGGTATTGTGTTTGTGCAGCTCATTAAAAATGTAATGTATAATTAAAAATATAGGTTAATAGATAGCAATCCATAATTGTCAAATTTGTAGTCATGTTAGTTAGGTTTTCAAGATGTACAAAGATATATTTCAGATGGATAGGAATACTTTAGAACCTTCAAAGACTTACAGAATATGGTATTTAAAATATTTTAAGAACTTAGGACTTTTCATGACAATGAGACACATCCACTCCTGGCAGCACCGATCTACTTCAAGAGGATGATGGGCTTCAAAGAGACTCCTGATGGAATTGGTTAGCCATTTGGGCAAGAAACTGTTCTTGCCTGAACTGCTTGATGTTATGCTGTATGAACTGAACATTCAGGACCCACAGAAAAGTGACTGCTGAACTTGCTTAAAGGTGAATTGGTCCTTCAGGGTTCCTGCTTCATGAAAGAGTCTGCCAGACATTCTGCAGGACACAGAAAGTAACTGACAAACTGCCAATATAGGTAGAACTGTCTTTGAAATTTCCTATTTCATGATACTATTGCCCTGTAGGCTGAAGATGGATGCCCCAATGTTACAGAAGAACTTTGGGTGACTGTCCAGGTGACAAGATATCTTTATCAATTCTAGAGTTTTGAAAGTTGCTTACAATGCACTTCCTGTTAACTTAGGTAATGTTTTATCCTTCTGGAGTCTTTGCTGGAGTTGAAGAGTAGATAGTTATAGTTTTCCTTAGTTATGATAAAAGATAAAGTAGATATAAATGTTATAATTGTAATTCTTGCTTGATACCTGTCTTGTTATATGTAATTTTACTATGTTCAAGTTAAAATTTCCTTTGTATTTAGACAGAAAAGGAAAATGATGTAGGATTCCCCTCTGCATGCTATGAATGTGTTTTATTACCATTGGTTTTAAAGAAGCTGCTTTGGCCTATAGCAGGGCAAAATATAGCCAGCCTGGAAAAAATATAGAGAGAGAGCAGGCAGAGTCAAGAAGACTCCATGCAGCTGCCGAAGGAGACAGATGCCAGAAAATTACAAGTGAACCATGAGCCTTGTGGTAATTCACAGAATAATAGAAGTGGGTTAATTTAAGATGTAAGAGTTAGTTCATAAGAAGCTATTGACCAAACAGTATTGCAATTAATATAGTTTCTGTGTGATTATTTTAGGTATGGGTGGCCAGGAAATGAACAAGCAGCCTCCGCCTACTGGTCTAAAGTTATGGATAGCTTTGAACTCTTGAAAGTGTATGACCCTTTCTGTCCTATTAGAAGGTCAATGGCATGTGTGGCTGTTATCCAACCTGGCCCCTTATCAGGCCTAGAGATGAGGTCAGTTTTGGCACTGTGAGAGTGACGTAAGGCACCAAGTGGAGGAATTTGGACTTTTTCTGCTCTCAGGGGCTTGGTTACAACCTCGATGAGGCCCTTTTCCCAGTCTTTTATTTCATCCTGATTTTAGTGGGTCTTTGAATAAGACCTCTTCCATTCCGCACTGAGCTATCAGACTCCTTTGTCCTGCTGGGAATTCAGTTTGTGTGCAAACCTAGGCTAAGAGCTTAGCTCTGAACCAGGACCACGACATGCACATAGAGAGGGATGGAGTTCCCTGCAGGAGGGCAAGAGGCATGGGCTCAGGAACCTCACAGAAGCCAACCACAAAACCAGTCTGACCTAGGCCTGTCCTAGTGACTAGCTATGTGAAGAGGAAGTTGCTTAAGCATTCTCAACCTCAGGTTCCCTCTGGACAAGTGTCGTGGCTGGACAAATTGGTCAGGATTGCTGAGTGAGTGTCCAAGTCTGTGTTGTGATACTTGGAGTGTACGAAGCACCGTGCACAGGGTCCAATCTCCCCTCTGCAGCTCTGCTGTTTGGTCCACATGCTCCTCTCCTCCCTCCTCCCCCATCTTTGTCTGTGCCATATACGCCGCATATGAGCATGGAAGCCATTACAACCAAGGCACCACATTCTTTCTCTGTGGCGCTTAGGTGGGAATTCAGACTCCAAAGGAAGAATAATTTACAACCATCATCACCGTGTTGCCTTCCAGGTGTAAACTAATGCCAGACCTGAGAGCAGTTCATGACAACTGGTGAAACTTTCTAGCTTTGGGAGGTTTTGAAATTCCATCCAGCTAGTTCCTGAAAGCCAAATATTTTCTGTTCCACTAATTATTGTGCAGATTACCAATTCATTTGGGTCTTAATATTTCAATCCACTTTTTGTGGTATTTGCACAAGACCCGGTTCATTGTAGCATGATGTGTGTATGTGGAAGAAATGGATCTCTAGTTTTAAAAGCATTTTTATAGATTTGCAAGTCTCTGTTCTTTCTCTTAACTCTTATGAGCTTAAAATTTCCATCTCCTCCCATTTGAAGCAGGGCCTCATGGCTCAGGGCCTTAAACTCATTACATAGCTCACCGTGGACTATTGGTCTTGCAGCCTCCCCTTCTGAGAGCTGAGAATAGGTGAGTTCCCATATGCTTGGTGTAGGGGGTGTTGGAATGGATCCAGGGATCTGTGTGTGCTAGGCCACACTCTCCCAAGTAAGCCACATTACTAGGGCCTCTGGAATTTCCTGAGTTTATCATGTCAGAGACTGTCAGAAAGTTTCCACAAGGCAGAGACCACTTAATTTGTTTCTTGGTCCTCATTTCCCCTGTAGTCTTTAAAAATTGTGAAGCCAGTGTAAGTAGAATTCTGTGAATTTGCACTGACAATGTTAGCATGTCACCTATTAGGCTGGAAGGAATTATGGGTTCCATTGCAGAGGTTATATCTACAGGTTTTAAGGCAAATTCCCTCCAATATATTTAGCTTTTTCATGCACCGTGTCCTTTAAGACACCTGAAGTGGCTGCGCTGTGAACTTGTGACTTGAGCTCAGAGCCAGCCAGAGGGTTAGTGGTCAACACTGAGATTAAACTCTGCAGCAAGTACTGGCTTCAGACATCTTTCCACATCCCTTGTCCCCACTGTTCCCTGTTGCCTCTCAGAGCCCTCTCTCATCCAAAAGGTCCCGTGATGATTAACTCAGGACCCTGCATTCAGGGCTTGCTGTCCCAGCCCTGTGGTTCTTCTGCAGAGCTGTTCTGTCCTCTGAAGGGCTCCAGGGCTCTGGCCTCCCTTCCAGTTCCTCTGAGCTCCTGTCCTGGCCAGCAAGGGTTTCTTCTCCTATCATCCACCCCCTTAGTGTATGGAAATATGCTGATGTGCCTCACACTTGGGAAATACTTCCCTGCAATTCCCACTGAACTTGCGGTCTTTAGTAGTTAACTTACATCCCCATTCTTACCCATGGGGCCTCTGTGCTAGAGACTCAGTTTGCTTAATAAAGGAGGAAGCAAGCTGGATAAGCACAAGGGCACAATTTCTGTTCCATGTAAAATTGTTTTAATGCTCGTTAAATGTTTTTAATGGCTTTTAAAGTAATCATTCTAGTCGACTCTAGCACTTAAAACTCATTTTTCCAGATAAGTCCAGAAAGTTCAATTTTCTAAGCTCAATGTGCAGAATAATGTTAAGAATAGCAAATCATTAAAGATCTAATACACAGGAGCTCATAGAAACAGGCAGTTACATACATGTGTGAATAGTACTGTCTTTCTAGACAGTCTTGACACTGGACATTGTCCTTAAGGCCTCAGGTTATTTTCTGAGCTTGGGCATTCCAGGTACCTGAAGCGGGCAGGTGGACGTGTTCTAACGTTAAAGCAGCATTTGCCACAGGCATTGCCAGCTCCAGGGATGTGGTCTCTGAGCCTGCACCCTCACTGAGACCTGCGAAGCGTGTGGCTTCCCTCATTTCACAGACTGAAGCCAGCCTCTGCCTGTCCCTGCACCCCCACTGCACATCCACCCTCCGAGGGCAAACCTTTGTGGAAATGTTGGCTTCAGATCCTGGATCTAGTAAAGGGTGACTTAATCCCAAAATGCACCTCGTGCACAGCAAAGGCCTAGTCCTTTGACTTGCAAACACATTTAAGTTGCCACTTCCGTCATTTGTTTTTCACTGTTTCCAATAAGTTCTGTAATCAAGGTGATGTCACCCTCTGGTCCACTAAAATTGCAAGTCTCTTGATTTTGAAAGAGTCTCTCTCCTTCAAGTGAAAAAGCAGATAGGTGGGACCCTGCTGTTGGTAGGACATTGTCCTTATGAAGGTTACCCCAGGATGCTTACTTACCCCAGGCCATTTGAGCTACCCTGTCATATCCAGACACTCATGTGTCAGGAGCCTGGGCAAGGTCCAGAATCAGGGATCCGCACAGATGAGGGTCTAGCTTTGGACTTCTAGTGTCCTGTGAGAGTGTTCCAGGCTCGTGTGTGGACAGCATCCTGTTGTCCCTTGACAGCAAGCTTCTTGGAACACATGCTCTCCCACTCCATCACCCCCCATCTATGAGCCCTTTGTTCCCTTGCACTGTGAAAATCGCTCGGAAATTGTCAGCCTGCTGCCTTGCAGCATGATGGGGCTAGCTCAGAGTTCCTGTGCCCTTGGTGTCTGGTTCCTGGATTTACTGGCAAATAGGACCAAAAATACTAATTTTTATGGTCACTAATTTTCTGAGCATATGACAGAGTCCTCATTTTTCTTAAAGAAAAATACTGAAACTAGCTGTTTTCTGATTGTCGTGGACTGTCCTCCTGATGGGTGGGACTAGGACTTGGGCGGGAAGTTCAGAGCCGCCAGGGCGGTTTTCCTAGCAGAGGGACACTCCACTTAGCTCTCTGGAGCTCAGACTAGCAAAGCTGTACAGGCGAGGCTGTGCAAGTGTGAGTGTGTGTGTGTGTGTGTGTGTGTGTGTACACACACCGTGGGGTGCCTGTGTTTGTGGAGTGTGGGAGGACTCATTTGAGAAGATGAAGTCATACAGTAAGGGTCTGACCATCTCCAGCCTTTGTGGTCTTCTCTTCCAGCTGACACATCCCATCCGCCTGCTCCTAGAATACACGGACTCAAGCTATGAGGAGAAGAGATACGTCATGGGGGACGGTAATAACACCTTTCTGGTCAGTCTCCTGCTTCCTTCCCTCTTGCCCAGTGATGCTCAGCAGTCCATGCCTAGCCCCTTAGTCCACAGGCCTGCAGCCCTCCTACACACAGTTGCAGCTACAGCCTGCTTCTTCCAGAAACCTCTTGAGGGTGGAATTTGGTTTTATGAACATTGGGAATGACCTGGAGTGATGGAGCTCGCCTTTAATTTCAGCACTAGGGAGGCAGAAGCATGTGGATCTCTGTGTCGTCAAGGTAAGTCAGGTCTACAGAGTGACCGAGTTCCAGGACAGCCAGAGTTATGTAGTTGATAGACCTTGTCTCAAACAACAAGAAGGAAAACAAAAACACTGAAGATGAAGGTCCTGATCCACTGGGTTCACTACTGGGGTCCTATTGGGTCCAGGCTCCCCTTATCACCAGTTGTTTACACCCCTCTTTTCCTGCTTTGATGGTGACTTAGTCTGAGAGGTTACAGATCCCTCAGAGTTTCTTGCTCTCTTGCTCCTGACACCTTGGGTGGGTGGGTGCTGGAGGAAGCGTTAGACCCTGGGCTGACTTCTTTCCACATCCTCTTGTTTACAGCTCCCAACTTTGACAGAAGCCAGTGGCTGAGTGAGAAGTTCAATCTGGGACTGGACATTCCCAATGTAGGTACAGGGAAGGGGAGATTTGGGGGAGCTGTGGTGTCCCTGCCTCAGCTCCTTGATTGCCTGAGGACATTTGAGATCCATGTGTCAGCTCTCCTGCTCCCATTCCAGGGTTCCACAGAGTTTTTGTGATGTTCTGTGTCCTGGCTCTTCCATTCAGTGTGCGTCGAGCTCTCACGGAGGGTTTCCCATGCCAGACACACTGAGTATCAGGCACCATGTCTTTCCTCACCCAGGAAGGGGATTTAGGGTCCTCATATCCCATCTGACTGTCCCTTATTGCTCTTCCAGCTGCCCTACTTAATTGATGGCCCCCACAAGATCACCCAGAGCAACGCCATCCTGCGCTACCTTGCCCGCAAGCACAACCTGTGTGAGTGGGGCTGGCTGCAGGGTGGGGCATGGGGGACAACCTCCTTGTCTTGTCTGGTGAGGGATGCTGATGGTGAATGTCCTGTGTGTGCTGCAGGTGGGGAGACAGAGCAGGAGAGGATTCGTGTGGACACTTTGGAGAACCAGGTCATGGACACCCGCATCCATCTCATGATAGTCTGCTGCAACCCTGACTTTGTGAGTTGCCCCTGGTGGAGCGGGCAGGGTTGGCAGCAGGACTGAAAGGCTTGCATTCAGATCTGCAGCCTCCTCCTTCAGTTAGTGAGTCTCTAAGCTCTCCTCTCTTACCAGCAGAGTGACCCTCATAACCCAGCGAGATAGCACAATGACACTGTGAAACTATCACTATCAGAGTAACTTGTAAGATATGGTTGAGATTCTAGAGTAAACTTTCTGAGCCTAGACATTTACTGTGTCGTGAAAATCCCTGATATTTCTCTCGTTTGATGTTGTTTGACTTCTTCCACGTATCATCTAACCTAGTGTTCCCACTAACAATTCCTCTCAAAACACAGACTCAGAGGATAAAAATAAGGGCTAGGGAGGTGGCTCGGAGGGTCAAAGTCTTCAATGTGTAAGTCTGAGGACTTGATAATGAATCTCCAGTACCCACATTAAAAACAAGTAGACCCTGGCCGGGTGGTGGTGCACACACCTTTAGTCCCAGCACTCAGGAGGCAAAGGCAGGCGGATCTCTGTGAGTTCGAGGCCAGCCTGGTCTACAAGAACTGGTTCCAGGATACACACACACACACACACACACACACACACACACCTCCTACAAACATGTGCAATGGTTTCCCACATATACCTAGTACTTTCCAGGAGTTCTGTCTTTGGCATCAGTCATGGTCAGAACATCCTCCCAGGAGGCAGCTCAGGGCCAGTCAGAGGACCTTTGCTGTTCTTCTTGCCAATATTAGTGACTGATCAAATCTGGTGCGTGCTCTGCAAATGTATGATCTGCTCTCATGCGCCCCCACAAGTCCAGGTATAACCGTCCTCTCCCGGGATCTATAAATCCTTTGTTCCCGTGACTCCACTGGATCTCTTGGACCACAGCATCCACGATACTTAGGAAGTCCCGGATGTGACTCCTGCCCCTGGGTACCAGTGGGGACAGAGTGAGGGACAGCGGAGCATTCCTGTCTGTCTTCCCATCACCGCTAACAGATGACCTCTGCTACTAATAAAATGGGAATGATACTCAAAGCCTAGGTCTTCAAGGCCAGCAGCCTCCCTGCTGGGAGCCTGAGCCTAAGGGTGGTGACAGCCATTTTCTGTCTCAGGAGAAGCAGAAGCCAGAGTTTTTGAAGGCCATCCCCGACAAGATGAAAATTTACTCTGAGTTCCTGGGCAAGCGGCCATGGTTTGCAGGGGACAAGGTAAAGAGAGGGAGGTGGAAAGAGGAGCTGCCATTCTTCCCAGATTGTCAGATGCCGGCCACTCACCCTCAGCTTCCTGCAGATCACCTATGTGGATTTCCTCGCCTATGATATTCGTGACCAGTACTGCTTATTTGAGCCCACGTGCCTGGATGCCTTCCCAAACCTCAAGGACTTCTTGGCCCGCTTTGAGGTGATGCCCTTTTCCTGCTTCCTTTCCTCCTTCCTCTTTTCCTCAATGCTTTTCTCATCTGAGACTAAAGGAAAGCAAGTAGGAGGTTTTTTTTTGGGGGGGGGGCTTTCTTTACAGACCCTTATGGGGCAAAATTTACCATTTCAAAATCCCCAAAGGTGTTGGTGGGGGGACATGAAAATGCCACAATCCTGGGACAGTAGAGAGCTGTAGAACCCAGACTGTGAGATGAATGTGATACTCCCCATAGCTGCTGAGCCTGGTCTGGAATGTACCGGACTTCAGTCTCGAGTTGTCTACAATGGGGAGTCTGAGGTCTTGATCCAAGGGTTTTTCCTCCCTGCAATCTGTTGACCTGGTTCATTTTCCACCAAGAAAGGTTGCGCTTTCCCACCCGATTCTAATCTGCTTTGTTCTGGCCCAGGCTGAGTGCCCTAGGGGAATGTCCAATCGCTGGCATGGCTCTAGGGTGGATGTGGAGAAACACAGTGCCCCTTAGCCCAGGTTGTGTCTAGTTGGCCATGGATCTTTCACACCCTTTACAATTGTCTGTGTATTCTCCAGCTTGGTGTTAATGCCTTATAGCACAACATACAGTCACATGAAGTGGTTCCTGTGCTGTGAGTACAGATGAGGGCAGCCAGGATGCAGCGAGATTGTCCTTAGGAACCAGCTGAAGAATTGTCAACGCTGCTCTCGGGAAATCATTTAGAATGAAACTCAGCCTTTCTTTGCTGGCTGTTCTCTTGATGTCCCCTTTCATTCAGGATTTGCCAAGTGCCTGGGTTCCACTTATCTTCCTGGTATTTTCTTCCTGTTGCATCCCTCCTGCGTGTGTCAGCGTGTGTCAATACAATCTGGAATGTCTGTTGGGGGCGTGGGGAGGTCGCGCGGGAGACTGGCAGCCGCAGAGTCAGGCTGACTCCAGCCCTGTCTTGGTCACTACCTTGCGAGAAGGGGAAGTTGGTTAACCTCACTGGACCTCTGATTGCTGGTCATGGTGTTTTCTGAGCCTGTGTTGTAGCCTTTAGTGGGTATAAAGCACCTTCCTGGGGGTCTAGTCTTTCTTGTATTATAGGAATTGAAGAGTTCTCTTGCCAGGGCTGGGAGCTAAACTGGCTGTGCTCTGCTCCAGGGCTTGAGCTTTTGAGAAATGAGCTTTTGAACCTAGTGAGGCTGCAGACCTGAGCTCCTGCTGTGCTTTCTTCCCAATTTGCAGGGCCTGAAGAAGATCTCTGCCTACATGAAGAGTAGCCGCTTCCTCCCAAGACCTGTGTTTACTAAGATGGCCCAGTGGGGTACCGATTAGGTCCCTGCCAGCCCCTACCATGCTGGCACCCACAGGGAGGATCTGTCCACACTGGAATCCTCCAGGCCCTGGGACAGCTGGCCTTCTGTACCGCTGCCTCACTGTTCCCATTTCTTTCTCCTTTCCACAAGACTTTGTCAGCCCCCTGCTTCCTAATCAGGCCTGTCCTAGTCAAGTCCCTGTGGTTGACATTCTTCCTGCTTCTTTCCACCAAGGCCCCTTCTTTATTTGTTTCCCAACTGACCACACAGTCCTCTTCTGTGATTTGATGTCTGCCCTTAACACAGTTCCCTAGAAATACCCTACAGGTCAATACTGTTTCAAGTTCCCCAGTGGCAGGGCTCCCCCAGGCCTGTCTCATCTCCAATAAAGCCTGAAACACACTGCTCTGTGTTGTGTTTTTTTCTTTTTGGACTTGCCAAGTGTCACAGCTGCTTCCAAGAGTCTGAGCTCTGAGCCTGTAGTGCCCGGTTCTGAGGAGTCTAATGAGACTGGAGGAAATTTGAAACATCTTGCTTCTACTTCAAGACCCTCACAGCGGGGACAAAGCTCTCTAGAGGACAGAGTATGTTTGTCTGGACTCTAGTTCACTGCGACGTGTACTGGGACTCTGACCTGTGAAAATGAGTGAATGGGTCTTAATGAATAATGATGTGGCAGGTGGGAGTGGCCAGGAGGGATTTTGGATGGTCTCTCTACCTTCACATCCATGGCTGTGTCAATATTGGGTTTCTAGGATATTGCTTTTACTGGGTCTTTGATGTCCTCTTCTGTCTTGCAGCTCCATTGGCATGGGGACTTTCATTCTTGGTTACCCTTCCTATTTCTGGAAAGGGGATTGAATTGACCCTTATTCTCCATAATTTATTGTCAGTAAATCTCCTGGTCAGTGAGGTTTCCTGTGTCTCTATTTAACTTTGTGTTATTCAGACAGTTCTTGGAGAACTGTGATGAGTCTGTGACCATCAAACCCTTGTTTTCTGCAGACCTAATGCGATTGGCCACTGTTGCATTCAGGGTTTTACTACAATGGAATGGTTGATTCCTAAGGCCTGCATGGCTCTAGGATAGACCTGACTGGGGCAACTGGAAATGAAGAAAGACTGAAACAAGTCCAGAAGGAACCGGGATGGGTAGGCCATGTGCTCCGATGGAGATGCAATAACCACCCAGAAATTCAGCGTGTACAGCTGAACAAGAAGGTGGGTTTATAATTTACAGATGATCTAGGACGCTTGCCAGCTAACCTCTCTAATGTCTGGAGAGGAGCAGTCTCCATCCAACACAGTCACCCTGGAGGAAGAAGCTGTAGTTGGAACTTCTGCACATACTGGCAGTATCTATTGTTGGGCCACCAGAAAGCCTTGTCTTCTGAGCCTGACCTGGCGAAGGCCTTGTCGTCCTCATGGGTCTGAGGCATTGTGGTTCTTGATATAGATATGTCCATATGAGCAATATACATTCACTCAGACTTCATCTGCTCTTTGAAGTTGATATTTTGTGTCAAATAGTCAAATAAACTGCTCTGAGAGCTCCCAGGAAGTGTGTAAAATGTATGCTGGTGTGGCCTTGGTGCTATTTCTAGGAGTGATGCACTTTTGCCTCAGTAGACTGAATAAGGAGGATCACTCTCATTTCTGGGGTTAGGTACCACTCAAGGGCACAGGGCTTAGTGGAATCAAAGCTGGGTGATGTGTGAGTTCATTCTGTCACACCCAGGCATCCCTGACCTGGTCATGTGCATTCTTTTCTCAGGCTCTGTCTGGTACTTTCCTAGTGCTTCTTGTCCAGTCAAGACCAATTCCACCATGGGCTTTGTGGGGTCTCCTGCAGTCAGTGGAAACTGGGAGGCAAACTACAGGAGCCCCTTTCCATTAGAACTAATATACGCAGATTCACAGAACCCACAATAGCATGCCTGCACCTTCTATTGATCCCATCTCATGGGTCCTGGCTGAGCTTGGAGGGCAAGGGCCGAAGTATTGGCACTCCTTATAGATCCTCTCACCCTTATTTGTGGAGAATTCCAAGTTTTTTTGGTGAACACCCAGAAGGGCAGCCTTGCCAATCTTGTAGTTTTAACTTATAAGTAACAGTTTGATCAGGTTTAGAAAAAAAAAAAAAAAAACAAACCAAAATCTTGATTTTTGTTAAGATTCTGTTTCTCTGGTTATATTAATGAAACAATGTGTAGTAGGACCAAGAGACCAATATCCTAGGAGAACTCTGTTGACTTAAAGATAATTTTGATAATAGTGTATTGAACTTTGACCATAGTAGTTAATAACTTTTAGGCACAAACACACATCATCCACAGGTCCTGAATAATATATTCAGGCTGTGTACAACTTTACTTAAAGTTTAAAAAAAATAGTCTTCAACTTTTCTCTTTTACTTTTAGTACAAAAATCTTGTTTTAGTATACAAAATCCACCCTTGTTACAGATTTTTACCCTCTTACCAAAAATATATTTATTTTTATATTTATATCCTTTTCAACTTCTCTCTATTTTGTAATAAGAGTTTAATTCAAATTACATATGAGGCACAGTGTAGTAAATTAAGATTATCTGTACATGTATAGTAAAATTTCTAAGCTTTGTTCCTCCTGCAAGTCTTGGGAACTTCTCATTGAAAGACCCCTATCTAGCAACATTAAGTTAGCAGCAGCAATAACAAGCCCAGCCGCCACCCCGCCCCCCCCCAGCTCCAAGAGTAACTTATAGATTTGTGGGACTCCCAAGCACCTCATTCCTTGGAGTGTAGGTTAAGCCAGACTAAATCACATGGTGTGGAACCTACTGCAGGTCCCTCCAAACCTGTGAAAATAGGGAGATGTTCTTTGTTCATAGTGAAAGACCCTCTGGACATTCCCCCCACCAGAACCCGCAGCTGGCCTGCTCCCATGAGAACATCCTGTTCGCTTGAGACCCTCAGGACCCTCTCAGGACCTGCAGCTAGCCGGCTCTCATGAGAACATCCTGTTTGCTTAGGGAAACAGGATGCCTATAGTCAGCACATGTGCCCAACTTAGAATATCAGCAATTCACAAAAGAAACAATTCCCCCTATGAAAGATCCCAGCTTAGCTGCTGTAACGTCATTTCACAAAGCTTTTGATGAACAAATGTAAGTGCAGAGTGAGGTCAGGGTCCCTGGCTGCAAAGCAGGATATCTACATCTATAGAATAGGACAGGACATCAATTAACAGGAAATCTGTTGCCATACATCTGTGCTGGGAAAGGAAAAACCAAAAGAGGAACAGGATATCTGTTCCCATACATCTGTGCTGGGAAAGAAAAAAACCACCTATGCCCCTTGCCCCATTCCAACTGACCACTAACCACGCATTTGCTTCTGTAATCTGCTTCTGCTGCCCTCTTTCCTATAAAAAGACCTTCCCCCAGTCTGCAGGCGCGCTAGTCCTCCGAGCGACTAAGACACCCCAGGTACCTGTGTATCTGAATAAACCTCTTGCTGATTGCATCCACATGAGTGGTCTCGCTGTTCCTTGGGAGGGTCCCCCAGACTGAAAGGCAGCCCACCTCAGGGGTCTTTCACTCATCATTTGGATTTTAATATCTTTTCCCCCTATGGTCTCACAGATTCTGAAAGTAAGAGCAAGTTTTATATTCCATGAAAGGTCTGCAAAGTTATCAGTGACCTTGAGCACTGAACGTTCCCAGTAAACAAGAAAAAGGAGAAGAGAAAGTCCACAGAGATTCAAATAACCTTAAGTATTAACCATCTAATTGCAGCATTAAGTACAAAAGATGTGTATTCATTATCCATTATGTCAGTCAAGTTCCTTTAGATACGGCAAAGACAACTACAGACCAAGTTACCTGCCCTCCATCACTTGGTTGTGAACCTTCAAATCAGTTCTTTGCATTTAAGTCAGAACACCAGCACAAGGGACAGTGTTCTTTGGTGTCAGGCAGTTAGACTAATACTAGGAGACTTTGAAGCCATCTGAAGACAAACTGAATTGTCATATATGATCAGCTCCCTGCCTTTCTGTTTCTCTGTAAGAAAGGATAACATCAAGACTGCAGATTTCAAATACCAAATGAGGAGATGGAAGACAAAGGTATCAGGGCTTTGCCAAGACACATTAAGGGAAGGTATTTCTTCCTGGTCAGTTGTAGAATCTGAGTTCTACATCTGGCCCTGGGTACAGGCATGACATTCTAAAATGTTCAAAATAGAAGATTACAAATATATACTATTGTCTCCTCCCTTAAAAGTTATCCAAATAGACTTGTCAATGATCTGGCCAGGAGATCACATCCTCAAGAAAGCTGATATACCTGAAGGCATGTCAAGAGATGGGAGGAATAATTATTCCATGAATGAGATAGCATATTTATATATCCCAAAGTGCCTCCCTTAAAGCAGTTGCTTATAAATTAGAACTCTCAGCTACTGTGTCTGCCTGTGTGCCGCCATGCTCCCTGCTATGAGGAGAACAGACTAAACCTTTGAAACTGTAAGCAAGCCATATATATATATATATACATATCTGTATGTATATATAGTTGCCATGGTCATGGTGTCTCTGCACAGCAATAGGACAATGACAAAGACAAATACTAAAAGCCCGAGCAAGGGGACTTTGGCTCTTGAGGAACACTGGCAGGATATTGTATTTGAATTTTAACCTCAAGTCTCAGGTCCCACAGTGGCATGAAGAGCAATTAAGCCACCCTCTTGTAGGGCCCTGGTCTCCCTTATTCCTGGGGTGCATTCGCGGGGACAGTTTATGATCAGCTAACTAAGCTTCCTGTGTGTTTCTGTGCTCTCCCTAGCCCCGCCTGGTGGTTAGCTGCAGGGCATTTACTCCATTGTTAATATGGTAATTTCCCACCTGCCTGGGAGGAGATCCTTGTGCAGCAGTTAGGTACAAAAGGATTTCCCCAGGTCTGAATAAATGGCCTCCGGCTGATCTCCTTTCGAATGACCCTGGTCTCTATGTGTGTTCTTTCAATCTCCAGGCCCTTGCTCGACTCACGTTCGGTACAGTGGCGCGCGAACTGTACCGAGGGTGTAACACAAAATCGGGTGTTACACCCTCTCTTTCGCAGACACACAGGAATCAGGAGCCTGAGCTGATGCAGGGGAGCTGGAGAGCTGAGAGCCTGACCTTGAGCCCCGAGATCCTAGGGAGCTACTGCAGGGCCTCCTCTCAACAGGAGTCTGTAACCCCTTGGAAGTGGGGGAGGTGTCTGGTTCCTTGGGACACGTGCTCAACCTCCCTAGCAAACTCCAGCTGTGAGTTCTGTGCTTCCTCCCACGGTGCTGGTGAGTGCAAGGCTCTGCCAGCAGACTGCTGCCAGAGGCGGTGGGAAACCCTGAGTCCCCACCAATATGGCCAATGTACTGATTAATTTATATGCTCAGTAGCTTGATGATCAAAGACCTGCAACCCCAACTAAATCCCCTAAAGGAAACACAGAGACTCTAGCGGTGCTGTTTGTCACTGCCCTGGGGTCATTCCCATGTCACGTCTTATTCCTGTAACTCTAGACTGTGGGACAGCATGTTTTGATAGCTTTCAGAGGAGAGGAGTCCTGGAAACAGCGATAGGTGTTGGATTAAACTCTCAGGTTGGGGACATGTTTTCTTGAGGGATGACAGATTCCCACAGTCTAGGTGTGAAAATGGAGCCCTGTAAATAGAGGAGGGAGAGCTGCCTTGTTCTCTGCCTATCTGGCCAGGCTCCAGGGCACTGCCAACTGCCTGAGGACCCAGCAGGGGGAGGGGTTGTGGGCAGGGCGCCACTAGAGCAGGCCTGCCAATCACCGCCTTCAGTATCTGAATACTCAGACCTGCCCCTGAAGATTATTGGGTTTGGACTGGATTTCACTACAGTCTTGTTAAGTTGGGCTTCAGGCCTTGAGGGTTGGTCCATTTAGGAGTGGAGCAGGAAATGCATGCTAGCAGACACTGCCCCCCTGTGCTCTGGTATCAGAAAGGAAAATCCATCCTGACTGAAGCCAGTCTGCTCAGACTCTAAGGCTAGAACAGAAAACATGCCCGTGACTCTGGATTATTGGGATATCCATGGGGTGATTTAAAAGTTTGGGCTGCTGAGTGACGAGAGCCCTGGATTGGGGCACAGAGAAGAGTTAGGCTTGGTTCCAGGAGGTAGAACCTCTTCAACGCTTTTTAGAATCTTCTACCTGTTCCCTGTCAGGAGTCCTATGTGTGCTCCTGTTCTATTGTTAGGAATAGAGATGGAGGCTTTCCTAGAGGAGGCGAAGGCACACATTTAGAATCTCACTAACTGTGACTTTTGTTACCGGCCGTCTCTCTCAGCTGGGCCATGCCCTCTGCCTGCTTCTGGAACACACAGAGACAAGCTGCGGAGAGAAGCCCTACACCTTGGGGGAGAGTATTGATGGCAACGGTCAGATTCTTCTCCAGCTTCTCACCCATTCTAATCCTCCAAGTTTCCTATTCAGCCAACACATTCACTCCTTAACCCCCAGATCTTATGAACAAACACTGTGTAACAATGCCTAGAAACACTTAGTATTATTGTGACAGCCATGGCTGGGCACTTGGTTCCTATATAATAAATTTACATATTCAGAATTGAATTCTTCAACTTTGAATGTGATCATGGCTGTGTGCCATCTTGCCTAACTGGTCACACACCATCTGTCTTCTTGAGTGCATAAATTCAAACCAGGATAAAACGAGTCTAATATACTCAGAAATGTACCTAACAGTTATTCCAGAGCTGAGTCCCTGATAGAAGCAGTACTAGGGCCTCTCTCCCAAAAAGGCAGCTCATGGTCAGCCTGAGGACCATTGTCCCTTTCAGCATCAGACATGGCTCAGCTTTGCTCATGCTACACAAATATTGACCCTACTTTTGTGTTATCCCTTAGAAATAATTTGGTCTCTTTTCTTGAGGTTGTTAACTACTTTGCTTCTCTGGTTTCACTGTACTTCCAGGTGCAGAACCTAACAGCTACCCTAATATCCTGGGTGTAATACACCATGCCTGGTGCATGTAAGTCAGGACAGATTCAGGGACAGTGTGGCATTTCCATCTAACTTAGACATGAATGTGTCATTTTCATGTTAACCTCTGAGTGAAATCCTCTACCAAGAAGGCATCTGATTAACAAAACAGCAATGCATTACATAGAAACCTGCACACTGCCCAGGCCCAATCTACACTTCTGCCCAGCCCTGAGAGGTCAGCCTTTCTTCAGAGCTCTGGTGTCTGAGGGTGTGACAGCTGTTTTCTGCTTCAGGAGAAATGGAAGCCAGGGTCATTGAAGTGCCTCCCAGGTCAGTTGAAACTCTACTCTGAGTTTCTGGGCAAGCGGCCATGGTTTGCAGGGGACAAGGTAAAGAGGGTAAATGGTGAAGAGGAGGAGGAGGAGGAGGAGGAGGAGGAGGAGGAGGAGGAGGAGGAGAAGAGGAGGAGGAGCTACCATTGTTCCCAGGCTACCAGATCCCATCCCACTGACCCTGCTTCCTGAAGATCACCTTTGCAGATTTCCTCGTCTATGATGGCCTGGACCAGCACCGTATATTTGAGCCCACGTGCCTGGATGCCTTCCCCAACCTGAAGGACTTTGTGGCCCGCTTTGAGGTGATGTCCTGATCCTCCTTCTTCTTGGATGCCCTTTCCTTCCCCCTTTCCAGGATACTTCTCTAGTTCTGAGGGTAAAAAGAAGAACAAGAAGGATCTATTGAGCCCTGGCTTTCTGCCAGGACCCATGACCAGCCTCTTAGGTCTGTGGAGTCAATTTACCATTGCAACAACAACCTGGATAGAATTAGATGCCCCACTTTAAATGAGCTCCCAAAAGAGGGACATGTGGTCTCCTTTTCTTCCTCCTGGTCATTGTGTTTGTGCGACTCCCCTTTGGGGCCATCTGAGAGCCCAGAACTCCCATTAAACCTGGTATTTCTTAATTTGGCTTGTTTTGATTTGGCTTGATTGGGAATTTTGCATTGGCAGGGAGCTCACATTAGGAAATATTTCTAACGATCTATTCTTCAACTCTATCAAAGACTCCAGAATGATATAATATTATCTAAGTTAACAGGAAGTGCATTGTAAGCAACTTCCAAAACTCTAGAGTTGACAGAGACATCTCGCTGCCCGGACAGTTACCCACAGTTCTTTTTTATTGTGGGCATCCATCTTTAGCCTACTGGCCCATAGTATCCAGCAGACTTTTCCATGAAGCAGGAAATCTCAAAGACAGTTAAACCTATACTGCCAGTTTGTCTGTCACATTTTCTGTGTCCTGCAGAATGTCTGTAGACTCTTTTATAAAGCAGGAGCCCTGAAGGACTGTCTCATTTTTCAGTCCTTTCTCTGTGGGCCCTGCATGTACAGTTCATACAGCATAACATCAAGCAGTCCAAGCAGGAGCAGTTTCTTGCCCAATAGCTAACAAACTCCATAAGGAGCCTCTTCGATACCCATCTTCCTCTTGCAGTAATTGGTGCTGCCAGGAGCAGATATATCTCACTGTCATGAAAAGTCCTAAGTTCTTAAAACATTATAAATACCATATTCTGAAGGTCCCTGAAAGATTTGAAGAATATCTATCTAACTGAAATATATCTTTATATATCTAGAAAACCTAACTAACATGACTACATAGACTATTATAGATGACTCTCTATTAACCTATATTTCTTAATTATACATTACATTTTTTTTTTTGATTTTTCGAGACAGGGTTTCTCCGTATCTTTTGGTTCCTGTCCTGGAACTAGCTCTTGTAGACCAGGCTGGCCTCGAACTCACAGAGATCCGCCTGCCTCTGCCTCCCGAGTGCTGGGATTAAAGGTGTGCGCCACCAACGCCCAGCTTATACATTACATTTTTAAATGAGCTGCACAAACACAATACCTTAATCAAGAGCAGAAATATACATACAACAAAATTGACCTTAAATTTGTATCAATAGACCAAGATCCATACCAATGCAAAGTATTCGTCTCTATATTGTATCCCTGTTTAAATGTAAACAAACATTTATAAACAATCATTTAGGGAATTTGGGCATAGTTCTCTCCAAACTGCTTCCTGCTTTTTGTTGGGTGAAGTATTTTTGGGAGTGTTTATGGTGAACTTTCAGGGGCTCTTGGTCCATGAAACCACATTAATCTGGAAGGAACCCACAGGTTCTCATCCTCTGTGGAAGCAAAAGCTGTGAGCATTTTGTGTTAGCTCACCCACAAAGAGTTGTGCTCACTGGGGAAGCATCCTTTGATGGTGGCCAGATCCTGGGTTCTGGCCTTTGTCAAGCACTTCCTATCTGTAACTTGTTTGGAACAGGTTGGAGGTCAGCCTGCTGGGCATTGTCCTTGTGCCCAGTTCCAGCTGCTGCCTACAGCAGTTAAGAAATAAGCACTCGCCGGGCGGTGGTGGCGCACGCTTTTAATCCCAGCACTCAGGAAGCAGAGGCAGGCGGATCTCTATGAATTCGAGGCCAGCCTGGTCTACAAGAGCTAGTTCCAGGACAGGAACCAAAAACTACGGAGAAACCCTGTCTCGAAAAATAAAAAAAAAATAAAATAAAATAAAATAAATAAGCACTCATAGATAGGATGTAAGGGTCACTGTGAAATAAGTGATTAATTAAAAGGTAAAACTTGTAAGATAAGAGATTATTTTCTTCATTCATTGAAGACAAGGATTGATCAATCTGGTAAGATCAAAATCCTTTAAGTCAGTCTTTATTAAACACTGACTCATAAAAGCAGACAAAAGGGTAAACTGTGTGTCTCAGCCACACTACAAGAGTCTTCTTTTTTTTTTTTGTTTGTTTTTTGGTTTTTCTTTTAAATTTGTTTTTGATTTTGGGGGGAGGTTGCAAGGGCAGAGGGCTAATTCCAGGGCATGGGGAGATAAATGGGATCAGAACACATGGCATTAAATCCATAAAGAATCAATAAAAGTTAAAACAAACAAGCGAACACACAAACAAAAAAAGTTAACTCAAACACAGATGGAATAACAGGAAAAAGGGAAGCTAAAGGAAATAGGATAAAAGTTAAGTAGGTAGACACAAATATCCAACAAGAGTAAGAGTGTGTGAGTGTGTGAGTGTGTGAGTGTGTGAGTGTGTGGTGTGTGTGTGTGCTTGTGCATGTGTAATCAGAGGTTGTCAATATCAGATTCTTTTTCAACCATTCTCTACCTTACTATTTATTTATTTATTTTGACGTTGTCTTACACTGAGCCTGAAGCTCACTGATTTGACTAAACTGTCTGGCTAGCATCCTGCCTCCTGCAGACGCTGAAATCAAGAGGCTCGCACTTCCTAGCCTGGCTTTCCCACGGGTGCTGGGAATTGGACTCAGGTGGTTGAGCATGTAGGCTGCAGGTACTTCGCAGACTGGGCCATTCCTCAGCCCCTCCTGTTTTTTCGGATTCCTCTGCTGGATGCCAGTCTGTAGAAGTCACACACGACATCCAGTGGGTGGTTCTGGCCACGTCCCATGAACGTAGTCCACACACAGTGACTGCCACAAAAAGAAAACCAGACAACTCCAACTTGGGCAAAGGACTTAAATGGCCTTGTCTTTTTCTTGCAAAGATATGCAAGTGTCTATAAACACACGAAAAATTGTCCAAAAATCACTTGGAGAAATATAGAACAAAGCTACATTCGATATCTGCCTGATACACACCTGATTTTTCACTGTCACTATAGATGGTAATTATGTAAAGAAATTAGAACATTTTTGCTTTATCTCTGGGAATGTAAAATGCTACAGCTACTATGTTCCTCATAAAATAAATGATAGAATTTCTTATTATGTACCAATTCCTTTTCTAGATATATGCTCAAAAATTCAAGGTATATATACATATATATATATAGCGTGTGTAATGTATATGCACATATAATATATGATAAATATGCACCATATATGGTGGGTTTAAATGATCATTTTGACTTTTTTAGACAAAATTTCTCTATTTAATAGCTCTCAAACCGGCCTAGAATTATTTGTGTAGCCCAGGCTGGCCAAGACTTGTAATCTTCTTGCCTAAGCTTCCTGAGTCCTTAGGATTACAGGTATGTGGCCGCATGGCCAGTTCAAATTAGTATTTGTATGTTCATGTTCAAAGAAGCATTATTCCAATGAATAAAATATGAATGCAACCCACGAACCCTTTTTCAATTGAACGTAGAAAGAAAATGCAGTATAGAATTACTGAAGAATGGTTTGCAGTGTTAAAGAGGAGGGGTATTTTGACACGTGATAAAACCTAGATGAAACTTGAGACATGAAAACTGGTTTAAAAAACAAAAACAAACAAAAAACACCACCACAAACATTTTACAATTCTGATTGTGGCGCTTACTTCCCTTATCATTCTGACAAAATACTGGGCAGTGAACAACTTGAGCGCAAAGAGAGTTTCTTAGGTTGACATTTCAGAAAGTTCAGCCCACAGTCCCTTGGTTCCATGTGCTAAGGGAGAATATTATGGTGGCCAGAACACGTTGGGAGCAGTGAGACCCCAGATCCTGAATTTCTTGTAAACAACTTGTTTTCCCCTGATCTGAGTGCCTACAGCTGCTCTGAGCACGAGACCCTCAGGAGTTCCTGATGGCAGGAGAGTGGTTTCTGGTGGATTTGGCTGGGGCGTGGCTATCTCTATATAATCTGCCCCTGAACACAATAAAGGGGGCATTCTTGGGGAATTCAAGGATGACCCGTGTCGCTGTCTCTCTGTCTGTGTGTGTCTGTGTATTTTAACCTCCAGCCCCCTTGCCCGAAGCTCGGTAACTGGATGCCAGCACACAGAGCGCAGACACGGGGGCGCGGTGCGCGGCAGGAACAAACGGAAGGGGCTGTTTTTCTCTTCTTTGTGGATAAAGCAGAGGGTGTGACAGAAGGGTTCACAGACTGGACATCTGCAAGGGACTGTTCCCGGGCATCTCCTCTTGTAGCTTCGGGTCATAGTCTAAATTTTCCACCACCTCAAAAGATAGTGCCACCTCCTACTCAAGTGTTCGCGATATGATCCGTATTCGAGCTCTAACATATGAGGAAGACAGAATAGTCATCCGGATGGTGGCTTCTGGGGACCGGAGAGCGCTGACAGCACCTCCAGCTTACACTAGAGCCACAGAGTGAGGACAGCTGCCGACATGAATGCAGGGCCATCCTGAACCGGCACAATGGCAAACGTGATGTTATAGAATTGACCACAGTGAGAGAAAGCAAAGAAACATGGGTTCCCAGCGGTACCCACCCCCAAATTCAGATGTTCCCATGAAAAAGGCAAGCCACTATAAGCCAGAGGCTACTTTAGATTTGAAATTTAAGTGTGATTATTAAAAGAATCAAGAGTAACTTTGTTCTCATTCTCAAGGATGAAATAAATAAGGCAGCTGCAAATGAAAAAGCTCTCTGAACACTGTGTTCACACTTAGGAGAGATAAAAATATCCACTTGAAGGTCTCTGCTAGAAGAATGCTACAGATTGAGGCAACAAAACATGATTTACTGTTGCTGGACTCCCTGGGCTCCCTCCATTGGTATGCCTCTGTCTCTCTAGGATGGGGAAGGGGACGGCTTTCTTAAAAACAAACCACCCAAAGTTGGGGAGGAACCGGCTCAGAGCTGGCCTGGTCAGTCTGGTCTCACTGTCTGCTACACTTCTTTGCCTATTTTCCCCTATTGCATGGTATCTGTGGAGGAGAATTCAGCCCAAAGAGAAAGCTATCTAGATAACAGTTCATCTCCCGGGGAGAGGCCAGGAGACTGAGCCTCTCTACTCTGTGGAGTCTTTCAGGATCTCAGCTTCCTTCTTTAGGGTACTTTCTCCTTGTTAGGTTTTCAGGTTCAAGAGGAGAAGGGGGCACTGTGTGGAGCTGACCTTTAAGCAAGAGTTTTGCTAACCATTGGCAGGGGTCTGAAGAAGTTTCAGGCTCCTCCCTCTAGGCAGGCAGAGCCTGTTCCTTTCAGGTCCCTGGAGAGGCAAGTAAAGAGGAAGGGCTGTGTCTCAAGGAACCCGGTCCAAGGTCGGTCAGTAACTAGACTAAGATACACGGTCCAAGGTCGGTCAGTAACTAGACTAAGATACACGATTATTTTCTTGCATTTCTGGCATAAACAAGTGCTTGGAAGTCCCAAGGACGTTTCTGGACAAGGGCTTCTCAAATAACAAAGGGACCTAGTTAGTACACAATAGGACAGTGGTCCTGTCTTGTGTGCTGTCCTCTGTTTAGGGCCTTGCTACCCAGAGGGGCACATTAACAGGGAGGGAAAGACTTGCTCCCTGCCCATGTGCCCTGACACTCCTGTTTTTAGAAGAAGCTGTATCTCAGTGAGAGAGAGAGAGAGAGAGAGAGAGAGAGAGAGAGAGAGAGAGAACACACAGGCCAAGGCAGAAGTTCTCAACATATAGAGGGGACGAGGGGCAGCTTATTGGGGAGGCTTATGGCAATATGCCATGACCAGGCACAGGGTCACCTAGGATGATGTCAGCTTGTATGAGAGGGGCTGGCTGCAAATTGCAGGGATAGGGGACGGGGGAGGTCAGAGGCCATCGCTTGAACATACCAGAGGGGAAATACTGGGCGTCAGTCGTTGTGTTGGCTACACGTGGACAGACAGACATTTTGAAGAACCACACTGAGGGTATCTCCAGTAGATGGCAGGAACCTGTTTACCCCAGACTTTCCGCAGCATCTCACGCCCCCTGCTGGACAGGGCCAGGCAGGGTTTGGATCCTGCACGCAGGCCCTATGTCTCCTCTGACCTTGTTGAAGTCACTTACAGCCCAGGTCATTCCACAAGCTGTTCACAGCACTGTTATTCGTCAGGGTCAGGCTGAGTGGATTCTCCGCAGTGTGGATCTTCATCTCCCAGAGAGCTCTCTAGAACTTCTTCTGCCTATGGCCTGTGCCACAGCCTTGTTCCAGCTGGTTCAAATATTCTCTGTACCCAAGGAATTAATAGATTCAATCAAGAGGAGTAGTTTAGGATGAAGGCCGGACATGGAGCCCTTGACTTCCTCTGCTCACCTGTTACCTGGGGCTGCCTGTTCAGATCTACCAGTGAGTTTTCTAATAGTCAGCCCAAAGGCAGTCAGACGACCTCTGCTTCTCTCTCTCTCTCTCTCTCTCTCTCTCTCTCTCTCTCTCTCCTCTCAGCCTCATTTACTCCCCAACTTCACAGAAACGGTCAAGTATTTACTGTGCCTCTGTCTCCCCACTGAGTTAATTTTTGACTTTATGACCCTGAGCCCCCTGAGCTGTATATATGTGTTCCTGTGTGTGCACATGTGCACACATGTATGTGGGGGTTAGAAGCTGACATCTGGTGTCTTCATCATCCCTTTGTATGTGGGGTTTAAGACGGCTCTCTCCCAGATCCCAGAGTCCGCTGAGTCAGCTGGACTGGCAGCAGGAGTCTGCGAGATCCTCATGTCACTGCCTCCCCAGCGCTGGCTCTTATAAAAACCTTCTCATAAGAGTTAGCATTGAAATCCTAATGTTGCTCTAGAAGATACTTATTAAGTGAACCATCCCTCCTGCCATCTTGCGTCTGTTTTAAACATTCATTTATCACTGATGCTAAGAACCTGGAAAAGGGAGCCTTGGTTCTCAGGTAACATTGGTAGGGTTTTGTCTTTGAGGTTCTACCACAGGTGCCACGATGACTTGGAAGACATTTGAGCCACCCTCTTGTACCAAAACACACATGAGGCATGAGCTGGGCCAGGGCTGAAACCAGTGAACTGGGCAGTTGAGCGTTTGACTCTTAGGTCCTTGGGTCCTCTGCAGAGTCCGTCAAGGGCCTCTCTGGACAGAATCCTGTTGTCCCTGAGAATTAGGAGAGGTGTCTTGTCCCTCCTGGCTACTGCGTTGTTGAGTTCAGGGGTCTGTCCATGATGGTAGAACCCTTTCAGTATCGCAAGCCCTCTGTATCTGATTCTTGGATTCTTAGAACTAATTCACAAATAAGGCCAAAGTACTCATTAATTCATATAGTCACTAACTTGTTGACCAAAGGGCTGGGTCCCAGTGGTCATTTGAATGAGAATGGCCCCATAGGCTCATATGTTTAGGTGCTTGGTCCCCAGTTAGTGGAGCTGTTTGGGAAGGATTAGGAGGTGTGACCTTGCTGGAGAAGGTGTGTCACTGGGGGTCTGCTTAGAGATTTCAAAAGCTCATGCCATTCCTAGCTAACTCTCCTTCTGCCTCCTGCTTGTAGATCAGATGTCAGCCCTCAGCTACTGACCCAGCACCATGCCTGCCTGCCTGCTTATCTGCTGCCACGTCCCTCACCATGATGATCACAGTCTTCCCCTCTGAAACTGCAATCCTTCATTCAATGCTCTCTTCTGTAAGTTGCTGCAAAGTTGTTGTGAAGAGACACCATGACCACAGCAACTCTTATAAAGGAAACATATAATGGGGCGGGGTGGGGGGAGGCTCATTTACAGTTTCAGAGGTTCATGGCGGGGAGCATAATGGCACGCAGGCAGACATGATATCGGAGCTGAGAGTGCCACATCTTGACTCAGAGGCAACAGGAAGTGGACTGACTGCCACACTGAGCGAAACTTGAGAAAAGAGACCTCAGAGCCTGCCCCCACAATGACACACTTTCTCCAACAAGGCCACACCTCCTAATAGTGCCACTCCCTTTGGGGGCCACTTTCGTTCAAACCACCCCAGTTGCCTTGGTCATGGTGCTTGTCACAGCAATAGGAAGGTAGCTACGACAGCCCCCCACGTGCCCCCAAAGAAACACAGGGACTGTCTGGTCCTATCCCGGGTCGTTCCCACTCCACTGCTCCCGTGCCTCCAGGCTGTGAGGACAATAAAGCCTGGAGTTTGTCACACTGGCAGGGTCCTTTCTTCCAGTGATGGGGACAATAGACTCTCGGGTTGAGAGAGTGCCTTTTTATCCCTACGTTGAGATCTGAGCCTCACTGAATGACTGATTCCCACAGTCTAGATGTGAAAACCCATCCACAAGGAAAAGAAAAGGGCAGAACCGGTCCTAGCTAGCTCGTCTCCAGGGATACTGCCAACTTCCTGAGGATCCAGCAGGGGGCAGAGGGAGCAGGTCTGCCAATCATCGTCTTTGGTATCTGAAAATTTAGACCCGCCTCCGGATTATAGCTCCTGAGCTTGGATTGGCTTTCATTTCCTCTGTCATGGTGGGCTGGGCCTTATGGTTGGGTGGTTGTCTCGTTTAGGGGCGGGGCAGAGCTGCTCTGGAAGCGTTTTTCAGACACTTGATGCTGGGCACCGCTATCTGAAAGAGGAGTCTTTTCTGACCGTGGCCTGACTGCACAGTCTCCAAGGCTGGACTAGAAATCATGCCCGTGACTCTGGGCTATTGGGATATCCGTGGTGTGAGTGAAAGGTTGGGTCGCTAGGTGGGAAGAGCCCAGGGTCAGAACACAAAGGAAGATTCTCTTGAGCCTTTTACCTGCCTCTGTCAGAACCACCCTGCGCAGTCGGTCCCCTCCCCTTGCCTCCCTCCCTCTCCCCCACCTCTCTTTGTAGTAAAAGGTGGGGAGGCTTTCCTAGAGGAGGCGAAGGCACACATTTAGAATCTCACTAACTGTGACTTTTGTTACCGGCCGTCTCTCTCAGCTGGGTCACGCCATCCGCCTGCTCCTGGAATACACAGAGACAAGCTACGAAGAGAAGAGATATGCCATGGGGGACGGTAATGACGCTCTTCTGGCCAGGTTCTTCCCCCAGCTCAGCCCATTGGTGCCCAGCGGTTTCTGCCTAGCTCCCTGTTTCTCAGCTCCGTAGCTCTCCTCCAGACGAACCCAGAGCGTATCCCTTCTAGAGACTTCTTTGAGGGTGCAGCTTTGCTTTACAACACAGAATCTTGGTTGTGGGATGTTGGCCCTTTTCTGGCTCTAATCGGGTGAGGTTCACCCAGCACTGGCCTAGTGCTTTTGTAAGCCTTGGCTATGTAAGGCCTACAGCCCTTAAGGCCCTATTCAAGCGCACAGCTCTGGGATGGAAGGGTTACTGGGTCAGACTGCATATTCCCTGCACTAGGGGTCCTGCCCTCCTTGGAAGGGTTCTGGGGAAGGAGGCTTAGAGGCAGATGATCTTTTTTTTCACATCCTCTTGTCTACAGCTCCTGATTATGATCGAAGCCAGTGGCTGAATGACAAATTCAAGCTGGGCCTGGATTTTCCCAATGTAGGTGCAGGGAAGGGAGGTTTGGGGAAGGCATGGCGTCCTCACCTCATCTCTTTGCCTGGATGAGGGGGTTTGGGGTCAAAGCTTCTGCTCCCCTGCTCCCATTCCTGGTGGCTGGGCAGTGTGATGGGCTGTGCCCCAGCTCTCTTTCGTTCGGTGTGCAGTGTATTCATAGAAGGCACACTGAATGTCAGACCCCATGTCTGTCCCCACCCAGGGAAGGGATGGATGGACCCCTCATCACATCTAACTCTCCCTGCTTGTCTTTCTAGCTGCCCTACTTAATTGATGGGCCCCACAAGATCACTCAGAGCAACGCCATCCTGCGCTACCTTGGCCGCAAGCACAACCTGTGTGAGTGGGGCTGGCTGCAGGGTGGGGCATGGAGGTCATCCCCCTGGGCTTGTCTGGGGTGGGGTGCTGAGGCTGTGTGCTGTGTGTGCTGCAGGTGGAGAGACGGAGGAGGAGAGGGTTCGTGTGGACATTGTGGAGAAACAGGTCATGGACACCCGCATTCAGATGGGCACGCTCTGCTACAGCCCTGACTTCGTGAGTTCCCACTCTGTGACGTAGGCTGGGTTTGCAGGAGGAGTGAAGAGCTTACGTTCACATCCACAGCTGTGACTTTGTGAGTTCCCACGCTGTGACGCAGGCTGGGTGTGCAGGAGGAGTGAAGGGCTTGTGTTCACATCCACACTGTTCCTCTGGAATTTGAACCCACCCATACTGATTTCCCAGGCTTTCCTATCCTAACAACATGTTGAGCTGCCAACTCACCCCCATTTTGTCAATGAACACTATGTATCAATTGCAAGAAGTTGCGAGGTGTTGTCATGACACCCACGGTTGGAAACTCATTTCCTACAGAGTGAATTCCTGGGTTCAGTTCTCTCCAACTTTGAGCTTGTACCTCCTTGTCCAGTTCACACACCAACTACCACTCCTGGAGTTGACAGATGAAAGCCAGAGCGAAAGAAGTCATGGGCGTTCAGGAACATACCCAACAGCTTTCCTGCAGCTGAGTCCCCAGTAGGAGCAAAAGTGAGGGCCTCTTGCTAAAAGGCAGCTTATGGTCGGCCGGAGGACCACTGTCCCTTGCAACATCCGACCCTGTTCAACTGTATTTGCCCTACTCGATGTTTGAGGATTTGTCCTCGTACCATCTCTTAGAACTCACTTCTTCTCTTCTCTTGAAATGGTTAAGTACTTTGCTTTTCTGCTTCTACTGGCCCTCTCGATCAAGAAGCATGAGATACCCACGAAGTCCTAGGTTAGATATCAGTCGTGACAGATGCAGGGACAGTGTGTCATTCCCATCTAACTTCTGATCATCCCTGAGAGATGAGGCCCGTTAGCAGACAGGAGTCTAACCATGCAAACAGTGAGACATCAGACGGTGATAGCCCAGTCTTATTAAGGAGCCTGCTCCTTTGCACAGCCCTGTGAGGCCACTCTTCCTCCATTGGGGCCTGAATGAGGGTGTGACAGCTGTTTTCTGCTTCAGGAGAAACGGAAGCCAGAGTTTTTGAAGAGCCTCCCAGGTCAGTTGAAGCTCTACTCTGAGTTCCTGAGTCAGCGGCCATGGTTTGCAGGGGACAAGGTAAGGAGGGTAAATGGTGAGGAGGAGGAGGAGGAGGAGGAGGAAGAGGAGGAGGAGGAGGAGGAGGAAGAGGAGGTGGAGGAGGAGCCGCCATTGTTCCCAGGCTACCAGGTCCCATCCCACTGACCCCGCTTCCTGCAGATCACCTTTGCGGATTTCCTCGTCTATGATGTCCTGGACCAGCACCGTATATTTGAGCCCACGTGCCTGGATGCCTTCCCCAACCTGAAGGACTTTGTGGCCCGCTTTGAGGTGATGTCCTGATCCTCTTTCTTCTTGGATGCCCTTTCCTTCCCCCTTTCTAGGATACTTCTCTAGTTCTGAGGGTTAAAAGAAGAATAAGAAGGATCTATTGAGCCCTGGCTTTCTGCCAGGACCCATGTTCAGCCTCTTAGGTTTGTGGAGTCAATTTGTCATTGCAATAGTAAACTGGATAGAATTAGATGTCCCACTGGACTAATAAGGGATCTGAGACTGTGGAGAACAAGCTGTTTGCTCAAGGTCCTAGTTCCAGCAGAGACTGTTCTGGGCTCCTGACTGCCTTTGGCTTCTAAAGGCAGCATTCAGTGCGTCTCTGATTTGTGCAAAAGGGAAAGTCAGGCCTTTGTACAGCATGGGTTTCCTGCTCAGGACCTGTGGCATGCAGAACATGTGAAGAATGTGTTTGTTCCTGCAACCATTGGGCAGAGACCAAGGCAGACTGATGTGCAGAACCAAAACATACTCAGTGGTCACACCTGGCCTGCAGAATGATGCAGTCGGCCTTGTTTATGACTAGGGAAGCAGGGTGATCCCGGCCCGCTCCCGGGGATGAACTTATCTTGAGTTCTGTCGGTGGGTGTACTCTTGCCTCCCCTTCTTCTTTCATATCTTATGTTCCTCTATGAAACGAGGCCATACTTTTATTTTTATTCAGTTTCTTTGATTCTCCCCTGTGTGTGGCCCAACAGGACATGCAAAAATGTCCCTCCATTGTGGGACTGGGTGCAGCTGAAAGCAGTAAGCATGGCAGAGATGCATGTGATATTAGTAATTGCCTGGCACCCATCTCACAGTGACTCAGAGCCATGCTGAATTTTCTGGTTTCACATGAACAAGACCAGATTTGAAAATTAGAGCCATTAGCATAGCAACAGCTCTTGGCCTGGAAGTGTTTCTCCTTCTCCACTCTCCATGAAGGGATGCGTTCATTTTTCAGTTCTGGTCCATGTAGAGTGGTCTTGGGAGTGTGTAAGAACTGACCTGGCAGAGGAGTGGGGTGTTTGCGGAGAAGCCCTTGTTCTGAGCACAGATAGATGGCTGTGGCTCCTTGGGGGCTGGTAGCTCCAGCTCTCTGTTGGTCTTTAAAAATGATCTGTGCATTCTTTGCTGAGGTGCCCTGTAACACACTCTCCTGAATCAGAGCTAGAGATGAGGTTAGCTGGGGCTCAGGGAGAGTGTGCCCAGGGCTCAAAAGAAGCTTCAGGCGAGAGTTGGAGCTGGCCACTCCTTGCAGACCCCTTACCCCTCTCCGTTCACATTCAGGGTTTGCTGAATCCCTGGGTAGAACCTAGACTCTCTTCTATGCCATATGTGCAAGTACTCGGCCCTTTTGGTTTTCTGGATCCTTGCTTCTTTTCATTATAGACATGGCAATCCAGCCAGGAGTCACAGTGCCCTCTATGGGATGCAGGGGGGAGTGCAGAGAGCAGAGTGGCAGGCACAGAGCATGGGAGAGTGAGGAAGTTTCTTCACCTCTGGGTACCTCAGCATCCCTGCTAAATGGTGATGGTGGGACTGATTTTGCAGGGTGGTTGGATGGATTTTCTGCATCTGGATTTTAAACTCTCTTGGATGTTCCTAGAGTGAGTTTGCCCACCTGAGAGCCTGCTTTCTCATTCCTGCCTGTAGGGCCTGAAGAAGATCTCTGCCTATATGAAGAGCAACCGCTTCCTCCCGAGTCCTTTGTACTTAAAACAGGCCATGTGGGGTAACAAGTAGGACCCACATTGCTGGTGCTGGCAGGGAAGATCTGTCAGTGCCCCTGGCACCCCGGACACCAACGGGGTTCTGTGCCCCAGTCCTCCATTCCTTTCTCTGTCTTTTGTTATCCCCCTCTACACAAATCCTTGCCTCCCATTTCGCACCGCCTCTTTTCACGCAAGCCTTGAAATTTCAGCTCCCATCCTTCGCAAAGACCCTTCTTTTTCTTACTTGTTTTTGTCGTGTTTCTTACTAGATAGACAGCCATTCTATTGCTTGTGGAAGCTGGGTTATTGCCCAAAGATCCATACTGCCTGGTGTACAGGTTCGCTCCTCAGAGTGGGATGGCCGACCTTGTTTGATCTCTAGTAAAGTATGAGCCACGCTTGCTTCGTGTCCTGTCTTATTTTCTGCAATTCGCCGGAGGGACTGCATTGATGTGCACCCTTGTTCTGTTGTTCATGAGAACAGGTGGGTGATGGAAACATGGAGGGAGGTGGGCTTTCAGGCAGGAGGAGGTAAGATCATGCACAGGGGTGGGAAATATGGCTAATCTGTTAAGGGCACTTCCTGTTCTTGTGTAAGATCTGGGTTTGGTTCCTACCACCCGCGTGGCGGCATGCAATGACCTGTAAGCTCAGTTCCAGGGAATTTGATGCTGTCTGTTGCCTCCTTGGACTTTCAAATACACTTGGTGCACGTGAATTTAGGCATGCAGACACACACGCATAAATAAATCTTTAAAAGAGAGAGATCACAATGTCCCCTGACAGTGTTCACCTGGTGCACGTGAATTTAGGCACGCAGACACACACGCATAAATAAATCTTTAAAAGAGAGAGATCACAATGTCCCCTGACAGTGTTCACCTGGTGCACGTGAATTTAGGCATGCAGACACACACGCATAAATAAATCTTTAAAAGAGAGAGATCACAATGTCCCCTGACAGTGTTCACCTGGTGCACGTGAATTTAGGCATGCAGACACACACGCATAAATAAATCTTTAAAAGAGAGAGATCACAATGTCCCCTGACAGTGTTCACCTGGGTTTCTTATAGGAGTCCCTCGTCCATCATCCTGCAGTGTGCAGTACCTCTGTTGGCCACGTGCACCTCTAAGCCTGTGTCAGAGAGGTGCCGGGCTGGTGGGCAGAGGGTGAGCAGGCTCCAGGTTCAACATCTGGCCTCGCCTGGAAGTCATCTCTCTCTCCAAGATGTTTTGCTATAAATATTCCCTATTGTTGGTGATTGTGTTGTGGGATCTTCAACAAATCCAATCTTTGCTCATCGAGGGCGGATCCTGGCCTTGTTGAAATGTATGGCGGTGCCTGGCACATTGTTAATGTTCAGGATATTGTGAAGGTTTGCTTTTTAGAGATGTTTGTACCAGTGTTTGGAGGAAGAGCTCTGGAAATACCAATGGTTCTGGAGAAGGCATAGAATGAGGTACAGAAGAATTTTCCATGTGGAGGTGCTGTGGTCTGACCCAGAGACCCAAGTGAAGCACTTAAAAGGCTTCAATTAAGCCAGGTGGTAGCAGCACACGCCTTTAATCCCAGCACTCGGGAGGCAGAGGCTGGTGGATCTCTGTGAGTTCGAGACCAGCCTGGTCTACAAGAGATAGGTGCAGGACAGGCTCCAAAGCTACAGAGAAACCCTGTCTTGGAAAAATAAATAAACAGGGGGATAAAAAGAGGCATCAGTTTCCTTGAGCAGCTGGAGATGGGCAGGTCTGTTTTCCCAGGCCCTGGAGCAACCTGGGTCACTAGAGGTGCCGTCAGGTCACCCACAGGCGCCGTCAGGTCACCCACAAAGGCACTGGGTTCACTGAAGAAGCATCCAGTGAGCAGTATCCTTGAGGGCAGCCGGCTCCCGGATCCTGGCCTTTGTCAAGCACTTCCTATCTATAACTAGCAGCAGGTTGGAGGACAGCCTCCTGGGCACTGTCCCTATGCCCACTTCCAGCTGCTACCACAGCAGTTGAGAAATAATCATAGACAGGATGTGAGGATCACGGTGGAAAAAGTGATTAAATGAAGGTAGAGCCTGTGAGATCGGAGAAGAGATTATTTCCTGTGCTCATCGAAGAGATCAGCACCCTTCTCAGCCAACCTTCACTAAACACTAACTGAAGCCCAGACACAACAGCAACAGGAAAAAGAGAAGTTAATGGGCATATATAAAAGTGAAGAAGACAGAAATATTAAACCAGACTAATATTGTTATCGTTCTATAGCAGAAGCTAGAAAACACTTTCCATGAATAGCCCTGGCCTCGTGTGCACGCGTGCCTGGACGTGCAGGTCAGCGGATGACATCAGGTATCCTCCTCAGGCTCTCTTAAGATCTCTCTCTGAACCTGGCACTCACTGGTTCGGGTAAGCCGTGTACAGAGTAAGTCCGGAGAGTCCCCATCTCCCCAGCTTGGGGAGTCTAAGTTCTTATCACAGCAGCACTTGGCTTGACAACTCAGGTCCTTGTACTTGCACGACATACAAGTACTTTGTAAAGGGAGTCACTTCCCGCTCCTTTCCTGGGTCATTTTTAATATCTCTGCTGGGTATCAAACTCCACGTAATGAATCGATCTGGCTGTGTTCTGATGAACAAAACTGTAGACACAGGGTTACTGCAGCAAAAAGATCCGAATAACTCACACCTGGGCCAAAGACTTGAACAAACAATTTTCTAGAGGAGATGTACAATTGACAGTAAACACATAAAAGTTGCTCAAAATCACTTATCACTGAACAAACAAAACTACATTGAAGATATGCCTCACACACATCAAATTAGCCACTGTCAAGCCGTCATGGTCAAGATGGCAAACTGGGTGATTATGTGGGGTAATTGGAAGAATTTTGTCTTGCCCCTAAGAATAGAAAATGTTGCAGCTACTGTGGAAATTAAACTGTTGGTAATTATTTCCTTTAAAAAAAATTACAATATGATTCACTAATTCCTTTTCTGGATGCATATGCAAAGTAATTTGAAGTTCATGAATACACACATATGCATATATGTTATGTGTGTATGTGTATATGTATGCGTGGCCCCATGTGCTTAGGCAGAATATTATGATTGTCAGAGCATATGGTAGAGACTATCTTCACTTCTGGGTGGATAGGAGGCAGAGTGTGTGACAGGAAGGTGCCTGGAATGCCCTCTGCAAGAACCTGCCCCTAGTTTATCTCCTCTTATGGGGAGAATCCAGGGGATTGAGCAACTCTGCTCCATGGAGTCTTTCAAGGTCTCAGCCTCCTTTCACCCATGGTCCCTCCATTCCCTAGGGTGCTTCCTCTTTGTTGGGGTTTAGGGTTTGAGAGGTGAAAGCAGCTCACAAGGGAAGCGTTGAGCCAAACTGCTCTCAGGCCAGACCTTATCAACACCCACAGGAAGGGAGGAAGCACAGCGTGGTGGGGTCTGAAGTGTGGAGTTCTGGGCTTTGAAGGTCTCTTGGGACGACAAACTTGGAGCGGGGAGTGGTGTTATAGGAGAAAATGGGTACAAGGCCAGCTGATACCCCCTAGCCAACTAAGAGAGATTGCGTGTTTTTGTATTTCTTGTTAAAACGTCCCAAGGACATTTCTGGATAAGGATTTCTGGAAGAACAAAGGGCCTAGTCAATTTGTGAGAGGACACTGGTCACTTGTAATCCTTCTCTGTTCAGGGCTATGCTATCTGCAAGGGCCCTTTGCGAGGGAGAGACACGCTCCCTGACTGGGTGCTGGGTCTGGCACTCCTGTCCTTAGATGAAGTGATATCTAAAATACAGGAAGGAGAGAACAAAAACAAGTCCAAACCAAGGCAAGAGATTCCCCCTCTACAAGTGAGGCAGAGATCAGACTCATCCCGCGGTTGAGGTAGTGTGCTATGACCAGTCACAAGATCACCTAAAATGGTGCCATCTTGTGCTATATCGTACAAAGCACAGTGTGTGTGAATAGGACCAGCTGTGAGTTGTGGGGGACAAGCTAGGCAGAGGTTCACAGACAGTCTTCATGCTCCATCTACAGAATATCCTACTGACTTATAGCCCCAAGTGGAGAAGTACTGAGACCCAAGAGATATAGTTGGTGCTAGATTTGAGTAGACACGTAGGAGGCCAGTTGGAAGAATTTGTGTGTGTATATCTATGCTTGTACGTGTGTGTGCATTTTGTAAGCATGCACAGGGACTTGGGAGGACATCAGGGCTCCTCTAGCTCTTCCCACCTTTTCTGTTTGAGGCATCATCTCTATCTGAACCGAGTAGTTCAGCTCATGGTTTTCAGATGGGCTTTTAGTCAACCAACTCCAGCTATGCCCCATCCCACTCCTTAACGCTCGGCATGGACCTATGCCTAGCTTGTTTCATGGACACTGGGATCAGAACTCAGGTCCTCATAGTTGCGTAGCCATCACTTGTAATCACTGAACCATCTCTCCAGCTCCCTGGTTGGAAGATTTTAATCCTGAAATCAAATGGAACAGTGTCCTTCATTCTCAAGTTTTTCTCCCTTCATCCTCTGCGTGGCTTGTTTCCTATCTGTGAGATGGGATTATGTATGTATTTTCACTGATACTCAATTATCTTCTCTGTATGAAGCAGAGCGAGCCATGCAAAGATGACCCACCATTCGGTGGCTAAGTACAGCAAAGAGCAAGAGGCATACAAGTCACCTGGCTACCGGGGGTCACAGTAGCCTTCACCACTTCACAATGGGTCCTCGAGTCCATTTGATATGTACTCGGCTACTGGAGGCATCAGCACAATAGGTTTGTGGTCCGAAGTTGTCCCTCCATCAAATGTTCTGCTTTCTCAGATTCTATTTGGCTCTGGTTCTGATACAGGAATAGCCTTGGTGATTGTGCAAATGTTGGCACGGTTATGGGAGGGATGGACTGGAGAGCTGAGGGCTACAGCCCAAGGCCTACGACTCTAGGGTGCTGAACGCTGTAGGGATTATCTGAGCTGGCTCTCCTGGTAAGATGGAACAAAAACAAATCCAGTGCCCAGAGTCCCTTTGCACGGTCCTCTGTAGCAGGGCTGGATATGAGGCAGCTTGAGGCACAGTGAGATTGGTCTGAGGTTCCACATAGAACAGGTTGGACCTCTACTTTCAGGAGTGATTAGAGCTGGATCAACACTCCAGGATGCCCCTTCTCTCCTTGTGCACTTCATCCAGGGTTTGCCAGGTCAGTTGTTGAGGTCTGGGCTCTTTGGTCTGCTGTCCTGGCCTGTTCTGGACTTCCTTGTCCTGTTACAGGTATGCAACAGGAGGATGTTCCCTGTGAAGAAGGAATATGTCTGTGAAGACGGGGTGATGGGGTGTCCTGCAGGAGGAGAGGAGGCGACTGGGTAGAGAGGACACTGAATGGGAGTCCTAGAGCCAGACTGACTCAGTCCCTGTCCCAGGGACCAGCTGTGTGAGCAGGAGAAAGCCACCTAACACCTATGGACCTCAGCTTTTGCTGATAGCTAGTCATGGTCTGATAGAACCTGCAGGATTATTAAGTGAGTTTTCTGACTCTCTATGTATGAGGAACCCCCGCCCCCCCCGCCCCCCCCGCCCCCCCCCCCCCGCCAGGTCTCCCCTTTTTTACAGGAAATTGAAGAGGCTGCATTAGCGCCCACAGGGAAAGGCTGCTCCTGGAGTGGAGCCCCAGGAAGCCCCGTGGGGACACAGGCTGGAGCTCTTACTATCTCCTCACTCACAGGGCCTGGAGCAGACCCCTGCTTGCACGAAGACCAGTTGCTTCTTCCAGACCTATGCTCACAAAGATGGCCACTAAATATGGATGCTTGGGGCAACAGTTAGGGCCGTGACAGGACACGAGGTGTGGGTGAGACCCTCATTCTCCCTGTGAAGCTGGGGCCTCAGCAGCAGCCACTCCCCTCCAGCCCGGCACTGCCTTCTCTTTCTCTTTTTCTTTCCTCTTCCTGACCTCAAGGTATTGTCTACCCTTCTTTTTGTCCCTGATCCCTGTCCCGTTCTTGCCCTTTAAAGCCTAGGCTCCTTCTTTTCCTTCAACAAAGTGGCCTCCTGAAGTGACTGTCCCTGAGGCTGGCCTGACAGTCCTGTCTGGCACTGGCTGTGCTATGCTGAGGAGCCTGGTATGCCCACCCCATGCTCGCTAGTGGTTACCTGCAGTGTTCCCCAGTGAGGCCCCTGTATGGCCTTGTACGGTTTCCATAAAGTCTGAGTCACACTTGCTTTGGATGTCACATGAGCTTTCGCCATTGCAGAAGAAGGACTGCCTGGTGACCCTAATAGTGCCCGGTTCACAAGGATTCTAGAGGACTAAGAAGGGTACCCCCAGAGCAGGTGACCTTCGCAAGATCTCTAGACATGAAGGGCACCTTCTGTGCCTGGAATCTTTTTCACTCTGCTCTGTTATTGAGATTTGCAAGTTAGTAAAAATCAGGCCTAAAAAATATATCAGTACAATGATTTTGCAAATTAGGGAAGGTTTCCTCTTCTTCAGCTACATTTTAACACGATGAAATAAAACCAACACAAACATAAAACACGTTTTTTAAAAACTCAAGATTGGGGGGCTGGAGAGATGGCTCAGAGGTTAAGAGCATTGCCTCCTCTTCCAAAGGTCCTGAGTTCAATTCCCAGCAACCACATGGTGGCTCACAACCATCTGTAATGGGGTCTGGTGCCTTCTTCTGGCCTGCAGACATACACACAGACAGAATATTGTATACATAATAAATAAATAAATATTTAAAAAAAAAAAAAACTCAAGATTGGAGTGAGTTGATGGTACATTCTAAGAGAGATAGGCATGGTGCTGTATGCCCTTAATCTCAGCACTTGGGAGTTGAGGCAGGAGAAGTGAAGTTAATTCATGGCCCCCCCTGTGTTACCTAGAGTTCCAAGGCCAGCCTCTGAAGTCATCACAAACGAAGAAGAAGAAAAAGAAGAAGAAAAAGAAGAGGGAGAGGAAGAGGAAGAGGAAGAAGGAGGAGGAGGAGGAGGAGAAGGAGAAGGAGAAGGAGAAGGAGAAGGAGAAGAAGAAGAAGAAGAAGAAGAAGAAGAAGAAGAAACATAAGACAAAGAGCGCTTGTTCCTCAGGAATTTGGGGAATCAAGCCTTGCAGAGAGAAACATGTTCCATCAATTGTCATAAATTACAGGTCCACATGAATGGCCTGGCTGGGGAGTCAGCACACCAGAGATGATTATAAACCACAGCTCCTTCCGGGTCTTACTCACCCCCAGGATGGTGCTGGAGAGAAACAAAATGGGATCTTGGTTATAAGCTTTTGTACTCACGCTGGGAGGGGTCTGAGGTGGGGGTGGCTAGGGAGGACTAGTTTGGGGGAGAGCACCTGAACAAGGGAGCAGCTGGGGTTCATAGGAGACGAGTGTGTGCTTTTTCTTTTATGAATTCTCTCAAAGGCTAGTATTATATCAAAATAAAAAAAACTGAAAAAATAGATAAATTTACCACATGTTCCAGGACACATACACCACACACATATACAAACACACCGAGTTGAAGCAAATTTAATTAGAAAGATTTATCTTGTATGCATGACTATATTTACATTATCATGTTTTACAGTTTTTCTCTTTTCATGTATTCACAATACAAGAGATAATTTTGTCCTCAGAGCACATTTGTCAAGGTTCCAGGCCTCCTGAATTGTCACCACTAGGCAGTGCGGCTGACAGCTACCGGAGGCTACAGAACAGCAGCCCGGTAACGGAGGAGAGCAGAGACACTAAGGAGGAGCCGGGAGTCCAGCCCCGCCTTTTGCTTCAGGGGGTCAGCCAACCCACTGCGTAATATCTGAGCTCAAGCTCCATTGGCTCTCACTTGTGGTGGGCTTGGCCCGCCCATCTGGACTCCGGTATTGGTCGAAACTGGGGCCGGGGGCGGGCGGTCTGAAAAACTGACAGAGCTAAGTCCCGGTCCCTCCATTTCTGGCAGCTTTCAGAACGTCGAGCCTAGTCTGACACTGACCCTGTCTTTTCGGACCACAGCACCATGCCTATGATACTGGGTTACTGGGACATCCGCGGGGTAAGTGAGGGTCCAAAAGCAGAGTAAGATTTTGAGGAGGCGTAAGAACACACAGAGTAGATGGGTTTGCCGGGGAGGATTGTCTTCCGAAAGGCAATCTGTGGAGGCATGCTATTGGAGGGGTGTGTGTGTGTGTGTGTGTGTGTGTGTGTGAGAGAGAGAGAGAGAGAGAGAGAGAGAGGGAGGGAGGGAGGGAGGGAGGGAGGGAGGGAGGGAGAGAGAGAGAGAGAAAGGGACAGAGAGAGACAGAGAACGCATAGAGATGGTAAAATTAGTACAGGGAGATGGGGACTCATCTGGAGGGGGTAAATAATCTCACTGTCTCTGGTTGTCTGTTGCAGCTGGCCCATGCCATCCGCCTGCTCCTGGAATACACAGACTCAAGCTATGAGGAGAAGAGATACACCATGGGTGATGGTGACTGCACCTTCCTAGTCAGATCCCTACCCTACTCCTGCCCACTGGTGCCCAGCGGCCCATGCCTAGGCCCCTTGTTGCTCAGCTCTGCCTCTTCTTGTTGGAACTAGACTATACCCCCTTATAGAACCTTAACCGTGTAGTTTGCTCTACCAATGGAAGATGCTAAGGAACGATTAGAGGGTTCTTTGTATATATAACTGGGTTCCATTCCCTTCAGCACTTGGCTAAAGATTTTGTAAGCTTTAGCGATGGAGGAGCCCACAGCCCTCATAGACTTCTTTATCCTTGAAACTTGCAGTGTGAGACTGTGACTGTGTGAGTCAGCTTGCAGGTCTGCTGTCTCAGAGAGTCTTCAATTCCTTGGGAGGGTCTTGGGAGAGGGATCTGAACACATGGGTCCTTTGATTTCATGTTACCTTGTCTACCACAGCTCCCGACTATGACCAAAGCCAATGGCTGAACGAGAAATTCAAGCTGGGCCTGGACTTTCCTAATGTAGGTGCAGGGAAGGGAGGTTTGGGGAAGGTTATGGTGTCCCTATTTTGCACAGATCAGGAGGTCCGGTGTCGGGTTTTTCATCTGCCCACCCCTGGTTGTCCACATCATCTTTTTGGTACAGGCTGCATCCCAGGTCTTTCACTCGAGTGCATTGTGTTCATGGAAATTTTCCCATGCCAGGCACAGTGAGTGTCAGGCCCCATGTCTGTTCTCACCCAAGGAAGGGATGCCAGGACCGCGTACCCCATCTGACCCTCCCTGTTTGTCTCTCTAGCTGCCATATTTAATTGACGGGCCCCACAAGATCACCCAGAGCAACGCCATCCTGCGCTACCTTGGCCGCAAGCACAACCTGTGTGAGTGGGGCTGGCTGCAGGGTGGGGGACGGTGGCCATCCTCCTGGGCTTGGTACAGTGGGATGCTGAGAGTGAGTCTGTGCTGTGTGTGCCGCAGGTGGGGAGACAGAGGAGGAGAGAATCCTTGTGGATATTTTGGAAAATCAGCTCATGGACAACCGCATGATGCTAGCCCGGCTTTGCTATAACCCTGACTTTGTGAGTCCTGCTCCGGGCTGGGTGAGGTGGGAGAACAGGAGCTTGTACCCTTGCCTTCTCACCTTCTCCGTGTGTTTAGCATCTAATCTTCTTCGCCCTGTTCACCTAGAAATGGTGCCCGGGACTGCAGCCTTCGTGTGGCACAGCCTGGAGCTAAGATGGGGCTGTCTAAGACCTTCCTGGTTACAAAGCAAGATGTCTCCAAATCAAAGCTACCAAAACAAACCAACCCCTCCAGGCGCTTGTGCACACACTCACCCCCCCTCCACACACACTCCTGCCCACAGAATGACCCGTGAACCTCAGAGTCTTGTCAAATGAAACTCCCAGTGAACTTTACTGCCTTTAGCAACCAGTGCAAACCTGCACAGTCAAGCATCAATACCTGGGCAGGAAAGACCATGTTTAGAATCCTCAGCTCTGACTACCCGTTTCTGCCCTGGGTTATGGCTTCCACTTGGCTTAAATCATCGGTGCTCCGATAGTTCACTCTCAAACAATGAGGAAAAAGTGGAGCCACCTGGAAATGGAAGGGCGTCACCACCTGGGGACTCTTCCCAAGTAGATTCCCAGAGCCAGGCCCAGGATGCCCAAGGTGGTAAGCAGATGTTCCCCATAGGCAATCCGCAGCCAATCAACTCTCTCCCTGTCTCTTTCGCCCTCGCAAGTTGATCTCATCATTTTTGAAGCTGCGCCCAAGTCCTACCCTTCTCCTGCCACTTTACCGTGTAGAACATTCGACTTCTTTTCCAGAGTGCTTTAGTTTTGCTTCTTTGACTCTGCATAACACCTGAGTCCAGAGCCCGTCCACATAGTGCTGAGTGTGACCCACAAGAGTGGTTCTGGACATCAGTGGTGAGTCCCAGGGACAGGGTATTCCCGTGTGCCTTCTCATCACCTCTGGCACTGGATCTGGTGCCTGTGGGATCTAATCAGTGATGACATAACAGAATAAAGCCTGATCTCTGGAAGGCAGCCACACCTCTGCTCAGATGGGGCCTTCACAGCCCTGTGAGCTCAGCCCGTGCCCAGAATCTTATGACTGAGGGTGGTCACCGTGTTTTCTGCTGTAGGAGAAGCTGAAGTCAGGCTACCTGGAGCAACTCCCGGGAATGATGAGGCTTTACTCCGAGTTCCTGGGCAAGCGGCCGTGGTTTGCAGGAGACAAGGTAAAAGGAGTGGGGTGGACAGGAGGAGGAGCTGCCATTCTTCCTAAGTTACCAGATTCCAGTACACTCACTGGCGGCTTCCTGCAGATCACCTTCGTGGACTTCATCGCTTATGATGTCCTGGAGAGGAACCAAGTATTTGAACCCAAGTGCCTGGACGCATTCCCCAACCTGAAGGACTTCATCTCCCGCTTTGAGGTGATGCTCCTAATCCTCTTTTTTCTTGAATTTCCTTCCTTCCTCCGATAAATCCTTAGTCCTGGATCTAAGTTAAAAACAGCAAAAACAGTGGCATTTATTGAGTCTGGCAGGACCTGTGCTCAGCATCTTTTTTCTATAGGGTGAACTTCATCATTATGATCAATAGGGCAGATTGAATTGTGATTCCCATTGGATAGATATGAAAACAGACTATAGAGGGTAAGTCCCTTACTAGCAGAGATGATACCCAGCTCCCCTTGGTATCTGGCCTCTAAGGTCAGCAGGCAGTGGCTATGTTCCTATTTTCTGTCAAAAGAAAGAGCCTTGGGCCCTTGTGTCTGGGTTACATAGCCCAGGATGCTGTGGAGAAGGCAGAACATGGCAGGACTGTGTAAGCCACGGGCATTCTGAGAGGGAGGCTTGGTAGGATTTGTGTGAAATAGCCGTGTGTAGACAACACTCACACCCGATCTTCAGAACGCTTCCCTCCATTTGATCCCAATCTGAGTACATGACAAACCCAGGGCTGTTTCTTTGATAGTAGATTTGAGAGTGTGTGTGGGCCCTGTTCAGGGTTTTATCCTAAAGTGTGGCACGGTGTGGGGCTTTTCTTCCCTTTTCCCATGTTTCCATGGAGACGTTTTGTATTCTCTCCTATCACTGGCCTCCTCCTCTATATGAGACTCAGCGTCAGGCCCAATGAGACACGGAAAGGACTCCACTCAGAGACTGAGTACGGCAGAGAGATGGGGACCTAACAGACATGGTGTCAGATGGGTGCTGGGAATCGAAGCTTCAGCCTCACTGCACGAGTCCTCCTTAACACCCACATAATCTCTCCTTTCAGAGACTTGGCAACTGCAGGTGGTGGGACAATGGGTTTCTAGTTGGGCATCTCTTTAAATCAAGCGATACCTCATCTCAGTTCTCACCAGCTCTGACTCTGGTCCTGATGCAGTGGCCTTGGGGTATACCAGAGCTGTGTGGCCATGGTAGGGAAGGATGGAAGAGCCAAGGGCTGCAGCCCAAGGCTTGCGGCTCCCATCTCCTTGACAACAGTCAGCTCTAGGGCTCTGAACACTGTAGGAATTATCTGAGCTGGCTCTACTGATAAGATGGAACAAAACACGCCTGGTGTCCCTTTGCAGTCTCTATATATAGCAGGGCTGGATTTGAGGCAGCTTGGGGCACAGTGAGATTGGCCTGAGGTTCCACAGAGAACAGGTTGGACCTCTACTTTCAGGAGTGATTAGAGCTGCCCCCTCCTCCCCTTGTGCACTTCGTCCAGGGTTTGCCAGGTCAGTTGTTGAGGTCCTGGCTCTCTGGTGTACTGCACTGGCCTGTTCTGGACCTCCTTGTCCCGTTACAGGTATTTTCTGTGTAAACCAGCCAAGAGGATGTTCCCTGTGGAAAAGGAGCCTGTCTGTGAAGACAGGGGGTGGTGGGGTGTCCTGCAGGAGGAGAGGAGGCGACTGGGTAGAGAGGACACAGAATGGGAGCCCTAGAGCCAGACTGACTTAGTCCCTGTCCCAGGGACCAGCTGTGTGAGCACGAGAAAGCCACCTAACACCTCTGGACCTCAGCTTTTGTTGACATGTAGGCACAGTGAGACTGATCTTGGATTATCAAGTGGGTGATCTGAGCATATATATAATGTAATATATATACATAATAGCATATACATAATCGATATGGATACAAAGCCTATTGTGGAGTCTTTATAGGAAACTGAAGAGTTCCCCATTCAGAACTCTAACACTAGAGCCTATGGGGAAAGCTGATCCTGGAGTGGGGCTGCTTATCCCCGTGGGGCCGCTGACCTTAGCTCCTGCTCCATCCTTCTTGCTCACAGGGCCTGAAGAAGATCTCAGAATACATGAAGACTAGCCGCTTCCTCCCGAGACCTGTGTTCACAAAGATGGCCATTTGGGGCAGCAAGTAGAGCCTTGGCTGGGTGGGGTGTATGATTACGTTGCCAGATTTCTTTGGATTGCAAGGAGCCCAGGGGAGCAGCCAGGACCCCTGCAGCCCCAAAGCCACCCTTTCCTTCTCCTTTCTTTCCACCCCACTCCAGACCCCAAGTTTCACAGTTATCTTTTTTTTTTTTACTCATCGAATTCCTGCCCCACATAGGCTCTGTAAACCATTGCCACTCCTTTTCATGATCAAAGTACCCTTCTAAAGCTAAAGTGCCCTTTACAGGCTCATGTGTTTGGATACTTGGTTCCCAACTGATGACCACTTTGGACAACTCTGGCAGGTGTTGGGGGAGGGTCTATCTGAGGGAGGTTGCTAGGAGCCTAGGCTTTGACCGTTGTAGCCGCGCCCCTGTTCTGCGTGCTGTTTCTCTGAGCAAGCTGTGCTGCGACAGAAACGCTTATCGCTGCATCTGTGGACTCAGTCCTATTGCCTGCCTTCCCTGCCCCTTTGAACTGTAGCTCCTGAACCATGAACTGGAATAAATCATTCCCCCCGCCTTAGGTCGTTTTTGTTTGGTATTTTGTCATAACAACAGACAGCTGACGAGAAGCCTAATTCCAACAGATCCAAAACCCCTTGTAGAGGAGCTTCAATACTGAAGGCCGTCTCTTTGGTCTTCCGAGGTCTCGAAGTCAACTGCCAGCTTGGCTTTCATGTTGCTTCATGTGTGACATTCTTTTATACACATTGTTAGTGGGAAGCTTTGTCTCCTCAGAATTTTTCCTCACCAGTTCTTCATTTGCGTCACGCACTCCCAAAACGATTTAAAAACCACACCAAAGAGCGAGTCGCCAGGAGATTTTTTTCAGGGTCTCAGCGGTTCCCATGCATGGCACCAGAATGAGCTGCTTTATGGGTAGGCATTCAGTCCAGGCTCAGTTGGGAGAATATGGCTACTCAACAAAGACCTCTTATCCAAAAACAAAATAACCAGAAAAAAAATTGCAAAACAGACAAAGGCTTGAACAGGCATTTCCTAAAAATGAACATCCAAGTGGTCTATTAGCTCGTAAATTCACAACAAATGCCAGTCATTGTATACACTCTAACATCTTAGCATAGACCCACTAGGATGACCAGGATCCAACAGGCTGGCAATCGCTGGCAGTTTATGAAGTAATGGAACTTGTGTTTTGCTGGGTGTATAACCACTTTGGAATGTTGACAATGGTAAAGTGTTGAGCAAGTAGTGACCTTTCACCCAAGACTTTTGTCTTCCAGAAGCTGTGAAAGACTTGTGCAAGAATGTGGGAAACAGCTTAGTTTTAAATTTCTTCAGCAGGAAATTAATAAATCAAGTGTAGTTTATTAATATAAAGCCATTAACATGTAATGAAACAGAATACCATAATTTAAGATAAATGTGGCAATGTTCTAGACCACAGCACGTATGCGTCTCGGTGACATAGTCTGATGCTGACAATGACATAATGATGATCCACTATCATTCCGCTTTGATAGGAAGTGTGATTGGGTCAAATGCATGTTGACTTTGGCAGGGTTGTTTATTGACAGGAACTTGTGGAGAGCTAGACATGCTCCTTATCTAGATCTGAATGGCAATTACACAAAGAATACAGATAGCAAAGTCACACAGGTACATGCTTCAGAGCCGCACATGTATTTCATGGGAGTTACACATCAGTGGAAAATATGCACATTGTATATCTTACCGTTCGCATTTCCTGTGTGCGTCTGTCCATGGATGAGAACGGCAAAATGGCATGTATTTTGGTTTCTTGTTCACTAGTATTTTAAGTGTTTACCACCTATAAAATACCCTGAACCTAGTAGGGACTTGATGAATGGCTATTTAGTGACATCACTTCATTGTCTCTTGCCTGCTTTAATGTTCTTGCCAGGATTAGTCTAGCTTGGGTCCAGAACCCTGACTAGAGGCAGCGAGGGAGTGAAGAAAGAACAGACACACATATAGTGAAGCTAGGATCTGGTCGGCTTCTGCCACCACCACAACCTGGGTAATCAGCTTGTTTATTAGATAGAGCACAGGAAAGGGGATAGGGTCAGCTAATCTAGGTAATTATGCACTCTTAGGCTGTGAACGTCCAGGAGGAAGAAGCAGCAGTTGCTAGTCTTTGCACACACTGATCAATTGCTCATAAATACTCCGACTCCCAAGAAAAGCTTTGTCATTCCTCTTGAGCCTGGGCCATATGGGCAGTGGTCCTTGTAGTCTTGTAGTCCTCTTTGTAGCTGTGCCTGTGTCAAAATAACATTCGCTCGGGACTTTGTTCACTCAGGGCTTCCTCTGCTCCCTATTGGTTCTGCTCATTCTTTCTTTAACCTTTTACTTAAAACATATTAGGGTTGGCTGTGTTACTCATTGGTAGAGTATCTGTCCAGTATACACAGAGCCCTGTCTTGGACCCCTTGCCCAAGAAAGAAAAGAAAGACCATAAGCTTCTCTCTCTCTCTCTCTGATGTATGTGCACATATGTGTGTTTAGTTGCAAGTGTCTGTGTGTGAACATGTGGAGACCAGAGATCAACAATGGGTACCTTTCTCTATTACTCTGAACCTTAAGTTTGGAAACAGGGTCATTGCCCGAATCTGAAGCCCTGTGTGGCTAGAACGGCTGGTGAGTGAACTTCTAGGATCCTCTTGCCTCTGTCTCCCAGCACTGGGATCACAGGTCCCCAGCCCAAGCCTGGTTTATTAAAGTGTGTACTAGAGATCTAAATTCAGGTCCTCCTGCTTGTATACCCATCACTTTAATAAGCCATTCTCTAGCCCCACTGTGGTGTATATTTTTTAAAAGTGGGACATATCAGCATTTTGCTTACATGTACTTTCATGAAACTTAGCTGTCTTCTAGTATTTGTTCCTATAAATAAAATACTATTTTCCTAATCCTTTTCATGCTACTGGGCACCTCTAACATTTTAGCTTTCATTACACCAGTATGATGGTCTTTAAATGTATCGTCTCCCTGTTTTTGGTTCCTGTATTTTCGATGATCTCTAAAGGATACCGTCTGGGGCATAGGGAAAGACCAGCTGTGTGGTGTTTTAAGAGATTGTGTACCTGTTCTACGAATACATTTACAGTGTCACCAGGAAGACATGTGGCCCCTTTCATGTGTCAACAAAGCACTTGGAGGCCATCGTTCCACTTCACAGTACCTTTGAAGTTTATAATGGACTCTTTGATGCTTTTCCCCTTCATTCTTGGCTAATTGTTACTGTGCATACCATTTCCACTTGATGGATCAAGGCCTGTGAGTCTCCCTGTGTAAAACTCTGCTTATCCAACAGCTCCCTGGGCTTAGGCAACAGTTAAAAGATGAGCTGCTCGCAGGTCAAATCTACTCGTCCCCTATAGCTCAGTGTTATTAGTTGATATTCAGGGTCAGGTTTTCTATCACAAATAAGATGCTTAATTTTTTTTTTGTCTTAACTTGACTGGACAAATGGGTGGCCACACAGTTATGCAGTATTCTTCTGCTGTGTCTGGGAGGCTGTTTGCAGAAGAGATTAGCATGAAGGAGGAGACTGAGTAGCAAGGAAACATCCTGACCATCGAGACAGGTCGACAGATGGATGCATTGGAACTTAGTTCTGATGGGGGGTGGGGTGGGGAAGTGTGAAACTGGGATCTCTGTTCAGGGAGGACATCCATTTCTGGCGTGGAGAAATCTGTGCTCCTGGTTCCCTGGTCCGGCTTAGCGGAGACTTATACCATCTCCCTGCCACTCACTCCCCTGTCGTGTCTACCTGTTCAGGTACATTTAACAGCCCAGGCAGTTTTGCTTTCTTCTCTTGCAGACTAAAGATGGTGGGACTTCCTTCCATCTCCATAGTCTCTTGAGGAGGTGCCTGGACCTGGGACAGCCTGCTGAAGACTGCACAGGGAGCAGTTTTCTGACTAAAGAGTTACTCTTCCCTACCCTAGAGGACCAGGGTGCCTAGCCTTTCCCCGTGCCCAGCTCTCCATCTCTCCTTCCATATATGTAGCCTGATGCCACTGGGGCAAGACAGTTTCCAGGTACTCCCTCCCGGTAACTCTTTCCAGGGTAGTGTCTAGTCTGGTCCCCTACGTGCTGGCCACCAGTTCTCAAGTAGTTAAAATTCAGTTGAAGATTCATGAATCATAGACTAAGTCCTCTCCATATTAACTATAAAAAGTTAGTGGAAATAGGGAATTTCCATAACTTAATTTTAAGGTAAGTTTTAAAAAAGAACTCTTTCTGCTTAAGAACTGAACAGACAAAAACAATACAAAAAAACCCACAAAGCCCCACACAGATCATTTTATTTTACTGCAGTAGGTGAACAGACACGGATCATCTAGATTTTAATACTGGAGTTTAAATTCATAACATATTCATAACATCTGTTTTCTGTCAGGAGAAAAATACATTTTATCTTCTCAAAGATAAGAGGTTATTATCAGTTAGTGCTGTTGCCTTTAACTAAGTCTAATAAAGAGGAACATGGGTGAGGCCCATTCTGTAAATTCTCTATTTCATACACAATACATTATGTGTTATGTGTAAGTAGCAGATAAAAACGTGTTTGATTTGTAAGATTAAATGAAATGGTCATACTCTTCATGATAAAGAACAATGAGCTATTGCTACTAGATCATATCACACCTTAACAAACTGTTTTATCTATAAAGTAAGCCATATAGATAGCAGAAAAATGAAACATGTCCAAGGGTTTCAACCTTCTTATTCCACAGTTTTTCTCTTTCTTTCTCTCTCTCTCTCTCTCTCTCTCCCTCCCTCCCTCTCTCCTTCCCTCCTTTCTTTCTTTCTTCTTGTTTTTTTTTTTTGTTTGTTTTTTGAGACAGGGTTTCTCTGTGTAGCCTTGGCTATCCTGGAACTGCTCAGTAGACCAGGCTGGCCTAGAGATTTGCCTGCCTCTCCCGAGTTCAGGAATTAAAGAAGCATGATGCTACCTGGGTCTTTTTTTTTTTAATGATTTTTTTTTATGGGATCTTTTTTTCTCGAAAGCTATAAATTGTATGCTTTTGTGTTTGTAAACGTCACACTTTCAAGTCATTCTCAGAAAGGCTCATCCCTTGGCTTTGAATGCACACCTGACCTGGAGGAGGGCGAGCTAAAATCCGTTCCTCTAGAGCAAGCTCAGCCTCCCTGAGCGTTCCAGTGCTGGACTCAGAGCTGAGATTTTCATTCCAAAATCAGCAGTGTGAGACAGGATTATTGGGATCCCTGACACTCTCTGAGTGCTCTCTAGTGTCCCAGGTGGAACAAACTTTCCTCAAATAATATTAGTTTCTGGTACAATTCCTACACTTTGTAAAAAATGTATTCCAAGGCACTGGGCAGTGATGTGTTTATGAAGGAACCAATTAGAGCTCCTAGGTTTTAACACTTAACATCAACCCCTTCGACCATCTGAGAAGTCCCAAAACCCTTTGGTGCTTCCTAGTCTCTTTACAGTCTCTTCTGGGCATCATATGCCTACCTGGGTCCTCTTATTTGCAACTGCATCCCAAGCTCTATGGTGCTGATTGTTTTGATGTTATTGACTTCAGGATCAATCAATGACAGAAACCCCAGGCCACTCTAGAGGCTAAAGGCGTGAGAGACGGTCACCTTCAGTCAACAATCCACCACAGGCACATGAGAAATCTTCATCCAAGACAAAAAAAAGTTCCTAGCTGGTGATGTACGGTGAGTGCAGAAAGAAGGGCATTTAACACCGTGTCCTCCATTGAAAGTGGGCCAAGACCAGGACGTTCAGATAAGGACTACCTAGGAGGTCACTGACTCCCACTCAGGCCTCCTGGGAACTGGAACAAATTGGTGTTATCTGCATGAGAACTGGCCTCCTGTGCGTCTCTGACATCAGTGTGTGTTCTTGGGATGCTGGTCACACAAGGACAGAGCAAGCTCACAATGCCACCCTGAAAACTTCTCTCCCTGTGGAAATCCTTGTGACCAGCCGGGAAGAAATGAGGTATTGCTAACGAGACACCTGTGTCCCTCAAGCTGGCCTTCAGACTATTGAAATGATGAACTCCAAGAAGCTAGAATTTTCTCCAGGAATCTCCTGCTGGGAGAAGGAAAAGGCTGGCACCAGACAGTGGGAAGAAATCTCTTCCTAGAAAAGAGATTTTTTTTCACAGTTTTTATAACGCAGTTCCAATAGCTTGTCAGACTGAATTCCAGACATGGAGTCACCAGCAGCTGGGACACCTTGACAGGCACTGTTTAGACAGCCACATCCCCGACCTTCTATTTAGGCTTTAATCTCATTTATACAATTTTAAGGACAGGGCAAAGCAGACATAGTTGTACAGTGGGCGTGTGGAATCAGAGGGTAACCACTGGGCTAGGCTCTCCCTCCACTGCGTGGATTACCAGCGATCAGACTCAGGTCATTAAGTTTGGTAGTAAATCCACTTATCCACGTAGCCATTTCAAGGCTCCTTTTTTTTTTTTTTTAAATTTTAAAATTTTTAACAGTACCTAAAAGTACTATTCTGAGAAAGATAGGGTAAGTTTTTAGAGGTATATTTCTGTCTTTGTAGTGATCCAATTAGTAGGACAAAGACATTTGATTCCCCCACCCCAAGGTTTGGTCATTTATTTGTTACTCTTAAAGATTTGGTTTGGACTGGACGGGACTCAGAAGCGGAAGCTCACCAAGCACAGCCCACGTCTCTTGACAATCTGTTCCTGGCATTTTTAGAAAGTATTTTTATTTGACTTGTGTTATTCTCTTGGCCAAAAGTTTAGCAGATTCCTCAAGCTCCTCGCTTTTCTTAGTGTGTGTTTCTTCAGATCAGTGTGTCAGGACGTGTGTTACAGGACATGTGGAGTAAAAAGATGTTGAATCTTGGGTGAATTGGTCTTAGGCTTCTTACTTTCTTTGTTTGAGGGTTTTCTCACAACGTTTTGTTGGACATCATCTTCTTTAGAGAGACTGAAACTGTTTTGGATTCTGCTCGATCCTTTAGGCCTCAACTGTCAAGGTGTCAAGGCACAGTGGTAGTATCTGTTCACTAAGTTCAGGAATCTGTGTGTGTGTGTGTGTGTGTGTGTGTGTTTGCATAACACATTTTCTTTATTCATTCAACTATTTTTGGACTCTATCTTTTTTTTTTTTTACTATTTTTATTGAGCTATATATTTTCCCTTCCTTCCTTCCTTCCTTCCTTCCTTCCTTCCCTCTCCCTTTCTACCCTCCCCCTGCCCCCTCTGGTCCCAGGTTACTCAGGACATCTTGTCTTTTTCTTCTTCCTAAGTGGATCCATGTATGTCTCTCTTCGGGTCCTCTCTGTTGTCTAGGTTTTCTGGGATTGTGGACTGTAGACCGGTTATCCTTTGCTTTATCCCAATATATGTTTATGAATCAGTGCCTACTATATTTGTCTTTCCGGTACTGGGTTACCCAAGCATTTTTTTTCCTAGTTCTGTCCATTTGCATGCAAATTTCAAGTTGTCATTATTTTTTAACACTGAGTAGTATTCCACTGTGTAAATGTGCCACATTTTCCTTATCCATTCTTTGGTTGAGGGGCACCTAGGTTGTTTCCAGGTTCTGGCTATTTATGAATAATGGTGCTATGAACATAGTTGAGCAAATGTCTTTGTGCTATAATTGAGTATTCTTTGGGTATATGCCCAAAAGTGGTATTGCTGGGTCTTGAGGTAGATTGATTCCTAAATTTCTGGGAAAAAAAGAAGTTATACTGATTTCTAAAGTGGCTGTACAAGTTTGCACTCCCACCGGCAATGGAGGACTGTTCCCCTTGTTCTACATCATCTCCAGCACAAGCTGTTATCAGTGTTTTTGCTCTTGACCTTTCTGATAGGTTTGAGATGGAATCTCAGAGTCATTTTGATTTGCATTTCTCCGATTGCTAAGGATGTTGAACATTTCTTTAAGTGTCTTTTGGCTATTTGAGATTTGTCTGTTGGGAGTTCTCTGTTTAGATCTGTACCCCATTTTTAATTGGATTATTTAGGATTTTGGTGTCCAGTTTCTTAAGTTCTTTGTATATTTTGGAGATCAGACCTCTGCCTGATGTGGGGTTGGTGAAGATCTTTTCCCATTCTGTAGGCTGTCATTTTGTTTTACTGACTGTGTTCTTTGCTTTGCAGAAGCTTTTCAGTTTTAGGAGGTCTCAATTATTAATTGTTTCTCTCAGTGTCTGTACTACTGGGTTATATTTAGGAAGTGGTCTCCAGTGCCAATGCATTCAAATTTACATCCAATTTTTTCTTCTATTAGGTTCAGTGTGGTAGGTTTTAATTTGAGGTCTTTGATCCATTTGTACTTGAGTTTTGTGCATGGTGATAGGTATGGATCTATTTATATTCTTCTATATGTCGACCTCCAGGTATGCCTGTACCATTTGCTGAAGATACTTCCTTTTTTCTATTTTATAGTTTTAGCTTCTTTGTCAAAATTCAGGTATTCAAATAAATTCAAAAATGATACTATGAGTCTATCAAGAAATTAATTCATTAATAAGGTCAAAGCATTCAACGTCTAATTAACTCCCAAAACCCCATCAGCTGGCAACCAAGCTTTTAATACATGATATCTATCCTAGTTTGGTTTCTGTTGTTGTCATGGTGATTAAAAAAACCACGCTAAAAAGCAACTTGGAGAAGAAAGGGTTTCTTTCAGCTTACAGAGTATACTCCATCATTGAGGGAAGCCATGACAGGAAGTCAAGGCAGGGGTTTGAAGCAGAGACACAGAGCAGGAATGCTTACTTGGGCTGCTCTCCTTGGCTCGCTCAACTAACTTTCTTGAGAACGTGTCTGGACGTTCTAACAGGGGAGTGCAGTTACTCATATACCCTTGCCATGACACCGGTCCTCAGGAGGGTTGCCCATGGAACAATGAGGAAAGAAGAGGACATCTGCTTAGCCAGCCAGATCAGCCAGATCAACCCTGGAGATCAACAGCAGGTGACATATAGCCCTCACTTCTGCAGCTGCTCTTCTTATACTGCTCAGGCCAACCTTTCTAGGGATGGTACCGTCCATAGTGGGCTGGGCCCTTCTACCTCCACCACAATCAAGCTAATGCCTTGCAAATGTGTCCACAGCCCAGTCTGATGGAGGTGGTTCTTCAGTTGAGGTTTTCTCACCGAAGGTGTGTCAAGCTGATGAGATTAGCATCACAACCTTTTTGGAAGGACATTTCATATTGAGGCAATAATACCCCCCCCCCCCTTCTGCTCTAACTCTCACAGGTTTTATCTTTTTATTTATTTTTTTATTTTTTGGTTTTTTGAGACAGGGTTTCTCTGTGGCTTTGGAGCCTGTCCTGGAACTAGCTCTTGTAGACCAGGCTGGTCTCTAACTCACAGAGATCCGCCTGCCTCTGCCTTCGGAGTGCTGGGATTAAAGGCGTGCGCCACCACCGCCCGGCCTCTCACAGGTTTTAGCACCTCCCAATAAGACTTTCTGAGTACTAAGCCTTTAACAGGAAGACCAAGCTACAGATGGAACTAAAGGTTTTACTAGCCAGGTATGGTCACATATGGCCAGGTACTAGGACACAGTTCTAGTACTCAGGAAGTGGAATCAGGAGAACCAGGAATTCAAGGTCATCCTCTACAACATAATGAGTTCAAGGCCAGCTTGGGGGGGGGGGGTATGTGAGATCCCATTTCAATAGAATAAGACAAAAAAGTTCTCTGGTTTAAATTTAGAATGGTTCTATAGTTTTGATTTGGAATGTTCTCCAAAGGCCCACATGTTAATTAAGGGTGTGGTCCTTAGCTTGGCATGACTGGGAACTGGTGGAACATTTAAGAGGTAGAATATAGTAGGAGGTTTTAGGAAATAGGAAAATGGCCTTGAAAGAGACTGACTACTACAACTGCCCAAATGGTTTGTCTGTTAAATGTCTTGACAAGTGGGTTTGAGCTGGGCTTGCTGTTAAATGTCTTGACAAGTGGGTTTGAGCTGGGCTTGCTAGAGATTGAACCTAGGAACTCATCCATGTAGGTATGTTCTCTGTCATTAAGATATATCCCCAGACCCTACATGGCTTCTCTCTTGAGTGTATAGCTCATTTCATCCCCAGACGAAAAGAATGAAACAAAAGTTGCTGTCATGGTCTAAGAATGAAGCGAACTTTAAGACCAGAGGTGTGTTTAATCTCTAACTGCTGTCTACATGTGAGACCCAAACAAGCGAGAATGGGATGGAGTTGGGATTCTGTTGGGTAGAACACTTGTCTAGCATGTGCCAGGCCCTGGGTTTAATCTTGAAAAAGGAAAACAATTTTTTAAAGAAGAAATATTTTTAAAGATCAAAAGAATCAAGCTCTCCAGTGAGAAAACAATGCTTGCAGTCAAAACTCAAATGACTTCCAACACAAGGTGAAAGACAAAATGATTTCCTCATCGTACACAAGTGCAATTTGGTAGCAACAAACTGCAGCTAATTAAGCTAACCAGGTCCCTTTCCCCATGGGGGCCTGGCATGCAATGGCTGCAGCAGCCCCCTTGGAAGTATATGTAACTTATTGCCCATATGGGTAGCCCTAAGGGATTGCAATTTTCTGGCACTTATTCAAGTCTCTGATCTCAATTCTGCCCCCAATTTGGTTCCAGACAGGTATGTGTGGTAACTTTGGTAAGACCCAGGGCACAGTGACCACAGTTCACATTGGCCAGGTCATCATGTCCATCCACACCAAGCTGCAGAATAAGGAACATGTGATTGAGGTTCCTCATCGAGCCAAGTTCAAGTTTCCTGACCACCAGAAGATCCCCATCTCAAAGAAGTGGGGCTTCATCAAGTTTAATGCAGATGAATTTGAAGACATGGTTGCTGAGAAACTGTTAATTTCTGAAAGCTGTGAGGTCAAATATGTCCCCAATCATTGTCCCCTGGACAAGTGGCGAGCCCGGCATTCCAGAGGGCTTCCATGGTACTCTCCTGTATGCTGTGGGATAATGCTATTGTACCCTGTAAATATTTGTCACTTGTATTCATTTAATAAAATGCTGACTGGTCAGTAGCCAGGCAGGAAGTATAGGCAGGGCAACCAGACTAAGAGAATTCTGGGAAGAGTAAAGGCTTAGTCTGCAGTCACCACCCAGATGCAGAGGAAACAAGATGAAAATGCTACACTGAGAAAAAATTATTGGTTAATTTAAGTTGTAAGAGCTAGTAATAATAAGCCTAAGCTAATAGGCCAACCAGTTAATAATCAATATAAACCTCTGTGTGTTTTGTTGGGACTGAATGGCTGCAGAATAGGGCAGGACAGAAACTTTCATCTACACCTGTACCTACTAAATCAGTAGTTCAGTAATAAATCTTACATCCATCTGAAAACAAACAAAACAAAACAAACATAAAAAAGAGTTGTAATTGGAGGTTCCTGAATAACCCTATAGAGGCTTAATATTACTTATAAATGCTTGGTCAATGACTCAGACTTATTATTATCTGGCTCTTGCATCTTAAGTTAACCCATTTCTATTAGTCTGTGTATTGCCAAGTGGCCTGTGGTTTACCTGTGGTGCTCTGGCATATTGCTCCTTGGGCGGCTGCTGATATGTCCCAAACTCTGCCCTTCTTTTCCTGTATCTCTGCTTGGATTTCCTGCTTGGCTCAATCCTGTCTTGCCTTAGGCCAAAGCAGCTTTAATATCAGCCAATAAGAGAAACACATATTCACAGTGTACAGAAAGACATACTTATCAAGTTACTACTCATGTTTTTTTTTTTCCAGCCATATTTTTGGGCCTTCTTCATTCATTCAGATCCTCTGTACACAAAGTCTCAACACACTGTGTATCCCCTCGGAAAAGGAAAGTCAAAATGGCAAGATAGGCAGGAATTCAAAAGATGTCCATAGAAAAAGAGACCAATTATGCCCCAAATTCAAGAGCACAAACAGTTTGAAAGTCAAAACATTTTTTCCTCTCTTGTGCCTAAGGGAAATCCATTGAGAAAGAAGTTTATAATGTGTTTTTATAAGACAGAAATACTAAGAAGGCATTATAAGATGTTTGTTTTAAAATGCATTTTTAAAATATGGTAAGATTTGTCTGAGAAAACCACCCGGGATCCCTCCTGCATCCCTTCTCAGTGCAAAGGGCAGGGGAGAGCAGAGTCCGTCTGTGTCACACTGCGCAATATTTTCCTGATAACATTTCATTACATTTGAAACATCTGCAACCGGTCAAGAGTAATCATTAAATACAAAGAAGAATTGCCAATGTGTAACAGAATCCAAGATAAATCTAGCAGAAGCCTGCTGTAAACAGGGCTGTGTCAGCAGAGACTGATTAGGTCAATGTTCAGTCTTGGGGACTGACTGAAACAGTAGAAGACCCTTGTTGCCACAGGAGATGAAAGGTGGTGTTTGACCAAATAAGGGAATAGGCCTTGTTGGTTAGCCTTAGGAAGGCAATCTAATGGTTTTAGCAAGACAGAGTCCCTTCAAAGAGCACTGACTGCTCTTTCAGAAGATCTGGGTTTAATTCCCAGCATTCACCTTGCAGCTCATAGTCATTTGTAGCTTCAGTTCCAGAGGATCCAACATCCTCTTCTGGTCTCTGAGGGCACTGCATACATGTGGGGCACAGACATTCATGCAGGCAAAGCACCTATGCACATAAAATAAAAATAAACAAAAACTAACATTTTTTTAAAAAAGTTTCCCTATTTTCCTTCTTGAACTATTTCTTGTTTTCTATCATATTTTGTTGCTTTTTTGCTTTCTGAAAAACTTTGTTTTGCCTTATTCTTAATATCTGAAGCATGTGGGAAATTTCTTTTACTGAATTCCAGGTTGCCAGCATCTTATGATTCATATACTATTTTCTTATTCTTAAATTTAAGAAAATGTTGTTTTGCAACTCTGATATACCATCTCACCCCTGTCAGAATGGCCAAGATCAAAAACACTAATGACAGTTTATGCTGAGGAGGATGTGGAGTAAGGGGAACACTTCTCCATTGCTGGTGGGAAGGAATACAAACTTGTACAACTGCTTTGGAAATCAGTATGGCAGTTTCTCAAAAAAAAAAAAAAAAGAAAAAGAAATCAATCTACCTCAAGACTCAGCAATACTACTTTGGGCATATACCCAAAGGATGCTCAATCATACCACAAAGACATTTGCTTAACTATGTTTGCAGCAGCATTATTCATAACTGCCTGAACCTGGATACAATCTAGATGCCCTTCAACCGAAGAAAAGGTGGTACACAATGAAGTACCACTCAGTGGTAAAAAATAATGACATCTTGAAATTTGCAAGCAAATGACCAGAACTAGAAAAAAAAAAACCATACTGAGGAGGCAACCCAGACCCAGAAAGACAAATATAGTACGTACTCACTCATAAGTGGATATTAGACATATAGCAATGGATAACCAGCCTACAGTCCACAACCCAAGAAAACCTAGACAACAAAGAGGACCCAAAGAGAGACATACATGGATCCACTTTGGAAGGAGAAAAAGACAAGATTTCCCGAGTGAATTGTGAACATGAGGGGCAGGGAGAGAGTAGAAGGGGAGAGGGGAGGAAAAAAGGGGAGTAGGAGAAATGTATAAATGTCAATTAAAAACAAAAGAAAAAAGATCATAGACAACGAAAGTTGTTGTTTTTTTAAAAAAGAAAATGTTGGGGCTGGAGAGATGGCTCAGAGGTTAAGAGCATTACCTGCTCTTCCAAAGGTCCTGAGTTGAATTCCCAGCAACCATATGGTGGCTCACAACCATCTGTAATGGGGTCTGGTGCCCTCTTCTGGCCTGCAGGCATACACACAGACAGAATAGTGTATACATAATAAATAAATAAATATTTAAAAAAAGAAAAAAAAGAAAAAAGAAAATGTTTATTTGGGCTTTGGATTTTCTAAGTTTAGATGAGTGATATTTCAGAGACTTCACAGAAATTTTCAGAGGAGACCTTGGCCAGTGTAGCTTCTCCTCTTGTCTTGCCCTTGCCTTCCTCTCTACTCTTCTGGGAGTATGGAAGCAGAACGGTGTGCTTCACATTTTCTGAATCCCTACAGTCTATAGAAGGGCCATGCTACACATGGGGCCCACTCTGTGGGAAGACAACAACAACTGCTTTTTTTCAATGTAGTAAGGAAGGGTGAAGTGGATAAATATCAGTATTTGCTCAATATATTTTAAGTTTATTTTAGATATATGGGTGTTTTGCCTGTGGAGGTAAGAAGAGGGTGTTGTAACTCCTGGAACTGGAGTTACAGACAGTTGTGGGCTGCCTTGTGGGTGCCCAGAATTGAACCTGGATCCTCTGGAAGATCAGCAAGTACTCTTAACTATTGAGTCATCCCTCCAGACGATTGGTATGTATTTTTAAGATTTGTACTTTAATTCATGTTAGAGTTTTTCTTAAAAATTATTTCCTCAATTAGATCCAGGAATTTTCTATCTACTCATAATTATGAAGGCAGTGCCTGCCCTGTCTTAGTTAGGGTTTCCACTTCTGTGATTCCGGAAACATCAGGACCCAAAGCAACTTCAGGAAGAAAGGGTTTATTTCAGCTTACAGTTCTACATCACAGTCCATGCTGAGGGAAACGAGGGCAGGAACTCAAACAGGGCAGGAACCTGGAGGCAGGAGCTGATGCAGAGGCTGTGAAGGGGTGCAGCTTACCGGCTTTTTCTCCATGGCTTGCTCGATCTGCTTTCTTATAGCACTCAAGACCACCAGCCCAGAGCCTGTACTTCTTACTCCCGTGGGATGGGCTTCCCATATCAATCATTAATTAAGATAATACCCCACAGTCTTGCCTATAGGCCAGTCTTATGAAGGCATTATTTTTCAGCTGTAGATCCCTCTTTTCAGACAACCCGAACTTTTCAAGTTGGTATAAACTATCCAGCACATGGATAGTTAACAATGATCCAGAGACCCATGCATATGTGTGTGCACATGTACTTGTGTCTTATAGCAGGCAGTGGCCTGGGGAAAGCCATGTGAGAATTTACTTTGGGGCGGTAGGCTCCTCCCATAGCTTAGTAACCTGAGTTGGGCGGATTTGCATTTCGCTAGTCCCATGACATGGTTTCTGAGCTCTGGGCTTCACAAAGACCCACGGGGTATGTGTTTTCTCTGCCCTTAGTGCTGAGATAGCTTCTACCTGTTCCAGGAATGCTTACCCCCTACCCTGAAGTCCTAACTGCTGTTAATTCTCCAAAGGTACTTTCTGCAGAGCAATAGGTTTGTCCTTCGAATTCCAAGGTCTGGGTCATCTTTCTTCGTTATTCATTTTGTCTCGCCATTTCCTTTAATCCAGACAAAGTCACCTAAAGTTCAATTATCACACATCTCTTGATTTTGTTTGTTTGTTTATTTATTTATTTATTAAAGATTTCTGTCTCTTCCCCGCCACCGCCTCCCACATCCCTCCCCCTCCCCTAATCAACTCCCCCTTTCTCAGCAGCCTGAAGAGCCAGACCGGGTTCCCTGCCCTGTGGGGAGTCCAAGGACCTCCCACCTCCTTCCAGGTCTAGGAAGGTGAGCATCCAAACAGCCTAGGCTCCCACAAAGCCAGTACATGCAGTAGGATCAAAACCCAGTGCCATTATTCTTGACTTCTCAGCAGACCTCATTGTCCGCTATGTTCAGCGAGTCCGGTTTTATCACCTCTTGATTTTGAAGCAATCTTACCTTCAAGGAAGTAGGCTGGCCCTTGATAGGACGTTATCCTTTTGAAGGCTGTGAACTTGAAATGTTACTTGAGCCTTCCTCTTACACCCAGACACACATAAGTCAGGGACCCTGACAGCTGAAAACCTGGCCTTGGGCTCCCTGTGTCCTGTCCAAAGTTCTCCTTGGAAGCAGGAGAAGTGCCTGTTCCCTTGGAACACATGCTCTCCCATCGGAGCATACTCCAACTTGTGAGCTCTGTCCTTCCAGTTGGCCACTTTGGTGGTAAGGGTGAAGCAATGGCAGCCTACTGCCTTCTGTGGCTGTGGAGGCGGCAGAGTGGGGGCGGGGCGTCTCTCAGCTTCGCAGTGCCCTCAGTGTCCAGAGTTGCAAACACAACCGAGATACTAAACACCGAAACCACTTGATATTCTGTCTGCCCTTTGTCCTTGGGTATGTCCATTTTATTGTTCCTACTGAAAGGAGCGATATCATTCCTTTTAAGTTTGTTTTTCAAATTGGCCAAAGTCCTGCCGTTCCAGCGATAGGACTAAACTCTTCGTTGGGGTTGTTCTGTTTTGGACTAGCAACAGGTTGAGTGACAAGAGTAGAGGACAGAAGGAGAGATCATTGCGTGACAGCTTGAGGAATGGGGAGAGAAGGAGGCAGCGACTGCGGCGCGGCGCAGGCAGGGACGGGACCTGCAGAGCCATCCCTCGGGCTTTAGGGGTCGTCTCCAAACCCTAGGAAGGAGGTCACACTGACGAAGCTACTTTAGATTTGACTCCGCCTTGTTGGATTTGGGACTAGGGTTGGGAGCTGAGAGAAGACCTTGGCGGGAGCCCATCCTAACAGGAGCGGGGCGGGGCGGGGCGGGGCGGGGCGGGGCGGAGAAAGAGGGGGCGGGACCAAAAAGAGAGGGCTCATTACCAGTGCGGCTGCTTCTCACCTTGAGCACCATCGTGCAGTCGCAGTTTACACAGCTCCGCGGAAGCCAGAAAGCACCACCACCATGCCCATGACACTGGGTTACTGGGATATCCGTGGGGTGAGAGCGGGGTCTGACAGCCGAGTGCGATGGGAACGTCGGGCGGGCGGGAATGTGCTGAGTAGTTGGCAGCCTCTCCAGGAAATGGATCCCCCTTGCTGGATTCCACAGCCTGTACTTCTCAGAGCTCTAGATGTTTGAGATTAGTCTCTCTCCCTCTCCCCGTCCCACCGTGTGTACGAACTGTTAGATCATGGGTAAGGATTAAAATATAGAGACATAGTCAGGAGTGTGCCTCTCTGATCAGCAGTATCTTCTAGTTGTGCCACGCCGTCCGCCTGTTCTTGGAATACACTGATTCAAGCTATGAGGAGAAGAGATACACCATGGGGAATGGTAATGACACCCTCTTAGACTCTTGCTTCTGATTGGTGGCACTCAGGAGTCCCTGTGCCTGGCCCCTTGTTGCCCAGATCTGCGGGCCTCTTTCAGTTAGAACTAGAGTTCAACTAGACCTTCAAAAAACCCTGAGAAGGCAGTCTGGTCTTAAAATGCAGGGCTATGACTTTTTCTATATTTGTAAATTAGCATTTGTCTAAACTTCTTGTAAACCTTAGGCCTGCAGGGCCCACAGTTCCAGACACTCTTCCCTCCTGTTACCTTGGAATACACACTCAGTGTGAGGTTGCAGATTCCCTGCCTGGGGGTGGGGGTGGGGGTGGGGTGGGGTCTTGCCTGACTCCTATAGGAGGGTAGGAACTAGGGTGATTTCTTTTTCAACTCTTGCCACTACAGCTCCCGACTTTGACCGAAGCCAGTGGCTGAATGACAAATTCAAGCTGGGCCTGGACTTTCCCAATGTAGGTGCAGGGAAGGGAGGTTTGGGGAAGGCATGGAATCCTCACCTCATCTCCTTGTCTGGCTGAGGGGGTTCGGGGTCAGAGCTTCTGCTGTCCTGCTCCCATTCCTGGTGCCTGCACAGGGTGATGGGCTGTGTCCCAGCTCTTCCATTCAGTGTGCACTGTGCTCGTGGAGGGTTTCCCATGTCAGGCACACTGAGTGCCAGGTCCCAAGGCTGTCCTCACCCAGAGAAGGAATGCAGGGCCCCCATATCCCATCTGACTGTCCCTGCTTGTATTTTCAGCTGCCCTACTTAATTGATGGATCGACCAAGATCACTCAGAGCAACGCCATCCTGCGCTACATTGCCCGCAAGCACAACCTGTGTGAGTGGGGCCTCCCTGGGCTTGGCTGGCGTGTATGTGTGTGTGTGTGTGTGTGTGTGTGTGTGTGCGTGTGCGTGCTGAGATTCCGCTGTGTGTCCTGCAGGTGGGGAGACAGAGGAGGAGAGGATTCGTATTGACATTTTGGAGAACCAGGTCATGGACACCCGCTTCCAGCTTGCGATGGTCTGCTACAGCCCTGAGTTTGTGAGTCCCCCAGTGGATGGGGAAGACAGGGTTTGGAGTTAAAGTCCTAAGTTCACATCTGTATTGGTCAAGGTCAGCATTTGAGTCTAGCAGTGCTGATTCTCTAAGCCCTTACTTATCCCAGCAACCAAGTGGCCTTCATGACTCCAGAATCTTGCCAAATAGCCACTGTGGGTCAGTTTCTACCACTTCTAGGATATCGCTTGGATTCCACAAGCTAGAAGTTCAGTTTTTAAACATTTGAGCATGTAGTGTTTTGCTTCTTTGATGGCACTGGCCATCTGAGTCCAGAGTGTGACAGGTGTATGGGCACCTCCTAAGCACCTCTGAGTCTGACCCCCAGGATCTGATTTGGGCCATAAGTGTTGTATTTGTTATTCTTTTTAAAGTGGTGGGTGGGAGACCATGGTGGGCCAGAGGCCTCCGCTGGTCAGTGGGTGACCCCAAGCCTAGGCGGGTCTCCTTGGCGGGTAAGAGACACACAGATACACCATGCAGAGTTTGTGTATAGAATTTATTTAGTGGGTTATGGAAGGAAAGGGGAGGAGGGAGAGGGGGAGAGAAAAAAGAGAGGGGGAGAAGAGAGAGAGGCAGCAGCCATCTCTTCAGAAGAGAAACAGAAAGGGGGAGTGGGCGGGGTTTGTCTCTTAAGGGGACAGGGTAACCAAGTGTCATGACAGTATTCCCATCTGACTTCTCATCCTCCAACATGTGGGACCTGGTGCCCAGAGGGCTCTGATCAGCAGAGATGAGCTCATTGAAAGTCAGGAAGCTGACTCAGGGCCAGTCTTGAGGAGGTGCATGCTCTCCCCTCCATTCCTGTGAAGCCTGTATTGGAGGATGGTGACCGGTTTTTACCCCCCAACCCACTTCAGGAGAAACAGAGGCCAGAGTACTTAGCGGGTCTTCCTGAGAAGTTGAAGTTCTACTCTGAGTTCCTGGGCAAGCGGCCATGGTTTGCAGGGGACAAGGTAAAGAGAGGGAGGAGAGGGAAGGAGCTGCCATTCCTCCCAGGCTTCAGATCCTGTCTCACTGACCCTCAATTCCTGCAGATCACCTATGTGGATTTCCTCGCTTATGATATTCTTGACCAGCAACGACTGTTTGAGCCCAAATGCTTGGAAGCCTTCCCCAACCTGAAGGACTTTGTGGCCCGCTTTGAGGTGATGTCTTGATCCTCCTCTTTCTTAGATGTCTTTCCCTTCCCCCTTTCCAGGGTGATTTCCTAATCTTTTAATGTAAAAGAATAATTAGCATTTTCTGAGCACTGGTTTTCTGTGAGGCTCTGTGCTCAACACTTGATAGTTATAGGATCAAATGTATTACTATAAGATTCCTACAAGGTGGATAGAATTATCAGACCCCTAAGATGAACTGAGACTGGAGGGTAACTCACTTGCTCAAGGTCTCAACTCTGAGCCCTGGGGGCCTGTTCCATGTGGGCCCCTGACTTCTACGGGGCAACACTGGCGACTCTTCCTGTCTTGTGATGAAAAGAAAAGTTTCAGGACTTTGTTCAACCAGGGTTTCCTGTCCGGGACCCTTTTGAGAAGTAGAAGGTGACAAAAGTGTGCAAACATCTGGCTTTAGGCATTTAAGAAGGCAAGGGACAGCGGGATTCATGTGCAGTCTCACGACACAAAGAGTCTTCACAGCTGACCTGCAGAACACTTTGCTTCTCCCTTCCCCATTGTGGAGACATGGAGAGCTCAGACTGTAGAAGGTGCTTGGATTGAGTAGACAAGTGGGCCCTTGTAAGAGGGTGACACCCGGGCCCCTGTGTTTGACACCCCCCATCTACTTTATTGGAAGCATTAACTTAGTGTGTGTGTGTATGTGTGTGTGTTAGTGTGATCTTTTCTTTTTTTCTTTTTTATTTCTCCTCTCTCTCTCTCTCTCTCTCTCTCTCTCTCTTTCTCTCTCTCTCCCCCTTCAGGCTTCAGGCCTGGAATCTGTTTTCATTCTCCACTCTCTATCAAGTGATGTGTTTTCTCAGCTAGTTCCCATTAGCTCTGTTTCTGGTCCAAGTTGAATAGCTCTGGGGATTATGTAAGAGCTGGCATCACCGTGGGGAAAGGGGGAAGGGAGAGTTAAAAGCTGCTGCCTCGGGCCTGGTGCTCTGGCTCATAGTAAACACGTAGTCCTGGGCTTTAGAATTCCTCAGCACTTAGTTATCTGGGAACTGATTCTCGGTAAAATTCGTGCAGGGTGACTGAAATTTGACTCGGTCCCCCGTATTAGAGCTAGAGATATGTTTGATTGCGGTAGAGTAATATTGGGCCCAGGTACCAGGTGGAGAAATTTAGACTGTCTTCTCTCTGGGAATGTATCAGACCCCTGCCTTGCTTTTTTCCTGGTGGGCCTCCCTCCATCTGAAATACTTCCATTCAGGATTTTCTGTGTACGATCTGGGCCCTTTTCCAAGCTACTTTGGCATGCTCTGTGAACTCTTTTTTTTTCTCTGGCAGCTCCTTCCTTGGTGTGCAAATGCAGGCAGAATCTTCCCTGTGGGGGAAAAAACAGGGCTGTGTATAGCAGGAAGTTGTTTAACCTCTCTGGAGTTCAGGTTCCCTCCTGATAAATGGTCAGTTAGGACCGATCTTGCAGGGTCATTGAGTGGTTTTTCCAAACCTATGGTGTACTGTCTAGAGGTCGCCAAGCCGTCAGGATAGAGCTGTTTCTGCACTCGATGCCCCTCTTGAAGTGGGACACTAGGGAAAGGAATTCGAAGAGATCCTTCTCCAGAGCTGAGGTTGACTACTCTGCTCCAGATCTCAGGCCCACGTGGAGTTCATGGGGTGGAGCTGGTCAGCCCAACGGGCCTACAGGCCTAAGCTTTGCTTTCTCCTCCCCACTCACAGGCCCTGAAGAAGATCTCTGCCTACATGAAGTCCAGCCGCTTCCTTGCAGGCCCCATGTATTTGAAGATAGCTGTGTGGGGTAACAAGTAGGACCCCTTACTACAAGGGAACTGTGCTTGCTGGTCCTTAGCATGCGTCACATATGGGCCCCTGCACCTCTGGGTCAGTCTTCCCATTCCTTCCCTTCTTCCTTCTCTTCTCCTCTGAAAGGCCCTAGCAGTTCTTCTTTTCCACTCAGCGTCTCCCAAGTCAAGCTTCTGTTAACTCCACCTCCCCTTTCCTTCACACTCCCTTCCTCCCCTTCCTTTCCTTTGTCCTAGATCCAAGTGGCCCTCAGCTTGGCTGGGGGTAATAAAGGGGTGCACTTGGCTCTGTGGCTCCCCAGCACCGCCAAAGAAACCAGTCCTGCCTGTGCTCAAGTTCCCATCCTCAGTGTGGGGCTGACCAGCATCGCCAGAAGGACCAGTCCCTTAATCTATAGACCCTTGTCCCTCGATATGGGACTGTCCAGCCCTGGTTGATCTCCAGTAAAGTCTAAACCACGTTTGCTCTGTGTCTTGTTGCCTGTGTCTCTCAGGACTGCGTTGACTTGCTTGGGCAGTCATTATTCTGTGGAAGGGAGGTGTGTGTGTGTGTGTGTGTGTGTGTGATCTTGATGGTCACACAAATGAAAGATCGTTTATAGTTCTTGATGTTCTGGTCATCAGTTCTGTGTTGCCCACTCTGGGATTCCTTAGGAGGGTGCTGCTTCTGCTTCTGTGTTGGGGTTCCTTCACAGCGGCTCCTCCACAGAAATGTGCAGAGAGATTCTGGGCTCATGGGAGGGGGTGGGAAACACCTTTCATCTCTCCCAGAAGCTTTCCCTAAACTAGACACCTCTCCTCCTAGTCTCAGGATGTTTCCCCATAAACGTTCCCCACCGTTTGCAGCTTGTGTCTGGGCTATTTTTTTTTTTTTTTTTTTTTTTTTTTTACCGAACTTCATCCTAAATTGATCAAAGGGAAGATGCGGGGCCTGTTGGACTTCGCATCTCTTTGCGTAATGTGTGTGAGGGAGCCTGGCCCACCGGCACTGCTCTTGCAGTTGGGAAACTAAAGCACTGTGCTCAGCAATCCTTGTGCCAAGCTCCACAGCCAGCAGCACTTGGCACTCTGGGAATTTTTCTCTTAGCCTGAGGAGGTGCAGAACGAGGTTTCCACATTCGGGCCTTACAGTCTGAACCAGAGTCTCTCTCCATCCCAGAATTCAAGAGGCCCCCCCAGCCGCCCATGGAAGAGCACGGTCTGAGATGAGGCAGCCCAGCTTGCTGGGCCCCAGTGCCACAGTGTACGAGCAGCCAAGTCAGGGGTATTTTGTACCAGATCATCCACAAAGGAGCTGGACTCATTGGAGAAGAATCTGCTGAACAGGTTCCCATGGCAGCTGCTAGACCATGGATTCTGACCTTGGTCGGCACTGCCTATAACAGAGAGTAGCTCTGGAGGAGGTCCCTTCTGGGCATTGTTTACATGCCAGCTGCCAGCGGTTACCTGCTACCATAAGGAACTAGGGACTGCCGGCAACTTGTGAGGGTTATTGTGAAATAAATGAGTCATTAATATGGAACTCTCCAACTAAGGGGGTGCACACACACCTTCAGTCCTAGAACTCACAATGACAGAGGCAGGGGAATCTGTGTGAGTTTAAGGACAGTTTTGTCTACCTAGTGAATTTTAAGCTGGTTGGGCTGCATAGAGTGATTTGGTTTCTTGTTTCAAAAATAAGTAAATAAATAAATAGATAAATAATAAAAAAACAGCTAGTAAATGCTCAAAATTTGTGAAACTTGTAAGATCAAAATTAATTAGGCTAAGGGTCTATTATACTTTAGAGATAAATGAAATTGAAAAAGGAAACAGGATTAGGGTATAAGGCAGTAGTAGAACATTTACTTAGCATGCAAAAGGTAGATTCGAACTACAAGTTTCAAAAAATAATAAAATAAAATGGAAAAACGCAATGAAGGTTAGGAGTGACGGTATAATAAAAGTTAAGTAAAAAGAATACAATAATAATCCAGACTGCAACTCTGAACCAACAGTCAGGGAGCCTGCATGGGACCGACCTAGGCCCTCGCATGTGTGTGGCAGTTTTGTAGCTTGGTCTGTTTGGAGGGCTCCTAGCAGTGAGATCAGGACCTGTCCCTATGTCCTGGCTTTGGGGAACCTGTCTCCTATGCTGAATTATCTCACCCCGCCTTGATGCAGGAACTTGGTCCTGTTTCAACTTGATATGGCATGCTTTATTCAAGCCCATGGGAGGCCTCCCCTCTCTGAACTGAGATGGAGGAGGAGTGGATGGAGAAGGGGTAAATGGGAGGTGGGGGGATGGATGGGAAGGAAAGGAGGGAGGGAAAACTGTGGTTGGTATGTAAAATAAACGTGAAAAAAGTTAATTAAATAAAAAGAAGATATTCAAATGCCAGGAAACACTCAGAAAATCATGACTTGTTCATTATTAGAGAAAGGGACAGCTAAACGGTAATGAGGTTCTACTTCATGTACATTAGGATGGCTACTATGAAAATTCAAAAATTAAAATATTTGGTGAGGGTCGGGGGGCATTAATGCCTTTCCCATCATTGGCGGGTATATATAATGGTGGTTCCTCAAAAAATTAAAAGTAGGGGGCTGGAGAGATGGCTCAGTGGTTAAGAGCATTGCCTGCTCTTCCAAAGGTCCTGAGTTCAATTCCCGGCAACCACATGGTGGCTCACAACCATCTGTAATGAGGTATGGTGCCCTCTTCTGGCCTGCAGGCATACACACAGACAGACTATTGTATACATAAAAAAAAAAACCCAAAAAACAATAAAAAAAAAAAAATTAAAAGTAGAAGAACGTAAAATAAGGGGCCTGCCTAGTGTGACTCCTGCCTAGTGTGACTCCTGCCTCCCCAGCAGCCATCTTTCTGAAGACATATCTGTTGACAGGATGACACTGTTCACAGAGCTAAGAAAGCCAGGTGAGCCATGGCTATATCTATAATCTCAACACTTGGGAAGCTGAGGCAGGAAGAGCCTAAGTTCCAAGCCAGCCTAAACTATATAACAAGACCCTTTCGGCCTCCTCACTCCCAGTCCCTGCCAAACAAGAACAAACAAACCAAACCCCCAAAGAAACCAGAGTCAAGTGAGATGTCATAGTGACTGGTTTTATTATATGGAAAAGGAGAGATGTATTGAAAAAGATAGGGTTGTCACTGCCTGCCTTTCCTCAGCTGACTCACCTACCCTGCCCCAAGGTCAGTATCTGCAGACTGAGCCACTGGAACCGTATTAGCTGGGGTTCAAAGGGACCACCTTTGCCATGCTCCTTCAACTAGAGCAGAAAGGGAAGCAATGCTCCATTCTCTGGGGAGCAGGACACATGAAATTCTATATGACTTTGCCTTAGAGCTGTGTTGGACCTGTTCTGATGAGCCCTAGCAGTAGGCAAAAGCTGTAGGCCCCTAGCCCAGGTCATAGCTCCCAGACAGATTTTTCTGTGTCTACTTTGGCTCCCAACAGAAATCTGTGTGCTGGTGGATTAGGTAGTCTGGATCTGTGTCATTGGTAGTCTCAGGTCTCAGAGAGGCCCTAGGGAAACCCCTCTTCCCTAAGAGTGTGCAGATCACTGATCAGGTTAGACTGTGGTGGGGACCAGTTCAATGTCACCCTTGGAGGTCAAGGGACTTGTCTTCACCCTCATTACCCCTACTCTATGATATGGAGCAAGACTCCAGTCTGTAGGGCTAGAATGAGATGGGAAGCATAGGACTTCATCTTGGAACGCAGTGCCAGGCTGGTGAAACCTAGCACTGAACAGGTCCTACTGTCCCCCATCTCAGGATAGAGTTCATGGATAGAATTTCTGGAACAGCCTTGGTGTCGGGCATCACTCTTTGGACTTCTATCCTGGCCAGCATCATCTGTGGCTGTGGGGATCTTTAGCCATTAGCTGACTTCAGCAATAATCAGTCCATAGTCGTGCAGACCTTTGTGCTCTCCTAAGGTTGTGTTCAGCCAGGTCTCAGCAGGCTGTGAGCTCACAGTGACACAGCACTGTGGCTTTGGTGGTGGCATATGGTATATGAGCCAGAGTCTAGACCATCTGTGGTGATTCTACCTAGGCTGCACTAGAGCTAACTGATTGGAAGTCAGATGTACTGATTATACTAAGAAAGTATGATCCTCATCAATAAATGGATACATATAGAAATAGTCATACTACGTCTACGATTCATGCAGAATCTTAGCATCTGACTATAGACTGTTGGCTCTGAATGAGAGAGGCATCTGGGTGGACCCTGGCCCCAGAAAGAGGCTCACGGGGCTATCCCAGACCCAAAAAGATGAACATGGGATGTACTCACTCATAATTGGTTTCTAGCCATAAATAAAGGACATTGAGCATATAATTTGTGATCATAGAGAAGCTAAATAAGAAGGTGAACCCAAAGAAAAACATATAGTCATCCACCTGGATATGGGAAGTAGACAAGATTGTCGGGCAAAAACCGGGAACTTGGGGGTGAGGTGGCATGGGGCTAAGGGGAATTGGGGTGAGAAATGTGAGAAGGGGAGGATTGGGGGAGCTTGGGGGAATGGGATGGTTGGGATAAAGGAAGGGTGGATACGGGAGCAGAGAAATATATATCCTAATTAAGAGAGCCACCTTAGGGTTGGCAAGAGACTTGACTCTAGAGGGGCTCGCAGGTGTCCAGGGAGATGTCCCCAGATAGTACCTTGGGCAACTGAGGAGAGGGAACCTGAAATGACCCTATCCTATAGCCATACTGATGAATATCTTGCATATCACCTTAGAACCTTTATCTGGTGATGGAGTGAGATAGAGACAGAGACCCAAATAGGAGCACCGGACTGAGCTCTTAAGATCCAAATGAGGAGCAGAAGGAGGGAGAACATGAGCAAGGAAGTCAGGACCACGAGAGGTGCACCCACCCACTGTGAAAATGGAACTGATCTATTGGGAGCTCACCAAGGCCAGCAGGACTGGGACTGAATAAGCATGGGATGAAACAGAACTTTCTGAACATGGCAGACAATGAAGGCTGATGAGAAGTCAAGGACAATGGCACTAGGTTTCGATCCTAATACATGAACTGGCTTTGTGGGAGCCTAGCCTGTTTGGATGCTCACCCTCCTGGACCTGGATAGAAGTGGGAGGACCTTGGACTTCCCGCAGGGCAGGGGATCTGGACTGTTCTTCATTCTCGAGAGGGAGGGGGAATGGAGTGGAGGGGAGGGCGAGAGGGGGAGGGTAATGGGAGGAGGGGGCAATGTGTGGGAGGAGGGGGAGGGAAATGGGAAATGGGGAGGAGGCGGAAAATTTTTTTTCAACAACTAAAAAAAAAAAATAAACAAAAAAAATAAAGAAAAAAAAGAGGCTCACTGGGAAGGACTGTTGTTCATTCCAAGAACACGTAACTACAGATCTGGGGACAACCTAAACTTTGATCTTCCTCCAGTGGTCTACAAACAACAACACTTCAGTGGTGACCTCATAAAAAACCCTGAACTTTGTTACCGTTTATTGCTGAAATAACGGGAGTGTCTAACGGCTCAGAGTGGGCTGGGGAGAAACAGCCTGCTTAGAATTTCTGGAAAACTTGATGCAAACAAAGCCAGGTTTCAAACTCTAGAGTAAATACATAAACCCTTTAGCGTCCAGAGGCTGCCACAGAGCAGCAAGCATCAAGAACATTAGGAAGCCATGACTCCATGAAACATTCAAGGAAGGGTCTAGAAACCAACCATATAGGAACTAGTATAAGGATGGGAAATGTAAAACAGCCACTTTAAGGTCACGAAATGAGCTTAAAGAGAACAAAGGGGGCTGGAGAGATGGCTCAGAGGTTAAGAGCACTGGCTGCTCTTCCAGAGGTCCTGAGTTCAATTCCCAGCAACCACATGGTGGCTCACAACCATCTATGATAAAATCTGGTGCTCTCTTCTGGTGTGCAGACATACATGAAGGCAAAATGCTGTATACATAATAAATAAATCTAAAAAAAAAGAGAGAACAAAGAGAAATGATACTCTAAAAGAGAAATTTAACAAAAATGGAAGCAATAAATTCTACAAAGGTAATCTTTGAGCTTAAAAAAAAGAGTCAAAATTTTTTTTTTTTTTTGAGACAGGGTTTCTCTGTGGCTTTGGAGCCTGTCCTGGCACTAGCTCTTGTAGACCAGGCTGGTCTCGAACTCACAGAGATCTGCCTGCCTCTGCCTCCCGAGTGCTGGGATTAAAGGCGTGTGCCACCACCGCCTGGCTAAAAGAGTCAATTTTTACATGCAGCAAAAGGCATCGATATTAGAACAGAACAAAGCAAAGAAAGTATTAGTGAGCTAAAGAGAACAAGAACAAGAAAATATGTATGGGGTCTTTGAGATAACATTATAGGAGTACTTGAATTGTTGTGTTTCAAGAAGGGCTTAAGAATTGCAAACGTTTAGAAAGTTTATTGAAAGAGACAGTGGTATAAAATTTCCCAGACCTGAAGCAGAACGCACATACCCAGTAAGAGAAGGTCAGAGAGCACCTGTTGGAGCCACTGAGATAGCTCAGTGGGTCAGGGCACTTGCTGCTGAAACTGAGAACCTGAGTTAGGTCCTCCAGGTCCCACATGGTGGAAGAAAACAGACTCACTCACCCTCTATTTGAGCCTTGTTCCCAGACAAGCAAACTTGAGAGAATACATCCCTCAGACTTGACCAGACTTGTCTAACCAGAAATAACAAAGGGAGTTCTCCAAATTAAAAGGAAGACATGTTTATGAGCAAAAAGAAAACACTAGGAGATTGTGCTGGCTAGTTTATGTTAACTTGACACAAGCTAGAGTCATCCGAGAGAAGGGAGCCTCATTGAGAAAAATGCCTCCACAAGGCTGGGCTCCAGGCAAGCCTGAAGGTCATTTTCTTAATTAGTGATTGATGTGGGAGAACCCAGCCCATTGTGTGTGGTGCCATCCCTGCGCTGGTGGTCCTGGGTTGTATAAGAAAGCAGGCTGAGCAAGCCCTGAGGAGCACGCCGGTAAGCAGCCCCCTTCATAACCTCTGCATCAGCTCCTGCCTCCAGGTTCCTTCCCTGCGTGAGTTCCTGAGCTCACTGCTTTTGATGATGAACTGTGAGTGGAATAAACTCTCCCCCGTCCAAGTTGCTATTGGTCAACGTGTTTCATCACAGCCATAGTTACCCTGACTAAGACATAGATAAAAACGAACTAACAAAACCCCCTCACTAGTAATAAGAACTACAAGGTGATTAGAGAGAAGGCTCAGTGGTTAAAAACGCTTGTTACTCTTACACAGGACTTGGATTCAGTTCCCAGCACCCACATGGCTGCTCACAACTGCCTGTGACTCAATTTCAGAGGATCTGATGGCCTAGTCTGGATTCTGTGGGCATCAGGCGTGTACATGGTACACACACATATATGCACTCATGCACATGAAATAAAAATAAATCTTCAACAACAACAACCAATTTAAAAAGAATAACTATACAAATTAACCTATATCTGGTATATCTTCATATGAAATATCTAATATATCTTTAATATGAAATGTAAAAAAAGCAAGACAATAATAATTAGATTACAACCCTATGTTAAAACATGAGAAATATAAAAAAATGCAGAATGAGACATCAAAAATTCAAAGTGTGGGTGAATGGAATGCAAGTGTCTAACTTTTAAAAATTCTCCATTTCCTTTTGAGGTCTCTTTCCATGTCTTTATGATCATGCTATGTTGGTATCATTTCAAATCAGCTATAATTTTTTAAAGGTGTTTTTGTAAGCCTCATGGTAGTCACAGGCAAAAATCCACCATAGACAAACTCAACAGGATATTCAAAGAATCAAAGCACAATACTAAAGTAAATCAGTTAACTACAAAGGAAGTGTGTGTGTGTGTGTGTGTGAGAGAGAGAGAGAGAGAGAGAGAGAGAGAAAGAGAGAGAGAGAGAGAGAGGTGAGAACTACAATGAAAATAGAAATAAAGTTTTAAAAATTGCTATGGTAAGACTTTATTTATTTATTTGTGTGCATGGTATGTATGCACACACGTACACACACGCACACACGCATGCCTCCATACATACACACACAGCAGAGGCTAGAGGAGAACATTGGGTACCTTCTTCCATCTCTCTCTGCCGCATTTCCTCAAGATAGGGTCTCTCACTGAACCTGAAGCTCACAGCTCCATTTAGGCTGACTGGACAGCAATCTCCAGCCCACCCTTACACCTCATCACTGGGGTGAGGGACACATGAATCTCCAGGGGTCTTTCCATCTTACACCTCATCACTGGGGTGATGGGCACATGGATCCATGCATAGCTTTTATCTTGATGCTAGATATTAAAACTCAAGTCTTCATTCTTGCAGAGAAAGCAGTCTTACTCAGGAAACCATCTTCTCAGCTGTTTATCTGGGTATAATTATCTTAACCGTATGAATAAAATTCTCCAGGTAAATGACAGAGAAACTGCGGCCGTCCTGCTGCTGTCTGGACTCAGGTCTGGAGATGGGGAAGGGGCAACAGTGTGAAGAAATGAAGTGTCCAACCACCAGATGAGTTTCACACGAGTGGGCAGCCCCGAATAGATTCTCTGTCTTTCTTTATACATCAGAAACAAGTGTGTTTTTCCATACTAACAAACAAGTTTTTCCCATCCTCTAACGTTAACCTCCTGCAAAAACAAATATGTCAAATATGAATTTCCCAACTTTTACAGCAAAATATCTTTAAACAAACAAACAACAAACAAACAAAAACCCTTATCATTTTGCTACCTTGGCCAAATATCGAACCAGGTACATCCTGTCTTCGCAAAACTAAAAGGTGATTGACATAGGCACACCTCAAGAACAACAATCTTGTTCAAAACATATTTACAGAAACAGAGGTGATCTGCCGCCAATCCTGTCAGCGCTGAATCAGAACCGCTCCCAGAGTCTGGCATCCTCAGACAGGAAACCTGAGAAGCTTCAGCTCACAAAGAATTTTAGGGGAAAATATTTGAGAAAACACGGGGTTTCTGGGAATGAGCACATCTTTCCCATGTGTGACAAAGTGGCACTAAAAACTGCCAAGAGAATCATCAGTGTTATGAGAGAGAAGAGAGTGTGCAGGCCATGTGGTCCCAGCAGTGGTCTGCACTGCCCCAACGTCCACTGGTCCTCGCCGAGTGAGACTGTCCCCGTGGGCTTTTGCCTCATCTGGAGACCCGTTGAACAAGCACTCATAACTCATAAACTGGTCCAAAACTAGGCCACAAGGCTCCCAACAAGAAACTAGTGTTGGGGAGATGGTTCCATCAGTGAAATATTTGTCTTACAAACAAACATGAGGGCTTGGATCTAACCCCCTAGAGCCCAAATTAAAAAACCTAAAGGTTTACATAGGATGGAAACATGAGGATGGGCAACTAAAACTAAGCATTGTGAAAAGGTGTTCTGAAACTCTGCTAGTGTGTAGGTAGTTAAGTTTTTTTTTTTTTTAAGAAGAGGAATTTAAAAGAAGTACTCCATATGCTTGGATAGTGCAGTTTCTAGAAGACAAGGGTTATTGAGTGAAAGTCCACGTTACTTCTTTCTGAGTTATTAGTAGGGAGACCTACAGGCACCCCAAACAATACAAACTCTTGCCGTTGCTCTTGTCACTAGACTGTAAGACCCTATGCTGCAAATACCACAGGTGTTGGTTTTAGTGCACAGAGGAAGCAGTCGTGACCCAGGCACAAACTCTCCTGGCTAGCTAGACATCATAGTGAGGGAAAAAGGCAGCAACTGTCTTTTCTTTATCGTGCATGCTATAGTACCTACCTGCCAGAGAAGACGTGTGCACGGATACCATAGTTGGCAAGACTGTCTGTGGGGTAACACTCTCTTTATCGGATCTGAGCCTGTTCCACAGGAGGGAACCAATGCCAGGTGCTAAAAGCATGGTCAAGATACACGGCCAGGGAAGTGACAGGCCCTGCAGGAAGATTTACCGATGTGGGTTTTCTAAGTGGTCATGTTGTCAAACTGCCTTCTAAATATCTAGATTTATACCCATAGATTTGTGCTGCTCCTAACCTTAGCCAGAAAAGCTTCTTTGTGTAATGAGTAGAGGCAAATGAGGAGACGGATGATGGTCAAAGCACTGAGACTACGCAACCACGAGTGGTCAGCCGTAGACGGGACATCTGCATTAAACCCTTTCCCAGTCAAGCCTCCAGGGAAGAGCCCACAGCAGCCGTGGCTACCTATGGACGCAGCCCTGGTTTCCTATGCAGGGTCCGAACAAGATGCTGTAGATGAAAATCTTCAGAATGTAGCAGGAAGGGACTCTGGAGGACCTCAACAAAATACAAGCTGAATCCAACCGCATGTTCAAAAGATTATTCTCCTAGAGCAAGTAGGATCTGTCTGAGGGGTGTAGGCATGGGTCAACGAATGCACCAAGGCTAGAACACACCAAGAGAATGAAAAATCGAGGTGATCATTGCAATAGATGCAGAAAAAGAATTTTAAAACATCTAACATTCTTTTGGGATTGAAAACGCTCAACAAATTAGGTACAGAAAAAAATGCACCTCAAAATAATAAGGACATTTATAATAGATCAACAGCCAGTTCCATACTGAAGGGGGAGAAGCTAAGTGCCTTAATTTTAAGATCTGGAACAAGGTTAAAAAAAACCAAACAAACCCATTTTCACCTTTTATTTTCCCCGCTCTCTTCAGCGACTGCTCTAGTGGCCAGCTCTGCCCAGGGAGGGGGAGTAGCCACTCCTGGAGGTGTAATCTGTTCTACCCCCTCACACATACGAATGGCTCTGGCTATGGGGCCTTCTGGAGGCGCTTATCTTGGGCAGAGGCACCCCTGGTGGGCCCAATACCCAAAGTTTCCCTTTCTCACTTGTTCATGGTTAATGTTACCTTTTCAACCAATGATCTGTATAATTGGGGATCACTCGTTCATGGTTAATGTTACCTTTTCAACCAATGATCTGTATAATTGGAAAGCTCAGAACCTACCGTGCTCTGAAAAGCCTGAGGCTCTTAGTAGCTTTCTGGAAACAGTCTTTTATGCCCACCAGCTGACCTGGTATGACTGTCAATAGCTCCTGGCTACTCTCTTCGTGGCTGAGGAACCAGACAGAACCTATCTTGAGAGTAGAAACACCACCCTGAGGTCTGGTGGGGGATGGGTGCCTGACACCCTATTGCTTTCACCTTATTTTTTGAGAGAGGGGGGATCTCTCTGAACTTGAAACATACTAACTGTCTAGACTGGCTGGCAGCAAGCTCCAGGGACTTACCTGTCTCTGTGCCCCACAGTGTCCTGCAGTGTGTGTGTGTGTGTGTGGGGGTGTTTCCATGGGTGCTGGGGATTTGAACCCAGGTCCTCACGCTTGCATGCAATTAGTTTACCAGCTGAGCCGCAGATTGCTATTATTACACTTCAAAACAGAACAGGCTTTTCTGGAACAAGTTACATTGTGAGATAGTCCCATAGTCTCCCCCAAAGCGTGATCCACTTGAGAGGCCTTAGGGTCCATTGCATTACCTATACCCCGTAGATCTCTCATGTGAACTGTGCTTTGGGAAGGAAGCAGAGGTGATTTCAATCTCATTTGAAAAAGCATATCAGGCCGGGCGATGGTGGCGCACGCCTTTAATCCCAGCACTCGGGAGGCAGAGGCAGGCGGATCTCTGTGAGTTCGAGACCAGCCTGGTCTACAGAGCTAGTTCCAGGACAGGCTCCACAGCCACAGAGAAACCCTGTCTCGAAAAACCAAAAAAAAAAAAAAAGAAAAAGCATATCAGGTTTCCAGACAGTCTGGAGAGGGTGAGGCAGCAGAATCACCACCATGGATTTGAGGTAACTTGGCTATATATGAGACCTAATCTGAAACAACCAGAGAGAATATTTGGTAACATAATTGGAAATTGTATACCTTAATAAAAATAGATATATCTAATAATTCTAATTCATTTCAAACTTGCAACCCTATGAACATAATTACCCTGTTTGTGTTACTCCTATTTTATTGAAGATATTTCTTTCTAATAACACAGCAGTATCGACTTAAGAGTCAAATACATACTCCTATTTAATCTTTTCTTCCGGATTTAAGTCTCATGTAACACGTCACCTATAATTATTCCCATTGAAAATCTCATAGGCCCATCCTTGTCTGTTTTCAAAAGTATTTCATTCCATTTTGGCCTAAGCGGGGAGTGAGTCAGGCTATGGTATTAAATAACCCATTCCCAGGCCCCAGAGCTCGTCTGTCTTCATGGACCTCCGCAAAGTTGAACTTCTGTCCGAACTCTGAGCATTTCTGTCTGAATTACTTGCGTTTATTTTAGGAACAAGCAGTCCTGAGACTCTGTGTTCTGCCTTCAGGCAGAACGGGGAGAGTTCCACAGAGCATGGGCCGATGTAGGAACTTGGGCACTGGCTCTTCAAGTTACTCCTTGGGAAATATGTAGAATTTTTTATTGTGTTTAACGGGCCAAAGTGGGTGACAAGTCCACATTTAGGATTGAGAGCTTTCTCAAGGGGAAGCGGTGGCTTCCACAGGCCTCCGCAGGTGTCAGTTCTAGGCTTGGAGGAGAAGAATGGCATTGGGCTAGACAATGGGGCTGTAGAGAAAGTGAAGGACAACCAGATATGTCAGAAGCAAAAAAGAAAGAAAGAAAGAAAGAAAGAAAGAAAGAAAGAAAGAAAACATGGTGCTTCATAGAGTTTAGATTTGTAAGTCTGTATAATATTTATAATATTGATCTCCCAGTGTTCTAGGAATACTGACTTAATGCTCAGAACAATCTGGGTAGCAGTTCACTTATTGGAGAAGACCTGTGCACAGGAGGCTGCCACTGGTGGGGGCCTGGAAGAGTCCGCGTGGGTACCCAGGCTGCGGTTAGCTAGAGTCCAACCTGTGCTCCACAGGGAGTTCAGCGAGGTCGAACCCAGCAGCCAAGTGATGGGGGCTGTTGGCCCACTAGAAAAAGCACTGACTACATACATTCCAACCTTTTCTCTTCCCCTTCGCCATCCAGCTCAGTCATTCTTACTCAGCATGGTCATTTAAGGGATCTATCCCACAGTGGAGAAACAGGAATGTGTAATTTCCATAGAGAGGCCAGGTGTTCTCATAAGCCCTCTTAAGCTGGCTTTCCAGGCAGATCCAGACCTAGGGTATCAGTGTCCCTGCTCCGCCCACTGCAACAGGAAGCAGCTCTACCATGAATTGTCTTTTAATCGCCTAAGCTGGTTTCCATTTGATTGGGAAATGCTTTAAGCTGGAGGCTAAAGCTTCAACAACAAAACCAGCCAACCTCCCCAAGACTTTCGGGGAACTGCTCCACCAAACCGAAGGCATTGATAAGGCCTTTTTACCTATTGAGGTGGCTCATATAAATTCATCACTAATTTATCAGTATTTGCACCCCTCTGTCTTTTTGAGATGATAGGCTATCTTCACTAGAACCAACCAAAAGGGGGCCGTTGGTACAGCATTATTTTCTTTGACTGTGTTAGAATTAAAAGTTCAAGACTGACTGGGGACTGGAGAGCCACCTCTCTTCCTTTGGAGGTGCTCACTGCTTTTTGGACCATATAAAAATGACCATCAATATAATGCCCAGAAAAAAATAGATATGATTTATTCATAATCTGAATATCTGGAATTCATAGTCATCTGTAGATGAAGTGTGTTGTGTGCTTTCTTATGTCACCTTAGAATTTATACTAGAAGATGGAAGGCTAATTTTTCTATTTCCTTGCCTTCTGCCTTGCAGTGAGTAAACTCTGAGATGGCTTCTACATCCCCAATGTGTGTCCCTTGTGTACTGCCCTCCCCTTGAGTGGCTGATTTCCCTCCAATTGCATGTGAATTTTCTGCCACTGTGACAAATACCCGGGATAAATCAGCTTTAAAGGGGGAAGGATTTATTCTGACTCAGAATGTCAGAAACTGCAATCCCTGGCCCTGTTGCTTTGGATCTGCAGTAGCACAGTTCCTCGCGATGAGAGCATGTGCCTCTTAACCTGTGATAGTCAGGAAACAAGAGACAAGAGGCTGGGAGGGGAAAGAGACAGGAAGGAAGGAAGGAAGACAGGTTGGGAGAGACAGAAGGACCAGAGTCTCACTTTCCCCCATGGACCCCTTTTCTTAAAGGGTCTACCACCCCCCAGAAGTGCTACCAGCTGAAGGACAAGCCTTTAACATCGACTTTCAGAGGGCTTTCAGTGTTCAAACCGTAACAGGACAGAGACACGGGATGCAAGTGCCATGGTTGTGTTACACATGATTACATCTTTCTTCCCAGGACATTCTTTTACTGACTTAGCCATATTTTGGCAAGGTCTTGTTTACAAGGAAGAGAAGGTGGCCTCTAGCTGTCACCCATCAAGAAACTGAGGTCGCTGTCTAGAAGGGCAGCAGAAATTGAATTCTATTAACATAAGCTTGGAAGCAGATCCTTATCCAATTGGGCCTTGAGATGTGATCATGACCCTCACTCACATTGAATATGGCTTTCATGAGAACTGAGCTGAATCTCAGTAAAGCTGAGGCCAGACCTTGAGAAACCATGGTCCAGGAGGCATGTGCTATATTGGGCTGATAAATTTGTAATATTGATACGCAGCGATGAATAGCGTATTGCTATTTGTTTTCTGGTCGTCTTGTCCATCTGGTTACAGGAGTGCACTAAGCCTCTCCGTCCTTGTCAAATCCCTGAAGTCTTAGCAGGGCATACCACACCCTCACGCTGGAAATTCATGTCCCACAGCCGAGACATTGACCTCAACACCTAACTACGGCTGGCAGGAATTCTGAAGAGTGGCAGTTGAGCCACGAGCCTAAGATCTTGCATCTCCACTGTTCTGAGGAGGCCCTCCAGATGGCACTGGGTTTCAGGCCATTCCGACTGTGTCCCTTACTGGTGAGCTCTTTGGTGTCTGATCTCCAGGTCGTTCTCTGGGGAGTGAAAAGCTTCATAAAAATTGTGTTTTGGAATGGAGAGCAATGCCAATTCAGTCTCTATAGGACTTTAAGTTTGCTTCCTTTACTTAAAACTAGTTATGCACGAACACATTCTCATAGTTAAAAGGGGTATTCTTAGCTTATCTCGGAAATTGCCTTTAAGTCCTACTCTGGAAACTGGGTCATTTTAGCTTCACCTGAAGTCAGCCTCCTAGTCAGCTTGGTCACGTCTCCCTATGCTCTTAGGCATTCACTTACGTGTGTCTGTGGGGAAATGGATGCTTTAAATCATTAAAGAGGTGAGCTGTACTTCCTTATTTGTAAACTAGTTTGGGGACTCAACAAGTACCTTGGGGATCCTTCCATGCTGATTCCTGTAGTCCCTTCTGTGTGCACTTAGCTGTACATGCATGCGTGTGCTCACATGTGGAAGCCGGACCTCAGGAAGCCATCCATCTTTCTCCCTGGTCAGGAACCCATTACTTGGCTAGACTTGGGCAGGAATCTGCTTGTCTCTGCCTCCCTAACATTGGCATTACGAGTGTTTGCCACCACACTCACCTTTCATTCTCCTTTATGCCATACGTTATTCCCTAGCGCTGCTGGGCATTTATGTGGCATCTACTTGTTCCTTTATGATACAATTTACCTCTTAGGGTATACACGTTTTCAGTGAGCTCATAGGAGATGAACGGCTGGGCCGCGGGATAGGATTTGAATTTGAGGCTGGTGGATTCTCAGGTGCCTGTATCAATCCTCAGGTTCACCAGCTGTCCATCACCTAGCATGAGGTTTAGGGCTAATGTTTAATTAGTAACCGACTGTTCCAATTCTACTGACAAGCCCGCAGTTAAAATGCCACCTTTATCACATCAAATGCTCTCCCGTGTTCAACATAGGCCGTTTGTGAGTTCCAGCTCTGTTGAGTCTATCAGCACCACACACTTTGACTTGATTATCTTCCTGGCTCCAGAAGAGCCCCATGTCTGTTTAAAGCAGCTTCCCCCTGACATGGGGCAACACCTCTATTTCCAGTGTCCACTCGGCTTGGGAAAACGTCTTGCCCTTGAACTCAGCTGGGAAGTCATTCTTATCATCACCTCACCCCTCCTCCTTTGGTCTTTACCCCTACAAGAAATCCGCCCAGACATCAGCTAATGTAACTGCTGTTTATTAGAAAGAGCAGGAGACAGAACGCAGGCCCTTGGGATGGAACGGCCAAGCGAGCAGCTGCAGCAGCTGCAGCAGCAGCAGCAGCGTCCCTGGCTCAGCATAAGCACTTGTTGCCCCATTTGGCCATTTTGTTGTTGATTGGAATCTTGAAGAAGCGGTCACACTGCAGGAATGCAGCAATTTTCTCCAAAGCCTGAAGGAACAGCATACCAGGCCTCATTAGGACTCCACTCCCGCCTAGCAGGCCCACACCGAGAAACAGTGGCATTCACATGCTGCCTTCACCTAGTTCTTTCAGCTGTTGCTTAGCAACCCAGAGGCACCTACTGACTCCTTTAGGCAGAAGTACAATGGGGCCTGTGCTTTTTCTGTGAGAAAGGGACATGGAAATCACCTCAAAACGGCACATGAAAGCCTTCAGATTTGGGAACTCATCCAGGCACTTGGGCTCAAACATCCGGTTCTGGTCCAGGACATCATAGGTGAGGAAGTCCACAAAGGTAAGCTAGAAGGAGGACAATGAGATGTCAGGCCTGAGGAATGAATCAGGACCTGCAGAGACAGGCGGGTTCCTCTCCTGTGTCCCCTTCCTACCTTTTCCCCTGCAAACCATGAGAACTTCCCCAGGAACAAGGAGAATTGCTTCAGCTGTGCAGGGAGCTGCTCCAAGTACTGAGGCTTCAGGCTTTCCTAGGAGGGGAAAGAACAATGCTGTTCTTGGATGGATACGATGGTTCGACGGGGGTGACCAGAGTTGGATTTCCAGGTCCACATTAATGCTGTCTTTGGACTCTGCACACATTGTGTTCTCTCTCTCTCTCTCTCTCTCTCTCTGCACACATTGTGTTCTCTCTCTCTCTCACACACACACACTCTCACACTCACACTCACACACACACACACACACAATAGCTCACAGCTGTAGTCAGGGCCTGGCTCAGTGATGGACACAGCGGACCTTTCTCTAGGCAGTTTCTTATCGCCTTTACTTGGAGGAGGCAGGATGGGAAGCTAGCTTTGGAAAGGAAGAGACACTAATGCCGGAATTACACAACAAAACAAACCAAAAAATAAAACCTGTTTCTAATCCTTACAGATTGGGTCAATGAAAAGATGGCGACCACAGAAGGGAGCCGAGCCAGTTCTTAGCACGTTTGCCTGAAACCCAGCACAGCTGATTCCCGGTAAAGCAACTCACGTGGTCAGAATTGTAGCAGAGCCGAACCAGCTGCATGCGGAAGTCCATTATCTGGTTCTCCATGATGTCCACTCTTATCTTCTCTTCTTCAGTCTCCCCACCTGTAGGTCAGATGGCCACAAGTCACCCTCGGGATTACCCACCTCGGGCCTCGGCCTCGGCTCTCTCACATCAGCGCTGGGCCACTCACACATGTTGTGCTTGCGCGCGATGTACCGCAAGATGGCGTTACTCTGGGTGATCTTGTTCTTCCCGTCCATAAGGTAGGGCAGCTGGAAGGAAACCAGGACATAGTTCCACTCTTCGGGAACAGAGACTTGCAAGGCAGTAAACATGAGATAACAGAAGCTCGGAGAAAGAAAATAGCTAGCACTCGGTCCCCAGCTGATTCTAGACAAGCGCGCGAGATTCTGTGTGTCAGTGAGAATGTATACATGGCATGTCGACTTTCTCGGAATACTTTTTATAAGCAAACTGTAAATATTTTATATTTTAAAGTAAAACTAAGAGTAGTGTGTTTATGGATACATTAAAGAGCATTTAACAACCATGACACTTAAGAAGATACTAGGACAGATTGAGGAGATTTCTATCAGTGACAAAGTCACACCCCTGGGCTAAGTAATTAATGTCTCTTATAGCCTGTCTTTTTGAGAGAGAAAAATGTTAGTGTTTGATAGTCGTTAGTGGGAGTTAAAATGTTGCTCTCCCCCTGTTCAATGGTCTTTGGATTCTATCCATTCTCTGCATCTGAAGAGCCTCTATTCTAGATTCTCCCAAACCAGAGACGAAGTAAAAGACTGATAGGCAGGTGGCCTTCCCTTCTGCCCACTCCTCCAAAGCCACCACCTACGTTAGGAAAATCCAGATCTAGCTTGAATTTCACGTCCAGCCATTGGCTCCTATCATAGTCGGGAGCTGTAAGAGAAAAATGGAACCCAACTCCCTTACCAGCCAAGCCGAGAAATGACTTAGTCCTGATACCTCAAGTTCCCAATCCCCAAAACCTAACGCTTGGGTTTCTACAGCCTACGTAAGATTTGATTGGGCAGCAAGAGAAAAATCCCATGACTGAGCTTCTCTTGACACAGTTCCCAGTTGACTGGAGCAGGGGACCCATACCACCTCGGTGTAGTGTTCCTCCCTGGGTGAAAGACAACTGGAGGGCCACCCTGGCCCAGTGCAGGGGGCCACCGGTACCCACAGACATTACCTTCCCCACACGTATACCGTTTCTCCTCATAGCTGGTATCAGTATACTCCAGGAGCATGCGGATGGCATGAGCCAGCTAAAGGGGGGGGGGGGGGGTAATGGAGAAGGACCCCGGTCAGCGCGCCTGCGCGGTTGCCACTCGCTCCCAACCCCCGCCCGTCAACGTCCCCAGCCCAAAGCTGCGAAGTCCCTGTATCGTGTTAAAAGTTGTCGGGCGGGGAAAGTTGTCGTTAAGCAGCCCCTTCGCTCTGGCCCCGAAATGTCCGGTCTCCTCCTCTCCCCACGGGCCTGGGGACCCCACAGGCTGGCCGGAGGTAGGCCTCGGAGGGCAGCTCAGCTGATCCTGGTCACAGCTGGGAGGCCCCCTCCGCACTGGCTGCAGCCCACCGACACCGCCTGCATCTCCGTCCCAGCAGCTGGGCTGGCGAGGAGCCACTCACCCCGCGAATATCCCAGTAACCCAGAACCATAGACGATTTAGTCGACATGTTGAAAGATTTGAGCCCCTGCGAGGATTTGCGAAGGCTTGTGGGCGCCCAACTATATACTGGACGCTGTGGGCGGGGCCACTGTGATCGGACTGGCTCCTCCTTCCTCGCCCCGTGCTCCACCCGCCTTTCGCGTAGTCGCGGGGGCCACGGGCGCGCACGCGCAACTGAGGCGCCTGAAAGCTTGTGTTGCGAACTTCCTCCCCGGCTGCTGACGCGTCCCCACCCCGGCAGTGGGGACCTGGACCCTAGTTACCCGGGGAGCGTGAGAGTCATGCCGCATAATGAGCTGACATTGGTCAGTGGGAGTTGGAATTCTGAGCACAAGGGGACCGCTGTCTTAGGCTCCTTTGGAGGGACATGTGAAGGGCTAAGAAGGAAAACACAACAAGAACTAATAAATCACATAGACACATAAAACTGTGAGGTAGGAAATGATTTGGGTATAAGGCAATACCTAAAAGTTCTTTGGGGATAGAACTATCTATCCTCTACCCAAGATACACAGTGGCTCTGTCAGTTCTGGGCAGGCAAGAGGATTTGTGGGCTATTGTGGAGGAGAAATTTAGGGGAGTCCAGAGTGTTCTGCTCACCTTCCACAGCACAGCTATCCAGGGCTCCCAACATTTACTCCTCGAGCCTGGGTGGTGGGAAATCGTGCTTTTCCATAGTTTAGCTGATTCAAGCTTCAGACTTTGTAAAAAGATGTTGTACTAAAAAAAGAAGAAATTGGTATAGAGACACGCGACTTTATAATCCCCCAAGAAAATAAAAGCCATTGACAAACTAACCTGAAGCATTAGACTAAATCACATCCCCGCGAATAGAGCATCCCAGCATGCCAGGCAATGGTCGGGGTGTTTCACTTGTAGTTATATAGTCCAATTCAGGCTGTGTGCAGGCATGTTCTGCCTATTTTCTGGAAAAAGGAGTGGAGGCCTAGAGAAGATGGGTAAGCCCATCAAGTTCCCCTGGTGATCCAGGATTCAGATTGAGGATGGTCTAATACTTTTACTGGTTCCACTGTGCTCGGCTAGTTGTATAGCCTCTTATCTTGCTATCATCTTTAATATGAAGTCAGGGGAACACTCTAGGTTTTTCCTGGTTTTTAGCTCTGAGAAGCCAAGGCCAATGGGTTAGTATCTCCTTCCATTTTAAGACCTTAGCTTTTCTGATTAAGTTTGCCCTTGATAAGACTTCGAAGGCCTTTCCTCCTCCTTCTCTTCCTCCTCTTCCTCCTCCTCCTCCTCCTCCTCCTCCTCCTCCTCCTCCTCCTCCTCCCCCTCCAAGATTTTGCTTTCTTAGTTTGTGTTCCTAACTACAAGAGATGCTTTCATGAGGCCAGGGAAGTTGAGGGAATTGGTAGAGACATCTGAAAATAAGGTACTCTGCTCTGGATGATGTGGGCTTGGATAAATTCAGCCAAAAAAAAAAAAAGATTTCCTGGACCTTCTTAAGACCCTACAAGGGGATCTTAAATCCACGAGAACATCAAACCTTACCCATAGAGTATATCAACGAAAGCATAGCTTCTCTTCTGTGGAGAAGAGTTCATTTCATGAGTTTTGAGACTGAAAGACAGGAGATGCCACAGACAACCAAACACACACTTAACCTGAGGACAGAGGTCCAGAGGGTGGACCGACTTGCCTGAGTTTGCACAGTGGACCTGAGGACTTGCCCCTCCCAGGTAATATGCCTGTGTTCTGCCAGTAACGAAACAGGCAGGGGGAAGCTCATGATTGACCCATCTAACAAACAGTAGTTGAAGTGGAAGTTCCCAGGAAGAGCGTGTGGTAGGTACCTCACCTCTTCACACTCCTCTGAATCACCAGCCAGCGTGAGCAAAGCCCACAGCTGTCAGCAGCAGCTTCTCTGCTGCTGTGAGTGCCATGCCTTCAGCTGTACCAAGAGCTTTGGATTAGACCGAGAGCCATGTTCATAGGAGGATAGCAATGATGAGCATTGCTCATTTGGGAGTTTGTTTAGAGAGGAGAAAGAGAATGGACCACAGTCCCCAGAGGCTGATGCTCAGCTCCAGCTTGCAGTAAGTTCTCTCTTTAGCCCAGTCTGACCAGTAGAGGTTGTAGGATTGTGGCTGCTTCATACCCAGTATCCCGGCTCCCTGCTTCCTCCCTTTGGTTCCCATCAGACCCAGAACAAACGGCAAGGGAGAGGCCTATAACAGGCTTAAAGATGCTTTTTATTGGAAAGGAGTCAGAACAAGAGATTAGGAATAAGTATGCCAAGTCAGGATAGGGGTAAAATAAATAGTAACCGGAGAGGAGTTTCAACCCAACAAGGGTACCATTTGCCTCAAAGTCTGGATCTATTCATCTTCTTTGCTGTGTGATCTGGGATATTGTAGTTTGCCACAAACAGAAAGAGGACTTCTGAGGGCTCTAACTGGGTACCAAACACTCCATCTTGGATATGAGAGGTCTTTGGTCTTGGAGGTATTTGAGCTGGTATCTAATGACTCATCTAAAGGAAGAAAGTAATTCAGATGCAGCTGGCTCCAAGTGAGGGATCCCCAGAGATCATACCACCACCAATATGATTAGAGCTTCCAGACACATGAGTGGAGAAACTGAGTCTCCAGAGGAATATCCCACACCTAGTTCCCAGTTCTCCCTTTCTCAGCCCGAGAGGATATAAAACCTCTGGGCAGGAGTCAGGACCTCACCCCCAGCATCCTTCTAACAGCATCCAGCCGGGCCTGGATCCGTGGGGCCTCTTGAGGGCACAGCATCTGCAGCTCCCCAGGTCTCATGTGAAGTAGCTGGTTCCCCATCAGGGACCCCAGGGTCCTTACGGTGCTGCAAATAACAGTAAAATCCATCAGAAGTGGGGCGGAAGGATGCTCGGCCTCAGTATTTGTGTAGAGAAGGCAAGTTGGGGGTTACAGGAATTAGGTATCTGCAGGTGCAGGAATAAGTCAGTTACAGAACTCCTAGGTTTGAGGGCACAGCACTTTAGAAGAGAATGTTCTGGAAGGGAGGGGTGGTGAAAGTGACAGGCCAGGTTCTTCCAGAATTCACTACCCTTGACTCTTGCTCTCTCACTACATGTGGTGCCCTACTCTGGGCTCAGACAAGCAACCTTCTCCTCTCCTCTTTCGCTGAGCCTAAGATGGAATCATCACGCACAATGGAAGCTAGGTTGCTTGTTAAGGTCTCTGAGGGGGAAGGGGCCTGCGGTTCTCACTTGAGCCCTTTATGAGGCTCCCCCCTCACCGCCCCCATGAGACTGGGCACTCACATGGTAGAGAAGTTCTCCGCTTGTAGCCAAGCTGTGACTTCATCGGGCTTTGAGCTAAGACGAAGCATTGGAGCCTAGAATGAAGGATACTTGAGGTCAGAGGTCATCCCTTTCATGGCCGTGCATCCCTTCTACTGAGATCCATCAAGCTCCTTATCGTACCTTCTGGTTTTCTGGTTTGTCAGGGACCCTGACTTAATTTTTGTTCAGACCCTCCCATGAACTAGCATGAACCCAGGAAGCATGCAGTGATAGTAATGCAACTGGACTATGACCATCTCCGTTTGTCACCTCATCCTCTCTCAGGACTCAGGGCTCCCTAGGCTGAGTGGTACCCTAAAGGATGGTTGTCTGTGGCTTCTAGGGCCTCCAGCAGGCAGGGGCTCCAGGATGTTGCTGGGAATGTAACCGGTCCGTCCTGCTTCATTCTTCACCAGCCACCAACGCTTGCTCTGGTCCAGGACCTGCCGAGAATCGCCACGTCAGCCATCAGAACCTCTATCCCCAAGGCTTTGTCCTTCCCTGGTCTTTCCCACTTTCCTTTTCTCTCTGTAAGCCACCCACTCCAGGTGAGCTGGACCTCCCACCAACCACCTCTTTTTCTGGCCTCAAGCATAGGCCTCACCTCCAGAATCTCCCCCTCGGCCACAGTCAGCTCCCGTGCATTCCTGGCTTCAAACTCATAAAGGACTTGCATTTTCAGGGTGGAGTCGGCAGGTATGGGACTGGAGGATGGGAGGTTTGAGTCCTCGCTATGGTTGTATGGCTCATCCGGAGGGAAGTGCAGGCTGCTCCTCATCCTAGAACCTCTGAGTCGAGGCGAGAGACAGAGTCGGGATGGCTTGACAGAAGGGAACTGTGCCCCTGGCCCAGCCAGTAGAGCTCCAGATAGCTCCTAGTTACGGTCTGTTGGTGACTTTTTGGGGTTTCCATAGGATTTGATGGCTCTAGTGTTAGGTGGGGATTCAGGTACAAGGTTTTGCAGACAGGGGTGGGGGAGGGCTCTGAAATGTCATTTATCTCTGAGAACATTTCTAGAACTGGGGTTTTCTGGATCTTGATTCTGCTCTGAGCACTTTATACCTGAGCTTTGGGGACTCAGAGGCTACAAGAAGTCAGAGACTGGGAGGTAAGAAACTGCTTTTTTCACCCAAGGTAGAGGAGAGAGATTGTCCACATGTCCATATCCAGCTAAGAGTTAAGTAAAATGGTCTCTGGGATATAATGATCCACAGGTATGAACGCTCTGCTCTCTACCTCCTTCCCTGTAACTGTGAGCATCCACTAAACCTGTGACATACCGGAAGGAAATAGAATCCTGGTTTCTTAGGAGTTCCTATAAGAAATAAAACCAGAGTGGGTTAGAACAGGAGGTACCCAGTAGAGTGACGAGGAGGGCTGCCCAACCATTACAGGCCTGCAACCCCTGCCTCTTGTTCATTGTCTGCCTCCCCATCAGGTACCCATACCACCCACCCCTTAGTTGTCGTGTGGTTTTGATCTGGACTGGGGGAGCTTTGTGTAGGTCACCGTGCTAAGCAACCCTTACCATGAAGTAGGGCTCTGGAATCTGCCAGCCATCGGAGAATGTGGGTCGGTAGGGTGATGGTTCATCGCCTATCCAGTCAGCCCTGAGGGGAGAACAAAGCTGGATCTAGGACCACTGTGTGCCAGGCTGTGGGATGTGGGGAAGGGGCGATGAGTAGGCCTAGCCTCAGGGATCTGTGGCTAATGGGGACATGGTGAATGTATGCTTATGACAGGCTACAGAGAACCCACAAAGGAGCAAGTGGCTAAGCAGGAACAAGACTAACAGTGTTAAGTATCTGGGGGCAGCTTCACCTTGGTCCCAAAGCTACAGCCTTGTCACCTCCCTAGGAACACGGTGGCGCTCGGTCACCCTCATTAAAGTTTAGAATTAAAGTGGTGTAATCTAGAGTATTGGGGCTGGAAGATTCCTTTGGGGACTTTCAAAGAGCAACCCTACCCCCTTTTATTTATTTATATTTAAAATAGATTTTTTTTCATAAAATACATTCTGATTATGGTTTCTTCTCCCCCAACCCCTCCTAGATCCTTCCCTACTCCCCAAGCAACCAAATCCACACGCTTTCCTTTTCTCTCTCACTGGAATACAAACAAGCATCTAAAATAATGAAATAAAATGAGGTAAAACAAATAAACCAGAGTAGGAGATAAACAAACAAATGGAAGAAAAAGAGCCAAAGAAAAGGCTCCGGAAGTACATATAGATGTAGTGATATACATGTGCACATACAGAGACAACCCATAAAAACACAAAAGTGGACATAACACCTGTAAGGTAAAAGAAGAGAAGGAGGAGAAGAGAAGAGGAGGAGGAGGAAGAAGAAGAAGAAGAACTCTTACAAAGCATTATGTGACAATGAATCTTCAAAAAATGCCATTGATTTCATTTTGTGTTACTACTACTTGGCCTGGAGCCTGGCCTTCAGAGTAGTTTGTACACCCAATGAGACTCCATTAGGGAAAAACAATTTTTCATTTGTGAACAGTTATCAATGGGAGACAGCTTCTAGGTTACGGATGGAGGCTTGTGTCCACTTCCCCTCTCAGCACTGGGACCCCATCTGGCCCAGACCTGTGCAGGCTCTGTGCACGCTGCCACTGTCTCCGTCCCACCCCTTTTAAAGCACTTTTATTTTTGAGACAGCATTCACTGAGTTGTGCAAGCCTAGAACTCACTGTGTAGCTCTTGCTGACCTTGAACTTGCAATCCTCCTGCCTCAGCCTCCAGGGTAGTGAGAATACAGGTCTGTGCCCCACGCCTGGCCCATTCAGTATTTTTCTAACCTGTTTGCCATGTCCCCACAGCAGCTCTCTGTCCTCTGGCTAAGCAGCATGAAGAACTTCCATCACAGAAGACACATGACAGTGGGGCTGCTCTGCCTGATGCCAGGATGGGCTCCTACTTGCCTCTCACCTCCCCCTTGCCCACAGACCAGGACCACGCCATTTCTAGACTCCAGGTTTATCTGCCTGAGAATGCTCACTTGCCTCTCAAAGTTCCTCTCCTCACCTCACTGGGGCAGCAAGAAAAGTACCCTCTAAAGTTAGTACAGCCTCTTTCACGCGATGGCACACGATTCACATAGGTCTGTTTCTTAGCGTGCAGCACTTTCTGGCTGGGGACGGGGCTGTCTTCCTATCACTATGGCGGCAGCATAGGCAGAGCTAATACATGCTTATTCAGGAGTAAATTCTTCATCAGTGGTGTTTTCTCTGTGCCCTAGAAGCATGCTCAGGTCTTCTGTTGACCAGGTTATAATTTCCTTTGGTTATGGCTATGGTCCTGACTGTCTCTTTACCACGCCTCCAGGGAATGTGCGTTCATGCCCTGCCTGTACTTCCTTACCTCTGGTTGCCGCCTCTGCCCCTACTGGACTGAAACTGGTCCACTGGAAAGTCCTGATTGTCAGGCTGGAGATGTGTTTTCCAGCTGAGTGGGAGAGTGCTTGCCTGACATGCTCAAGGCCCTGTGCTTGGTCTCTACCCCCCGGGGATGGGGTGATCCTGATCATCTGTTCTCCAAGTCCAGAGACTGTTCCCCATCATCCTGGGTTACCGGACCATTTAGTGTTACTTACAACTTTGGGTCGTTTTGTCTAAAATGTAATTGGACAGAAATTCAGCTCTTCTAAGGACTTTTACATGTCTTTTATTTTCTGTATTTCTTTCATGTTAATCTATTCACTTCTAGTTATTTTAAGAAATTAGGGATCATTCAAGGGCATATCTGACTTGATGGATTGTTCATCAAATCTGTGCCATTTTATTAATACTGGGATTGTTCTGCTTCTTCATGGATATTGCTAAAATTATATCTGCCAACCAAGTCTTCCATGTTGCAGATGTATGTGCATGCATGCCTGCATATGTGTGTGTGTGTGTGTGTGGTGCGCACATGTGAATGTGTGTGCTTGTATGTATGGAGGGCTGAGGTTGATGCCATCTCCACCTAACTTTTTAGGACACAGTCTCTAATTTAACCTGGTGTGCTTCTCTTCAGCTAGGCTGGCTGTCTCACTCCAGGACCCTCCTTTGTCTACCCTGACTCTCACACTGGGGTTATAGGCATGCTGCCATGTTTGGCCTTTATATGAGAGCTGGGGATTCAAACTCAGGTCCTCAGGGGTGTGCAGCAGGCACGTTACAGAGTATTTCTCAAATTTTTTGAGTAATACTGGGTTTTGAAGCATAAAATGACAGGCCTAATGTTGTGGAATATTTGTACACTGTGTGAAGATGTTTTAGTGCAATTGGTATAAAAAAAAAAGATGAATGGCCAATAGCTAGGCAGGAGAAGATAGACGGGATTTCCAGGGAAAGAGAGGAAGAGGAGAAGAAATCTAGGCACATAAAGAGTTGCCATCTCGACACAGAGGATGGGCAGTGTGGAGACAAGGTAATACCCCATGGCAGAACATAGATTAATATAAATGGATTAATTAATATAAGTTACAAGAACTAGTTGAGGACAAGCCTAAGCTAGGGCCAAGATTTCATAATTAATAATAAGTCTCCGTGTCACTACTTATGGGCTGGCAGTCCTGATGAAAAAGTCCTACTACAACCTAGCATGGACAGTCCACATTAAAGGGCCAGAATGAAAGCATCTGAGGCCTTGTCTCGGTCCACCGCAGACCCTGCTCTCCTCTCTTGCTAGCACTCCACATCAAAGCCGTCCTCATGGGTGAGTGAGCCCAGTCCAGCTACAGGAGCCAGTGTCTAAGACGTTATAAGAGGTCCAGACTTTATAAATCTCTTCCTCTGAGTGGCTAGACAAACTACATAAAACAGATCCTTTGGGCTTCAACGATCCAAATATCCATTGATGAATAAAGGATCAACAAAATAGGACTTGTCCATACGAGGGAATATTAGTCCACCACAAAAGGAAGGAAATTCTGACACATGCTACAACGTGGATCAATTTTGATTGATAAAATCAGCTGGCCACAAAGGGATGAACCATGTCTTATTTCACTCATATGATGTGTCCAGAATAGGCAAACGGATATGGATATAGAGCAAAGGTAGCCAGGGGGAGATGGGGAATTATTCTTTGCCAGATATAGCCTTTCTGTTTGGGGTGAGGAAGTTCTAGAGCTAGAGAGTGGTGTTAGGGCACAGTATCAATATATACTTGATGCTACTGAATTATATACTGAAATCTGTATATTATTTTGTTATGTATATTCTAACCATCAAAATAAGTACTGAAACTAATTCATGTCTTTAAGCAAACTGGACAAAACTTCACATGGGCCTGAATTGAAAAGAACTGCTCTTTAGACAAATGTGTGGGAGTTTCCTTCCCAAGCCAGACTGTCAAATGACTTGTCTCCCTGCTGATAGCTCTGGGCTCTTAATATTGTCTTCTTGTTTTGATTACCTCTGCTCTTTGCGTTCTCTCTCTCTCTCTCTCTCTCTCTCTCTCTCTCTCTCTCCTCTCTCTCTCTGTCTCCTCTTTCTGGACAGGGTAGCTGTCCTGGAACTCACTTTGTAGACCAGGTTAGCCTTGAACTCACAGAGGTCCACCTGCCTCTGCCTCCAGCTTCCCAAGTGCTGGGCTTAAAGGCGTTCTTCACCATGCCCAGCATTTCTGTGATTCCCTTTTGCCTTCTTCCTACTTTCCTTCTGCTTCTCAGAGCCCTACCTTCTGTTACCAACCACACTTGAGGAAGCAAGGTCAGGAGCTCCCAGAGGATCCCTCACAGGCCTCCCACTGTGGCTATCTGACACTCTGAGATTGACCTATCCCATAGTTGGGACCTCTCAGCTGGGGACCCAGATGTGTGGCCTCTGTAGACTCTTCCTGGGACATGTTAGTCTAGGTTTCCAAGTGAGTCTCCTTCCCAATCCCCAGGTTCTCTAACTGGTCCTATGCCCACCCTTTCAGCCACAGCACCTTGGCTTGCTAGGTCAACTTTTGGATGTTACATCTGTGACATCTCTTTTGTCAGACATTCGTAAATTCTGAGCTGGACTAAGGTCAAGTTTTCACTTGGTCTCTGGTGAAAATGAACATACATTTTAGTAGAAGGTTGGCATTTTTTTCCCCTCTGAAGTAATGTGTTTCTTCACTGGGTAAAGGCAGTGTTTAGTAAAAAAATTGGGAACTCAATGTAGAGTCCCCCACGTTCTCAATATGTCTCTGGTTTATGATAGCATACCACAGGCCACACACCCTGTCCTGCTTTGGTTCCTCCACACCCGTTGTCTTCACTTACCGGCTGGTGGTCCAGGCTGTGCCTAGCGACTTCCAGAGAGTATTTTCGGGTGGGCTTAGACAGGACTGTAGCAGGTTTATGGCTTTGGGGGTGAGGAGCGGTGAGATCACTTTAGCTGCAAGGTCATCTTCAGGGCACTGTTCCAGAATCTTGAGGAGCAGTGTAAAGAGAGTTTCAGAAAGGAGTAGGAATTGTCCAAAGACCCCTTAGCTCTGTCTCCTCGCTTAGTGCCCATCCCCTGGCTTCCTGTCTGTCCCCCACTTCCTGCCTGTCCCCCCAAATATTGGTGTCCTTGACTCTGTTGCCAGCCCCTCAGGCCTGCTGGGGGATTTTGTCTTGAGTGGTATTCTGGCATGAAGATGCATGTTGAAGAAAGGGCAGGTCCCACAGTTCCCTCTGCCCTGGTACTTCCCCCTGCCTCTGTTCCTTCCTCTGCTCCTCCTTGGCTTTACCTTGTCCCCTTTGCCACCCCATCTGCCCTCCACTCACGAATCTCAGGGTTTCGAAGAGGAGGTTCACGAACTCAGGGGCACTTGTTTCCTGCAGCCTTAAGGCCAGCTTCCCCTGAAGACACAGCTCAATGTCGGTGTCCATCCAGCATTTCCCTTTACCAGAACCCTAGCCCCCCATAAGTATGTTGCGCCCTTCAAAAGTCCCCAGCGAAGGAGAAAGCTGGAGCAGGGAAAGGTTTAGGTGACTGACATCAGAGAGAGGGGGAGTTAGGGGAGGAGGGCCCAGAGCTGGTCAGAGCCACTAACCAGGAGGTTGAAGCTGAACTTGATCTTTTGGAAACAGTCAATGTACTGTGCTGGTGTTATCTCTGTGGGAGAAGGAATAAAGGTGAGGTTTCCAGGTCCTGCCAAGACACCCCTGCTCCTCTCCCTTGGCATGAAGTGCTTACTGCTTTGAGCCTTCTTCTTTTTCCTTCCAAGTTTTCTCTTCTTACGGCTGTCCTTTGCCTTGGCCTCCTTCAGCCTTCCGGCGAACAGCTCAATGTCCACCAGGAGATGGTTCAGCACCTCCTGGACCCCCAACAACACATAGCCTTGAGTGGACAGTCATGAAATCCCAGAAACTCCCCGCCCTGGCCCTGCTATCATCCCGCTGGAAATCCCAGCCTCAATCCCAGCCCTGCCCTGTCTATCCTGGGCATCTGGGTTCCTGAGAATTGGTCCTCCCTTCTCCCAAGCTCAGGAAGCCCCAGCAAGCCTCCAACCACCTTCAGTTACCTCATCGATCTCCAGGTCCTCAGGAGATGGAGCACGCCTTGGGGGAGGAGGCAGAGTGAAGTCACTTGGTTCTCGGGCACTTGGGTAGTGTGCCAGGGACCTTGGGGATGGTGGGATGCCTGCAATGGATGGAGAGAGGGGGACCATGACCCTAGAACTTCTTTGACTTGATCCAAACCTTTTCTTCCACTTGCCTTCAGACACAAACTTACTTCGTTCTGGGGTCATGTGGTGTGGCTGCTCTGGAGGAAACCTCTGCTCTGGAGAAAACCTCTGCTCTGGAGGAAACCTCTGCTCTGGAGAAAACCTCTGCTCTGGAGGAAACCTCTGCTCCGGAGGGGACCTCCGTTCTGGAGAGTACCTCTGCTCCGGAGGGGACCTCCGTTCTGGAGAGTACCTCTGCTCCAGAGGGGGTGCCGGTTGTATAGGGAACGACCTTTCTGGAGAATACCCCTTCCATCTGTCCTGACCTGGATGAAGGGCTCCATATCGAGGTCTGCTGAGGGCATGGGGAAAGATACAACTTTGATAAAATTCTTGAGAGAGATACCTAAGCCCACACTTCTGCCTCAGGGCCCATGGACACCACCCTCTCTCCCTAGGAACCCTACTCCTGTTCCTTAGTCTCTACTTGAGCCTTTGCTGACTCCACCATGCTTCACCTGCCTGGTTCCTGGGCCTCCCTGGGTTCTAGAACAGCTTCTGGGCACAGTATCCAACACACTCAATACATTCCCAACACCCTCCATTGGACTAAGCCTTTATTAGTCCTTGGCATGTTTTGTTAGGTCCCAGGATCATGAGTTCTCCACATGAGTAGCCAGGATATGGTCCTCAGGTCTGAGCTAGGAAGCCCTGGATGTTGTTGAGCAGAAGCAGCCTACCTTTCTTCTAGTTCTTCCTCCAGGGCCTTCTGCAGGCTTGTCCTCAGTTGCTCTGCCTGGAGAAAGCAGCAGTCATTGTGTGTGTGAGTGTGTGTGAATGTGAGTGTGTGTGTGTGTGTGTGTGTGTGTGATGGTCACCAAACTCCACCCCTGGCCACTCTACCCAGTCACTCACCCCTACTTCCTGGCACTGGAAGAGCAAAGTGCTGGTGCCTGGCAGGCCAGACTCCTGCACAGTGACTGACAGGATGGAGTTGTAGGAGCAGGTGTTGAGTGCTACATCCATGGCCTTGATGCTGTCCAGGCGGTAAGAATCCAGGTTCTCCTAAGGCAGGTGGAAAGGCCAAATGTGGGGGGGTCACAGAGAGCCCCTGAGACTGAGAAAAGGCCATCCCTGTTCTCTGGTGGGCTGGGTAGAGTCTCTACCCCGATTCTTATGCCACTGTCCCCAGACCTTGCCCTGCCTCTCCCTGGTTTGGGATGTGTATTGAACGTGGAGAGGCCCTGAGGGGCAGGTGGAGAGCCTGGAGCTTGCTCCTTAGCATCCTAGGTTAGCCAGGGCCCACAGCTGGGTTTGTCGAGAAGGCTGACCTTAGTCTCAATGTCCAGTAGCTGGAGCCAGCCATCTCTGACCTGCAGGAGCAGGTCTTGGCTCCACACTCGCCCCTGCGCATCCATTTCCTGAAGCTTCTGCAGGGCATCCTTCGGTTCCCGGACTCTCTGGGTGCCCAGCTTACATGTCATCAGATGCTAAGGGGACGGGAAGAGACTGGCGTTGGGAGAAGGTTTGGAGAGAGGATCCCAGATGGCAGCAGGCAGGGAAAGGGAAGGGGAGGAGGAAGGTGTGTCTTTGGCTCCCCCTGTGGGGAGGTCATGCTTTTCAATAAAGCAAGAGCCTCAAGAAGTTGACTTCTTGACGAGGCTTCCAGGTCTAGGGCTAAGGGGTTCTGGGGCTCCAAAGGAAACATCATTAAGGTGACTGGGTGGTCGGGGCGTGGGTTCCAATCATCCAACAGTCATTCGTGTTCCTCTGTGTGGGCTACAGGACCTTTCTGCTTCCCTTCGCTGCCCTCAGGTTGCCCCACCACCACTTGCTGACCCCTGCCTTTTTCCATACTCTTGCCCATACCCAGATGTCTTTCCAGCTGTGCCAACCCAGTGTTTCGGGACTCTCAGGAAGACCCTCTTTCTGAGTCTTGCACAGAAAGAGCCCTAGCCATTGCTGGCTCCCAGGTCCTTGCCTTCTACTGGTCCCATTGTTTGGCAGCTTTTTCCTGGTCCACCCTCTTCTAGAAATCCCTCGCCTCAGCCAAGTGTTGCCTTCCTGAGTCATCCGCCACTTTCTCCAGTCTTCTACTGGAGAGAAGCCCTCTACCTCCTGCTCCTGGACCCTCCATCCTCCCTCCTGCCCCGGTGAGGCCCTATCACTGCGTCCACACTGCCAGGACCTCAACAGAGCCTACGGGCCAGTTGCCTTGAATGCGCCTCCTCTTGCTCTTGCCTGAAGGGCCTCAGTGAAGTCAGTTCCCAGCCTCGCTCTACAGAGATGCTGAACAATGACTGGGGAGCCCCTTCTCTACTGCACTCTAGGTGTCCTACATGTCTCTCAGTACCTGAGGCTACCGGGGTGGCTGTGAGTTCTGTGCCCCCTCCCGTGCACTGTGGCCTCTTCCACGCCCCTAGTTGAGCAGCTCTCTGACCACATCCTTGAAGTTTAAAAGCCAATTCAAATGACCAGATCTCAGAGTGCCAGCTATCCATTTGGGTGGGGCCAGAGACTCCATTGCAGTGGCTCAGCCTGGCCTGGGAGTACAAGCAAACTCTCCCCCTCTGTGGCACTGTCCCTTACAGCTGCCTCACACCGTCTTCCCCACAGCCATAAGCAGTCCTGAACAAAGTACGGGAGGTGGGTTGGAAAACGGAAGGGTTGGTAGGCTGGCGTTCTATGGGTCTTGACTATTTACTTTGTCACTTCTGTCTAGGGACCCAGTAGTATCCACTCCCACCACCTCCAGCCGGGCCTGCTCTCCTCACCCTGGGACCGCTCTCTACTCCCCTGAACTTGGCAGGTGTTCAGGCCTCATGCTTTCTGAGTCTGACTGCACAGAGTTCGGTCAGGTTGAGCCATTGCGTCAGGGTCAGGTGTACCTATGTTCTGGTAAGGCAAGACACACCGGAACTCGTAGCTTTGCTCAGAAACTGCCTGGGACCCAGAGGTACTCACCTCCACCCTGTGCTGTAGGAGGGTAGGTTCTGAGGCCATGCTCTGGGAATACTCCTTCCGGTGCACTGTGGGTACAGAGTCAAGGGCAGGGGCAGCAGAAACGAGGTTAGGCTTGGACAATTGCAGGGGCAGTGGAGAAGAAGGGGTTTAGGGAGCTTGGCCCAGAGGGGAGCTGAGCAGGGGAGGGGAGGCAGAACGCTCACAGTAGATGGCTCTGCTGCTGGGCCGCGACATGTCGACACTGATGAGGACAGCTTCCTAGAATCACAACGAACCAGGGATAGTCGTTAGACGAAGGAACAGAAATACAAGGCCCAGGTGCTGCTGCTCTGACCTGGGGACCCTGTGACCAGATCTGAAGCCCTTAGCTCCAGGGGACCTACTCAGAATCTTCTGCATCTAATACCCTGCCCAAGAAGCCTGTCTTGTTAGGCTTGGAGGTCACGGGCCAGGGAAGAAAGCGTCGCGGTCAGAGAACACAACATGAATGGCCTCCCATGATTTGAATCTGGGTTCGGATCTTACTCCAGGACTAGATGTGAAAGATGGTACAAATGAGTCGCTTCTGTGGGGAGGGCAGAGGGCTCACTTGCTCTCCCTGCCATAGCTAGCCTCCTGTCCAGGCCTGCTTTAACAGCAAGGAAGGTCCCATTAACGACCATGCCAGGAAGAATGTATTTAAGTGAGAGACTCCCTCTCTCTCTCTCCCTCCCCGCCACCTCTCAGATACAGAGATAGAGGACAGACAGACAGACATATATGGGAGGGGGTGCTGTGTGGAACTTGCCGGGTCCTACATTCATCTGGTTCCTGATCGCCACTCCTGCTTCTTTTCCCTCTGGTATTCCAGATTCTCCCCCAGGTACCCCCCTCTCCAACTCTATAAATCCAGCTCACAGTCAACTGACTGCTAAACATTTCTTTAACCACCCCCTGCCCAGAGCGTTCCCAAATGCTATTTTCAACACTGCACATTCCTCTCTAACAACAGGAGTGGTCACGGTAGTCCTGCGGCACCCTGAGCCTGCTGCCAAGCCCTCCGGACCCCACCTCATCTAGTCTCCGCCACTATCTGTCCACTGTACTTATACAGTTCCAAATGGCAAGCACCACTCTAAGGATTTTGCTTTCAGTGACCCAGCAAGTATTCAAAACAATGCCAGATGCTGGGTGGTGGTGGCACTCGCCTTTAATCCCAGCACTCAGGAGGCAGAGGCAGGCGGATCTCTGTGAGTTCGAGGCCAGCCTGGTCTACCAGAGCTAGTTCCAGGACAGGCTCCAAAGCTACAGAAAAACCCTGTCTTGAAAAACCAAAATAAACAAATAAATAAATAAATAAATAAATGTAATAAAAAAAAAAACAACAACCAAAAAACAACACCAGAGCCAGAACCATTACCCCCACTTCTCAGAGGAGGACTCTCATGTTCAAAAAAGACAGCAGGCTAGGGGCTATTTAATAGGGAAATGGTGTCTGCCTTACAAGTGTGTCCCTGTCACTAGACGGTGGACCATAGAAGGGGCACAGAAACATCTTTTGAAGTGGAGTGGAGTTAAATGCCATGAATTTGTATGTGTCGGGTGTATGCAGGAGTCGAGGGAATGTGTTATTTGTACGCATTTGTAGTGATTTCGTGAATCCCCATGCATCTACCTGCTTGGGGCACTTCAGTTGCATATCCCCGGCCAAAGTGTACGGAAGCGCCTATACCTGTTTATTGGACTGTTATGAAAATGACGGGGATCTGTTACGGTGACTCACAAATGGAAAAAACGATTTGCCAGCGGGCGTCATGGGAACAGAGGAGGCGGCTGGTCTCTGTTCCCCCCCACACACACTGGGGCTGGGGAGAACCCGTTTCCTAGATCAGAGCAAGTGCTGGAAGCCTGACCCTTCCCTCTGCCCCCTCATCTCCCCAGCCTGTGGCATTCAATTCCTGCTTCTAAATGGAAGAAAAAAAGAGCCCTGCTCTGCTCAGCCCTGCCTGCTCTTTCACACGGTATGGTTCCTCTATGCCACCAAGGGTTCTTGTGGGCTGACAGAGGTAGTTCAACAGCTACTGCTAAAGACCCTACACCGCAGGGCTGAGGTGCGGTTTGCCCTGCCTGGCCCCTTGAGCAGCAGGGATTGGTCTCTGCTTTCCCTTGTGTAGGTGTATAGAACAAGGTAGGGGTATCTACATGACTGACCCTAGGGGAAGACTTCCGGAGCCCCTTGCTATTTCTGGTCTCCAGCCAGAAGTTCCTAGGGCTAGTCCTTCCTCCTAAACCTGAGACGAGACTGCCAGATACCCCAACCATGGGAAACCACAAGTGTGCCCACGTTGGCCCCAAGCTCTTCCATCCTTGCTATCCGCTGGAAATTGGCTCTTACCTGAGTACCAGTGTAGCCGGATGTCTGGTCCCCCAGGAGGCTGACTGTTGAGACAGTGGTCCAGTGCCGTTGGCGGGAGAACCGTTTGGCCTCTCTGCCAGCTGCCTCAGGCAGAGACCTACTGATGATCAGGTGGCCTGTGAGGAAGCAGGCTTTGAAGAAGCCACACCTGTGGTCTTTGGACTCTGGAGGGTGGGGAGGCCTCTCAGGCCGCCAACCACCCAGCACTGAAGTGGACCTGAGGAAGTGTCAGTGGTGACAGGTGTCAGAGCTTGACCAGAGACCCCTGCTTCCCAAGCTTCCTTCTTGTTGACCTCTGGCCTTAGGTGTGGCCTCTCATCTCCCAGCTTTTCCCATACCTCCTCTGGGGCCCTGGGTTAGCATTAGGCACTGGGGGTCACAAACAAAAGGCACATACGATCTCATGAGTCTGTTTTCTGTGTGAGGGGAAGGCCACAGATGGAGCCGAGGCTCAAGAAAAGTTTTGGATTGGCATGTGTGTTTTATGTTGACGTACTGCACCCCACGGGCGTGTGACCGTATGTACCCAGGTTGTGCCTGTGAACTGGACATTGACTGTCAGAGAAGACAGGGTGGGGCCCAAGCCACTTGGGCATGACACACAGGGCTGAGGCTTCTTTCAGGGCTCATTCTGGTCATGTCTATCTCCCGTCCCCTGTCACCCAGGAGGGGCCCTCCCCTCTGTCACCCTTGTTCCTCATTCTTTCTTTCCTCACCCTATCCCATGCCACAGGCCCTAATGGATGCCTTCAGTAAGGCCACCTTCTGTCACTATTCAAGAAGCTGCCTGGACCCTGCAAGTTGCTTTATTTAAAAACCTCCTGTGATACCCCCTTGCCTTCTGAGAACTCACAACTCAGTGTAGGAAACCGGCAATAAATAGACATCGAAGGACTAAGGCAGAGGGAGAAGGACAGGGAATGGACAGGGAAGGTGATGTGGGAGCTGAGCCTCCTGGCCTCAGGCCCTGCTGGGGTTAGGATCTGTGCTGGAGACTTCTTTGGAGCATAGAACTGTAGTCTGCAGTCAGAACTCTGCCCTTGGCTTCCCCAAGACCCACCGAGATATGTTGGCTTGCTTCCTACCACTCATCCTCACACCGTCCCAATGGCCTGGATCCAGGGGTTCAGGGGTCAGACCCAGGGAGGGATCCTTTCCACCCAAATTAGTGTGGGACCCCAGGAAAGTCCATCGGGCAGCCATTTTCTGGGATGTAGAGGTGAAACCGCCTGCTGGATCAGCAGCTAGCCATGATTTTGTGTGAACTGGCCCTCTAGACCTCCCTGGACCTCCCTGGTTCTCCGAGTCTCAGTCACATGGACCCCTTTCGGGTTTGAAGAGCCTGTTTTTCATTGACTTCCCAGGTGCAGCTCCATCAAGGCCACAGTCTTGTTCCATTCTCAGCCCTGGCTTGGGTGGCCAGCCAGGTCCTCATTCTTTCCAGCTCAGACCAGACCCTCCCTGTGGGCCTCTCTGCAAGTCACTGTGATCACAGCAGGGATTCCCATAGGAGACCCAGAGACAGGGTTGGGCAGACTCAACCCATAACAGAGTCCTGGCTGACATCTTTGGGCAGAGAAGAATGAGTGAGTGTCACCAGGCACTCTCAGCATTGTGAACTCCATGGGATCCTTTGGGTGTCCTTAGACACTTCAGATTTCATTGGACAGGAGCCTGGAAGGTTAGAGTCCAGGACTGGGACTTTTTCGTGTCAGGCGTTGTAGAAATTGGCTAGAGTAGGCCTCAGAGGGAGGAGACATTATGAAGCACAGAGAGGCCAGGCCACTGACTTGTAGGGATGGATAATAGGACTTCTTCAGGAGGACAGTTCTGGGTACCAAGCTGTGAGATGAGTAGCTGGGGCTTGGGTGGGAAGGAAGCAGAACTCAGAGAGCATCTCCTTGAAACTCTGAGGCTACAGAGCCTGGGGGACCTCACTTTATTCTTCCATTGATTCTTTTATTCCTCCGCTTCCTGCCGCTCACTTGAGGGTCACAGACACCCCAGGATGTACCTCGAGTTCGTCACAAACATCTTAACCTCTTCTGCCCTGTGTATGCCCACTTCTGTATGCCCCGGGATGGGGGCGGGGTATGACGTCACTGCTTAGTCCTCCTCGGTGCCTACATCAGTCCCCTCACCTCTTGTGTGGGTCCTACCTCCACGCCTGGCAGACCATCTCTCCTCTCCCACTCTGTGACTATCCCCTTTAGCTCCTGTCAGATTTTCTGCCTCTGACGACAATAGTCCCCCAACTCGAAACCTTGCATCCACCCTTGTTCTTCTGAACCACACCCCCTCTTGGCTGTGGATGGATGAGGCTCTTCCTCAAGTGGGAATCTGATTATCCATTTTCGAACCCAAACCACTTCGGTGTGAGGATGAAGCCCCAACTCCCATCGCAGCAGGCAAGGCCCTTCTTGCCGTCCAGGCTCCTTATCTCCCACCTTCCGCTGGCCCTTGCACTTTACCCCTCACTCTGAGGACATCTTGTAATTCCATTTGAGTCACAGCTCAGCATCTGATCAAGTGTTCTCTCTGACGTGATGCCTGCTGGAACCGCCTGCCTGCGGTATTTCAGCTCTTCGAATGGCCCTTGGGGCTGTGATGATTCTGGCGCTTGGTTCCCAGATACCTGCTGCATGCGCCATTCTGTGACTGCCTGTCTCACGTCAAGGGCCATGTCCCCATCTCTGAGCCTCTGCGAAGATCCAGATGAGAAGAGAAGGCACCGATGGCCATGCTTTGTTTGAGTGCATCAGAAAGACACTCCTAAGGAGGAGCCGATGGGGTCAACCCTTCAAGCCAGATAGCAGTTCAGTCAAGAGGGAGGGGGAAGGGAATGTCAGGTAGAGGCTATGCCCATTCTTTGGGATGGAGAGGTGAAATGCTTGGTGAGAAGCTGGCTGTGACCACAACCCAACCCCTCCCTCCCTCCCTTCCTCCCTCTCTCCCCTTCCCCCTCCCTCCCCTTCCCTCCCCCTTCCTCTCTCTCCATCTCTCTCTCTGTCTCTTTCTGTTTCTCCGTCTCTCTCTGTCTCTCTGTCTCTCTGTCTCTCTGTCTCTCTCTCTCTCTCTCTCTGTGTGTGTGTGTGTGTGTGTGTGTGTGTGCATGCAGTGGCAGATGATGGGGCATGTGTATGCCTTCATCACTAATTAGTGAGTAGATTCTTGAGGTGACTTCCGCTGTAGCCCTGGGAGGCCTTGCCATTTTGGGGAACTCAGCATGTACATAGGTTTTAGAATAAAGGGACCAAGGAGCCCCCTCTGAGCCATCCAACTTTAAGGAAGCAAACCTGGGTCCTTTAGAAGTGCCAAAACAGGCTCTGCTCAGAGGAGAACTCTAAGGACTCTGGGGGAGAAATCTTTTTACTACAGGTGGGGGGATGGGGCAGGGGCAAGTCACTTCTCTGAGCAAACAAAGGAGTGGGCAGGAGAGGTGAGGTTCCTGAATGTTTCTGAGGTAGAAGAGGCAAATTCACACGTTGATAATAACCACAGTTATTAAGTGGAGGAAGGCAAGAAGGTGGTGAGGGGGCATGGAGGAGACCGCTAGTGTGGGGCGTTTGGGAAGTGGCTGGGGTGGGTGGCCTCAGAGAAGAACTCTGGGAAGAGGGAGTTGAGTTTCATGAGACAAAGCAGTGGGCAAGAGCCAAAGAAGGGGATCAGCTAGGCAAAGGTCGTGTGGCTAGGAATGAAGCCAGGGCTGTTGTAGACCGGGGGAATGGGAGTGGCAGCCTGCGCTGGTAGGCAGCGGCCAGAACACAGGGCCCATTGGCCCGGCAGGAGTCAGAGGACTCTGAAGTGGAGGAGTGGCATGCTCTGGTCGATTTTATAGTCTTTACCTTTCTCGGCCTGGGCTGGGGATGATGCGTTGTGATGCGGGTGGGCTGGGGGGCAGACCAGGGAAAACCATGAGCAGCTGGGACCTGGACGATAAGTGGGCAGTGGAGATGGAGACAGGGTGCAGGCATGTCGGAGACAGATGTGCTGTAGTGTGGTGGACTAGAGGGTGGGGGGTCAGCCTCAGGAACTGGGTGTAGACTGGGAACACCGCAGGAGTTTGGGAGGCGGCTGAGCAAAGCAGTCAGGTTCATCTCAGTGGCGCTCCCTTCTGTCTACCAGTCCCTTGGCTCTCCACGGGCAAGACTGAGAGGGGATGTGCACCACACAGCAACCCCAAAACACCAGGTCACAGCGGGTACCCATGGCCTGAGTTCAATCGCTAGAACCCGAATGGTGAAACGAGGGAGTTGATCCCTGTACTTTGTTCTCTGGCCTCCACAGCTCCCATATACATGAGCACGTGCGCGCGTGCACACACACACACACAAACACACACATACACACACACATACATACACACACACCACACATACACACAAACACACATACATACATACACACACAGACAAACACACATACATACAAACACATACACACACATATATACACACACACAGTGTAAAAAATGTATTTTTTTCTAAAAAAAAATAATACCGTTTCAAACAAACAGATGAGAGCAAAACAAAACCCAGAAAATACCTACTAAAAACCCACTAATTTTTGCTAAGGGTCACACTGCTGAGAACTGCATTCTGTTTCTCCCTGGCATGGCTGTCGATAGTGCCTGTCACGAGGGTTGTGGTGATGACATTTGCCTTAGTTAGTTTCAGGGACTTGGAAACAACTTCTGTCAGCTCCACTGACTGGAGCTGAAGATGGCACCGTGGCTAAGAGCACTGCGTGTTCTTCCAAAGGACCTGGGTTCGATACCCAGCACCCTCTGAGGGCACCATGCTTACACCTGAGTAAAATAAATAAATAAATCTTATAAAATGGATTTTATAAATAAATAAAATCTTTTTAAAAAGCATTGACTGTCCACCTGGGCTGGCAGACGGTGACAGGAGCGTGAACTGTGGTAAAAGGCTTGACATCTCTATCTTTACCTCACGACTGAGTCATTTATTACCCAAACATTGGTATCTTAGGGTTTTTATTGCTGTGGTGAAACACCACGGACCAAAACGTTGGGGAGGAAAAGTTTGTTTGGCTTACTCTTCCTTATCTGTTCATCATCAAGGAAGTCAACACTGGAACCCAAACATGGCAGGAACCTGGAGGCAGGAGCTGATACGGAGGCCATGCAAGGGTGTTGCTTACTGGCTTGCTCATCATGGCTTGCTCAGCCTGCTTTCTTGTAGACCCCACGAGCACCAGACCAGGGATGGCACCACCCACAATGGGCTGGGCCCTCCCCCACTGATCACTAATTAAGAAAATAACCTACAGACTCATCTACAGCCTGATCTGAAGAGGCATTTTCTCAATTGACGCTTTGGCGCTCCCTCCTCTCTGGTGACTCTAATTTGTGCCAAGCTGACATAAAACTAGGCAGTACAGTTGAGGCCAGATTGGTTCTGCTCAACTTGGCCTGGAGTCATGTTCAATTTGGGAAACCTTGGTCCAGAACTGTATAACTCAGAGTTCTTCTGAAATGGTCCTAATCTATCTCCCCTGGGGCTGGACGCTGAGGACACCAGCGTAAGATTTTCAGGGCATCGAGCGGCTTCACTTTCCCCAGTTTCATTCCGCTCCCTGGATTAGCACCCACAAGTGTCTGGTCATTTGTCTTTTCCTAACACAAACCCCTTCTCTCCCCGTTGCCTAAAAAGCAAAAGGAACTTGCTGAAGGCTAAGTGAAGATGGACCTTCTGGTGTAGAACTCCATCCTGCCAATGCTTTCTTTGCTTGCTCTTGACAATCTGTCCTTTTTTCCCTCCATGCAACAGCCTTGGCTGTCCTGGAACTCACCCTGTAGACCAGGCTGGTCTTGAACTCACAGAGACACGCCTGTCTCTGCCTCCTGAGTGCTGGGATTAAAGGCATCTGCCACCACTGCTCTGCAACAATCTGTGCTTTTTTGGGCAATGGGTAAAAAGAGTTAGGTTCAGAGCAGGCCTTCAGGTGCTCTTAGAAGCCACTGGCTAGGGACAGGAAATAGGGATCTCAGAGGTACCCCATTTCCTAGTCCACTCCCAAGTTCCTAAAGTCTCTAACCCCTCAAGCTAGAAGCCTCTGCTGAGAACTAGCTCTTATCATGTGGATCATGGGTGGCATGTCTGGACCCCGCTTCCCTGTCACCACACCTAACTCCCAAGGGTACCTCCCTTCTGCTTCCCAAGGCTCAGTATCCCGACTTTCATCTACATAGGAGATGTCTGAGTTCAGAATTCCTCTGTCACCCTGACAACCCTAGAGTTTATTTAGGTCCTCAGAGGCCTGGACCTTGAACTATGAGTCAGTGCAGACATCTCAGGAGGCCTCACAGGAGAGGAGGTTCTAGAAGTTGGGAAAGGGCCAATTCCGGGAAGGAAAAAGAAAACGTCGGTGATCCCAGGGGTGGGGTGTACCTGCCCCGCCCAACCTGTGTGGGCAGGTGGAGAGGGTGATACCGTAATCACATGGACAGTGGCCTGGCTACCACTAGTGACGATGAAGTGGCTGGCTTGTGGCCTCTCCCTGGGCATGGCCAGCTGCCACGGGTATGGAAGGAACAAGGTTTGGTCACTGTTGTGCCCTTACCCCTGTGTTTTAGCTCATCTCCCCCAACGGCAAACCAGCCAAGTCGCTATAATGCAGCCATTCCTATCCCTGTGGTAAAAGAATGCTCGAGGGTGTGAGGAAAAGTTCACCATGTGACAGTAAAGTGGGAAAGGCAGGCTATAAACATGAGAACCATGTTTGTAAAACAAACACGGAAACAAGTAAAAGAACCTGAATCATATACATTTGAACATTAAAAAAAAAGTCAAAACAAAATCCATAATCAAAGAAACCTAAATTGTTGCCGGGCAGTGGTGGTGGTGCACGCCTTCAAACCCCAGCACCTGGGAGGCAGAGGCAGGTGGATCTCTGTATTTGAGAACAGCCTGGTTTACAGAGTGAGGTCCAGGACAGCCAGGGCTGTTACACAGAAAAAAACCCTGTCTTGAAAAAAAAAAACCAATAAATAAATAAATAAACCCAAATTGAACATGGCTATTATGCAAAATCTAAACAGGTTTAGACACATGAAAGTTTTTTCAGTGTCTGCTCTAAGACATGAACTTATCTAAATGCTTCATAGAAGGCCTTCGAAATAGATGTTGTGGTGAGTTTCCTCTTCAGTTTACAAATGAAGAAACTGAGGCACAGAAATGTCAGTGCTGGTCCAGGGTCCCAGCCGATAAATACCTGGAGTACAATTTGATCCTCATCGGTGGGCTTGCCTTCGGAAGAAGGAGCAAAATTACCTCAAGATCTGAGAGGGAGGGATGTTTACTTGGCTCATGCTTTTCCGTATTTCCAGCCTTTTACTAAGGTAGTTTTTAAATAATCAGTGCTTCTTCACCCTTATCCCACCTCAAACAAAACAAAGTTTAAAGTAGCAAAATGAGCGTGTGTGTGTGTGTGTGTGTGTGTGCGTGTGTGTGTGTGTGTTACAGTCCCTACAGAGAAGCCTAGCAGGTTTTCCTGATTCCTTAGCCCTAAACCTCCACAATCTCATTTCCACAAGAGCCAGCCCTACCTGTTGCTGGAGCACTCTGCAGCTGGCCCTAGCTGTGGCTGGAGCACTTCACAGCCAGCCCTGGATGCTGCTGGAGCACTCTGCAGTTTGCGCTAGCTGTTGCTGGAGCACTCCACAGCCGGCCCCGGATGCTGCTGGAGCACTCTGCAGCTTGCGCTAGCTGTTGCTGGAGCACTCCACAGCTGGCCCTAGATGCTGCTGGAGCACTCCGCAGCCGGCCCCGGATGCTGCTGGAGCACTTCACAGCTGGCCCTAGATGCTGCTGGAGCACTCCACAGCCAGCCCTAGCTGTTGCTGGAGCACTCCACAGCTGGCCCCGGATGCTGCTGGAGCACTCTGCAGCTTGCGCTAGCTGTTGCTGGAGCACTCAGTGGAAGTTCACCCTCCTTCCCCAAACGGGGGGGCCTGCTGGGGACACCGAGGCAGCACCCTGCTCTGGCTGCAGTTCTGTGGCCTTGGAACTTCAGTTCTTTGAGCTTGAGGTTTGTTGTTGAAAGGGCTGATGGAGGTCACACTCTGGAGCAGAAGAAGGGGACTCCACAGATACCTCAGAAGTTCTTCCTGCTGCGGCTGCTCTAGGCTCTCCCTGTGGAGCCACAGTGGGACAGGAACAGACCCACTCACCCTGTGCTTCTCCTCCAGGCAATCTCTCCTGGGCTCCTTCAGCTGCCCAGCACACAGGCAGGCTGGAGCAGTTTCTCACTCCCTGGGAGGCCTGGGTAAAAGGCAAACTGCAGTTCCTTCTCCTGAAAAATCTGCCTCAGGGATGAGAAAGGAATCCAGTTCTTTCCAGCTCCCTGAGGGTTCTGATGGGAGCTGAGCTCTATCACCTAGAGCCTCACCTCAAACTTTCCGTCAGAGTTAGCCAAAGCCAGGGTAGAGCCAGACTAGCTTAGCTCTGAGAGGGGTCCTGGCCAGTCTCCTGGGGGATGCTGGTACCACAGACATGTGGTCTACTCCAGGCTTGCTTGCTCTGTGGGATTGTATTCTGAAGTTAAACGGTGTTGAGTCCAGGAGCTCTGACCTTCCTAACTTCATCCTAAGTGGCTTCTGCACCCATAAAATTTTGTCATATAGAGGCCTGCAGGCAACCTTGCGGGGCTCTTAGAATGAATAGGACAGCGTGGGCTGTAGCGGTTCCTCCACAGCCTGGTGTTACAAACCTCTAAAGAGTACACGGAACCTGGGTCATGGAAAACCCTTCTCTGGGAGCCTACGCAGTATTCCCAGGCCATGCCCGAAGAAAGGTGGCAGCTGCTGAACACAGGGGCGGAGTGCTCTGGGGTCTGTCACCCTGAGGCTGAGCTCCTAAGATAAAGTGGGCAGCTGTGACACTGAGAGGAGCCCAGCTGTGGAAGGGTCATGGCCTCTGAGACTTAGAGGGGACTGCTGGCCTTTTGGCATTACCCGATGTGGCCATGGGCTGGAGAGGGCATTAGGGAGCCCATTAGTCTTCTATCTCTGACTCCTCACAATGCTCTCTCAGATAGGGTGCTCAGAGAGCAAAGGTGGGCACCCGGGTTCAGAGGAACACTCAGAACCTGTGTCCTTCCTTACAGAACATGGACAGGCGTGGCTACTGCTCACTCACTGATTGTGTGACCTGACAAAGCTCTGTAACTAAGCTGGTCACACCTGCACAGCCCGGGCACTACTAGGAGGTGTGGCCTTGTTGGAGGAAGTGTGTCAATGAGGGCGGGCTTTGGGTTTCAAATGCCCAAGCTCCCAGGCCCAGTCTCTCTCTCTCTCTCTCTCTCTCTCTCTCTCTCTCCCCCTTCGTCCCTCTCTCCCTCCCTCCTCTCCCTCCTCTCTGCCTGCTTTCTGCAGATCCAGGTGTGTACTCTCAGCTACTCCCCAGCACCATGTCTACCTACGCTCTACCATGCTCCCCCACATGATGACAATGGACTAAACCTCTGAACTGTAAGTCAGCCCCAAGTAAATGCTTTCTTTAAAAGAGTTGTTGTGGTCATGGTGTCTTTCTGCAGCAACAGAATTTTGACTAAGAACCTGCTTAAAAATATTTATTATTTTTATTTTTATGGATTTTATGTGTGAGAGTGTTTTGCCTAAATGTATGTATGTATACCACATGTGCGCTTGGTGATTGACAATATCAGAAGGCAACACCCTGAAACCAGAGTTACAGATGCTTGTGAGCACTAGGGAATCAAACTCGGTTCTCTGCAAGAACAGCAAATTCTCTTAACGGCTGAGCCATCTCTCCAGGCCCTCAATCCTCTGCTTTTAAACCCTTCCATTATTCTCATTGCTTAAAACAAACATTTTCATGTTGCCCACATCACTGAGCTCTGTCTCGGCCCCCACACTGGTCCACACCTTCCCCAGCCCAGTTGCACTGTCAGAAGCTCCCTGCAGACCTGAGCAGCAGCCTCCACTCCTCCTTCCTTGTTCCCGCCTCCCACCTTCCTTTCCTGCTTCTCCTTTCCATCCGCCTCACTGGAGCACGCTCACAAAGGCTCCTGGGCCCACCCCACCCCTCAGCTGGACCAGGGGCTGTGATTTGAGACAGCGTACCTCTCCTGTCCTGGACACCGTTGTTGGTGAACTGCTGTGAAGACAGGCTTTGCTGTCTTTTCTGGGTGATAGCTGCAGCCGAGCCAGTCCTTGATGTCTACTCAGTGATTGCTGAGGGAAGGAAGGATGGATGGACAGACAGAGAAAGGAAGAAGGAAAAAGGGGGGAGGAGGGCAGGAGAGAAGGAGAGAGGCTACCTCTCAGGGGATTTACCCTGCCTCTGCCAGCCAGTAACTAACTATTCTTGTAAGGTCGAGGTCTAGGCACGTTCAGAAACTTACGCCACAATGGTGCCACCTCTCTCAGAAGGACCCTATCAGGCTGCACAATAAGGCCACTCAGGGGCTGGTCGGGGGTGGGGCTGGAATATGGTTTCCCTTCCCAACTGGGGCAGGTTCTAAAGCATACTCAGACCTGAGCCTATCTAAACACGCTCCGACACCACACTAGCCTTCGCTCTAGTTGGGATCAAGGCTGGAGAAGAATTGAAACCAGAAGCAGTCTTACACGTGGAGTAAAGACCAACACAGTGCTGGCAGAGAGTTGGTGCGGAGAGGCTGGGATCAGGCTTCAGAACCAGCATGCTCAGGAGTAGTTCCAGAAAGGGGCCTTGGCTCTAGCTCCTGGAGAAATTTTCCAGGTCATGGAGTTCAAACTTGGTCCAATAAGATCAAAATGAGAGCCACAGACAATGTGCTGGGGTTGGGTGGGTTCTCTTGGACAATCAATCACAAGAGGACAAGCAGGCATTAAGGAAAGGGCAGCTTCCAGCAGTGGCCAGCAGAGGGCAGCTCTAACTCATATTTCCTTAGTTCACACATCTAAGGTCCTGTGTGAGGCCTGGTTCTTTTGAGAGTGGAGAAAAGTACAAGTGGCGAAAGGAACAGGCCAGCTGTGCACAGCTGGAGAAGAGAGATGCTGGCCATTTATGGTCAGCGAAGTGAGATCCGGTGATGCACCCCAAACAGCTTACTTCCTTCTCAGCTGTCTTTGTTACCCTCAGCAGCCCCTTGGTGTCTGAACTGAGCCCCTGGGGGCTTTTAGCCTCATTGGAATCACAGCAAACAGAAGAATGCTTGTGGCTAAGGAGAAAGAAATACAGGGCCTTTGATCTCTCCTTCCCTAAGAAGGTTGGGGACATTGTCAGGAGGAGGGGAAGGCGTTCTGTCCTATGGGCATTTCACAGGTGTTTATCCAGCCAGCTCTATGCTAGGGACAGACTATCAGGTGAGTATCCCCCAATACAGCTCCTGCCCAAACCCTCTGGTACACAGAGCTCCTGACCCAGCTGATAAGGGTGGAAGGTGCCATGGAGGCAGGGCTGGGTAAGAGGAGAAAGGACTGCTCCTCCTCCACAGGGAGGTAGAGGTTTTGAGGGAGGAGGACACAGCAGGAGACCTTGGAATGTGGGAAGGGTTTTACCAGCTGGGAAGGAAGAACAAGGAGGGAAGGAAGGAGGGCCTATGAGACCCTCATGAGCAGGGGTTCCAGGCTGATGCTGACTTCAGAGAGCACTGGGGACCACGAGTGACCATAGGTGTTTTTAAATCGTCTTTGGGGCTACGGCCGATATTCTCATTCTCAAACCACCATGAGGCATCTTCACCCCCACTTCACAGGCAACGAGACTGGGGGGTCAGAGAAGTAAAGTAGCTGTCCTGGTAAGGAGCCCTGAAGCTGACAACCCTGTTCTGGCCCATGTGACCCCCATGGTGCATCTGAAGTTAGGGGCCTATGAGATGTGTATGGAACAGAGCTGGAAGTCTTTCTGTCCCGGGGGTGGCCGTCTTCGGCTTTATCCTGTATGGAACTGTAAGATCTGCCTAGAGACCTGTTCTCAAACATCCACCATGCGCATATTTCTCTCTCTCTCTCTCTCTCTCTCTCTCTCTCTCTTCTTTACCTTTTTAGAAAATTTCTTGTGTGAATGTGTTCTTGTGGGCCAGAGTTTTGAGTTTCTTGTCTGTTTTCAGGTAATGTCAATGGAGGAACTGCCTGGACCAGATTATCCGGTGGGCAAGTCTTAATAACCGATATGGGAAGACGGTCCCATCCCCCCGTGGGCAGTGGCATCCCCTAGGCAGGTGGTCCTGAGCTGTATGAAAAGCCATGAGCCACGGAGAGCAAGCCAGTAAGCAGCTTTCCTCCATCTTTCCTGCCTCTGTTCCTATTTGAGTTCCTGCCCGACTTCCCTTGATGACAGGTTCTGCAAGCCAAATAAACAAACCCTTTCCTTTCCAAGTTCCTTTTGAACATAGTGTTTATCATAGCAAAGAAAAACTATTACAGCCCCCTTTTCCAGAAGCCATGTCTGCCTGTCTGTGTGTCTAGGTGCTGAGAAGACAGATCTCCCTATGGAGCCCCTTCTCTAGGCTTATTCCGCTGGGGCTTCCCTCCCCTGCGGAGCACCTTCTGGGCCCTCTAAGTGCTGAGCCATTGCTGCTCCATCCATCCCTTCTGGGGTTTGGTGGGGGCAACGCCACACACTGCCCATATTAGTCTGTTCAGGCTCCCACAGCCCGGGCAGCCTGTGAACAGGACACATATGTTTCTCTAGATGCTGGAAACTGAGAAGTCTGCAGTCGAATTTACTGTCCGATGAGGGCTGCTCTCTGGGTCACAGGTGAAGCCTTCATGCTGGATCCACACACAGCGTGCTCTAGTTCCTTGAAGTCTTGTTTATAAAAGCACCTTGTCCCCTCACGAAAACCCCGCTTCCTGATGCCATCACCTATGAAGCTAGAATTTTAGGATGTAAATGTGGGGATAGCGAAAATAATCAAGCCAGAGAGCTTTTGACCCCCAAGAACTCCTAAATGTATTTCATTCTCATGTACAAAATACATTCATTTTATCTTAATAGCCTGGAACATCTTAACTAATCCTAGTAGTGTTATTGGTTTTTTTTTTTTTTAACTCTTGACCCTTTTACTCTTTTGACCCTTTGTTCTTTTGGGGGTCCCGCTACCCAGCTCCCACATAAATCACACACAGAGCCTTATTCTTTCTTATAATTGCCTGGTCTTAGCTTAGCTTGTTTCTTGTCAGTTTTTCTTAAATTATCTCAACTACATTTTGCCTCTGGACTTTTACCTTTTTCTGTTTCTGTATATCTTTCTTTACTTCTTTTTCCATGGCTTGCTGTGTAGCTGAGAGGCTAGCTCCTGGTGTCCTCCTCTCCTTGTTCTGCCTTGCTCCTTGTTCTCGTCACGCCTCCTATTTATCCTCTCTGCCTGCCAGCCCCACCTATCCTTACTCCTGCCTCACTATTGGCCATTCAGCTCTTTATTAGACCATCAGGTGGTTTAGACAGGCAAAGAACCACAGCTTCACAGAGTTAAACAAATGCAGCAGAAACAAAAGCAACACATGTTTGCACCATTAAGCAAATGTTCCATAGCATAAAGAGAAGTGACACACCTTAAAATAATATTCTACAGCCCAGCAGCAACCTTAAAGACTAAGTCCCAAGCTTTAGTCGATCAGATTTAAGTGAAACTAGGGTATAATCATCCTGAAGCAAAATGCCTTCCAGCTGCTAGCTGTGAAGCCAAGCAAGTTCTGTGCTTCTAAGACAGCAGTGGGCCAGGCAGGGGACAGACATCTGCCTCACCAAAAGGAGTCATGGACACAAAGACAGTAGGGGGAGGTCTTAAATTCCAGAACCGAACCTCATTCAATCTCAGGATTTGAGAATAATTTTCCTCAAAAACTAAAATAAAAATGAAGGGAGGTTGGAGAGATGGCTCAGAGTTAAAAGTGCTCAGCGCTCTTCCAGAGGACACAGATCAGTTCTAAGCACTCAGTCCAAGTGTGCCACAACTGCCTGTTCACTCCAGCTCCAGGGCATCAATACCCTCTTCTGGCATCTAAGGATACTCAGTTATATATGGCACACACACACACACGCATGCACGCGCACAAACACACACACACAGTGTAACAAGAGGTAATATTCTTGCCTTGACTGTGCCCCCAAAGGCATTGGTCTCTATTGCTTTGGGGACTCTTCCTTTCCAAGTTCGTTGACCATTGCCCATGTTGTGTTCCCACTGAGTTGTACTGGGAGGCTGTGGCTCTCCTGAACTTGAATTGCATCTTGATAGCTCCCTACTCTGAGATCTTGGGTGTTGCCCCCAACCTCGTGACTCCACTAGACATTACCCTAGTGAAGATTGCCTGGGTAAACAAAAATGATTACAATCATGGTAAATAATACAACAGAAAGAGACGTATGTAAAAATTCAGAGCATCCTTTGCCTTTATCCTACTCTATCCCTCATAGGATCATGCCTCCAACCTCCCTTCCCTTTTATCATGCCATCTCTATATAAACAGGTATATATAGCTACTTGTCAATATATGTGCTCTTTAAATATATATATTAAGAATCACTGAAAACATCCTCAGTCACGTTGATAACAGCAAACCTGCCCATTCTTGTGTAGTGACTTCGAAGTCTACTGTGGAGATACGAGTGAACAGATTTTTGTTTTCTGCATTTGGTAGGTTGAGAATTTTCACCTTTCAGTTAGTTAAAGGGAACGCTTTTAGACCTCCCCCTCCCATCCCCAAACTGCCAGCATCATATGTGGGGCCCTTTGCAGCCATTAGTAGTAAACCAAGTTACTAAACACATCACTGCCATACCGCAACTGTTGGTTTGGTGGCCAAGATAGTCAGCAAGCGATTAGCAGGTGAGCGGCACATACACCATGGGCGTGTTGGACACAGAGATGACTCACAGCCTGGACAGGATTGCTTGGTTGGCGCACGGCTCCACTGAACAACTTAGAACAGAGTACAATTTCAAACTTCCAGATACTGTTTATTTCTGGAAATGTCTATTTAATACTCTTGGATTGTGGCTGGCCACAGGCAACCAAAACCTTGGAAAGAGAAATACACCGATAAGAGAGACTACTGTATTTGTGGACTATCTGAGCTCTTTCTCTCCCGCTCTGTGAGGCCCATATTGTTGGCCATTTGGGGGATATGTTAGCCTTTTCCTTTTTTTGTTCGTAGGGGTTTTAGATGAGACAAATAAGCCTCTAAAACGGACTTGACTATTTCCGTCCCTACAGACAGAGTCCATGTTTGGTAAGATTCTGTCCAACTGCAGTTTCGGTTATTACCGCTTTCTTCATTTGCTCCATCTGACCCATGTACACTTCCCTCCGATGTTTATCAGCCCAAGACAGCCAGTGTCTCTGCGTTGGGTTGTATAATAATTCCAGCCAAAAGCAAAGGCTGGAATTTTTGTTAATCCCAGGAAACTTGCCCTGTCTGAATGCAGCACAAGCACTGGCTTTCTCAGAATGCTAAGTGGCTTGAGAAACCCCAGTGATCTGGGGCCAGTGAGTGGGAGCTATGACCTTGGATTTGACCTTTTCACTCTGACTGCCTTGGAGCAGCCCAGCTCATGCAGACCAGTAGTGTCGTCTGTACCTGTGTGAAACCCTTGTCCAGCTGTGGTTCCTTCTGCTCTGGAGAGTGGTCCAGAAAATATGTTTACATATTTCCCCCCTTTTGTTTATAGGCACACATGGTTGTGGGTCCCTCTTGCTGAGGCTGGGCGGAACCTGCTTGTGGCCGCTCAATGAGGCTTTATGGGGTTCTGAGCCCTGAGAACTGAGGGGGACATACAGGCGGAGAGGGGCAGGAAGATGCTCACCCTGGGAGACACAAACTGGCCCCAAGCCCTTCTCCTCCCCCACCATAGCCTTTTTCCTTGGCAGGGAGTTGGGGGGATCTCTAGAACTAGACCAGTCCACTAGACATTGGGTAAACGCTTTGGGGCAAGTCAGGTTTACTGAGTGCCCGACTGGGGAGAAAGGAACTGGGCAGCAAAAATGGACCTGAGGAGGCAAGGTGTCAAAGCTGCGGTAGAATGGGAGCAGGCTGGAGGAGGGACGATTTCCGGTTTCCATGAACCTCTTCTCATTCTCGAGGCAATGCAGTTAAGTCTATTAGGATCAAGCGGGAAGGGCCTGCAGCCCAGACCTTGCTACTGGTGTGTGACTTCTGCCTGTCGTGGGAGGGGAGGAATGCACAGGTCCTGAGTGGAGGTGTCACCGGGTCACAGGTTACCACCGTGGTGGCATTCTAGGAACAGAGACAGACACAGAGGGCAGCTAGGAAGCTGGCGGACACGCTTCATTCCTACCCGGTGGTTTGATAAATATTTATTAAGCGCGCACTGTGTGCCAGGCACTATTCTAGGAAGACGCTATTTTCGGAAGCTCGGCCTCACTGGTCCTACCTCCAGGACAAGGTCCAGGCTCACTCTGCCATTTCTTCTCAGCATCCTTCCCATTAGTTGTGGTTTCGATGCCACAGATCACAGCACTGGTTCAGACCATCCCCTGCCTGCGGGGCCCTTGAACCCGGCTGCAGCCCCTTCTCTGGAATTTGTTCTCTTATGTTCACATCTCTTCCTCTTGTGGAGTTACGTTCTCCCTCCCTCCTTCTCTCTCTCCCTCCCTCCTCCCTCCCTCCCTTCCTCCCTCCCTCTCTTTCTCTCTTGCCCCCTCCCCCATGTCCTACACACTTACCTCCAGGTCATGGGACCCATCTTTCAGCTTCCATGGTCTTGCTACCAAAGGAAACCAACAGAGCATTTGTCCTGGCCTGAGCACTTTGCCTGGGCCTGGGCTAGCCTGGGAGCACTGAAGGATGGATGCAAGGGTCCTTGTTCCTAAAGCGATCACAGGTCAAAAGGAGCAAACACTGCCCACCACCAAAAGCCTCCTGGTGTCCGAAAGATGGTCCCTGTGAACGACTGGAGGCCCTGGGAACATGGAGCCCTGATTTTTCGCATTAGCCACTCAGTCTTCCTGGAAGCCTCACCACCACCAGCCAAGTCCATTTCTGTTATTGTCTGTTTCTAGATGAGACCCATGGCTCAGAGTGGCGTGTACCTGTCTGACTGCCTAGCCGTCACAAGCAGCACTTGGGACGACCCCAGGATGGCTGGCTGCAAGGCCTACTCCTATCAGAGGAGAACACACTCTTCCCCTGGGCTTGGAAGACCCAGTCTGAGGTGATGGTCCAGGGGGAGTTCCTCCAGCCTCCCTTTCTCCATGTTCATATGTGTTCATTTCAAGAATGGGGTGTGAGAGCTGGGGAAGTACCACAATAGCGGGCATCTGTCTGCCCCTCCCTGGGGCCAGGATTATTATATAGAGTTGTGGACACCCTGGCTGCCACACAGGCTTCCGCAGTGCCCGCACCCTCATCTGGCCCCCCCACTCTACCCTTCTCTCTGGTTTCAGAGCCTATAGCACAGCCCTCTTCTCTGCCAGCCTGTTCTTCCCTCAGTGAAGAATTATGGCGCCTGGGACACTGGCTCACTCATGACCTGACTCTGAGCCTGTATAATGGGTGTACACACCCACTACACCCTAAAGAGCTGATGGAGACCAAATGACTGAAAAGGACACATAGGAACTGCCAGAAAATTGATGAAGCATGGATCATTTGCTCATTCCACAAGGATCCATTGGGGATAGACTGTGGCACGCTCTGTGAGGAATTCTGGGGTACAGTCCTGAGGAAGGCAGACATACATGCATGAGGCTTGCAGTCTAGGGAGAGATGCAGACAGTACGAAGTTGTAGCCATTCTAAACTACAGGGCTAGGGATATGTCTCCGTGGTAGAGCGCATGTTAGCAAAGCCCTGGGTTCAATTCCCAATACCAGAAAACAACAACAGGAACCCCCAAAATAACTACAAGCCTGATTGCATCCAGCGAGACTGTTTAACAGAGACTGAAGGTCGGGTCTGGAGAGGCTCCTGAAGAAGAAGGATTTAAGCTGAAAGATGAGGGTTCGTTGGGTAGGGCAGAGAAAAAAACCCTAGGGTGGGGGTGCCAAGTTCTCAAAGGGGAGCAAGCCAGAGGATCGCAACAGGGAGGGAATCTGGTAGGGGGCTTGGCTGGAGATACGTTAGCTTTCTCTCTCCGCAACAAAGCACCTGCTATAATCTTCTGAGAAAGAGAAAAGTTTGGTTTGAGCTCAGTTTTAGAGCCTCGATCCTTCCCCCCCCCCCCATTGTGGTCCACCTGTGTTGGAGTAAGGCAGGAGAGTGTGGTGGAGAGAAAACATTCACCTTGTCACACGACAGGGTGCAAAAAAAGAGGAGGAGGGATCAAGGGTCCCACACTCCATCATGATCCGAAGACCCCCACTGCCATCAAGGGTCCCACACTCCATCATGATCCGAAGACCCCCACTGCCATCAAGGGTCCCACACTCCATCATGATCCGAAGACCCCCACTGCCATCAGATCTACCCTTAAAGACGCACCACTTCCCGTTAGCACCTCTCTGGGATCAAGCCTTCCGCACACCGAATGCTGGAGCACGGGGCCGAACTGGCTATGGCCCCGCATTAAATAGTTATTGAAGAATTGGGTTTGCAACTCCACAAACCTCTCTCAGGTGGTTCCTGGACGTCTGCCTGCCTTCTTTATCCTCAGCATCCATTCTGTGCGAAGGGAAGCTGGGCCTGCTGAAGAGGTCGTCCCACCCCCCCTTCCAGGGCTGAGGGGCAGCTGATTGGAAACAGATGGCAGGCCCTGGTGGGGCTCCATGGGAGTGGCAAGGCCATGGTGGGCCTGACTCCCCGCTGCTGACCTCAGACCTGCACCACTGGCATGTCCAGGCCGCAGACTCTCTGTCAGCAAAGCCGCATCCGTCCTGCAGAGAGATGGTCACTGTGGCTGCCCACACCCTCACCCGGCAATTTCCCTGCCACGGTGAGAAACCTTCTGCATTCCAACTGGGTCTTCAGCCTGGCTAGGGAAGGAGAGATGCCAATTAGGTTCTTGGAAAGTCACAAGGCTTGCAGAGATCTCTGTCATCTTACCTGGCTCTTCTGTGTACCTGCACCAGTACAGTGCTATGTAAAGACACCAGGGTCCCATTTGCTATGCAATGGACCATACTGGCTGAGCGCTGAAGTCTTGCCACTTACTCCTAACTAATAACTCCATGAGCTCCAGCTAGTAGGAAGATGTGAGGCTCAGAGAGGGGGCCTTGTCACTGGCTGCTAAGTGCAGGACTGGGGGGCCTGGTCCTCTGTGGTGACTGTTGCACCTGTTTCTTTCAAATACTCCCTGTACCCATTGCTCCTGACGGAATGCAGCTTCTGCCCTGGGAACCCCTGAAAACCTGTGACCAGTGCACCACAGTAGATGCAGAGTGCCGAGCAGTCTCAGGGGCTGAGTGGGACTGAGAGCTCTGTGCAGTGTGCTTGTTGTTGGTTGGCTTTGGCCCTACCCAGGGCCCTCTACAGAGGGAGTTCTGCTTGTGGTCTCTGAATATCCTGGGAAGCAAACTCCCACGTGGTGCCTCATCTTGACCCATGCTTGCACAAGGCCTTGCCTTCACAGCCCTAAGCCCCACTGGCACCTGGAAGGTCCATCAGCTTCCAAGGGTCATCCCTCCTGTGTCCTTCAGCAGCTCTTGAAGCCACTTCCCTGACCACCATTTCCTGGACCACCTAGGAAGGCATCTCCTGTTCTGAATTCCTCTTGATTATCCCATCCCTGACTGCTTGTCCAGGAGTTCAGAAATGTACTTCCTGCTTCTAGAGCATCAAGAGAAAAGGTGGATCTCAAGTGCTGGGCCCTCTCTCTGCCTTGCCTTGCTATCCTTGCTATCTATCTTAGGATGCCCCATTGGAGATGGCCTCTTCTCTGTTCTGAACCAGGGCTGCTTTGATGGTCTATGGTCAGGTGGACGAACACTGGGGTTGGCCATCAAGGGCAGGATCTGGGGGCATCAGATGTGGACAGCTCTCTAAGGACGGGGAGGCCATTGTGTTGTGGGATCTGGAAAGGAGATGCAGCCCCACCTCAGCATGAGGGATGAAAATGGACCAAAGTTCTAATGCAGTCTGCAGGAGTCCTAGCAAGCTCAGCATTGGTAGCATGGGGAGTCTTGGATGTGAGTGACGGCACTGGGAGTAGCTGAGAAAATAGGAAACCTCTGTCATCCTCGGCCATCTTTGGAGCCATTGACAAGATTCCCACAGCTGTGTCGTGCACTAGTCGGCACAGGGCCCACTTCCTCCTCTGGCCGTGTGTGACTCTCTCAGTAAGAGCAGGAGTTCATTCCAGTTCTCTAAGCAGAGGCACCAAAGCTGGGCTCCCCACCTCTCTCTTTTGAGCACACAGACCTAGGTATTCTTGAGCACTCAAAGAGAAACAGCTTTGAGAAGAAAATGCATTCTTTTGACTATATAGTTGCCTCTTGACTTACGGTGGGCCTGGGTTCCAGTAGGTATATCCTACATTGAAATTGTCATTAAAGATTTAGTTCATACACCCAGTCCCCCAGATCATGGCTTAGCAATTCAATATACTGCAGTGTCTCAGTGTTGCCCCTTCCGATCACAAGGCCCATGGGGAGCTGTGGCTGGCTGTTGATGCCCCAACCTCATGAGAGAGGATCAGACTACATATCCATAGCCACAGAAAAGATCCAAATTTGAAGCTTTGTTTCTGTTGAGTACACATTGTTTACATGCCACTAAGCCATACAGTCATTGTAAGTTTGGAACCAAATGTATTAGACTAGATAGTTTCTTATTTTTCTTTTTCTTTTTTCTTTCTTTTGGTTTTTCGAGACAGGGTTTCTCTATGTCACTTTGTTGCCTGTCCTGGAACTAGCTCTTGTAGACCAGGCTGGCCTTGAACTCACAGAGATCCTCCCGCTTCTGCCTCCCAAGTGCTGGGATTAAAGGCGTGCTCCACCACCTCCCAGCTAGACTGGATAGTTTTTAATTAAATTACAAGTCAAAGGCATGCAAAAATATTCACTTCTCAGATATTTGCCCCTTCTTATGGTTACTGAGACAACTGGTCCTGCTGGGAGCCAGGTACTTACAAAATCTCCCATCTCTGTTCTCTTAATGTTCATGATGTAGTTGCTTTGAGGGGGGGGTCGCCATTTTAAAGGGGATGAAACCAAAACATAGAGAGGCTAAGCGTCTTTCCCAAAGACAGCTGGGAAAGAGCCTTCCAGTCCCATCTCCCTCCTCCCAAAGGCCTTCAACAACACATTCCTCTCTCTAGCAGCAGCTGGGATGTACACAGGCAGAGCCTAGGATCCAGGCTTGCACGGAGGAGCTCCAGAAGACGCAGGCCTAAGCAGATGGTAGCTTTTATCAGATACACTTCTCCTATCCCAGCTAGGTACCATGGCAGAGGACGCACTAGGGAAGCAAGCGATCGGGTGACCACAGCCCGTGACCCCCAGTGGCCCTCAAGTTTCCACTGCCCACCAGCAGGTTTCACAAGCCTACTGACGTTGACAGGGTGTCCTAAATGGAGCGAGCAGGAAGCTTTGGGCCTGTGGTCTGCCAGCATTGCTCAGAGTTTCCTGGGCTGAGCCTTTCTGTGGGGCCTCCTCTGGGCTCTGCCAATGCCCCCATCCTGAGGCTTTGTGGGTCCCGTCTGGCTCTGAAAGACATGTTCTGCTCGCTACAAACCAGAAGGTCCTGGGTCTGGGTGCTATTTCCCAGGGTTCTCCAGGACTGCAAATAGTCTTAGGGTGTCTGACGGTTTATAGGGACCAGTTGTACAAAGGACAGTGCTACTGCCGATCAATAGATCCGAGTCCTCCTCTCACAGTCAACGCTACTGGTATTGTAGCCCTGGGCAGGAGTCTTATCTCCCACACTCCTGCCCTCATCCACTTTCCATGAGAGCAGAGAACCCTCAGCAACGGAGAGATGCCCCAAGAGCTGGTGGCTCTCAGATCCCCAGTCTGCCCCCAAACCTGTCCCAAGTCACTCTTCCTTATGAAAACTCCTAAGATGGATTTCTGGGTCTCTGCAAAAGAGAGAAAGGGCATTCCAGGGAGGACAGTACCCAAAGAGAGAGAGGGAGAGAGAGAGAGAGAGTGTTAGTTCACACTCATGCTATGGGTACACTAAGATTTCTCTCATGATGTGACTGCTTCAATCTCTGTGAGGTAGGGATCCTTACACCCATTTTATAGAAGAGGCAACAGGGTCCAGGGCACTGAAACACCTTGCTCACTGTTATATAGCTAGGAAATCTGAGATGAGGGAATGAAAGGAGGCAGCCGGGGTGGTAACACTGGGAAGGATGGGAGAGGAGGCAGAGGCTGGACACATCCATCCTGCCTACTGCTACAGGGCGGTGCAGGGCTTGGCACACTGTGGGTATTTTCTCATGCATCTCCATTACTGGCTGGAGACACATCTCCCTCAGAAAAGGGATGCTGGCGTTGCTTGGTTGGACGTCTGTCTAGGGATAAGGACAGCTGCACAGCTGTTGTGAGGGAGCTAGACTCTTTCCCGGTGTGGTTCCCAACCCCACAGGCAGAACCCAGAGGAAAGTCAGGGCTGCTTTTGTTTGTTTGTGGTATGTTTAGGGCATGGATGGTGTGTGTGTTCATGTGCAGGGAATGCATGCACACATGTATGAACCTGTGTGTGGAAGCCAGATGTCTATGACTGTGTCTCCCTCCAGCACTCTCCACCTTATTGTTGGAGGCAGTCTCTCACTGGGCCAGAAGAGCGCCGATTTGACTCCAGGGATCCTCCTGTCTCTGCCTCCTCACTTCTAGGGACACAGGTAGACACCACCACACCTTTTAGTACATGGGCACTGGGCATCTGAACTCAGGTCCTCATATTTAAACAGCAAACACTTTATGAACCAAGGTATCTCTCAGCCCCAGCCAAGGTTTTTATTCTATTTTTTGAATTACATTTATGTATGCATGTGTGTCCACGTGTGTATGCCGTGGCACACGTGGGGAGATCAGTGGACAACTTTCATGGGTCAGTTCTCTCTTTCTCCCATGTGGGTTCCCAGGATGAAGTGCAGGTTGTTAGGTTTGGCGGCAAGGGCTCTTACCCGTCTTACCGCTAAGCCACTGGCTGCCCATACACCTTCACCCTGGTAAAATTGTAAACAGTGTCCCCATCTCCCTGGGACCTGCTCCCTATAGCCCAGCCTTTCCTCCCCACCCAGAACACTGCCTTTATTCCCTCCCTCCACAGGAGAGCTGGGTCCCAGAGTACCAGATGCTGCAGAACCGGGACAAAGGTTGGAGGTGAACGCTCTGCTTACAGCCAGCAGAGGTTACTGAGAAACCAGCTTGTCCCGGGACTGCAGTGCTGGGGACGGGTAAGAGAGGATGCTTCTGTTCTCTGTGGCATTTCGACCCCACCAGGAACGTGGCTTTGGGCCAGGATTCCTCTGGACAAGAAAGGATGACTCTGCAGAAACAGTGTCCTGGCCCCAGGGATGAGTGGAGCCACTATGTTGGAGGCGGGAGCCAATTGGCCTTGGAAGAATTAATGACCACCCGGCCTTCAGCCCCACCCTCTCTTCCCAGTAGACCCCCCCCCCCCCCCTTTAGAAGTGTCCTCTGGGCTGAGGTTTTAAGACCCTCAGTGGCAAGAGTTGAGACATGTGGGAGGGGCCCAGAGGAGGAATTGATAACAGTGACTGGGGGAGAAGTTGGCAGCCTAATTTAAAACTTGCAGGCCTGGGCCCGAAGAGTGAGCCTGGGCAGGCTGCTCATGGGGAATTCCAGCCTTGGCCAGCCGCTTGGATGCACATGTGTTTGGCCAAGCACAGAAAGCCACAAAGCAGCTTCTTCATCCTTCCAGGCCTGCTTCTGAAAACTAGGGATCGGGAACCTTGGGAAATGTCTCTGTTACCAGAAGCGCCTCATGCATGGCACCGTCCCGACACCACCAGGGTTATACTGTCCCTGCGGTAGCTCCAGCCTTCTGCACACATGTAGACTACTTAGCAGATCCAGATGAGGATGGAGGGGTAAGAATGACCATCCCATGGCTGGGCTGGCGATGGCTGCTGGCGTTTGTTGAGTGTTCCCCACACACCCTCCTAACCACTATAACTAATGTCAAGCATTCCTCCCAACGGTCCCAAAAGGGAAGTAAGAAACCACACAGCAGGTGAAATACTCTGTCCAGTCCCCGGGCCAGATAAATTCTAAGCCGGCTTGGCATGTGCCCTCCTGCCCCTACCCTGGGAAAAGGGTAGGAGAATAGATAGCGTTCCCACAGCCTTGCCCCCTCCTCCGCGGCTCACACAGTGACTGAAGGTCACCGGGGTCAGTCTATGGAAACTCTGACCCCTGCCTAGGAAACATTGCAACATCCGAGTGTCCAGTGTCACACATCACAAGGTGCTTGGCGCTCTCAAACAGCCAAGACTAGGACCTAAGGCGAGGTGACATAAGCCGGTCTCCTGACTTAGTGTCGGGTGACTTAGACTCTGGTCTCTCTCCCCAGCTCTGGGCCCCACCCCCCGAAAAAAGAGAGCTGACTGTGAGTGTTCTCTGTCACCTACAAGATGGAAATGGCACATGAGGTCCCTGCAGCCAGGGACCTGGCCAGAAGGCTAGCAGAGCACGGTGGCAGACAGCGGGGTGGTGCGGAGGCTGGGAGAACTCAGCAAGTCCAAGGCTGGCATCGCGCTGCTGGGGTGCCAATTCAAGAGAGAGGCCAGCGTAGAAGAGGGGACAGCTCCTTTCCTCTAGTCAGTCCGCATGACTGAGATCACTTAGGGGCGGCCTAAAAGGCTTCCTTTGGTGAGGCCGAAAGCAGCGGAATGGCTGTGTCTTCCCAGGAAAACCTCGTGCGCAAATGTGGTAGACTGGCGTCACGTGACTGCCCGCCCCGGCAAGTGTCCTGTTTGCCGGCTTCCTTCTGTTCTGCTCTAACTTGGATTCTGCTGGTTGACTGGTTCCTGTTGCCCCAGTAACGAAGCAATAACGGAGGTGGCTGGGAATGGCTGTGTGAAGTCACTTGATTATCACAAACAGGCCCAGGGCCGAGCAAGGGTGGTTACAGCTTGGTAGACTTAGTCACTCCCGAAACCAAATATGGCCTCGAGATGGTCATAAATACACGCAAAACAATGGACCGAAAGACACACCTTGGTTAATTAAAGAACCTTTGAAAGGATGAAGGTATTATATCATCCTACCGCCAAGCTGATTTTATTATATTCTACTGGCAAGCCTGTGATGTGTACAGTTGGGCTACTTCCCAGTTACTCCATTCCCAAACTCTTTTATAGAGTTTATCAACAACACAAGTCCATTCTGTTTGGGCCGCTGCTGTGGTTCCGATCTGGAACATCCTGTAAGTGGTTTTTCTTTTTGGAAAGATCATCTGCCTCCTAACCTCTTAGTAACAGGACTTTGAAGGCTAACGGCCGATGTATTATCCCAACAAATTATTATGACTCGTGGGCAAGCAAGCCCGCAGCAGCCAACCGAGAGCACCCTCTGATTACTGGTTTATTACTTTAGGTCATTGAACGTCACAGGCAGCCACCACCGGCCACACTCGCTTTGTTAGATGCCTGCGAGGATTTTTCCCAATAGCCACACAGCCAAGGCCTGGGGAGACTTTTAGAGTCATCCAGTCCTCAAGGTTCTCAAAACATTGTTTCCTTTTTTTCCCCTGGAAGCCCCTGGAGTGTGTGTTGACTTCCTCCTGCTCTGAAGCACCCTGCAAGCTACCTGATTGCACCTTCAGAGCCCCCTTGGGCAACACTGATCAGATTATTGATCTGCCAGGCTGCAAGTGAAGTAACAGCAGCTCCAACAGCGGTGTCCTTGGCTGCAGTCCCAGGCTGTCACCAACAGAGCAGGAATTGAATCCAGGCCTGCTGGAGCCTGCAACATCTGCTGTTCTTACTGGTTGCACTCAAGTATTGGTGCAGAGAAGCAGTTGTATCTTGCAGGGATTTTTGGTCTCCACAAGGTTGTGCTTTGGAGCAGAGCACATGAGGGTCATGGACACAGATACACAGGTCCAAAGCCAAAGACTGTGTATCTATCTGGCGCCGCTAAGGCCAGCAGTTACGGCCATGTGGGGCTTGCCTGTCGTTCCCTTTGGATTCTAGTCCTTTCTGATCCTGAAGTTGAGGCTTGTGGCTCTCCATCTGTGTGGGATAGGAACAAAATGTTTAAAAACAGATATTTATTCCTAAGAGTCAGTCACACATGTTACTTCTATGTCTTTATTCACACCTTAAAAACATAAGGATGTGATATTGTTCTCGCTTACAAATCAGGAAACTGAGGGTTGGCATAGTGGCCTCTTGCTCTACATCACACAAATAGGTTCTTACTGACACCTACCTACCGTCTACTTCCCATAGCACTATTGCCCACAAAGGGAACCTGGAGCCCGTGCTGGAAGGCACCAGCTGACACTGGTCCCTTCTGATGGAGATTTCTTCAGACTGTAACACCTCTTCATAAAATTTGCAAGTATATGATTTTTTTTTAAATATTCTTTTTCTAAAGGGGAGCTATTCTAGAATGTAGAACCCCCAGAGTCCTCTAGGAATCTTGATTCATCCTACTCAGATAAACGCCCTACGTAAAACTGACTGCCCTCCTCTATTTCTTCCCAACTTCCGTTTCCTTCTCCTTAGCGTCTCCACTAATGTATCATATGCCTCATGTACTAACCACCTTATCTGTTACACATCGCCAGCCTTGCTCAACACATTTTCTGTTGGTGAATTGATGTGGCCATTATTCGTGCTCTTCAAGCAGCTGTGTAGTAAATGGAACTGTTATTATTTCCATATTCTGGACAAGTCATGTGTTCAGAAGAAGCCACTACTTCCCATTTGCTGTGCTGCCTTTGAACTTGGCTCTGGCCAGGCTTTCTCCAGCTACAGCATCATAATCTATCAGAGCAAACATCATCTTCCTGATGCCTCAGCCCTGATTCTTCTACCCCTCAGCAAGCTTCCCTGGTGACTCAGACTTTACCAGTTCCCTTCTTAATAGCTCCCCAAATTAATCACTTCGGTGACAGATTTATTTTCAGAGCAGGGCACATTAATATGTGTTTGTTGAAAAGAATACCTGGCCCCTCAGCATCTAGAATTGATTCTCAATGGATCAAAGATTCAAACGTTAAAAAAAAAAAGGCAAAAGACAAAGGAAAATGTAAGATTCTAGGGTGAAAGAGTAGGGGCATACAGTTCACAGAAGACAAACCAAAGGCCAGCAATGGAACAAGATCTTGAAGGTGCGGGGAGAATAAAACTCCCCTGTGCTCTAGATAGGTGTCCAAGTTGGTCATTTTTAGAAGGCAAAACTGGCAATTCTTTCAAGATGGCAAATGTTCAGTCTACTTTTCTCCAGAAGCTCCACTTCCGGGTATGTGTCCTACAGCAAGCAGAATCCCCACGAGCAAACAGAAGGGCATGGAAAAGTGCTCTGCGGGCTCGTTTGGAACAGCACACTGACTGGAAACCACCTAGGTGCCTGCCCATGGAGACAGTAAATAAAATGGAACCCCGGGCAGATGTTTAGGAGACTGTTGTACATTTACTAATATTCAAATGGAGAGATGTCAAAAAACGCCGACAAACTGCGAGAAAATGTCAAGCTGGAGAACACTATTGTAGAGCAACCCTAGTTTTGTTAAGAAAGCAAGACAGCATCATTTATTAAGATTGAGGTGAGCCTGAAACACATGAGATGGCACAGAGAGAGGCGAGAAGTGGGGGATGGAGAGGGAGAAGAGGAGGGGGAGAAGGAGGAATTAAAAGAGCTAGATAGCAGGTAATCATATTTCCTGTCATTTTCTGGGCATTTGAGATACTCCACAACTTCCAAAAGGCGTTTAAAAAGAAGGATTCACTTCACATAGCAAGATTAAACAAATACAGAGGCAATCAATGGAAAATACAGACGGTAAAACAAACACCCTCAAGTCCACCCCCACATCAGATTTGGTAGATAATCATCTTGCAAGTCACTCGAAACATTTCATCACGGCCTTGTTGGAGACAGGGAAATGGAAAGTTTCCCATTTTCAGCTCTAGAATGCAAAGAGCCGAGATGAGTAGTGTCTATACAAGACCCCTGCTCAGAGGTTGCATAGCGGTGTGGCAAGGTTCAGAAATGAGACCAGGGCTCTGTACCTGAGCAGTACAGGGACAGGGAGGCTGGACCGCATTGTCTTCAAGTTTCTCTAGTCAGAGAGGACACCAGATAAGGGCAGGGTACTAGTTACTCTTATCAAATACCTTTGGGTAACCCATGGCCCTCCACGCCGGAGCCTTTCAAAACACAGAGAGCAGCTCCCCAGTACACACACACATTCCTTGACCTGTCTGCCCCTGGGCAAGTCCCTCTAGCGCTTGCACCGTTTGGGCAAGCCCTTCCCTTCATAGCTAGGGCCTTAATCTGTTGCACCTTACACCTCTTCCCGCCCTTCTGGTTTCCTTTCTCTTGAAAAAAACAACAACAAAAAACCGCTACCACAGTGCAGTTCTGACTCTGAGGTTTTGAAACCCTCATCCTGTGAACTCTGATGTGGGCGATAAGCAGCAAAGAGAAGAGGCCTGTGGGTCTCACGTCTCACAGAGGGGCCTTTGTTCTGGGCACTGGAAGATTAGAGGTGGGTGAGGTCTGATGAGACTCTGAGGGAGTGAAACCTCTGCATTGGAGACCCCTAGGTTATCTGGGGCAGGCTGTGACTTTCTAATAATCCGCTGTCTAGCGGCCTCAGGTACCCATGGGGCCATGAGCTCCTTATTTATACATGTTCGAGTCTAAGATGCAGGAGTGTGGGAACTCAAGAGGGGCTCTGTGCTGCCAAAGGTCTTTATAGCTGAACCCATGCTAGTCTCCATTCCTTCATCCAATTCACACCTCCCCTAAGGGCCAGCCCTGGGTTTCTGGGCATCAGGCTGTTCTCTGAGGGACCAGGAGATGATGCACCCTTCTGTAGCTTCAGGCCTGGGCACACATGTGGAGAGAGGGCCTTTAGTACCAGTCTTGCTAAAGATGCTGAGCCAGGCTGTCATTCATATGTGGTTGGTTCTCTTGCTTAGCTTCTGCGGCTGGCATCTGGCTTCTCAGTGGTCCAGATCTTGCTTTCCTGATGCTCTTAGCAAATGCTCGCTCTCAGCCCTATGCATTCCAAGGTCCATCTGGGATGCTTAAGTACATGAATTCATTTCAAATATGGAAAGCGAAAACTCAAGGACACTCACTATTCCTTTAACAGAGAAGGAAACTGAGGCCTGAGAAAGTTGGGTGGGTTGTCTGGCGTCCTTAACCGAGAACAAAGTTAAAAGTGGGTCCCTCTTCCTCTTTCTTCTCCTTCTCATCTCCATCCTCTTCCTCTTTCTTCTTTTTCTGCAATAAACCACAAATACATTTAGTTTAAAATAATTTTGTATACATACAATTTTACCACTTACTGAAGATAAAAAGAAAATTTCCATATTATCTGTATATGTATCTGTTTGTTTTTTCACATTAAAAATGTAAATCTTGACTTAATATTTGACCTTTCAGGACATGAGGCATCTTGAATGTTTTTCAGAGTTGACCAATATTTTGTCAATACTGAGAATGCCTCTTCACATAACAATACAGCTCAAAGTGGCCGAGAGATGTTCAAGCTCATTTTAGAATTTGTTAGGAAATCTGTCTTAATCCCAAGTGGCCTTTCATGGGCTCCTACAACAGGGTCTTGTACATTGGTGTTCACCATCTAGAGCAGTGGTTCTCAACCTTCCTATGTTGTGGTGACCCCCAACCATAAAATTATTATTGTTGCTGTTTCAAAACTATAATTTCACTACTACTCTGAATAGTAATGTAAATATTTTTGGAGATAGAGCTTTGCTAAAGGGGTTGAGATCCATAGGTTGAGAACCTCTGATCTGGAGCATGAAAAGAACATCCCAAAAAGAAAAGAACTTTTTTTTCCTCTTGTAGTGCTGGACAAATACTTCGCCACAATCTGCCTCCAACTTTGCTCTACTCCTTTCCACAGAAAGCTGCCCTGATGGGGCTGTGCCAGCAGGTGCCTTCTGACCCATGGGTACACTCAGCCTGTTGGAGGCAGAAAGCCGGGCAAGGGCAGGACACAGGACACCTCCTTCAGGGTGCCACAACCTGGCTGTCCGCCCGAGTGGAGGCACAGTCTTGTCCGGTGCTCGGTCTGCTCATTTTAAGCTCCCTGCTGTCTGATATCCTCTGTTGCTTGGTAAGACAGTGGGATGGGTTGCTGATCTTGGTCAAGGTTCTTCCGATCTTTTGTATATCCGCCAAGACCTCTAACAATAGTCTCTTTATGGAATGTTCTTTCAATGGCCAATTTGTGTGTGCTGCCTGCTTCCTGGAAGGAACTTGCCTGGTCCATACTAGCCAGCCAGCTCATTGGCAAAGACCTCTGGAGCTGCTGAGTCACCATAGGCCGAAACTTGGCACATGGAGGTCACCTTTAATGCCTGCCCTTTGCTCTGGCTCTGTTCATCAGCCCCTGATTCATCCCCCACTTTCCCTCATACATTCCTCCACCTGTTGCCCCCCCCCCCCCCCACCTCCAGATGTCTGGCGAATAAGAGCCTAGCTGCACAGGCTCATGACAACTGTAGCCACCTGTGATGCACGCAGAAGTGTTATTCAGTGAACCCTAATGTCTTTGAGCATCACTAGTTAGTCACAGGGGTCTGGGATCCTTGGACCATGCATCTTAGAAGCAGGGTGATCTCACTTTGCAGGGAGATTCCTTTTCTCTGGGGATCTTTGACCAGTAAAACTTATTCATTTACCTACTCACTTATAAAAAAATGTAGAGGGGCTGGCTCCCTAGCAGGCCCATCTTCCAAAGAACTGGGTATCACTTACCTAGGGGGTCTGTCCCTGGTCCCGGGCCAAGGATGCTTCCATTTCATCCCATCCACTTGTATTTTACAAGCTTCATCATAAGTACCCTGCCCATTGTCCACACTCTCCACTGAGCTCTTTGCCATCTAGACACTGGTGTGTGTCTACGTAGCTTGCCATTATTTCTCCTTGACTGGGCACACTGATGATAGGCATCTCTTGTTGGGAAGATGTTAATCAATGACCATGCAGGCTTATCTAAGTGACTGCTGAAAAACAAAGGTCTATTTGTCTGCCAAGCACATCAACATGTGTAGCCCAGGGCAGACTCTGATCTCTGCTGAACCTCAAATTAAGGGCGGGACTCTTACCAAAGTCTCCAAGCTTTAGGGTTCTCATCTGATAAGACAGATATTAGAATGATATCCATGTCCTATTGTTTTACAGTGAATGCTCATAAAATTGGGGACTAGGAACAGCATATGGTTTCTATGGACCAGGAGTCCAGACATTGCTTAATAGGATGCTCTTAGCTGGGTGTAATCAAGGTGGAATCAAGTCCAGGGTGCATCTTAATCTGGGGTTCAAATGGAGATGGACCCGCCTGCAGGATCAGGAGCATCCCTTCTGGCTATGGAACTGTAGCTAGTCTTGCTAGCCAACAGCGGTTCCTAACTCCCAACGGTTCCTTTCCAGGAGGACTTCTCTGTAAGTCTTTCTTAGATCCCTGATGTTGATGTCTTAAGAGTGGGTCTCTAGCCGCTAGCAAGGCTAGGACTTTGATAATATAGTGATGGCAGTGGCTATCCCACCTTTTCCTTATGGCTATAACTGAGACAAGGGTTCTGCCGCACAGAGGGGCAGCAGCCACAGGAAGGCACTGATGTGAGAAGGCAAGATAATGGAAAGTACCTTAAACCTGTCTCTTAGCGATCTGACCTTTGTTCCATGGGACTCTTAGGGGCCTAGGTGTGAGATGAAGGATGCGCTTGCACCTAGCACAGGAATGACACAGAAGGCAAAGAGCAGCTGTCGTTTCTTTGGCCTATTTTGAAATGCTGGCCGATAGCAGGTCCTCAGGCCCCGCTCTATGCCTGATCACGTCCACCAACCTATCTCTGCCTTTTCTACTACTTTTCTGGATGTTGGGGTCAGTGGGATTTGTCACGCGGCACTGACCAGGATGCTCAACAGACGTTCTTGCTATTATAAACTGTTTCTGAAAGATGAGGCTAGTGATGTCTTGATCATTTTCCCAGCCTCTCTGTTGACCTTCCCATGGGGAGGACGCTGGTATAGTTCAGCTAGTCCATGAGTGTTGAACTAAAATGCTTGCCAGGTGGTTTAACGAAGCCCAGGACTGCAGCTCCCGGGAATCTGAGGAGGTTGGAAGGCAGTGGGGGGGGGGGGGGGTAGGCATGGGGTGGGAGGAGAGCATAACTTAGATGACAAGGCTGGCAGGAGGAGGTGTGGGGAAATCTGGAAGGTTCCAGTGCCTAAGGCCCTGCTCCATAACTCTGGTGGTCATGTTTACCCTCACACCTCCCCCCCCACAGGCTTTCTTCAATTCTTGCCCAGCTATTTCTCCATCCCTTCTAAGTAGTGTCTCCATGGACTCTGTTGAAGGGGTAAGAAAAGGCTAATGCTTTCAGAGATGTAGACTGAGCTGAGCTGGGAAGGAACTTGGACTTGGAGCCAAAGTTGTCTTCAGGTTGCAAGTGGAAGTCATTGAGCTCTTTATAGATTTCACTTGGACCATCTTTTTTCAGTCTTTGAGGTGATGAAACTTAAGCCTGGGGCAGGGAATGAGCCTTCCCCACTCATGCAGCTTTGGAATGGTGGGTGGGGATGCCGCTAGTCTGGGAGCTCCTTTCTCTAGCAGTCCTCACCTGTCTGTTGCTCCCTGGTGTTGGCAGGACAGGCCTGCCCCAGCTCCAGTCCAGCCTTTCACACCGAGAACTCGGACTCCTGACCCCAGGTTTCTTCTTTCCCACCCTTCAGCCCCTCAAAGTACTACAGCCTCCTGGTCACCCTATGCTCGCTCGCAACGTGTCCAGCATCAACAGTGACTGCAAAGATTCTCTCCTAGCAGGGACAGAAACAGTTTGAGGCTTGCATGCCTGGGCAGCTGAGGGCTTCAGAAAATAAAACAAAAAGTAAATCCTGTCATTTCTGGGCAAGGTCACAGTCCCAGGAGTCTCCTCAGAGGAACAGAGGACCCCTTAGCTGTAGGAAGGAGTGGTGGGGGTTACATGGAGCTGTGGCTGTGGCTCACCTGTACAGAGGAGGGAGTAGACCAGATTTGGAGCTCTGAGGTAGAAAAGTGGAGGATAAAGGTTCCAGTGCCACAGCCCCGAAGTCAGGAATCTTACCGTGCAAACATGGAAGGCAGCCCCGAAGTCAGGAATCTAAAGGTGCAAACCCAGAAGGCATCGCAAATCCATTGCGGGGAAGGGTTTTGTCACCCCTGAAAGAGCTAGGGGTCAGCTCTTGGAGTCTGTCTTCAGGGTTGGGAAGTGGGGAAACGAGGTTCCTATGTTTCTTCTGCAGCCAGAATAGGTATGGGAAGAATGGAGAAAGGTGGCCAGGCTGAGAGATAAGGGCTGTGTCTCTTCTGGGCTGGAAAGCAGCCTGGGCCCGGCCGGATGAGGGCTATAATGAGAGACATTGTGAGCCAGGGGCCAGTTGCTGTGAGAGCTCAGATGGGCTAGCATTCCTCCGAAGCACAGCCTGACTTCCGAGAAAACACTCTAAAAATGGTCAGTGACCCAGGGGAAGAGCACACACACACACACACACACACACACACACACACACATGCACGCACGCTCTTTACCTCCTCTTCCCTACCACAGCATACAAACTGCAGACAGTGATCTCTTGGGGTCTGGGCCTTGGGATGGCATGAAGCCCCACCCACCTACACACGGCTACTTATAGACACATCCATCACATACTGTACTCAGCCGCACAGCCACTTGGAACACACATAACCACAGACAAGTATTCACGGGCTGTAGCATACAATCTCACAAATCACACGGCGAGATGGAACCATGTACAATCAGCCATTTCTCCTGTACATAATCAGACCCAGCTGCACACAATTACACGGTGATTCTGAGTCACACATGGCCTGGCACTGCAGTACCCAACCACAATCACACTCAGCCACACTCTTCAGCACATGGTAACACGCAGTGCAGGCACAGGCAATCCAGCTAACCGATCCCAGCGGGGATCATAGGGAATGATAAGGCCAGCTGTGAAGTGGGCCTTGACTCAGTATTGGGAGCAGGAGCTGGAGGGATCCGGTTCTCAGAGTGGAAGGTGGTGAGGACCCTGTCGAGTCAGGGATGGATGGAGAAGTCCACTCTGACCTCCCGAGAGTCCACTTCCTGATCGCCCCTTCAAAGTAGCAGAAAACAGGAAGGTTCCTCTCTCCTGACAGAGCCCAGGATGCTGCCTCCTGTGCTACACACCCCTTCCCCTCTGCTCCCCCCACCCCGCCGCTAGCCTGCTGCAGGAAGCTGGGATCAGCCAGGCTGCAGTGAGTCATCAGGAATGGGGTCAGGAAGTCCAGGCAATGGGTGACCACAGGGCTTGTCATTGCTGGAGCTTCTGAGGGTGGGACTGCTGTTCACCAGAGGTTACCCATCAAGGGCCAGAGAGAGACATGGTAGTGGCCCATTTCTCAGCCAATCTGTTCTCAAGGCCTCTTGACTCTCTGCAGACTCCCAGGAAGCAGATGGCAGGGGCTGTCTATGTGGTCCCCAGCTAGACATGAAAAGGACAGCCCTGTTTCCCAGACCCGTGACCCATGCATTCATGGGTCTTGTCGAGTGCCTACCACTCCAAGGTGCATGCCTCTACCTTCTAGTGGCTCTAGGACACGGACGTGTGAGAGAGAGCAGGTCCAGACACTCTGCTGCCGTGTTGAAGCTGCTAGGGCCAGCTGCTTTGTGAGCCCTGAACAGCCCGCCCCTGCTGTGGGGTTTGGTTAGTGGCCTTGAGATGCACTTACTTCTCTAGAGTCCAGAATCACTTCTTCAGAGCTGAAGAAGATGTTAAGTCTGACATCTGAGGGTAACCTTTGTAAGCCGATGGCCTTCTGCAGCAGGCTGATTCTTCTGCTGTCTGGGTGTCATGGCTGACGTCCACTATCACTGGACCAGGATAAGGTGGTCCTTTCTTGGCCTCAGAGTAGTTGCTCAAAATCCTGTGAACAGAACACATGTATGCTAATGAAGCCACCCTGTTAGGTGGGGGAAACAATGTTCCCCGGTGTCTGGTCCTTGGCTGGACTCCCCCACATCCCTCTCAGGATTCTTCCTCAAACAAGATGGCTTTCCCCACCATCCTTGCTTCTTTGTCGCAGGGCTCAGCCTGTCTCTTTCTCTGGGGCACCAACATCAGAAGGCTGAATCCTGTGCCCACTGGCTTCCTTTTCTGGCTATCTCTGAACATGAAGAGACACTGGCTTTCCTCCCAATCCCTCTAGTTAGATGGGAGAAAGCCGCAGAGGTTCGGCAATTCAGAAAGTTCTCCTGTCCTGCCCACCAGCCGTCATCTCAGCCTCCAACTACAGTGCAGTGCCTCTCAGATAGATATGGTGTTTAGATGTAAAAACCCATAAAAACACGAACAAAACCAGGGGACATTGTGTACACTATTATTATCATTCTTTTTTTTTTATTGTTGTTGGTTTTTCAAGACAAGTTTTCTATGTAGCCTTGGCTAACCTGAAACTCACTCTGTAGACCTGGGTGACCTCAAACTCGGAGATTCTCCTGCCTCCCCAGTGCTGGGATTAAAGGCATACACCACCACCGCCTGGCTCATATTATTTTTTTATTTTAGAGCAAGAAAGATAAGACCTTTCTTAGCAGAAACCCATGAAACCTTGACATATTTAAATGCATGAAGTTAGCCCAGTTTAGGCAGCAAAAGCTCTAAGTCTCTACAAAATTAAAACACAAAGGACAAGCTGGGAGAAATGTCTATGACAGATGAAACAAATGGTTTGTATCCATGAGCTACAAAGAGTTTTCACAAGTCAACAAGAAAGGGAAAAGATAAACAAACCAACCACGAGGAGAACAAAGGGCGGGGCGAGCGACTCCTAGAAGATTTACAATTGGCTGGCCGATGAGTACGTGAAGAAATGCTAGCCCTTGTGATTTCAAAAAGCCAGGTCAGACCTGTGAGGGCAATATGAAAATATGAAAACGAGGAAGAACGTTTACAAAACAGGAGAGAAAAGACACGTCCAGACGTTACACTTAGCAATATCTCTTATAAACAGGCAATGTGTAAGCTCTTTGACCCAATGACTCCATGTGCAGGAATTTATTCTAAAGACACATTATCATATTTTGATATTCATAGAGCTTTGGGGAGACAGTGTTCACGGGGCTGGGCTCAGGCTCTCTCTGCCCATGTAGCACCTAGGGCATTCCAGTTTCATGGTCCAGAGCTTCTCCTTGGTTCTCCTTGAGCCCACATACCTATCCACCCCACATAGGTCCCTACCTGCCCTTTCCCAACAAGCCAGGTTTCTTTGGAAAATTCCACTAACTTTGGGAAAGCTGTCTACTCCTCAGCCGCAGACTTGGGTTGGCTTGAACCCAGTCCCTCAGGACTTTCCAGCCTCCCCAGTGCCATTGATCTAGATGTGGGCACCTGCTCTTAACCTGAGCTCTCATGACATATCCCAGGAATCTGGTGGAAGTCCCAGGTCAGATGGTTTTTCCCTATAGTGTGGCCAGTTGTATGCCTCTGATTACTTTAGCTATTTTTAATACAAGAATGAAGTCTGAGCCAAGAGAATCTTTGGATCCAACTACACTCAAATTCCTTGCAGTCCCTGGGCTTTTCTGATGCGGGAGGCAATACATATTCTCAGATGTCTGAACTGGCTTGGGAGAAACGTTTGTGAGCTTGCCATGGAAGCTTCTCTGCAAATACATAATCTCTCCCTCTGGCGGACAATAGGGTTCCACACCTCTAGGAGGCTCAGCCCCAGAGGGCAAAGGCCTGTCAGTTCTGAGGAGCTAGGGAAGCCCCAACTTCCTCCACCCAAGGCTTGGCTGCTTTGGAATAGGTCTGGCATGGTGTGAGGAGGAGATGGAATCTCTTCAAGCGTCTGTTCTGGTGGTAGTGTTATCTGAGGCCCCTGGCATCCATATACCCAAAGAGTCTGGAATGTTCTGGTGGAATCTCCACCCTGAGCCCCATCCCCCACGTCTCTCCAAACCCTGCTACATCTCAGAAAGCCCACCAAATAATGGCTCCTCCCCCAGAGATGCTCAAAACCACTCCAATAGGGTATTTAAATTGCTCCCCCCCCCACCCCCGCCCCGAGAAACCAGACAGGGTTTTCCAGTCTCTCCTGTCTCCTCTCTTGGGGGCTGGAAAACCATCCAGGAGTGTTTTACTCATTAAACCTGGGCCTTTTCTAATTCATTTTGATTTGGTCTGATTTGGATTGCTGCGCCGGCAGGGAGCTTATCGGGATGGAGAACCTTTTTAGTTTCCTGGAGCAACGCGAACAAGCCAATAGGGCTATACTACCCCACCACAGTAGTTTCAACTGAAATCATCAACAGAGTACTCACTGGTGGCCTATCCTTGTGGAAGATGCTCCGGAGCCTTAAAAAGATGGAGACTGGGCATGGTGGTGCACATCTGGAATTTCGGCACTCCCAGCACTCCAAAGGCAGAGGCAGTAGGATTGCTGTAAGTTTGAGGCTAGACTACTTGACATAGAACAAGTTTCAGGACAACCTGGGATTCATAGCAGGACCTATAAATTTAAAATATAAAATAAGCCAAAAAAGATGGAGAAAACTAGCCCCAAACTACCTCAAAGTTATCTCTAAGGCTGGATCCTTGACTTTACTGCAGAAAGGAATTTTCGGAAGGGCCAGTATGAAACACAGTTGGGGGTTATTAAAGGCATCTTAATAGAAAGAGAGGCACCCAAGGGAAGCATAATTCACCTAAGTACACTAAGCGCAGGTTGACTTCCTTGTCTTCACCATAGCCATATCTATGGTTTTGATGAGTTTTGAAGAAATTATCTCCAAGGGTTGCTAAGCAGCTGAACGGAGACCACAGGGTGGTTCCTAGCATACACTGGTCAGGATTATTGTTGATAAGGTTAAAGCCTAGATCATAGGAGTGTGGGGAGTTAGAATGTTTTTACTGTAAACACCAGTCTTGTGTGAGATTCCTAGAAAGTATTGGGGTGGAGCAAGGCCACACTGAAGGCCATTAATCTTAAGCATGGTTCATTGTTAATTTAACATTATTATTTGAACAATCACATCAACACAGCTCTATAAAAGAAATGCTGTCTCTAGGGCAGCAGTCTTCACAGCAAATGCTAGCTGGGCTGGAACGTTGGATGTTCAGCTAGCCAGAGGCTTCAGCAGACTCTGAGTGAGGGGCTCTGTTCCTGCCCAGATCCCTGTCACTTTCCTTGTTTTCCTAGCCGGCCTCTTTTATTTTGTTAGAACTCTGCTTCTGGGGCTGCAGAAATGGCTCGGTGAGTAAAGTCCTGAGGCCCTGAGTCCACACCCTCAGCATCCATGTTATAAATAAATCAGTGACTATAAACAAACAAACAGGCTGGGAGGCAGAGACAGGAGGGCTCTGAGGGCTCACAGCCCAGCTAGTTCAGTCACAGTGTTAAGCTTCCAGGTCCAGTGAGAGAAATCGTCTCTCAAAATAAGGTAGAGAAACAATTGAGGAAGAAATCTTGATGTGAATTCCTCAAGCACACATGCACACATTCCACACACAGGTGCACACATTCACACACACAGGCTCACACACACAGGCACACACATACAGGTACACACACAGGCACACACATTCACACACACAATCACACATTCACAAACTCAGGCATACACATTCACACATACAGGCACACACATTCACACACACAGGCACACACATTCACATACACAGGCACATATATATATACACATTCACACACACATGCACACACTTTCACACATACATAGGCACACAATTCACACACATGTGAACACACATCCACGAACTCAGGCACGTACATTCACGCACATGTGGACATACATTCACACACACAGGCACATATATATATACAGTCACACACACGTACACACTTTCACACATACACAGGCACACACATTCACACACGTGTGAACACACATTCACAAACTCAGGCATGCACATTCATTCACACGTGCACATACATTCACACACATGCATACATATTCACAAATTCAGGCACACACATTCACATGCAGGGACACACAAAACTATGATGCTAGCTCAACAGAATAAGAACCAACTTTTTTCTGGCCCTGGAGAACTCTGAATGATTTATATTTTACACCTTCTTCATATTTACTAGTTTTAAAAATTAATGTTTTTCTTTATTACTTGTGTTTATTCTCTGTGTTTGTGTACGCATGGAGGCTAGAGAACAACCTGTGAGGGCGAGTTCTTACCTTCTACCATGTGGGAAGCAAACTCAGGTCATCAGGCTTACCAAGAAGTGTTATCACTGGGTGAGCCATTTCCCTGGCCCCTAGATACAATTCTAAGAAAAGTTATTAGTCTTGGACCCTAGCCTATAGCGCCCTACTTTTTGTGGAGGTAACAGAGGTCTTGAGGGAGGGGAGCTCCTAGTGGTTGAATAAGCAAGCACACACCTCAGCCTCTCTGGAATGCCCAGGTCCATGCAAGATGATTTCAGGATGGGTGGACTTCATGGTGGGGCTGTGTGTTCAGTCATGTTGGGCTGGCGTGTGGTGCCCAGTCATGGTGAACTGATTTAACATGCCAGGTAACTCATTGATGATCCACTGGGCAATTTTGTTAGAAGGGAATAGTTGGGGGGGGGGCAGGGTGGGATTGGATAGATGGCTCAACATTTAAGAGCATTTACTGTTCTGGCAGAGAACCCAGGTTTGGTTCTTAGCACCCACGTAGTGGCTCACAACCACCTGTAACTCCAGTTACAAGAGATCTTCTGATGTCTGCATACAGCAGACATGTTCATGGTGTACATGCATACATTCTGGGAAATACATCGCTGTGCAGCAGTGTCCTCCTAGAACGAAGCATTCCGTTTTACAGGGTAGCTCCTTAATCCAGAAGGTCAACAACTCAAATAGCTTCAGCGAGTCCCTGAAACTGACTGGATTCACTAGCCCCCCCCCCCCCCCAAAAGAGTAACCAATAAAGATTTGCCAGCATTATTTTCAGACAAACTAGGTTGCAAAAAGACAGACAAGCTTAGCTGCCTAAAAGAAACAGAGACCAGGCAAGCAGCCTAAAAAGAAGGAGACACCAGCTGAGCTCCCTGGAAGAGGTTTAGTGCAGCTGAGCCATCTGGAAATGACCCTTCTCAACCTGCTGAGCTTCCTGCAGGCTAATGCCATGTGCTCAGAGTTTTCAGCTTTCGTGCTCTGTCACCCGTGCTGGTGTTGAGTTTGGTGATGCAACTGTCTTGGAGTCATGTCTGCTCCTGTAAGAAACCTTTCTCCAAATTCCTGTAAATAACCTCAATAAAACTCATTGCTCACCATGTTCGACGTTAGTGGTGTGTGTGAATTGGTTAGTCGTCGTAGGCTCTCTATCTGGGGAATAGTCATGTGTGTTGGTTAGTCGTGGTAGGCTCTCTATTTGGGGAATAGTCATGTGTGTTGGTTAGTCGTGGTAGGCTCTCTATTTGGGGAATAGTCATGTGTGTTGGTTAGTCGTGGTAGGCTCTCTATCTGGGGAATAGTCATGTGTGTTGGTTAGTCGTGGTAGGCTCTCTATCTGGGGAATAGTCATGTGTGTTGTATCTCTGCAGGAAAAGTCTGCCACACAACACACATAAAATAAAAATGAATAAGTCTTATGAAGAAAGAGAGGAGGTGGAAGAGAAGGGCAATGAAGACAGTGGCTAGGGAAGTGTGCGGAATAGTGATCCCCAAAGACCTGGCCTCCCCATCTCTTGGCATCCATGTAGCAGATATAACTAAGTTAAGGATCTGTGATGGGTGGAAATGTTTGAGTTATCACCACAGTAGGACTCTAAGAGGAAGGTGGGGGAGAACGGACACAGAGATGCAGTGACTTGAGAGGCTCAGCTGTAAGCCAAAAATGCCTGCAGCTAGTAGAAACCTAAGCAAGCATCAGTGCGTTGTCCCCTATTTACCTGCAGACGGCTTAATTTCAAGGTGTACTTATGCCTGCAAAAGCCAGATGTAGTAGCGCACACCTTTAACCCCGACACTTGAAAAGTAGAGGCAAGTGGATCTCTGTGAGTTCGAAGCCAGCCTGGTCTACAGAGTTCCAGGACAGGGAAGGATACATTGAGAGATACCTTCTTGTCAAGGAAAAGAAAGCACACTGTGCAGAAGAAGGCTTTGATGGCTTTTGGATCCCACACTGTCAAGGCTGAGAAGAAATCTCAGTTCCTTTCCCTGGATACTTTTGAGAGGGGCTTTGAGAGGGCTAATGAGTTCTGGCACCTGGGGTGGGTCGAGGCCTGGCGCCTACCCTGGCTCTCCTCTAGCCCCAGCTGGGGAAGGGGAGCACGTCGCCTAGCAACCTGGAGGTCCGCTGAGGCTTCCCACTGTGCCCTGATTTCCCTCCTACGGGGCATGCATGCGAAGATTGTTAGAAGGCTGGAGGATATTTAAAAACAAAACAAAACAAAGGCCAGAAAACACCCTGCCTCCGCTCAGAGTAACTCTCTCCTTTTCTAAAACTGGAATCTGCCCAGGAGTTGAGTTTCCCTCTCCAGCAGTAGTAAAATGTGTCATTCCCTCAGGCTCTGTATGTAGGTTTGTGCCTGGCTGCAGGGGAAATCGCTATTAATGGTTATTTCTACCTCATGTGAAGTCCTTGGTGAGCCACTGGTGTGAAGAATGACAGTCCCTTGCACAGCTATCGTGACATCTCCCACAGACCTTCCTTGAGGAAGTAAGAATTTTTCCTGCCCTGATATTCATAGTCTCTTGGGTAATACAAAATAATTCTTAAATAGAAATAAGTCAGTTACATAAATATCTTTTATGTCAGGGACTGTCATAAGTAGTTTTGTGTATGAACATATACACTTATTACAACCATAGGGTAGATACTATATTACCACCTTTACTTTTTGATATTTTGAGTGAAGGCGCTCTATAGCCCAGGCTGCTCTCAAACTTGTGATCCTCCTGCTTTAGTCTTCTGAGTGCTGAGTTTACAGGAGTGAACCACTGTGCCTGGCTAGTACCTTCATGTCATAAGTACTTGAGGCACAAAGGTCAAGGGCTTGCTTTAAGGCACAGCTCCCAAGTAGCTGAGCTGGGATTTTAACCCAGCCTGTAGGGCTCCGGGGTCTGTGTTCTTGTAGCCGGTACTGGGGAAGCTTTTTCTCTATCCAAAGTCAGGTACTAGGTACCTAGCTTAGTTAGTGCCTGGGTCCCGCAGCAATCTTGTGATCAATGTTGTGGGAGCCTAGAAAGTTCCCCAAGAAGCATATACCCAACCTTTATCCCTCTTGTTCTTGTCAGGCTTTTCCAAGTCTGTCTGAATGAGCTGTAGAAGGATTCTTCATGTCTGCACTTCAGGCTGTGTCGGGGGAACAGATAATGAAGTCCCCAACCCTGAAAGCCTAGGGCCACCCATCCCAGGTAGGCAAGATCAGTAGCCATGTAACCTTAGACTGGGTGCTAAGACACGAGGTAGCCAGCGAGCCTTTTTCCTTTCCCTAAAGACAAGGTGCAACACAGGGAGGAAGAGCACCTCAGCACCCTGGGTGACGGGCACCTGCTCTCTCTGCATTTGCAGGTTGGCATGGTGAAGCGAGTCCTGAGCGCTTGGCGCCTGTCCCAAGAACACAGGAAAGGCAGTTTGCTGGGTTTCCTCTGCACAGGGAGGTGAACTCCAGCTCTTCGGCCTTGTCAGTGAAGGAGGGGTTCACTGTGGAAAGTTCCTCTTTGGCTGCGAGGGCTCACCGCTGAGGGCCCTAGCCCATGGATTCAGACAGGCAGATGCTGGGAGCCCTCAGAGCGGAAGGAAAACCTGTCAAGGGCTGGCTGCCAGTGAACAACTCTGGTCTGACAGGCTCACGCCGTCACCTCCTCCCCCCATCTACCGCCAGCAAAAATAGCAAACGAAAAAGAACGTCCCGCATGCTGTGATGGGCCTGCTCTCCCATCATCCTCCACTAGAGCCCACCTTCTCCACTATCTTGTACATTGGGGTCTTCCAGACTTCTGAGTGTGGTCTGATTCTGCCTTCAAATAGTCAGGATGAGTAGGTCTGGGTGGGTGTCCTGAGGGCCAGGATGGCATCAGCTTCCAACCCCGGCGCCAACCAGGCCTCAGTGAGCCTGAGTAGGGACCCCGGGGGAGGTCAGAGGTCTGCACCCACCTTTCCTGTCCCCAGAGAGAACTCCAGGCTCAGCCCAGCCTGGGGCTCCTGCCGCCATCCTTCTGTGCTGCTGTCCCCAACGCTTTCTTTCAACAGAGAGGGTCAAGGCAGAGGAGGGCAGTGAGTGAATCTTCTGGGCGTGTGGAGGAGGCCGAGAGCTGGGTGTATCCTGGCCAGAAGCCCAGCAAAAAGCCTAAGTGTGTTATGAAAAGATAATATCGTTCTGCCTTTTGGGCAAAAGCTCTTCGTGATGTCCTTGCCCTGTGACCTCTGTCTAGGCACCGTGACCCCTGTTCTGATTACAGGGCTTGAGGCCTGGCCACAGTACGCCACAGGGATTGATGGAAGGGGTTGATGGATGTGCCTTCGATCCGCGGACCTCATTGCTGTGGCGGAGCAGAACTGATTTCATCTTCGGGATAGTTTTATGTCATGAGCAAGCCTCAGGCATAGAACTGCTGTGGCTTAAACCTCATCCTCCCCCTTCCGCCCTCCCTCTGCAGCAAGGCCCATGGGAGCTTGCACTTGGGAGGGGACAGTGAGCCACAGCTCAGTTTGAAGAGAAATCCCTCCCCAGTGTTTCTGCTTAGAGTATGGTTTTGGGGAACCCAAACCATTAGGGGACACTTTGTCCTTTGCAAGCAAGTCCAGAAGACAAGGGCACTGAGCCACTGCACCCTTGGTGACCCCAGACCACCTCAAGAGCTGCAGCCACACTGGACGGAAGGAAATGAAGCAGACAAGCGTACTTAGAAGAAAAGGACACCAGATTCTGGATACCAAGGATCACGAGGGGCAGGAGGGCAGAGGTCAAAGATCAGGAGCCTGGGTGTCTGGGCATTGGGCAAGTTGACCATGGCGAGCTGTCTTTCCTCTTCTCTGGCTGATGGTGGGCACAGAGGCTGAGTAGGGTCAGTGGAGCCCAAGCCTAGGAACCCACTGACTTCTGCTATAGCCCTCCCAAGGGAGTTACGTGGGGTCATCTTACCACATAGCCTTGATGGCTGTAGCCTGAGGAGACGAACTGGCCCTGGTCTTACTAGTGGAGGAGGAGGAGGAGGAGGAGAAGGAGGAGGAGGAGGAGGAGGAAGTGGCTTTCACTGAACACCTCTCTCCCTAGCTGTGTGTTGAGCATTAGGGGACATCATTATCAGAATGGTTTACAGATGTGAAGATCAGGGAAAAGGCTTCCTCAAGGCCAGTGTCAGGAGCCAAATGGAGCCAAAGGACCCGCTTTACCAACTGTGCTTCCCAGCATTTGGGCATTTTCTTCCTTTTTGGCCCTAGGAACCATTAGGCTTCTTTGAACCTCTTAAGTACAGAGCTCCTAGGGCCAGCCATAAATCCCAGCCATAAGAATGCAGGAAATTCATCCCCTGCCTTTGCCTGAGTCTCCTTACTGCTCTTGAAAGAGCAGCAGGGGGAAGATAGGGGTGGTTGGAGTGTCCTAAGGGAGGGCCTAGAATCGGTTTCTTTAGCAGGGTAATCTCCAGGAGCCTCTCCTTTGTGACCCCAGGGAAGGTGGGGATGGTTGAGGAGGGAGAGGTTGGAAAAACTGCAGCGAAATCAGAATAGTTCCTGCCCTTTTCATGGGGTGGAGCTGGGAGTTCAAATCCCAGGGATATGCATGTCCTGTCATCAGTTTTCATGCTTCAACAGCCTTGTCTCTGCCACTTCATACCCAGGCCAATGGCTGGCCCTGGAGCTTGCCTCAATCTTACCCTTGAAATCATGGTAGGGTGTAGGTGTCCCACCTTCCCAAGAGTGGCTTTGCCCTTTGAGGAGTCCTGGGAAGTGACATGACTTGCTGGAAGGTCAGGGGGAGCCTAGAGGAAACATCCTAGAGAAGAGGAGTGCGTGTAGTGCATTATGGGAGTGCAGATGGGATAGGGCAAGGGCAGAGCGCATTCAGGGAAAGCACAAGCAACCCGGGCATGGTGGCACACACTCGAGAGGATGAGGAAGGAAGGTTGCTGAAGCTCCAGTTCAGCTAGGACCAAAACACTGGACTATTTTGGGGATGGGGTGCGGGGATGGTGGGGGAGGCCATGTGGCTGTGCTTCAGGATTGAGGCACGGAGAACAGTGGGAGGTACCAGTTGGTACACACAGTGTCCACCACATTGCAGAAGAATTCTGTGATGAGCGCCCTGGGCAGTTGGGTCCTGTGGGGCAATAGTTCTGGCCTGGCCCTGGTAGTCATCCTCTCATAGCTGGAGGGAAGCCCGCTGGCTGGAGAAGTGAACAGGACGCGAGGGACACACACATGTGGCTGGTGTGAGTTGCCTTTAGGGAGACTGCCGCCGCCACTGATGAGTCAGTGGTCTGTGTCCCGTGCCAGCACTGCTTCCTGGGATTGGGATTCAGGGAAAGGCAGGGTGTGAGGGAGCAGGCGGGGCGCTGCTTCAGCCTCTGGGATGCAGCAAGGGAGAAGCCTCAGCTTTGCTTCCTGCACCAGCTTACACCCAGAGAAACAGCTTTCTCTGCAATGAGTCTGAGACCCAGGCTTGTATCCCGAGGGTACATAACCTTATGCCCAGTCCCCCATGCCCCTTCCCCTCTTACTGCAAGCCTTCACACCCAGGGATGACTCAGAGGGACTAGGAGACGGATGTCTGTGTTTCCTTTCTCTCTGAGGTAATGGGTCTTAGTCTGTCAGCTATCTTTGCTTGAAGATTCTAAAGTCCTCTTGGTACCATTGCCCTGCCCTGAAGCCAGGGTTCTTCTGTAGCCTGCACACTCTAGACGACTCCTTCACGGCCACTTGGATCTTCAGAGAAATGTCAGTAATTGACCAAAGTCAGTGACCCTTCTGCTACACACCTGAGATTCCTCAAAGGAAGGGCCATTGGGTAGGCTGTCAAATATACAGGTAAGGTTTAGATGAGGTTCCTCAGAAGATGGCTCTGGAGCCCAGCAAGTCCAGACCCCAGGTCGAGAGAGCCTTCTTTGGAGAATCCTTTGGCTCTTTTCCAGGAGTCCATATGGAGTAGGTGGGCTGCTTCCGTGGAAGGGAATTTGGGCATTGATCTCAGCTCTAAAGAGGGAGGGCTGCTGTCACCATGGCCCTTACCCCACACAGGGAGGGCCTCAACACGGCATGCATTGCTGGCTCAGGCACATTGCACCTCATCCACAGCTGAGGTTTATGGGAGGTCTTCAGGAGATGCAAAGGCAGGCTCCTTGGGGACACTGGTGTGGGGACAATGGTGAAAGAGCAGGTGCCTCTAGGGAAATTCCAGACAGAGGAAAACCAAAAAGGATGGAGGCAGGCAGGAATGGTTACTCCATGAGCTGTCCCTTCCCAACCAGAGTGGGTGGAGCTGAAGACTTGCTGAGTAATGTTCTCAGGGGACAGCCAAAATGAGGAGGATGTGTTGCCCTCGATGGGCTCAAATGCCAATGAAATTACACTCCTGGCCTCAGATTCTCCATTGGTCAGAATGACAGGGTGCTCTTCTGAGGCAAACTCGTTCCAAAAGACCTGAGTTCTGACTCTTTAGACTCCATCCCTTCATTCCCTCATTTGGTCACAAACAGCCGAATGTGATGCTTCGGAGCATCGAGGGGAAGGCAGTGCTAAAAATGCTAACCCTGACCACCACCCGGCAGGACCTTAGCATGCAGGTGAGGGCCGCAGAGAAGACTTGGCTCTGCTGGTTTGGGAAAGGGCCACTGTAGAGAAGTCAGTCTTTCTTGAAGAAAGAGTGGGGGACAGTGGGAAAGGACATTCCAGGCGAAGGCCAGGAGACATAGTAGGGCCAGAGCAACTGAAGGAAGCAGGAGGCAGGACCTACTGCCTGTAATGTAGAGGCTTTGCCAGCCCTCTTGATGCTGGGTGGGCCTTGGTCTCATGTGGAGAGTGAACGCCGGATCCGTGAAGGCCTAGGCTCACACCTGGTTTCCACTACAGAGGCTGCTGAGTGAGGGTCGGTACTTACCGCCCCATACCTCAGTTTCCTCCTCTGTGTCACGGGGTGACCGTGGTCCCGGAGGTTCTGTGAGAACACAGTGTGGTGGTGCTTTGTAAACTCTAAGCCGCTTTACAACTGGGAGGCATCACTGGGTAACACTTCGGCAGCAGTCTTAGCACCCAGGCGTCCTCAGCTTTGACCTTTAGGAGCGCTACTTCCTGAGCAAAGGTCGCGAGGCCGTTCTCACCCAGTCACGTTAGTTCTCAGGAGCTGGGTGAGGTTGGTCTTCTGATCTTTCCATTCACTCTGGGGTCCTTTCGTTTGAGACTAGGTACAGCTGACCAGAGGACCTGGACCGTGCCCGGGGAAAGTCGGAGGCAAAAGCGGAGACTGAACTGATCTGCAGGCTAAGGGTGGGGTGTGTGTGTGTGCAAGAGCCAGGCTAGCCCCCTCCCAGTGGGGCACGGACCTGTGGCAAGGCAGGACAGTGAGCAGCTGTGAGTGGGGCCAGGAGCAGCCAGCAACACTATCAGGCCCTGGGATGTGGAGAAAAGGTAGAGAAATTAAGTCAGGAAGACAGTCTGCCTCCATCCAGTTCTCTCCGCGAGCCCATGGCTCCACCTGACTGTTAAGGCTTCCTTTCCGACCACTTAGCCCCATGCTGCCGGTATTAGAACAGATTTTGTTCCCGTCAGCCCCCGGAGCCCCTGGGCTCTGCCTGGGCATGTCCCCAGGGGTCAGTGACTCAGCTGTCTTTATTTTATTTCATTTTATTTGCTAGAGGGTTGAATCCACTAGCTGCTGAACCCTGGTTCTCAGGGGGTCATGCCTCCACATGTGACCAAGGCCTTGTTAGCCAGCCTGGCTCCTGCCCCTCTTCCTTGCCTTTGCCACTGGCCCCTTTTGTCAGCAGCACCTTAGCACCAAGACAGAACTGGACCCGGTGACTCTTCCCACTGGGTAGGCGCCATAAATATTTGTTGAATGAAATTCTTGCCTCTGGCTGGGATTTTCCACTGTAGCCAAAGGGCTGCTCCCACCCTTGCCATGGCCAGGCCTGTTCTGGAGTCCACCAGATATGTATGTTCACCATGACTTCTCCTCCTTGCCACACCCATCCCTCCTCACAGCCATCCCTTCAGAATGCTCCTAGGAGACACAGCCTCCCTGTGGGCCCATGGCTGCCTGAGAACTCCGTCGCTCCACCCACTGTGAGCTTCTTGACCTCTGTCTTCTGTTTATTCCTTGTTTTTCCTCCTCTGCACATGTCTCGGTGGCGTGGCTGAAGAAAACAGGCCCACAGGAGGCTCCATCAGCGCCCTACGGAACCCAGGCCCAGAGAGCCAATAGATCGTGCCGATGACCACAGAACCAGTACTGCGGGAAGCTCTTCAGGCTGGTAGTGAGGCTCCCGACCTTTGAAATTTTACGTTAGCGTTTCTTATAGCCAAAGACTGAGGACCATCCTCATGGAGATTTGGTAAGGAATAAGTAAGGTCAACTACAGGAAGCTGCTTTGTAAACTATAAAAAAAAAATTGCAAGCATTAATCAGTTGTAAAATACTTTGGAAATAGCCACATTGTGCTAATTGATAAAGTACTTGCAATTAATTCTATTGTTTCCAAACTAACCATGAACTGAAAATCTGCCTTTCTCTCTCCCCTTTTCACATGAATAAATCAACTGAAATTTTCAGTGAATTTGGCTTGGTAGTCGTGTTCCTGGTTTATCTCTATGACTGACCGCCACTGCCACATTCATTCTCCTTGACTGCACGGTGTCTCTTCCCTGGAGCCCCTCCTTTCTGTTTTCTAGGCTCTTACCCAGAGCAAGTGTGATTGCCACATCACACAATGGCTTCCCAGCCACACCACACTGCTTCCTGCACCCTTTTATGCCACATCCATCCTTCCCAAAGCTGCTAGAAAATTCAGTTTGGCTATTGCCGGTCCACTGAGCACCCCAAGGGCCTATCTTATAGCTAACGGGATACAGCAGGAAGTAAAAATAGGAAGTGGGATTATGGGAAAAAGAACTGCCAAATCCATTGTTATTTGCTGATGATACAATCGCATACCGAGCAAACCCGGGAGAATACATGGCAAGGCAAATATAGCTCATGACTTTTTTAGTTGGCTGCAAAATAACAATTGACACTTATGTAGAATGGAACTCTTGCCAGCCCTGTCCTAAGTGCTCTGTTTGGGCTCCCTTACTCCCCTCTATTCTCGCTGTCTTATTCTGCAGGCAAGGAAAGCAAGACCTGGGCCGCTGGGAGGCTGGACCCAGACCAGGGCTGTTGTGCCCGTGTGTTTAGTTGCTCTGCCATCAACAGTTGTTCTGTGTGCCAGCAATTCTTCCTCCCGAAAAGTGTTAGGAGGAAAGACAAGGTCGCCACCGCCATCAGAGATGCTGGCATTTCAGGGGGTGCCTCATCATCCAGGTCCCCAGACAGCGGTGCTCTTCTTACCCCCAGTGTCTCATGAAACCTTTCGCCAAGTTGTTATCAATTTCTGGCCGTCATGTCACTAACAACAAAGGTCCTGGGTTCTAGCTAGGGTCACCTGGAAGAGAATGCTACAATAAGCTCCCATCTCTCTCCCCTAGGAGTCACTGGGAAGAGAATGCTACAGTAAGCCCCCATCTCTCTCCCCTTCTAGGAACACATCTTGGGCATAGCAGTCTGCTTTTCAGAGGTCAGCTCTGTCTTCCACAGACTTCCTCTGACTTACATTCTTGTGTTGAAAGTCCCACCCCTAACTGAGGAATTATTGGCAACTGATAGCTGATGAGAGAGGGGAAGTCCTTTTATTTTTAAGTATTTGGCCCCTGGGAGGTTGGCCACACCCCAGTGGATGGCCCCATAGGAGCAGCCTAAATTAGACTTGATAGTTTAAAAAAAAGAGGACTCAAAGTTGGGTGTGTAGGGAAGAAGGGTATTGGTCTGGGAGGAGTTGGGTGAAGGGGTGTGAATATGATCAAATTACACTGTATAAGATTCTCAAAGAACAAAACTCTACAGAGCTCTTGAAGAAAGGAGAGAGCACTCTAATGAACACTGCTGCTTCTGCCGCTCACCTAAAAGCAACTCCTTCTGAGTTTCCATGCTTGGAACCACATCATCTGCAGACAAGGATGCTTCGGCTTCTTCCTGTCTGTCCTGTGTGTAACCCCTTGGTCTCCTTCACTTGTCTAACTGTTCTAGCTAAGACTTCAAGTAGAATATTGAGCCCTAAACGAGATATCTAAATCTATATCCTTCTCCCAAGGTCCAGAGATCATCACAGAAGAGGAGGCAAAAGACTGAAAGGGTCCAAAGGTGGTAGAAGATTACAAAGAAATAGTGTTCTCCAGACACAACAGGGAAGATATAAACTCACAGAGAGTTTGACAGCATATACAAGACCAGTTCAAGCTTAGTGAAACAGAATCTCAGCATAGAGGCCGAAGGTGGGAACAAAGTCCCACCCCTAACAGAGACTGTGCTTTTGCTTCCCTGTCACCCAGACCCAAATATTCACACAAAACTATATTAATTACAACACCATTTGGCCAATGGCTCAGGCATATTCCTAGCTAGCTCTTATATCTTAAATTAACCCATTTCTATTAATCTGTGTATTGCCATGAGGCTGTGGCTTACCAGCAAGGTTCTGGCATTTCTTCAGCAGCTACATGGCATCTGCCTGACTCCACCATCTTTCTCCCTGTATTCAGTTTAGTTTTCCTTCCTAGCTCTATTCTGCCCTGCCATATGCCAAAGCAGCTTCTTTATTAACCAATGGTAATAAAACATATTCACAGCACACAGAGGGGAATCCCACATCAATTATTGGCAGAAGATCTCTGATGAGAGGGGAAGTCCTTTTATTTTTAAGTATTTGACCCTGGGAGGTTGGCAATGCTCCAGTGGATGGGCCCATAGGAGCAGTCCGAATTAAACTCGATGGTTTAAAAAAGGGGGGAACTCAAATTTGAGTGTGTAGGGAAGAGAGGTGTGGATCTGGAAGGAGTTGGGTGAAGAGGTGTGACCATGATCAAAACATGGGAAGTCCTCAGAGAACAAAGATCACTTTTTTAAAAAATCATAAAATATTAAAAGAAAAGAGACTCCTTGCAGCCAGATGTCCCAGGCAAAGAACAGCTACAGTAGTAATCTCCCGTGCCTGTTGAGTCCCAGGGTGGTGTTCACGGCACCATCTTGGGTTGCCAACAGAGCATGTGTTTTGCATTTTCCTTACCACTTGGGAGTTCTCTGGGCTTGAGACAGGACCTCTTCCCCGTCTAGTCAATGTTAGGGTGTGAATAGCACACAGAAAGAGTAGGCCACTTGTTGCTTGATTGATTTTAAATTCTGGCCTGCGACTTTTCTGCCCAGAGTGGAGGAAACATTTATTAAGTGTGCTGAATGTGTGCCCAGCGTGTTAGGAAGTTCCATAAATCCTCTTAATCCATGCCATAACCTTGTGGAGAAAGTGTTATCAAACTCCCTTTGAACAGAGGAAACTGAGGTTTCCAGGCTTGACGAGTTCTTGGCAGATTGAATGCTGGGCTGGAACACAGTTGGCTCCAAAGCTGTGGCCTTGCTTTGCATCACACTTCTCCCAGGTAGAACACCATCCATGCAGTGGTCTAAATCTGGATGGGGTCCTCAAAAATAGCAGAAAAGTGACTGGGGGTAGGGTGCTAATGGGACTGGGAGATTCTGAGGCATGGGGCTAGGGAAGGAATCAGGGCTTCTGAGGATTACTGACACCCTCTGGGAGGGCACGAGCCTATTAGTAGGAGTATACCAAACCCCATTAGACTGAACAGCTGTAGAACATCTCTGGTCTTGGTCTGACCACAGCATGCGTTGGTCCATTGGTTGGGACCCAAACCAGTGACTTTCCTGGCTAAGAGCTGCATCAGAAGACTGAAGCTGAACCTCAGCACCTGTCACTTGGGCCAACTTAGATGGCAGAGATACTGATGGAATAAATAACAAAGAGGGAGTCTGGTCCCCGATGCTGGACCTGTGGGCTCAGCCTGTTTCCACGAGGAACAGAGGTGGTAGGGGCTCAAATGCAGCCTGGATCCTCTCTCGTCTCGGCTGTCTCTAATTCACATGTGATCCAGTGGCCCTTTCAAGGATGGAAGAAGAAGCTAGAGAGAGAGAGAGAGAGATGTACAGTAGGATGGAGCCATGAGTTATGTGGGCAATGGACGGAAGGGCTAAACTAGCCAGTACAACATTTATTGGGATTGGACATGAGTACTATAGAGCATTTTTTAAATTTTTTTCTGTGATTGTGTGTGTGTGTGTGTGTGTGTGTGTGTGTGTGTGTGTGTGTGTGCAGGCACATGCGAACAGATATGTGAGCACTTGCAGGGTGAGCACTCTTACTATTCTCATTGCACTGATGAGCAACCAGAGGCTTATGGAAACTCAAGCCTCAATCTTGTGGACCCTAAGCCAGTATGTCTGTTATTGTCACAGCCTCAGAGAGTCCAGTGACCACATGCAGGGCAAACCAGCTAGTTCAGGATCGAGATCACCTAGCCCTGGTCTCCCCCATCCCTGCACTGACTCATTCAGCCTGCTATCACAGTGATACCCACCCGTTTGTTGGGCCTGTCCCTTGTAGGCATTCTCCCGCAATGCTCTTCTCTTTGCTTGCTGGAAGAAGACTGGTGGTTTACACTGAGGTGAAAATGACTCGGGGAGGACCCCAGAGGCTCAACAAAGAACTCATCACATGCACGCTAGCTCCCGGTCAGTTCCTAGTCCTGCCTGGGTCACGGCAGATGAAAGAGGAGTCCAGAAGATTAGCGGTCCGATGGATGAGATCCTGACCTCCTGAAATGTCCTCCCAAGCTCATGTGTTAAAGGTTTGGTCCCCAGGTGATGTGATGGTGTCAGCGGGGCCTGGTGGGAGGAAGTTAATTCCCTGTGGGCATTCTCTTGACGTGGCTATTGGATCTCAGTCCTTTCTTCTCTCTCTTTGCTTCCTAGCTAGCTCAAGGCAAGCAGCTTCCCCTTGCCATGTGCTTTCTTTCCTCAGGTCCGAAGGCAGTAGCGTAAAATAGACAGAGGCAAACCAAGCGTTTTCCTTCTTGTAAGTCCGTCTCAGGCATCTTCTCATAGAGACAGAGCTCTGTCTGAAAATGCTCCTCCCTAAAACAGCGCTCACAACTGTTAATGCCCCAGTTCGGCTAAAGTTGGATGGCTAGTCGGGATGTGGGAGTTCTTAGGAAATGGTAAAGCTATTTAATTATAAGAGCATTTGTATGATTTCAGGAATGTGTATTTTATGAGAGAACAAAGCCTTGAGCCAAGGGATGAGGACTTAACTAGCAAGGGCGTCTTCCTGGGCACAAAAAGTCCCTACTGTTTTTCCAAAAACATACCTAACATCCCACAGCTGGCCTCTGGCCGCCTCCCATAAGCCAGAAATCAGTATGAGCTGGTAAAAGACCCTTGTGAGTAACCTCAAGACTGGGTCCCAAAGCAACAGAGCATTTTTTTTAAGGGCAGAAACTCCTGTCTTCAGAGATTGTGGTTGAGCCTGTGGTGGCCAGGAGCCTGTTCCCTAAGAGAGGGGCTTCCAGAGATTAACTCAGGCCATGTCACCACAGCTAGTCTCCATAGGCCAATGGACAGACAGATGTAGTACAACAGGAAAGACTGTGCTACACCTGGAAGGCACAGCTCCCTGCTTTGCTAAACACCCAGGTGGCCCTGTGCAGCACAGAGACCACACGGCTTTAAAGGAGGCACAGTGGGGCTTTATAGCAAGCTTTAAGCACACATCTGCATGTGTGAGCACACATATACAGGAAGCAGACACATTCAAATGTGTGCGCATACATGCCCATCAAGAGTAGACAGGAAGAGCCTGCCTTTGGACATGTCTCACTATTCTGTTTTTATTTTTTATTTTTTTGTATTTTTTCTTTAAGGAAAGATCTGGCTATGTAGTCTTTGCTCACTCTGTAGACCATGCTGGCCTCAAACTCACAGAAATCTGTCTGTCTGCCTATGCCTCCAGAGTGCTGAGATTAAAAGTCCATGCCACCAGATCCAGCATCATTTTGTCTTTAAGACAGGGCATTACTTTATAACCCCAAACTTGCGATACTCCTGCCCCAGCCTCCCAAGGCTGGGATTACAGCTGTGTCCTGTCATGCCTGGAAAAGCAAATGAACTCCTTAAAAGATGTATTTTATTTTTAATTAGTCTTTCTCTTGTGTGTATGTATTTGTACCATGGCTTCCCTATTTCCTGCGGATCTCAGAAGAGAGCACTGGATTGTCTGAAACTGAGAATGGTTGTGAGCCACCATGTGGGTTCTGGGAGTCAAAACTGGGTTCTCAGGGCTGGGGAAATGGCTCAGCCATTAAAAGGAGTGGCTGCTCTTCCGGGGGTTCTGCGTTCAATTCCCAGCAGCCACACGGTAGTGCACAATCATCTGTAAAAGGATCTAAATCCCTCTTCTGGTGTGCGTAAAGACAGGTCTTTCATATACGTTAAATAAATAAATAAATGTAAACTGGGTCCTCTATAAGAGCAACAGGTGCTCTTAAACCCTGAACTATCTTCCCAGCCCCAAACTGATTTATTTTAAATATAACCCTGCTTTCATGAAATAACATCAGATATTTAAAAATTTTTTTATCAGATTAACAAAGTGTTAAAAATATTTTGAAAATATTTTTAAAGATTGTTATTTTCTTACTTAGTTCTAAGCAGTCTATCGAATTAATTAAATTGGCTTGAGACTTAGGCATTTTTAAAAATTAGGTTCAGTTTTGGAGACCCCAGGCAATTTTTCTCAGGGCTTAGCCAGTGGCTCTTGGCTATGAGATTGGCTTTTGCCATAGGCGTGTCTGTTTGATAGGACAATGTCCCTCTTGACAAGGATGGCTTAGCCAATTCTGATTGAGGACAGGCATTAGGAGAGCTCTAGGCCCAAGGCTTACAGTATTGAGAATACAAATGTATTTTATGCTACAGTCCAGAACACATAAGCACAAGTATCTAGCCACTGCAGTTTGGATCCAGACTGCCTCTGAAAGGCCCCTGTGTGAGGTTTCTAGCTTGGCACTACTGGGAAGAGGTGGGTCCTGTGAGAAGTCTTCATGTCACTGGAATGTTAGGAAGCTCGTTGTTACATTCAAAGGGACTGCAGCTTTTGCTGGACCTCACGGTCAGAGAAATATACATGGAAGTCACTCAAAGCTTAAGACCCCTGTGTTCCTGTTTGTTTAACCTGAAGAGGCCAATTACCAACCAACCTTACTTACTTGGGATTTCCCGTGTGATGAGCTTTCACAATCTAAGCCAATCTTAGCAGAGCAGCAATCTTAGACTATATGCTCTTCCATATATGCCTCTGATCCAGAGAGCAATGTACGTGTGTTTGTGTGTGTGCTATGAGTTATTGCTGAAACAGCATATAGCTTGAAAAGCGACTTTAAAAACAAATATCTCCCATAAATGATGGGCACAGCATTTGGACACTTTGTAATAGTGTTTGTTTATTTATTATCTGGGTTGGTTGGGATCAGCTGGAGTCAGTGATTTAATCCTGTGTAAAACTGCTAAGATTTCTGTAAAGTGTTCCTCATTCCTTCCCCATGTGATGTTTTCTATGTCATTGAGCAAATACAGAGCAGAGCCCTTTGTTGGAGGCATACACGGACAGACACAGGGACAGGCAGATGCACGAGACACTTTCTGGCAGACACAGACTCAGACCCATACAACAGACAGTTCGGAGACAGCAGAAGACACAGGGGGAGAGAGTGGAGAATCTAAGTCTGGGTTCACACTTGGTTAAGTGAATCCGAGTGGAAGTACTTTTAATTTCTTTCCCTTAATGTGACACCAACATACTATTGGTGACTTTGAGTTTATGATGACTACATTCAAGCTGAGGTGCCTTTCTCTCTCTTCCTGGCCACGAGGGAAGTGGTCTCACTCCACCACATAGTTCCATTGTGGTAGACTGCCTCACCATAAGCCCAAAGGCAATGGGGCCGATCAGCAACAGACATCTTCAAACTGTTAAGCAGTATGTTCACTGGATCGTGCAGCCATTACTGCAGCGGATTCCAGAACACTTTTATCCTTCCTGAAATAAATTTTCCACCTATTAGCAAGGAATATTCATTTTCCCCCAGGCCACCCTCCCATCTCTAGATAATCAGTATTCCGCTCTCCATTTTCATGTCTGTCAAAGGCCAGATAAGCCCTTTCTCTTTGTTTTACTTATCTCTAGTATTTGTTATGGTGGTAGGAAGTTGACTAACGCTAGCTGAAGCAAAAGCTCCTGAACTGACACTCAGCCTTCCTCTATGTGACACATTCACACTTTCCAGCTGCTCAGATGATGGTGGCTAAGCTGCCTACGACCAGTTGGGGAAGAGGTAAGTGCAGGATGAAGACTTGGGGGTGGAGCACATGAATCATTAATCACCAGGGAAATGGAAACCCAAACCACAGTACAGAAAACAAAACAAAACAAAAAACCTGCTGATAACAAGTGTTGACAAGAATACAGAGAATTAGAAAGTCCATCCTGCTGATGGAATGTAAGTGCTGTGGAAAGCAGTCTAGAAGTTCCTCAAAAAGATAAAGATAGAGCTCTCACATGACCCATCGGTTCCACTCCTGGGTATGCACCCAAGAGAAAGGAGTCTGTCTTTTCACCTCAAATCCAGCATGTCAGTATTCATAGGAGCATTACTCATAATAGCCAACAAGAGAACACAGATCACAGGCCCATTAGCCAGATAAGCCAAGTGTGGTGCCTCTACACAGTGGAATACTAGTCAGCAATAAAAATAGAGGCATGGACCCACACGACCAGACAGGTGAGCTTTGGAGACTGTGCCACCAAGGCTGCAGAGATGGACCACGTGGTTAGCACAGTAAGTGACCTGTGGGCCAGTGAGCCATGGAGGCAGAGGAGACACTGGGCCCTGTGTGAGGAGGGTGCCAGTAATCGGAGGAGATTATTACTCATTAGAAAGGTAACAGACACCTGCAAACTTCTGCGTCCCTGCTTAGACAAAGGAAACCAGAGAATCAGTGGGTGCACCTGCTTAGCCAATGGAATTGAACAGGGCATGACCCTTGCTATGGGCAGATGTGCATTTTGGGGTGTCATCTTTGCACGCATCAAGGAGAATGTTCCCCGCCTTGGTGCACATGGCTAGCCAGCCATGGACCTTCTCAAACTTGGGCCGAACCTGTTGTTTCTCTAACAATCAGTGAGCGCTGGTACCCAGGGCATGTCTGGGACGAGCTCTAGGGAGCTCCTGGGAGCCCGTGCTGCAGTGCTTCTCCAGCTCGTGAGATACGACTTTGAACTAGAAGCCCATAAGGCGTGTTTGCTGCCTCCTTCCTGGTACCCGGGTGAGCCTTGCTCACAATGTGTGGGCATCTTCTCTTCTACAGCCCAGGAGTTCCCCCTCCCATCCCAGGAGCCAGCCTCAACTTCCCTTCTTCTAGGACTTGCCTCTGCCATTCCTATGGGTGCCAACGCCAGCTCCCATCTTGGCCTCCTCTGCCTTCTTCCCTGCAGGCTGCTTCCATACAGCAGCAGAACGTTGCCTGCAGCGTCAACTTTCTGACAGCTGCCTGTAGGGCATGGGTGGGCCCAGTCTCTGAATGTCCGCAGACTGGTTTGGCCCACAGAATGTGCTTTGCCTTGCACAATCTGTACTTCATTCATATTAATTTTGTCCTGTTTTAGCTTTTCGAGACAGGGTTTCTCTCATTTATATTAATTTTTTTTTAAAGTTTTCCGAGACAAGGTTTCTCTGTGTAACTGTCCTGGCTGTTCTGGAACTGGCTTTGTAGACCAGGCTTGTGTTGAACTCCCAGAGATCCTGCTACCTCTGCCTCCCTAGGGCTTAAAGGTGTGCACCATCACCACGTGGCTATATCAATTATTTTTAAAGCAAAGAGACACTCATTTTCTTGGATAATGAGACAGCCCAGAAAGTTATCCTGGAGGCTCTGATAAGGGCTGTGTGGCTGACCCGGGGCTGTTGAGTTACCTCTTCAGTGGCAGATGTAACATGTGTTCATACCCCAGGAATCATCTAGATTCTGTGTGCCTTCTACATTCCTGGAAGCTTTTCTGGAATTTATTGCAAGGGTCTCAGGCAGCTTTACAGAGCTGAGGCCTCTCACAGTCCCCAGCACGGAGGCACTGGGAAACATCTGCCACTTCTGTCTGATTCCCTCCCTGGCTTCCTTCTGCTGAAGAGAAGCTTCTTTGGGCCCACCTGTCCTGACCAAAGATCTTTCATTTTGTGAGAGGACAGAAAGTAGACCCCGGGCAGCAAGATCCTGCTGTGCAGTTTCTAAGAACCTTGGGAACGGTCCTCAAGCAAGCCAGCCAGTCTTCATTTGTCAGACTGCGTGGGAGTGAGTGGGTGGGAGGGGGCAGGGGAAGGAGGATAGGAGGGGAGGCGGTTTCTCAGGATTACTTGGGAGCAGGGTGGGCAGGTTGGCCTATGGAGCTTTTCCTGTGTCTTGGCTGCAACAGGAGCTCAAGTTGCTTGTTACTGAGGACATCACAGAGGCTGAGATTCCGAAAGAGATGTGTGTGAAGGGAATCCTGAGAGGATTCAAGTGATCTGTTGCAGGCCTACAGGAAACTATCACATGTACTAGGAATAGAGAGAAAGGTGGTTTGGATCTTTTTCTCCTGCCTTCCCGGGGGAAGGTGTTTGCCTGTTCCAAATGGACCGAGGATATCACTAAAGAAGATCTGCACCATGCTTGACACTGCAGAGGCCACAGCGAGATAAAGCACCTCTGCTTGAGTGTCTTCAGGAAGTTGGAGACTGGGGAAGTCCTGTACATTCAACGCTATCGATATTTCCCAATTTCAGTTACCATTTCCAGGCAGTGGAGAGGAGACCTCCAATTCGCCCTCATGACTTGGGGCTGGGGTGTGTCAGGAATCTGGTGGTGTGGGTGCCAAGTGCTATGCTAAAATTGTCCTGCCCTAACCACTCACCCATCATGATGGTGGCAACAATTGACTATGTTTTCAGATACTCAATTAGCTTTAGAACTCAGAGCAGTTCCATTGAGATCTTTGGAAATGGCCCTTATTTGGGATTCATTCGAATTTCTTTCAAGCACTAATATGAATTTACTTGAAATAAAAATTATGATAAAAAAAGTTCAGGGAGGCCTGTTCTTTTCTGAAAGGAAGTGAAGGAGGAGTGGATTTGGGGGAGAGGAGAAATGGCGAGGGGAGGACTAGAGGAGTGGAGGAAGGGGAAACTGTGGTCAGGATATATGGAAAATCAATAATAATAAAAATGTATAAAGGGGAAAAGTCAGTCATAAAAGACCACATATTGAGCTATCCCGTTTATGTGAAGTGCCAGGAACTGACAACTCTATAGAAACAGAAAGTAGGTTAGTGACTGCCTAGGACTTGGGGGATGGGAGCCTGGAGGGAAAAGGAGATTAACTCATAATGGGTAGAAAGTTTGCTTGTTCTAGAATCGATTGTAGTATAATGTATGCATGAATGAATGTACTAAGAATCATTGAATCATAAACACTAGGCAGGTAAATTGTACAGTCTGTGATTACATCCCAAAGAAACTGTTAGAAAACAAAGAATACTTTAGAAACTTACAGAAACTTAACACTATTGTAATATCTAAGTGTGTGATCCTTTTCTCTAGTTCCCTGTTGCTGTTTTATTTTACAAAAGAATCAGTCCATGACAGATTGGAAAAGCCAAAAAGAAGGTCCCCAACCCCACCAAGGCAATGTTCAAGGAAATTGATTTGATTACCTGCTAATGGGTTGTGATCTGGATTTTGACAAATAGGGCAGCACCCATTTCTATGGGTTCTATACCTATGTATTTAATCAGTTGTGAATAAGAGAAAGAAAAAATGCATCTGTACCGAACATATACAGACTTGCATTCTTGTCTTTGTTTCCTAACTAGTACAGTGTAACAATTAGCTGCATAGCATTTAGCTGCATTTGGGCAACTATAGGTGACTGAAAGGGGACTGAAAGTGTCGGGGAGGATGTGCACGCACGAAATGCAAACCTATGTCGTTCTATGTGAGGAACCTGATCAACCTGTAGTGTTCACTGGGGGTCTTGGAACCTATGACCCTCGGGGGCTGGGAGGACTGTACTGAAAAACACTGTCCTGAAGCACTGGCCCCTAGCAGGAGACCTTGGCAAGCCACCACAGGCAAGTAGAGCCTTCAGGGCAAACTAGATCACGCTCTGCCCGCCTTCCTCCATCACCTGTTCCTGCTCAAGCCCTCCAGTACCACGCCAACATCACACCTACCTAGCCCTGATTCAGCTTCCTGCACATGAAGCTTGCTCTGTCCAGAGAGATAGCACTCCACGGCCATCCACTTAGAAAACGTGCTCTTCTCCGAGCTGCAGCTTAGACTGCACCTTCTGATATCGGGCCTTTGCTCCTTCAAGCCACATTCCAGCCAAGCCTATAAAAACAATCATCATGCAGTATTGCAATCACATGCCCGCCAATCTGTCCCAGGAGGCACATGAACTTCCCGAGACAGCTGTGACCTCATCTCTGTGTCCTGGCACTCGCCAAGGAAGAAATATGTGGTCGTTGATTGAAGCAGAAATTCAGTGGAGCTCAACCCTGTTTGGGTGACAACTTGAACACATCCTGTCAGCCAGGCAGGGCTCTCCAAGTAGAATCTGACCCCTCTCCATTTTTTGCCTGGACTCTGCCGTCCCTTTTGTTTCTGAACCGCACTGCCCAGCATGGTAGGTTTCCATGGCAACCCCCATTTCCACGCAGCTCAGTACTTCCATCTTCCACTTTGGTACCAGCTGCCTCCCCTACTCACCCTGATCATTCGGGGGTCACCATATATCATTCCTAAGCTCCTTTGTCTCGAGAAATCTTCCCTTTTCGCTGTGACTCCGAAAACGTTAGTTTCCAAGCATTGTGCTCTGGAAGGATCTTTCCTCCTCTGGCATATTTGGCCTAAAATGTTACATCCAGCTGAACTCAAGCTAATATTCATCCATGACACATAGCATTATGTTAATCTGGTCACACACAACCCTTTCTTGCACGTGGCCGTTTAGTGATATTAAATTAAAAGATCAAATTACCTCTGACTCGGAAAGCAGATGGAACTAAGTCCCATCTGGCCACTGTTTTGCGCTAACTGGAGGTAACCTATATTTCATTACTATTACCCACTTTCAGGCTGAGTGGGGCTTGGGTTTGTTTCCACAGAGGTAACGACTCTACCGCAGAGCACTTGGGGGCAGAGCCTCCGGGAGTGGACCGTGGGAGTTGAACACTGTCTCTAGTGTTCCCGGCTCTGTGGGCTTGTGTGCTTCTACTCTCCGTGCTTGCTCCTTTTCGTAAATAGTGACAGTATTTATACATATGCCAGAGGACTCCGTAGGGACCGAGGGAATCAACCAACCACCACCAGCGAAAAGGACCACAACACGGTGCCTGGCTGAAACAGGGTTCTCAGTAAACTTAAGCCATAGTCTTAGCTGTGTTGACTATCTCCCGGCATACAACCACTGAAGATCTGAGGAAAGGAAGAAGAAACTAAGCTCCTGTGCCAGGCCTTGTTTTGTGGTGATAATGATGTCTTATTTTACCCAATTTAAAGGGTTCTGTTCCTTTGTTTCTATTTTGGTTTGCTAACCCAGGCTGGCTTTAAACACACAGTAATCCTCCTGCCTCAGCCTTTTGAGTGCTGGAATTGCAGGTGTGAGCCACCACACCAGATGCTTTTTGTAATTTTAAGATCAGAAACATTAAGTTTAAAAATGCATATCAAGCCTAGCTGTGGTGGCACACGTCTTTAATCCCAGCACTAGCGGGGGAGGTGGCAGAGGCAGGCGGATCTCTGTGAGTTTGAGGCCAGCCGGGTGTATAGAGCAAGTTCCAGGACAGCCAGGGCTACACAGAGAAACCCTCTCTCACAGGAAAAAAAAATCAAGGAATTCTACTGTCTAATGCAGGACAATAACTGACGACTGATAGTTCTGTCAACAGTTTCTCCCACCTGAGATCAAAGAGGCAGTGACTAGGAGGTGATGCTTGGCCAGTCACCTGAGGCTGTGACAGCGCTGGCTGGCATGACCTCCTGAACAGGCACTTCTCCTCACCGACAGAGAATCTTGTCCCATATCCACTCATTTTAGCCTTTAAACCTCTGGAGGGCCCTGCTGAGAAAGAAATTTTAGTGCCTCCAAATTATACCCAGGGATGTCAACCATGCCAGGCGGCCGATGAGGGACAGAGCGATTCCTGGAACTTGGATGCTCTGTTGTCATTGCTGTTGACCTCAGCTGGTCTCTCCCAGCTCTCTGGAGCCATGGTCCTGGACTGTGGACTTCTGTGTGGGTCTTGGTGGTTTTCCAGGGGAGGACTGCCAGGGTGCAGCGTTGAGCTCTGCCCAGAAATCTCCTGCCATGAGTCCACACACTTGGTTAGGGCAGCTGGCCTGGGTGCTGACAAAAGTTCCCCCATCACACCCCCTTATATGGGTGTGATGGCCTCCACAGTCAATCCCAAGCATCCAATAAGCTGAGGCAGAAAGAGTATAAATCCAAGGCCTGCCTGGGATGTATAATGAGTTCAGGGTTCAAAAGGAGTTTTAAAACATGTATTAATTTTGTTAATGAAAGAAAAATGATAGAGCTATGGGGTAGGAAGGGAAGAGAAAGGATGGTAAGCAGGTGTTTTTGCAGGGTGGATATATAGCTGAACGGAGGCCGGCTCGCCTAGCATGTGCAGTGCTCTGTCTGATCCCCAGTGCCAGGGAAAAAGAAAAATAAAAAACAAACCCCTCCTTCTCTCCCTCCTTCCTTCTCTCCTTCCCTCCCTTCTTCTCTTCACTTCCCTCCCTTATGATTTTTTTTTTTTTTGGCTCTGATGGATTTCTTCCAGGGGTTCTCACGCAGAACTGTGCTAGCTCATCTGAAAGGATCTTGTAATTGAAGTCCAAAAAAGGGAAAAGGATGGGAATATTGATCCTTTTCCTCTAATCGACAGTCACTAACTATCAGTTTAATTCCACAGAATCTGATTCTAAACCTAATACTTTCTTTCAAGTCACGTGAAATCTGAAGTACATCTAAAAATAAAACTTAAACAAAAACTTACTTATTCCTTATTTATTCGTCAGCCCTCTGCTACTAGAACAAAATAATAGAGATGATTTTTTGTTTATTTTTGAGTTTGTATTTTAATCAAAACTTCTCTCCCTTCCCTTTCCTCCCTTCGAGCCCTCCCATACACTCTCCCACTCTCCTTCAATGGTCTCTGTCTATTGCAAAGAGAACTTTCCTGGATGAGGGATGAAGACTGTGCTTATCTGTGGGTATAAGGACAAACGTTTATAGATTGTTGTTAGGGATTATTCTGGCTTAGCAAATCAGTGGCTGTAGATTCTCCACTAATAACTATGGGCCATAAGCACTTAAAAATTAGCGAGGTTTCCAGTATCAGGCATGTATCCCTCTTGTTGAGCAGGTCTGAAGTCCACTTAGCCGTTGGTTGCTGCCAAGATGTGTGTGCTGCTACGGCACCAGTGTGGGGTTTTTTGCACCATGCTGGTTGTTGATGTGATTCATAGGCATCAAAGCTGGGTGAGCCTCTTAGTTGCCTCCTCTGGAAACTTGCATGTACCTTCTGGTACCATGATAGCTAGTCTGAAGGGAGGGGGCATTCAGGCCAGGTCCAGCACAGGGGCATCTGGACTGTTTCTGACGTGTCTTCAACAACAGGGACTGATCTACCTATGGAGGGGGTAACCAAAGGCAACAGCAATAGGCTGTGTGTTTGGGAAGTAGATACAATAAACTTTAACGGAGTAGCTCACTATTTCAGATGTACCTATCTGTCCATGGTCATTTGACATGCTATTCTTGGGCCCGGGGCAAGGTGACACACCATGGCAGAAGCACACAGCAGAAGTCACTTCAGCAGTCGACCTGTTTGCAGAGGTGTCCCCTGCTCTAGCTGCTGGCTCAACCTCCTTCAATTGAGAGTCTGAATCTTCTGCTCTCTGCTATGGGCTGGAAACGCCCCCAAGTCATGTGATACTGGACAGCTGCCCTATCCCTGATCTGCCTCTACCTGGCTTCTTGCTCTGCAGGTCTGTCTGTCAGTCCTGATCCAGCTCAAAATGACACAAGGCCAAGGCCACAGAGAGTCACTTTCAGTCAATCTAATGTCCTGTCTAGTACCAAGCTGAGTTCTTCCTAGGCTACATTTAACTATTTCTTGTGCTTTCAACAGCTTGGGAAACAAACAAACAAACAAACAAACAGTCTTCCCCATCTTCTGGGTAAAGGCATCCAATGTTGAAGCTCCTTTAAAAACAATGAACACATCCTTCCGAGGCTTTCCTCCAGGCTGGCCATGCTGCTAACAGTGGCTCTTCTGGGTCTTCGCATTCCAGAGTCTCACTACTCTACACATTTTCTGGCTTAATGTATTTATTCTTGAAGAGCTTTTTGTTTTGTTTGTGTTTGGTTTTCTCCAGAAGATAAATGAGCTGTCCTAGGTTGTAGAAACCTAAAAAGATCTGAAAGCTAAATGCTATATAAGAATCTGAGTTAAGATTCTGAGCCAGAAAAGGGTGATTACTGGGACAACCGACTTAATTTGAATGCAACCTATAAATGAGCTAATAGCATTCAAAGTTGGGTTCCTGGCTTTGATCATTGCACTACAGTTTTGTAAGACATTAACATTTGGGGAAACTCAGTGAAAGGGAAATTTTGTGCAAAAAAAAAGAAGTTTTAATCTGATATTTAAAATGAAAATGAATTGTGTGTGTTGATGAAAAGCAAATTCAAGCAAAATATTCACTAGGTCACTAAGCCACACCCTGCCCCCTAGCCCAATGAAGTTTTTAAAAACTCTTCTTTCAGATGCTGTGTTAGATGTAGGCCTGGGGGAGAGGATGGGGCACTGTTGTTGTCTTGTTAAATGCTCACACTGTCAAACTGCTCTCTAAATATTTGTGTTTATACCTATTATACCTATAGAACTGCTCTGCTCTCAACTTTGGGCAAAGCAACTTTTTGCAGTAGGTAGTGGTTAATCCAGAAGCTGATAACTGGTCAAATCACCAAGTTTAAATAATTCCAAGTGCTCAGTTATGGTTGGGTCATCTGTACCAACACCCCACCATCAGGGAGCTTTGAGGAAGAGAGGCTAGAAAGAACCAGCAGATGCAAGGAGAGCTGTGCAGTGCTGACCTCTGGACATGACATGGCTGTTGCAGTCACTAACCCACAGGCCTGGGTTCCTGCCTAAGACCTGTACAGGATCAAGACACTCAAAGTTCCAGCATGGAAGAGGGTGGAGCCTCTGAGGCCTCACCCTTATCAGATGAGCTACTGGCAGTAGATAATCACTAAGGAGAAAAGGGAGAGTCTCCTTTGGGGACATGGCCACTAATAAAGTTGCTCACGCCCCAGTGGATGGCCATAGACCCTTGCACATATCTGCAGCACTGACTGGACTCAAGAGGCTACTAATAATAATAAAAAAAGAAGACATGAAGTTCGGAGGGGGTTGGGATTGTGGTGCTAGGAGCTAGAGGGAGGTAGTGGTGGATGGCTATGATCAATACTATATAATATTATATAAATGCACGCAACTTCCAAAGAATAAAAGGTATTACTGGAGCTAGAGAGATAGCTCAGTGGTTGAGAACATGTGCTACTCTTGAAGAGGACTGACCTAAGTTTGATTCCCAGCACCCACACCAGGGCCTCACACCACCTATAACTCCAGCTCCAGAGGGATCTGAGGCCCTCTTGCCTCTCCAGACACCTGCACTTATGTGTACACACACACACACACACACACACACACACACACACACACACGCACACACAGAGAACTAAAACTAAAACAAATCTTTATTTATTAAAAATATTGCTTTTAGATGAATGTCATGCACACCTTTAGTACTAACACTTGGGAGGCAGAGGCAGGCCAATGTCTGTGAGTTTGAGGCTAGCCTAGTCTATATAGTAAGCTGCAGAACAGCCAGGATACATGGAGAGACCCTGGCTCAAAGAAAATATATATTGTTTTTAAAAGCACTTTCAGACTTCCCTTCTTTATAGAGTCTGGAGCCGACATTTCCCACCAGAGACCTTTCTGGAAGATTTGGGAGGTGGGGGCGTTGTGTGATGGGGAGGGCACCAGGCATTGTCACAAACACTTGTCTGCTAGATCCCGTGATGGCAGGGCCCACGGCCGCTCGCCTGCTGATCCATTTCTGCCCCTCCAGCTCCTCTGCTGCTGCCTATGTAGCTGTCTCCGTGAGGAAAGGCACTCCTGGGAAGGAACGGCTGGGAAACTCGAGACTCCGCATTCCATATTTAATATGAACTCGGCGTTTTCCCAGAACCTTCTCACAGGACACCCTGCCTCTCTGCTGCATATCAGCTAGTACTCATCATGTGATTTTCCCACTAAGTACTTTAGCGACCTGAATCACGATCATCCTTCCTAGGGTAAGAAACTTGTTTAGTGAGCTGGTGTGACTAGCGCATCTCTGTCAACAGTTGCCTTGGTTACTTTTTTGAGTCACCACAACCTATTTGAGTTAGCGTCAGCTGCAAAACTCCCCACCTTTGCCCACACAATTTGCTCTCAAGCCAGGTCCTCCGTTCATTCTCACAATGTTTTGTTTTGTTTTGTAGCTGAAGCTTAACTTTACATTACTCTCCCTAATACCTATATGTGAGCTCCAGGTTCATTGTGCCAGCTGTCCTGATGACCTTGACTGTGGAGTCCTAGTGGACCGGGCGTCTCTGCCCATTCTGTGCCATGTGTGCACTTGGTGAAAATGCATCCTCAATGCCTAATTCAGGTTGGTGTGAAGGATGGAGCCACGCAGCTTTCCAGGCCGGCACTGGCCTGTCGGTCTGACTAGATGGGAAGCTATCTAGAGACCTTCATATTTTAACTGCAGACAAAGTCACGTGTTTTAAGCTGAGCCACCGAAATATGGCAAGAGGCCATTAGTTTAGCATTTTCCTGACTCATCATAAGAGAGAGACACCTGTGTGGGGAGCCTAACCAGTGTAACTTGCCTTACAACTTGAGGATTTAGGTAAGAGGCACATAATTTCTTTTCCCAGACTTGGACCACACATGCTCAAATCAAATAGTTGTTTGAGCTGCTTTACAAAATATCACAGACTTGATTTAAAAAAAACCAAAAACCATGAACATATTCTCCTAAAGTTCTGGGAACTAGGATGGAGGCAGGTCACTTCCTTCTGGAGGCTTCAAGCCATGATCTGTCCACAGTCTCTGCCTTGCTCCTGGGTTGCTGGCATCCCTTGGCCTGCAGGTCCCTCACAATGCCTCTGCTTCTGCTTAGCAGGTCTTCCTCTTCGTGTCTTCGTGTTTCCTCTTCTTACAGAGGGTACCAGTTGCACTAGACTTAGAGAACACATTAACCCTTCCCTCTACTCGGGTGTGCATGGATAGCTGACTCTCTCTGCAAGGTTGCTGCCAGCAGTGCTGCTTATGAAATCTGAAGGCTTCGTCTAATCTTCTACACTGCTAATCAATATTCCAGAACTTCCAAAGGCTGAAGCTAGTGTCGCCAGTGTTGGCCTGAGATTAGAACATTGCGTGCTTCCTCAGGCTTCTGGAGCAGGTGGGTTGGGAGGATATTTCAGCCTTAGTCATGAGAGCAAGGGAATGCTCGAGTGACCATTTCCATTTCCCCCTCCCAGCTGCCAGGCTGCTCCCTTAGGAGTACAACAGGCATTTGGAAACTTTGTTTAAAAAGCACTGATTCCTTCCTTGGAATCTCCCACTGAGAACAGGGTCAATCCTGGCCTCTCTCTGTATATATATATATATATATATATATATATATATATATATATATATTCTTTAGTCATATTACTGTCAGCTTTTACAATACCTGCTTCAGTACTCCAGAACGTGCTCCAATCATTGCCCTAAGCTGCAGTTACCTTGGGTTCCAGGAACAACAGGACACATTGATAAACATCTCTACGACAAAGGACTGTTCCTCCACACTAAGCACGGGTGAACATGAGCCTCAAGATCGCTCCTCAAGTGAGGGTAATTATAAATGATGACAGGGTAGCACTCTGCGGAGAACCACCTTAAGAGAAGCCTAAAAGATAAACTATTTTCTGATCTACTTGTACAACCAGAACCCAGGCAACCAGACCAAACTTGACCAAGATTGCTTCATTATGCAAGCCTCTTGCCTTCTGCCCCAATTTTTTCTCAATTCAGATCTAAACCTCATGTCCGTCCTCTGAAAATGGACTCCGGGGTGGGTCTGGACACCTTTATCTATTCCTCTTTCCAGTGCAAACATTGATGAGATCTCCTTTCCTTTGTCGCCATTACTGATCTTGAATTGGCGTATCCAGACAAGTGGCTCCATTGGGATTCCTGAACTGAGGCCTTCTGCCCCCAGTCTCTCATAACAAAAGAGAGCCCGTGGTGGTTTCTGGTGGAAGTCATGCATGATACAGGTATTTCTACTTCAATCCATGAGAAATGTGGTGATATTTATCCTACATGAAAACTAATTCTGATTTCTTCTCCCCGAGAAGGCTCCTTACCCCTCTGTAGTTTTGCTTGGTTGCTTCCAGCAATCAGCACTTCACACCAAGAAACAGAGCAGCTTCCACCAAGCTAAGCGTTAGGAGGAAATGTCAGGTTTCACCCTTGGGGTAGTGGCGCAGTTGCCAGTGTTCCCAGGGCCGAAGACGACTGCTCACTCAACTGTGCTCCAAGGAGACCGGCTCTCTTCATCTTGCTTGCTGGCAAGTTTCAAATGGAAGTGTAGCGAGGCAGAAAATTTTCTGAATTCCACTTTCTAGGCACTCTGTTACAAATCTAGTCCAGATTCATAGCATTAATTAATTTCAAGTTTGGATGTCAGAGGTCATTAGATTTAGTCCATTTGCACATTCTTGCTTTTTAAAGGCTGACAAACATCACACATTCGGGGTAATAGGGCTTCTTGCCCAAGTTTCTCAGAAATCATGGATGATGATGGCTCTGCAGTCATGTTCCCAAGTTCTAATGAGATTCATCTGAAGCCGCTGCGTAATCAGTGTGTCCTCCAGTCTGACGTCCTCCCTCTGGAATTGCCTTTACTGCTCTCCGGCTGGAGAATTACTCCTCTTGAAGAAGAACAACCCAGTGCAGTAAAAATGCTGCCTCCTCCAATATGTACGGGGCCTGGCTTGCCCTGGCTGTGTCTTTCTGTCATTTGTTTGTCTCGGCTCGGCTTGCACGTTACAATTCCTGACTCTGGTCTGGCAGGTTTGGCTGTACTGCTTTGGGAATCACTGTTGGCCATCTGCCCCCTGCCACTGTCGTAAGGGGTCTTTGGGATCCTGTGCTCTTCCTGGACTGGAGGTGCTCTCTGTAGGAGGACCTCTCTGTCCCAGCCCCAGCTTCACCCTGGTAAGGTTATTAGGCACCCCTAGTTCTATTAATGGAGCTCCTGTTGTGTGTTAGGGCCAGCAATAGTGTTCTCAGCAGTTAGTCCAAAGAACAAGGCCGGATGTGCCGCCTGCTCTTGCAAACTCAAGAAAAACAGACATTATTCAAATAATTGTATGAATATGTATGAGATCACAGTTCCAGACCTGGGCAGACACACTTATCACTCTCAGAGCTCATAAAAAAGCTTTATTTCCTTCAATCACATTAAAGATGAGGCAAGATAACTGGGATCTAAGAGATGAATGAGCCATTTACTGAAGTCAGAAAGGGAGAGAGAACAACCCAGTTAACAAATGGGCAAAGAAACCAGGCAGTGCTGGCACATACATTTAATACCAGGAGGCAGAAGCAGGTGGATCTCTGAGTTCAAGGCCATCTGGTCTACAGAGTGAGTTCCAGGACTGCCAGGGCTACTCAGAGAAACCCTGTCCCCAAACCAACCAACACACAAACCAACAAACAAAGTGTGTGTGTGTGTGTGGGGGGGAGCAAATGATCTGAACAGAATATGAATCAAAGAGGATGCATTGATGGCCAGTGAGTGTGAAAGGTGTTTATGTGTAATCCTTCAAAAACTGCCAATTAAAACAGTAACGGTGGGGTTGGAGGCGTAGCTCAGTGACAGAGAACTTGACTAGCATGCAAGGCTCTACTTTTAGATGCACAAAACCCACAATGTTATATGCAAAGTAGAATGGCTAAAACCTAAAACATCGACAACACCAAACGCCTAAGAAGATGTGCAGCCACGAGACTCGGACTTGCTGTTGGTGAGGGTGAAAATGACAGTCACTTGGAGAGACAGTTTGGGGATCTCTTACAAAACCAGACACATTCTTGCCAAATGACCCAGCAGGCTTGCTCCTTGGTATTTGCTCAAGGGAACTGAAAACTTACATCTGTACAAAAATCTACATGCAGATGTTTACAGCAGCTGTGTTTATAACAGTCAAGACCTGAAAGCATCCGAGATGTCCTTTAAGTGGGAGGAAGGATAAACGAACACATTCCTGCAACAAACTATTATTCAGATGACAAAGAAATGAGTTACCAAGCTATGGAGATACGAAGGAATCTTAGAAGCATATTGCTCAGTGAAAGAGGCTAATCTGGTAAGCTAGATAGTGTGTTATTCCAATGACAGAATGTTCTAGAAGGGGTTGGAGAGATGGCTCAGCAGTTAGGAGCACTGACTGCTTTTCCAGAGGACCTGGGTTCAATTCCCAGCACCCACATGGCAGCTCACAACTGTCTGTAGCTCCCAGATATCACACCCTCGTGAAGACACACATGCAGGCAAAACACCAATGCACATGAAATAAAAATAAAAACAAATACATTATTTTTTTTAAAAGGAAGGGAAAATAGAATGCTCTAGAAAAGGCAAAACTATGGAAGTAGTGAAAAGATCAGTATTCATCAAGGGTCTGAGGAGAAGGAAGGGTACGTGTGTAGAGAACAAGGAACTTTGACAACAGTGCAGTGGAAGATTCTGTATGATGCTACGAGACAATGGTTCTCAAGCTGTTGGTCATGACCCTTGGGGTCAAGTGACTCTTTCATTGGGGTCACCTAAGACCATTGGAAAACACAGATATTTACATTACAATTTATAACAGTGGCAAAATTTCAGTTATGAAGTAGCAACAAAAATAATGTTATGGTCAGGGTCCCCATGACATGAGGAACTGTATTAAAGGGTGGCAGCAGTAGGATGGCCAAGAACCACTGCTCTAGGGTGCCTGCCATAGCCCAGCTGTTTAAACCGCAGAAGGTAAGTCCAGTCAGCACCGATGCAAATTAAACTGTGTGTTTAGGTAGTAACAGTGTGTGAATGTGGGCTCACCAGCTCTAACAAACTGCCCTGTCTCACGGTGTTGGTGGAGGTAGAGGCTGGGGATGGGGGTGGGAATGGGCGAGTAGCTGTACACAAACCCTTTGCCCACCCCGTCCCCTTTCGTGAACCTGAAACTGCTCTAAATAAAGGCCACTAATTTTTTTAAGTGGGTGAAGGAAGGAGACAACAAGTTGCAAAAGAGATAATACTTGGGGAAGTTTCATCATTATGCAGGAAGACATGATGAGCAAAACAGAGAAAGACAGGGCTTGGTGGGCTGGAGAGCTGAGGGTGGCCCAGACTCTGCCGGCGCTGGTGAGCTGCTAAGGCTTTTCCTTTATTCCAGAAGCGATGAGAACCTCCTGAGCAGTCTTAAGGTTATGGTGACAGGATATCAATGGCGAGACTACAATTAGATATGTGTTTCAAAATTTATTTATCTATTATGGGTGGGGCATGAAGGAACCACCAACACATGTGTGGAGATTAGAAAACATTGTGGGGCAGGGTGGTGGTGACACATGCTTTTAATCCCAGCACTCTGGAGGCAGAGGCAAGCAGATCTCTGAGTTCGAGGCCAGCCTGGTCTATAGAGCAAGTTCTAAGACAGCCAGGGCTACACAGAGTAACTCTGTCTCAAAAAAGGAGGAGAAGGAGGAGGAGGAGGAGGAGGAGGAGGAGGAGGAGGAGGAGGAGAGATTGTGGGAGTTGTTTCTGTTTTTCTGACATGTGGGAAACAGACAGAACTCAGGTCATCACACTGGTGACAAGTACAATTGCCAGTGAGCCATCTCACTGGCCCCATGAACATTCCGGCTACCAGGTGGAGGGTGGAGAATACACTGGAGTACTGAAGGGGCCAAAGTCGACAGGAGAGGGCAGCTGATGCCATGGCTCAGCAGGAAAACAAAGGCAGCCTGAATGGGAGCAGGTGTTGCAGGGTTGGAAGAAAGGAATAAGTCAAGTCCAGTGCTTACTAGGACAGAATTTGAAGGAAGGAGCCAGGCCTGTTTCTTTGGTGAGTCTGTGACTGTCCAACGAGAGTTTCATGTTTTGGAGATTTCGCTCTCTTTTTAGCCATAGACTTTTTCAGGTTTTTGACTCATGGGGATTTCTCGCCTTCTTAAAATCCGTCTCCTCCAGTGAGACCAGCAGGTCCCCTCTGCACCACAAAGGACTCCAGGCAGTGGAGTTGCTTTCATAAAGCAAATTAGGCATTCTTGTGGCATCGGCACAGCCATCGATCTGTGTGCTGAAGTTGGCTCCGGAATCCTACACTCCTACCCCTGCACTAATATCCATGGATGTGTACATCCCTTATACTAAAGAGGATAGGTAAGGCTACCCAGGTAATATAGCCCGTAAAAAGGCTCCTGTCAGCTTAAATTATCTCTAGATAATTTAGAATGCATGTGATTGCTAATATTGTCAACTTGACAGGACCTAAAAATTGTCTTGGAGACAAATCTCTGGGCATGTCTGTGAGGGGTTATCATGATTAGGTTAGCTGAGGTGAAAAGACTCAACCTTAAATATGGGCAGCACCACTCCCTAGGCTTGGGTCCTGGTCTGAATACAAAGGCGAAAGCTGGTTGAGCACTGTCATTCTCTGCTTCCTTACTGTGGATGCAATGTGGCCAGCGAGCTTGAGCTGCTGCAACAGGACTACCCCACCATGACGGACTACACCCTGGAACTGTCAGCCCAAATAAACCTCTGTGGAATATTCCTTTACACTGTGTGAATATATGTCATTGTGATTGGTTTACTAAAGAAGCTGACTGGCCAACAGCTGGACAGGATAAGGTTAAGCACAAGAGCCAAATAAGAGTTCTTGGAAGAAGAAGAGCAGAGTTAGGAGAAGTGAGAAGATGCAGAGAGAAGCAAGATGGGTGTGTCATACTCAGAAAAGGTACCGGGTCACATGGCAAAGTGGAGATAAAAATATGGGTTAATTGAAAATGTAAGAGTTAGCTATTAACAAGTCTAAGCTACTGGTTGAGCATTTATAATTAATATTAAGCCTCTGTGTGGTTACCTGGGATTGGCTTGTGGGACAAAAACTTCCACTACAATCCTCCTCTCCATTATGTTACTTTTGTTGGGGTATTTTATCAGAGTAACAAAAAAAGGAGCTAATTAGATAATTAATTCAACCTAAATGCTGTGTGGAGTTGTCATCCCGCATTGCTTAGTGAATAGAAAAAAGGTTTGTGTATCAATGTTGAGTGTAGCTTCAATTTAAAAAAAAACATTTCTGATGAGCTAGGAGGTGACTTGATATGGAAAATGCCCTGTACAAGCCTGAGGATCTGAGTTCAGATTTCCAGCACCCACTAAAAGCCAGGTGATGATGCGCATCTGTAACCTCAGCATGGCAGGGGGTGGCAGGGACAGGCAGACCCCTGGAATTCATTGGCTAACCAATCTAGGCAGTTCAGGTTCAGTGAAGTTCAGGTTCAGTAAGACCCTGGTTCAAAAAATAAGGTGGACAGTTTAGAAGAAGACACCCAACATTGTCCTCGGGTGTCTACATGTACACAGCCACATGAATATATATGTATATACCACACGCGTACAAACATACAAATATTCTCTTTTGGTTTTTCAAGACAGGATTTCTCTGTGTAGCCCTGGCTATCCTGGAACTCTTTCTATAGACCAGGCTTGCCTTGAACTCACAGAGATATGCCTGCCTTTGCCTCCTGGGTGATGGGATTAAAGTTGTGCGCCACCCACAGCCCGACCTCTACAAATATTTTTAATCCACAGTTGGTTGAGTGCAGGGACGTAGACACCACAGTTCTGGCCCAGACACTGTTCTGGATATGTCATTAGCTCACTGAATCATTCCGGGAACCCAAGGACATCCTATGGCCATCATCAACCTTACTGACATACAGAGAAACCTAGGCACAGAGATCATAGGACTTGTCTGTGCTCACTCAGCAGGGATTTGAACTCTGGCTCTGGAATCGTTGCTCTTGGCCATTATGCTGACTGTGTTCTTTCTTTAAGATTTTTCTAATTGGTCCTAAACAGGAAATTTCCCTTATCTCTTATGTCTCAAAAGGGTGAGAATCTGCATACTCAAACAGAACACGCAGAACCCAGTGGCAGCTTGCAGAAGGGAACGCAGAGGAAATTTACAAACTGGTCTGTGGGCTCATCTGAAGTAGGATGTGGAGGGACAGAGAGAGAGACAAAAACCCAGATGGAAGAGAGCTAAAGTAGCTGTGGAGTCGCTGAATGCAGCCGATGCTAGCAGCTTTCAAGGGCATCTGGCAATTTTCCTAACAGTAAGAAGGGGGGATATCAATCTGCTGGGAAGCATGATAAAGCAACACATGAACACTTGATTCCTGACGCGGCATGCTGAAAGAATCTGGAGAAGATCAAGACCTTGGCCGGACATCTGATGCTGTGAATCTGAATGAAGAGAGCTTGTCTTGTCTCAGGGGAATGTTTTAACTTGCCTGACACGACCTTATGGGCTCGTCTGGGGGTGGACAGGACCTAAGCATCTGCATTTTTATAAAATTCCTCAAGTGATTTCTGGCAGGAGTCCTTAGAAGGCAGACTGGTGCAGAGTCAGACAGCTGGTGCTTAGAAGAGTTCTCCTGGTGTCCTGGTGGTGTGTGTGTGTAGGCAGATGTACACACACTGATCCATGGAGATCAGAAGACTGCCTGAGGTGTCGATTCTGTTGGAACCAGGAACGGGCTGAATGGTTCACAGCTTCTAAGGCACCGATCTCTGTCTCCCGCATCTCTCCATGGAGCTCTGTAGTTACACATTTTCGCTACCATATCCAGCTTGACATGAACGTCAGGCCCTAACACCTCTGTGGCAAGTGCTTTACCCATTGCACCACCTCCCCAGCCCTATCCCAGCGAAACGCTTACCTAGTGTTTGAGAGACAAGACATCAAAGTCACAAACACAGAAGTCAACCTGGAAGCCCTAGAATTAGTAGGATCCAGGTGAAGCTTGTGCTAGAGGCCCGGACCTTCTCATCTTGGTTCCAGGTGGGTCCACCGAGTTCTACAAGGAAGATGTTGTGCCCTCTTTAGACAGACCAGAGGATGAGACCACGGTAAAGGGCCCTCTCCTCAAGGAAGATCAACATCACTACATTCCCCGTTACCAATAACATGAGATGTGAGCACATGGGAAAAGGAATTACTCCTTTGGAAACAACTTTGGATAATATCAAAATGAGCGCAGATGGTGTGGTAATTAATCTTCACTGTCAGTTAACCGGATTTGGAACCGCCTAGGTGAAGCACTTTTGGGTGTGTCTGTGAAGGTGTTTTCCAGAGAAGTTTAGCTGAGGTTGAAGGCCCGCTATAGATGGCTGGTACCGTTCCATGGACTGGAATCTTGAGCTGAATAATAAGGTGAGAGAGGAGGAAGCCAGCTGCGTATTCATCTCTCTCTACCTGCTCACACAAGGCAGCTAGCGGCCTCCCATTCCTGTAAGCCATGCCTTCCTCGCCATGATAGACTGGGCGCTCAAACTGTCAGCCAGAACGAACCCTTCCACCTTAAGCACTTTTTGTCTGGTATTCCGTCACAGTGGTTAGAAAAAAACAGCTAATGCAGAGGGTTTGATGATGATGGTGATGATTATTTTGTCAGTTACTATGACATCAACACTCCCCACTGGAGTCGAGAATAATTCCTTTGGTCTAACAATGGAAAATCCTTCTTCCCACCATTCCCTCGCCTGACCCTAAGGGAAAAGGAAACTGAGAAGATTTTACAAGGTGCGTATCATACATCCTCACGGTACACAATGAAGCCGTGTAGAAAGCAGGAAAGAGATAGACGTATTATGGTCACAGTTCTACCTGGACTGCACAGAGCTGTGGGAGTCAGAACAGGAATGGTTAGGGATGTGTTTAGGGAGTGGAGTTCTGGGCACTTTATTACATAATCAAAAATAACTAGCAAAGTAGCTAATCAACAAATGCACATGGCCACGCTGGGCGCGGCTGGAAGAGCGTCAGGATACAAGGATTGTGATAAACACAATTTGAAAATGATTAAAATTATTTTAAAAGGTATATATAGAGAAAAAAAGCACCCATAAATAACCCCACCAGTCAGATCTAACTTCCACCAGTCATAGCTAAACACATTTTCCTTCCAGGTCTTTTTGTAATTTATTTTTATATAGCTGAGCTCATACTGAGTCTTTGATTATTCTATACCCTCCTTTGTTTCTCATAGAGTTTATTTATATATTTTTAATCTGTTTTATGCTCACAAAAAATCGATTCTGACTTAACATTATGACATAGGCATATTTTTATTTCATAAAAAGTTTCACAATTGTAATTTCTACAATCAGCATAATATTTCCTTATATGGATGTGACATGGTTTACTTAGCCGTCCTGGAACTGGACAGTGAGGTTATTTCCAGTTTGGGGAGTGGTAAGGAGTGAAGCAGGGAAGAGCACTTCAGTGCATAGCTGCCCCGCGACCACCCACACTCACACAGCAAAGCACATGTTAGCACTGCTTCTTGAGACTGGAGGATTAGAAAAATGGACTGGACAAGTACAGTTTACAGCTTATTTTCCAAACCACAGATTTGTAGAAGCTTCATGAAATTCATACCCTTTCTGAGAACTGAGAGGTTCTGTGCAATCCCCCTGCTAACTGTAGTGGCGAGAACACTTGCTCCCTGTTCCTACCCACTGTACCCAGTGATAGCCACTGTATCAGTGAGTTTTCCGGTATTGTAACAACATACTCAAAGCTGTGGTTTATTTTTTTTTAAAAGAGAGGTCTACTTAGCTAAGATTTTAGAGTCCAGAAGCCCAGCACTGGGTGACTACACTTACTCCCTCTGGAGAGAGCCCTCTGACTGAACCACATCACGATAAAGAACACCGTGGTGGGAGTTCGTGCAACAGGTAGAGACTGGTAGCGGGAGAGGAAGCCAGAACAATGCTTGAATCCTGGAAGAACGATGCAATCCTGTAGGAGGGCACAACCTCACTGGGTCTTACCTCCTAACAGTCCTATCTTGTCTCAGCACTGACACTGGAGGTCAGGCTTCCATCATATGGGGTCACAGTTAAGACATCCAGATCCCAGCAGCTCTCCCCTCCTAACCTCCATGACGAGGCCACCATGGCAAGCGGTGGGAAGGTTGATCAACAAGCTCTGTCCAGATGGGCCCACAATACTCACAAGGTCTACCAAAGGAGAAGAGGGGGCCTGAGGAGACCCATAGAGACAGCTGTTCGAGAACTCCAACTGAGTAGCTGGTTTAAAGATGAAGGAAAGGGCCAGGAGTCAAGGAATTTGGGAAAACTTCAAAAGCAAAAAAACAAAACAAAAACAAAAATAAACTTAAGAAAGTGGATTCTCCCCAACCCCAAGAGTGTCCGGAAAAGCACCTGTGTAACCCCATGGAACCTCTGTTGGACTTCTGACCACAAAACTGGAAGACATTAAGCTTGTGTTGTAGCAGCATTGGGGATTTTTATTTTATTTCATTCCAATAGTATTTATTGTCATTTTAATGTGTATTTCTGATTGGGGGTGGAGTGCATCTATTGGTTGTTTACTCAGAAAGTACCTCCTCCTAAGAAATGCTTCTTCAAAGCATGTGACAGAATAGAGCTGGATAAGGAGTCAAACTGAGCCCTACGAAGCATTTCTTTATCAAAAGATTCTGCAACTAGAGGGAGAAAAACGCCTCCAATTTTGAGGCTCTGTTGGTGCCTGGGGAAGAGGTGAGTCAGTGCAACTTCCAGAAGAGTCACATTGCTGCTCTCTGAACCAAGCCTGTCTGAGAACTGGGTGGGATGAGCAGAGGAAAACAAGGATGGAGGTGGGGACACTGCTCTTCTGGCTGCGACCCTTTTACTGAACATCTTTTGCCAAAAGCAATTCAGTTTTGTTTCAGTCGCTTACCACTAAGGTTTTTTTTGTTTTTGCTTTTTGTTTTGTTTGTTTGGCTGTCTGTTTTTTGGTTTTTTGACAGTCTCCGATAGCCTAGACTGGCCTTGAACTCCACGTGTAGCGGAAGATGACCTTACACTTTTGATCCTCCAGCTTCTGCCCTCCAAGTGCTGGGATTACAGGTGTGTGTGCCATCATGCCCAGTTTATACAAACCCAAGGTTTCACGGAAGCTGAATAAGCACTCATCCTGCTGGGCCACATCTGCAGTTCCCACTAATACAGTGATTTTAAAAGGAAAATTTATGATGATGATGGTGGTGGTGGTGGTGGTGGTGGTGGTGTGTGTGTGTGTGTGTGCGCGCGCGTGAGTGCCTGTTGAGGTCAGAGGGGTCCAATCCTCTAGAACTGAATTTAGAAGTAGTTGTCACCCACCCATCGTGGGTGCTGGGAACTGGACTTGGGTCCACTGTAAGAGCAGCAAGAGGTCCTAGCCACTGAGTCACTTCTACGTGCCTCCTTCCCTCACACTAATAGAATCTTAACACAGAAACAGGAGCTTGAGCTGGGGTATGAAAATGGACGAACTTCACAGGACCGAATCATGATAGGGAGAAGGGGCTGGCCATGGTCACTCCCAGATCCTAAACTATGTGCTTAGGAAATTTGATATGAAAATAAGAGAGGGAGACAGATTGTCTCCAAAGAGGCAAGATTAAGTTATCCTCTGGACAGACACAGTATTTTTTTTTTAAATTTATTTATTTATTAAGGATTTCTGCCTCCTCCCCGCAACCGCTTCCCATTTCCCTCCCCCTCCCCCGATCAAGTGCCCCTCCCTCATCTGCTGGAAAAGCAATCAGGGTTCCCTGACCTGTGGGAAGCCCAAGGACCGCCTACCTCTAAAAGAGGTCTTCTTGTTAGCAGTCAACAGCCATAAGTGGCCAAGTCATGGCCTTTGTGTATAGACATATCTTCTATTAAACAGCAAAAGTCATTGGAGATCTGTACCCATGAAGACGCCACAGAATTCTGGAACTTGGAATAACGATACCCGGTAAAGAGTGCAACCAGCCAAGCAAATAATGTCACCCCCTCCCTTTCCGTCAGAGAATTAGCATCCTGTTCTCACCCCACCCCAGAGGAGCAAAAGTCCCAGTTGTGGAGACAACCCTGCCTTTCCTTGACACTGTTTCCTGCTAATCCCCTGGGGCTGACTGTCCCTGGCGGGTGCTGATACAGCTCTCAGGTCATCTGTTCTAGAGTTGGTTACTGGCCATCACCAAATCAAACTCACGCTCGCATGAAAGATTTAGGGTTTAGTTCTTCAAAATTTCCCAAGCCTGCCAAGCTGAAGTGTGTGGTGCTCGGCCATTGAGGTTGTTATTTCCTAAACTTTCCCAGATAATCACTAAAACTGCACATGCCAGGGCACCTCCCTGGAAGAGTCCGTGGATCTGAAGTGTGAGCGGAAATCTGTATTTTTGTCACACTCCCCAAGAGATTTCTATTACCAAGCAAGTTCTGGAAATTCTTCCCTGAGACAATTTAAAGATACCCAACCAACAGACAGTAGTTTACCAAGCAAGTTCTGGAAATTCTTCCCTGAGACAATTTAAAGATACCCAAACCAACAGACAGTAGTTTGGTTTTTGAGGTAGTGCAGCCATGGGCCCGAGGATCTTCACTGTCAACTCATAAGAGGTCTTCTAGATATGGTCAAAGGAAATTTTCTCTCTAAGAGGCACCTGGAGGGCCATTCCGGCTCACACTGGAATGCTCACAGACTATGGCCTTGACCTCACCATCCCTATCCAGCTGGGTTTGTCTAAAGGTTGGACCAGGAGCCACTGGAAGTAGTTTCCTTCCCACAAACTGTAAAGGCCGGCATGTGTGACAGCTGCCCTATTTCTCACCAGCATTGTATTCCAGGTGTGCTAGAGCCAGCTGTTAGTTGTTAGAAAGAAGCTACACAAAGACTTGACCCAGAGGCTCAGGCATAGTCAGGAATCCTGGACTTGAACTTGTTACCAAATTCCCCTCTATGCTCGAGCTTCAAGCACCACTTCCATACCCACCGCAACTCACTCTTTTCTTCCATTGCCTAATTTCATTCACTCAGTCAGCACTCTTCCCCAACACAGACATAACCAGGAGGTGTTTGGATGACACTGAGGCTCAAAGAGATGAAGAAAACGGCCAAGAGACAGACACAACGCTGCACACCTGTAATCTCAGTATGCAAGAAGCTAAGACCGGCAGGACAATATCAAGTTCAAGGTCAGTCAGAGGGAGAGGTACTTAGTGAATTAAAGATCAGCCTGGCCTAAACAGTGAGACTCTGCCAAACACACACACACACACACACACACACACACACAAACACACACACACACACACAAACTGCATCTATTTAGTCAGACATCACATAGCCAAAATTTGCGCACTGGGGTGTTGGAGCTGCAACCATCACTCCAGGCTGCTTCGCTGATGAAAGAGAAAAGAATCACACTGCCACATTTCTCTTCAAAAGAAACAAACATCTCCGTGGAAAAGAAACAGGAAGACGTGAAGCTTGCCAACAAAAGCAGCAAGAGAGCTCCCTCCAGATGCAAGGAAAGTTGTAGAGCAACTTGAAAATGGTTACAAAACAACCCAGGGCAAAGCAAAGGAACTGGGCCAATAGGAGAACAGCAAGAGAAACATAAAGAAGCCCTGGAAGTGAGAGCTGCAGGGTCTGGACAGAGGGGAAAGCTAAGAACAGGACACTGTTGAACAAACAATTAGAGCTTTGGAAAATGCAACTGAGGGATTTTCCCAGAACTTAACACAAGAGGTTAAAAATAATTATGAAAGTCCAATTACATGAGCCACATACAGACTCCATTCTCCGAAATCCTGTCCCCAGAGCCTTTATATTAATCTGGCAAAAAAAAAAAAAGCCACCCTTGACTGACCCACAGTGAACAATCTCCACAGCCCACTCTCAGGCAACAGCTGATTGACTGAGGTCAATCACAGCCCTTCCCTGAGATTTCTGACCTGGAGTTCATAAATAGGTCTTGGTAGCTGTGCTGGCTAGTTTTATATCAATTTGACACAAGCTAGAGCCATTTTAGAAGGAGAATCTCAATTAGGAAAATGCCCCCACCAGACTGGCCTGTGGGAAAGCCTGTGGTACATTTTCTTAATCAATGATTAGTGTGAGAGGGCCTAGCTCTTGGTGGGTGATGACACTCCTGGGCTAGTGGTCCTGATGCTGTAAGAAAGCAAGTTGAGCAAGCCCTGGGGAGCAAGCCAGTAAGCAGCGCTCTTCTGTGGCTTGTGCTCCAGTTCCTGCCTCTGGGTTCCTTCCTGACTTCCTTCAATGATGGATTGTGATGTGGAACCAGAAGCTGAAATAAACCCTTTTCTCCCCAAGTTTCTCTGGGTCAAGATGTCTTATCACAGCAGTAGAAACCCTGACTAAGACACTAGCCCTCTGGTGAGTGAGTCATGAGCTATCCAACCCCCATTTCCTACCATATGACAATGTCACTGAATGGCATGACTTCTAGAGAAAAGGAGATGAGAGTGTAGCCAGCCTGTGAGGCTCTCTTTCTCCACCTCTCTTCTTCCAGGCTGTATGTGACTCACTCCCAACTTCCCCCTTTAAAATTATAACAATTCTGAATTCTATTATTTTTCTTCCAATAGAATGAATGAAATGCCAAAACTGACATTTTCTTTAACTATTTGCGGGTTTTCTTTGGAGAAATGTTTTTTGGATATTTATCCATTGGGTTTATGTGCTTTGAATGTGCGATATTTCCAGACCCAGTTTCTAGCCTCCTAATCCTAATTCTCTTCCCCCACTTTAACAACTAAAAGCTTCCCCATCTTAACATACAGTTAAGCAAAGGACCTCAATATCACTAGCTATGCCTTCTCAAGACAGTCTCCTACTCTATAGTGGCCACCTAACTCCATCACTGCCTGCTAGCTAGATCTCAAAACCATTCACTGGGTTTAACAGAGAAGAAATTCTCCACAGCCCTGAGAGGGTGGCAGGCCACACACTCTTTTTAGCTGTAGAGTATACATTGGAACAAATTCTCTGGAGGAGAATTTTGAAATACATTTCAATAATATCAAAAAATATTCTGCTTTGGGGGCAACAATTATACTACACGGATAAAGGAGAGGAAAAATCAAGGATAAGTACAACTGCTTCTTTAAACACCGATGTGAAATGGGGCTTGGTGATGCACTCTTGGAATCTCAGCACATGGGAGGCTGGAGAAAGAGGATGAGAGCTTTAGGCCAGCTTAGCTATACAGTGAAACCCTGACTCAAATAAGCAGATAGGTAGAGATAGATAGATGGATAGATAGATAGATAGATAGATAGATAGACAGACAGACAGACAGATGGGCCTAGAGATGGAGCACCAAGAGGTCAAGCACTTTCAGATCACAGCAAAGGTCTGATTCTTTCTGTACACTGAAGATCTGCACCCGTGAAGACAGTATAAAACCCAGAACCTGGACCAGTGATATCTGGGAAGGACGCAGTCAGCCAAGCATCCCATAATGTTGTTCCTTCCTTTTCTGTCAAGGAATTCTCTCCCTCCCCACCAGAATTCCCACCACCACCACCCAACCAACCAAAAACACAGAAATGTCTGCAATAATGACATACTTTAAAATAATATTTAGAACTGAAGAAACTCAAAGGATAAAGAAAGTCCTTGCCATATAGATATGAGGACCTCACTTTAAATCCTCAAACCCATGTAAAAGCGAGGCATGGTGGTAAATGCCCTATAACCCTAGAACAAGTGGGGAGAGACAGGAGAAACTTGGGGTTCCCTGGCCAGTCAGACTAGCCAAAATAATGAGCCTCAGTTTCCTTGAGAGACTCTGTCTCAAAATAACAACAACAACAACAATAATAATATGGAAAAGCAATTATGGAAGATACCCTCTGCCTCCTAACCGATCTGTCTGCATAGATGAGCCCACATGCATGGCCCACACGCAAACACAAAGAAAAAAGGAAATGATTAATAAGATGGAGAATTAAGGTAATACTAAAGAAGAAAAGACATAAGACATATACACAATATCTAAGTTCATCAAAAGCATGTGTAAAGTATGCTGAGTGTGTAAAGGTAGATATACTCATCCCCTGCCTTCATCCTCAAAGCAGTCAGGGCTCTCCCCTTCTGAGAACCAGGAGGGTGAGGTTGGGAAGCGGCAGCTTGTCAGTCATTAGGGAACTTCTCTCCACTTAGTACGGAGTTCTAAGGGTGTGCATCAGACTCTCCATAACTACATCGACCCCTCCAACATCAACAACTTAAGAGGAGAGACTTTCGTAGCTCATGGTTTCATAGTCTTCAGTCCAGGGTCTTTGGTCCTGTTGGTTCTGAGCTTGTGGTGAGACCCACAGGTGTAGTGGAGCAGTAGGCTACAACCACGGCAAACAGAGCAGAGCCGCAAGAACAGAGTAGGGACCAGGTTAGCATGTCTCCTTATTTTTTTCCAGAAGCCACTTTTCCCAATTAGATCCCTCCTCCTAAAGTGCGTGGGACCTCCCAAATACAACAGACCCAGCCATCACCAGATGAGCCTCTGGAAACCTCTCGCTTTCACCCACAACCCTCTAGTGATATCTCAGGTTCTTTGTATTATTCTTTTTCTGATACTACAGCCTCATACCTATATTCTAATGGCTGTTTTCTCTTCCACAATGATATCACCTCCACACTTATTACAGTTTAATATTTATCACCATATAGATCACATAGTGGAGGACCTCACTATATTTCAAATCTACACAAAAAATAAGTAGACACTAAATATGAATAGCCTTTAGTATGAATTTGTTAATTGGAACATTGCCCACCTTTTTGTAGTTTTGAAAATGGAATTGCCAGCAGTTACTTAGCATCACGAGGATGCACTCCAACTTATTTAATACGTAACTGAATCTTGTTCTTCACCATTTAGATAATTTGCCAATGTTTTGGGCAATGCTGCAGTGAACATGTTGGTATTCAGGTCTCTTGCCAACTGGACCTTGCACGATTCTATAGACATGGACCAAAAAGGGTCCTGCTTCCCCTTCTGATAGAAGGGAGACATTTCCAGAAACAGTTACAGTATGAGTCATAATGTAAGTGTCCAGAGGTGCTGAGAGATGCATCTCAACCCAGGAAGGGAGCAGGCTTCCTGGAGAAGGAGGCATGTCAGTATCTGCCAGTATCAAGCAGAGCTTGAGAGAGGGAGTTTATCTGCTTGGCAACCACAGAAAGCTACACAGGAGTGAGCTACTCCCATGGCTCCTGAGAGCTATGAAAACAGGGCTTTGCATAGAGTCAGAGAGTCTGGGTTCCCAGTCTTTGACTGACTGGCTTGGAACAAGGCAGCTCCCCCATCGGGAGGGCAAGAACTTCAAATCCCTGCCCTCTCCCTCATCCTCCCCCCCCACCCGCCAGGAGAAGGGCAGAGGGGCTATTTCCCCAACTGTCCTGGCCAGGACAGCAAGGCACACACCCACAGGCTCCCAGCCCTTCAGGCTTTCAATGGCTGCTGCCAAACTCTGCTGCTGCTCCTGGAGTCAAAGGAATGTTGAGCAATCTTTGGAATTTTTTCTGCAGAGAAACAAGTACTTTTGAATTCCAAATTCCATTCAGGCCTCCTGAGCCGGCACATTGTCTGCAGGAGTCTGCAAAGTCCCAATCTTCCTTAGCGAGAGCGTGGAGAGTACTGGGGGACTTTTCCCTGTTTATATTCTTCTCCCGCTGGCAGGGCTGTAAGACACCATTGCGATGAGGTCATGGGGCCCTGCCCCTCTGCATCTACGGGTGGCTGAGCTGCCAGAACCTTGCTGTCCTGTCCCAATGGCTCAGTGTATTCAAGGATATGCTGGGGGATGGACAGGGTCAGGAGGGCTGAAGAGCGGTCCTCAAATTGCTGCAGCCCCAACCTAGGCTGCACTCTCAGGACATCCCTTCCTCATACCTGACCCTTACTTGTGGCCCTGAGTGACCTAAGGGCTCCAGGTCACACTGTCCAGTTTCCTGGGTACGAATGTGGGGACCCGACTTGGCATCTGGGAAGTTTTAGAATTAATCAATGCCTTGCAAGTAGTTTTCAGTTCAAATGCACCTCCTCAGAGAAGCCCTTTCTGATGTCCCTCCACTAAGACAAGTTCTCCTGGTGCGTGCCCTTGTCCTCCTAAGCATTTCTTTGTTACTAACAACTGTCTGTGAATTTGCCTAATGTGTTTTCCTCTTCGAGTCTTACTTCCAGACAGTGTTAGCTTCCGTAGTTCCTATCCACTTACAGCCAGGTAAGTAGACGATCAGTCTCCGGAGAGGTGGCTCAGTAGTTATGAGCCTTTGCTGCTCTTCCAAAGGATCCCAAATCATTCTAAGTATCTACATCAGGTGGTTCACAAATGCCTGTAACCCCAGTTCCAGAGGATCTGACACTTTCCTCTAGAGTGCTCATGCACATGCGTGTGTACACACACAGCAAACACACAGATATATACGCATAAGTAAACGCGAATCTTAAAAACTATCATAGTGCTGTCTGGTATATAAAGTGTAGGCTTCCCATCCACTCTGGTCATATTGCAAGCCCTAGCCAAAGTGAGCTAACTCAAGGAAAGTGAGCTTTGCACTCACTGGTCCTGTTAACTGCCCCTGTTATGCTGGTTCTGGATGAGTCCTGATCCCAAATGTACAGCCTTCCATTTGTCCTAGGTTTGAGCAACTCCTGAACGTTTCAAAGCCCACTATACCCATTCTTCTGTCCATACCTCAAGGCTAAAAGAAGTGTTTCCACAGAAGAAACTCCTGTCCCAAAGGCATGGGCCTTGGGTGCATGGTTTTGAGTACCAGGGCAGGAGGAGAAGATGGGAGATGGATACCAGGTGGAAGGTGAAGTCTTGGGGAAAGGGGGACAGTAGGGCAGCATAGAGAGCCTGGCCAGGCCTCTGATACAAGGACACAACCTCTTTAGAAGGCACTGGAAACAAGGCAGAGTGTGTATGCTCTGAGGACTGGATCAGAAACTTGCACTTCATAAACCAGATGTCTTTATGTTTGTATTGTCTAGGCTACTTTTCCTTTTTTTTTTCCTTCAGGGAAGTGGCGGAGGGGGAGGGGAGTTGGAATAGTGCAATTGGCCTCAACCGTGCAAAGGGGACCTAGGAAATGGGTTTGTAACTAAGTGTGTATCTGGCCTCCAGGTGGGAAGACCTTAAAGAGGAAGACACTGAGGGACAGAAGAGCCATTGTTCATTGCCTCCGAACCCTGCCAAGTACCTGTTGAGATCACAACTTTCAGTAGAAAACCTGGGGCTTTTGCCATTGGGAGAAGTAGGTTGCCTAGCCATTGGGAGAAGTAGGTTGCCTAAGCCACTTCCCAGACTACTTGTGAGACTGCTACATTCACACAGGGATCTAGGAGATGCATCAGACAATACAGAGATTAAATCAGGAAGTCCCAAATGTGCTAAGTACTGTGAGAAAATCAGGGAATGAGGGTTTCTCCGTTGAGGCAGACAGTAATAGTGACTGCAGTGGCAAAGGCCCAATTTCAGGGAACAGGAAACTGAATCAAATTGGCACTGGGGAACATGTACCCCATACCAAGGAGACCTGTCATAAGTGTTGAGGAAGAGAAAATAGCAGCAAAGTGTTTGGTTGAAAGGGTCACCCAGCCCCTGGCATCCATATACCTAAAGAGTCTGAAGGTTCTGGTGGAAGTTCCATCCTAAGTCACCTCCCCTGGAAGGAGCCTCAGTCCAGACCCCACACCGAGAAAGCCCACCAAATGATGACCCCTCCCCAGAGATGCTCCAGACCAGTCCCATAGGGTCTTTAAATTATACCCCAGAGAACAAACATATGGTTTTTGTGTCTTCCATCCCTTTCTCCTCTTTGGGGGGTTGGAAGGCCACTCATGAACGTTGGTATCCATTAAACCTGGGCTTTTTCTAATTCGGTTTTGATTTGGTCTGATTTGGATTTTTGCGTCGGCAGAGAGGCTTATTGGGGTGCAGAAACTTTTCACAAATGTGGGATGGCGGGGTTGGGAGATGTCCTGGAGATGAGCAGTGGGCATGTGGGCAGTCTTCCCAAATGCTGAAAAGACTTTCCAGAAGGAAGTCGGGAGCCCCAGAGGGTTGCATCCCCCTGGGTTCTATATTCAGAAAGGACAGACAGGCAATGGGGAATGCGGAAAGCTTCTATGACAGCTTCAGTGAGGGATCACAGGTTAGGTCTGCCTGGGAGGAGGAACAGCAAGCACTGAGGTGGGGGGGTCCTAGATAGAGGAAAATAAGCAGGATTTGTTGTTTTTTAAGACGCAGTTTTTCTATGTAACCCTGGCTGTCCTGGAATGAGCTCTGTAGAGGAGGATGGCTTTGAACTAGGAGATCTACCTGCCTCTGCCAGTGTTGGAATTAAAGGCATGCGCCACCACACTTGGAAGGCAAGATTTGCTGATGGCTTTGATGTGGGATGTGAGACAAAGAGGACTCCATGGCTTTGGGTTTTACTGCTAGAAGGATGGAGATGACTTAGATCATGAGTGTCGTTAGTTACTGACCACCAACCTTAGGACGATTCCCCGGCCAACACCTCTGCCCGCTTATCTCATTCACTCCTCATAACCCCAAGAGACTGGAGTTGGACCCCTCGATCCACGAAAGACACTGATCTGAACTATGGCCGCTAACATATGAGTGTGGTGCTCAGATGCTCTGGGTGGGTTTGACCCACGAAGCAGAGGTACACATCTGACTTCAAGGGTCCAGACGCTGGTTCCTTTGTCTCCCATGACTGTGCCTGGCTCGTGCCCCAACACTGCACACTGGGCCCTCCCCAACAATCAATCTCTCTCAAGTTACAAAGTTTTCCCAAGGCCCCTCGTCTCCCTGTGTGTGTACTGGGACTTCTCTCAGCTTATTCTCGGGCTATTTGAAAAGGAATAGCGGAGTAATCAGGACCAAAATATTTGGAGATTGCCTCAAAGGCCTTGGGCAGATGGATGAGCCATGACTCAAGGATGACAGGTGGGAGGTAATGCAGGGAGGCGCAGCAGCTGTCCGGTTTTTACTGGCCTTTGTATAAGCACAGCCGGCTCTGAGACAGGTTTCTCCAAAGGCAGCAAGCTGAAGCTGCTGCTGCCCAGTCCTCAGGACTGCTTTCCCTTTGACGTCACCAAGTCCTACCTGCAGGCAAAGCACACAACTTGGAAACTGATCTAATTAGATAGGGGTACAATGCTTGTTTTGTGTGTGTGTGTGTGTGTGTGTGTGTGTGTGTGTGTGTGTATAAAAGGCATACAGGAAAATGGAAAACGTAGACATCCATTCTGTGACTTCAGAAACTGAGTACTGTCACTCCAACCCAAAGATGTAATGCACATCCTTTGAAGAGTGAAAAAGAAGACTGTGACCTGTGGAAGCAGATCTCTGCCCAGCCAGAGCCTGTCCCTGGGCTCCATGTTTAGCAGCAGGCTGCTAAGAATTGGTGTAGCAATGAGCCCAGATTAGTGACCTGTGCCTAGCCGAATGTGCAACAGAGTTGGGGATATAGTCCTGTTCCCTACCTAAGTCCAGGGCTTTGAGCATTTATGAGCACCACCCTGTGCTAGGTGCTCTCAACCACTACTTGCTTCGATTTACATAACTGTCAGGTCCAGGCAAAGCTGAGGTTCAGAGAGGTGGGGCCTGTCTGGACTTCCCAGTGCTAACAGGCCTCAGATTTGCGATGCAGGTGGAGCTGTGGAGCCTGCCAGAGCAGGTGTCTGGGTTTTGACAGGCACATACTCTCCCTGCCTGACATACTGCTAAGTATCCCCAAGACTGCAGTGCACCCCCTCTATATTCCCTCTTAAGTCATGTTGCCTTCTCTACCTGTCTGAGTGCTGCGTTTGCTCAGATGGCAAGGATGGGGAGCCAGTGTGGAGATCAGGGGACGTGGGCATGTATCGAGTCCCGTGGAGGCCAGAGATGGAGCTGTGACAGGGAGGGTCTGTGGTACAGACAGCCTCTGTTGCTCTGGAAAACACAGGAACAGTGTCCTACGAAAACACTGCTGTTTGCAAATCAACACCACAAGCTGGGGAAACAGCACATCTTTGTCTGTCCTGGCCGCTGCTCATGTGGCTTCTTTGCCTCCATCCCATCCCCCTATCCTAGCTAGGGTCCTTTTCTTCTTTGTCATTGTAGCCTTGGAACAGAATAAAAGGGTGGCTGGGAGAGCTGAAGCCCCAGCTTATGGCACTGGTATAGGTCATGGGAAGAAGATATGCTTCAGACGGCAGGGACCCTCCTCAGCCTACTGGCCTAGGCCTCTGCTGCTAGGCCAGCAAATGCTCAGAGCTCTCCAGCAACAAAGTCACACCTCCGTGTCATGTCTGCCCAGAATCCCGGTTCTCAGAAAACCTCTCTAATAGAGAACCTAAATCCAGAAAGATTAGATGACTTGACCAAAGTCACACAGCTGGTGATTAGCTAAACTAGTTTCCCGTGTTCTTGGAAAAGACGTTTTTCTAGTCAGTCTCTCAGTTTCTGTCTCTGTTTCTCTGTCTCTGTCTGTCTGTCTTTTTCTCCGTGTGTGTGTGTGTGTGTGTGTGTGTGTGTGTGTGTTTGTGTGTGTGTGTGAAGGAGAGAGAGATAGAGGCTGAGGCTGAAGCTAGAACTTGTGCATACTAGGTAAGCACTCTACCACCAAAGCCGCATGCGCAGCCCTTTCTTCTGTATGTGGGTCCCTCCCAGACCCCAGCCCACCCAGGCAAAGCCAGACAGGGCTGGGCTGAGCTTTCTCCACACATGTGGTGCTTATCACGCAAGCATTGCCTTGGAGGGTTTCGCAATAAGCCTTGTGTTTTGGTCACCGCAGTGGGCTTAGAGCTAAAAGAGAGCAGGGGACCTTTTCATGCTTTTCTCAAATTGCTGCCCAGGTCACCTCGCCCATGCTCAAAGTTGAGGTTCACCAAGTGCCCTGCTCAGTGCAGGAGGAAATGCATGAAGGACTTGAGGATGGCCCAGATGTTTTGTCTCTGAAGATGGAAAGGCAAGGAGATGTTTGTAGGACCCAGCTCCAGGAAAAGGACTTATAAAACAGGGAGGTGGCCAAATCATTCACATTGGTCTTGGAACAGGCCCTGAAACACACAGAACTGAAGGCTAACCATGCTCCCCAGAGGCTCCGGAGCATGGTCCAGCCTAGAGCTGGCAGTGGAAGGGCCAGGCCAAAGAGGTAATGGGTGCCCCTGATTGGCTGCTGGCTTTGAGAAAGGCGACTGGGGATTTCCTGGGATGCCCTTCTAGAATTAACTTACCCCTCCTCCTCTCCATTCAGCCACTTAGTCAGCCCAGTCTCCCCATTATATCCAGCCTCCCATACGCCCAGTGAGGTTTGAGGAGCCTGGTGTGGAGCAAGGGAGGCAGACCCTGAAAACAAAAGTCAGGGTCTGTCTTCAAAATGCCCATAAAAAGGAGAGGGAAAAGAAGCACATACAGATCAGACTGTAGCTGAGGGGAGGGGAACAGTCATTCACTGGGTTAAGCATCAGATTCTGAGTTTTTATTTCCTGTCTTTCCTGCACCATCCCCCACCCCACATGAAGTCCAGTGGAGACAGGGATCACAGCCAGCAGCAGCGACCAGGGAATAACCGCCTAGTAAATCAGGAGTCTGAAGCTTCTGCAGCATCGCAAGGACAGTCCTGGATTTATAGCTCTTACAGGACACATCACTTTCAGGGAATTCACTCTGCTCTGGGGGCACTCACACTGCTGACATTGGCTCCAGGACACCAACGACATTAGGCTGTAAGAGACTTGACAGGCTAATAATTCTCAGTGGCTACTAGCACTCACGGTTTCAGGCAAGATGGCACACGGGCAGGAAAAGACAGTGTGAGCTGGCTACGTGAGACAGTGTCGTGCTGGAGGTGCAGAAAGGACTGGGGCTGCTGCCCACTGACATTTTCCAAAGCAGATTCCTTGGTTCTCACTTCTGAACCTTCACATTTTCCTAACAGCTGGAACTTCCCCACCTCCTCTCACCAGAAGCTCCACCCTTATTTTGAAACCAGATTCTAAAGAACCAGTTGCAGGTTTGACTAAGTCTAGTGGGCCCTGCCTGAAGATGTGCAGTGTGGGCGGTCCAACGGTCGGTCTGCACTAACAGCATAACTCTCTGGTCAATTCTTATGTTCAAAAATGCTCTTACACCCAGCAAACCCTTCTGAGTACCTGTATTGGACTCATTTCTGGGATACATCATCAGGAGATGGGGTGCCAGAGTGGTTAGTTCTATCGCCACCTTGCTCTCCCCACCACAGTGGACTGCCTCCCTACAGAGCCAAAATAAAACCTTCCTCCCTGAAGTTGATCCCTTCAGGAATTTTATCACTGCCACAAGAAGAGTAACTACTCTCAGCCTGGAATCCCCCGGGAAGAGTCTCAGTGAGAGCTTGCTGCCCCGTGGGCAGTCTGTGGGAGATTGTCCTGACTGCTTTAGTTGATGTGGAAGACACAGTGTATTAGGGTTTCTATTGCTGTGAGAAAAACACTATGCCCAAAAGTGAATGGGGGGAAGAAAGGGTTTATTTCCTCTTATAACACTCAGATCACACTCCATCAGGCAGGAACCTGGAGACAGGAACTGAAGCAGAAGCCATAAGTGTGTGCTGATTACTGGCTTGCTCCCCATGACTTGTTCAGGCTGTTTTCTAAAAAAAAAAAAAACCCGGCCCACTAACCCAGGGGTGGCAACACTCATGGTGATCTGGGCCCTTCTATATTGACCCATAAGTCAGGAAAATGCCCCCTAGACTTGCCTATAGACAATCTGAGGCGTTTTCTCAGCTGGAAAATATCAAACTAGAGGTTCTTCTAGTTTATGTCAAATAACAAACAAACAAAACCCAAAACAAACAACCAGGGCACACAGGGTCCCTGAAAGTAGGGACCTCATTGCCTGATTTGGGGTCCTAGACTATGTGAGAGCAGAGAAAGCCAGCTGAGCACAAAGCATGCGTGCACCCACCTTTCTCTGCTCTTAGACGTGGATGTAGTGTGACGAGCTGCTTGGAGCTCATGCCTTGACTTGCCCTGGACAATATACTGCAATCTGGAATCGTGCACTCTAAACTCCTCCCTTACACTGATTTTTGTCAGGGTATTTTATCACAGCCACAGAATGGAAGTCTCAGCCTCTGGCCTTACAGCTCCACACCCGCCGGGGTGAACTGAAGACAGCCTCCAGTGGGTGTTCCAGGAGCACAGGAGGAGTCTTTACTTTCCACACTGAGCTGGGGTTAATTTTGTTGTTGCTGCTGTTGTTGATAGAAGCTGTAGTCATAATTTCTGAAAATGGAAACAAGGAATGTAGCTAATACATGGATCATCTCATATAGTTACTGCCCCACTCTCTGCCCTGTAACAAGAATTGTTTTAGTAATGCTCCTTAACAAATTCCTGACTACAGTATAAAGTTAAGAATGGGGAGCTTTTATGTATGGGGAAAAGTACTCCAATTTCTCCAAGAATCCAGACTTCCTAAGGATTGGGACAAGCGAAGAAAATAAAATAAAAGAGGGAATTTCAGAAAGAGGAAATGGCTTCAGTTAGATGTGGAAGGCTGAGAAAGTGAAAGTCAATGTAAGGACACATGGCATGACTCTTGTCACATGCTGTCCTTATGTCTTCCCCACAGCGGACCTCGCACCTTTCCCACTCACTCAGATGCAGGCTCCTCAGTGCAGCCATTCCAAATCAATTAAAGCTATGTGGGAGGGGGTGGTCTGCCCCTCTGTCTAGGCTTGAGAAGGATAAGAATGGGTCAGGCTGGAGCAAATTTGTGCTTTGGAGAATGGGTCACAGGACCTATTTCCATCATTTTCACTTAGAGAGTATTAAGTCTAATGGAAAAAAGTCCTTGCCCAAGGTCCATGAGGCTAATGACAGTGGTGTTGGACTCAGGCCTCTTGTCCCTGGGGCAATAGGTTTACAGTTTACAAATGGTTTGTGTGATGTGGGGCTGGCCACACAGGGCTACATCTTTACAGGACATCTTTTGAGTGCTCTGAGTTCACTCTATACCCTAAGACTCTCTCATTCTTGCCTATATTCCCTTGCTTCATGGATTGGAAGCCTGTGGGGGTGGTGAGTGGGGATACTAGAGAGGGAGGCACACCTAAGTTCATAGGGACTTTGGAGCAGATATAACTGACTTCTTTCTACTTTCTTCAGGATCTAAACCAAGGGAATAAACCCAATGACAGATCCTTTCTCCTCTAGCATCCAGGTACAGGAAGCCATCATAAGTTTTTGAGGATGACCGTGTTATAATATAAAAAGTGATATTTATAAAACATAATTATGAAAGATTGGTATATCCCAAGTCCTGTCATTAGAAAATATCTCCTGGTAGAACATCTTTGAATAAGTACGGAGCTGTGTGGAATGGGCACCCTCTTAGCCTGATAGTCAAGGGATAGACTGCCTACAAATGACAAGCAGGGCACTTGGAGGGGATCTTCCCCACGGCTGGATTGAGATGAAGAAAAGAAGGAGGTTTTACTAAAGATCCAAAAGGTCAAAGGCCAGGAGGGCCCTGGGGAGGGGGGCAGGAACACAGACAGGGAACTAGACGCAGCTGCAAGCACCCCTTGTCAGGCTTCTCAGGTCCCTGCTGGGGTGGACTTATTGCTTCTTTTGGTCTCTGTTTTCCTAAAAGAGAGGTTAATAAAGCAAGGTAGAGAAGAAGGGAAGCTGGGACCTTTTGAAGACAGGCTCTGGGGCTCACAGGAGGGAGAAGTGGGGGGCAAACTCTGTACAGACGAGCAGATGGCAGTAAGAGGGTTCAGAGGGACAGTGAGATGGCTCAGTGGGTAAAGACACATGCTGCCAACCAAGCCCGACGAACGAGAGTTTAATCTCCAGAACCCATATGGTGGAAGGATACAGTGAACTCCTACGAGCGGGCCTCTGACCCTCTGCACACTGAATTAATATAATATTTTGAAAAGAGAGTACAAAGAATAATTCAGTTTCCAAGAGCCATCTCAGGGTATGGGATCATCCCTTAGCTGACAAGGGACAGAATTGAGTGTAGACATGCTGGACACTCCCACTGAATCTCTACACCACCAAAATGGGAGCCTCACCCATCCCTTCCTCAGCTCACAGTTCTACGTTCTGCAGACTAGACAGAGAAGCTGTGGCCTAGCCCACATGGAATGGAATTTCCCCAGAGGGGCTATGGACCATCCCCCCCAAGTCAGAAACCAGTCTTGTAGAACATGGTGGGGGTGGGGCAGAAAAAGAGGACCTGATCACAGAGGGTCCACAGAGTGAGAAAAGAGAGGGTGAACCCAAGAAATGAGCTACTGTTCCTCTTTGGGCTACTGCTGACATCCTTTTTTCCAACCCCAGTAGTCACTTCTCAGAGCTCCCCATTTCTGCGGCAGCTGATGGTTGCTCAACCTTTGCCCCCTGGTTTCCGGCCTAGATACCTACATGGTTCTCCTTCTACCTCCAAGACACCAGTTCCTCTTCAGGTCTTGTTTATTCACTTCTCTTTGTACAGCAGACCATGTGCCATGCCTAACATGTGTTCTCTCTCTCTCTCTCTCTCTCTCTCTCTCTCTCTCTCTCTCCTTTTTTCTCCCAGTTTTTTGAGACAGAGTTTCTTTGTGTAGCCTTGGCTGTCCTGGAACCAGCTCTATAGACCAGGCTTTCCACAAACTCACAGAGACCTGCCTGGCTGTCTAACATGCTCTCATGGGCTCCTTCTCCGTGGGCATCCCCATGCTCTCCAAAAGCACTCTCACTCCTCACAGACGTGGATCACTTGCTTATGATAGTTTCCAACCTTAACTCCTTTGGCCCTAATCAATCCTTAATTCTAGGACACCCCCACCCCTTAAAATAGCCTGCCAAGTGGGTCTCCTAGACACCTTACTTAAACCCCAAATGTAACAAACTCTTCATGGAGGGAAAGAGAACCATGTTGGGAGGCCATACTACAATAGCTGGCCCTGCAGACCAAGCTGTTCTAGGTGCTGGTTTCTTGCTGGTTTCTCACGTCCACTCTTCAGCATCAGGCTGCCAGAGGCTATCAGGCCCTCTGTCTGACTGCTCTACCTCTCTCCTGGGGTTATGCATGATTCAGAGAGCATCAGAAAGGGACTGAGTTATTGACATTGGACCTGGAAGACTGAGATACATAGGTATGAAATCAATTGGTCATTTTCTTTCTTTTTTTTTCTATTTTCTTTTCTAGGCAAGAATGTAAATGAACTGGACACGGCTACTGGCAGAATCAAAAAACTGGGGGAATGTACACAAAACTATCACTCTATGTCAAGGAAAATTTTCTCGTGTTGACAACAGTATGCATTCCCAGGCAGAATTTCCAGTGGCTGACAGAGTACAGTCACTATATGAGTACCCACTGGGGATTTGGTGGAACATGTTTATATCAGTACAGGGCCTCTTCCCTGAGAATCCTCAGAAAGAAAGATGATATAGGAAAAGCAAAGGGATAAGGCTGGGGACTCTGTTCAGGAAGCACTCCCTGAGTCCCTGCCCAAGGTTCAAACTTCAGCGAAACAACAGTCCAGTACTTAGGCTGCTTTCTGTCATGGTATTTGTCAATATTCAGCTGCGTGGCAGCTTCCACAGCAAGGATCTTGGGGATACGGTCCTTGTGGACACTTCATCTCGGCCTGGTGACTTACAGGGCCTCCCTGTTAGGGATTCCACTGACAAGTGGAGGCACTAGTACAAGTACTGGTCTGTGTCCACGCAGTCTTTCATGTACTCTGTGTCCAGCTAATATGGCCCCCACCACTCTTGTCTGTGCCTCTTCATCTTTGCAAAGTACTGACAAAGCCCGCTGGTAATTCCATATCGCTCAGGTCCCATTTTCCCTCATTTAGCTTGAACTCCATCTATTCCTCTTCAGACTATTTGATCTTCACTTATGAATGCCTAGGTCCTACTGCTGTCATGAAAAGGCTGCCCAGATCTTTTGAGATATGAAGACTGTGGTGAGAATTCTTTCAAGACATATAATGACCCAAGAATTCCCATTCTTGTAATCAGAGCACTGGGGAAGAACTTCCTGAAAGAAGTACCATGGGAAAACAAAATGGACTCTCATGGCCTTTCTGTAGATGTTCTGGCAGTTTCACATCCAAGCTTTTGCAGTATCATAATGTTGCCTGGAACATGCAATCACTGAATGAAAATACCAAAACGTGCTAGCTCTCCATCTTGACATTCCTGCTACGATCTCTGACAGAGAAAGTCCAAGTGGGCAAGCAGTGGTCTGTTTTTTAAACCATCCATTTCTTGGGGTTACTTTGTGCTGGAACTCACAAGAAGACAAGAAGAGCCTCTGAGGATGGATGGGGAGAAGGATCAGGCTCTCATTCATTCCTGCAATATGAATTTCAGTACTTGTCTCTGTCAGGAACTATTTTAGGGGTTCAGGATGCAAAGGAGAAGGCAGACAAGGTCCTGTTTCAAGAGCACTAGGCACTGACCAGGTCATTAGAAGTAGACAAGTTCTCTAAGAAGGAAATACAATATTGAAGAGTAACAAAGGACTAAGGCCTAAAGGCCTAATCTGAGCTAAGAACAGAAGAGAGTAAAAGGTTGCTCCAGGCAAAGAAATTGTGTATGGAGAGACCCAAGGCCAGAACAAACTGGCAACTCTCATTGACCTGCAAGAAACTTGGAATGGCTGTAGAGAGAGGAATGGCAGTTCATAAACAGGAGAGAAGGGGAGAAAAGGTTGGGCTATGCAGGGCAATCAAGGACCCCATAAGAGTTTGGGATTTGGGAATCCAAACCAATGAGAGTCATGAGAAAATACAAATTAAAAAAACAAACATTTAGCCATTATGTGATAATCAGACAAGAAGCATCAGAAGGAACACTGACAGGTAGAAGCTCTGGGTGACCTTGGTGGGATGGTTCCAAGGCTGGATCTTCTGAGGCCTTCTGTGGACATCAAATGACCTGGAGGATTTGCACTACAGCTCTTTGCATTGCATGTTAGTCCTACGTAGGAGGGTGCAGGAGCAAAGGAGACCAGCGGAGTCAAGAACTATTCACTTGTATAACCCAGTGGGTGGTGGAAAATGGTTTGTAGGAAGTTCACCTATGGCTCTAATTGTGTGGAGATACCTGTAAGGCCTCAGACAAAGATTTCAAATCCCAGGAGGTTGCCAGGTCAAACAAGGATGCTCAAATAAATATGAATTTTAGACAAACAACAAGCGGTGTTTAGTATAAATCATTCTTTAAAAGTACATGGGGGTATGCCTGTGTTCTTAAAACCACTCACTGCTAATTGGAAACTCAGATTTAGCCAGACATCCTAAGTGTTTGTCTTCCAAGACTGACAGCCCAACAGGTAACTGACTATGCAGCTCTGAAGCTCAGGAAAGAGGAGCACAGGAGACAAGGTCAGCACGGAGGGCATGTGACATTTCAGACATATGGGGGCAGCTGTCAGTTAATGTTAGGAAGATACACAATATCTGCCACAGTAAGCATCACATTGACTCCAGTGTTCAGTGTTTGAGAGAGGAGGAAAACATCACAAAAGCTAAGGTAGAAGAAAGGAATGACTCACCATTGAAAAAAAATCATACATCCAAGAACCAGAGTATTCCCCAGATGGAGAAGGTCATTAGTGGTACTGGGGACTACAGTTCACTTGTATTGTGCTGGAGAGGAAAACATCACAGCTAGTTGTAGGGCCAGTGGTGGGTGTTCGTGATGTCTTCCTAAGAAAGAGCAGGTGGTAACAAGGAGAAGAGGTTGGATAGAAGAATGGCTTGATTTGATATTAGAGCTGTAAACTAGTAAATGTCACTGGGAGAGAGGAAGTTGTTAGAAAGTAAGGGAAATGGGGGGGGGGAAGAAGAGTTAGATATAGAAGGAAAATGATAAGGTCAGACAGGGCACGCAGCTTCCTTTAAGCCAGGAGGTCAAATGCAGAGGAAGGGTCCAGCAGGTTGGTTTATGGGACAATTGGAGGAGTTTCTATTTATTCTTCTATTTATTATTTGTTTTGTGATAGTGGGGATTGAATACAGGGCTTTACACATTCTAAGCTAGTGCTCTGCCACTAAGCTGCACCCACCTTTTATTTTTTTTTAGGAACTGGTCTCTATGCAAAGGCCAAGCTGTCCTGCTAGTGGCATGAACCACCACGGCTGGCCCACTTTATTGTTGGAAGGAGAGACTTTATCATCTGCTGAGAATCCAGATGCTGAAGGCTTAAGAACAAGAAATGGGATTTGCAAAGGCAATTGCTCAAGGAGTGGAACAGATGTCCCGAAGAAGGCAGAGCGGCTCTCCTGAGGCCCGGATCAAAGAGACCATGATGGCAACAACTGTCTCCAGGAGAAAGCCACGTGGTCATGTGGCCACCATTCCAAGGAAGAAGACCTTGCATATCCATGATTGGAATTGAGCCAGAGGGTGTAACAAAGAACTTGTGCTGTAGAGGAGGCTCTGAGCTACGAGAGAGGAAAGTGAACAAGGGTGGGATTCAGACGGCGAGGAAGAAGGCAATGACATTGAGCCAGGAAGTTGAGGGTGAGAAGGATGTCAGGGTGAGTGACTTCAGAGCTGAGCTAGTTCTGGGTAGTGAGGAGGTCTAGAAAGTGTCATGGGAAAGAGTAGACAAGATGCAGTGGGCAGAGATGGAGGCACCAAGTACCTAAAAGGCTAGACTGTGGGCTGGGCCACTGAGGTCATGCATGATGACAGCAGAGCCTCCCTGTGTCCTCTGTGCAATCCCACCTCTCCTGACATCACCTCTCTGTTGTTCGCTGTTAGAGTTGCCATGGTGGTGGGTGGGGGAAAAAAGAGGAGGTGGTGGCTAAAGCTGGGTGTGGTCTGTGAAACATTTTCACGGGAAAAAGATGTCATTTGTGTAAGTTTCTAATTCTTTTGAACACTCAGAGGCAAGGAGGTATCCATAGCTTATTATCAAGAAGCACTAAAACTAAGAATTGCTTCTAAAACTCATTTCTCTCCTTGCTGTGTTGTCAAAGTCTAAGAACTACTACTCTAGTAGCAACTCAGAATGCCGTGTCTCTCTTCCCATGCCTTGGCATCTGCCCTTTCATCCCTTCAGCCACTCAGATTGGACAGCGCAGTCTCACTTCCCACATCTAGTTACTACGAATTCTGCTTCTGTCTTTCTATTTCCTAACTTCTCTGCTAATCCCCCACTGGCCTCTTTGTCACTCTCAGAGGCATAGGCAAAGGAGGTACCCCCACTAATGATTCACCCCCAGATGACCTCCCACACCACTGCCAGTTTAGCTTTCCTCAAATCCTTGTCTGCTCCAACAAATCCATTCTTACAATTCCTCAGAGGAGCTAACAAAGAGCAGACCCCTTGATGTGGTATAAAGACTTCCGCTGACCTGAGGAGGGGTATTCCCTGCCTCCACCTTCCATTCCCTCTTCTAGGCACTATGCACCAGGTACTGTAGTAGGTCATATTCCCACTGCCTCTGGGCCTTTGCCCCTGCTGTCCCCTCACTCTGGGGTGCCCTCTTCCTGTTGTTCTTTGGGATCTGGGTAGCTGTGAGGTCCTTATTCTGTTGCTCTTCCCCACTCAGTAACTTGTCCTGAGGCCTGGCAGAGATGACATTTGCTGATCTAAATTAAAAGACTGCTCCTGATAAGTGGCAGGTGCTCTGAGACCCATGAGTCAACACAGCTAGTCTGGGACATGTCTCAGACCAGACACATACTCAAGCGTCATGTCCAGACCCCCAGATACCAGCCAGCTGATGTTAACTCCACTAGGGTTCCCAAGCCACTGCTTAACCAAGTCTTCTTAGCCTGCCTTGGCGTCGCTCCCTCTGTGCAGGGCCAGCAGGAGGAAAAGAACACTTAAAGCAAGCAGGGGCAGGGTGAAGAACTGCCGGTCTGCTGGAGTGACTCACGTGACAGACAGCAGGAGGTCCCCTGAGATGCACTGCAGAGTCTGAGCAAAGGCAGGCTCCCTATCTGGAAACAGAGACCCTTGGGACTTAGGGGTTTTAGGTTCAACAGTATGGGTTTGTCAGCAGTTGAGTGATCACCTTAAGAATTGCCACTGGGCAATTCTCTAAGCGTGATCTCCAAGACAGCAGCTTCTGAGGCAATGTAAGGAGAAAAATCTGCACACACACACACACACACACACACACACACACACCCCTTCTCCACCCCATTTGTGTGTGTGTTTGGGGATGGGGGGGGGTGAGTATGTGAAAGGTAAAGGCATTAAAATAAAAAGCTAGAATGTATCCTAAATTCCGAGACTGAGGAAAATCCCACTAAGACTTCATTCTTCCTATCAGGAAATGGGGAATTCCCAGAAGCTCAAGGAGCAAACTAATTGAGAAGATTCCAAGGGGAGGGTTTCATTAGCAAGGGCCCTCCCCTCCTGAGGCAAGTCCCTGCTATTCCCCTGGAAGTTGAACTGACTGACTGCTGGGACACAGAATGCCCTTTGAAGGCCGGTAGGTCATTCAGTGCTTCTCAGTTCTTAGTGGGGAGTCCCCGCAGCCTTGCTCAGCTCCCTACACACCAGCCTCCTCTTCCTGGCTCACTCGGGGCCTTCCATCTCCGTTTTCAGCCCATCTTCCCTGGCTATTTTCCTTTCATTTCCCTCACCTAAACTAGGAAAAAGTTTGAAGGGAGGGCCAGGGCCCTATTTTGCTTTCTCTGGACTGGTTGTGTCCCCAGAGTGACAGGGAGAGTCAGGAACACCTGGCCCACACTCTCTGCGACCACCATGGGCTCTGCCTTGGGACTAGTCCCTGAACTGTTCAAGCCCACGCATGCTCCTCTGTACTCCGGGGCTGACCCTGCACAGCTCTGCTGGCTTGGCAGATATTACTTATACACTCAAATATCTATAAAGCACTTTGCCAGGGCTGAAGATGTACTCGTGGGAAACACGCATGCCCGGAGAGATGCCCACCTTGGTGGGGAACACAAGAAGCAAACAAGGAATTAAAGGAATATGTAATAGATAAAGAACATAGCTTTTCTGCCATACAAAGAGAGTATAACAAGGTGAGAAGCCAGGAATGAAACAGCCCTATCTTAGCAGGTTCAGGAAAAATTTATAGGAGGTGACTTGAACAGAGACCTAAAAATGGCCATGGAGTGAAGGTGACAACTTGGGGAAAGCTTTCCCAACAGAGGATGCTCTCAGACAAGGGAGGCTGTGAGGGTGAAAGGAGGGGCTACAGGAGGCTGGGGAGATGAGGTCAGAGAACCCCTGAGGCCTTTTTATCTATCCAGGGAGCTTGTGTTTTAGTCTAAGGATCAGTCTTGAGCAGGGAAGTAACCATCTGTTTTACACTTTTGAGAGATTTCTCCGTGTGGAGATTGCCTGCGGAAGTGGAGTCAGAACAGCTAGGAAGCTGTGGTCATTACCCATCACCACCAATGGCCATCACTCCAAACTCTGACATCCAAGAGCCTGGCACAAACCCTGGGCCTACATCCTCACCTCTCTTCTTCCAATCCCATCACAGACTATGGCTCTTATCCTCAAGGAAGCTGTCCTGGGGCCTACCCTAAGGAGGGATTTCACACTGGAGCTCTCAGTCATGGTCCATGTTCCACTTGTCAAGAACTGTGACACTATTCTGTATTAGCCAGGGCTCCTGTGAAGGCACAGCATGCAAACTCCTGTGAAGGGAGGGGCCCAAGGACCGTGCTCTGAATGGCCCTCCTCTCCCATTCTATCCCCTCTCTGAACTCTGCACAGGTACCCTCTCCTCTCTCACATGGCAATGCTTCCTCCCACCTCCAGCGCAGGCACACACCCCCCTATCAGTTAAGTCGCTTTGTTCAACAGTTGAGTGGGGATCCACTCAGGGCACTCCTCTGACATCTGCTCAGTGAAGGTGAAGAGACCACAGACTTCCAGGGGGAAGACAGAAAAACGTCTCAGAAAACTTTATGATCTGGTGTTTTGAAGTTGTAGATGAATACAGGACAAGGGAGAAAGGGCCAACTCTGGCCAGGACCCTGAATTATTATAACCCCAGATGCTCCTCAGCCTGGACCCCAGGGTCCACTGACCCCCTGCTCTTCCCAGCTACCAGTCCCTCAGATGTCACTAGGAATTTAGTGGGTCTCCAACTTAACTCTTCTTGCTCTCTTTCTTTATCTTTTCTAGTACTGTTTGTTTTCGGGGGTGGGGTGGGAGGAGTACTAGAGAGTCAACATAGGACCTTATCCATGCTAAGTAAATTCTCTACCACTGAGCTGTATTCTCACCTCATTAACTAATCTCTTAATTCCCAAGCCTGCTCCTCTAATCCTTAGTCTACACTATTGCCCATGATGGTAAACTCTATGTGGCCCTGGCTGTTCTCACGTTCCTGGGCACCCCTGGTAATCAGTGTTGCTCATAAACATCCCCTTAAAGTGGTATTAAACCTCTACCTTTCTGGGCCAGGCCCTTAGCCCTATCATAATGACCACAGACAGCCAGCATCTCTTCACCAATGTGTCTCTGATAGCTCTCCAGTCACAAACACGATCATTCAGAGAAAGTTGAGTTACAAAAAGCAGGATGCTTGGAAGAGCTGGGCACAGTGAAATGGGGAGGTTCTCACCTCAGAGACCTGGACCCTTGTCCTGGACTGGCCCTTGGATACTTCCAAGTTTGTGCTCACCATGTCCTGCCCCAGGACATGCTTTCTCCATAAACGGCCTGCTTGATCAAAAACCAAGAAGCCATGACAGTGCCTCCTCACCACCCACCCCAACAAGCACCAGTCCTCTTCACTGGAAAGTGCCCGGGTCTTTCCTCTCTGCCTCGGCTCCCCCACATCGCTGGATTAAAGCACATTGCCTCCACATCCACCATGTCCCTTCTGAGGCACTTCCAGTCCTCTACCTGTCTGTGCTCTATGCTCCAGTTACTCCAGAATTTTCAAGGTGCAAACCTACTCATTTCAAGTCGCTGCTACCAGTTCTTCACTGGCTTCTTGTGACTCTTAGGAGAGATTACTAACCACAAAGGCCCACTAGGTAACCCAATTTCTCACCACCCAGTTTACACCTTCTCCTCCAGACTGTAACAGTCCTTCAGTTCCTAGAATGCATTGTGCTTCCTACTTTCTGTTTCCTCCAGTCAACACCCTTGTCGCCTCCTCCCCACCCCAGCTCCCTTGCCTCCCCAAGCTCTACCCATGCCCCAAGAGCTCAGCTGAGGTATTCCTCCTCCAGTCATCCTTCTTGATCTCTCTGGGCTAGGGAAGGTATTCCTCCCATGACAGCACCCCAAGTCACCCTGAGATACTTGCTCCCTTGCAGTGTGTGCGTGTCAGCTCCTCAGGCTGACAGCTCTAAGAGTGTTTGCCTAGCGTGAATTAAGCAGGAACTTCAGAGTAAGGCGTAGGGCTGGCACACACAAGCTCAATGGCTTCCCCCTTCCCCAGAAATAAAGCCTCAAATTTATGATCCTCCTGTCTCAACCTCCTCAGTACAGAGATGGCAGGCATATTTCATCACGTCTGACCAATAAATATTTTTCCAGTAGATGGATGGGTGAACCCTGTGAGCATCTGGAAAGGAAGAGGCATTCCAGAGTAGGAAGCAATGCAGAAAGGGGGTCCGATAAAGGCTAGAGCGTGGGGATGGCCATGTGTCACATTCAGAGTGCAAGAGGCCAGTCTATTGGGGCAAACGTCACAAGGAGAGTAGAGAGTAATGAGAGTAATGAGAGTAAAACATGAGAGCTTTATCACAGAGGCATTACAGAGCATCAAAGCCAGGATGGGGCACAAGCATAGCCATGTGTAAGGACATCAGGCTACAGCAGCTTACAGTCTGACTTGTGTGAGGAGAGAGGAGAAACTTGGAGGGTATCCCCACTCTAAGGGTCAGCAGAGGGCCTGTTCCGAACTCCTTCAACCAGACCTTTCGCCAGCTGGAAACTCCTGGCCCTTGTAGGGGTGGAAGGAAGGCAAGCTCCTCTTGCCAGCACTTGCTCCTCAACTGGACAGAGACAGATTGCCCTTCCTGATGACTCACCCTGGAAGGCTCAGCTCCCAGCAGAATGGCATTGTTGACAGGAAGAGGGGCCAGACTTTCCCTCCTCCAGCCTACTTGCTGGACCCCAAAACAGCAACACAAGACGACATAGTGTGTAGAGTAGGGAACACACCTACACCATGCCAGCTGTCTACATGCTTGGACCCACCGTGCCACGCGTCAGCTGGCTTAACAGTTGTCAGTGACTCAGGCAGCCGTAGAAACTCTCAAGAAGTATGATGCAAGGACATGAAGGCGAGAGGTAGTGCCACTTCTCCTCTATTCTCAGGCGAGGGAACAAGGCAGACACACCGGGCAACAGGGGTTGTGAGAGCCATGTTTGGAAGGGTGCGAGAGCCAGTATGTGGCTCTTAACTGGGGACAGCATCTGGAGAGGCTTCTTTAGAACTGAGACATGAAAAAAAAGGAAAAGGGAGATAGACTGCCAGAAGAGTTTGGGCCAGGCCCAGGTCAAAAAAGCTGCCACTCTGATGTGGGAACTGCAAGAATTACCTCGACAGGCTGGCTACAGCTCCAACAGTCGTTAAAATCCAGAATGTGTTCTCTATAGAAGAGCTATGTCACATGGGTGGCCTTCCTGGGCTAGGCCAGCCTGGAAGTCTGCTGGAGCAGGAAATGTAAAATGAAAAGAGAAGGCTATAGACCTGAGAGACAAGGAAGAAGGGGGCTTGGAGCATTTGCAGGGCTCAGCATCCGCATGCATCTTCTCAATCTAGGAGAGATTAGCAAATGCTGAGACAAAGGACAACAACAATAAATGGCAGGAAGGTGGCAGTTAGCTGGCTTTGGCAAGCCTAGGACTTAAAGACAGAGGTGAGACGTGGAAATGAATCCTTATCTAGGTTGATGGCTGAGACACTGGGAAAAGAAAGATCCTAGGAGAAGGGCTTAGCGTCAAGAGGAAGGAAAAAGCACTTCCTCCCACAGTCACCTCCGTGTACCCTCATGCACAAGATCCCAAGGAGCTGGGCTTCCTTCCTGTCCACGGTCTTCCTCCTTGCTCCCTTCTCCCAAGTGTTCCTCCGGGCTCTGTTGCACCACGGCCGCTGGTGCAGAGCTGAGCTGAGGGCACAAATGAGAAGCAGACTAGTTTGTCCTCTGCCTGGAATCCTCTTTTGGCAATAGCCTCAGAGCTGGCTTCATCTGGTCTTAGCTTACATGTTACACCCTCCAAGAGGCCGTCTCTGACTTCTTTGATTTAGCTGGTCCTGGCGTCACTATTGTTTTATTTCCACATAGCACTTACTGCTACCTGGTATTTTTCTCTCTCTGTTTTGTCAAACTTGAGAATTGTGAGGAGAAAGACCAAAGATTGTTCAACGGAAGCAAGCTCAGTTTAGGGGTGTACCCGGGACTGATCAGTACAGAAAAAAAAAGTCCCTGCTTGTCCTGTACAGGTTAGGATTTCAGTTTGTAGTTGAAGAATAAGTTCCTGTTTGCTCTGTGTTAAGTTCTTGCAAGTTATGATTTCTATTTGTAATTAAGAATAAATTCCTGTCTCTTAGATTTGATATAAACTGCAAAACATGTTTTTAAACCTACACTAAATTAGTGATCCATTCACACGGTGCAAACCTTACCCTCGTTCCTTCCCTTTCATTGTATTTTTCTAACAATGTTGGCCAGCCAGCTCTTTCATCCCTGCGAACACTTAATCTCTCTTATAAAAGGGACCTCGAGAAGCTGTCAGGGGCTGCTCTATCCCGGCTTAGAGAGAGGCAGTCAGACTGGCCAGTCCTGGGTACACCCCAAAATGTAGCTTGCTTCACTTGGACAACCGTGCTTTGGTCTTTCTCCTCATGATTCTCAGGTTTAACAGTTTTCACATTTGGTTTTGTGTGTGTCTTCATGCATCATGGACACTGCTCGAGAACAGGGGCCTTGCCCGTGTCATACACAGTTGTAGCGGCTGTATTCCCAGCACACAGAACAACGCCTGGTTCCAAGCAGGCGCTCAGATGTTGAGCTTATTTGTGAGTAATAACTGCTAGCATTTTTGAGTACTCCTCGCATGTCAAGCACTTTGTTCATGTGTGACCTCAAGAGTCAGCAAACTGGGGGTTTCAAGGCAAATATGTTTCTCTGAAAGTTTTTACAAATAAACCTTAATGGAGCAAACCCCTTTGTGCCTGTGCTGTCTGCAGTTGCTTCTGCGATATGATGATAAAACTGAGTAGTTGTTACAAGGGCAGCATGGCCAAAAAGCTAAAAACGTTTACAGCAGCCTGGCACTTTGCAGAAAAGGCCTGCTGGCCCTGTGTAAACTCACTCAATCCCCTTCAGCACCCCTGAGGGCTGGCTGTTATTGATGCCATTTTACAAATAAGGTGACCGAGGCACAGAGAGCATGGAACAGAACACAGAGCTAGTAAGTGTGCAGGTGGGAACTGAACCAGGCAGTTTTGACTATGCTCCTTGCTAGCTACAGTGCTTCATAAGTTTTCTAGGAATGGAGAGAGGAGAAGGGAATTAAGCTTATCCTAGAATTCTGGAAGTAGATATAAAAAGAAGGAAATGGAGGGGAAAAAACTATGGCAACAGAGTTCTTAGGACTACACGCGATCAGAATATTATTTATTGTTCTGGGCTTTTGTTGTTATTTGGGTTTTGTTGGTTTGTTTGTTCACAGGACTTTGTTATCTAACCAAGGCTGGCCTCAAACTCCCATCTCCCCTGCCTCAGACTCTCTAGAGACAGGATGGCTGGTGGCTCCCTCCACACCTGAGTTTGGGCCACTGCTTTGCTTCATTAGGGTTTTAGCTAGTGTGTCTGTTTTAACAAGTACTAGGGATCGAACCCAGGGATTTACGCAGGCTATTCAAAAGTGCTCTACCACTGAGCTGCATCCCCCAGCTACTGGAGCATTTTTGTGAGGCTTGACCCTACTCTGAGACCTAAACCTCTCAGAGTCTGTCGACTGGAGCAGAAGTCCCTAAACATAAATAGAAGTACCCTCTTCCTCTCACTGGGAAGATGAAGTGCCAAGTATCCTCCACTTAGGACTTGGGATGCCAACGTTTTTCTTAAACCCTCAACGCCTGGTCTGGCCTGCCTACATAACAAACAAGGCTCTAGTGGTCTCTGGTGTGCAGTTGATGTACTATTTTTAAAAATTGTTTTGGTAGCTACACACACACACACACACACACACACACACACACAGGCTTCTAGAAGCCTCACTGTTTGAACATGTTTGAGAACTTTTCATTCCTCTGATGTTGAAATGTGGATGCAGTTCAACTCTGTGGTTAAAGAAACCCAGAATTAGAGAATCGGTGGATAAATTGCAGTCTTAGAAACACAGCCCCACACAGAAAGTCTCTCAGAACTGCTGAAGGTTTCTCATGATCTTAAAAAATGCAAGGAAAAAGGCTAGGAGAGGATGAGGAGGGAGCCGAGCCTGGGATGGCCATTGAGGTGGAGAGTTCTGGAAGGTTTAGGAGAACAGGAAGCAGGGGGAAGCACCTTCCCCGGTTTCTGGCTTTAAAGGCTGCTTTAAGATTTACCAAGCACTTACACAGTCCATGAAACATTTCCTCATGACAAGGTCCTGAAGGAGAATTATTCCTATCCTCTTCAACAATGTTACACAATTGGGTGAAAGTCACAGTTAGGGGCAGCAGATAGACTCCTTGGTCCGTTGGAGCAATCTCTGAGGACTCTCTCAGGGGCCTGACCCAGGGACATCAGGTGGGAGCTTAGCTCCCTTTCATTCTCTGCTGTGTCTTAGTGCCCCAAACCTGGCCCAGAGTAGGTCCTCAGTAGGCACATATGCAGGAAAACGAAATGCTATCTTCTGCTCGAGAAATGTCCCTAGCCTGGTGGAGGAGTGGAACAAACACAGACACAAGACTAAAATCAGCTAAGCCAGAAGAAGCTACAAATGCCTCAGGACCCCGACAAAGGCGCTGCCATGGCAGCTGAGAGCCTTCCATTGGGTTGTCTCCACATATGGGGAAGGAGGCACGGGAGCACATGCGTGGCCAGCCTCGGCCACCTCCATGTTTCTTCTAGCCATCTGTCTTATGCTCAGTCACACAGAACCCTGTTCCTGATGCCCCTTGTCTCTGTTGCTCACTCTCCCAGCCTTTTTCTTTTTCCTTGGTTTACTCAGTACTAGAAACTTCCATTGTAGGGCAGTGATGGTGCACACCTTAGATCCCAGCACTCGGGAGGCAGAGGCAGGTGGCTCTCTCCTGGTCTACATAGTGAGTTCCAGGACAGCAGGGCTGTTTCACAGGGAAACCATAGCTCAGAAAAAAAAAAAAAAAGATGAGACACTTCCATTGCAAGCTGTCCCTTATCCACACCCCCTTAACGATGGAGTGCAGTAATTAACTGCTTGCTTGCCTAAATGCCTGTAGTCACACAGGACTGTAACTTTCTTGACAGTAGACTGGCTATCTTTATATTTGTGAGATTCCAACAATTAACCTTAAGTAAATTTCAGCCAAGACATAGTAAACATTTAGTGAGGTTATGGCCAATGGGCAAATATCCAACTTAATGAGGTCCAAGGGTATTGCAATAGAAGAAAGGGCTGCAGCTGAGGGTTGGGAGCACCCTAAAAGTGCCATCCCTGGAGGGTTGGGAGCACCCTAAAAGTGCCATCCCTGGAGGGTTGGGAGCACCCTAAAAGTGCCATCCCTGGAGGGTTGGGAGCACCCTAAAAGTGCCATCCCTGGAGGGTTGGGAGCACCCTAAAAGTGCCATCCCTGGAGGGTTGGGAGCACCCTAAAAATGCAAGCCCTGGCGAGAGTGTGAAGCCACCAGCAGCACTAGCAAGGTGTGCTTGGAAGTGCTGACTAATAGGGTGACTGTCACCTGAGGGCTCTCAGGGAGCAGGGGCACATAAGAGAGAGAGGGGAGGATGGCTCCCCAGGTCTCTAGCGCCTTTGGAGGAGGTTGGCCATGCTACCCAGGTTCAGCTTAAAAACTGGGTCACAGACAGTGTGAGCTTCTGGCACATAGGTTTGGTATTCTGCCATAATTTACGACTTCACCCAAGTGGTAGCGGGCCTGTGACAAGCACGTGGCCCTACAGGCCGCAGTGAGATGGCCAGAGCTCTACGCTGAAGCCAGGGAAGAGGAAAGGTCATCTCCAGCATTTGGAAATGACTTGAGTTCTTGGGCTCCATCCACTCGTCTACTTGACAAAACCTCACTAAGCATCAGATACCTAAATTTTATGGGAGCTAAGAGCTGCCTGGGGGGATAGAGAGATTGCTCAGTCAGTGAAGCACCAAGTGTCATTCCTCAGTCACACCTCCCCATAGTTTCTGAGCCAGAATCTAAGGACAGTGTCCTATTCTCAAAAATATTTACTAAATGAATGGCTGGATCTGATCCTGCCCATGACTTCCTGGCAGTCTGCATGTACAGTCAGATTTCACATGGATGGTCTGTGGGTGCAATGAATAGTGCTGATATGGCCTCTTACCCACTTTCTCTAGCTCACCCACTAGCACCAATTATTCCAGGGTGCTGGCATTACTTAGAGCCCACCACACGGCCACTGCCATCTCTGACTTCTGTGCGCACACTACTGTCTCTCTAGGAAATCTTACTTCCTACTTCCATGCCTGGATCACATTTGCCTTCCAGGGACCTCCTCCTCAAAAAGCATTTCTCTCCCTCTCTCCACTCAAGCACCTCTCACTGTGTGAGAACAATGTAGTACAAGGTGGCCTCCTCGACTGGGAGCTCTCTGGAAGTTAGGATGGCTCTGGATTTTTCTCCTAGTGTGTAGGGCCTTGCAATGCTTACTCAAGAAATACTTGCTAAGTGAATGCTGTGGATGACACAGGGAGACCGACCACCAAGGGGTTCCAAAAGTTCACTCTGGCAGTCACAGTTCTCTCTTGCAAAAAGGAGTGCTGCCCTTTGGACCACAAAGTACCCAAGCTGACATGAGTCTATAATAGAGAAGCTCCCCAAACTCAGCTCTGGGAGGGTCTCCTCTTTGAAACTGGAGTTTTATGTTTAATCTATAATTTTATTTTTAAAACTCTAGGAAGAACAGGAATATGATTTCTATTGTTGTGTTCTAAAAATACATTCTCTAATCTCTCATTTGCTTCATAATAAGCTAGTTTTGGCATGATACTCTCCTTACAAAAGTGAACTCACAATTTAATGAAATAGCACTTTATGAGCTTTAAGGGAAGCAGATATCTAACCTCAGCTGGGGCGAAGGGAAGCGAACAGGTCCTCAAGAGGCCGTCCCAGCTCTAGAGAAGGCCCAGAGCCAGGCAGGGCTTGGGGCCTCAGAACTCCTAGAGTTTTGGTATTTCAAGAAAGTTGGCACCAGAGGCCAGGTGTCAAGCATCCTCAGCCAATCAAGAAATACTGAGTGACTCCATCGTGGAGAGTAATACATGTGCACCCCTCGTTTGCTTCCGCGGTGCCCACTTTTAGACTACAACATCGCCATGATTTCAAGGAAAACCTGTAGCTAGCAATCACTGGGACCCAAGTCTTCAACAGGAGCTCTGTTGTACATTGTTTTGACTTTCTATCACACTCTGAGACAAGCTATGCAGGTTCTACCTAATGAATGAGGAACCTGAAGGTCGAAAGGGTTTCCCACATTATCCCTGGCCTCACATCTAGGAAACAGCAGATCTGGGATCTTCGAGTAGATAGCTCTGGTTTCAGAGAACACTAGGACATGGCTTCTAAGGTTACAGAACATTTTTGGGTAAATTTCCAATTTTACCTAATCATTAATCATATGAGATTCAGATTATGATGATCCTCATTTCACACATTAAAAAACCAAACCAACACAAAACAAAACCTCTGAGGCTTGGAAGGTTTAACTCATCAACTGTCCCTAAGAGTAAGTAGATAAAGTTAAGATTTAAGCTGAAGCCAAATCCTCAGTTCCTGCTGCTACAGTTTAGAAGGGACTAGATTATCTACCCTGGGACCCCCAGCTACTTCTAAATCAGAGTGCTATGATGAATTCCAGAAGAAATTTAATTCCAAGAGTATAGTTCTCACCTAGCAGTCCCAAAGGCCTGCAGACTATGCAGAGGGTTCTGCCTGGACTTTGCCTCAGGCCTCTGTCCTGGGAGAAGAAGAGACTGCTCTAGGGTGAACGGCCTGCTGCTCTAGTGGCCAGTGGCCCAGAGCTGAATGCCAGCATGGAAGGGAGGAGTGAGAACTGTTTGGGACTCCAGCAATCAGGAAGGAGGCTTTCTGATGAATGGACAAAATGGTGGTTTCGGGACTTGTGGGTCCAGTGTGGTTAGGAGAAATGAGAAGGTTCTCAAGAAACGCAGCGTTCTGCTCCTGTCAGCAACTCTCCACCAAGGAGTGGGACAGAAACCTTTCCACTGATCTTGATTGCAGGAGTAAGGCCCTGGGTCCCCACATGAGAGCCGGAGGTGGCACTGTTGACTATGCCCTGCCCATATGTCAGTCCCCAGTACTCCCTGGTGCTGCCACTCTAGAGTCCTCCTTTAAGGGGAGCCCGGGGTGACCCTGTTTGGACAGCAGCTGTTGTACCCTTTTAGCCTTTTCAACCTGTGAGTAATGACAGCTCTGCCTTACTGGACTTACTACAGCCCCAGGGATACTGGGCATTGTGCAGATAGCTCAGCTGCTCCTCACAGCAGCTCCCTAAGGAAGGTGCTATTGGTTGTCCTCACTGTATAAATGGGGGTACTGGGCCAGAGAAAGGACATGCACAGTCAGGATCGTGCACAGAGCTAACACAGGGTGAGATTTTAACCCAGGCACACTGACGGCATAGCTAATGGTCTCCCCTGTCATATCCACATCTGAGCAATGCCATGGCATTTCCTTTCCTCCCCAGGGAGAGATGCCCAGGACCAGTAAACAGAAAGGAGTTTTTTGATTTTTGTTTGTTTGTTTGTTTGTTTTGTTTTCAGCTGGCTGAAGGCCCAAGGGCTGGCTGGCCAGGGAAACCACAGAGATGAGCAGGTTAGAATGGGGATCTCCTAGCCCTCATATGGGCCAATCCTAGGAAGGTGTCTTCTGTCTCTCATTTCCCCAGCTAATCTCAGCCCAGCTTCACATTGGGGAATCCTCTTCTTGATTCTCCTACTTAACAAACCATCCTAGGAGAGCCAAGGCAAGGAAATCATATAAACAGATAAAACAGATGTGTGTCTCTGGCTATATCTAGACTTCAACTCTTCCAATTCTCAATCTCTGCTCTGTTACGGGTTTCTGGTTATACTGGGTAACTCTGGACACTGGGACATTTTTCCACCGCCTTTTGTGAAACTGCCCCCTTGACAGTCTGTCCTGAGTAGCCTGTAAGCAGGAAGGGCATACAATTCACCTGGCCATGAACAAGCACAGACCAGCTCTCAGCCGGCACTCAGAAATGTTTACTGCATTAGCAGACAACAAGTTCCTTATGTCCTCATTCCAGGTAGTTCTCCGCTTCATTTGCTCCGAAGCCACACAAGGCCAAAGGTATGAAGCAAGCTCGGTGAATGACACCAGAAAACAGGCCTTCCTCTTGATGATCCTCTTTTTCCAAAGAAGGTTAGAAACTTTCGAGAAGGTTCCTCTGTTGGAGTTTTTGACTTTAAGTTATGAGGAGGGCACTGGATAAGCCAAAATTGAATGGTGGTTAAACGGTGTCTTAATTTTTGGGTTAGAGTCACCAGCTCTAAGGAGTTCTGGAGACAAAGCCAGGGGTAGGAACCTGGAGCCTGGAGAACAGCTGGGCTGCTGAGAAGACAGGCCTTATAGCAGAGGCTGGCAAGTCTCCTGAAGCATGAGCCTGGACGCCAGCATGACTCTCACCGTTCCAGTAATGATAGGGACAAAGGACAGTTGGTTTCTTTCCAGTGGGGAGAGGTGGGCTAGGCAAATATTGGTAGCCTCCCCAGATATTAACTACTGGCTCTTGGCAATTTTCAAATCCAAAGTCTACACTGTAGCTCTAAACAACAGAAAGTTGGAAGCTACCATTCCCATTTAAGTGACGAGAAACTTGGTCCCAAGGGTCCCTCCATTATGACTGCTCTGCCACCCTTCCTGCTAACCTCTCCTATGAAAATAGGAGATGCCATTTAAAGGGCAGCTGGTAGCACAATAGTCCATGTGGGAACCACCACTTTCCTAACCTGGTTAACCTGGTGTGTGTGTGTGTGTGTGTGTGTGTGTGTGTGTGTGTGTGTGTAGGGGGGTGCCTAGCACACTCCGACCTTCATGTAGTACTTTGCCAAGAACACTGAGACACAGAACAGCATTGCATAACCCTAGGCTCTAATACCTACTCTGGTCCACTTCCATGGGCACATTTTTGTAGAAAAGAGGAGAGAGAAGAGAGATGCAGAGATTGGGGGTGGGTGGGGGTGAGTGGGAAATACCCTCTATGACAGAGTCAATTCGCTAGGAAGATTTCCAGAGGAAACTGCCTGACAAATAGTTTAGAACCATCTACAAACGAGGTTTCCTCCCATTTCCTCCCATCCATCTCCATCTCTCTTTTCATTCACCCTCCCTTCCCTTGACTCATTTCTCTAGCAAGGAGGGTCTCTCCCAAATTCCCTCTGCCCTACCCCAGAGTCATCTGAGTGCTGCCTCCCTGGTGATGCTGCATTTTGGAAATCATAGAACCCCAAATTTCAGATAGTGCCAAATTCCTCTGTCCCTCCCCGAGGACCTGGCTCCGGACATGACTGCCCCAGGAGTCAGCAAGGAAGAGTGCAGATGATCAGATCATCCCAGACTCTACCCCCAGCGGCCCCATCCCAGACTACAGTAATTCTTGTGTGACTCTGGAAGAGGCAGCTTCGCTTGTCTGGGTCTCCACTTCCTCATCTAAAAAGGATTTCAATTCTGCGATTCCATCACTTCCCTTGCATGCGTGGGCTTCCGCTGGCCCATCTGGACCCACAGGACAGACTCCTAAGGGTTCGATCCTGAAACTTGGGCAAGACTCCCAGCAGTCAGGCAGAGGAAAAGGTACTAGAACCAGTCCCTTTGGGTGGTCAGAGAAGACCACTTGGAGCAGCCACTTCAAACACATTGTTAGCTCTTTCTTGACTACACTTGACTTGCTTGTGCACGGAGGCAAAGCTTGTCTGGCCACCAGAAGCACAACATCTTATTTTAAAGCAAGACAAATAAGGTAGCCGCAAATCCTCCTGTGGAAGTACAGTCCATCCCTCGACAAGTCCACAGGAACAGAGATCTTAGCATTGTCTTTGAGCAAACGAGCGAAGAAGAACAGAAAGGAGATGAGATTTGCCTAAAGTTACAGAGAAGGTGAGTGTAGAGGTGGGAGACAATTCTGCACTGAGATTTCCAAGTCCACAACACCACTGCTGTGTCATTGTTAGAGAATAAAAAATAATACAATGGAAGCTGGTGAGATGGTCGGTGGTTAAAGATATCTGCTGCCAGGCTTAATGACCACAGTTCAATCCCTGGGACCTGCATGGTGGAAAGAGAGACCCAACTTCCACTAGCTGTCCTCCGGCTCTCACACAAATGTACACATGCATGCACACGCGCGCACACCACATAATCTCTTTCAGTTCACACCTCGATGAATGGGAAATCAATGGCTCCATTTTACAGATATTGAGGCCAAAAAAAAAAATGTGTATCTATAGCCACATGGCCAAGAACTGGGCAGAGATGTCAAGGGCAAATAGCTTTTAAGTGTTGGGGTCAGGTTCAAACCCTACTATGTGAAGGGTTTCGGTAGAGTAGGGAGGGGGATTCCACACCTTGTACTAACATGGTGGATAACTGAGCTTGACCTTATGCTGATGAAGAAGAGGCACACACTCTTCCAGAGTCAGCTTAGCTCTAACTCCAAGCTTCATGAGCCTGAGCAGAACCTAGTTCATAAGGGAGGATGTGACCAGTAAAAACCGACCCGACCCTCAACAACTCTGCAGGCTTATCATGCTTATACGACTTCCTCTAGCTTCTTGTCAATCTTAAGAACTGAGGTTAAATCTTTATTATTCCTTAATTATTATTATTATTAAGACCTCTTAAAAGAACGTTCCCTCAATCCTTGACCATATCTCCTATGGCTGAATGCTGCCGCTGCATTCCTCCATGAGGTCCTGAGTACCAGTCCCTACCTCAGCCCTTCAGCTTCCAATGGCTCACAAACCCATGAGAAGGAGTAGGGACCACATCATCATGTTCATTGTTACACCTCCAGGGTCCAGCATGTGGCCTGGTTTGCAGTAGCAGTGAACATTTGTCAAATGACTTGCTCCTTCATTCCATCTGCCCAGTTAACTGAATTCCTATTATGTGCTAGGACTGTCAGTTCAGAGGTAAGTGAAATGGAGTGCCACCTAGAGGAAGTCTCCATCTCAGGGTGCAGGATAAATGTAACCATGAGTATCACCTGAAATACCGTAGTGCTTCTCAACCTTCTTTAAAACAGTTGTGGTGACCCCAATCTATAAAACTATTCCATTGCTACTTCATAATATAATTTTGCTATTGTTATGAATCATAATGTAGATATCTGATATGCAAGATATCCTATGTGACCTGAGCCCCCCCCCCAGGGACTAGCGACCCACAGGTTGAGAACCACTGGTTTAAAGTAATATAGAGAATGAATGGATGAATGCCAACTTATGGGGAATGAATGGGTTGAGTCCAGTGAACACAGGAAAAATAATTATCCATCAGCCAGGGGCATCCCAGAAAGCTTTGCTGGAGAGGATGAGATGTTATTATAACCTTAAAAGATGAGGCATTCACCTTAAGATTGATGGGGCAAAGAAGCCTTCATGTCAGTGGAACCAGCCTGAGCAAAGGCATATGAGAATAAAATCATTGCTCGAAGCTAGAGGAATATGTAGGCCAAGTGACAAAAGATGCCTCTTTGAGACCAGGCCACTCATCAGAGATAGGGGTAGATAGGGAGGGATTGAAACACACTGAGTCATAATGAATAGAAGGAAAAAGATCCTGATGTTGGCAGTATAATTTATAGACTCTTCTTGATTCATTTAGATTTATTATCATGTACAGACAAAATGTGAATGTCTCCATAATGCATGTCCAAAAGCTTTGAGGGAAATCTGGAGCCCAGGTACACTAGCCTTTCCACCTCAGCTGGGTTTGGCAGCCCAGGAGCAGGGTACCAGCCAGTCTTTGCATCATTCATGGGTCAAGCATCTGAAGAGCCTCCTGGCACAGAGTATAGCACCACCCAGGTGTCACAGGACTAGGGCCCTCCTCCCTGGCCAGGTAGCTGGATTGCCAGGCTGTTCCCTGCTTCCCACTTCTCCCCACAACCAGGGGGCAGGAGGTTTAGCAGATTTCTTGAAGGGTGCATAGGGAGGAGCAAGCCAACCTGCCAACCTGCTGCCTTGAAGGTGTTGAATCAAACTGCAGCAGAGAGGCCCCGGCTTTGGTTGGTCCATGCCCGTTCAGGTCCTTCTCAATGCACCCTGTCCATTTCCTGCTCAGATTTGAGGATTTTCGGGTCTGGAGGGAAAGTCCCTAGGGGCCAACATTAGAAAGAAGGCAATCACATGAGATTGACAAGAGTGGTGAGCACAGAAGGAAAGGCTGGGTTTTATCCAGAGAAGGGAGGGGGAGGGCGAGGGCGGTGGAGCCCTGGTTACTTTGCTGAAGGCTGCGGAGCTAGCACAGCCACAGAGACTGGGAAGAGAGCTAGCTAGCGGGGACGACCAGGCGGCACGCTTGGGGGAAGGGAGGCGGCAGCCCAGTGGGCCTCCGGGGTGTATGTGTCAGTGCCTGTGAGTGTGAGCGTGTGTGATTGTGTGTGTTTGTGTGTGTGTGTGTCTGGCAGAGGGCCAGGGTGATTTCCCATAAACCACATGCCCCGTCAGTCCTCCCGCTTAAAAGGCTGTGCCGAGAGCTGGCCAGCGAAGCTCGGCCAGAGGAAAGTGAAAGTTTGCCTCGGTGCTCTCCGTGTCGCTGCCGATTTCTGCATCCCGGGACAGCGGCGTGGCCCTCGGCCGGGGCGCAGGCTCTCTAGCCGGCAGCAAGCGACGGAGTGAGCGAACTAGGGCGGCCAAGACGCCGGGCCGGAACCCATCTGCCCGTATGACCGCGTGGGGCGCCGCGGGGCGCTGCCCTTCATCGGTAAGCTGCAACCACGGCGCGGGGCCCGGGCAGGGCTAGGGAGGGAGCTCTGCAGCAGCGGGCGGCGCGGTGCGGCCCCACGAGCGTACAGCCCCCTCAGCTCAGGCATCTCGGCCCTGGGCTCCGGCTTCCTAACCGCTTCTGCGCTAGGGCTGAGGCCCGCTGTAGTTCAGCAGCTGCTCCTGGGGCTACAGCGCTTTGAGGGGTAAAGGAAAGGCTGTTCACCCCATTGAACGGAGGAGAAAATTGAGCCACCCACAGGCAGGAGAGAGAGGTTCGCAGCAATCGGCACAGGCCCAGGATCTGCCAGGATGATCAACCGGTCTCCAGGTACCGAGTGACAGACCCGTGTGTGGCATCATCCCCAGTCGGCATCTTCCTTTGACTGTTGCACATGTTTCTAGGCCCTAGTTGGGAGTGGGCCTTCTGGGTAGGGAAAATTTAGGGCCACTCAGCTTTAGAATGTCAGGACCTATGTTGAGCAACCTGTTGTCCGAAGAAAAGAGATGGGCATGCTGCTACTTGCTCCAGCCTATGGGCAGGAGCTGTTAGGAACTTAGGTGGCTTTTTGAGGAAAAATGGGACTCCAGGGATGGCCTGAAGCTAACCCTAAACCTTCTTTACTTGGAGAATTTGGTTCAATGGGATGGGGCTATTCTGGGCTCAGCTGCTGACTGAGGAGAGTGGGATGAGAGTTCCCAGCTGCAGAGCTGCTGGTGGGCTGCTAGAAATTCCGCCCCAAAGTGGCAACAGATGATGCTCTGGCTCCTAGGGAGTGCAGGGTGGCACTTTCAGTGGACAGCAAGTGGGCTCGCTTCTGAAGAGAATGAGAGGAAAAGCCTCGAGGGCAGGAGAGAGTTGCAGGTGTTTGAGAGAGAAGAGGAGATCCACTAGGAGAGAGGACCCAGCTGAGAGGTAGGAGATGGGGTGAGGAGGAGGAGGAGAGAAGGAACAGAAACAACAAGCAAAAAGAAGGGCCACCAAGTGGAAACAAGGGGAAAGAAGGCCACTTAGACCAGATCAGTCAGAGGGGCCTTTTTTGCCAGGTTTCTCCGGGACCTTACTGATTGGGAAATGAACGAGTGTGATGTCTTGAAGCATTCTGAGACTGCAGCAGTTTCTTTCCAGGGCTGCTCCCATAGTCAGAGGCTGAAGCAGTGGGTGGGAGGAAGAAGCAAGCCAGGAAGAGCCTGTCCAGCCAGATGTAAGCTAGAGTATTAACCCCTGGGTGCCCATCTGTAACCTTGCCTATGGTAGCACAGCAGTTGCAGATCTAGGATGGGGCCCCCTTTGGTCATCTTTGAAGTTAGCTTCTCAAATGGTAGCTGTGCGTCACTCCTGTGCATTCTTGAAACGTCACCAAAACCCAGGCATCCCCGGGGTAATATCTTCACCTTGCTATCTTCAAACACCAATGACCTGAAGTGCCAGGAATGAGGTTTTCTTAAACATCTCCATGCCCAGGTCCTGTCCTTCACACCACATACACCATGAGCTGGTAGGCTGAGTGGCAACTAGCTTGGGTCAGTTACCTTCTGTACAGTCATTTCCTTTACCCGGTCCTAAGTGTGAAGTTCTGAAGATCTGGGATGCCACTCAGAGCTAACTTTCGATTGCCCAACAGTGCCCAGCACAGCATCACCCCATGGCTGTCTGAACCTTCTTCTACACTCTGCCTCTGAGGACAGGCCAGGACCCTAACAGACCCTGTGCTTAATGGCATTGGGCAACCCTGTGCCTCTTCTCTTGAGCCCCACCTCTGTCTGCCACCCTTTAAAACCTCACTGAAGTCCCTCTTCCCTCATCAGTACTCAGCCAATGCTCCTCCCCCCCCCACCCCGTACACACTGGTAAGGCTGCAGACTTTTAGATGTAAATATTGTTGTTATGGACCGTTTCACAGCCTCCCAGGGTTTTTTTTTCAATGTGCTCCTATTTGCAGCATTTGTCTCATCATCTGGACTATTGGGGCAGAGCCCAGATCTAGGAGGGTGCCAGCCATCACTCCACCCTGCCAGCATTTCCCTGAATTCAGGGACATCAGCTGCCAGGATGCTCAGGAGCTCCTAGGAGGCAGTCTCAGACCAGGGAAAGGAAGCCCAAAAGCCCCTCTGCCTCAGGCTGGAATCTCCTGGGATGCCCTATTGAGCCGTAGTCATGAAAGGATCTTGGGGAGGAGGAAGAAAGGAGAAAGTAAGGACCAAGTCAGGTATCAGGAGCCAGACCCATTTCTCTAGGAATGAGCAGCTGCTGGGCCAGGTGGGTATTGATAAAAAGGGGAGAATTTCCTTGCTGTGGCAAGAGTCTGCTGACTAGATGAACTGTCTGATGGGTCTCAGATAGGCAGATGTCAGCTGTGAAACACACCATTGTCTTTGATTAGTCAGTTGGACTCTTCTCGAAATGCAAGTCCAAAGCTCCAGGAGGTCTCCCACTTGGGTTGAGTTCCCAGTGAAATGGAATTTGGTCCCGGAGTCCCCGCCCCCCCCCCCCCCCCCCCCCCGTGTAGGGCCAGACCTGTGGAACCAGGTAGGAAGAAAGGCAGGATGCTTGTAGTCTGAAAGCTGCTGTCTGACCACAAACTTGAACCCAGCTTACAAAGGATTTGCCTCAGCGTTAAAGTTGAAAGGACAGGAAACTCTACCCTTGAGGAGTTTCCCGTCCACGAGAGCTTACACAGATTGGCACAACCCTAATATTATCATTAGAAGTTCTCTGTGGGCTAGAGAGATGGCTCAACATCTAAGAATACTTGTTGATCTTTCAGTGGACCCAAGTTAACTCCCAGCACATACATGGTTCTGGCTCACAATCTTCTATACCTTCAGGTCCAGGGAATTCCAAGAAGCATGCATAAGGTAGGCATACATGCATGCGGGTAAAATATTCATAAACACAGAACAGGACTAAATAAGTCTTTTTAACTTTTTTTAAGTTCTGTGAGCTGGATGGTGGCATATGCCTTCATCCCAGCACTTGGGATGCAGAGGCAGGGGGATCTCTGTGAGTTCGAGGCCAGCCTGGTCTACCGACTTGTACGTCTCCATGCCCAGGTCCTGTCCTCCACACCATATACACCATGAGCTGGTAGCCTGAGAGACAACTAGCTTGAGTCAGTTACCTGGACAGCCAAGGTTACACAGACAAACCCTGTCTCTACACCCCACAAAGCTCTGTGTTGTTGGGTTGGCCTGGGTTAACCTGGAAAGACTTCTCGGAGAAGATGGCATTTGGTTTATTATCAAGGGAAGAGCAAGGTGGCACCCTGACTGATGAGAAATCTAATTTGGAGAGTGCTACATCCTGGGGTGTGAGGCTTTATGGGAATAGGGCTTTGTTTTCTGTCCTTAGTGGGCCATGGGGATAGCTGGGGAGAGGAAGCACTGGAGAGACATGATTCCCTTCTGTCATAGACATGGCTGGGCCCCAGGCTGCTGCTGGTCTGTCTCCTGGTCGGCAGGAGCATTGCCAAGGAGGTGTCGGAACACTGTAGCCACATGATTGGGAATGGGCACCTGCAGGTCCTGCAGCAACTGGTGAGTATGAGGCCACCCCTTCTCCTCACAGAGGAAACTGAGGTAGCAGCCCAAAGGCACAGTCAGAAAGAGGGCTTGCAGGAAACAGAGCTGCCTGGATCATGGCTGTCCTGATACTTTTCTCACTGATCTTCTCAAGCGTGGTGGGGGGACCTTAGGTTTCCCCCTTGACTCTGAAGCCTTGTCTGGGTTCCCTATAGGTAATGGGTAGGGCGGGCTTCTAATTGGTTGCCTGAGTTAATGGTAGCCCAGGAGTGTCCACTATGGATTCTAAAAGACTTCGTGACCCTGCTCTGACTCAGAGAATGCCTCCTTTGGGAAGCCAGCCCGGTCTGCCTGCTGGGTCCAGATGGTTTATCCAGCTCCTGGATAGCCAGATCCTCTGACAGCCTGGCACTAGGGCCCCACCCAAATTTAGATGGGAGGCCCCAGCCAAACTCCCAGCCTTCTACCTTCACTTCCCTGACCCTTACCCTGAGGTTGGGGTGCTCTGTTCATCTGGGCCATGAAGGGACTCAGATCTATCTCTAATAGGGTCAACAGAATCATCAACAATTCTAAATGCCATCCCCAGTCAGGGTCCAGTTGCTGCCATGGCTTATGTCCCTCTCAGTAAAGAATTCATCAACAGGATGGGGCACCAATGGGTAAGGCCAACTCAGAGCTCTGAATTTGGGTCCTGGAGCTGAGCCTTCCAAACTCCCTCCTCAACACCACTTTTTTTTTTTTAATGCAGCTTCCATAGCAAGCCAAGGTACATGAGTGGCATGGTGTTCTCCCAGGTTAAGAACTTGCTCCACAGAAAGGCTGGGGCTAGAGACCCAGACTCCCCAGAGCTTGGCTACCCTCTGCTTGAATTCTTTTCATGATAGGGTGCTAACTGCCTCCCAGAAAGATTACATCTTATGTTTTCCTAAAGATAATTCCTCCTTATAACAGACTGGATGTTATTTTATAGATAAAAGCATAAGGGCTTTTGTTCATTTTTTTTTTTGTTTTAATCCCCCTGGACATTTGGAAGCTACAGCTTTCCTCCTAGCTGTGGCTCTGTCATTCCAGCATTGTTTTAGGGAAGTAGATGAAATTAAAACCTCATTCACCCAAAAATCAGGGTCCCATTCTGAAGCTAAGTTGACTTATAGGTTCCATGTAATCACTGATCTATTCTGTCTCACAGATCGACAGCCAAATGGAAACCTCATGCCAGATTACCTTTGACTTTGTAGACCAGGAACAGTTCGAGGTGAGTAGCAAGTGTTGCAGGGCCCAGGTGTTTAGTGAGTGCTCACCCTTTGCCCCCAGGGTGGTCGCATGAAACAGCATGAATGCAGCAGAAAGCCTAGAGCAGGACGGGATGAGAATGTGAGGCGTCCTGGGCACTCAGGTGTCAACTACCAGTGGGCAGGGTCCAGAGTTAAGTCCTTTGCTGTTTCCTCCCTTTGACCTGGCATCTATTAGGCGCTCGCTAAATGTTAGGCACATTCTCTAGCTAACCCTAACAGGTCCACAAATATTTATCACCCACACAGAGATTTAGGAGCATAGCTAGTTAAGTGATAGAGGCCTAATTTGAACCCAGGAATGTTATAGCATGTTTGCTTGTTTGTTTTTTTTTTTTAAAGGAAGATCCTTCATCCACTATCCAGAGTGAGGAAGGCAGTCTAACCTGGCTTTCTACTCCACACCTAACCAATCAGTCATCTAGTGCCTCTCTGCACCTTAGGATACAGTCTCTCCATCCTTGCCATCCATCCTTTGGAGGCTTCCTAACCAACTTCCCTGATTCTAGGGCACTCTTCATCTTACCACTAGGGGGAGCTCTCTGAAACCCCAAAGCCTTCATTTTCTCCTTGCCTGTCAGGAACCCCACCCCATGGCTCCAAGAGAAAACATAGACAGTCTAGTTCCAAGTCTCCAGTACCTACCCCACCATATTCTCATTTCCCTTCTCTGCTTCCTTCTACTTCCCAGCGTTTGCACCAGTTCTTTGTGGTGTCTGTCTTACCTTTCCATGTCTCCCACTGTCCCCTGAGCCACACCTTTCTGGAGATCTGTGTGCCTCAAGAAGAACAACCAGTCTGTCCAGAATTGCTTCCATCTCTGAGCTCTCACGCGCTAGACCCATGCACCTCTGTGACAATGCCATGGCCTGCATAGCCCCAGGATTTCACTCGTCCATTCTCTTACTCCTTCACTTGAACCATGACACATATTTACTGGTGGGCACTAGAGAACCAAATACTGTATCCTTGGAGGAAAAAGGTAGTCCCCAGTATCTCTCTATTCTGGAGGGTCTGAAGGGGCTCTATGGCGGAGGACTTCCGTGAAAGTAAGATGAAAGGAGAAGACAGGAAAAGTTGAGGGACAGAAGCTGAAACTCAGCCTTCCTGTGTGTGTCCATCCTGAAAAAAGTCTCATTTTGGAAATCCAAAGCTCTCTAATCAGACTCCACCTACCCTTCACTCTAGCTCAATTCTTAGTTATGGTTGATTCAAAGAAAAAGAATAAAAGACAAGCCACGGGGAGCATGCTCAGCACCAGGGTGGTGTGCGCCCCCCTGACAGGCACAAGATGGCGGGCTGCAGCCCTCCATGTGCCTAGGGTGGCGGTCCTCCCATAGGAAGCCTGGATTCCCAGGCCACCTGAGCCAGGTCCTAAGTCCTGTCTCCTGTACTCCAGAATGATACCGTTTGCTACCTTAAGAAGGCATTTTTTCTGGTGGAAGACATAATTGAGGAGAACATGCGCTTTAAAGACAACACTCCCAATGCCAATGCCACCGAGAGGCTCCAGGAACTCTCTCTGAGACTGAGGAACTGCTTCACCACGGATTATGGAGAGGATAACAAGGTAGGGTGGTTCAGGGGCTAGAGCACCTGGGAAGGAGCTGAGGGAGGCTGTGGCGGTCTCTCCCTGCCCCATATGCTTGCCTTGCCTGAGCCTCACTCACCCATCCATTTCTTTGCTCCATCCACCTTCACCAAGTAGTCACTGGATAGGAGGCACAGTGCTGGACCTTGATGATATCCGTGGAGCAGGAAATCCCCAGTCCCCACCCTTACAGAGCTTAGGGTCAAGTGAGGCAGGCAGCTCTTCAACGATGGCATCTGTGAATATAACCAGAAGGACTGTTCATCCATGTAGCAAAATGGTCACTTACTGAGTGACCATTGTGTCTAAAGTGCTGTTCTGGACTACAGGAAATAGCCATGATCAAAGAAGGCTAAGATCCCCCACAATCATGAAGACAGAGGGGAGGGAATGGGTGCGGAGACAGCTAAGATACACGTATGTGAATGGATGAGAGTAACAGCAGCCCTGGAGAGGAGTAGAGCAGGGGAGCGGAGGCCTCTGATGGCTGAGAGGATGCGGAGTGCAACAGGGAATGCTAACTTACTGAGGATGCAGAGAGAAAGAGAGAGTAGACAGCTTTAACTGGAGCTCCAGCACAAGTAAGAGTAGTAAGGGCACAGATGGAGAAACAGTCCCGAGCGAGGAGTGCTATACTGAAGCCCAAGAGTGACCAGAAAGGTTTGCGTTCAGGGACCCAAAGGACTCAGTAGGGCCCAGGCAGGGGATACAGAGGGGAGGGAGGGAAGTCGGGTGTCAAAGACAGTGGACTTTTTTGTCTTAAATCTGAAAGAAGCCACCATAAACTAGTGAATGACACAATGTCACTTATGATGTGAGACTGTTCTGGTGATGGTCTGGAGAGTAGGCTACAGAGAACAAAAATGGAGATCTGGAGACCAGCGGGAAGCTCAACCAGGCTAGTGTTGGTGGTGGCTTGAACCAGGGTGGTGCAGGAAAATTGAAGGTGAGTAGATGTGCTTCCTCCCAGGCAGATAGGGCTTGGTGCTTCCTGGGGATAGAAGGGAAAGAGTTAGTCAGGATGCATTCATCTTGAGCCCCTGGAGATTTCACTGATGTCAAAATAAGGATGACCACAGGCTGCGTGGCTCGGTTTAGTATGGGGCGCATCAGACAGCTGCAGGAGGCGGTCAGGATTGTGATTGCTGAATACACAGAAGCTGTTTGTGGGGCCACAGAACAGGACCCCAAATGAAGTGTAGCCTCAAGTAGGAGGAAAACAGGAGGGCAGCACCTCAGGGCTTCCAGATGGAAGGAGCCAGCACTTTATCAAACGAGCTGAGCGTCCACTGGTCCACCAGTTGTGACAACATGGAAACTGCTGTTGGAAGCAGATCAGGGAGAAAAGAGAGAGGAAACAGAGACCACCTGGTGGAAGAATTTGCCCCCAAAGGGAACTAAAAACCAGATTATCTGGACTGGCTGTTGGGTTGAGGAAGGGATGGCTCTTTCCTACAGCATTAAACCTATGCTTCCCCAACATTAGAGTGCCAGCAGATCACCTGGAGAGCGTGTTTACAAGGCAGAGTCCCAGCATACACCCTTAGAGACTCCACTTCCTTGGGCCCATGGGCCTGGGAAACTACATCTTTGAAGCTGCCTCACCATTGGTTGAGCTAGAAGGTCTTCAGACTCCCTTGGCTCAGTGACTATTCGCGCAGTGCATGCTGAGGGAGGAGGCAAAATGTAAGCTCAAGGAGCTAAGGTCCAGTCTCGCCACTCAAAAAAGGATTCTGAGCTCCCGACCCAGCAGGCACCTCCATTGTGAGAAACCTTGGGTGTCAGGGTTCTAGGTGAAGATGCCTGGTTTCTTTTACAACACATAAGGTCAGGTTTGAGGCAAAGAGCTTTATAAAGACACATGCCAGAAAGAGCCAGCTGGCCTGCCTTAACAGCTCCTCGGAGAGGCTTGGGTATTGTCATCCTGACATCACAGACAAGAAGATGAATCCAAGCAAAGAAGTTCCTAGCCGCTGAGTGATGAAGCTGAGCCCAGGTCTTTTCATTCATTTGTCTAGTAACTGTTTGTTATAAGCCTGCTATGGGCATGCTGGGGAGATACAGTGATGGAATCAAGGGCTTTATAGTAGCCTTGGAAAACGTAGTGTTCTTCGCTGAATAGCTCAGAAAGTTTAAGGGAAAAGTTGTCATTCTGGAAATAAGCTGTAGACAACACTGTAACTGCACATAGCACAACTTGCTGTGGAAGAGGAGGTAAGCCCAGAGCAGAACCCTGAGGCACGGCAGTATTTAGAAGGCACAGTCTGGCACAGAGCCTGAAGGAGCAGCTGGTAAGGTGGGATGATCCCAGGAGGGTGTGGCTTCTCAGAACTGCAGTGGGTGTGAGCAGCTGGGCCCACTCAGCAGGCAGAGCAGGGCATCCTTGGCACTTTCTCCAGAACATGGCCCCAGCCAAGGAGCTTCATTTCCTCTGGCCTCCTCAGATCTGTTCTCTATACCATACCAAGATGATTTTTCTAAAATTCAGGTCTTACACCACGCTCCACCTCCTGAGCAGTTTTTCAGTTTCCTATTGGCTCTGTGGATAAAAATTACAAGTTCCTGGCAGGGTCAACAAGTCCCTGGCCTTGGCAGAACTCTCTGCAGCTGCATCTCTTGCCAATTTCCTCCTAGATGACAGCACCAAAACCACTCCAGCCTCCTCTCAATCATTTGACATTCCATGCTTTCCTGCATCAGGACCCCTGCATCTTCTATCATCCCTAACCCCATCTCCTTCTCTTCCCTTGCTCATCTTTTAACTTTTGGCAATCTTCCCCCTGGGGCCTCGTTTAGCTCTCTTTAGTTATACACATTCAGATGGCTCAGGACACTCTCTTGTAACAATGTGTTTAGTGCTAGCATCTGCTGGACTCAGTGCCCAGCTTGGCCAGGAAAACCACTTCTCTTTTGTCCCTTGCATGATGCCCAGGTAAATTACCATACACTTGGCATTTAAATATGTGTTAGATGGATCTATGAGTGAATGACATATTTCTCAACCTCAGGACAGATATTCCAAAGCAGAGGAGATGAGAGGTAGGAAGCAAAAGTGGAAAAGAAAATCCATGTGAGAAAGCCCAAGAGAATTTAACAGAAGTAATAGTGAGAGGAGGCCCATGTTCAAGCTCACTGAAGGGGTCTCTGCTCTTCTTTCAGAGCTGTGTCCGAACTTTCCATGAAACTCCGCTTCAGTTACTGGAGAAAATCAAGGATGTCTTTAATAAAACAAAGAATCTCCTTGAAACAGACTGGAATATATTTAGCAAGAACTGCAAAAAAAGCTTTGATAAGTGCTCCAGTCCAGGTAAGCACAGGAGGGCCAGCTACAGGGAGGGTGTGTGTGGGGTGAAATAAGGGGAGAGGGGGATCCCAGAGTAGCCCGGCTGCAGAGTCTGTTTCTGTGTGTTTTATGTACTCATGTGGCTTCATGTACCGCAGGGACCTGGGCACATGTCTTTGCTGACATGTGTGTGCATGTACACTGACTTATGCCTGCATGTACTGTCTCACTGCCTTACTTGATGTGGCAGTGTCAAGAAGGCTCATGCTGGTGGCTGTTATGGTAGTGAGAGGGAAAGAAGACCTTTCTCAGAAAGCCATGTAGGCATGGTGGCTTCTCCCCTTGGCTCTGCAGACTGGCTGAATAAATGGGGATTCCATGGAAAGAGCAGGTGCTTCATCTGGCAGTCAGGGTCCTTGTTCCAGGAGCCCTGCTGCAAAACACCATGATACCCTGGCTCCAGAAGTCCCCAGGATGCCTTGGATGTCCCCTCAAGGGACAAGGCTGAATTTGAAGTCTGAACATCATTCAAACTCTCCCTACCTGTGCACCCTGCGTGTCCTCATCTCTGCGTTCTGTGCCACGCGTGTCCAAAGCAGGGGATGAGGCCTGCAACAGGACAATACTCAAGTCCAGCGTTAGTGCTTCAATCCCAAAGTCCCAAACTTTGGCTGCTTCCCAGAGCCAGCCTTCTCCTGCTGTGGCTGTGGCTGTGGTGGTCTGGCTCCTGGCTGTGCATGAAACCAGTGTCTTGGGGGCTTCCGAGTGTCTTGTGTTAATCCAGGAGCTATTGCTCAGTCCCCTAGCCTGACTGCTTGCTTACCCCTGGCTTGGTATCCAGTCAGCTAGAGCCCCAGTTCACTGTCCTGTGGTCTTCTTCAAGTCTTCCTGTTTGTCTGTACCTTGCTCTTGGTTCCTTGTCCATGATACTCTGCTACCTCCTTGTCCAATATTGCTACCTGCTGCCTGAGTTCTGTGTCATGATCATGTATTGCTGCCCTGCCCTCTCCCCAGCCCCAGGGCTGGGTTAGAAGAAGAGGGTCCCCTTCCCATGCCCCAGGTCCTTACCCCCTCTTACCTCTCTGGGGGAGCTGTGCTAGAGGCTGGTGACTCTATCTCCTCCCCATATTTCTCTCTCCCCTTCTCTGTGGTTCTTTCAGATGTGGTGACCAAGCCTGATTGCAACTGCCTGTACCCTAAAGCCACCCCTAGCAGTGACCTGGCCTCTACCTCCCCTCACCAGTCCCCTGCCCCCTCCATGGCCCCTCTGGCTGGCTTGGCTTGGGATGATTCTCAGAGGACAGAGGGCAACTCCCTCTTGCCCAGTGAGCAGCCCCTTCGCACAGAGGACCCAGGTAGTTCCAAGCAGCGACTACCCAGAAGTACCTGCCAGAGCCTTGAGTCACCAGAGACCCCAAACCATGAGGACAGACTCACTGAGGGTTCAGAGCCTCATCCTTCTGTGGAGGCCCCTATCCCTGCTGTGGAAGCCATCCTTAAATCTTCACTGGGCACTAACTGGGTCCTAGAAGAAGCTTCTGGAGAGGCTAGTGAGGGTTTTTTGACCCAGGAAGCAAAGCTTTCCCCCTCCAATCCTGTAGAGGACAGCATCCAGGCAGAGATGGACAGATCCAGAGACCTCTCAGCATCTTCTCCACTCCATAAATCAACAGAGGACCAGCAGCCAGCAGAAACAGACACCCCATTGCCAGAGGTGAACGCTACGAGACCCACTGGCCAGACACAGAATCACACTCCTGGGAAGACAGATGGTTCATCTGCGCTGCCTGGAGACCACCAGGAGCCAGGCTCTCCCCACATTTCGACACTGGGTCCACAGGGCCTCAGAAACCCAGCCACCCCCTTTGCTCAGTCACTGCTTCACAGAAGCCACTCTTGGGGCATTGTGCTGCCCCTCAGGGAGCTTGAGGGCAAGAGAAGTACCAGGGATCGAAGGAGCCCCACAGAGCTGGAAGGAGGACCAGCAAGTGAGGGGGCATCCAGGCCTGTGGCCCATTTTAACTCCATTCCTTTGACTGACACAGGCATTGAGATGAAGCAAAAGAACGACCTTAACCCCAACAAGTTTGTCTTCCACCTGTTGGTGCCAGGCATCATCCTGGTCTTGCTGACTGTTGGGGGCCTCCTGTTCTACAGGTGGAAGCGGAGGGTAAGGAGAACCCCAGGAGAGGGGGACATCCTATACGGCAGGTCAGAGGACAGTCAGGTTCCAACAGGCTCTGCAGTTGCTGGGAGGTGGGGATGACAACCCAAAGGGTAGAAGGTGGTGATGGAGTGTTGCTTCAAGAATCCAAAGGGTACCAGGTGTGGTGATGACATGTGCCTTTAACCCCAATAATCCAGAGGCAGAGGCAGGCACATCTCTATGAGTTTAAGGCCAGCCTGATCAACATAGCAAGTTCTAGATCAGCCAGAGATCCTGTCTCAAAAATAAACAAGCAAACAAATAAATAACAAAATCAAGAGGTCTCCAGCCTCAATATCCTTGAGAGGGAATGAGAAAAGAAATATACAGAAAAGAGAATTCTTGAGTAACCAGGTGGAAGAGGGAAGGGGGAGGAGGGGAAGGCTGTTCTGGGAGCCTGAGGACCCATAGGTGGTATTCTGCCTTAGAGGGGACAGGAGAAGGAGCACCCATCCTCAAGAGGCCCTGGAGTCTTCCTTAACTGTGTATGCTTTGGGGTAGCTAAAGGAATTCTCTCTCAGTAATGCTTGGGGGAATGCCAGCACCTCTGTGAGACAACTCTTTCTTGTTACCAGATCCATCGAGAGCCTCTGACATTGAATTCCTATGTGGGGCGACCAGAGGGCAGGTGAGAAGTTGGAGAGGGAATGTGGGAGGGGCTGTTTTCCCTCTAGATTGGAGGAGGGGCTTCTCTCCCTTGCCCTAATAAACCAGAGCTGCAGAGCAGGGTGGGTACCAAGAAAGAAGGGTCTCTCTCCTTCCCACGGCTGCTGGGTTTTCTCCTGATCATCAGAGATATGGGCAGTTGATGGAACCCAGGTGCAGGGTTTGGGATAAGATAGAGGTTCTCTCAGTCCTATGCTCCTCACAAAGTCTTATGTCAGCCCTGTTTTCTGCCTGCAGCCCCTTGACCCAGGATGAGGACAGAGGGGTGGAATTGCCAGTATAGAAAGGATACCAAGGTAAGGCTCTGATTTTGATACCCTCTATCCCTTAAAAAGAACTATATCCAGTAACCCTCCCCTACTGCAGAAGCCACCAACTCCCACACATTTAACTTCCTCTCCTCTACCCCACTCCCATTTCATTCATTCTAGCAAGGTCCCTCCTTTCCAGGCCTCAGGTCTCCCCTGTACTCCTGTGCCCCTCCCCCACAGATACTTAGTTACCGCTACTTCTGCTTTATGCTTCTATTCTTGCTGTTGACACATTCAATCCCAAAGCAACCACATTCCTCCTCCTCTAATGAGGCTTTTACAAGGTCTTTACCACCCTGGGGAATTTTCATTAGCCTCCGCATGGCCGCCAGCCCCTTCAAACAAGAGCACTCCCAGCTTGGTGCTGAGCCCTGAACTTCTCAGCATCCACTTCTTGCCAGACTGTGCCTCATCTGGTCCTGCTCCCCAGCCAAGGTCATGGCTGCCTCCCTGTTTTAGAATCATGGTGCCATAGAGATTTAGCCTTGACAGAGCTGTTAAGAGGTCATTTGGCCCAGTGTTCCATCCTAAAAGGACCCACTCTGCATCCCCAACAGGGAGTCAGCCAGCTTCCAGTCACACACTCCCAGTTCCAGGCAAGTTCCCTGCATGCCAGTCTGTTCCACCTGCACCCAACATAGGAGTTCCTCCCTTATGCCGGCAAAGCTGCCTTCCCTTCTCCCCGTCCCCAACTAATCATCTCATCTTCTAACAAGGCCTGATATTTAAAGCCAGCCATTCATGTCCCCTTTAAGAATCCCCTGTGTTAAGTGTGGCCAAGCCCCTCAAACATTCCTTATATGATATGGTTTTCAGACCCCTCACCATCCTGGACACAGTCGTTTGTATGCCCCTCTGAAAATGTGGCGCCCAGCCCTGGACACAGTACTCCAGATGTTGTCTGACCGCTCAGAGTACAGTGGGACTCTTGCCTTCCTTGATCTGGACAGTACTCTTCTACTTGTGCAGATTAAGATCACGTTAGTTTTAACAGCTGCATCATATATTGTCATATGTAGAGCTTGTGGACTATTAAAAACCCCAGTTTGCTTTCCCATGAGCCTCTGTCCAGCAGACCTTCGCCATTCCATACTTGGACAGCTTAACCTTTTTGGCCAAAATGTAGTTTATGTTCACCTTTGTTAAAACTACTTGTTGCTTTCTGCTCATGCCCTGAGCCTACTGAAAGTGTTTTAACTCCTAATCTGGTCACTTCGTAACTCTTGGTTGTGTCTCCTGCATACTGATGAGTGTCATTTATTGTCCTTGCCCACAATGTTAATGAAGATGTGACCTATATTCTTCCTCTCTGAACCCAGCCCACAGCAGCCTATCGGGAAGCTTTCCCTCCTGAAGTCTCCACATCCCTCCAGTTGCTCTTTTAACTCTTACCCCTTCTGCTCTTTTGTATATGGCTAATACTATATCAATTTGCACACATTTGGATGTTGTTTTATGCATTTTAAAATCATATTTAATGTATGTATGTACATTTTTGCACTACTAAGAAGATTGTAAGCCTCTAGAGGGCAGGAACTACCTTCTACGTTTTCTGCACTTCACTTTCTATCCTTGATTCTAGGACAGACAGGGCCCCTCCATCCTTGTCAAAAATTCAGTAAATGCTGCCTGACTGGTTCCAGGTCTAAATCATCAACTAACCCTGGCCAGATTTTTCTAACTGACCAGCCATCTGGCTGACCAATTAACTAGTCAACTCATCTTGCCAGCTGTTTGGCTGATTGACTATTCGGTCAACTAGCTGGTAACTGTTAACTGACTAGTTCTTGATTGGTGAACTGACTGGCTAACTAGGTGGCAAAATGCTCAGCTGATTTGCTGATTGACTAGATGTCAAACTAGTTGTATGACCCATTCAAATTTCCAGTTATACCCCTTGCCACATGTAAGCAAACAGTCCTGTGTGTAGGATGAGGAATCTGGACCCCCTTCTCCAGACAGAGGAAATCTGACAGATGCTCAGAACCAAGGAAATTTATTTGGATAAAAGCAAACAGTAATCCATATCTAGAATCCTGGGCCCCCCCTTGGCAGTATGGAGCATGGAGATGGGTGCAATGAATTAGCTGGCTCACTGGAACACCTGAGAGAAGGATCCAGAGGACCTCAGAACTGAATCAGACAGTCAAAGTTTCTGGAGACTTTGGGGTTCAGTGCTGTGTCACCCTTACCAAGGGCCATCAGTTTTCCTCCTCCTTGCCACCTGTACGGACTTGCCCTCTGCCCTGAGCTCTCTATACTCCAATCATTCTTTTCCTGACTCCTAACTCTCAACCCTGCCCAAGATTTCAAGTTTCTCACTGTGGGATTTCAAGATTCTGCTCAGTGGGTCCAGATCTAAACTGGTCCCCATGCAGGCTCCAGGAGCCTATGGGAACCGAGTGTCTATGTCCAGATTGACCAGTACTCCGAGGAGATGAGTGGAACACACAGAAGTGGAGATTGAGGGAGCTGCAGAAAACTTGGGCCCTCAACCCCAGGGAGCTGGGAGCTGGGTCACAGGCTAGGGCATGCCCTCTGAGGCCTTCTTCCCTAATGGCCCTGGCAGAGCTTGTGGCCTGGCTGTACCAGCATGGCTCATGTCCAGTTTATAGTTCCCCCTTGTTTCCTCTCCAGCATGGGAATGGGCTGGGAGCCAGAGGCTGTAGGTCTCATCTTCCCTCCTTACCCATCATAGACTTGACCAGTGGGGGTATGGACATTAGGGGGGAGGCGCCACACAGGGTCCAAAGTCAAGCTGTTGGATGGAATCCAGGGGATTTCTGCTGTGGAACAAAGCGTTCTGAGGATGCTGGGCAAGGGGACAAGATGGGGGTGGGGTGGGGAGAGGGCAGGGCCTTGGCTTCCATGAATGATAAGAGGCAAGTCCCTCACCCCATCTGGGAGGATGCAGGACTGCTAAGGGTTGACAGGCTGAGCCCTCCCTCTTCATAGCATTGCCCCTAGTCTCTGTCCCTCAAGCCCAAACTCTTTCTATTCATTTGCCTTTGCCCAAGTATCTTCTGTGCAGACCCCTCTGAGGAATGGTATGGAGGTGAATATGAAAAATTCTTTGCTAGAACTGACAGAAATCACCCTTAGTTCATTGGTCTAAGATGAGTGGGAGCACCTTGCTTGAAGAGGGGTCCAGCAAAGAATTCAAGAACATGTTCCCAGTTCCCATCTGCATGAGCAATAGCCCCTCTACCTTGTGACCTAGACTTCCTCCGGCCCCACTCCCTCATTTTGTGGTCACTGGTCCCCCAGGAGGAGAGGTAGGAGGTGAGGCCAGTCAGGCCAGAGGCTTGGACTGCTGCCAGGCAAAGCTGCCTGGTTTCTCTGTGGTGTCTGGGGTGGCCTGGAAGGCCAGGGAAAGGACCAGAGGAAGTCTTGCCTGAAGCCGGCCAACAGCCCACAGGAATGCCACACCTCCCCCAACCATGTCCTCAGCGACCCTCCCCACACTCCCAAATTGCTGACCAGCCTTCTTTTCTTCTGTTCCCTACAGCTGGGCACATAGGACTATCTCTTTATGGAAGGAGACATTTTGGGACTGTCCATCACCACCCTCTCCTGCCATCTTCCTGGGAATGTGGCCTGCCACTACCAGAGCTCCTGCAGACCAAGACTGGATGAAAGCAGCCTTGATGGGGGTCTTTTCATCTTAACCCTTAGACTCTCAACTAACTGAGAGAGGGCTGGAGGATGCCCCCCACACTGTCAATATTTATTGTGGGCCCTGGAGGCTCCCTGCACTCAAGGAAGGCCAGCGAGCTAGCTCAGGATCCTTTCCCTCAGGAGCTGTACCCTCCTCTCAAAGCCAGAACCTGGCAAGGGACCCGCCTGCCTGTATGGCCCATGGGAGACCAGGGCACACAAGAAGGAGCAGAAGAGCCTGTGCGCAGAAGACCCAACTGCTGCCAAGGAATCCAGCATGGACAGGCAGGGACCTGTTTCCCAAGAGGAAAGCCTGAGATTCGCAGGGCGGGACAGCATCTGCCCGATTTCCCGTAAAGGCATAAAGGCATGCAGCCCAGAAGACGGGAAGAGGAGGCCTTTGGCTGCTTGTGTTGACAGCTTAAAGGGGTCTACACCCTCAACTTGCCTACGTGCCCTCAGCTGATAGCCAGGAAGGAGGGGAGACTAGCCCTGCCTCAGGACCTGTCTGACCTGGCTCATGATGCCAAGAGGAGGATCAAGCTCTCCGCTCCTCCTACCCACAGCCCCTGCCAGAGTTCTTTTGCCCAGCAGAGGCACCCCTCATGAAGGAAGCCATTGCACTGTGAATACTGAACCTGCCTGCTGAACAGCCTGTCCCATCCATCCCCATGAGCGACCATCCGTCCGAATGTTCTCCCACCCCCTCGGCCTCTCCTCAGCTTCCTGCACTGAGCTGGCCTCATCTGCTGGCTGAGGGAGCCCCTAAGCCCTGACCTTCCCCTGCCTTGGCCTTTGACTGCCCAGGGTGGCGCTGTGAGAGAACTGCCTGGGCTACCAGCCAGAGCTGGTCTCTAGGCTGTGTTCTTGCCCAGGTTTCTGCATCTTGCACTTTGACATTCCCAGGAGGGAAGTGACTAGTGGAAGGGAGAAAGGAAGGGGTGGCAGAGGCAGAAAGGACACAGGCAGAGCTCTGAATGAAAATGGGTCTTGAGAATATGTGAGAACCCCTATGGTTAAAGTTGATTTCTAGACTCTAACCGGCAGCCAGCCTCCTTCCCCTGTTGCCTCCAGCCTGGAGCTGAGAATGTTGTCCTGCCATGAGCTCCTGGGACTGAGCTACATGCTCCAGCCCCACCCTCTTCTGGCCTTTTTTCTCCAGACCTGACCCAGGTAGGCAGTGACACCCTCCTGGTCTCACCCACCCTACCCTGCCATCTCTAGCCAAGCAAGAGAGCAATCAAGAAATGGGTTGTCTACTTACAACTCTATTCTGTTGCCCTCTGTTTCCTAGGCCAGGCCTTGCCTGTGGTTCTGAGACCTGGGCATAGGTGACAGGGCTCTCACTTGCCCCTGGTCTCTTTATGCTGCTGTGTCCCCCTTTCCTGCCCTCCCTGGCTACTGGGTCCGTAATCTTTCAGGCAAGGGGGAGAAGGTGGTCTGTAGGCCCCACCACCCCATCCTGAGACAGCAGAGGGGAAGGACACTGGAGACTTTCTTGTGGGGCTTACTTAGCCTTCTACTTATAGACTATTTCCATGCAAGAAAATACATATTTTAAAATAGAAGGAAAAAACACAGAAAAAAAAAGGCATTTTCCTACCCCTCTACCTTAAACATATATTATTAAAAACAGAAGAGCAAATCCAACCCATTGCAAGAAGCTCTTTGTGGGCGCCTGGCTACATCAGAGCAGAGGAGCCCCAAACTCTTTGGAACCTCCACTGCATACGAACCCCTTCCCTCCTCTGAGAAAGCCCGGAGGGAACATTGGCTCACAAACTGTGAGACTGCAGTTTTTTTATACTTGGAAGTGAATTATTTTATATAAGGTCATTTAAATATCTATTTAAAAAATAGGAAGCTGCTTTTATATTTAATAATAAAAGAAGTGCACATGCTGCCACGTGTGAGTCATGGGGAAAGTTGCTTTTGGGGTGTGGGTGGCAAAAGAAAGGGGGAGAGGAGCAACTGCTGGGTGAACTTCCACTCTGAGATTTTTCCAAGGTGCAGGGAGAAGGTTTTTCTCAGGATTTAAGTCTTGTTACTAAAACCTTCTGTATTATTGGTGTCTAAAGGCATTCATCTGCATATCTGTTTAATAGGCAAAAAGCAGCCAAACCTCAGGCCTGGCCACTACCCCCAACCCGCCACCTCAAGTCCAGCCCAGCCTGGGAAAATGACTGGTTGGGCTCTTTCCAAGGGCCCCAGGGGTCTGCAAGGAGGAATCTCCTGGATCCTGATCCCTGCTGTCCAAGGGAGAAAGAATTGGCAGGTCCAGTGAGGGTACTGAGGTATGTAGATGCTGTCCTAGGCTGGAAAGTGGACAAACCTAGCAGCGGGGGAGCCTGCAGTTTATGTGCAAAGCCTTAAACCTGTTCTTATTAGAAGTGGAGGGAAAGCCAAAGACGGAGACTTCCATGAAGAGGTCTGTCAGGATAGACCACAGCAAGTGAAGGTCCTGGTGGGCACAAATATCCACCCGCTTAGCAAACCTGAGACAACAGGGGCCTCCCTGTCACTGGCAGTACAGTGGATGAAGGTTTAGAAGAGAGCTGCTCAATCCTGCCGTAATGCAGAATCATCTGGGCTGTTCCCAAAATCCTGATCCCCAAGCCATGCCCTATATCAACACAACCAGAATCTCAGGGTGAGGCTCAGGCACCTCTGATTTAAGTGTGAACCTCTGGGCACACACTGGTGCACTGGGGCCTGGCTGCTCACCCAGCTAGGTGACAGAGCTGGGTCCTACTGATGGGGATGACTAGGTTTATGTTGTGTAACTGAAGATGTAGGGCTGGAGAACAGGACCAAGTAGAACACTAGAGAGTAAGATGTCCTTCGTTGTGGCTATTGCTGTTTCACAGGCAGGGTCAGGAACTCTGGCTTAGAGAACTGAGTAGAAGGGCCCAGCCAAACCTCGAAACCTCTATCCGGCCAGAGACAGGAAAGTGAATCAGATGCAACCAGGAAGAAACCTGAGGTTAACCTCTTGCAGACTATGGGCCTCAGCAAGGGGGTAGAGGGGACACTGGTGGGTGTCCCATGACCCCTTCTACAGATTCTGAAGTCAGTGGTGGTGGGCAGTAACCACGCAGCTCTAGAGGAAAGTCCCAATTTCCAAAGGGTCGGCCCCTGTGCCAGTGTAGGACATTTGTTCCTTGGCTTTCCTTTTCAGTTTCTTGGGGGTAGGGGGTGAGCAGACTCTGCTGTCCTGGATGCTGGAATTGCTGAGGGGAGCAGAGTAGCTCATGCCATCTACTGAACATAGAGTGACTGGCTCTTCCCCCCACCCCCAGATGCCACAGACCACAGAAAATCCCACAGCCCGACCCCCATGGTTCTGTCTAGAGCACAGACTCCCAGCTCCATGACTGGTAGCTGGAAGTCAGAAGAGGTTATAGATGACAGTCACTGCAGTACACTAGTCAAGAGGATCACAAGTTCAAGGCCAGCCTAGGCTACATTAGTGAGTTCAAAACATTGAAGCGAGAATTGGAGAAGAGAAATAGGAAAGGAGGGAAAGAAGGAAGGAAGAAAGGAAGAAAGGAAAGAAGGAAGAGGGGGAGAAAAGGGAGTGAAGGAGAGAGGGATGGAGGAAGGAAGGGAGGGAGGGAGAGAGATGGGTAATCTATGTCCCTCCTAAATGGGAAGGCTAAAGTTGTAGGTCAGTGGTAAAGCGCCTGCCTAGTGTGCACAAGGCCCTGGGTTTGGTCTCCAGCATTACAAAAAGAAAAAGTTTAAGGATCCCAATATATTCAAGGAACCTCCTCCTTTAGCAGCCTTTTTCTATTCTGCTTCCAACTCTGAAATCAACGAACACCCCAGGCCATCTGTTGGTGTTGCTGCTGCAAAGAGATAGATGTGGAAAAACTCTGCCTCAGGTGACAAGCAGCCTCCTGAACAGCAGGCTGCTGAGCCGAAGGCAAAAGCACAGAGCATAATGCTGCAGACTAAGCTAAAGGAAAACCTAACACTGCAGAAAAGAGCATCCTCAAGCATCCTTGCTGGAAACAGCAAGAAGAGGGAAAGGTGGAGGGGAGATGAAGCAGATAGTGACGAACAAGTTGCTTTTACCAGTTTTTCTTACCTGCAAAGCATTTAATCCGCCTATACACAATTTGCTCCTTTTAAGGGAAAAAGAAAGCTAAGATGTGGGGTGGGTTAGTGAGATGGTTTGGCAGGTAAAGGCACTTTCTGCCAAAGCTGACAGTTTGCATTGTATCCCTGAAAACTAACTCCTGCCTATTGTCCTCGGACCTCCACATGTGTTCTCTTTCTCTCCTGCTCTCACTCTCTTACACACACACACACATACACACACACACACACACACTCACTCACACACACTCACACACTCACACACACTCACACACTAAAATGTAATTTAAAAATTTAAGTATATAAAAGGAGAGTTTTGAAAAGGCATGTTTTTTTGAAAGTCACTCCAAGAGACAGATTAATCAAGCAATCATAAGGCTAAGTCTCTAGTCATAAAATATATATGGAGGTAGGAAGATATAGGCGCTACAAAAACCTATAAAAAGGAGCCAAGCCAGGCTCTCAGGAAGATGAAGATGGAGAAGGCTGTAGAGAAAGGTTACATGCAATGAGGAAGTGGTTTATTCTTCCTCCTTTTCCAAGGCGATGAACCAGAAAAGTACTCACTAATTACTAGGTATGTATGATACACCCCATAAAAATGCAACCCCATTCCCTACTACAGTCCTGCAAGCCAAATGCTAATACTCTCCTCGACAAATATAGAAACCAAGGCTCAGAGAATCTTAATAACTCAGCCAACTCACCATAGTGGTTAAGAGGCAAAACCAACACTCTTCTCGCAACACTGTACCTAAGTGGCCATTTCATGGGTGCTTCTTGCACAAATGGATAGCTTGAAGCAGCTTAGTGAGGTTGGAGGGTCCCCAGGGCCTTAGCATTGTTTTCTGCTCCCCTCAAAGGAATTGTACAGTCTGGAAATGACAGGAGAAACCTATGACAGACCCCTGCTCTCTTCCCCTTACTGCCAACCCTAAATTCATCAGGAAAGGAAGAGAAGCCTTCTAGGTTGTGTGCCACTTCCTGAGAGAGATCTCACTTGACCATCAGTCCCTCCTCCTGGCTTCATTTGGAGCTTTTTGTGGACCATATAGTCTCTCCTCACCTACCCCAGCATCTCTCACACCCCTGGTCCCAAGTAACATCTAGTCACTCCAGCTTACTAGTTTTCAATAACAACAACAACAACAACAAAAAAGAGGCAAGCCATGTAAAACTGTAATAAAGTATGTCTACACAAAGAAGCAAAAGCAAACAGTTGGAACTGGCCCCAAGGAAGTCTGGGCATGGTCTTACTAAACAAAACTTTAAATCAGCACTTCCAATGTGTTCAAAGACTAAAGGAAAACATGTCTAAAGGACTAAAGGAAAACATGAGTACTGTGTCTTGCCGAATAAAGACTATCAATAAGGACAAGATATATATTAAAAAAAACTCAAGCCAACTAGAAATTATAGGATTGAAAATGAGCACACAACAATTAAAATAAAAATTTTATAGTAGGGTCTCAACAGCAGATGGACAGCCAGAAGAAAGAATCAGTGAACCTGAAGGTAAGTCAGCTGAACTCAGTCAAACATGAGCAAAGATACAGAGACCAATGGGCCCAGCATCCCAATTCCTTCATGATGGGACTTGAAGGACATGAGAGAAAAGACCAAAAACAACATTTTTAAAAAAATATTTGAAAACTTTTCCAATGTGTATAAAGATTTTAGTCTACGCATATAAGCTCAGAATACCCCAAGGAGGATAAACTCAAAGAGATCCAGACCTAGAAACACTGTAACTTTAGAAAGACAGATTCTCAACAAAAGAAAAAGACTCATGCAGTACCAAGACCCTCGGTAAGATTAACAGCTGTTTTTCTTAAACCACAGAGGCTGGAAGATAGCAAGATGGCACATCTGGAATTCTGAAAGGAAAAAACTGTCAACCAAGAATTCTATGCCCAGAAAAATTAGCCTCCAAACTGAACAAATTAAGACATTCTCAAAAATTGAAAGTTTATAGCTAAGTCAATCTGATCTATAAGAAATACCAAGGGAAGCTTCCAGGATCAAAATACATTAAATAGTAAATTAAAACCATATGAAAAGATGAAGAAGTCAGTAAGGGTTACAACAGGGCTAAATATAAAATACATTATACAATTTTTTAATTTAACTTAAAAAGAAAATTCCCAGGCTCTGTGTCACCACCAAAACAGTGAGGGGTAGCCCCATGGAAACAAAATTTTCATATACCAGCAAAATGCAATGGGTATGAATTTGAACTGAACTAGATTGGTGTAAAGTGCTAATAGTAATTGCCAGAAATTCAGCTTGAGCTAATTTCTGGGTATATGGACTCCCTAAGACCTAACAGAAACCACTAGGGAAAACAATCCCTAAATATAAAATGACAGAAATGCGTGTGGCAGAGTAGGTTTTCTGTGAAAACCCCACTCTCTAGCAATCCATAAAAGCTGAGAGGCCAGCTAGGTGTGGTGGTGCACACTTTTAATCCCAGCCCTCATGAGGCAGAGGCAGGTGGAGCTCAGAGTTTGAAGTCACCCTGGTCTACAAAGCCAGTTCGGGACAGCTAGGGGAGGTGAAGTACATAATCTTTGACTCACCTCACACCATCCTCCATGCATACCTCAAGACATCAAGTTCCCTCAGTTTCCCTAGTCGTCCTATTTCCTCCTCACAGCAACGGTGTGGGGCTTTATAACCACGTGAGGACATTGGGGCAGCAGGGAGATGGCTTAGTGGGTACGAATGCTTACTGTACAAACATGGGGACCTGGGTTTGGATCCCCAGCACTCATGTAAAAAGCCTGGCATGTCTGTCCTTTTGTCTGAAACCCCAGCACTGTGGGAAGCAAAGACAGAAGAACAGATAGCTGGGACTTGCTGACCAGACAGTGTAGCTAATACAGCAAAGTCCAGTTTCTGTGAGAACTCCTGGATTAAGAGAGTAAGACAAGAATGACAGAGAAGGACATTTAATACCCTCCTCTGGTTACTCTACACACATGCATGCATACGCGCATGCACGCATGTGCGTGCATGTGCGTACACACACACACACACACACACACACACACACACACCAGAAAATAAAAAGAGAAGTGAATGAAGACCCTGAGGCTTAGAGGTTGAGCAGCCCAGGGATATTAGTAACAGTGAGAGCTGAGGCTGTGTTCTGTCTCATTCAGGGATCTTTTCCCACAGAACAGATCAACACCTGGTCCTAGAGATGCTGACTTCCTTTTTGTTTCATCCTTTTTCTAACTTTCAATTATAGAAAACATCAAACCTATAGCGAAAAAAAAAAAGAGAGAAATAACCCTCATGTACCCATTACTTGTCTTCAGTTTGTGGCCAGTCATGACGGAGCCCTTTCCCATGAAAAGGCTCTTGTGTCTCACCAATTGTATTTTGAATCTGATCCTGAATACATCCACTCAAATGAAACTTTTTGGTATTTGTCTTTAAAAGATATTCATCCAGAAAAGCATACCCATGATGCTGTTACCACTTTTAAAGAGATTAGCGATGCATTAATATAATAACCAAAATTCTAAGTATTTCAATTTCTTGAAAACATTTTTTAAAGCGTTTAAGTGTGAACCCAAATATTGTTGATATGTCACAAATGTCTGGAGCCTCTCAAACTTCTTTTACCTCAAAAGTTTTATCCATTTCTTTGTCCCTTATAGTGTATTTGCTAAACTAAGTAATACAAAAATATATTCTACTTGTTTTGTAGGGTCTTCAAGAGTCTGCAGCTCTCTAGTGCCATTAATGTGTTTTTCTGCTACCTGCCTTTCCTATTATCTAACTGGAAGGTAGATTAAAAGACACAAGCATATTCATCCTCATTTCTGCTACCTGCCTTTCCTATTATCTAACTGGAAGGTAGACTAAAAGACTCAAGCATATTCATCCTCATTTTCTTACCAGAGCATTTCACAGAAGTTCTTCGTCCTTTGTTCTGGGGTACACACAGACTGAGTTTCTCCCCACACAGTCTATGATGTTGAAGCCTTTGTATTTTTTTGTATTTGAACAATTATTTTAGTCTTTCTTTTAAATCACTGTCTATACTACTTTTAAACAATCTTTTCTCATTTTACATACCAGTCTCAGTCCCCACTCCATCCCCTCCTCCCGCTCCCTGTACCTGTCCCCCACTCCACCCCCATCCACTCCTCAGAGAGGGTAAGCCTTCCCATAGAGAGTCAACAAAGTCCAGCACATCATTTTGAGGCAGGACCAAGACCCTCCCGCCTATATCTAGGCTGAGCAAGGTATCTCGCCAAAGAGAGCAGGCTCCAAAAAGCCAGTTCAAGCACTAAGTCCTGGTCCCACTGCTAGTGGCCCCACAGACTGCCTTAGTCACACAACGGCCACCACATTCAGAGGGCCTAGTTTGGTCCTATGTAGGTTCCCCCCTGTTAGTTCAGAGTCGGTGAGCTCCTACTAGCTCAGGTCAGCTGTTTCTGTGGGTATCCCCATCATGGTCTTGACCCCTTTGCCCATATTACCACTTGCTTAAATCTTTCTAACTAGGAAATAGCTTAAATGTTTGATACTAGAACTGTTATAGAAGATTGGTTCATCATTATACAGGAATTTTATGCAATCATTACTGATCAGAGTTTTCAAAGAACACTGAAAGACATGAGGGACAGAATGCTTACAATATTAAGAGTGGGAATCAACAGTGCATAAGGGGCTGGTGAGAAGGCTCAGCTGTTAAAGGCACTTTGCTGCAGCTGGTAACATGAGTTCGATCCCAGGAAACCATGTAAAAATGGAAGGAGAGAGCAAATGCCACAAAGTTGCCTGGGACTTCCACATGTATACCACACACACACACACCACATACACACACATACACCACATACACTAATAAAATACATAAGTATACTCTGTATTTACACATAAAAGTTGGGTATGATGGTTCACACCTATAATCCCAGCACTTGGGGATGTAAGGCAGGAGGATTGACATTTGTTCAAAATCCATCCTGATAAGTTCTAGCTCAAGCAGGATGACAGAGTGAGACCCTGTCTTAGTTTTTAAAAGATGCACATAGAAAAAAGATTAGAAGGAACTACAAAATTTCAAGGAAAGAAAAAGTTGTGTTAGTAGAGACAATTACCAAGATTTAGAATTACGGGTGATTTTTTTCTTTATTCTTTCCATGTTTTCCAACTTGTAATCATATATTCATATTACTTTCATCATCAACAAAGGTATTTTGTAAATCTTCTATCTGAAGTCATCTAGAGAACCACAAAAAGAAACCTTGAGGTAAGATTCAAGCATACTAAGTAGTGTGACAATAGAACAAATTGCTAGTCAGTTTCTGGTTAGACACTGGTTGTTTTGTTCTTCTGAATGGTCATTTGGGTCACAGAAAAGTGCTGGTCAGAAGGGGCTAGCAGGAGTAGAGACAATTTGTCAGAAAAACTGGAAGAGGGTTGGGGAGATGGCTCAGTGACTAAAGTGTTTACCTCCCAAGTATGAGGGCTGGAGTTCGAATCACTAGAACCCACATAAAAGGTAGATCAGTGTGGAGACCCACCTAAGATCTCAGTTTGGAAGGCAGAGATGGGAGATGCCCAGAGGAAGTGACATAGTTACACAAGCCATATTGTCAGTCTCTGGGCTCAGCCGAGAAATCCTTTGTCAATAAGTAAGATAAAAGGCAATCAAGAAAGATTCTCAACGTCAGCCTGGGGCCTCCATATACATGCATGCACACCTCATGCTCACATGCCTGCACATATGCGAACATGCGCATGTGCATACACCACACACACACACACACACACACACACGCGAAAAACATAAAATAAGAAAGGACAGGAGAGCAGACCCAATGGCACAAGAGCATGGCCTAAGGACTTGACTCCAAGAAAGCTCAGTCTTGCTGCCCCAGATCCTCTTTCAAATAACTTATCAAGAGGCATCACACACAGTCATAAAAACATCAGCATTCCAGCAGCAAGGCCTCTGGGGCAATTAGGTGCTGCTCCTTCAGAAGAGCCAGCCCAGTGCAGCAGCCTACTACAGGGGCATTCTGGAGGTCCCTTTACCACAGCGGTTCTCAACTTGTGGGTTGTGACCCCTTCAAAAGTCAAACGATCCTTTCGCAGGGGTCACCTAAGACCATTGGAAAACACAGATGTTTACACTGCAATTCATAACTGTTGTAGAATATTGTTTTAAGGTGTGTTGCTTTTGTTTCTGTTGCATTTGTTTAACTCTGTGAAGCTGTCTGTGATTCTTTGTCCATCTAAAACATCTGATGGTCTAATAAAGAGCTGAATGGCCAATAGTGCGGCAGGAGCAAGGATAGGCAGGGCTGGCAGGCAGAGTATAAATAGGAGAAATGCAGAAGGAGGGAGGGGCAAGGGAGAAAAGGAAAGGAGGACATCAGGGGTCAGCCACCCAACCACCCAGTCAGCCGCGGAGAAAGAGTGAAAATAAGATATATAGAAGTAAGAAAAGGAAAAGACCCAGAGGTAAAAGGTAGTCAGGATAATTTAAGTTAAGAAAAGCTTGCAAGAAATTAGCCAAGCTAAGGCCAGGCATTCATAACTAAGAATAAATGTCTGTGTGTAATTTATTTGGGAGCTGGGTGGCGGCCCCCCCCAAAAAGTCTAAAGATTTAAGAGTAAAACATCATAAAACACATAACAGCAGCAAACTTACAGTTATGAAGTAAAAATGAAAATAATTTTATAGTTGGGGTTACCACAACATGAGGAACTGTATTAAAGGGTCACAGCGTTAGAAAGGTTGAGAACCACTGCTCTATCAGGACAGCAGGCTCAGCCTTCTGGTTTGACTTGGGCAGAGAAAGTGTTGAGATTTCCAGTTCTGATTTTAACCTTTATCTCCTTCCTGGTCTAGGTTAACCTAAATCGATGCCCTACATACAGGGTGTACAAATTATTAACCAAGGAAAGATTTAGTTTTAATGTTGTAAATAATCTTTCCTGGGACCACTTTCCTCCAAAGTCCAAGAATCCCTGGAACTAAACTCAGGAAAGAAACTTTTGTTTCCCTACTCAAAAGCATCTTGAAATATATGCCACCACTTACACGCCATTCAAGAGCAGCAACAAAGTCTCATTCACAATTCTACTCAAGCAACTCAGCCCCTAATGGAACCTTAGATGCCTTAGGACTACCCTTTCATTAGCCAGTTTTCACCCTGGAAGAGTCTCTAAAGGGATGCTCTATTTTAAAATATTATGGTTTTGTCTCTAAGATTAACACAAACTGATTATAGGTGTATAGAATAGAAACATTTTAAAAAGTCTACTTAAAAATCTCTATCTCATCTGTTATGAGGTTAAAAACTGGGGCCTTGTATATGTTAGACAAGTCTTCTTCTATGAAGTTATATTCCTAGCCTAGTAAAAGAAAATATTAACTCCACCATTCAGAAGGAATTAATGTCAACTGTTGTATGTCCTTACTGTATCCGTATGTTAGTGTTTTTTACATAAGCAATACCATAATGTATGTAGTATTTTACTTAATGTTATTTATAATAACTATGAGAAGTTTTCCAAATCTTTCCAGTTTCTCATAGTTGTTTTTCTGTTCTTATCTGTTCACGCTTCTCTAAGCTAATAAGCTAATCGATGGTTACATACTAGGCTTCTGCACAGGAGACAGGCCAAAGGAGCATCCAATGGACATGTGACCATTAGTGTGAAACAGACATGGCAAAGTTTTCAGAAAAAAAATCATGTATATTTGAGGAATTAAAGAGAGATGAAGGATAATTTTGAGGACCATATCTTTTGAATCAAACCTAGGCTACAAAATCTGAGCAAAGCTACTTTGAGTCATTTAACCTCATGTTGTACCTGCCTCCTCACCCATGTTTAAATGGAAGGGTGTGTATGAATGATGTCATGTGAGTAGTTGCTGTTTATATTACCCAGAGAATACAAAAATATTTCAAGCTGTTGCTTGTTTATAAATTATTTGCATTTCTTGCACAATTTAATATGAAAATGGAAGGCAAAATATTTGAAATTTGAACTGTAATAGAAAATATAAAATAAAAGATTACCCTACCACAGATAAGGGCACAGAATGGGAAAGAAGGAATAATAACGGAAAAAGAAGGAAGCAGAGGAGGAGAAGGACTAAACAGGAGGAGGCAGTGGAGAGGAGGAAAGGGAGAAGAGGAAAGGGGAAAAGGGGAAGAGAAGTGGGGTTTAGAGTTTTCCCTAAAAATCATAACCTTTAATTTCCATGTTCAAATACTAAGGTGAAGGAACTTCTCCCGAACCCCAGCACTCCCAAGACTGCACTGTGTACAGGGGCTGCCCGTGACCCCGCACATGTGGTGCAGAGAAGACACTCGGTGACTGCCTAGGACCGTGGAAGAGGAGAATACAACCTTCAGATCAATTATTTCCCTCTTTATAGGTCTGAACCAGAAACCCAACTCTGAACAGAGCCTTTTGTTCCAGTAAAAACATTCTCCAGCAACTTCTCAACATAATGTAACATGATATGGCAGTATCAGCGGAGGTCAAATAGAACATAGTTTAAGTAGCATTTGACTTTTAGGCTCAAAATGATAGCCCTGTCTTCCTAACAACTATTCCCTTCATCTTTCACGTGGCCTGACTATGAACAATTTTCTCACGAAAACGACAAAAACTATTTTCTTAAGGAAAGCAGGATGTCTTAAAGGGAAGAGCAAGGAAGGGATAGAAGTAAAAAGTTCAGCTATTAATTCCAGCCTGGTGTTGAAATACGGCTGACTGGCGTCACACAGCTGGGGCTCTCCACAGGCATTGTGGTAAGCAGCCAGGGGACACTTTTGGGGGGACAAAACTAGGGAGCCAGGGAAAATTTGAGGGCTAAGAATGAAGACCCGCCCTTTATGCCACTTCACACCAGGAGATGTGACGCCTCATCTCAAGGCTCAAGGTCACCTATGAAAGTGGCGGGCAGTTTTCCAAGGGTCCTGCCTCCCATTGAATCACACTTCCATTTCTGCCCTTTCTCAGGCTTTCTCCGAGGCCTGCTAAATCATGATTTCAGGAAGCATTCTTGATGCCCTTAGCTGAAACTGGTCTCATCTATCACTTCTGTTACTCCCCAGGAATCTTATGTCATTAATCACTTTCTCATGTGCCTATTTTTTCTCATGCCAAATTTCTATAATACCTTCTTTCTTTCTTTCTTTTTTTTTTTTTTTTTTGGTTTTTCGAGACAGGATTTTCACTGTAGTTTTAGCCTGTCCTGGAACTAGCTCTTGTAGACCAGGCTGGCCTCGGACTCACAGAGATCTGCCTGCCTCTTCCTCCTGAGTGCTGGGATTAAAGGCGTACGCCACCACCGCCCAGCTCCTTTTAGTTTTATAATGATTTATAGTTATAAAAAATTTCCATGGGCTGGAGAGATGGCTCAGAGGTTAAGAGCATTGTCTGCTCTTCCGAAGGTCCTGAGTTCAATTCCCAGCAACCACATGGTGGCTCACAACCATCTGTAATGGGGTCTGGTGCCCTCTTCTGGCCTGCAGATATACACACAGACAGAATATTGTATACATAATAAATAAATATTTTAAAAAAAATTTCCATGTCTCTTGCTGCAGCAAGGCGAGTGGGAGCACCTGCAGCACGAACTCGGAACGAAACTCCATGGGTTGTAAGAAAATGGCAGACAAGCCGTGGACACAGGGGAAATCTCCAGCTTTGATGAGGCCAAGCTGAAGAAGACCGAGACGCAGAAGAACACTCTGCTGACCAGAGACCACTGAACAGGAAAAGAGGAATGAAATTTCCTAAAAGCCCAGACAGGAGGATTACCCCACCCCACCCGTCATCTCCCAGACCCCCTCGTGATGTGGAGGAAGAGCCACCTCCAGGATGGATGCGAGCCACAAGCTGCATTGTGAACCCGGGCACTCTGAGCCGATGCCACCGGTCTGCGGGTCTCTGAAGGGGGACCCCCCCCCCACACTAATCAGACTGCCAAATATCACTGGTTTGCCCTGGGATATTATAGAAAATTATTTGTATGATTAATGAAAATAAAACACACCTCGTGGCAAAAAAAAAATCCCCATGTATTTTATCAGTTAGTCTTCATAACATCCAGTAAACCACCTCTTTTTATGATTGACATAGAGGAACTTGAACTCAGAGAGTTAACTGAATTAGTATGCTAATAAGTTAGGGGTTTTAATGACAAGTCTCCGAACTCGACAGTCATCTCCTTGAAGACATGAACTCTGCTTTCGCTGTCTTCAAATCCTAGTAAACCTAATTCAGGACCTAATTTAGAACAGATGTTGAAAAATGTTGGCTCAGTGAATATGTGTGCGTGAGCACGCACAATGCCTCAGTTCCCTTTCGGCACACAGCCTCTTTTACTGGAAGAGTTAAAGGCATCACTTCTCTGAATTCCCTCTGACACCTGCCTACAGTGTATGATATTTCCCTACGTTAGAGATTGCTGGAACACCCATTCCATTCTATGCCCTTAATCATTATGGCTGCCGTATCAAAGTATCACAAAATCTGTGGCTTAACACTACTATATATAGTTTTGGGAGCCAGAAGTCTCACCAGGAAAAATCAAGATGTCTAGGGACAGTTATTTGAGGGAGGCTGTGGGGAGAATCTGTTTCCTTATCTGTTATCATTTCTAGAAGTCTACAGAATCCTTTATTGGGAGGCCTCTTCTACCATCTTCAATGTGCACCATTCCAATTGCTTTGTCTTTAATCACATCATTTTTTCCTCTATGGTCAAATCTCCCTCTTATAAAGTCCCTTGAGATCATATTTAGTGTCCTCAGGAATGATATCATTCCTAGGTTCCAGGGACTAGGACCTAGACTTTTTATGGCATTCAGTCTGCCACAGCGACCACTGTACATGGAATTTCCCTTTTTGTATGTATTTGCCTGTGTCTCCAGGACAGTGTGAACAACATGAGGACAGGGCTGTACCTCAGCTATCTCCATATCACAATCCTTATCATAGCTCCTCAGTAGGGGGGAGGGGCGGGGCATTTACCAAATTATTATTACATAAGAAGTAAGTGTGATGCTCAGCAGGTAAAATGCTTGTCATATAGGCCTAATGACCATCCCAGGAGCTTACATAAAGATGGAAGGAGAGAATCAACTCCACAAAGTTGTCCTCTGAAATTTACACATGAGCCATGGCCCTCATGCACCCCCCCACTCACACATCGTAGATACACACACACAAATAATAAAGTCCAGGGGATCTGGTGCCCTCTTCTGACTTCTTCAGGCACTAGGCACGCACAGAGTGTGCACATACACATGCAGTCAAAACACTCACACACACAAGATAAAAACATTAAGTTATTATTAAATAAACAACCCTACACCCATGGACTACCATTGTGTCTGTGTCAAGGCCCTAACATTCCACGTAGCACAGCATTCCAAACAAATCAGAATCTGACTTCCAAAAGAGATCTTAAAATAAATGGCAGTCCTTAATGAAGCTCTCTTGGGAACATGGAGGAGGAAATTAGATAGAACATTATACAGAAGAGATTCCTAAAACTGCCCAGGAGACGCTTCTCCCCTTCAGGCCCCTCACTCAGTCTGTATGTTTGCTAGTCCATCCACCATCCAGACAGCCAAGTTTCCAGCTGTTCCCAGGAGAAATGCAAGCACATCAGGGTTTAGTTGGACACCACCCACCTCAGTTAATGGGCAAGCCTGGGAAGGGGATAAAAGCACTAGCCACTTCCTAAATTCTACCTCCCACACAGTGGGGTACATGAGGCCCCAGTGTCCAGTACCCGGTGGCCTCATGACTCTATTTAAGAACAGCCCTGCTTCACTAGAGCCAATTCAAGAGGAAGTGTTCCTCAGGGCCTATTGTCAGACTTCTGGCAAAGGGAGACACTGGCCAGCAGCCCATGTGATACTTGTAGGATCAGGATGCACCCAGCATCTCCAGTAGGAATGCTTTAAAGGCCCTCCTTTTCCTCCTCCCAAGTTTAGAGTCTGAATAAAACCTCAACTGTTTCAGTATGCTCAGTTATAAATTCCTGGCAGATCTGATCTAACCCTTTCTGAATCTCCAAGATGGGTTCCTGGGAGCTCTGCTGGGTGTGTAATAATGACAAGAGTTCACAGGCAACGGGAGCTCCAGGCATCCGCTCCTCCCAGAAACATGACAAAATAGGCAATAGTGTTGACCCAAGTTGTTCCTGGAGGGAAACTGAGTCACAGCAAGGCTAACTGTCTTGCTTGAGGTTATGCAGTTAATAAGTGATAGAGTAAGAATACAAATCCAGGCATTCAGGCATTCATAGGGGATAAATCTTGTCCTCCCAAGCATCTGGAGTAGGAGTGGATGTGGTGGTTTGAAATGATAATGGCCCCATAAGCCCATATACTTGAATGCTTGATTCCCAGATGATGGAGCTTTTTGGGAAAGATTGGGAGGCTTGGCCTTGTGGAAGGAGGTGTGTCACTGGGCGTGGGCTTTGATGCTTAAAAAGTCTATCCTATTTCCAATTGGCTCTCTGCCTCCTGCTTGCGGATAAGGATGTAAGCTCTCAGTTACTGCTCCAACACCATGCCTGTCTGCCTGGTGCCATGCTCCCCAGCATATGCCCATGGACTAAGCCTCTGAAACCGAAGTATCAATAAACTCTTCTGCATGTTGCCCTGGTCATGGCATCTAAAACTAAGCACAGCAATAAAAGGGTAACTGAGAGAGTAGGACAAATAAATCACTGCTGCTCTTCAACTTCCCACGTTCTCACTAGGATCTGCAGCCGTCCTACCCCTGTGAAAGAGGACTCTGGATCACACCTACACAGAATTCCCCAGCACTGGACAACTATTCTGGGGCCCATCATTTCCACTGCTGCTACCTCCTGTTATTCTCGGGGCACTTCCTCAGCTGACTGTTCCCTAGCTCTGCCTCTAAGATGGCCTCTTGCTTCCTCTCCGTCGACACTCGTGTCTGATGAGGCTGGACACAGCCTCCAATGTTTTAGTCCTGTCCTCCTAGGCACTTCCCTTGCCTTCTTCTTCCCCAAGGACAAGGTAATCCACCAGTCATAGCTAGTTACATTTTTGAGGCTAAACTAAACCTTGGTTTCAAAGCTTCAAGTCTTACCAAGGGTTTTCTTAGGATATTCAGTCTAGAAAACGGTTATGAGCCAATATAAGGTAATATATTGCAAAATAAGTTCTGGACAGTGTATTCTCCCAAACACTGATATATCCCAAGGGTGATCTCTTTTGGCTTTGCTACAGGAAGATGACATTCCAGCTCAGCATCTATAGAAGCTTTACTGTGCTGACATTCACATTCCCTCAGGTTACAGAGTCCCCACATTGTCATTTTGAATGGTCCATGTTTCTAAAATAAATTTTGCTTAAAAATTCCTCTGTTACTTGGAATTTTTGTCCTTTCCAATTTTTTTTCACTATTCTGCATGGCATAAAATAGATTGACATTTTGCTGACCTAATTTTTGGTTATTTACTTCCTTGTAGATAAGTTTCTTTATGTTAGGTAAGTCCAGAAGATAGAACTTGATCATGGCTTTTTGTTTGTCAAGAAGGTTCCATGACCTCTGCCAATGTGAGGTTTATCACTTTCATTTTGCTTTTTACTGACTTGATAGTTCTAAAATCACACCCCAATGGTGTTTTCTTCTTTTATATTTATTTATTTCCTTAAATGTGCAGGTGGGGTGCATGTGTGGCTATCAGAGGACAACTTTCAGGAGCCATTCCTTTCCTTCTACCACGCAGCTCCCAGAAAAGAAGTTCAGGTCGGCAGGCTCGGTAGGAGGAGTCTTTATCTACTCAACCATGTTGCTAGCTTCTTAATGGTGTTTTCATATGAATTATTTTCAAGCAGTATGCTTTTTATGTGATTATTGGTCTTCCCCTTTATTGAAGAATAAATTATTTGTCATTTTTGGCAATTTATGAAGTAAAATCTAGACACAAGCTATTTACATATATCAAATCTTTTTAGAATAACTTTCTAGCAATTAGATATTTACATAGTTTGTATTTCTATAGCTTTTGTTGACTATATCATCTGTAAATTCCATTATAATCTACATATATTGTATTTTTAATATATTTTATACAATTCTTTGAAAATTTTATACATTCCCATATATACATGCCATATCCATTTTTAATACTGTCCATTTTAAAATATGTGAATCCTTCAAACATTCAATGTTCATGTTATATTTTTTCATCTTAAGAAATTCTGGCATATTAAAAACTGTATTTCCATATGTTTTATTTTGACCCATCTTTTGAACTGTTTTATTAAACATGATATGACGCATTGCTCTAAGGCAGCGGCTTTCAAGTTGTGAGCTGCAACCCCTTTGAGAGTCAAACATCACGTATTTACATCATGATTTATAACAGTAGCAAAATTTTAGTTATGAAGGAGCAATGGAATAATTTTATGGTTGGAGTCAGCATAGCATGTTGAACTTTATTAAGGGTCACAGCATTAGGAAGGCTGAGATCCACTTCTCTAAAGTATAAACTACCTTTCTGCTATAATACTGTACACAAAACAATTAGCAAGCTGTGAAACCTTTCCACAATATCTGTTGCTTCTGGCTTAGCTGTAAAGTCAGTTTAGAAAGTAAGACAGCTGTGCTAGAAGAGATTTCAGTCTATTTCATTAGATCGCTAACCAACAAAGATGTATCAAAGCCCTCAAGGTACCAGGCACTATCCTAGGCACTAAAGATAACCTGTAAACAAAACACACAGCCCCATAAGCATGATAGCATGGTAGCTGGAAAGAGACAAGTTTGAAAATAGGTGATAGGTGGGCAAGTAAACAGCACGTAAAATAGGAAAGAGTGATCAGAGCTAGCAAGAAGTGAAAAGTAGAACTCTCCTGTGGAAGCTCAGGAGGATTTCACGGAGATGACATCTGCACAGGACCCGAAGGAGGGGAGATAGGGAGCAAACAAGCAGCTGGGAGAAAAAAGATTCCAGGAGTGTGAAGTTCCAAAACCAGGAAGATGTCTAACATGTTGGAGGCCACCCCAGAGTGAGTAAGGGGTGACTGAGAAGAGGTTATCAAACAGGAAAGTGAAGTGTTTTCTAGAGAGGGGTGGAAGCCTTTGGATGGTTTTGTGCAAAAGAAAGGTAGTATCTGACATAAGAGCTTACCAGGGTCGCTCTGGCTATGGTGAGGCAAAAAGTCATAAAAGACCAATGACAGAGGCAGGAAGATCTGTTAGAGGATCCTGACTGGTGTGGACAAGAGGCTATGATAGCTTAAGTCAGAGTGGTGAAAAATGGTAGATTATCTATAGCTCTTACAGCAGAACTTCAAAGGGAGGAGATAAAGGATGGCACTGATGGAGGAAAGTCATTGGTTAAAAAATAAAGAAACTGCCTTGGCCCATTTTATTGGTTAGAACATAGGTGGGTGGAGTAAACAGAACAGAATGCTGGGAGGAAGAGGAAGTGAGCTCAGAGATGCCATGCTCCCCTCTCCCGGGCAGACGTGATAGCTCTGCTCTCTGAGGCAGACACGATCAAGCTCCAGCCCAGGATGGATGTAGGCTAGTATCTTCCCGGTAAGCGCACCTCGGTGCTACACACTTTATTAGAAATGGGCTAGTCCAGGTGCGAGAGTTAGCCGAGAAGAGGCTAGATATAATGGGCCAAGCAGTGTTTAAAAGAATACAGTGTCGCCGGGCGGTGGTGGCGCACGCCTTTAATTCCAACACTCGGGAGGCAGAGGCAGGCAGATCTCTGGGAGTTCGAGGCCAGCCTGGTCTACAAGAGCTAGTTCCAGGACAGGAACCAAAAGCTATGGAGAAACCCTGTCTCGAAAAATCAAAAAAAAAAAAATAATACAGTGTCCATGTAATTATTTTGGGGCATAAGCTAGCAAGCGGCCGGGGTGCTGGGGACGCAGCCCCGCCGCTCCTATTACTACATGGCACCATAAATTCTGGCCAGGTCATTTATTAGAAAGATGATTGTATCAGCCAGCTTTTTTTCAGTATAATGAAACACTTCAGCTTCACTTTATAAGGAAGTTTATTTAACTCACTCTTTTGGAGGTTCAAGGTCATAGTCACCTCCATCAGTCCATTCTAGCGAGGGCCCTTGCAGCTGTTCTCTATCAAGGAGGATGGCAAGAACAGGAACACGTTCCTGTCCAAATGATCCCACTGCCAAACAGGAAGCCAGAGAGGCACTTCAAGCAAGACTTGGGCTTTCATTCAAATGCCTTCTTTGCAAATTAGAGGAATGACCTTTGCCCCTTTCCAAGGATGGCAGATACAATGATGTAGGTCCCACCACTTCAAGATCTATCAACTCAACACCACTACACTAAGGGCTTGAAAAGCCATGAATGCAAAGGAACTTACTGGGAGGCAAACCATCAGCAGTTTGCCATAGTGGTGGTTTTACTGGGATGGAGCTGTCTGTAGGAAGAACAGAATTTGGTGTTAACTAAGCTTGAAAGTATCCCCAAAACACCTATCAAATAATACCACATCTAAGGCTCATGGAACACCGCGGAAGAGGGGGCAAAAAGATTGTAGAGCCAGAAGTTCAGAGACTTTTTCTGAGAGATTGTGTCTCCAAGTAATATTGGAATCTATGCCCATAAAGTCTCACCAACATGACTGCCAAACATGAACTGGTCAAGGATGACACCAATGGGCATGCCTAAGTGGATGGGGAAAAGCCCATGACACCTCAGCTCTACTCAAAGAGCTATAGGCACCTGAGAAAAGCTGGGAGCAGAAGAGGCGCTCTTCCCTAGGGAAGGGCATACCAGCTGGTTATCCAATACCAAATGGTCGGCCCTGAAAACATGCATACAAGTAACATTATATAGACTGAGCAGGTTATATTTAGGAATATATGTGTATATACATATAAATGCATGCATGCAGTTAGTGAAAAAGAGAGGCCATGAATTTGAAGGAGAACAGGGAGGAGTATATGGGAGGGTTTGAATGGAGGAGAAGGGAGAAATGTACTTATATCATAACCTCAAAAGTAGGGTTTTAAAGAGCTATTCTAAGTAGACAGGTTAAGTTGACCCCTCCCCCATTTAGAAGTTGATTATTTTGATAAGTGTGGGTTCATTTGTCAGTTTTAATGTATTTTAAATCCTACGGCAGAGTCCTATTTCCGTGTTCTCGAAGGTAGCTATCCATCATTCAGCATCTATGGTGAGTGTGTGAAGCCTTGTAGTGCTGTCCACGCAATCTCATAATTGACACAGTGCCCCATTCGTCCTCACTCACTGCTGCTTCTCCAGTAATGACCCGGGGCTCTCGCTCCATCTGTTCACATCCTCCTTTATTGTTCCTGTTATGCTTTAATTATTGTCTTGAGTAAATCTTGTGTCTCAAGGAAAATCCTCAAGTACTTATTTTTGGTTCATGGCTGTGAGTGGAATCTCTCCTTTTATGCTCTTATTAATACGCAGCTATTTTTCACTGACAGAAACACAATGGCTCTGTGTGGGTTTCCTTTGGCTTCAGTCTTTGCTGAACTCATTCATTATTTATAGCAGTTTAGAGGATGCTTTTCTTGGAACAGTTAGGCCTATCATCATAGCCGGTGGTTTACTACTTTTTACCTTATATATTTTATGTCTTTCCCAAGTAGTTATTACCAGCATTTCTAATACCATGCCAAGAAGAACAACCCTGAAAAACCTGCTGGGCTTTCGAGGAGAGGGCTTCTGCAGCTCCCAGTGTGACAGCAGTGCCTCAGAGAAAGTATGCGGTTCTTCCCACCACGCTCCAAGGAGGGAGACAATGACAGTTTACTGACAATAGAAATGACTAAAATGATTGTTTGTTTAAAATTTGCTTATCTTTTTCATTTGTGATTTAATTTCACCCATTTTCTCTCTTTTAAAAATGAACATTTACTAGTTAATGAATGAAATGCCAAGAGATTCAAGTGTAGCTTTAGTTTTCTTTGTCTCAGATTTTTGCATGTCTTTAACATCAGTGGGCATCTAAAACTTAAGAATTGATCATCATTCTTTGTCCAATATATGTTTTCATGATCATGCTCATAACTGTAAAATCTCTTTTATTTGGTATCATGTTTTGTTATTTTCACTAGAGAACTCAGGATACTCTTCTCATACTAGCCTCCATTTTTAGAAAAGTCAGGTTTTAATTATTTTTACTGTAGATAATGGCTACTTATATTTCTTTTCTAACTCAGTCTTTAAGTTTATTGTGTTCTCTGAGGAAACTTTATCTTCTCGGCATGTAATATAAGTGACACACTGATACAATCTTTTTGCCCCCTCTTCCATGGTGTTCCCTGAGCCTTATGTGAGGATTATTTGATAGATGTATTTAGGATAGCCTTTCAAGCTTAAAAGAACCAACACTAAATTCTGTTCTTCCTACAGACAGCTCCATCCCAGTAAAACCCATTACTATGGCAAACTGCTAATGGTTTGCCTCCCAATAATAATTTGTCCCCTAAATTCACCTCTCCTGCATTATTCTTGACCCTTTATTTTCTTTGTCTGATCTTTGTCAGGGAGGAGAAACATTTATGTTTCTCTTTGGTGTTTATATTTTGATGTTATAGAATTCTTTTGAGAGTCTAGAATCTAGACTCTGGATTGTTGATGGGATTTGGCAGATGTCTGAATTGCAGGCCTAATCTTGCCTAGATGTCATTTACAGGGAATAATGAATCCAGCAGTGGACGCTACATTCATTTGCAAGCTTTGGAGAGCAGGGAGGTTAAGTGTCTTGTCAATGCTGTACATCTTGTCAATGGTAGAACTGTCGTTAAAATTTTATTTTTATATTACCAGTGGCTTTACTTTGATTTGTTAACCTTGCCTTTCAGCAATTCTATTTTTCTCCTCAGATGCATCTGAAACAGCAACTACTGCTGGTGAAGAGATTCCTGAACCCTGCCTCAGTTTACCAAGCCAGAAATTCTGACCAAGTGTGGTGATGCACACCTTTTGCCTTGCACTCAGAAGGTAAGAAGTGTCTTAAGTTCAAAGCCAGTCAGGGACTGTGCTGGCTAATTTTATATCAACTTGACACAGGGTAGAGTCATCTGAGAGAAGGGAACCCCACACGAGGAAATGCCTCCATGAGATTGGTCTGTAGGCTAGCCTGTAGTGCATTTTCCTAACTAGTAATTGATGGGGGAAGGCCTGGTCCATGGTGAGTGGTGCCATTCCTAGACTGTTGGTCTCCACCAAAGAACTCCTACAGCTGATAAACACCTTTAGTAATGTGGCAGGATACAAGATCAACTCCAAAAAAATCAGTTGCCTTCCTATACACTAAGGATAAGGAAGCAGAGAGGGAAATCAGAGAAGCATCACCTTTCACGATAGCCACAAATAGCATAAAATATCTTGGGGTAACTCTGACCAAGGAAGTGAAAGATCTATTTGACAAGAACTTTAAGTCTTTGAAGAAAGAAATTGAAGAGGACACCAGTAAATGGAAGGACCTCCCTTGCTCTTGGATTGGGAGGATCAACATAGTAAAAATGGCAATTCTACCAAAAGCAATCTATAGATTCAATGCAATCCCCATCAAAATCCCATCAAAATTCTTCACAGATCTGGAGAAGACAATAATCAACTTTATATGGAAAAACAAAAAACCCAGGATAGCCAAAACAATCTTATACAATAAAGGATTGTCTGGAGGTATTACCATCCCTGACTTCAAACTCTATTACAGAGCTACAGTATTGAAAACAGCTTGGTATTGGCATAAAAACAGAGAAGTCGACCAATGGAATCGAATAGAAGACCCTGACTTTAACCCACAAACCTATGAACACCTGATCTTCGATAAAGGAGCTAAAAGTATACAATGGAAAAAAGAGAGCATCTTCAACAAATTGTGCTGGCAAAACTGGATGTCAATCTGTAGAAGAATGAAAATAGATCCATATCTATCACCTTGCACAAAACTCAAGTCCAAATGGATTAAAGACCTCAATATCAGTCCGAACACACTGAACCTGATAGAAGAGAAAGTGGGAAGTACTCTACAACACATGGGCACAGGAGACCACTTCCTACGTATAACCCCAGCAGCACAGACATTAAGGGCCTCATTGAATAAATGGGACCTCCTGAGACTGAGAAGCTTCTGTAAAGCAAAGGACACTGTCACTAAGACAAAAAGGCAACCCACTTACTGGGAGAAGATCTTCACCAACCCCGCAACTGACAAAGGCCTGATCTCCAAAATATATAAAGAACTCAAGAAACTAGACCATAAAAGGCAAATCAACCCAATTATAAAATGGGGCACTGAGATGAACAGAGAATTCTCAACAGAAGAACTTCAAATGGCCAAAAGACACTTAAGGTCATGCTCAACTTCCTTAGCCATCAGGGAAATGCAAATCAAGACAACTTTAAGATACCGTCTTACACCTGTCAGAATGGCTAAAATCAAAAACACCAATGATAGCCTTTGCTGGAGAGGTTGTGGAGAAAGGGGTACACTCATCCATTTCTGGTGGGAATGCGAACTTGTGCAACCACTCTGGAAAGCAGTGTGGCGGTTTCTCAGGAAATTCGGGATCAACCTACCCCTGGACCCAGCAATACCACTCTTGGGAATATACCCAAGAGAGGCCCTATCATACAACAAAAGTATATGCTCAACTATGTTTATAGCAGCATTGTTTGTAATAGCCAGAACCTGGAAACAACCTAGATGCCCTTCAATGGAAGAATGGATGAAGAAAGTATGGAATATATACATATTAGAGTATTACTCAACAGTAAAAAACAAGGACTTCTTGAATTTTGCATACAAATAGATGGAAATAGAAAACACTATCCTGAGTGAGGTAAGCAAGATCCAAAAAGAGGAACATGGGATGTACTCACTCATATTTGGTTTCTAGCCATAAATAAAGGACATTGAGCTTATAATTCGTGATCCCAGAGAAGCTAAATAAGAAGGTGAATCCAAAGACAAACATATAGGCATCCTCCTGAATATTAACCTTCATCAGGCGATGAAAGGAGACAGAGACCCACATTGGAGCACCGGACAGAAATCTCAAGGTCCAAATCAGGACCAGAAGGAGAGGGAGCACGAGCAAGGAACTCAGGACCGAGAGAGGTACACCCACACACTGAGACAATGGGGATGTTCTATCGGGAACCCACCAAGGCCAGCTGGCCTGGGTCTGAAAAAGCATGGGATAAAACCGGACTTGCTGAACATAGCGGACAATGAGGACTACTGAGAATTCAAGAACAATGGCAATGGGTCTTTGATCCTACTGCACGTACTGGCTTTGTGGGAGCCTAGGCAGTTTGGATGCTCACCTTACTAGACCTGAATGGAGGTGGGCGGTCCTTGGACTTCCCCACAGGTCAGGGAACCCTGATTGCTCTTTGAGCTGATGAGGGAGGGGGATTTGACTGGGGGAGGGGGAGGGAAATGGGAGGCCGTGGCGGGGAGGAGGCAGAAATCCTTAATAAATAAATAAATTTAAAAAAATAGGGGAAAAAAAAAGAACGGCAAAAAAAAAAAAAAGTAGGCTGAGCAAACCATGAGGAACAAATCAGTAAGCAGCACTCCTCACAGCCTCTGTATCAGCTCCCGCCTCCAGGTTCCTGCTCTGTTTGAGTTCACGTCCCTCTGTGATGGACTGTTACTTGGAAGTGTAAACAAAATATAGCCTTTCTCCCCAAGCTGCTTTCGGTCATGGTGTTTCATCACAGCAATAGTAACCCTATTATAATAGTAAACTTGTTTCCTAAATAAGAGAGGGAAATACAGTAAGATCCTGTCAAGAAAAGAAAGGGAAAAAGGAAAAGACAAGACAAGAAAAGAAAAGAAAAGAAAAGAAGATATGGGGACAAGTCCCAGGAACCTTAACTATTAGTAGTCTGGCAGGTGATCCTGATGCAAACTTGAGTTTGACACAGTCGATTTCCTCTGTCAGATTCACCCAAGGATGTACTATCTCTTTGTTCCCTTCAGAACAGGCAGAATCAGTGATTTTTGCCTAACAACAGAAAATAGTAATGATAGGCATGTGATTAACATTCCATGTTAGGTTGTGAGATATTATATCACTTGATGGAAGACTGTCTTGAAGAACCAGAGAAGGGAATTTTCTTGTGGTTCTTGTTGTAAAACATTTCAAGACACAGGGCCTAGTGCTCCTGGAGTTTTAAAGTCATGGGGGGAATGCCCCTGAAGGGAATTGCAGGGTACTGATCCCATCCTCTCTTTCTTATTCTTCCTACCACTCTGAGGTGAGTAGCTTGAACCACATCCTCCCACCATAAGGTTCTGCTTTGCCACAGGCTCCAAAACTCCCAACCGTGAATTGAAACTCCTAGAACAGAGAGTCAAAGTAAACTTCCTTTTTGCTGTGATTGCCTCAGGTGTTCTGTCGGTCATAGAAAGTAACACACCCCTATTCGAATTCCAGTACCCAACCTTCTCACAGTGCTACTTCCAGGCTTGAGGGGAGAGGCTCTAGCCATCATTTATTTATGTTTTTACCTTTAAATGTATCTTTCAAAGTAGTTAACACATCACCATATATTCATTATATCATTTTAAAAACCAACAGAGCCAAGAATTCATGAGTTCAAATTCTCCTATTAGGGGTGGAAAATGGTGTGATCATTCTGGAAAACTGGCATTTCTTTCAAAATCAGCATACACCTACCATATAATTTAGCAAATGCACTCCTAAATATTTATCTCCCCTCAAAAAAAATTTAAAATGTATTTCCACTCAGATTTGTACACAAATGTTCCTAACAGCTTTATTTACATAGTCTATATCTGTAAACAACCCAAATATTCCTCCATAGTTGGCTGAGTAAATAAAATGTGGTACATTCATAAAACAGAACAGAGCCTATTACTTATAAAAACATAAATAAGTCTTAAAACACATACTACGTGCAGAAGCAAGATATAAAAGAGCATTCATTGTACGACCCCATTTACATAAAATAAAAATGAGCCTTTCATGACAGAAGCAGATCAGTGGTTTCTGGGGCCAAGACCCATTGGGATGAAGGCACAAGGAATCTTCCAAGGATCACGTACATGTTATGTTTTGATGGTGGTGGTGATGGTTTTGCAGGAAGACATAACTTTTAAAAGTCATTGCATTGTGCACTTTAAATTATTGTGATTTAACTGTATGTAAACAATTCCTCAGTGAGCTGAAAAGCAGGTAACCCAGCCTCACAGTACACAACTGAAAAGGTAGAGTCAGTGCAGAGAAAGTCTGCTCAGCCCAGCGGCAGCCTCTGTGACTAGCTTCCTGCATATATTTCTCAAAACATTTTTACTTAACACAAATTTTAGATTTTTATATGTCAGTACTTTTAAGTCACTTTTTTAAAAAGATTACATAATGGTTCATTTATGCACGTGCCATAATTTACTGAGTCTGATTCTAATGGATGTGTGCTGGACTATTTCCATTCTTTTTTATAAACAGTGAACATAGACTTGCTAGGCTAAAGACTATGCATGCTCTGAAGACACTATTAAATCACTCTCCACTGAAGCAATGCCAGTGTGTACCTCCAGCAGCAGTGGGTGTCGGCTGACACAGCACTCTAACTTGACTCTACGATCCCTATTAGGAGTACCACTGAACATCTTTTCCCAGGGTTTTTGTTTTTTGGTTTTTTTTTTGGTTTGGGTTTTGTTTTGTTTTTTGTTTGTTTGTTTGTTTGTTTTTGAGACAGGGTTTCTCTGTGTAATAGTCCTAGCTGTCCTGGAACTAGCTCTGTAGACCATGCTGGCCTAGAACTCAGAGATCCTCCTGCCTCTGGCTCCTGAGTGCTGGGATGAAAGGCATGTGCCACCACCGCCTGGCCTTTTCCCAGTTTTAAGAGCAATTTACATTCATAGTTAGTTTTCCCCCCATAAACTGCTCATCTCTTCCAGTTTTTTTTAAATAGAGTTTTGGTCTTTCCATGTGGTTTCATGATAGTTCTATATTTATGATCTTGGCTCAGACTCTCTAAGAAATAAAGCTTAGATGCTAATGATTTATTGAGTGAGCACAATCCTAAGATAACAAGAGTGAAGGGAAAATAAAAGTAAAGTCAAGAAAGGAGGAAAATATCAAGCTGTCACCTCATCAAGTGGACCAGTGTCATGAGCAGACGTTGCTCAGTGAACTGAATGTCAAAGGTGGGCAATTGTGGTGAAGGGGTTACAAACAAGACACCCCCAAATGGGCTGGACTGGCGCATTGGTTACTGATGTCGATGCACAAGCTGTCACTGCAGAAAGTGCTAGCCAGCCCTCCTTTCCATGCTTGCACCAGGCTATAACGATTCCTTTGGGAGAGGTGTCATCTCTGTTCCCAGACCAAACAAACAAACAGAGTTTATTACAAGACTGGGAATGCTGCAGCAATAAACTAACACACTCAGTAAAGTAACTCTTACTTTCACCAGCTTCATATCTCCCACCACAGCTCTCTTAGTAACCACCCTAGAATTTACTGCCTCTAGATCAGGTCATTCAGCCCTGCAATTTCCTTATAAATTTATTTTTTGTATGAAAAACCTTAGAGCTTTGGATCTTTCCTTCTTTATGAGAATCCCATTGATAAAACATGTGTACATTCTGCCAGACAAACTGCCTTGTGTCATTTGATTGCTACACCCTGCTGAAGGTTCTACCTAAGATCTGATGTGGATAGAGGCAATGATCAGCCCTTCCTACCATAGGAGTATGGAGGAGAGGATTTCATTGCAGTCTCTGTTGACATGTATCCCATAGGACAATAGCTTTGTTATCCTTGTGAGATGCATTGCCCTGCTCAGTGGGTGAGGAAGCCAGATCTCAAGTCCAGTGGAAATCATCAGTGCAGTTGTGGTCCTCACTTAACCATCACCCTAGTGCAGTGCAAAATGATGATAAAATACAGATGTGCAATGTATAGTTAGTATTACAATATTCATTTGCTGTATTCTAAGTTTCTGACCTCTTCCTAAACCTACTGCTACATACTGGGTCTGAGGTTTGCGAAGTCTGAGAAATGAATCATGCAATCGGAGAGCTAAACTTGATGCTAAGCTACTGTCCACTTCATAGAGGGCAACAGTGGTCAAGTAATATACAGTTTGAATGTGATTAGTAATGCACTCATCTCCTTAGTTTTACCAAGATGGTGTTAATTATGGAGACATCATCCTATGTTGATGTATTATTGTTTAAATTATAGCTTCTTTCCCAGGAAAATGCTGTAAAATACAATGTAGCTTTACATATGCTATTTTTACTTGGCATGGTCTGTGAGACATCCTCAGAGTATTTAAAGAGGAAAAAAGTCCAGCAAGATAGGAATGAATAGACAAAAACATATTTAAAGTAAACTGGACTTCCAGAAGAACCTTTGCCCTATAGAATTAACCACTTCCTCAATGGCTGCCCATTCACCCAACCACCCTCACCACCAAAGTGCTCTTACATTCTTCTGGCATAATCTCCATACAATTTTAATGGCATTTGACTAATTATGGGCCTTCTTTCCTGGCTGGACTATGAATCCTTAAGGGCATAGACTGGAAGAGACTATGTCTCAGTTTAGACTTGGGCTTTGCCTATAACCCGTAACAGAAAAGTTGCTTAAACTTAAAGCACATTTCTAGATGACTGATATAATGAATCAACTCAAACTGTCTCCTTTGAAAGCCTTACCCGATATGGTCACACCTCCACTCAACACCGCCATTCTGAACTCTGGGTCCCCTAGTTCCTGAGTCCCCACTTTCCTATATATGTGTCTATCTTCTCCACAGAGAATGAGCTCTTTGAAGATACAGGCTGTCTTAACCATTTTAAGATCCCCAGCACATACTACACACCCAGTAAGCATTTGCTGAGCAAGTGAACAAACGAACGAATGAAAGAAGTGCATTTACAGTGGCAGACTAAGTGAAAAGGTCTAACCATCTTAGGAAGAAACTAATGTGTCTGCTCACTGTGCTCAGAAAAGAGAGCGCTCTCTTCTCTGAGGAAAAATGCAGGTAAAAAGAGGCCGGAGGGGGGGGGCACATGCTTTTGACCCCAGTACTGGGGAGGCAGAAGCAGTTTGCTCTCTCTGAGTTTAAGGCCAGCCTGGTCTACAAAGTTAGTTCCAGGACAGCCAGGGTGGTTACACAGAGAAACTCCGTCTCAAAAAACCAAAACCAAAAAAGTAGGTAAGTAGAAAGAGCATGTGCTTTGGCAATCAATGACCAAAGTTGTGATTCCGACTCTGCCCTTGCTTTGTGTAAGTCCCTTCTCTTTTCTGAGCGTCAGTTTCTTGCACTGCAAGTCAGAAATATACAGGAGGGTGAAGGGTGATAGCAACTGGAAGGTCCCACCACAGGACATGGGATGAGGCTACAGCTGAGTTCTACACTACGATTATTCATAGTTACTGTTATTATTCATAACAACATAGCTATTATGAGGTAGGAAGTAGAGGCTGAAGCACTGTTACATTTATGGTTGAATGACCTTGAAGAAGAAATTTTAGATAGAGAATGGAGTGGTTTGGTGACCTTCAGAAATCATGGTGGCAATAGTCATTCATAATGACTGCCAATTCTGTCAGGTGTGCCACACACATCTTACATAAAATGTTTACAACTAACCATCAGTTCTGTTACCCCACCTATCAAAACGGGGAAACTGAACTTTAGAGTGTCTCTGAGTCCCAAGGTCACAGAGCTAGCCGTGCTGAAAAGACTTCAAAGCCACTCAATCCTTCCGATTTCAGAGCACACTTCAGGCTTAACACATCTCTTGTTCTGAACAAATGAGAAGCTGGGAATATTGTGGAAATTAAACTTAACGACTTAGATTGTAAATTAAGATAGGCTAAGATGTTGATGGATTACAAGGCTGCATAAGCCGGTTTGTCGGCTCCTACAATTATCACTCCTATTGTTGCAAACATGTCTTGGCATTTTCAACAAGAAAGCCAGATGGAGTTCTGGATGGGGACCCAGTGCTCAGAGGAAAGTCTGCACCTGAACCACCGCATTCAGCAGTGGAGGCAGAGCTCTACCCGCTGAACATAATAGCAACTACGGTCTTAGTCAGAAGAGCTGTGACTACCTGCAAGAGACCCTCAAGATGAGGCCTGGTGACAGTCCCTCCTAGAAGAAAGGATTGAGAGCCATAAGCCCCCATCTGAGATTCCAGACATTCTCTCCTGGATTGCCCCTTCTTGTTGTATGTATTTCTGCCCACGTTTACAAAGTTTCAGAGGGCTCTTTGAGTACACAGAGGGTGAAAGGGCAGGAGAGAAACATAAACATCAATGGGGTAACCATCCTCCATACTGGGGGGAGACTGTGCTTCTTTAAAGAACTCAGTAAGTTCTTGGTTCACCAAGCTAGACTAGGGTAGATTTGTTCCTTCGCTCTGTCACTGGAGCCCCACCTAGAGTGAGAAGACACATATTCATATTTTCCCAGGAAAAAGCCCTCAAGGAGAAAGTCCTCTGTGTCGTTGGGAAAGCTGCCTTTTGGAGGACTTCATTAGGCCCGGGTATCACGTAAACAGAGAATTCCGCTGGTTTGCCTTTTCCTAGCCCCTGTCAGCTGTTTACTTTCTCATACCATACATTCTCAAAACATATGAGAAACGGAGATACCCCTCAGGCCCTACTGGCCAGAGCTTCATCCTGCTGCTGCCCCTTTCATCCTTGCTCCTAGTGGACAAGCTCATCTTAGTCATGGATTCTTTTTCTACGATACCAAAATTTAGAAGCCGATTCTGAATTCCTGTGCGATGCTTGCTGATGCTGCAACTGTCCTCGACTCCAGCCAGAGGCTCCTAGATGTGCTCTGACCACCAGTGTGCCCTAGACTGAGGGCTCACTTGACTCAGCAGAGTCTAGCAGCAATACTTCTTGGCATCAACATGATCTGGCCTTGCTATTCAGGAGGAGGTGGTAGAACAGGAATGACTTCTCTAAAATTTCTCCTTTTGTATACATGCCTCCCCTGCAGAGAGTCAGGGCAGAAATAAACATAACTTTCCCTGTGTGTCTCCATCACAGGAGGAGCATATGGTTGGATGCGACTGGCTTCTCTGAAAGCCTTTCCAAAGAACACAATCTCGTTACTCAGCAAATATTTACTGAGCAACATGGAAGGAGGAAGAGCATTCCAGGGAGAGGCCAGTGAAAGGGAAGAAACTGAATAATCTGCAGAGGACTAAAACAACAAGGCTGTGTAAGGAGCACAGTGAGGAGGGAAGCTCTAAAGAGAAGGGAACAACTAGGTACAGCTCTGGATGCCCTGGAAAGGACTTAGAGCTTCTTCAACAGGTAAGAGGGACTCCATAAGATGCAGAACAAGTAGCAGACATGCTCACAATGATCAGCAGAATTAAATGGGACCAAGGTAAAGAATAATAATAATATAAAACAGTCATCAAAAGCTAAGTACTTACTTTGCACCAGCAGACTACCAAGGACATGACATAGATTGTCTTGTTTAATAAAAGCAACAGTGAGTTCCAGGACAGCTAGGGCTGTTACACAGAGAAACCCTATCTCGAAAAACAGAAACAAAACAGAAAAGAAGTAAGAGTGCACTGACGACACATTGCTGGCCCAGGTGTCTTCAGTCCTCCCAGCCATCTCCTGAGTTGAGTGTTACTGCCTCAGTTTGGCAGACAGGCCTGCAGCTGAGAGACAAATGTACTATTCTCAAGGTCAGGTGGCTACAAGGGCAGAGCTGTGACTTAATTTCAGGTTATTCTGATTCCAAATCTGACTTTTAAGGAGATGTTAGGAAACAATCGCAGGATTCTGGGAAGTGGTGATGAACTATGGAAGGGGCAAGAGAGACAGAGAAGGGAAAACAGATATGTAACTAAGCTATGGACGCATAATAGACACGTCAATAGTGGTCAAAGATGAGCTAAGGTTTGGAACATAGGTAGCTAACAGAAATATATTATGTATACTAAAACTCAAGAACACAGGAAGAGCTGGGCAGTAGTGGCGCATGCCTTTAATCCCAGCACTCAGGAGGTAAAGGCAGGCAGATCTCTGAGTTTGGAAACAGCCTGGTCTACAAAGCGAGTTCCAGGACAGCTGGAACTACACAGAGGAACCCTGTCTTGGAAAAACAACAACACTAACAACAACAAAGAAGAACACAGGAAGTCAGGTAAGTGCTGTGGTTTGAGATGTCCTCCAAGGTTCCTAATTTGGGTTCCTAATAGTGCATTTTCCAAGTGCACTATTCTGAGATGCTGTGGGACCTTACAAAGGAGGGTATGGCTAGCTGAAATATATCAATAGGAATGAGCCTTGGAAGGTTATACCTGATCCCCAAGTCCTAATTCTCTTTCTATGCTCTCTAGCTAGCAATGATATGAACAGCCTCTGCCACATGTTCCTGCTGCCATGCCTTCCTTACCACAGTCTGAAACCCTCTAAAACCATAAGCTAAAAGAAATCCTAACTTAAAATGCTTCTGCCAGGTGTTATGGCTACAGTAATGCAAAAGCAACCAATACAGTAAGTTAAAGGATTCCAAATATGTTGAATTTGACGTAATGGTGGTATAAACGAGAAGAGGTATTCTGCAAACATTTGAAAAAGTCATCTTGCTCCTTATATCTGTTCCTCATTTACCAACTCCTTATTTATCTATTTTAGAATTTTAAAAATATGATAAAATTTATTATTTTAACCCCTTAAATTGTGTTGATTAGCAGTTTGTCTCCAGTGTGTAAAGAGCTGGGAAGTCATCACTTCATCTCAGCAAGTAAAACTCTCAACAAATTGAAAAATCAGCAAGTATTCTTGGATCCCTTAAAGCAAGGGGGGTCACAGGGAAAACTATGCCCACACAGACACATCAAAAATGTAGAAACAGAGAATTACAATTAATCATAGAAACTGTAAAGAAAGCTCGCCAAGAAGCAGGGTAAGAAAGCCTAGACTATAACTGAGGACTTGCTAGCACAAAGTGTAGAGCCAGCCTGAGCACTGAAGACTGCAGTAAGTCCCAGTCTGTGGAGCAGAGTGGGGAAATCTTCATTACTTTCAGTCCAGGAACTCTTCTAGCTTTTCTCAAGGACTAGAGAGCAGTGGTTCTCAACTCGCTGATCAGTACCCCTTTGGGGGTCAAATGACCCTTTCACAGGGATTGCCTACCACCATCAGAAAATACAGATATTTACATCATGATCATAACAGGAGCAAAATTACAGTTATGAAGTAGCGATGAAAATCATTTTATGGTTGGGGTCACCACAACTTGAGGAACCGTATTAAAGGGTCACAGCATTAGGAAGGTTGAGAACCAGTGCCCTAGAAGAAAAAGAAATCTGACGCTTCTAGGGAAGAGCAGCCTTGAAATACCAAGGCCAGGACTGCCCTCAAGGGAACTATTTTTCCAGTGTCTCACCTAAAGAAGTTTCCCAGTGTCCAAGAACATGGATAAGGGAGACACTCAGCTACAGCCATCCTGTCTCTCAGTGAGACTAAGAAGCAATGTATGATCCTAGCTCAGTGACAAGATTGCTACTGATTATTTGCTTCCAATATGTATACATCTGCACGCATGAATGGCCTCTTTCCCAGAGTTCCTTTCAAAACCAGTACAACCCATCTGAGACAGAAAAGGGAATGAAGCCGGGCGGTGGTGGTGGCACACGCCTTTAATCCCAACACTTGGGGGACAGAGGCAGACAGATCTCTGTGAGTTGGAGGCCAACCTGATCTACAAGAAAAGGGAATGAATAGTAATGAGGAAATAAACATCAACAGTAACAAAAGATAGACCTAGTATATTTAAACTTCAGAAAATTAAAAAAAAAAACTTGAAAAGAGGATAAAGAGCCTTATCTATTCAGGAGCAAAAACAGGAATTATTATATTGAATTTTTCTAAAGCCACGAAAATGAAAAAAGAGTAGAGTGAAATATTTAATATGTTGAAAGGGAGAGAAAAACTAGTCTAGAATTCTGGGAAGGGGGCCTTCCAAAGTGAAGAAAGTGGGTACAGCGGGTATATTCCTGGAGACCCAGCAGCAGAAGGCTAAGGCAGGTGAAGGATGACTTGAGTCCAGGAGTATGAGACCAGCCTGGGCAACATTCAAGATTCCGTTTCTTAAAAAAAGGGGAAAAGAAATAAAGATTTCTCAGATGAACAAAAACTGAGGAAATTTCTTGACTGCCTTGCATGAATTGTTAAAAGATCTTCAGAGACAAGAAAAGGGAAGAATCCACAGACAGACAGACCTACTAGGGAATAAAAGAACATCAGAGAAGGATCCTCGGTGTGTATGATTAAAGTGTGTAATTAAAGTAATTAGGTGAAGGTAATTTAAAAATGTTTTTGTAAAAGGTAATTGATACAAGAAAAAAGAAGGAGATTTAGGGGGACAAGGTCTCGGGGTATAGTTCAGTTGGTAGTGTGCCTACCTACCGTGCCTGAGACTTTGGGCTCAATTATTGGCACCACATTAACCCCTATATCTGACTCTGGGTTTTTATTATTAAGAACAATTAGAATAATTAGAATTTGTGCTACAATGGACCAATTACTAGGAAAACAGCCTTCCATAACTTATACAGAAAGTAAAAGAAAAAATGAATAAGTGTGTCTATGAAAGAAATTAAATCAATAATTAATAACATTGCAAAACAGAAAACCTCAGGCCCATATAGTAAATGCTACAAACATTTCAAGGGACAAAATTCATGAAATCTCCACAATCCCTTTTACAAGACAAAAGTGAAGAGAATGTTCTTACCACCTCCTATAAAACCAGCACACTCTGACGCCCAAAGCAGATAAGCCATGACAAGAAAAGAAAGCACAAATCAAAACATCCCCACAGATATAAAAATCCTCAACAAAATAATAGATAAGCTGAATCCTACAGCGTATTAAAAGAATTATGCAGCCAGGTGATGGTGGCACACACCTTTAATTCCAGTACTGAGGAGGCAGAGGCAGGCGGATCTCTGTGAGTTCGAGACCAGCCTGGTCTACAAGAGCTAGTTCCAGGACAGGCTCCAAAAGCTACAGAGAAACCCTATATGGAAAAACAAAAACAAAAAAAGAATTATGCACAACAGTGAAGTGGGACACAGAAGTACACACTGGCTCAACATACAAAGTTAAGATGCTGATCCAAAAAGCGGCTGATGTGATTCATTACATAAGCAGTCTAAATAATAAAAATTATATCAATATTTGTAGACAAAATTCAACACTTATTTATTCTTGATAAAATCTGATATAAAGAGAACTTTCTCAGCTTGATGGAGAATGAATGTTTACAAAAACCCTAGAGTTAACCTCATAATTAAAGAGGAAATAGCTTTCACTAAAATGAGGAACAAATTAAGATGTCCTCTCTCATTCTTTTTCAACATTATACTGCAAGTGCTAGCTAATAAAAAAAAAGGCAAGAAAAAAACAAAAGGTATTTCTATTAAAAAGGAGAAAGGGGAACTGTCTTTGTTCACAGATGGCACAATTGTGTACAAATTATGAAAGGATCAAAAACAGAGACGAAGCCTTGGAAGTAGTAAGTGGTTACGTTAAAGCTGCAGGATACAAGGCTACGTATAGAATGGCAGCTCCTCCATACACAAGCAAGGAAAAGTGCATATGAAATGCGGAACAATCCCATTTTCTCTTGCTTCTGTCAGAATGAAATACTTTGGAATGAAATCTAATAAAATACGCACAAGATCTAAGTGAGGAAAACTACAAAGCCCATATGAAATAAGGTGCTTAATACAAGTGATGTTTGAGCAAAGGACAGAAAACGTTCAGGGCAGGGAATGTGCTCTGCATGATACTGCCACAGCATATACATGGCAGCATGCACTTTTGAAAACCCATATACAACACCAAAAGTGAGTCCTGATTCAAGCTGCAGATCTAAAACAACAGTGTGCACTAATGGGGATTCACTGCACGAGTTACTCTGTTCATTCCTGTAGCAGACATACCTGGGAGAACAGAAATACCTTACAAGAGTAGAGACTCATTTTAACACGGTTTCAGAGGGCTAGAGGAGCATGTGACAGCACCACCTCACCTTATGGGGCAAGCAGAGAGATAGAAACAGTCAAGAGTGCACCTAAGGGCTCCCTACCCCCAGTGACATAGTTCTTCTAGTTAGGACTTACTTCCTAACATTTCCAGAACCTTCCAAAATGGGTCAACCTGCTAGTGGTAAGCCCCAACATATGAACTTGCGGGGGACATTTTATATTCAAAACAAAACACTTAACAACTGGAACAAATGTACCACGTTGGTGGGACATAACTGAAGACCCATCATATGGGAGGGCAGCGGCTTTGTAAGAAATCTCCTTATCTCCTCCAGTTGCCCCACATACACCCCACCAATGTGGGAGTTGGTTCTCTCCTTCCTCCATGTGGGTTTGGAGGAGTAAACTCAGGTTGTCAAGCATGGCAGCAAGTGGTCTTACCCACTGAGCCACGTCACCTGCTCCTGTTCCATTTTTCTGTAACCCAAAAGTTGCTCTGAAAATGAATCTTTTTAAATTTAGCATTAAGCTGAATTGATGTGCATGTGAATAATTATGAAACTTGTGTAACGAACATCATATTCACTATATAGAACATTGCCATCACTCCTGGGATTTCTTCACACCTTCCCTTTGCAATTACATATCTCTAACACTTGACAGAAACTGATTATGTTCTCTATCACTGGAGAATGTCATATCACTGGAATCAGACATCATGCAACTTTTAAGACTGGCTTCTTGCACTCAACTTAATTCTTTTGGGATACATCAAGGCTGTTCCATGTGTCGACGGCTTATTCCTCTTTAATGCATGGATAAACCAATTTGTTTATCCATTACTTTCTGAAGAACATTTGGATTGTATCAGTTTGGACAATTATGAATAGATCTGTTATGCTCTTGTACAGGTTTTTGTATGAATACAAATTTTCATTTATCAGGACAGTTACCTGTAAATGTAATTGCTAGGTTACATTGTGTTTTGTTTAATAAAAAACTACCCAGTGTTTCCGGTAGCTAAGCCATGTTTGCGTTCTCACCAGCGTGTTATGAGGGTTTTAGATATGAGTGCATGTTTGTCATCGTCTGGCATTTTACTTTAGTCATTCTAATATTTGTGTCATTATCTCATTGAGGTCTTAGTTTGTATTTTCCTAATGACTAACGATGCTGAACATTTTCGTTTTCATATTCTCTTTAGTAAAATGTCTGCTTATTTCTGAGTCAGTTTTGACAGGATTGTTTGTTTTCTTACTGTCTAATTTTGAGAATTCCTCATATATTCTTTATATGAAAGATGTTTCTGTGTGTGTGTGTGTGTCTGTGTGTGTGTGTGTGTGTGTGTGCGTTCATGTGCATTACATGTTAGCAGGAGCCTGCGGGGGCCAGAGAAGGGTTTCAAATCCCTAGAATTGGAGTTACAGGTTGTTGTAAGCTGCCATTTGGGCAATGGGAACCAAACTCAGATCATCTATAAAAGCAGTGCTCTTATCTTTGGCCTGGTTGGTAGATTTGAGTGTAGGGGTGGCATTAAAACAGACAGAAAACAACTATTCTCAATCTTATGTGCATCTGCATATATTTTAGGTTGGGTCTTTTAAAGGGTTTTGATTGAAACCACTGTAATGGTTTGAATAAGAATGGACTCATATATTCGAATGTTTAGTCATCAGAGAGTGGCACTATTTGAGAAGGATTAGGAGGTGTGGCCTTGTTGGAGTACGTGTGGCCTTACAGGAAGAAATGTGTCACAGCGGATGGGCTTTCCGGCTTCTAATGCCCATGCCAGGCCCAGCTCTCTCTCCTCCAGAGGCTTTCAGATCAGGGTGTAGCTCTCAGCTACTGCTCCAGTGCCATGTGTGCAGCCATGCTCCCTGCCATAATGACAATGGACTGAACATCCAAAACTGTAAGCCAGTCCCCAATTATATGCTGTCCTTTATAAGAACTGCCTTCCTCATGGTTTATCTTCACAATAATCAAACAGTGACTAATAGGACAAAGTTCAATTTAGTTAGCAATTTGGAGGACAATCTGTTGAGTCTTCAAATCTCCAACATGATATTTGGATCTTATATTATTTTTTTTCTGTCAATGTTTTGTAGTAAAAACTTCATGTAGTTCCTGGACTTGTTTTAGGATGTAAAAATATTGCATTATTTGCTATTTTAAATGACACTACTTTTTGACTTTTACTTTCCAGCTTTTATTGCTAATACATAAAAAATATGATTGATGACAAGGATTCTGCAAATATCTCAGATCGTATAGTTCCTGGAGTCTGAGCTGGCCACATTTGCTGGCCTGTGAACTGGATATGGCTTTATAGTTTGCTTCTGAATCTAAGACACAAGATGGAGTCATATATTCTCCATGGAAACACACTTTTGTCCTCTGCCTTTTTGCTGACTGTAAAAACTAGTCTCCCCAGACGACGTGTATTCCAATGATTGACGCAGCAGATGTTTACACTTTCCCACAGCTTCCTTATCAATCTGTTCTTCTGCTTGGCTGCCACACCTATGCTAAAATCTACAAACCAAGACAGCCAAGACTACCAAGCAGTTCACAACTGTGGAGCGTTCCAGGTCCAGACATACCTGTTTCTTTTTGCTCCATAAAAGTACAAAGTGCAGCCTGGCATGTGGCATATGCTAGTAATCCCAATACCTGAAAGGCAGAGGCAGGACTGCCATGAGTTTAAGGCAAGCCTATACTATTAGAAGGAGGCCTCATCTCAAAACCTAACTCACAAAAACAAACAAAAAAAACGCTGCTACCACCACCACCACAAAACAAACGAACAAACAAACATAGATACAAACTGAGTTAACAAGGAACAGCACGGCCTGTGGTTGGTCCCTTCAGGGTAAGGCTGCCCCAAGCCGTCAGCTGAGGCAGAGGAAAGCAGCAAAAGGAGAACCCTCCACAAGGAAGCCCTGGACAGAAAGTTAGTTGTTCACTGGCCCGCTGTAGAGTACTATTGCTTACTCAATAGAGTGGGAGATAAATAAATAAGTTAAAATTTATGTAGAACTTTCTCCTTACCAAAAAGAGGTCATACACACTCATTGCAGAAATTTCTAGAATATGGAAAAAAGCAAAAATGAGAAAAATGTGTGACCTATAACCTCATCCAAGGAGACAAGCATTTTTATTTTTACCTTTTAGCTCTCGCTTTTCCTTTATATAAACATGTAATTTTATGTTTGCTCAAAAGTAGGCTACACTGTGATGCTGTTTTAAAAGTTAAATTTTTTCAGGTAGTAAAATTATCACACGTGTCATTAATTACCTTTCTATCTGGCTGCACAGTATCACCTGTCACAAATTTTTCTTTTGCTTTTGGAAGTGTAACAGAGTGGTTAATTACACATGAACTGCGGTAGAGAAACCTGATTGGGAAATCAACCATATCTAGCTTTCTTGGCTGTGGATACTTCAGAAAGGAATGTGAGGTATTTTCCCCACATCCTCCCAAGAGAGGCCAGGACTCACATCTGGTAGGTTAAAGATGGAGAGGTGGTTTTTTACTTGGGAAGTTAGCTTATCTATGATAGTAGATTCTAGCAAGTGGGGAGAGGGTCAGAGGTCACGAGTGACCAAGGATAGCAGACATTGAGACCCAGATGGGTCCCCTTTCCCTCCCTAAATCTGGTATGCAAAACCTGGTATGCAGATGGCTAAGAGGAACTGGAAGAAAGGCTTTGAAATGGCTAAGGGCACACACGGTGAGTGGGCAGCTCAGCAACCTACCTGGTGGGGCAGTCCCATAGAAAGGAAAGGCCAGTATCCCACAGGTAGCCGTGGAGCAGCCATTTACTGCCTAAGCCCCTTCAAATGAGGGCCAGCTGTCCAGTTAGTCTTTAATTTGCCTGCTTAGGGATTTCATTTTAGTTTACATTTAAAAAAAAATCAAATGAGTCATGGGGACGATCCCTTAATAATTCTATTAGACCTCTAACTAACTGTGAATCTGATTTGGAACTAGATTTAAATAAATTTCAAGAAAATAAAGAATATGATCCTTTCTTTCCTGTCTACTGTCACGAAGCTATTCATTCCTTGCTGCATGCCATGCCATGATGAACACTCTGACTGGATGTTCACCTGTGATCACTGGCTGTTTACCTCTGATGGCTTCTTGGCCCCTAAGGAGTGGCAAGGTCTGTTGGCTCAACCAACCCTGTAGCCTAAGGCCCTGGATTATGAAAGCTGAACTGGGCCAAGGCAGAAATGGCAAGAGAATGAGTCCGGCCCTAGCACCCTCTCAGACATGCTTTAGAGCACAGAGAAAGTTTCTTCACCCCAACCCTCCATTTTCTGATCTGCAAAGCTCCGCAAACTGAAAGGCCTTTGCCACTTTGCAGTACTCATTCTATATAAAATCTGGACAGACACATCCACAGAAGGGATAAGCAGCTTGGAGTCTCCCATGTGTTCCAGTCAAACCAGATACTATTGACCTGTTCCCAAATAATGAGGTTGACACTTGCGTAGATCTGGCACTCCCCTTGCTATTCCTTCCATTCAGCACGGGTATGCCTCACTGCCTTTTCAAGTCCTATTCATTCTTGAAGATTCAACTCAATGACTCCCTTTCATAGGGCCACCATTACGTCTCCCATGGGGATCCATCTTTCTTTCCTCTCTAACAGGCATCTACTACCGTGAACAGTCGCCTGGGCACATTCTGCAAGCTCCCTGAAGGCAGGAGCTGTGCTTCACTTAATCTGTGCATTCACCCACAGGACTCAGCTCAAGATTCTGGGAGTTATTATCAGCCAGATGTTTGTGAACTAAAAGTGGGACCTAGGCTTAGGTTTGGATGCAGTTCCAAGCTATTTCAGGCCCCAGGATGGGTGGGGTAAGAAAGGGAATGCTGGGACTGGGAGATAAGAGTTCTGAATGTGAATGTGACCTGGGCTTCAGAGACTGGAACAGCCCCTAGAAGCTTGGTTCTTCCTTGTCTAACCCATCAGGAACAAGGAAACACTGTGTCCTCAGGACTCTCTTCAAGATGATTCTTGGGCCTTTTAGGGACCTTACTTCGCCCATCCCTTCCCTATGACCCAACAAATAAGTCAAAGTCCTAGGCACGTCTGTCAAAATTGGTTGGAGGGATTTTGGGGAAAGGCCAATGTCTGGGCTCCCGGTCTCTGGCTTGAGCTACATACTTGATCTTAGCCCAAAATGTTGTTGACCCTTTGTCGGGACTCTGGAGTGTGGAAGTGGCATGAGCTCATGCTGGAGGTCTGGGAGCTCTGTTCTCACCACTGCAGAATGGGACAAATTATGAGGGTGGGGATGAGGGAGGTTAACTCTTCTCCCTGGGAAGAGACCAGGCTTGCATGGGTGTGCTGGAGCCTGCAACCGCTCAAAAGCTGCGCAGGCAGAGCTTCTGGTCATTGTGGCCTGGAGAGGATTATCACCTTCAGGGCAAGGAGGACTGAAGGCTAATCCTGGAAATCCGGACTGGCACAATGAGAGTTAGGAGGGTGAACGGTTAACAGTTTGTTGAAAAACAGGGAGAGTCCCTCCTCTAGGGGCCCAGCTGGCTGCAAAGCCAGGAGCAGAGGCTCCAAGGGTGATGCAATGGGGCCCGCCCTGTACACCAGAGAGGGTGAGGAAGGCTGACTCCCACCTAGCAGCAGCCTCCACACCACCAGCTCATGACCACTCTCTCCTCCAGTTCTGCAAACCAGCCATAGGGTGGGTAGGAACTCGCAGGTAAAAAAAGACCCTGTCCGCTTGAGCTGTGGGAAACTGCAGCTTCTGGCTGCCCTATTATGTCCAGCCTCTGAGCCTTTCCAGTCAAGTAAACCTTTCCACCAGCCCTCACATGTTCCGGAGTCTATCCATCAGGGTACCTAACTCGTCTAGCCAGCCATTCTCTATTTTGACTCCAAGACTACGTTCAGTCTTTGGAACAGGTGCAGGCCGAGGGTGGAGGTGTCAAGACTGTGGGAGGCACAGACAGTCTCTGATCTTGGCAAATTGGCACTTCCACCCTGTTAGCCCACTTACCATTATCCTGGAAGAGGGTATATCCTGGATAGAAACCCCCAGAAGCTTCTTAAAAAACAACAACTCATACCAGCTTTAAGGATGGGCAAGTGTCTTTGAATTCTTGAGTTATACTGTTGTTCCCTTCTCACCTTTGAAAAATGACACAGTCTCCTGAGAAATATTTCTCAGCATGGGGCGCAAAGAAAGACAGGAGAATCGGACCTCTCTAAAATATATTTGGTGACCCAGATTTTCTGACAAAGTTGTGATCTTAACTCTAAGCTCCATGAGGACAGGGCTGTGGCTGATCTGTTTTCTATGGGATCCCTAACGCATCTCCTGTCATGAGCCAAGGTTATTAAAGTGACTTACCAGGCAGAGGCTGAAGCCAATGCCAGTTTCAAAATTTCTGCTGTTATGGTAAACTCAACACACACACACACACACACACACACACACACACACACAGAGAGAGAGAGAGAGAGAGAGAGAGACAGAGAGAGACACAGAGAGAGAGACACACACAGAGAAAGACACACACACACAGAGACACAGAGAGAGAGAGAGAGAAAGAGAGAGACAGACACACACACACACACACACACACACACGGAGGAAGGGAATTTGCATTGGAATTCTGTCAGCAGTTCCTTTAAGACCTCCAGGTTTGTTTTTTTTTTTTTTTTTTTTTGCTGGGACTTACATCTTAGTAACTTATGTTTGTGTAAATTACTTTTTGCAACTTCCTCCAAGCTCCCTTGTATTTGTTATCTGATTGGATTAAGTCATCACAAGCCCTAGATGGAGAGCTATTTCTTGTTTTGCATGGGAAACAGATCCAGAAAGATCTATCTAAGATCATTGTGGCCACATTGTAAGCACAGTCTGAGCCTTCCTCTTCATCCACCCAGAACCCTGACACACACACGCATGCGCTCTCTCTCTCTCTCTCTCTCTCTCTCTCTCTCTCTCTCTCTCACACACACACACACACACACACACACACACAGAGAGAGAGAGAGAGAGAGAGAGAGAGAGAGAGAGAGAGAGAGACAGACAGACAGACAGACATCAGAAGCTCTCAAGTTCCCAGAACAGAATCTCAGAAGCCATAAGGCAAAAAGGCACTTGATCCAGCACCTTTGGATCAACTATCATTGTTGACAACAAGAACAACTGCCCCTGCCACTTACATTTTGTTCCCTTTCTCTGTCCTGTGACCCAACTTTGTCTGTTTTGTTTGAAAGCCAATCACACCCACTCCTACTCCTCACTCCCAAACATGAAATTCAACTGCAGTGAACTGAAAATGACTCAAAATGCCCAATAACAGGGAAAAACAGTTAAACTCCTAAGGTAAATGATGAAGTGCTAGGGCAGCACAAGCCATGACAAGTATATAAACCATCCCTGTGCACGGCAAGATCTTTGCAATACTGTGATTGGAACAGATCTGAAGCTACAATGGCAGGCACCTACCAACCACTCTGTACAAACGGGCATCTGCAAATTAATAAAAAGCGACCAAGAAAGATGAATGAAAGATTTTTCTCTGTGTACGTTTCCCTATGGTGCTCAAATAATAACTATTAATAATTTCCTAACGCATGTGGCAAATATTAGCATACTAAGCAGAGAGGGCGCTGTCAGGGAGGAAGAATTCCTGCTAGAGTTGCTGAAGGGCCCTGCCCATGGTGATCTAGAGCTCTGCTCCAAGGAGACCCTCCAATATCAATAACCATGCCAATGGTGCCTCCGTGTCCAACATGGAAAAAGAGTGGGTGCAGGAAGGGTTTCTAGTATTACCCACATCACTACAATTATGGGGCACTTAAAGTGAGGCCTAGCTGACAAGAGGCAAAAGACCTACAGAACAACTATAGACTTTTGTGGGTACAGTGCCAGGCTATCTGGGAGTACAGAGGCAAAACCTAGGCTTCCCTAAGACGCAGGAGCAGTGCTCTCCACAACATATTAAACTCAAAGTGTTTCAGGCTGACCCCGTATCTCATCAGCCTCTCCGTGAAGGAGTGTTTTCCTTCCCTTGTTCTCCAAATTGGTGATTACCACCAGTACTCAGCCACAGTCCACAAGGCTCTATCAGGTCTGTCTCCAGCTTCAGCTTTTGCTCTGTGCTACTCTACCTTACGTCCTAAACACGCCAAAATAGTGCCAGTGCCCATGGCATGCCAAGCTGTCTCAACTGTCCTGTCTTTCCTAAGACTGTAGCTTCAGCCTGGGTTTTCTCAACCTTACCCCACTGTCTACTGTCAAGACAGCACATGTAGCGTCTCATCTGCAAAGCCCCTTTCGCTCAGCCTGAGCCCCACAGCACCAGTTCCCAACCAGAGGCTAGTACCTCATCTTACTAGTCTCCCAAGACACATCTAGCACTATTCCTAGTACATCTTCAACACTCAGGACAGTTGTAGAACTTAACCCCCGTGTTACAGTCTGAGAACTGCATCACTGGGCAGTGTCAACACTGTTTGAACACCATACAGTATACGTTCGTGGACTGTAATCATATAGCCCAATATGTTATATAGTACACCCACTGCATCTGGCTCTATAAAATATTACTGTGCTGAATATGTCAGGTAGCTGTCGTACAATGGTCAGTACTTAAAAACTTAAACATATCAAAAAGGTATGTTTATATCAGTACCACCATGAACATTTGAGAAATACGTAGTGCTAAAAACACAATAATAGTTGCTCTGTCGCAAGATTATAGGAATGTTTCAATGCCGTTGTAATCTTGGTTTGTTTTTTGGTTTTTGTCTTGGTCTGCTTTCTATTGCTGTAATAATAATAAAAAAAAAAAAACATGACCAAAATGAAAGTTGGGGAGGGAAGAATTTCAGTTTACTCATCCTGATCACGTTCTATTATAAAACAACTCAAGACAGGAACCTAGAGGCAGGAACTGAAGCAGAGGCTATGAACTAACATTGGTAATTGGCTTGCTCTCCATTTCTTGCTCAGCTAGCACTTTTAACCGTCCAGGACCTCCTGCTTAGTTGTCTGGCTGTCTTCATTGGGCTAGACCCGTCCACATCATCCATTAATCAGGAAAATGCCCCACGGACACGCCTATAGGCAATCTGATGCAGGCTTTTACTCAGTAGAGATTCCTCTCCCAGATAACTCCAGCTTGTTTCAAGTTGACAAAAATCTAACCAGAAGAGTTTTGGTTGTTATTGTTGAGATGGGGTCTCACTATGTATCCCAGGCTAGCCTCAAACTCACTCTGTAGTCTTGAACTCTTGGTGATCCTCCTGCCTCACCTTCCTGACTGCTTGAACTACAGGTGTGTGCTACATGTGGCTCCATGATAATCCTATGGAACCACTGTTGTATGGTGTCTGGCATTGACTTAATCACCATGCACTATATGACTATGTTTTAAGAACAAAAAAGTACCATTAATTTTAGGGTAGACTATTAGATTAATCATATCAAGCCCATGTGGAAAACTGCAATGCTGTTATACTTTAAGTATGATGATCTGATGGACCTTTGACCTCCAGCCACCCTTTTTCTAGGGCAGGGTCTCCTCTGGTCTCCAGATCTTTTGAAAACTTTCTACAACTGCATACAACAGGTAGCCTTATCCTTAGGTCCCTCCTCTTCTCAAACACTGGCCTAGGGCTATTTCTCTAGTCTCTATGTGCCTGTGATGTTCTGAGGAGCTCACTTGCTTGCTGACGAAGGTAGTGCCAGGGAGTGAGGGAGAAAAGACGGGACATTTCTTGGCATCCAGAAGGGGCGGTCTCTTCCACTGAACCGTGTGAGGTTGTCCTGAGGTTGGGCCTGAGGTAGGCAAGTACTCACTGGTTCTCACGGATGTTATGTTGCCACACTCCCTGGCTGGGCAAGCATTTTGATCTCCAGCCTACACCTTGAGGTATGGCAGTCACCAATACCTTCCACAGTGGCTGGTTTTTAGGAATGCCCAGACTTTGGGCTGGAATGACCCACAGAGACCTACTGCCTCTCCAGCATCAGAGGGGTGCCCTTCCCACTGTTAGACCAAGCATCCTTGCTCATGCCCCCTAAGGCCAAATCATCAGCCTCCCTTTAAGTCAGGCACTTGGGTGAGGGGGATCACGTGCCAGTCTCCATCTTGGCCCACTCAATAAAGTTCTACTCCCTCTAGGTCTGGTCCTGCTTAGGTCACAGCACCGGCACCGGCCCTGTGAGCCTGGAGCTAAGACGATGCTCTGGCTCCTGGAGGCGGATGAGAGAGGTACTTTTCAGTCTCAGAGAAGCTCACAGCCTGGAGGCTAAAATGCACAGAGAAAGTGCAAAGCACTTGGACAACAAACATTTTTTAAAAAAATCAAATCCAAAATACAGATACACAAGTGCTTGTTAAAGATAATGTGTCTCAAGACATATATTTTTCTATTCAAGGGATTCAGAGTTTCATAGCTGATTTCTAAAGAGTCTGCAGAATCCAAGGGCTCTAATAACAGTTTAGACACCCCCCCCCAAAAAAAATAAACGGTCCTGAGTGGGCCAGGTGTGGTTTCAGGCCCCAACTCTAAGGAGAAAGGGGCCTACCTGGCCTGTGTGGATGTGCCTAGTGTTCTGATTTCATCTCTCTGCCCAATGGCCATAGGATTGTCCAAAAGAGAAGTCTGAACACTCAGAAGAGATGAGGGAATCCTAACGTTTTAAGACATGGGGTCCTTTCAGGCACTTCAGTGACCCTCTTCTAACATCCACATGGCTAAGGGTCTGAGTAGTTAGAACAGGCTTCTCAGAGGAAGAATTCAGTGGTTCCAGAAGGTATTTCACACCTTCCCCAACCCTGAACATAAACTGATATGGGGGGGGGGGATGGTGTCTTTTCAGATCACAGCCTTTTTCTTGATAGAGTTGATTCTTTAAAAACCTGGTAAAGTCAGGCATAAATGGAACAGGGTAAGAGTTCAAGCCAGCCTGGGCTTCAGCAGAGTGAACCCTTGTCACAAACAAACAAACAAACAAAGAAACAAACAACCACAACATGGTGAGGTGCTGGATATAAAAAAGTAGACATGGAGAGAAATCTAGGAGAAAGGTCCCAGGAAGACTTAATCTTAGCACAGTAGAGAAGAGTCTGGCTTCTCAGAGTCCACGGGAGAGAGGAGAAGGGTGAAGGAAAGGGACGAGAAGGGAGTCGCAGGAGGCAGCTAGATGTGTAGCGGAAGCGAGTTTTGTGGGATCTTGTGGCCATTGAGAAATCCCAAGGTGGTGAGACAGCCGAAATAACTTTTTGAAACATTTCAGAAATGTGATTGAAGACTGTTTGCCATGTGATGTAACCTCCTCTCCCCTGTGACCCACAAAACTTCACTAAAAGTTCTGCTACATGTTATAGCCTCATTTTTGTGGTTTAGGGGTGGGAGTTGGAAAGAGAATGGGCTGATGTGACAGCAAGAGGAACAGTCATGAGACTGGAACGGTGAATAAAATTTCAGATTAGGCCGCGAACTAGTTAGATTAGAGCCAGAGGTGACCATGAAAACCTAAGTACCCTCAGCAGTTCACAGAAATCCTGGGGACAACATTGTACTTTCCACAGGACATAGGAACTGGAGCCAATGTCATCTGAATGATTTGCAAAGGACAGACTATCTCAGCTGACACCAGCTTCCAAACAAGGTTTCCCTTTCCAAATGAACCAATTCTTGGAAAACATAAATGGGCCACATGCACCTCTGCCACCCGGGGCCTCACACGGGGACTGTACACAGTAGAATCCAGAAACTCTGAGAGCACCCTACAGGCTCACCGCAAGTGGAGCTGGCAGGGAGAGACTAATACCTAGAGAGAGCAGGCAGCGGGAGGGTCAATTTGGCCTGGGCTTTTTTTCCATCTGCCCTTAGTTCTCTACCCTCAGGCCCATCAACCCTATCGTAATGACCTCTTCACATCGGGAGCTGCAGCCAGAAGGTTTTGTAAACAGACAAGGCCCAGGAGGAGATAGTGATGGAGGTCATAAAGGGTTGTGTAGAAACCAGACGGCTCTCAGCTTGTTCTGCCCCCCTATGAAGTCAAAAAGCAAACACTGGCCCTTGAAATTGGGCTTCTGGTCCAAAGGGTCCAGCCATGGTGCGGGCTGCGAGTGAGTAGGCAATCCCAGGAAAGGTTCTAAGTCCTGTGGGACTCTGGCCTATGCGCCCAAGCAGCGCTCTTTTATACGGTGCCCCCTCCACCCCTCACCCCCACCTTTTTACCCCGAGATCTCCTGGGAAATTCAGTAGTCCAAGGTCGCTCAGTCCTGTGGCATCTTTACAGGGACCACATAGTAGGGCTGATGGCACCACCTGGTGGCGAACAAGCTACAACTCACCCTGTGAAGCTCATCACCCAGGAGCAGCCAAGGAGGAAGGAACAGACCTCGCAGCCCGGCCCAGCGTGGCGACGTCACCAGAGTGCGCCAATTCTCTCCGCCTCTTTCCCCACCCTCCTTGGGCCTGCCAGTACTTGACGTGGCGTCTCCGCCCTCTACCCTTACTTTGCGTGCGTGCTTGCGTGCAGCGGAGGTTGCTGCGCGGGCAGGTCGGAGCAGCGCGCTGCCGCTTCTGGTTGTTCCGTGGCCGCCGTCTCCGTCCGTCTGTCTTGGACTGCGGAGCCGACGAGGCGCGCGGGTCCCAGCCCTTCGGAAGCACAAGCAGCTCGGCGCGGGGCCTGGCGGGAAGGCGGGCGAGCGCGTGGCCGAGGGTGCCGCGCGGACGGGCGAGCGCCCGTGAGGGAAAGAGGCGGGGGCGGCGGGTTAGCCGCGGGTCGGGCCGGCCGGGGGATGTCGATGCCTGACGCGATGCCGCTGCCCGGTGTCGGGGAGGAGCTGAAACAGGCCAAGGAGATCGAGGACGCTGAGAAGTACTCCTTCATGGCCACAGTCACCAAGGCTCCCAAGAAGGTGCGAGGCTCTGGGTGGCGGCGGGGGCCCTCGCGGAAGGGGCGCGAGCAAGCCCCAGGCCCGGGCTCTGGTAGTTCGGGACTTCGGGCTAAGGGTTGGGGTGCTTAGGGACCACTGACACGATGTAAGGGGTGGCCGGTGAGCGGCCATGGGCCTATCTGGGGCCGAAGAGGCCGCTCTGACCTCGCTTTTCTTTGTCCCTCGGCCGGAGTCCTCCTGGATCTTTCTGAAGCCAGAGAGGGCCAGGCCTTGTATTTGCGGCTGACTTTTTCTGAATGGAGGGCCTTGAGGAAGAGATTGGGAGGGGATGAACGGCTCAGCCGACCCCTGTGACCTCTCTGGGTGCTGGAGCTGTGCAGGTAACTTCCCCTCTAGCGAGTGGGGAAATCAGGCAGCGCTTTTCAAGGCATCTCTTGGGGAGCGTTGGCCGTTTAACCAACAACTGCGTGATAGAGGCAAGAGGAAAAATTGTATGAACTGGCTTTTTTTTTTTTAATGCAGCTGAAGGCTTTAAAAGCAACAAAAGATTGAAAGTCAAAAATGATTTTCGCATCCCAGTCTTCCAGTTGCTTGGAAGTATGCGAGAAAGGGAAATTTAAGGGTTGGTGACAGTAGACACTGTCATGGATGCAGGTTGATCCCAGTCATGTGAATAGATCATTTAGACATCCCTCCAGAAAGAAGAAGCTTGGGTAGGTGGGAGAGGTGGGTGGTAAGCAATGATTGCTCATTCTTTACTGCAGCGAACAAGTTCCGCTTATTGTGCAATGGGTTGAGCTTCTCTTGCTCTTGGAAAAGGTGATCTATGGAGGGCTGAGTTTAACTAGCCCTCTCCGCGGTGGCATTGAGATCTCCGGAGCTTTCTGTCAAACATTACTCGACTTTACACCTTTGGCACCCAGTTAACAGTAGACCAAAGAACCTTTGCCAAGAGGTGACCTTCCTGAAGCCAGCGAAAACCAGGACAAACATTCCCCTCTTGTATAAAGTCATTTCAGAGCTAACCCTGTCCTACAGTACGTGTTGGGGCTCGGGGCTGGTATAAATTCAGTAGAGCAAGGTTTGCAGGGGTAGGCAGCCCCGGAGGTCCCTGCACCTGAAGTAGTTAAGCTGTTCTTAGTGCCTGAGAGGGCCTTTTCCCCTCCAGGAAACGAATTACTAGCCAAGTCTAGCAAAGAGAAGGCATCACTGTGTACTTTAGCTTAGTTTTCTCACAAAATTGAGATTGTTACCATTAGGGCCTTTAAAAGATTCTAGAAGATCCCTTGATCCTAAGGGATCCAGTCGACCTCGTTTTTAGTGCTCTCATTCCTCTGATTTGTTGGAGAAGTGACCTTTTGCAATGTGCACTATTTGGAATCGCAGTTAGAGTTCTTACAAGCAGAATGCTTACGCATAGTGCCTCAGATGAGTTAAGGGAAAGAATAGGGAAATCCTGATAGCCTGATCCCTCTGGCTCATCTCTTACCATTAGCCCACCTTTTGTCTAGTTACTTGAGAGTGTTTTCATTGTTCCTTTTCTTTATTTCGATGTAACTATATTCTTGCAAGCCAATACTGATAAACCAAAATCTGAACTATACATTGTAAACTAGAGGCAAGGACTCTTGATTATCGCCATGAAACCTAGCTCTGTACCTTGCACACAGCACTCAATTGTTAATTGCCAGTCTGGCTAACCAGTAACTGAAATGCTGAATGCCAGCAGCACTAAGATCCCTTTCCCTTTCTTCTTCCTGGGAGGAAGATCACAAATGAGTATTATTGTGAAGCCAAGTGCTAATGACTTTAGAGACTCCCATTAGCTAAAATAAGCAAGTCTGCCAGGAGTGTGGGAAGACCCTGTTGTAAGTTTCCATTTGCTATTATGTGTCTCCATGTTATTAGTCTCGTTCTTTGAACTTTATTGTGTGGCATTTACGTTGTACTTATATTGAAATGCATTGTGATGACTAATTACCCTTCCCTTAATGATGATAAAAGACATTATTTAGTTAATGGACCAGTTAAGGACTAGTCAAGGTCATGTAGTAAATTCAGGTAGTCTGTTTTTGGGTATATTATTCTTCCTCAGAATTGCAGCTGGATTTATGACTTAGATCACTTTTTGTACCTCTTCCATGTGATGATTATGTGACAAAGTATGGGAAAGGTGAGGGTGGGTGGGAGCTTGGCATGGTACTGGGTAGTGTGAGAAAATGGCCTCTTTCAAATGGTGTCGTCCTTCACCCATGAGGATTCCAGCTTGACTCTAAACCAAGTAACCCGTGGGTCATTCCCATTCCTGAGGCCCCACTGGAATTGAGGACATTCCTGGGTCAAAGAATATAGGTGACCCCAGTGCTTCTCAGTAAGATCAGATCCTAGTGTACTTTTTTTTTCTTGCCAGCTTTTATTTATTGTTTGCTTTGAGGTACAGCATATGTAAAAGCATATGCATCTTACTATTCAACGTTATTGATACCCAGTGTTGTATCCTTATTACAGGGCTTGTTGGTTTGATTAAGACTTGAAATAATTGGTGGTCAGGAAGCCAACTATTAGTTGGTATTCCCGTAAGTGAATAACTTGTGTGCCTCAGTTTCCTCATTTGCCTAATAAGTACCTGTTTGGAATAGATGTAACTAGAGACATTTGGAAGTTAAGATAACAACAGTAGTTTTTTAAAGTGTATTTTGTTACCTCTTTTTAAAATTTATTTATTTATTTTGGTTTTTTGAGACAAGGTTTCTCTGTAGCTTTGGAGCCTGTCCTGGAACTAGCTTTTGTAGACCAGGCTGGCCTCGAATTCACAGATACCCGCCTGCCTCTGCCTCCGGAGTGCTAGGATTAAAGGTGTGCACCACCACCACCCAGCTTAAAAATTTTTTACTACATTAATTTATGGAGGGAAGACACGTGTGCCACAGCATGTGGGGAGTCAGAGGATAATTTGCAGAAGTCTCTTTTCTCATTCACTTTGTGGGTGCCAGGGATCAAACTCACATCAGACTGGGCAGCAAATGTTTTTGCCTGCTGAGAATCTTGCTAGGCCTTTTCTCATTGGTAGCTTATAGGAGGTCATAAATACAATACAATGGGGAAGACAAAACTTCAGAAATAATGGGGAAAATTGTTAACTTTGAGTATAATTAATGAGATTGGCTACCACAAGCAACTCCGTATAAACATCCCTAAGAACGTGTCCCTCAGTAGACATGAGAAATAATGGAAGACATGTTTTCCTGACCAAGAATTATAAAGGCGGTTATCACGGGATCTCATTGGTTGTTTTGATATAGCTCACATGGTAAAACTTATTCACAGCTTACAGTGTTTTCGGGTAGTATGGTCCCGAAAGCTGACATGAGAAAGGAGTCCTTGAGTTGTAAGACGTATTGGCGGTAATTGGAATCAAATACATCTGCTACATTGTTGCAGAGACAGTAGCTGTTTTCGGACCTTCAGAAATTGACTTTGTATCAGATTGGTGTTTTCCGATAGAACAAACCCAAATCTCCAGTTTATTGATGAAATCTCCTTTGATGGATATGTTTCTCCAAATACCTCTCAGAATGTTGACCATTCTCTGAATTTCTGAAATCTGAGGAGGAAGGACACAGGATTTTGCTGAGTGGCATATTAAACTACTTTTGTGCATAGTTGTTGGTCTGGGTAAAGTGTATGTAGGGCTAGTTCATCCGGAGCCTTAAGAAGCACTGCTCAGAACAAAACGACAGAGGTAAAATCCGGGGTGCTCCTTTTTTCTTTAATTATCTGATGGTACAGTCTTCTTGCTGCTGTGTAGATTTTATACCTGTGCTCCTTAAAGTCATCAAAAAGAAATTAGATTGGTTGCCATTTCTCAGCTTTATGGTTTTTTGTTTGTCGGTTTTTGTTTTTTGAGACGGAGTTTCCCTGTGTAGTCCTGGCTGTCCTCTATAGACTCGGAGATCTGCCTGCCTCTGCCTCCTGAGTGCTGGAATTCAATCTCATCTTCATGTTATTATATTCTCTTTAAAGCAGCTGCTTTGTTAGTTGCAATCTTTGAATAGGAGTCAGGAGAATAAGATTTTTATTTTTATTTTTGAAGTCCTAGGAATCAAACCCAGGACCTTGGATATGCAAACCAAGTGCCCTGCCACAGAGCTATAGCCCCAGCCCAGAAGACTTCTTTTTTCCCTAGTTTCTCCACAGACAATGAATGGTTCCTCCTCTTACTTGGTTTGATTGCCTTAGATACACTCTAATTTCTAAATGAATTTGTTCAGAACTTTAGACATTTAACTTATAATAGGTTCATTGTTTACATCTTTGGCTGGTAAAATTATAAATATGGTTGTGTGTACACCTATAATCCTAGCATTCAAAAGGCTAAGACAAGAGGATCATAATAAGTTCAGAGCCAACATGGACTGCAAAGAAAGAGCCCGTCTTTAAAAACAAAAGCAAATAGAAAGTAAATGTGCTTTGGATCCATATGAAGTGTGTCACCTGGATCCAATGTTTCCCATTATAGTCTTGCAAATTATCTCAAAAAGATGTTTGAAACTTTAATCCCGTTAGGCATGTTAAACCCATCTGTGGGTAGCTATGAATGTGGTACAACTTGTGGTTCTCAAGTATAATCTTTGAACAAGCACTGGCTAGCAAGGGGTCCAGAAGGATTTGGTTTTCCCCTCCTTCCCTCCTCCCTCCCTCTTTCTTTCTTTCTTTCTTTTTCTTTCTTTTAATGATTCCGGGGTCTTTCCAAAGCAGAATCCTTGAATTGTATGAAACAGAAATACCTTTGAACTGTAATTTTGAGTTTTCCCACAGAAATGTGTCCCTTCGCTCCATAGCACCTACAGAACTAGGTGGGACACCCACACTTCTCTTGAGACTCAGACTAATTTGTTCTATCTGTGATCAGTTTCTCTAAAGATATAAGCTCAATGCTTTAATCTCAGGGTGCATGCAAATTACTGGTACTGTCTATCATCTCCATCTTTAGAAGGCCCTAAGGAAAACTCATTTGGACTCAGTTGTTAACATTATCTTAAAGATGTAGAAAAGAAGTTTATTTTGTATTTTCAAAATGGAAACCCTCATCTATGTTTCTAAGTCGAGAAGAGGTAACTACATACAGAATGTATAGATGGCAGAGAATTGAAACCAGTCTCAGTTTGGTCCGACTGAGGAAATGAGATTGTTCTTAACCTTGTGAGTCTTAATCTTTGAAAAATTTCATGAACTCATAATTTCTGTCCTTAGGAAAGTTCAGAGGAGCACAGAAACATGTTTGCTTCTAGAGGTTTTAATAGGGCTGCCTGGAACTTGCTCATATTATTCATAGATCCTACTTTAAATAGTCAGGCTTCTCCTCATAGTTACTTCCTTTCTTTAAAGATCGAGAATCTGCTTGGTTTTTTTTTTGTTGTTGTTGTTGTTGTTGTTTGTTTGTGTTTTTTTTTTAAGGTTTCTAACTTGTACTTTGTTCTTGTGGTTTAGAATCAAGCTGAGGCTGGTGGTATTGTTACCCTCCTCTTTGGGAGGCCTCTCACCTTCTCAAGGGACTCATTGCCTTGAGAGTGTAACTCAGAAACTTACACACAAAAGCCAACATTTCAGCAACTTTGGGAGGGAACAATCTCAGCCCTACTACTCTTCATAAGAGATCGTGCTTTTCAAACTGTGTTTAAGTCTGAGCTGATGAAATCTGATTTCTTTACATAGAGCTTTTTAAGGTCAAGGACCATGCCTTACACGTAGTGTCTGAATGTTTATTGAATCAAATACTGGGAAGGGATTGTCCCCAGGAGAAAGTGAGTTAGCTCATGTGGCACCTGACTTGCTTTCCCTGTCTTCTGGCCAGAGCTATTTCCTACTAACTTAACCTCCCTTATGAATGGATAAGGCTGCAACTAGGGACAGCAGGGAGAACCTAATTAGAATTCCCACTCACTTAGCAAAGCTCTTTTTTTTTTAAAAAAAAAATTTTTTATTGAGAAAAAGAAAAAAAAAGTTTCCGCCTCCCCCCAGCCTCCCATTTCCCTCCCCCTCCAGCAAAGCTCTTTCTAATGCCACAAATGGAAGGTCAGAGAGGAAAAAGAGAATACAGAGTACATGGCCTCCTCATTTATTAGCTTGTAGCGTGGAAACATAGCCTTAGATTTGAAATTGTTACCACTTTCAGTCTTTAGCACTGGGGACCCTCTACTCGAAGTCGAGACTGATGTCCTGGATTTGAGGGGCAGGGACTTTGGTCTAGGGAGTTGCAACTTTGAAGAATAATGAAGAGTTGAACAGTAACAGTCGGATTTGGAGTGTTTGTTAGGGCTCTGAAAGTATTAACAGCCTTGCTGACAATGCTGAGCAAATTTCCCAACCTTCTTACTCTACAAATGCTGAACCAAAGGTGAACTTGACACCCAAAAGCCTGATGTACACTTGTCTTTGAAACACACCTTTAGAATTACAGTCTTCTGGGAATGGGGCCAGTGCTGTCCTAATCATGAGCTCTGATTCTGGTTGGCATTAAATTTTGTGACATTTCTGTAAAGCATGTGACTTTGGCAAGATTTGGTGGAGAGGGAGTCTTTCAAAATTCCGTTTTGGAAGATGAAATAAGTGCTTTGTAGAGATGGCAGATATGTGCGGTTGCTCTGGTAACAGATTCAGTTTCCTGTCACTGTCCAGGTGGTTCCAGCTTCTAATTCAGTACTTGAGTTTTTAGTGCCAACATCAGTACCAGACTTCTTAGCAAGCAAGACAGGAAGATTTCCAGTTTTGGCTTGTTATGAAGAGAGTGACCCAGCTGGCTTCTCATGCTGGACTTGATGAATTGTGAATCTTAATTACACTGATCAATACAGTGGCCTTGGTAACAGCCTTGTAACTGCTGTAGAATCTGTTTGCTTCGAGGTTGTAACAGAAAGAGTCTAAGTTGGTTGGGGACATCATGTTCTCACTGTAATAAGCTGTAGGCTAAGTCCAAGGAAAAACAAATCCTGGAGGGACTGACCTCACTACACCCCTTCTCCAGTATTTCCCAGGAGGAAGCATTACTCTGGAGGTGGTTTCTAATCTTATTTGCCAGTTGAGAGTAAATGTAAGTGGGGTAAAGGAAACTTCCAGGTTATAAAGGATAGATGGAGAGCACCTGTGTTGACAGGTCCCCTGTCTGCCGGTTTGTAATTGGGAATGGATGATTGATGAAATTAATCTCAGCCCTTGAGTTATCCTATTTGGAGAATATGGAGCTCATAATTTTGCACATTCCTTTCTGATTCCATAGAGAGGGGATTAGCTGAGTACTGGTCATGATTGGAATGAGAACATATTGCCAGTTTTTACTAAACTTAAACTAAACCATATTTAAAAATCAAAAACAAAACAAAAAAGTCTCTGTCTTGATTAGATAGACTGTCATGTTCGCCTAACCTCTTAAGGATTCATCAGATGCACTGTTTGTACTGACCAGTAAGTATAGTTGGTGTTTAAAGTAGCTTCTCCAACCTGGCAGTGGTGGTGCACACCTTTAATCCCAGCACTCAGGAGACAGAGGCAGGCAGAACTCTGTGAGTTCGAGGCCAGCCTGGGCTACACAAAGAAACCCTGTCTCAAAAAGAAACAAAAAAAAAAAAAATAACTTACTGCTGCTGCTTTTCTCACATTCAGAGTAAGTCTGGAGCAGAAGTTAAGGAGCCTGTCCAAGTTACACCTGTGCTAGACACAACTACAGATATGTCCTGTAGAGTTTAGATTCCCCTGAGACTATTATTTAGGCTCCCTTAACCTTTGGAGTTTAGAGCACTCTTAGAACTGTGTACATATTCTAGGCAAAAAAAAAAAAAGAGTAAATTAAACAATTTGTATACAGGAAATTTGTCAACCTAAAGCCTATCCAAGGACCCAGGCCAAGCACCTGGAATGATTGCTTATCTAGAATTAAGGATGTGTTAGAGTCAAAGGAAGCCCTGAGCTGTGTTCTTTGGACTTTATCTCCTAAAGGTCTTCATGAAAACAGGAAGATGATTTAAAAAAGAGTGCTGGAGGGTATCTATAGAAAAAACAGGGAACACCAGGCTTCTCTAAGCCAGTACCTTTTCTTCAGTCTAAATTACTTTGGAAATACTAAGATAATTCTAACATTTTTTTTACATACTCTTACCCCTAGTTTCTAGTTGGTCAAGTCAAAATATGAGAGTTTAAACTTTCTAGTTTATATTATGAATTCCTAGACTGAAAATAATAGTATTTTAAAGATTTTGAGAAACATTTTGGTGAAATTCTGACTTAAGAAGAAAAGCACAGAAAGGAATAGTTGATTATTGAGGAGTTAGGGAAATAACTAAAGAAAGATCAAGAAGCATGTGCCAGGGAGATAGTTGATTAAACTGTGAACCATGTTACCAGCCAAAGCCATTGGGAATACTGGCTCTGGCCTTTGGCCTGAAAGAATGGCCAGGCCTGCCTCAGGATAAGTGCTGCAGGAACAGTGGTGGCTGGAACTCAGTAGGAAGACGTGTCTAGTTGAGGCTGGAGCTTTTCCTGCCTTTTCTTTGGAAGAGAAGAAATGTCCTTTACTTGAGGGGTTTTTATAGGATTCTTTTTCTTTATGGTCTTGAGAAATTTCCACGCCCAAACTCAAAGACTACCGAATAAAGGGGGTATTATCAGGGTGTTCAGAGCTAACTTTGTGTATAGACTCAGGTCCCATTAACAGAGTCTCATCTCTCCCCAGAGAAGTCAGGAGGCTCTACCCGGTACCAGTTCTAACTGCTTTCCTGTGGGAGGAAAAAAGGAAGCCTGCTGTTAACATAAGGATGTGTCGTGGTTTGCTTAGTGACGCATTAAAGCTGAGGAGATACAATTGTACACCAGTTGTCTTTCCTTACTGGCTGGAGTGGTGGCTGAACTCATGAGCATTCGTTCTGTGTTCCCCCAGAGGACAGAAATTCCATTCCTAGTGCCTAAGTCACTGCCAGTATCTCCAGCTCTAAGGGATCCAAGGCTCGCATCTGTTCATATACACAAAATAAAAATAAGTCTTTGTTTTGAATGACGGAAGGATCTTTAAGCCTCAATTTCTGGGGTCTTAAAAATCTATTTTATAAAGCTGCCGGGGGGGGGGGTACACGCCTTTAATCCCACCACTCGGGAGGCAGAAGCAGGCGGATATCTGAGTTTGAAGCCAACTTGAAAAACAACAATAACAAAAATATATTTTACAATTCTATTCAACTTGTATTAATATGTAGTTAAAACTAATACTCGATTTTATTTTTCTTCATCAACATTTTCAGCTTTTTGAAGATACAATTAGCAAAATTGTATTCAGTATAATGTGATACTTTGTTATTTGTACACATTGTCAAGAGATTACTCTGATCAAGTCAGTTTACATAACTATTTCCTCAGTTACCTTTTGTGAAACTTTCCAGAACACTGCCTCCAGGAAGTACTCCTTGAACTGTGAGTGAGACCCCATAGGGAGTTGAACAACCCTTTCACAGGGGTTGAAAGACCATCAGAAAACACAGATAATGAATTACGACTTATAGCAGTAGCAAAAGTACAGTTATGAAGTAGCAACAAAACTATTTTATGGAGCCGGGTGGTGGTGGCACATCCCTTTAATCCCAGCACTAGGGAGGCAGGCTGATCTCTGTGAGTTTGAGGCCAGCCTGGTCTACAAGAGCTAGTTCCAGGACAGGCTCCAAAGCTACAGAGAAACCCTGTCTCAAAAAAAAAAAAAACCCATATGTATATATATGGTTGGGGGCCACCACAACATGAGGAACTACAGTATTAAAGGGTCACAGCATTAGGAGGTTGAGAATCTCCCCAGAGCTCTGTTCATTTTAGACATCAGAATTGTATCTTTTAACCATTCCCTCAGCCCTTCTTCCTATGAGTTTGACTTTTTAGGATCTACATATGAGATTATTTAGGTAAATATTTAACATGCCTAGCATAGCTAGGGAACCAAAATTTATTATTCACATATGTTACTTAAAAGTAGATTATCTCAACAAAAGTAAAAGCCTTACAATAGTTTTTAGATATAGTTCTGTAGCACTGTGATATTAGGAAGTAAGAATTCGTTGGTGACAACATTTTTTATTTAACTTTACCCAAAGTGAATATAACATTTTTGGTTTTTTGAGACAGGGTCTCACTTTGTAGCTCTGGCTAGAATTTGATGTATAGTCTAGGCTGTCCTGAGACTCAAAGAGATCTGCCTGCCTTTGCTTCCCCAGTGCTAGGGTTAAAGGTCAGTGCCGCTATGCCCAGCAGTATAACTTTTATTTTGTGAAAATTTAACATTGCTAGAACTTTTTTTTAAATTTCATCTTTTTTTTTTTAATTTTATTTTTTTACTTATTATGTATACAACATTCTGCCTCCATGTATGCCCGCACGCCAGAAGAGGGCGCCAGATCTCATTACAGATGATTGTGAGCCACCATGTGGTTGTTGGAATTGAACTCAGGACCTCTGGAAGAGCAGCCAGTGCTCTTAACCTCTGAGCCATCTCTCCAGCCCCTAACATTGCTAGATCTTTCAGGCACATTTTAAGATTTAAAGTGACTTGAACTGGGTGCTTTTCGGGTAACACACTGCAGATGTAAAAGAACCTTTTCAATTTCAGGACATATTCTCTTTGTTAAATGTTAATATTTAAGAGAAAAACCACTATCCTTAGCGAGCACTAGACAGTTTTGTTTTGTTTTTTGTTTTTTGTTTTTTGTTTTTTTTTGTCTAACAGTCCTGGTTGTCCCGGAACTTGCTTTGTAGACCAGGCTGGCCATGAACTCAAGGATCCACCTTGCCTCTGCCTCCCAAGTGCTGGGAATATATAGGCATGCGCCACCCCCACCCTCTGGATATTTTTTTAAAAAGTACATTTAAGGACTGCAGAGATGGCTCTGAGGTTAAGAGCACTGGCTGTTCTTCTAGAGGTCCTGAGTTCAATTCCCAGCAACCCCATGGTGGCTCACAACCATCTGTAATGAAATCTGGTGCCCTCTTCTGGCCTGCAGGCATACATGCAGACAGACCACTGTATACATAATAAATCTTTTTAAAAACACATTTAAAATATACATCTGATGCATATTTTAAAGTATTATACCTCCTCCTGAAAATACTCAGTGAGTTTCTCAGGTGAACCCCCTTCCTATACACACACAAATCAGTAGTCAGTTTTAACAATACCAAATTGGAATCCTCCTTGTACAAAGATAGGTGGTTGTGATATAGATAGGATATTAATTAGAAAGTAGTCAGCACTGGATTGCCCATGCGCTGTCCTTCACTCCTAACAGGGAATCAGAGGAGCCTTTCTGCTTGCTCGGAGCTTAAGCCCTGCTGCTCCGCACAGTAGCATCTTAACAGCAGGGCATTAGCCACTTAGAACATCATCAAAAAGTTTTGTCTCTGTCCTTTCATTTATTTCACAATGTAGGTTCTGAATAACTGTTCACCTTCCCTAGAGCTCACAACTGCTTTGGTGTTATTCTCCACAAGCCTTCCTGCAACCAGACTTGAGTAGACTAGCCCCTAAAACAGCAGGAGGTGCTTTCCCTACCCAGTTCCAAAAGCAGGGAAGTGCTTCTGAGCTTGTGGCCTGTTGGGGATTTTTGTTTTTGTTTGTATATGTGTGAGTGAGTGTTCATGTAGAGGTCGAAGGACAGCATGCAGGAACTGGTTCTGTGCACCATGTTTGTCCAGGATTAAACTCTGTTCTCTCAGTTTTGGTGGCTGAATATATCCTGGAGTGATAGGTAACTCTTGTAAACAACTCCAGAGAAGCCACAACTGACAATCCTTCCCAGCTTTCACGATTCTTGGAGCCCCAGAAGGTGGTAGTTTCATATTAAGATTTTTATGTAAACTTGAAGGATGGAAACTAAAATCAGCCGAAGCTGATTTGTAGGGGTTTCATTATATCCTTTCAACTTGAAAACATAACCTGACTACAGGATGGATTGTGGAAAGGTGTCATTGGCTCCTTTAGAAATAATTGCTGTTGCTATGTAGTTACTGTTTAACATAGGATCCTGGAAGTCAGTGAGCTTATAGGAAGCAACTAACGGATGGCAGCTTAAAAGGGTTGTAGATCCTGCCTTGTTAGCCCAGGGTTCAAAACACCAGTTCTTTCCGACTTGACTGCCACACGTTGGTAGCTGCTCATAGTTCTGCCACTCATACACTACGTGGCAAAGACTTTCCCTTTCGTTCTACCCAATTAGACATAGTCTAGCCTTCCCAAATGCTGAGCTGACTCACAGCGTGATTCATGTACTCACAGAACAAATAAATGGATTTAAAATGTAACTGGCTTTTAAACCTCATATAAACTGTACTTCTAGACCAAGGAAGGAAATTTTTCTTTTAGATATTGCCTTGTTAGGTTACGACATCACCGAATGGTGCCAGAGAATTAATTGTTTGCTTCATATTAAATTTTCTTCCCATAGACATTTGTGTGAAGTGTACAGATAGGCCTGTTTGTAAACAATTGACAAGTTTTCTTCTTTAAAAAAAAAAAAAAAGAACATCTCCACATAACCTTGCTGTAGAATATGCCAGTTTAAGTTATGGGTACCCTTAGAATGAAGATCAACATAGAAAAAAAGGTTAAACATAGTAAGCTGGCTTGGTCTGTCCCAGGCTAGCCTGAAACTTGTGATCATCCTGCGTCAGCTGGGATCACAGACGTATGCTGCCAAAACTCTCCTCTGACCTGATTTTTAGTACATGCTCTATGAATCTAAATAAAGTGACTTCTATGATTGGGGGTCAAAAGTGCAGGATATTTTAGATTGATAGCTTTGAAAATGCAAGAGAAGAAAAATGCAAATGTAAATATGTATTTGCTGGAAGAAAGTTAACATGAAAACATACAGAAGCCACTGATAATAGCGTGGATAGAAATGAGACTCTGGATACACACATGTGCTAAGTTTGTTTATGTCTGTTTTATACGCCAATAAGATTAAATAGAAGAGGAAAGAATTGAAGCATTACGAATCTTTAGGAACACAAGTGAGCCCAACCAAAACAGCAGACCTAAGCTAATGTAGTAATTGGTTGTGCAGGCTCCCAGCAAACAGTACTTAAACTGTACATCCTTTATGAAATGTACTGTAAGGACAAAAAGAACTTCAAGGAAATCTCTGTGCCTTTGTGTTTATGTTTGTGTGCACTGTGGCACAAGTGTAGAAGTCATTGGATAGCCACAGGTGTTGGTCCTCATTTTCCACCGTGCTTGAGACAATGGTATTTGTTCACTGCTGCATGGCCTGTGAGCTTCCCCTATCCCTTACTCACATAGAGGTGAGAAGAATGAGCTCCCTAATAATCCACTATGCTCTACGGCATATGAGTACCCCACCCCCACGTGTACCTCTTACACAACAGAAGTAAATAAAATGTTCTTAAATTTGCAGACTTACTATTAATATTCTTTTGGGTGTTTTTTGTTGTTGTTGTTGTTTGGGTTTTTTGTTTTGTTTTTTTGAGACAAGGTCTCACTCTTGTAGCTCTGGCTATTCTGGAACTCACTATGTAGACCAGGCTGAAATGCACAGGATCCATCTGCCTCAGTCTCCCAAGTGCTGAAATTAAAGATGTGTGTCACTACACCCGGCTTATTATTCTTAAGTTTTGTAATGACATTGATATTTGGTAGGAGAGTGTCTTTATTCTTTATTCTTGAATGAATTCCAAAGAAATTCCAAAAAACTGGAATTTTTATGTTTGTAAGTTTTTTTTGTTTTGACTTCAGTATATGAAAATATGCATGTGTGTGTATATGTATGTATGTATATACCACATGAAAAATTTAAAGATCCATTCTAGGTCAAAGGTATTAAAATATTTATTATACTGTTTGTTTGACCTTTTTTTCTGAGTTAAAACTGGTAAGAAATTTGGGGAAATAAGTAAAAGACACAGCAGTGGTGCTGGGAGAGGTGAGTGAACAGAGCCTAAGGACTAGGTATGCTCTAAGGACCCAGGGTTCTGATTTTTCCTTAATGAGATGCCAGCAGTTGCGGGTGAGGAGAGGGTAGGCTAGCATGATATAAGGGTAAGGCAATTAGGCATTAGCAGATTAAGTAGAGAAGGGAACTTGGTTTTTTACATACATAATGTGTTTTACATTATGTTGTAAATTGTTGGGGTTTTTTTTAGAAGATTAGGAAGCCTGTCCCTGTGTTACTTAACATGTTCAAAAAAAAAATCAACTTGCTAATTTTACCTCTAGTTGGCAATTCCTTGGTTGACTGCAGCCCTAGGGAGATAGTCAAGGCCAGTGAAGAGTTGTCTCTTGAAGGAAAGGGGTAGTGGCCGATGGTGAAACCACTTGTGCTATGAGAATTTTTCCAGCGTTGTCTCTTATGATTTCAGTGACTTGGCTGTATGGCCTTGATATTACCTCCTTCTTCCTCACCCCAACCAGCCTTGATGGCATCACATTGAGTTCCTTGAAGGGGATATTTTGTCTGGCTGTGGAATTGGATTCTAGTAGCGTGTGTTACTGGTGACTGCTCAGACCCCGAAGGGTAAGTGGAAGATATGTGTTGTGATTAGTCAGCCTGCCCACCCACCCCTTCCCAGAAACTCAGACCCCATCTGGAAAGACTGAGAGCTTAAATTTGAGACAGAAGGAAAACAGGGAATAGCCAAAAACCTGCTGAGTCTCAGAAAACTGATTTCTGCACTAGGAAATGAAAGAAGAAGCTGTCTGTATCCCAAAGGTGATGTCTTTTAGATCCTTATTCTCTGGTGGATGTGTTTGAGGACAGGGCATTGGAAAGAAAAGATCCTTCATAAGGAAACCACTTTTATCTAATTGAGCTAGACTTGGGTATTTTTTTGTTTCACAATATTGGTGTTCATTGTTGTTGCTTCTAAAATGGGAATCAGACTGATCTCTGCTTAAAAGTCAAGAAAAGGTACTGCTTCTGTCTGGGCTGACTATCATGACTTTTTTTTTCTTTGAGAAGGGAGTGGCTGGGAGTAGATTAGAATTAGCAGGAAGACATGTGGAAAAGGGATTAGAAAAGGTGTAGGAGTTTTAGAACGTGTTTTAATGCACATCTTAGTAATTACCTTGTTAAATTTTCTAGTTTCTGATAGTCTATTTGACTCAGTGGTGTTACCTAAGAAAATTGTTACTCATAACTTCAAAAGCAGCAAAATTCTGTGCACAATATGCCAGGGAAGGCAATGGGATAGAGTGTATATATTTTTAAATGTCTCAGAACCAGAAAAGGATACTGACCTCTGAAGTCATCTCAGTATTAAGAAAGACTGGTCCTTCCATGTACATCTCAGGTATGTAACAAGTAGACTTCAGTCTTTGTGTGTTACAGTAGCCGGCATGTCCTAGAGGAGGAGTGAAAGTTCGTGACAAAGCCGTCTCCTCATTACATGGGCAGCCAGAGCCAGACACAGATTTTAGCAGCCCTTGTTTCTTACATAGATCTCTCCTCAGGTGACATGGGTATTTAGTGGCAAGTGAATATGTTGACTAAAAGAATATAATGCACGGGGGCTGGAGAGATGGCTCAGAGGTTAAGAGCATTGCCTGCTCTTCCAGGGGTCCTGAGTTCAATTCCCAACAACCACATGGTGGCTCACAACCATCTGTAATGGGGTCTGATGCCTTCTTCTGGCCTTCAGGCATATACACAGACAGAATATTGTATACATAATAAATAATAAATGAATGAATGAATAAATATTTTAAAAAAAGAAAATAATGCACTATATATATTGTCCTGCTAGTTGTCACTTAGCCATAGGGTTATAGTAGGGTTCTGGTAGTTCTTAATTTCTTCTAATTCAGCAGAGAGAAGGAAAAATGGAATAAGGTATGGTAAGGAGAAAGGGTAACTGAGCTATGCTTATGAGTGTGTAGGCCATACATTTTCAAAATTAAATTCAACTTCTGATGGTAAAAATTATTAAGATCAGTTAAGCAATTACAGTTATTTTTTTCTTGAGGTTTATAACTTTTGGGGTTGCCTGTGTTCCCTTTGTCTTGGGTAAGTTCTCTACCATTCTCGTAGCTTACTGTCACCACACCCACCTCTACATGAATATGTAAAGTAGCTGTTCCTAAATGAGCCTCAGTACTAGAAAGAAGTCAGACAACCATCATATCAACCATCATAAGTAATGCTTTAAAATAGTACACTGTACTGACGTAATGTTTAATTGGGTTTAAGACACAGCAAGTAGACATCTGTATCTGGATGTGTTATTTGGAGACTGGGTCTGTCTAGCCTAGCATTTCTCAGATGTGCGGTTAGCATAAGAGGGGACTCTGCTCGCACTTTCTCTGTTTTTCCTTCTTCCCTTCCTATGCTGACTATTGCATGTTTGATTTGGTGTTTCTTTAGATTTGAAGAAAAAAAAAGTAATACAGACAGGCAGTGGTGGTGGACCTTTAATCCCAGTGCTTGGGAGGCAGAGGCAGGTAGATCACTGTGAGTTCAAGGCCAGCCTGGTCTACAAGAGCTAGTTCCAGGACAGGCTCTAAGGCTACGGAGAAACCCTGTCTTGAAAAGCAAAAAAATAAAAAAATAAAAAAAAAAGAAGAAGAAGAAGAGATACAAACCACACTTTTGCAGTTGTCTTTGTTTTACCTTTTATCCAAAATACCATATTTTTTTTTCACTTAAATACACTGAATCTAGCCCAAACAGAAAGCTGCTATTAGATCCAATTTTGCTAGAAACTATGACATCCAGAAATTGTTTTTGGCACCAGTATCCTTATTTACAGCATAAAGGTGAACAGCATGCAAGGATACTTTCCACTGAGTGGGAAACATCTGATAGCTGGTAAGAACCTAAAGAGTTAGACTCCTGGATGAAACTGGCAGAGCCACAGCATTCTTTAGAGCTGCTGTGAGGCAGTCTCTGCAGCTTGTAGTTCAGAGGGCATGTGTCTGCTGGGTACCTTATGGACAGCTATCCACACTACTTCAAATGTGGACCATATCCATTATTTGAGAGGTGGCATGTTAGGAGCACTGTTTGCCACAGTCTAATATTTTTAGATGGGAAAGATCTTGCTAAGCTTTAGGCTGCTGATAAGCTTTATTAATAATAACTACAAGGAGAGATTATGTCTATTAATTCAGTTCTTAGGTTGCTGAAGAAATATTTCTAGCTTTCTACAACTGCTTCTCTTTATTTTTTTTATCTAAAAATCTGCAAGTGTTACTGAAGTTTCCTCCCCCACCTCACCACCATGTGGGTGGTATCTGGAAACCTGCCCAGAACCTTTTGAAAAAAAGATGAACAGGAGAGAGAATCTTAACAGCCTGGAGCAGAGAGCACTTCCGAACAGGCTGCCCATGCCAGCAACAGGGAGACTGCTTTAGGAAGTGCTGTCTCTGGAATCTGTTAAGACCACTGATGGGCTCTTGGCGGTACTTTTTTCAGAGTAACTGCCTATTAGGTTGAAATTCATTACTTGGTCAACTTTCCTTGACTTGCATCTTGCTGACTGGAGAAGTCATGTGAACATGTAATTGAAAATTCTACTTAGAAGGCAAATGCTGACTTGTGGCCATCTCAGTGAGTGGAGGGTTTACTTTTTTGTTTGTTTTTCTTCTTGAAAAGCAGTTGTACATTTGATATTTAAGGTTTTTAAAATTAAGGTTTTAACACAAAAGTAAGAAATGTCTTGGGCTGCATGAAGATACTTGTTAACCATATTCTGGTATAATATCTGTGGCTCAGCTTGATTTGTGATTGTCGTTTATCTTTTTTTATTTTATTTTTTATTATATATACAGTATTCTGTCTGTGTGTATGTCTGCAGGCCAGAAGAGGGCACCAGACCTCATTACAGATGGTTGTGAGCCACCATGTGGTTGCTGGGAATTGAACTCAGGACCTTTGGAAGAGCAGGCAATGCTCTTAACCGCTGAGCCATCTCTCCAGCCCCCTGTCGTTTTTCTTAAAAGCTTAATTTGATATTACACAAGAAAGGTGTTTTAACGATTCACTCATTTTGCAGATGTTTATTAAATGCCTTCCTGCATGTTTGCCTTGCTTCTTTAAACCTTCAGTGTCTGTTTTTAGGGTTAACAAAACAGGCTGTGGACTCTCTCCCTTCCTTGTGTCAGAGTTGCCTAAAGAAAACACTTCCCCAGTTAGATATTGAACCAAGATGAGTTCTAAACAAATACTCCCAGGTTTTTGTCTCTTGCCTGCTGTTTGATTCTGTTCTCTGCATTCGTTTTTGGTGGGAACCATGCTAGTTAGAAAGTTGAAAACAACCCAGTGTCCCTTTGTTTGCTCCTTTGTGACTGTAGAGACCTACCAGTTCGGTTTTTTTGGTTTTTTTTTTTTTTCATTTGATCATATTAACTGCTTGTGCCAAGGTCTCAGACCAAAGCTTGGTTCTTATACTGCAGTCTGGTACTACCCCAGCAGAGGATGGATGTTTCAGAAGAGGAAGTTGTGCAGCTGTAATCAATGTAGCTCTTAATCTTCTAAATTTATTATTTTGTGTATATGACTGTTTTGCATGTATGTGCACGAGGTGAGTTCAGTGCCTTCAGAGGCCAAAAGGGAGTCGGATCGCCTTAGGTGAAGTTGTTAGTTGTCATGTGGGTGCTGTGAATCAGAGGATGCCAGGTCCTTCAAAAGAGCAATCAGGGCTTTGACTACCGAGTCATGGATCTACTTCCTGGTTTGTTTATATTGTGTAGCAAAGATATGTTAAATTTTTTCTGGGTCTAGAAAACTCTGGCAATACTACATTGGTTTTATGGAATACAGATGCATAGCTGGACTGTGATATTAACACTGTAATATGTTTTGCCATTGCTAAGTATTCTATCCAAAAGCTACGCCACTGCCAAATTCAGAAGAAGAATATGCTAGAAGAGACTTAGAGCAAAAAACAGATATGAGATTATATTTGTTTTCTGATAGAATTGGGAGAAAGGGTAAAGAGTTTAGTGTTGAAGATTATATAAAAGGGAAGGAAGAAAATTTGGTAAAATTGTACAGTTACTAAAATAAATTGGCTTTCAGAATTACCCTCCTCCCCTGCCAATCCAAGTCTTACTGAAATGATTGGGAAGCAACCGTAGCTGGTCTTTAAAAGAGGGTCAGCGAGCCTCCTCCTTCCTGATGAGAATTGCTGGCATAGTAGGAACTACATGATAATGTTGACTTCGGGGGAAGTTTGTGTATGGCCTTGGAAAATGAAATACATTGGACCAACAAGATGACTCGGGATAAAGATGCCTGCCACCAAGCTTGACAACTTAAGTTCCATCCCTAGGGCCCACATGCTAGAAGGAGAGAACTGACTCCCACAGTTTGTCCTCTGGCTCCAGGTGTGTGCTCATGTGCACACACACTCATGATAAATAAAACCCATAGTATTTCCTTGTACTAAGTTTTCAGCTTTTTATCTTTTTAACTCTTTTAGCAAATCCAGTTTGCTGATGACATGCAGGAGTTCACCAAATTCCCTACTAAGACTGGCCGGAGGTCTTTGTCCCGTTCCATCTCCCAGTCCTCCACAGACAGCTACAGTTCAGGTAGGTGTGAACTTCATGTCCTCTCTGTCTCCCCTGATCACTGCCTAGTGCTCTTCACTTGTCTAGACTGGAAATCCGTCCCAGCAAGACTTGTAGCGAAGATGCTTTTGTTGAGGCTCTCTTTTCCAGGCTGTTTCTGTGTGGTCTGTGAGCATTGCCCATTGGTGGTATTGGGAAGTCGCTATGTCCTCTTTACTAAGGGTAGAATCAGGAGTATTTTGGCTTTCAGAACTGGCATTTAAAAAGAAATATACTTTTAAACATAAGTTCTTTGTATAAAATACTCCCTTCCACCTGTGTTTTTCTCTTTGTCACTAAGACTGCTTGAATTATGACAACTGGTGTTTTGTCTCCTTTATTTACAAGATTACCCTTTATATTGGCTGTGTCTTCCCCTATTAACGTCTGGAATGGGAAGATATAAAGTATTATAACGTGGCTCCAGCAGCTTCCTCTCCTCCTTCTTAGCCATCTATAGAAAGTGTTTGTTCTAATTAAATTGTGCCTGTCTCAGTCGCAGAGAAGGTATTAGAGAGTAACTGGAGAGACTGGGGAGATGGCTCAGTGTAGGACTTACTAAGCACGCATGAGAACCTAAGTTCAATCCTCAGCACCCACCTAAAAAGCCAGGTATGGTGATGCATTCTTGTAGTTCCTGTACTAGGAAGACAAGAAGATTCCTAGAGTTCACTGACTGGCCAACTGCCTGTCCTAACCTAAATCATTAAGCTCCAGTTCTCAGTGAGGAAGCCTATGTCCCAAGAAAAAAAAAAGAAAGAAAAAAAAGGTGAATGGTACCCAGAGTGAACCAACTGAGACTGGGATGACTTCTCTGGACTCACACACATTCACAGAAGCTTTTGAATCATAGAAAATAGTAGGAGGAAACATTAGAGGCATCTATACCACTCCTTCATCATTCAACAGAAGAAACAGTTAAAAGATTAAGAGGTTCGTCCAAAGTCCAGATTGCTATTAAAGTTAATGAAGGATTTGTTTAGAACGCCCTTCATTGTCTCTTAATAATATTGTTTGCATTGTATTATTAACTTTAAGGGCTGGATGAGAGGTTTAAGAAATGTAAAAAAACAATTATCAAAGAAAATGTTATCTCTTTCCTATGCCACTGATAACCCATCCAATATAGGCAGGACAGGTAAGCAAGAACAAATATAGGTGTACAGGATAAACTGAAATAAATGATTGTTATGGATTCTGTGGGGGCTAAAACATGCAAGAAACAATCCCAAATACAATGCTATCATAAATAAAAAGGTATCTTGAAGTGACAAACTAAATTAGTGTGATAAGCAGAGCGGTTGCAGGTAACAGACAAGGAAATTTTATGTGGAAAACTGAGTTTTGGAAGGAAAGAAGAAGTAGAATGCATGAAATCTTCAAAGGTCTTGATGGTCATCTTACAGAAACCCTTAGAACATTTTTTAAAGCTTAGTAACAGCTGAATTGTTAGAGTGGGGAAAATGGCCTGTGGTAGTGTTTGTGTGTTGCCTGGGCTTCTGTCCCTTTGGAGGACATATCTGGAAGTCAGTAAGAGAGCCTCAGTCCAGTAGCCAGAATGCTGACCAGGAAAACGTTCAGTTCAGAGAGAAGACATGACTGCAGAGGTGACGAGTGACTGTGGCCCTATTGCACAGCTGAGGATGGACGCAAATCTTAGGTGAAGCTTTTATGTCAGACTTATCTTCTTGACAGACTTTTTCCTCAAAGCTGTCAGAAAGATCTGCTTGTTTTCTGTCCTTTCTGTATTCCTGGAGCACAGCCTGGTATAAAATCCCTTGAGAATTGCTTTCATCTTATCAGTCATTCTCAGGAGCAGCACCTGGAAACTTATTGGAAATGCTGTCTCTTGAGTACCTCCCGAAACCTACCAAATGGAAACTTTGGCCAGGGAACAAGTGTAAGTGTGAGAACTCGTGATCTCTAGAAAGAGCATTTCTTATTCCTGTTACTCCATCTTTTTCAGGATCTGGTTACAGTCCTGATGGGCCAAGTTACTGTTATGTACAGGATTAGACCCTTGTGGCGCAGTGTCGTTAGAGAGGGAGAAGGAGCTGCAGTGCTGGGAGATGTAGCTTTATTCACACCAGCTGTTAGAGCCTAGAGGAGCAAAACTGATGGTGTCAAAGGGACCTGCAATTAAAATTGTTCTCTTCACTTAAATGAGAGTCCCTAGGGGACTGCACTCAGTGGAATTTGAACCAATGAGATTTTTCTCTCTATTTCTTGGCTGGCTCTAGCTGCATCCTACACAGATAGTTCAGATGATGAGGTTTCCCCCCGAGAGAAGCAGCAAACCAACTCGAAGGGCAGCAGCAATTTCTGTGTGAAGAACATCAAGCAGGCAGAGTTTGGACGTCGGGAGATTGAGATTGCAGAGCAAGGTAAAGAGGGGAGTGAGTGGCGGACCAGAAGCCCCTTTGCACTCCTTACCAAGACCTGGGCAAGTGCAGTGTCCTGGAAAGGACAGTTTCTTGCTTTGGATAAACACTTCTCCCTGTATGGAAACTAAGCCTTAGGATGCTTACATTTGTTTTCCTTTTCCCAGTGCGTGCTAATTACAGAGTGGTTTCTGTTTTCCTCGTCATGCCACCATATTCACAGGTCAACAGTGCGTAGTCAGCAAGTGTCGGATCACAATATAGTGGTTAGTTGTGTGGGATATTTTTGTAGCTGTCAAGACCAGAGTGCCACATTCCCCAGAAGTAGCTGATGTGGCAGGGCTCTAAGCTAAGGTTGAGGCAGCCTGGGGCTCCTTAAGTCCTAGGCACCCTCTACTGGAACAAAGTAAAGGTGACTGATAATCAGCTGAATCTTGGTTTCTCTATTCCACTACTGTACTCCAGGGGTCTCTGCTCTTCTGGTTTTTTTTTTTTTTGTTTGTTTCATTTTGAAGGTATGTTCATTACTGCAAGAATCTTCCCCTGAAGTCAAAGTCATTCCTCCTGGTTTGATGAGGATGTACATAAATCTGTCTATAACTACTTCCCTCTCTTCTGGGGAGACTCACTGTCTACTTTGGCCAGTTTTGAAAGTTTAATTCATTCTCTTCTCAGTCCTTGTATATATAAAGCAGAAACAACATTGTAACTCTCCAATTCTCATCAGGGAAATATACTTGGCATGTTCTACCCCATCTGCTGTGGCTGGGCAGGATCAAATGGTATTGGTAGTGTGGACCTTGCTCAGATCCTTTGTTCTTCCACAGACATGTCTGCTCTGATTTCACTCAGGAAACGTGCTCAGGGAGAGAAGCCTTTGGCTGGTGCTAAAATAGTAGGCTGTACACACATCACGGCCCAGACAGCGGTAAGTTTGTTGGAAGAAAACAGAGGACTTGTAATATAAGAGGAAGAAAACATTTTTTTAATTAAAAATAATCATGCCTTTCCTACCTAGCGAATCCAAGTGCTATTAGATAGATTGGGACCTCCCTGTCCAACCATGGAGCATGCTTTACTTTTGTTCATATACTAAACCCATTTTTAGCACACCTGATGGAGGAGGTTGTAAAATGATTGTTATAAAAATGCTCAAGGACTTTTAGGAATATGTCTTTCAGATATAGTTAAGTAACAGTGTGCCACACAGCTGAATTGAACTTTGGTGTAACTCTCCAGGGTAGGGCCAACTGCTGTGAAGGTATAGATATTGTGTTCTTGCTGAGATTTGTCCCCTGCTCCTGGAGAGCCCACTCTTCTCACCCTGTCTTTCTGTTCATTCATACAGGTATTGATTGAGACACTCTGTGCCCTGGGGGCCCAGTGCCGCTGGTCTGCTTGCAACATCTATTCAACTCAGAATGAAGTAGCTGCAGCACTGGCTGAAGCTGGTAAGTTCCCACTTTTTTACCAGCTTTGCTTCAGGTAATTAAAAATTACCATTATACCGTGTATTCTGGGAACTATAAACTTGAGCAGTCTTAAAACAACAGAGCTGAAGATGAAGCTCCAAGATGGAGTGTTTCCCTGACATGCGGCACAACAGTAAATTCCATCCCAACGCCACCAGAGGGGTGGAGAGAACAGGAAGAAATTTACGCTAAAATCAAGGTATACTTAAAAAAAAAAGGAAATGCCCAATTCTAAGGTCAAATGGATTAAACTGGATTCTGCTGATCTCCTCAAAAGTTTTATCAGTCTTGGCAGAATACTATGAACAGGGTCTTTTATATTGATAGTTAATTGCTTATTTGGTACTCATTAGTGCACTAAAATGTTTGTGCTGATGAGTTTAATTAATTTAAATAAATTTTTATTGTTAGAACATTCAGAAGCCCAACCGCGTGGAGTTTGTCTGAGGACCTGCCACCACCACCTTAAGATCTTCAGAAACTCACACTCTAGGGCTTGCTCTAATTCTTGCCTGATAAGCGTTTATTGTAGAAGATTTAGGAAATTCAAAATAACCAAAGATTTGGCAAGTTGCTTTCTATGCATTATATTGGTGAGCCAAATCTTAGTGTGTGCACGTTTTTATAACCTAAACGTTGCATTTTCAGAAGTAATTTTTCTTGTCACTCAAAACTGACCACATCGTTCGTTCATACGGCCACATGATTTTACTTCCTCATTGAACATTTACATTATTTTTGAGATGTCTGCTGATGTACACGTGTTCTAGAAGGAGCTTTGTTTTACATATTTAATTTTGCCTCCTTAAGATGCAGTATAAAGTAAAATTGGCCTTTATGGCTTCAAGATATTTTTGAAACAAAAACCTCTTAATTCCTAACTAAAGTAATTTCTAAACTGAAAGTACTATTTGATTTTACTTTTTACTCTTTAAGTTTCATCTTTAGAATTGTTTCTTGTCTTCTTCACATGGATTTCAGAAAGTGGTACTGATGTAGGATGCACCTCAAAGGAAGATAGCTGATTTATTTGTCTCCATAGGAGTTGCAGTGTTCGCTTGGAAGGGCGAGTCGGAAGATGATTTCTGGTGGTGCATTGACCGCTGTGTCAACATGGATGGGTGGCAAGCTAACATGGTAATAATTCATGTCCATTCCATACTTTTGACTATGGATTTATTTCCTTTTCTCCCTTAAAGCATGGTTCCCTAAATATATTTTTGTATGTTTGATCTTATTTACTGACTCTATTGCTAAAGTGTTCATAACACAATACCTACTCGGTTTGGGTCTGAGGCACACAAGGCCCTGGATTCAATCTCCAGCACCAAAAAAAGAAAGAAAGGAAGGAAGGAAGGAAGAGAAAGAGAAAGAAAGAAAAGGAAAGAAAAGAAAGAAAGGAAAGGAAAAAAGTCTCTGAGTACTGAATGGAAATGTGGGGGAAGGGTAAGCTTAGGTGGACATGGTTGAAAACACAGCAAAATGAACAGGAGGAAGTGATGTGGTCCCTCTTTGGAGTAGGACTTTTATTTCTTCCCTTCCTGCCCCAGCTCTCCTTCTGCATTCAAGGAGCTGCATATTTCAGCTAGACTGAAAATGAGTCCAAGATTTGTAAAATTTGTTTACTGTAGCTGGGCATGGTTGTGCATGCCTGTAATCCCAGCATTTGAGAGGCTAAAGCAGGAGGAGTCCTTGCTTAGACCAGCCTGAGCAACATAGCAAGATCTAATCTTCAAAACAAAACAAAATCTTTCCACTGTAACCCAGAACACATTTAGGAATTCTTTTAACCACTTTACACCAATAGATTTAACTGTTTCCACTGTCTATGCCTACTCTGTGGATCTTTAAGAAGTGCTCTTCCAAGACATACAGGGCTCTCTCACTAGTGTAGAAAGTGGGCTCAAAGTTCCCCCTAGCTCTAGCAGCCTGAATGCCCATAGAAGTCTTCTGGCTGTTCTGTAGATCCTGGATGATGGGGGAGACTTAACCCACTGGGTTTATAAGAAGTATCCAAACGTGTTTAAGAAGATCCGAGGCATTGTGGAAGAGAGCGTGACTGGTGTTCACAGGTAACAGATTCTGGAGTAGCTGCCCCTTGTGTCCTTGCCTCATCAAATTCTTCTGGTCTCTCCTAGGCTTTAGGGCTGTGTTTCAGACGTAAAATAACTAAGTGGGAGTGTCTTCCTTGGATAAAACTGAGTTTTTTACTTTTGAAAATCAAAGTTGCCTTAGAAGGAGTTTTTTTTCCAGATTCTAATTCACATGTTTTTTACCTCTCCCATTTATTCCACTAAATAATTAATTATCAATTATTTGGGGGAAGGGCTGTAGCGAATATTGTGTCTTGGAAAATTGTATTCAATGTTGTATTGTAGTCTTACATTTTAAATATGGAGGGGAAAGCCTATTGCAAAACTACATGTGATGCAAGAAAAAGTAAAACTGGAGATGCACTGGTGGCTTGGTGGAAATAACTAAATGCTATCTAGGAGTATTGCTCTACTGGGGGCACACTGCACATGATTGTTCTCACAGACACAGGAAACCACATCAGAATCATTGTAATCTTTGTTTACCAGAAGTAGACATGAGTGTTTAAAGCTAGAAAAATGCTGGCCTAAGAATATAGTGTTCCTTTTGTGGAAGAGCAGTGAATTATTTGAACTGAAAATGTATATATTCCTTCCAAAATTAAAGGGTAAAGATAGAAGAAATGAGTTGAGAAATGACAAGAAAATAATCATGTTTCCAAATAAATAAGACTTAGGTGATAACCAACACTAAGAAGGGCAGCATGGAATTTGAAGCAGGTTTTGCTGTGTACTGTTTTATCACCTAACTTCGTATGTGTTTGTTTTTGTGGCTTCTTCTCCCTTTAGGCTGTATCAGCTCTCCAAAGCTGGCAAGCTCTGTGTTCCAGCCATGAATGTCAATGATTCTGTTACCAAACAGAAGTTTGATAACTTGTACTGCTGCCGAGAATCCATTTTGGATGGGTATGTTCAAATGTGTATATTCAGACTTGTAGGGAACCAGTGGGATTTGTTTGACATGCTAGTCTGATACCTACAGCTTGCCTCTGTGGTCTCCCTCCTTTACATGTCATTAAAGGGGCCTGTTTCACAGTGACCTCAGCCAGCTTCCAGTTGAATTTCTCTTGGGCATTGCCCTACGCTTTAATTTGGTACAATGGGACTGAGTTGCTAATACTGTTTGAGTTGAGTCCTTGTCTTTTTCCACAGCCTGAAGAGGACCACAGATGTGATGTTTGGTGGGAAACAAGTGGTGGTGTGTGGTTATGGTGAGGTAAATAGCTGGGCCCCTGTGTCTCTGTTTTTTCTTACCAGAAGGGCTTAATAGAAACACTGGGTGAAGGAGTCAGGCTGGAAACGTTGTTGAATTGATCAGAGTATGTTTCCATACTGTGCTTGAAAACAGTAGCTCTCGGGAGGAGAGGAAGGGGGATCTCTGTGAGGCCAGCCTGGGCTACAAAGTGAGTTCCAGGACAGCTAGGGCTACACAGAGAAACCCTGTCTTGAAAAACCAAGAAAAAAAAAAAAAGAAAATAGTAGCAAAAGTCTTCTTCATATATGTGAATTAAAGGTATAGAATGTATTGACTTTTCATATTTTGCCAGTTTTTCTTATTGATTGATGTCAACATTATTGCTTCCCTAGTTATAATCTTTTATGAAATACAATTCAAGTGAATAAGTAGCATTTTATCCCCATTTTATGACTTGCATTAGAATGGAGAAACTGACATGACATTATAGTTGACTGTCTCTAAGCTGGAATAGGGTCTAGGAAGTTTTATTATTGTCTTCAGCAATGGTCCACTAAAGTTCTTGGGCTGCTGGCTATTGAGTGGACACATTGCCAGTGAGTTCACCGGGTTTTTATGGAATACGAACTCAGAGTTGTTCTTGTTTGATCTTGTTTCCATAATGTTAACTGTTACCCAAAGCCTCCCTTTCCCCCACTCTTGTTACAACATGTCTACTAAATTATCTCTAATTGAAGTTTACAACCTGGTTTAGGTTTCTCTCTGCTCCAGCTGGGTTGGAGTGTTCACTTAAATGATGAGTAATTCAAAGAAGATTAATTCCTGCCTCCTCAGAACCTTGTCTGCCCCCAATGATCATGTTATTAGACCTGGCAACTTGCCTTTCCTGTGTTCTGCAGGTAGGAAAGGGCTGCTGTGCTGCTCTCAAGGCCCTTGGAGCAATTGTCTACATCACAGAAATTGACCCCATCTGTGCTCTGCAGGCCTGGTAAGGCTAGAGTAATGAGTCTATTAGATTTGATATACGTGCTTTTTATTTCTGAGAGTTGATGATTGAATCACTTGGTTGTTTTTCATAGAAGTCTCCCAGGAAGAGAAGAATAATATGGCTTTGTTCCCTTCACACTAATTCTAGGGCCTCTTGACATTTTTTCTTCCTGTGTAGAATCTTGGGGCTCTGCAGGAGCCAGTATGTATGCAGTTTAGTATAACTTATCACTTACTGTTTCTGGGAGATAATGTTATCTTTTACCTCAGAAGGAGATTTTGTTTTCTAATTTCGTGATCATTTCAGAAAGTTTTATCAATGACACACACGCACACACACACACACACACACACACACACACTTTGCTTTGCTTATAGTGTTACTTCTTTCCTTCCAGCATGGATGGGTTCAGGGTGGTGAAGCTAAATGAAGTCATCCGGCAGGTCGATGTTGTAATAACTTGCACAGGTGAGTATCAGTGCCTTGGTACATGTAGAGCAAAGTTAACTCTCAGGCTGAATCTCAAAAGGGACACAAAAGGAAATACCTGTCTGTATGAAGTCTCAGGCTTAGAGTAAGTTCTCAGAACTTTTAATGTTTTCCAAAAGAAAGAGCTTTTCCCTTGGTGATTTTTCATATTTTGTTATACATATCTTTCTCACAGTGTGTGCAAGCTCTTTTGTGGAAGCAGATGTCTCCCAGGTTCTAACTGGAAATAGCTGGTACTTGAAGTGCCCAGCATCTTCTTCTTCCTCAGCCACTCTTCTTTATTTTAGGAAATAAGAATGTGGTGACACGGGAGCATTTGGACCGAATGAAAAATAGTTGCATCGTATGCAATATGGGCCACTCCAACACGGAAATCGATGTGGTGAGGTTTCTCCTGTTAGAGCTGTGCTTTTGTCTGCATTTCACTAGAGCCACAACGGACTAACCGTTCTTCCTTCCAGACCAGCCTCCGCACTCCAGAGCTAACATGGGAGCGAGTGCGCTCTCAGGTGGACCATGTCATTTGGCCTGATGGCAAACGAGTTGTCCTTCTTGCAGAGGTAACACACACCGAAGACTGTACAGGGTACTAGATCCACAGGGAGGGGGAGGTAACACACACCGAAGACTGTACAGGGTACTAGATCCACGGGGGGGGGGGGGGGGGGGGGGGAGACAGTGGGAAATACTAGGACCCATGTTCCTCGGAGTCCTGTCTTCCGATAAAGGTGTGTTTCCCCAACTGTCTATCCCCTAAAAGAGAAGCACTCAGGGAAACCTCCCTTTTGCTAAGTACATACACTGTTTCCTGCCCTTGACTGATTTCAGCCTTCACACAGATTTGTAAAGTACTAAAACCTGGAGTCCTGCTCTGAAACTGTAATTCTTCCTCTCCAAGTGGAGTGCAGAGGATGTAAAGTCTTTCTTTCCTGTGTTTGAGAACCTGAAAGATGGCAGCTCAGCTCATCTCTCTTCCCTTCCAGGGTCGTTTACTCAATTTGAGCTGCTCCACAGTTCCTACCTTTGTTCTCTCTATCACAGCTACAACACAGGTATGTGGTGAGATATATGGAACTGGGCACAGTACAGATCAGGGTTCTGGTGAGAATATTGCACTTCTTGTCCTAGGTTGTTGAGGCTCACACTTTCTCCTCTGATTGTGTCTCTGTATTGACTGCTCAGCTGAAATTACAGTGTTCAGCTTAGTTATTTCAGTGTGTCTCTTGTTAGAAACCAAACAAAACATCACTTGCACTTGTATCAGCTAGTGTTTATCTCAGGGCAGAGTTCTGAGTGCTCTCAGGATGAGCACTGTTATGTCCCTGTCTAAGAAGTGCTTTGTTTCCTGGTCCTCCTCCCCACTTTAGGCTTTGGCACTGATAGAACTCTATAATGCACCTGAGGGGCGCTACAAACAGGATGTGTACTTACTTCCTAAGAAAATGGGTGAGTAGAAGCTGAAACCTGCATTAATCCTGGTTGGCTGCATGACTTTGTAAAATTACTTTCCTGAAAAAAAATCACTGGATATAGTTGGGTTCTGATTGCTCTTCTAGTGCCTAATAGATGCTTGGCCTTAGGAGGCATTCTGTTAGCACCACGAGCCTCCATATTTTATGAGTAATAACATGAGAATAACACTGTGTTTTACAGAATTGTAGAATCTGAGCTAAATAAGGAAGGTGTTCTTATCCTTCCAGAGCTCATCAGATTTCCCAGTGCAACTAAGTACAGCCTAGACCAAAGTGAGAGAAACAGAAACAAGTTGTCCTATCATTCTCTTTCTCAACCTTCTGTACCTCTGTATGATTACTTAAACTTTGTTCATGTGGCATAAACATCTCTAACTCTTTGCCTTTCTTCATAGTGGTACCCAGCACATACATTTAGCTAGTCCAGATGCTTGACTAAGCTAAAAGACAGCTTGCTGGCTGGAGAGATAGATGCTAGTGGTTAAGAGCACTTGCTGCGTATGCAGAGATCTCAGGTTCAGGTCCCAGCACCCACATGGTGGCTCACAGCCATCTGTAACTCCAGTTCCAAGGGACCTAGTGCCCTCTTCTGGGCTTGATGAGCACCAGGCACACATGTGGTACAAACATGCAGGAAAAGATGTATACACATTTTAAAAAATTAAATTCTTACTCTGTTTTCTTCAAATGATTGCTCTTGGATTTTTGTTTGTTTAATTTTTTTATGTATGTGGGTGTTTTGATTTTTTTTTATGTTTATGGGTGTTTTGCCTACCTGTATATCTGACTACAGGCTTGCCTGTTGCTTGTCAAAGATAAAAGAGGGTATCAGATTGCCTGGAACTGAAGTTACAAATGAGCTGCCACATGGGTGCTGGAAATCAAACCTGGGTCTAGGAAGAACAGCAAGTGCCTTAACTTTTGAGCCATGTCTCTAGCTGCTAGATTTTTTTTTTAAGAAGTTGTATTCATAAAAGTTAGGGAAATTTATCTATGGAACAGTAGTAAACATGTGCCTTAGAAATCCATGAGCCCCGGGCTGGAGAGATGGCTCAGAGGTTAAGAGCATTGCCTGCTCTTCCAATGGTCCTGAGTTCAATTCCCAGCAACCACATGGTGGCTCACAACCATCTGTAATGGGGTCTGGTGCCCTCCTCTGGCCTGTGGGCATACACACAGACAGAATATTGTATACATAATAAATAAATAAATATTAAAAAAAAATCCATGAGCCTAAAATTTGTGGCTTTAGGAATCTTACCCTAAATAAATGTCAGTGATAGTAGGCTCTTTTGAACCTGCTGGAATCTTCTTTGTGATTCATGATTTAAACAATAATTTAATCTAGTTAAGGAAGTTGCCACAGGAAGCTGAGTGTAGTATATGACATGGTAACCACTCAGGTGAAGCCTAATCTGACAGAGAAAGATGGGGAAGTATAAGTTAGCCATGTGCTGACCTTGTAGATGGCCTTTACTTGCCCTTGTGGGTACTAAAAGAGGTAATTTCCCTCTTTGCAGCTTTGAAAGTTTTCTTAATTAATCAAATATTTCAAGTTGTGGTTTTTTTCAGGGTTATTCCATTTTTGTTGTCTTCCTAAGTGGCTTTAAAATGAAGATAGAGGGGGAGACTATCCTAGGAGGCATATCTGACTAGTCTCCTGCTCCCCTGCTACTTTTCTCTTCCTAGACGAATATGTTGCCAGCTTGCACCTGCCGTCATTTGATGCCCACCTGACCGAACTGACAGATGACCAAGCAAAGTATCTGGGACTCAACAAAAATGGGCCATTCAAACCTAATTACTACAGGTAACTAGGAAAAAGACAATAAAGAGCTTCTTCCCCAATGTTAGATCAGCCAGCACAGCCAGCTTTCTTCAGCAAAGGTGTGTCATGCCTGCTATTGAAGAGTATAAGGCCACCACTGCAAATTAGCAGGGAAATGACCAGGTTGTTGAGTCCAGTGTTTGCCTATCATAGGGAGTCACTCCATGGGTTCAGTCCCCAGCCCTGCAGAAAACCAGATTAACAAGGTAGAAAAATTGTGAATCTGCCAATAAATGTAAAGTATTCTAAAGCTTTAGAAGGGGAGCTTCACCCCAGGAGGAACCCATGTAGAAATCCCTCCAGTCTGGGCTGGGAGGAAGCTGGAGACAATACTGTAGCTGATCCCTTGATGCTCATATAGACGGCATGTTAACTGGTCCATCTCTCTCTTTTCAGATACTAATGGACGTATTACAGTGACCAGTCCACATGAACCACCCAACTCTAATAGAGTATTTTTTAAGATAACTTTTATTTTCTTCTTCTTACTTTCCTTTTGATTTTTTTCTATAATTTCATTTTTGTTTTCTCATCTCATCATTCGAGTTTTGCAGACCACACAGAAACTTGCTCCATGGCTCTTTAGGTGAAACTGAGGTTGAAGGTTTCTCACCGTAATCACTAAAGAAAGGTTTAACTCTGCAGCCCAGAAAGTCGATTCTTTAACCATTTGTGGGGACTTTGGTTGTATTTAATTATCTTATTAACAAAAAATGCTAAGATATCTCCTATGTGGAACAATCTGCAGTGTCTAAATTGCCTTAAAAGAGCCAGTTTCCTTGCTGCTGGAACTAGTGTTCTTTCACTTCTTCAGAAGAGCCAGGATGGTCCTTCCAGCCAGGTAGGTTAGATGTAGGTGGTGCATGTCCACTCCCCCTAGAAACTCTAAGCTGTGTTTCCTGTGTAAGGTGGCATGTCTGGCGCAGAGTTGTGTTGTTAAACTCAGTAGGTTCACTTGGATTTGTAGTTCAGCCCTTCCACCAGTCTCTCTCGTTGTAGTTTTTAACTAAACTGCATTCTATCAAGTTGAATTTTGTCCCTTAGCATTTATTTCTGTTGTATTTCTTTAAATTAAGGAAAAATTTTATGTTGACACTGAGGAACAGCTCAGGTGGTTACCAATATCTCTTGAACCTTTGAAGCGAAGTATGAAGAGGTGAGGCTAGAAAAATACTAGTCTCAGACTCTGATGAGCCCCTTGTGTTTCTAGCCCATAGTTTATAGCATCAGTGAACTGGAGCCATAAGCAAAATTTCCTAGCTCTGCCTCATGCAGCTTATGCTGACAGCCAATTTCTTGAGCCATTACTCAGTATAAAACACTGAGCCCCATCTTTAGGGTTTATCCTTTAAGAGCAAACTTGTGGGCAGCTGTGCTTCTGCAACCTAAACTATTTGAAGGGATGTTTGTATAGATGGGGAGAAAGAATGATAAATTGGGCCAAGGTGAAACAAATATAACTATATAATATGTCCAGAACTGTAGGCCTTGTCTGGTGTTAGCTTTATAGACATGGTGCCGCTTTTGATTGACACTTGCCACAAAAAAGTAAATGAATAAAAATTATAAGCTGAGATCTTAAGGAAGAGTTGGTAGAGAAAGTACATCCTGATTCATGTTCCAAGATAATTCCAAGAGGCCCTCTAATGATCAGAGAGATTTATTCCCAGGCCACTCACCCCGCTAGCCAGTATCTCTGCATAGTCAAACGAGCTTCATGCTCACAAGCTTTAAGTATATAATTATCCAGGATTTTAAGTCCTGAATGTGTTCTAGCTTGTGATCCTTCAAAGATGGGTTATGCGTTGTTAATTCTAGGTACTAGAAATGTTTACGTCTCTCTTTCCACTGATTAGAGAAACAGGCATCAAAAAGAGAAATACAAGAAAGGAAAGCTTTTACCCTGCATCTTCTTAGCAGGGAACAATTATCTTGCCAAAACTTTTTTGCCTTTCCTCTCCCGTTTCTCCCTACTCAGTCTCTTCTTGCTCCTTGCCAATGTGATCGTGCTTTCTTCTCTATATATGCTAACATTTGAAGACCCCGTTCCTAGGGCACTTAACCAGCCAGTCAGAACACCACATTCAGGAGGGACTTACCTTGGCCAACAACAGTGTATCCATTTGGTCAGCTGTGCTGGAGGGAAGGGGCCCAGTTCTTGCTGTCCTCTAATCTGCCCTCTGGTCCTGTGTCTATTACTGTGTCCATAGGAATAATAGGTAAGGGCTCGTCTCTGTCAAGCCATGTAACAAAGGACACTGGAAAATGTCTGGCATCAGAGGGAACATGTGGAGACCAACTTGGGAGGAAAATAATCATTTTGTATTGAATGATTTTTAATGAATGCAATATTAATCCTTGCAGATGAGCAATAATCATTAAAATCAATTAAAATGTAAGGTTTACTGGTAGTCTTGTGTTTTTTGGGTTTTTTTTTTTTTTTTTTTTTTTTGGTTAAATAGCAAAATTTCATTAGACCCCATTTCCTAGGATGAGACAAGCCATTTGAAGACAAGGTCTGGCTTTCATAAGCTGGCTTCAGACTTCTTGGCTTAAGTCCTCCTGACTCAGTCTTCCCTGTAGCTGGGACTATAGGCTTAAACCACTGCACTATTGTCATTGATGTCTTAAGTTGCAATGATCTGGATGTTGAACATCCTCCTAAAAGTCAGTGCATTAAGACTGACATCACTATTGAGAGGTGTACTGGAACCTTTAGGATGTAGGACGTAATAGAAGGTGCTTGGGTCACTTGAAGGACCGGAGAGTGCCCTTGGAAGGAATGGGTGTGACATCACCCATCTTTTTGCTTCCTGGCTAGTGAGATGAGTAGCTTTATTTCCACCTTAAATGTTTATCTTACTGTTAGACCCAAAGTAATTGACCAGTCAATCATGGACTAAAACATGCCTCCAGAATTTGTAAGCTAAAATAATGTTTTGTTTTTTGTCCTTAATGGTTTATTTATTTCTATTTTATGTGCATTGGTGTTTTGCCTGCATATATATCTATGTGAGGGTGTCAGATTCCCTGGAACTGGACTTACAGACAGTTGTGAACTACCACATGGGGGCTGGGCATTGAACCCAGGTCCTCTGGGAGGGCAGTCAATGCTCTTAAATGCTGAGCCATCTCTCCAGCTTCCCAAAATAATTTTTTTTATCTTTATAAGTTGGTTATCTCATCAGGCAGTGGTGGCGCACACCTTTAATCCCAGCACTCAGGAGGCAGAGGCAGGTGGATCTCTATGAGTTCAAGGCCAGCCTGGTCTACAAGAGCTAGTTCCAGGACAGGCTTCAAAGCTACAGAGAAACCCTGTCTCAAAAAACCAAAATTAATAATAAAGTTGGTTTTCTCAGGTATTTACAAGAGTGATGAAAAGCTGGCTAATACATATGGATAGCTGTCTTAGTTCTTGCTGCTTTAAAAGAACATGTGATGACTTGGTGACGTTTTTGCCTTGCGATTATGAGAACCTGTGGGCTCTGGCCCATTCTCATAACCCCAGCACAGGAGACAGAAGAGAACTCCTGGGGCAATCAAGCCTGTTGTTGAGCTCCAGGCCAATGAGTGGCCTTGTCTTGAAGGAGGGGGATTCTGTACCTAAGGATGACACCCGGGATTATTCTCTGGCCAGTAAATGCACACATATGCATATAGACCTTCACACATACACACAAAACTATTCGTGAAACTTGGTGTTCTAAAGGATAGATATTTACTCTCAACATTGCTGGAGGCTGAGATGGCCAGGATGAAGTAATCAGCAGGTTGGTGTCAGAAACAGGCTGTTCTCTGCTTCCAAGATAGTGCCTCTTGCACCCTCACAGTGAAAATCCAAACAGGACCTAACAGTTTCCCTCCAGTCCATTCATTTGGTCTCTGACCCAAATGACATAATCACTTCGTAAAAGCCCCACCCCTAATATCACATTGGTGAATCAGTTTCAACTGATGGATTTGAGGGCATATATTCAGGCCACAGAAATTCTGCCCCAGCCTCCAGGGGGAAAATCTTAGCTAGAAAATAATCTAGTAGCTTCAAAATTTCTACTCCGACACCAGTTGAAAAGTAACTCCAGAGGCTCATCCAAATCAGAAATGAGTATTAAGATATAGTTCATCCTGGGGCCAGTGGCAAAACTAATCACATCGTTTATCCAAATGCAAAGACATTATAGGCACTGGATAGCTGATGTGGGACAGCCCTCTGTATGCTGTTAATATGTTTCATTACTATTGGTTAATAAGCTGCTTTGGCCTATCGCAGGGAAAAATATAGTGAGGCTGGCAAGCCAAACTGAATACAGGAAGAAAGAAGGCAGAGTCGGATGCCAGAGAAGCAAGGTGTTAGGTAGCGCCATGGCCACGTGGCAATACATGGATTAATAGAAATGGGTTAATTTAAGATTATGTAAAGGCTAGTTAATAAATAAGCCTGAGATAATAGGCCAAACAGTTTGTAATTAATATTAAGGCTTAGAATAGTTATTCGGGAACTGGTGGGCAGGAGAAAAAATGGTGCCCAACGTAGGGCATTGTACATCCACAGAAAGCCTGAGAAAGCTTTTTTAAAAAAGGATTCTAGACACACAAGGTCAGAAATGGCTTTTTGGTAGCCATATTTTTTCAGATAGGCTCTGTTTGCTTGTGGCAAGCAGATGTACAGCTCCTTTAAGATATGGCCTCCTGTTTCATGCTTTTTTTTTTTTTGAGAGATCCTGCTACAGAGCACTTAAGTAGGGTTTGTGGGCAGCATGTTATAAGCTGCTTGATGGCGGCATAGACCTGCTGCGTCCCCAGAGTTGGGTCAGTAAGCATGGCTCCCAGAGCTAGCAGTGAACATACCTCTACCATGTTAAAAAGTCAGACAGGCGAAGCCAACAGCCAAAGCCTTGGCTTTGGTCCTAACCATGCCCGCTTAGCATTTTTTAAAACTCTCCTGGTCAAAAAATGATTACAGATACACAATAAAGACAGATTTCAGACAAAACACCCTCTAAATGGGTCACAATGTATTTGATAAATATACATAGGCTTGGGAAGAAAAGGATAGAGTCATAAATTAAAAACTAAAGATAATAAACAGGTTCAAATAAATAAGCCGGGCGATAGTGGCTCACACCTTTAATCCCAGCACTCAGGAGGCAGAGGCAGGCAGATCTCTGTGAGTTCGAGACCAGCCTGGTCTACAAGAGCTAGTTCCAGGACAGGCTCCAAAGCTATAGAGAAACCCTGTCTCGAAAAAAAACAAAACCAAATAAATAATAAAGTTATAATAAGCCACATAAAAATGAGAAAATATACAGTCTGGATTATGTATACTATTGTGTTTTCTTTGGATTTTTTGACTCTTAATGAGCTAACTACAGAGAGACTTTTGATTGTGAGGGCTGCTAAGCTAAACCAACATAAAGGTATCTTGACTTCAAAATTTGGGTCTAAGTATGTTGCTTTGAAAAGAGCTTCTGCTTCTGTTTCCACAGAAGATGAGAAGCTGTGGATTCCTCCTATAATGGTTTGGTTGAGCAAGACCCTCTGAGGTATCCATGGAAGTGATGACCCAGGTGATCTAACGTCCCAAACAGCGTCAAGGCTGTTGAGATTATGCAGCATCACAGACTACTACAGCCAAGACTTAACCGCAATGCTAAATTTTCTCAACCGCAATGCTAAATTTTCTCAGGATCCCCATAAGATTCTAGCATCCCCAATCAACAAAAAGTAGTATAGAAAACTATATCCAAATTCCCAAAATATTGTTTATAAGTGTTTGTTTTCATTTAAAGAGGATTGGTTATAAATGGTTAATGTTCATAGGCAATCTCTTTCTAAAGAAAAAAAGGGGATATGATATAGAAATGATTTTTAGAAAGGTAGATTATTAAGTCTGTAATCAAAAAAAAACTGTTAGTCTCAGAATACATTGGCATGAATTTTGGTTTATTAATACAAATTTAAGGTCAAATTTGCTATACTATATATTTCTACTCTTGTTTAAGGTGTTATGATTATGCAACTCGTTTAAGAATGTAATGTTTAAAAATACAAATTAAAAATCATATAATAGTCAAACTTATAGTATTAGATTTTTTAGAGATCTAGATAGATACTCTTTCTTCAAAGAAAATGCAAAAATAGTAACAAGTCCTAACTAAAACCTATCTCCTGAACCTCCCCAATTTAAAACATCATTCATCTTGTGTCGCTAAGAGGCAAGGGATTTCCCAAACTGAAAGCCAGTGGACTGTGGCATGTTTTTGTAGCAGCCTTCCACTTTGGGTTCAATTCCCAGCACTCACAGGGCAGCTCACAACTGTCTTTAAGTCCAGTTCCAGGGGATACGGCACCCTCACACAGACATACATACAGGCAAAACACCAATACACATAAAAATAAATTATTTTTAAATGCTAATCATAGACATAAAAACATCCTGGTTTGTTTATTTCAGAGAACTCAATCCTGAGGAGAACTGCTCACATGCCTTCTCAGGATATGAAGAGCTCCTAATTTCTTAAAATTTAGTTCTTGTGAGCTGCTTTACAGTTGTTTATGAAAATCTTAGCCGCTCTTGAGTCCTATCTTTCTACCTCCCCAGATCTGAAGGAGCGGAAGCCTGTCCTAAGCCCCTTTGCTCCCACTAGTGTGAATCTCTTAAGGGCTCACAGGAAACAAAGGTGGCAGACTACTCTGACTGGACCTGCTACCCTAGTGAAGCCAATTATCAGATAAGTAATACAATGAAAGGCATGTGCCTGGGAGCCCCTCCTGGAAGTTTGCCTGTTAATAGTTTTTACCTGCAAGTTTCTGTGTGTTGCCAGAGGGCTTTGACAGCTTTGCTGTTGCAGGTCATGCTAGCCCCCTTCACCGTGAACACCTTCATTGTTAATAATGTCTTTCCAGATCATGTTATCCCAATTCTCCCTAACACACAAATAACGGAATAGTAATACTCATATCCTCCTAACACACGAACAATGGAAATACATCCTCCTAACACACGGATAATGGAATAGCAATACTCACATCCTTCTAACACATGAATAATGGAAATACATCCTCCTGACACCCGGATAATGGAATAGCAATACCCACATCCTCCTGACACACGGATAATGGAATAGCAATACCCACATCCTCCTGACACACGGATAATGGAATAGCAATACCCACATCCTTCTAACACACAAATAATGGAAATACATCCTCCTGACACACGAATAATGGCATAGTAATAAATCCTCCTGACACACGGATACTGGAATGGCAATGCTCACATCCTCCTAACACACGAATAATGGAAATACATCCTCCTAACACACGAATAATGGCATAGTAATAAATCCTAACACACGAATAATGGAAATACATCCTCCTAACACACGAATAATGGCATAGTAATAGATCCTCCTGACACACAGATAATGGAATAGCAATGCTCACATCCTCCTGACACACGGATAATGGAATAGTAATAAATCCTCCTAACACACAAATAATGGAAATACATCCTCCCAACACACGAATAATGGAATAGTAATACTCAAATCCCCCTCACCTGTTATAGTGGGTTTGCCCCCACAGGATTATGTGTCTGAACATTCGGTCTCCATCTGGTGGCACTGTTAGGAGGTTGTGAAATCTTTTGGGGGCATGAGCTCTAGCTGTTATCAATGGTCACTGGGGGCAAGCCTGTCTCTGGTTCATATCTGCTAAGATGGCAGGCACTCGTGTTCTGAAGCCATGGATGAAAATCAGTCCTTCCTCCCTTAACGCTGCTTCTGTCTGGTATTCTGTCACAGAATGGAGAGAAAAGTAAATAATGAGTCACTTAAGCCTTAGGAGCCAAAGTCTGGCCAGTCGCTGGTGTTTTTCACCGACAGACACATCTGGGGAATCTGGCTCTTTCCTTGGAATCCCTTCATACATAAAATGTCTCCAGACAGATTCTTCTTTCATTTCTAATCCAAATCTGTGGTCTGGCTTACTAATATTGTGACATCAGTTTTATCAGAGGCCCCCTGTGTGAAGGAACTCATGCCATGAGAATGAGCCCAGGAGATCCCCAAGCCATGTTATCAAGTACTCATGGATGGAATTTAATTCGCTGTTACAATCAATTTTCTGGGGGAAATAAAAAGAAAGCACAGCCTCTCCGGCTCTGTGCTGCTTCCTTTACATGGTTGCAAGTAAAGACACTGGCCACCGCCGATGACCTGACTTCTGTCCTTGGAACCTATGTGATAGGAGGAGAGAACCAACTCGCCTACGTGGCCAGCTGACCTCCATAAGCATGCTGTGCCACACTCAACATGAAATTTTTTCAAAGTTTTTTGAAACCATCACAGAAAGTCAAGTAACAGGTGATTCACCAGACTAAGGACACAATACCCAAAAAGGAGTATGCTCTCTCAAAACACTAATGGAAACTGGGCATGTTTCTTGCCCAGTTCCAGGGTAAGGATTAGGGTAGACTTTGTGTCAGCTGGAACCAAGTGGCAGAACATTCACTTTCAACAAAACGGTAACTGTTTCTGACCATGCCTTTCCCCTGGATACTACTTTTTCATCCTCCGACCATCAGTGAGTAATTGCCAAAGGAATTCTATTATTATGAAAGCCATTCTTTTACCTCTAGTATTTGATCCCTATATTTTTAACCTTGGGTCCTAGCTTGCTTTCTACTGTCATAATAACCACAATGACCAAAAACAACTTGGGAGGAAAGAGTTTATGTATCTTACATACCCTGATCACAGTCTATCACTGAAGGAAGTCAGGGCAGGAACTGAAGCTGAGGCCTTGGAGGATTGCTGCATACTGGTTTGTTCTTCATGGCTTCCTCAGCCTATTTTCTCCAGGCCAGGACCACCCACATTGGGCTGGGCTCTCCTACATCAGTCATTAAACTTCACAGACTTGCACACCGGCTAATCTGATGGAAGCATTTTCTCAATTAAGACTCCCTCTTCCCAGATGTCTAGCTCCTGTTAAACTGACAAAAAAAAAAAAAATCTAACCATACCGTGTGCCTTCCAATCAGCATTTCTGTGTTAAAATAATAATTCTGCCAAGTTTTTAGTTCATCCCAACTTGAAAACCACCTGTGGGGCTTCTGGCTATCCTCAATTAGACAAGCAGAAATGTCTACTCTCAAAGCAGACAAGGGGAAGCCGCCTTAACTTCAGCAGGCAGAAGTTCTGAATGTCAGATGCTGCCCTTCTACAACCTTTAACTCTGAAGGGGCACAAGTCACTGAAGTAGTGGTTCTCCACCTGGGGGTCAAACAACCCTGTCACAGGGGTCACTAAGACCATCGGAAAGCACAGATATGTACATTACGACTCGTAACAGTAGCAAAATGACAGTTATGAAGTAGTAATAAAAATAATTTTATGGTCGGGGGTCACCACAACATGAACTGTATTAAAGGGTCGCAGCATCGTGAGGGTTGAGAACCATCACTCAGTCAAGGTGGCACAATCTAAGCAGCTTCAGGATGTCTAAAAGAGCATTATGTGACCGCGCGCTCCCCATGGTTTGCTCAGCCTTTCTTATAGACCCAGGACCACCGACAAACTGGCAACACCCACAATGGGCTGTGCCCTTTTCCATCAATCACTAATTAAGAAAATGCCCTACAGGTTTGCCTATGGCCAGATCTTATGGAGTCATTTTTCTCAGTCAAGACTCCCTCCTCTCTGATGACTCCAGTTCATGTCAAGTTGACATAAAACTAGCCAGTACAACATCCATATACACATAATGTAAAATTTTAATTAAAAACTTTCATAGGATTAGGCCTGGAGGGAAAGGTGATCCTGATACTATTTATGCATTTGGGTTATATTATCTTGGTCCATCAGCAGGAATGTTTCTGCATGCCAAGTTTTAGATACATTTTGTGTAGCAGGCTTATATAATAAAAGTCTTCCCCTGAAAAAGGTTCAATTAAAAAATGGCTCATATGTAAGCAATCATGTAAATTCAGTCCAAATGTCTTCTAATTCATAGGACTTGTGATGTTTTATATGAATTGTCAACTTGGTAGATTCTAGAACAACTTGAAACATACTTGAGGAGAAATATCTTTGTGTTTGTTTGCTTGTTTGTTTTGTTTTGTTTTTCTGTAGCTTTGGAGCCTGTCCTGGAACTTGCTCTGTAGACCAGGCTGGCTTCAAACTCACAGAGATCCTCCTGCCTCTGCCTCCCGAGTGCTGGGATTAAAGGCGTGCGCGACCACTGCCCAGCAGGGAGAAATATCCTGATGACAGTAATTAAGATGGGAAGAGCTGCCAACTGTAGGTGTCACCACTGCCTGGCTGGGATCCTGGCTGATCCCAGGGGAGGAGCGGGGCCAAGGCACAGCATACTTTCCCCCTCTCCGTTCTGATTGTGACTATGATTCTCACTGTGGTGGGCTGTGCCTTGAACTATGACCCAGAATAAGCCCCTGGTTCCTTAGGTGACTTTTGCCAAGGCATTTTATCATAGCATCAGATAAAGAAATGAAGACAGAACACAAAACAAATCAAACAAATTAGTTCATTAAAAGTTGATGATAAGAAAAAATAGAAGTTGATAAGAAAAAGAAAAAATAGATTCAGACAAAACTAAAAGTTTATCATGTGTCATAAGAAAGTTTGTGAAAGATAAAACTTAAGATAATTTGTAAATTATTGACTTGATTATAATTCAAGGTTACTAAAATTACCGTGACTGGAAAAATGACTCAGTGGTTAAGAGTGTTTCTTGCTCTTCCAGAGGACCCAAGTTCGATTTCCAGCACAGGTGCTGAGTGACACACAACTTGGGGGATGCAGCTCTGTCTTGTGGTCTCTGTACACTCATACTCTTACATAGACTCATCAACAAAAGATTTTTAAATATTTTTAAAACTAGCATTTCCTGTTTTTAAAAAAATCCTAAGGTCAAAATTAAACACTGATGTAAAGCTAAGCCCTAATTTTCTACTTAAAGCAGTAAGTCTTTATGTTTACAGAAGCTTAGACAAAGAGCAGAGATTTTGTTTTATCTCTTTATTGAATGGGCCATTTAAAACCTAGCAATTAGATTTTAATCCAGATTCCTTGCTGTAAGATATTGCTTTTGCACACTTTTAAAGATTTGTCACTCATATGGTTTTAATAAAATGCTTATTGCCCAATAGCCAAGCAGGATGTATGGGCAGGATAACCAGACTAGAAGAATTCCGGGAAAAGGAAAGGCAGAGACACAGTCACAAATCAGACACAGAGGAAGTAAGATGAAAATGCTGCAGTGGGAAAATACAGCAAGCCACATAGCAAAACACAGACAAAAGTAAAGGGTTAATTCAAGTTGTAAGAGCTAGTTAATAATAAACCTGAGCGAATGGGCCGAACAGTTTATAATTAATAAAAGTCTCTGTGTGTTTCTTTGGGACTGAAGAGCTGCGGAACTGAACAGGACAGAAACTTTGTCTACAATTCCTCTGGTGTGAGGATATCAGTTTGTGTGTGTGTGTTCTCATTGGGTTGAAATCTTCCCTTGTCAAAAGGCTACTGCCTGAGAAGTATGAAAAACATGTTCTTTAGAAATAATTATTTCTACTTGGGGCATTTCTGATAAATTACATAAGTATGGAACTCATTTTACCGGGCAAATGTTTAAATTTTTTGTAAAATTTGGGCTGTTATGCAATACTGTCTCTATGTCTACAGCGATCTTCAGTTCTCTGGACTGACAGCTAAATAAATATATAGCAGCATTAAAAAAAATCAGTTGCTAAAATTAATTTAAGCTCTCATCTTCCTTAGCCAAAGCATTTCCATTAATTCTAAATCTAATATTCACTTGTTTTGGAAAACATCAATTATCTCCCTGTAGAACAACTAATGGGTGTACCGGTTAGTTTTATTGTCAGCTTGACATGAACTAGAGGCACCTGGGAGAGGGAACCTCGGTTTAAGAACTGCGTGGATCGAAATTCCTGTGGACGGGTCTATGGGACACTGTCTTGACTACTAATGGCTGTAGGAGGGTCCAGCCCACTGTGGGTGCTACCATCCCCAGGCAAGTAGTTCTGAAAATATAAGAAAACAAGTAGATCAGGAATCAGAGAGCCAGCCAGTCAGTAGCATTCCTCTCTGGTTTCTGCCTTGGTGTTGTCTTCCCAACATCCCTGCTTGTAACTGGAAGAGTAAGATGAAATAAACCCTTTTCTCCCTGAAGTTGCTCTTGGAAATCGTGTTTATCAAGGAAACAGAAAGGACAATGGGACAAAGGACTGAACCATTGCCCAAAGAGAAACATTGCACACTATTTTAAGAGATTTTTAAAATAATAGCTACAGGCTGAAGAGATGACTCAGTGATTAAGAGCACTGGCTGCTTTTCCAGAGGTCCTGAATTCAATTCCCAGCAACTACATGGTGGTTCATAACCATCTATAATGGGATCCAATACCCTCTTCTGACATGGAGGTGTATATGCAGATATATGTATATGCATTCATACACATAAGATTTATAAATAAATAATCTTTAAAATAATAGCTACAATTCAAAATTGGCTACAGAGTCTTTCCACAGTGATTACTCCCAGGAGGTGACCACCTAAAGGAACGAGAACGAGAGCCAGACAATGCTGTCAACTTAATAAGACACCACATCCAAGACTCCAGTCAGCCAGGCTAGAAAGGACCCTATTGGGCACTTACAGTCTTTGTGATCTAAAGCTTCAGTATTTGTATATCTCACTTCTAACTTGTGCTGACCTCTTCTAAGGACACATCCAGGTGGTCTTGCGAAAAGCTAGCACATCTTCAAGTGCCTTAGCAATGACGTGAACCTAATTCAAAAGTCCCCAACAAGTCTCTCTTTTATAGCTTATTTCTTAAGTACTTTCACATTTAGATCTTCCTTGTAAAAGATTTATTTATTTTATGTGTATAGATGTTTGCCTGTGTGGACATATGTGCGCCGTGAGCCTGCAGTGCCCTTGAAGGCCACAGGCTGTTGAATACCTTGGAACTGGAGTCACAGTCTGTTGTGAGCCGCTCACCATGTGCGTGCTGGGAATGGAACCCGGGTCCTCTGGAAGAGCATCAATTGGTCTTAACCACTGAGCCATCTCTTCAGCCTCCTAACGTGTCTCTATTTTAGATGTAAACTCCTACAGCCAAAGTAATAAACGCCCCTACAAAAAGTAAAAACAACAGAAGGGGTTTATTATTAATTGGATCTAATCAATCAGCTGTGTTACTATGCTGTTACTGATATGGGAAATGTTAAGATACAACAAATTCCTAGTGGTCGGTGTGTTGGAGCTGCCTGTATTTCCTGTCACAGCATACCTTATCCTGATTACCTTCTGCATTGTAAATGTGGCTACCAGCCCCACTGCATGGGTCCTAACCTTATCTATCAATCACACAAACTCTAATATGTAGGTGGGATTTTGTGAACTCAAATTCTAGATGCTATACACCCTACCATCAGGCTGCGTAGGCCCTGGAAGCCCTCTGCATGACATACTAGGCTTTTTGGTTGGTTAGGGATGCCTGCTTCCTTCATCTGCTACCTTTACTGCCTTCGGACATAGACCATTCTTGATGATCTTAACTTTACGTATAATAGCTCCTATCATATATCCATGTACATGTTATGCCAGACACAAAGGACAGGAAAAAAAAGTGATACCCAGATCGTGGTGACTGATGGTGTTGAAGCAATTTAGCAGCTTCTTCCTTAAAGGCTTTAACAACTATTTCCTTTTCCTAAAGACTGACTTCTTGTCTACTCTACCTGATTTTCATCATAGCCTAGGAAGGGGCCTGCTGAGCTCTGTAGGGTGTGAAAAAAAACCAACGGGCTTCTGCAGACATAAATTGAGGTGCAACACCAGGAACTGACTAAGCCCTGCCCCCAGTCCTTCCCCCAAGCCAAAACTATGTTACATATCCTAAAGGCCGATTGAAGGATTACAGCTTTGTTCTAGGTGGTTAAGATGTTACAGGTCCTGAGCCGATTTGTCTTGGACTATCTTTAGCTCCTTTAACCCTTAATCAACTCTCCATGAATATTCCTTTACACCGTGTGAAGATATGTCACTCTGACTGGTTTAATAAAAAGCTGAACGGCCAATAGTTAGACAGGATTTGGGGGGCAGAAAAAAATGCTGGGAAGAAGGGTGGAGAAACCAGACGGATACAGGACAAGCCAGACACAGAAAATGAGATAGAGGTAAAAGCCACATGGTAAAATGAGATCAAAAAAAAAAAAGTCAATTTAAGTTCTAAGAGCTCGTTAGGAACAAGACTAAGTTATTGACCAAGTTTTCATAATTAATAAGAAATGTCTGTGTGATTATTTGGAAGCTGGCCAGTGGGACAGAAAAATCTGCTTACAGGAATCTCTCAGGGGAAACCTGTAACATACACTACCTTAAGAGATCACAGACTTACACTAACCCAAAAGCTATGAGCATTGTCAGGTAGCGTCTGAGACTTATAGCAGGGATCTCCTCGTTTTCTTTAACTCACTTGCCTACTGACTCTACTAATATATTTAGTAAATTCCTTAATTTACGACTTTCTTACTATGAGGTTTCTCTTAGATGCAGAGTCGGACTTTAAGATGATCTGTGTATGCATACACATACATTTAAATTATGCCTTCATTTTGTTCTGTGACTATTAAAAGTTTCTGTAGCCAGAGCCAGAGAAACTAAGACGGGATGCTGCTCTTGGAGATGACCTGAGTTTGACTCCCAGCACCTATGTCAGACTGCTCAAGCTGCCTGCATCTCCAGCTCTAGGGGACCCAACACCCTCTTCTGAGCTCAGCAGTCTGCATCACATGCACATACCCCCCCCCCAATTAAAAAATTCATGAAACCACTTTCACCATGGAGTATGATTTTCAAGGCAACTTGAATCTGAGTTCCCAAACAGTGGGAACTCATATTTGGCTGAGAATAAACTGCTTCTTATTTGGGGGTGGTAGCTGTGTTTTGCATTGGTACTGGATTCAGAACTGAGCCAGCACTCTCTCTGGAAGTACAACAGCCATTGTCACCTGTTGCAACTCTCCTTAATGTTGTCCTTATGGTTGAAACACTCTAACAATGGTCAGCATGTTTTTCATCAACAGGGTTGAGTTAGAGGGATCCAAACAAGACACCCCCAGATTCTTGACTAATAGAAGCTATGAGATAATGTTTCTGTTTTAAAGTTAGGATTACTGACTTCTCACTGACCCCAGAGGCTAATGTGTTCCACGGGGTATGCTGCACGGTGGCCACATAGCACTGCTGTTGCTCTCCTGCTGCCCTGAATGTCTTGCAGTCTTTCTCCAGCTATTGGCTCTAGAAAAGGAGCTTCCTGGCCCCTCCTCCAAAAACTGCTACCAAGGACAAGTCCATGCAGGAGTATAGAGAGTCCCCACTTAGCTTCTCAGCAGTGTCATGGTTTGACACATCTTCCCTCCGCCACTGTATCTTTTTCACCTCCCTAGGCATTACCAGGGTATCCCAACACACCTGGTAAACACAGACGTCTGCCCACGACCCTGCTCCCTGGAAAGTCTGTGGTTACACCAAGACAGCGGTGTGACAGTGAACAAATACTTCATGTCTTGGTTTCTTCTGTCTGCGAAGGGAGCTATGCCAGTGCCCAGCTCATCGCACTGTGTGAGGACTGAGCTAGTTTAGGCCCTTGATGGTGAGCCTGCCACACCAACAGCCTACATCAATATTTGCCATTGTTATTGTTAATATCTAGAGAAACGGCAAGCCAACCCTCCCTGAACAGCCGTCCCCTAAAACACAGTATTGCAATGCAGTAAGCATGACCTGGGGAAGATGGTCATGGAGCCATTCTCAAGGAGCAAAGTGAGGGATGAGCTGAGAGTTGCAAGCAGAGCCCTGGATGGCCCACAGGTCATCTGAATTCAGTGCAAGAGTAATGGGAAGGACCAAAACAGCATCGAAAAACAGCCATTTCAAAAAGAACAAAATATTTGTTGAAAATATCTTTGTAGTTAAGTTATTAATAACCTTTTTGCAAAGTCTAGGATATTAAGAATTTTTTATGTTCTTATTCCCTATTTATTTATCTTTCTTATGTGTAAACTATCCTCAGACTTTACAATTTTTATTGATTTATCTTTTTATTATTGAACTCTAAGATATTAATATTAGTGCTATATTTTAGACACAATTTTGCAAATATTTTCTTCTATTCTTAATGTCTTTTCACTGTTTTGAAGGGCTCTGAAGCAAAAAATAAATTTTAACTTGATAATATTAAAAAAAAGAGTAATGGGAAGATTAGATATAAAGGGTGAAGAACAGAGAAGTTAAAGATGCAGCTAAGTTTAGGCTTAAGAAAAATAGGTATTTGGCAACATTATTTGTTGAAATAAGGAAGAGTAGTGTCTAAGTTAGGATTTCTATTGCTGTGAAGAGATACCATAACTGCAGAAATTCTTATAAAAAAACATTTAATTGGGACTGGCTTACAGTTCAGAGGTTCAGTCCATTATAATCACGGAGAGAATCATGGCAGCATGCAGGCAGACGTGGTGATGGAAAAGAAGCTGAGAGTTCTACATCTTGATCTGCAGGCAACAGAAGGAAACTGTCCCACACTGGGCATAGACTGAGCATATGAGACCTCAAAGCCCACCCCCACAGTGACACACTCCCTCCAACAAGACCACACCTAATAGCGCCACTCCCTATGGACCAAGCATTCACACACACGAGTCTATGGGCATGCCATACCTATTCAAACCATTATAGCAGGTTTAGGATGGGAGACAGAACTCAGTAAGCAGCCACGTTTGAAATATCCATGACATCTGAGAGACCAAGTCAGCCATCGGATGTGTACGTGGGTTCTTTTGACTACTTCACAGTGCTTAAAAAAAGCTGGAAGACTATGACTCAATCTGACCCAGGTTAGGGAAGAAGTTGAGTTGGTGGAGTGCTTACTTAAGCATGCAAAAAGCACTGGACTGCATAAAAACAGGCATAGTGGTGCATGCCTGTAAGCCCATCACTTGTAAGTAGAGGCAGGGAGGTCAGAAGTTCAAGGCCATCCCTGAGCTACATAGCACATTTATCTCATTAAAATATTGTTACTCTTTCATTCTTCTCATGGTTACTAATGGAAACAATTGCGTGTACCACCATGGGAGTACAGGACCAGATCCACAGATGCTCCATGGCTCATGGCTTGTATTGTGTATTTCAGTGAGCAGGAACATCTTAGCCAGGACACAGGGTGGAAATTGCCAGAAACAAGTTTACTCTACCTTCTGGCATGTACTTAGGCAGCAGTGGCTCCAAAGCACCTTGCCCAGCACCTGACACCCACGTTGTCCAGCACCTGATGACACCCCATACATTTATAACCCCAGCTGGTGTCCTACATACCTTGTGGGACAACCATCAGATTTGGGCAGCTTCTGCCATGCTGTGAAGTTCCACTATGAACTTTTGCCTCCTCCAGACTCAAACCAGGATTCCTTGTGGTGGCGGGAAAGCTTCTTGCCTTAGGCATCCCTTCTTCATAACAATAATCACTCCCATTTAAGAACAATTTTCAGAATAATTTCAAAGATCTGTCTGCTTTGATCCATAGCTTCTGAGGGTAGGTGTGATGGTCCTCGTTTTTCATACAAGCAAAAAGGGCAATACTTGAAGACACTTCTGCAGTGTCCTTTCTCCTCTTGGTTGTAGCTTCCTGGGGTTTCCTTACAAAGTGGTGGCATGAGCTGTGTCTGCAGCTGCACTGTAACGCCTTCATGTCTGGAAGTCTTCACCAGTTTGTATTAGCCTGTTTTCGATGCTAAAAAAGAAATACCACTAACTATGTTATAAAGAAAATACTTGATTTTGTCTCATTGTTCTTTCTCAACGGATAGCCAATGGCAAAAACAGACAAACAAAAACATATTACTAAATCATCACCCTAGAGTTGAGTGTGGTGGTACCTACCTCCAGTCCCAGCACTTGGGGGGCTGAGACAGGAGGATTACCACAAGTTCAAGGACAGTCTGGCTTACATATTGAGTTCTGGGTCAGCCTATAGAATAAGAATATTTAAAGCAAATAAGCATTCATATTAATATTTCATACAAATGCTAGAGCTTCTGCATATTCTAGCTTGCGTATGCTCCGCTTGAGACTTTCTTCCTATTTCTCAAATTATATATGTCCTTACTTTATACCACCAAGAATACCCTGCCTGGAACAATTTCATCTTTATGAAAATCTCTGCTGTTTCCTTGAGATCCATAATATTACTAGGAAGTGAGTTATTGAGCCAAAATCTAGTATATGATAGTAGTATAGCATAGTAGATTCAGAATCTGCTATCCTGACTGTTTACTGAAATAGTCACGTGTGTTTCAAGGTTTAAGATGTTTCTCCCCATTAATAAAGAATGCTCAGTCTTAGAACCTGACCAAGTTATGGTCCCTAAAATGATGTGTGTGGGATCCTGTATGATTTGCTGCTTTGTGTGTGTGTGTGTGTGTGTGTGTGTGAGAGAGAGAGAGAGAGAGAGAGAGAGAGAGAGAGAGAGAGAGAGGGGGGGGGGGAAGCCTCTAGATACTGACACATTCTTCAAACCCCTTAGTTTAGCCCACCTGTTTGGCCTTGGCCTAACCCAGGAAGGGTGAAATGTGGACTTAGAGATATATTACTGGGTGTGAAGGGGCCCAGATAAAGCAGCCGACAGCAGGAAGGAGGAAGTAACAAATGGCAGCTCAGGATGCATTCATTAATTTACAGCACAGACTTTATAAACACCTCGTGGGTGAGACCCACAGGAAATCACACAAGAGTTACATCACAGGAAGTCAGAGAGACTTCAGCCCGAGGCGTGAAGCAGCGAAGATGGAGCACTGGAGAGACAAAGGAGGAGGAGATACCTGTGAGGGTTTTACTGCATAGCAACAAGGGACAGTAGCAGCCACCTCAGTGGGACACATCCAACACAGAAGTCTAGACCTGTTCTTTTTCTTCTGCCTTCCATGTGTGTTAAAGATCGAAAGCATGCATGCCTGCTACTCCACTCCCTTTCAACTCTTAGACAGCTCATGACTCAGACCCAGGGAAGGGTGTCACCTCTTCTTAAATCAGGTCAACCCCCCACAGACTTGCCCACATGCCAATTTTGATCTAGACAGCTCGTCACTGAGACTCTCTTCCCAGGGCGATTCTAGATTAGGTCAAGCTGACAATTAAAGCTAGCCGTAGTGTTGCCTACACAAGACAGAAGAATTACCATGCTAAGCCAACATTCCACGCTGGTGTGAGCCGCCATCCCCTCCACCTACAGAGTCTCCTACCCTCACCTGTTCTTGCAGGGCCTCTCATTCTTTCTTCCCAAAGCAGTCAGGTTGAGTTGTAAGCACCAGACCATGGTATCTGTTTAGTTAACACTTAGGATAAAATAAGAGGTCTGTCCTTTAGGATACAGTCCCTGTATTCTCTGAGCTCCCCATAGCCTTGGGGCTGCTGCCTTTAGCTGGCCCCTCTACCCTCGTTCCCTTCCTGGATCTTGGCTGAGCTCTCTACAATCTTTCAGAACGCTTCCAAGTTCTCATGCTCAGGCTTGCTTTCCCTGCACAGCCTGCCAGACCATAGCCACACACACTGCTGTCTTCTGATCTCTTACATTTTTTTAAAGACTTAATTATTTATTATGTGTACAGTAGTCTGCCTGCATGTATGCCTGCAGGTCAGAAGAGGGCGCCAGATCTCATTACAGATGGTTGTGAGCGGCCATGTGGTTGCTGGGAATTGAGCTCAGGACCTCTCTGGAAGAGAAGCCAGTGCTCTTAACTGCTGACCCATCTCTCCAGCACCCTGATCCCTTATACTTCTTATTTCTTTTGAAAAAAAAAAAATCTTTCCCTTTGGGCCAAAATTTTGTTCTGTGTGATTGCTAATCTCGGTTGTCAACTTGACTACATCTGGGTGTGTCTGTGAGGGATTTTTCTTGATAAGTCTTGTTTTTGTTTTGTTTTTAAACAGGATCTCTCTTCACAGTCTTAGCTGTCCTGGAACTTACTACATAGACCAGCTTGCCCTCAAACTCACAGATATCTCCCGCCTTCACCTCCTGAATGCTGGGATTGAAGGTATGGGCCACCAAGCTTGGCTTTTGGCTTTTGATTAGATCATTTGAGGTGAGGAGACCCATCCTAAATCTGGGCCTTCTGGTGGCAGCTCACACCTGCTTTTCCCCTGCCAGCCCTCACTCTTGATGGCAAATTCAGCTATCCTGTTCCTGAGGCAGTCCTTTGCTGGTGTTAGAACCTTTTCATTTGGGATTCCAGCATAGACTGGAGACTGGCTGCTCTCTAGGACTTCCCGGGACTCCAGCTCCAGACCGAGACTGCTGAAACAGCCTCATGGACTGAGCCTTGGCCTTTCCATCAGCCATTGTTGTCTACTTGAACCACAGCCTGTAAGTCACTCTAATAGATCACCTTTTAATATACATGGACAGATATAGTCCTTCTAACTGTTTGTCGCTTTAAAGAACCATGGCGGACACAGTCAGGCGGACACAGTCAGGCTTCTCCAGGTCCTCTGCTTGTCTTCCATTCTCTCCTTTAGTCCAATCTGAGTAGCCCGTTAAATGTTTTAGTTTTTGTTCGTATTTTTCGGGATTCATGTTTATGTCACAGAGCCACAATTTTCTGTCAGTTACAAAGCAAGGACTCTGCAGTTAAGATCACCAGTCATATTTAGAGAGCAGACACTAGGAAGATGTTTATGTTTATGCAGTATGCATAGAGCTAGGAAAGGCAGCATTTCGATACAGTAGAACCCTTAAGACAAGAGGACAGATGTGCACTAGGATTCAGACGATGAACAGCAATGTCCCTGTACACTCCATTTAGAACTATAATGCAGACAGAAAGGCTTTGCCTGGGAGACTTTCAGGAAATTGTTGGGCTATTTGATACATAGATAAGGACTTGAGTTTAATCATTTCCTATAGACACTTTTGTTATTATATGTGTCTGTATGTGTTGTATGTGTTAGTGTGTGTGCGCACGTGTGTGTGCAAGTATGTATGACATGTGCTGCTCATGCAAGTGGAGGCCAGAAATCAATGTCCTGTCTTCCTCTGTCACCACCCACTTTTGTCTTTGAGACAGAATGTCTCCCTCCCTGACGTGAAGCTCATCAGCTCTGCTGGGCTCGCTGGCTGATGAGATTTGGAGAGCCATCTGTTGCTCTTTGCCCCAGTTCTTGGGTTACAGGTTCACACTGGCATCTCTGGGTTTTTCCTTTTCTTTCTTCCTTCCTTTCTTTCTTTCTTTCTTTCTTAAATTTTATTCACAGTGGTGTTTTGCCTGCATGTATGTCTGTGTGAGGGGGCCAGGTCCCCTGAAACTGAGTTACAGACACTTGTGAACCGTCATACGGGTGCTGGGAATTGAACCCTGGTCCTCTGGAAGAACAGTCAGTGCTCTTAACCACTGAGCCATCTCTCCAGCCCCTTCTTTTCCTTTTTTGGATGTGGATGCTGAGGATTCAAGTTCAGGCCCTCATGCTAGCACAGTAGGCCCTTCATGCCCGAGACATCTCCTCACACTCTTTCTCTTTTATTTTTAGTTTTTATTTTTTTGTATACTTCATGTAGCTCAAGGCTCAGGGTGGCCACCAAGCCGAGTAGCTGAGGGTGAACTTTAGTTCTTGGTCCTCCTGCTTCTACCTCCCGAGTGCCAACAAACTTGGTTTATTGCAGTCTTTCAGTGTACGATGCTGATAATAGAATTCTAAAATAAGGAAAGCCTGGCTGGGCACTGTGGCCTAGACGTGTGACCCTAGTAATTTGAAGGCACACACAGGGGGATCAGGAGTTCAAGCATAACCTCAGCTGTCGTAGAGGCCAACCAGAACCATATGAGAACCGATCTCCAAAACAGTGTATGTGGATAACCATAGTGCAGAAATAACTGCTAAGTGGCTTACACGAGAAAGTGCTATGGGTGGATAAAGAGAGTATTGAGAGAAATTCAGCCCACCATTGAAGATATAGTGTGCCTCTGGTTCTCACAGAAACAATTTGTTTTGCTAATAATGGCATATACTTGGGGACTATCCATTTTAATTTATCAGTAATGACATATTTTATAGTTATAGACAATTGAAGTACTATTGTTGGAAACAAATTCTACTATTTTTATTTTTAAATTAAAATAACTATTACTGATTGAAAATTGAGTCAATACTGCTAATAAAGTTTACTGCTTCATGTCTAGAAAAAAGCTAAAGAAAAATCAAATTTTATTTTTTTCAGAAGTTGCATTGGGAATATGTTATTACTATAACAAAAACATGAGTCAAAATAATAATCCTTAACATTAAGAAAATCCTGGTTTCTATGCACCTGAAAAAATGAAGTTTGATGAAAGTCCGACCCCAACCCTGCGTTGGGATACTGAAGCAGGATTTCTGTGAGTTTGAGGTTAGCTGGGCTACAACAAACTAACAAAAACAAACAAGCAAACAGATGCTTTATTTAAAAAGGAACTTATTTGTAGAAAAGGATGCTTTATTCAGAAAGTTTTAGTTGCTTTTCTGAATCTGTAATCTTGGGAAAAGATGAAAAACAACTCTGTGATTCACAGCGGTCTCAGGAGGGAAGAACCTATATCACCTGTGGTGACATCATCGTATCCTGACCATGGGCCATCAAGAGAAGTATCTAGACTGTGTCCTAGTTCGCTTTCTATTGCTGTGATAAAAACACCATGAACAAAAGCAGCTTGAAGATGAAGGGTTTATTTGGCTTACACGCCCACATCACAGTCCACCATCAAAGGAAGCTGGGCAGAAGCAGAAGTAGGGACCACAGCTATTATCTTGCTCCCAGAGTCTAGCTCAGCCTGCTTTCTTACACACCCAGGACCAGCTGCCCAAAGGTAGCATTGCCAGTAGTGGCTGGTTCCTCCCATACCAATCCTCAATCAAGAAAATGCCTTATAGACTTGCCTGCAAGCCAATCCAATGGAGGCATTTTCTCAGCTGAGACCCATCTTCCCAGTCAGACAGCTCCTGCTATTATTTTGTCAAGTTGACAAAGAGCTCATCAGGACAGACTGTGACCTGTTTGTAGGGATGTTTGTCGCCCTCAATCTATTAGCACCCTGGCTGCTTCTGTCACAAACTGCACACACTGGATAATCTTATTAATCAGATCCCCAGATATCCTTGTCCTTGACGTTCCCACTGACTTCCGTGCTGAGCCTTCATTACAGATCCTCACTTCTCTATTTTGGACTCAGATTTAAGTCCACTCTCCCCTCTCTCTCCATTGCAAAACACAATCCCAGTGACTCCTAGCCATAGCATCGCCATGACCCCCACCTTGAATAAAATCTCTGGCCATTTTTTTTAATTTTAAAAATAATTTTTAAAACCTTTGAAACTATGCTATAATTACACTTCCCTCTTCACTTTCCTCCCTCCAAACCCTCTCATGAAACCCTCTTTCAAATTCATAGCTTTTTTTAGTTGCTACATATGTACATATAAATGTATGTATATATTCTTAAGTACATAACTACAACATACTCAGTTCATATAATGCTGCTTTTATGTTTATGCTTCCAAAGCCGAACATTTGGTACTGAATAACTAATTGGTGTGTTCTTCCCTAGGGAAAACTATTTCTCCTGTTCTTAGCATCCCTTTGTTGCCTGAAGTTCTTTGTTGAGGCTTCATGAGGAGGACATGTTAGCTGTCATTCTTGTTCAGGCAGTCATGCTGGTGAGAGAGACTTCATAGGTGTAGCTGCTGACATTTCTAGGAGACACAATCTTCGCCCCCTCTTCTGTAGTAATAGTGATCCCTGGCTCTTAGGTGGGAGGAGCTGTGTTGTAGATGTAACAGTTGCAACCGCTGCTCGCCCTCTTCGAAGAAATTCTTTGGTAATTTCATACATGTACCCAATGTATTTAGATCAGGTCCTACACCCCCTCGGTTGCTTACCATTTTTAGCAAGTGGCAGAGATAATTTTTAACAATTACTTTGTGTGTGGCTCAGACAAGATTTGATTTCTCATTCAATCCCAAGACCCCAGCTGTGAAAGTCTGAAGCCTTCGTCTTGTTCCTGATGGACTGACTCATGTAATGGTTAATTTACCTGACTGAACTTAGAATTGCTTGGGAGGCGACCCCCTGGGCATGTCTGTCAAGGCATTTCCAGAAAGGATTAGCTGACAGGGGAAGATCTTCCTTAACCTGAGCAGTGCCATCCTGGAGACTGCGGGGAGGGGGTGAGAGAGAGCCAGGTAACCATTGGTCCTTTGTCTCTGTTTCTAGACTGCTGCTGCAATGTGACCAGCTGACACACCAGTCCCCAAATCTCTGCCGCCATAGACTGTACCATGGTACTGTGAATCAAAACACACCCTTCCTTACGCTGATATTATTAGGTATATTGTCATAGCGGTAAAATGACTGACGATCAAGGATCTAATGACGAGTCGAGCTGGTGCGCATCTTTGGAGCCGATGCGCATCTTTGGAGCTGGTGCGCATCTTTGAAGCTTGTGCGCATTGTTGGAGCTGGTAAGGAGCAATTATGAGTCTTAAGATTCTGAGCACAGTTTTTGAAGCGGCGGCAGAGTGTGCCCAGCTTCTTTTGAGAGGCACCTGCAGGCTGGGAGGTCTTCCTGGGCCTCTTTCCTAAGTGGGAATTACTCCCCGCCTCCCTGGGTTGAAGTCCTTACTGCATCTCTGTGAGCCTTTCTGTTCTCTCCATTACCCTTCATCTCCTACGGGAACTCCTCGGTTGGCTGGATGACCTTCTTCTGTTCAGCTCCTCTGTGCACTGCCAGAATTCTCCCTTTCCCAGTCCAGAACTCGAGTCACTTGAGCTTTAGGTCCCCGCTGCTCTTAAAAGACGCAGGAATCCCCAGGAGACTGATTACAAATGGAACAAATCTTTTCTCTGTTCAGCGACGCTTTGGAAACATTCAGACAGCCAAAGCCTCCCTACAGTCTCTCACCTAAACTAAGTCCAAAGACCCCATAAAACTGACCTCGACAAGACAAGTGTGTCTTAAACTCCTAATAATAAACCAACACCAAAACCAAAAGAATAAAAAAGCAAATGAACAAAATAAAACACAAATTTAGAAAGCAAGTGAGGGTCTCAGAATGTATCTCAGCTGTTAAGTGCTTCTGAGCGCAAATGAGGCCCTGTGCTCAGTCTTCATTACTTCAAAACAAACCAACAAGGAACATAAAACCAACGAAACCACACACATATACACGCCCACGCACGCGCGCACACACATGCATTCATGCACACACGTCTACACACATTCACACAGGTGCACACACACATGCACGCAGACACATGTGCGCACACATGCGCACACACACACACACACAGAGCAGAAGAAAAACTTCTGTGTTTTAAGACAGAAATGTTCTACTTCACCACCTAGGACTTGAGGGGTATCCTCAAGAATTGAGAGTTCAGAAGAATAGAGGCAGTGAAAAAGAGGGCCTTCTGAAACAGAGCAAGCATTTTTAAATCTTCAAAGTTTGCAACACAGATCCTGGTAAGAAAGTTTTCTCTTCTTCATGGATAAACTTAACCCACCTGTCAGGAGCACGGCTTTGGTCTAACTGTTCCACAGTAGTGAGTCTGGTATAACTACTCCTGCCTACAGACTGAAGTTTTTAAGATTTGAGGCTTCTGTTTGTGTCTGTCACTATGTTTATATAAGCCATATGTGTCATACGAATGATATCCTCCCATCTCCAAAAATAACTCGTAAAAGCTCTACTTAATCAGCTTAAAACAAATAAGTTCTTACGTAATTAAGTATTTCTAAAAAAAGAACTGACCCAGACACTTAAGATTTTGAGAAAATCTTTATTAAATAAAAATACTGTTGGATTAGTGGAGCGATTTTACAGTTGGGTGTGGTAGTGCATACCTGATCCCAGCTCTCAGGAGGCTAAAACCAAAGAATCACAAATTCAAAGTTAGCCTAGAGCACATAGTGAATTCCAAGTCACCTGAACTACCTATCAGGATTTTATCTCCAAAACAACCCAACAACAACAACAACAACAACAACAAAAAAAACAGTAAAATAGAAAGACAAAAGATGACCTCTCAGAGTTGTCAGCATTAAATATAATCCAGACTTATGCCTTGGATTCCACGTGGGTTTCCTAAGTAAGTTCATGTGATCTCTGTCACAAGGTTCAGAATGAGGTGACATTTAGGTGATTATTATCTCAGGAGATTTTTATTAGTAAATCAATTACAGTTGTTACAAACAAATTATTAGAGAAAAGTACATAAATAAGTAAATTATTTGACTATGATTGTTTTGTTTCAAGTATGTTTTATATGTCTACTTAAAAATAACATCCTAAGCTGGGTGTGGTGGTTCACACTATGTATGGGCTGTTTCATAACGAAAAGGGAGGCAGAAGGACACAAACTAAAACAACAACAACAACAACAACAACAAAAAAAAAACCCAAAAAACCCCGAAGTGCCATAGGAAGTTGTAGCAAGAAAAAAAAGAGGTCAAATTATCTAAGCTTAAATGCTTTTATTATAGAAGTTTTAAAATAAGCTGTAATATAAAACACACTGATACAGATAGTAAACTTTGGCCACATCTCTGTTAGGATGACAACGTTTCTCTGGAGAATTAAGGAACCAAGACTGAATAATACTGTCCTTGGCAAAACTGGCCTGATAGCTTGTTTAAAAAAAAAAATGTTCCCAGCCTTACAGGGAAATAAAGAACACCACTTTCTGGTACTTCTAAAAACATGCGAATATTTAGAAGATCCCTGAAAGCAGAAGAATTAACCAAATCAAAGTCTGACATGAAGGTTGGCCTTCCTATCCTTGAGGGGTTTTAAAAGTTCCTTCTGTGATGTGGGGGATTGCTCGGTTAACACACTTTGTCTTGCCTGAGACCTTAGATTGACACATACACACACATGCACACACACCAGTCACATTCCATATAAGGAGTTCCAGCAAAGAATACTTCAAATGAGCCCGTGTGTGAGATGCTGTCCTTGCTGTACTTCTGCAAACAATCAGCCCACACCTGTCTTACTCTGATTATCTTTGCAGAAATGGGAGAGAGAAAGCTTGTGTTTTAGTAGAAAACTCGAACATAATCATTATGAGCCTGTAGCCCTGATCACGATCCCAAGCTTTTGTTACCTACCTATAGGTAGGTAGTAGATACCTGAATTCTTTCAGCTCCCTCCAACATCTGGCTATAAAGACCTTCAAACTAATGTTTCTGGTTTGGCTCTTGCCCTCCTGACTGTCTATCACTGGAAACTAAATCTTCTTGCTGCCTTGGAAACTAACTCTAAGACTAGATACAATCTTTTAAAACCTCACATACCAGGCCAGGCATGAGCCACCTCACAGCACTGTTGTGTGGTTATTCAGAAAGCTCACCCAAGAGTCCACTGCCCTAAACACTCACAGAGCAAACCAGGAAAATTGTCCTGGTGCAATGGCCATCCACATCCCACTGTTGAGAGATGCTTAGTGCTCAATCTAGAAATCTTGACAAACTGTCTTCCTTCTTCTTTTTATTTTCATAGAAATTCCCCCTCACCAAATGCCTGGCTGCTTCTACAATCAAGAAAATACTCACTTTTACCAAACAAACAACTAGGCTAAGCCCTTAAGGAGCAGCACACATTGTTTAAAGATTGCCTCTTCCTTCAGAAACTGGTAAAACCTCAGCTTTGACTTCCCTTTGGCAAGGCTCCCTTCAGTTCCCTCCTTGACCAGGTTCAGCAGTAGTTTTCTTTCTCTGTCCTCACTGAATCTGATAAAGCCACACATAATAGCTCACATCTTCAATGCCAGTACTTGGGAAGCTGGGACAGGAGGATTGCTATGAGACCAACTTTGACTACATTGTAAACTCTAGGCCCTTTGCTCTTGGTGTCCTGGCATATTTTGGAAATAATCCTTTAAACAGTTTAGCCAGAAAACCCTCATCTTCAGTGTCACTGATTAGCAAGTTTCCATCACGGCCCCCACCCTGCTACTGTTGTTAATACTCCCTTACTCCACCTTGCTGAAGAAAAGTTAGGTCCTGTCTCTCTCATACCCTCACTCCCCCCAAAAAAACTTCCTCTCCCAGTTGCCATGGCTCCTTCTGAATAAAGCCTGACTTGCCACCTTTAACAAGTACCATTAAAAGTCCGACTTTTCTTTAATGCTTCTGAATACGTATCAACATTTTACATAACAAATGCATTTTAAATTAATGTATAATGTCTTGTGTGATGATCAAATCAAATGACTTTGCTTATCTATCATTTCAGATATTTATCATTTCTTGGCATTGAGAACATTCAAAATCCTTTTCTATAAAGTTACTTGAAATATGTTGTCAACCATAGTTAGTGTACTGTGTTAAAGAAAATGCTAGAAGTTGCTCTGTCCACTCTGAAGATACAGCTTGATGGTAGAGAGCCCTTGCTAAGCATGTACGTGGCTCTGGATTCAGTTTCGCTTCCTAGTAACACACACAAAATTATTCCATCCAACTACACTCCTGTACCTGTAACCTAAAGTTTAGGGCAAAAGTGCTGGATTTTACAGCTCCACTAGTCCAGCTCCATCACCTGCTCCAAAATGGCCAATGAAGACAGAAGCTGCTGAAAAGCAGAGATTTCATTGATATGCACATTGGAAAAGGAACCGATAAGGGGTCTAGTCACTCCAAATCTGTTTAGGGGGAATTTACAAGAGCTTTAGTTTTAGAGGAAGAATTAAGGTTCGGGACAAGAGGTAGGAATAATTGCTGGGCAGTGGTGGCACACGCCTTTAATTCTAGCACTTGGGAGGCAGAGGCAGGTGGATCTCTGTGAGTTCGAGGCCAGCCTGGTCTACAGAGCAGGCTCCAAAGCTACACACAGAAACCCTGTCTCGAAAAACAAAAACAAACAAACAAAAGAGATAGGAATAGTGAAACAGACCTGGTCAAATGCAGTCTGATTGATCATTGTCTCAGTGCTGGTTCTACTTAGGTGCCTCTTGGAGGGAAAGGCTTCTGGAAGAGGGCACTGTAAAAAGTGACAGTAAAATGTCTCAGTTACTCCTATGTGTTTGGCATTCTGATTTGAAGGAAATGAGTTTTTAGACAGATGTTCCTCGAGTATTATACCTCAGTGCAGAGGTCAGCAGGTAACCCAGAGTAAATGAGACAGCTACAAAATGAAGGCAAAGATGTCAGGGTTTTCTGCTTTTCATTACCTTTGGGCCCGAGTAAGGAGCCAATGCTTTTTAGCAAGAGCTGTGTCTAAGTGTCTGCTACATACCTTCCCCCTTCCCCATGATTTCTCTAGTGTGCATAGATTTCTATTTTGTGTTTATTTACTCATTTATCTCCCCCATGTGAATGTAAACTCCATGAAGACTGGAATTCTATCTCTTTTGTTCACTACTATAGCATTAAAGTCCCTGTCAGTGGTTTGGGGACAGAGACACAGCTCCACCCTATCTTCAGCAGCCCAAGGAGTACCCCAATCTTTCAGGGTCATAATTTAGGCCAATCCAGGATTAAGATTTTTTAAAAATGTATATGGTTTTTTTTTTTTTTGCCTGCATGTATGTCTTTGCACTATGTGCATGCCCCCAAACCGGTTTGTGTCTTCAATGCAGAAAAGAATTTCAAGATTATCCAGTATGAAGCAGAGTTGGGGCTTTTTAGGAAATATAGACTTTAGGTGTGAAGGTTAGAAGAAAGAAAGGAAAACAAATGAGACGTGTGGGTACGTCTTCCTCAAGGACGAGTTTTCATTTAGTGTCTTTTTTTTTTTTTTTTTTTTGATTTTTCGAGACAGGGTTTCTCTGTAGCTTTTGGTTCCTGTCCTGGAACTAGCTCTTGTAGACCAGGCTGGCCTCGAACTCACAGAGATCCGCCTGCCTCTGCCTCCCGAGTGCTGGGATTAAAGGCGTGCGCTACCGCCGCCCGGGTTCATTTAGTGTCTTAGTATTAGCCATAGGTACTATTTCGGTGGCTCTCAAGTTAAGAGGCAAAGAAATCCCCGACTCATGCCCAACGGTGGTGGTATAAACCTTTAATCCCAGCACTTGGGAGGCTGAGGCCGGGGAACCTCTCTGAGTTCAAGGTCAGCCCGGTCTACAGAGCAAGTTCCGGGGCAGCCAGGGCTACACTGAGAAACCTTGTCTCGAAAAACCAACCAACCAAACAACCAAACAACCAAACAAACAGAAAGAAATCCCTCACTCCATCCTGCCCCCGTGATAAGTAAAATTATAACGAGGCTCCAGAGGTGCCTCGGGAGGAATTAAAATCTGATAAAACCAGGAGTCTCTAGGGTTGCACAAGGGGTTTCTTGTAGAGTCCTACAAACTTGCAGGTTTTTCAACTGGGGGCGGGGTGGAGGGAGAGGAAAAAGCCAAAACCAGTTTTTAATTGTAATGAAACTCTTCTCTGCTAGTAAGAGGCTTCAACCAGACCCATGGGTAAGGGATTCCTTTGTCTATTGATTTTCCCTTTCTGCTAGTCTCACCTTGGACAGGGTTGTGACGTCAGTGCAAAGAAATGTTAAAGAAAGGAAGAGACAGATTAGCAGAAGGTGTTAAATGTCGCCAATTAAAAGGTACCTAAAAAGGAATTCCCGCGAGTCCAGTGGCACGTCTCTTCCTTAGTTCCACTGGAAGGAGGGAAGAGAAACTAAATGACAAAGACCTGGAGGTGATTGACAGTTCCGGCTTTCAACACGCGCCGCCACACTCAACATGGCGAGTGGGGAAATTTCCTGGAGGAAATCACGCGAGAGTTGCCTGACGGAGCCCGTCCGAGAATTGAGCCGGGGGTGTGGAGCAGCCAAGATGGAGCCGGCAGCCGCCTGTTCCGGCCCTCTGATTGTGAACAACAAGCAGCCCCAGCCGCCACCTCCTCCTCCGCCTGCCACCGCACAGCCTCCTCCCGGGGCGCCGAGGGCCGCTGGAGGCCTCCTGCCGGGGGGCAAAGCTCGCGAGTTTAACCGCAACCAGCGCAAAGACTCGGAGGTCAGAGCTGCAGGGGGGCGAGGCTGCCACTGGGCTGGTGGCAGAGGGGGTCCCGGCACCGGGGCAGCTTCCGGGCCCAGCCGGGCTTCCGGGTGGCTTGACAGGCGGGCTGGGGGCTGTCACTTTACCGAGAAGCGTGCAGCTAGGGAGACTGGCAGCTCCCGCGGCCCCGGGAAGGGAAGCCCGGAGCGCTGCCTCGAACTCCTCTGCGGCCCGGGGGAAGGTCCTGGAGCCGGGGACAGCAGGTCTGCTCCCGGGGGCGTGGCCTGAGGCACAGTCCTGGGGTACGGAGTTGGTGGTCTGCTCTTAGCCCCTCATCATTTTCGGCCTGTGGTCCTGGACGGGCGGTGGGCCACGCCAGTTGTTAGCGAAGGGGGACCCAGGAGAGTTTAGAGGGCGCTTTAGGACAGAGCTTGTATCTCTAGTGCTGCGTGGCCCGTGTTGTGAGAGAGGCAGAGAGAGAGAGTGAGTCCTGGCTTCCCCTCCAAACTTTAGCCAGTGTAGGATCAGGCCATGGGCAGACACTGACAAGTGTCTGTATGCCCAGTGGACCCAATACTAAATTGTTAAGGATCAGAAGTACCCAAAGAGCGTCGGATTCTCCTTGCTAGTGAGCTGTGATTCCCTTTGCTCGCGCAGTATGGAGCTATTCACCTCGTCCCAAGTTAAAATTCCTCCCACTGCTTCCGTTTGCAGAATTCATGAATGAACACACACCCGTGGCAGCATTTTAGGGCTTCTTAATCAGCACATTCATTCCCAGAGCACTTACTATGCAGTCTCCACCTGGGACAACTCCCAGTGTGATGAGCAGTCAGGCACTTGCTGAGAGGGAATTCCTCATTATCCGAATTTGATGCTCCAGCTCAAACCAGAGATCAATGATACCTCTGAAATTAGTTCCTTTCAAACATTTTTGTTGCAGGCTCGAACCTTGCTAAAACATGTTGCAAATGAACAAGCCCAGAATAGAGAGACTGAGCTTAGAATAGTCTTTTTTGAAAAAGCAGAAGATGGATCCTTTAGGAATCTTTTACTGTGGAACAATGGCTCATCAGTGGCCACTTCTCAGTGATCTTTCAAGTATGGAGGAATATGAAAGTTTAAGTTTGTGAAACACCTTTAATGACCAGACTTATTCAGTTTTTCTGAAGAATAACCCAAGAATTGAACTATACCCCAGACTTTCTCTTTTAAATGTTTTAGGAGGCTGGAGAGATGGTTCCGTGGTTAAAAGCAGTTGCTGCTCTCTTAGAGGACCTGAGCTTGGATCCCAGCACCCATATTGAGCAGCTCACGACTGTCTTTAACTCCAGCTCCTAGGGATCCAGTACCCTCCTTCTGGCCTCTGTGGGAACTTGCATGCATGCATGCACTTAAACACACAGATAGACACATAAGTAAATCTTTAAGAAAATGTTTTAGGGTCGGCAAGATGACTCAGCAGGTAAAGAAGTTTTAAATTTCCCTAACTAGCCCCCAAATAGATAAATACCCTTTCATGCATTTTATTATTTTGTGATGATGAGACTCAAATTCCAAGCCTTGTTCAAGCTTGGCAGACACCGTACTGCCGAGCTACACCCTCAACCTCTATTAGACGTTTTAATTTCTCTTTCTACCCTTTGATTTCACCACAGCCAACATCTGGAAAGCCCGTCAAATAGTGAGATCTGTCTGCTTGTGTTAGAGATGCTGATGCTGCACACGTTTCCTAGTGACAGCTGAAGTCAATGTCTAGAGGACAGGGAGGAGAGCTCAGTATGTGCTATGTCCTCAAAATTAGCCAAGGCAGCCAAGCGGGCTTCCAGTCTCAATACACAGGATGCTGAGGAAGGAGGATCAGAGCTCAAGGCCTGGGCTCCACAGTAAAACCTTGTCTCGACTTAAGTACATTGGGAGGGGATAAGAAAGGGTAATGGATTTGATTGTGAATATGATCACAATACATTATATAATGTATATGAAATTGTCAAAAAAAAGTGGTAAGAAAAGCAGATTTTTGTCATTCCCATTCCGTAAATGAGAACTCAACCTCAGTAATTTGTATTGCTGTTGATTTTATTTGTGTTTTGGTGGTGCTGGGACATGAATCCAGGACTCTACACATGTTAGGTAATCATTCTACCACTGAACTATATCCCTTGCCTAGAAACTCAGTAGCTTGTAAGTGTCCACTGTTGTCCATTACTAAGGAGTAGAGCTATTGTTTGTGGTAAATTATGTCATTTTGTCCATGGTCATTATCTTTCATAAGGTTCTCCCAGACCCAGCCTCCATCTCACTTGCTTCTTCCCCCACCCCCAATGCTGAAGAGTAAGCCTAGGGTCTAGCACATAGTAGGTGAGGTGACCTACACTGACCTCTACCCTCTGCTCTTTCAAGTACATTTTAATCAAGACTAGCTTTATCCATTTTTTTTTTCCTGATCCTCTCTTCCCAGCACAAGGCTTCCAAGATGGCGTGTTCTCAGGAATCACCTATCCCTAACAGATTCTCATTGCATTTTCTCCTGTGTGTGGGAGGAAGGCCAATCTGTTCCGTTTCTGCTTTCTCTGTCTGTCAGTTCTCACTGAAAATTGAGATAAGAGCAAAGTGGCTGAGGGTTTCAGTACTCATTTTGTCCTTAGCTCTTTATAGTCCACAGTTCAGAAAGAAGATATCCGGTGCTGTGTGGAATGGTCAGGCACTGAGCAAAATAGAAGTTTTGTGTTTGTTGTTGAACAGGTGTGTAGTGAATATCATTGTTCAGCAGAACAGAGTTTCTGTTTCCAGGAACTTACCGTCTTATGGAGAGGAGGATGAGTGAAAAAAGGAATCCAGTGAATAATTCTAGTTTAGAGTAGGTGCTTTGAAGGTGAAATACAGGGTGCTGGAGAGGGCTTAAAGGGGACTTCAGCTAGCTCAGGAGACAAAATACTGTGGTAAAAGATGAAAAAAGTAGAGGCAGTAATGTCACGTAGTGCCATAGTGTCTCTGAGGTATTTGTGTTTATCCCTTTGCAAAACACTCAGGAGGATCTTCTGTGTGACGTTCTTTCCATTCATTAGGGCTATTCTGAGTCTCCGGACCTGGAGTTTGAGTATGCTGACACAGACAAGTGGGCTGCAGAGCTCGCAGGTAACGTATAGATAGACCCTTGTCCCATTTGACAGGACTTTTGACTTGGTTCTTAAGAAAATTAAGACTGGATATAATTTTTCTCTATGTATTCCTATTAATGATATCTAAAGCATTAGTTGGTTATTTAACTTGGAATGTGTATTCAGTTATTTTGGATGGTCCTTTATCTTCAGCTGAATTGGTTATCGCCCAGTCCCAGGGTAAGACAGTTAGTGGTACCCTTTGCTGAACAACAACTGGACAGATCTCTAAAGAGTGGTGAGTCCCAGGAATGCTAGCCACTGCACTCAAATCTTTGTACATCTGTCACAGCTAACGTCATCGATCTATAATATAAGGTCAGCATAAGCTGCTTCTCCTGGCTTCACGATCCTTATTCAGGAGGTGACACTGAAACGTATTCAGGGTGATGGTCAGCCTCTGACACAGCACAGTCTAATACATATCATACTAGAAATGCCCAGATTTATGCTCCGCTGACATTCCAGTTAGAGCTTCCAAGTGGCCAGTGTTGTCTGTCGAGTACATGAGAACTCTAAGACCTTCCCCACTAGTAACCAGAGAGGGTAGTCTAAGGATCCCTGTGACTCAGGCAGGAGTATAGTTGGGCTGGAAACAAATGCCTTACTTTCTCTGCTGCACCTGAGAACTGATGTGGAGTGTGGTAATGGTGAGACTTTGTTCTTTGACAGAGCTTTACAGCTATACAGAAGGACCAGAATTCCTGATGAATCGAAAATGCTTTGAGGAGGACTTCCGGATCCATGGTGAGAGCACGTCCCCCCTCTTGGTTCACTTCATATTGCATCAGGAGAGGACAGGGTTTCTCTTCATCATCAGACTGATCTAAGACATCCAGGAACATGAAAAAAAAACTGTTGTACTAGTTGTTCAAGGCCAGATGCAACATGTAGAATGTCACGTGGGCATTCTGGGCATTCTGATGGGAATTCCAGTTCACAGAACAGCAGTGTGGCCTTATCCCTTATGAAGGAGTAACTTGCCTTTCTGGTCCTGTTCCTGACCTGATTTGAAAGATTAGCACAGCCCATTTTATTGTAAGGAATTATGTGGGTTCAGTTATAAGTGTCTCGTGCCCTGCAGTGACAGACAAGAAGTGGACCGAGCTGGATACCAACCAGCACCGTACCCATGCCATGAGGCTTCTGGATGGCTTGGAAGTCACTGCCCGGGAGAAAAGACTCAAGGTGGCTCGAGCAATTCTCTATGTTGCCCAAGGTATTGTGATGATGTCCCCAGGGAACCCTGACACCTCTGCCGGTGACAGTGCCTAGTTGTGTCTGGAGGGTCTTGGTAAGCTCTGCCCTGGGTTTGCAGGTACTTTTGGAGAGTGCAGCTCAGAGGCAGAAGTGCAGTTCTGGATGCGCTACAACATCTTTCTGCTCCTGGAGGTGGGCACGTTCAATGCCTTGGTGGAGCTTCTGAACATGGAAATAGAGTGAGCACTTCTGTTGAGGGCCTAAGTAGGGAAGGGAAGGGGAGGGGATGGGAGGGGAGTAGTGGGAAGTGGGCTAGAGCTTGCAGAACTAACAACATTTGAGACAGCTGAATAGGCCACTTAAGGTGAAGGGTCTCTGTTCTCAGGCTATTTGGAACATATAAGGTTGAATAAGGAAGAAGCTGCTTAATGATTCCTTGGAAAATCATATAGTAGAGAGAGAGATGAGAAAATAAAATAACAGAGAGAGGTGAGAGGTTCCCATGCTGATAGAAAGTAGTGTTGGGTTCCTGTGCTGGGTCCGCATGCTCTGTAATGCTGGAGCATTGGTACCTGGGCAGGTTCCACTCATGCCCAAAACAGTCCTCAGAAGGAAACTGCTCACCTTGAGCACCCCTCTGTATTTTCCCTTCAGCAGGACACCAAGCCCAAACTTAACATGTAGGCACAACAAAGCTTGTCACCTCTGGTCTTCGTGAGCAAGGCAGCTACTGCTCAGTTAAGGATAACAGCCATCATAAATAAGGGAGATTGCTATAAGTTGAAGGCTAGCCTGGTCTACATAGTGAGTTCCAGGGTAGTTAGAGCTACTTAGTGAGATCATATCCAAAGCCAAAGAAACAACAAAATTAAAATCAAATAATTATAGTAGTAACTAAAGGCACTCACCTAGAACTACATCTTCACGCATATGTTCATCCTGTTTTCAGGACATTTTGTATACTGAATCATGTTATGACTCAAATACCGTTATCACCCTGATTCTGTAGATGAGACAACTAGACACAGAGAAATGGACTCTACCTTGTCCACGTATACTAACTAGTAAGCAGGATTCACACTTTAAGACTTGACAGTCTGGTCAAGGGCTTGAGTTCTAAACCACTGTGGTGTCCTAAGGTCTCATGTAAAGCCTAAACGTAGCAGCTTCTTGTTGCCCTGTGGGACAGTACTTGTGAAGGGCATCCTTTATCTCCCTGGCCCTGTCAAGCTGATTTCAGGTCTCCTTTGCAGTAACAGTGCCGCATGCAGCAGTGCAGTGAGGAAGCCTGCCATCTCCCTGGCTGACAGCACAGACCTGAGGTGAGACAAGCTTCAAGTACCCTGAACCAGAGCGTGAGCTCAGAGCAAAGCTGAGCATCTCTTAGCTGTGTGTGCATTCCTGTTGCCCACCAGTCAGCTCAGGTGATAGGCTCACCGGAGTCATTAGTAGGCCCTGATGTCTTAGGGGAGAGAAGGGGCCTGGAAAATCCAGAGGAAATCTCGGCTCAAGTCACTTAATAGAGCAGCTAAGAAATTGGTCATAGAGTATATTTAATGTGGACAAAAACCAGGGCATTGCTCTTGGGCTCCCACCACCCACTGTGCACAGTTTGATCCCATCTATACTGGTTTTCCTGACAATTCAGCCGTGCTTCGTGTCTGTACAGGACTAGAACTGCTAAAGAGAGGGTCCTCTTCCCATGTTGTAGGACTGAATTCTGGTTTTGGAGTTGGAGTGTGATTCTCCTCACTGTAGGCACTGTCTCTGCATTCACTTCCTGCTTCCACTCTCCCCAGAAACTCTGCCTTCCTTCTGATCCTGCCCTGCTTTGACCTCAGTCTCTTCCTCTAGTCAGTTTTGTTTTTTCTCTCCAGGAGGCATAGGGCAGAACATTCTGCAGGCCATTCTTGTTCATATTTGTCGGCTCTGAGTAAACTCTGTTCAGACACTGCAGATACAGAGTGAGTTATAGTCTCGACCCGAGTAAGGATCCTCAGGTGTCGGTTCTCTTCTTGGGTGTCTCTCTGTAACGGCCTTCTACCACATGCATGAGTGTTTACATCTTAGCCAGGGGGTGTGAAAGCCCAACGGTTCCTCCTTCACATTTTGTTTGTTTGAGACAGACTCCATATATGATTTAGGCTAGCCTAGCACTCACTGTGTAGCCCAAGCTGGCCTGAAACTTGAGACCCTCCTGCCTCAGCTTTCCAAGAACTGGTATTACAAGCATATACCCCCACTCCTGGCTGAGAGTGCCCTCGGTCCCCTGTCTTGCGCTTAGGGTTCTGCTCAACATCATGTACCTGATTGTGGAGACTGTTCACCAGGATTGCGAGGGTGATAAGGCCGAGTGGAGAACGATGCGGCAGACCTTCAGAGCTGAGCTAGGTAGGGCCCTGGGGATCCTCTGTTAAGGCCTCACCTGGGAGCTGAGACTGGGGGGCTTTGGTGGGTGCTGTTACTGGCTGGGGTCCTGATATTTTTGAGTCACTTCCAGGGTCTCCCCTGTACAACAATGAGCCATTTGCCATCATGCTATTTGGGATGGTGACCAAATTTTGCAGCGGCCATGCACCCCACTTCCCCATGAAGAAAGTTCTCTTGCTGCTCTGGAAGACCGTATTGGTGAGCACCTTCTTGGGGGCACTCATATGCTAGGAGACGAGGCAGGAAAGGCATCTTTGTACAGTTGGCCCTCTGTACCTGTGGATTCTCATCCATATATGCATCCAAGTGCAGGTCATAGAATGAGGTCTGTAGACTGTACAGACCATGTTGTTATTATTCCCTAACTAGTAGCAGTGATTTACAAAGCTTTAGGTATTACAATCATCTAGGGATGATTTCAAGCTTGCAGAAGTTTATACCTAAGTTATATGCAAGTCCCATTCCATCTTCTGAGGGACGTGATACCTTCCTGTGGGAGAGGGGTGAGGGGAAATTCCTGGGGCCAGTCTCCCATGGATAATGATGAATAACTACATTTCTTGAATACTGAATTATGTGAATATGTAACTACTTAGTTTAAAAAATATTTGTTTAGTGATATTACAGATTGAATCTAGGACCTTGAACATGCTAAGTAAACAGACTATTTACTTACACTGGTACTGTTTTTGCTTATTTATTTACTTATTTCTTATGCATGTGAGTATGCATTTGGTACAGTAACATGCATGCATAGTTGCACACACCCATGCTCAGAGACCAGTTTCCTGCTCTATCTTTCTTTGGCATATTCCCTTATGGCAGGATCTAACTGAACCTGGTGCTAAACTGGCAGCCCTACTACTTCCACTCTGCTGTTGTGGTTACAGGCTAATGTGTGACTTATCTGGCTTTTTACATGGGACTGGGTTTGAAACTCAGATCCTCATCTTTTCAAGGCAGGTGCTCTTACCCATTGAGCCATCTCCTTAGCTGTTTAGTTTCTATTTTGACACAAGGTCTGGTCTTAAACTTGAAATATTCCTGCCTTAGCCTCGTCAGTATCTGCTACCAGGCTCAGTTTTTAAAAAGTTAAAGAAAAGAGATGAAAAAGAAATACAGGGCATGGTGTATGCATGCCTTTAACCGCAGGACTTAGGAGGCAGAGGCAGGCAGATCCCTGTGAGTTTGAGGCCAGCCTGGTCCACAGAGTGAGTTCTAGGACAGCAAGGACTACATGGTAAGACCTTGTCTCAAAAAAGAAAAGAAAAAAAAGCTGAGTAGGGGCAGGCAGGACATAGTCATACTAGATTGACTAGATTGGCTCCCTGACTTTTGTTGAAGCCATTTCTAATCATACAACAGCTCCATCCTCAAACAAGACGCCTCTTGGAGACCCTTCCGAAGCCTATGTTTGTAAAGTGGTTTGAGACAAAGATGGAACTGATATAGTCCACTGGGCAGATGACTTTGGTTACCTGGGTTGAGCTTAGCTTTGAACAGTAGCGCTCACTCTCCAACCCAGTAAGGTGTCTTTTGAAGAAACAAGAGTGAGCCTCTAGCTAGCCTGTTTCCAGAGTGTACTGTGAAGTGGACGGTTTCTCCATGGGAAGGGAATGGACACTGGGTGGACGGGCCATCACCTTTAGGATGGGGGCACTGTCAGATTCCAAACTCAGGGCAAGCAGGGAGTACTTTCTCCAGAGGAACACCATACTAAGTGGGGGGTCTCCCTTTTGCTCTGCAGTCAGAGCTTAGTGAGTTTAGAGCCTCTTAGGGTGTGCACAAGCTTTATCTTGACCAGACCTGCTGGTTCCTCAGGAAGCCTCACTCAGGCTGAGAGGAAGCTGAGTTACTTAGACACAGTGGCACTGAGCAGCCACAGTGACTGCCGGGCTAGAGCTTGAGCTTCTAGTGAATTTACACAGGAGGGTTTTTTGTATATTATTTTACTTGAGCAACACATAGTATGCTTTAGTTTTGTTTGGAAGACTGACATGTACGGCCTTGAAGCATTAGTCTGCTGACATTTCTAAGAACTGGCTCTACTCTAGTTTTTGTCTGTTTGGTTTAAAAACATAGTCTCTGTGTAGCCTTGAGTAGCCTGGAACTTGCTATATGCACCAGGCTGAACTTAAAATTATGGTGATTCTCCTGCTTCTGCCTCAGAAGAGTTGGGATTATAAGTTATGTGCCACCACACCCTGCTCAATCTGCTTCTTTTTAAAATTAGAGACTATATCATATGTACAGAATTGCATGTATCATGTGTCAGCTTCCACCAGCTGGTGTTTTATTTTTTTCTTGCTCCCTTTTCTCTTGTTCCTTGTACAGAGCACTGAATTCTTGGATGCCTTTAGTTTTGTTTTTTTTTTGTTTTTTGTTTTTTTTTGTCCAAGGGTGGGTCTTTATGAGTCTCTATAAGGTGTGGGTTCTGATGGTGTCGTGCGTGCTTGTTAGCAAAATGATATCACCAAGGACATGGTGACCTAGGCTCTGCATCTCCGTTTTACACAGTGCACACTAGGTGGCTTTGAGGAGCTGCAGAGCATGAAGGCTGAGAAGCGTGCTCTCCTTGGCCTTCCCCCACTGCCTGAGGACAGCATCAAGGTGATCCGCAACATGAGGGCTGCCTCCCCACCAGCTTCTGCTTCAGACCTGATTGAGCAGCAGCAGAAACGGGGCCGGCGAGAACACAAGGTGAGGCAACAGAGGACCCCAGGACTCCTGAGAGATCTCAGAGTACATGGAGTGGGTGGGAGCGCATGCTCCTGAGGTAAGCTGGATATTAGAAATCAGCTCCCATCAGGCTGCATGTCTCCAGCCCCAGGCCTGTGTATAGTGGATCCTTAGATCCAGGCAGCTCATGAGGTGCTGGGGCAGGAAGTGGTCTGTCACTCTAGTCTTAGCTCCTTCTCTGTATTCGCTGGTGTCACAGCTCCCTATCTGATATCTTTCTGTTCCATGTGAACTGTTTCCCTCTGCCATCATCTCTTTAGTTGGCTAGCTTTCTTAGCTCCCTCCCCTTGCTTTCAGGCTCTGATAAAGCAGGACAATTTAGATGCCTTCAATGAGCGGGATCCCTATAAGGCTGATGACGCTCGAGAAGAGGAAGAGGAGAATGATGATGACAACAGCCTGGAGGGGGAGACGTTTCCCCTTGAGCGAGATGAGGTGATGCCTCCCCCACTACAGCACCCTCAGACTGACAGACTCACCTGCCCAAAAGGGCTCCCTTGGGCTCCCAAGGTCAGGTGAGTCTCAAGTTCTAGAGCAGTCTTGAAGTGAGCCCTCAAATCCTCAGTCCAGTGCTGACCCGAGCTCCTCTGCAAGGCTTAGATGACCTTAAGTTGTTCTGTGCCGTCGGGGTTGCTTCTGGGAGGATGGCCTTGCTGACGTGACATAAAACAACCCAGTGCAGCTCTTGCTTCAGTAATTTGAACTGGTCAAACTCAAGAGTTAAGAGAGGGAAAAAAATAAAATGTGTATTTAGGCAAACCTATCCCCACTCATATTGGAGTTGTATATGGCATTTTATATAAAATGATAGATGAAGAGTTTCACAAAACCACTTAATGCATTGAGCAGTATCCTTGGAAGTCAGAGGGGAAGGTAGCTGAAGATGTGGATCTTTATAGGCAGCAGCTCAATGAATAGATGTGTATATAAACTGATGTAAAGGGGCGAGTCCTCAGCTTTCTGGATATTGTGAGTAGAATGTAGAACAGGTCACCCCAAAGCCAAGGTGCTTCTGTTGAGACAAGAAAATGACCTTTTTGAAGTCTATAGCTCATATCTCTCAAACTTCTTGGTGTCTGAAAGTATTAAATATTACTATTGTTAGAATAATTTGTGCTTTTAAGTTTAATATACCTCCCTGAATTTGAGTCAGCTAGCCATGAATATTATAGAAATATAAACATCAAGTTTATAAACCCAACAAAATTATATAAAAAATCAAAGTAGCTGGAATTCAGATTTTTTTCCCCTTATTGTAAGAGATCTTTTCTTGTCTTGAAATCACAATTTGGAGCTGCTTTGTCTGTTAGAACACAGGCCTGTGACAGTAGCACCCCTTGAGATGGAACTTGATAAAATGTCCCTCTTCCTTCCTGTGGTAGAGAGAAAGATATCGAGATGTTCCTTGAATCCAGCCGCAGCAAGTTCATAGGCTACACTCTGGGCAGGTGAGTGTGATCTGAATTCCTTTGAAGTTCACTCACCTGGCCTTGGGGCAGCGGGCAGGTGTGTGGGTGTCTGGGCTCAGCACAAGGTCTTCTTTATTCTCCAGTGACACCAACACAGTGGTGGGGCTGCCAAGGCCAATCCACGAAAGCATCAAGACACTGAAACAAGTAAGTGGCCCAAAGGGAACTTTTGGCCTTTGGTCCCAGGTGAACAAGTGAGAAGGGACAAGCCTTTCAGGTTATTGTTTGCCAGCAATAGCCTGGGAAGCACCTCTTCTTAGCTGTGATGTCTTTTAGGGGTGTGTTATACACCAGCCTCAGAGTTCAAGACGCCTGTAAGTAGTGTAGCCTTCCCTTTGCCTGAGCCAAGTTTGAAGATTTGAGAGGAGTTGCCGGCGGAGATGACATTGTCAGCTTCGCTGTCCATGGAATGGCTGGGGAGCAAGGCTTATGAGCACCATTGTGGCTGTGCTAAGAGCATACTGTAGGAATCGGGCAGCTTCAGTTACCCAGTTCCAGACAGAGAGCTACAGGCAGGCAGGACACAGGCTCTCGGCGGGCAGCCAGGTGGAGTCTAAAGACAGGGCTGGGGCCAAGAATATCATGTTTTTCTCCATGCTCACTGCTTGTGGGAGCTGTGGGTGTAAGGATGAGGTGGGGGAAGACACCAGGGATCAGGAGGAGTACTTCTAATGTATTTGGATGTAATAGTTTTACGTCCAGTTTTGAAATTAGTAGTACCAAATGGTCTCTGCAGCTAGGATTTTGAGCACACAGTTTTGCCTCTGATGTCTTTTCCCCTGTCATTTTTGCTTTTGGAAGCCCTTTCCCCCACTTTAGTTTGCGTTTTGCTTATTGACTATGAACTTACTTTTTACAGAGGCTGTCAGAAGTAGATGCCTCCTTAGAAAGCTATTATAAGTCTGCAGTTTCATAGGGATCTGTGATGTGACTTAACTCTCTCTCAGAAGACCAGAATAAAATCTTGGATCTTTGCCAGTGTGTGTGGGCAGGTGAGGGGGAGTGTGGCCAGAGAATAAGGGTGTTTTTCTCAGCACCTCCTCTCCTGCCCCTCTTCAGCACAAGTACACGTCGATTGCAGAGGTCCAGGCACAGATGGAGGAGGAATTCCTTCGCTCTCCTCTCTCAGGGGTGAGTTAAGAGGCCTACAGCCATAGAGTTCCCAACTGCTCTCAGTCTCTGAGCTGGGCCTGGCCCACAAAGCTGCTCCTGAGCTTGGCCTCTCCTTGAAGAGATTCCGGTCCATGTCCTGCTCTTTCAGTCCCTGAACAACAAGCAACTTGAGCACAAAACTTGATCTCTTGGTGCTTTGTTCCCTTCCTGTGACAGATAGGCCTTTCTCTGTTATTTACTTGTTTGTTTATTTGAGATAACATCTATATATAACCCAGGTGGCTTCACTATACAGCTCAGACTGGCCTCGTAAACACCAGTCTCAGCCTAACCAGTGCTGGGGTTACATGTGTTACTATGGTACCTTATGAAGAATGTTATAATAAAAATTAACTAGACTGGGCTGGAGAGATGGCTCAGAGGTTAAGAGCACTGGTTGCTCTTGCAGAAGTCCTGATTTCAATTCCCAGCAACCACATGGTGGCTCACAGTCATCTATAATGAGTTTTGGTATGCAGGCATACATATGCAGGCAGAACACCATGCACAAAAAGAATTAACTAAACTGTTGCAAGTGAGGCTCCTGGCATCATCATTAGTGTCACTCTTCACTTTGCTGCTTAGAGGGTCTAGCTCAGGAGACTGTACCTGGATGTAGGTTTTGTATCTGTGACTTGTATTAAAGGGAGAAGAGGAAGTTGAGCAAGTTCCTGCAGAAACCCTCTACCAAGGCTTGCTCCCCAGCCTGCCTCAGTATATGGTGAGTGCTCTGTGTCTGGGACCAGTCTTGGGGCCTATCAGTAGGCATCTGTGGTGAGATACCCCATAGGCTGGTCTCCTTAACCCCTGCAGACCTGCAGGAGTCCCACTTCTCAGGATTCCATTATGGTCCTGGGCTCTGATGCCCATCTAAGTGGTCTGCTTTTCCCAGATTGCCCTCCTGAAGATCCTACTGGCTGCAGCTCCCACATCAAAAGCCAAAACAGACTCAATCAATATCCTGGCAGATGTTCTGCCTGAGGAGATGCCGTGAGTATCAGTGCTATCAGTGGGTAGAAGGAAGAGGGCCAGTGTTTTTCAGGTTGCTTTCTTTTGTTGGTCCAGCTTTGCTACTTAAGTCCAGGGTATTTCTGATTCAGACGAAGGGAACTACTGGATAAGTTTCCCTGGGTAGAGAAATAGCTTAGCCTGAATCCCAGCACGGACTGTCACCGAGTGAACTTCTCAGTAAATTAGGAATGCCAGTTTTCCTTTGTAAAATAGATGGGGCAGTGAACTTCTCAGCCCTCCTAGAAACATGTGGTTGGCACACCCTGCATGGGAGAGGTAACTTCTGGTCTGCTTGTTAGCCACCACAGAGCCTGTACTGGTGTGGAGTCTCTCCTGCTGGCCAGTGAACTGGCAGGCTGAATCCTGGCAAATGTCAGAGGAGAGAGTGGAACTCCAGGGTTTGTTCACCTCTGGCTGACAGATCTTTCCATGAGAGAGAACAGCCTGAGACTGTACTACACTGAGAAAGGACCCAGGCCCACACCTGATTGGCCTGCTGGCCAGGAGTGCCTTGTTCTGAGTGGATCCCCCCTGATCTGGTGGTGATGGCCAGGTGAGGGAGATTGGCTCCTACCACAGGGAGGTTCACAGAAAGTAGGCCGTCTTGATAATGAAATACTGTGTTCCTCTTCTGAAGATTTGAAACAGCTGTAACTCAGTGTTTCCTAAATTTATCCAACTTCAGGATCCCCATCTTACCACTGTAGAGTAAAACCTCTCCGCACACTGGTGTTCCACAGAACATGCTTTGGGGAACTCAAGTTAGTAGGGTGGCCAAAGCTTAGGGAGAATTTAGAGAAGTTCCTTTTTTGGAGGAGAAGCAGAGAAAGGGACTGAGAGTGTTTTGGGTGGCATCATGGGAAGACAGACATTGTGCCAAGCTGGATCGCTTAGGAGATGGGTAGGTGGATACCTAAGGCTGACCTCTGAAATGTTTGTGAGGTGTGAGCCTTTGGCAGACGGTTGTGGACTCCATCCCCACTGTGGACACCTAGGAAGAAGGTGCCGTGCTCGCTGGTGACTCACCAGGCCCTTCTGTTTCTAGCACCACAGTGTTACAGAGCATGAAGCTGGGGGTAGATGTGAACCGCCACAAGGAGGTCATCGTCAAGGCCATTTCTGCCGTGCTGCTGCTGCTGCTCAAGCACTTTAAGTTGAACCATGTCTACCAGGTACCTGTAGGGTCTGTCTGCCTTCTTGTGCACTGGACCAGCGCCCCAGTCTGTGCTGCTCTTGCCCAAGAGAATAGGGCTTGGCTTTTGATTCCACTTGAGCTCTGCATGAGCATTCTAATGTGAGATTCTCCAGCCAGGCTTGGCTTTTTATCTCTAGAGGAAAGAAAATAAGGTCCCAAAGGGCATGTTTATTTATCTTCTCTTGGTTTCAGTTTGAATACATGGCCCAACACCTGGTCTTTGCCAACTGCATCCCTTTGATCCTGAAGTTCTTCAATCAAAACATCATGTCCTACATCACTGCCAAGAACAGGTGATGAGTACCAGGGGCCAAGAAAGGGTGGTATAGCTAGATGGCAGGACTTCCAGCTGGGCTCTCCGTTGAGACTGTTCAGCAGACATTTTCTGAGCATCTGTGGGTTAGTACTTTGCTAGGCAGTCAGGAGACAAAGTGAGTGACAGCGTGTCAATTTTGAGGTTGGCTATTCTCGTGTCTTTCTGTTTGACCAGGAGACTCTGTCCGAGGCTCTAGAATTGCCCTCACTACCACTCTGTTCTTCTTCCCTTTCCCTCCCAGTTCTCTGTAAGGAGCTTGGCCTTGTGCACTGTAAAGCACTGTCTGATTCTTAGCACCCACCTTGTGCCAGCTGTACCTGACAGCACCTGCTTATCGGTGTAGACTTCACAAGGGAAGTGTCTGGCTAGCTGTGGCTTCTAAGAGGGCTTGTCATAAATCTTATCATAAGTCTTGAGCCCTACCTCCCCGATTTGTGTTACGGGGAAAGCTGCAGTAGTGTGTCCCTGCCTTGCAGTTACGAATTAGATTACAAACTGGTCCAGTCACAGGGAAACTGTACACGTATTGTAGTAGATGTTTTTTCATCTTACGGTCAGGGAGACTGGGTTAGAGCAAGCAAGCTAGATTGCTACTTCTGCTTCAACTGAACCATGGCTACTCTGGCAGACCCAGCCTTTGCTCACGATGAGCACCTGGGTCTTGTTGCGTTCTGTAGCATTTCTGTCCTGGATTACCCTCACTGCGTGGTCAATGAGCTTCCAGAGCTAACTGCAGAGAGTCTGGTGAGTGGCTGGGATCCCTTGGCTATCCCTTTGCTATGCTATGAGGCTTGCCTCCCCCACATAGATAGAGGTGTCTTCCAGAAGAGGTCACCAGAAATGGCCTTAAAGTCGGGGAGGGGTGTTGTACAGCAGAGCGATTGGGGGCGGAGGTAGGGCTAGTAAAGGAGTATGTCCGGCAGGGGCTGCTGACCTAGAATTTGCCTACTCTAGTTGCTTGCATCTTCCCATTAAAGTCTGGGGCCATGGTCCCTAGTTTTGTGGCCCATGTTTCCTGCATTAAAAGTCTGTTAAGTTCTTGTTTCTCTGTCAACTTGTGGGGTGGAGTTTCCCTTTGGCTGTGAGACAAGGGAACTTTGTGCTAGAAGCATTGAAACATGGCCGCTGTCGTGTATTTGTCAAGGCCTTTGGACACTGCTGAGCAGCCTGTAGCTGTGAGAGCTGTGATGTCTCTGGCTTTTCCTTGCAGGAAGCAGGGGACAACAACCAGTTTTGCTGGAGGAACCTCTTTTCCTGCATCAACCTGCTTCGGATCTTGAACAAGCTAACGAAGTGGAAACATTCAAGGACCATGGTGAGTCAGTGCTGAGGCGTCCTGGAACTGGGGTCTCATAGAGCACTGCCACATGCTATACTTCTCCTCAGCTGGGACAGGGAGTCCTCAGGGTAGGCTGGTGAGAAGCATTGTCCTCCCTCAGACTTCTGGTTCTTTGCTGAGTAGAACTGGAAGTTGGAAGAGATTCCCAGTCATGCCCTGAAACAGATACCTTTCCCCCCTCACAATACTTTTCCATAGCCTCTTGATCCTGATTGGGAAATGATAGTCAGGAGTCCAAGAGCAGCTTTAACCCTGGGATGCCTTTGGGACAGGGCAGGTCCATGAGTTCTCAGAAATTAGATTACAGAGTGATTCATAATTAGGGTGACCAACCTTTGTGGTTTGCCTGTAAGTTCCATGTACCAGCAAGCAGGGAGTTCAAGAGAAACTGCATGGCTTGTGGCCCTGTTCCTACCCCAGAAGGGTTAAGTGACCATGTAGTGGCACACCCACCTATTCCTTTCCTCATCATCGCTGCCACTGTGCCTGCCCAGATGCTGGTGGTGTTCAAGTCGGCACCCATCCTGAAGCGGGCCCTAAAGGTGAAGCAAGCCATGATGCAGCTCTACGTGCTAAAGCTGCTCAAAGTGCAGACCAAGTACTTAGGGCGACAGTGGCGCAAGAGCAACATGAAGACAATGTCTGCCATCTACCAGAAGGTGCGACATCGGCTGAACGATGACTGGGCGTATGGCAACGGTGAGGCACTTTGAAACAGGGTTGGGAGAGGGTGGGACAAGGTGCACTTTTGACTCCTTGCCTGTGGTACCTTAGTTGTCTCCGCCCTGAGGCACAGAAAGGGGCCTGGCTCTAGTTTTTGTGGCCCCAAAAGGGAGCTCTATGTAAGACTTTGGAAAGCTTCTCAGTGTCTGTGCTCATCCATTTCTCTGTCTCTCCATTCTAAGTCATGTCATTTCTAGAAATTGCCATAACATTCTGCCTGTCTTCATCCTTGTTGCAGCTGCCTTCTGGCTGCCTAAATTCAAGAGTTCCTGACCGGCTCTGATTCTAGTTTCTGTTTCTGGTTTGACTCCTGTAATCTTTTCAACATACCCACCCTATACTGTTGCCTCCTGAGTAAAATTCCTGGTTAACTTCTTATTTCCCTTAGGAATGAAGTCAAACACTAAGACAGGGAAAGGACACTCACTCATTTCCCTGCTCGCATAGTCCACCACTTTCTTTTCAAACCTATTATTATCTGCTGGCAGCCGGTCTCTGTCACACCCAGGACTCTAGGCACAGAGTAGGATCCCTCAGTGTGCCCTCTGTCAGAATAGACTGCACTTAGTCCCTGAACCTTCCTGTTTCCGGGTCTCTGGATACCTATGGTATCTTGTCTCCGTCTAACTGCTGTCTGGGTGTTGTTTGTTACATTGTTACAGTCACAGCACTGCAACACTGTATCCAGCATCTGGGCTCAAGTTAGCACATGACATCTTGTCAGGGAGGTGAGGGGAGGGACAAATGAGGGAGTCTCAGGGCTGCACTTCTGTCCCCTGGAACCAAGGAGACTTAATGTTTAGAAAAGTGTTTTTTCCAGGGGCTCTCGTCTGAGTCTACATATTTTAGAGAACAAGCCTCTTTCTCAGTAGTTCTGGATTTTTCTCCTTATATTTGTCTGTCCTCTACTTCTGGGAAAGAATTTCTATTCATCTTCCTGAGGATGGGGCTTGGAAGTAATCTCCTGTTAAAGATCATAGTCTTACTCATGGGGAGCTACTATAGGGCTGGACTCCTAACTGAGATTTTTTGCTTTGTCCCAGATCTTGATGCCCGGCCTTGGGACTTCCAGGCAGAGGAGTGTGCTCTCCGTGCCAACATTGAACGCTTCAATGCCCGGCGCTATGACCGGACCCACAGCAACCCTGACTTCTTGCCAGTGGACAATTGCCTGCAGAGCGTTTTGGGCCAGCGGGTAGATCTACCTGAGGACTTCCAGATGAACTATGACCTGTGGCTAGAAAGGGAGGTCTTCTCTAAGCCTATTTCCTGGGAAGAGTTGCTGCAGTGAGGACTGAAACTTCATCTCATCACCCGTGAGGGACTGTCCTCATCATTGCTGCAGTTCTCGTCATGCCCTCCAGATGGCAGCACAGCTCCATTGAGTCCTTACAGCCAGCCCTGGGCCTGTGAGGACGGCTAGGCTGACCTCTGCCTGACTCCCAGCATCCTACTCAGGAGCAGTCACCTCCAAGCTGGAATCTACTCTTTCTCCACTTTTCCAGTTTCTACCCTCCCTTCTTGGTCATGACTGATTGCAACTTATTTCACAATTAGCCGTAGGCTGGGAAAAGCTGAGACGGGCCTTGCATCCCTTCTCATCAGCAACTGAATCTCAAGGTCACACTGACTCCTGAGCAGTTTTGACATGTCGGTTGGTCAAGACGGAGAGATTGGTGTGAGGGTCAAGAACTGAAAACTGACACTTTGGTTGTGCTCTGGGGGTGACATGCCATTCCAGCATCCTGGGGAGTTTGTCCAGAAGTGATAGAAACCACAGCTTCTGCACCCTGATTTTGGATGTGATCAAAGATAGAGCAAGGCTTCCCGAAGTCAGAGGTGCCATTTTCCTCTTGATTGCCATGGCCTGTAAATATATAAAATTCTCTGTGTTCTCTTGTGTCATGGTGGGGTTTTTAATGTGTTTGTGTATTCTGTTTACATTAAAAGAAAGCAAAACTATCCCTGTTGTTGTCTATATAGGCTCTGGGGGCTAGGGTTGTAGCTCAGGGTAGAGTGCTTGATTGGCAGGTAAAAAGCCCCAGGTTTGGTCCCCAGCACCACATGGCAGTGCATACTTGTAATCTCAGCACTTGAGAGGTGGAAGCAGGAGAATCAAAGGTTCCAGGTCATCCTTGTCTACATAATTCAAGGCTAGCCTAGGCTGCATGAGATTCTCAGAAATATGGTCTGAAAATCTCCAGTTCTCAAGGACCACTTCCCACCAGCATGAGAGGCCACCCACTTGCCTGCCTGCCTGCCTCTCCTATCTAGTGTGGAGGGAAGGAGAAATTGGTACTTTGATCATCTGCCCACATCAGTCTAGGATTGCTTTAGTGTGTGGGTCACTGTAGTTCTACTACTTACTGGCCTTGCTATAGTTTCTATAGAAAACTCAGGTTTCTCTGGATCACACTCCTGAGTGTCCTCAGTCAAGCTAGTTAGTGCTCAGTTAAAGAGGAGTCAGTTGATTGGAACAGAGGTGTTGGGGACAAAGAGGAAAGTTGTATGCCCTCGGGAATCTGTCATGGTGGGAGAGTGGTGGAGAAAGTGTGTAACTTCTATGGCTAAGGAAGAAACAAGGGAAATGTGTCCGTTTGAGTCCTGGGACCTCACTTGGCTCAGGTACCTGATCATGTCTGCCTCAACCTTCTTTTCCTTCAGATTTATCCTCATTGTGACTTTAGCGACAGGGCTGGGTTTTTTTTTTTTTTTCATAATTCCAAGAAGCTCCCTGAAGGCAACATGCATGAGGTCTTAAATCTCTAAGGGGGAGAGGGTCTTGACTGATAAAGGAAATATTCCAGGACAAGTCTGTTCTGTGGATATTTAGATTCAATGCCTGCTAGGTCTGTGACCTGCTAAGCCGCATGCTTTAATGTGGGTGCATGGTTAATAATAGGTGGAAGGGTCAGAGCTTAAAAGTCACAGAGCCTTATGGGATGGAGAGGCCCTATGATTGGCTCTTTTCCTCCAAAGTAACTGCGCAGGACAAACAAGCCCTATCATTCTTGTGTGCATAGTGGATCCGTTGCTGCTTGCATGCATGGTGGATCTGCTGCTGCTTGCATGCATGGTGGATCTGCTGCTGCTTGCATGCATGGTGGATCTGCTGCTGCTTGTGTGCGTGTTGGACCTACTGTTGCTTGTATGCATGTTGGACCTACTGTTGCTTGTATACATGTTAGATCTATTGTTGCTTGTATGCATGTTGGATCTATTGTTGCTGTATGCATGGTGGATCTGCTGCTGCTAGCTGGAACGGATAGTATAAGGGCAGATGCTGAGGTTTCTGTCTGGGGAAGGTGGGTTTTCGCGGTCTTACTCCAACATGTAACTCAGTTTCTGAAATCGCGTAGCCTGAGGCTTTGACCACCACTGTTCTTCTTTGTAGACTTCCCAGACTCTCTTCTGCCTTGCAGAAAAACAAGAGGCCATTGAGCCTGGGCACATGGAGGGGAGCAAAATAGCTTCTCACAACTGTGGTGTGGTACTGTCATACTGCTCCTTAGAACACAGGTCCTTGTATGTAACTATCTTGGAGACTGACTATCTCATCTAGGGGATGAGATGTACATGAAAGCATTCTGAAAATGGTTGAGTTACCCAGAAGGGTCCAGTGTTCCTTAAAGCACCAAGGGATGGATTACTCCAAGGCCGTATCCTCTCAGAGATTCACTTACTGGATGCTAAACAGGGACCAGATGCACCATTAGGTGTCTCTCAGTCGCATTTTCTGCATAGTAGTGATTAAACAGAACACCTGTCATAATAGCCTCATGGGATGGTTGCTCTTCACTGTCAGCGTGACTGGATTTAGAATCACCTAAGAAGTGCACTTCCAGGTGTATCTAATGGGGACATTTCTAGAGAGGGTTAACTGAGGAGGGAAGACTTACCATAAGCATAGACGGAGAAGAAAAGGGGAGGAAGAGGACTGAACGCCAGCATTCGTCCTTGTCTTTTTCTGACTGAGCAGACAAAATGTGGACCAGCCACCTCACACCCCCTTCACCATCCTCCTCCATGATGCATGTGTCCCCAAAAACTATGAGCCAAGACCGTTCTTTAAGTCACTTTTGCCAGGGACATTGCCACAGCAGCAGGAAAAGCAGCGAGTGCACCACGAAGGTTGCCGCAAGCCCAGTTTTGTGAATGTGCAAGCTGCTGCAGAAGGGGGAAAGAACTTGCCCAAGGGCAGACAAAAGTAAGGGACAGAACCAGAATTCAGACAATCTCTGCAGTATCCATGTACTCCCCACCCCCACCCCCTTTAATCATTGCCATCCCTTGGCACTCGCTGCCACTGCTCAGTCCTTCATTTGTTTATCGTACTTACTTGGTATTGGCTCTGACAGGGTCCCCTAGCACAGAAGATTCATGGCAAATGCCCCTTGCTTTAGGCCCTATCTGGGCCACCCAGGCTTAGCCTTGTCTTAGCTATTGGCTAACCCTGAGTGTACCCTCACAGTAACTTGGATTACTGCTGTGTTTTGTGTTTGCGTTTTGTTCTGTTTGACACATTAGGAGATGAACCAGGGCCTTGTACACACTAAGAAGCACTTTGCCCCTGAGATCCATCCACAGCACCCTCTGCTTTTTATTTTGAGGTATGATCTCAATAATTCTACTCAATCTGGTCTTGAACTGCCTTGTAACCCCAGCAGGCCTTATCTTGTAATCCTCCTGCCTCAGCCTTCCAAATAATTGGGATAACAGGTCTGTTCCATTTGGTCCAGCCTTGAGCCTGGATTTATTCCTCTCCTGGTCTCAGTGGACTCTCCTACATTAGCTACCCCTTCTGTCCTTGTTGGGTTTATTTCTCTGGAGGCTGTCTTCCCATCTGTGGTGTAATGAACCGATTACTTAATGGCAAGTAGAGGCTATCATCATTTGGTACTTGGTACAGTCAACTTTAGGTTGTCTCTCTAAAAGGGAGTTTGCTCTCTTGGGAGTCAGACAGCTCTGACTCCCCTGCCCCCTTCTGAGATAGGGTCTCACTATGTAGTGGGTCTCACTATGTAGTTCTGGTGGCCTGGAACTAACTTCATAGTTTGACTCTGCCTCCGAAATGCTGGGTGAAAAGTGGGTACTGCCATGCCCAGGATAGCCCTGACTTTAATCCAAGCCTTGACCTTTACTCCCTGACTGTCCTTGAGCTAATGGGGCTCCCAGCCTCATTACCTGTAATGTTTGCCTTAGTGATAGCAGCTGTTGCAAAGACTGACTAGGGTAACAGGTAATGAAGTTTCATACCTGGCCGGCAAGGGACAGCTATAAATAGGTAACCATTAGCATCTCTGATGCCCTTCTAATTCTGACCTGTGAATTTGCATATGCTTCCTCTATCTCCTAGAAAACAAGTCCTTGAAGGACAGACCTTCCTTCTGTTCTCTGCCCTGGGCCAGTTGCTGTGTTAGGCATCTTGAAGGGCCAGGTGAAGAGGGTACCACAGTCTACCATTCCATCTGAAGGTCCTACCATGGGCTTCAGAGCCCCAGGCCATGGACAAGAGACTGGGCTGGGAGAGCCTACAGCCATGGAGTGGGAAGGGAGCCAAGGAGGCTGGAGGGATGGGAGCTATATGCTCCTTCAGCTGGGGCAGGAAAATGCCTACTGAAGTCCTGTCTAGGCTGGGTTCTGTTCTCTGGGGCACAGAGAGTGTGTACTTTGGGCTGGCGATTCAGGTTGATGTGTCAATGACTGAGGTAGGTGGAGAAGAATGACTTTGATGGGAAACAGTCTCTACTGCTAACTGAGGTAGAAGCCTGGACTAATGTGTCAGCTTGGCTCGGACCCTGCAATTCTTCTGTGGAGTCAATGCTCCTGCCACAACCGTGACTTAGAGATGGACTCTGTGACCCTCCTACCCTTGTCTCTTCGGCATACCCTCTTAGTGTGCACCATCACAACAGGCATAAGCTTCAGTCTGCACTTGGCTTTCAGTGAGACCTAGAAAAGCCTCAGCAAAAACAGATTAAGTACAACTCAGCCCCTGAAGTTGGGGTTCCAGGTAGAGTCACTTCCTTTTTCCTGCCCAGGAGTGAGAGAAACCCACCGACCTTAGTAAATGACTGGATCTATCTGGGAGTCTCCGGTCACCTCTAGAGTGAGCTTGGAGGCAGGGTATCTGGAGGCCTGGGGGCTGTGTCTTAAAGGCACGGAGGAGGAGGGGTGTATGGCTAATGGGAAGCAGGTGAGGGGCTGTCTGTGCCCCAGCCAGGGGACAGGCTGGCTGGGATGACCCAGCCGGTGGGAGGACCTGTCAGCTCACAGATAATCCCCTGAGACAGGCTCCGGGGTGCCCATTCGTATTCATTATGTGTGAAGTGGGCGGTTGTAAAGTTAGCTTTCTCTTCATCCAGTTGTCGCTGGACAGAAAAATATGAGCTGTGGGCAGATGCACCTGGATGGGAGCCAGTAGCCAGCATCCGGCCTCCCCGTGCCCTCCCCACAGGCCCTCTAAGCATTGCCCATGGCCTCTGTCGGCTCCACCGCTCTCTCACTGACTTCATCCTGGACTCAATGTCATTTTCTTCTGTCTGGTCCCATCCTTATGTCAGCTTCATTTGCTTAAGCTTCACAGAGTCTCTCTACTTCTCTCCTTCCAACTTTCTTTCTTTCTAAACTAGGAGAAAAGAAAGTGCGTTTCTTGGCCACTGCTGTTGCTGGCATAGCACATGCCTAGCATGGAGTAGGAAGGCCTTAGACATCTTTCTGCCTCTATGGCCTGCCATCCCACAGACTGGGGTCCCAGGCTGAAATAAGAAAAGCAAGCTGAGCGGCAGCACACTTTGCTGTACTTCCTAACTGTGAGCACATTGTGACAGCTGCCTCCCGCTCCAGCTGCCCTGCTTCCTCCAACACAGCAGGAACTGGGCCACAGCCGGCAGAGGCAGACAGATCTCTGAGTTTGAGGTCAGACTGGTCGACAAAGTGAGTTCCAGGACTACACAGAGAGCCCTGTCTCTGAAACAAAACAACAACCAGAACAGAAGCCTGTGCCGTGAGCCAGAATAAATCCTCACCTATTACACTTGCTTTCGTTGGGATTTTTATCACAGCAAGAGAACCACCCAGGACAAATGGCTCTCTGGCTTTTGTAGGGCGTAAGGGTCCAAACAGCCCTGACCACTCCTTGAATGGAATGATGGCATTTCTAGTGAAGCCGTATGTCCCCTGGAATCCGAAATGGGGACTTGAGCCCCGATCCCCTTACTGACCAGTGGGTAAAGTCTAGGAGGCTCACCAGTGAGTGGCAGTCCTAGACAGGGCTCTCTTTCAGCCAGTGTCAGAAGAGAGAAGAAGGAAGTTACCAGAAGCTTTCTCTGGGAAAGGAAGAGAGAAGGAGGATCCGTCTATGGGGCTGCACAGCCATCTCATGGTAACTGTCTTGGTTAGGAAATTCAGTCTGATGGGGGACTTGTTCTCTCCTTGATAATAAACATAGCACCCATGTGTCTTTGCATGCTTGGGTTTCTCTGTGCCTGAAAGATGAGGCGTGGGGTGGGGGATGGCAGGGCTGGGCTGAGTGGAATTCTTCAGAGCAATGTGGTTGTGTTTACTGGGAGGGTGGGAGGGCCAGGCCTGCTTTTTCCCTGCCTTCCAGGCTCCAGAGATAAGGCAGGGGATGAGGGGTAGAATGGGTAATACTCTAAAACCACAAGAAAGAGTTCTGGCTTTTGTCTCTACCCCACAGCTCAGACACGCTCTCTGGGGCATCTGGGAGAAGACAGCTGCCCCGCCCCCAGCACTTGGGGTCCCAGCCCACAGGCACTCAAAACCTCCATAAGATCCCTGTCCTTCGATTCTCTCCGTGGTCACTTCAACCACAAGCTTTCCTCAGCTTTCTTACTTCTGTTCCCACCTCCGAATTTCCCTACCAAATAAATGAGGCCCGACGCATTAGAGCCTCTTGGGGTCTGCCAAAGCCAGTGAGCTGATGCAGGTGACAGAGCCAAGCATGGCATCCATTGACCTTGAGGGTTCTGTCACCGACCCTGCACCTTTTATTAGAAGCCCCTGGATTCTTGCTGCTCCACAGGAGGGCTTGGCCCAACCTAGATCATAGATACAGTTTAATCCTAAAGCAACGGAGGACTACGCACGTTGGGGACAGACAGCCGCTCAGAATGAAAAAAAAAAAAACAAAAAACAAAAAACAAAAAACACCACTGTGTTTATTACTACAAAACAAAGGCATCTTTACAAAAATTGGGATCCGGGTCTCAGGGCCTCAGAGGCTGGAAAAATCTGTTTTATTTTGATCAACATCCAATCTGGTTTCTATGGCATAGTCCTGACCTGATTCCATGAAAACAAATCCAAATATTTAATGTTTGGTGGAATTTCTTCCCTGCCCCTTGGAGAAAATGACTCCAAGTATGTTGGTAGACTGGGCTGAGGGTAGAAAGATGTGAGGGGTGCTTGTGGCAGAGGAGACCCCCCACCTTTTATCAAACTGACTATAGCCTTTTGGGCAAATGTCAGCTCCAGGCACTGAGCGAATGTCCCTTGGTGGCCAACCCTAAGTGCCACAGAGAGCACCTCCCTGCTCAGTCTACCTCCTCCTTCCATCTTCCTGGACTGGCTCCCCAGATTAGAAACAGTCTTGAGGAAAAGGGCAGCGTCTGTCATCTTTCCTCTCGCGCAATTTGAATGAGGGGACCCAGTTTATAAGGAAGAGTCCTGCGTGCTTTGAAGTCTCTTCAAGTCGTCCCACCTATTCTAAGAGATAAGATTCTGTAGCCTGTTCCCTGAAGGAGGCTGAGGGTCCCAGATCCTTTCCCAAGCTTCTGGAACCACCCATGATACGGAGGCAGAAGGGTTTGCTGTCTGGTGTTCAGGTGGAGATGGGCAAGGAGCAGGTGAGAGCAGGAAGAGGAGCGGGCAGCTCAGTCTGTGTCCGTGCAAGCCATCACGTGGTCCAGTTCAGCAGGCTGGGGGACTCTTTGGGCTTCACCCTGAGCGAGACAAGGCTTGGAGACTTGTAGTCACCATCCGGAGAGGGCTCAAAGCTATGTCCTCCCAGGGCAGGAGGAAAGCCATGGATGGAATAGATGCCGGGGTGGGCTGCAGGGGAGGCTGGCACCCCCATGAAGCCAGCCACATTTCCATGGGAGTGGGAGTATGGGGACATGCATGGAGAGGGGATGCCCTCTGGAGACATGAGGCAGGGTCCCCCTGGGCTCCCAGACCCTGGACTGGGCCACAGGGAGTTCTGCAGCTGAAAAGAGAAGGGGAAAGAAAGGCTATGAATTGCTTGGCCCAGAAGCTGGCATTTTACCCTGCTGGCTCTCCCATTGTCTTTGAAGCCTCAGAAGCTTTCTAGAAGTCTCCACTAGGCCCAGGGTCACATCCCTCCTATCATCCATACTGGCATTCAGGATGTCCCCACCATGGTTTCTCAGAAACTATACTCTCTTCCTTAATTCCTCCATGTTCTGTGTGTATCAGAGTAGGCAATAGCCCTGTTCTGCCGAGGAAGAAATTAAATGATTTGCCCATATCACACAGCACCCAGATGCTGCAGGAGATGCTGCAGCCCCTCCCTCCTCCCTCGGAGCACATGTTCTCACTGGCAACCCCATAGATCAGGGACAGGCCTTGTTGAAGGGCGGGGCTAAAGGTCTCACCTGAGGATGACTGTCAGTCCGGGGCAGCACAGAGATGTCATAGGCAGTGGTGAAAGGATTCCGCCCCTCCTGCATCTTCCCATAACGCTCCCGCTTCCGCCACTTGGCTCTGCGGTTCTGGAACCAGACCTGGGGACCATTGGGGAGGGTTAAGGGGTGCCAGAGCAGCCCTGAGGACTAGAGCCTAATGGGTGAGGGTAATCACTGAGTCCTCTCCTGGGATCTAGATCCAAGTCAGAAAATCCCCAGTGGCAGGAGCGTAGAGAATCCTCACTGTTTCCAGAGCCAGTGGAGCCTGGGAGAGGCCCCATCCCAGAGCAGCACTATTGGCCCCCAGGGGCCCCAGCAAGCTTTCCCAGGCTGAGTCACTCTCTTCCTTTCCATCCTGGCTAGGTCTTGTCACAGTGTTTGTTATAGGGAAAGGGGGCCTGTGGGCTTCAGGGGCCCAGGATACCTCCTAGGTGCGCCAGTGTGTGGGTGTTGGAGTCTGGTTGATCCACCATGTAGCATCCAATGAATTAAGGCATTCCTATTCAGTTAACGCATTCCTATTGAGGTCATGGTCCTGTCTAATCCCTCAGTGGCTCCCTGGAAGCCCCGGCCTAGAGTCCATTGCCCAGCAAGGCTGCTCAGGTCTCTGCCGTCTCCATAGCCTTCTGTCCTGCCATGCAATAGCACTTGGTTCTTCCTCGATGCCTCCCAAGCTCCCACCCACCTCTCTCTTCAGACACCTGCTGTGTTGTTCCTTCCCACCTGTGTGTAAGTTCTCCCTTCCTGGACTGCCCATCTCTTCAACACGTCATCCAGTCTGGGTTCTTCTGTAATGTCCTGACCTTCCTCAGTCTCTCATCACATTCTAAGCCCATGCTCTCTTTAGGGATCTACTTCTCAGTCATTCATGTGTTCTTGGCAGGTGAGGGATCATATGTCTTATACACATCTGAGCATACGTGTGATGAATTTGGCATATACCCTATCCTATTTTATTTATTTGTATTGGCATATATAATTCTATTTCTTTCATTTAATATCATGTCAGCTGTGGAATAGATGCTGGTGATATTGAAACCAAACCAAGGTGGGTGCAGTGGCTCATGCCTGTAATTCCAGAACTTGGGAAGCAGAGGCTAGAGGATATTAGGTGTTCAAGGCCAGCTTCAGTCACGTACTGAGTTTGAAGTCAGTCTAAAATACGCATAACCCTGCCAAAATTCAAATCCAAAACCGAAGTCAAAGCCAACCACACACAAATCAACCATTGTTTTCTAGGGAGCCATGTGGAGATAAAAATAGAAAGAGCAGTGATTGTGTTTCTTATATGTGTGTAAAACCCCGCCACCCTGTCTGGGAGGAGAACATCCTCAGCTCTCGTATGGTCCCTTCTCCTTGATTACCTCTACTCATGTAGGCCAGTGACCTGATAGCTAAGAGGTCCCAGGGCAGGCCTGGCCAGGGTCAAGAGTGTCTACCATGAAAGCCCTCCTCTCTCCTCTTCCTCCTCTTCAGGCATTAGGCCTTTACTGGGAATTAGTCTTCTGTCACCGTCCACTTCCCGCTGGAGCCTCTCCACTCTGGACCTCTGCCTGGGCTTGGGACTTGCCCTCTCCGTTGTCACATGTGTGGTCTTAATTAGTCCCCTTCATGGGGTGGGGTTTATGGTAAGTGTCATGCTCCTGTCAGAGAAGAACCTCCCCGTTCTCTAGGGCCTTGGTGGTTGGGGAGGCTTCTGGACTGGGTTTGGGGGTTCCATGGGTCAGAAAGGCCTAGGAGCTGGACCTGGTGGCTCATGCCTAAAACGTGTGTTATTTTGCCAGCCCTCAGGAGGCTGTGGTAGGAGGATCTTTAGTTTGAGGCCAGCCTGGGCTGTCAAATGTATCCTGGGATAGCCTAGGTTCTAGACAGAATGAGACCCTGTTTCAAAAGCACTCCCCTCCCCCAATTAAAACAAAAGAAAAAGAAAAGGAGGAGGAGGAAGAGGGGGAGGATCGTGGAGAGGAGTGAGGGAGGTGTCCCTGCCCCACACACCACGCATTTCCACAGGGAAGAGCAATTCAGACACCACCCCAACACAACATTCCAGAGACTCCCTGTTCTGGACTTTCTTAGCTTGTAAAATCTGGGGTTGTTTCCATAGCTTGAAGAACCTTGGCGGACAGTCATAGAAGACAGTTTTAGCTGCCACCTAGACGGGACAGGAAAGCAGGAGGACACGACAGGGAGAGGAAACCACTTGAGCCTCTCCGGTCCTATCTGGCTATCAGACCTGCTTGATGGACCTTGCTGGCTTCTGTAGAGCAGCCTGTGGGGCCCCACTGTCTGTTAGAGTTGGTCCCCACCATAGCATTTTCTCGAGTCTCTAAAAGGGCCCGATCCTGGGAGTGATTAACAGGAACTTCTCTTCCCTCACAGAAGGAGAAGCAGATTCCTCTGCCAGGACGGTGATCTCACCTTTCTCTAGAACCCCAAACCCTTCTCTGCCACTGGCCACTGGGAGCCTGTTCTGATTAAACTGTGAACCAAAGCAAGGCCATGGGTGACCACTCTTCCTCTAGAGCCAGACTCTCAATGAAGGTCCTCTCCACCCCAGTCCTGCTTGTCACCTTCCTGTTCTCCATCGCTTCCAACACGTTTGGGCACAGCTTTCCTTCTTCCCCTTCCAGCATCCGCTCACCCTTCTCTCCCCCTTCTTCACTGGCTGGGTTCCCCACTATGTGAGGCAGTTGCAATAGCCAAAGGCCCTAAGGGTTGGTCTTTGTACAGAAGAGCCTGTTGAGGGGAAACATTCCTGGTCAAGTCCTCCTAGCTAGAAGCTGGTTGTTGGCTCATGGTGAGCCTGACATGCCCTGAAGTCACCTTCCCACCCTGGCCAGCCACCTCAGAAGTAGCACTATTAAGTGTTCAGGACTCACTTCTTCCACCTGGTGGCCCTCAAAATTCTCTGGCTTTCTACTGGTAATTCCTTTCCCAAAAGTGGGCAAGAGAAACACCAAATATCTAGCCAGCTGGTAAATAACAGAGGATTCCCAGGGACCATGGGACTCCAAGAGACCAATGCAAGACTATGCCTGAGCCCTAACCTAATGTAGTTCATTAGGAATAGAGAAAAGTCTGTAGCCACAGTAGAGCTAAGCCTGAAGGGTGATCTCCAAAGGCCAGCCTCCAGGAGGAGCTGGGCAAGGCGACTCTGTGAGACACTAGTGCCCACCTCTCCTAGCCCTTCCTTGATCTGGTCCATGGTCTGAACGACTGTGTCAACCAGAAAATCTGATGCCCACCATGGCCTCACCTGTACCCGGGCCTCAGTCAGGTCTGTGCGTAAAGCCAGCTGCTCCCGGGCATACACATCGGGGTAGTGGGTTTTCTGGAAGACTTTCTCCAGTTCTTCCAGCTGGAATGTGCTGAAGGTCGTACGATTCCGGCGCTTCTTGCTCTTGCTCTTGGCCAACTCCATGGAGTCAGGAAGTCCCGGGGAAAGAGGGACACGAAGGCTGGCCAGGCAGGGACCTGGGGAACCTTGCACGTCAGAGGGCCCGTCTCTGGGACCTCCTCTGCAGTCCACGGGCAGCTGGGGGAAGCTGGCAACTTTGGAGGCCTTCTCTTCAGCTGCAATGGAAACACAAAAAGGAGGATGAAAACCTAACAGGGGGGTTTTGTGGGTGGAATCGAGGGAGGGAAAGAGCATTGAAGTTCTAGTCTCCGCCTCCTCCTCCTTCCCCTGCTCTTCCTCCTGGCAGCCACCCTCCCTGGGAGCCTGGCATTCAGAGGCCTGACTGTTGAGCCTCCAGCTGGGGAGGGGGCCCTAGGGAACTATGTGCTCTGTGGTCTGGGCAGATCTTCTAGGGCCTTAGGGGGGTTCATTTCGGGGAAGTGCTCTGTGGTGGTGTGTCCCACAGGGTGTGGAGGTGCCAGGATTGGCGCCACAGCAGGGACTGCCACCCTGGCAGGGCCAAGGGTGGGGGCAGGGGTTAAGGATGGGGTGATTGACATCTCCCACCCCTTTCTAGAGTGTTCTCTTGTTCTGGTTGTGCCGGCCTGGATTCCCAGGCCCTCCATCATGAGCTTACTACCAGGGCCAGGCAGGCATGGACAGAGATGCATAGACCACCTTTGGCTGGTTTCCCCGTGCCTCATTCTCTGAAGTCCAAATCTCACTGACATTAGTATTAACTTTCCCAACTCTGAAGTATGAAGAGCAAGCTGGTACAATGACGATTCCATAGGAATCACGGGTCTTCATTCATTCTAAAGCTGTAAGGTCAGAGCAAGAGCTTAGGGTCCAGCACAGAAAGATGGAGGCCAGATAGGCTGTGCTTTGGCGGGGTCCTGAGGGACCAGTACCACAACCCCCTTTCCCAGTTACCCTCAGCATTGTCTGCCGCCCCCCCCGCCCCGCCCCCCCCCCCGCCCCCAAGGAGTGTCTGAATGCTTCCTCATCACCTCTGTTAATAGGCCAGGTGGGAATAGATCCCAGCAGCCTCCCTCTGATAGGCTCTTAGTCAGGAACCCCATATGACTGACCTGGCAGGGTGAAAAACAGATCACCACAATCATCTCCCACCCTTTCCCTCTGGAAAAGAGCCCCAGCGGTGTCCCCATAAAGTTCCTCTTAGACAGTCTCGGGGGGATGGAAGCCACAAAGACGCCCTGCTGACTCAGAGGGCCCCTTCTTTGGTCCCAGGCCCATCTCCAATGGGGGCCTGGCCCTCAGGAGGCCTAGCTAGCTGGCACCAAGAAGCATTTCTTCCTGAAGACTTAATGTCAAGATCACAGCTGTAAGTGCATGTATGGAGGGGTACCCTGAATCAGATGAGTCCCTATCTGGAGGGCACTTTCAGCTGGAAAGTGGTCAGTGACCCCCCTTGGGATCACCCAGACTGTGAAATAAGCTTTCCACGGGTGTCCTGAAGACCTAGGCAGTCACACCAGGCCTGGCCTCTGGCTACAGCAGCTTGTAGAGGCAGTCTCCTTCATGATGCACAGGTCATGCAGTCACACTGCAGGCCTTACTGTGCCCATCGTCACATCTTGCTAGGAAGGAGGAATCAAAAAAAGTCAAACTACATAATAAAATTGTCAGAGAGAGCCGGGAGCTTGGAATGGGTCACCCTGGAGATATCAGGACCCTCAAAATGGCCTGGCAGGGAAGAACTTTGCTGTCTCAGGTTCTCAGGAAGGTGAGGGTGGATTTCAGGCAGAAAATGGGTGAGAGGAACCCAGGACAAGGGCTTAGGAATACGTTAGTTAACCACCACAGAGAGCTCCCGGAGGTGTTCTGGTTCCTAACTCTCAGTGTCTGTTCCCTGTTCCTAGAAGAGCCAGCTCAAAGGAATTACTCCAATCTAGGGCCCCGCCACTTGCTTTCCTGATCTTGAGCCCATAAGCCGATAAAGTCAAGAGATCAAAACCCAGCAGAGCAGTGATCCTTCAACAGAGGCTAAGCCTGCTGGCCTCTGCTCCTCTCTAAGGGCCAGACAACTGCTGCCCCTCTTCATTACTCTTTCCCTCAAACCTCCCTGCTCTAGCTGGAGGACTCCAGGAACCCAGCCGCTTTCCAGAGCTCCCCAAGCAACTTCCAGAGGAGTCAGGCCTAGGGAGAGCAGAGACAAAAATGGGAGAAAAGGAAAGGAGCCCCCAGGAAGGCAGTCTCAGAGTTGACACCAGCAGTTCAAGCTTGCCTGGGGAAGGTGGTTCTGTCAAGGAACTCCTCTGAGGTTTGAACTATTGTCAGCTATTACAGCACATTGGGGGTGGTCCAGAGAGAGAACTCAAGTTGGTTGTTTGGCCACTGGGAGCCTGAAGCTAAGTGTAAAGAGGATCCCGAGCCTGTGCAACTGCAGGAATGCAAAAACCCTCTGTAGGAGTGAAAGCCAGGTGCAAGGACTGGGACCTCTAACATGCCAACAGGGGTCAGGATTCTTTATCTCTGACCCGGCCTTCAAGCATCCCTGACAAGGGAGAAGCACACCACAGCCCTACCACAAACTGTCTAAAGTCACCTCAAGCTGGGTTGGTGAGTAGCATCCATCCTCGTGCTCCAAAGTCCGGATGGGTGGCACTCACTGTTGTCACAGAATCAGCCACCTGGCTTTCAGCTTTCATGGCAGCTTTGCGTTAAGATGCATCATTTTTTGTCGTCATGCTGGGGTCTCTAAATGGGTCAGGTAGTTTCTGAGCTTGGGCTTCCTCAGTTCTGAGGGCTGCTTTTAGGGAAGACCTTAAGTTCATAATAAGCACTTAGTTCAGGGACGCCAGCGACGCGGTGGTGTTCTCCTTGGAGGTTCTAAGCCAAAGATTTAGATTCTACCCGGTCGGCCGGGTCTTGGGGCTGTAGGTCTCAACTGAGGCAGGCAGGCAGAACTCTAGCAGGAAACGTTTCCAGAGGATTCGTTCCCAGGTCAGAGAGCCAAGCTTAGGGACAAATTGGCAACCCTGGAAGAGCCGGAAGGAACCACCCCTGCACACATAGGTATCACCCGAGGAGGGTGGATGGGTGGCTGGAAAGGACAAAACAAGGCCCGCATCGGGAGAAGGGCAGGATGCTCTTTGCAAAGTGCGGCCGGCCGGCGGGAGACAGCCGGGGTGGGGATGCCGGGTGAGAGAGTCAAGCTCCGAGCGCAACACCGGGTCTCAGAAAAGACCAGCCAACGCTCCGAGACTGATAATTTAAAGGCAGGGACGTGTGTGTGTGTGTGTGTGTGTGTGTGTGTGTGTGTGTGTGTGGTGTGTAAAGTATCTTTACTAAAGATCCATGTGCAACGAAGACCAGAACCGAAGAGCTCCAGTCAGGGCGTCAGAGGGAGCAGCGGTCAGGACCCCAGCCCAGGCTCGAGCTCGTAGCGCTTCCTTTGCGTTTGGCCTGTCTCCCCGCACAACCCAAATCCCAAATCGTTAGTTTTCGTAGCTCATTTGTTGCATTTGATGCGCGCTACCCCTTTAGGAAGTACCCCTTCTTTCGTTTGTTCTTCTCTCTCTCTCTCTCTCTCTCTCTCTCTCTCTCTGTCTTTTTCTTCCTCGTTTTCCCGCTTCGTTCGATCTGCGGTTTGTTGTTCTTTTCGTTCGTCCATTTACTCTCTTTAGTTTCTCTGTCCACCCCACCGATTGACTTAGCCTGTCACCTTTATTCTTCAACCTCTAATCCGTTGTTTTGTTCAAATTCCCTATCTCCCCTTGGGTTGTTGCTGGCGTGGTTTTACTTTCTTTAGCCTTGTTTCGTCGCCGCCCGCCTCACTGCTTTTGGCCATGCGACCACCAGCTTCTTGGCTGTCCAAGAACCCGAACATTAGGTGCAGGATGCTGCGCAGCGGAGATCTGGACTGTGGGGTGGGTGCTGCTGGGTGCGACACCGATCCAAGCGGGTACCTGTCGCTGGCGGTGCTCTGGGCGCTGTGCGGATGCCGCCGTCTGGCAGGGATCAGAGGAGCCAGGCCAACTGCTTCTCATTAAGTCCCAACTGTGGTTTTTATCAGGAGAGCCTCTTTCAAAGGGCATCAGACGCGAAGCTCAGCGGACTTGCTCATTTCCTTCGATGACCCCAACACACCTCCCGGGCCTCCCCTACACACTCCCACCACCCGAACCGGACGGACGAAGGCTGGAGCTGCTCGCTGCCCAGCTAGCTACTCCAGCTACTCGAAGTGCAAGCGATTTCCGCATGGGCGGATCTCCAGAGAGATCCATCTCAGAGTCTGGGCTGCGAAATGAGGCAGCATACAAGGGGTGGGCGTGGGCGCTGAGACTCTGGTGGGTCAGCGGGTACAGTGGGCCGCAAGCCAGTCTTGCTAGACCCGGCCAGTCAGGCACATTCTCAGATAATGACAGGGGCTGACTCGCCTTAGCACACACTGCCCCTGGAGCGGGAAGCGTCCTAGGGTTTAGGACTGTCCAGGGCCGCTTCCGACGGCTCAGAGGTGGCGGTTCGGTGCTGGAATGCCAAGCGCAAGGAGGGCGGCCTTCCCCGTGACGGGAAGACAAAGTTAGTCGGAGAAACAAGAACATAATTATGCGGTCTTGACAATGGCCCCGGCACGGAAGGGGATCGATTGGCCACCTCCACTCTGCGGAGCGTCTAAGGGCAACGGCAACACCCTTTCCTGAAGAGGCTGGGCCCGACGCGGAGAGCTGGGTAAGTCCAGGCCGCAGCCCTTCGCTGGGTCCAGCTTGGCCACTAAGTCGAGACCCAGCCTATGCGCTCTGTCAACGGGCGCCAGACACAAAAGCCGAGCTCTTCTCTCCCAGCGTCGAGGCCCAGTTAGACTTCCGGGCCCTCGACCCAGTCCCCGCTTCTGGGTTGGTGGCAGCAAGAGGCCTGATTAGGGATGAGCATGATCCCTCCTTTCAGGTTCTGTCGCCTTCGAGGCAGGAATGGGCCCAAGATCGTCGCCACTCAACCCTTCTTTGACCTCCCGCCTCCCTTTGCTGCTGCTGCCGGGGACACAGGCGACTCTGCCGTCCCCAGCGCACTGGCCTTGCCTGCCCAGGCCAGTAGCGATCAAGCGAGGGAACCGTGGGAAATACGAGACGGGCCAAAGTTGAGAAGCAGAAAAGTGCGAGAGAGGGTCGGGGAAACCTAGAGGGGCCGGGGGTGTAGGGGGAACGACACCGGGTCCTGCTGCGCTTTACCTTCCGCGGGGCCCTCGTAGAAGTGGCCGCCGTTGAGCATCGGGCCTGGCCCGAGGTCCTGCAGGTACTTGGCGGGCGGCTTGGCGGGCTCTGGGAGGTAGGGTTCCAAGGGCCCGCAGGCCGGGAAGCGGCTAAGCCGCTGGCCTCGGGGTGGTGCGGGGTGCAGGTGAGGCGCTGCGTCGGGAGTCCCCTGGGGGCCTGGAGGTTCGTCCCCTGTGGCCGCATAGGGACCGGCTGCCGGCCCCACGGAGAAGGGCGCGCAGCTCTCAGGGTCCATGCCGGCTCCGGGCTCACAGGCCGCCGGGGCTCCGGGGCTCCCGCTACCCGCGCTGCCTGTGAGCGCCTGCCAAGGGGGAGGGACCTGGGCTCGGGGGCGCGGAGCCCCCGGGAGCGGCGCGCGCCGCGGGGGGTGGGGGGCAGGAGAGGGGGCCGCGCCTCTGACTTAATGCTGGAACCATCCACGTCACGTGCGGCCCCGCGCGGGTTAACCCCTCGGAGCCCAGGATCCCCCTGATTCACCCCGAGCCGATATCACAAGCAGTTGGAAGAGAGGAAGAGGAAGGCAGCTTCCTTTCGAGGGCAGGATCCCCTTTGTCTACCAGTCTGGGTGAGTTTTGGCTCTGAGCTGCACCCTTGAGTCCTGATATCCATCTCAGTGGCTCTTGTCCCCAGAGAGGCGAGGCAGTGTGGGTAGACGTCCTCCTCCACATATTCTCTGAGATCTGAGTGGAGAGCCCCCTACAGTGGTTACCCTTTACCTGAGTCTTCTGCGGGTGTCTTGGGGGAAAAGCAAGCACACCTCCCTTAGACACTTGTATTGCACAGACTTATGAGTGAGTGATTGGGCACTGAGGTAACAGCTCTAAGCTAACCGGGGCTTGGGGATCTTGGGCCTGGATACTATCCTTAATCTGCTGTGGCTCCTTGAACCCATCACTTAGTGTTTTCATCTGACTGTGGAGGTCCTTCTACATATTGGTGATGAGCTCCAAAGCGAGGCAGCAGACAGGTTCCCAGGGCTTCACCGCGGTCTTTCCAGGTAGCTCTTGGCGTAGGTATGGAAGAAGTAGAAGGGTCATTGTCCCTCTGAGCAGCGTGAAATAAATGCCTTTCAGAGTGTCCCGGGTCCCACTGGAAAGGGACTATTTCAGGCCTGTTATTTTGGACGGAGCGAGGGTAGGATGCGTTTCCCAGGAGGTGAGTCTCCCCAGCCCCGAGGAGACGTGGGATTAGAGTATAGTTTAGCTTTTCTGAAATAGAATGCTCTTTGCATTCTAAAAGTTGGGAAGAAATGCCAGACAGAGGTCCTTGGGACTCCAGTTTAAAAATCCCTTAGGTCTGGGTTAAACCATTTGTATTTTTAGTGCCCCTGGAGATTAGCGAGAGGGGTGGGGAGTCAGACGTCATTTGTATTTCATTTGAATTCTCAATTTTTAAAGGAATCCAAGAGGCCTGGTGTGAACACCTCCCTCTTCCGTTGGAGGCTTAGAGGGGGTTTCTTGGCTGTCCTCAGCCAGAGTTGGGCTGTAAATCAAGGCCAAACAGGAACCAGAAGCCTTGCATCTCACAAGGAGTCATTAAGCCATTATTAAACATACCATAACTTCTCTGAAGCCTTATTGGCTTAAACACCACATTGGAGGCATTATGGCCATTAGGGCCCCTAATCACAGACTGCAGGCTGGGCAGAGATGGGAGCACCTGGGGCTGCTATTTCCAGCTAAAGAAGCTTGGCTCAAAATGAGGTTTTCCCTCTGCCTGTACCGGAGGGGAGGCCACTGGATTTCAGTTGTGGACACCGTTGAATTGATTATTAATACAAGTTCTCAATACTTGTCAGTTGGATATGGTTCATTCATATGTATCCTTTTAGGACATCCGAGCAACAAAGTTACCAAGCAACTTAATCAGTTGAGAGGGTGACAGGGTGACCCAAGAAAAATGTCACTGACAGTTAAACAAGGCAGCCTGGATTAAACTCTGAGCCGTTTGCCTCCGTTTTCTTGTCATAGAAATGGGTCACAAGTATAGGGACATGGGGTTTGAGAAACACTCGCATTTTCTACGCTACATTGTTAATTTAATGACAACGGTGATTTCTCAAGAAAGTGGGAAGCCCAGATTTCAGGGTTCTGTCCCTGAATCCGTGGAAGTCTCCTGACTCCTGAAGGAATGGCCCCTGGCACTAGAGCTGAACAAAGGAGTCTGTTGCCCCACAGACCCACCCCCTTCCCAGCCCAAGAGATTCCTCCTGATGCTCTTTCCCTCTGCACAGAGGCAATATCCATGCTGTGATGGTGTTACTAACTGAACGAAGGAGACAGGAGGGCCCAGATGTCTCCTTGGAAGAGCTATCTCTTCTGGAAGGGTTTTCTCCCAGAACTGTGGGTAACAAAAAGCCCAGAGGAGCCTCTCCTGCTCCCCTTTGAATTACTGGTCCAAATGCAGGCCTCTGTCTCCAGTGGAGAACCATCTGATGAAGCAGGTGCAGAGATAGCACAGGAGAAGTCCAAGGTCTTAGTTTCTTTTCTAGGTGGACTGAGAGTTAGGGAGCCTTGGGAGACCCAGAAGCCCCTCATTTCATAGCTATGTACGTGTACACAGTATGCTGGACTTAGCTTGTATATCCAACATACATGGCTTTACGTATGTTCACCACAAGTCATGAAGTAGGCACAATTATTTGGCCATCTTTACAGAGTAAGGGAGCCGTTTGTTCAAAGTGAACATAACTCGTTAGTAGAAGAACCAGAATTTGCTCACAGATCCGTTCTTCCCACCCTACAAGTTCTCTATTCTTTTCAGCCAACAAAATAAGGTAGAAATCATTTTTTATACATTCTGTTTTCCCAGTGGGAAATCTGGGACCTGTTGCCCAAAGGGCAGCTGAGACCAGATGGAGCAGAGCTGGTTTGAGCCGAGCTGCACTAGTGGCTTCAGGAACACCAATTGGCACCCAGCTATGGTGGCCAGAAAAGGCGAGGGAGCAGTGAGGTGGTTTCTGCTAAATGGAGACCGAATGAAACACTAACACCTGAGTGTCTTTAAGGCTGATTTAGATGTAGGGCGGAGTTTTGAGAGGATTCCTGAATTCACCATTCATGCTGTTTAATGGCCATTGAATTAATAGCGTTTGTTGCTGATCCATTTTCAACAGAGTAAGAGATGAGCCCATAAATCATCCAGAGAATTCTAGGTCCTGTAATCAAGAAAACAAAAAAATACCACTTAATAAAACGTTCTCCTCTTGCCAAGTAGAACAAGTTTTAAAATGGAAACGATACTTTTATTGATGATTGCTTAATTAATTCATCTCCCAGGGAGTCTGCAGGTGAAAGTTAGCTTACCAGGAGACAAAAGGTCCCCTTGCCTGCACAGGGCTTTGTTGAAGTGAAGAGGGTCACTGGTATTGAAGAAAGGTGGGGAGAAGCAAGGTATGCTCCAGTCTGGAATCAGTAGTAGAGTGGCTGAGGCAGGAGGATTGTTTCTAGTTCAAGGCCAGGCCGGGTCACAGAAAACAAAATAGAAGAAAAGACGACAGAACATGGGCAAAATGACCCTCCCACCATCATTTATGTGGGAAATATTTACATCTCTGAAAAATATTCACACTGATCACTTCTTATGTTTTTGACATTTTCCTGAGGCCAACAGCAGCTTTAAGTTTACTGAACGCAATGAATCATATTGCTGCATATGAAAATATGAAGATCAGCGATCTGCAGAAGGGCGGCCAAGTCAGCCTACATTTTCTTAGAACAGTTGTCTTTGGTTTTGCTTTGGTAAAACATCTTTTAGACAGATACTACATGGCATTCACGTGTGGGCAAGGTTAACAATCAGATGCTTAAGGCGGGACAAGTTTGTGAACTGGAAGTCTAAATGCAGAAAATAAAGAACAACTCTAAATTACACATTCACATAAATAGTTTGCCTTGGAGACAGTGGTCACCTGGATGTGAATCCGTGTGGGTCAGTCCTGGCTTCTAGCCCAAGTGTAAGGTCAGCTCCTTGATGAGGGAAACAACAGTTACAGCTACCTTTCCCCTTTATTTTCTTCATCCCTCTGCCTCTACCCATGAAGTCAAATATCCTTCTGTGGATATCCAAAGGGAGCCGGAACAATGGTGCAAATGGAACCTCACATTTGGGATTTTCTTAATATATACAAGACTGCCTTCCAGTTGTTTGTTTTTCCCTTGGAAAGGAAAACAGTCAGCATTGCTCTCGTTCTATTTAGACACTGAAATCCTAAATTGATCCTTATGAAAATTCTGGGTTTGGGAGCCCAAGTGGATTGTTTCTCATTAACTACATTCTTCCTGGAAGGTCAGGCTAAGGAATGGTAAATAAACCTTAAGATCCGGTGTTCCTTGCCCATGGATGATATTTTTAAGAAAGGTTTGTATTGTGGGAATCAGGATCCTTGACTACGTTCTATCAGTGTAAGCTGGATCCTATGCTTTAGGGTGAAATTTCTGGGACGTTTAAGGACTATTTTTTCCTTCTCTATCAACTTAATATACTTGATTGAAAAGCCATTTAACCTCTTCGTAGCTAAGTTTCTATACTACTAAAGTGTGAGGAATGATTCTGTAGTCGGCTTTCCTGGGCTGGGAGAGCTAGTGTTTATACAGATGTTATTTGAGCCTAGATCTACCTTTGAACACACACACACATGCGCGTGCACACACACACACACATCTATCTATCTCACCAGGGTTAGGTGGAATGGGAGGAGAGACAGAGAGAGGTAGAAGGACGGCTGTAGGGTGCTGTGCCAGTGGACCTGAGATAGTGCTGCTCACTTGATGTGTTTGTGTGGAAAGAAATGAATTCTCTAGCAAGTGCCCCCTGTAGACCCTGTTGCCACTTTGTGGGGGAGTTTTACAGATGCAGTCTTGGTATAAAGCAGAAATGGGCAGTTCTAGATTTGGGGCGAGTTCTAACACCTTGATTGATCTTATGCAATGGTGTGTGATCATCAGACATGTGTTGAATGCCTGCCACATGACAGAAAGTAGGATAGGGCCAGAAAAGATACCACTCACATCCGGGGCCTTTGGAGATGATTAGGAGAAGGATGCAGAGAAATAGGCTTTTGTCTCACAGAGTGTCAGTCCCATTCAGGAAGCTGAAAGGGACTCACAAGACAAATGTCTAACCCAGTAATGGGGACAGCAGGGGACAGGTGGTCATGAGGTACTCTAAGGTTGAATCTAGAAAGCAGAGTGGAAGTTTCCCAAATAAAGGTGAATGGAGGGGCCGGAAGAGAGGGTATCCCAGAAAGAGCAGCTCCTAGGTGAGAGAGGAAGCCACTGTGGGGGAACTCAGATGTGGTGAATATTGCTGGACCTAGGTTGGAGCCACGTAGAGAAGGAACCCACAGGATCTAGAGACACTCTTGCGAGCAGGAGCATCAATCTAGTCCCTAGTGTCTGCTGAATACAGCTTCGAAAACTGTCTTCACTTACGGGAGGGGAAGAGGAGAAAGAGCCAGTCCTTGGGAATTCAGTCTACTCCAAGAGGAGGGGGCGCCCAAGACTAGCCCCCAGCCCAGCAGGCACACACTAAGTCAGCAGACAAGCAACAACGATATGAAGAGTGAGAACAGAGATCCAGAAAACACGCTCACAATGGAAGCCTTGAAGTGGAAGGGCAAAGTGTGTGATGTGGGCTAGGCAGTCCCTCTGTGCAGCCTTCTGTGGCAGGATTTTGGCTCTCACAGAGGATGCTGGCTAGGGCACCCCTTGAACTCATTTCAGCAGGAAATCCATTGGTTCCAGAGAGCAGATTCCAGATTTGTTATTTTATAGGGCTAATAAGTATGTAATTATCGCATTTGGGGCCCTCAGAAAGAAATGCAAACGTATCCTCCTGGACACCCCGAGAAATGGGAGTGGACTTACCCTAGAGTTCTTGAAGGAGCTCATCACTGTGTTTCAGGCACACCCGCTCTAGGCCAGGATCTGCCAGGCATGAAGGGAGAGAGGGCTGAGACTGGGTCTGAACTTTAGAAGGAATTGGAAATGACACAGGGTAGCAAGTAGAGGAGGCTTTGCCCAGCTTTCTCAGCTCCTCTGGCCTATTTGGGAAGGAGAGGTAGTGAACGGTGGTACCACGTCCACTGTTTACAGAGTACCCGCTGTGTGTCAGTCAAGTTTAACTTTTACAATGCTATAAACTTAGTGGAAACATTCCCATCTCACAAATGGAGAAAATGATTCAGAGCAATACATTATCAGTTTTCAACCGTCGCATAACAAAACATCTCACGGCTTAAGGTCTGTCGGTTCCTGTGGGGAGCTGTGGGCACTGTGGGACTCAGGAAGTGTGAGTGGGTGGGTATCGCTCAGGACCTCAGCTCAGACTGAGTTTGACTGGGGCTAGGAGATCCGTTTCCAAGTGGCTTGCTCACATGTTGACAAGCTGGTGTTAGCTTACCCCGTGGCTGGTTGACTGTCACCAGGCACAAACAGGTGACTGGCTTTCCTGAACAGTGAATGGTCAGAGAGACTATTGCGGTAGCTGCAGTGCAATTTATGACCTGGGAAGAACTACCTCACCGATACTGCTTTTTCTCATCTTTCCTTTTTCTTTTCTTTAGCCCCTCCCTTGTGTGTGTGTGTGTGTGTGTGTGTGTGTGTGTGTGTGTGTGTGTATTTCAAGTGAAGGTCTCCTGAACCCAAAGCTTGAACTCTTGATTCTCCTCCGACATCTACCTCCCAACAGCTGGGAGTATAAACATGCTCTACCATGCGCAGCTCAGCACACCACTGCTTCTGCAACCTTCTGCTAGCTACCTAGGTCAGTCTCAGTTCAGCGTAAATAAGGATGACATGAGGCAAGAGCTCCTTGGAGGTCACTTCAGAGGTTTGCTACAATAGTCTGATTCAGACCGCTGCTCCATGCTTTTGAGATATCCTGAGATTGGGAGCTGGTCCTGTGTGCTGAGTCAGAGGAGTGGCTGCATTGATGGGTTAAGATGATTGGAAAGGGCATAGGGTGCTTGGTGTGTAAGTATCAAAGCCCACAAGGTGGGAACTGTCAGCCCCTGACAAAGCCCAAGCGTGCTAACAATGGGGAAAAGTGTGTTCTGCTTTTCTCTCTGCATTTATGTCCGATTGTCATAGCAAGCAAGTTCTCTGGCCTCAAATTAGATAGAGATTAGCACTTCTGAGATAGGTATTCAACACTCTGCCCATCTTACAGAGGAAGAACATGAGAAGTGTGCTTGGACTCATACATTCACTGCTGTAAGCTGGGGAAGGGAGGCCACGGCAGTCGCAGGGTACGCGTGCCCTGTCTCCAGCGTGCAGTGCTGTCAGAATCAGAATCATCTCACATGTACAGTGGCTATTGTCCTTTTGTAGCTATTTAAAGGGTCTGGGAATTCACTGGAACTGAGTCTGTACCCAATGGAATGACAGAACTAAAAATACACCCTCATGCCATAACCTGTCTGCATCCTTCTTATTAAGAGTTTTTTTTCCCTTCTAGGTAGACAAGATTTAGAATTTTGAATGATTCCCTAGCAACATAGTATGTTGACTGAATGTGAGCCCTTGTCTTTGATGAGAAGCAGACAGTCAGAAGGGGCCTGTCATACTGCCAGGTGACTTTCAGGTAGAGAAGAAGACCAGCTGGTCATGAGATGTCCCTGGAGTCCAGATGTGTAACTACAGAGACTAAGGCAAAAGAATTCTTCACGGTCCCCCAGAGAATCCTCAGAGGTTTTGAGCTTACAGCCTGAGAAAACACAAAGGGCCATAAAAATATGGGCAGATGGTTCCATGTGTGGAAGGCCTTGCCTGGGCACAGGGACCTGCTGACCATCTCTAGCAGAGGATTTGCTGAAGGAGAAGCAGGTGAGTTGGGCAGGATGTGAAGAATGCCTGTTTTCTTGTAGACCGTAGTGAACCAATGAATAGTGTTAAGATGCAATTGGAAGCCGGGCAGTGGTGGCGCAAGCCTTTAATCCCAGCACTCAGGAGGCAGAGGCAGGCAGATCTCTGTGAGTTCGAGGCCAGCCGGGTCTACAAGAGCTACTTTCAGGACTGGCTCCAAAGCTACAGCGAAACCCTGTCTTGAAAAAGATGCAATTGGAGCAGGGCCTGGCTTATTGTGAGGATTTGTTGGTCATATTATTTTGACTCTGTTCTTTAGTTGGAAGGTGAGAGATGTGCTTTGGTAATATAATTTTGGAAGCCTGGCCAGAATAATGATTATAACGATGAGACCTAATGTTTATTGAACACTTACTTGGGGATGAGACCCCTTTCAATGCCTTACTTTTACTTAGTTCTCTCCTTTTTATGAAGGAGTTCTCATCTTAACAAATTGAGGCACAGAGAAAGTAACTTCCCCACAGTAGCCAGTGGGCAGAATAAGCAAAGTGAACGTACTCAGTAGACGAGAGATTGGTCCAGAAAGGAGATGACGAGGCCTGCACTGGAATGTGGCTGAGGAAATGGAGAAGGATGATTAGGGGGGGAAAGGTATTTATTGAAAAAAAATGACAAGACTCATCTCCACATTGGAGTAAGGTGTGCGTGTGTGTGTTAGGGAGATGTATATATGATCCAAAGACCAGAGAATAGGGGCCACAGTGCCCCTCTGGCATTAAAAAAGGGATAATTGGTTTTCCTAGGATAGAGCACAGGATCTTCAGGAGTATTGTAAACCTCTGAGCCAGACTCATGCAGGAAGGACCTAGTATACCTGTGCCTCATATGCACGGAAAACAACAATGTCAGGGCATCTGTAAGGCCTGGGGTGACTCTCTGGACTTTAGGAGTCCCCTTACTGGGGTGGGGGGATAGAAAGAGGACAGCGTAGAGTGGGTTTTCCAGGCTTAGAAACAGTACACCTAGCTGCTGAAGAGTTTAGCCCTTGGGGTCGACATGATTTCAGCAATACAAGAAGGTTGCTGAGGGAGGGGCAAAGGTCTGGGGGAGCCTGGGCCTGTGGCTGTTTTGAGTTTCCCTGCGACAATTATGAAACACACATTCCCTTTAAAGGGGTGCAGAAAGCCCAAGTCTCGCCTGCACGGGATGGGGCTCTCTCCGCAGAGATCCCGAAATTTTAGTCTGAGATGGTAGTGACGATTTTAGGAGCAGCTTCTGCTGTTGGGATGGGCTCCGTGCCAGGCTGCTTGAGACGGGGGTGTACAGGGAGGCCAGTCTGCCGTGGCACATGGGGCTTTCTAGTGAGTGAGAACATTGTGTATGTATGTGTGGCATATGTGCCTTGTGACCCTGTTCAGAAGTCCTGAAGCCCCGCATCTGCTTTGGAGGTGGGGGGGGGGGGGGCGGGGCTTGCTGCAAGAAATGTGCAAAGCCCAGATTTTGCAGGGTGCTCACAGGGAGAGGGATCCATATCCACACAGACCCCAGGACGTCTGGGGGGAAAGCAGCTCTGTAGGCACATTCACACCAGACCCCTAGGACAAAGAGACCGGATATTTTGCTGTTTGATAAACTTCATAAAACAGCGGAGCTGAGTGATTCTGCTGCTGTCTGAATGGAAGTATCCTAAGAACCCATGCCAAGAAGATAAATAAGACCGGGACTCCAGGAGAGGAGCCGAAACAAATGTGCCCTGAGAGGTACATCAAAGTAAAACTAGTTTTCGTGACTGGGGCTCCGTGTGTGGTGAAGTGTGTGTGTGTGTATCTGAGCATGTGTGCACACAGGCGTGTGTGCGTGCGTGTGTGTGTGTGTGTGTGTGTGTGTGTGTGTGTGTGTTGGGGCAAATGTTTGGCAGATACTAGTCCACATGGAAGGGGCCCAGAGATATCCCCTGGGCTGCTGCCAATCCTTCCGAAGGCTGCTGTCTATGCACCAGGCCTGCCTGGAACTCAGCTAGGATTAGGCCGAGCGATGCAAGGGCACCAGGAAAACCAGCCTTGGCTATGGCTGGAGCACTTGGTCTTGTAATCAGCCACCCGAGGGGCAATTCAAACTGGAGAGACTGCACTCCGTGATCAGAAATCCCTTAGTGGGTGGGGTAGGCAGTCCTTGTTGTTTTGCTAAGAAGGAGTTACATGCCTGGGTATAAAACATCAATCTGTTCATGTTTGGCTCCAAGATCTCCAGGGGCTCTTAAAGACACAGAATAGAACAGAGTGCGAGGCCTGGATGCGTGTTTAAATGTCATATGCAAAGGTTCTTGAAGTCCTCAAGCCAGCAACAACAGCATCAGGGAAAATGTTAGGAACAAGGCAGTTTATCAGGCCCTATCTTAGACCAAGCAAAAAAAAAAAAATCCTTGCTGTAGGGCCCAGGCATTTTTGTTTTAGCATATGGTTCATCCCCAACCCCCAGGTGATTCAACTGTACTTAGGGGTTGGAGACTAGAGAGGGGACTTGGGCCAACAGCTCATAACTAATTAGGACGCTGCCACTTTCCTCCTCACCCATATGGTCTCAGCTTTTTATGTTGCAAATTACACAAGGAGGGATTTTTAATAACTTGTTTCTTAGAGGTAATTGTTGTGTGTTTATATATTTTCCATTGCTAATAAGCTATTTAGGTCACTTGTATCCCTGGTGCCCAAACTGTGTGCTCCCCCACCTTATGGTGCTGGGGGTGCAGTTCAGGACCTTGTACACGTAAGACAAGCACTCCAGGGCAGAGCGACACATCCAGCTGAATGCTGAAGTTATTCACTGTGAAGTTCAGGCTCTGGGGAGCCTGAAGGTTCCTTTCGACTTTGGCCCCAAGCCCAGTCAGTATTTCTCTAGCTAGCCCCGAAGGCACCAATACCAGGCTCTACTGGCCGGATTCTCTCTGTAACTAGCCCATGAGCTCCATGATCTCACACTGCAGATGTTTTGGTCAATAATCCCTCCCTCGGTCTGCTCTTGCCAAGTGAGGGTGAACTTAGTTTCACACACTGGTCTCTGCTGCCTTCCTGAGGAGAAGGACCTCTCTTTCCGGCTCTCACAAGTGGGCCCAGCGTATTTCCAATATCACACCCATGTTTTTTGTTTTTTGTTTTTTTCCAACAGGGTCACTCTGTGATGGGGCAGATTTGGTCTCTGTGTGGAAACATGTGGGTTCTTGTCAGAGGCCTTGAGAATGAGTAAAGTGAGCAGGAGTGGTCGCCCTCCACATCTGGCTTCCCTGGCTGAGCTCAGAAGGGTAGTTTCCTAGAGCCTGTGTTGGAAGGACTAAGGGGCCCTCTGAGGATTTGGGGTGAATAACTCCTTTAAAGGAGTAGAGCCACCATAGACAGTGTTTTTTTTTTTTCCTATCCATCCAGATTCTTAGGGCAGCCATATAAAAATTCTCTTTGGCTTGAATTTTCTAGTAAACAGGGAAGGAACCAGTTTGCTTTGTCCAGTAAACTGCACCTTGCTGGAGGATTTTTTTTTTTTTTTTTTTTTTTTTTTTTTTTTATGCTGTGGAGAGGATAGAACCCCAGGCCCTGGCTTCTCCAAAGGTCTGGGAAGAGCTAGATGAGGTTGTGCTGGAGGAAACCCAATGAGGGACAGAGTTCCTGCCCTTCTTGTCAGGGTTCTTTCTCTGGCTCCAAAGCTTAACAAACCAAGCCCCTGCTCCCCCTCCCCCATCCAGGACTTTCTGAAGGAGGCGTCTTTGCCTCAGGTGTTTGTGGTGCTGAGGATGAGCCTTGTTGGGTTCATCAACATCCAAGATCTGTATTTTGTAGCTGAATAATTAGTGCCGATTCAAGTTTCCTTTTGAGGGTTTCACAAAGCCCTAGAAATCACCCGGAGCTCCCTGGAGCGTTGCAAAAGCAGGTTTGGAAATCTCAGATGAAGAGACTTCTGGCCAGTGAATGACAGACAAAGGACAGGCAACACAGGAGACGGGAAGCGGGCGAAGTCTTTAGTTTCCAGTGCATCTACCAGACTGGACTCCCGGGTCTCTGGTTGGTGATCAAGCAAGCGTTGGTTTCTCTTCATCAGAGTGGAGATTGAAATGTGGAGAGGCAGGAGACAAAAAGTCTCTGGGCCTCCTCACCCAGACAAGGATAGCCATTATCGCTTCCAAGAAGAGACACTCTGGAGTACCCAGATCGCCTTTTTCCCTGCCCTCCCAAGTACACTGGACTCGAGGGAAGCCCCTGTTTATGATTTCAAAGTCGGCTGTTTTGATTCTGGCCCCTAAAACCTTGCCTCCTGCCCCGGAAGATTTATTTTATTAAGTGGTCCACACCTGAAAGTAATTGAGTCTTGGCGTGGACGCGGGAGGCTGCAGAGTGAAGATTGCGCAGCGGCAACTCACAGCATTTGGGGAACCTCCCGGTGCCCAAGTCTCTCCTCAACCTTGCACCGCCCCAGGGCCGAATATTATTTTGAGGAGAGGTAGCTCATGTGGGGGAAGGAGAGGTATGTGGGGAAAGTGGGAGCTAAGTGTGGATGTGGAGATGGGGCTATGCCCCCGGAGCCTCTCCCGCACCCCGCGCCGCGGAGCTGAAAGGCCGGGCTGTTCCCTCCCTCGCGTCCTCGCGGGTTAGCAGGGTTTGATCCGCAGCGGCACAGTTCATCTCTAAAATAGGAATAAGAGAGAGATTGAAATAGATAAAAAGCGTTCGAAGTTTAATGTCAACTACAAGCCTCTATAAAATCAGATCAAAGGGAACCGGCGCTCGGCTTCCTCCGGGATCGCCAGGGACTTCGGGGCGCTTCCAGAGTCCAGCCCGCTGCCGTGGGGCGCTCTCTTCTCTCCAGCCGGGGCGAGGACTCGAGGGCCGCGGCGGGGGGCGCACGCGAATGCAACCGGGCACCGTGCTCGTGAACTTCGGGGCCGCCGCAGGGTGCCATCGGACCTCACGGACTGCTTGTAGCCAGGCGGCCGGAGGTGAAACCCGAGAGAAGGGAGCGCGGCATGCAAGGAGTCATCCACGGACCCACGATCAGAAAGACTCTCAGAGGCGGGTGCGTGACTCCCGCAGCGAGTCCCCGATGCCATTCTCGCGGTCTGAGTCACAGGCGCCGACGGGCGAGGCTCCGGCAGCCGGCAGCAAAGCACTGGGTCCCGTCGGTTATCCGTGCTGGCGACATGGGCTCGGTGCTTTCCAGGGACTTTTGGGGCCCGAGCTGTACGCGCGAGCGCTTTCGTTTTTCTCTTTTCTAATTGCACTCTTCAATAAACGTGGTATGTGTGTGTGTTTCCCACCTTTCCCTTTGTCCTTCGGAAACTCTTCTGACAAATTTCTAAGGTGGATGATAAAATGGAGATGCGAGTAGTCATTGGAAAACTAGGCTCTTAAAAAAAAGCAAAACAACAGAATAAACAAACAAATGTGAACCTAAGATCTAAATGAGCCTTCAAGGTTATGGTGAGAAGAACCGAGAATGGAGGGAAACATATTTTGAGAATAAATATGAAAAATTTTATTAGTAGTAAAATTATAGTCTCTTACTCTTGCTCCATATAAAAAAGAATTATAAATCGTGGACTTCTTTGCCTGTATCGGTTTTATGCACTGTAGCATTCCACCCCTCCCGACATAAAATTCCATGCCTGCAGAGCTTGCTTATAGGTGGAACCACATGTGTTTTGTGTGTGCCTGTGTGTGCTGGCACAGGAAGCTCGTGGCGGTGGACAGCTTGTGGTGATGCACACCGGGAGAAGGGTCCCTAATGTGCACACGGAGGGTCATTTGTGTTTGGACAACTGTGGAAATTACCCCGGACTCACGGCGATAAATAAACCAGCCCAAAGACCTTCACCTCTAAGCCGGGAGTTACAGGAAATTCACGAGCAGAAAAGGCAGGAAAACATAGAAAAATAAAAGTAAAATTAAGAAGAAAAAGCTATGAGGGGGAGTGCGGAGGAAGAGAGAGAGAGAGAGAGAGAGAGAGAGAGAGCACTGAAAGACAAAAGGAAAGTCACACAGATTCTGAAGGGAAAAAAGAAATGGAATACTTAGAAAAAGAAAAAAGGGAGGAGAAGAATGGATTAGTGGAAGGAAACAGAGAAAGCACAAATGTAGAAGAAATATATCAGGAGGTTTGAAGAAAAGAAGGCTCTTGCTCAAACTGGGGCTTTGGTGGCTGGGGAGAAGGCAGAAGCCTTGGTAGGTGGGAGCTTCCCCAGGGCCAGACGCCTCCCCCAAGGGCCCCTGCTTCTCAGGTTTCCCCAATGTAAGGGAAATCCAGGGGAGACTTTGTGGGCACAGTCTGCTTTCTACCCGGATCTGATGATGCTGTTCATTTGGTTTTTAAACAGTAGATTTGCAGCCTTCTGGGCTGGGACGGGGGTCTGCTAGCCATCCTCAGAACCTGCAGATTGGATTGAATTTCGGCCACTTTGATGGTCCTGTAATCGGCTCCCAGTTTTCCAATTTCCAGTCCCCTCCACCAGGCTGGGGGTTGAAAGGGACTTTAAAGACGCCTTTCCTTTGATAATGGCTCACGGTTACATATTTCCATAACAATTTTCTTTACCAGATCTGAATGTCTGATGTAGTCCCAGATGTTGGGGGGGGGGGGGCAGAAAAAAGGGAAGCAGTCCCCTCTGTCCCAGGCTGCCAGACACTTGAAACAGGGGGAACAGGCGTGGGGAGGCAGACTCAGACCTTCTTTGAGAGTTTCTCTGCTCTTTGGCGCCTCTGGCCCCTCCCTCCAGCTCTTCCACAGCTAAGCTGACTGTTACTTCTGAGGACACATCCTCTACACATGGCTCTGACACCACTGGACCCAAGATACTCCTTTTCCACCAAAACTTACCTATCCTGGATCCCCTCTGTGCTCTCTGGTGACAGTTGTGGAGCCCATCGACTTTATGTCTTAGGAGGTGAAATTGGTTCCAGGTGTCACTCCTGGAGCACATGAACTTCTGCCAAGCTAGCGTCCTCAGGAGCACCCGGAGACCTTTTCTTCCTTCCCCAACATTTGCTGTGGAAAGCACCCCATTGCATGGCAAAGCCAGCCAACCATCACCCCTCATCTCCAGCTCTTCATGCGGGCAGCACCTACACTCTTGGAGAAAGGAGGCAGGTATGCCATTCCGGCAAAGCCCTCGGGGTGTGAAGAATGCTGGAGAGAGGTGTCATAAAATGGACGGAGTGTTCAAAGCTTCATGGAGAACGTAGCATTTGTTCTGGCACCGGGAGGACATTCAGGGTCAGACTCTGAGATGCTGGGGGAACTTTAGGCACAGTGTTAGCACTATCAGTATGGGGAATTCTTGGGGGGACAGAGAGACATTGCCCTTCTTAGTCCCACCACAGAGCTGAGAACACTGGAGCAAGTTTCTCACGTTTATTACGTTCACCCACCATTTGTCCAACACAGCCTAGACCGGGCATGCTCTGGACTCTGGGGCATGGGAGCAGAGAGGACAGGCTCCCACTGCTCAAACACTGAGGCCTAGAGCATATTCTGGATAATTCCAGAAGCTATTTGGGGCTGTTCCACAGAGAGAGGACAAGCAGGTGGCCGCTCACCTCTGTCTCAGGCACACCCATTCCGCTTGTGCATAGTACTGGCGTTCCAGGTGAAGCTTCCTTTGGAAGAAGGCCGGCAGGAAGTGGGGAGGCTTGACTTAAAAATGAAGGAAGACAGAATGTCCCTTGTTCATCAGAGCTTGAGTGTTGTGAAAAGTAGCTAAGGACTAATTAGCCAAATACAGGTGTGAAATGTATCAGAAACCAAAGATTATGATTAAGTTCTAACCCAAGGACTGGAGACTGGAGAGATGGCTCAGTGGTTAAGAGCGCTTGCTCCTTTTGCAGAGGACCTGGGTGTGATTTCCAGAACTCATTTTGTGCCTCAGAATCCACTCTTTAACTCCACTTCCAGAGGATCGAACACCTCCTAGGGGCCTCTGTGGGCACCAGGCACATAAGTGGTGCGCAGACATCTAAGCAGGCAGAACACTCATACACATACAATAAAGCAAAAGCGAAAGTCCCTTCTCTGCTTTCCCTGTCTCTCTGGCTTGTGAATAGAGCAAGCATTAGGCTTTTTTCTGCCAGGTTCTATGGCACAGCCTCCCATATCCTGCTTTCTTCCGGTCCCCAGCTGGTTGGGAATGACTGGGCTGCAGCTGTTCCTAGAATACTCAGGGGCTCCCATCCTAATGATGAAAGACCAGGCCTGAAAACAGGGGCGACCAGCCTCCTGAGCTTGCCTTAAACACCAAGGGTTGCAATATAGAAAACTACCACTAGGGGGCAAGATACAAACACACGGCTTCCCTCTATGCTTTGGCCTTGGTCGCAGTACTCGCAGAATTTGCCAAGAGCAGAACTTCCCACAACCTGCGACCCTAAAAGACCATTGGAAAACACAGATATTTACATTACAATTCATAACAGTAGCACAATTACAGCTATGAAATAGTAACGGAAATAATTTTATGGTTGGAGATCAGCACAACATGAGGAACTGTGTAGACGGGTTGAAAGTTCCCTTTTATACAGCTCCCCCCCCCCGCCCCCCCCCCCGTCTCCCCCCTCCCCCCCCTCCCCCCCCCCCCCCCCCCCCCCCCCCGCCTCTCCCAGCCTCTACCCTGTCTTATCTCTCAATAGCTTTTGTTGCACTATAGCTACTCACAGCTGGTTTCCTCAGACGCAGGATCCTAGGCTGGATTCTGTCCTCCCTAAATGCCGTCATGTTTACCTGGCATGTTTACTGCGGGCTCTCTGCAGGGAGGACCCTTGAAGGACCAGGATGCTAGAGCCCAAGGTCAAGATCTCAGGAGAAGCCAAGCCACTTCCCATCCCTCCACAGTCCATCTATCCCAGATGATACCTTTCTTCTGACCAAGGCTGGGCTCTGTCCAGAGGTCTGCCCGTGTCCCCCTGCTCCCCAGCCTGAGAGTGGGTGCCTGCTTCCATTTTTTTTGAAGTGTGGAAAATGTCACTTAAGATTAAGTGTTCCTGCGAGCTTGTGAGTATAGGAGGAGGGTAAGAGGCAGGGAACACTGATAAATTGCTGGGGCATCTACCTCTCCGACCTGTCCTCCGTACCCAGGCCCTATACCCAAGACAAGTACCAAGTAAGTACCTTCTTGTTCGGGTCCTTGTGCTAGGCAGCCACTGTGAAGTGGGGCAGTATTAGACACGGCCCTCACAGGGAGGAAGGTCTTCCAGACCCCCCCATGGGGGGGGGGGCTGGGGAGTCAGGATCCTACCCAGGCTTTGAAGAGTATGTCATCTCCAAGTTCAGGGACAGGCTAGGGCGTGCTGTTCTTTCCCTGGGAATTCCAGGTGCCTGGTAGTGAGCATGGTACACAGTTGGCATCACATTAATGCTGTGGAATACATACAGTGGGGGGGGGCAGAACAGCAGTAAAGACTTTCAGACAAGGGGAAGCGGGGTAGAGGTGGGTAGTCGCGTAGCCAGGCTGCACCTCAGGTGACCCACGATGCCATTTTTGAACCTGAGAGTCCTGGTCTGTGGAGGCTCTTGGAGTCTGAGCAAACCTGCACGGTTTGTCACCCTAACTCTCTTCCTCTTGGGAACAGGCTGCCCCTGCAGGGCCTTCCCTCTCTGGCCCCCAAGTCACCCCTTTCTCTTTCTTCTCTGCCAAGCAGGGGCTCCTCCAAGGTCCTCTGGGCTGAGCCCTGCCCCAGCCATGACCCCCCCAGCCACGATCCCCCAGCCTGACCTCCAGGGCTACCCAACCCACTTCCCTTTCACTCAGCCACCCCTGATAAGAAGACTAGAAACAGGTTTGCCCTTTCACCTCTGCATATCTCTCTGAGGAGCCTGCAGGTCCCCACATCCTGGGTCACATCCTGAGAGGCCCTGTGCCTCCCACAGGTTGTGAGCCAGCTTTTGCAGGGAGGTGGGGGTTGGAGCAGAGGCCATAGCCCTCAGGAGACAGGCAGCTCCTTATCTTGGCTTAAGAAGGTCCTAGTGCTTGCTCCTAAGACACAAGAGCTAGCTAGTGAGAATGGCAAGCCGGCTGATCCCTCCCCAGCTCTTTGATTGACATTCTTGGATGGAATTGGCCGGATGTTTCTCCTTCGTAAGAGACACAGCCTCCGGCAATACAGCTGTGCCTCCCTTGGCCTGGCTGCAGCTGGAGGTAGAGAGAGCCCAGAACCCACACTTCCTACTTTTGGGATAACATCACTGGGCCAAAGGTCTCCAGAGAGGGCCTTCCACGAGGTCCTAAGAGGGTCAGCGTGGCTCCTATCTGATTACCTTCTGTGATGGTCCTCTGATTTCTGCTCATGACATCTGAGGACTCCATCCCAGTGTGCTCATCTGACTGACCCACAGTGCTGGGTGGACCCCCTGGATCTTAGAGCTTGCTTGGGGTCTGGCTTTGGCCAAGTGCTGCCTGAGACAATGTCACACTACAAACCCATTCTGAAGACACTGTCCCCTAGAGTCAGAAGTGTGCTGGGGTGCCACTTTTACTCCCAGGGCTCGGTGCAATCTTCGCTGATGTAGAGGGTCTCTCTCAAATTTGCATCAATAGGAAGACGACAAGCATTTGAATTTGTGGTTTTGTGATAAGAATCAAGCAGAGAATTTTTCCCCTTGGTGAGCTCCCACAGACAGGGGTTAATTGGTCATGGAAAGGGGGCATTATCCACTTGTGCAGGAAGTAGGGATGGATGGGACAAAGGAAAGGAGACAATCCCCCTGAAGCCTGGGGAGGTTGGGTCATTATAAGCTCTGTGTACAAGGATAAGCCCAGGGCTATAGTTTGTTTCTGTTTCTTTTAGGATCATGTCTTTCACACTTTAGTCACTTGAGTAGAACCTCTGTGGTCTTGGTTACCATCTGAGTGTGCTTGTACCGCTAAGATTTTCCTTTAACCTGCCGTACACACGCATACACATACGTGCATCTTTGGGAGGAAATTTTACATCTTTACTATAAATGGAACACGAGCAGCACTTGCCATAAACAGAACAGCTATAAAAACAAACAGGGCGACAACGTAGCAGTGTGGCTAAGGCAGCCGGTACAGGGCTTTGGGTCTCAGGTTTGCTTTCTTTTCTTAGCAGGAATGTTGGTGGGTGTTAGGGGTCTCAACCTCCATTTGCCACATTTTGGGGGACCTGATGTGGTTGTTATTTGGAGGTCACATTGTGTTCCCATGCACTGAGGACTGGAGGGACATGTATACAAGGGGCCATCTAAGACAATCTCAAGTCCTCTCGGGGAACTGGGGGGCTCATGGATGTGTGCACGTCCTCCCCTGACCATTGCCCCTCTCAGTCAGCTCCTGGGCATGTGTTGTCTCAGGGCTTTGCTGTCAGCATATGGAGGCTTGGACTCTTCAGCCTATAGGGGTGAAAGGAACCGAGGGAGTCGCTGGAAACAAGGCAGGCAAGGAGGTAGGTCTCTGGTGTTGCCAGAATATTCCAACCTTGTTGGGACAGCAGTAGGAAGATCTTTTCCACTGGCCCTGGTGGAGCTGTGTGGAGTTTCCCCTGAGGATTCCAAGACAGTCACAAGCTTTAGCATGGTCCAGTGTTCCAGCTGCTGTCTCTCTGCCCCCGCCAACTCCCAAATGATATTCTCTCATTTCCCAGAGTCCTAGGCCTACATCCCCAGAAGTTTGGGCCTAACAGACACCTCAAACATCACATAAACAAACAAAGTCTGCCCCAGCCTGCTAGTGTCCCAGAGCCTCACAACAGCTGTTAGGCCAAGAGTCTACACAGCCTCTTTTTTTCCCTCACACTCCAAGTCCCACACACTTGATAGCACCTCTGGATACACCCAGATCCAGGGACTTCTATTGCTACCCGGGAACCTGGACCGCTGCAATGCCCTCCAGCCAGTCTCTTGTCTTCTCCACAAACCAAAGCCAGAGTGACCATTCAAAGGTTTAAAGTGGATGTCGCCACCCTTGGCCGTGGAGTCTCATGATAGTGCAAATCAAAGCTCCTTCTGCGTCCCTAGCCTCTGCTTTACCAGTCTTTCTTCATGCCCTCTACCCAAGGCCTGATGTGCTTCCCTTCCCTGAGCCTCTCTATTGTTCTCATACCCTGTCCAGATTCAGGGGCTTCTGCCCTGCTGTCCCCTCTCCCCGGGGCACCCTCTGCCCTCACCCTCACCGGACCCATGTCCCACTCTTTTGCTTTGTTTAGGCAGTGTCTTAGAGAGAGGTATCTGAAGAGACAACCCTCCCCGTTGCGTGCTGACTCCCTCCTCTCTAGTTCTCCCTCTCAGCTCTCACTGCTATTGACATTGTCCGTCTGGAGTCACTATTTCACTTTCACTTTGAGGGATAATTTCACCGGATGCAGAATTCTTGGTATCTCATGTCAAGGCTTCAAATACTCACTATCCCCTGGAGTCTGATGTAATCCATTTCTTTGTTCCTCTACGAGAAAAGTGTTTGCGCTTTTTGGCTTCTTTTGTGATTTGTTCTTTGTCTTGATTTCTCACATTTTCATTGTGGGACATTTGGCATTTTTGTTGTTTTTGTTGGAATCATATTATATATTTATTTGCTTTCTTCTATACTGTCTCTGTCATAAGACTAAATTCCTTCCTACTGGCAGGAACACTCTTGGAAGCTAACAGCATGCATTAGGTACTTGCTACATAATTTGTAAATTTTCAAATATAGATCTTCGGGATGGTAAGTTTGTATACGAAAGTTAGGGGCTGGAGAGACGCTCAACAGATAAAGCATATTCTCTGACCTGAGCTTGGCTCCCAGAATCCATGTCAGACAACTCACAAACTGCTTGTAATGCAGTTTGTAATCCAGGAGATCTGAGAGAGACCCTCATTCACCACACTTGCCCTAACAGACACTCATTTACATAATTAAGAAGAAAATAAGCTGAGCATGGTAACACACGCCTTTAATCCCAGCATTCAGGAAACAGAGACAGGCAGATCTCTGGGAGTTCAGGCCAGCCTGGGCTACATAGCAAGTTCCAGGACAGTTAGTGGGAGATAGGGGGAGAAAGAAAGAAAAGCTTTTTATAAAAGGAAAGAAGCAGTGCGATTCAATGTGATTAATACTATAAAATCAGGTTTCATTTCCCATGTTTGCCTTTGTACTTTGTTTTTACATGAAACTGTCAGCTGGACCGTGCTGGAATCACAATCACAGCACGGACTAACCATGTCCTGGGTGACTGCCATAGCTGCGCGCTGTTTGCTGGTTAGCAGGCTTCGCGGATAGAACCTCACTTCTCACCAGAACTCTTCCTAGAGGCAGGGAAACAGAGGCACAGAGAGACTAAGGTGTGTGTGGAGTCATCCAGTGTGAAGAGGTAGACCCGGAATCCGAAGTGCATTCTCCTCCTTCCTGCTTCTGTTTATTTCTCGTGAGGAGTGAACGAAGTGTGTGGACCCTAAGCACACAGTGAATCCGTTCTCCCGGGGATCCTCCCAGCCCTGGAGCTGGATGGAGCCTGACCTGTGCACCGCGGGCACCCTCGGGATTCTTCCAAGCACTCAGAGTGGCCCTGGCTTAACCTCTATCACGGCAATAACCACCACCCCCTCTTCTTTTTCAAAGTGCTTAAATACCATTCTTTCGGTTGTTATTTAATACCCTTTCTTGAGTACATTAAAAAGCAAGAAAACTAAAGCAGTTTTGTCATTTGTTAATACCGCTTTTGGGAACAGCAAATTGGAATCCCCACCCAGACACAATCAGGTCTTTACATGGGCAGAGTACCTTTCCTTTGCGTGGCGTGGAGGTGCGGCTGATGACTGCTGAGGTCAGCCCCAGACGGCTTACCTGGTATCTGAAACTGCCCAGAGCCTTCTGGAACTCCCGCGATTCCCACTATTTTATATCCATGCAGGCCACTCGCCACGCTCCTGTATCCCTGTCAACATCACCGTCACTGTATTACCATCTCGACACTATAGTCCAGGTCCTGCCATCCTCTATGGTTTGCTTGCAACAAGATTGTCCTTTCACCCAAACAGAGCCTTCCCCAATCTTTGGCCTTCCTCTTGCTCCTGCCTGGGGCTGGATTGGGCCAATCCGGGACCAAGCCCAAGGGATGTTTCAGTCTGAGGATGAGAGCTCTCACCTGAAGGAAAGACTGCTGGCAGACCAGGGCAATCCATGGACATTCCTGTGTTCCTGAAGGCTCAGGATACTCTGTAGCCCAGGCCATCCCATCCCCAGCCTTCCCAACACAAATACATTTCCCCATGGAGAAGTGGAGGCCCAAAGCCAGTGACACTATCTAAAGATGGTCTCAAGACCCCTCCCCAGCCAGAGAAGACATTATCCTGCCCTAGTTATAGCTTCTGGGATTCCTGGAGCATGCAAAAGGGTAGGGGAGCCCTAGTTTTCCTTCTGAGATTGCTGGCAGGGAGGGGAGGTAACTGTATAACTTTGGGGATGTGGAAGGGGTCCTATGGTCCTTGGACAGTGGTGCCACTGTCTCCTCTCATACAGCCATGTTGGCCTTAAGCTTCCAAGGTCCCATAGGCGCTTGAAGAGAGTCCAGGAGAGGCAGGATGCCATGGAGACTGAGGGTCCTGGACATCATGGGCCTTCTCAGATCTACAGCTCTCTCGCTTGCTCCCACCCTGGCTCGTGCCCATTCAGAACGTCCCAAACCCAACTCCACAGTCTCCAGCTTCCCCTGTTCCTGGTCTTGGGGCCCTTCCCTTGGTGTCAACAGCAATTTCCTGGCAGGCCTGGTGACAGGAGCCTGAACTGGCCCAGGGGAAACTCAACGCCATGGTGTCAGTAGCGGGTGTCTTTCAGTGTCTGGGGAATGGGGTTGATGCTATACAGAGCCTATGAGGGCCTGGAAGACTGCCACCGCCCCTCCCCCATGGCGACTCGGTCACCCCACATTCTTTCTGCACCCAAGAACCCTGGTGACAACCCTTTCTTCCTAAAGGACCAAGGGTGGAAAATGCTACCTACACCTTAAAGCAGTGCCTGGTACAGTCACTAGACACCTAGAAGGTGGTGTGAAGACACTGGCCTGGGGCAGGCGGGACAGCCCAGGCCCTTCCCTTCCCTCCTCTGACTTCTTCACTGCAGGCCCCATGGATGACCACAGCCAAGCCTCTGCCTCTGCTTTGCCTTGTTGCTGGGTGTGTGGACAGATTACCTTCTTGGATGCCAAAAGGATTCAGGGGATGCGTGAACCCCCTTCTCTTCTCTGTACCCTCAGGTCAGCAGAGATACTTTCTCAGGACTGGTTTGGTCCTTGAGGGTCGAGACTGCTTGTGACAATGTGTAGTCTGCGGGCGTTCTTTTCTATGGCACTTGAAGCTGTTCCCAAATCCTGGATAATCTCCCTTCCCAGAGGACCGTGACACAGTTGGGGAACCAGACTGGAAAACTTATATGACAGAGGAAATGGAAGATTGTGATAGAGAAAACACTGGCTTGTGTGTGTCTGTGTGTGTCTGTGGGGGGGGGGTATCAAGTGTTCATGCTGCAAAAATGTGCCCAGAGCTTGAGCGAGTTGTCACTAGCAAGCAGAGTGGTGTGCACGGCACAGATCAGTTTCTTCAGTTCTAATGGCCTCTTCAGGGGCCGAGATGCAAGAGATACATGGGAATAAATACACACGTTGTCATTTGACATTGGACAGCATGAACGTGTTCACCATGTTTCCTGGGTCATGCATGTGTCCCCACCCTTGGCTTAGGGCAGGGGCTAATTGGACTGACTGACCACAAGGGTGAGATGACTCACGATGGACAGAGGAACGGAGCTGGAAGACTCAGCCAGAGGTTGGAAGGGTGGACTGTGGGTTTGCTCTAGGTCTGTGTCCTGGCTAATGTCCACGCGAGCTCCTTTCTTGTGGTCAGCAGGACTCTCTGCTCTGTTCCTGATAAACCTGACCCATGCACGGGCGAGCTGCCTCCCCGTTGAGTTTTCGGCCAGGAGCACAGCTGTGTGTTCTGAACTTGGGTCCCCTTAACTCAATTGCCCTATTAGCTCCATGGGTTACCACTGCTGCTGGGAGTCTCAGGAGAGCATCTCCTAGTAGCTGTCTCCCATTATGCAGAAAGGAAAACTGAGTCCAAAAAGGCAGCCGTTTGCCCCAGCCCTGCCCAACTCTGAGGTTCGAGACCCCAGCCTGGCAATCCGAATGATGATGGCATTATCCAGTCCTTGCAGCATGTGGAACCCTGCGCTATGCCCCAGGCTGGGTAAGATAATATGATTGTTTCCAAATGTCGTGGGGTTTATGAGACCAATTAACGATTTTAATTGAGGGATGAATATAGGTGTGACAACTTTTCCTCTGCCAGTACTTTTTAGAATTCCTGCCTTCATCATGCTATGTAACAGGAAGCAGCACTTTAAATCATTAAAGAAGAGCAGAACATAAAACTTTAAAACAAAAGCATCTTCATATGAGCTTGCTATTTGCTTCCTTCTCTTTTTCTTCCTATTACCAAAGCATCATTACCTTTACCATCATCAAAACCCTCTCCTGGGTCTGCCCCAAGAGCCCTCTTCTCCCAGAAACTGTGGTCCAGAGTGTTAGTCAGGCAGGAGAAGGGACTAATCCAGCCCCCCTCCTCACTGGAGGATGGGGACTGTGGGTAGCTCTGGCCCTTTACTGTCAAATCCTGTCTCTTCTCTCCTTCTCATCCTCTCATGCCCCCTGGCCCCAGGGATCTGCCCTGCAGATACTCTTTGTTGCACATACTCCTAGCCCCAGGATGGTACCACTGCCCAGCTTGTGCCAGGCTCCAGGAGCTCTCCCCAAATCGCCTGTTTCCATCTGGGTCTTTTTACTTATGCACGTAGCCTGAGGCTACTTGGCTTCTGAAGAGCTGGGACATTAGCCAAACACCCTGAGCCTTGGGCACTTGTGCCAGTTTCTTCTCTCACCGCCTGCGTGACCTCAGACTGGTCCTTGGCTCTCTCTGGTCCCTTTTGTTGGCACATGGACTCATGGTAGGAAGTATACAGTTGTGGCCCACAGGACGTGTCTTTAAGACATTTGCAAATGTGGGCTGGGGAAATAGCTCAGTCAGTAAAATATTCTTCTTGCAAACATAAGAGCCTGACTTTGCTTCCCAGAACTTCTTTCCCCACAAGACAGGGTCTCACTATGTAGCTTTGTCTATACCAGAACTCACTCTGTGATGTGGGATTCCTCTCTGTATGCTACGAATATGTTTTATTGCCACTGGTTTAAAAGGAAGCTGCTTTGGACAAATGGCTTAACAGAATATAGCCAGGCCGGAAAAGATACACAGAGAGAGTAATCCACAGAAAAGCTATAGCTACGTAGCCGCCACAGGAGACCAACACTGGATGGCAGATGAGACTTTACCTGTAGGCCACAACCACATGGAGATACACAGATTAATAGAAATGGGTTGATTTAAGAAATAAGAGCTAGCCAATAAGAAGCATGAACTAATAGGCCAAGCAGTGTTGTAATAATACAGTTTCTGTGTGATTATTTTGGGTCTGGGTGGCAGGAAAAGAATGAGCAGCCTCAGGTCTGGGCAGTCGGGAATGAACAAGCAGTCTCTGTCTACAGAATAGCGCCCGAACAACTGAGGCTAACCCACATGGCGAGCCACACACTTCGGGTCTGGGTGCTTGTATGTCCGCTTGGGGTTAGGAGGAAAGTAGCGGAGAGCTCACCTGCTGCTCAGCACCCCTGCCTGGGAAAGCAGCTGGATCGGGTCTGCTATTCGTGCACAGGCAGGAGAGCATGGCAGATTCCTGCCGCCATACACAGAGATATTTCTAGGCTGCGCAGTGTGCTGCAGGACAGATTTAGCTTTTACTCAGATAAAAAGGGTTTATATGCTACATGGTGCCACCCAGAGTTGAAGTGGTGAGGATGGCTCCCACCCAGCAGTCTCAGAGGCAGTGAGACTCCGCCATGTTGGACTGGGTGGAGCCAACAGGCAGGATGGCAGAATTGTTCCTAGCTGCGCTGTTTAGCATTTGGGGAAAAAAAAGCACTCCTGGTCAGAAAATAATTACAGATACACATGCACTAAAGACAAATCCAGATGGAAAAGACCTCTAAATGGGTCACAGTGTTGGATAAATGAACATAGGCTTGGGAGAGAGAAGACACAGTTATAAAAAGAAGCAAACGGTTAAAAAAGTAAAGTCTTTAAAGAGACAGAGAACAGATAGTCAAAGATTAAAGGAGTAAAGAAAAATAAGCCACATAAAGAAGGAATATACACAGTCTAGATTATGTATATTATTGTATTTTCATTGAATTTTTTGACTGTGAATGAGCTAAGTACAGAGAGATATTTCATTGGACAGGTTGCTAAGTTAAACCAACATAAAGGTATCTTCATTTCAAAATTTGGGTCTAAGGATATGTTGCTTTGAAAAAGAGGTTCTGCTTTTGTTTCCACAGAGGATGAGAACCTGTGAATTCCTTCTAGACTAATATGGTTTGATGGACCAAGCCCCGCAAAAGGTCTCAAGAGAATTCCCCAAATTACTTCTCCCAATAAGCATCATGAAGCAGTGTGGAGAGACTACATCCAAATTACCAAATATTGTTTATAAATGCTTCTTTACATTTAAAGGGGGATATGCTGTAGAGATTTGCTTTGGTAGGGATCTTAATTTATTGATACAAATTTAAGGTCAATTTTATTATGTGTATATTTCAGCTCTTGATTAAGGTATTGTGTTTGCACATCTCATTTAAAAATATGTATAATTAAAAATACAGATTAATAGATAGTTATCTATAATAATCAAGCTTGTAGTCATGTTAGTTAGATTTTATAGCTGTAAAGAGATATATTTCAGATGAATAGTTATTCTTCAAACCTTGCAAAGACTAACAGAATATGGCATTTAAAATGTTTAAGAACTTAGGACTTTTCATGACAATGAGACTCATCTGCTCCTGGTAGCACCAATTTACTTCAAGAGGATGATGGGCATTGAAGAGGCTCCCTATGGAGTTTGGTAGCCATTTGGGCAAGAAGCTGCTCTTGCCTGGACTGCTTGATGAACTGGTCATGCAGGACCCATAGAAAAATGACTGCTGAACTTGCCTAAAGGTGAGATGATCCTTTGGGGTTTGCTGCTTCATGAAAGAGTCTGCCAGACATTCTGCAGGACACAGAAGAGTGTGTGACTGACAAACTGCCAATATAGATGAAACTTTCTTTGAAATATTTTGCTTCATGGAAAAGTCTCCCAGAAACCATGGGCCTGTAGGCTGAAGATGGATTCTGAAATGGTATAGAAGAACCTTGGGTGACTGTCCAGGCAGCGAGATGTCTCTGTCAATTCTAGAGTTTTAGAAGTTGCTTACAATGCACTTCCTGTTTACTTAGGTAATATTATATCCTTCTGGAGTCTTTAATGGAGTTGAAGAATAGTTATAGCTTTCCTTAGTTATGATAAAAGATAAACTAGATATAAACATTGTAATTATAATTCTTGCTTGATAACTGTTTTGCTGTATGTAATCTTGCTATGTTAAAAGTTAAAACTTTCCTTTTTATTTAGACGGAAAATGGGAGATGATATGGAATTCCCCTCTATATGCTATGAATATGCTTTATTGCCATTAGTTAATAAAGAATCTGCTTTTGGCCAATGGCTTAACAGCATATAGCCAGGCTGGAAAAGATATCTAGAGAGAGTAGGTGGAGTCACAGAGAAGCCATGTAGCCACCACAGGAGACAGAAGCCAGATGCTGAATGTAACTTTACCAGTAGGCCACAACTGCATGGAGACACACATATTCATAGAAATGGGTTAATTTAAGGTATAAGAGCTAGCCAATAAGAAGTGTGTTGTAATAATACAGTTTCTGTGTGATTATTTTGGGTCTGGGTGGCTGGGAAACAAATGAGCAGCCTCTGCCAACTACTCTGTAGACCAGGCTGGACACCTAGTTGGATGTGGTAGTGCACACCTTTAATTCCAGCTCTTGGGAGAGACAGACAGATCTCTGTGAGTTCAAGGTCAGCCTGGTGCACAGAGTGAGTTCCAGGACAGCTAGACCTAATTTAGACCCTGCCTCAAACAAACAAGCCAGCAAACAAAGCAACAACAACAACAGCAAAAAAAGAATCAATACCTGAAGTTGATCTCTGGCTTACACACACACACACACACACACACACACACACACACACTCACATGCGCACATACACACGTGCGAACTCACACCTCAGAAAAAAAAGTTGATAAATATCTAACAATTCCAGAGTGGCTAGTATTCTGACTTATAGTCCAAAAGACCCAAGCCTAGAGATAAAATGTGGCCTCTGAGATTATAAAATAAACTTGGCAGAGTGTGGAAGCAGGGTCCAGGCTTCTGGCTCCCCTTTGGAGCTCTTCTACATCCCCCAAGCTCCAGGTCTTTATCCAATCTGATGTGTCCCTAAGGATGTCATTTTTCTCCCAGCCGCTTGCTTTTCCAGGCCTTTGTTCCCTCAGTCTCTGTCTCCTGCCTTCTAGACGGTGCCTTTAATATAGCGTTTTGCTACTTGAGTGATGGTGTACACAAAAATGTCTCGAGACCATTTGCTTGGGTTCCATGGCAGCACCAGCAGGGGTCCTTCTGTCACTGGGTAGTGAATGAAGGATATTGACTGACCCTGCCTCTCTTTCCCATCATCCCTCACTTTGGAGGGATTTTTTTTTCTGTTAGAAAAAAAAAGCTTTCTGTTGTTTCCTCTAGGTTCCAGGAAGCTCCTGAGCTTCACACCATCACCTCCCCTCCCCCCAGGTTCCCTGTCTCCTCTCCTGTCCATTTCCCTGCCCCCTCACTCCAGGTTGGGGATTGTAGGCAGTCCTGCCTCTCCCCAGTTCTCATGTCTCAGGAAAAGCATCTCTTTCCTCCCCCCTTCCCATCCTTTTCATCCTCCTGGGCCCCAGGTCCTCTCCCTCTCCCCTTATCTGCCAGGGATCTGACCCACAGATGCTCTCTCTGCTCGGCATGCTCCTGACCCCGGGATGGCATCACCGCCCAGCCTGCCTGCCCCCGGGGCCAGCTCCAGCCTGCTCACTTGCCTTCCCTTTAGAAGCCCCCGTGTCTTGAAGCTGATTAAAACAAACACAGCTCATATTTTTGTTCTTAATCCAATCTGTGCTGTGGTAGGGTCTAGGAGGGAGGATAGGATGGCAGAGGGAGACTAGGAATTGGAGTCCTTAGTAGGCAGACAGATGGGGAACCGGCCATGGCTAGAAATAAAGGTGGTGAATTTCCAAGATGGCCAGCTTCTTCCCCAACCTCCCGATTGTAGACAAAAGCCTGGTAGCTTCTTTTCCCCCACCAGGAGGCCCCCTGCTGACAGACTGCCTCAACAAGTTCCAGGCTGGATCAGAACACAGTTGTGGATCAGTCAAGCATCCTGTCTTCAAACCCATCAACCCTAAAGTGTGTGTGTGTGTGTGTGTGTGTGTGTGTGTGTGTGTGTGTGTGTGCGAGAGAGAGAGAGAGAGAGAGAGAGAGAGAGAGAGAGGGAGAGAGAGAGAGTGAGAGAGAGAGAGAGAGAGGAGAGAGAGAAAGAGAGAGAGAGAGGGAGGGAGGGAGAGAGGGAGAGAGAGGAGAGAGAGAAAGAGAGAGAGAGAGAGAGAGAGAGAGAGAGAGAGAGAGAGAGAGACGGGGAGGGGTTGGGGGGCTTCAGAGACTTTAAATCTCCAGCCCTCAAGAAGAGACTGAACTTTCAGTTTTCTGAGCCCCCCCCCCCTTTGCAGAGGGTCTTTTTCTCTGTGTTTGCCACATGTGTTTTTTCTCACCCCCAATAACACTCTTTATTTTTTCTTCTAACTGTCGATTCCATCTGTGATGCTTGAGATTTCTCTGCCTCTACTACCTGTTGTATTCCAGATCTTTCCTGCCTTTTAATTATTTAACTGACAGAGAAAATGAACCCAGTCCAGACCCCTAGACGATATCATTTCAAGACCCCTAGACTCTATCAACAGAAGCACATTTTCCAGCCATTCCAGGAGACAGAGCCAGGTCCAGGCCCAGGCCCAGGCCCAAAGTTCCCAGCAACGGTGGGGGCCATGGTGCAAGTGGAATGATGGCAGCTCACGGAGGGTGGGGGGTGGTGGTGATGGGCCCCCTCCCCAGGCAGGACTCAACGGTGGATCTCAGGAAGGGTGAAAGGATCAGTGGGTCAGAAGTTCTAGGGGCCTTCCCAGAAGGGGAGGTGACAGATTCTTCAGGAAACAGCTGGGGGCAGGGCTCCCAATAGAGGCCTTTATTCTCTCCAACTCAGAAACAAGACAGAATCTCTTGTCTCAGCAGAGGCCTTCCCATGACATCCCATCAGCCCTTGGCCTCGGAACTTCTCAGGGGCACACAGACCCAGACTCATTCTGCGGGCACCTTCTAACCCCACAGGCGAGTCTCCCAGTCCTCTGCAAACCGCAGGCCTGTTTTGCCTTTCTTTGCTTCCTGACAGAGGGACCCTCTGCAGAGGGAAGGGGGGTTCTGTGCTTTGGAGGTCAAATGACTAGGTTTTAATCTTGTACTGGCCACTTTCTAGCTGTGTGACTGTGGACAACTTGGTTGATCTCTGTGCACCCCAGTTTCATCATTTATAACGTGGGGACAGAGGCAGTACCTACTTTACAGGGTTATTGTGATCATACATGTGCTTGGAGGCACTAAGGAGAATATTGGCACCCTACCACTGTGCTGACCATTCCAACCATGTGACACAGTCTGTGGCATATTCTAGCTCTATGTATTGCACCTGGAGGGAATGCTGGTTGTCATTGCTACTGCTTAGGACAGGCAGGTAACTAGCCTACAATGGCTGGATGGTGCTAAGCAAAACACGTCCATGCCTCGAGCCTCCAGATATGGACTTGTGAAATGGGGAGAAACAGCTTTGGAGAATGGTCGTGTGCATGGAATCTTAGCATTCTACGATTTCTTATAAAAGAGACCAGAAGAGAAGACCCTATCTATCTAAGAGAGGACGGAAGAGCGATCAGATCAATTCGAAAGACAGAAAAGCAGGGAGGAAGAAAAATAAAATCATTTATAATAGACTCTGGTTCAGCGAAGGGGGCAGGAATGAGAGGAAGTACTATGAAAGAGAAGGGGGAAGGAAAGGCTGCGAGGCAGGAAGGGTTGGTGTTGTGTGAGTGCTGGTGACCCCACACTCTGGAGACTGAGTCAGGAAGACTGCTTGTTTATGCACAGACTGGTCTCTGCCTGTGACCTGCCACAAGAAGGCGGTGACTGGCTAGCATGTGTGAGGCCCTGGATTTGATCGACACCATAGAGTGGGGAGAGGTAGACCCAGACTTGCTAGCTAGAGAGAGAGCTAGACAGAATAAAATTGGGCTGAGAGGAGAGCGGGTGGGGGCTTCACGGCTGGCTGGTGAGGACTTCTCTCTAGCTCTTGAATGCCCCTTCTTTACCTGTCCCCAGGAATAGAGACACCCAGCCCTCTGCATTGAGTGCCGAGGTCCCTCCAGAGGTCTCCAGACTAGCTGGCTTCAGTGGACCTGCAGGCTTATAGTTCTTGAGGGCTAAAATGATGTCCAGGATTCATTAAGTCCCAGTAGTGACAGCTTGACTACCTGGCCGCCTGTGACATGGCCTGAAGTACTTCTCATGTCAGGACCTTTCCTACCCCTATAGAGATGTTTTCTGGGACCCTTTCAAGACCCATCTACAGTTTCTATGACGACAGATGACTCAGCAACTAAACAACCGTTTGGTGAGTCCAACTGTGCTTCTACCTGAAGGGTAGTGTGACCCCAGCAGACTGCCCAGGTCATAGGATGGATGGGTGCTCAGTCTGTGCATTTGGTCATCCTTGCCTTCCCGACTTGAGAGGGCTCTTCCTCCTTCTGTGCCCCATGGTCACGTGGCTTGCCTGTAACTATTCCCCTGAGATGCATCAGTAGGTCAGGGGAAGGAGGACTGGAAATGGCCCAGTAAAAGGCTTGGGCCCCCTGTAAACACAGAGCAGGGGCCTTTGAAAGCCCAAAGCACTTTTATGTGCTAGTTAAAGGGCCTTCCTGTTGTGTCGCCAGGATTTATGGGGAGGTGTGGGGGGGGGGATAGGGGGCGGTGAGGCCAAGTGCAGCCTTCATGCACTGACACACTGACTTCCAGAGGAAAGGGGAGGAAGGGAGGGCCTAGGAACTTCTTGGCTGTCACACTCCACTTCAGGCAGGGACTGGATGCCTTGAAATCCTGAATAGTCTGTACCCCACCCCAAGTAGGGGCAGAGATGCTGACCAACGCAACAAGATCAGTTCAGGTCAGTGGCATCCACAGCCAAGGAGGAGGCCCAAGACACTGGTGGAGCTCATGGGGTGGAGTCAGAAGTGCTCAGAACGACACAGAACTAAGACAGTGCTTCACAGGAGAGGGTTCCGTTCCGAGGCCCTTGTCTACACTCAGTGTTGCAGGCCAGCATCAAGGCACTGCTGGGAGTATCTGCTCCATCACCATTCATGAGCAGGAGACTGTCAGCGTGCCTTCCTATACCGTCTGATAGGAATGTGAATTTAAAACAAAAGCCTCCCCAAATCTACAAGTTACTCCCCCTTGGAACAGTGAGGTCCACAATCTGATCCCTTTTTCTCCCTGGCAGAAGTAGGCTCGGCATGTGGGAACTGGGAAGAAAGTTCCTCCCTGACCTGTGTGGAAGGAGGAAGCTGCTGTTCCTTGCTCTTCACACCCCTTTGCTCACACACTCAAAAGCATTAGTTCATGACCCGGATCCTCGGTGCCTGTGTCTAGGACCGAAGGAAGAAGCTGCCATTTGTTGGTGCTCTGGAGTTGGGCTCTGAGCTGGTGATTTTCCGACCTCCTTGAGTTGGAGCCATTCTTCCCCTCACTTAGTTGGGGGCAGTGGTGTCCACTGTGCCTCTGTCCCTGAGGCCTGGCTGGTCTCTCTATCATACTCTTCATCCCTCTCTTTGCTCCGTCTGCTTCTGGATTCACTTCATCCTCCGTCCATCCTACCAGGGAAGCAGTGACCACAGACACACTCAGGATCTGGCGTCCTTGGCTGTGCACGCAGGCAGAAGGATTTCTGTATTGGCCTCACTGTGATCCCTGTCCCCAGTCTTCTGGCCTGAGGTGGTCACGAGGCCTCAGGCCTCTGGCAATCCTTCCCTGATGCTGCTGTTCTTCCTCTGCTCCTCTGTGACCCTATTGAGTTTCCTCAGGTCTGGCCAACCAAACATGCCATATGGGGGAGAGTTACATTTCCTGTATATGTGTCAAAATATCTGAGCGGATGTGAAATAGATCAGACATGTATAAAAATAAACTTTTACAGGGTGACTGACTACTCCCCTCCAGGGGGAACCAGTGATTCACTTTTCATCTTGGGCCCAGAAACTTGGCTGGGGCCATAGGGACCACTCTCCACACGTGGCTCCCTGCAGCCATCCTGCCTCACTTTTTTGGGCTTAGGGCCAGCTTCTTTCTTGATGGCATTCTCCCCAGGGTCCCTGGTTATGGAAACCTCTCCACAATAGGCTGGCAATTAGCAAGGCACCTTCCTGGGCCCTAGTCTCTTGCTCTTTCAGTTCCGCCCTTTCCTCTAACAACCCGTGACACTGGAACTCAGGGTCCCAGGCTCAGCTACAGTGGAACTACCCCAACACCTCTTCATATAATCAGAGCACACGATGAACACAGATTAGACATCCTTTACCTACTGTGTGAGTGAGCCCTTCTCTACTAAAGGGCAGGGCCTCTTTATCCAGCCTATATACACTGCGTAGTCTTCTCAGTCATCTGCTTCTCAAAGTTGCATGTTGTTGGGTCGTCTTGTCTATCCTCCTGCTCCTGGCTAATTCAGCATCTCCGTGGGCTACCTGAGGCCGATTCTCTCTCTGCTGATGGTCGGCAGAACTCAGCGTTCTTGGCTCTTTACTAGAAATGTCTCCGCAGATGCAGCCCCATTCAATGTTCTTGCTCCCTATTAGAAATGTCTCCGCATATGTAGCCCTGAATCCTGTACTCAGTCCACATGCTCTTGCACGGACACGGGGAGAGGGGGAGGTCAAGTGGAAAGCATATATTGTAGTTTGGGACCGCTCAGGATAGTCTGTCACCTAGAACAGCCAACCTCCCGGGGTTTCTACCATTCATGGGCTGCTGGTTCCTGTCAGGCCAACAACCTAGCCTTGTTATGACTTTAATCTCTACCCAGCAAGGAGCAGGAGGGTCTCAGTGCTGGAAACACCATGCTCAGCACACAAGCTCCATCAAGACCCAGAGGCTAGGGGCTCATTTCTGTTTCCCCATAGGTATTTGGTTTGGAGAGTTACTGCATCTTCTCACCTGGGCACAAACTAGCAGGAGAGGGAGGACCTTGGGGCTGCCTTATCTGACCCCTGCTCGGCTTGCTAACCCTGGGTCGTTGCTGCACATGCTCAACTGAGCATCTCAACGGAGCCTGACGTCTGATGTACACCTGCCATCCTACCAGGTAGCCAATGAGCTTGGGCCCTCAGCCTCAGTTTAGCCCTCCCACTCCCTTGCCGCCTGCCCACCGCTAACCTCTTTTGAGTACCTTGTATCTAGACTAATTGCAAATTCTAGAGATGAACTCAGGCCCGCAGTTCCGGTTCTGGATCTGGATCTTAGGTGGGAAGACACCACCCTAGAGTTCTAGGGACAGCTTCTGTGTCCTCGATTCTGCTCTATCGTATTTTATCAAAGCTGCAGGATAGAGAACTCCTGCCACTCAGGCCGATGTCGTAATCTTCCGAGGAGCAGTCAGACACCTTGGAGTGACTTGGAAATCATTCATCCAACCCATTCAGGTTCCACACTCTTCCACGCAGCCTTGTGCAGGTTAGGCGCTTAGCCGGGATGTTCTTGTTGCCTTCCGTGGCTCCTTCAGCTCGTCCCAAGGCCCCTCCTGAACAAAGCCCTCTGATACCCCACCAGTGGCTTCTTTCTCTCCCTAGTAGCAGTTTAGGCACAAAAGTGGCAGGCTTATGTGTCTCCCAAAAGATGTGCCTGACTGACCTGGCCCAGCCCAGAACCCATTTCAGTGTGGGTCCTTATGTCTATGCCCCAAGCGTGACTGTCAAGGGCCGAACAGAGGAATGACTAGCAATCTGTGAGAGGTGGAGTTCATTCAGGATAAGACTCTGTTCCTGAGATTCAGTCCTGTATGCCCTACAGCACAATAGTTTGGCCATGCCTGCCAAGGAGCTGGCCAGGGAGGCCACTAGTGACATCTAGTGGCCACAGCTAGATGTCACAAGGTGGGAGTTGTGTTTGGCTCTAGGACCAGGCTACTAGGCTCCTCTAGCTGACTGGGACAGGCTCCTGACTTCTCCAGGATGCTGGGACAGCAGCATGGGGCAGGGATAGGGTCGTTAGGCTTGAGAATAGAGGTCTGGATAGACATCATGCCTGCTTATTGCCAAAAGAGCTTGTCTATGTCTGTGCTCTCCCGCCTGGCTCCTGTGGGTTCTTGGAGTTGCATAAGATCTGCCATCTTCCGCTTGCTCAGATAGTCCCCTAAAGAGCTGCCTGTCCTTCCTAAAGCTAGGCTTGTGGACTGTGGATCAACCTCAAGAGACCACTCCTACAGAAGCCAGCACAGGGTGGGCTTGAGGATGGATCTGGCTACAGGATTGAGGACTTGCTGTTCGTGGCACTGGGCTCTCCTGGGCCTTTTGGGGGATGAGCACGCCATGTGCTTCTGAGCAATAAGGCTCCCCTTGAGGTGGAGGCAGCAGAGAGTTCCTAGAACCAAAGACCATAGGCTCTCAGCACCCCCAGGATAAACAGCTCTCCGGACGGATCCCACTTACCCTAACAACCCTTTCCCATGAACTTTTTCCCACTTCTGAAGAGAGGGGAAGAGGATGGAGTTCTCAGAGGAGCAGTCTGCCCGAGTGTTTGTTGTACTTTACATGAACTTGAACTTCTTCTTCCTGCCCCCGCATCTCCCCTTCTCTTCTCTCTTTGTCCCCTGCCCTGGTGCTGCTATCTGGCCCACTCTGTGGCTCTCTCCTTGCTGATTCCCTTTCTGACTTTTGGATGCCTGCCCTCTTCTTTCCTGCTTCCGGCTACTTCCAGGTCTTCCTGGTTTCACTCCTAGCTGCTGCCCCATCCTGGTACTCCCGACAAAGCCAGGCCGGCCTCATTCAAGGACAGTAACAACACCTTGTTGAGGGGTCGGGTGGACAGAGATCATAACTTTTACCTCCCTGATAAGCCTTTGTCAGTATCAGAGAGGAGGCAGCAGCAAATTCACTGTACCCTGCAGTGTAACAGGCTTTCTTTCTGCCCACCAACCAGCTCCCCAGTAAAGACAAGGAGACTTAATATTAGCTATGAATGCTTGGCCTTATCTTATGCTGGTCTACTAGCTCTTCAAACTTAAATTAACCTGTTTCTCTTCATCTGTATTTTGCCTCAGGACTTTTTAGTTTTCTTTCATTCTGTATGTCCTACTCCATGTCTTTCTGTCTGGTAGCTGCCAGGCCCTGGGACCTCCCTCTCTTTCTCCCTTGTTCTCTTCTCTGTCTTCCTCAGTCTCTCTCTCCTCCCACTGATTCTCTCTGCCTGCCAGCTCTGCCCATCACTCTGCTTCCTAGCTATTGGCCATCCGACTTTTTAATTAGCTCAATCAGGCACCTAACCAGGCAAAGCAAGACATCTTTGCATCGTTAAACAAATGTAACACATATTTGCCTGGTTAAAGCAATGTCCCACAACACTGCAGCCCCCGCAGGTGCTAACGAACTCACCTCATCTTCCCCTCTGAGCTGGACCAGTCTTCAGAAGACTGCCTTGCCTGTCCACCTGTACAGATAGGAGCATGTGGGGAGTCACTGTGAGCATGTTTCCAGGTGTAGTGGGCTCTTTCCTCACTGGTTAGGAGCGACAATAGGAACTTCCATTTCTATCTGTAAATCGAACCCTATGTTTAATATCTCTGTGGCTCAGATGCTGTGGGTTCACATAGCAACTTCCAAAGGATGGTGGGAACTGATCATCCTCCTGTTGTCCAGAGGTGCAAAATGAGATCTGAGGATTCACCCAGCTAAAGGCAGGCCCCAGGACAACTGAGGGACAAAAGGTCTAATTGTATGCTCTCTTTGCACCAAGGTTCAGTTAGCCCACCCAGCAGCGATGGAAGATCCCAGGGAGGAGTATTCTCCCCCCCTGACCATCTCCTCCTCGGACATTGCACTGGTCCCCAGTGGTGCTAATGCTTTTTGAAGTGTTTTTAAGAGAAATATGAATGCATGGCATTCAACGTTCTCTGCACACATTCATCCCGTTCCCAAGTCACAAACCCACTCACTCCAGATGATCATCCCTTCTAATTATGACAGGCATTGTCTGGTTGCATGCTCTAATTCCACAATTTTATTTACTCACGTTAACTGAATAATTAAGACAAGCAACTGCATGGTAGGGAAAGGGCTTGGAATATTTTCTGGCTCCAAACAGGAATCCAGACAGGTGCTTCTTCTGCCCCCTTTGGGAGGGTGGTGGAGATTCCAGGGGAGTAGTGACCATTTCTCTTAGCATGTATGAACACCACTAACTCAGTTGTTACTGTCCTCGTGGCCCCAAAGTCTCTATCGTAGGTGTACCTGTCTACACATAGTTACTAGCTTTGGAGAGCTGAGCCCGTGTTAGGTCTTTCATGGACTTCATTTTGGGGAACCCAACTCAAGTGGCCATCTCCAGAGACTTCTCATGACTGGGGCAGCTCAAAGCCTGGATAAATAGTTTTCGGAGGAGGGGTTAGGGGCAGATGGCTGACTTTATCTTCATCCTGGATGCTCCCAGCTTCCTACAGAAGGGCAGACTGCAAGCTATTCCCTTCCCTGCCTCACCTTCCTCTGTCCCCTGTAAAGATCACTTAGAGCTGGCCCTCCAGAAAACCTTTGTGGGTTAGTTAGTTCTGCTTGGGTATCTCCCATAGGATGGCTCCATTCCTGTCTATCCAATGGTTTGTCCACCAGGGGGTCCGCCTCTCAAAGAACTGAGGATTCTTAAGTGACCTTTCAGAAACCAAACACATCTCTCTTTTCATCTGCACAGATGCCCACATCTCCACCACGGAGCCCACAGCCCCTCCCACACTGTGTGTACACTTGCAAATTCAGACTTGCTTCTCATTCTCCCAGGGAACTGGCTATTTAAATAAGTATTATAGAAGAGCCTCTGGTAAAGCCTCATATCACTTTCTGTTTTATTTTCTATATAATTTTGGATTTTCCTCTTTCTAGGGGAAGAGGCAGGGTGAAGGAGAGGCTGCAGGCAAGTTTATGTCTTTCCCCAGTCTATGTACTTGGATCCTGCACGACCCTGCCTGGCTCAGTGTGACTAAATTGGATCTCTTCTACCAACAAGACCATCTGTATATAAAATTCAGTGTACTGGAGGCATCATGATGGAAGAGACTCAGACCCTGCTACTGAGCGTCAGGGGAGAGGTGGAGATGTTTGTGCTGGGTATACCAACCAGTGGAGGAATGGCACCAGGGAAGGATGTAGGATTGCCTTTGCCCAAGCCTGGGGAAAGCAGAGGCTTCAAGGAGGAGGCGATTTTTAAGGCAGTCAGAGTTTGCAGGGTGAGTTGGTAGAGTTTGAAACAAGCAGGGACAAAGGCAGGTTCATGTGGCTGGGGCAAAGGATGAAAAATGGGGAGGATGGGGTGCCAAGCTGTAAAGTCCTTAGGTGCCACAGCAGGAAAGTTTCCAAGAGCAAAAGAGTTAAACTCAGGGGACTCACAATAATTTTAGGACCATTCTTTTGCCTGTGGGATGAGCGGGTCCAAGGTAGTAGCTGCATCGAGAGATGACAGTGAGTTCAGAGCAGTGGCTATAGTGAGGCCTCAGTCATGGAGGGCAGTGGGGGCCAGCGGGGAGATGAACTCTGGAGCACTTTTCAGCAAGAGCTTCATTGGGTGGAATTCCTGACTTGTGAGTGCTGGGCCATCTAGGACCAGAATCTGGGTCATCCGCCAAGCGTGAGAACACAGGAGCAGGAGAATGAGTGGAGGTAACGGTCCTGGTGCTTACGGTTATTTCTTTCAGCTGCTGTTAGATGTCAAGGTCAGAAGGACAGGTGAAGGTTGGCTAACCCTGGGCCAGGGGTTGGGGCCAGGGACTGGAAGGGCAGACTCAAGAAGGCCGTGGTGATTGTCAACAATGTCATCCTCTGTAGAGCCAGGGCAGCAGGAAAGGGAAAGGAGTAAGGCGGGAAGGGAGGAGGGGAAGGGAGGGCTTGGGTGCTGGGGAGACCCATGGGATCCCCTGAAGCAGCCAGCATACCCATTAGGGGCATCAGCTCTTCTTTAGGCTCACTCACTTCTCAGCCAAGACAGTACCATCCTTGCCGGCTAACACATGGCAACACCTGCAAAGGGTTTAGCTCGAGATCAACAACGCGCTGCAGGGAAACTTGTCAAATACAACACTCATGCCGAACAAGCATCCTGCCCCTTATGTGACTCTGCACACCGGAGTCTGCTCAGTGCCTGGCACACGGAAGATACTGAGTAGATGTTGGTTCAGGAGGCAAGGTGAGGCCACCATGAAGATACAGCTATGTGCCTCTTGGCTGTAGGATTGAATGAGCCTACACATTCCCCTCCCACAGGCAGGAATTATCAAAGCATCTTGTAGGTCGCGTGGATTAAGTTGAGGCTATGGATATAAGACAGATTTCCTGGGGGCTCTGTGGTCTCCTCCTGCTGACATCAAGAAAGTACCCAAGGCTTGTGCTGAGAAAATTGGCAGAAATGCTGTTTTCATGGTTCCTTTTCCGTTTCTCTTTCTCTGTTTCAGCTCTCTTTACATTTTATTTCCTGGTCACTTCACACCCCCTGCCCCACCTCTTCTCCCCTCTTTCTCATAGGAAAGATGCTTTATGTTTACAATGTCCCTTTTCTGTCCCTAGAGTTCTGCTATGGAAATGAGCCCTCCCACAACATTGTGACATCACTGAACATTAGCTAGTGGCTGCCCAAGTGAGCTGGGCCCTTACCCTGCTGGGAGCAGTGGCCCTCTCGTGACAGGGTCACCCTATAGGGCCCTCTACCTTCAGGGCAACTCCCAGAGCATGGATCCCTCCTGATTTCTCTCTGGCCCAATGTTCCTCACGGTCAAACTGCTCCTGGGCCGAAGATGCAGCCTGAAGGTCTCTGGAAAAGAGAGTGTGGCCACACTGAAGAAGCTGGTTTCTCAACACCTGCAGGTGCCAGCAGAGCAGCAGCACCTGCTGTTCCGGGGCCAGCTCCTGGATGATGACAAACACCTCTCCGATTACAGCATCGGGCCCAACGCCTCCATCAATGTCATCATGCGGCCTCCAGAGGAGGCAGCGCTAGACAAGACCCATCCGCCCCAGCCCCTGTGGCTCCAGCTGGGCCAGGTCCTAGGCAAACATTTTGGGCCTAAGGATGCCAAGGCAGTGCTGGGGCTGTTGAGGCAAGAGCACGAGGAGCGCCTGCAGAGGCTGAGCCTGGAGGCCCTGGAGCAGTTGGTGGGCCAGCTCCTGGCACAGCAACAGCTTGAAGAGCTGGCTGAGGAAAAGGAGGACCTGGCTGCTGCCTCAGAGCGCCAACAACGTGATGAAGGAGGCGGAGAAGAGGAGGAGGAAGAGGAAAAGAATGGGAAGGAGGCTGATCAGCAAACTGGTCCATCCTACTCTCTTGCTCACTAAACTTCCCCTGGCCTGATTCTTCCTGTTCTCGGGCAGTGTTTCTCATTACTTTCTCCCGATGGAGACACATTCATCCCTCTTACTGAACCTTGAAGTAGCTGGAGGGTATCTGGATCCTTCTACACCCTCTAGCCTGTAGGTCCTCGTCTGAAGTGCAGAATGATTCTAGCACCATCAGTCTCTGCTACAAGAATTCTGGACGAGCCAAGGTACCCTATAGGGACTGTCAAAATTCACCCCAGCTCTGGGGGGAGTAGTTTTGCTCAAGCCTGGCTCAGAGAAAGGCTCCATGGCTCTAGACAGAGCCTCTCCTTCTCCAAAACAGAAAGACAGTTGAGTCTGTTGTCTGTCCTCCTCATAAACTCCAGATCCCTAATAGTATAGAGAAGAGGAAGGGCTCTCAGCTGCCCTGGAATTCTCGTGAGGATGCTCTCGTTGTCCTGTTTGTGCTTCCATAACTTCAGAGATGGGACAATAGAGACAGAAGTCAGGAAAACTGGTGGCATGGGCCAGTCCTGGGGCTCACAGAAATTCAGATGAAGTTGCAGAATGACAGGAAACAACAGTATTAGGCAAAAAAATGGTCTGCAAGTGGCACACTCGTGGGGACAGTTATGACCTTTGCATACTCGTGGGGACAGTTATGACCTTTGTACACTCGTGGGGACAGTTATGACCTTTGCACACTCGTGGGGACAGTTATGACCTTTGCACACTTTTGGAGACAGTTATGACCTTTGACACTCGTGGGGACAGTTATGACCTATGCACACTCGTAGGGACAGTCTGAATAGTTAAGACCTTTGCCACATTCTCAGTATTTAAGGTGGCACTGAACTCCTGATATCTGACTGGCTTTGCCCAATCTTCCTTTGGAAGAAAACAAAATCAAACAAAATAGTACGGACCAGGCCCCATTTCTTATGGGGCCTATGGCCTCAGTGAGAGAAAAGCAAAGTGGCGTTATGGCAACACAGGACAGCCTACGTAGGCTCCATGACCTGGTGCTTCCGACTTGCAGAATATGCCAGAGCATGTCTTTTGTCTTTCTGGGGTTAAGAGCACAGCCCTAGACGAGAGTCAAGGAGCCCAGTACTGTGTGTGTGTAGGACAAGTTCAGGGTTGCTCATTGAGAACCATAGTCCCTCATTTGCTGTTGAAGTCCCCTACTGTACCTGCAGAAGTTTGAGTTCTGGGCACTGGAAATGGAGACTGTGCAGGGGGCAAAGGGAGACAGATGCTTGTCAAGGAACCGGAAGAAGTCTTGTTGTTCTGGGAAGCACTCTGCCCTTGGCCTATAGGGCCCTTGGCTCTCAACTTAGGCCAACCAACGTCTTGGCTGGAATTCTTCCCCTGTAGGATGCTGAGGCTTTCCACTTGTACCATAGTATCCACTCACCCCAGAGTCATCAATGCAGGCAAGAGGCAAGGATGGTATAGTTGGGAGCAGTGTTTTCTAGCAGGGAGCTCCGCAGTAATGGCGGGAAGGGCCTGGGGATCCTCTACTGGGGAAGAGCTCGTTTGGTGGCATTGTCCTGTCATTTCTTGGCTAGAGACAGCTTCATTTTGCTGGTAGTATTCAGCTCTACCATGTCTGATAAGGGGAGAAGAAAGTCAGGATTCCAAGGGTCTGATCTCCTCCTAGACTCACTGCCCACAGGCGAGGGTAGGGTGGGGTCCAGACTGCTTCAAGTTCCTATCCTGATCTCACTCTCATTCCTGGGCCATTTGCCATCTGCCGGGAGGTCTTGTGATGGGTCTGTGAATTCATTTGTGCTGGGCCTGTGCCATTTGCCAAAGGGGACAAGCCTATTATCTTTACATTAGGGGGACTAATAGTCCATTTCCCAGGAAACCTCTGAGTGATAAAAGTAAGTGGGCCATTTTATTCTCTTTGCTGAGAGAAACTGGCATGAAGGACAGGCAAAACCTTTGTCTCCTCTGGCTGGTCCTAGTGGCAGAGAGCAAGGACAAGCAGGTAGCCAGTCTCCTGCTCCTATGGCGAGCAGTTCAGGGAGGATGTGTCCAGTCCTAAACAGGGAAGAAAAAAAGTTGGATCATCCTTCTGTCTGCACTGTGTGTCTCGTACTACTGAGCCCATCCTTCCCAAGGGCCCTCCTGCTCCATCCCCTCTCAAAAGCTGAGCGCCACAGAGCATGTGCTAACATGTGAAGCTTGGCAACATTGAATTTGTCAACTTCCCCGGAGATAGTGTCACTCAATGCAGTGTCTCTTGTTGTATAGTTATGGACTCTGTTCCTGAAATAAATTAACATTTCTAGTCATCAGGGAGAAGCAGGTGCAGATCTACTGAAGACACACAGAGTGCATCAGTAGTGTGGACCAGGTCCTCAGCAGGCACTGTCTCCCACGTGAATCCTGCTGCATGTGGCTAACCCCAGCTCTTGGGTCACCCACCACAAGGTCTCTACACTGTACTAGGGACCAGTGGAAAGGTTGTCTGTTTCCTACTCTGCATCTCCACTTGGGAGGACAATAGGAATAGAGACCAAGCTCTTTGTGCAGAAAGCTCTTCAACTCCCCACGTTATCTCTCTCCTCGCCCATGAAAGGGCATGCATGTTACTGGAGGTAACAACATTGCTCTTGGGACAGCTTTGTCTTCCTGTCCACTGAGAAACGGCATTCCCCATCATTGCCCCCTCCTGGATCACCTACCTGCAGTCCCAAGCCCCTCTAGTCCCTGGCAAAACTAGTTCTAATTGAAATAGAAATGGCGTCTTGGCCCATGAGCTACTTCACCGTTCATTTATTTCATCAACAAACATTTTTGCACCTCTGTTATTGACTTGTATCAGCTTGATTGAGATCCCTTAGGCTCGGGTAATTGTCTTTCGAATATGAGACGTCTCCCATAGGCTCGTGTGTTTGAACACTCAGTCCGCCATTAGTGATACTACTTTGGAAGGTTGTGGGACCTTTAGAAAGCAGAGCCTCGCTGGATGAAGTAGACTTTTGAAGGCAGACCTTCGGATTCTATCGTCTGCTCCTACTTCCTGCCTAATCTGATTAACTGTCTTGTGCTCCTGCCACTGTGGGCTGCTTACCTGGACTGTATCTTCCTTCCTACATTTGTTGGTCAGACATTGTGTCACCACAATGAGAAGAGTAATGGATCACAGAAAAGTGCTGACCACAGTTTCGGAATGCTGGAAGTTCAAGATCAAGGTGCCAGTCAGTCTGTCGAGCTGCTCCTCATTGGTGGTACCTTTTATATGTCCTCACACAGGTGACGAGCAAACATGTTCCCTCCCAGGTCTTTGCATGTACATACACATGAGTATATGGGCCTGTATGTGTGCAGGAGCATATACAAGTATGTGTGTGAGAACATATGTGTGAAGGGATGTATGCACGTGTGTGCAAGCGTGTCAGGGCCAGAAGTCCTCATTGTTTTCTGGGGTGGTTTGCTGCTAGCCTGAACAAAAGCCAAGTAGACTAGGTTGGTTGGCCAACAAGTTCTAAGGATCTACCTGTCTATCTTCCTAATGCTTGGGATTACAAGAGGATGCTACCTTGCACAGCCTTTATGTAGGTGCTGGGGATCAAACTCAGGTCCTCATGCTTACGTGGCTGATGAACACTTTACTGACTGAACTATCTTTCCAATGCTTCTCTCGTCTCTTATATAAGGATAAATTCCAATCTCAAGGGCAGAGCACCTGCTAAAAGGTCAACCTCTTAATACTATTGCATCGAGGAGAAAGTTATCAGTTCCCCATCAGCCCCCTTTTGAGCTTTGTGCTCCAGCTTGAGCTGTTAATAGGAGAGTCCTGGATTCTGGACAAGAGCGGTGCTCCCCCTGCTGTCTCTTGCTGAGGGTTTACGTGGTTCTCCACCTTCCTGATGCGGCGACCCTTTGCTACAGTGGTGACCTCCAACCACAAAATTATTTCATTGCTACTTCATAATTATACTTTTGCTAGTTATAAATAGTAATGTGAATATTTGATAAGCAGGATATCTGACATGTAACCCCTGTGAAAGGATCGTTCAGCACCCAAAGGGATTGTGTCCCACAGGATGAAAACTGCTGGCTTGTGGGAGTCCCCGATATCCTGCCTTGACCTAAGATTGAGATTTGGCAGGTAAGCCACATTGCTTTTCTCCTGGCTCCGTTTTATTTATTTTGAGACAGGATCTCACTATGTACACCAGGCTCCTTGGACTCTCAGTCTTCCTGCCTCAGCCTCTTAAACACTGAGATTATAGGCCTATGGCTAGGCCTGGAAATCTCCCCTTAGTTCTGAATGGCCAGGCAGACAATGATCTGTCAGGGTGAAGTCTTGCAGATGTGGAAGAAGCTTACACTAATCCAGAGCTCAAGAGATGCCTGGGTACCTGGTTTTAGAAGGGATCCCCAGAGCTCTCTGCTTCCACCCCTCATCGGCTCCCCACCCCATCCCAACCTATTTGCTCAGGATTAAGTAAGACTTTGGTTGTTGTTTAAAGTTTCCAGCTGTTTGAAACTGGGGAAGAGGGGCATGGATGGGAGGAAGTGGAGGGCATGGCCAAACTCCCCAGAAAAGCACCCCAATCCAGTTGAGATGCCCAAGGGAAGGCATGGTAACACTGCATTGAGATGGGCACCAGATGGGATGGGCAGGCTGTGGGCATCTGCCATCTGTGCTGGCTGTGCTGGGGGAGCTTCCATTAGGGGGTGAGGCTAGGGGTAGAGAGCCAGCTTCTATTTCCACATCTGGTACTTAGCTTGAACACAGGTTTGCTTTTGCTAAATGAAAACTATCATTGTGGGAAAGGCTATAATAAATGTAAGCCTGTCTGGATGTTATTCTAAAATTATTGAAGTTAATTAACCCTTAGTACAGTGGAGAGGCTGTGTGGAGGCACCCATAATCTCTACCTACTGCTATCTAACCCTTTATATAACCCCTTTCCCTTGAATGTAACTTGCTCCTAATTAACGAAATCGCGGTGTGAAACACAGTGTTCAGACCAACCCCCAGATAGATAGGTACAGCCAGATAGCCATCGGCTCATATGGGAGCCCTGGGTGGCCCATGCCGGCTTTACTGTTTGCTTTGAGCTTTGGGCCAGTCACTTCGTATTTCCGAACCAGAGATTCCTTCACTCACAGAGTGAGTTTGATAGGAGGAAGAGGGACTGGGCTTGAATTCCAAGGTGCCTTTTTGGGCTAAGTCCTATGTTGACAAGAAGTCACACCGATGATGTCACCAGGTCGCTGGAAGCTGATGCTTGCATGGATTACTGTGAGGCACTGAGGTCGGGGCTTCCCTGAGAGGTTGTTACCAGGTAGCATGGAAATTATAAATACATTAAAAAGCGACACTTACAATCACATAAAACATGATTAGGGACACACGCCTAGGAGGATATTATGATAAGAAGGGAAATTCAACCAAGGTAAGGTTTACAGGGTGTTTGTTCTCTTATGAAGCTGTGGTTTGGTAAAATGGCTAAGTGGGTAAAAAGACACTTGCCACCAAGCTTGACAACCTCGGTTTAATTCCCAGGATCCACATAGTAGAAAGATAATACCAACGCCCACAAGTTGTCCTCTGAGCTCCACACATGCCCTGTGGTCCGCGTATGTGCACACATACATAATAAAAACTTAGTTACTTATATCAAGTAGTGGATACATGGGTATTATGCATGATCTCATTGTTTGGTGGCATGGCTTACATGCTACGTAGTGTCTCAAAGCCTATTTGAAGATATTCACTGGGTTGTGTTGCCACTGGGAGCTTGATGGGGGAAGAGCCCACTTCCAAACTCACATAGGTTGTAGGCAGAATTCTTGCTGTCACAGAAACCAGGGCTTTGGTTTAATGGGATGTTGCTGCAGGCCATCCATGGTTCCTCAAAACTGCCTCTGGCCTCATCATACAGGTTTCCCAACATGGGTGCTTCCTTTTTTTCAGGCCGGCTAGGAGAATTTCTAGAGAAAAATAGATCAAGTTCTACTCAAGCCGATGTAATGCGACATCTTATCCCCATTTCCAGATTCTATCAGAAGCAAGACAGAGGCATTGTCTCCATTCAGAGCCGGGAGGCCATTATACAAAGTCACGAACACCAAGAGGTGAAGATCATAGGGGACCTTACACCTCCCTGCAGAAGGTGTGATTACATCACTACATTTCTGCATATATAAAAATCACTGGAAATGAGCCAATTGCTGTATTCTGTTGATCCTAGTAGAGCAGAGAGCAAGAGTGCTCATTCCTAGCTATGTCTTAAGGAAGCTTCATGGAGGAGGATACATTTGAGCTAGTAAAGTCTGGAATTGAAGGACTGTAGTCACAGGAGGCTTTTCATGACACCTGGGGTGCACATGACACTTGGCTGAGTATCCCGCACATCTCACCTTTCCGGATGCTTCATGACAACCATGACCCTTAGAGACACAGACACACCAAAGAGGCACACTTACAAACACAGATTCTCCTATCTCCTTTAGTACCTCAGACCATAGAGTGGGCTCTACAGTGGTAGACTTGAAGAAGTGAGCCAAAGGCCACTTGCACCGTGAGGATAAGATTTGGCCTTTCTGGCTCAGGCTGCTGAAACTGAGTTGACCCAGCCCAGCCTAAACCAGCCAGCATGTCAAAAGATCCTTTGCTACATAGTCAAGGACACAAAGGGAAGGCCTAGCAGAGCCAAGTAGAGGTGCTGTTGGGGCTGTAGAAAGAAATAGCCAGACCGGTTCTTCTCCCCACAATCGGTACGGGGTACAGTCAAGACAGAAGTGTTCCTGGGGAGCCCCGGGCATGTGAAGGGTGTCACACTTCTACAGTGGCCCCAGCTGGACTTTGTCAGGTGCCTACTCACATACATCAGCTCACACGTGTATGCACGTGGAGCCCCTGCTCTGTGCACACTCTCAGAGGTGACGAGTTTGCTTCTGGATGCCTGGCCTGGCTTGGCTCATTACTCTTGTGCTCTGGGCTGTGCTTGACTGGCTGCCAGCCTATGGTAGGGGAGTGGCCAGAGGGCAGGCTGCCCTGGATCCTGCTGCCAAGCCAGCTGTCACTCCCTGAGGTGGCTAAGGTGGAAACAGTTGCCAAACCGAGGTCCTGGTACCCTCTGCAGCAGATGGTTCTCCCTGCTGGTCACCTCCCATTCTGGCTCCCTTCCTTCCTTGGGTGACCTTCCCTTCTTCTGTCCTTTCTGCTTTTCTTCTTGGACCTCTTCTCTACCATACGCACATCATCCTGTTCTCTCTGACCCCATGTGGGCCAATTGGACTTTATTGTATGGACATCTGGGTGCTTCCTTTGGCTCTTTCTGTTTCTTGCATCTCTTTCCACTTAGCCCTGCTTCCCATCCATCTGAATCCACAGTAGTTGTATTTCTGTGAAGTATTGGCAGCCAGGCATAGAAGTGCAAGACTGTAATTCCAGCACTTGGAAGGTTGAGACAGGAGGATTGCTGAGAGCATGAGGCCAGGACTGAGCTACACAGCAAGTGCAAGGCCAGTGGTGGCTTCTGACAAGACCTTGCCTCAAACAACAGCAACAGCAAAACATACAGAACAAAACAGATGGAGACACCATCGGTGGCCTCTCGGTGTGAACTCTCATCTTCTTCATTTACTTTTTTACTGGTGTTTTCCAGACAGGCTTTCTCTGTCTTGGCTGCCCTGGAACTCACTCTGAAGACCAGGCTGTCCTCAAACTCACAAAGATCCACCTGCCTCTGCCTCCCTAGGTCTGATTAAACGTATGTGTCACCAGCCCTTGGCTATTGCCCTAGACTTAGCAGGCTGGCAAGAACAGGGATCTGGAACCTATGACATTTGGATATGTCCCTGACCCTCTACTTCTACCATGTCTGCAAATCTAATTCATAGGTAGGTATATAGGCCCAGCCTGGTACTGGGGTGCAGTGAAAAATAGTTTCTTTTCATACATACATCTCTTTGTTAACACACTTCCCCCAAATATGACAACACACACACACACACACACACACACACACACACAAAGGACACAGACACCAGCATAGGCAAGGTCTTCACAAACAGCCTTGGGCGAGATGAGCAAGCAGGCAGAGAAGAGAGAGTCCCAGGCAATATCTCGGCACCTGCGTGGAGGGAGCCAGACAAGCTGCTCCTCAGCACAGCAACCATGCGGGGTTCCTGTTCTGTTCCCAGCTCTGCCCTGCTGGCCTTGGGTACCCTCATTCTCTTGACTCAATTTCTGGCTCCTTCCTACCGGGCTGCTTGGCTCCAATAGGCTCCGGGGTTGTAAATCCCAGTCTAGAAAGACCTGTAACCTGAGGAGTTAGCAGGAAGCCCCAGCCCCTGGATGGCTCCTACCTGCCCCTCCATTCTCTCTGACAGCATTTCACATTGGGGTGATTTAAAGGCTCCCAGGCTGCCTTTGGCGGCTCCCACTGCCCTTGAAGAAGGGTGATAAATCTGAGGTAACTACCGTAGGCCGTCTGGCTGTAAACCTGTCACAGCCTGCTGCAGCAGAGGCGTGTCTGCTGTGGGGATAGGCAGGTCTACCTTCTCAGGCAGCAGCCTTTGGATGGGTCCCCTGGGTACCTGGGCCTGGAGTATTATTTATGAGAGTCTCCAACCCTGGGATCAAAGCTTCCGCCCCTCCAAGAGGTCAGGGCGCTGGCCCTTGAAGCTCCCCTATGGGCCTTTCCTCTCATCCAGACCACCTCAGGCCTCCGGTGCTGCTTAGAATTGAGCTGTAATACACTGGGAAAAGCCTCAGCCCTCCTGGCTTCCTTTGAGTCTCTTCCATTTTATTTCTTTTACCAACTCTGGGTGCATCCCCTATTCATGTGTGCATATAAGAACATGGACTCTGTGGAGCTTAGGTGGTGGGATTGCAGGGCCAGGCCTCTAGCTGGGCAGCTGCAGCCTGGATCATCATCAGGCCCTTGGACTTGGTCTCAGCAGGCCTGTGGCTGACCTCACGGGGCAGGGGACTCTGAGGTGGTATGCTCATGTTAAACTAAGTGGCGGGATCTCTTCAGACTCATTTTCTCAACCATCTTGGTCCCATGCCTTATCTTTATGCATAAGATGGAAGCCCATGGGGGCAAGGAAGGCCAGTGGGGTCAGAGAATAAGTCTAGTCTTTAGAATTCTCTGAGTTCACTTGGAATCCAGGACCTGACAGCTTATGATTCTGTCTTGAGATGCTCCCGGTGAGACTTTGGTCACCTGCTCACATGGACTCATCTCTTTGATAAAGACAGCACCACTCCTGTGGGGTAGTAGATGGAGCCCATCAAGACGAGGTGTGTCAACGTTTTATAATTCTGAAGTACAAGGCAGAAATAAGAATTCTTGTTCTCACTCTCCTACCTCCATGGGTCTCTACTGCACTTAATAGAACCCACCCTGTCCAGGCTAAGCACAAAAGAATCTATTGCAGGAAGCGGTGGGTTATAAGGTCAAGGATCCAGGCTTGGACATTGACCTGGACCACTGTGGCTCAGAAAAACATCATCACCGCCACCCTGATTGCTGCATGGCCCCTTTGGTTCCAGAAATGAGCACCCCAGGAACCCCAAAGTTCCTAAGTTTCTCTGTAGAGACATGTGTCATTTGGCTAATTTCATCTTATAAGTCAGGTGAATGTGTCTGCTTTGACACATTTCAACAGTATTTTACAAAAAGCAAGGTGGTTGGATGAGTTTAAACAGTGGCTGGCTATGAGATGATACTGTGGTGGTTATGCTTGAAAAACTCATCCTTGGGGTGAGAGACGGCTTAGTGGGTTAAGTGCTTGCTATGTAAAAAGTCATCCATTACATCACGTGCCTCCAATTCCCACTCTGGAAGACAGAGACAGGAGGATCCCAAATTGCCTAACCAATCTAGCCAAATTGGTGTTCAGTGAGAGATCTGCTCTCAGATAATAGGAGGGAGGGCTAGCAAGATGGCTTAGCTGGTAGAGGTGTTTGTTGTCAAGTCTCATGACTTGAGTTTGGCCTCCATGGACCGCATGGTTGAAAGAGAGAACAGATTCTCAGTTATCCCCTGATCACCACATGTATACCATGGCACATGCACAGACAGACAGACACGTACGCACATAACACACACTAATTTCTTTTTCTTTTCCTTCCTTCCTCCCTCCCTCCCTTCCTTCCTCTCTTCCTTTCTTTTTGTTTTGGTGTAGTACGATAGAGGAACACATCTGCCAACCTCTGGCCTCCACATGTATGCATGCACACACACACTACCCCCACGTACACACATAAAAAGCCATCCTTTAGCATGCATAGTGAGGCGGTGATGCATGGGATGAAGTGATACATTCATTTCCTTTGGAATAGCCCAGGGAAGCGGGAGCAGGATGGGTTGGCTACAGGCCATGCTGGGTAGTGACGCAGTTACTGGAAACTGGGGCCTGGGGGTTGCTTACTACCCCATTTTGTATTTGTTTGAAATACGTCATAATAATTTCCTAAAGAAAGGCTGACTTCATCAGCTGCTCTCAGTGTGCAGAAAACCTTCCTCCAGTTATATGGTGGCCTCAGGTGCCTCGGGAACTCTCGTCAAGATGAGCCATTCACCTCCTCTATTCCTGGCCATTTCACCGTGGCCTCAGAATACTGAGAATGAGTTCCAGATCCTCATTTCCTGAGGGCTTCTCACTTGGAATCTCTTCTGATCTGAATTACTCTTCTAAGTTGGGGGTGACAGATGCCATTCTGGCTAATGTACTCAGACAGGAATTTATTAGAGGATGTTAAGTTGTTTCTAGAACTTTCTGAAGGGCCAGGAGATGCATGGTTTTGAGACAAATACCCTGGAGAAATCCCACCAGAGGGATCTGGGGAAACCATTACCCCCTGTCCATACTCTGAGAATACTAAAAATCTCCATAGCTGCCCCAGGAAACCCTCATCCCCTCGGCCCGTGCTGTCTTTCCTTTGCTGCCATTTTTGTCCTTTTCCCTACCTCTAAGGTCATGTAGGAACTTCCTTGGTGAAGCCAGGTCATGTGTGAATCTTAGCTGCAAAATAGTCTTGTGTGCTTTCTAGTCTATCTCCTCCCCTCCCTTCCCCTTTCCTCTCCTCTCCCTTCCCCTCCCCTTCCCTTCCCTTCCCTCTTCTCCCCTCCTCTCCCTTCCCCTCCCCTTCCCTTCCCTCCCCTCTCTTCTGTCCTCTCCTCTTTTTTTTCTCCTCTCCTCTTTTTCTTTTCTTTGAGACATTGTTTTTCTGTATAGCCCTGACTGTACTGGAATTTGCTCTGTAACAAGACTGACCTCAAAATCTGACTGCCTCTGCTTCTTGAGTGCTGAGATTAAAGGCGTCACTACCATGCTCAGCTCACTTTCTAGTCTCTTTAACACAAGAAAACAAGCCTCCCTTTTGTCTCTCCCCACTCTTCCCTCCTTTCTCACTGTCTTCAGAAAGTCTCTTGGTTTCAGAGACCAGCATGTGCTTCCTGAGTGTTCAGGAATGTGGGAGAGCCCAGACTTGGGTGGCTGGGCAAGGAAGTTCCACACCAACATGAACTTTCCTCTGGACTGGTAGGAGGGGGGTTTGGCACAGGCTACATTTCTTTTGGGAAAAGAAACAATAACAGCTAGGTCTGCTTGCCCAACTATTCATCAGGCATAGACAGGAGGATTGTGGGTTCAAAGCTAGCCTGGGCAACTCAACGAGACACTGTCTTAAAGTTACAAAAAGGTCTGAGGATTCAGATTAGAAGTAGAGCATTTACCCAGTATGTACAAGGTCTTGTATTTAATCCTCAATACTGAAAAAAGAAATGTGGTCTTCTTTTATGTCGTGAGACTTGCTAGGCCAAGATGGCCTTGGAAACCTAGGTCTCTTCCTCTAGCCTTTTCTGATGTGAGGTAAATGGTTTTCTGTCCTCCTTCCTCTTACCAGACTCTCTGCTCCAGGTGAAGTTATGAAGGAGTCAGGTAAATACCAGTTCAAGTCTCAGCTGCCTGTGAACTTTGGTAAATCACACACACACACACAAAAGAATGAAATGGCTAGATAGGTGGGTCGGAGGTTAAGAGAGTTTGTTGGTCTTCCAAAAGACCCTCATTCAAATATATAACTGAGCCACTCACAACTACCTGTAACTCTAGCATCAGTAGTTCCAAGACCTACTTCTGACCTTAGACTCTCCTCACATGTTGTACGTGCGCGCGCGTGCGCGCGCACACACACACACACACACACACACACACACACACACACACACGGGGGCGGGAGGGAACAAGAGCCAGAGAGACAGGAAGGGAGGAGAAAGACAGAGCCAGAGAAACAAAGAGGGGTAAGTCTTAACTATTGTGTTTTTGAGTGAATTAATTAAATTGCCTACAAATGGTTGTGCAAGATGGTGGCACTCGACTGATCTTACAGTCCGTGGCTCAGCACTCTGCATGGCAACAGGTATCTTTATGAAGTAAAAGATGGTGTACATGATGGCTTCACCGACGCTAGGGAAGACCATGCTCCCAGAATTCCCTTTCCTGTGTGGTTTCACCGATAGACGGCAAGGAGTGATAGACTCTCATGGGACTTGAGGGAAACAGCAGCTGAGCCGTTTCTCTCTCTCTCTCTCTCTCTCTCTCTCTCTCTCTCTCTCTCTCTCTCTTTCACACACACACACACACATACACACACACACAGTTTATTTTATGAGGGGTTTTGTTAATAGTTAATGTTGAATATATTCTCCATCCAGTTTTCCTACCCTCCTTTTTCACACCTCCCCAGCTAGTTCTCCGTACTCCTTCCCCCAGTTTTATTTCTTCTCTTTTATGTTGCATACACACATGGTTTTGTGTATCTGTACAAAATATAGGAACCACACATGAGAGAAAACACAGTATTTGTTTCCCTGGATTGGCTTAGATCACCTACTATAATTTTTCTCCATTTGGATCTGTTTCCCTGCAACCAGCATGACTTCATCCATCTGGAAGGATGAGAAAGACTCCCCTGTGTACACAAACCTACCACCTTTTCTTTGTCCGTTTCTCTGTTGCTAGACACCCAGCTTGGCTCCATAGTTTAGCTGCTGTGAAAACCGCTTTAGTAAAGCATTGATATCAAGTATCTCTGCAATATAGTGACTGGAGTGCTTTGGATAGACACCCAGGAGACATACTACCCTTCAGTTAAGTGCTCAGTTAAATGCTAGTGCGACTGTGAGGGATTTTGTACCTATGATCATGGCTCCTTGTTGGTTGATTTTAAGTTAGGAAAGTTATCTTGAGCAGGCCTGGCCCAATCAGTTGAAGCTCCTTAAGAGAAGGTGGAGCCATAATTCCCACCAACCAGCTCCCAAATAAGCACACAGAGGCTTATTATTAATTACAAATGCTTTGCCCATAGCTTAGGCTTGCTTCTGACTAGCTCTTAAAACTTAAATTAACCCATTTCTACTCATTGTCTTGCTGTCACATGGCTCATGGCTTGTTACCTCATCTTATACATATCCTACTTCCTTTCCATCTGGTTGGGAGCTCCCTCTTCTTCATCCCAGCACTCTTTCCCTGCCCACAAGTCCTGCCTAACCTCTCTCTGCCTAGTTATTGGCCATTTAGCTCTTTATTAAACCAATGAGAGCAACATGACTTCACGGTGTACAAAAAGATGTGCCACGAGAAGGCTTCATCGTCCCTCGAGAGGGACAGGTACCTGCTAGGTTTCCGTCCATGGCTTTCCCTCCTTGACTGCTGCACAGCCAGGCTCCATTGGGCTCATCCCCAGGCCTGACTCCATGGACCTCTGCAAGTGCTGCTTCTCCTGGGGGCAGTGCTGGGAGATACTGGTGACAGGCAATCAGTCCCATATCTCCTTCAGGGACAGAGGGACTGCAGGCATCCTGCCTCTGTCTGCATGCGTGTGGCATCTGTACAGCTCCCTCTTCCTGCTGGTCGTGTTGTAAACACAGGGTCGTTTGTAAAGAGTGGATGAGATGTGGTTAGCTCTACTTTTCACTTGAAGAATTGGAACTTGGTAAGGCAAGACACTAGACCAGGATCTCTCAGATAACTAGATAATAGGCGGTAGAATTGAGATCCACTGACCCCAGGGGCCCTCACAGCCCACAGCTGCACTCTCTGCCTTGTCAATTGTATTTATGTTGGCTCGGAATCTGTATGTCTAGTGTCTCTACTGGACCAGTCCCTGAGCTGGGGCTAGGAATAAAGGAGGAGCCGACAGATCCCTTCCCTCCCTTTTTCAGCATCTCCTGGGGAAAAGCCCATGAGGCTGGGGCAGAGTTGATGCTGAGCTACAGGTAAGTTGCAGTTTGCACACAGTGTTCCCAGGGGGATCTGGTTGCCCCGAGCAACGCACAGGCTCACATCCTTGAGGGGAAACCTCTACAGAGAAAGGTGTTCCCCTCTGCAGGAAGAGCGGGACCTCTCAGAGCACCAATAGGGCCCTGGTGTCAGTCCCTCTGGGTCTCCTGGGCCTTGTTAGAAGGACAGACAGCAGCACTAGCAAATACTATCCAGAGGGAGGTGGAAAGGGACAGGGTATAGAGGCTTAAGGGAGCACTTTTCACCTGCATGCTGCTTACCGAGACTGAGCCTCTCACACTTCATTCAGTCCTGGGCAGGCCGTCCACAGCTGTGAGGGATGAAAACAAGTGAACGCTCTATGTCAGCCACAGTGACATCTCTTTGTGTGCCACAGGCCCTGGGAAATGAAAAACTGTCAAAGCCACATCCTATAGCCTAGCTGGTAACTTAAAGTTATTTGGGTGTCAGACTTTTAAGAAGTCAATGTATTTTGGCTGTTTATACAAACCAGACCCGCTTCTCGTCCTAGGCTATGAGCAAACTGGCTTTTCCCACGCTAGTTCAATAGAATTGCTTGAGGCACCACCACAGGTCCTGCACTCGACTCCACCTCAGGCAAGGACACGAGGACCAGCTGAGTAGCTTGCTGAGGGGGTCAGGAACACAGACCTGGAAGAAGGTCATTAAAACACCCACCATGGCTGTCTGGTCAGTTGTCGGAACACCTGTATTTCTGTCTGTGTGCATTTACAGTTTCCATCTGTCAACACTTTTTAAATCCTCCCCTCTCTCATTCTCTCTCCATCTAATAATAAGATGCCTGACTTAGGGTTTCTATTGCTGAGAGGAAACACCACGACCATAAACAACTCGGGGTGGAAAGGGTTAATTTCAGCTTATTCTTCCAGGTGAGAGTCCATCGCTGAAGGAAGTCAAGACAGGAACTCAAACAGGGCAGGATCCTGGAGGCAGGAGCTGATGCAGAGGCCATGGATGGATGCTGCTTACTGGTTTGCTCATCATGGCTTGCTCAGCCTGCTTTCTTATAAAATCCAGAACCACCAGCCCAGGGATGGCACCACTCACCATGGTACGGGCTCTCCCCCATCAATCACTAATTAAGAAAACGCTTTATAGAGGGATCTTATGGAGGCACTTTCTCAATTGAGCTTCCCTCCTCTCAGATAACTCTAGTTCCTGTCAAGTTGACATAAAACTATCCGGCACAATGCCCCATTCTTTAAAAGCTAAGTTACTAAATACAGGCTATTACATGAGAAGAGTCTGATTCAATTAGAAGAAAGTATCAAGCATAAATTTCCCACCTTTATTGAGCTTACATTCTAATGAGGAGAGAAACAAGCAAAATACACAGGCCCTAGTTATGGTAACGGGGGAGGGGAGTAAGTGTGCATGTGTGCACATGTGTGTGCTACACATATGTGTATGCATTAGGACACGTGTGTGTGTGTGTGTGTGTGTGTGTGTGTGTGTGTGTAAGTGTGTGTGTGTGTAAGTGTGTGCTAAGCCATTCAGAAACCTTGAATGAACCTTTGTGTTTCCTGGGATAAAGGAATGACTAAGGAGAGCTTGCAAAGGTAAGTAGGTGGAGAGAATAAGGTTGGAAAGGGGGCTCCCCGAATAGCTTAGTATGGCCAGGGGCCTTCACCCGCACATCTGGGCCTCACCTATGGGTTCTCTGGGACTTCTGGGTAAGGTTTGGGGAATCAAGCCCTCACCACACTGTGACTTAGCCGGAGAGGCTCTAGATAGGCCTTAGGGGGCGCTGAACTCACTGTTACCTCTCCCCCTCCCACTGCCTTTCAGTCCTCCGGCTCAGGTTGCTGTTAGGGGTGCGAACATGTGAGGGGTTGAGGAGATGTCCTGTCCAGGGCAGTCCCTGGAGCGGGACGAGGGAGCTAGGAATTTCTCAGCAGAAATTGTAGAGGTCCCGGGGCTCTTCATGCTGCTCAGGGACTCTAAGAAGCTGGGATTTACGTCCCTTCCGCGCTCCCACGTCTCTGTCTGGGGAGGGCAGCTCGTTTTTCATGGGCACCTCGTGACTTTCCAGACTGTATTTTCAGCCTCGGTTTGACGTCAGGCTCGGGCTTGGTCCCGAGGGATGGGCTTTGTACATTTCCAGGCTGGCAGGGCTGGAGCCTCCTCCTATCCCCTTGAGCCTTTCATGCTGCCCCCTCCGCTAGCTCGCCAGATCCCTGGGTGGTGCACCAGAGCAGAGAAGTCCCGATGAACAGGGATATTTTGTGAGCCAGACGGTGGGAGGGGGTAATGCGGGCGTCATATTGGGGGTGGAAAGCAAGAGGCAGGCAGGCAGGCAGCCAGGCTGGCTGAGATGTGAGGTGGCACGTTTGTCTCCCGCCTGATTCTCTGCAGATGGGAATGGGATCTGTCTTCAAGGTCTTAGAAGGAAGCTGGTAGTTGGTACAGAGGAGGGAAATAGAATGGCGTGTGAAGGCTAGCAGGTAGTGGCAGGGACAAAGGAAGGAATAACGGGGTGGATCCATGGGGCAGCTTCCCGTTTACCAGCTACTGTGGGTTTTCAAAGCAAAACTCTGTGTGTGTGTGTGTGTGTGTGTGTGTGTGTGTGAGAGAGAGAGAGAGAGAGAGAGAGAGAGAGAAAGAGAGAGAGAGAGACAGAGACAGAGACAGACAGAGACAGAGTGACACAGAGAGAGAGACAGAGAGAGAGAGACAGAGACAGAGACAGACAGAGACAGAGTGACACAGAGAGAGAGAGACAGAGAGAGAGAGACAGAGAGGGGGGGTGTTTCTTGGCTTTCAACATCTTACTCTTAGTCCAGCCCTGCCCCAGCTTCTATTTCACACTGGAAGGGCCCAAAGCTGAGTGCCTAAAGCAGGGACCCCGAACCCTGACCACTGCCTTCACTTCCGAGCGTCTCCATTTGGTCCTTTTTGAAACAGGATCTCATTGTGCCACCTAGGCTGGCCTTGTACTGCCTGTGTAGTCCAGACTGACCTCAACTTCTTAATCTTTCTGCCTCAGCCCCCTGAGAACTGGGATTACAAGCATGTACCATCATGCCTTGCTTCCGTCCTCTCTTGGACCCTAGACCAGGACACCATCTGTGCCAGACTCAGCAGTTAAGAGTTGGAAGACCCCCAGGCCCCTTTTCTGCCTTCATCCCCTTTCCCTGTGACTCCAGGATCATCATTGGTTTCTCTGGGCTTCAACTGATTCATTGTTTTGGTTCCATTAGTTTAGTGCTTGCTAAGCTAAATATAGCTTCCCTCTGGTCCCCAGGAGGGGCTCAGGTCCCTTCTCGTCATCATTCCTGTCTGGTTAACATGACCTTTCAGCTCTCCTATTCCAGGACTCGACCTAGTTAACCTCCATTATTGCTGATGGTACTTCCTAAATCTGAGGGGACCTCTGTCCTCCTGTGTGTCCCTTGGCCAGGGCTATACCTTCCTGGTCTCCCTCTGGATGCTCTTCACCCCTACAGCTCATTCTCTGGCTTCAAGTCTCACAGTTGCCTATAAAGGGCAGCAGTGGAGGATGAAGTGGATCAGGCGTAAAGCCCTATCGCTGGTTGGTTCGGAAGAGGACCTGGTTCTTTTTCTGGTTCTGGTTCTTTTTCTCCTTCTTTGTAGAGAATGAAATGATGTGAAATGTGACCATCCTGCCACACAGTGGGTTTCCTGAGTCCCCCCCCCTCCCGCCCCTCACACCTTCCAGTGGACAAGAGATTTAACATAATTCTGCTATTTGGTTTTCACTATCCCTTGGGATTGCATGGCAATGTGGGGTTAAAGACTTGGGTTTTGCCTGCAGTCTCTGCTATGTCATTAGCTAACTGTGTGGCCTGGGGTAAGTTACTTAACTTCTCTGTGCTCAGTCTCCTCATCTGTAAGGTGGAGATGATATTAGGCACAGGTTTCATTGGTTGTTTGTTATGTCATTAAGTGAATCCTACATGTACAGTTCTAAGAAGCGGTGCTTGGCAAAGGAGAGTTCAGCAAACACTAGCTCTAATGATCGCCTGGTATACAATAACCCCCTATGCAGTCTTCCTGCTCCCAGTTTTGTCACCTGCATTGTAGCCTTTGCTTAGAATCCAGAAGACTTTCTCTGTCACTCCCAAACAGGCTTGCCACACAAAATACAGGATGTGTGATTCCAGTTCTAATTTAACCGGACGTCTGGCATTCTCATGGCTAAATCTGGCAGTCCTACCACCATGCTTTCTTCACCACCTTTAAAATAAAATCTCAGCCCTTTAGTATAACATTCAAGATCTCGGTGATTCAAGCTAAGGCCCTCAAGGTTTAATCTTTCACCTCTCTATTTCTGATCAGCTCCAGCCCCCTCATCTTATGCTCTGACCACCTCTAACTGTCTCTTTGGAACCCCAGGGGGTGACTCTCTTGACACTTTGGTGCTAGGTAGACCATTGCCACAATTTCAGGTGGGAAAGTTGGGGTTTCAAAGGGATTAGGATCTGCACAAAACCAGGATGAGTAGAAGCAGCCTTTGGGGATCAGCTAACAGGCAAATAAGAAATAAGAAAGCCAGGGGCTGGAGAGATGGCTCAGAGGTTAAGAGCATTGCCTGCTCTTCCAAAGGTCCTGAGTTCAATTCCCAGCAACCACATGGTGGCTCACAACCATCTGTAATGAGGTCTGGTCCCTCTTCTGGCCTGCAGACATACACACAGACAGAATATTGTATACATAATAAATAAATAAATATTTAAAAAAAAGAAATAAGAAAGCCAGCCCGATGGTGTGGGTGGATGTCTTTAATCCTAGCAATCGAGAGGCAGAGACAGGTAGATCTCTGTGAGTTCAAGGCCAGCCTGGTTTACAAAGTGAGTTCTGGGGCAGTCAGGACTGCATGGAGAAACCATGTCTCTTAAAAAAAGAAAAAGAAAAAAGAAAAAAAGAAAGGAAGGAAGGAAAGAAAGAGACAGAGAAAGAAAGAAAGAAAGAAGGAAGGAAGGAAGGAAGAAAGAAAGAAAGAAAGAAAGAAAGAAAACTATGCTTGGGCCAGAGGAGCAGCAAATATGTAGGGTCTAAACCCTTGGACCCAGAAGTCCTGGTTAAGTGCTTCTCAGTTAAGGGTTGGGGGACTGCTGGCTTAGAGCAGTTCCTGGAGAATGGCATCACTTGGAAGACTGTAATGTCCAGGAGGTTTTGGAGAGACAGGAGAGATAATCTGGGAGGTTTGGGGCTCAGGTACAGTTAGGACGCAGCAGAAATGCCTTTCCTGGGACGGAAAGAGCAAGGCCATATTTTCAGATTGTTCTTGGGGTTTAGTCTGGAGTGGAAACTTACTTTCTTAATTCCAGGTAACTGAGAGCAAGGATGCATTGAGCTGGGGATTCTAAAAAATATGTTCTTCATTTATTTTGTGTGTGGAGGTGGGGAAGGTGTGCACATTTGTGTGCCATTCAGAGAAAAGCTTTTGAGAGTCATTTCTCTCCTTCCAACATGAGGTTCCTGGAAATGGAACTCAGGTTGGCAGACTTGGTGGCAAGTGCTGAGCTATCTTCCCTTCGTAGATTGGGGATTCTAGAATGTGCTAGATATTCCTGGTTGGTTCAGTGCCTACTGGTGACCACAGGGGGAAACAGAGAGTAGAGGCCATCATGATGGGAGTGGAGGCAGGTTCACCTCTCCTCGTCACCCCTAACATCAAGCACGGAGCAGACACAGTTTCTTAGCTGGATCCCAGGGACTGCCTGGCTCCGTTACAGCCACACTCGATGAAAATATCTCTGCTCAGTGCTGAAGCCTTGGTCTCAGTAATTGACTTGTATAATGTCCAAAGGCTCTGTGCCTGTAACCAGCCCCAAGCGATGCATCATCTTTAGTAGAAAGATTTATCACAGAACCCGTGGCAACCGCCCATTTGTCGGTAGCAGAAATAGGAATGACTGTCCTTGCCAGGAGTCATCCTTTGTCTTCAAAGCAAATTCCTCCATGGTTGGAGGCTTTCTGGCCAAGATCCACAGCTCTAGCATCTCTATCCCAACGATCCCAGTCACAGGCAGCAGGGAGCAAGGCAGAAATTGAATCTCTGGATGCAGGAGCCCTCAGCTGTAGGATTGGTGGCTACCAGCTGGTCTGTACCTTGGGCAAGTCTCTTGATAGTCTATGTTAGAGGCTAGACCACAAATATCCCTCCAAAGGCACAGTTGGTGAAGTCTGGCCTCCACTTAGGCACTTTTGGGTGTAGTGGAACCCAGAAGTGGTTTTAGTGGGAGGTCTTCAGGTCATTAGGGGCAAGCTCCAGCTAGGAATTATGGAGCCCTGGATTTCCCCTTTTTTACTCTTGTTTTTAAAAATAGTTTTGTTATGTGGGGCAATGGTCTTGTACCCTGTAAAGATTTGTCACTTGTATTGGTTTAATAAAATGCTGATTGGTCAGTAGCCAGGCAGGAAGTATAGAAGGGGCAACCAGAATACCAGAATTCTGAGAGGAGGAAAGGCTCAGTCTGCAGTTGTCATCCAGATGCAGAGGAAGCAAGATAAGAATGCCTCACAGATAAAAGGTACCAAGCCACGTGGCTAACACAGACAAGAATTGTGGGTTAATGTAGGAGTTAGTTAATAAGAAATCCTGAGTTAACAGGCCAGCCAGTTTATAATTAATGTAGGCCTCTGTGTCTTTCTTTGGGACTGAACAGCTGCAGGACCAGGCGGGACAGAAACCTCTGTCAACAGTTTTATATTATGTTTCTCTCTCTCTCTCTCTCTCTCTCTCTCTCTCTTTATACTATGGGTGTACATATAAAGGTCAATTTGTGGAAGTTGATTCTCTCCTTCTGTCATTTGAATTCCAGAGATCAAACCTGGGGGTCAGACTTCCTGGTCAGTGCCTTTACCCTCTGAACCATCTTTCCATCCTCTCTCTGAGTGGGAGAAAACAATAGAGCTGGCCCTGGTGGGAGAGTGTGGGAGAGCCAGACCCAAGTGCACAAGAGCAGAACTGGCCCTGCTCCTTGCTGCCTACTGCATTGGGTGAGCTAGCTGGGGCAGTGCTGGATAGCTTGCCCTGGTGGTGATGAGGGAAAGCTAGCAGGCAAGCTGACCAACCCAGGTCAGAACCAGGGCTATGAGCAAGCCCACCCCAACATCCTCCTCAACTATGAACTGCTGGAGTATCTGAAGGGCCAGACCTGCAGATCCAAAGATGCAGGATCCCCATGACAACAGGATACCCAGGAGGAGTCCCAGTCAGGGCCAAGTATGGATGGAGGAGCAGAATCTGGAGGCCTTGACCAATGATTCATTGCACAGAACACTTACAACTAAAGATGTATGGACTAAGGGGTGAACTGTGTGACTCCCTGAGCCACACCACAGCTTCTGCACTGAAATTTTCTGTTTGTCTTGCTTTTGTTTTAGACTATACTTTAAATTTTGTTTTGTTTGGGGGGAGGTCACAAGGGCAGAGGTGAGGGGATGGGGAGAGGAGTGGGACCAGGATGCATGATGTAAAAACCACAAAAAATCAATAAAACGTTTAAAAAAAATTGAACTATCCAAAAAATAAAAATAGTTCCTTCATATCAGCCAGCATAGGATCTGGAGGCTCTAAAACCATAAACAAACAAAATCCTTTTCTTTTTATGTGTTGATCATCACAGTATATTGCTATAGTTACATAAAGCTAATGGACAGATTCTCTGGCTTTTTCATGAGATAAAATCCGGGACCCTGCTCTAACTTCCTCATAGAAGAAATGCATGAGGAGTCACCTGTAAGCCCCAGGTGACAAGTCCCAGGAGTCACGGTGTAGAAATCGTGTGAGCTTTGTGATCAGATAGATCCAGGGTCAAATCCAAGGCCCGTTTCTTATTTGTATCTGGTTAACGCAAGTTTCCTAATCTCCTTGAACTTTGCCTTTGTGGAGTGGAGATACCAACAACACGGACTCCATGAAGGTTGTAAGAGATAAAAAGGAGTACATGGGAACTTTTAGGACGTTGCTGGAGAGTGGCCCTGCAGTTGATGGGAACAAAAAGGAGAGAAGATGGGCAAGGCTTGTTCCAAGTCAGGCCCACCACTATGGCGTCTCATTGCTTGTTTGTTTACTTAGAGATAGTGTTTCATACATCCCAAGTCTGTCTCGAATTTGCTGTGCAGCTGAGGATGACCTGAACTGCTTATCCTTCTGCTTCTGCCTCTACCTCCAGAATGCTAGGATTAGAAAGCACACGCCACCTTTATGCAGAGCTGGGGATTGAGCCCAGGTTACCTTTCAGCTGCATGACTGTGAACAGGGATTGACTCCCGTGATCTCGTCTGTGGTAGAAGCTCAGTACAGTATAAAGGTGTTCATAGGGTAATTCTCATTGTCATTGCTGTTAAAAGTAAGCTGTGCTGTGCTCCTAAGGGAGGTGCCATGGTCACTAGTAAGTACAGGCATAGTTGACTGAGGGACATCGGGGTGGGTTGGAGGTACTCAGGTAGGAAAGAGAAGGATGTCGGTTTGGGAAGGGGCACATGTCTTATTTAGGATTTCTGTTGCCGTGAAGAGACACCATGACCACAGCAACTCTTTCTCATAAAGGAAACCATTTAAGTGGGTGGCTTGCAGTTTCAGAGGTTCAGTCCATTATCATCATAGTGCGACATGGGGGCATGCAGGCAGATGTGGTGCTGGAGCTGAGAGTTTTACCTCTTAATAAGCAGGTAACAGAAGCAAACTGAGACATCGGGCGTGGCTTGAGCATATATGAGACCTCAAAGCCCACCTCTACACTGACACACTTCCTCCAAGAAGGTCACACCCGTCCCAAAAAAGCCACACCTCTGAGGAGTGCCACTCCCTCTGGGGCCATTTTCTTTTGAGCCACCACAGGGGGTATGTGTGTATGTTGTAAGTGTGCACGTGTGTGTATGTTGTAAGAATGCACGTGTGTGTATGTTGTAAGAGTGCACGTGTGTGTATGTTGTAAGAATGCACATGTGTGTATGTTGTAAGTATGCACGTGTGTGTATGTTGTAAGTATGCACGTGTGTGTATGTTGTAAGAATGCACGTGTGTGTATGTTGTAAGAGTGCATGTGTGTGTATGTCGTAAGAATGCACGTGTGTGTATGTTGTAAGTATGCACGTGTGTGTATGTTGTAAGAATGCACGTGTGTGTATGTTGTAAGTATGCACGTGTGTGTATGTTGTAAGTATGCACGTGTGTGTATGTTGTAAGAGTGCACGTGTGTGTATGTTGTAAGAGTGCACGTGTGTGTATGTTGTAAGAGTGCACGTGTGTGTATGTTGTAAGAGTGCACGTGTGTGCATGTTGTAAGAGTGTACGTGTGTGTATGTTGTAAGAGTGCATGTGTGTGCATGTTGTAAGAGTGCATGTGTGTGTATGTTGTAAGAGTGCATGTGTGTGCATGTTATAAGAGTGCATGTGTGTGTATGTTGTAAGTATGCACGTGTGTGTATGTTGTAAGAGTGCACGTGTGTGTATGTTGTAAGAATGCACGTGTGTGTATGTTGTAAGAGTGCATGTGTGTGCATGTTGTAAGAATGCACGTGTGTGTATGTTGTAAGAGTGCATGTGTGTGCATGTTGTAAGAGTGCATGTGTGTGTATGTTGTAAGAGTGTATGTGTGTGCATGTTGTAAGAGTGCACGTGTGTGTATGTTGTAAGAGTGCACGTGTGTGCATGTTGTAAGAGTGCATGTGTGTGCATGTTGTAAGAGTGCATGTGTGTGTATGTTGTAAGAGTGCATGTGCGTGCATGTTGTAAGAGTGCATGTGTGTGCATGTTGTAAGAGTGCACATGTGTGTGCATGTTGTAAGAGTGCACGTGTGTGCATGTTGTAAGAGTGCATGTGTGTGCATGTTGTAAGAGTGCATGTGTGTGTTGTAAGAGTGCACATGTGTGTATGTTGTAAGAGTGCATGTGTGTGCATGTTGTAAGAGTGCATGTGTATGTATGTTGTAAGAGTGCATGTGTGTGTATGTTGTAAGTATTCACGTGTGTGTATGTTTTAAGTATGCACATGTGTGTATGCTGTAAATATGCACATGTGTGTATGTTGTAAGAATGCACGTGTGTGTATGTAGTAAGTATGCACGTGTGTGTATGCTGTAAATATGCACGTGTGTGTATGTTGTAAGAATGCACGTGTGTGTATGTAGTAAGTATGCACATGTGTGTGTGTTGTAAGAATGCACGTGTGTGTATGTTGTAAGAATGCACATGTGTGTTTTGACAAGTGTGTGGATGCACAGTCTTCCTTCTCCATGTCCTGTGGGGAAAGAAGCGATTTCCCATCAGTTCTTTCTCCACGTGCCACTGTGGCCATCATCTCTCACCACAGTTTCTCTTCAGGGTAGGTGACACATCCCTTTCCACAAGGGAAGCAACGGAGGCTCAGAGACTAAATGAGCTCTGAAGGCCTCTTGTGTAAGTGACACAGCCGGGATTCAGATGCAGGGCCGCCTCCAAAGCTGAGCAAAATGCCAGCATGTCGCAGGCCTTCCTGCATGGATGTCCCATGCGCCCTGCTGTGACACAGGTGCAGCAGAGTCTCCGCACTCCAGGGGCTGCTGTCCTGGTTGAGTAAACACAAGAACCGTGACTAGCATAGATGAAGTTTCGCCTTTCTGATGGAATGAATCCTCTGTCCCTTCCAGGTTGGGAAACTAATTATTGGAGTCCCTTCATTGGCTGGATAACAGAGGTGGGTGGGAACAGGAGGGACAAGCTACTCTCTGATTTTTATCCTGAGGTATAGGAGGAACATGGCAGGAGTGAAGAGAGGTAGAGCCCCTGAGCCTCTGCCTGGGTTTCTCTGGAAGCTGCTAGACTGTAGCACACCTATGGTTGTGTGTGTGTGTGTGTGTGTGTGTGTGTGTGTGTGCGCGCGCGTGTGTGCGTTAACTTCTGCAGAGCCTGCTGAGCATCTGTCCCGGGAGCAGGTGACGACAGAGCCTGGAATTGCTGCTGCTGATCTTCCAGTCCCATGACAACATCTTCATTTGTTCTCAGTCCTGTGCAGGAAAATTTTAACACAATGTTTCTTTATCTGAATTCATTGCCTCCCAGGCCCTCTGTGGTGCTTCTGCAGCCCATGTGAGGGAACCATATGAATGAGCGTGTGACCAGCAGCTAATTCCTTTCCTGAACCTTGGTCACCAGGTTCTCTCCCCTGCCCTCACCACCCAGCCTCTGCCCCGAACATTTCCTCTTGCTCCTTCCAACCCGTGTTTCTGGCTATATTTTTTCCTCACTTCCTGGAAGCCCACTTTGATTTCTGTGGTCCACTCTAATTCCAGACCTGAGAACCTCCCTGGAGCATGGCTTGTGAATTAGCAAGTCTCTTCAGACTGGGCATGGTGGTACATACCTATAATCCCTGAATTTGGGAGGCTAAGAAAGGAAGATCAAGAATTTGATCAAGAATCAAGAGGCAACTCTTTCTCTTCCATGACGTGGCCATGTTAACACCAGCCTGCAGATCGTTGTGAAGCCCCTGATAGGTAAGACGATCAATCTTGAGGATGAGCCCAGTGACACTAACCAGAATGTCAAGGCCATGACACAAGACAAGAAAGGCGTCCCATCTGACCAGTAGAGGCTGATATTTGCTGGCAAACAGCTGGAGGACAGCCACACTCTTTTGGACTACAACATCCAGAAAGAGTCCCCAGTGTCCCTGGTGCCTTGCCTGTATGGTGGCATCATCGAGCCGTCCCTTCGTCAGCTTGCCCAGAAGTACAACTGTGACAAGATGATCTGCCACAAGTGCTATGCACCCCTGCACCTCCGTGCAAGAAATGTGGTCACACCAACAACCTTGCACCCCAAGAAGAAGGTCAAATAAAGCTGGGGCTATACCTGGTCTATGATCCCAGGACCAAATAAGGTCCCCTTCCATTGACTGGAGCAGGGGGGAAAAAGGAGTTTGAGGTCAACCTGGGCTATATAGTGAGATCGTGGCTCAAAAAAGAAAGCCTCTTTGATTTTCTTGCCCCTAATAGCTAATTACAGTGGGTGTGTGCTCTCCGTGTGGAAAAACGTTCACTCCTTGTCTCTTCATTTCACCCCGAGTGAAGCAGGGACAGGCACAGGACAGGGTGGCATTTGAGACCACTGGCTGGCGGGTCTGAGACATTTTGATCAAACAGAGATCGCCATAGCTAACTAAGCCTGAACTGACTTTGCTAATTGCAGCGGGACCTCTGGTTTATTAGTCATTCCCTCCCACACTTATCAGTCAGGGCCTGGGCTGACCTGGCACAGACTAAATGAGCTCACTCATGGCTCCATCCAGGTTCAGTAACACAGGAGCAAAGGAACCTCGTGTCCTGAGCATCAGAGGTCATACTTAGATCTCTGTAAGCCACAGCAGACCTTGCCCAGAGGGGAGCCCTACTTGGATGGAGAGGAATCAGGGAGGACGTGCAGCATGGGGACAGTTGCCCCAGTTTTGCAAAAGTCTTGCTGTGTGACCTTGTAGAAGTTGGCTCCCCTTTCTGGGCCTTGCTCTTCGTCTGTACCAACAACAGTGATAGAGGGTTGTTTTCAGCTCGGAATCTTTAATTCTCTGACTCAAAGGCAAAGAAATTTACTTCGACCTGAATTAAAAAAAAAAAAAAAAGAACGTTTGTTTCTCCTGTGACAGGAGCCGGAGAGATCAATAATTCTGTCAGAGCATCCTAACTGTCAGGCTGGAGCACCGCAGTCTCTCCTGGGACTGGAGACTTCGTCCTTACTCATTGTTCATCCCTGTTCCTTCCCCTACCCTTGGTCCTCTTTCCACCTCCCTTAATCACTCCACCCTCAATCCAGGACGCAGCAACCTGCTATGAATGAAGAGTGGCTGGTCACGGGGCCAGTCACCATGGTGACGGATCCCCGCAGCTGAGGTTGGCATCAAAGTCACATGAGAACCCCGGAAAACTGGCTGAGGTATTTATAGAAACAGCTGCTGATGCTTTTATGGAAACGGGTCTATATTTGAAGCTGGTCCTGAAACCTCCATGCCTTCAGTGAGCTGACGGGATGCGGGTTTGGTACCTTAAGTTCTCCTGGTGCCTGGTGGGACTGACGTCGCCCTCCCATTCCCAGAATTACCGGGCACATCTTCCCAGCCCCCTCCTGGCTGATGCTCTGATCCCACTGAGCATCATTTACATTGAATGGCTGTTCACCCACCAGGCTAAAGTCAAGGCAGTTGGAACAGCCTCTTTCTCTCCCTCTCAGGTACAGAGAGGAGCAATGTCCTTGGCTGCTCATATTAGAGAATTTTGCTTGCTGTTTCTCTTCCCGAGCCATTCGGAGACAACTTCGGAAGGGAGGGAGTGTGCACATTTGAGAGCAAGGCTCAATTCCTTCTGTCCTTCCTGGCATTCTCCAGGTTTCCAGAAAATCTGTAAGCAGTAATTGTTGCTTACTGAGTGAGGGCTGTATGCATTTTCTTCTTTACTCCTCACCAGGTCCTGCAGCCCCTCTGCCAGCCTCACTGTGTAGCCAAAGAGGGGAAGCTCAGAATCAGAACCCAGCAGGTCTGCCCCAAGCTCTTCCTACTCTGCCCAACCAATGAGGAGTGCCTAGAGGGATATTATAGTTGGTGTAGGGTGTTACTTCCTTCAGCTCTGCCAGGCACAAGAAGACCACAGGGATCTATGGAATGCAGGGGTGGGGACATGGGGAACACAAGGCTAAAAGGCAAATCTTCATCCCATACCCGCCCCTGTTCACACAGCGCCTCACCATAGAGGAGACATGATTATTGATCTGTCAGGTATTGATCAAGAAATATCTCTGGCTCTACAGGCATACACAGCCATGTCCTCTTTATCCTTTCTGCATTTAACTGCCCATCTTGGAGACATTTCTAGGTCAGAACATAAAGAGCAGCCCTGATCTTTTTAATGCCACTAAGAATGTCACGGAATGGAGGTGCCATAAATGATTTAAACAGCTCCTTGCTCATAGATATCAAGACTGTTTCTGGTTTTCATATTGCAGACTCTGCTCAAGGAGTATCTTCAAATGAGTTTCTTTAACCAAATGCATGCCAAATGAGTGTATGTCTTTCTATTTCTTTTTATAGACATTGTCTAATGATTAGGGATTTGTGGCATTGGAATTTTGATAACTATAGCCACTGAGACCGTACCACCTAACTCTTCTGCTAGAAACATGTGTATTCTCAACTCCCTTTCTCATGTTTAATTATTTGCCATCATAACAGGGAAAGTGGCATCCCATTATTTTTCCAATTGTATTTCTCCTGTTACACATGGAACTGAACATGTTTGCATTTGTAAAAAAATGTAAGAGCCAGTTATATTTTCACTTTTAGAATTTCCCCAATAACGTTCTTCTCTATATAACCATTTACTATTTTTCCTGCTGATATTTAGAGACCATGTAGTCAATCAATCAATCATCAATCAATCAATCAATCAATCTCTTTGACTCTCGGTCTGTCTATCTGTTTCAGGCCCATTCACTCGCTTGCTCTTGTTCTCTCAGTAGTCTGGAACTCACAATCCTGGCTCTGCCTCCTGTGTGCTAAGTTTATAGATGTGGGATGTCATGCCTAAATTCGAAGGATAAACTTCTGGCAAGCCTTCCAGCTGTACCATTGCTTGTTCATGTCTTCACCTTCCCTACTATCTCCAGCATCTCCTTCTTTCTATCTGTTTGGGTCTGCTTTGTGTTTTTTTTTTCCTGGGGTTTGAAATGGTTGCTTGACTCATTGATTTTTCAGCCTTTCTTCCTTGCTAATAGACCTATCGGAGGTTATAAGATCCCTCCAGGTCCTGCTCATGATGTGCAACTGTGGCTTAGGTTTTTACATTCATCAATATTGGCCCATCTATAATTTATGGTGATATAAGGAGCGAGGTAAGGATTCAGATTTATTTTTGCTTCAGATGGCCAAACCAATATAATTTATTAAAATACATTTCTACCCATTTTAAATACAATCTTTACTGTAGCTCAAAACTTCTTACCTGAGATTTTCTGAGCTTTATTGCTGCTTCCTGTGTTTCTCTTGATTTGGACTACATCCATTTCAATAGTTTTAGAATATACTCTCGCTTGTGGGCTAATTCTTCGCAAATCTCCATTTTCATAATTACTTGGCTAATTTTGTTTTTTTCTCTCTCTCTGAACCTCAGGATCAGCTTGTCAAGAAAAAAATTGTTATTTATTGTAGTTTTTTTTGAATCAGTTGGAGAGAATAAACATGCTTACTATGTTTTGTCTTCGAGAAACATTTCCTCCAAAGACCACAGTCTTTTGTTGTTGTTTATGATTTTGAGACATTTTTAATATGTAGCGGGGCTGGTCTCACGCTTTCAGCCCTGCCTCACCAGCTCCCCAGGGGCTGAGATTACAGTTATGGCTCATCCAACCATCACCACTTCCTTCCTTATATTCAAGCCATCTTTTGGAACCTCTTGGTTTTTATTTGGACTCTTTTTCATATTGATTCTCTACGTATCTTTATTTTATATTCCTGTTTTTCTTTTTAATTGCTGTTGCTATGGTAACAGAATCATTTCTTGAGCTCTCTGCCTGGTGGCTGTGGATCAGAAGGTTACGCACTTTTAGTTTGCTAATTTTTATAACCAAACGTTGCCGAATGGTTTTTATTAGGTTTTTTTTAGTTAGGTTACTTTTCAAATGAAGCTTTTAGCCTTCAAGGGGAGCATGCACTATGTATTTTAAAACTCCTGGAGCAAATGGCTATTTAATGATTTAATGGTTTGTAACATTAAATGTTAAGTTGCCCAGAGCAGTGCTTGGCGCATCTTAAGCGCTCCTTCTGACAGCAGCTGTGGCAGACTGCCTTGAGTTCGTGCACTTCCCTGACCCTTACAGCATCCAGGCGAGTTCAGGGCACAGATTACTGTTTCCATTTCTTCCCCACTTTTTACATGCCCATGCACGTGAGTGTGTGTATGTGTGTGTGTATGCGTGCATGTGCGCAGGTGCGTGTGTGTGTGTGTGCGCGCGCGTGTGCACGTGCGCGCATGTGTGTGGAGTGCCTGAGTGCTCCTGTGTGTGTACAGAGGACATTGGGTGTCCTGTCCTGTCACTGTCCACCTTATTCCTTTGGGAACTTGGAGATCACTATTTTTACCTAGGCTGGCTGGCCAGGTATCCTTCGATCTTCTGTTCCTCTAACCTCTGGCGCTGGCTACAGGTACACACATGCCTAGCTTTTATGTGGGTGCCCTGGAACTCAGCTCTCATGCTTTCGCCCCAATGGGTTCTCACCCACCGAGCAATCTCCCCATCCCATTTCCATTCCTTTTTTTCAGATAAAGAGTATGACGTTCATAGAAACTGAACAATCTATCAGAGGTTGTTTGGGTAGTGTGCAGGTAGTGCCAGCATCAGAACCTCATTTTACCTAGCTCTGCACTACAGTCCAGGGCCACAGAGAGAGCAGATTCTTTCCTGCAGTGAGATGTGTGCCTACAATCCTGCCCTAGCGTATTTGTTTCCAAAGGTCTGCTCTGGGTTTGGTTCTGGACGGTGACGGTGGTGTGGTGAGCTGGGATGCCCATCCTGCCCAGAAAGGACTCTCTGAAATCAGGTTCTCTAGGGGTCTTGTTTCCTGCCATTGACTTCCAAGACACAAAAGAATCAGACAACGCAGCCTGCATGGTACATCTTGTTCCTGTGAAGGGCTGTGCATTCATATCTCCAACACCAGCACGATGGCCTTGTGTTGCCATGGGAGATAAGGAACAAAGCCATTCAGAGGCTCCTCTGAGTCACGGGCGGAGGAACGTGAGGTGGCAGGCAGGAAATAGAGGCCTCCATTAGTTCTCTCTGTGTGTCATCCTCCGCTCTCTTTCTCTGGTCTCAATTCCATTCCCATTTCTTTGCCATTTCCCCCCAAACCTGTTTGTTACTGGAGTCCATTTTAGGAATCTTCCTCAGGTCCCAAGGCGAGGCTATAATGAAACACACAAAGTCAATGATGAAGAACTTCCTAGAAGCTACCATGAGTGGACTCTTCTGAAAAAGAAGGATATTTCTGAAGACCTCTGGGGTAACCACCTCACAACTAAGCCTAGCTAAGTTCTTGCTATGATGCCTTTTTCCATGCTATGAAACTTTCAATAGCTCACTATTGTTTTTTGATACTATATCAAAATACTCCCTGTTATAGTTTGACTGTAATTGGCCCCTATAAGCTCATAGGGAGTGCTACTATTAGGAGGTGTGGCTTTGTTGGAGTAGGTGTGGTCTTCCAGCAGGGGCAGTAAGGCACTGTAGGGTGGACTTTGAGGTCTCATAAATAGTCAAGCCATGCCCAGTGCCTCGGTCTACTTATTGTAGCCTTCTGATCAAGATGTAGCCAGCACCATGTCTGCCTGCACACTGCCATACTTCCCACCATGATTATGGACTGGACTGCTGAACTGTAAGTAGCCACCTCAATTAAATGTTTTACTTTATAAGAGTTGCCATTGTCGTGGTGTCTCTTCATAGCCATAGATATCCTAAGACATCCCTCTTGTGCCTGTGAATGCACTCGTGTGTGGTGTATGTGTACGTGGTACATACACATGTGTACATGCTGATACACTCATACAGAATCAGAGGAAAAGGTTGAGTGTACTATTGTACCAGTCTTTTTTTCTATTTCTTTGAGATAGGGCATCTCGCTGAGAGCTAAGCTAAGGGCCAACACAGTCCAGCAGTAATCTTCTGGTCCCCATGCCCACGGTTCTGGGCTTACAGGCATATATAGCTTTACATTGTTGCTAAGGATTTGAACTCAGGATCTCCTGCTTATGTAGCAAGATCTCATACCCCCAGTGGGCTATCTCCCTATTTCCTAAGTAGAAGGTGCTAGGCCTGACATGTCCCATTTCTATATTAGAGAACTAAATTCATCTTCGAGCTTTTCCCCCTGCTTGTTCCTTAAGCCGAGAAATGTAAATGACCTCACTGGACCCACACCTGCCTGTGAGATCAAGGACAAAGCTGCTGTGGAAGAATCCGTTTGTATACTGTAAAGATTTGTCACTCAAATTGGTTTAATAAAAAGATGACTGGCCAGTAGCCAGGCAGGAAGTATAGATGGGACAATCCAACTAAGGATGCTGGGATGAAGAAGGACAGAGTCAGAGGAGATGCCAGCAGATGCAGAGGAAACAGGACATGTAAAAAATGAGGTAACAAGCCAGGAGCTGCATGGTAGAACTTAGATAAGAAATATGGATTAGTTTAAAATGTAAGAGTTAGCTACTAATAAGCCTGAGCTGTCGGCTGAACATTTACAATGAATATTAAGTCTCCATGTCTTTTATTTGGGAACTGGTGGGCAAGAAAGAAAAGTCCACTTACACAAAGTAAATTCCTTATTGCCCTCATTTGTGCTTACTCCTATAGACACCTAGGAGGGTTTGTTCTACCCCTGCCTTCCCCTGAAAACCATAATTCTGCTAATAAGGCTCAACCTTCAGTAGCTATGTGCTGTGGTTTGCATCTGGAATATCCCTCCATCCCGTAGCCTAAGAGTTAAAAGCCTGGTCCCCAGCTTAGCACTACTGGAAAGTGATAGAAATTATGAGATGGAATCTAATTGAAGAATTCCAGGTCATTTGGGTGTGCCCTTGGAGGGATCTTTGAAACCCTACCTATCCTACCCCCACCAGCATGAGGTACATGATTCTACTCTGCCACATTTTCCTGTCTGGATGTCATACCACAGGCACAAGACAATGAGGCCAATGGACCATGGGCTAGAACCTCTCTACAACTGAGCTGCAATAGAGGCTTTGTCTCGACAAATGGATTATCTCACATATTTGTTATGCTGACAGTCAGGTGACTTGGCACTGTTTTATCAGCCATTTCACACTGTTATCTCTTTCTTTATCTCAATGTAAGTTTAAGACTCTAGGTTTCCGTGTTTATTGTCACGATCCAGGCTGCTGCCGGCTGATATGGGCAGGGAGGAATCTTTTGCAGTGGTATCGATGACTGCAGACTCATAATTGAGAATAAGAGGTGTTCTTTCCCTGTCCCTCCCCCAAAGAAAAAATAGTCCAGACATGAAGCTATTAAAGAGAGTCCTTAAAAATGGTGATAAAGATGCAGAAGTGTAGCTCTTCACAGTTGATGGCTTCCGGTGGGGATCAAGGGTGGGTAGGAGGACTCTGTTCTCTTTAAGGGGATGGGAGTTTGACCATGCTCCAGGGAGTATATGGGTAACACAAGCTGTACTTGCTTTTTCTTTCTTGGGGGTGGGGTGGGGGTGCAAGGACTGGAGAGTGGAACACACTGGGAAGCAAGTGTGTTCAGGGTGCATTGTATTAAATTTCCAAATAATTAATAAAACATGATGTTATGTGTGTGTGTGTGTGTGTGTGTGTGTGTGAGACAGAGAGAAATAAATAAACCATTTCTTGCCCCTCCCCAAAGATTCTAGGTTTCTATTTTCTATAATCTTAGAAATAATCTCATTATTGAAAATTTCAGAGCGTGGTGGTGGCACTATGGGAATAACTTACACATCTTTGCTTGGGAGGTGGGGCCAAGTTCCCTTAAGAAATACCAGGATTTCTTAGAGGAAATCTCAATGTCTGTTTCTAGGTTCTACCTTAAAGAGAAGAAAAAAGAAAAGCCTCTAGGAGTGTTTTTTTTCTTTTTGTATAAATAATGAAATATTTATTTATATTAGCACTACTGGGAAGTGATAGAAATTATGAGATGGGATCTAATTGAAATTAGAATGCAATATGAATGAAAATAAATCAATTAGATTTCTTCTAAAACACAGTACTCAGACCAAGAATTGACTGGAATACCCCTGCCCCGACCACTGGGTGTTAACAAATACCCTGTTTCTTGCAATGGAAGCATTGCTTTCCTTGATCTAGGTGAAGTTCAGCACTCTCTTCTCACCACACAGGCTGCTTTGGGACGTTTACTAGGTTCTGGCCTATTACAGATGGAAGCACCCCAACCACCTCCCAGGTGTTCTTGACTGGTGCATCAGCCATTCCTCTGAGATATGCCAGAAACTAAGCGCCTTGCATGGCAGAGAGATGTTCCCCAAGTGTCGTTGATTTGCACTTGAAACCCAGAGCGCACTATGTGACAACAGGAGGAGGTAAGCGCTGAGCCATAGGAAGACCTGCCATCCCCAAGGCTGGTCCAAGCGGCCATGTGAGGAGGAGCAGCTGCCACTCTGCGCTGTCTCGGCTCATGGAAGTCCCCTCCCCTTTTGGTGGTGGTGTCATCTTGTGGAGGCTGAGCTCTCTCCCCTCTCAGAGCTCCATTCCGTGTACACAGGGTCACAGGAAGAAGAGCACCCCCCATTTCTAGACCCTACCATGTCCTCCCTACATCACCATCCCCGTTTCCATCTCATCTCTGTTGCTGAAGCTGCAGCACCTCACACGGATGGAAGCCTCACCAGGCACCCACTGCTGTTAGAAATGTATTGTCACATCTTTAAATACCTCATCACGGTGTGACAAAGTCTACAGAGGGAATGTACCCACCTGAGAGGCTGGCATTATTCTTCTGCACAGTCAGAAGGGTGTGGAGGATTCTGTTGGGTGAGTGGACAGGAAGCACGGGGAGAGGAGGAGGGGCTGCCACGGATTCCTGGCAGAGGGGGCAGATGGGCCGAAGCTTGAGCCAGGAAAGCGTGGGAAGAGTGGGGAGAGCAGAGAGAAGGCTGATGGAGCTAGTGGGCTGCAGGGAAGTCAGGGAGGGAGGAGTGGCAGATGAAGCTGGAGACAAGCAAGGGCCTCACGGCACCACAGGCTTGAGAAGGGCACCAGAACATTGCACTTCTGAAAAGATTTCTCTTGTAGTCAGGTGTGGTGGCTCACACCTTTAATCCCAGTGCTCAGGATCTCTGAGTTTGAGGCCAACCTGGTCTACATAGTGAGTTCTAGGACAGCCAGGGCTACACAGAGAAACCGTATCTTGGAAAACCATTTAAAAATTCCTCTTGTATGTGGCAAAGGGATGAACCTGGTATTTGAGTCAGGAGATTCTGAGGGTCCAGGTGACTAGTGAGTATAGTTTGAACTAAGATTGTGACAATACAATTAGAGAGAAGTGACCAGACACTCACTGCCTTTAGGATCTAAGACCTCCAGGATTTAATGCTGCCTATCATGAAGAGATAAGAAGGAGGGGCTTGCAAAGTGATGGCTGGTTTTCTGTGAGGGAGACTTGGAGGTGGAATGGAAAGAAAAATGTTGACTGTTTTGCAGGCTGGGTCTCTGGATAAGGAGGTGACTCTGAGACCTGTCTGGACCGGTGGAGTGAGTGAGTGAGTGTGCAGGGCACAGGAGACTCTGGAATGAAGATGGCAGCAGGAGAGAGGGTGGTTTAGGAGAACGATCTTGAGGGACAAAGGGGCAGGGATCTGGGAAGCCCAATATATAAAGGTCAGCAGAAGAACTACAGGGATGACCAGAGGCCAGAGGGAGATAAAGACAGGGACATAAAGAAGGAGAGAAGTCCAAGGAAGTACTATAGAGGATAATAACGGGAGGACTGGGGAACTGTCCTGCAGATTCAGTGAATCAGAGGTCATTGCTGACATCCATCTTGACGTCATGAGAGTGCAGGGTGGGTTAAGAAGTGAAGGGGAGAGGAGAAAATGGAAACAGAGCATTTGGAAGAAGAAAGTTGGGGCGACTTATAAAGGAGATATCTGAACATGCTTCAAAGCCACTGAGAAAGCCCCAGAATCTAGGGTGGTCAATGTCTGAGGCTGTTAAGAAGGTGTGGGCCAAGGGACCCAGGGGCTAAGTAGGACCTGGATTCTGACAGTAGGAGAGGCTCCCCTGCTCTCGCAGGGACTGGAGGGAGGAAGTGCAGATACTTGGGGGTGCAGGCAAGGCTGACCCACAGTCCTGGGTGAGAGTCAAGGAACCTCTGAGAGACCGAGGAGGTAATGGGTAGACAAGAAGGAAGGTTGAGAGAATAGAAAATTGAGGTGGCCTTGACTGGAGAGAGGAGGGATGGCTCATAAAGCCACACAGAGGCGCTGGGAAATGAGAAGGCCATTCAAGGCTGGTGATGAAATCAGGAGATGGGTCTTTTTTTAAATATTTACTTATTATGTATACAATATTCTGTCTGTGTGTATGCCTGCAGGCCAGAAGAGGGCATTAGAGATGGTTGTGAGCCACCACGTGGTTGCTGGGAATTGAACTCAGGACCTTTGGAAGGGCAGGCAATGCTCTTAACCTCTGAGCCATCTCTCCAGCCCAGGAGATGGGTTCTTACTGGAACTTCTTTTCCCAGAGAAGTTTGCATAAAGAAACCAAGTACTAATTTCACTCAAGATTAGGGCTGTCGTCAGGTGGAAGTGATACAGGGCCTTCGTACCTGATAGATATGCTGTTCTCAGTATGCCTCAAATCCAGAGTCTCTTCACCTTTGCTCCCAAATCTCCTCTTCCTAGGTCATCTTAGTGACAATACAGTCACCCAATAACAGTCATTTATCAAGGGTATGTGATATCAGATCATTTAAAATAATGTGGCCATCACATGTGACCATCACAACCACATAAAACATGGATTTTCTTGCAGTGTGTACCTGCTTTACAAATGTGGAAACTGAGGCTCATTAGGTTATAGATCTTACTCAAGGTATATAAGTAATGGCAGTCTAGATTAAAAACTTAGGTTCACCAGACTCAAAAGTTCTTTTCCTATCTCTACACCAACTCTATAGCCCTCCACCCAGAACCATCTACATGTGAGGCTTCCCTTCCTCTCACCCCTCTCAACACATGAGGGTCACACCGAACTTGTTCACCCCATCACAGCTCTTGGGCTCCTGCTTTCTCCTTTCCTGCACCTCCATCCTGCAGGTTTCCTGGCTAAGTGCACCAGGATGTAAGTTCCATAAGGGCAGGGATCATGATGGGACTTGTCTGTTATGTCCGCAGGACCATAACAGTTTCCAGCAAACAGTAGGCTTGCTAAATACTTGTTGACTAATAGAACCATCGATTGGGAGAGATTATTCTCAATGGGCATCTTGCATTTCCATGTGTCTTGTGGGCAGAGGCACGGATGACCTCTTGTTCCAATCTAGTTCAGTGGATCTTTGCACAGTGAATTTGTTGAAGTACGGAGCGGCGGGCTGTGTCCCGCCACCCGGCTAGCTTTACCCGAAATAATTACACGGAAACTGTATTCTTTTAAACACTGCCTGACCCATTAGTTTCAGTTTCTTATTGGCTAGCTTTTACATATTGATCTAACCCATTTCTATTAATCTGTGTAGCCCACGAGCTCCCTTACCAGGAATGATCTTAACCTGCTTCTGTCTGGAGTGGGAGAATCATGGCGACTCACTGACGCAGCTTCTTTCTCCCAGCATTCTGTTCTGTTTACTCCACCCACCTATGTTTTAACCTATGAGGGCCAAGCAGTTTCTTTATTGCTTAACCAAGGAAATCAACAGATTGATATATGACACTCCCCCATCACTTCCCCTTTTTCTGTTTAAACAAAAAAAGGAAGGCTTTAACTTTAACATAGCAAAATTACATATAGTAAAACAGTTATCAAGCAAGAATTACAGTTACAATATTTATATCTATTTTATCTTTTATCATAACTAAGGAAAACTATAACTATCTATTCATTTTTCAACTCCATCAAAGACTCCAGAAGGATATAATACTACCTAGGTAAACAAGAAATAAGAAAACTCTAGAAATGACAGAGACATCTTGCTGCCTGGACAGTCACCCAAAGTTCTTTTGTACCGTTGGGGCATCCATCTTCAGCCTTCAGGCCCATAGTATCCAGCAGACATTTCCATGAAGCAGGAAATTTCAAAGACAGTTCAGTCACTATCTGCTGTGTCCTGCAGAATGTCTCGCAGACTCTTTCATGAGTCAAGAACCCCAAAAGACCGTCTCACCTTTAGGCAAGTTCAGCAGTCCTCTCTCTGTGGGTTCTCTGTGTCCATTTTATGCAACAGTCCAGGCAAGAGCAGTTTCTTGCCCAAATGGCTATCAAACTCCATAACGAGCCTCTTCAATGCCCCTCTTCCTCTTGAAGTAGCTGGGGCTGTCAGGAGCAGACATGTCTCATTGTCATGAAAAACCCTAAGTTATTAAAATATCTGCAGCCTTTGAGAGATATGAAGAATGCCTATCTGAAATATATCTCTATATATCTAGAAAATCTAAGTAACATGACTACAAATTTGACTATTATTTATGATTATCCATCAACAACCTATATTTCCTATTATACATTACATTTTAAATGAACTACACAATCACAATACCTTAATCAAGATCAGAAATACATATACATATAACAAAATTGACTGTAAAATCCACACCAATGCAAATTACTCATACCTATATCATTTCCCCCTTTAAATGTAAAAGAACATTTACAAACAATATTTTGGGAACATGGGCGCAGTTTTTTCTCTCCAAACTGCTTCCTGCTGAATGGGGGCGTCGTTAATTAGGTCTTTCATGGTATAACCTGTGTGCTAGTTTCATCTCAGTTGGCAGTTGAGCGAAGCAATTTTTTGAAGATGTTCACAACAACCTTTCAGGAGGGCGTGGTCTATCATACCAAATTGTAATAGAAGAAATCCACAGGGTCTGGTCCTCTGTGAAAACAAAAGAAGACCCTTTCCAAAGTATCATATCCTTAGACCCAAATTTTGAAATCGTAATACCTTTATATCCATTCTGGTTTAGCTTGGCAGCCCATGTAATGAAATGTCTGTCTGTACTTAGCTCCTTTACAGTCAAAAATTTTAAAGAAAACACAATGTACATAATCCAGACTCTCTGTGAATTTTCCATTTTTACGTGGCTTATTTTTTTTTATTTTTTTTAATCTCTTAACTATCTGTACTCTGTCTCTTTAAAGACTTTACCCTTTTTTAAAGACATTTACTTTATTTTCTATATTCTTATTTTTCTCTCTCTCAAGCCTATGTACATTCATCCAACACTGTGATCCATTGAGGTCTGTTATGTCTGAATCTGTTTTATTGTGAATCTGTAATATTTTTACTATCCAGGAGCATTTCTTAAAATGTTAAGCACTTCTTAAAAACTTAAGTTGCACCATGTACAGGTAATACGGTACCACCTGTGTCCTGCCCAGTCTAAACCTTAACTGTGCTGTTATTATGGTAATTACGGTAGTTCCTGCCAACCAGCACAGTTCAGCAAGGAGCAGCCACTCCTGCCTCAGATCCATTTGGTGCCCCTGAGCTGTGCACAGTTCCAGGCACACAGCAAGTCCTCATTGGAGCCGCACTCAGCAGTTTAATTTTGAGACTGAGCATGCAGCACAGAAACTCTTTTTATCCAAGTTACAACCAAATCTGACACGCAGAGCACTGCGCAGTCTGAAAACACGTCTCTTCCACCATGCTCTTCCGCCTGCCTAAGCCTGATTCTGCCATCTGCCCAGGTGCAGGCGGGGAGCGCTGAGAGCACTCTCCTTCCGATCCCAAGCGGGAACACAAACATCCAGTCCCATAAAATCCATTGAAATGCTTTAAAGCCAGAGTTTGCACTGGCGGCACAGTCCCAAGAAGCCGCACTTTAAAATGACGCAGCTTTTTTTTCTGCTGCTGTTGCCGAATCAGGAAATCTCTCTACAGCACGCCACCAACAAAAAGCAAAAATCTGTGTTAAAGTCTCTCTCCCTTATTTTTAAGCCTTCTCAGGTTTTTAAGTGGATTTAGCCCCACGTTGGGCGCCACTCTGTTGAAGTACGGAGCGGCGGGCTGTGTCCCGCCACCCGGCTAGCTTTACCCGAAATAATTACACGGAAACTGTATTCTTTTAAACACTGCCTGACCCATTAGTTTCAGTTTCTTATTGGCTAGCTTTTACATATTGATCTAACCCATTTCTATTAATCTGTGTAGCCCACGAGCTCCCTTACCAGGAATGATCTTAACCTGCTTCTGTCTGGAGTGGGAGAATCATGGCGACTCACTGACGCAGCTTCTTTCTCCCAGCATTCTGTTCTGTTTACTCCACCCACCTATGTTTTAACCTATGAGGGCCAAGCAGTTTCTTTATTGCTTAACCAAGGAAATCAACAGATTGATATATGACACTCCCCCATCATGAATTGCCTCAGAAAACAAAGATAGTGCAGGGTAGTTTTATTTGCTGTCCTTTATGATAAAAATTCTATCAGTGCAAATCACCAGCGGGTTTTCTTGTAGTCTATTATAAAACATTAGGCTTCGCTAAACTTGAAACTCCTTCCATAGGACTTGTGGATTAGGAGAAGCTGACGTGAGTATGAAGCGTGTTCTATTTGCTGTGTCCCAAGTAATAAAAGTCCATTGTCTCTAGCCCTGGAGTTCTTTGTCTTCTGCCAGCGTCCAGAAGACTGTGTCAGGACAACTGGTTAGATTGTAAGTGGAGAATCTCAGTTCCTTCCGAGTTCTTGCTTCTGGTCTTTATCAACTTTAGCTGGGATAATTAAGACAATGCCACCTTCTCCATCCCTCCCAAACAGGTACCTGCCTGTGATATGCCAAAGACTCCCCAAACAGCACTTCCAGCCAGTCAGATCCTGTCCCCATGACTACCTTCACCTCTCCTCACCCTCCAGCCCTGCTCCAGCTCAGCAACCACCTGTCTGCACACATTCTTCGCTCATGTGTTTGCCCTGGTCACACTGTTCCCTCTACATTGGTTGCCCTTTCCCCTTTCGTCTATACCTTATTTAAGGCCAGCATACTTCAACAACTTTTTGGTACCCAGTCACAATATCCCTCTCTCTCATCGCCCCCACTCCACTCGTTTGTCAGGGTTCTGGGAAACTGTATTGTGCAGGGGTTGGTCTTGGTAGGATGGTGGACTGAGAGGCGACATTCGCATGGGATGCAAAGAATAACCACCGAGTAGAATTGAAATCCTGAAAGAGGGTCAAGAAGAGGTGAGTATGTAAAGACAGGTGAGGTCCCAGGCTCAGGTAGGCCTATGGCCATGGGGGCCCATTTTCCCGAGGGTAGATGCTCTAAGAAGAGCATTGAGGTCTTAAGAGGTGGCTCCTGGCAACCCTTCTGCTCCCTGTCCACCCCTCTGCTTGTGTCGGCCATCAGAGCCTCGCTCACAGACCAGGAGCCTCGCATTGACGCGGGCCCGCGCGTGAGTCAAGCCTGCATCACGGCGCCCCGCCGCCAGGGTGGCCTTTCGGAAAGCGAGGGAACAGTGCGCGCCGCGCTCCGCCCAGCTCCGTTCCGCTCCGCAGAGCCAGTGCGGACAGGGCGCGGGGAGGGCGGCAGTCTGTCGGGGCCTTCGCAGCCACGCGCTCCCTCCGCCGCGGCATCTGCGCCCCGGGGTGGCTCCCCAGAGCCCCGAGCGAGCGAAGAGCGGGAGCAGGGTTGGGACTGACGGCAAGGGAGGGAACGAGGAGCCAGCTGAGCCGCGTGCGCCGGCGCGCGCAGCTCCGGGTCCCCCCAGCCCCGGACCGGGCCTGTCGCCGCCTGACTCCAGTTGCCCTCGGGAAGGACGGTGCACCTACGACCCGTCGGGGACCACGGTCACTCGGCGGTAATCCAGGGGCCGAATCTACGCGACGGTCCACGCGGGACAGGTGAGTCGCCGTCTGATTCCCGTCTGGCGTACCCAGGCCAGCCACGGCAACTTTGCCTGCTGCGGCCCCGCCCCAGCCTGGAAGGCCGGAGGCCCCTGGTGCGTGGCGGCGCTCCACCCGGTCCGCCCGACCCAGCGCTGGCGCGGGGGCTCCTCCTGGCGCTCCAGCCGCCGTTGCCTGGCGACAGAGCCCCGGGGCGGCGATGATCTGGCGCGGCAAGGGTGCTCAGCAGCTCCTGCACAGGTTGGACTTGGGCTTCAGCTTCTGGAGCTCAGGATGCCCCAGAACTCCGGAGGTAACAGGACAGCTGCAGAGGCGAGCACCAGCGGAGGACCAGCGAGGCCAGCTCGGTGGGTCCTTGTGCCTGGAGTGCGCCCAAGGCGCAGCTCCACCAGGAGGCTCCGGAGCAGCTGGGGACCCCAGCCCCAGCCACTTGGTCTCGGGCCCGTGACCTTGACGGTAACATTGGCTAGAGAAGCAGTATTTTCATGCCGAGATAAATATTTCATTTCCAGTTCCGGGGCTGCTCCTCAGTGAATTCGGAGTTAGAATGGAAGAGCTCCTTCCTCCCCCGAGGAAAGCGCATCTGGGGACCTATGGATAGAGATAGGAGGCGTGCACTGGGGGCCACAGTCTAGAGGGGCCTGCTGTCGGGAGAGAGGCTTCCGCCACATTTATACCTGTGCAGACGGTGCTCTGAAGGGATGTTCTCAGTATGCCAAGGCTGCTCCCCCAGGGGCGCGGCCGCCTTGGAAGGAAGCCCAGTGCTTCAGCTATCTCTTCAGCTCTGTCACAGGTTCAGGTTCAGAAGTTCTGAGGCTACTCGGACCCAGTTGCTGTCAAGTGGACTTTATTCTTTGAAAATTTTCCTCCGTCCCTCTTCCCACCCTCCCTTCCTCGGTTCCCAACCCCGTCCCTCCTCCCTTCTCTTTCTCTGTCTTTTTCTCCCACCCTTTCGCTCCCCCTCTTTAGAAATAGTTTAATGGGCCATATGAATAAGGAGATTTTAAAGTAGAGCCACTTTGGAAGGCAGTTTAGCTGTGAAGAAGAGGCAAGCTGGGTTGGGTTGGGTTGGAGATATGGGGATGAAGAAGAAAGATCGCCATTGCCACTGTTAACAAGAACTTCCGGGGACTGGGAAAATCCTGGAATGGCTCTATAGTATCTGTCAAACTTTGGTGGGTTTCAAACTGTGTGGAGCATAAGCATCTTGTGCCTTCTGCGCTTCTCGCGTTGTATCCTATCCAGTAAAGTAGATCCATCTCCTGGAAGGAAGGACTTTCAGGTCACACCTGGCTGCCCTTGGCTACGGACAAGGCCATCAGAGGTTGTAGCTCCTGTGGTGCCTTCTTCTCTAATGGAGCAGCTGTGGCCAAGTAGGTGGTTGAGTTGAATAGAGGATTTCTGCAGCTTAGCCTTCAGTGACTCAGTGCAGGAGGTGAATCGTGCCCACCAGCTGATCGGAGTTTGCTTAGCCTGAGTCACACAGAGTCGTGTGTCAGCTGTTTGTGGGATCAGTGCAGTTCTTTAGCAGCTCTCGTGAGGGGACTGGCCTGAGCACCAAGTGATTTAGGGGTGGGTGAATCTTCAGAGTAGATCTCAGTTTGCCTGCTGTTAACATGGGCCTGCTGAACTCTGTCCCCATGGGGATGGCCAGCAGGGTCAGGCTGCAGAGGAGTCACTGTGTTTGTTGTCACGGTCTGGCCAGTCCCTGCATCACGGAACATCTGTTTCCACAGTTGTTAAGGAGGATGCTGTTGGTACCATTTTACCCAGTCTCACTCTGTGACCGGTGCTAGACATAGCAGCTGCTGCCAGATATTGGGTTCCCACCTCTTCCGCTGTGGATCTCAACCAGAGATGATTTCCCCTTCTCGATGCTGTGCTCCTGAGCGTGTGTGTGTGTGTGTGTGTGTGTGTGTGTGTGCATATGAAGGTGGCCAGATCCTGTATGATTGAACCCACAGCTCAGCTTGAAGTGAACCTGTTTTTAAGTCCCCCCCTGGATGCGAAAGCTAGGATGAGAACCAGGCTATTGTGAGATAAGTAATGTGACCGTTTATTTACAACAGCTCCTAGATGGCTCCAACAGAGAGACCTGGACTCACTGGTATTGTTTATGACTGTGGCCTGTCCCCAAGCTGGGGTACCTGCTGAGTAGATTTCAGGGGTTCTTTCTCCTTGAATGGGTCTTGCCATCTCCCTACTCACCTGTCCTATCTATAACAGATCTGGAAGCTTCAAAAGAAATGCTCAGAGCTGATGTTGGCCTTTTCCTATAAAGGAAGGAGAAGAATGGGTCTCCTACTTTTCTGAAGGATTCTGGACTTCTTGTCCTCCCCTTATAAAGGGTCTAGATCTAAGGCTGACCTAAGATGCATTCACTTAAAAAGTCAGGATTTTCTCAAGGTAACAAGAAAAAATGGGAGCTGACTCGTGGAACTACAGTTGGCTACTGGAAGAGAGAGAGAGTTGACATTGTCTGTCCACTCTGAAGTCAATGCCTTCCCTATTTTGTCTGGACACCTATTCCATGACCAATAGAAACAGACACGAGGACTCCAGAGCAGCATCCTCCTGCTTGGTGCTCTCCCGCCCCTCGGGCTCTCCTGTCCAATTCTGCTGCAGTAGGACGATTCATCATTAATCCGTCTAAAACCGCTAAGATAAGCAGCAGAAGAGTTTTAAAAAGAAGGAGGATTGGACGCTTCCCTTCCCCCCACAGACAAAGTCTAACTTATCACTGACTCCCAGGCTACGCTGCAAGAAATCTTGACAGCCAAACATCCGAGAACCAGGGTGGGAAACGAAACAAAATCCTTGCACCTCAGCCCTTGTGCCAGCCTCCTCTGAGGAGCATTCTAGGCTGCTCGAGGTCGGAAGCACAATCCTGAATTGCTGGTACGCTATCCCAGGCACAGTGAGGCAGTGCTCTGAGAGAAATGCCCCCTGCATCCCAGGCCCTTCTGGTACCTCTCCTCCTCTTCCCTCTCTCCATTCCTCCCACCCCTACCTTTTCCCACCCAGATAGTGTCTCAGGTAGCTCACCCTGTAGCTGAGAATGACCTTGAACTCCTGACCCTTCTGCCTCCCAAGTGCTAGGATTGTAAGTGTGTGGTACCACATGCAAGATTTTAGCAGGGGAAAAACGCAGCTCTGGACTGCAGCACTTCGTGCCGTGGCTGGCATGCACAGTGAATACCCAGCTTTTTATTGAGGCCTCTGTGCTGTGCTGAGTACTTACAGGCCATCTCCTTCAATCATCCCCACGGTCCCATGAGATGGATATTGCTATCTGTAGTTTATAGATGTGGATTTTGAGGTTCAGAGAGGTTAACTAATTTGCTCAAGGTCATTCAGATTAGTGAGTGGCAACCTGAGACTTGGCACTTGCTTCTGTCAGACGTCAAATTCCAGGCTCTTAACCACTTTGTGATGTGTTTCCAACAGCAAGTTCTTAATAAGTGTGGCCAACAGCGTAGGCATTTATCAAAATGAAGCTTTATTAAAATCTGTGGGCTCTGATCTTCAAATTAGTACCCAAGGGAAAGAAGAGTCCGATTTCTGCCAGCAGGAAACTGGTATAAAATGACCACACCCATATTGCCAAGGTTTAAGGGCTATGACATTTGGTTCCAGGAGAGTCAGAGTTCAGAAAAAGACCTTAGGCTCTATCTAGGTGCTTTCTGTGCTGGTCCTGTCTTTCTCTTCCTGACTTGACAGCTCCAGATTTCACTCCCTTGAAGTTTGTCTACTCAGGGCTTGTGCCTGGAGCCAGGAAAAATGAGGTGGAGCAGGTTGGACGCTGCCCTGAGAATCTCTGCATCCGCAGAATCAAGGACAGCCGGGTGCTGCTGGGAGCTCTGGTGTGTCAGGTTTCCCTGCTGGACAGTGTGTGCCAGGGATTTACAGTCTCTGATGAGGCCCAGACCCCAGAGCCAAGCTGCTGGCACAGCACGGTCGGTTATTTACCGTAGTTGCTGGCAGGGGCTGGTGAAGAGGGTCTGCTTGCTTCCTGGTCTTACATTCCATGGAGGCTCGCCTCTTCTTAGGCCTCTACCCCTGTTTCCTGGGCTGTTCTAGGACGACTGGCATGTGGCTCCTCTTGTCTGTCTGTCTTTCCCACACTGTCCTAGCCTGCCTCCCACCCCCAGACCACCAGAGAGAGATCTCGAAGGGGAAGTTTCTGTAAATAAGGAAGGATAACTGAAATGTAAGCATGAATGGTACCCTGCCCCAGCAGACAGAAGTTATCCAGAAACCTTTGCTTCAGGGGCAGCCATTTCGTGGTAATGCAATCTGCTGATACTTGTTCTTTCTCTCCTCTTTTCATGAGTAGTTTTCTTTTTTTAATACCAAGGTATTCATCGATGTGCAAATTCAGCTATTTAAAAACACATAACTAAATATCACTGTGCACAGGAAGCTCCTATGTGAGAACATACTCAGAGGCTGTATGAATTATTACTGAGTCATGAAGGAATTCTTATCTCAGAACCAGGTAGGTTTTGTTGGAGAATGGTTCTGGGTCCAGTGAGTCTTAGGCTGCCTCTGTCCACAACTTGGAGTTGAGGTGTAAAGACCCCTTTCTTCTTTAGTTCTTATGGGGTGGGAGTGAGACCTACTAAGGGCCAGAGGAACCCCAGATCTAAGCCCTGGCAGGACGCTTTCGAGCTTACCCAGCAGGTCGCCTCACCCCACTCCGTCATTTATACTTATTGGTTTAGCTAGAATTTCTTATGTGCCACTAATTTGCCACCTATTCTTTTGTTCACAAATAGACTTCACTGGTCCATTCTCCCAAAACCCTGCCAATTATATTTTTCTCTCTGCGACTGGAGACCCCTGTGGTTTAATGGCCCGCAGGGGCTGTAAGCAGAGCAGAAGGGGCTATTCACAAAAGATGTGACTGTCACCCAGTAGGGTGGTCCCAGCAGGTGCTGCCAGATGGGAAGCCAGTGAGGATGTAGACTACCTCTTCTTGTGGAATCTAAGGGAAGGGGGGCTGGGGTGTTTTCCTGCTGAGCTGTTGGGCTGGTTCCCAGAATGGCTGGTGGGCGCTGTCCACGGTCCTGCCACACCCGGAAGCCAGCTGCCTACTGGTAATCTGGGACTTCCTTTAACAGCCAGGAAGACTCTGCTTGACCTCTCGACCCAAGAGTCGTATGCTGTTAGTTTCAGAGAAGGACCCAAGGGAGTAAGGAAGCTCTTGACCTCAGGGAGAGGCCATGGTCCATCAAGTTGTTCCACTTGGCCTGTGGCGGTGCCCCGTTCTGCACGGCCGCAGGACACACTACAGGTCTTCCCAATCAGTGCTAGAGGGTGCCTGTGATCCAGAAACCACGATGCCCATCTCTCTGGAAATCGCTTGGGGATGACCCAGGGTTGTGAAGCCTCCTTCATTTTCTGCAATGTTGCAGACCAGTATTAATCTTTCTGGGTACCACTATTTGTAAACAGTTGGGAAACACCAGCACATGAGAAGGAGTCTTCACTACAGAGCTTGGTAGGTCGCCATTTAAAGCTCAGCTCTTGCACTTAATGGCTGGGTAACGGTGTACACGATGGTTAGTGTTTCTCTGCCTCAGAATCTTCTTCTATCAAACAATGGTGGTGCTTTCCTCGTCATTGCGAGCATAGTAGGTCTTTGCTGTGCCTTGTCCCCTGGAAGGAACAGTTTCTTGCCCAGCTGTCCACCAAGCTGCACAGAGAGCTAAGGAAAGAGATCAGACTCTTCTTGTTCCCAGGAAGAAGACGCCATGTGGGGACTGTAATTAAGGGTTTCTGATTACTATTGCTTCAAGTGCTCTTCAGAACTCTGCTGGCTAACTCAGGTAATTGGACACTCTGATCCTTCTGTGTGTCTTTGAAACCAGAGAAAATAACGAGTTTAAGAAAATCCAGGTCAGAAGATTCGGACAGATACGAGGAGACCCATCTGCCACCATCCTGAGTCCCCATGGGTAGGAAAAGAAGAGATCAAGGCCTTCAGCTAGTCACTTTTGTTTTCATGTCTAATTTTAACCTTTTTCGTTCTTAAATTTGGTGTACACATGGACCTCATGTCTGGGGCCTGGAGTTTCCTTCACCAACCTGGCTTCCTGTTTTCCTCTCTTCAAAAGTTACGCCTCTTGCAATAGCTTGGTCCGGGTTATACCATCTTTCGTCTACCTTCCCAGTTTCTCCAGTTGTTGAGTTACAATCAGCTATTGGTCCTTCTGAAAACATTCATGTCAGATCCTATCTCAACTCACGAGTCTCTGAGATCTTTCTTCCAGCCTCAAAGAAAGCACAGATTGTTTCCCGTGACTGTGGGTCCTGCCTGCTCCAGACAGTCTCTATCTTCCTGCCTCAGCCCCTCCCAACTTCCCTTACTCAGGGTGCTCTGGTCATAAACGTTTCTGTTGCTTACATTTGCCAAACACCCTGGTCCTATCTCAGAGCCTCTGTGCCTGCTGGTTCCTCTCTCCTGAATGCATTCCCAGGATATCAGAATGGCTCATTCTCTCTCTGTTTAGGCCCTTGTGTTATCCTATCCGAGTGTGCTGACTTAACGCCTCTGTAGCTCATAGCATCCCTGCCCCAACTCTATTTTCTCATACTTTGCATTATGTATCATGTATTTATTTGCCTCCCAGCATGAGAATATAAATCTCACAGAGCAGGAACATAATTTCCTCTGTTCTCTGCTGTCCTAGAACAGGGCCTGACACACAGTGTATATTTATTGAAAGAAATAAAGGAAACAAAGAAAATGAAAAAAAAATTAAGAATGTATTTTCAGTAGTGCCTCTAACTTACAGAACTCTGGGCTCCACTCCTCCAGCCCAAGAGGACAGTGGGAAGTCATTTTAGTAATGAGAACTTGCATGTCCCCTGCAGCTCACCATGTCTGTGGGTCCCTGTGCAGCTCACCATGTCTGTGGGTCCCTGTGCAGCTCACCATGTCTGTGGGCCCCCGGTGTGCTGTTCCACATTTATTTCAGGGCATCATAGGATCGCAGGTGTATGTTCCTGTGGATTGAGCCAAATTCCTACATTTTCTGTACTAAAGGAGGCAGCTGGTATTGGCTTTTGGAGGGTGGGGGCTCAAATGACCACAGTCCTTATATTTTTATACACATGAATCAGTTTTCATCCCCTACCTTTCCAGGTCCAGAAGGTGGGATCAAAAGAGGCTACATACTTTCCCAGAGGTTCACTGGCAGATGGCAGAGCAGGACACATAGCAAACTTGCCTGCCTCTAAACCCCATGTCTTCCTATGATGGCAGCCGGGCTGGAGTCAGACCCTGGAGTCAGCCTATGGCCGTGCAGATCCAGTGGCCTCCGCTTTCTGACCATGCACTAGTTGCCCTATTCCATCAGCTCCAAAATGCATGTTTATGCTCACTGATACATCTTAAAAACAGTCCGTAATGTGTAATCAATGTCCATTTCAAAATGGCATCTGATGTGTGACAGGGGTGACCTACTTCCCTTGGCCCGAGATCAAAGACTCTTGAGCTCTGTGAAACATAGGCCGTTCCTCATAACCTGCCCTTCTTCACTGCCAAACGTGAACTCCGGTGGCATTTTCCTGTTAGAATTATGGAGGGATTAAGGGGGACAGTGAGTGAAGGGTGTTAGCACCGTGGCTGGCACAGCGGTGGAACTGAAGCCATGTGACCTGTGTGCTGCACATCGCTATGGCTACACCATGCTGTGTTTCCAGAAGCCCCCAGAAAAGAACTCAGCACCCAATTCCGTCAGAGTGGACTCACGCAGAGGCACCATGCTGCCCATCTAACGTACTGAGCGTGCATTTCCCCCTCTTGTGAAATGGTAAACAGAACCAAATGATCTTATTTGCGCTGACCACGCCCACGTCCTCCAGTGCCAGTTCCTCCCCCTCTGGACCATCTGCCTCTTTTCCTGCTTCTTTTCTGTCTTGACTAAGAAAACAAAATATTAGCCACAAAGAACACACCCAGCAGACATGACAGGAAGGTGATGAGGGGCATTGACTCCTTGGCCTCATTTATTGTTGGGAATCATCCCCTCCCCCAGACCCCTGGCACATGGTGCCCATCCACACTTACTCCTGAGATGAGGATGAATCCCATTTGTGAGATGGTGAAGTTGGGATATAAATACTGGCTCCTCTGAAAGCAGAAAAAGCCAGTGGATCATGGTCAGACTTCTTGATACACCTCAAGTTTTAAATTACCACCAGAGGACATCCTGGGGCATGACATCAGAATATTGCATCAGAAAATGGAAAAATATCTAAACTAGGAAACTAAACTCAGGATGGAAAAAATTAAGGGGCCTTCAATATGCAGGTTCATTTTTTCATAGCATATTTATTGGGCATGCATGAATAGAAAAAAAACATCAGAATTTTGTGTTGCCAAATAGGAGACCAAAATACAAACCCTACAAGCCGGCGAAATGAATGATCAGACAACCACCATTCCTTGTGTTTGACTTCTCATGGAGTTTCTGCTCCTCTTCCTGCTGCCCATGTGGTAGCCAGATGCAGTTGGTAGGTAAGTGATGCTCTCTATTTTACAGATGAATAAGAAACAGAAACCTGGCTTCTATGTGCTGGGTCCTCCCCACATGCTCAGAGAGCTGCATTTGGTGACTACTCTGGCAGAGCCCTGCAGTCTTCTGGTCCTGCTTGGTGTCTCCCTGGACAGCTCTGCTCGTTCTTCACTCTTCCCATTTGTTTTAAAAGCAGTGGTTGAGGGCTGGAGAGATGGCTCAGAGGTTAAGAGAGCATTGCCTGTTCTACCAAAGGTCCTGAGTTCAATTCCCAGCAACTGCATGATGGCTCACAACCATCTGTAATGGGGTCTGGTGCCCTTTTCTGGCCTGCAGGCATAGAGACAGAATATTGTATACATAATAAATAAACAAATAAATAAATATTTTTTAAAAAAGCAGTGGTTGAAATTTCAACATGGAAAGAAGGTTGTTCTTGGAGGGTGGGAAAGGAAGTTCACCCCTGGAAATTTTTCCTGGGTAGCCTGTGTATAACAGGCAGTAGCTGCACAAGAAATAAGGAAGGTGGACAAAAAACTGAGCCCTTGCTTCCTGCCTCGAGGAATGTCCTGTTTGGGAAAGGAATGGGGCATGTGAACAGCCGACTACCCCAGGAGCCACGGTAGTCTCACAGAGTATGCGGAGAAGGGACGAGGAAGCACAATTGTGCTTACTCAAAGAATTATAAAAGGTGTTGCTACGGTAAGGTGAAGAGGTGGACCTAGAAGGCTCCTGGAGGTTGAGAACATGGAAGGGTTGCTGTAGAAGGGGGAATTGAAGGACAATATTTATGTGGACATGGAGGAAATCAAATGACTTAAGAAGAGCTATAGGGCTGGGCATGGTGGTGCACACCTTTAATCCTGGCACTTGGGAGGCAGAAGCAAACGGATCTCTCTGAGTTTGAGACCATCCTGGTCAACAAAGAAAGTTCAAAGACAGGGCTACACAGAGAAACCCTGTCTCTAAAATAAAGCAAAACAAAAACAAAGAAAAAGAGAAAAAGAAGGGCTATGGATTCTCTTTAGAGGGCAGTGAATCTGAGTGAGATGGTATTTCTAGCAGTTGCTTCTGAAGGTCACACGTAAGGGCCAGCAAGATGGCTTAGTGGGGACAGTTATTTGCTGCTAAGACCTGGGGTGGACAGAGAGCACCAGCTCCCACAAGTCATCCTCAGACCTGCACATGCATGCACACATACACAAACACACACACTAACACAAACATATATGTGTGTGTGTATATATAAACAAAAATGTAAATGTTCCTAAGCAAACAAAGGGCCTGAAGAGGAGCAGGGTGGTGAGGTCAGGACAGAGATGGACACTCCTGTAAGACTTCATGAAAATTGGATGGAGTGAGAGGAACTCAAAACAGGACTGGGAGTCCCTGCAGGCATGTCCTGGGAGAGGAAGTCCAAGGAAAGCTGCCTCAAAACCATGCAGGGCATATCAGCTTACCTTTGGTGACTGTCAGAAATTTGGAGAAAAGAATTATAATTAATTTAGAGGAGGCATTCTGTCTGAAGACTTATAGAAACAGGATACCCCATTCGGTCTGAGGATTTCATAGATACGGGGTTTCTCTGTGGCTTTGGAGCCTGTCCTGGAGCAAGCTCTTGTAGACCAACCTGGCCTCGAGCTCACACAGATCTGCCTGCCTCTGCCTCCGAGAGCTGGGATTAAAGGCGTGCGCCACCACTGCCCGGCGAAGAGTACCTTCTTGTGCCAAAGACACTGAAAAAATAAATAAATAAATAAATAAATAAATAAATAAATAAATAAATAATTTGGAGGACAGTTTGTGTCTCTGATAGCAGTCCAACCTGTGTTGAGCTGTGTGGAAGCCCAGAGGCACTGAGGTAATTAGGAAAACTGAAGTCATATGGAGCTCAGGAAGCCACTAAGCATTCTCTGAGGGAAAAGGGTCTAGCCACATTTTCTTTTTCACCACCAGATATTCCTGAGCTGGACCTTGGCCTCGAGGCCCAAAGGGTAGAGTTCTCAATTCCCGCTTAGCGTCTGCCTCCGTGTGAAGGGTTTTCTTCAGAATGACTGGGTCACAGGATGCTTTCCAGAGCCATAAACTTTAGAGAGCAGAACTGGGCACACCCCAGACTGGAAAATGTGTGCACTGTAGTGTGAATAGTTGGGCGAACTGCCTGCTTTCCCAAAGATGGCATCATGTTCACTCTGCTTCTCCAGGGAGCTCATATTTTCAGTGACCTGGTCCAACCTTTCTGAACAAGAGACACCCCAGATCCAGAGGAGCTAATCTAGCATTCCAGAAGAGCCTTTTTTCCCCCCATCTTTAGTGGCGTTGGGGTAGGGGGCTCTGGGTGTGGTGCTGCTCACAGGGTGAGAACAGCCATGCCCTACCCACGGCTGATTACCAAGTTGTTGTGCCTGAACATTTGTTGTGGGACCATTAATTAGAGCTCTGGCAGGAGATATTTCTACCTGTCTGCCTCCTAGTCTCACTATATTTTTTCCCTCTCCTTTAAAGAAGATGCACAGCTCACTGCTCAGTCCTGCTTTTCTCACATGAGCTATTCTGAGCGCTGAGCCGCACGGGTTGCTAAGTGACGAGCTGGCACTGAAGACTCGCTCTGCTCTCGAGCCCCTCTGTGTTGTGCTTTAAGTCATTGAGGCGTTCCGTTCAGAGTACCGTGCAACTTCGCCGTCTGATGTGCTGCTCCTGAAAGACATTACAGCCTACCCCAGCTACTACAGGGGGATAACTGGAGTATGGTGCGGTTGGTTGTCAACACCTCCTTACTACACTCCAGCAGGATCTCAGCTGATGGATAGGGGCAGGACAGACAGACTGCAGAGCCTGCTGCACCCAGTGCCTGGGTAGTCATGTTTTGCTCAGACCCACCTGCAGGAGCAGCACTCTGGATGTATGCTGGAAGGCTGCACAGATTCCTGATTCTTGCACACAGGGAAACTGAGGTCCTGTGAAGTTAGGGTGCTGGCTATATATCTGACTCATGGCTGGTCCTAAGGGATGTAAAGGTAGAGAAGAGAGAGGTTGCTTTCTTAGGGTTCTAGCATCCTGGTGTTTGTCCAAGGCTGTTTTAGGGCCATTGGCTAGGTAACTGTGGATCCCCACACCCTGATCTGAAATCTGGCATTTAGTCATAGACCAAGCCAGTGCATGGTCTCCAGGCTTGTGGGTTGGTGTGAGGGCTTGGGTTAAGAAGCATCATTTCAAGCTGCTGGTACCACCTTCCTTTTAAAGAAGCTCTACAGGGCTGCTGAGATGGTCTAGGAGGTAAAGAAAACTGTTGCCAAGCTTGAAGACCTGAGTTCAATCCACCCACATGGTGGAAGGAGAGAACCAACTCCCACAAATTGTTCTCCGATCTTCGTGTGTGTGCTGTGCCATACATATATATGTACACATATGTGCTGAGGGATAATGCTCTTGTACACTGTAAAGATTTGTCACTTGCATTGGTTTAATAAAATGCTGATTGGCCAGTAGCCAGGCAGGAAGTATAGGGGAGGCAACCAGACTAGAGAATTCTGGGAAGAGGCAAGACAGAGTCAGTCATCAGCGAGATACAGAGGAAGCAAGATAAGAATGCTGCACTGAGAAAAGGTACAAAGCCACGTGGCTAAACTTAGACAAGAATTATGGGTTAATTTAAGTTGTAAGAGCTAGTTAATAATAAGCCTGAGCTAATAGGTCAAACAGTTTATAATTAATATAAGCCTCTGTGTGTTTCTTTGGGACTGAATGGCTGAGGGACCTGGAGGGACAGAAACTTATGTTACACACATGTTGTTGGATTTTTTTTTTTTACTCTAGCCCCACATTAGAACACCAAAATGTAGGAACTTTTTTGTTTGCTTGTTTGTTTTATTCTTTTGGCTCCCAAATAAATCACACATGGAGTCTTATTCTTTCTTATAACTGCTTGGCCTTAACTTGCCTGGTTTCTAGCCATGTTTTTTTTTTTTATCTTAAATCATCACATCTATCTTTTGCCTCTGGGCTTTTATCTTTTTCTATTTCTGTATTCCTTTCTTTACTTCTTTCTCCGTGACTTGCTGTGTAACTGGTGGCTGGCTCCTGATGTCCTCCTCTCCTTGTTCTATCTTGCTCCTTCTTGTTCTCTTGCCCTTTCTTCTTCTCCACCCAGATTTATCCTTCTATTTATTCTCTCTGCATGCCAGCTCCACCTCTCCTTTCTCCTGCCTTGCCATTGGCTGTTCATCTCTTTATTAGACCATCGTGTGTTTTAGACAGGCAAAGAATCACAGCTTCACAGAGTTAAACAAATTCAACATAAAAGAATGCAATACATCTTTGCACCCTTAAAACAAATGTTTCACAGCATAAACAAAGGTAACACATTTTAAAATAACATTCTACAACACACATAAATAAATAAATGCAATAAAAATTTAAAACATGTCAAAGATGGCGAACAGCCTGGAGAATGAACAGGTAGAGGAGTAGACCTGTGAGATGTGACCCTTTTCTGGGTGCTCTCATGTGTAAATGACGTGTGTGCAGTTTACTGCTTGCTTTCCTGAGCTGGAGTGGGGCTCAAATGAGAGCCCACGGGGAGAAGCATTTGTGAGAACCTCTTTGAGTCTCGGCATTGTGAGGGACACTTTAGAATATAACTGTGACAGATGAGGGAACCGAAACCTGGGCAGTTGATACCTAGTGATGCTGGGATTTGAACCCAAGCCCAACATAATCAGTACTCCATACTATACCAGCATGGTGCACAAAAATGTTTAATGGCTTCAAATGATTGCAAATGCTATATATGAGCTATGAGCTATTTTTATTACTAATACTTATCTTTTATATATAATGTTGCTGAGGTTTTGGATCTAAACCACCTGGAGCTGATGGTGTTTACTTGGCTCTTTTGGGCTCTAGGGTGTGATGAGTGGGGTGCTGGTGAGAAGCCTTAGGAGGGTCTCATTCTTGCTATGAAGAATGAGCATTTCTGGGGTGTGGATGTAGCTCAGTGGCAGCACTCACAAGGCCCCGGGTTAGACCATCAGCAACAGAAAAGAAAAAAAGGTGGCCGTTTCAACCAGCTGCCACCTCTCGCACTCTCTGCTCACTCTGGTTTTTTCTTTCTTACTTTTTCTTTTCTTTTTTTTGAGACAGGGTTTCTCTGTGTCGCCCTGGCTATCCTGGAACTTGCTTTGTGTACTAGGCTGGCCTGAAACTCAGAGAGATCCATGTGACTCTGCCTCCTGAGTGTTGGGATTAAAGGCATGCGCCACCACCACCACCCCGCCACTCCGGTTCTTTCTGAGGAGAAAGGAGAATCATGTAAACAAATATAAATGAGCTCTTACATAGTTGAACGTGCAAAGATGAATACTGCCAGGCCTTCAGGCTGCAGCTGTTGGTGTCTGGGCCCTAGCTCTGTACTGGGCACTTCTAGCCATGTGTTCTTGCTTTCTAGGAGAGGGAGCCTGTCATTAAATAGAGCCATTTTCATCACGAGGGAATTGGCCCTTGGGTAACTAATGGGTCTTTTCCAGGAGCACACGGCTAGTATGTGTTCAACACTTCATGAAGAATGCCCATCCAAGTCCTTACTACCCATCATACTTTCCCTGATCTCCCTCCTCACCCTGGCCATTTGGGTCACACTGCTGTTCTTGAATTACTCACAGAGCTTCCTTTCATAAGTGTGTGTGGGCATGCACACGTATGTGCATACATGAGTGAGTACGTGTGCGCGTGTATGTATGTGTGATTCATCTCTGCTAGTGCTCTCTCCTGTCATTTGGGCCTCTGCTCCAGATGATGCCCTTCCTGACTTCTTTCCTCCCCAGCATGAAGGCAGCTGGTGCCATTCTGCCCATGCTGTTTCTCTTTGCAGTGCACATCACCCCTGGCCATTACATTTGATATTTATTTCTTTAGTACCTGGCCCTCCAAAAGAAAGGGGGTCTGTCATGCTCACTGCAGCATCACATTCCCCAGAACAGATCCTGGGATGCCTGCTTTCTTCCTGCAACCCCTCCCCCCAGATCCACAGCGTCAATCCTGGCAGGATACCCTGTTAGGGTGTCAGGAGGACCTGAGTACTCTGAGTAATTTATTTCCTCTCTATGAGCCTTAGTTTACACACAAACACACATGCACACACATGCACATATATGTATATCTGTATACCCAATGTCATGTTGGGTCATCACCTGGATATATCACTGGATTCAGAACTTCCTCGTTGTGGCTACAGCCCAGCAGTGCAGCTTATAGGCTCGTAACATGAGCTTGCGTCCTGCAGTGGTACAGGGGTCCCTGGGCACCTTCCCGTAGATTGGAGGACACTCTGAGTGAGTGACATCAGGAGGAGGAAAGCCATACTGAGTGTGGTCCCGTGGCCGCTGGTCAAGCAGCTCTTTCTTCCCAACTGTGCGCTGCCTCTGTCCTTGAGTGTTCCTAGCTGAAAGTGGTGGCCCTTTCTTTCACATTAGCGACTAGAGCTCCTACTCTTCAGGTATTTAGGGGAAACGTGCTCTAGTTGGTTAGCATCGAGACGGATCCTGCAGCTGGTGGGGATCTCCCCTGGCTTTTTCCACTTCGAGCCTAATGATCAGACCTAATGCGCTGCAGAACGTTCCTGAACTCCTGTGTGAGAAAGACAACTGGAGGAAACTCTAAGCCAAGGCATCCCAGATTGCAATCTCCAGACACCACAACCAGTACCCCTGGCTCTAATCTGCAGTAAAAGCTTTCAAGGTTGGTTGCAGGGGAGGAGTAAGTTCCCAGACAAGGAGCGCAGTGTGAATTCCTTAGGCTTCCTCCAGCTGAGTGCCATGGGGTCCATGGGGGCACTCGCCCTGACATGCCAGGTCCAGGCACAGGCCTCCCTATGACATAACTTCTGTATACTCTTCATTGTGTAGCATGGGCTATATGGCAGCGGGGAAGAGTCCTGAGGGCTGAAGAGCCCACAGATACACAAGTGCCACCTTGGGCAGCCTCTAGGGGCATGGAAAAGGGGCACAGAAGTCTCAGCTTGGTTACCTAGGTACTCTCTCATGCTGCAGAGGACACCCATGAAAAGTGGGACACAAATTCCTTGGCCTGTCTCCCCAGGGCTTATCCTGTTCTGTGAGGCAAACCATAAAAGAGAGAGACACAATGCGATTTTCAACTAGCCCACTGTGCCAACTTGGGGCATTTTCTAGGATGCAATGGAATATTCAGCTAGCCCACTGTGGAGTCTCAACAGAATGTCTTATTAAGAATTCTGAGGCTGACTCTGCCCTGGTTCCTCCAAAGCCCAAGACCTTGATGTCTTGTTCCTGGGGTGGAGAGGGCAGTTGCAAAAGATTCACTGCTGTTCTTGAACAAAGAGTGCAGGTCAGTGTCACCTGCTGCTGTGCTCCACAGCCTGGCCTGGGGAGAGCTAGCCAGTCTCACAGACTAGCATGGATGCCCCCACCCCTGTCGTCATAAGGCCTCACAGGTTTATCACACATGCAGCAGGGCTGGGTTGGTCAGGTCCTGGCTGGAGTTAGTCAGGACGGTTGCATCAACCACAAAAGAATCCTTGTGCCCTTCTGTCGCACAGTGACCTTGCCTGTGCTTTTCAGGGGGCACAGACACACGAGAAGAATAGCAAGCCTGGCTTCCAGAGACAGCTTGTTCCCTTAATAAAGTGATTACAGAGCTGGCTAATTTACATCCTTAGAAAGATGCAGGGCAATGGTAGGCTGGGGTGTGTGTGTGTGTGTGTGTGTGTGTGTGTGTTTTATTTTAAATTCTCCAGCCTCTTCTTAATGAGGAGGTACCTTGAAATATAACAGAACGCTGGATTCTTCAAAGCACTCGTTTTCATGGTGCTTTCTTTCTGTAAGGGAAAGTGTAAAAGACAAATGAGGGGTGGCAGAGGAGGGGAGGGCTTTGCCGCCCCCGCCCATGTTGTGCAGACGTTATCTGCCATAAAGCTGTCGCTTGAAGGATGGAGAACCAGCTCTTGGCTGCAGTGGCCCTCAGATAATGTCAGTGCTGAGCAATGACCCAGGATTTGTTGGCACCAAGCAAACATTTCTAGGGCTCTGGTGCCAGAATCCATAGCGGAGCCTGGGCAGCTTTCCTGCCAGGGAAATGAGAGGAACTTGGTAGCTACTGTCCAGGATCCCCATAGTGAGACTCAGGGAGCCTTCTGAATCCTAGGGAGGCTCTCATTTCTACTGAACTCCTGGTGACTCCTTGGCCCATGGATTATGTTTTGACAAAGAAGAGTTTAGAGAAGTCAGATGCTCAGTTTCTGTGTGTATAGTTATTGTCTCATGGCTGTAGCCAAAGATCTGACAGGAAGCAACTTAAGAGAAAAAGGCCTTTGTCTTAGTTAGGATTCCTATTGCTGTGGAGAGACCATGACCACAGCAGCTCTTATAAAGGAAAGGCGTTGAATTGAGGTGGCTTACATTTACAGAGGTTAGTCTATTATCATCACCGTGTGACGTGGCGGCATGTAGGCAGACATTGAAGGAGCTGAGGGTCATATGTCTTGACCTGCAGACAACAGGAAGTGGTCTGAGTCACTGAGCATGGCTTGAGCATATATGCGACCTCAAAGTTTGCCTCTACATTGACACACTTCCTTCAACATGGGCATACCTACTCCAACAAGGCCATGCAGCCTAATAACGCTCCTCCTTGTGGAGCTTATGGGACCAAGTACATTAAAACTACCATGGACTTCTTTTGCCTTATAAATTAAGGAAACACAGTCAGTGGCGGGAAAAAGCATGGTGGTGAGGGCAGTGGCAGGTGGGCACATGAGACTGCTTGCTCCTCTCTGCACAGACTAGGAAGCTTGGAAAGGGAAGACTGACTTATTGGCTCCCTTTTACCCTTTTTATTCCATCTGGGACCTCGGCCAATGGGGTAGCCTGGCACACATTCAGGGTACACAGTACCCCCTTGCTTCATCCTCTCTGGAAACACCCTCTTAAAACACTCAAAGGTGTTCCTTAATTCAGCAAGTTAACAGTTGAAATTAACTACCACCCCAGGGTCCCACCAAGTGGTTTTGGCTAATAGAACACAACAGAGGTAGGTGTGAGTCACAACCACACTACCTCAGAAGGGGAAGAGTGTGGGTATCTCCAGAGGTCTTGACCACTCTAGGCTGTGATGATGAAAGATGAAGGTCATGGTAGAGGACCTGTATTTGGGTTTTGCAGGTTTTGCCTCATTAGGTTTCCAGCACCTTCTAGTGATACCCAGGTAACACCTATGGGAAAACAGAGCCCCAGTGATCATCCTGCTGGGGACAAAGTTGAGCTCAACACTTGGAAACTGGGGGCCAGTATGGGATATATCCCGATACTTGATTTGGGTTCTGTCTGTTTACTCTGGCATTGCCCACCAATCCTCTGCTGTTTATCTGCTTCCACAGGCCTTTGGATGAGAAAGAGCTGACAGGAGCCGAACCCCACCTTCTCTGTGTGCTGGGGAACAGGGCTCCACAGCCCCGGTGGCACCCATGCCGAAGAACAGCAAGGTGACACAGCGCGAACACAGCAATGAGCCTGTCACTGAGTCCGTGGCTGACTTGCTGGCCCTCGAGGAGCCTGTGGACTATAAGCAGAGTGTACTGAATGTGGCCGGCGAGGCAGGTGGCAAGCAGAAGGCAGCGGAGGAGGAGCTGGATGCAGAGGACCGGCCGGCCTGGAATAGCAAGCTGCAGTACATCCTGGCCCAGATTGGCTTTTCTGTGGGTCTTGGCAACATCTGGAGGTTCCCCTACCTGTGCCAGAAAAATGGAGGAGGTAAGAGGTAACCGTGATTGATCAAGGGTACCTGGAAAATGGGTTGGGCTGGGGTAGAAAGGACCAAACCTTTGCTGAGGCGGACCTGGATTCCTTAGAGATAGGAGTGCAGAATTCCAGAACAAGAGTCATTGAGTCACACAGTGGCTCATAGGTATAAAAAGGCTGGAGGTTATGATAAGAATGGGGGTCTGGCTCCAGACTGCCATGGTTCAGATCCCATTCTAGCATAGCCAGTGAGGCCTGGGCCCTAATACAAGCTGCTGGACCTCTGCTTGTCAGTGCTTACCCTGTAAATTGAACATAAGAGTGCTTCCTGTCTACTCTTGGTAGTTGGAAGGATTAAGTGAATTTTATATACTACCTTGGTAAAGAACAACTGTTGGCTGTTACTATCAAACAGAGACAGGAAGCACTGTTGTAAGCGATTAATGGCTTAACTCCTCCTCTTTGAGCATCTTGGAACAACCAAGCGCCAGCTTCAAATGGGTCATCCATCCATCCCTCCCAGCGACCTTGTTTAAGGAGAAGGTCATTGTCTTTACTTTAGAGACTATAAAACCGAGGCACAGATAGGTTGGGTAATTTTCCCAGGTCATGTGACATGAAGGCTTAATGCTGTGGGATTCCACCTGGTGGGTGTGGCCTATGCACATTACACCACGTGGGCTGGCTGCCTGTAGAGGCGCCTCACACTGCACCTGGTTACAAATTCCTTTGGCGCATGTGGCATCCTATAAAATTGTCGTCGGTGCTGACAAAGCCCAGAGCAAACAGATATCCCTAGGCACTGGCTGTCTCTCCAGAGTGTGGACGTTTATCAGAATTTTCCAGAGGCAGGCTGGCTTGAAATGATGGGAAGATCACAGAAAATAAAGAAAACCTTGGTGGGCTCATGTTTTCGTTTCTTTTCTGTTGTGATGAAACACTGACTAAAAGCAACTTCAGTGAGGACGCAGGCCGTCACCGAGAGAAATCGGGGCAGGAAATGAAGCAAGAACTCACGGAGAAACAGTACCTGCTGCCCTGCTCACAGTGTGGCGCCTTGTTTGCTTTCTTTTAGAGCCCTGACCAGCTTCCCAGGGAATGGTGCCGCCCACAGTGGGCGGGGCTCTTCTGGATCAATTACTAATGAAGGAAATCCCTGAAAGACACGACCAGAGGCCAGTCTGATCTGGGAAATCCCTCAGCCAAGATTCTCTTTTCACATGACTGTAGTGAAGCCGACAGTTAGTGCTAACACAGAGAGCTAGCAACTGCATTTCCAAGGCCACGCCTGTGTTCCCGAGAAACCTGTCCTTTCTATGAAAGCTATGAAGGGAACTGCATAGCTCCTGAGTCCCCTGCCCTGGGACCACCACGCTCCAGCCTGTTGGATAGCTACAGCTTCCTAGCATTTTGGCTCAGCTTTTTCCTGCCGGCGAGTTCCTACCATCGTAGCCTCTCCCAAAATTTCTGCTCCATTCAGAGAGGGACACCTCACCTTTGTATCGGTTACTTTTCTCCCTACTGGAACAAAATAGCTAACAAAAGAAACTTGAGGAAGGACTCAGTTTGTCTGAGGGTTTCGGGGGAGCTCAGCCTGTGAGGGTGGTAATGCGAATGAGTATCTGTGTCAGAGGAAGTGTGTTGGGGAGCTCATCACAAGGCAGAGTAGCAGGAAACAGGATAATACAGAATCAGGGACAGGCTATACCTCTCAAAGGCCCACTCAGGGACCCACCTCTGCCAGCCAGACCTCCTGAAGATTGTACAGCAGCATTTGTGCTTAGCCTTCCTGTTCAAAGTACCTCATTCCTTCTTCACAACACCCTTTAGAGAGTGGAGGAGTATGGAGTGACATTTTTGTAAATAAAAAATGGACACACATCAGCTATCTCCTATGGCTTCGTCTAATACTTCCATTCTGTCTGCATCTATGACAAAATAAGAACAAAGAGACATCAAATAATTTATTCAAAGTTGCAAAGTAGGTGTCAGAGCCAGGATTCCAGGTTTGATAATCTGATCACAGAGTCTGTTCGCAGCTTCTTTTCTATCCATATTTCAATTGACTGGAGGCCAAAAAATGAGCTCTTGAGCCCCAGAAATAAATGGGCTGTGGCAAAAGCAAGGCACGGTGTATAGAGAGAGATCTGGTGAAGTGTAGAGAGTCAGGCTCCACCCAGTGTCCTAATGCCCTGAGTGGTGCTCCCAGCTGCTCAGCCCTGAGCCTCCTCAGAGACACTGTTGCCTCCAGGTCATGTTTTCCCAGGTAGAAGAGGGTGCCTCGTGAACTCAGTGATGATTGGCACACAAGAGTGCCTTTGATTAACTATGAGTTCAGCTCACCTGAGTTCCTGGCCTTGAGCCCCCTGGCTAGACTAAACTCCATGTGGCCATGACCTGCTGTCAGGACTCGGACAGAAGGAAAGCCAGTCCACCTTTTGGCCGCAGATCACTTTTAGAGGATCTCCCCAGCTGTAGGAAGAGGAGAGAAACATACATAGGAGATAGCAGTGTGCTCTGACACCCCGACACTCATCTCCCTGGACATCGTGTTCCTCCTGAGGACCCTGAGGCAAAGTAAAACACCAGCAAGGCTCCTCCTTGTCATCTTCCTGCAATAAGTTGCTTCTGTTGCTACTGTTTCTCTCCACCAAAGACCAAGCCAGACTAGAGGTCCATACTCACGGCTTTTTAGGGCATTTGATGGGGCTACTGGTGAGTGACAGGCTGAATGAGGAGTACATGGGTGGATGCCTGCGCATGCATGTGTGCATGTGTGCATTGTGTGCATGTGTGTGCATGTGTGCGTGTGTGCCTGTGTGCGTGCGTGTATGTGTGTGCATTTGTGTGTGTGTGTGCGCGCGCGTGTTAAAATGATATTGCTTTGTGAGACTCGGTGGGAAGCTTCTCTTGAAGGCTCTCCCCATGAGTTCCCTCAGCAGATGTGTGCTCAGGTGGCCCCCTGTGGTGTGACCAATCCAGAATGTGCCTGCTGACACTGCCTAAATGAATCTGAGGAACTTGCCTCCCGCGAGGTCTCCCAGGATGGCATCTGGGTCTTCTGTTCCTCCTGCATCCCCCCCAAAGCCTGAATCTGGCATGGAGGAGATCCATGGTAAACAACTTTTGCTGCTGACGGACAAATTTTGTGTCCAGTAGTTGCCTGATCTCCAGGGTTCATTGGCAGATTAGGCATGCACTTGAGAAGGGTAAGTTGCAGGGAACAGTGAAGCACGAACTCTGGTTGTTCTTAATAATCAAAACTCAGAGTCAGATATTGGGGGTAAAGGCTGAAGGATCAGAGAAGCAAAGGAGCCAGCCATTAGAGAACCTTTACCTCAACCAGTGCTCAGACCGAAGTGGCGATCCTGTCTCTACAGATTCTCAGACTGACTGCTGTCTCTGAAACCTCAGACTGCATGCTCAGACTGAATCCTCAAACTGCAGCAGAGCTCTTCTCTCCTCCTGCCTTATATTCCTCTCTCCGCCCAGCCATATCACTCCTGTCTTCACCTCCCTAGTGCCGGGATTAAAGGCATGGGATCCCAAGTGCTGGGATCACTTTTTTTTTTTTTTTAGACAGATTCAATCTCATGTAGGCCAGGGTGGCCTTGAACCCATAGAGATCCATCTGCCTCTGTCTCCCTAGTCCTGGGATTAAAGTTTGTGCAATCACTGCCTGACATCTATGACTAACTAGTGGCTTAGCTCTGCACTCTGATCTTCAGGCAAGCTTTATTTGTTAGATCATAAACCAAATACCACTACAGGGTAGAGCAGTGTAGCCGAGGCTTTCAGAGACTCCTCTCTTGAGCGGGTTTCCCTGAAGGTGCTAGGTAACCCAGGAGACAGGAACAAGCAAGACAGTTTGACAGGCAGGGCCTGACTGATAGTGTTGCCAACGGGGCTATGTTCTTGGCACAACTCTTGGTGGGGATGCACTCGTCCATGTCCAGCCGTGGCCTTAATTCTCTTGCTAAATGCCCTGTCACTCGGAATTGAGATCGTGTCTGCAGCTAGGTTTAAGACAGCAAGATTAATTTGTTATCTGTAATCTTTAGCAAGATCATTCCATCCTTTATGATTCCCTTATCACGCTTTCCTGAACAACTAATTTCTCTTCCATTCCTCCCAATTGGCTGTGGATTAATGGTGATGCTGATCAGATCCTCTCCCTGGAGAGCGTCCAAGCTAGGCTTCTCTCGAGTTGCTCAGTCTGCTGTGTCAGCATTTGTCTCAGATGCCGGCAGGCCGGACCACAGAGTAGGAGGGAGGGTGGGTGGGAGTGAGGCCTTGGGAATGAGTGAGCGGGACCCGTGACATCTGGGAGGGTTGTGGACAGGTGTCCACAGAGTGCTGCGTGAGGCCAGTGTCTGTGACTTGACACGTGGCTCTCTGAGAGGCAATGAGGTATCTGCTTCTGAATCCAGCCTTGCGAGTAGAAGGCAGTGGTGTCCGTACGCTCTCTTGTGTCCCATCCCGAGTCAGAGGATCAAGGAGAGGAAAAGTCTGAATGGGCCAGCGTTGGAGATAAAAATCACAGCCTTGAGCAGCAACATTCACGGGGAAGCTCCAGATGGCCTAAGCTGTGGCCGAGTCTGTTGGATATGCCACCTTTCTCTTCCATTGTTGTCCCTGCCCACACACTATGTCTGAGACTGTTGGGCACGGCTGCCACCCCTTCCCTCACTGTCCCTCTGATCTGTACCTTCTCTTATCCTTGCAGGTGCCTACTTGGTACCATACCTGGTGCTGCTGATCATCATTGGCATCCCTCTCTTCTTTCTGGAGCTGGCTGTGGGCCAGAGGATCCGCCGTGGCAGCATCGGTGTTTGGCATTACGTGTGCCCGCGCCTAGGGGGCATCGGCTTCTCCAGCTGTATTGTGAGTTCAGAGCTGGGGGCTGGCACTGGGCGGGAGGCAGAGGGTCCCCTTTGGGATAGTGTGGAGGAGGTCACCAGGTTTACAGGCCAGAGTCCTGGGCCGACACAAGCGGAATGAGAGGGTTCATCAACAGATTCTTCACAGATGGTGTCTCAGGGCCATAGTCACCACATTTCCTAAACTGGCAGTTGATGCCACTGCCAGAAACCATATGTGACATTCACAAAAGAGGCAAAGGAGGGAAAACGGGGCACGTTCACAAGGATATCTCAGTCCTTATCATCCGGGAACAGATGGACCATCCAGGTCCCCACTACTCCTTACCACTTCCTCATGGACTCCTCTCTCTTTCCTTGGGAAGTGAGTTTCAAATGTACGTGGCTTAGCACACCTTGCTAGAGCGCCATGCAATTAAACAGTTGAAATACTCAGACAGGAGCCTTATGGCCAACCCAGGAAGCATGAGGTTTGGGGAGACCTCCCGAGCCTCGGATGGGGACTTCCGGGCTCATCTGTGCAGCTGTCGATGAAATCTTGCTGAGAGCTGTATACAACTAAAGTAACTGAGCATCCCTTAAAGGCGAAACCTGCAGGTGCCCATTCTCATACTTGAGATAAAAACTGGAATTTGTTTCTGGAAGGGACTGAGGGTTCTGTCAAACACGGTAGGAGGATTATCCTGTTGTCAGACCAGGCATCACCTTCCCGTGGCCAGCTCCAGTGTAAACATCAGGCTGGCCATGTTTGGACATGCACGAGGAGGGGAACCCTCTACCTGGGCTGGAAACAACACAGTTAAGGAAAGGGCTGCTTCTCTGCATGTTTATTTCAGCGCAGCCCCCTCCCTCGTTTTCTCTTTGTGTATGTGAACATGTGCTCCTCCACATAGTTGCTCGTGTGAAATGGGAGAGACCAGGAGCACTCTGCATTCACACTAACAAGCAATCTGAATCGTCTGGGACAGCCAGGCCTCTGGAAGGGCCCTCGGAGCATCCGGAGCAGATGCAGCCAAACCCTGCCTGTTAAACATTGCTAGATCCCGCCTAGTTTAATAAAACTCTGCCAAGCTTACTGCTTTGTCTCTAGAAGCTAGAAGCAGGCTGCTTGCTGTTCCGAAGGAAGAGCAGCACCTGAGAAGAGGGAAGAGGTGGAAAAACCAGTGATCCACACAGTCTCAAAAAGTGCCACCATCTGGGCCTAAAAGGACCGTTACTGTGGTGTGTCTCTGTGGTCCTGGAGGGCATCTCTGATTAGAATCCCGAGTCATCAGGAAATGATGGGGGAAGGGCTTCAAGTATCTCACAGGAATTTCAAACTGGAAAGAATTAACATTTTAAGAGTTTATTGCTTAAAGGAGAAAATTTTAATATCCCAGGAATTCCTTTGTGGACTGTTTGAGTACCAGATGAATGGAGGAGGACTGGGAGCAGACCCCCAACCCCTGCTCCATCTCTGCATTCCCCCGCCCCGCCCTGCCCACATCCTCCATCAGGGCTGGTTTTGAGCTGCTGGGCCTTGGGTGGAGTGCAGGGAGGGGCGGCTTTACCTGCAGCCTCTGTGATCTTACCCTGGTCCTTGCCCTCAGGTCTGCCTCTTCGTTGGGCTGTACTACAATGTCATCATTGGGTGGAGCGTCTTCTACTTCTTCAAGTCCTTCCAGTACCCCCTGCCCTGGAGCGAATGCCCTGTCATCAGGAATGGGACTGTGGCAGGCAAGTGTGGGGACCCTGGAGGAACCCCAGCTGTGGTCTCCAGCCAGCACTGTCCCGGGAAGAAGTCTAAACTGTTTAGTACTAAGATTCGGGGTTTAATCGGTTCAGTGAGTCACCTTGGAGAAAGCACTTCACACCCCAATACTTTTTTTTTCTCCTTCTCTTGAGGAAATGATCTACTGATCTCCTGCTGGCCTAGCACACAGAGGTCTCAGGGATTGAATTTTGTTTAGTTATTATGAACTACTCTGTTTCCCCAATAGCATATGTCTAAGAACAGTTGTGACTTGCGTGCCTCACTCCATAGACGGGAAAACAGATCCCGTAGCCCCTGTTCCCACGCTCATGCTGTCCATCTAACCAGTGACCTGACATCTGGATTTCCAGCCTCTGTCTCAGGGCCTTCCCCCAAGAACCTTTAAACAAATTTGGCACTTGTGAGCAGAAGACGGTGGAGGTGGGAATTGAGCCATGTGATTGTGGCTCAAAGGCTCGTAGGTCCCACCAGAAACTCAGGATTCCTCGGGTTCCTCCAGATCATTGCACAGTCGTCCCCCAGCTCCCCACTCACCCACTGCTGCCTGGGCAGGGTCCACCACAGGAGATGGCCATAGGGCTGGAAGCTGAGGCCTGTGGCCTTTCCTGTGGTTTCAGTGCTGGAGCCCGAGTGTGAGAAGAGCTCAGCCACTACCTACTTCTGGTACCGAGAGGCCTTGGACATCTCCAACTCCATCTCAGAGAGTGGGGGCCTCAACTGGAAGATGACACTCTGCCTCCTTGTGGCCTGGAGCATCGTGGGCATGGCTGTAGTCAAGGGTATCCAGTCCTCTGGAAAGGTGAGCTGGAAAAAGGCAACAGAGACTCAGAGAGCAGGAGCTCGGATCCCAGGCCACCGGGGAAGACTACTTGAGTGACAGCATTAGCCTCATGGGAAGGGTGGGAACATTACCACCACAGATAGCCCAAGGATGAACTTGCTGGGTAGTTGTTACTGGGGCCCCATCTGTTTTGGTGCTTATAGCTTAGGCCTGCCCTGCAAACACCGAGGAGCTAGAGGTACTGACCTTGATATCTAGATGGTGCATCCCCAGGTTCCTAAGCAAAAGCCCTTGCATTGGGCAGTCTAAGCAGTTTTCGATGAAACTCTGCCCTATGCTGTCTGCCGATAAAGGGCTGTTAGAGCCGCAGAGAGCTTGGGGCCCCCAAACAGTCCAGCCAGTGAAAGTCATAACAGTCCAGCCCTATCTTTCTTTCCCAGCATTTCCAATCCTTATTATTTATGACCTCGCAGAATTCATGGGCTGCCAGGGATGGAAAGACTGACAGACATCTGATAGAGATGTCTCCTCCACTCATTTTATAGAGAAGGAAACTGAGGTCTGTACTGGGGAAAGAGCCCCCTCTAAGGTCTTACAGCTAGTCTGTCCAGGTCCAGGGCTTGAGCTGAGGCTCTTGGTTCTTTGTCAGACTTGATGAGTCAGGATGCTGAGTTGCAGAAAGGTGGTACCATCTCAGCCACCAGCCTCCTCTCTCTCTGGGGGCCGGAATAGTAGCTGACACTTCATGACATTTATCAGGGCTGTCACATCTGCATATCCCTGGCTCTCACCACTGTTATGAGTTAAGAATATTGCAGTCCTTTAGAGATGGGGAGATGGATGCATACTAAGCAGGTAGCCTGAGGCCCCAGGATTGGTTGATGGTAGCTGCAGGATCAGTACTCATGCAGATAGCTCTTAGCCTTTCTGTTGCTCTGTCCTAAGTGCCCCAGGGTTGGTTTTACTGCAGCTGAGGCCCCATGATCAAATTCTTTGTGCGTGACTCTGTGCCAGGAGCACGGGGCTGTAGAGAGGTGCATGACATATATGAACTAGCAAGAATCACGTGGTTCAGGTTCGGGATGTGTAGGGGCTACTTTCTCTTCTGATGGGCTCTGTTGGGAAACAGTGTCAAGGCCCCCTAGATGTCTTCTGCTATAGAACTTCTGAGGACAGTGCAGATCCTGGAACTGTCTACTAGGAACATGAGACTTAGGAGTACAAACTGCTGGTTCGGTCCTGCCAGCTCTTGAAAGGCAGACTAGCTCCAGGCACAGCCATGCTGACTCCAGCTTGTTCTGCTCCTGCTTGGGCCAGATGGATGGTGGGTTTGGCTCAGTGCCTTGGGGCTCCAGGCTCTGAGTTCTGCTGCCTGATAGCAGAGGAGGCTCATGGGCCCCAGCTGTGAGCAGGGAAGGGGGGCTCTGCCTGACGGGGGGGGGGGGGGGCTCTGTCTTCTCTGCAGGTAATGTATTTCAGCTCCCTCTTCCCCTACGTGGTGTTGGCCTGCTTCCTGGTTCGGGGGCTGCTGCTGCGAGGGGCTATTGACGGCATCCTGCACATGTTCACCCCTAAGGTAAGGCTCTGTGGTGTCCACATGGGGGGAACCCTGGCAGCTCCACTGGGCCTGCTCCGCTGCGTGCAACTTTACACCCAAACCCAACTGTCTGGTAGGTGTTCTGCCAGCCCGTTCAGAGAAGCCCGAGAAAGGGGTCTAGGCTCCGTCCTCATGCTTCAAGGAGAGGGACTTTACTTCAATTTGGGTGAAGTCAGAAAAGGCTCCAGAAAAGAGGTGGCATCTGAAGTGAGCCTTGCAGAGCGGGAAGGGCTTCAGCAAGTATCAGTATGATTTATTAATCAAAGGAGACCGTGTGAACAAGGATGTGGAAAAGCACCAGGTATGCCTGCAGTGATTGCATATTCCATTTAAATACGAGGGATGGGGCTTCAGTCATTCATTTTAGGGGTGTCTTCATTTTGTGGGTGTGTGATAATAGGAGCCAAGAAGATGAACTCACCTCAGGAATTCTGGTTTGAACCCAAATCAGGGAAACAAGGAGCCCACACAGCCACCTTCCTAGTCCCGTCACTAGCCCGTAAAGGGACTGCGAGGGATGTGCTGAGAAACAGGTGTTCTGCATATGCACACCTAGCCTTCAGGAGGTGGTCTGTCCCCACCTCATGACCGTGACCATTTAGACCACTGGGCACAACTCCATGAGTAGGCTATGGGGGAATGATAATTTCAAATTGTCCTAAACAATGTATGTCAGTGCCTCCAGTTGATGGGGCTGAGAATTTCACCTCCAGATCCCTCTGAGCTAGCCCGTGGGCTCCAGGTCAGACGGGACCAGATGAGCTTGAAGCCTCAGGACTCAATAGTGCCACCATACATATGTATACACATGCACATACACACTCCCTTCCACGGGGAGTTCACACAGGGTGATTAAGAAAGCCCCAGGTTCTATGGAGTTTGAAGTCCCCAGGTCCCATTGACTCTCCTGCCCTGTTATTGTGAGTGGGCTCCTGGTGTGTGGAGGATGGCCATGGTTAGGACCTACGCTACTCATAACTGCACAAACTGTCCTTAGACTGAACAACCAAGACTTCTACAAACATGCTCACAAAGACTCACCTTCTAAAGTAGGAATTATGTCTCCCAAAGCAGACCATAGGGCTGTAAGCTTGTGATATCTCCTGGAGAAGCAGTCGGCTTCCTCTGGGGTAAGTGATCACAGGAAGGCCATCAACCTCTGTGAATTACTTCAGCAGTCGCCCTGGTCGCACAATCAGTCTCAGGTGTCCCCTTGAGTCTTTGCGTTGTACTTCGCTGAGCTGTATGAGCATGTTATTTGCTCTGATGATGCACATGAACACGGAGCTTCACAAACACCCCCAGATAGGCTGCTGATGGACTTAAGAATCATTGGTGTGACATCCAAAGCTAGTGGCCCAGACTCACCGGACTTGGCCACCAGCCCCAGCACAAACAATACTTCAGTTCGCCTCGTGGGATTCAGACACCATTGCAATGTCTCTTTAATTCTGAAATATCTCAAGCTTATAATTATATATCTAGTAATATAATGGATATTTTTAAAAAGGAAAACATTACAGATGCCTTTGCAGTACCCTCTGACTTCACAGTTATTTCCTTTCTCAAAAGCAGCCATTAGCAGTCTGCTCTTGCTGCTATAACAAAATACCTTAGACTAAGAGATTTATAAGCAGAAGAAATGTATTGCTTACAATTCTAGAACTGGGAGGACCAAGCTGAAGGCACTAGAAGATTCCATGGTGGAAGGGCAAAGGAAGCAGCTTGAGCCTCTATTATAAAGGCGCGGATTCCATTCAGAAGAGTGGATTCCTCATGATTTAATCACTCCCAGGAAATGACTCCTGAATATTACTTTGTAGTATGCAAATTAGCGGGTTACAGAAACTGTTATCCTGAATTTGAGATTTATCCCACTAATGCATTCTTTGAGATTTTATACATAGACCTATTTCCACAAACAGTACACAGCAATTCTACAGATCCTTAAAGTTTACATATCTTCACATGTATCCTTCAATGACTCGCTTTTGATTTTGCATGACACTATTCATTATTATTATTATTATTATTATTATTATTATTATTATTATACTGACATGTAGGCTATAGCACATTTATTTTCAGTGTGGTATAATATTTTACCACAGAACTAACCTAAAAATGTCTACTTGTAGACATTGCCAGTTTTTCCTATTACCGATAAGGATATGTTCTGGTTAGTTTTCTTATTGCTGTGATAAACAGCATGACCGAAAACAACTTAAGGAGGAGAGGGTTGACTTCATCTTACACTTCCAATTCCCAGTCTGTCATTGAGGAAAGTCAGAGCAGGAGCTCAGGCAGAAGCTGTGGAATGCTGCTGTCTGGTGGCTCACTCTCAGAGTCTAGTATATAGCTCAGAGTATATATCATGCCTGGGGATGGTGCTGCCCACAGTGGGCTGGGCTCTTCCACATCAATCGTTAAGCAAGACAATCTCTTGCAGCCAAGTCCACAGGCCAATCTGATCTGAGTGGTTTCTCCATTGAGATTTCTTCTTCCTAGTGGTATCTAGTTGACAATAAAAACTAGCACAGGCAATACTAAACATTATTACCCAAGTCTTTGAACAAGTTTCTCTAGAGTAAATACAGTAAAAATTGCTGTTTCAAAGGGTATGCAAATCTTCAGCCAAAATGCTTTCCAAGTGATTGTGTCCACGGGCACGCACACCAGGTATATAACTCCGCATTTGACAGGCTTCAGTTTTGCCCATCAATAGATGGATATAGCTTAAGTACTCATAGAACAACAGAGCCACTCCCTTTCTCAAACTATTTCCTGGATGTTCCAGAAGCCATGTGAAGCTACCTTGGCATTTGCAGAATCTTCTGAGATGTAAAATTAAACCTAGAAAACCATAAAGGACCCAAGTCCCCAAGAACCAGCATGATGTAACTCATGGCTCATCTGACTTGCTAGTCTCCAGGTCACATCTTTGTGACCCATCTTGACATTGTCCACTGAGCATTGTGTTGTGTAGCTCCTGCACCTGACTCTGAAGGCTTGTATTGGGCAAGGAGGGGTGGCTAAGAAGACTTGGACACTCTCCTACCAAGGGCACCCAGGCAGCCTGTGCTGTTTGCCTGGAGATCTATTCATGTTTGCTGCACAGATTGTTCTGTGCAGCAAAACATGAATTCACTCTCAGCAACAGCCATCTGATGGTCTGTCAGGCTGAGGACCATTGCAGAGAGGTGGCTGTTGTAGCTCAGGACTGGGAGATACGAGATCTCTGGGGTCATTTAAAGTTCTTGGCGCCACAGAGTACCACCAGGTCACTGTCCAGAGCTGCCCAGGATGAACACGGTTTCATTCATTCCTATGAATTACAATATTAACAATATCCCAAGAGGTCATGCCACTCGAATCCCTGAACAAAGTCCAAGAAAATTTTGATCAAGACATCTCAGACTATTTTTTATACTATGCCGGATGATGTGAGAGGTCCTTCTTCCGCCCCAGACTTCTTTAAACATCAGAAAATATCCAGGCTATAGGACCTATCCTTTCTGTCCCTGTCTGCAAGCAGAGAGCTAGTGGATCTGGTGTGCTGTGTGACCAGGATGCTATGATGACTCTCTAGTGGCCCTGATGAGATAGTAACTGGTATTAATAGCTAATTAACAACTTGAATTTCCCAGAGAGCTTTCCCTTATCATTTCTTTCATCCAAGACAAAACCAGGTCAACATGGGGTGCCATACAATTCTCATGTAATTTGCCCAACATATAATGGTGAATTATGGAGAGTTTTTTTGTCATATAAACTCCCAAACAGTTGGAATTATGAACATTTATGTCCTTTCCCAACAAATGTAGTCATATATAAGCAAAATGGTTAGTACTCAGTATTGGTTGCTACAGCATTTGTTTTAGTAGCAAAAGACTAGCATGCTCCAAATACCCAAATGTCTATCATTCATGTTTGCATTCATCCAACAAAGGCTCGCTAGAGCCAAACACTGTTCTAAGACAGATATTCAGCCCATGAATACAACAGACAAATCCCCCAGCCCTCAGAATGGATGATGGAAGATGCAGAACTGCTGCAGAACAGTGTGGTGAGGGGAAGAACAAAGCAGAGAACAAAGAATTGGAGCTTCTAGAACAGAATGCATTTTATTTTATTTCATGTGTGGTCAAGGAGTGCCTCACTGAGGAAGAGCATTTGAATAGTGACCCTAAGGTACTGAGGGTTCAGGCTACACGCAGGTGTGGAGATCCATTCTAGACAGAGAGATAATGAGTGAAAGGGGCTTGAGCTGGAGCAGCTTGTGAATTCTAGGAAGTGTGCAAGAAAAAAAGGAGGGGAGAGAGGCAGGACTGTGGTCTGACTAGGGCTATGGGGGTCCGGGAGGCCATAAAGACACTTGGACATTTCCCCTGTGTAAACTCTGGCCAGTGGCAGGTTATGGGCAGAGGGATGAGGTGCTATGGCCACCTTGAGCCTCTTAGAGAAGACTGCCATGGGGAGTCCAAGGGGAGAAGAGGGAGATTTGCTGTGTGGGTCACTGGATGAGACGCACCAGTGAGCCAAGTGCTGATGGAGGGCTGAGAGTTGGTTAAGTTGAAGAAATGCTTAGGAAGCCGGGCGGTGGTGGCGCACGCCTTTAATCCCAGCACTCGGGAGGCAGAGGCAGGCGGATCTCTGTGAGTTCGAGGCCAGCCTGGTCTACAAGAGCTAGTTCCAGGACAGGCTCCAAAACCACAGAGAAACCCTGTCTCGAAAAACCAAAAAAAAAAAAAAAAGAAAAAAAAGAAAAAAAGAAAAGAAAAGAAAGAAAGAAAGAAATGCTTAGGAAACAGGCTCAAGAGGGTTTGCCGTGGCTTGGATATGAGGTGTGGGAGGAGCCAAGAGTGACCCCAAGATCTTTCGCCTGAGCAGCCAGAAGGATGAAGATGACATTTACAGAGATGGGAAGGATGGTGGGAGAATCAGAATTTAGGAGGAACACCCAGACTATTGTTTTGGATGTGGCAATTTTAAAATGTCCACTAGATAGGCAAGTGAAGACGTGGTGTGGTAATTTGGTCCATAAATCTGGAAGTAACAGGTGAAGGAGCAAATTTGGGAGTTCTGAATAGTGGATGGAAGCTATGTCTTGGTTTATAATGACTGGAGAGCAAGCTCTGTCAGAAAGGAGGACTTGGCTCGGGTTGAGGGAAGGATAGCAGGTAAGGGAGGCAGAAGAGAAGAGGAAGCACACATATCCACGCCCCCAGGCAGAGTCAGGGAAATGCTTGAGCAAAGCTGAGATGGGCAGATGATGAAGACAGGAAATAACCAATCATCTGACAATGGAAACGTCATTGGTGACCTTCATAAGAGATGCTTTGGTAGAACATTGGGGACAAACTCTAATAGTAGTGAATGCGAGGTGATGAATCAGAGACAAGTGGGAGAGGGCGTTTGTATTCAGTAGTTTCACCATAAAAGGAAACAAAAATGAGAAATACAAGAGTAAGTGGAGAGGGCCCTGGGGTCAAGGATATTATCCCAGAATTTATATAGTGATGAAAATAATTCACCGAACACCGACAGGCTAGAATTGATTCAGGGGCATAAAAAAAAAAGAGTCTAGTGTTTCCGCATGATGCAATAATTCTACCCTTAGACGTGTATCCAAGAAAACTTCAAATGTAAATTCACACAAAGTTGGAACATGAATATTCATAGCAGCGTGGTTTATAATAGCCCCAAAGCAGAAACAACCAAAATGTCAATCAGCTGAGGAATGGACAAACAAAATGTGGTAGATGCATAAAACGGAATGGTATCCAGCCGTAGAAAGGAAGGATGTACCAGAGCTGTGATAATGGCACAGTCGTTAAAGTGTGTGCCATGCAAGCGTGGGCCATGAATTTGATCCCTAAAATAAAAGAGCCAGGCATGGTGGCATGTACCTGGAATCCCTGCTCTGTGGATGTGGACATGGGAAAATCCTTAGGACTTGATGCTCAGCTAATTTAGCCATCCATGTTCAATGAAGTGGTAATTCAGGGAGAAACCCATCTCAACAGTAAATGGTGGCGAGCAACTGAGGAAGAGACACAAGGTTAACCTCTGACCTCCACTAGTGTACACACAGATCTAGACAACCTCACCCCTAAGAACACGTGTGCAAAACACACAAGAATAAAGTACTGACACATGCCGCGGCACGGAAGATCCCGGAAAATATTAAGCAAATCAAAGGATTCAAACTTGAGAGGCCACATTGTGTGGAATTTCAAGCATAGGAAGTGTCCAGAATAGACAAATCCATAGAGACAGGGCACTAGTGGTCACTGAGGGCTGTACTTGAGGGGAGATCATGAGGAGCGACTGTTAGTTGCTTCTCTTAAGGGCAAGGAAGAGGCTCCAAACTGATAGTGGTACTGATTGCTCAATACTGGTATGCTAAACGTTGTTGAACTGAACACTTTAAAAAGATCCAGATGACATCAGGGAGAGGCCCAGTGTCTTTGGGGGAAGAGTTGACGTTAGCTGCATCCACACTCACCAAGGGAGAGGGCAGCCCTTGGCACCGTGCTGGCAGGAAGAAGCTGTAGGGAGGGGTTCTAATGGTCTTCCTCCAATAGTGGCATCTTTCTCAGTGAGGCAGGAAACCAAGTGGCCAACTTGGAGTAGGAATGAAGGAGGGACCCTGGAGGGCTGAGGAGGTGTGAGTGTGAGGTCACTGTCCGTTTGGGAATAGTGGACAGGTATGACCCTAAAAGCCGTCTGGTAGATATGGCTCCGGAATGGGTGTGACCTCAGTAGCATGGGCCACCCCAGCTCTCAGCAATCTGAGGTGCAGCTTTTTGCAAATGAACATTCTGAGAGCACATTGCTTTCCATGTCAGTGAGGTGCTTAAACAGTTGTGTTATACTCATCGTGTGTGTCAATTCATTTAAGCCTTCTAATGCCTCTCCGGGTAAGTGTTCTGATTACGGATGCTTTCCAAAGAGGCAAATTAACCATGGAGTGAGACAGCAGAGCAGCGCGCTAGGCGTTGTAACATGAGATGCCTGTTTCATGTGCTGGTGTCTGTCTGAACCTCTGGAATAATACTCAGAAAGCCAAAATCACAGTTACTTATTTCTGGGGAAGGAAACTAGACTTCTGAGATTAAGTGGTAAAGAAAAGGAGCCTGTAGCATGATTGATAAAAACCCAGAGACGGAAACTGGGTTTCAACCTGAAGGTTAGAAAAGCAAACAGCCACTGGTCTTACCTCTCTATCTAAGTCTGAAATGGCGATTCTGCCTCCAGGAATCTCAGAATGAGACTGTATCTGAGAGCTATCTCCTCCCATTTTATATTCCTCTCTAGTGTTGGGATTAAAGGCTTGCACCACTACTGCCCGATTTCTATGGCAAACTAGCGTGGCTACTGGGATTAAAGGTGTGTGTCACCACTGACTGGTCTTTAAGGCTGATCAGTGTGGTTGTTTTACTCTCTGACCTTCAGACAAGCTTTATCTATTAAAAATAAAAATGAAATATCACTACAGGAGCCCAAAGGATCAAGAATATATATATATATATATATATATTAACTCTCAAGGAAAAGCAGAGAGGTCCCTGGAGGTTCCAAGATCCCAGTCAAACAGTCTGGTTGAGGGACTTTCTTGACTCCCATTTGAGCAAAGACCTCTCGAAGAAGATGACCAGCCTTGCGACCCCTGTGACCAGCTCACCACCCAGTTTCCACTAGGGAGGTTCCTTGACTCTTGGGGCCCACTTCTACAGCTGCAAGAGGGGGTGCAAGTGATACCCCTCTGCAGAGCTGTCAACAGAGCTCTTAGGACTGCTCCTGGCAAGTGGGGTACACCTAGCAAGCACAGCTATTCTTGTCTCTGTCCCTTGTGAAGGTGACACCGTTCTTAGGCACTGGGAACTCTGCACTCCAGTGCCATCTGGTGTCTTGTAGCTCAGTCTGGCTCTGCCAGAGCAGGTGCTAGAGAAGCACCGAGAAGCAAGGCTGTGTGCTTCCGTCACGCGTGTGCTGCTGTCGCGTGTCACTCAGGCAGGTGCTCAGCAGCTGCTTGTGCATTCAGAAAACATCTTCTGTGCTGCAAAATACCTCGTTCCCTTGACAGGAAGTGACTTAGACGCTGTGCGAAAGAAACAGCAGGAAGCCAGTGCTACATCACACTGGGCTCCAGGAAGGGAATGGGCTTCTCTCCAGAGCAGAAAATCCCTGCCCGCCTCTCCTCTTGTAGTCTCATCCCAATGTTTGGAAGGGACGTGGAGCATCCTGTCTCAACTGACCTACGCTGACACTTGCTGAAAGTACATACTGTCATCCCGTGAAGCCTGACAAGAGCCTCCTTTAAAATCAAGTAACGTCAGGAGATCTCTCCCGAAGCCTCCTGATGTAGTCCACTTCCAGATTAGCTTTGGGTATCTCCAGCAGCAAATGCTCCCCCATTTAAGCTATGGACTAGGAGCAAGGGTGTGGGAGAACATTCACACAGGGCAGTCACCCCTCCAAGGGCGAGCTTTAGTGTTAGGTGATTTTTATGGATCCTCAAACCTCAATTTGTAGCTATCAGTCTCTTTCAAAATCATCTAGGGCTAAGGGTGGGGGTGGGATCCAGAAGAACAAGATTGGTCTCCTGTTGATCGTGTTTTAAACTGGCAATGGCTATAGCAGGGGCTGGCTGCACTGCCCATTTCTACTTTTGTTTATCTTATAATATATAAAAAGAGCAATGATAGCTGTGGTCCTAATAAAAGAAACAGTTGTTTATAACCAAAATGATTGCATGTACCTGAACCCTGCCCTGTCCTTTGAGATGTCCCTCAAGCTATTAGACCAGACCCACTAGTCAGTTTGGGACTGGGCTGTCTCCCCTGGAATAGCTGCTTTTGTTTAAGAATTTTGCCCTGTACGGTGATGGGGCTTGACATATCACAGCATTCTCACTATAGATTCAGGGAATGACAAAATTCCTAACAAAGTCCCATGCTTAGGTCTCAAAGACAGGTGAAACCCTCACAGTGGACATCAGGAAACACCGGTGATGGCCACACAACCATCATGAGGGAGTATATATAATCCCTCAGCCCATTTCTGGAGCCTTCTGGAGAGGGGTGTCTAAAGAGTCATTTCTGGAGCCTTCTGGAGAGGGAGGGGTGTTTAAAGAGTCATTTCTCAGAATCAAGTGACTGTTCTCCTTTTCTCTAATCTCTGCTTTCCTATTAAACCCAGTACAGACCCCTGTTTCTTAATTTAAAAAAAAAAAGGTGCTTTGGTTCCTGTAGAACTCACTTGGAGGGCAAACAACCTGCACAGATGCGAGCCTATTTATAGTCCTTATTGATTCACTTGGTGTGAAAATTCCTATTGTGCTGCTGACATCCCGAAGTGTTTGATTACAGGGTCCCGCCCCAAATCTTGCTGGGGAATGTTCATGTGGCTGTGTCTCACGGCACCATATTACTGTCCTAAATTAAAATCAGAAGCAAAGCCTCACTCAAGTCCCAAGGTTTTACATAGGAGCCCTGGACCTGGGTACTTCAGCAAAAACACAAAACAAAAAAATCAAAACAAAGCAAAAGTCAAAACATTCATCCTGTATCAAAAGCCAGACTTCTGTATTAGAGGTGGAGCTGAGAAGCAGAACAGGATCCTGGCATGCAGGAGGCCCAGAGTTCCACCCCTTATAGTATACATTAACACACACACATGCACACACTCACGCACACACGCATGCACTCGTGTACACAAGCACTCACATGCAGTGAAAATGTGTTGGACATAGTGGTGTACACAGGAAAAGCATGGGTTCCCGGCAAGTCTGAAGTACACAGTGAGGCCCTTTCTCATAAGACAAACATCTGTTCAGAGCAGACCTTTGTCTATGCACACGCAGTGGCCCACAGGCGATCCCTTCCCTATTTCCAGGACCATTTGTCTTTCAGGCTCCTCCATGACCACTGATACAGCATCTGCCCTTCCGCACCTTCCCCTCTTGCTTTTCAGGGAAGGCAGGGCTGTCAAATTAAAAACACCTCGAACGGCAGGCAGAAACTGGAGGTGCCGACCTGCTTGCAGCCTGTCCTGTCCTTCTCCCTCTTTCATTTCTAGTGAGGACTTCAAAGGGCTCTTGTGGAAGACAGCTCCACTCTCCATTCCTACGTCCCTGCCCCCACCAAGTTTTCATCCAATCATCAAGTCATAGCACCTGAAACAAAAAACGACAATATAGAAAAACAGCAACACTGATTTCACAGATGTTTCCTGATAATACCCGCTCTGCTGCCCAAGGCTGGCCCTTCCAAGAACTAGCTTATATGCCTGGACTCTACTCTTTCCCTAGGCTTCTTGCCTTCCCTCCCTCCACCTGGCTCCAGGACCTCTGGATCCCTGAGCAGCTAATTCTACCTGTGACCTCCTGCCGCTGGCACCCTCCCGGAGGATCTGTCACTGGGAATGTGAACTTTCCCTGTATGATGTACCACATCCAGGTCCTCCTACCCCCCCCCCCCCCACCATGGATCTACTGCTCCCTTGGAGGTGACTTTCTCTTTCCTGCATGAAACTCTAGAGATGGGTTTGGCCCCAGGACCTGTCCTCTTCTCGCTGTCTGTCTACAGGACAACCTCGGTCTCCAGCTGTGCTCCCTGCAGTAAACTGCACTATCTACCTGTTCAACAGTCCCCAGACCATTAAACTTAACCTCTCTAAACTGCCTTCTAGACCTGCTCTGCCCAGTGCCTTGGACCTCTCTTCCCTCAGCCCCCTCTCCAGGGAGACCACAAACATGGCCGGCCAGTCTAGCAAACCCAACTCCAGTTCATCTTTCAGGTCTTCATTCTCCCTTTTAAATCTCTCCCTCAGCACCATCTGGCCGCAGGAAAGCCACTATCCCAGGCCACTTGGAGCTCCAGAAGGTGCTTCCTTGCGGCTTCCTGGCTCCATACACCGATGACTATTGTGTATGCACATCTAATAGCGGCCTTTTTTCTTCAGCTCCTTAGTGTATCCTGGATCAAGTGTTTTCCTAGAATGAATACCAAGATCTCTACAGGCCTTTGCCTCTTTGGGTTTCCTCAGCACCACCGAACTATCCCCCCTGCACTGCCCCTCCCCTGCAGCACTGTTGTATGGCGTCTTCTGCTTACATCACCCCAGCTGTACCCCGTGCTCCATCCTACCCGTATCACCTCTCCTGCCCACATCACCCCAGCTGTACCCACTGCTCCATCACACCTAGATCACCTCCCCCTCCCACATATCCCAGCTGTACGCACGGCTCCATCCCACCTGTATCACCTCCTGTATGTATCATCCCACCTGTACTACCCCACTTGCTCGCCTCCCCTGCACCCCTACCTGTGCCAGACCATTTATACCACGTCACCAGTCCAGTCATAACCCCTCAGGCACTTCCATGTCCTTTATAAGCCACCCTATGCCCACACTGATTTCTCTTCCTCAATATTCTTATCTCTGCTGTCCCGGGTCAGATGGCCAGCTTGAGGATTCTCTCCCTGGGCAGCATCCTGACCCTCTTGTCACAACTGTTCTGAACACCGAGTGCCGACTGTCCCAGCCATGTTTGCAATTTAGCATCTGTTGGTGGGATCAGTTTACCAATGTCCATCTCTCCAGTTAGACCATAAACTCCAAGGATGCTGGAACCCTGCCTCGTTCATTCTCCTTAGCTCCTACCTTGAGGAATGAAGAGGGAAAGAAAATTTGAATTGAAAAAGACTTTGGGAATAGCTCCACGCCACCCAAATTCTCTTATAGTTCAGCCTCCTGTGTAAGCAAGCACTCAGCATTTTTAATTTTTGAGGTTGTCCTTTGCACCAGAGGAAGCTGAGGCGTGGAAGAGTTAGGGGAATTGCCTGGAATCTCCCGGCCACAACTGCTTAATACCAGGCCATGTTGCATCAGCTCTGGAGGCTGCGGAAAGGGTGGGGGATGGTGGGCACATGGGTAAAACCATCATCTCTTTGTTTCTGTCTTTGTCCCCATGGTCATCCCCATAGCTGGACAAGATGCTGGACCCCCAGGTGTGGCGGGAGGCAGCCACCCAGGTCTTCTTCGCCCTGGGGCTGGGCTTCGGAGGTGTCATCGCCTTTTCCAGCTACAACAAACAGGACAATAACTGCCACTTCGATGCTGCCTTGGTGTCCTTCATCAACTTCTTCACCTCGGTGTTGGCCACCCTCGTGGTGTTTGCTGTGCTGGGCTTCAAAGCCAACATCATGAATGAGAAGTGTGTGGTCGAGTAGGTGGCCTGACCCCTCCAGTCCCTTCTTTCTCTGCCTGCCTCACCCAAAGGTAGCAGGTGGGCTGGGCAGGATGAGAGGCCCCCTTCATCCCATAAGGGATGAGGTCATCATCTTCCTCAGCCCTGGCCCACAAGAATAGGCTCCTGGATGTCTCTGTCAGTGGCCTATGGGTGCCCTGCCTGGGTTTCTGGGAGGGGTCTCTCAGGTCCCACACTTCCCTTCTTACCAGGTCCTGCCCTCTTTGCAATGCAGGAATGCTGAGAAGATTCTAGGGTACCTCAACTCCAACATCTTGAGCCGTGACCTCATTCCACCCCACGTCAACTTCTCACACCTGACCACCAAGGACTACTCCGAGATGTACAACGTCATCATGACTGTTAAGGAAAAACAGTTCTCAGCCCTGGGCCTGGATCCCTGCCTCCTGGAGGATGAACTTGACAAGGTACTGGAACAAACTGCCCTTCCTAGGACAAGCAGGAATCCGAAGATAAGCTCAGTGGCTGGAGCTTGGGCCTTGAAAGCCCATAGAGCAATGGTTCTCAACCTTTCTAATGCTGTGACCTTTTAATACAGTTCCTGATGTTGTGGTGACCCCCCAAACATAAAATTATTTCGTTGCTACACCATAACTGTAGTTTTGTTACATTTGTGAATTGCAATGTAAATATCTGATATGCAGGGTATCTTATATGTGACCCCTGTGAAAAGGTTGTTTAACCTCCAAAGGAGTCACGCCCCACGGGTTGAGAACCATGGCCGCAGAGTCATGCACTTACTAACACGTGAAGACTCACTATGAGCACAGATGGAGAAAGGCTGGAAGCGTCAGGATGCCCAGAGGGAAGCTTATGATTAGATGGAGGGTCAAAGGGAACGCTGAAATCGCAGGAGCCCTTGTCAGTTTGAGTCGGGATCCCCCTTTGTTGAGCAGGCTTCTTCTACACAGGACCCCGTGTAAACAATCCACTTAGAACAACAGCTGTGGACCAGGTAATTGCTAATTCCCTCCAGTTCCCATTTCCTTTGACCCCTACGGCAGCTCTATGAGTTAAGTATGAATATTGTTCCCAGTTTTATCAATAAGGAGTCTGTAGGTTGTGGGAGAGATCAGGGTCTCACAGCTAGTAAGCAAGAAAACAAATTAGTGCTCTAGTTCCAGAGTCCTTGTTCGCCTCATCCCTTGAGACGCCTGCTCTCGTCAGTGCTCCCACTTCCACCGTCACAGTGAGACTTAGCTCCTGGGCTAAGCAGAGGTACTCCTCCCCATTAGTGCTCAGGCTGAGGTGGGGATAACTTTCTCGCGTTTGCATTTGCACCTCTGGGCACTTTCAAAATGACCGTTCTGCTACAGTGGTACCAGCAAACCAACCAGACAGATCCACAGATCCCAGGCCTCTGGCTAGAGCCAAGGCGCATGTTGGGGATAGCAAGCCCCATTAGCCCCTGAGTTTCTTCACAAGACCAGAAGCTTTCCATAGAGGTGTCTGAGATCCATGCCAAAGGCTGCTCCATGGCTTGGAGCTGTAGTTTTGTTGGTAGAGTGCCTGTCTAGCATCCTGGGTTTGATTCTGTGCCCTTAAATAAAAAGGATTAACAGAAGAAAAGCAAAAAGACAGCTTCACTAGTCCGGGGGCGCTGCATCCCACTATCTCTGGCTTCTCTCCCGTACTCAAGAGCAAAGGAGCCCAACTGGCAGCATCCTCTCTTTCCACCCCTTCTCACAGCCGTGACCTGATCTTCTGATAACGCTAGGAATACAGCAGGTTTTTTCAAGAGTAGCTAAATGACAACTGAGAACTCCTAAGTTCCCTCCAGGTAACAGGACACTTGTGAGTGACGTGAGCAGGCAGTGTGGCCCTTGTATTAAAGCAGTGGCTCCATACTTGGGCTGTCCACGAGACCCCTGATAGCTTTAGAAAACGTCACACCACCTTAACCTTTGCCCAGTGAAATCGTGGTCTCTGCAGGAGAACCTGACAAGGGTGGGTATTTAAAGACTCTAGTTGCTCCCATTGGACAGCTGAGCCTGAGTGTCTATAATTCAGCAGTTCAGAACTGGGAGTGGTCACTGTGGCTGCAGCAAAGAGGAGTCTTAGGAGCAGGGTCCTACATTGTGTGTGTTTCTAGATGGGAGCATCTTCACCTGGACCACTGGGGTCCCGAAACAACCTGTAGAATTAGGTCCCCTAGGGAAACTCTCAGGGACTTTTTTTTTTTTTTTAACATTTTAGTTTAGTGTGGTTGCTTTGAGACAATCTTAATCTGTAGTCCAGGTAAGCCTGAACCTCAATGTGAAGTTCAGCTGGCCTTGAACTCTTGGCAGTCCTCCTGCTTTAGCCCTCTGAGTGCTGGAATTATAGGTGTGAGTCACTACAGCTAACTCTCTCCAGAGACTCTGATGTTCACTATGGTTTGAGATCCTCTCTTTCAAGCTGAAAAGAGTTCAAGTAGCAATGGGGAGCCCTGTGAAAGAGGGAACGGTGATTCCTGTTCCTCCAGAGGGAAGGAGGCAGAGGACCTCTGGAGTAAGAGTAGCCCCCACTCTCTGCCCCACCCTTAGTCTGTGCAGGGCACAGGCCTGGCCTTCATCGCCTTCACTGAGGCCATGACACATTTCCCGGCCTCCCCCTTCTGGTCTGTCATGTTCTTCCTGATGCTCATCAACCTCGGCCTGGGCAGCATGATCGGGACGATGGCGGGAATCACCACACCTATCATCGACACCTTCAAGGTGCCCAAGGAGATCTTCACAGGTAAGTAACTCCCTGTCACCCTGCCAGACACCAGCCCGGCACGCATGTGACAATCAGGTTCTGAATTGATTGGGCGGTTTGTCACCCCATCTGCAGAAGGCTCTTCTCCCTGATGATAGACAGTTGGACCTGGATGTGCCATTCAGGATCCCCGTCTACCTCTTCCCTGCATCCCTGGGGAGGAGGAGTGGCGTAGTGGCTTCCTCCTTTCAAATGGGAAAACTAAGGTTTCCCGGGAAAGGATCGTAGGACTAATCAGTTGAATCATCTCAATTCAGTTCAGTATTTAAGTGAAGCAGCTGCCTTGGGCTTGGTGCTGTGCCCAGAGCAGGGAGCATGAGTTGGGAGGGGGGGGGGGGCGGAGAAAGCAGAGTTGATGCCTTCCTCAAGAGTCCCCTGCCTGATGTAGGGGGAGCTCAGAACCTCAGCTTCCAGCGCTCTCCTGCAGGGCAGGGCCGTGCCTGTGAATCATAGAGGGGGCAGGCTGCAGGCCTGCTTGGGAGCAGCATGCTGGGGGGGTAGCCGGGTCCCCCCCACCCTGCACCTTTGCCCCCACACCGGCCTCTCGGCTCTCTGTAGTGGGCTGCTGTGTCTTTGCATTCTTCGTGGGGCTGTTGTTCGTCCAGCGCTCCGGAAATTATTTCGTCACCATGTTCGATGACTACTCGGCCACCCTGCCACTCACCGTCATCGTCATCCTTGAGAACATCGCTGTGGCCTGGATTTATGGGACCAAGAAGTAAGGAGGTCATAGAGAGTGATGGGGACAGGTGGAGGAGGGGGGTTCTTTCCCATGAGGACTTTTCGGGGGGAAACCTGCATTCTCGAGGCTGCTTCTGAAAGGGGCAAGAGATTACAGACTATGGGAGCTAAAGGGCCCCCTGGCACCAGGAAACTGAGGCCTCTAAAGAGGCCAAGAATATTGGAAGAGACAGAGCCATGCTAAGGACCTTGGGATCCTAGGTTCCGATCCTGACGTCAGCCTAAACAATTAACTATCACAGCCCCTTTGCAGAAGACCAGTCCAGAGATGGCTGCTTAGCTTGTGTAGCACTTGGCTGGGATTCCAAGCCCCCCCTCCCTCGCCCTCCAAGTAGACTCCAGCAGCCTGATTTATAATTTTAAGGAATGGGTTTTGGCCTCAAGTTTTGGTTTTGCAGAGAAAGGGGGTTTAGCAGTAAGGTCAGATCTGGTTTCATGGCCTGACCCAAGGCAGATCTCCACTTACAGCCAGTACTTATTTACGGTCAAATCTTCATTCCCGGGGACTCCCAGGACTACCACCTTCCTACCCTCTTGGTGTTGACTGTGTTCACTGTCCTTGTCCTCAGAGAGGCCCAGGCCTTCCACTGCGAAGCTCAGCCTGACCCTCCTTGATGTCCAGATGGGTTTGGAATCCAGTGTGTCTCACAGGGGACATCTGCTTCCTGGGAGGGCACAGGAGGAGGAGGGGCAGAAAGCATAAGAGAAGGAGCGCCCAGGACAGGGGTGAAGACGAATGCCTATTATTCTGTCACCTGTGAGACCGAGGCAGGATTGCCATGAGTCTGAGGCCAGCCTGGGCTCACAGAAAACCCCTGTCTCAAAAGACAACAGAAGGGAAGGAAGGAGGAGCGAATTGACGGCGGGATGAGAAAAGGAAGGGACAGAGGACTCCCCCGTGTTCCCCCCACGCGCTGGGGCTGGAAGGCTCTGCCAGAAGGGCTTGGACTGTGGTGCCGTGGACTCCTGTGCAGCTTGTGGAAGCCCCTGTGCCTGTTCTCACAGTGTCCCTTTCAAATGCATGCAATTAGCTATCCATAATTATATAGAAAACCAATGGTACTGAGAACGGATTAAGCATTGTTTAGTGTGGTTTAGTGTGTACTCTCTTTGTACCACAACAAGTCTGGAGATCTGGTTGTGGGTCTAGTAACAGCTGTCACTTAAAAACAGTGGTGGACATATGTGTTTCTGGTATCTTCCATAGCAGGCGGTGATAAGAGAATGTCTGATTCAGTCACAAGTAGCGCTAACACTCTTGAGGTTGCTTGCACTTACAACAGAAGGAGTGGCCAGGTTCGGTTAGCGTGATTGAGGTAAAGATGCATTTTGTATACCACCCAAAACTGTAGCCTGCCTGCCTCCTTAATTTAGAGACCTTAGGATTTTTAGAAGCTTCTTCCTTCCCATGCTAGGTGCATTACTGCCTCTTCTCCAGCAGGGGGAAGCGTGAGCACGGCAGGTGGGAGGCAGCAGCACCCTGAGAACTCAGCTTTCTATCCCCATCCACTGGTCCCCAGCCTGCCTAGTGAATCAAATCTCCGGTGTGAAGTAGGCAAAGCAGAGCCTCCTGGAGACCACTGGGGCTTCACACTGTGAATCCCGAAGACAAAGGCTAGCAGAACCCAGAAGGGATTGGTCAGAAACAAGTGACCATAAGGGAAAGGGAAGGCACGGTGGCAAAGGTGCCTACTGCTCTTGTCTTCTGCTCTGTCTGGCAGGTTTATGCAGGAGCTAACAGAGATGCTGGGCTTCCGACCCTATCGCTTCTATTTCTACATGTGGAAGTTCGTGTCCCCATTGTTCATGGCTGTTCTCACCACAGCCAGCATCATTCAGCTGGGGGTGTCGCCCCCAGGCTACAGTGCCTGGATCAAAGAAGAGGTGAGTGGTGGCCCCGCAAACCCCAGAACCACTTGCATCTTCTCAGGCCTTTACAGATAATCGGAACAAACCTGTCTAGGACAGCAGCTCCGTGACAGGTCTTGCCAGGTGCCCTGTCTTCCTAACGTACAGTCTGTAGGACAGCCCTAAGGAGTGGCGTTATTCCTCTAGCATAAACGGAGAAACTGGAGTTGGGCAAAATCAGCATACTCCTCGGGTGTTCTAAGGCAGTGTCTTTTCGTGTCTATGGTGTGGAATTGCCTGCCCTTTCTACAGATGTAGACACTGAGCCCCCCTTTAGCCAAGGTGATCTACTGGGGACGCCAACTCTACTGCTACTTGGCCAGGGTGGAGGGAGGGGAGGAGGGGAGGAGGGGAGGCCATAGGCAAGGGTGGGAAAAAATCAGCCTGTAGGCTTGGGAGGGGCATTGCCTGGCGCCCTGCAGCACCCCTCCTGCTCTCAACCCTTAGGCTGCAGAGCGCTACCTGTACTTCCCCAACTGGGCCATGGCACTGCTGATCACCCTCATCGCTGTGGCAACCCTGCCCATCCCCGTGGTGTTCATCTTGCGGCACTTCCACCTGCTCTCTGACGGCTCCAACACCCTCTCTGTGTCCTACAAGAAGGGCCGCATGATGAAGGACATTTCCAATCTGGAGGAGAACGATGAGACCCGCTTCATCCTCAGCAAGGTGCCCAGCGAGGCTCCCTCCCCCATGCCCACCCACCGCTCCTATCTGGGGCCCGGCAGCACATCGCCCCTGGAGAGCAGCGGCAATCCCAATGGACGTTATGGAAGTGGCTACCTCCTGGCCAGCACCCCTGAATCAGAGCTGTGACCACTGTGCCATTCTGCCCACCTCCCCTCAATACCCAACCTGCCCACTTGGCTGGGCCTAGTCTCTTCCTCCGTGGTAGCTGCCAGACCCAGGCTAGTCCACGGAGAGGGGATCTGCCCGGCCTTGTTCCCCACCCAAGTCCCAGCAGACTCCCTCTACCTATGAGCAGGGGACTGGGGACAATTTCATCCCCTCGTCCAGGCCTCCACCCCATGTAACTTTTTGAGAACTCTTGCCAAGTTGCAGCCATGTGACCACAACAACCCCAGTATGGGGGAACTTCAAGTGGGCACTTTAGGACTCGACACCCCCTCTCCCTGTGAAACCTACCACTTGCAGTTCTCAGGTCTTGGGGAGGCTCGCTTTGCGCTGTTGGTATTGGTGGTAGTGGGCAGAGGCTTCAGGGCCGAGGGCACAGGTGGTAGACTTTAGCCCAGTCTGCCGTAAGAACAGAACACATCATCCTGTCAGCCCAGCATGGCTGCTCCTGAGCTAAGATGGGGATAGGGACACGTGTGTCAGGAAACTCCTCAGTTCTGTCTTACGAGATAGGCGGTACCCTCTGGCTTGAGCGAGAACCTGAGCATTGAAAGGAATGCTCCACAGCCAGCTCATGGAATCTTTGAAATGACTCTGTTTCTCCTGCCAGGGGCAGACCGGGTATGTTCCTGATTCTGCCTGGAAGCATGGTGAAGGGAGGGGTCACCTTAACTAGGGTTTAGCCATTTTTTTGGATCTCCACTATCCAGCCTGGCGCCAGGGGTGGTGGTCTTGGCCTCTGTCCCAGGGAGAAAAGGGGCAGCGCCAGGCAGGCGAGGTTTGCAGAGCACAACCTAAGGGTTCCAGCACAGCCTAGGTCTGGAGCACAAGTGAAACACTCTCTTCCGCTCTCACCCGGAGCTCGCCATCCTCTTTCGTGGCAGCTTCTCTCCTGGAATGGGGGTTCCTGGAGTTCAGGGCCGTGTCACCAGGAGCCCTCGTTTCTAGGGAAAGACAGGTCATTTCACTGCCCCTTCGGGCTGCCTCTCGCTCTCCCTGCTGCACAAGCACAGCCTCCGGTGTGCACCTCGTGTGAAGACACCTTGGAAACTTTCCCAAACTCCCCCAGTCTGTTCAGAGATATGGCACAGGTGATTCTGGGCAGGATGGAGGCTGCCGGGGGTGGAGGGCAGTGGCAAAGCAAAGAGCCTCTGGTTTTAGGCCCTGAGAAGGTACAGCCTCTGGCAGTGTCCCTGTCCTTCTATCAAAGCTCCCCTGGGGAGAGGGACTGTTTCAGAGCAGCCTGTAAGGACTCAGAAACTGACCTGAGAATCAGGGTATCTCTCTGCAGTATGACCTCAGAGAGATGGTGTATGGATATATATATCCATATATATGTGTGTGTGAATGTGTATATATTTATGTATGACTGGCAGACTAGGATGGATGGATGGATGGGTGGATATATATGTATATACACACATACATAAATGTATATATATGTGTGTATGTGTGTGTATATATGTGTATATGTATATATATACATTTCAAAGTTTTGGTGGACAGGAACTGACCCGGGTAACTTCCAGAGGTTCCTGGGGTCATTTTCTTGGCCCTGACTTCCCTCAGTACTGAGAGGGGCAGACTAGGCCCAGGTGCCCACCTTCTATTCCTATGCCTACTGGTTACCTCCCTTCCTAGCCTGAGAGGTCCATCCCCTCCTCCTGCCATCTCTCTCTTTCCTCAGTTCCTCACCGCCTTCTCTCCCTTGTAACCTTCTCAGTTCCACCTGTCCTAGTATTTGAGGTGAGAGGGAGTCCGAATCTCCCTGAAGAGATGCGCTTTGGGGGTGCGGCATCCCGTCATCGGCCCCCCTTGCCTGACAACACCTTCTCCCTGGCCCCGTGCCTAGTCCCGAGCAGAATTAGCAAACAGGAAGTGCAGGCCCCAGTGGACTCCACTATCTCTACTCCTCTCTATGCTATTTCTATTGTGCATTCAATCTGTCCATGTGGGTGTCCTTGCTGTGAAATGACAAACCCCATATTATACTGCGGCTGGTGGGCTATTTTCATCCTCAGTGCTGTACAGATCTATTTTCATTGTATATTTGATATATTTTTAATTTTGTAGCGTGGCTGGGCCAGGCCCCAGCCTGTGAGCCTGCGGTGAGTGGGGGGAGGGGAACCGAGCCGAGGCTGCTTGCTTGTGCGTTGTGGGCTCTGTAGGGTTTGTCGTAGCCTTTAGCTGTAGGCCGGAACCTGTCCTGGTTGCATCTTTGCTGTGAGTTGGACATAGGTCCTAGAGCACGTGCTCCCTTTCTCCGTGAGTGTGTGTGTGTGTGTGTGTGTGTGTGTGTGTGTGTGAGAGAGAGAGAGAGAGAGAGAGAGAGAGAGAGAGAGAGAGAGACATTGGTAGGTGTGAGTGCATAAGGTGCTGATCTGTGATACCCCCACCCCCCACCCCCCCACCCAGTGTTCACCACCTTCTGAAGACCTGGGTCTTCCTCTTAGCTCTATGGGGAAGCCTCAGGACAGACACTTCAGAGAGCACTAGCTATGGGGAAAGGCTTGCTTCCCACAGGTGACTCATGTCTCATGTCCTTCCATGGAAGGACGGCCTTGGGTGGCGGGGGAGCCCCATTTATTTTCTAGCCAACCTTCTGTTGTTCACCCTGGAGGCACTCGGTCTTCAGCAGACAGCGCTGGGTTTCTTAGGACAGCTGTCCGAGGGAGGCGTCTCTCTGCCTTTCTGTCCTGCATTTGACCTTGAAAGAGTCCTGAGTACCCAGAAAGCAACAGCTGCTCCTTAGACCTCTGCTGGCTCCTCAGGAGAGATGAGGTGAAGTCTCCTGACACTGAAGATCAAGCCCCAGCTTCCTTGGAGGACCTGGCAGTGAGGGCCAGGATCCCCACTGCTGCTGGTTAGTGCTGCCCAAACAGTGCCCACCAGGAGACAAGGGGTTTCGGGGGGGCTGTGAGTCAATTGAGTTGGGGCAGGGCAGAGGTACACCTAAGGGTTCCCTGTTCTGCCTGTCCCCCAGCCCCAGTCACCAGCCTCTTGCTCAGGGAGCCCTTGGGCCCCTCTTCCGGGAGACAGTGTGAAGCCTGAGGCCCAATTTGGGTGGTGGGGGAGACATGAGGCACCCAAGGGAAAGCAGGTGAGGTTGGCATCTGCCATCAAGCAATAAATCTTCAGGGGCTGCCGCTTTTTAAGTGCCAGGAAATGCCCTCCAGAGGCAGCCTGTGTGAGCCCTGAGGCTGAGCCAGCCCCACACAGGCCTGCAAGTATTAACAGGTAGGGACTGCCCTTCTTCCTTTCCTTATCGTACCCCTCCCCCAACCAGAGTAGGCCCCACTGTGAAAAGGGAATGAAAGCGAGGCGGGTCACAATACACCTGTGACTCTGTACCCTGCTGGTCCCTCCCCTTAGGTCTGAAAGGGCAGGGAACTGGTGGAGGAGGGCCCAGGGTCATTTCTCATGAGAAGTCCTGCTTTAAACAGACCTAAACACATATCAGGCAGTCTCTTCAGGGCCAGGCACAGGTTCAGAGCAGTTAGAATCCATGTGTCCTGGACTGGTCAGAGCCCTGAGTCAGGATACTCAGCCCAGGAGAGGGGATGAGGCAATGCCACCCCAGGGCCCCTCCTTCGTCTCCCCTACCCTGGTGTACAATAAAGTGTCTGTTCTTACCACTCTCTCTTGCCTTTCTTACACTTACAGGGGTGCGGGGAGCTGAGGGGAGCTTTGGGACAATAGTGTCATTTTATTCTTATGGATGCTGGCTGAGAAATTTGAGGATGGATATCCAGTTTCCTGGGAGCTTCCCTAGGTATTGACGATGTGCGCACTGTTTTTGGCCTTACTATGTCTCAGCGACTGTACAGCTAAGGTCTTTTCTCTGAGGGAAATGTTTGGAACCTACATTTTTTTTTTCCTGGGCGAGGAAAATGAGGCTCTGTCTAATATGAGGATGTGCTGCTCAGTGTCCTCTTCCAGGACTTTTCAGGGGTCATTCCTCTGCCTGGCTTCAGGGAAAAACGACATATGTACACTCTGCAAGGGTGCAGTACCAGAGGTCTGTGGGGAACACAAAAGGCAGGGGCCTGACTTGGTCCTTAGGGAAGTGGGCTGGTTCCAGAAAGCCGTGCTCTAAGTGCTGAGAGTCCCCCCCAACACACACACACTGCAAATGCTGTCCTTTGGAATCTTCAGCGGAAGCTACAGGTGAAGTATAAGGTGTGATACCCCAAGTTTTGTTATATAAGCACCCACTGAATGCAGGACCGTGAAGAACAGAGAGAGCTGGTGGCGGAGAAGCCCCTTTCTTGCCTCCACTAGGAGCACAGTCTCGGGAAGAACCTCACTCTCTTCCAGCCCCATCCTGGTCTGGATCAACGCTGCCCACCCTGCCCTCCCTCTCTGTCTCATTCAGCAGGGCCCTCCAAAGGGACCTTCCATTTCCTGTCCCTGTCTCCCGTTGTTCCACGAGCAGCCACCAGGTGGCAGGAACCCCTTTCTGTCCATGTTTTAGCCTGGGAAACCTCCTCTTCAACTGTCACAGACTCTGCTTGCAGAGTATTCATAATAAACATTAAGAATGCACCATGGGGTAGACTCCATGTTAGCCAGAGACACCCCCAGAACAGGCAAACCAGCACCCAGTGCCCTGATTTGACCAAGGAGGCACCTCTTTTGTTCCATCAAATCCCCCTACTTATCTCTCAGACAAGGGAATGTCCCAGTGTTGGACAAATCATTCTATATACAGCTACTCAGACTTCTGGGAAATTTGGTTGAAATGGCAGCTATCCCTCCAGGAGGGGTACACGGACCCTAAGACACTATATAAGGGCTTCACGGCAGTGGAGCTCGGAAGCTAAGTCCTCAAAGTAAAGTTTAAGTGTCAGGATGGTCTTGTCTTTCCCGAGAGACCTTAGGCAAGTTACTTAATCTCTCTGAGCCTACCTTTTCTAATTTAGAAGAGGGGAGGGGGAAGAAGAAGAGGGGGAGAGAATAGTTTGAAGTAGATAACACACCTGAATCAATAATCTTTTGCCGTACTCCGAATCAGTCCAAATTTTAAAATAACCATCATACCATACCTCATGATTTTGTGAATGGGGAATTCCAGTATGGATTAGGCCTGTAGATCAGTGGGAACTAAGGGGTATTCAGTTCATGGAAGAGCTGGTCTGGAAGTCCCAAGGGAGCCTTTCCTCACATGCATCAAATATCTAATTCCTGCGTAGAAATGGGTAGGAGTGGGGTTCAGCTGGGCTTGCTCGTCAGAGTGACTTTCTGCAACTGACCTTTCTGACACAGTTCATTTCTAGGGACCAGATTCTCACCTGATGGCTCACAGTGCCTGGGGAGACCATTTCAAGAGCAAAAAATAAAAAATAAATAAAAATAAAAATAAAAAAACGGAAGCTCAGCTGGAAGCTGCCTATTTCTTGAGGCCTGGGCTTGGGGATATTTCGCCTCCACCATGGTCTATGGGCCTTGGCATCTGTTCATAGGGCACCCAGACCTCACTGTAGATTAGAAATGGGAGGATACCACTCTGGGGCATCGGACGTCTCCATCATCCATCGTGGGCATGTCTGTGGATGCTTTTCCTGAGAGGATCTCAGTATGAAGTGCAGAACTGAGACACACAGGGAATCTCTCCTAATGAGGAGGTGAGCAGCTAAATTCGGGGCCTGAATGGAGGCAGTGAGCAGCAAGATGATAAGGGCATGCTGAAGAACACGAGAGAGTTTCTGCCCCATTTTCACCCCAGGGGCAGGCAGTGTGAGGTTGTTCCAATCATGAGTCTCTCACCAACCTTGGGCAGACCACTTAACCTTCTGAGCCCTGTATGACAATAAAATCTCTTCCTTGAGATGCTGGAAGAAATAAACGGACTCCTGAGGTACCAGTTGGAACCTAGCAGAGAAGTTTTTTCCATAGGGGGTTCTAACACATGATAAGTAAGCACAGCTCTCTTCTCGATTCCAAACCTGGGTGAGTGCATCTACCAGTGCAATAAACCAGCATCCTAGGACCATTGTTAAAAGACAGTCTCAGCCTAACTCAGGAAAAAGCCAAGGAAGGAGAAAAGAGAATGTCCCTTTCCAGGGAAGTGGGTGCTCACTAATCCCACCAGGGTTGTGTTTGCTCCTTAGCCACAGCCAGACACAGAGCCTCATCCAGCCCATAGGCATGGGCTAAAGAATGCTATAAGCTCCAGGAATGTGGCAGCTCATTTGTTGGTGAATTTTCAAAGGATTCTTTAACTCTTCTCCCATCAAGAAATTTCTCTACCTTTCCTCTTGAATTTGGGCAAGCAAATCCCCTCTTTGACCAACAGAAAATGGAGGAAATAATACTATGTGACTTGCAAGGAAGGCTGCATCAACAAGGAGAGTTCCACTTCCTCGCGGTGTTCTAGGGATAATGGTTCCTGGGGGAGCTCGCTGCTTTGTGAAGTTAGCCCTGGTACCAGAGACTACAAGGCTAGAAGCCATGAGGGATAATGGTTCCTGGGGGAGCTCTCTGCTTTGTAAGGTTAGCCCTGGTACCTCACAGAGACAATAGGGCTAGAAGCCGTGTGTTTATGCTTCTATTGACAGCTTCAGCTGAGCTCTTAGCCGATGGCCGTGTCAACCACCAGCCATGGGAGTGTGTCGTATTGAACACTCGGCTCAGGAGTCTCATGGATTTGCAGTACCAGTGGGTGTGTGATTGCAGTTGCATGAGTTCCAAGCACTGCTCAACGGAGCCCTTCCTACCTTTCTGGCCCATAAACAAGAATGAATGAAAGAAAATGACTGTTAAACTTACATTTTAGGTCAATTTGTTTCACAGTGAAAATAACCAGGAAGTGAATCTGAGGGCTTCTCTGACCAAATCACCTCATATAACAGTTGAGGACATAGAGGCCAGGGGTAAGAATTCCTACAACCAAGCAGAGGGGAAACCGTGGCCAAAGCCTGCTTTCCCGATCCAACCCAGTGGATGGTTTCCCATGCTGCAAGGCCCTGATGGGAGGGACCCCAACCGTCTCCTGCTTCTAACCTTCCTCCTCTGATCCCTTGCATCGGGCATGGCACAGGTATTCAGAGTGCCTAGAATTGTACTAACCACTGAGAATCTGCACAAAGGCTCGGATCAGGCAGGGTTTCTTGTCTTGTACAATCACAATGAGACTTGGTGTGTCCACCTTCCTGTGGTGCCAGGCACACTAGCTTAGGTGGGAAGGAACCTGGGAGCTGGGGAGAAGACGAGCAAGTCAACAGAAAACGTATCATGAATAAGATCACTCCATGCACAGCAGAAGGACCTGGTAGGGGGCCACTCCCAGGCTCCCAGGGTCTTCCCTCATGTCAGAAGGGCTGTATCTGTGCACTTTATGACTGACCTAACAAGAGCCTGGGTTTGAATTGTCTCTCCAGACAGCTGCTCCCCTTTCTCCAGGATCCTGCTGGAGGGGATCCGGCCCATCAGTACTAATTAACTACTCTACTGGAAGGAACCTGCTCCTTTGGAACTTAGCCCAGGTAGGAGGAATCTGTACTTTTCTGGATGGAGAGATGTTGAGTGCCAGGGAGTCATGCCAGCTGGGCCCCGCACTGTGTGTGTGTGTGTGTGTGTGTGTGTGTGTGTGTGTGTGTGTGTACACACTCCTCAGTCCCAGCTGCCTCCCAGAGCCCAACAGCCTTGATGGAAAAATGCCTGGAGGGGTCCCTTAAGCTGCCTCTGTGATTCTCATTTACACTGTCCTACACGTGGAGACCACATAAGCCTCCGTGCTTTCTCTGTTTGGGGCCCAAACCCAGCTGTGTAGCTCCATCTCCAAGGTTCACTGCTGCTGCATAGACCTGAAATCCCTTAACAGGAACATGCCTCTGAGGTAGCACTGGGTCCCTCCCAGCATACCCTGCTCCCTTCCAGCCCAGCCCTATAGCACTAAGCCAGTTTCTGAAGCCCTGAGGTCTGACCCAGCCTGAGTTATGATCTGCACCTTTCTGGTCTCTTCCTTTTAAGAGATGGAAGGGCATCAAAGGGTGTCTGGAGTTCCCTGAGATCTTTAAAGCAATACAAGAGCCTGAAGCTCTTGTCAGAATCAGTGTAGCTGGCCTCCACATGGCCCACAGGGCTCTGGGCCATTGTCTTAGGTATGTTCTTTCTAGACCCTTCCTGAGACAGCTCTCCCATGTGATTTGGAGCCCGAGAGCCTGGGGGTGGGAGTGGAAGAATAAGATGAGCTGTTGAGCAAACAAGTTTGCAGTCTCCTCTTGCCCGCCCTCCTCACCCTGCACAGAATAAAGGCCTGCCACATGTGCCTGGTGATGAGCTCCGATAAAGCAATTCAATTTGCTAGGCCAAGAGGGAGCGGGGCATGCTGGGAAAGGATGCTGGCTCCTTGGCCTGGATCTGAAAAAGGAGGGGTTGGTCCCTGGCAGGATCTGGAATGCTAAGAGAGAGACGTGAGCACCAAAGGATTATGACTTTGCCCTGATCGCCATAGGCCAGTTCCTTGGCCTGGAACCTCTCAGAAAAGGAGATCCCAAAGGACGGTAGAAGACAGGTCAGATAGCACCTGTTACCCCCAAGAGGGAGACCATATGCATGTTCTAAATGGGGGAAAGACTTTGATTTTAGCCTTTCCGTTTCCCTTTGGCCTCTATAAGGAGGGGAGAGGCTTCTTCGAGAGCCCTACAAAGGATACAGGAGCTCGAGAGCATGTACCGGCATCACTCTGGATTTCGGCTTTGCCTTCTGCCCTTATTCTTTGGCTAACCCCTTAATTCTAGCTAGGGAACTTACTTGGTCTGATATCTGATTCCACAGTGTGAACTGGCTCTAGATGCTCTTGTTGACAGCCAAAAAGAAAAATCCCAGGTGAGAAAGGAGAGGAAAGACTAAGATGAAGAGAGAGCCGTAGGATGAAGCCGCAGGATGAAGTTGGGGAGAGGATCGGGGTGAAGCAGGGGTTGGAAGTAGGCTTGCTTACTTTTGTACGCTGTCAGGATCTTAGGAAATGAAAAACAGAGAGGGTGGGCATTTTCCTGGGTATGTTAGGGTGGGGCTAAGCCTTGAGGTCTTGGAATCAGCAGGAATCCATGGACCAGCAGCTACTAGGAACCAATAGCAAACTGCCCGTTTCCTACACACCTAACAGCTTGGAGCAGAGGACAAGCTAGTTAAGCACCACCAGGGGGCAGCACCCACCCACTCACAGCAGGGCAGGGGGCTCACATTTTTCAGGAGTGTAGGTTTGGAAGAGAATAATAGCATTACCTCACACACAGAGATGAGAGCAATAGGCTTTTGCGTGCCAACCTTACTAGCCCAGAGAAAAAGGCCCATGAAGTGGGTTAATCCAGAGCTTTAGGATAAACTGTCAGTAGGGGCTGGCCCTCCTCCTAGACCACCTTTACCAATTCTTTTCTTGAGTTCTTCTTGGGACCCCCTAGCTCCAGACCAGCTTTCTCATCTCCCTCTCTGATTTTGTGGCCTTTTTTTCTTCCTGGCTGGGTTCCTCCTGCATTCTCTGCAGACACTCATCACCACCCCACTAAGATTGCAGATGGACGCACAAACTGGACAGCGGTTTCCCTGGGCTAGAGATGGGGATTTTCTCAATCATGTTGCAAAATTTGTTTTTGCTGCAGCCAAACTCTGAAATCCCGACAGCGTGTCTGAGGAGTCGGGGGTGCACAAAGAGGATCCCACAAATGAGCGCTTCTGACTGAGGTGAAGATGAGGGTGTGGCCCTCGCTTGCATGCTAGTTCAAATCATCAAAGATTATTATTTTTATTTACTTCATTCATGATGAAACCCTTGCTTATAAAAATCCCTTGCATTTATGTTGGACTTTTAACCTCTCTCTGAAGAACAGGCAAGCCCCAGGCTTGCAGATAGTTTATTGTTTTGTTCGCCTCATCCAGAAATCGGATGGTACACATGTAGTATGAGGTATGGTGTGTCAATCATCCTGCACTCTGTTTAAACCTCCTCTTCATATCACGCAGAGCGCCTGCAGCAGAGAGAGGCAAAGGAGATGGAGAGGGAGGAGAGTAAAGACATAGGTGTGGTTCTGGGCTTAAAAAAAAAAACAACTAAAAACCAATGAAAATGGAAATTGCTCTTGGGACACGGCCAGCAAGATCCAATGCTTCATGTTTTGGATATGGCAGCTTCTCAATTACTTAGCAAATGGGTCCTCAGAGGCAATATGAAAAAAACAGTGCAGCCTAGAGGAGCCCAGAGACAGGGAGAGAAGACGAACCACAGGAAAAGACAAACTGCAAGGAATGGGACAGTAATATGATCCTAAGATGGCATAAGGCAGAGTGTGGCCCTTCCTGTGGTCCCTTCATAGCAACAGGGAGCAGGGCCTTCAACCTGACGATCTTCAGGGCCACACTCACCATTTCTTCAAGGAGAGCCTCAGGTTTAGGACTTCCCTCCACCTAGACCCAAAGCACTTCCCTGCTCAGCACCATGCTGTCCTGGTTCCAAGGTGGAGGCTGTGATGACTATGGCAGAGATCATGACTATCAAGATCTAAAGCACCCAAGATACGGGCCATGGTGGTCAGAAGGCCCTAAACAGTGTTTCCGGAGGAGGAGAGGACAGCTTCTTTGATGTACAGCCTTACCACTCTATTCCATCCTGGATTCCACTCGGCCACAATGAAGCACTGAAACCGCAACAATACCACCGGGTTAGCTGCAAGCGAGACACAGGTTAGGTTCTGTGTGAAGAGGCTCAGAGAAAGAGAGAGGTTAGAGGTCAGGAGTCGAGACCGCTTGAGTGTCACCAAGGGCTGCAGTGGGTGGAGCTGAGGGCTAGGGAGAGGCGGGGAGAGGGGCGAGAGGGGATGGCGGCGGAGGCGCGCAGGGGCGGCGCGCGGCGCTGGGCACTAGCTGTGAGCGGGGTACGCGCCTCGGTTGGTTTGGAATGCGCGGAGGAAGGCTGAGCTCCGCCGCCCGAGCTCCGCAACGCACCTAATCGGCCCGGCGCCGCGCCGCGCCGCGCCCATCCCGCCCCGCGGAGGGTGCGCTGGGGTCAGGCGGGGCCGCGAGGAAAAGGCGCCACTTGGAGCGCCAAAACCGCTGCCATCGCGGGAGGGAGACGCAGAACCCTCGGAGCCCCATTCTTCTGGCGCCCAGGCGTTCCCTCCCTTAGACCACCTCGCGCCCGCCCCTAACAGCGAGCCAAGGCCGGCGCCCCGCCCGGAGATGGGCAGACGCGTAGATGGCGCGGCTCCCGGCGCCGCCGCCAGATCGCAGGAACCCGGCGCCGGGGCGCTGCGCTGAGGCTCCCTCTTGGCGCGGCCCTGGAAGCCTGCAGGTGTCCTTGGCCATTCGGCCGCCGCCGGGATACTCCTTCGCCAGCGCCGGGTGCCAGATTCTTCAGAGCAGCCCCGCCCTCCAGGCTCTGCGCCGCGCAGGACGCCCCGTCTGAGCCCCCCCTCGTCCCGCTGCGGCCCCCGCAGCGCGGCATCCAGCCCGGCGCAGATCCCGGCCGCGGACGCAGGACCCGGGCTCTCTGCTGCGGGCTTGCTTGTTTTCCTGCTGCCGCCTGGTCCTACACAGCCCCCGCCCGCCGGTCCCTCTCGCTCGGTTCAGCCCCGCCCGCCCGCCATCGGTGCTCCGCGCTGGATTTATGAATGGGGGGAAGAGGCCACATGCAGCCACCGCCGCCTCGAGTTGACCGCACACTGCCCGGCCCCGCAGAGCTCCGGCTACCCTAAGAGCATCCGCCTGGCCCCGGTTGCCGCTCCGAGGACTTGTTGCTGTTACGCTGCTGCCGTTGCCACCGCCGCCGTTGCCACCCGGAGAAAACCAGCTGCCTTCAGGCTCGACGAGGACTGGAAGCCAAAAGGTGGCCCGCGTGAGTGTGAGCGCGCGCGCCGCGGACCCTCGCAGTGCTCCGGGACTGTGCGCTTCTCCGTCTTTCTGGGGTTGGGGGCGTGTCCCCGGCCCCGAGCATCCTTGGGCTTGCCCCTACCTCCCGGGACCCCTGGCTTGAGTCCTCGACCCTGGTCTCCACTTCCTTCCTCCCTAGGCTCTGCCTGACCAAATTCCAACCACCTGTACACCAGAGAAACCCAACTCCTCCTGCTCCGCGCCCTGGGGGGGAGGGAGGGAGGCAGGGGCAGAGCCACGCCGCCGAAGGGGCCGCCACTGCCTCCTGCCTCCTCCTCCACCTCCTCCTCCTCCACCTCCTCCTCGTCTCCTCCCCCTCCCCGGTCTGACGCTGCCTCCTTGGGAAGGGTGTTTGGAGGGCAGCGGCCGCCCCAAGCCGGAGCCCCGTAGCGCTTCTTATGATCAGCTCGGTGTGTGTCTCCTCCTACCGCGGGCGCAAGTCGGGGAACAAGCCTCCGTCCAAAACATGTCTGAAGGAGGAGATGGCCAAGGGCGAGGCGTCGGAGAAGATCATCATCAACGTGGGCGGCACGCGACATGAGACCTACCGCAGCACCCTGCGCACTCTACCGGGCACCCGCCTTGCCTGGCTGGCGGATCCCGACGGCGGGGGTCGGCAGGAGTCGGATGGCGGCGGTGCAGGCAGCAGCGGCAGCAGCGGTGGTGGGGGCTGTGAGTTCTTCTTTGATCGGCACCCGGGTGTTTTTGCCTATGTGCTCAACTACTACCGTACCGGTAAGCTGCACTGCCCCGCCGACGTCTGTGGGCCTCTCTTCGAGGAAGAGCTCACCTTCTGGGGTATTGATGAAACTGATGTGGAGCCTTGCTGCTGGATGACCTATAGGCAGCACCGCGATGCTGAAGAGGCACTGGACATCTTCGAGAGCCCGGACGGGGGCGGGGGTGGCGCAGGGCCCAGCGATGAGGCTGGCGACGATGAGCGGGAGTTGGCCTTGCAGCGTCTGGGCCCCCATGAGGGAGGCGCGGGCTCTGGTGCTGGATCCGGGGGCTGCCGTGGCTGGCAGCCCCGAATGTGGGCGCTCTTCGAGGATCCCTACTCATCCCGGGCAGCCAGGGTGAGTGGCAGAAGCCAGGGTCTCCCCATCTCGGTGTCCAGTGGGCTCTTGGTGCTGGTGTTGGTGGGTCCGATGGGGGGGGGGGTGGTGGTGGAAGGAGATTGATATACCTGGCAGACTGTACCTGCCTGCCTCCCAGTTCCCTCATGGGCCCTTGGAAGTCACCCCTCCCTTCTGCATGCTCCATTAGGAGATTGCACACACTTGACTCTCTCCTTGGACCTAATCCCAGCTGTCGGCTTTGCCACATGCCCCTCAGTGAGTGGCATGCCTTCAACTTGGCTTTTCTTGCTCCTCTTTGGTCAGCGTGGTTGCCCTGTACAGGACCGCAGTCCTGGAGTGCTTGAATTTGACCTTTTTTTGCAGGGAGTAAGGCAGGATCAAGAGAAGGAATTCGTGGATTGAGTTGGACACTTACCTGTTTCCATCTTGCCAGCAGCTCCCTGTGCAGGCAGCTAAGCATCGCAGAGAAGGGGGCATAGTTTCCAGAATGCCTAGCTCATAAGAAGCAGAGATCCTCAGAGCCCAAACCTTTCCTGGTCTAGGACCTTTCTTCCAGGGAGCAGGCCCTGTCCCAAGGCTTTCCACACCTCTGTCATAGTCTGGCCTCTCTGTGTGGACAGGATAAAGCCACTGCTTTGGGCTCTTCAGGGTCCCAGGACACTGGATAGCCACAAGCTTGCTAGTGATGGTCAGACTTGTCACTGCTCTTTTCTCTCTGCTCTAGCACAAAGTGGCTTCCCAGAAAGCCCTGGTTCAGGTTACACTGGAAATGGCTGTGTGGGGAGAAGGGGAAACAGGTTGATTTAGACAAGACCTAGTCCCTACCCTGAAGGTGGTGGTGGTGGTGGGGTGCTAGAAAGATATGTATTCATTCACTCCGGCATGCTTGGGCAGCTAAAACCCTGAAGAAGGCTTTAGAAATTTAAAAACAAAAAAGCCTGCAGGCTGGTATCTGCTCTCATGGACCTTAGCCTCAAAGCTGGCTGAGAGCTGTCTAGGAGACAGGAGAAAGAAAAGAGAGACAGGGTGACAAGCTGTGTTTGAGATCTGTTTCTGTGAGCTGAAGCTGGTCTGATTGGTTCCTTTGGCGTCCCAGGTTGTCATGTTAGTGAGTCTCAGAGCCTTGCTCTCCATCTCCCCTCAACACCCCACGGACCGGTCCTCACCCTAGTCATGGGAGAAAAAGTTCCACTTCCTACCCAGGGGAGAGTGGAGGGTTGAGGAATTCAGCTAAAGGGATGCGTTAGGCTGGTATAAATACCAAGCCAGGGCAATGCAGCTCCTCCCTGGAAGAGAAAGGAGGTGGAGATCCTAGCCAGAGGTTCCACGCAGTGCTGGGACTTTAAGTAGCCACTGGAAATCTGGACTCTTTTCAGGCCCTGTCTATTCTAGCTGCTTTGGTTTAAAGCTTTGTGGTCCTGAAAACCAGCTAAGAAGTGGGGAGCACAGCAATGCCTCTGGCCAGTGCACCCCTGCTGGGAGTTTATTAGCCCTGATGGCCCTTAGTTTGTCTTTACTAGGAGAGAGAGACAATCACAAGCCATTGAGACTTTTTCAAAGTCATGGGGCAGGGAGGAGGCAGAAAGGGGCCCAAACCAGGGAAGCTTTTATGGGAAGAGATGACTGAGGGAACTGGGCCCTATTTCTGAGCATTCTGGGGCCCCTGCTTTCTTTTTCCCTCTGTAATTGCGAGAGACTCTACCATCAAGTAGAGGGTTAGTTCTCCCATTTAAGTAGGGAAAGAACCAGGATTCGAACACATTAACTGTCTGGCCAAAGCCATCCTTAGTTTCTAACCTTCAGATCATTAGCATGGATGGGAATAACGCTGTGGAGCTCTGGCTGACACGTGTCAAAAGACTTGCCCACAGCTGAGGAACACAGGCAGAGACCAGTTCTGAACCGTTCTGGTCACATAAGTGAGAATACACAATTTATTAAAAAATGAATAACAACTCTTTATTGAGCATCCTGTACCAATGCTTTGCTGTGAAGACATTACATTAATCTCTACTCTTCCTAAAGAACTTTAAACAATGTCCAGTTAACAGATGGAGTCTGGGAGCAAGTAAATCACTGACCTGGGATTACAGCACTCCTGCAGGGCTTTGAATCAAAACTGAGGCTCCTTACTCTGTAACTACCACAAGCCTTCTCTACTGGGTGAGGCTGTTTGCTGGGTGGAGAAGTGGCTAGCTCCTTGCTCCAGCCTGCTCAGAGTCCTGAGCCTCTTCTCTACTGTGAATAAACATCAGAAGCCCAGGAACCAATGGCACTCAGAAGTCCGAGGGGACATTAGAAGGGCCACTTGCCCTGTTACTACTCCTTAAGACTTGAGGGCCCAGTGGGAGAGTTGGGAAGCTGCATTTGTTTTCTCCACTGACCCCCAAGTTGTCAGAACTGTCCCCACAGGAGCTCTGCACTGTTGGATATGCATGCATCCCATCCCAATCAGCTGCAGTTTTCCCGGAAGGAGTTTGCAACACTAGAGGTTTTGTAGACTCACAATGTCACCTAGGAGGGCACATGAGGGCAGAGGAGCTGTGCTCTCGGCCTTGAGGCGTCTCTTCACATACAGCAGTTCAGCCATTTGAATAGTACGTTAGACAGGAGCAAAACAGACGCAAACAACAAAGTGAACTGAGCTAATTAGGAGAGCCTGTTGCCTAGCTACTGGCCGGGCTATCAGCTGGTCCATTCAGGAAGGCTCTGAGGCAGGATGATCACCCCTACTGCCTCCACTGTCGTCAGTCAGGCCGCTCCTGCGGTTCTGTTTCTGTGGCTTGAGCTGAGGGCAGGCTGGTTCTGTCTTTAGCCTCTCATGGACACTGCCCTGGAGCAGAGCAAAGGCTTCCTTAGGCTGTTGTATAACCCAGGAGAGGCCAGGAGGGGTTCGCGCAGCACTCAGAGCCATAGAATCTTGCCTTGTTCCTTCTGAGAACAGACTAGAGGCCTACCTCAGGGACCCTGGGCTACCTTGCTTCCTTGTTCTGTTCTTTAGGTCCCAAGCTGCGATGGATTTAATTCAGCTATCAGCTGTATAAAGGGCCACGGCCCTTCTCTTTTGGCTAAGGTTCTTGGCTGGATCTTTTTTCTTTCCATGTTTCTCTTCAGAATAGAAGGGGCTGATCACAGGATCCCCAATGCCTCAGGAGGGCAGCTAGACACGAATGTTTCTCTTTCTCAGGTTGTGTGACAGGAGCTTGGCTTGGGCTTTCTTCTGCTACCTCCTCTGGCTCAGGAGAGGCAGGAATCGTTCACCTCAGTGAACAGATAAGAACACAGAGTCACAGTGACACCTGCCTAGACAGCACAGCCCGTAGCATTAGAATCCAATCTCAGCTCTCAAGAGTCCACTCTGTTGCTGCTACTCCTGCCTTGCAACTCCAGCCCAGAAAGGGTCTCTGGCTTCTGGAGGGCTTGGGGGTGGCCTTCACTGGAGAGTCTCCTCCTCCACTCCACTCCTAGCCCCTTCTTATTTCTTATCACTTCTAGAATTGCCTTGGTCTGACCCTTCGCTCTCACTTTTTCACCAGGTAACTTTGATAAAAAATAGAGGCCAGACTTGGTTACAAATAAATATTAGGTTGTGGGGCAGAGGGTCAAAACTCGGGCCCCTTTAGAGGTCTGACATTGTTGGTAGCCACGGTAGTCATGACGGGCTTCAGAGTGAGGGCCGGCACCACTGATGCTGTGCCCTCTGAGTCTGGGTACAGGGTGAACATGAAACATGAGTCCAGCAGGGTAGTGCCAACCCACCCTGGGTGGTCAGAGGCTGAAGACTCCCCGCGGATCCTGCCTCAGGCAGCCTCTCAGGTTCCTCTCGGGTTCCTCCAAGTGTTGTTTCTCTTTCTCACTCTGAAGAGATCAACATTTGCCTCAGAGCATCTTGTCTATAGATGATGCGTTGTTTCTGTTTGTCACCATTTTTGTGAGAATGTGGAGTGGGGGAGGGGAGTGAAATTAAACAGCCTCTTTTGGAGATCCGAGGAGAAAGCAGACAGGAGCAGAGAGTTAGGTAACTGGGCCATGGGGAGAGCTAGCTCCTTGATCCCTTCACCTCCACAGTGGACATTGTTAGTCTAGATGCTGGGTACCAGCCACTCCCAACAGCCTGGGTACTACCAACCCACCACGATGGCCCACCTCCCTGCTGATTTTCCTTCCGGCCATGAAGTAGTCACCCAGTGCTTAGCAAGGACTCCCGTCAGAAGTAGGTTTGGCCCACTCTAGAGCGTTGTCAAGGTGCTAGGTCCCTGGAATCTGGAGGTACTCCTGGGTATACCTTTGTCACCTCTAGCCCCAGTCCTGTAGCTAAATGATCCCTTCTCCTGACAGCTTGCCTGTCCTGTGAGAAGAAGCTACAGTTACCTCGGTTCTAGGCATCTAGAAGATACTGACTATGCACTTGCTCCATGGTAGCTACATGCGGCTGGGTTCTAGAAACGTAACGAAGAGGCCAGTGGTCTGGGGAGAGCTAGGGCAGGCAGAGAGGCGTTAATGACAAGGACCGGCAACAGTAATTGTAGATGTGTCGTGATGGGTGATGTGGTAGTTGTAAAAGATAAAGCCCAATAGGCAGAGAGGAGTGACAAGCCCCACCTCTAAATGGGGTGATGACTTATCTCCTTGAATGATGGCATTGCTATAGAAACACATGGTGCCCAACTCTGCAGAGTCAGGGACAGGATTGTCTGGCCAGGGAAGGCAAGTCTGCATGGGACATGGCAGAATGGAACTTGACCAACGAGAGGCTTTTGGACAATGACTTGGGTTGGATCTGGTCCCATTTGGTTGAGGACTCACAGGAAGGGTGACCACAGGGGAAGGGCAGCACTAGTTGCTGGAACTAGGGATTGCTGGCTCACAACCAGGTTTGATAAAAAAGAGAAAGGGGGAGTGGCCCTCAGCTAGGATAGGGCCTCATGTATGTCTCACTTAGGAGCCAGGAGCTGCTTGGAGCTGCCTTTCTTGACAGGCCCTGTTCCTTCTTTCCTTTTAACCCCTGGGCTCCCCACTTAGTACCCAGCACTGCCTGTGTACTAAGCTCTAACTTCACCAGGAGGCTCAGCCCCTCACCCTGTCTCCACAGATCTTCTTCCTCTGCAAGCGTCTTTGGCTGTGTTCTCAATTTTTCCTTCTCCTACACGTCTTCCTTAATATAGGTTTTGGGCATGAGTCTCCTTATGTTTATCTGTCCATCTGTCTCCCTGGTCCTCCTTCCTTGGACTCCCCTGCCCAACCCCCACTGGTTGTATTCAGTTCCCATTGACTAGTGTCTGTCACCTCTCCACTCACCCAGCCTCTGCCAGATTCCTGGCCCTCCGGCTCTGTGCTAAATTTCACAGGTATCATTTCTTTTAGTTCTCAAACAACCGCACTAGGTAGATTCTGCTCTCATCCCCTCTAAGACTTGGGGTCTTTGCACGGTTGTTCCTGCTGCCTCGGGCTCTCTTTCCTTTACCGCTACAGTCAGATTTCATCTTGTCCTTGTGATCTGGCCTGACTATCCGGTTTGAATTAGCTCTCTTTCTCTCTTAGCCTCCTTCTTCTTCTCTTTTCCTCCATAATGCTCATACCATTGATATGCTATGTAAGATGTCTGTCAGCAGTTTCTATCCACTAGGATGTAAGATCCAAAAGTCGGAAGTGTTTCTCTAGATTTTTCCTGCTGTTCCCAGCATAGTGGCACATAGTAGGTATTCAAGTTTCCTCTTTATAAATAACAATTCAGAGGCTACTTGGGGCTAAGAAAGTCAGAGGGGTCTCATAGGCATTTGATAACAGAACCCAGTTTGAACCCAAAAGTGTGATCTTTCATTTGTTCCAGTACAGTGGAGCAGAAGGAAAAGCTGGTAACTGGGTTGATAGTTGCAACGCTTGGGCCTTTAGTGATGGGCAGGTCCCTTGAAGGCCATAATAGCCAGCACGTGTGTGAGGGTGTCTCAGGGGAACAGGGAGCTGGAAGGAGTGTTGTCCTGACATCCAGGGTCTCCTGTCCCCAGTGCTGAGGCCCAGCTACCTCCCCTAGCAGATACAGTCAGTTCACTCCAACAGTCTTCTGCCTGGGCAGTTTTGACTGCCGTTAGAATCCACAGCCTGTGTCCTCTTGCCAAGGAGAGAGCTGCCAGTTTCACCCATGGCCTCCAGGACAAACCGCTTCTAGCCTTCAGGTTTCCTTGTCTCCAAGAGCAGAAAGGGAGTTGACTTGTATAAACTTCTCAGGATTTGGTGGCTTGTCAGTTTTAGACGCAGGAGGGGGCTCCCCCAGAGACTGCCTCCACCTCAGCTCAGCACTTAGCAGATTTTAGACACCTGCTGTGGCGCGGCTCATGCATCCTCCAGGGAGGGTGTGAGGTGAGCACTTGTACGGTCCCAGCGTACAAGGAGAGAATGGCACGGAGGGCACACACTTACCCGACTGATTGTAAGAGACGGCAGACACCCAGCTAAGGCCGCCAGCCCTGGGCTCTTCAGCTCTGCTTTGCCCTCAGGCTGGCAGTGCTAGGCCTGATGAGAGGGAGGCTCACGCACAACTGACAGACCTACAGAATTGCTGCTCATGGGGGCTAAAGTTTAAACACAGGCTGTGACCCCTTGCAGGTTGCTATTGCTGTAGCTACTGTCTCTTGGGATCCCTTTTGTCCTGGGCAGCCTGAGTCAAGGGCCTTGTGGGAAATGAAATAGTATCCCTCCCTCAAAGATGAGGCCTGGCAAAAAGCTCTAATTACACCAGCCAACCACTTAGGAAACAATTGCCTGAGAGTGATGTAGAGGAGAGGAATACTGGAGGTCACTGGAGGCCCTAAAGGACCTGTACCACCTTATGGCAATCTTGGGATGGCTCTGTGAAAAAAAAAAAGCCAAAGAGACCACAGGAGTTGGGGATGTTTCTGCCTCACGTGAAGGTGGTCTGGGCCTTCCATCAGTACCTGCGGCAGAGGCAGCTGAGGAATGTAGGCTGTGGCAAAGGCTGGGCACCTGCCTGACCTTGTTTTTCCACATCACTAATTAACCTCACATTCAGGATCCCAGGTGGGCAGACTCTGTTGGCTAACGGTCCCTCAGAGAGAGAGAGAGAGAGAGAGAGAGAGAGAGAGAGAGAGAGAGAGAGAGAGCGCTAGCTCTTGGGCTTCCATGCCTCCTGGCAAAACCAGGAAGTGCTGTCCTAACCCCTCACTCTTATTCCTTCTGCTTCTTGGAGCACAGGGTGGAGCCAGGACCCTGTATTCCACAGCCACGGGCAGGCACTGTCACCAGCTCCTAATGGATGGCCATGGAGAGCCTGCAGTAGGCTGCGTTGTCTTGGCAGCCCATGTCTCAGGGGAGAAAAAGCGAGGCCAGCAAAAGCACTTGAAATTTACTTTCCCGAGGAGAAGTAGGTAGATGGACCCACTTCCCCAGCCTGTTCCTCTCCCTGCTGTCTATGTTCAACCCATCTAAAGAGTAAGGGAAATAACCCTGTCTTATGATGGGGGACCTGTCCTGGGAAGGCACATATCCTCGTGCTGGAATAGCGGGCACCAGGAAAGTGATGGCACAGGCTGCATCGGGGCCTGCATTCCTGGGCCTGTGAAGCAACTCTGCTCAGGGGATAGTAAAGATGGTATGGTATAAAGGAACGTCCAGACCACACGGTTTTGGGGTCATACCCGGTTCTTATGTGCTCTGGGGAGTGTGGTCCTAGAATAGACATGCAGCCTCTCTGACCATCAGTTCTTCCTTTGTGCAATGGAGAGTTGTGGTCTGTCTGCCTTGTCACTGAGGAGATGGAAGGCAGAGACACAGGTAGGGTGGCTGATAGTTCCGGGGAGAGAACAGATGGTGAATGTCATGACCAAAGTTCCTTCCTTGACTTCTTCTATCCCAGAGGGCTCTGGGGATGTGGGGTCTTGCCTGGTTTTCCATATCCCCCGTGTTTTCTGTTAGTGTCTTGTATTGCCTACTCCCTTTCAGTGTGGGCACACTATGAGGAAAACCCCAACAGGCAGAGCTGAGTGCTCGCTGCACGGGAAAAAGGACACGGCCAGGTAGAAATTAGGGCAGGGCAGGCACGGAGTTGTCAAATGTTGTACAGCCACGAAAATCCCTCAGTTACCTGTATAGGTTCAGTTCTCCACCCAGCGGGGGAAAGCCACGTCCCATCCTCCAAGCAGGACCAGTAGCAGGAGAGCGGACCTTGACAGTGAGTGTCTTGACAGTGCCACCGAATGGCATGGCATGAATAACAGATGAAGGCTCTGTAATTGGTGTTGTTACACATGAATCTCATCTCCATTCGTCATGACTGGACACTTAGTCCAGCCATTCCTCTGCCTGATACTGCTGTCATCATTCTAGCTGAGATCCCCACGGCTGTCAGGTCTGCTGCCGCCATTCTGGCCCTGATAAGTACAGTTCATTTGACTTGGAAGCTCAGGGTCCCGCTAGCATCAGTTTGCAGAAAAGGAGACACTGGTTGTTCTGAGAGCCTCCCCACCTCAACCTCCTGTTGTAGGCCATGGCTTAGAGTTTCTGTTGCTGTGAAGAGACTCCATGACCACGGCAGCTCTTATAAAGGAAGCATTCATTGGCGTAGCTTACATTTCCGGCGGTTTAGTCCATTATCATTATCGTGCGACATGGCGGTTTGCAGGCAGACATGGTGCTGGAGAAGTAGCTGAGCAGCCTACATCTTTACTTGTGGGCAACAAGAAGTGGTCTGGGATTCTGGGAGGTTTCTCTAGCATATGTGAGACCTCAAAGCCCGCCTCCACAGTGACACACTTCCTCCAACAAAGTCACACCTCCTAACAGTACCACTCCCTCTGGGGGCATTTTCCTTCCAATCACCATAGCCACGTTTGTCTTCATTCCTGGATTTACCACGGAGGCAGAAGGTGGTTCTAGGTGGCGGGGCGGGGTCATGGAGGCAGGTCATGTTAAAGGGGTCAGTTGGCAGAAAGTGGGTATTCCTTACAGCCCTTGTCTCTGGACATCCCCTAAAGCAACGGACCTTTATCTTGATGTATATCAGGGTCACCTAGATGATTTCCTAACGTTCTTCTTAGGTTCTGTGTCCTCCAAGTTTCTTTTCAGTAGGTCTATGTTGCTAAAATTTGCGTGTCTCACCCGTTTCCACACACTTGATGCTTCTGGTGTAAGCCCCCACTTTGGGAGCCTGATTATCCCGGGGGTAGTATGTGGACTACCCTTCACCTGGGAGCCTGTTAGAAAGGGGGGAATATAGACCCTTCCCCAAACCTCCTGAGTTAGCCACACTGGAACAAGTGATTTCAACTGATTTGTCCACACACCACAATTTGAGAAGCCTTAAAGCATAAATTGGGCAGAGCTGTAATAGTCAGGACCAGGAAGCTATGATACCCTGACTTGTGGTTTCCTCTGTCTTCTGAGCACCCTGGCAAAGATTAGGGGAAGCATTGCCCTGAAGCATCAGTGCATGTAAATCCTCTCATGTCTCTACCTTACTCCCACCCCTTGACCAGCAATGGGCTAGTAACCTATACGCTCTTGTTCCATGAGTAGAAGTCAGTGTTTCCAATGAGGCCAACTATTGTTGACATGACAACCACTCCCTGTTCTCCTGACCTACAGGTGGTAGCCTTTGCCTCTCTCTTCTTCATCCTGGTCTCCATTACCACCTTCTGCCTGGAGACCCACGAGGCCTTCAACATCGACCGCAACGTGACAGAGATCCACCGGGTAGGGAACATCACCAGCGTGCGCTTCCGGCGGGAGGTAGAAACAGAGCCCATCCTCACCTACATCGAGGGTGTGTGTGTGATGTGGTTCACTCTAGAGTTCCTGGTTCGCATTGTGTGCTGCCCAGACACACTGGACTTTGTCAAGAACCTGCTCAACATCATCGACTTTGTGGCCATCTTGCCCTTCTACCTGGAGGTGGGACTGAGTGGCCTGTCATCCAAGGCCGCTCGGGATGTGCTGGGTTTCCTGCGCGTGGTGCGCTTCGTCCGTATCCTGCGCATCTTCAAGCTCACGCGCCACTTTGTGGGGCTGCGCGTGCTGGGCCACACGCTCCGAGCCAGCACCAATGAGTTCCTGTTGCTTATCATCTTCCTGGCCCTGGGTGTGCTCATCTTTGCCACCATGATCTATTATGCTGAACGAATCGGGGCCAGGCCATCTGACCCACGGGGCAACGACCACACCGACTTCAAGAACATCCCCATTGGCTTCTGGTGGGCCGTGGTCACCATGACAACACTTGGCTATGGGGACATGTACCCGAAGACGTGGTCAGGAATGCTGGTTGGGGCCCTGTGTGCACTGGCTGGTGTGCTAACCATTGCCATGCCCGTGCCTGTCATCGTCAACAATTTTGGTATGTACTACTCCCTGGCTATGGCCAAGCAAAAGCTGCCCAAGAAGCGAAAGAAGCACGTACCGCGGCCAGCCCAGCTTGAGTCACCCATGTACTGCAAGTCTGAGGAAACTTCGCCCCGGGACAGCACCTACAGTGACACCAGCCCCCCTGCCCGGGAAGAGGGTATGGTTGAGAGGAAACGGGCAGGTAAGTCGAGCTTAGGCACAGGACTCCTTTTCCCCAAGTAGTCAGGGAGTTCCTTTGGCCCTTGATATTTGCGTCTGTGCTATATTGTGTAAACTTGCTGTGTGTCAGGCATGCCTCTAGGAGGGCAGCGTATTAAGATCAGTTGTTTTGTCCCATGGTTTAATGATTGTGGCGAACACCAGGGTCTGTGGAGTGAATTGTCCTTCCAGTGTTGGATGTGATGGCAGTGTATAGGACTGTGTGTTAGAAGGCAGGGTTTCTAGTTCCTCCTCGAGCCCCTTGTTTTGTTTGAGAGTCCCCTCCCCTCTAGGCACAACATGTCAATAGCAATGACGTATCAGGGTCCTGCCCCCAGATGAGGGGTGGATGTGCCTCACTCTGAGAAGTCAGAGCAAATGCCGGCGCTGATCCGATTAGCCAGAGACCAGGGCAGCTGCTCCTCCAAGGTGCATCAACACATGACTCACTTCTTTCCCAACATGCATGTCTGCTGTCTCTTGGCCTAATAGATGTGATAACGTAACCACGTGGGAGGCTGCCTTCTGTTCAGCTAAAGCTGGAGTGAGTCTTGGGCTCAGGGTTTGACATGGGTAGAAGGGAACTAGGGAAGAAGTAGCCCAGGGTCTTGGAAAAGCATGGGGGGAGGGTTAGGGACATGGAAGGTGCTAGTGTTTGTGTCCTGACAGGAGTAAGACTGGGCATCAAATCCTGACCTTCCATGGAAGGGCCACTCCAGGAAGCTCACCTGCCCTGGGTCAGAAGGGAGATCAGCCTGGTCCCCAAGAACATGGAAAGAGATTAGAAAGACAGGAAAAGCACTATCAGATTCAATGGGCAGAGCTCCCAGGAATGATACAAGCCCAGGTCTGGGGGGTGACTGGGTGTCAGGCCACCGAGGCTGGGCTGGGTAGACCTGGGAGACTGAGGCAGCAGCTCCTGGTTAGACTCTAGAAGTGGGACTAGTTCTCCAGAGAGGTGCCTGAGTTGAGACATTTAGACTTGTGACCCCTTGGCATGCAGCCATCACACTGTTGGGGCTAGGTGCTCTCTGGTATTAACTGGGGTCTGGATCTTCCTTGATAAAGACCTTAATAGGAAAGTTTCCTTCTGCTCCTTACCACAGTGGTGCCCCTGATCCTATTGGAATCAGAGATTTGCTCTGAGGTCCAGGCAGAGCTCAGAGAGGATCCGTGTGTCCCAATACAGAGGACCTTAGGCAGCTTCCTAGATGCGCACAGCACTGAGGCTTGACTTGGCCACACTGAGGTGTTGCATGGCCAGTGCCAGCGTCTTCAGGCTAGGTTAACCCCACCACATATAGTCAGAGCCCATAGTAGCTGTGCCCCTCTTTGACGAAGACAAGGTGTTCCCACAGAGAAGAGTTGAATTGGAGTCTCTTCCCTATACCTTCCCAGACAGAAGAGAGCTCTGCCCAAGCCCTTTCAGCGCTGGCCCCGGGTGCCCGAGGAACAGAATAACTGCCTTAAGTGGTGCAGGGAGAGAGCCAGCGACACTACTGAGTACACTTGGCACACAAGCCACCACCCATTACCCCTACTAGCCAGGTCTTCTCTGAGGAATGCTGACTCATCAAGAGCCTACCTGAGCCAGACCAGAGGGGAAGTAAGAATCTGTGCCTGCAGGGGTTGATCTCCGGGGACCTCCTTAGAAGCCCATTGGGGGACTACTGCGACTGTAGGATGTCTGTGTTGTGTTCCAGCCCACAAGGGAGGCTGTAAGCCTAAGCTGAGAGAAGAGTCTCCAGACCAGGCACCGCCATTTTGCTTTTGCTTCCTGGACCTGGAGTCTGAGAGGCTCCCTTAAGAAGGCCCCAGCAACTGTCTTAGCTTCTTTTCTCTCTGCCCCCTCCAGACTCTAAGCAGAATGGTGACGCAAACGCGGTGCTGTCTGATGAGGAGGGAGCTGGCCTCACCCAGCCCCTGGCCTCGGCCCCCACCCCTGAAGAGCGTCGGGCCCTGCGACGCTCAGGCACACGAGACAGAAACAAGAAAGCAGCTGCCTGCTTCCTGCTCAGTGCTGGGGACTATGCCTGTGCCGATGGCAGTGTCCGAAAAGGTATGGTGGCTCCCTGGGCTGGGCAGGTTGGGAGCCCCTCCAGAGCTGAGTCTCCCCAGCCCTCCCCACAGAGCTTGAGGTCTCCCCCTCCCCTAAGCCCATGGCCACCATCTCCTCTGCCTTGGATGCGCCCTCGCATTTAGTATGCGTATCTGGATTAGAAAGCCTTTAGTATTCCCTAGGAGTCTATGGAGTCCCTCCCTCTCAGGTACCCACCAGGAGGAGCAGTGCTAGACATTTTATGGGATGCTCTGTCGCCTCCCCGGCTCTGGTCCTTCAGGCCTAGCCTACAGAGTCATACCCAGCCATGTCCCTAGTCCCAAACACTACCAAAGCCAGGAATTCCAGGTTCTAGGTCTTCAGACCACACAGGTCCTGTATCTCCAATTCTTCACTGCAGGCCTGGATCCCATGTTTGGCAGCTGCTGGGGTGTGATGGTCATGGGACCAGTCTGGGAGTGGCTAGGAGTAGGTGGGCAGGGGGCATGGTTCTCTCTCAGGAGTTAGCAGAAAGATTCTCGAAGTTAGTGGAGCAGCCTCTTACCTGTCTGTCAGGGAAGTCTGGAATTCTATCACCAGACTTCCAGCGTGTGGCAGGGACAGAGCTGAAGTCGGCCTGTGTAGCTAGGAGCCTTAACCTTAAAGGAGAGGGAAACAGAAACCACTGGAGTGACAAGGGCCAGTGACGACTGAGAACCAGGAGGCTCAAGGCCAGAGCCTTGTCCTGTCTGTCTCCTGATCCCACTTTACCTTGACTGTCCTGTGTCCTGACCTCCCTAACATCCTGCCCATTTCCAGAAGAAGCTGTGTTTCTCCCTAAACAAACATCATCTGCAGGCTTTCTCTTGACCACCTCTTAACTAGCAAGGTTCCCCCTCTCAACTTCTCAGGGTCCCAAATCCCAGACTGTGACTGGTTTGAATCAGACAAGGGTAGTGGTTGCTGCAGGAATAGCCTGCAATGTCTCTGGGCCCTAAAGATGGCCCCTAGCTACCGGGTCCAGGCAGTCTCTGGGGCACCTTCCCGTGTGCTTCTTAGGCATCCCGATCTGATAAGCCATGAAAAGTGGCCATTCAGCTGTGCTGGGCACCTGTCTCACTGAGTGACAGCAACAGGAGCAGCAGTCTGGCACCTGGAAGGAGAAGGTCCACAGGGAGAGAGTGCTCAGAGCTCATAGACCCTCGCCTGTGACTTCCATGCTCCAGCCTTCAGGCCCCGGACATGCCTTTCTCTCTTGCACCTCAAGAATACAGTAGTACCACTGTATTCTCTTGCTCAGGCTGCAGCCTGCTAAGCCACGGTGTAGAATGTATCCCCCACTCTTGTGGAGGACTTGAGAACACAGAGCTGAAGGAAGAACACCCTGGCGTCCCTCTTCAGGCTGTGAAATGCTTGGTGCAGTAGAGTTGTGGAAGAGACCGTGAGAATACAAGTCAGGAGAGCCCTGAGGGCAGGTACTCCCATAAGTACAGGCACGATACAGAAGAACCTCTATCCGTCCACGTTGCCTCCCTGAGGTGCCTTTGGGGGCCCATCTGCTCTATTTTCAAGATGCCTCCACACTGCTTCTTGGCAACAAGCATGTAGCTCAGCCAATTAGAGTGACCTTCGAGAGGGAACAGGTGGGTTGCTGGGAAACAGGCCCTGCTAAGCAAGTGTGGCAATTAATATCACCAGACTCCCAGCGTGCACTTCACAACTTTCCCCACGCCACACTTCTCCACAGTCATCTAGACCTAGGACAAGGGGAGGCTGAATGCAGGCCTGTTGCAGCTGTCACGCTGACCCCATCCCTAACCAGTAGTTTCCGATGAGCCCGGAGTGTATGTGACACGGGCTCTCACGGTGGAAGGCAGGTGCTGGAAGTTGTGCAGTCTGTGCAGCTGGGCCAGCGAGAACAGGACAGGACACAGGTTAAGCTATGCGGAGGTCCTATGGTCTGCCCTCAGGAGCCCAGGAGACTGATGGCAGGGAGTGGCAGGAAGCCACTCGCAACAAGGAGAGATCCCTTCGCCCCAGTCCGGGGCCACCCACCCTTTAGAGTCTCTTGAAGTAGCATGGATTCCATGGAGCTCCCTTGTTGAGGAGACAACTCCACTTTGACCCATGTGCCTTTTCTTCACCAAGGCTGCGAAAAGTCCCGGAGTCTAAACAACATAGCAGGAGCGGCTGGAACCAGTCTGGGGCTGTCTCCACTGGCATCGCGGTACAGCTCGCCCTATCCTCCGAGAAAGCTCCTGCTCTCGCACCCCTTCCACCCTCTCACCAGCCCCCCACCTGGTCACTCAGGTCCTTAGCTATACCATGGCCTTCCTCAGCTCTGACACTGGGACACATATCCAAGCAGGCATGTTTACATGCCACCCCAACCCTTTTATCCCTCCTGAGGTCTGAGAAAACAGCAGAAGGGAACTTCAGTCAGGATGGAGAATTCGAGTCCCTGAGCCTGCCCTACATGGCACCTGGCTCCCCCAAACGGTCAGCCATGGAACCTGAATGCAAGGGGGAGATACTGCCAGCTTCTCCCTGAACCATAGGTGCTGGCACACTCAGGGCCCATGTCTCTGGGTTTTGCCTTCAGCTCAGGATCCTTGTAGGCCAGGGTGTGCGTGGTACACAGAGTGTCTGGAACGGCTTAATCTTGCCTGCAAGTCAAACCTACATTGAGATTTTAACCACAGAAATTTAATTTGCATTCCTTATGGCCTTTAACCAGTAACCAGCTTGTCTGTCTGTCTGTCTATCCACCCCACACCAAGATCAGCAGGTAACAAGGCTGTCTCATGGGGCTTCTCTGCTGGTGAAAAGGACATTTGGCTCCTTGGACCAGCAGCACCTGTCGACAGAGCTGCCCTGGGAGTGGGACCCGGTGTTTCCATCTGGGCCTTGGGGCACAGATGGGAGTTCCTAGAACCCAAGCCCCAGGCTTGGTGCAAACCCTGGTGTGGCAGGGTGTGTAAGTGCAGGGAGGCCCTCCTCCCCGAAGCCCGTGCCCAGATTCAGCGGGTGACACCCAGCATCCCATCTGTGCCCTGCGCTGCAGCATCTCCACACTGCTTCCTCTGCTTCAGCGACAGTTTGCTCCCTCTCTCCCGCTCCCTCCGATTCCCAGCCCTGCCTCTGAGTCACCTGCCACTCCCACCCAGCCTCTGCTCTGTATTCCTGCCAGAACCGGAGACTCATCTAATTTCTATAATTAAGTGTATTCATTTACCTAACGAGCCCGGGAGCACAACAGGTTTGTGAGTCATTGGGTGAGCAGGGGTACACCTTGCACAGAGACAGCTGAGGGGAAGTGAGGAGACAGGAGCTCCTACCCACACCTGCCACCGGGCCCCTCCTGCTCCCAATAAGCCCCTCCCTCAGCCCAGGGCTAAAGGACAAAAGCCTCTACCAAGCCTCCCTGCTTCACCTGATGGGAATTGACCTGACAGCAGAGCCACGTGCCTGGCTATCTTAGAGTCCGATTATGCAACTTTGAAAAGGGCGTGGCTAAGGAAGGTCCATATCTGCTCCCTACAGGGCAATAAAGAGACCTGGTGAGACAACTTTAGGGACCTGGCAGGAAACTGGAAAACCAGGGGGCGGTCAACACAGAAGGTGGCCCAGGCATAAATGTAAATCGTTTCCCGAGGTTGGAGCTTTGCAAAGCCTGTGACAGGCACTATCGCGTGAGCAAGCACTGGCCGAAAGAACTTCGGAAGTTCTGCTAGATCAGGCCCTGGCACACTCGGTTCAGCTGTGCTCTACAGGGTCTGCAGCCACTGGCTCTCAGAAGGGGGTGTTTTCTGAGAGGTAAGATGAGGAGATACTGGGAGCAGGCTGAGTCTGAATCGAGCCTCCTTGTGGTAGATTGGGCCCCACCCAGCGGGGCTCCTGGTACCAGGAGACTGTGGTCTGACAGGATGAGCCAGGTGTCCAGTTTAGCATGGGTACCACAGCTATTTTCTCTGGCTTGCCGTTCTGGTTTGGGGAACCGAGGCAGCTATTTCTGTGGCAACCCTCAAGCTGTGCGGAACCCAGGTTTCCACGGCACCCACCGCCTCCTCTCTTCTTTCCTCCTACAAGGATGGGCATGCTTACAGCACCCCTGTAGGGGGCACAGATGTCCCTGGGAGACACAGTGCATCTGCCAGGTTGAAGCCCCTAGCATTTGGTTGGAGAGATGGGCTCCTATACCCACCCCTAATCTCCTGGCTCCAAAGGGAAGAGGCAGGGCCCAGCTGGTGGAAGAACTAGGTGAGTTATCTGTCCTCAGCTACCTCTTAGGACTTTTGTGTTTGCCCAGGGTTCCAGGAAAGAAAAAAAATCTATTATGGCAGTTGCCTATACAAGCCTCAGATCCATCCAGGTGTTGAATGTCCTTCACAAGGAGAAAGGTTTGTCTCACTTAGATAAACCCCAGAAGGCCATGTTGAACCAAAAGCGTGCATTAGCTTGTCTTTGCATTGGACTTGGAATTGGACCTGTTGCTTTTGCTTTTAGAACATGACCCTGTAGCTGGGGTCTGGGGCCCTGCTTAAAGAACAAGCAGGCAGCCTAGGAGCAAACTCAGAGCCTTACCTTTCAGACTGTGCCAGACAGAGCTGGTTGGGGCCACAGTCTTATGGAGATGGTAACGGGTCATGCTGAGATGATAATATATATATATATTATATATATATTATATATACTATATACATACATATACAAATATATGTATATATATATTAAAAAGCCTTTAACATGTCAGGGAATATATAAAGTAAAAAGCCTTTAACATGTCAGGGAATATATAAAGTAAAAAGCCTTCAACATGTCAGGGAATATATAAAGTAAAAAGCCTTCAACATGTCAGGGAACCCTAGTGTAGAAGCGGTGAGGCTTGGATGCCAAATGACAAACTAAATAGCTGTACTAATCAGCCTTGGGGCTGAAACTTCACCACACTGTTAGCTCGGCCTCTCTAGCTGTCTGGCCAGTACTGCTGCTGGGAGATAGGGAAGAAGACCCAAGCCTCAGATATCTGAAGCTGATGCCATGTGCCAGCCTGCTCTCCCGAGGCAATGTGCCCTCCATACCCACGCCCCAGGACTCTTCCTATCACTTTGAGGTCCAGGGGCTTGGTGTGATGTGTCTTCCCACTCTAGAGCCATTTTCACTGGCTCCTTGGGACAGTGGGGTTGTCCATGGTGGTGAGGGCAGATGGGGCTATTTGGGGGAGAGCACAAAGAGAGCAGAGGACAGTTGGAGTGAGGGGCCGTGAGCCATAGTCTACAGCAGGGATTTTCACCCCTGCCTCCCTGCTGGGCTCTATGGAGTCTGGTATGGTTCCTCTCCCTGCCGCAGTAGAACTCCGAAGACCTGAAAGGCTAGTAGTTCTTGCCAATGGCTACCTGAGTTTCAGCGTCCCCTGAGTCTCCTCGGCCTGGAGGTGGGTTGGCAGAGGAGAGATGAAGGTTTCACCCCACTTGCTGTACCACCCTGGTTCTTCCTTGCCTCTTAGCCCTGGGTCCCCTATGCCTTCCAGCTCTGCTATTGGCTGTTCCTTAGCCCACAGCCGGTGGGTCAGCGGCTGGCTGGCTTCCTTCTAACATCTCACTCTTTGTTTCTCCCTTTCTTTTGCTGAACTCTTGACCCCCCCCCCCCGCCCCCAGAAGGCAATGTTGAACCGAAAGCGTGCGTCCCAGTGTCTCACACCTGTGCTCTTTAAACACAGAGACCTGCCAAGACGCCCTCTCGTCCAACTATGCCCACGCTGAAGTCCTCACCCTCTCTTAAGGCGGCACCAACGTGAAAAAGACAGGCAGACAGACAGGAAGCCAGAGGCTTAGGGAAACTCTGGAACCCAGGCACGAATCTTTTGCTGGGAAAAAGACTCAGATATCCTTGTTTGCAGAGAACTGGTGGAAAAACCTCCCATGCGACTCTCGGGCCCCAGAGCCATCTGGGTCTGATGCTCTGTTCTACTGTACATTGAAGAGACATATATGCACATATAGTATCTATATTCATACGTACTATATACTCTTGTGTGTAGTGCACGTGCTACTGGTGGTCTGTCTTCGTTGTTAGGCTATGTCTCCCAAGTTTTCTTCCCACCCTGTGTCCCCTCCCCTCTTCCTTCATGGATTGTTCCTTCTGACCATGTTGTATGGAATGTCCCAGGGAAAGTAGCGGGCCTGGCACCTGCCCCTCCAGCTGGGTGGTCCCAGGCTGCTCTCACTTGGGGGTGTTTCCCCTGCCAGCAGGTGGCCTGTTGTAGTCTGCGAAGGCAAGATTGCCCTCCAGGGTCACTGCTTCACTAGCCCAACCCCACCCCAGATTGGGGTTCTACCTCCCACCACCCCACACTGGGGGCACTTCCAGGGGCTCTTCTGTAGCCTCTGTAGCTCCTTCCAGCACCCCCTTCTGTGCCCTTGACAGAGGGGAGTTTTATTTCTTTTGTGTGAGTCTCCTTTGTCCATTTGTTTTCAAAGATGCTGCTGGGCAGATGGAAGGGGATCTGTTTGCCCATCTGGCTCAGGGGTCTGAGAAGGGGACACCTTGGGCGAGAGGAGACCAGTCGCAATACTGTACTTCCTGGCCGGCGGCCAGAGGATGCGTGCAATAGCAGAGGCCAGGTGACCCCTTCAGCCTTGGCCTCTGCCCCTCCCTCGGCCCTTCCTGCCCACCCTTGGTATCAGTCAGTCCTTTTCTAAAGCTGTTCCCTCGTGTGTGTCTGAGGCACGCCTAGGCCGGGCCCCTTGTGCCCTGTCTGCATGCCCTCAACTGTCATGCTGTGCTCGAGCTCCAATAAAGACATCCAAGTGTCCTGCTGCTCCTCTGTGAGCATCTGCCTCGCCTCTCTTTTCTGGCTGTGGGTCTGTGGTGGGGGGAGGCCTCCCTGAGTTCCAAACAACCTCCCGTCTGCCTCTAAGGATTGCACGCACCCACCAGGGATCCTCCCTGTGACCCAGCTCCTGCATTTTACAGCTAGCAGGAAGTACTCAAAAGTGAGGCTGCTCAAGGCAGCCAAGGGCATAACACTGAACCCCTCACTCCTGGGCAGTGTCCTGATTCTGCTGCTGCCACCTGAGCGACCCCCCTCCCCCCCCCCCCACACACACCCAATAGCATGGAATAAGTCTTCTGTGTGTAGGGAAGTTTACTGTATGCCTGCTTGTTCGTACAGGGACTTCCCTGCGAGTGCATCAGTTTTAAGTGGGCCAAGGCTCTGGGGAGGCCAGCCATTGCAAGGACTGCATGAGGGCTGAAGTACCAAAGCCAACACTGGACTGGCGTGATACAACCAAGGGGCCCTTGGGGATGGAGAATGGTCAGACCTGGAGTACATGGTCTAGGGAAGTGGCAAGTTCTTGAACACTGGTGACCCTCACTATTCTTTTCACCCCCGCGTAGGGGCATACATGAGGCTGGCTTTATGGATACGCAGCCCTGCCGTCACCCAGAAGGGATCCCCATACTGTCATCACTGATCCTCAGAAAGACCTGTGGTTTCGTTTGTCCTGGGCTCTACAGCCAGGTCCGGGTGCATGTTCTCATCTCCCTACTCCCCACTGTCTCAATAAACCTCCATAGGTGCCTCCATTTAGTCTTGATCTTCCCCTTATTAGCTGGGACTCTTGGGGGTAACTCCTCAGCTCTGTTTTCATGCCTGTAAAATAATGGTGCTTATTCCAAAGACAGCTTAACAGCCTGGCCCAAGGTCAGGTGTCTGCACAGAGCATACTGGAGACAGGAGATCGCCCATAAATTCTAGCTCCCCCCTCACCCTTGCCTTCAGTTCAGGCTTTTTTTCTGCAGATTTTCTTCATGTCCAAACACACTCAGAAAAGACAAGAGCACACCAGGAGCTGTCTAGGGCAATACAGAATGGCAGGGTGAAGACCGCAGGGCCCTGGGGAAGGAAGAAACAAGGGGAAGCCTATTCCTGAAGTGGCATGGAAAACCAGCCACGAGCCTGGGCCAACAGTAGAGGCAGGGTGGTGGCAGGCGGCCAGTTGTCAATTAAAGATGAAATCTCTCCTCCAACTGGAGGGCAGATAGGGCTGTGCTCTCCCCCCAAGAGAAAGCCATTTGCAGCCAGGCTGCTCGGAGAAGCTTGGCCAGGCGATAATGGGATGGGATGTACTGCTGACTCCCTAATGACATTACACATCAGGGCCCACATCCAGAATGGCTGTTTTTTACTTTAGCTGGGTTTTTTTTTTTATTTTGTTTTTTTAAACATGAATCCATATTTATGGGCTAAGAACCTAGCAAACAGCACATGAGTATTGGATGCCAGGAGCATCCCAAGGGGACCTACGGGGATGTGACTGGGATACGCAGTGACACCTTCAAAACTCTGGAATGGGCAGATGCAGAGTGACCCACGTGTCCCCGAAGCTGCACCATGAAGGGAGACACACGGTAGGCTTCTGCTCTCCCTGGGGCCCACACTGAGTCCTAACTTAGGGGTTGCCTTAGAGAACAGAATCACTGTGCCGGGGTGGGCTTTTAGAGTCAGAGGGACTCGGATGTGAATCTCAGATCTGTGACTTCTTAGTCCCGCGTTGCCTAGGTTGCCCGAACCTCCATTCCTCATTGTCATAACCGTCATAGCAGTAGGTATGCTGAGCTGTAGGAGAATGATGCTAGGTGGTGCCAGGAAGTTTTCTGCACAGATAACCACCGCTCACTGAGCTGGCAGAATTGTTCAGTGGGTAGAGACCCTTGTTGCCGGGCCTGACAGCCCTGAGTTCGATCCCTAGGACTCTCATGGTGGAGGGACAGAACTGATTTTTGCGAGTCATCCTTGGACCTCCACATGCACACAAATAAATAAATTGCTAAAAATCATTGCATTTAAACAAATATAGATGGGGGGGGGGGTTCCTGTGGCGCAACCTTCAGCCAACAGCAGCAGTTTGGTTTGATGCCTTCCCATTTCAAAAGAAGTGCCATGGATTAGCCTCCTTTTCTTTTGACAAAGGAGACAAGGGACTGATTAAACAGCATGCGTGTGTTTTTCCTGAGACACTCGTGTTATGCGCATGGAAATGCATTCTGAGGTTGATGTGATGCTTTGCTCCACAGAGAAGAAAATGCAGCACCGCATAGAAGGTCATTTCTCCAGAATTACAGCCCAGTAAGAGCCACCAAAACTGACACCGAGGCCCAACAGAATGACTCTACTGTCCCAGTGCCTGGGGAAGGCTTGGGAGGAAAAACCCCTGGTGTGGAACTTAGAATGTTTTTCATTTCCTTAATCTCAATTGATGCCTTTAGCAAAAGTATTGGTTCCCTCTTAGAAGATAAGAAAACTAGGGCTTATGAAAGTGGGTTTAATTCACTCTCATGTCTGTGTAAACACACACACACACACACACACACACACACACCCTGGGGAAGAAGGGACATCTTGACTTCATTAATTAATGACCAGGTGGCAACACCTAGCTCAGGGAGTGACAAGTCCCTTCCCAGTGACACACAGAAGGGAAGCCTGGGTGGGACTGGCCTGAAAACCAGGGGACAGGAGGAGCAGCTCGTCCTGGAGAAGATCTGGTGGAAAACCAGCTCCTGGGTTCGGGTATTTGGCGAACACTGCAGTAGGGGTACCAGTTATTGGTAGAGATGTTAAGGAGGTCAAATGAAAAGAGCTATTTTGGGGTTGGGGTGCTGGCTTAGTCAATAAAGTACTTGCTTTTCAAGCAGGAGGACTTGCATTTGATCCCCAGAATCTACATCTTTAAAAAGCTGAACATGGCGGCATGTGTTTGGAATTCTGACACTGGGAGGCAGGACAGGCAGATCACTGGCTGGCTAGGCTAGTCCACTTATCAAGTCCCAGGCCAGCAAGAGATCCTGTCTGAAAAACAAAGGTGCATGGCTCGTGCGGATCGACACCCGAGGTACACACACACACACACACACACACACACACACACACACACACACCTTATTTTTGTTTCCTTCACAGACTTAGTAGGAAATGTTAGAAACTCTTCCACACCGACTCAGCAGAGAAGGCTGGATCTCCTTCCCTGCACTTCACTGTGCCCCAAAGGTGGCACTGTGAACACCTGGTCAAAGTCTTCCAGGCCTTCCGGAATCAAGCTTCCTAACAAAACAACTAAGAAACGGTTAGGAACAGACTCCCCTATAGGCTGAGGGGAACTCCATTCCTAGAAGTATGAGGGAACCCCAGGAGCCAAGTGCTGGCTGTGGGAAGAATTTCTGCATGGTGTGCAAGGTGGTCAGACCTCTGACTGGAAGGCTGACTCAGCCGGGGCAGGCCGAGAACTTGGAGATTCAGGGAAGACTCAGATGAACTCCTTTCCTGATGGGACTTTCCCAGATTCCCTGCCCCGACAGAGAACATCTGAGACATTACTAGACAGCAATGACTCAGTAGACATGGACTTGGGTTGCCATGTGACCCACCACCAGCCCCCAGGGATCCCTGTGGCATTGTCACCGTGAGCATCTGTGTTTAGCTCAGGGCTCCCAGTCCTTTGTGCATGACAGCGCTCACATCCTAGTTGGCCCGTGAGCTAGCCCAGTCCCTGAGGACTGCAGTCATCACACTCAGGCCCAAACAACATGCATTGCTCCTGAGGACTGTCTCAAGAACTCGAGACCTGGCTGTCTCTTAAGTACCCCAGTTTTACCTTCTGCCAGGTATCTGCTTGCCTTTCCAGGGACTCCTGGGAGGGGCGTGGTTAAAGTATGTACTAGGGTCATTGTGACTAGATTACTGGAAATGCAGAGTCTTGGTCTTGGTTGAATTTGGGTCCCTGCTACCTAATGCAACAGTTCCTGGTTGTTGGGAGGGCCCCCTTTCTCTTCCATACTGTCTCCTAGGTGACCTTACCCGCTCCCATGCTTTAAGCATTTATAGATGCTGATAGCGTCCCTATTTCTAGCCCCATTTCAGAAATCCCCACTCACATCCGTTCAGTCAGTCATTCTGCAAGCACACAGTGGAGCTCCTTCATCTCATGCTGCTCTCAACAGTGCCTGTGTGGCCCTGGTGCAGCGTCTTTCCTGATGCTCCACAGGCCTCCGATTTCCTCCTCTGCCTTCCTTCCCTCTGTCCACACAGGCTACAGCTGACCGGAAGCCGGGTGGAAGAGCGCAGCCATAATCTCACCTTCTCACTCCAGTATTACTTCACTCCCTGTTTTCAAACACAAGATTATTGAATGCTGTGCTATGTCCTGGGGAAAGAGCAGTAAATAGGACCCCTGCCCACAAGCTTGGAGCTTGTGTGCTAAATGGGGAAACAGGCCAGGCATGCTACTTTTCTGCCTTGGAAATGTATTTCAGATAGTCTCATCCTGCTCCCTTCCCAGATTGTCTGTTCTGTCTGAGGTCCCCAGCCTGGGCCTTTTGCAGGAGGCGCCTCCCAGGCCTCCCTGTGACCCTCAGCTCTTCCCTCATCATCTCCTGTCTTGCCCAGCAACCAGAGAGCAGCTTAAAGTGGAATCAAGATCCTGTTACCCTTAAAACCCTTGGTGGCTTCCTTCCCTCTGCATTTCAATACAATTCAAAGCCTTCAACGGAGGCTTGGGGCATGGTTGTTTCTCAGCCCCTGTCCCTATCCTCCCAGCCCACCTCCACTTTCTCTCTCTGTCTCCCTCCCTCCCTCCTTCCCTCTCTCTCTCTCTCTCTCTCTCTCTCTCTCTCTCTCTCTCTCTCCAGTCACGCATGCTGGTCCCCTCACAGGACCCATTTCCCTTCCCCACCCACTCCAGCCCTTCCCTTGACGGACTGCATCTTACCCTTTGCATCTGGCGAAACAACCCACACTCCCAACTTGAGTGTGACCTCCTCACCTGGCCCCAGCCCTCACCTCTGGTCTCCATATATATTTATGTAGTTTTACTTGCATTTCCTTTTCCGCGATCATGGGTGCTGTAGCAGTTACGTTTATTTATTTGTGTGAATGTGGTGTATGTAGATGTTCCTACTGTACGTGTGCATCATGTCATGCCATGCATGTGCAGGTCAGAGAACAACTCTAAAGGCAGGGCTCATCTTCTACCAGTTTCTGCTACTGCATTGCCTATTCCAGGCTAGTTGGCACGTGACCTTCGGGCAGATTCTCCTGTCTCCTCTTTCCCTCTTGTAGGAATGCTGGGATTGCATTGCATCAGGCTTTTTGGGTGGGCTCTGGGAATTAAGCTCAGGTTGTTGGGCTTGTATTAGTGTGGCAAACACCTTTCGCTGCTAAGCCATCTTCTAGATCCTCTACTTTTTGAAACACTCAATCTGGGTCTCATCAGTTCGTCTAGACTGAGTGGCCAGTGAGCTCCAGGGCATCCACCTTGTCCCTGTGGTCCCTCTCTCTCCAGTACTAGGGTTAAAGGTGGATACCTCCCTACCTGGATTTTTTTTTTTAAATGTGTGCCGGGGATCTGAATTCAAGTGCTCACACCTGTGCAGCAGGACCCTTTAACAACTGAACCGTCTGCCTAATGGAGCCGCAGCCCCATCCTCTGCCCTTTTCTATGTCAGCCAGCTGGTTTTCTTCATGCTACTCTCTGCATCGCTGCAAGTTTGCCTCATGTTGGCCTCTGTGAATTTCTAGGTCCTTAGCACATGCTTGGGGCTCAGTCCCTATTTTATGAATGAATGAGTGAAGGAATGAATGAATGAATGAGCGGGAAGCCAACCTAGCTCACAGCTGCTAAACTCAGCCTTGCTTCCAGCTGGCCTGTGTGCCTCACTTCTAGGGCATTTCTGGAAGCCCTTGGGGAACATGTGAAAGCTCTTCTCTTTCTAGCATGCATTTCCTGCCTGAGAAGCTGTCAGAATAATGGGGGGGGGGGGTGAGGGAGGGCAAGCATAGCAGCTCTTCACCTCTGTTCTTCGGAGTTCTCCATTTTCTGAGTTTTTTGGGCACTGGTAGAGTACCCCTGCCCTGCTGCAGGCTTCTCAAGAGTGCTGACTCCTGGCTTCTCCCTCATAGTAGATGCTCAGTGAAGTGTTCGCCTGAATGAGTAAATAGCAAGGAAGAAAGCCGTGAGCAGAAAAAAAAAAAGATCAAGATAGAGGAGGAAAGAGGAAGATGTGAAGAACTGATGAAGAACAGAAAGAGGAGAGCTGGAAATGAGGCTGGGGAGTGGCAAGGAGAACCCAGCTGCCTGGCCCAGCCTCAGGGGGGATGGTAGAGTTCTCTGGCCCACTGACAAGAGGGGCTTCCTATGCTGTGGGTCACACACCCTGGGATCACCGGGTGTGACTGCCCATGAGGAAAACATTTGTAGGGGCGAGAGACCAAGATGCCTTAACCGAGGCTCCGCTCCACTCCTGATTTCCAAGACCCTCTTAGTATCTCATCCTTTGTCCTTTGTATCTGGTCCTCTGGCCAGATACAAAGGGGGAATGTTTAGAACAAACCATGCACCAACAGAAGTCTTTGTAAGCTTACAGACCCAGAGGCCAGGCTTAGAGAAGTGGCTGCCTCCGCCTCTTCTTTGATGCCCAGATGAGCCAGCCACCCCCCAGGAAGACCAAGGAGACAAGCCCAGAAGGCCTGAAAGCCCAGAGGCTCCTTGCTGCTCTGCAAGAGCTGTTGCCATAGTGGCTTCCCTGAGGTGGCAGCTCCCCAGTTGCCATGGAGAACAGAAGGGTACCGCTGCACCACCACCATCATGGATGCCTCTGTGGAGAAGTAGCACCTTCCTGAGCTATTAGCCAGCCAGCCAGGGACTAGTCCATGCAGTCTTCCAGGGCTGAGGAGCAGAAGCTAGGCCAGCTTCACCCTGCCTTCTTGTGACACTGGTGTGATAGCGGGCCCTCGCATCCCCTTAGGGGGCAGCACTGTTTATACTCCTGTAAACCCACTGAGGATGTCATTTCTCTCAGGATCTCACTAGAGGTAGAAAGCAGCTCCCAGGAAGCCTGGGCAGGAGCGGGAGGGGCAGTGCACGAAGGCCCTGGGGTAACCATTCTCTCTCTCTGGACCTCAGTGCTGGATTGTGACAAACTGGATTTCCTTACACAGGGCTGAAATGTTGGTTTCTAGAATTCTCCATTTCTTCCTCCCAGGCAGGAGGCTCTCACTACTTTCCCCTTGCTACGGCACGGCCCCCGTTACGGGGCTATCCGGTCACCCTCACTTCATCTACTCTAGGAACAAGAAAATGTTAATCATCCACAGCCTGGTATAAACTAGGCTCCACGTGTGCTTTATTTCCCAGGAGATAGAACTGTAAGACCTCTCACCTTTCAGAGCAGAAGCCCTGTTCTCTATTACAGAAATTATAACATCCAAGATCCCTAAGCAGGATAGTTTTTGTTTGTTTGTTTTGTTTTTTAAACTTAGAGAAGAAAGCAGATCTTCCTTGTGTGGGTAAAAAATGGGATTGATATGTAAAATAAGAAAATATATTTTTTAAAAATAAATTAATTAATTTAAAAATTAAATTAAAAAAATAAAATAGAGAGGCAAAAAAAATAGACGACAGGGTTTTACATGGAATTCTCACTTGGCTCTGATTAACCACAAAGTATATGAAGGTGCTTGGGCTGTAGTTCAGTGATAGGGAGCTTACGTGGCATTTAAAAGGCCTGGAGTCCAATCCCCAACACTGAAGAAAATATCAGAAATGCTATGCATTGGCATCTGCCTTCTTCTAAAAGGTCCTTCTCCTTTTGGCCCCTCCCCAGCCTCATACTGAGTCTTTTTCCTGGTAAACGTGAACATCTCTCAGGGCCCACTCAGGCATCCCCTCCGAGAACCATCCCTGCTCTCCCAGGGAGAGCGCTCTGTCCTTCATTATGACAAGTGCACACTAAGCACTTTGCATATTTATCAGTGATGACTTCCTTGCTGGTTTTACTCAGCTAAGCCCCTGCTCCGTGCTCAGGAGCCTAAAGGGGAATGGATAGACGGATAGTGAATGAGTTGGCCACCCACCATTGACTCCTGTCAGCTTCTGGCTTCCACGTCTGTCATTCCAGCCTACAGCTGAGTCTCAGAATTTGTCCAGAACAATTCCCTGGGATGCTATGCCCTACAATCCCACCACCGAGTCTCCCTGCCCTCCCTCATCCTTAGCTCCCACCTCAGCCCTCCAGCTCCCGGGCTCTAAACAATGAAGGTTAGTGACTGTGGACCTGCAGAGTTTTCTCCAGATAGCCAGGTTTGTGTCCTGGGCCCTTCAGCCTTCTTCCTTCTCAGTCTTTATGAAGAGTGCTCTGTGCTTCTTTCCCTCCCCAGCTCTCACTCAGTATGTGGTTTTTGCTCCTGGACAAAAATCCCTGCTGTAGAAGGAGCCACGGAAAGAGAGGCTTGAAGAGGGGAACAGTGCTCCCTGAGGTCCAAGCCAGGCCCACAGTGCCGCCGAGCTTCTGCCTCCACATTTGTGAACCGGAGATGAACCCACACAAACATCACATTTCCTGAAGGTGTTCTGGAAAATTAGACTCTGAAAGGGTCCTCTGGGACTCTTGTAAAGCAGGAGTTGGGGTGAAGGGCTATCAATCCCCTGCCCTTTTGAGGGTGTGGGTGGGTGTTCTGTATCAGAGGCAGTTAGTTCCACAGGAAGTTAAAGAAAACAGCTCCCTCTGACTCGGTACTTGCAACAGGGCAGAGTTTGTTCTTATTCTGTGCAGTCCCTCATCTGAACAACACCATTACAGACAAGAAAAGCAAAGCACAGGGAATATTTCAACAGAGACTGCAGGCCAGTTTCAGAGACACAAACCCATTTGGGCTGGTTCTGGCCTTGCGCACCCCCCACTGAGATTATGCCCAGACCTAGCCAGGGGTCTCACTCAACACCACCACAACTATCAATTCACACTGTCTATAGCCAGCTAATTCCATCTGCAGCTCTTTGGGCTGCTTTGGAACTCTATGGCCTCAGGCAAATGACTCTCTGAAACTGGTTTCTCCTGGAAGGAACCTTGCATCTCAGACTCCACTGAGAGCAGAGAGATGGGGCGTGTGAAACACTGGACAGACCCAGTCAGCTGAACAGCGATCATTGCATGTCCTTGGGGAAATGAGCCAGGAGATAGTTCCAGCCCTGGTTTTCACCATAGAAAGTAGCAGAAATCATATCCCTCAAATCTCTTGCTAAGACCATTCACTGTGGGATGACGGGGATGGTGTGTCTCTAGCTTGAGGCCAGGCCCTAGGATATTAATATTCATGAGACTCTTCACCAGTACTTCATTTCCTTCTTGGTGACCCCAGAAGCAGGACAACATGTGTTTGCTTGCTAACCACGATGCCATCTGCTTCCTGGGCCATGCTGGGGGTTAGGGTAACTCAGCCCTTATTTTAACAAGCTGCTCTTTATCTCTCTCCCAAGGTCCAGGACTTGTGTACACACACACACACACACACACACCCCACTGGCAGTAGAGTCAAGGAGACGGTGGTATGGGAGGAAGTACATAACACATTAGAAACAAATGCTACAGTTTGCATCTTCAGTGTGCCCTAAGATGGTCCTCTGTTCAAGGTGTTATTGCAAGGCAACAGAACCTGTAGGATACAAGGCCTAGTGGGAAGAAGTTAGGCTACTAGGGGAGTGGCTTTAAGAAGGATATTGGAGTTCTAGTCCTTTCCTTCCTCTTTGCTTCTGGAACTCTATGAAGTGAGCAGACTTATCCGTAGTTGGACACCAGCCCCTCACTCAGCCCCATCCCTGCTATCAATTCATTGCATTTCTCTGCCTTGTGTTCGCACCATGATATACTGTTTACCCATGGGCCCCAAACAACAGAGCCGCGTGACCACAAACCAATGCCCCTGAAACCATGAGACAAATAAGTGTTCCTCCAACAAAGTCAGTTATCTCAGGTATCTATTACAGTCACAGGAAGCAGACCAAAAAAATCAAGAGTCTAAAAGTGGAGGAGAGGGAGGAGAAGAGAGGAATGGGAGGACAGAAGATAGAGGAGAGGGCGGGAGGGAGAGAGAGAGATAGAGACAGACAAATGAGAGAGAGAGGGGGAGAGGGAGAGAGGGAGAGAGAGAGGGAGAGAGGGAGAGAAGAGGAGAGGAGAGCCTGACCATTGAAGGCCGAGGTTATGAAACCTAAAATGAACCAAACAGGCTAGAAATAGAATCACTGGGCAAACCCCACACGTTCATCTGTTGAGCAAATGCCCACATGGATGAAGCAGGCACAAGAGTTCACAGAAGGTACAGATCACTTCATCTCAGAGGTAGGTCAGTTCAGGAGACAGACATTCCAGTCTGGCACAAATTAGTTAAGGTTCTTTTTCTGGGGATGTTTACCTCATGTAATCATTACTTTTAACAGGCTGGCTTAGAAGTGAGTTAGCCTGACACCACCTATCTTTGGCAAGTGTAAAGTTACTTTACTTTGTAAAGAGACCAAGACTATTCTGGGTTTTTATTCTATGTATGGATGTTGCTGGCTGCAGGGGAAAAGATTTTTTTAAAAATATTTTTGTTTTATGTGTATCAGTGTTTTGCTTGTGTGTGTGTGTGTGTGTGTGTGTGTGTGTGTGTGTGTGTTCCATTTCATGCCCAGGGGCTACAGAGGTGCGGGGGATATCAGAAGACAGCATTGGATCCCCTAGAACTAGAGTTACAGCCACCATAAGCTGCCATGTGGGTACTAAGAATCAAATCTGGATCCTCCACAGAGTAGCAAGTGCCCAACCTGCAGGCAGCTCAACAGGTTAATGTCCTTTTCAGGTAAATCAGTTGGTCTTGGGCTTTCTTGGGCAGTTCAGCTCATCTCTCTGCTTCCAGACAGCTGGCCTCTGCTTCTTATAGGCTACTCAACTGGTCTGATATCTCTCAGAAGTCCTTGCTGTTTATATACACACTTAGAGAGGGAGGGACCTAGTTTGTCTGATCAGTTTCAGGGACTTCCTGAGCTAGTTTGATTGTTTTGGGTCTTAAAGAGCTTCCCTACAGGATGGGTGTTCTCTTCCCCTTAGAACCCCCCTGGTATGGGGGCTGGAGAGATGGCTCAGAGGTTAAGAGCACTGACTGCTCTTCCTGAGGTCCTGAGTTCAATTCCCAGCAACCACATGGTGGCTCACAACCATCTGTAATGAGATCTGGTGCTCTCTCTGGAGAGTAGGCATATATGCAGACAGAACACTGTATACATAATAAATAAAAATCTTTAAAAAAAAAAAAGAACTTCCCTGTTACTTCATCTCCCTATAAGCATCCTGTGTATTCAGTTTCTCTCCAGAGTGGAAGGTTTTAATTTTGGAAGAAACTGCTACACAACACCAAGACACCAGCAAGTTTCACCTTGGAAAGTGCCTGGGCCCTCAACCACTACACAGCTGACTCTCTCTTTCTCTGGTCCCACTGGTATCCCTCTTCTCCTTCTCTTCCCTGGCCAAAACACTGCCCCACCCCATGCTACCTGCAGCATTTATTTTCTCCCAAAGCATCCATCCTGTAGACTCCTGGCCTTCAAAGGAAATTGACTGACTCCCAGAGCCCATGAACCTCCGTCCATTGTAGCAAAGGTTGCAGGTATCTATGGATTAAAGTACACTTTTCAGGAAAGAAGATCTAGAGTTCCATTAGAGTCTCAGTGGGGTTTGCTTCTTTTCCACTGCACTCAAACTTGAAGTTATACACTCTATGGCCAAGGAGATGCTCAGCAGGTGAAGGCACTTGCCACCAAGCCTAATGACCTGAGACTGACTTCCGGGACCCACATGGTGGAAAGAAGAGAATGGACTCCATCAAGTTGTTCTCTGACTTCCCCATGCTTGTCATATTGAATGCACATGTATACACACACACACACACACACACACACATTATTAAAAAGTCTTTAAAAGTATTATCCATTACATAGACTTTAAAAACAGCCATCCCTGACTGATGTTTTTCTATCTATTCCAAGAAGTTTTTGTTTCTTCATTGTTTTTTTTTTTTTTTCTTACAGTTTAGATCATGGCTCTTTGGAACTGACTGCAGACAGGACCTGGGGATCTTGTACGATAGCCTGGCTTCTACCTGGGCTATGTGACCTTTGGCAATTGACTTAGCTTGTCTTAGCTGCAGCTCCCACCTGTCATCATCATTCAGGGGCAGTACTGTCAACCTTCGTCGGTTCCTGGGGCTTGAATGAAATCCCATACCTGCTACCGACCGAGCTCAGAAACTGATGCTCACGAAGCTTCCTGGCCTTCTCACATCTTTCCCTTCTTAAACTGGGGCAGAGTGACTGAGCACAGTCAGCCACAGCCTCTCCTGAAGGGCTGGGGCTAGATGCTTAGATCTGGCTGGAGGTGGGAGACAGTGAGACCAGAGGTCTCCGCAGAGGCGCTGGCAGCTGAGGTGGCTGGTGGAGAGACAACCAAACGTGCGTGTGCTATTTGGAACACAGCTGGAGAGCACACTGCGTCTTGGCTTTAACCAACTATTTGACATTTTATGAAGCTCGCTTCTAAACATGGAGCTGGAAGCTGGCAGGCCTGGCTCCATTCCCGAGTTCCAATTCAGTAGCCTTTGCTGCTTGGGGCTTTCGTTTTCTCTCCTCTCACTATCATCAGAAAGCACTCCTGTAAAACGCAGCAGCAATCAGTTCATAGCACAAAGTGTGGAAACTGAACCAAGGCAATGAGATCAGCATTTCCCTGAGCCGACTGAATGCTTAGTCTTGCCCATGGTAATTGTGTAGCCCCGAGTGGAATGAGGACCCCACTAGAATCTGCAGCCTCCCAAACACACCAGCTCTCCAAGAAGCTGGTGTGAGACCCAGCCCTGCCCCCATGAACGCACAAGTGTGCAGAAGAGTCAGCTGACCACAGAGCATCGTGAAATCTCCCCCACACTGCCTCTTCCCTTCCTGGCAGCTACAGACTCTGTGCTATAGATGCTTTTTCTGTGCCCATGTACCGTTTCTCCTATAGAACTAGCAGTGAAATGAGCCAGTTTCCTCCTGATGCTGATAGGTTGGGGGATCCTGGAGGACAGTTCTGAGAACTGAGGCTTGGTTCTTGGTTCTTGCTCTGTGATCTATCCCAGCCTACTCTCTTTTGGCCTGTCTTTTCTAGAAGCTAAGACCAGTGACTTAGAGACCGCTTGTAAAGAACTCTGAGCCTCTCACTTGAAAAGGGCAAGAGAAATGAAAGTCACCTCTTTATCCCCCCCCACCAATGATGAAGATGAAAACTGTCCAGCTATGCCCCTTCTTGCTCACCTGGCCAGGAGGGGAGCTAATGTCAGGCTTGGATGTTCATATCTCCTGTGAACCTGACCCAAAGGCTGTCTGAGTATCAGCCATGAAGCCACCGATCCATAAATCATCTTTTAGCCTCCCTCAGTCCCAGGAGTCTTTGCTCACTGGAGACCTTAGAAGATTTAGAGACTCTATGCCCCCTCTACCAATGGTTTCATCATTCTTGGTTTGGGCATTATCTCTGTCATTTGATGGCCAGAAAATGCTTTTAGCTACCAAGCATGATGCAAATGTTTCTACCCATTCACAGTGGTGGAAACCAGAGGGGAAGGATATGAGAAGATCTGACCAGCAACCAGGCTCAGAGTTCCTTGAAGGAGCTCACTATAAAACGTGTCCTTTTCTTTCCGGATGTAGAGGAGATGTGCTACCATGATTTCTCCAGACCCTTGACCTCAAGGGCTCAATCTGCCTACCAGACCTTAGTCAGTCCCTGCCTCTCCTCCACGTACCCTGTTCCCCAACCAGAGCCCACATCACTGTTTCCCCTGCATTGGGCTCACTTGGCCTTCTGCTTACAGTGTCCCTCCTCTATATCCTCTGTCTCGCAAACTGAAATCTGTCCTGTTCCACTACGTCCTGTCCACAAGATGTTGTGTCTTGTAGCCCTGCACACCCACGGCTTTGCATAAGCCCTGTTAGAATCCATTGTTCAGAGTCACCTTTCCTGGAGCCTTTGTCTGTTGGGTCATAGGAACCTAGGAACCCTTGTTAAAAAGAATGATCTAAAGTACGGGTGAGACCAAGTGGAGGACTACATTTCTTCAATGTCATATGGAAGCTTTGTTTAACACATCCACACAAAGATTACTGAATTCTCTAGAACTATAATTCACAGATGGCTGTTGAGTTCTTGAAATGCGGCTAGTGCCATATGCCAAAATGACAATATTTTGGACTTGTCGGGTTAAAACATATTATTCACATTAATTTTGTGTCTGTTATTGCTTCTTTGGTGTGTGGGTTTTTGTTTGGGGATTTTATTTCTTTAGAGACAAGGTCTCATCGCATAGTACACAATGACCTAAACCTCAAAATCCTCTTGTCTCAGCTTCCTAAATGTTGGGACTGAGGGTGTGTGGGCCACACCTAGCTTTTGGTTCTCTTTCTTTGTTTTCTCCTTGATAGATCTCACTGTTTAGCTGTTCTAGACTCACCGTGTAGACCAGAATGGACTCACAGAGATCCACCTGCTTCTACATCCCGAGTGCTGGGATTAAAGTCGTGCACCACCACACACAATTTATGGTTTTGTCTATTTATTCATTTCTTTCTTTTTCCTTTTCTTTCTCTTTCTTCCGTCCTTTTTTTTTTTTTTTTGACTTTTTTAAGCAGAATTTCTCTGCGTAGCCCTGACTGAACTGGAACTCCCTCTGTAGACCAGTCTGTCCTCTAACCCCCTCCCTCTGGCTCCCAAGTGTGAGATTAAAGGCATGCATCACCACCACCCAGCTTTCTTTCTTTCTTTTTAAAATAAAAAAATCAACGTTATTATTTTATTTATGCGAGTGTTTTCCCTGTTTGTATATGTGTGCATCACCAGTGTGTCTGATGCTTTCCGAAGCCAGCACTGGCTCCCCTGCGACTGGAAATTAGACATGGTTGTGAGCCACTATGTGGGTGCTGGGAATTGAACCTGGGTCCCCTGAAAGAGCAGCAAGTGAGCAGCCCATGGTTTTATTTCTTAATGTGGTTACTAGAAACCGCTAAATCATACTCAGGGTGCACACCCATTGGAAAGTAGCTCTAGGATGTAGGCTGTCATGTATTATTAATATTAAACTGCAGATTCAGACTGTGAAGTTGCATGTTAACTTGAACCATGTTTTCTTGGGTAGAGCTCCAATGACTCCTTTCCTGTATATGTAAACTCAGTCTCATTGTCCTGCTGTTAACCAATTTGTCTTAAGTGTTAAAAACAAAACACAACAACAACAAGAAACAGAATCTTCATTTTTTTTCTTTTCATTTAAATGCTATTCCTCAAATGGTCTTTAAATCAGTATTATCATTTTATTGTTAATGAATTCAACGAAACATTTTGTTTTTGTTGTTGTTGTTATTTTAAAAGTAGTATCTGGGAGCACTTGTTTCCTTTTTTTTAATTCTTGAACAATTTTATACAGGTATACAATGAATGCTGGTCATTTCTAACCCCCTATAATTCTCCTTCCCCAACTCCCCCGCTGAAATTCCCCTTACCAATCAACCATTTTTGTTTTGCTTTTTAGAAGATTTTTGGAAATTATACTTTGAACAAACAAGCAACAAAAGAAAATTATGCTTTGATAGATTTTGTCTTTGCCCATCTTTAAAGCAAATTACCTAACATTACCCTCAAGACTCTGTGAGTGTTGAGTAAATAAAAAGTATTTGTGTGGGACTGGGGCCTGAAGTTTGCACCACCAACTATATTACCAGTAGGATTCCTGCGAGTTCCAGCTCCAGGGGGTAGAGAGGCAGAAAAAAGCATGAGAGCCTCTTTCCAGACCCCAGACTCTAGGTTCTCCAGTTCCTGGGGTCTGTGACCCCAAAGGGAGGCTGGCCAAAGCAAGCTGTTCATGAGCTAGGTTTGACCTCTTAGGTATCCTGTCCTGGAACCTGACTGCTTGCCAATTCTAGCGCTTCAAAGATTCTATCAGCCAAGCCTAACGCTTTTCCGTCTAGACCCAGGCATTTTTATTGTTAGTGGTTGGTAGTAAGGTCAAGTAGCAAAGCCCACCTCAAGAGCCAGGTCATATGAGAGTCCCAGAGAAATGTCTCTAGGTCCCGAGTCTTGGCCAGTAATTGGAAAAGTATGTCTCTTTCCCTTTCTCTCCCAGGCATTCTCAGAATGAAGCCTGGTTGGCTGGCAACTGAGGACCAAGGTGATTACAAAGTCCCTGAGGACAGAGTTTCTCATTTGCATGCCTGGCACCTGGTTAGCACATGGCCTGGTATACTGTGTACATGCATCTTCCTTCTCCTCCTTCTCCCCACTCCAGCACGGAGGCAGCTTCCAATGAGCCTTATCTATAGACTTCTTGGCCTGAACAGAGAACCATTAATCAATGCCCCCTCTGGGAGTCTGGGCAGGATCAGCTGATAATTGGTATCAAGCTCAGGGTTGCTGACCTTTTAGAAGTGTCATAGTGAGTCTCCCTTGTCCACATTCTTCAAGAGAAAGAAGAAATAGGTAAAAGATTTGCTTCTGGACTGGAATAAAAGCAACATTTTTTTTTGAATTGTTAAGACAATGACAACATAGATTTCTGCTTTAACCATTTTTATTGCACCCGTGACATTAAGTACATCTCCACTGTTACACAGCCAGCACCATAGTCTGCCTCCAGAACTCTTTGTCATCTCTAAATGAATTGAACACTAATCCCTCAGTCCCCCAACCCCACACCTAGATGCCATCAATCTACTCCCTTTCTCTGAGGTTAACTACTCAAGTACCTCATCTAAACAGAATTGTACAATATGTGCCCTTTAAGAGCAACATTTAAATTAGCATAATATCTTAAAGGCTCATTCAGGTAGGATATGTCTGAATTACCGTGCGCGTGCATGTGTGTGTGTGTGTGTGTGTGTGTGTGTGTGTGTGTGTGTGTGCGTGTTATTAGTATTAAACCCAGGGTCTGAAATATGCTAGGTAGGCAGATTCTCCACCACTGAGCTGCACACCCAGACCTTTATAAAACACCCTTATTCTGAGATAAGATCTCACTCAGTTGCCCACGCTAGCCTTGAACTTTCTCTGAAACCCAAACAGGCCTTGAACTTTTGATCCTCCTGCCTGAGCTTCCTGAGTCACCAGCATTACAGACCTGGTTGGTCTCACTTTTCAAGGCTGAAAAATGTTGTTGTATGTGTAGATAATATTTTACTTATCTCCACCCATTGGCAGGCACTTAGTTCCCCCATCCCCTCGGCTTATTGTGGATAACATTTCCAGGAACATGGATGGACCAATATCTACTCAAGTCCCTGTTTTTATCCTTTGAGGGAATATATTCACAAAGGAGAGTTCTGGGACCTGTGGCAATGTTATGTTTAGTTTTTCAAAGCAAAAGCAGCATGTCTGAGCCGTTTTATGCTGGCTCTCAGGTATAGTCACAGAATCTTCTTTCACCAGCACAGCAGGATGGAGATGATTCCACTTTATAGAAAGTGAGGTTTTAAAAGAACTGACTTCCTTCACTGACTGACAGCAAGTTTTGAACCCAATAATGCTTAATTCCCAAGCCACTGTCATCCCTGCATTGGAACACTAAGTCACGGGAACCCAGTGCTTGCAGCCTGTGAGGCTACACTGGGAGAAAAAAAAGGAAAGAAAAATGGGGATGCAGAAAAAAGCCTCCAAGAAGGGTCCCCACCTTGAAGCCATTATAAAATAACCCTTCTGTTGGAAGAAGGCCACTAGTTTGTTCCCAGCTGCTCAGAAACAAAATAATCACACAGCAACTATATTATTTAAATCACTGCTTAGCCCATTAGCTCTAGCTTCTTATTAGCTAACTCTTATATCTTAACTATTAATTTCTATTAATTATAATTTCTATTAATCTGTGTATCACCACCTGGCTGTGGCTTACCAGCTAAAGTTCTGGCGTCTGTCTCTGGCAGAACTACATGGCTTATTTCTGGCTCTTTCTTCCTCCCAGCATTTCCCCAACTACCTCTATTCCCAAGACAGTTTTTTCTTAACCAATGGTATTCACAGCACACAGAGGGGAATCCCACATCTCCTCCCCTTTTCTAACAATAACAGCTTAGGGAAGCACTTGTTGACAAGAACAGGCCATAGCTCCCCTTTTTCTTGTATCAAATGAAACAGTCTTCTAAAAGGTTTCCGGACCCAGCCTAACCATTGCATCCCAACCCTTCTTCCCGTCAGTGCCAGGCTATCTCCCTAACCTGACCTCTTAGCACAAACCTTATATTCTCTAGAAAATCAGCTGTACCCACAACCTCACATGGGCTCTTCCATGGTTTCCTGTGCTCTGGGCTTTCCACGCAAGTGTTTTTGTCCTTGTTGCTTTATATACTAGCTCCCTGGGGCATAGTTCACATCAAGCCCTCTGTATACTTCACATCTACCAATGAATCTTGTAAACTGAGAAGATAAGGTCATACCTGTGGAAGAATTTGCAAGGTAGATGGATTGAAAAGAACTTCATGATAGTGGAGTGTTGGAATGTTCCTTGTCCAGAACCAAATTATCTTGGGCTATTATTTTGCTCTCTTAACAACCATTTGTTGTCCACCTCTGTGTCTGATTCAATATCCTTGTGATTATCAGGAATTCTAGAGTATGTAAACTTAACAGACCACTAGCTTCTACTAACTCCAAAGCTAAGAAGGCTGTCAGCATCTGGCGCCTACAACTGACACATGCTTGCCTTGCTGAAACATATGCATACAATGTCTCTACCAATGGGGCTGAAGATGCCTTGATGTATGGCTTTCTTTTGGTTTGTAATATAAAAACTCTGTAAAATGGTTTCCATGGCTCATGGTGTTGGGGAAACCTGCATCCATGTTTCCAGGCTATGGTCGCTCATATTTGAATCGAGTAAATTCGATTCCCCCTAAGGAGAGAGCTTTGCTTTGAGTGGATGATCTGACACTCTGAAAGCCTGGGAATCATTCAATCAGCAACATCAGGGAAGAAGGAAAGAAAGGAGAGAGCCAGATTTACCTCCTCCACCCAGACATTGTGAGAGATCTGGTTGTTGGGCTCTTGGTACAGTTTCTGTACCATATTTGCTCTCAGAAGCCTGAGCCATTTGTGATGAGAAATTCTCAAGAAAAGAGATGAAATTATCCTCTCCGACAAATATGTCCACACAGTTTGTCTAGGGGTATGATGGGTGGGGGGGGGCTTCTGTTGGGGGCTGGAATTCCTGTCTGGAGGGAAACCAATTCCTCAATGGATGGTTTGTTTTTGAAACCTCCACGGTCATTCCTTTCCTGCTTCCATCCTTTCATTCATCCCACGGACACACAGTGGGTCCTCATTGAAGACCCTATGGACCCACAGTGGGTCTTCAGTCATTCCAGACTCTCAGTGGGTCTTTATTGATGGAAACAGTGCAATGAAAAGAGGAAAGTGAGACCTTCTGCAGGATCAGTGTAAGATGGGATACAGCATCCTGCCAAGAAAGGACTAGCAGCCTAAGAGAAGCCCTTACTTCAGAGGCCTCACACTGTTATGGGGCTCCTTAAGAGGAACAGGGAGGCTGTGGCTGCAAGCCCGGAAGCCCTAACCTCACCTTCTGCAAGCTCAACTTATGCTTTGATGTCAGCATTGGGGGATGGAAAGAGGGCCATGGCAGGCAGAGAGAAGGGGGTTAGTCAGCGCAGAAAGAAACATCCAGGTATCCTGCATGGCAGCTGCTTATACCCAGCCCTTAGCAGGGCAATGCCTGTGGAGTGTGGGCTTGCTGGCTAGGGCCTACACAGGAGAGACCCATGTTCATCATCTACCCCTGAGCTACTAGAGAAACTTGACTCTGGGAGTCAGTTTAGAGTAGTTTGTTGTGGAATATTTTAAGGTGTGTTCCATTTGTTTATGCTGTGGAGCATTTCTTTGAATGATACAAAGATGTATTGCATTCTTTTATGTTGCATTTGCTTAACTCTGAGAAGCTGTGATTCCTTGCCTGTCTAAAACACATGATTGGTCTAATAAGGAGCTGAATGGCCAATAGCAAGGCAGTAGAAAGGATAGGCGGGACTGGTAGGCAGAGAGAATAAATAGGAGGAAAAATTTGGGAGGAGAGGAGGAGCAGGAGCAAGAGAGATCAAGGAGCGAGAAAAGAAGGGACCTGACAGGGAGCTACAGAGTAAGAAAGAAAGAAAACGAGAAAGCCCAGACGCAAAAGATAGATGGGAGCATTTAAGTCAAGAAAAGCTGGCTGGAAACAAGGCAAGCAAAGGCCAGGCTTTTGTAAGTAATAATAAGCCTCCATATGATTTATTTGAGAGCCCGGTGGTGGCCCCCAAAAGAGCAGAGTAAAACGACCAACATTTACTCTAGTGTGGGGCTAGAGTAAAAGAAAATCCAGCAGCAGCACTTCAACTCCACGGGCCAAGGACGTGAAGTGTGGAGCAGAAAGACACAAGTGGAATGTGCTCAGAAGTCGGGGGTTGGGGGTTATTTGCCCAAGAGAGAAGGAGGCTCTTCAGCTGTGATTAGCTGTGAGGTGTTGAACTGGCAGCATTGACTCAGATGGTCTTTACAACAACCCTCTGAGATGAGCAGGGCAGGCACAGATAGCCATGCTGCTGCACAGGCAAAGAAAACAAGACACCCAAAGGTGAAGGCCCTTTGAGCTAGTCATCTATCCTTAAAGCAAATGGAACTCAACTCCAGTGTTTCTGTCCTTAGCCCAGGTCCTTGCAGGCTACAGGCTGCAGGCTGCAGGCTGCCTGCCCTGTAGGCGTGAAGTCCAGTGAGCCCCACATTTGCTGGGCTCTGAGAACAAGCCCACACTGGTGAGCTGTCCAGTTAGCTCTTTTGAGGACCAACCAAGCAGAGGTGGGGACAGACTCTGAGTCACCTTGGCAGCCCACAAGCCACCTCCACTCTAATCAGGGTACCTGGAGCCCATTGGCCATGCCCTTGAATGCATTTATCTGATGAGGCCTTGGCAGGGGTGACTTGGAGAGCTCAGAGTCTGCATGGCTGGGGAGGATGTCCAGGTTCTGTGACTCAGTATGCCTGCAGGAAAATAAATCCACTAAAATGATTTCTTTTCCCTTTCATCAAAGAACTGGGTTTCACAATGCATCCCTGGCCACCAAAGGAGAGGCGTTTCCAAATGCCTAAACGACCCTGATCACAGCTATGGAACTGGTCACTGGGGTTTTTGGAGATGAAAGGCTGCCTGGCAAGGTGGGGGTGAGGCCTGCTTCACTTGTTAGCTCCAGTCTGGGAGGACTGGGGGCAGAGAGCTTTGCCATTTGCTGGGTTCTCCTGCTGGGTACAGTTATGCCATACCTGTCAGAGTACTCTGAAATGTTCCCTTTGGTCACAGGAGAGTGTGGATGGGCCAGACAGGGATGTGAGAGCAACATCGTGTGGTATCTGTCACTTCATTGATTGTCAGGGTTAACTCAGCGGATCTGGTGGGCTAGTCAGGTGTCCCCTTTCTATCTCACTGTCCCATGTACATCCCTCTCAAAGCTGTGTACTCAATGTATGAAGATGACCTTCCCTGAGGGAGGAGGCTAGTTCTTCCATCTCTAAGGGTCTAGGAGTAGCTACTAGCCCCTTCTAGAACCTCTAAGACAAGTTCTCGAGGTCCATTTGTAGGAGAGTGTAGGAGAGTCAAGCTTCCAAAACTCCAGACACATCCAAATGAGGAGTTACATGTGGCAGGCTGTCTTTCTTTTTTAATTTAAATTTTTAAGAATGTTATATACACAAGTGCCAAATCACTCTTGCCCCCTCCCATGTCCTCCCCTCTCCCTCCAAAATTCATGGTCTCTTATTGTTATCAACATTACATGCATATACATGTGTGTAGATATATCTATGTGCATATATGCATATGCAACCTACCGAATCCATTGGGCCTTGTTTACATGTACATGTGTCCAGGGCTATACCTCTTGGGATTGGGGAACCTATGTGGGAGTTCCTCCCTGGAGGAAATTGATTCTCTCAACAGCCAACGCCCATCTGTAGCTCTTCATCTAGGGGTGAGACCATGCAGAATCTGCCCTGTCTACATTCAGCTGGTGTTGCCATTATGCTGGTCTTGTTCAGACAGCCCTATTGTTCAGATGGGTACATTTCCCCTGCCATAGCTAGGGAGTGCTATTTAACAGCAAGCGTCCTGGGCCTCTTGCTCTTACCATCTTTCTACCCACCTATTGTGCAAATTTCCTGAGCCTTAGGTATAGGAGCTATGTTGCAGATGTATCAGTTGGGCTTAGGCACCTCTCAGCCACCTATTTTGACCAGTTGTGGGCCGCTGTATTCTCTGACTATTGCGAAAAGAAGCTTCTTTAATAAGAGAGAATAATATCTGTGGTAATAAGAATAAGTATTTAGATTGCAGTTAGAAATTATATTGGTTTAGAACAATGGCAGCAGTAGGTTCTCCTCTTGGGTCTGTGGCTTCTCTAGCTATGAGGAACTGGCTAGGTTTACTCTACCATGTATGAATTCCCTCCAGTCCAATGAGCCTTGCGTCTAATTAAACAGCTGTTGGTCACGATAAAAGCGCTACTGTTACACCACGGCGGAGGCTATGCCAATCCAGTCATTGTTGTAGTCTGTCGGCTTCACAGTCGCGTAGGACTCCTGATTGCTCTTCTCCTCTGGCAGCTTGCATAGCATCTTCTCATACTTAGAGAGCCACTCCTCAGAGAAGAAGATGCCAGGTCAGATAGCTCAGTTTCTCCAAGTCCTGTGCCCAGAGTGTGTGGTATCTTCAGCAATAGGGTCTTACCCTCAAGTTCTGAAAGGCAACCAAGGGCAATGGCAATACTCATATTATCCTGCAAGACTCTTGCGTTCCTACTCCCAACAACCGAAGGGGAAGGTTCCCATGCCTAACACTGGGGAGGGGGTGTTAATGTATCTTCAGAGGAATAGCATCACCCCATGCGGCATCATTCTATATGTAGGAAAGGTGATGTTACCACTGTAAAGATGGGGGACACGGTGTTCAGGGAAGGGAACGTACTGGGTTGGTCAGCTAGTGAGCCACAGAACCATGACCTGAATGCAGCAGCATCCTCCAAACGTATGGCCATGTCCAGCTCCAAGACTCAATTTATATAGATGTTGTCAAAAGGTTTTCACTGATGAGGAAAATTGAGTCTTGGAGCTGGACATGGCCATACATTTGGAGGCTGTCAGGAAGAGGACCATGATTTTAAGGCCAAATCAGCCCATATAATGAGGGTAATGCTACTTAGGACTATATAGTGAAACCTTGTCTGAAAACAAAATAAAACATAAAAGGAAAAAGGAAAGAAATCAAGACTTTGGAAGGCTACTCACATTTACCCAAGGTGAAAGACTGCAAAATGAGACATAGATGAAAGGCACTGGGGGCCAAACACCAACCTGTGTTTAGGACTGTACCTCCTGCTAGCTCAGAAGGAAACCAAACGTATGCCAGGCTCAAGGCACTGCCCTTCTGCAGACTGAGTTCTCTGTACTCCCCACCAGTCAGGGCACTTAGCTGAAGCCCAGGAAGGCAGTCATGGGTTGCTTAATATGGGATGTGTTCTGAGGAATGTCTCCTTGGGTGATTGCATAGATGTGTGCACCTAAATGTGTTTAAATTGAGATGTCTGTGATGCTACTAGGTGATAAGTGATAGAATCTCGTGGGAGCACCAACAGATATCTGCCTCTTCAGACATAGAAATGTTACAAGGCATGCCAGGCGTGGTGGTACATGCTTTTAACCCCAGCCCTCAGGAGACAGAGGCAGGCAGATCTCTGTGAGTACGAGGCTAGTTCCAGGACAGCCAGGGTTGTTACCTAGAGAAACTCTGTCTCAAAAAACAAAACAAACAAACAAAACAAAACAAACAACAACAACAAAACATTACAAGGGGAACATGGCTGTATATCGTCACACTCCAATCCCAACTTTTTTCATGAAGGCTCTCCTGACACTCTGGCCTTCCCCTCTTCCCCTCCTTTTATCTCTCATTGCATTTGCTGGCCCCCAAGGCCCTTTGTCACCATCTGTTTGTGTCCTCTTGTTTCACACATGTAAGCCTTCCTCCTGTGTCCCCCTAATGAACAGCAACCAATTATGCCAAACGTCACATTGCTCACAGCCCTGAGAGGTCCACCCCAGAACACACAACTTCTTCAGGCCAGAGGCCACCCCTTCCCTACCTGTTGCAACCACAGCACAGTGCCAGCCACACAGAGGTTTGGAACACACTTGCTAATGTTCAAAGCATTTGAATGTACATTGTCCCAGTGGATCCTTCTGAAAACCTCTGACATGAGACAGGTTCTAAGGGACTAGAGCTGTATGTAGTTAAGGTGACTAGCTGTGTGTAGGAACAGCAAGACAACAAGCCCAACACCCCTTCTCTGTAGAAGCTGCCTCTGTCCACTGATTTTCTCTGATGTTCCTCATGTGACACAGATCCTGCCAGGGTCTTGTAAAGGGGGTTGTCAAACTGGCTGAAGGCAATTCATGTTCAGGGTAGGGGAGCAGGGGTAAAAAGCCCATCAGGAGAAACCAGAAGGAGTTCAGCCCCTAGCCATGCTGAAGTCTGTCCAGGGAAGACCCTCCCAGTGTCTTCAAAGGGTCCAAGTAATATTAGTTTAGAGGTCTCCAGGGTCTGTGCCCCACATCCTGACCATAGTAAGCCTCCAAGTTCCAAGGAGCCCCAAGCCCCTTCCTCCAGCGGGAAGGGAAAAGAAAGCACCCAAGACCGGCTTCTCTTTCACCTGACAGAGGAAATGGCAAAGAAGGAGGAAGGAGCTGCTGTCTTAGCTGCAGGGTTGCAGGGGAAACCTGAAGTGGCTCTGCTGTGCCCGTCCCTCCCCCACAGGCATCCCTGGAGCCGCCTTGCCAGGACTGAGGATTAGGTAGTTCATATTTGTTCTCATTTTCAGCTAGACTTAGGAGTGCTTCCAGGAACCCAGCTCCTTCTCTGTTCCTACAGAGTCTGGGCCCCAAGACTCCTCACAACATTGTTGGATGATCTGGGAGCATCATTTGTACCTAAGTTACCTGACCATACTGAGTATCTAAGAACAGTCCCCAAGAGCTGTGGTCATGTTCCATTTTCCCATTTGTGGTTTATCTGCCTGTGGAAGATGCTGGAGTTGCAACTGGAGCCAAGTGTGTGTGACACCTGTTTTGTTTTGGTTTTTTTTTTGTCTTTTTTTCTTTTCTTTCTTTCTTTCTTTTTTTTTTTTTCAGCAGTCCTGGCAGGGGCTGCCTGCTTTAAACTCTGTACAGCCTCCTGCTCTGGGAAATGCAGAATTAACTGAATGACATGTGCAGTGATTATGGGAAGAAGGAGATGGGAGGGGGAAGGATTGTCTGTGGATCTTGCCAGAGAGACTAGGAATTAATTCAACCTGTCACTTTATAGTGAGCTCCCTTAGCAGGTGTCAGCAGAACGGTCACCTCATTTATCCTGAATGCGGTACCTCATAGCCGGAGCATGCACTTGGCAGGGCCAGCCACACTCCGTGGAGGCCCATAGAGAAGCTACAACACTAGGATGAAGCAGGCCACAGCTGGAACCATGGTGCTTTCTATTCTATCCCATTACATCTAATCCCGTATCAGATTACTGCCTACTGGGTGGTGGGAATGGTGCCAGGGTTGTACGCAAAAGGATCATCTAGCTGAAGCTGCTCATTGCCTGCAGGTATGTCAGCCAGATAGATACACGGTGTAGCTAGACTTTCACAGCTAATCTTGACTGCCACCCCCGGTAAGGTCTGCTGAGACCAGGGAACATACATTGCTCTCTCTGCAACCTCGGTGCCTGGCACGAAGCCTGGAACAGAGTAGATGCTGAATATACATTTATTGAGTGAGGAAATGAGCAAATGCTTAGACGATCTGAGTCGAGACAGCAGTACCCTAAAACTCTACAAGGAGTTAGGATTCAGCATGCTCTTTGCTGATCACCCCCCTTTCAAACTCTTCTGCTTCCTGGAGGGCGGGGCGGGACTTTCCTCTTCTCACAGTGTCCTTCTATAGACCTGAGCTCTACAGCCTTGCATTCAAGCCCCATCCTGAGTCCCCTAAGTCCGAACTGGCAAAGATACTAATATTAGCAGGTCAGACTCAGCACAAAGATACTTTAAGACGCTTTGGCTGGCTGGGGAGCCCTAGACAGAGCTGGTTATATTTTTAGCTCTTTGGGTATCTAGCAAGGTATTGAAATGCAGTCAACGTTACAGACACTCGGGCAAATCAGTATTCTGCTGCTGGCCTCCCCATGCCAGCGGTTTCCATTCAGTGTCTCTGGAGCAAGGGTTGCCATGGAGATTGAGTGCCAGGACAACTGAACTTCCTGTCAGAAAGGCACAACTCAGGTAGATCTCTGAACCAATGGAAAGCAAGGAGCTCCCTGGATGGCTACATCTTCCTGCCTTGAAGATAAATGGTGGCAGAACTCCCTGGCACCCTTGAAAGGGGTCAGGGGTGAGCCAGAAGATAGAGGGTGTTGTCTTTGGAGCTGCGTTCTTAAAAGGGATTGTCTGTTTTTCCCATGTACATCCCCCTTTCTTCTTTCCCCAAAGAGCTTGGGTTTTACTGAGTGGCGGTTTGGAAGACGTGAAGGAGGGGAAGGGAGGTGGGACAGGCAAGTCCTGGCACAAACCTGGAACAGAAGTGCTATGTGAGGCTGAAAAAGGCCAGGGCACCCCAGCCCTGGAGCCATTAGAGTTGCAGAACCCCTCTCTTCAGGGCGGTGCTGCAGAGGACCACCCCATTTTATCCTTGGTGTTCCTGCGGACCTGATATGCTGAGCAACTGAGGTGAAAGTCAGAGGTTCCAAGAAACTGGATCGTCCACCTGCACTGGCAAAGCTAGTGAGCCACAAAGCCAGAGGACACCCATACTTCCTGTCCAAAGACTCTCCTAGAAGAATATTTAGTCTTTTCCTCACACAGCATAGAGAATAAACTGAGACCCAGAGAGAGCACACGATTGACCCAAGGATTTGGTAGTGAGGCAAGGGCAGGATCATTTGCCAGTGTTTCTTCTCATCCCCAAAATGTCTTTCCAGAGAAATGTGCTATCCTAGACATGTTTTGGATTTAGCAAAGGAGCAGCTGAGGATTATACTCAGCTGTTGTTAATGGAGAATTGATTCCATGTCTTAAACGCTAGTTTATTCTCTCTCATAATAGATTCCATGCTTATGAGAAGCAGAAGGACAAGATAAGCCTGGGTATAGGTTCGAGACCAGCCTAAGTAACTTAGTAGGAACTTGTCTCAAAAATAGAAAGGAAAACAACAATAGCAACTGAAGTCCAGAGGCTGACAGTTACATGGCTGGGGCAGACTGGGGGGCCACTGGTAATGGCACCAGGATTTATCCCTAGTGCATGGGATCCTATTCTCTTTGGATGATACCTTGCTCAGCCTGTGTATAGTAGGAAGGACCTTGGACCTTCCCCAAAGCAATGTGCCTTACACTCTCTGAGGATTGGATGGAGGTGGGATAGGAGGGTATGTGGAGGGAATGGAAGGAGAGGAGGGAGTGGGAACTTGGATTGGTATGTATAATGAAAAAAGATAGTTTGTTTTCTTTTAAAAAATAATTTAAAAAAAAAAGAACATGGGAAACCCAAAGCGTCCCAGAATGGTGCTTTCCAACACTATCATCCAAGACTTTGTTGCTCAGGGCATGACAAAAGGTTCAGAGGGGATGCTAACCAAGCTAGGGTCATCCTATGCATATGCAATTGGAACATAAAAGAGTTCCTGAGATGAGCCCAGACATCCCTACCGATCTCAGAATCCTTTTCCCAAAAATAGACAATGGATTTGAGCTGAGAGGATCATGGGCTCAGCTGAAAATCTTGACTCCTCAGTTACGTTTGCAGACAGTCACAGTACTGGACCACAAAAATATTTACTGGTATACTTCCTGAATAGGCAAAGACCAAGAAGAGACCACACATGGCTCCCGCTTACTCCTGACTGCTTGGGAGAGAGTGGCATGGGAAGAAAGCCCTGGAGAGTCACCTGACTTGGGGAGGAGGCACAGTGGGATGGAAGAGTGAAAGGATTCAAGAGCTAAGGTCCTTCATGACTTTCTTAACACCCGTCCCCACATGCACACCTTATGACTTCTCCCAATTCCATTTGACTAAGCAAGTGGGGTCTCTGTTATAGAGAGCCACATGCAATCCTAACTTCTGTCAGAAAATTGCCAGACTGCAGACCCAGAGCCAGGCGACAACATGCAGAGGCTGGCCTGGCTTGTCTCCAGGCTCATTTGAACTACACTGGAAGCCTGACCAGGCTTTGGTTGGCCCAACTGTTTATCAGGATACAAGCATGGGCTAAATTCTCCCTTCGCTTTCAGCAGGGCTGAGCCTCTCACTTGCTCGCCTGCATCACTCTGGGAAGGGAAGAAGGAAGTTCCATAGATGATTTTCACTCCTTCCTTCCAGGAGAAAATATGGCTCTCAGGAAAACGTCTCATGGCTGCAAATTCAGAATGAAGAACTTGATCCTCTCAAACCCAAGTTCAGTCTCCTTCCCCAAGCATAGCATGAGGTCCCTCCCTCCGTGTTCACAGCCCCACAGGATATAGATCTTGACTCTTTGGAACCTCTAAGAACTTAGCTTTGTAGAGAGAAAATGGTGACTGTATCACCCATTAGGTTCTTCGCAATTCATCTGATTTCGCTGTGGCTTTTGTCTGTTTGCAGGGCTGGGGATAGAACCCAGGATTCTGTGTGTGCAAGGCAGGTGCTCTACCACTGAGTCAGACCCTCAGTCATTCCAATTTCTTTGAGTGACTGATGTGTGCCTATATAACTCAACAAAAATGAACTAATGCCTATATATAAAATCTGCAAAGAAATCTAGATAGGAGGCAATAATGCAAGCATAAGACAAGTTGAGGAAGTATTTGGGACCACAGATGTGGCTCAGATGGTAGACAGCTTTTCTAGCATGCACAAGGCCCTGGCTTCAGTCTTCATCATGACACTGGATGTGGTGGCACACCTGAAACCCCAGCATTGGGAAAGCAGAGCAGAAGAATTAGAAACTTGGGGTCATCTCAGCTCTATAGCAAGTATCCTGTCTTGGGATACATGGCATCATGACTAAAACAAAGAGAAAGGAAAGAAAATGTCTAGAATGATCTCTTCATTCTTTACATGGTCTTCATAACTTGCTTTATTTTTGCACATTTTTTTAATTCTTATTTTATGTGTATGAGTGTCTTGCCTGCATGTCTGTACATCATATGCATACCTGGTGTCTGTGGAGGCCAGGAGACAGAAATGGATCCCATGGAACTTGAGCAACAAAAGATTGTGAGTTGCCATGTGAGTGCTGGGAATCAAACCTGGGTCCTCTGCAAGAACAGCAAGTGTTCTTAACTGCTAAGCCATCTTGTTTATTACTCCTGTTATGAGGAAAAAGAAATAACAATAGAGATCTGAGAACAATAACAAGACATTTGACGTTTTCCAAAAAAAAATTACCTGAAATATAGTTGGTAAGTTGTCACTGGTAATGAAAGTTATTGTCCTAAAAGTTTTTGCTTTTGAGTTAATAGCTAATGTTAGAAAAAGAAAGCTATCTAATTAGTAAGATATTAAAAAAGAAACATCTAGACCATGAGGATACTTTCCCCATTTTCTCAGTGATGCTTAAAGTCACTGTATAGCTTAATCTAGATCCTTGCTCTTTGTTGGATGTAGTGATAAACACACACAAACCTCTCTGGTGCTTCTTAGTCATCGCAGAACATGAAAAGCCACGTGCCCTCAGGGAAACATTTGCTTTTTCTACCATAAAAAAAAATGGTTGAAATAATATACAAAGGCAATATGGTGATAAAAAATGCAATCTTTTGTCAGCAGGTATTATTGAGAGATGCATAGAAAACATTATTGAAAATTTTCAGAAACGAGTATCAAGATAGTATGCCTTATAGAAAGCATTTGATTAAAAGTATGGGTATTTCCAACAGTTAATGGATTTGCTATATTTTATTGAAATGTACGCAAGAGAACTGCTTTTGATTCATTAAAGGGAAGCTGTATGGGAGGAGAATACATGGCTTCCTTAATAAAAGTGTTTTATGGGAAAATTATTGACTGGAGTAAAAAAAAAGAAGTCTGCTGCGGTTGCAAACACAGATCCACACTTGACATTCAGTCACTGGGCTGCCAAGACGTTAAAGCCAGACTTGCACAAAGTGGGCACACGCCATTCATTGATGCTTTACACAAACAAGGTCCTTACGCTGTGATCGAACGCTCACACACGTTGTAGTGGGACACAGAGTGACCAGGAAGATCTGCGACTTACATAGAAGCTCACTGATGCTCCTCCTGGCCAGTACCTCAAGATTCACCAACATCAAAGATAAATTACATGTTCTGCCAATACCAAAGGACAGTTGTTTCTTCGTATCCATATCCGTGTTGACAAATGGCTGTCAGGTAAATTTTTAATAAGCAGTTTTAACTTGTGCCTTTGAAATAAAGATGATGCGCTGTTCAATCCTTTTCCAAAGTAAAATTATACCAAAGAGTATTTGAAAACTAATGTTTGTGTTTCCTTCATTACATAAATATTCCCTCAGCATTGCTTCCTTCCCATCTACCAGGTCTGTATCTTCGGATGGAAAATGTAGTTAGGGCTAACATGATTGCGTCTGTACTGAGCAGACACAGACGAAGGACACTTTCTTCATCGCTGTTTTCTGAACAGTTCAGTTTAGGTTAGGGCTGGTGAAATGGCTCAGCGGGTAAAAGCGCTTGTCACCTGACGACAGATAGATAGGTAGTGACACAAAAACAGACACATTGGCCATGGAGTAGAATAAAGACCCAGACCCAAGTCCAGACACCTATGGTACCTAACATTTTTTAAATAAAGAAACCAAAAATACACACTGGAAAAAAAAAAAAGACAGCATCTTCAACAAATGGTACTGGTCAAACTGGGCAGCTACATGTAGAAGGCGAATAGATCCATATTTATCATCACGCACAAAACTCAGCTCCAAATGAATCAAAAGCCTCAGCATAAGGCCAGATACACGGAGTCTGATAGAAGAGAAAGTGGGGGGCTGGAGAGATGGCTCAGAGGTTAAGAGCACTGCCTGCTCTTCCAAAGGTCCTGAGTTCAATTCCCAGCAACCACATGGTGGCTCACAACCATCTGTAATGGGGTCTGGTGCCCTCTTCTGGCCTGCAGGGATACACACAGACAGAATATTGTATACATAATAAATAAATATTTTTTTTTTTAAAAAAAAAAGAAGAGAAAGTGGGGAATAGCCTTAAACTGAATGGCACAGAGAAAGACTTTCTGAACAGAACACCATTGGCACAGGCACTCAGAACAATTAATAAATTGAACCTCATGAAATTGAAAAAAACTTCTGTACAGTAAAGGACAGGATCATTTGTACAAAGCAGAAGCCCACAGAATGGAAAAGGGTTTTTTTTTTTTTTTTCCTCAACGGATTTTCTCTGTAGCTTTGGAACCTGTCTTGAAACTCACTTGGTAGACCAGGCTGGCCTCGAATTCACAGAAATTCACCTGTCTGCCTCCTGAGTCCTGGGATTAAAGGCGTGCACCACCACTGCCTGGCCAGAATTAGAAAAAGAAAGATAGACTTTTACCAACTACACATCTGACAGACACCTAATTTTGTGTGTGTGTGTGTGTGTGTGTGTGTGTGTGTGTGTGTGTGTGTGTAGTGAGAGAGACAGAGACAGAAAGGGGGAATGGAGAGAATTAAAAAAAACTGGACATTGATAATAAAACCCAATTTAAAATATAGGGTACAGTTCTAAACAGAGAATTCTCAAAAGAGGAAACTCAAATGTCCAAGAAGCACTTAAAAGGCATGTTCGACATCCTTAGTCATCGGAGTAATGCAAATCAAAACTACTTTGAGATTTTATCTTACTCCAATCAGAATGGCCCAAATCAATAAAACAAATGTCAGCTCATATTGGGGAGAATGTGGAGTATCATATATTGCTGGTGAGAATGCAAACTTGGACAGCCACTATGGAGCTGTGTGTGACGGTTCCTCAGGAAGATGGGAATCAGTCTACCTCAAGAACCAGCTCTACCACCCTGGAGCCTGTGTAGCATCAAGGGATGCTTCATCCTACTACAGAGGTATTTGCTCAACTATGTTCACTGATGCTCTATTCACAAAGAAATTGGAAACAGCATAGATGTCCATCAGTGGATTGATGAATAAAGAAAATATGGTACATTTACATGGTAGAGTATTACTCAGCTGTTAAAAAATGAAAATTGAAGACAAATAGATGGAATGAGAAAAACATCATCCTGAGTGAGATAACTTAGACCCAGAAAGACAAATAAGTCATGTCCTCTCAGTTAGATGTTAAGTCACTGTAAGCAAGCTACAATCCATATAGCCAGGTTAGGTGAAGAGTAAGGGGCTAGAAGGGGAATGGATCTCCCTAGGAAGGGAACTAGAACAGAAAGTTATAGGTGGATAGGGTAGTACTGGAAAGGGAGGGTCAAACTGAGGGAACAAGTTGGGGTAAGGGAAGGAATATAGGAAGGGACAGATAAAACTAAGGGCCATTTGAGGGGTCATGCAGAAACCTAGCACAGTAAAGCTTCCTAAACTGTGTACATGTAGGCAATCTAAATGATACTGTCGAATAATGGGGTGACATAGTCCCAACTGGACATTTCTTGTCACCAAATGAAACTTTCAATACTAGATACGGCTTACAGCCAAAGCCAAAGAGATCCCATAGGAACCCCCAGACAACCCAGGCTATTGCTGCAGCCAGTGATTGCTCTCTACAAACTGAAGTAAGGCCCTATTGCTGAAGACAAAACCCACACAATTCATTGAGCATGAAGAACTCAGGCTGGTGCTTACCTAGAGCCTTCACCCCTATGAAATAGTGTAAATGATCCTGGAAGGCACTCTGCACTGCTGAAAGAGAAAGGTAAACACCAACCCAACTACAAACCCTTTGATCTATAATGGTTTATCTACCTATCCGTGTCATTATTGTTCCCCTAATATGGTGCAATAATGGCACAAAGCTTGTGGTTTGAGTTAAGGTCCACTCCATGGAATGAAACCCATGCCCAGCGCTATACTTGGGTAGCCAAGAACCTGAATCTAGATAGCCCAAGGAACCAGGGGCAAACCAAATGCTACTGTTCTGCTGAAGGGCCTTAGCAATGAGACGATTCCTAAAAATATTCTGCTATACTCCCAGATCCATGCCTTGCTTAACCATCTTCAGAGAAGCTTTCTCCCACAGCAGATGGGAACAAAAACAGAGCCCACAGACAGATAATATGCAGAGAGTGAAAGAACTTGATACACTCACCCATAAATGAGAGGTCTCTATCAAATCCCTGCTCTCAGAGCTCAGAGTACCCCACAGAAGAGGAGGCAGAAATAGTGTAAGAGCCAGAGAAGACGGAGGGCACCAAGGAATCAAGCCTTCACAATGCAGCAGGGTTAGAACACATATGCAGTCACAGGGACGATGGCAGCATGAACAGGGCCAGCATGGTGTACACCAGATGGGGTCCAAGAGCTGAAAGGAGAAGGGGACACACGCCCCCATCCCTAGCCTAGGAGCTGTAATTGTTAGTGCTTGCAAATGAAACTTAGTTTTCTTCAAGGAGGTCTCACTGGAGAAAAAACCACTTTTAAGTGTAAGCCCTGTGCCCAGCCGTTGATGGCCAACATAAAAGGAATGCAATGGCATCTTTAGAGATGGCATCATTCCTTATCTCATGATGTTGTCAGGGCTTTTTCTCTTTTGACTTTTACCTTATAGGTCCTTTGTGTATGTAATATGACTTCCAGCTTTGTGTTTTATGAGGTTCCTCTGCAGGCAAATGTGTCTGTGCATCTTTATTCTTTCTTGTGCTTTTTCTTTGTCTATTTTTCTTATTTGTTTTGTACTGTTTTGGCTTGTTTGTTTTTGTTTTATCTTATTTTAGTATTATTCCTTAGATGCCTGTTTGTTTTCCTTTTTAATTTTTTTTTTTTTTGAGTTTTCGAGACAGGGTTTCTCTGTATAACAGTCCTATTTGTCCTGAAACTCACTTTGTAGACCAGGCTGGCCTCAAACTCATGTACTTCCCCTCTGCTTCCCAAGTGCTGGAATTAAAGGCATGTACCACCAGTACCTGGCCCTTTAAAAATACTTTAATATATTTTTATTATTTAAAACAATTTTAAAATTTAAGTGTTTTAGTCATTTTTCCCCTCCCCCAAATTTGTCTGTATCCTCTCTCCTTTTCTATCCACCAAACTTTTAAGTTCTTCCTCAAAAAAACAAGCCAAAAACCCAATATGACAAGAATCCCAAACCTAAAAAACAAAATACATTATTACCCCAAAAGAGATGAAACCAAACAAACAAAACATCCGAAAAATGCCAAACTCTAACCAAATAAAAGCACACACACACACACACACACACACACACACACACACACTTTGGAGTCCATTTCTTGTTGCTCAACTACTCTTGAACATGAGCTCTGCCCTGGAGTGATTGATATAGCCAGTGTTATTCCATTGGAGAAAGCTTATTTTCCTTCTCCCAGAAGGTATAAATGACAGTTCAGTTGTTAACCTTTACCCTAGTGGCTCAGTTTACATCCATTCATTCTTTTAACTGTAACAAAATAAAATATAATAAGATAAAAATCAAGCTGCTTCTTCATTGGGGAAACAGCAAATGGCAGATGACACCGGTGCACCGGGAGGGCCCAGGGGCTCAGGGTTAGGAGGCTCTGGCAGCTTCTGCAGTCTAAGGGGCTATGGTCCTGGCAGAGGCCCCAGGGCTTGCCCGCACAGAGGTAAAGCCGAAGACAAGGAATGGATGTCCATCACCAAGAGGGGCCACCTAGTTAAGGACATGAAGATCAAGTCCCTGGAGGAGATCTACCTGTTCTCCCTGCCCATTAAGGAATCCGAGATTATTGATTTTTTTTTTCCCCCTGGGAGCATCCCTAAAGGATGAGGTTCTGAAGATCATGCCCGTGCAGAAGCAGACTTGGGCTGGCCAGCAGACCAGGTTCAAGACTTTTGTTGCTATTGGGGACTATAATGGTCATGTTGGTCTCAGTGTTAGGTGTTCTAAGGAGGTAGCCACTGCCATCCCAGGGGCCATCATTTTGGCCAAGCTTTCCATTGTCCCTGTGCGGAGAGGCTACTGGGGGAACAAGATTGGCAAGCCCCACACTGTTCCGGGCAATGTGACAGGCCACTGTGACTCTTTGTTGGTGTGTCTCATCCCTGCCCCCAGAGGCACTGGCATAGTCTCTGCTCCTGTGCCCAAGAAGCTACTGATGATGGTTGGTATTGATGACTGCTACACATCAGCCAGGGGCTGCACTGCCACCCTGGGCAACTTTGCCAAGGCCTCCTTTGATGCCATCTCTAAGACCTACAGCTACCTGACCCCCGACCTCTGGAAAGAGACTGTGTTCACCGAGTCTCCTTATCAGGAATTCACTGAGCATCTTGTGAAAACCCACACCAGAGTCTCTGTTCAGAGGACCCAGGCTCCAACTGTGGCCACCACATAAGGGTTTTTATACAAGGAAAATAAATGTGAATTAAGTCTGTTAAAAAAAAAAAGATAAAATAAAAACTATCCTATCAAAGTTGGACGAGAGAGACCAACAGAAGAAAGGAGTCCAAGAGAAGGCACAAGGATCAGAAATAAGCTCGTTCACACACTCAGTAATCCCATATAAACACTAGCCTGGAAGCCATAATACAAACGGAGAAGCCCTAGTGCAGACCTATGCAGGCCCTTGCATGCTGCTTCCGTCTCTATGAGTTCATAGGAGCTTTGTTCATGTTGATTTAGATGGTCTTGTTCTCTTGGTGCTCTCCAACCCTTGGGTCTTACAGTCTTTCTGCTTCCTCTTCTGTGGTGTTCCCCAAGCTCTGAGGGGAGGGATTTGATGGAGACATCCCATTTAGGGCTGAGTGTTCCAAGGTCTCTCACTCTCTGTTGTAACGCCATTCTGGGTCTGGGATGCCTCTCTCAGGATGATTTTTCTAGTCCCTTCCATTTGACTAAAAATTTCATGCCTTTTTTTCCCCTTAACAGTCAAATAATTCTCCATTGTGTAAATGTACCAGTTTCTTTTTCTATTCTTCTGTTGAGGGGCATCTAGGTTGTTTCCAGTTCCTAGCTATTATGAAGAGAGCAGCAGTAAACATGGCTGAGCAAATGTCTCTATGGTAGGATGAGGCATCCTTTGGGTACCCAAGAGTGGTATGGCTGTACACTGAGTCCCATCTTCCTGAGGAACTGCCATATTGACTTCCTTAGTAGCTATACAGGTTTGCACTCCCACCAGCAATGGAGGAGTATTCCTCTTGTTCTACATCCTCACCAGCATGAGCTGTCACTTGCTTTGTTGATCTGAGCCATTCTGGCAGGTTTAAGATGAAATCTCAACGTAGATTTACACTTTCCTGATGGCTGAGGATGCTGAACCTTTCTTTAACTGGTTCTCAGACATTCGAGTGTCTTCTATTAAGAATTCTCTGCTTAGATCTATACTCCATGCTTTAATTGGGCTATTTGTGTTTCTTGCTATCTAATTTCTTGAGTTTCTTATATATTTTGGATATTAGTCCTGTGTTGGGTGTGTATTTGGTAAAAATCTCTTTCCATTCTGTAGGTTGCTCTTTTGTCCTTTTGAAGGTGTCCTTTGCCTTACAGAAGCTTTTCAGTTTCATGAAGTCCCCAATTATTAATTATTAATTTTAATGCCTGCACTAATGGAGTTCTGAACAGGAAGTTGTCTCCTGTGCCAATGTGTTCAGGACTGTTCCCCCACTTTCTCTTCATCCAGGGTCAGTGTACCTGGTTTTATGTTGAAATGCCCATTTGTTTTCTAAGTAAAGACAGAAAGGGTGTGGCTACGGATGGAAGGGGGGGATGGGAGCGTAAGGCCTACTGAGATAACCGGATCCTGAGGGTTGCTCTGAGACCAAAAGTCAAAGCTTTATTCGGGGTATGACTTCCGGACTGTTCACAAGGGAAGGGAATGCAGCAATGTCAAAACGAAAGTCTGAGTTTGTAAGGGTGCTTTTATCTGGGCTGGAGTGTGGTAGGAGAGTGTTAAGGAAAAAGAAACTGTGGGAAGCAAAAGAGACTACAGTAAGCAAGGTCATTTTGTGTTTTGTTTTGTAGGGGGTGGGGGTGGGTCTCGCTGCTAGCCCTAGCAGGAGGCTGTGGTCAAGCAGAGACAAGGGGTCAGAAGCCTTCTGAGAAGTACAGAGCACTCATTTCCGGTTCCCTGACGGGGCTGGGTCCCATATAGGCCATCCACCTTGTGTCCTAGGTGACTTCATCTTGGGCCAAAGATCTAGGCCAGTCCAACAGGGAGGAGAAACTGGGAGTCGTAGGTGGAGGGGAAATTGTAGTCAGAATATAACAAATGGGGGGGGGTCTATTTTCAATAAAAGACAACCTGAGACTTACATAGCGGAAGGAGAGAACCTACTTCAGAAGGTTGTATTCTGACCTCCACATATGTGTTGTGGCACATGCCTGACCACAGACATACACACAAAACAAATAATGAATAAAGGTAAAAAATAAACTGAACAGTTGAACAGGGATTTGCATGGCATTTACATAGGATTAGGGATAATTAAACTGTGGGTGCTGGCCCTATATGGGGTTTCATAACTGAATGTGGGGGATCTTGAAAATTCTGGCAACAGTAACACACACAAGCATGCACACACATGTACACCCATGAAAACAAACAGGCATGTACATGCATGCACATAGCATGTACACACAGGAAAAGGAGGAGGAAAATGTCATTTGAGCAGTTGAATTGAATTTTACCAAAAATCACTAAATGATTTGGCTTGGGATCAGGACAGAATTTCCAGCAGTTTCAGAAATGGCCCTCAACATGGCTCTGCCATTTTGCATCACATATTTATGCAAATCAGTGCCCTCGACAATGACAATTATAAAATCAAAATATTGACCAACTTAGAAAAATGGGGAAGATGCTCTAATCCTGCAGCATCAAATGTTCAGCCAAGATTTAATTCTTTTGCACAAGGCCTTGTTTTGATAAGGATGTCCTGTTACTTCTACCTGATCAAGCACGGAGTCTCCTTGGGGTTCCCACCACCTAGAACAGAGTCCCATGAACAACAACCCGAGCTGCACAGATGCGATGAATCTCATTCGGAAACACTCACTGGTGACACTGTGATGTCTGGTGACTTGCTCGGTGACCTGTTCGCAACTGTCACCTGCACATTTTTCTATGGTAGAGGGGGTGGCCATGTGCTGAAGCCCTGGAATTGCTGCCTGCCTGATGGGACATGTAGGGTCAGGAGGCCTAGAAATGAATGGTCAGTTTGTTCTGGGGACTTCCAGCTACCATAAGCCCAGGAACTGAAGGCCAGATGATGCCTCATCCCTAAAGTAAGCGTTTCATTAATAACAGCTGTTCTAGGTCAAAAGAGACACAGATTGACATTCTGGGAGGTTTGGGTGCATGGGGTACAACTTAAAAATATATGAGAATGTAAGTGCTTTTCTTCCCCTCCACCTGCTGGAGAAACCTGTCTACACGTCTAGGCTAATATTAGGGCTGTTTATTTTCTGATGCTGACATCTTCTTGGCCCTCTGAGACTGCTGCTGGAGATAGAATGACCGATGGTTTGCCTCGGCACCCTTGGACCAGTAAGGATTACCAAGGGTAAGAAGGATCGCGTCTGGGCAGCACAGACAGAGAGACGCCCAGAGATATGCACACGACTCCAAGTGGTGCCATCATCTGACCCACAGTTATTTTGGGGGTTCAAAGTGCTCCTTATGTAAGAGAGAACAGCTTGTAGAGGGAGATGGTTCGGGGGAGAGCTGACGACTCCAAAGCTCCAGTTTCCGTCATAGAATAAGAAATAGCCTAGGTCGTTAAGATGGCTCAGTGGGTAAAGGTGCTTGACCTCCACAAGGAGAGATGGACAAGTTTGTCATATACACAGAGATTCCACAGAAAAGGAAAGTGATTACCCCAAACTTGAGGTCATCTAGAAGCCTATGCTCTTCTTCCTTGGGAAGATGGAGTTCTGAGTTTCCTCCTGGGAACCCACCCACATGAAGACATAAAAGTAGAATGAGTGAACCAACTCCGCAAAGTCTCCTTCTGACTTCCACATGAGTTCTGTGGTGCATGTGCCCATATACACCACACACAAATAAATAAATAAATAAATAAGAGAGAATCTTGCTGTGGGAAGAAGACCACTTTGAAGCACATTCAGCTTCAGGCTTGGCAGGCAAAAATCTCCCTTTAAAAATCCTTTTTTTTTCTTTCTGGTTTTGGAGGAAGTGGGCATTAGAAAGCCCTCAGGGGCATCTCTTTGCCAGGTTGGCTTTTCCACTGGGTACAAAGCTTTCCAAGTCTCCTAGTCTAATGGGTAGGAAAACAGGTTTCTTTAGAGTGTCCCTTAAGACCACTGAGGCAAGCAAGAAAAAAACTTTTACGTGCACAGCATATGGAAATGTCCCCTCTGCCCCTCGAGAACTCCGTTCTGTGCCTGAGAGGAAACGGAGAAGAGAGAGATGACCACAAGGAGAGATGGACAGGTTTGTCACATACACAGAGATTCCACAGAAAAGGAAAATGATTACCCCAAACCTGAGGTTATCTAGAAGCCTATGCTCTTCTTCCTTGGGAAGATGGAGCAGGGGTGTAGACACAGGAGGGGTGTAGACAGCTTAGGAGAGAGTGAGTTTGGAGAAAGACAAATTGGCCACAGAAGAGCAGGTGACAGCTTGTGACAGCATCTGTGGGACTGTGTCCACTGCCAAACTTCTCTCCTGTGATGCAATTAATCTTCTCTGGCTGAGGAGATTCTCTAGTAATGGATTGACAGCTCTGTCCCTTTTGGGGGGGGGGGTGTCTGTCTTTAGCTAGATAAGGGGAGCTCAGAGAATGCCTCTGCCTGGATTTGCTGTTCCCCAAATGCTCTCAGAAGTAATCAGCATACCAAAGCAGCATCACAAATTGGTATTTCTTGAAGGGAGGAGGTGGAAGATAAGCCACAAAGTCAGTTGCCTTACAAAGCTTAACTTGCAGCTGGCTGGGCTTGGAGCCCAGCTGGTAGAGTGCCTGCCTACCATTCACAGATCCCTGGGTTGATCCCCTAGCACTGCTCACACTGGGTGTGGTGATGCAGGCTGTAACACTAACCCTTGGGAGGTACTGGCAGAGGCTCGAAGCTCAATGTTATCTTCAGCTACTGGGAGAGTTCAAAGCCAGGCTGAGGCGTGAGACCTTGTCTTGAAAAACAAAAACAAACAAACAAGCAATTTACTAGAGACAGGTGTGGTGATCCCAAAATCTGGGGAAGGCTGAGAGAGGAAGATTGTAAATTCAAAGTCAGCTTGAACTACTTAGAGAGACTCTGCCTCAAAAAAGGGAGCTGAGATTTCTGTTCGGTGCTCCAATGTGGGTCTTTGTCTCCTTTCATCGCCTGATGAAGGTTAATATTCAGGAGGATGCCTATATGTTTTTCTTTGGGTTCTCCTTCTTATTTAGCTTCTCTAGGATCACTAATTATAGCTCAATGTCCTTTATTTATGGCTAGAAACCAAATATGAGTGAGTACATCCCATGTTCCTCTTTTTAGGTCTGGCTTACCTCACTCAGGATAGTGTTTTCTATTTCCATCCATTTGCATGCAAAATTCAAGAAGTCCTTGTTTTTTACTGCTGAGTAGTACTCTAATATGTATATATTCCATACTTTCTTCATCCATTCTTCCATTGAAGGGCATCTAGGTTGTTTCCAGGTTCTGGCTATTACAAACAATGCTGCTATGAACATAGTTGAGCATATACTTTTGTTGTATGATAGGGCATCTCTCAGGAGCAGAAGGAGAGAGAGCACGAGCAAGGAACTTAGGACCGCGAGGGGTGCACCCACACACTGAGATAATGGGGATGTTCAATCGGGAACTCACCAAGGCCAGCTGGCCTGGGTCTGAAAAAGCCTGGGATAAAACCGGACTCGCTAAACATAGTGGACAATGAGGACTACTGAGAACTCAAGAACAATGGCAATGGGTTTTTGATCCTATTGCACCTACTGGCTTTGTGGGAGCCTAGGCAGTTTGGATGCTCACCTTACTAGACCTGGATGGAGGTGGATGGTCCTTGGACTTCCCACAGGGCAGGGAACCCTGATTGCCCTTTGGGCTGACGAGGGAGGGAGACTTGATTGAGGGACGGGGAGGGAAATGGGAGGCGGTGGCGGGTGTTATTCCTTTTTAAAAAATGCTGCAAGATCCCCGGTGGCAGTAGGCAGCAGAAATGCTGTAGGTCCCAAATGGTGGCGGAGGGCCATGTGGTGGCAGGCAGCGGGCCCTGGGAGCAGCCAGTCCCAGGCAGAGATGGCTGCTGGTCCCAGAGCAGTGGTGGCGGGCCATGTGGCAGCAGGCAGTGGGCCCCAGGCAGAGAAGGCTGCTGGTCCCTGAGCAATGGCTGGTCCCAGGCAGGGAGACAAATGGCGGGCGGGCAGAAGACAGAAACATGGATAGACACGACATGCAGGGTGAGGTTGAATGTTTATTCAGGAGGTTATGGAAGAGGAAGGGTGAAGGGGGGGACAGAGAGAAAGGGAGAGAGAGAGAGAGAGAAGAGGAGAAAGAGACAGAGAAGGGGGGAAGCAGAGAAGTGGGCAGAGAGGCAGAAGCGAAGCTGCCTCTCCGAGAGGAAGATGGAAAAGAGAGGGAGCTCAGGCAGGAAGCTGAAGATCAGCCTGCCTCAGCGGATGGGTGTGGCTTGTCTCTTAAAGGGACCAAAACCATAACAGCGGGGAAGAGACAGAAATCTTTAATAAATAAATAAATAAAAAGGGAGCTGAATGAGGAGGACTGGCTACAGTAAAGAATGTACCCTGTCCTACCCACAAGGCTAATGCCAGGGAATCACTATCCTTAAGAAAAGACACAATAATTGATAGCAGGTCCTTGGAACCCCTTGGAGTCTCTAGAAATACAATCCTTCGTAGTTGGTAACCCATACTGAATAAGTCTCTTACCATCAGCTAGGCTTGCCCAAGCGCATTACAATTTGATAGCTTAGTTTCTCCAGCAGTCTGAAGAAGAAGGGGCAATATTTTCCCAGACAAAATTTTACCCAAAAAGTCATGTTTGTAATTAAGGAAAGGCTAAACAACTTGCCTAAGTATATGGGATCCTTAAAAGGCAGGGTTGGGATTTGAACCCATATCTTCTGGCTCCAGTGTCTACTCCTGGGTATACAGCTACCACAACTGTGGTTGCCTTCACTAACATTCATTTCTGGTGACCGGCCTCACTTCTTCCAATTTGAGTCTTTGGTATTTGTACACCAAGAGATCTGAACACAGAAGATACCTAAAGTTGTGAGTTTCCTGGACTCCCGAGGATGCAGACTTTTACTTGTCATTATTTTGGGGAATGTTTGTTATACTTGACGTTCCTTTATCATCTTCTGGGTAGTTCCCGAGGGGCACCCATTTCTCTCTTTTCTGGATAAGCTGAGCAAACAGCATCTGCCGGGGACCTGCAGTGATATGAACTGCAGCATTCTGAAAGATCTGGTGGCTTCCAGTTAGTGAGGAACCTGCACCTCTGAGGGCAGAGCCCATGGAGAAAGGGCTGCTCTTCGAGGCTTATTTGGTAGTGGTTGTCAGGGTCAGCTTTGCTTGACAGAATACTGACTTTTGGTAGCTAGGGATGAGAGCAGGGGCTAGAGCCCAGGAGGGCCATGCCGAATTCCATTTCAGGCTCTCGGGCAGCTCTTTCCACTTGGATGTGGAAGAGCATGGTGTTTGCTCACTGTTTATACCGTTCTCACTGGCCAGGGCTTTCTTCCAAACAAACTGAGGCTCTGAGGCATGTAGATATGTTTCTGACTCTGTACTGTACGTACATGTGAACACACACACACATGCATGCACACACACGCTCACACATGCACACACACGCTCACACACGCACACACACACACACACACACACACACACACACACACACACACAGACGTTTGGCTGGTAGGAGGCAATCTTTATCCTGCTGCTCCCATGGCTTTCCTGAATCTGTACATTCTCCTCACACCCTGCTTCTTTACAAACACTCGTAAAGACATTTAGAATTTGTCTGTTGCCTTCTTCCCTGGATTAGACCACACTCTCAGCTACTACCTCATTAAAAAAAAAAAAGAAACAAACAAACAGGTTTAGCCCTCCAAAGCCAGCCATCATGTTTAATCTGCCTTATTCTAGTTCCTGTATCCCTCAGCCCCAGAAAAAGCCATGGGTGTGCTGAGGACACAGTTTCCCCCAAAAAGACTTCCTGTAGTACAGGATCTAAAACACATAAAAATTGTTTTTCAGTCAGGACATAACTCATTGAATCCAATTAGTGATGCCATTTGCGCATGGCCATGGGATCAACCACAGTGGCATGGGCCACAGTGAAAAGTCCCTCTTCCTCTCCCAGCAGCCATCAGTTGTCAATAACTCCTGAGTTAGGGGTGGGGCCTTCAGAGCCGTTCCACCCTTCCTGCTGGAATGTTTAGCAGGCTTGAACTTTTGCAGGGGACCACAGAGGCTGTGAGTCCATGAATGCAGCAGGCATGTCATGTGCAGAGGACTGATAATTTTGCATTTCTGCCTCCACTATGGGTGGACTTTTGCTCTGCATCTTCATCCGTGTTATTCATTGCCGGCTTTCTGATCCCATCTTCCCTCCTGAAAGATGTGCTCCATGGAACTTTAAAGGGCAATTTCTTTACCTGGTTGCAGGAGGAACCACAAACTGAGATTACCTGACCTCCACCAAGAACAGACCATCCAAAGGAAATGACTAACATTCCAACTGCTGTAGATAGGATCACCTGCTAGCATACGTTCACTAGGACACCCCTAGACAGATGTCAGCCAATCAGGGGTCCTGTGTTGTGGGAGAGAGGGCCTGCTTTTGGCACCGTCCTGCCCGGCTAGCTTACACCCGAAATAATTACACAGAAATTGTATTAATTAAGTCATTGCCTGGCCCATTATCTTTAGCCTCTTATTGGCTAACTCTCACATTTTGGTTTAACCCATTTCTAATAATCTGTGTATTGCCACCTGGCTTACTGGCAAGATTTAGCATGTCTATCTCTGGCAGCTCCATGGCAGCTATCTCTCTCCCTTTTTACCAGCATGCAGTTCTGTCTACTCCGCCTACCTAAGTGCTGCCATATCAAAAGGCTAAGGCAGTTTCTTTATTCAACCAATGAAAGCAACATATAGATAGAAGAACCTCCTACACCAATCCTGAACATCAGAAACTCCTCACCCCCACCTTTACTACTATAAAAGCCCAATTCTAATTGAGCTTGGGGCTCTCTGATTATTCCAATACATTGAACATGCGGAGAGACCGAGTTTGCAAACTTGATTAAAATAAAGGCTCTTTGTTTTTACATACAGGACTCAGTTTCTTTGTTGGCTTTTGTGGGGACTTCACCTATTTAGGCATAATGTTACGGTTTGGGTCCCTTTAAGAGACAAGCCACGCCCACTCCCTCCCCCATCCTCTGAGGCAGGCTGATCTTCAGCTTCCCGCCTGAGCTTCGCTTCTGCCTCTCTGCCCACTTCTCTGCTTCCCCCCTTCTCTGTCTCTTTCTCCTCTTCTCTCTCTCTCTCTCCCTCTCTCTCTGTCCCCTCCCTCTTCACCCTTCCTCCTCCATAACCCCCTGAATAAACATTCAACCTCACCCTACATGTCGTGTCTATCCATGTTTCTGTCTTCTGCCCGTCTGCCATGTGTCTCCCTGCCTGGGACCAACCACTGCTCTGAGACCAGCAGCCGTCTCTGCCTGGGACTGGCTGCTCCCAGGGCCCACTGTCTGCCACCACATGGCCTGCTACCACCATTTGGGACCTACAGCATTTCTGCTGCCTACTGCCGCGGGGATCTTGCAGCATTGTTGCTTTGCCTGTCTAAGACACCTGACTGGCCTAATAAAAACCTGAATAGCCAATAGCCAGCCAGTAGAAGGATAGGCATGGCTGGTGGGCAGAGAGAATAGTAGAAGGAATCATTTAGGCTCAAGAGAGAAGAGGAGAGAAGAGAGGAAAAAGAGAACAAGGGAGAAAGGTAGGAAGACACCTGGGCCAGTCAGACAGACACAGAGTAGAACATACAGAATGAAAGAAAGGTAAAAAGCCCCAAGGCAAAACTTAGATGAAGAGAAACAGGTTAAATTAAGTTAAAAGAACTAGCTAGAAATGAGCATAAGATAAGGTTGCACATTCATAACCAATAATAAGACTCTGTGTTGTGATTTGGGGGCTGTCAGTCTGAGAAAGCATGCTACACTAATTGACATAGAAGGGCCCGGTTCATTGTTGGTGGTGTCATCCTTAGGCAGGTGGTACCATCCCTTGGCAAGTAGGCTTGGGATGTGGGCACATGAGCCTGGAATAAGCCAGTAAGCAGCATTCCTTCATGGTCTTGACTTCAGTGCTGTCTTGCCCTAGCTTCCTTCAACGATGAACTATAACCTATGACATGAAATAAATTTCCTATCCAGATGCTTTTGGTTCAGATGTTTCACTAAAGCAGCATACAAGCTAACTAGAACAACTGGCGAGGTCCAGGGACTGGCCACTCAAACCCTAGAAAAAATGGAACAGAGAGAAAGCAAAAATCAAACCTTGAGTAGTGAAGGAATTGTGAGTTCTAAGTATCTGCTCTCCCCCTCACCCCCACCCCACCCTCCACCCCCCACCCCCGCCTCAGAAAAATGTGGGGAGCTGACAGCGTGGCTAGGGAAAGGCTGGGTGGTGGAGGGTTAACAAGAGAACCTAGGCAATCTCCCATGCTGGGAATGGAGAGCGCAAGAACTGAATCCCACAGTGGGGGAGGGACTAGCCCTGGCCTCATGGCTGGTTAGTAGGAGGGAAAAAAGTGAAACCTCACTCTTTAGATTCTTGAGAACAGTTGGGATCCAGAGTTCTGGCAGCTCGTCAGGAAAATCCAGTCTAGAAAAGTTCTCTTAAAGAGCAAAAAGCTAAAAATGGGAAGTAAGATTTGTTGAGCCCAGATCTGTTTGGATTCGTTCATTCTTATCCAAAATACCCCCCACTTGCGTATCTCCAGCTACAGGGGTTTTGGTGTTCAAATGTGTTGCCAATGAACACTCCCTCCTTCCTTAGAAGATCGTTTCAACAAAGAGTGGGCTAGCTGCTCCTAGAAATGTCTAAGTCTGGGCTTGCCAGGAAGCAGACAATCCCGAAGGGCTTTTCTGGTATAGTACGTGACAGAGGCCCCGGTGGTGCCTGAGGCTGAAGAGAGCACTGGCCCCACGTGGGCTTCAGGAATGTCCCCTTTGCTACAGATGACTCAGGGAGCTGGATGGTGGCGGGGGCTGTGCTCACACACTGAAGGCTAAGAGACGCCCCACAGCCTGGAAGCAGAAACGTATCTTGAGTAAGAGGCAGAGAGAATAGTGGCTTGTGCGTGCAAACAGATGAGACACCATGGAGATCCCCCCAAAAAGAGAATCAAAGAAGTCTTTTAAAAAAGGGCTTGTGCGGGAAAAGAAAAAATAAAGAACCCCACTCCTCCCCCCTCAAGAACTGGGTGTGGTGGTGCATGCCTTAAATTCCAGTACTCCGGCAGCAGAGGCAGGTAGATCCCTGTGAATTCAAGGCCAGCCTGGTTTATGGAGTGAGTTCCAGTACAGCCAGGGCTACACAGTGAGACCCTGTCTTGAAAAACAAACTAAGGCCCATGTGGCTATGAAACAAGACATTTTTAACACCGTAATCTTGGACAGGCAGAGGTAGGAGAATCGAGTTTGAGGTCAGTCTGGACTACATGGTAAGACCCTGTTTTCGCTTTTCTCCAAAGTTTTCATCCGAGGAGATGAGAGAAGGAAAGGGTGAGAGAAAGGGAAAGAAGGCAGCAGCAAGGGAGGAAATAACTCAACTAGAACAGCTCAGCTTTCCCATGATTCCGTTTCTAAGAGCTTGGGCTCCCCTCCTTTCTCAGAGCTGTGTCATAGCCTTACAATAGCCACCACCTTTATTTTGGCATGCACGACTGGCTTTGGTGTCCCCAAATGCCTTTGTCTTCATGTAATCTGATTTCATGTGTTATAAGAATGACTGCTCCCAAATCTCCAAGGGAAGGCTCTGGAGCTGCTGGTGATGTCTGTCTAAGCCTCAGCGGTTCCCATGACAATTGGTTTTGGCAGAACAAGAGATCATTAAGAAACTGAGCTGGGGAGGGAATAGGAACGCACATCCCGGGTGACTGCAGATAAAGCTTCCTGGAGAAAACCGGCTGGGGAGTGGAAAGAGGACATCTAGTTAGAGCTAGGAAGTATCTTTACCAACTTGGTGTGGTCCCCAGAGAGGAAGTGTTCCCTCGCCCAGATCCTTCACTTTTCATTAACATTTATTCCGGGCTTGGGGCTGTGTGAGCTTGCCTTGGCTTGGTGCAAAGGAAACAGACAAATAAGACGTGAATTCTACCCACAGCTTTTAACCCAAATTCTGCTGCCACTGCGGCTCAGCCTTCATTCTGGCCTGTTTCCAATGAGGGCTTCCTAGCTGTGTCAATCTCTTCAATACAAAGAGTTCAGAAACTCTGGAGTTTTCCTCTTCCTTTCGCTGAGACTAGGTCAGATCCTGGCACTTAGAACATGACTGGAGAACTGGCCAGAGTTGGCCTCTGTGTCAGAATTCCCATGTCCGGGTAGACATCATTCCTCCATCGTGAGCACTGGTGGCTCTGGCTGTCTTGGCAATGTGTGCTCCCGGTGATGCAGTGTGACAGAAAGGGGTGAAGACAAAGCTGAAGCTGCCCAAATCCATGCTGAGGAAAGAGCTCAAAGCAAACACTTGCTGGATATGGGTGAGTGGTGTCTCACAGGAGGTCCCCTGACCCATATAGGTACAGCAATTTGTTCAACTAATGTCAACAACAGAACCAGTCACCCTAAAGGTTACTGGGTTTTCTGGGAAAGTAACCCAGACTTCAGTCTGTGCCTGTTGCCCATAGAACCTGAGACATTCCAGGACGCACCTAGGAGTTCAGTGTGTTTTTGTGATGCCCTTAAGAGCTGAAAGCATGAATGCTTTCTGACCTTTCGCATGAGCAAAGGGCTGGTTTTATGACTCCTGGAAAACAGGACCCAGTGAACTTGGGCTTGAATAGCTTTGTCAGAAGGGAAGAGATGCCCCCAGCCTCCCTCACACGGCTCACCTAGCGTGGATGCCTTAGTTTATTTTCTGGATTGGGCTCATGGCTCAGTCCATCACGGCAAGAGCCTGAGAGCATTAGTCACATTGTACCCACAGTTAAGAGCAGAGAACAGTGAGTTAATGCACATATGTGTTCATCTTCTCTCCAGTTTAGATGCTCCAGGATTCCTACCAGAATAAATAAATAAATATATAAATAAATAAATAAATAAATAAATAAAATTCCTACCCACAATAGAGACGGGTCTTTCCACGCCAATTAGCATAAACAAGACGATCCTGTCCAGACCATCTCAGAAGCCGACCTTAATCTAACCCCTCACAGGTGTGTCCAGAAACGTGCTTTCTAGGTGTTGTGTTGGCAATACTAACCATTACAGTGGGTGTGTAAGTACACCCCCATACACAATATAATCACCGTTAAACACAAAACCCGCCCCCTTGCTATCTACATCTGGGTTCAATGCCGTGCAACATCCTGCTGGTTCCAGCCTGTTTGGGAGCCATTTCTCATGACAGTTCTGATACGCTGTCAATCTCCGAGAGGGCCTGTCAGCCTGAGTGAGTCCTGCGGCACATCTAAATGTATGAGCATTGTCTGCAGCAGAGAGAGCAGGGCATTTCGTGTTCCATACTTCACAGAAACAAGAGCCCTACCTGCCCTAGCAGCTTAATCTCTCATTCAGGAGCAGCATGTCATGTCACCATGCCAAAACCAACCCAAAAGTTGACACAGCTTAGGGGGTGCACAGGATGGGGGAAGTAGGTTGATGATAGACAATGTCTCTCAAAAACTCTATAGCGCAGGGACATCGGGTGTATATTCTGCAGTAGAGCCCATGTTTTTAGTTAACAAGAATGTCAGGTTTCGCTGTAAACTTCCCATTTCCTACTGTCTGCTTTCAGTGCTATCTACTACCCCACACCCGACCACAATCTAAATTTAGCTTTCTCCTTTTTGCATTTCAGTAATCATAGAGACTTGGGCTCCCTTGATAGGGGTGATCTTCTAAGTGAAGCCAAGAAAGAAAAGCGCCGCATCAAAATATGTCCAGGGCCAGCAAAAATGCCTTTGAAATTCCTTGCTTTTTAGCTGGAAATATGACCTAGCCTAGCTGGAGTGGGTTCTGATGCCTGCATTAGGAAGATAATAGGAAAGTACTGTTATTCCCTCCGCCACTGTTAGTGCCTGTGGGCAATTCTGGGCTCTAACTAATTAGCAGGGGGATTTTTTTAGTCGAGAGAAAAAAAAAGATGATAAGATTTGTTGGTGAAATGGACAGCCTTCAATATTTCCTCCTCAGTCTTATCTGCTCCTGGGATAGTCAAGTCACTTCTTACTAGTAACCTTGGGATTCTTCCCCCACGTCCTGCCTGCCTCGTGCACCTTGATGCCTTTGTTCCTTCAAAACCAAGGCCTAGAGCTGGTGAGGTGGCCCAGTGGGTAAAGGTGCTTCTGCTGAGCCTGATGACCTGGGTAGAAAGAGAGGATTGACTCTCACAAGTTGTTCTCTAACCTACACACACATACACACACACACACACATGCACACACACATACACACACATGCACACATACACACACATGCACACACATGCACACACATACACACATACATACACACGTGCACACACACATACACACATGCACACATACACACACATACACACATGCACACACACGCATGCACACACATACACACATGCACATACACACACATACACACATGCACGCACACATACACACAAGCACCCATACACACAATGCACATATACACACACTCGCACACACACACATGCACCCATACACACAATGCACATATACACACACTCGCACACACACACATAATTTTTTTTTAATCCTGTAAAATTTTTCATTCAAGCTGGTTAGCTGCACTGCCACGGAAGCTGAAAGTGACAGGATTTTCACCTTTTAAGTCTTGCATGTTTTGTTTTAAACTGATTTCAGGAATGGCTGTGTGGAAAGGAACAGGTTGACAAGGCGCAGACCCAGCACCCTATGGGGAGAGGAGAGGTCCAGAGTCTTCCCTAGTTCTAGAAGCTTCATAACCACATATGATGAGCCTGAGAGCAATTACAAGTCCCTATCTTGGGACTGGGGACTGCAATACAGTTCTCCAGGGACACTCACCAAGAACAAACCAAATAGTCCATGGCTCAGTGGGTAAATGCACTTGCTGCAAAACTGGATGACCTAAATTTAATCCCTGGGACCTATATGGTAGAAGGAGGGAACCAACTCCTGAAAGTTGGAGAGAAACCAGCTCTGACCTCACATTTGCTTCTTGGTATACACACATGCACACACGCACACGCACACACACACACTAATAAAGAACAATTAAAAATGATTTTTGTGGTGCTTTGAATGTAACTGACCCCCCCCCGCCCCATAATCTCATAAAGAGTGGCACTATTAGGATGTATGGCCTTGTTGGAGGAAGTGTGTCATTGTGGGGGTGGACTTTGAGGTCTCCTGTGCCCAGCATATCACCCAATATCTCACTCAGCTTCCTGTTGCCTGCCTATGAAGATGTAAGGACTCTCAGCTCCAGCACCAAGTTTGCCTGCCTGCATGCTGCAATGCTGCCCACTATGATGATAATAGACTGAACCTCTGAACTGTAAGCAAGCTACCACAATTAAATGTCCTTTATATGAGTTGCCATGGGTAGACTGGAGAGAGGGCTCAGAGGTTAAGAGCACTGACTGCTCTGCCAGAGGTCCTCAGTTCAATTCCCAGCACCCTCATGGGGGCTCACAACCATCTGTAATGAGATCAGGTACTGTCTCCTGGAAAGTGTATATATAATAAATAAACAGATTTTTAAATAAACAGTTTCCATAGTCGTGGAATGTAAAACCCCAGAAACAGATATTGGGGTTCAAGCTGAAGATCAGAAAAGCAAAACAACCAAGCCACTAGAGAAATCTAACCTCTACCAACGCTGAGCAACTGCAAACTGAGCCCTGAGCCTCTGTCTCCTCCCATTTTATATTCCCTTTTAGTGCTGGAATTAAAGGGGTATGACTCCCCAATTCTGGGATTAAAGGTATGAGCCGCTACCACCTGGATCTGTTTCTGCATTGATCTTGTGTAGCCCAGGGTGGCCTTGAACTCACAGAGATTCATCTGCCTCTGTTTCCCAAATCCTGGGATTAAAGGTGTGTGACACCACTGCCTGGCCTCTAGTGGCTTAATTTTACCCTCTGATCTTCAGACAAGCTTTATTTATTAAGACAAATAAAATATCACTATATCATGGTATCTCTTCACAGCAATTAAAAACTTAACTAAAACAGTTTTCTGAAAATTCCCAAGTTGAGGAGCCCTGGAATGAATGATTCCTAAATTCTCTTCAAGGTGTAAGACTGTCTGCTGCCATTTTGTACCTACAAACCCGTGTGAGCATGTGTAATTGGGACCCTTGAGTTGTTCATATGCATTTTAATGTGTGTGTGTGTGTGTGTGTGTGTGTGTGTGTGTGTGTGTACAAATGGAGTGCCATGGAGCATGCGTGGAGGTCAGAGAAGGAATTAATGTTTTGCCTTTCACCACATGGGTCTTGGGGATTGAGCTGAAGTTACCAGGCTCCGTTGTAGGCTCCTTTACCCTGAGCCGGCTCATCAGTCCCACTTTGAGTTTTAATGGCAAGATCCAGGGCACTTATTTCTGGGGGCCAGGAGGCCATTCTGATCCATCTTTCCCTCCAGGCTCATCTTCTAAGCCGAGCAGGCCTGGGAGCATCTGTGTCATCTGACCTGTTACCAGCAGGGATGTAGTCATTGAGAAAGGCATTCCCACTGAAGAAGCTTGATGAGACCTGGGGTAGTATTCGTGGCGGCTCTTCGAATTGCAGGTTCTTATCAGTCAGCCGTGCTGGTCAGGCCTAACTGCAATCGTGCTTCACTGTCTCGCGCACATTTCTTTCCTCCTCCGAGGCTTTTCGATCTGTCAGCTCTGAATATGCTTGGCTCCTAGAGGTGTGAGTCAGATCTCTACCGCAATTACCGCCATCCTTCAGGTCTGGGTTCGTAGTCCTGCGGACTTCAGCTGCGAGTTTTTATTCCCAGATTTTGTACATTAAGGAGAGGTCCAGTAGCCTTACCAACAGGACGTCTGAGACCGCATTCGCCGCTTCCACCTGTGGCAGACATCACTAATCAATCACAGCAGTTCACTCATCGAACAGGAGCCTGGCTAAACACAGTGTTCCACGGAACCGCTTCTGGTTGATCAGAGTCGCTGTTCTAATTTTCGCCAATTCACTGCCCCAATCTCTCAACCATTCAAATAAAGATGGCAGGAGTTAGGAGAGACCCGTGAGAAGAGATGGTCAGCCAGGCTGTAAATTCTGTAAGGAGAAAGGCAAATTCTATTTCATGCATGAGTCCCTCCCCGATATATCCAGAGCTGATTTGGTAGCAGTTTGTCAACTAAGGTAGTGTTATTCTGAGGGGCCGGTCCTGGCTCTGAGGGGCGAACAGACGCTCATTCATAGCTTGCTCTCTGAACTGACAGGTGAAAGAGCGACCCAGGGGAAGGAAGGGTGTGAGAGGACTCACGTGATTTAGTGAGTGCCTCTCAGGTATCAGAAGGGAGTGTAAGACTGATGGCTTCCATTATTCCTAAAAGAGGGCAATGGCTGTGAGTGAGAGCCTCTCAACAATCTGATACGTGTATCACTTATTCCCGTTTATTAGCTCGTATTGTTCTTCTGGTTCCCTCTGGTGATTAAAGAGCTCTGGGGATTTTTTTCAGCTAACGGTTATTGAGCGCTTTGTACCTACAGCTTTATAAATATTAACCCATTGGGCAAACATGATAGGTTGTTTCTGTTTCGCCCCCATGTCCCAGAAACAGAGGTGCAGAGTGGTTAACTAGAGGCGTAGACACGCAGCCAGTGGGTTGCTGATCTCAGGCTCATTCCCAGGCCTGTGCCTGGCACTTGGAAGTGCTTCCACAGCAAGAGCCTGAGCGCCTGTGCTTGGTGGCTGCAGGGCAGTGGGAGGCTCACATCACCTCTCTGTCAGTTTTGAGAGAGAAATCCCAAGGTGAAAGCCATGACACAATTGCCAGGATAGGTCCTCGGCATCCAACCCTGCAAAAACCCATGTCAAGGTCAATCTTAGAGGTCAAGGGTAGAGTAAAATTCTGGCATATTGCCCCATGATATCGTACTTTATTTTGAGAGGGTTAAGATGGAGTCTCACTGGGTAAGTCTGGCTGGCCTAGAACTTCCTTTGTAGACCAGGCTGGCCGGAAATGCACAAAAATCTGCCTGCCTCTGCCTCCCGAGGACTGGGGTTAAAGGTGTGGGCCACCACATCCAGCTGATATTTTACTCTATTTGGTCTATCCTTTGGTGATTACTCTATTGACTCCTGGTTGCCAGGATTTGAAGAATAAAAACAAGATAGCCAGTTAATCTTGAAGTTCAAACTTAAAAAGACTTTCTTAATTATGTTCCCCAATATTCTGTGGGACATACTTAAACTACAGAATCACGTGCCTATCTGGAATTCACATTTAGTTGACTTGCGGTGTTTTATGTAGCAATTCTACCCACCATTCCTTGAATTATTGCCACACTGTAATGATTAATATTTTTTACCTTGACTTGTAATTTTGCCATGCTGTAACATTTTTGTAAGGGTTAATAGGTTTTTTTTTTTTGTTTTTGTTGTTTTGGTTTTTCGAGACAGAGTTTCGCTCTAGTTTTAGAACCTGTCCTGGAACTAGCTCTTGTAGACCAGGCTGGCCTTGAACTCACAGAGTTCTCAGTCTCCGTCTGAGAACTTGCCACTCACTTCCTCCCATTTGAGGACTTGGACTGAGCTGTACAACTGACATCTTAGGTCTCAAGCTTGCAGGTGGCTTACCTTGGAACCCCTCAGTGTCCATAACCACGGAAAACAATTAATTCCCTTACCATGTCCACTCTCATCTATCAACACAACTATGCAGCCTGTTAGTGCTGTCTCTCCAGAGAAGCAGACACACTCACCAACCCTGTTCTGCTCCCTCAGTGGCCCCTCGCTCCTTCTTTCTCCCATTTACTCATCTACCATCTCTGGTCCATATCCCCACTCCCTTCCATTCTCTGCCCTGTTATTTGTAGGAGAAATCCTTGGACCCACTGGGCCTGAGTTGCTGTGTGTCACACTTCCTGCCTAAAGTTGCCTTTGATTTTACCCTGCTCGGCCCCTCTGGAGCCCTCCTTGAGGCAAAGAGCTGCAACCCTGGTCAGGGCCCAGTATACTTCCTGGAGTTGCTTAGATCTCTCTGAGGACATTCTATTCAGGCTCCTGTGAAAATGGTGAGGGGGCTTCTGGAGCAGGAAAGTAATGAAGCTAATGAGCCAAGAAATGTTGCTTGTGGTTTGGAAAACATCAGTGCCCTGGCTCAGGCCCAAAACAATCATTTTAAGGTGCTTTGGGGCAGAGAGTGCAAGGAGAGCGATTTGCTGCTGGTTTCTGCCCTCAGGCTGGCCAGCTGCAGACCGGATGGGCTAATGATCTGTGGAAGTGTATCTGACCCTGGAAAAGACACTGGGCTGCTCCCAAAGCCTGTGTCTGAAGAAGCTCTGGACTTGGAATGAGTACAGCTGGGAAGCTACTGGCCATTTGGGGGTTCCCATGGCCTCCTTCAGACACAGAGAAATAAAAAAGGACATAGCTTTTGGTCAAGAACCTATATAAATTAGCCGGGTGATGGTGGCGCACGCCTTTAATCCCAGCACTCGGGAGGCAGAGGCAGGCGGATCTCTGTGAGTTCGAGACCAGCCTGGTCTACAGAGCTAGTTCCAGGACAGGCTCCAAAGCCACAGAGAAACCCTGTCTCGAAAAACCAAAAAAAAAAAAAAAAAAAAACCCTATAAATTAGGAAGATAAAGAGGCCAGAGGAGAGAAGAGGAAGAAAGTACTTACAGATATATACATGTAGACATGCACATTCTTATCCCTGTCTTCCCTTCCTATGTCCCTTGCCCCCCTCCCTCCTAGGTTCTGGGATGCTAAGTCACCATGCCTGCCTTGCTGCTCTGGGGTCTCTCCCAGTCTCAGTTCCTCACTGTCAACCTTACAGAGAAAGACTGGGCTTTTTGACTCTGATATTTCCACCTATGGGCTCCCTGAAGGCAGGGGCATGGCTTCATTCTCATACATGACTAATAGCCCAAGAACTCAGCCTCAAGAAGGATCCAGCAATGCTGAATTTTGCTGCTGCTGCTATCACTAGACCCGGAGATGAGGCACAAAACCAGAGGCCTCTCCTAATGCATGAGCTATGGGCTGTCCAGCTGCTCTTTGAACAAGGTGGGATTCCTAAGCAGACATGATCCCCATGACCATCATGGTACCTTTGGGCCAGCCTGGGTGGCAGGGTAGAGCATGAAGACACATCTGGAAGGTGTCTCCCAGGTCCCACCCTGCCCTCCAAGTCATTCACACACTCAGAGCCACTGTGGATGTCTTTCAGTTGAGCCTAATTAAGTCATCTGCCCACATTAAATGGTAAATTATCTCAGTCACTCTCCAGATCCCAGAGGGGAGAAAAATAAAAGGAAAATGTCATCCCACGTGGATCTGGAGGATCCTGCCCTGCAAGGGAAGGATGACTCCTCCCTTGAGGGGGGGCAGCCTCTGGTGTTTATAAATTTGTATATGTCCTCGAACACTCAGCCCATTGTCTCATTGCTTCCTTCTCTCGCTAGAGGGAGCAGTAAGACTCACATCTGGCCATGGGTTTCCTTCTGGGGTGCTTACTATAATGGCATTGTCTTCCAGTGAGCCATCTTCAGTTTTCAAGTCTATTACAAGGAATCTGTGCCCTCATTGACATGGACAGAAGACCTCACTCTACTCTGCAGCTCTGCTGGGCAGTGACAGCAGTGTGGCCAGAGGCTGATAGAATGATCTCATTCTTGACATCTGGCGGTGGTGGAGGTGGGAGAATATCCTTAGCAGGACTGCTGTGGACAGAGAGATGGCCCTTGCCTGGCTTTGTAGTTCCAGACAGTAGCCAGATTCACAAACATGCTTGCAGTTGTTCAGGTTCAAGAGTAATGGCATACAATTACTAAGAGACATAACTCCTAAGAGACTGAAGAACCACAGCAAAATAACACAGGTGGCAAGTACCCGGTACCCAGTCCTTCTGAGGGGTGGCGGAGGGGGAGCTAATCCTAAGAAAGTTCCTTATTGAGTTGAAAACATGGATGACTAAAATATGATGATAAACTCTCCCGGGCATCGTCTCTTTCAGGTAGAGCTGGAGACAGGCTGACTGAATTCTTGGAATACCCCGTCCACAGATTCGGTTGCCATGACCTTCCTTCTGCCACACAGGAGCTATTGATCATCTTGAAACTGTCTAGCTTCCTGTCACTTGCCTTGGACTTGGGTATTTCCCAGTCTCTTTGGTATGCATCCCGCAGCATTGTTTACAGTGGCTCTCTTCAAGAAATGACTAAGTACAGCCATTATTCATTAATTCATGGCGGCTTTACTTTCTTGAAAAGGACTTACACCGAAGGTTCTGGGAATGTCTGGAGCTCCCTATGTACATTGTATCCTAATGAGCGGTGGGTGAGTCAGGCCACCTGATCCCAGATAGGATTCTTATGTTGCCACAGGAGGCACTTGTCCGTCCCCCGTCCCCCCGCACCCCGCACCCCCTCCACACACAGAAGCTTAGCTTAGTTACTTGTTTGCTGCGTTCCTTGCAGTGAGTCTTGGTGCCCTTGGGAAGCTGTGTTGCTTATCCTTAGAGGACTATGAAGATCAAAAGGGACGTCCAGCTGCCAAATGTTATCTCAAATCATGCGTCAGAACAGCCTGTGACCTCTTTCCGGTGACTGTTTGATCAGTCAAGGATGCTTTCCCTCAGTCTTAGTTCATTTATTCAGGTGCCTAATGCATGACGAGCATGAGACTCACCCCAGTAGATGCAATTTTCCTTTAGAAGGGGATGAGAGTTGAAACAAGGACTCATCTTGTAGCCCAGGATAGCTTACAAATCACTATGCACCCCAGGCTGACCCTGAGCTTGCAGTCATCCTCCTGTGTCAGTCTCCCGAATTCTGGGATGGTAGGCATGAGCCACCATGCCAGGCTGTAGAATAAACTATGATACACTTTTATTGTTTTCTTCAGTACTTCAAATTGACTATGGGTCCCACACATGTTAAGTATCCTATCACTGAGATACATCCCCAAGGCTAACTCCACTTTCTTAAATGCTGAAGTAATACTTTAGGGAGGTGAGGATAATGTTGTGAACATATTGTGTACCAGGCAGAATACTCATTGTAAACATCATTTTATTTAATATATACAACAGTCTGGTGACTTTTGTTTTTGTTTGTTTGGCTGAGATAGGGTCTCAGTCATGTAGCTCTGGCTGTCCTGGAACTCACTATGTAGAACAGGCTGGTCTCGAACACAAAGAGATCTGCCTTACTCTGTCTCCTGTGCTGGGATTAAAGGTATGTGCCACCATGTGTAGTGGCATTTCAATTGTATTTTAATAAATAAAGACTGCCTTAAGATCTGAGAGTAAAACAATCCCACTGGTCAGCCTTACAGACCAGGCTATGGCAACATACAACTTTAATCCCAGTAGCCATACTAGTTGCCATAAAAACCGGGTGGTGCATGCCTTTAATCATGGTGGTGCCTTAATTCCAGCCCTAGAGATGATTATAAAATGGGAAGAAACAGCTCTCACCACACAGTCTCATTCTGAGATTCCAGGAGGCAGGATCACTGTTTCAGACTGAGGTCCAGGTAAGAGCCAGTGGCTGGCTGTTTGGCTTTTCAGATCTTCAGGTTGAACCCCAATTTCTCTCTCTGAGTTTTTATTAATCATGCTTCAACCATGTCTGGCTTCCACTGACTTTTAAAAAATTGTTTTGATCTTCCAAATTAGCACACGAAGGCTGAGAATCATTAAGAACACAGAACTTGTATGTAGTAGAAATGGAATCCAGGTCTGAGAAGCTACAGAGACCATGCCTCTAAGCAAGTTTGTTATGGTGTATATACTTATTCTCTCAGGTTATAAAGTTTAGAGTACCATATTAGAGTACAAACATGATTGTAAGGTGCTGGAGAGATGGCTCATATCCATTAAGAGCACTTGTTGCTTTTTGAGAGGACCCAAGTTCCATTCCCAGCACCCATGTTGGGCAGCTCACAACCTCCAAGGGCACTGATGTCTTACAGGTTAGAGCTACAACATCTGGGTGAGTGGGTACTGAAGAGAACAACTCCTTTGTTATTGTAATAATGATGAAGAAATTCATAATGGAGACCAAAGGGATGCTCAGAGCAAGGCACAGGAGGAAGAAGGATTCTGGGAGTAAGTGTGGCCAGGGAAGGTGGAGCTGCCAAGTTAGCATCTGCTACTGGGAAGCAAGCAGGAATCAGTGAGAACCCAGGGTCCAGAACTACTGATGGAGGTCAGAGCTGGACCACTTGCTTAGCAGTCATGGGGTCCTCGGTTCAGTTGGTGACAAACCAAACCAAACCAAACACAAACAGTCCTCCAAACCAGCAGCAATGTCAGAAGTCCTAACTGCGCACTGCATCTGCCTCAGTCATTACTCTGGTAATGGTTGCTGCCTCTCCCGTGAGACTATTTTTAAAACTATAGCCCACGATGGGGCCCAGCACCCTGTGTTTAAAGCCTATCGCCAAGAGGACAGGGTGTCTCATCATCACGCTTTGTTGTGGCCCCCTTTCATATTAGGGGTTTATCTATTTTTCTATTATTCCAAAGACAGGTGAAAGCGAAGGTCTTACAAACTGGCACAGTAAAAGAATTACCCTCTCCCCGAGGCTTTGCTGAGAGAACACTTCCCAGATCTGAGTGTTGCCTCTTCAGGAGACACGCTGGAATAGCCTCGTGAACATAGGACAACCAGAACGTACTCTCTCCTCTCTCCCAAACTCAGGCCCCACAGCAGGTGCTCCTCTTCTCTGACACTGTTGTAATTCTACCTGAAGACTTCTATCCAGTGCCTTGCTTCCCAGACGGCATAGCATACCATAGCAGGAACCAAAGCCCCATGCAGAGCTTGTAAATGATACATCTCAGAACAATGGCAAACCTGTGAACTCAAGTGGCTTGTCAACCACGTTCCTATGCTGTTTGTGTGTATGTTGAAAGGTATGCACATAAGACAGGAGCTTGTAGCTTGGATTCACTATCACTAGCTGTAGTAATATGGGGCGGCAGGGCTGCGTCCCCCACACCCGGCCGCCTGCTCAGCTAGCTTATGCCCCAAAATAACAACACACAAACTGTATTCATTTAAACACTGCCTGGCCCATTCTCTTCTAGGCTAATTCTCACATATTAATTTAGCCCATTTATAATCATCTGTGTGTAGCACCCCAAGGTGCACTTACCAGGGAGATTCTAGCCTAGTCCATCCTGGGTCAGAGCTTCATCCCGGGAGCGGGGCATGGCGTCTCTCTCTGAGGCGTCTGCCCCGAGAGAGCTGTGGAGTCTCTGAGCTCACTTCCTCTTCCTCCCAGCATTTTGTTCTGTTTACTCCTCCCACCTATCCTCTAACCAATAAAATGGGCCAGGGCAGTGCCTTTATTAGCCAATGACCTTCCTCCATCATTTCCCCTTTTTCGGTTTAAACAAAAAAAAAAAGGCTTTAACATAGCAAAATTACATATAACATAACAGTTATCAAGTAAAAGTTACAATAATCTTTATCATAACTAAGGAAAACTATAACTATAACTAACTATTCTTAACTCCATCAAAGACTCCAGAAAGATATATTACCTAAGTAAACAAAAACTAAGAAACTTCAAACTCTAGAAATGACAAAGACATCTCGCTGCCTGGACAGTCACCCAAAGTTCTTTTGTACCGTTGGGGCATCCATCTTCAGCCTTCAGGCCCATGGTATCCAGCAGACATTTCCATAAAGCAGGAAAATTCAAAGTCAGTTCAGTCACTATCTGTTGTGTCCTGCAGAATGTCTCGCAGACTCTTTCAAAATGAATCAGGAACCCCGAATGATCATCTCACCTTAGGCAAGTTCAGTAGTCCTCTCTCTGCGGGTTCTCTGTGTCCAGTTTATGCAATAGTCCAGGCAAGAGCAGTTTCTTGCCCAAATGGCTATCAAAACTCCATAACGAGCCTCTTCGATGCCCATCTTCCTCTTGAAGTAGATTGGTGCTGCCAGGAGCAGAGTGTCTCATTGTCATGAAAAGTCCTCAGTTATTAAAACATTAAATGTCCTATTCTGTAATCTTTGAAAGACATGAAGAATGTCTATCTAACTGAAATACATCTCTATATATCTAGAAAATCTAACTAACATGACTACAAGCTTTACTATTATCGATGATTATCCATTAACAACCTATATTTCTTAATTATACAGTACATATTTAAATGAACTACACAATCACAATACCTTAATCAAAATCAGAAACACTTACACATATAACAAAATTGACCTTAAATCTCTATCAATAAAGCAAAATCTATACTAATGCAAATTATTCATATCTATATCATATCCCCCTTTAAATATAAAAGAACGTTTATAAACCATATTTGGGAACATGGGCGCAGTTTTTTCTCTCCAAACTGCTTCCTGCTGAATGGGGGCGTCGTTAATTAGGTCTTTCATGGTATAACCTGTGTGCTAGTTTCATCTCAGTTGGCAGTTGAGCGAAGCAATTTTCTGAAGGTGTTCACACCAACCCTTCAGGAGGGCGTGGTCCATCATACCAAATCGGAGTAGAAGAAATGAACAGCGTCTCATCCTCTGTGAAAACAAAATAAGAAACTCCTTTCCAAAGTATCATGTCCTTAGATCCAAATTTCAAATTTAAGGCATTTTCAAAGTATCTATGTTGGATTAGTTCAGCAGCATTTATAAACAAATATCTTTTAGCAGTTGTTTGTCCTTCCTCAGCATTCAAACAATTCAAAGAGAGCATAATAGCATACAGTATCAAAATTCTCTGTGTATTTTCCATCTTTGTGCAGCTGTGTTTTAACCTCTATTTTGTTTATTTTTACTTTTAACTTTTTGCTTTTTGAGACAGGTTCTCTGTATCTTTGACCTGAAGTAACTCTGTAGACCAGGCTGTCTTTGAACTCTCAGAGATCCGCCTGTCTCTGCCTCCCAGGCATTGGGATTAAAGGTGTAAGCTACTACACCTTGAACTCACAGAGATCTGTTTGTCTCTGCCTTCTAGGCACTGGGATTAAAGGCGTGTGCTACCACACACAACAACTCTCTTCCTTTTTTTGTTTTTTACTTTAAGAACTTCAACTTTTAGTCTGCATATATTTTTAACACACTTTAAACCATTCAGAAATTTTCTCTGTCTTTGAATCTCTCTTTACTGTATATCTCTCTTTTTCTGACCACATGAATCTTTAATTTACCAAGCAATCTCAGTAGGACTAAAGGCGTGGCTTTGCCAGCTAGATCCAGTCCATTCCTTAGCTTTCCAGCCTCATGGCGGATATACAGGCTGTAGCCATGTTTACTGCAACAACTGTATGGCATTTCAAGGTCCCTGCCAGCACGTGAGCTACAACAGACAACACTCAAGTCCTCTCTCTTGGTAGCCAGCCCTCCTGCCTCAAACAGTCAGAGTTTGCCCTGGCAGGATAGCCCAGAAAGCCAGCATTTTTAAACGGCACAGCTTTTTTCCTGTTACGGCTGAAAACTGAAAAGCATGTGTTCAGCTTTTTGTCAACACCATTTAAGTGTTTCGTGGCAGGACCTCTTAATGAGCTGCAGGCTTTGCAGCTAAAGCTGAGTCAGGAAGCCTCTCTTAGATGAGGTGCTTGCTTGCCTCTAGCAAGCAGAGTAGAACCGAGAAATTGCTGCTACCAAGAAACCAGGCACAATGCTTTCATTTTGTTCTAGAATTACTTCCCAAGCTGTCTCAGGCTTTATGTGGAAGCAGTTGTCCACGTGGGCGCCATAATGTAGTAATATGGGGCGGCAGGGCTGCGTCCCCCACACCCGGCCGCCTGCTCAGCTAGCTTATGCCCCAAAATAACAACACACAAACTGTATTCATTTAAACACTGCCTGGCCCATTCTCTTCTAGGCTAATTCTCACATATTAATTTAGCCCATTTATAATCATCTGTGTGTAGCACCCCAAGGTGCGCTTACCAGGGAGATTCTAGCCTAGTCCATCCTGGGTCAGAGCTTCATCCCGGGAGCGGGGCATGGCGTCTCTCTCTGAGGCGTCTGCCCCGAGAGAGCTGTGGAGTCTCTGAGCTCACTTCCTCTTCCTCCCAGCATTTTGTTCTGTTTACTCCTCCCACCTATCCTCTAACCAATAAAATGGGCCAGGGCAGTGCCTTTATTAGCCAATGACCTTCCTCCATCAACTAGCCACTAAACCAAACCCCCTTTTCCTTCCACTTTGGACCTAGTAACGCTTGTGACTTTGTCACTGGTAGAAATAATGATGTTTTCCTAATGCACTCCAGTTGCTTCTAACATCTTGAAATATTGTACATTACTACTTCAAAATTATAACATCGTTAGAACAAAAGCTCACTTATATTATTAATATAATAGCCCTATAATCCCAGCATTTGGAAGACTGAAGCAGGAAGATCATTGTAAGTTTGAGAGCAGCTTAATTCAAGACCAGCTTGGTATATAGCAAAACCCTGTCTCAAAGCAGCAGCAACAAACATATATACAAACACGTGCCTATTACTGCATCCCACGCTTAAAAAGTTGGCAACTATTTCCAATAAACAAATTTCCTTTACAATCCTACTGAAATTACTTTTCTGGCCTCACCGAATTGTGGAGGGGCTGTCAGAACCCTGGCCTAAGAATCACAGGGGAGCCTGTGCCAAAAACACAGGTAGAGTGGCGAATTGCTCAGACTGGAAGCTCCAGAAGTCACATGCTCGTACACTCAGGTGGCTTTGGAGGAGAGGTCTGCCCGGCAGCTTCTTTATTCTTGTTTAAAAGGTGGGCTGGATGGAATCTAAGTAAAGGGGGTTGCTAGCCCAGCAAGAGAACCAGGGTCCCAAATGAAAGAACACCTTAACAGCTTTTTAAGCTTTAAAATGTCCACAATGCATAACTGTTATTCACTCCTCTCTGTCATTTCAGTGAATTTCAAGAAAACCTTAAAAGGAAAATGTCTATCTCTAGGAATGGAAGGGTTGAAGCCACTGGGACCACTGGGGCCACCGGTCCCCTTTGCAGCCAGTCTAGTGGATAGGAAAGTTCCAGGGGATGAGTGGGTGGTGAGAGTTTTTGGCGGAGGGAACCCACGAAAGTGGAGTGTCCGTGGGACTAGAGGGAATGGTGAGGGAGGTGTGGTGACAAGGTCAACTAGCAGGATCAGGCAGGTCTCCAGGAATCCCTGAGAAGGATGTGCCCACCCTTGGGGAAGCTCCTCTGGCTTGTAACAGGGGAGAAGCCTAAGTCAGTCTCTTCTTGGGTCCCAAGCTTGACGTGGCAGGCCAGCGAGTAGGTCTGTGTTCTTCAGAGTCTTGAAAGCAGTGTCCTAGAGAGCTGCTGGGGTCACTGCTTCCTGACGAGAATCAGCTGAAGCCGTGGAGGCAGGGCTCCTGTGAATAACGGCCAACCTCATGCTGTAAGTCCTGAGTACAGATAATAATGTCACAAACTATATATCTCAAACTTTTCAAAACTGACTTAAAGCATCTTGATGGTGCTGTGGAAAGAGCCCCAAACTTAGCCCCAAACTATTTTGCCCATAAAAATGAAGAAAACAATCAGCCAAATCCCCTTGCCCATCTTGGGTTTCAGGGTTTTGTTGTTTTTACCTTTTGAGACAGGGTTTCTCTGTGTAGCCTTGGCTGTCCTGGAACTCACTCTTAGACCAGACTGGCCTGCGACTCAGAGACCTGCCTGCCTCTGCCTCCAGAGAGCTGGGATTAAAGGCAAGCGCCACCACCACCTGGGCCTGGGTTTCAGTTCTTAGCTGTGTGGTAGAGACTGTGGTAACTGAAGAACCTACCTCACTGAGCTATCTGAGAATCGATGACACCTAAGTCTAAAAGGGGAGGGCTTTGCAAAGTAATGGAAAGTATTTTTTGTTTGGAGAAGTTTTTATTCCCTGAATGAGTTTGTTAGAGCTGCTGTAGCAAAATACTTCAAGCTCAGTCTGTTGTCTCATGCTTCAATAGACCACAAGCCCTGAGTCAAGATGTTGGTAGAACTGACTTTCTCCAAAGGCTGTGAGGTAGAATCAACTCCACTCCCCTCTGTAACTTTGGGGTTCTTGGCAAGTAGAGGCATCACCCTGGCTTCTGCTCTCCTCTCCACATTTTTTTTTCTTCTTAAGTCAGGAGTCTTCACCCAAACATCCACTTTGTTATAAGGACACCAGTCATATTGCAGTAGAATCCTACCTTGCTCCAATAGCTACCCATTAACTAATGATATCACATCAACTCTTTTTCCAAGAAGGGCTCATTTTGAGTCATTTGGTGTTGGGAGTTCAAAACACAAGTCTTGGGGAGGAGCAAAACAATCCCACCCAAATCACATCCAGTAGCCCATACAACAACTGCAGCCATGGGAGTCCCCGAGAATACACAGTTAGGTCTGGGGCAAGGTATGGAGTAAGATGGGGAGGCTCCAACCTTCCCACAGATTCAACTTTCGTTTGAGCTGAGGTCTCCATCATCTCCATTATTAAACACTTGAACTTGTATCCAACATCTACATTGTGCTGAAGAAGGAAAAAATAAAACATCTCTGTCTCAAGAAGCAGGAGGGGCAGGCCTAGAGACAGTTCATTCCAAGGTAACCCCATCTGCACAATGAGGGATTCACATGATAGGCGAAGAGATCCAGCCAAGACAGCAAGAGACAACTCCTAGACCTGGGAACAGTGGAAATAAATTTTGAAGATGAAACATTTTCAAGGCTGGCAGGAAGCAGAGCCCAAGGAGGCTGTTACAGAATCTGAAGAATTGGTTTGGGATGAGAGTTTTGCTAGGCCATTGAGGCAGACTGGAGGACACAGATGTCAAGGTAGGTTAGGGCCAGGATACAGCGTCTACCCACCAGCCTGAAGAATACATTTTGAGGATGTAAATTCTGCAGCAAAATTATGGGTGTTTTCTGACTCTTTAAGCTCAGAAAAACCAAGGATCTTTCTGGTTATGTTCTGGGGGGGGGGGTCTCTTGGCTCATGTGTCCTCAGACGAAAGTCAGTCCAGAGACACATTTTAAGCAGAAGTTTGTTCATCCAAGCTAAGCAAAGAAAAACACTCCAAAGAGAGACTGGGGTGGGCTGCTCCTTGCTGTTGGGTTCTGTGTTGTGAATTTTCAATAAAGAAATATTTATGGGGCTGGAGAAATGGCTCAGCAGTTAAAAGCATTGCTTGCTCTTCCATAGGTCCTGAGTTCAATTCCCAGCAACCACATGGTGGCTCACAACCATCTGTAATGAGGTCTGGTGTCCTCTTCTGGCCTGCAGGCATACATGTACACAGAATATTATATACATAATAAATAAATAAATAAATATTTTTAAAAGAAATATTTATGAAGGATATTCATGGGGTAAGGGGACCTTCCCTCCCTCCAAATCAGGGTATTTCTTTTTTTATGGTATTTCTTCCCATGGTCCTCAGAAAAGCCCACAAAAGAGGGATGTCAAAGCTGCAATGCAAGTACAGTATAACGACATCAAGTCTTTTGAAGGTGCAGACACGTCATCAATGCACACAAGAGGAGAACTGCCCTGCTGCCTTTGTTTGTCACACAGCAGGAACAACCTAACTATAATTTCAAGGATGTTTAAGTACAAAGGGGACATCTGATAACCAGGAGACACAGGAGACGCCGATCCCAAGATCCAACTACAGTTCCCCTCAGCTGTGTCATATCTACCTTCCTGCCTAACTAGTTAGCAGTTGTGGAAGGTGAAGCCGGAATGCTAGCATCAGGCACATAGTAGGCACTCAGCGCAGAGTTGATAAACACATAAGTGAAAGGTTTTTAAGTAGCCAAGTAGTATGAGTATGGTTTTCATTTCACTTTAGGTTGGAGAAGGTGAAAATACAGATGTATTTGCATGAGCCTTAAGGATGCAATTTAAGGGAGCTGCTGTTTATTGACTTTCATCATCTCTGTGGGCTGGCTTCTGAGGGACAGGGGATGCAGGAGGCCCTCTTTTGGTGGAGGGACGTTGTGAACAACAAAGAATAGAAGTAACAGGCACACACACACACACACACACACACACACAGAGAGAGAGAGAGAGAGAGAGAGAGAGAGGGAGAGAGAGAACTGAGCTCAGTTATACCAAGAGAGAGAGAGCACGCGCGTGCACTGAGCTCAGTTATACCAAGATCAAAAGAGAGATAATCAATTGTGGTTATGAGTCAACCTTGGAGATTTGGAAAACAGGTACAGTAGGGTAAAAAGGCCAGCCAAAGAAATACACCCTGACCCTGAAACCAGAGCCAAAGAAATACACCCTGGCCCTGAAATCAGAGGTAAATAAACACACTTTGGCCCTGAAATCAGAGCTAGTGAATGAAACACACCCTGGTCCTGGAACCAGAGACAAAAGGTTAAAAAGGGTCAGTGAAAGCACTTTGCAGCGGGAGGGTCCAGAGGACAGGGAGGGGGGGGTGGGGGAGGTGGGGGGGTGGCGGGGATTAGGAGACCATGGCGGCTTCCTCCCTGCAGTCGTGGGTCGTCCAACCCTGGCCGTAGCAGAGGCTCTCAGAGGTAAAGCTGAAGACAAGGAATGGATCTGCCTATTCTCCCTGCCCATTAAGGAATCCGAGATTATTGATTTTTTTTCCTGGGAGCATCCCTAAAGGATGAGGTTCTGAAGATCATGCCAGTGCAGAAGCAGACTTGGGCTGGCCAGCAGACCAGGTTCAAGGCTTTTGTTGCTATTGGGGACTATAACGGTCATGTTGGTCTTGGTGTTAAGTGTTCTAAGGAGGTAGCCACTGCCATCCCAGGGGCCATCATCCTGGCCAAGCTTTCCATTGTCCCTGTGCGGAGAGGCTACTGGGGGAACAAGATTGGCAAGCCCCACACTGTTCCGGGCAATGTGACAGGCCACTGTGACTCTTTGTTGGTGTGTCTCATCCCTGCCCCCAGAGGCACTGGCATAGTCTCCACTCCTGTGCCCAAGAAGCTACTGATGATGGTTGGTATTGATGACTGCTACACATCAGTCAGGGGCTGCACTGCCACCCTGGGCAACTTTGCCAAGGCCACCTTTGATGCCATCTCCAAGACCTACAGCTACCTGGCCCTGACCTCTGGAAAGAGACTATGTTCACCGAGTCTCCTTATCAGGAATTCACTGAGCATCTTGTGAAAACCCACACCAGAGTCTCTGTTCAGAGGACCCAGACTCCAGATGTGGTCACCACATAAGGGTTTTTATACAAGAAAAATAAAAGTAAATTAAGTCTGTTAAAGAGAGAGGAGAGAGAGAGAGAGAGAGAGAGAGAGAGAGAGAGAGAGAGAGAAACACACTCTGCCCCTGACCAACTCAGCACAAAACCAACCAATCCCTCAGCAAGAAAGCCAACCAATTTCTGAGCTTGTCCAAGCTCAAGGATAAAAGAAATATAACCAATTCCCACCCTGAAAATCTTCACCCTGGAAAAGTTTTGCCCCTAAGAAGCCCTATATAACCCCTGTGCATTGTTCAACTGGGAACTGTTTTTTTCCACCTTGGCAGAGGCAGCCACTCTCCTGGATTCCTCCCTCCAATAAATTTCTTGAATAGGTTTTGGGTGAAGACCTTCTTTCACCAGACTGGAGCAGAACTGAGAAGCAATGGACATCTTTGCTGAGAAACTCTCTTAGCAGAGTGAAGCAGAGCTGAGCTGTAACGGTTCTCTTGGAGAAGAGGAGGATTGCTCATTCCTGTGGGGAAACCGTCCCCCACCAGAACACAGTTATAGGTATAGCTTGGATATCTACACTCGGGATATCTTTCTTTTCAGAGCCATAGGTATCCAGGATACCGTCCCTTCACAGTTATAGGAATAGCCTGGCTCCCAACAGTCACTTTCTTTTGCATCCTGCTGGGCCATTTGGACAGTATATTGTCAGTAACTGAGGCAAGGGCAGTTTCTTTGCCCATTTGGCTAGCTCTTGCCATAAAGAAAGCAAACTCCATATGGGGTTTCTTTGATGCCCATATGTTTTCTGAAGTAGATTGGTGCTGTCAGGAGCAGACATGTCTCACTGTCATGAAAAGTCTAAGGTTATTAAACATATTAAGTGACATATTCTGTAGGTCTTTGAATCATTTAAAGACCATCTATCATCTAAATATATCTCTGTATGACTTTGAAAACATACCTAAGATGACTATAAGTTTGGCTATTATGTATGACTCAATCTGTACTTTTTAATTATACATTACATTTTTAATTGAACTGCAGAGACATAATACCCCAAACAAGAGAAGAAATATACATACAGTATAACAAAATTATCTTTACATTTGTATCAACATACAAAAATCCATAACAATGTTAAATATTTAAGACCAGTAGTTGCTTTGTGAGTTTAAAAGTAGATTCAATAATCTACCCTTTTGTCCTATCATTTCTATACCCCACCTTTTTCTTTTCAGAAAGAGATCCTTGAATCTAACTTCCTTTGTTCAGTTTTTTCCTGACCACTATCAATAACAGTGTGTAACCAACCCTCCTCAAATGGTAATAAATATCCATATACCATCTTTTGGGAATGTGGGCATCATTCTCTATTTGGGAGAACCTTGAGAAAATCAGGATAATTGTTAGGTCTTGGATGGAATAGTTTATGAAACTGGACCCTCTTAGACAGCAGCCTTGAAACTGTTCTGGATGCTGGATCACCTGGGCCAACCGTTTTCATTGGTGTCTGGTCCCCTTGTTCTAAAAATATACAAAGTTTTAAGGGTAACAGACATTACAAGTATGGAATATGTGGTGTGTACAAGTCTGTTAAAGATGATTTTTTTGTTTTATGTTTGAGCAGGCAAAATATATGACACATGTCTTGTTGTTCCTCTAGATTTATTTCTTTATGTTTATAGGCAGAATTTTCGGAGGCGGGAGGTCTTTCTCAATCAAACCTGATGATCTGTAACTTTGAATGAATTCACAGCCTTTTACTTTCCTGTGGAAATAAAAGCAGAACCTCTTTCCAAAAGTAACATATCTTTTGACTTCCATTTTGAAGTCAAGACATTTTTAAAAATATATAGGTTAGTTTAATCCAGCAGCATTTATAATCAAATGTCTCTTAGCAGCTATTGCTTCTTCCTCAGCAGTCAAACAATTCATAGATAACACAATAACATACAGTATCCAGACTGTGTATTTTATATATTTACATGGTGTCTTTTAAAGATTTATTTATTTATTATGTATATAGTGTTCTGCCTGCATGTACGCCTGTGCCTGCAGGCCAGAAGAGAACACCAGAACTCATAGATGGTTTTGAGCCACCATGTGGTGTAATAATAAGAGCGGCAGGGCTGCGTTCCCAGCACCCCGGCCGCCTGGCTAGCTTATGCCCCGAAATAATTACACGGACACTGTATTCTTTTAATCACTGCTTGGCCCTTTAGCTCTAGCCCTTACTGGCTAATTCTGATATCCCGATCAACCCATCTTTAATAATCTGTGAGCACCGGTCTTAGTGAGCACCAGTCTTACCGGGAAGATTCTAGCCTACGTCTGTCCTGGGTCGGAGCTTCATCGCGTGTGCGCGTGTGTCTGCCCGGGAGTGGAGCATGGCGTCTCTTCTCCAGAGAGCAGAGCTGTCTGTCTCTGTCTGAGGCGTCTTACCTCACTTCCTCTTCCTCCCAGCGTTCTGTTCTGTTTACTCCACCCACCTATGTTCTAAGCTATGAGCCCAAGCAATTTGTTTATTACTTAACCAATGAAATCAACAGATTGATATATGACACTCCCACATCACTGTGGTTGCTAGAAATTGAACTTAGGACCTCTGGAAGAACAGTCAGTGTTCTTAACCACTGAGCCATCTGTCCAGTCCCACACTGAGCACCCTTTGTTGGCAGATGTTTCTTTCCTGCCAGCAGCTCCAAATAAACACATTGAAGCTTATATTAATTAATAAATGCTTGGCCAATAACCTCAGGCTTGTTACTAGCTAACACGAATATTTTAAATTAACCCATATTTCTTTTTTTTTAAATTCTTTCTTTTTTTTTCTAATTTATTTATTATGTTTACAACACCCTGTCTGCATGCCCGAAGGCCAGAAGAGGGCGCCAGACCTCTCCACAGATGGCTGTGAGCCACCATGTGGTTGCTGGGAATTGAACTCAGGACCCTCGGAAGAGCAGGCAATGCTCTCAACCACTGAGCCATCTCTCCAGCCCCCCATATTTCTTATGTATACTTTGCCATGTGGCTTTCTTCAGTATGGTGTGCCCATCTTGTTTCCCTCTGTGCCTGCTGGCTGCTCCTCGGACTCTGCTCTTTTTCTTCTCTGCGGTCTGTTTTGCTCTTCCACCTAACCTTATTCTGTCCAGCTATTGGCCAGTCAACTTCTTTATTAAACCAATCGCAGTGACATATATTCACACAGTATAAAGAAATATCCCACAAGCTATGCTGTCACCCACCTAGGGATACCAGAAGCTACCAGCACCTAGAAGAAACAAAGACTTTCCCTTCAAGACTTCAGAGGAGTGTGACTCGTGGTTTGATCCCAGAGTATCGAGAGAATAAATTTCCCATTGTGTTAAGCCTCCCAGCCTTGGTATTTATGGCAGCAATGTGGAAAATCTAATCCAGGGCCGGAACACAAGAGGCTGAATGAGGGGATGTCAAAAAGTCAATCTTGGAGAGTAGCCCTAGGTAGGAGACCAAGGGAGGGTCCCTGGACTTAAGACTGACAGCCTTAAGGAAGGATAACAGGTTTAGGGGCAGCTGAAAGGACAAGGATAAGTTTATAAGCAAGTGGTGTTAAGTTTAAGGTGAAGATTTCAGAGCTGGAGAGGTTCTCAGTGATTGCAGGGGAATCCTTAGAGGAGAAAAGTTAACTGTTACAAGATTCACCTGCAAGGCAGTTTCCCTTCCTTGGGGCCTGCACTTTAAATGCAAGGAATAAGAGAAGCCCTTGTGCTTGGAGGAAGCCCCCTAGCTCTCTGCCTCGTGTGGCATTTCGTATACCACCTATGAGTTTGTGTTCTGGGGAGGAGGGTGAGTGGGATGTGGGGACAGGGTGCTCCCATTGCAGTCTGAGGAGGGCAGATCTCTCCCGGCCTGGGACAGGCTTTCAGAGGGAGGCCTCCTCCCAGCTTTGGTGGGTTTCCAAAAAGCTTCCTTCTCTGGGGACCCTTGGGAACTAGGTAGCAGATAAACCAAACATACTGAAATGGTGGGGGTAAAGCCGGGCCATTTGAGGAAATTCGGAAGGAAAAAGCCCAAACAGAATCTCAAGGCAATTAAGGGCCATCCCCAGGCAGCTCAAGCCAGACAAACTCTCCCCAGTTGCCCTGGGGCCAGGAATTACTCAATTAAACAGCCCAGGCCCAAAGGGAGTTGAGGGAATGTGTCTCTTCCACTTCAGTCTGGGCTCTGCTCGGATTCATCTCACCCCACTTGCCCTTTGCAGTAACTGTTCTCCCCAGGCCCCGCTGCTGTGCCTCCCAGTTGTCTTAAGAGTCCCCCACCCTTGACCAAGCTCTCCTGGTCCCTCTGGCTGCTTCTTGTCACTTTATTCTGGAGTTTCCTGGCTGAGCTGCTGGGGAGCTGGCTCTCAGTTCTTTTTTTCCACTTCAAGACAGCATCCCTTAAGATTTAAACAGTAGAGAGTCTGAGGAGAAGGAGGCAGGCCAGGGGGAAGCTGCGTTTCCTCCCTCACACAGAGCCCCTGACAATCCTTCTCCCGCTGTCTCTCTCTCTCACTCTCACACCCCAGCGTGAGGATCAGCCGAGAGCTCTTCCAAGGCTGGTGTTTTCCAGAACAGATTATATATTTAATCAACGAAGGTGCTTCTCTCTGAGCAGATACATTCATCTCCTCTTGGTTTTGACATAGATGGGAGAGGCGGCCCCTCTCTCTCATTCTCTTTGCCTGGAATCGTGTTTTCTCTCTTCCCACCAGCTTCCCCATGCACAGCTAGGAATGGGAACTGGCAGCCAGCTCTCTCGGGCGAGGAAACCCAGAGGTGGGTGAGAGGATGGGAACTCGGGTAGGCAAAGTGGTAGATATGTCAAAGAGTGGTGACAGTTTCTAGGTCATAAGCTGTTTGTGGTGGCGTTGTGGTGGGGATGTGCTGAGCTATCACTGATGAAATATTTATTGAGATGTGGAAGAAAAAATTCCAGAGCGAAGCTAAAAAGCAAGGACTACCTTAATACACGAGTTCAGGCTCAACGGGTAAAGGCACTTGCTGCGAAACCAAACAACCTGAGTTCCATCCCCAGAACCCACATAATAGAAGGAGAAAACCAACTCCCAAGCTGTCCTCTGACTTCCACATGTGTGCTGTGACATGGGTGCTCCCACGCAGACACACATGCATCAGGTAAAAATAAGTAAGCAAATAAATATAAAACCATAGAGGGATTTAAGTCTTTACGCCATTGTTATACTGTGCAAGGGTTGCAAGCCCTGCACCCTCTCTGAGTGCTAGCTTATAGGCCCTTGCATCAGAGCTAGGAGAGTGATCCTCTAATGGGACCCTCAATATTGAAGATGGAAAATTGGACCTGCAGAGGCAAAGATGTTAGCAAGTTTCACTCTCAGGTAGACAGAGGCAGAGACCGCATCAAGAGCCAGTCTCTGGTCTGGCCACTGTCCTGACTATTTGCTGTTTTTTTTTTTGGAAGGAGCTGGACCTATCTGACCAGCAACAAAGCAACTTCTCTTGGGATTGTGAGAATGGGATGAAGTAATAGATACAGACATGTCAGACATAAATATGGCTCTCAAAAGTTTGTGACTGCTGTTGTTGCAATCTATTCTGTAGTATTTCTTCTGTCTCTTTCTCAAGTCAGGCATCCAACCCTTCACCCCAAGCCCATACTCTTCACTGGAGAGAGGCAAGAAGCAAGAGGTTAGACTTCTCTCTAAGGCTAAAGAGAAAGGAGAGAGACTGCTCACCCAGATGTGATGGGTTCAAGGCATGGGGTGATGCCAATTGCTGATTGACACCATTGCCTAGCATAGGCATGAGGACACTTGACCTTTGATTCACCCTCCACCGGCCACCCACACAAGGAAGAGGGCTGTCCTCCAGCTTGCCCATAGCCACCCTGGGTAGCCTCCTGCCTTGTTGAGATTTTGGCTGAAAACATAGAGGAAGTGCTCAGTATAACCAGACCTGACATTGTGTTCTCCCTAGCGAAAAAATTTACTGAATATTTACGATGTCCTCACATCAGCTTGAACAATATATTGAAATTAGCCAAATTGAAACAGTGACATTAGTAATATTGGGGGCTGAAGTCCAGAGAAATTAGGGAATGTGGCCAACACCACATAGAAGACAGTAATTGGCAGAGTCCACATTTGAAATCAGGTCTAGTTGTTCTCAAAGCCCAGGCTTGAGCAGTCATGCCAAGTGGCTTCCTGGAAGGTGGGCCCACATGTTAAATTTCAGGGAAGGGGAAAATGAGTGGGGAGCCAGAATCGACCTGTGGTCATAGATCATCTCTCTGGAAGGACTGGCTACTGACCATCTCTGGGGATCGTCCCCTCTGACACTATGAGCCAGATCTAGACTGTTGGGCTCCTGGACATGGCAGTGACTATTGTCCCTTCCCAGGCTCAAGAGAATGATTCATTTTCTCCTTCCTACTATAGTATCCAAAGACCCTAGTCACAGCTGGTGGTGCAGTATGTTCCTCTTCCCAAGGTATGACTCTGTGGGTACCTGGAGAGCAATGGAAGACTCGCAGACAGCGATGGGGGGAGCTTTTCCTTATAGCACAGTGCCTGGGTGCTTCTGAGCCATGACTCTGCCAACCTACAGCTGGACCTGTGGTCTCAAAGTGCTCTGGAGAGTGACAGCTGAGCTCCCATAGTCTCACTTGGCCTTCATAGCACAGGAGCAGTTCTTGGGACCTCCAAAGCCAGGACAACAGGAAACAACAAGGCAAAAGGCTCCCACCATGGGGTTGCATGGCAGGGCATCACTCAACCCTAGAAGTCCCTTGTAACTGGATCCCAGGGACAAACTAGTTCTTTTGGTTTCTTCACAGGTTGGAGGGATCACTGCAATGTGAACCCTACCTAGACGGAATCACATGGCATCGTGCCTTCTCACTGCTTAGATCACAGAAAGGGAAATTTCTGTCCACAAAAATACATCAAAGCCACGGCAAGCTAACCAAACCTTTCTTTGGAATTAATGCGTGCTCCAAAGGAAAGGCAGCCGGTGGGACCCAGTGTGCTTACATAGCATCTACTGTGACCCCATCACACTGTAAACATAAACCCTTGAGATCTTCACAGCCATCTTAACACAATACAGACCAGGGGATGAGCAAGAGAGGTTGAATCACTTTCCCGAGGACCCCCAGCAATGGACACAGCACTAGTAAGTGGAGATGACCCAGGTCATATGATTTGAAGTCTGTGCCCTTAACCCACAGGTTGTCACTGCCTTGCCCTCATGTCTTACACCTTCTTGCTGAAATGCAGTTTGGGAAAACGAGCACTACTGTCCCTACCTGCGTGATGCTCAGTAGTTAAAGAGCAGTGCATTTGCAGCATGATCCTATGTGTCACCGTTAGATTATAAACTACAAAGAAACTCATTCAGCCACACTTATTGAGTGTCTGCCAAGAGCCAGACACTGCTGTAACTGTTTTTTGCATATTCTAGGTCAATTTTCTTCTTGCAACAGCCTTGGGAAATAGGTGGCAATTTCCCCTGTGCACTGGAGGAGAGAAATGAGAAAGAAAAAAGAGAATGGCTCCACCAGGAGCTTGTGGGACTAAGCTTCAGATACCTCGTGTAACAACACCAAGTTGTTGATTTTCATTTTAAAGATTGACAGCAATACTGTTGGTCCTGATTAGGTAGGACAGGGCAGCCTGAAAGGAGCATCTATCTTTTGCTTTTGTTTGCTTTTTGAAGTTAGGGACAGGGTCCGTTGTAGCTCAGGTTGGCCTAGAACTGTGTTGCCAAGTTCCTGCTGCTTCAACCTCCCAAATGCTTGGATTACAGACCTCTGTCCTATGCCTGGCTTTGTTTTTGTTGTGAGGCCTATTTTACTTTTCTTTCTTTTTCTCTCCTCCTCTCCTTCCCTCCCTTCTTCCCTCCCCTCTTCCTCTTTCTTTCTTCCTTCCTTCCTTTTTTTTTTCTTATATGAGTATCTTTCCTCCTAATGTTAAAAAGCATGAATCATGGGCTTCGGGTTTAGTTTGAGTTCAAGCTTTCTGACACTCTTAAGTATGTAAAGTTGGGCAAACTCTTCCAACCTCTGAACCCATCTCCTTACCTGTAAAATGGGAACCATACTACCTAACCCCACCAGGTCTACATGAAATGAGGACTACCTTAAATGGATACAGAATGTGTCAAATGTTGACCTTGGTTCCGTCCAGCCTCTCAGCAAACAGTAGCTTTTCTGCGTGGAAAGCCACACAGCAGGAGTGCATATGAGTGGGTGTGATGGGTTTTGCACAGTTACTCTATCACACAATCCCATTTCCGCTTCTCTGTGTCCTTGGGAGACAGACATTCCCGTTTCAGGGACAAATACCCACACAAAAGAATTAGCAGAGCAGAATCCCAGATGTGGCACACGACTCTCTAGGGCCTTCTCCGTCTTCTCTCAGTGGTGCTTTGGGACGTTTGAGGGAAGTTGGAGATTCAGGATAGGACAAATGCCCAGAGATGCCTTGTGAGCAGAAGGATTAGCTGGATGTGGCATATGCCTAGAATTCTAGCCCTTGGAGGGCTGGGACAGGAGAATCACAAGTTTAAGGCTAATATGAGCTACATAGTAAGTTCCAAGATAGCCTGGGTTAAAATCACAAGATGGTATCAACAAACAAACAAATACATACATATTTTTAAAAGTTCTGTGGGTGTGTGTTGTTTGCATGTTGTATGTGTATGTGGGTAATGTGAGCATTTTAAAGTTCAGGCCCACGTGTGGTGGCCAGCGGACAACCTCGAGTGTCCCTCTCTGCCTTCCACCTTATTTAAGATAGAGTCTTTTCACTGCTTGCTGCTGTGGACACTGGACAAGCTGGCCCTTGAGATCACAAAGGATCTCCTGTCTCTGCCTCCCACCTAGTTACTGGAGCACTGGAATTACGGATGTAGACTACCATGTCTGGTAGGCCTTAATTTCACACAGCAAGGGCTTTACTCAGGCAGCCATCACCCCACACTTATAACAATAATAGCAAAGAGAGTTTCTAGGCCAAATCTGTTTAGCTGTGGCCAAGCCTGCCTCAGATGGCTTTCTATTTGGCTTCTAAATCCTGGCTTGCTTAGGAAAGTCCTAGCTCTATAGCTGAGTAAGACACCCTTTATGTGTGCAATCTAGCTGTTCAGGTCAGGTATGTGGTGATTTTGGTGACGCCTGATTGGTTGGAATTGGTTGGACAGCCTCCCTGTCCCCACCTCATTGTGAGGAGATGAAATCCTGGGAGGGAAGAGACTTACAGCAAGAATTAACTCCCTTCTCCCCATGAGGCCCCGCCGTGTTAGCTTGGTGAGGCTGGCTTCACTTGGTTGTCACAGTCTCTGCCCTAGCTTGCTGCTTCCTCTTCTTCACCTGAGCTTGTTTCCCACCATCTGAGTGCTAATCTTAGGGTCCTGCATCTACTCTTTCTGCCTCTCAGGGCTCCCACATCTCCCTTCTTAGAAAATCATAGGGGCTGGAGAGATGACTCAGAGATTAAGACCACTGACTGCTCTTACAAAGGACCCGGATTCAATTCCTAGCACTCACATGGCAGTTCACAACTGTCTGTAACTCTGTTTCCAGAGGACCCGACATCCTCACACAGACCTACATGCAGGCAAAACACTTAAGTTTATAAAATAAAAATGATTAAAATTAAAAAAAAAAGAAAATCACAGCACACATGAACATATTAGGGCTCTAAGAAATCTGTTTTAGTTGATTAGGATAGAGTGGGTCTCTCTATCGTTCAATACCTACTGATACTCTGCATAGAATACTCTCTGAAACGTTCTAATGAAAGAGAACCCAAGTTCTCTTGGCTAATGGAACCCAAGCTTCACAAACCCCTTAAGGAGCCTCCACTTGCAAGGAATCAATAAGGAGACATTAAAACTTACCTTGGGCAAGGGCTTATGGGAGAATGTGGGAGGCACAGAGCTGTACTTAGCCCAAGCCTGCTTTTAAGGAATGCACCGCAACTGGGGGGGAGGGGTGGTAAAACACGCCCACACAATTGTAGTTCAAGGAGGCTGGGTGTGGTTTAGTGCAAGAGGGTGTGTGGAGGGTACCAACAAGGGCTTTAGGAGGCGCCCCAGGGAGGGGTCAAGGGACGAGAAAAAGAGTCGGTTAGTGAGTTGGTGATAACTCAGGCACCACGGGTGTTCTTTCAAAGAAGAAGGAACACAGCCGGGCTTGGAACCACATAAAGCAACCCTGACTGTGGCTGAGAACCCAGCCAGGTACACCATCAGGTGTGGAGGAGGAGGCTTGGCAGGGCCCCGACTGAGCAAGCGGTGGAGGAGCAGCCACTCTCAAAGCCCTGCACAGAAGGAGCATCCATGAATAAAATGCTTTGGCTGTTGGGCTTCTCATGGGGATGGGGGAGGCCGTGGGAGGTGGGTCTCAAGAGAGCAGTCCAAAGATGGGAGAGAGCACACCGGCCCCAGTTTTGAAGCCTCTGACTCCAGATTCAGAAAGGGCACCGTGAGCATGGAAAAGCAGTTTCCACAAATTGCCTGAGACTCTCTGCAAGCTAGACTAGAAAGCAACAAAAACTAAAACAATAGCAAAGAAACCAAAATGTGAGCTCAGCTTCATCTGGTGAGCTGGACTAAAAAGGTAGCATCTAATCACTAGGTATACGGCACCGGCTCCTTGAAAGAGACCACACTGGCTGTACCTGGGTCTTTGCTTTTCCATCGAGGGTACCTATGGGAAACAACTGCCTTCTGTAGCAGATGGCTCATCAAGAGTATTTGATAGCCTAGCCACTGTGGGTCCTGGATGCATTTTTCTCATCCGTCTAAGATGGAAGCAAGCTTCCCAAGTCTTCCTTCCGTCTAAGCAGTTAGTCCAAATGAGCCCAATAGGATCCTGGGTACACAGGTAAGGAAACTAGCATCATGAGACCTCACATGGGGCTTCACAATAGGACTGAGAGGGAACTCTCAAAACTCTCTTGCCGGCACTAGGGAGGAAAAAAAAAAAAAAACTTGGACAGAGGTGGTCCCTGAGAAGGTGGGAGAGATGATGCAGAGTAAGGGACTTACTGCTTAGGCAGAACAGGCATGGGGAACTTGGAACAAATTTGTAGGTGCTGTGAATGAACTTGGTTGTCTCAGGAAGGCTAGGCTTCCAAATGATTATCAGGTGTCCCAGATGAAATAGGGGAAGTGGTCACCCTGGGCTACTTATAGGAGAAGAAGGAACAGAGACATGCATTCCCAGTCGTGCTAAGGCATCTGGCCTCTTGGGAGCCACTGAGGACCCTCTGGCAGATATCCCACAGATGAGAGAGAGACTGTTGTGTGCTTCAGAAAGGTTCTCTGGGAGTCCCACTGAGGGGCAGGGACTTTGAGTAAAGCCTGGATACGGGGCTCGAAGAAAGCTTCAGTGGAGAGAGAGACAGAGACAGAGAGAGAGAGTCAGCGAAAGACAGAGAGACAGAGACAGAGAGAGAGAGAGAGAAAGAGAGAGAGAGAGAGAGAGAGAGAGAGAGAGAGAGCGCATGGGATGGCCTTTGACCAAGGAGCAAAGTCTGAGTTTAAGGAAAGCCCAGGCCTGCACATGGGAGGCTCCATGCTGCACGGCCACGCCTGTAATGCCTTTTTACCAGCCAACTCTGTCTCCCAGAGAAAGAATGAAAGCCAGTTTTCCCCACAGAGGAAGATAACAGAGGGTAAGAGGGGATAGAAAGAAAGGAATCAGTGTGGCTCTACCCCCCACCCCACCCCCAGTGGGTAAGCGTGAGTCTGGAGGAAAGAAGAAACTGCAGGGATTTGGGTATTGGCTCTGGAGTTCTAGTAAGGCAGTCCCAGGCCATGGGTCCTAAGGAAAACAAAGATGGAGACTCATGTCTATTGCTCATGCTCTCCTGAAGAGAAAGAGAAAGTGATCGCCTGCCTGATCGCTTGGTCCTGCTCATCTCAACAGGTGAAGAGATGTTCCAGAGCCACAGTGACGCTGGGAAGGAGTGCAGGGGTAGCAGACACCAAACACTCGGCATTTAGACAGTCTGGTCATGGACCAGGCAAGCAGCATTAGACAGTCTAGGCAGAGGGCAGGAGAGTGGCAGGTTCAATTACCTTTCCCATCCTCGAGTGTGCCGCCTTCCCTGAGCATCCTTCAGAACACTGGCGTGTCAGCCACGCCTCAGTGGCTCAGACATTCCTTCCAGCAAAGAAACTACGAGCAAGTCCAGAGGCCAAAGGCAGGGAATGTAGGGTACAATCCCACTTTAGGGCTTAAGGATTTATTCCATGAAGACCCTGTAAGCTCTTCTGGCTGCCCACTGCTCCACCTCAGTCTCTCTTCTCCCTGTTAATCTGCCACAGAATTTCTCAGGAGGATATGAAAATTCCAGAGACCAAGGCCAAAGCATGCGCAAACCTAAGGGTAAAGTCAGACTACCATTAGCAGGGCTTTCCTGTAGGGCCAAGAACAATGACAGGGAAATAAGGAACCAGGGCTCATACCCTACCCTCCTTCCACGGGACTGTGCACCTGCTCTGTACAGTCCGAGAATCACTAGCCACAGGCGGCGATCTGGGTCTACCTTAATTAAAATGGAATATGATATATATATATAATTCAGTTCCCAAGTCACTCTAGCCACGCCTGAGGTACTCCATAGCCACATGTGGCTAGTGGTTTCCATATAGGGCATAATAGGTAGAGGGATTCTTATCACAGGGGAAAGTGCTGCTGAGTAGGTCTGTAGCACCCAAGAGAACAAACACACTAAAACCAATCTGTCTCTTGCACCGTGTGGAGAATAGACTTTGCTCCTGGCTGTTTCTGTTTTCTCCCATAAAGCTCTCCACCTTTCTGTGGGCCCCTCCTCCTAGGCCCTTGCTCTACAGCCCCTCCTACATAGGTGAGTGACAGGAGAACCACCCACAGTCACTGCAGTGTGTGGATTATGGGTTCTTGTTTGGTGCCTTCTTTCCTACCTGGTGACCTGAGTTGCCTCTAGGATTCTCTGAGGCTTCTCTGCCTGAGTCCAAAGCTTTCCCTGAGTGATCATACCCTCACTCTCTGTTCAGTACATACTCTAGGCCTCCAGAGCACCCAGGGCAAGAGCCTCCCAGCTCAGGAAGCTCACCTGTTTGTCCCAGCATGCCTTCCCTTCAGGACCCTTGCACTGAAGCAAGGAAGTGGGCACCAGTGGGGCTACCAGGGAGGATGATATTCAAAGCCTCCTTTCCTGACTTGTCAATCTGTTTAGTTCCTGCTGTCTATGGCCATACCACCCTGAGCGCCCCATCTCGTCTGTTTAGTTCCTGTCGCTTCTTTGCAGCCATCTATGACCAATGTTCTGCATGCTCTAGACCTGTGGCAGAGATTGCTAACTAGTCACCGTCCATTCCCATCTTCTTCCCGGCACACAGACATACTTGGTTTCCTAGTCTCTTTCCAATTTGATTGGGTTCACTGTACAGGCTGCTGAACAGTGGACGAGGTGATGTGTTCTACTTCCAGTTCTGTGCACGGAAACACCCAGCAGTTGGCCCCACATTTCCCCTCACCTGCAACATATTGAACTGCACGGCAGTCTTGATTGGAGATGGCCAACCATGGCCACTTGAATCCCCAGGTAAAACTTGTCTGCCTTGGTCTTCTGGGTGAAAAACAAACAACAAACAAACAAAACCTTTTGTTTCTCTATACTTCCATGTCCATATATATCATCTCTTAAATTAGTCTGCAGATTGCGCTGGATAATCTCACTTAGATCCTAAAGCCAAGAAAGACTCTTATCCCTGTGGGCTGACTAATGGCTGCACAAGCCTCTTCCTCGGTGCCTATGGAGAAGGGAGTCAGAATTTCAGAAGAGACCAGCCTGCTTCTTTTACATTATCTCAGCCTCCCCGTCCCAACAGCTTGCAGATAGAAACAGCTGTGCCAGTAAGGTTTTGAGTTAAGGTGCAGAAATTCTAGTTGATGCTCACAAAAGACCCTTCTTGCTTTGCAAAAGAGGCCCATGGCACTACAGAAAGAAGCTTCTTCCTCCATACTGCGGTAACTTTCTGCTGCCCTCCCCAGGATAAACGGGGTTCAATCTCCCCTGTCTGTGTCCAGGGGCCCCACATCCTTAGGTTTTTATTGTTCCTGACTCCTCCTGGTTAGAGTTTTCGGTAATTCCCATGCCCCATCAAGAGACATCTCAGCCTAAACTACATTAGAAGTGTTCTTAAACTGCCTAAGAGGCTTAGTCAAGTGCCTATCAGGCTGTAAAAGAACAACTGCCTCTTTCCTTGAGCCTGATGCCTGGATTATTCATATTTTTGGCTTTCAGATCCTCCTTTCAGATCCAGGCAGATACTGCTCCTTCCCCAGCCACTTTATATTGTAATTTCCCTCTGACCTCTTCTTCCCCATACCCAGCCATTTCTCTTCTGTAGGCTCTTTCATCCTGAGCATCTGGGGTGCTGCCCCAGGCTTCTTTCCTTGCTCAGTCCTCTTCTCCCATGTCCAAGCAGCCTTACACTTATTTGATTGGCTCTGCTCTGTGTTTCTGAACTTTCATTAAAACACCTTCTTCGTTTTTGTGTATCTCTGTTCCATCATTCCCCAGGACATTCGCTACACTGGTCTTTGGTAGTGTCCCTGAGTCTCCAAGTCTCTCAGGGTACCTCTTATTTTCCTCATTGTGGCCATCTGCCTTATCAAGTATGCAAACAGGTCCTAGAAAACTCACTGTTGACTGAATATATGATGTGTGCCAGGGACTGTGTAAATGCTGTGCCTGGGTTTTCCATTCCATTTATTTCCTCAGAACAATCCCATGATGGTCCTTATTGTCACCCCATTGCCCAGTGACTATGCTGAAGGACAAGCATTAAGTCACTTGCCTAGAGCCCGGAGTCAAGGGAAACAGGCGTTTCAACCTGGTCTTTGTGCTCAGCTCACTCTGCATCACACACACCTCAAATCAACAGACATTTACCAGGAGCTCACTGTACGCAATGCCCTGCAGTGACAGTTCAATGAAAAGAAAATAAAGAGAATTAGAATAAGATTCTGTACATGCCCCCGAAAGAACATCTGCATCATGTAGGAAATGGACACACAGAGGCAATGCACGGAAAATGGAAGTGAAAAGCATAACCACCGTGTTCTTAGGAGATATGTTAACTAGTAACATAAAGCTCCCAGCAGAAGACTGATGTATTCTAAACAGAATCGGGCCATGCTTGCCAGCCCAAAACTTGATGCTAAGGCAGAGCAATGGTGAGTTTGAGGTCAGCCTAGAAAAGATCCTGCCTCACAAAACAAACAAACAAATAAACCGAAGATGACTTAGAATCTTGTTTCTGAGTAAGCTCCTGCAGTTATCATAGGAAAGCAAGAATTATGACATTTTAGACGTTCAGCTCATGGGTGTAGGGGATAAAGAAAGCCTTGCGTGAGTGAAATTCTGAATGAATGTGGGCATTGCCTTGTCTAGGACCCGAGAGCCCCAGAACCTCAGAGGAGTAGAAAAGCCCTCCCCCAGGAATGAGGCTCAGAGGGAAATGAGAAAGCCTTTCTTTGGTCCATACATGGTGCCGAGAGTGTGCCTTTCTGTACCACCACCACCACAGGCCTGAAGACTGTTGCCCTACAGAGACTATGCCTACCAAGACTAGCTAAACCTTCCTCCTTCATCCAGCTGTATATCATAAATCCCGTCTCATTGTTTATCTGTATATGATAATACTGCCTCCTTTTCAGCTGTATGCAAAAGCCCCACCTTAAAGTTCAATTCTGTATAATAAACATACTGAGCTTCCGGGGTGCTGCAGTTTCTCTAGCAGAGAGCCCAGACTGCCCAATCCCTGTTCTGATGTGTGTCTGTCTCTGTTTGTCTTTTCTTCATTCCCTGGACACTCCAGTCAGGTTCAAGTCCTTGAAGCTGTGCATAGACCAGGAGCTTGAGCTTTAAGTACCTTAATCTTGAATGACTAACCTTTCAGAGCCTTAGTTTCTTTATCTGCAAAATGGGAGATATATACTACCTGCTTCATCGGAGTATTTTTGTTAGGTGAGATCGTATATAAAAATAAGAAACTGAGAGCAACCAGTATATTGTAAATGTTCAGGTATTATTCTCATAATTTATTTGCAGTGAAGTTCCACATTTTATGCCATAAAAAATAGCATATGGAATATCCTCTCACAGGTATGTGACTTTATATGGGTTAAGTCACTCAATTCTCAGAGCGAAGCTGTATGCTTTGTTTGTCATTGTTTTAAGAAATGCGCATGTCCAGGCCCAGAAGGTTTGAAAACTTCCTCAAGGTGATCTGACTGGAAGGGTGAAAGGCTTTCTCTCCAGCGTTGTCCCTCCGCCTGCCTATGCAAGGCCAGCATTTCACTTCTTTGTGAGTCACCAAGAAGTCCTGGAGTGACCAAGCAGAAATGTAGACATCAAATGCCAGTCTGAAATGTACAAGAGGAGTCTGGGGGTGACGCTAGGGCCACTTGTCTGGCAAGCCTATGAACAACCAAAACATCCGGTTTTTCCTAAATGTGTTTACATTTCTGCAAGAGTCTTTTGCATGGGTGGGGTTGGGGTGTTGTCCATCTTTGCTACGAGGCTATTGAAGGACATCGGGGTTAGTGTTCTCTTGCAATGGGTGCATTCCTCATGGGAATGAACCTCAGCTCTAAGCTTCAGTAGCTGGGTGACTCTGGGTGTGGACTGAGGGTTAATTCTTGGTCTTCTGTCTTCAAGCAAGGAAGATCATAACCACACCAGCCCCTGCTGGTCGCAGAGGTCATTTGATTCAATAAGTCAACGACAACATTTATATACACTTTGCAGAGTCAGAATCGGGGATTTGTGAGAGCTCCCTGCCCAATGGGGAAAAACCACCCACCCCTGGCTGACAGCACGCAGCTCCAGGACACCTCCTGGGAGGCCTTGCCGCCCTCTGAGATTGAGTCTTCCCCACTCTTACCTACTTCATATTTAGATTCCAAACCACGCCATGTTTCCTAGCAAGCTTTGCCTGAATTCCCTCATGACACCCCCACAGCTGTCACCCAAGGCCATCACACCTGATACTGCGTCACTGTTGATTGGTTAACTGAATCTGTCACCGTCACCGGGTACCTGCTCCCATCCATACTTGCTTTCCCTGCTGTGTTCTACCCCTGCACTCTAGTGGAACTCTTTCCTTGCCAAGGCCATGTCAGATGGGAAACTTCCCAGACCAATGTTTCTTTTCAGGGATTCATCATTTCCCAGGTGGCTGAGGCTGGAGGTTTCAGAGCAAGGCCGCAGAATGTGAGCTCTGGGTTATTTTTCGCTGTTTTGCCAGCCTTACTGTGCGTCCTCATCTTTCCTTGAAGAGTTTTGGCTGGAAACACATGCCAAAAGGCCAAAGTTCCCGTTGCTTGGCCCTTTGCAGCATTCACACCCGTAAACCAGGGGCTTCCCTGGGGCCTGGTGGCTGCCTCTGGGAAGCAGGCCAGAATACCATCAAAGTGCTCCCTCTTCAGCGGCTGTGGCAATATGAGGCCTGGGTCAAATCCCAGAAAACAAGAGGCCAGCCCAGTAACTGAGTCTCAGTAGGTAGAGGGCGCAGGACCTTCAATAACACACTAGGAAGCTCAGTGGCTAGGATGTGGTCACTATAGGAGAGCACAGGCCTACCAGGCCCTGCTTCCCAGCTATTGGGTTATCTGTTCTTATCAACAGCTCCCAGTGCTTGCACTAGAAGACTACAGAGACTGTCTTCCAACCTCTTACCTTTTGGATCATGCTGTTTGACTTTTCCAAGAAAAAAAAAGGAAAGCTAAACAGTATATACTGGCTTCTAATTTCAGGGTAAGACAGTTGTTCTCAACCTATGGGTCGTGCCTCTTAGGGTCAAACAACCCTTTCATGGGGGTCACATATTAGATACCCTGCATATCAAATATTTACATTATGACTCATAACCATAGTAATAAAAGTGATTTCATGTCTGGGAGTCACCACAACAGGAGGAACTACCGATATGAAAGGGTCCCAGCACTAGGAAGGTTGAGAACCAGTGGGTTAAGAGGAACTGGGAAAACAAAAATTCATAAAGTAAATACCACTATTATCTCCGTCAGATGAAGACACTGATACCTATAGCTTGAACACCTTATGTCAGGTCTCACAACCTGCGTGGCGGTGCTGGGATTCTAAATCTGGTGACTGTTGTTTATTAGATCATGTACCCAGCATGAGGCACCCAATGCAGGACTATTCGGTCTTAGAGTACACAGTGTGCCCAGAGCTGGTCTGACTGGAAGGTTGTGTTGCACAAGCACTGACCCGAGTCCAATGTGAGGATTTCATGAAGAGCATGCCCCAAAGGCAGAGACGCCTAAGCATTGGAGAGATGCAGCCGAATGTCCAAATGGTCGCAGAGAAAAATCCTAAAGGCAATGGAAAAGGATGGGAATAGTGGTTCTCTGGCCACGTGGTTCTCTGAGCCTTGCTTTCATTTATTTTTTTAATCAGTAAAGCTAAGAATTCCAATTAGTTCTCCAGGATTCTTGCCTCATTACCAAGTAATAAGGATGGAGCACTGCGCTTAGCCTTTTTATGTAGACGCAGCCATGCCTGACTTCCCTCTGCTGAAGTGGAAAAGGCAGCACAGTTCCTGCTGCCGGGTCTTAATAGAGAAAACACTCACAAGTTGGTTCTTTAAAAAAAAAAAAAAACTCAAAATAGCTCTACATATATATGAGGTGTAATGTGATACTTGTAATACAAGTATAAAATGTTTATCGATTGGATTAAGGTAATTAGCATATCTGTCGCCTCAAACATTTATCACTTCTTTATGTTGGAAGCATTCAAAATCCTTCCTTTTAGCTATTTTGAAATATACAATAAATTATTATAAATTATATCCTCACTACTATAATTATAGAACATTAGAACATTTTCCTCCTGCATACTACTACCCATTAGCCAACCCTTCCTTTCCTATCCTCGCCCCCCCACCCCCAAGCGTCTGGTAACCACTATTCTACTCTCATCTTCAAGGAGACCAACATTTTATCTTCCTCACATGAGAGCACACAGTATTTGTCTCTCTGTGCCTGGCATGTTTCCCTTAACATAATGTCTTCCAGGCTCACTCATATCAACCAATCCTTGAGTAGCATTCAGATGGCCCTTCTAACTATTACAGAGTCCATAAGAAGGCCTAGAGTCTCATTCCGTCTCCAAGTCCCCTCTCATTCCAGACCAATCTAAATTACTAACTTCTCAGCCCTCAAAGACCTTATGCCTTAGGGGACAGAGACACATTCTCCCCAAACCCCCTCATCTCTTTGTAGCAGGTTGCTATGTGCTTGAATGGAGAGGAGCCCACTGGCTCCACGTTAGCAGTTCTCCTGCAGGATGAGATCACTCGAAGGACTAATAGCCTAGTGGGTATCTCTCCTTCCTGTCCTGCTCCAGAGGTACCGGCCACAGATGTGAGTGCAGTACCTGATGTCCCACCAAGAAGGGCAGAAGGGGAGGAGACCCAGCCACACTCAGACACAATGGGCATTTCTTTCGCTTTGTCTTTATAATGGCCCTACCAGCTTACAGAAGAGACAAATGAGGCCTGGAAATGACTGGCTCAAGGTTCCGTGGCATCTGGTTGGCAAGACTAAGAGAAGAAGCCAATCCACTCCAAGTCGGCCTCCTAACCATTAAGAAATATGATCTGGCTCTCACCTATTCACATCCATCCACTTAGTCCTCCCCCAAACTCCAAATGGAAGCTTCCTCCCAGCCTAAAGAGAGCCCTGAGCCAGGCGGTGGTGGCACACGCCTTTAATCCCAGCACTCGGGAGACAGAGGCAGGCGGATCTCTGTGAGTTCGAGACCAGCCTGGTCTACAAGAACTAGTTCCAGGACAGGCTCCAAAACCACAGAGAAACCCTGTATCGAAAAACCAAAAGAGAGAGTGAAAGAGAGAGAGAGAGAGAGAGAGAGAGAGAGAGAGCCCTGAATGCTTCTGTAAACTCTCTTGAGGCAATCTGCTCCATCCATCAGTGCTTTGTAGGGTCTGGCCTCCCCTGTGCTCTAAAACCCAGCCTGAGGCCTGCCCGGTGACCCGCTACTTGATTGTTTGCTGGAAGAATACTCCCTAGCTTTCTTGTCCCAACCCTGAGCCATCCCACATGCGGTGGTGTCCCCCTGTAATCCCAGCGTTTCGAGGCAGGAGGACCATGAGTTCCAGGCCAGCTTGGAGCACATAGTGAGAACTTATCTTAAAAACCAAACAAGTGCTCCAGCGAGCTGTTTCAAGAAAAATAAAGCAAGTCATGTTGTCTGTCTCATCCTTCCTTCTATAAAATGGGGGTGACTTCTGTAAGCCCAGAAGCAAGAATGCTTCTGTAGCCTTGGCAAATGGTGTGGGAGGTCTCACTGTTCCTGTGGTGAACCCCAATGTGTCCAACCCGGCAATGCTGACGCTTGGCAGGACCAAGTGACCCAGTTTTCCCCGCGGGGAAGCTAGGCAGTGGGCTGTGCAGCGTTTGGCATCTGCGTGTCTCTTCTGCCCTCTGCTGGTCGCTAGGCAAGGAGGCTCGCCAAGGTCGGCAATCCCACGTGGGTCCACTGCGGGGAATTCACTCTCAGGCCTGTAAATGTTTGCTGAGTTAACTGAGTAAGTGGACTGTGTGCCGCTCTAGGCTCTGGGGCCTGAAGCAGCCAGAGGCAAGACCGCAGCTCTACACACTGGTTACATTCAGCCAGACCAGGCCGCAATTCTCAGCGCACCTCCCGCATCGCTTTCCTCATTTTTACCTCCCCACACACAAGCTCCTCCTCTTCCCTTCCTCCAGGCCTGGAGCCTTGCTAGAGAGAATAAGCCTTTCTCAAGCCAACAAATTGCTTCACCACTTGTTGCCTTACTGGTTCCTCTGACCAGCCCCTTAAAACTACCTGAAGTTCCTTCTCCATTTCCTCTTTTCCTCTCAGAGCAGTTGCTTCAATTTTCTGGTACTGTCTTCAAAAAGAATACTCTTGCTTTTGCCTGGCTACTGAATCTCTCACAGGCACATCTACGGGAAGTCCTGGTTCTTGCCCAGGTCACCTCTCAGAAGTTTAACTGTCTACCTTCCAGACGACCTTTTAAATCCTTGACTTCTGCAGCCATTTCTCTGATGCTTCCGTTTCCCCAAACACATGTGCAACACCCACTTTGGGGCCTCTCTTCTTGAGAGATTTGTCTTGATAAAGAAGTCTTGAAAACCAAAAGGTCTAGAAGACTCATTAAAGGGCCTTATAGTGTCCTTATAGATTCTGTAAGTCTGAAGGCCTTCCAAGGCTATGACCAGTCTCGGTAACAGAATAGGAAAGGCCTTTAATTTCTCTATATAGTGTGTTTTCAATTAAGAATGCACAGGGCTCTTTCATAGGGAGTGAAAGTATTTTATACTAATTGTAAGGATGAGGAAAGTGAGACCACAGAGAAGAAAATACTTCTATTGTGATTGCACAGGAGGGGAAAGGCAGTGAGGTTCACACAGAAACTTCCCATCCCCCAATCCTGGATGCTCACTTCAAAAACTCTGCCAATTCTGCACCTTGAGAAGGTGAAAGAAGAGATACAAAGCCAAAATAAAGCAGAGAAAAAGAATCAAGCATTTATGTGCTGGTCTTTAACTTCTTGTTCAAAACAACCACACAAGGCATAGGCTATTCTTCTTCTTCCCACTTAACTTCCCACAGTTAGTATATCAAACCATTTAGGGGCCAGGGAGATGGTGGGATCAGCAAAGCGCTTGTGGTGCAAATGTGAGAAGCTGAGTCTGGAGCCCCAGAGCCCAGGTAAAAGTCAGTCACTCACAGCAGCGTGTCTGTAAGGGTAGTAGGAATGTGGGCATGGGGAGAGTAGACAGTCGGTGGATCCCTGGAGATCATTAGCCAGCCAGCCTAGGGGGATCAAGGAGCTCCAGCTTGTTTCCCATCAATTGCTATGATAAGTCACTCTGACCTTAAGAAACTTATGGAGAGAAGGGTTTATTTGGCTTACACTAGGGTCAATAGTCCACCATTGAAGGAAGTCAAGGTAGGAACCTGGTTTTTGTAGCATGACCTCTGACCAGAGAACTCACTCACAGCCAAGGAAGTACAGCAGGAACTATTGGAGGATGATCTTTGCTAGTTTACCAGCTAACTGGTTCATGCTTAGTTGGGCTTCTCACACAGCTTAAGACCGCCTTCCCAGGAAATGGTGCTGTCCACAGTGGGCTGGGCCCTCCTGCATCCATTCACAACCAAGATGATCTTCTTAGGCATACTGACAAGCCAAGATGACCTAGTGAATGGCTCAGTCAAGGCTTTCCTTCTCAGATGTCCCTGGATTGTGGTTAGTTAATAACCAAAACTAACTAGGACAGACAGACAGACATCCTGTCTCGAAAGATAAGCTGGACAACGCATACTGACTTCTGGCTTCCACGTGTGCACCCAAGTGCCCATACCCACGTGGATATGTATATTACATAACACACATGCGCGTGTGCACACACAGAAACTCCTTCCAGCGTGAAACCCTATGCATCTCAATCGCAGAGCTGACTCCAGCTGTACCACATTGCCTGAGCTGGCACACCACATCTTTGTAGATCTCTCCATTAGCCCTTCATTTGGCACTGTGGGGGATCTAAAGGAGAGTTTCCTCGGGGAGTAGGAGTGGGAGAATGTCCTTCAAAAGCAATCTAGTATGATTATCAAGGGGTAGTCCAGAGGCTGGTTCAAATCCTGCCTCTGCTGAGTGACTCTGGACACATTTCCTCAACCTCTCTTCTCCCTCAGTTTCGTTTGTAAAAGGAAGGTACCAAGCTCACTTCATTCTTTGGTGGTGGTGTTGGCTGAGACAGAGGGGTTTTTTTTTGTTTGTTGTTTGTTTGTTTGTTTGTTTAGCCTAGGCTGGACATAAACTCCTGATCTTCCTGTCCTCATGCCCTAAGGATGACAGACATGCACCACAATGTCTGGCTTTTTACTGTAACTTGAGTTAGCATTGCTATACCCAGGGAAGTAAATAGTAAGCAATCTTCAGTCTTTTGAGATAACAGTGACATACTTTGGAAAGTTAAGTAAGGTGGTGGCCATCCTGTGGAGGCACATGGGAAGAACCCTAATATCCAGATGAAGACGGGGATTAGGGTGAGGTGGAGGAGAGAGGAACTAACAGCTGCAGGGTCTGAATGACTTGCTATGGGACCTGGCTTGTAGTGGCATTTCAATTGTATCGTAATAAATAAAGCCTGCCTGAAGATCTGAGAGTAAAACAGTCCCCCTGGTCAGCCCTACAGACCAGATTATAGAAACACACACCTTTAATCCCAATAGCCACACTAGTTGCCATAGAAATCAGGCGGTGCATGCCTTTAATCCCAGTGGCGCACACCTTTAGTCCCAGCCCTAGAGAGGAATATAAAATGGGGGAGAGAGCTCTTAGACACAATCTCATTCTGAAATTCCTAAAGGCAGGATCACTATTTCAGACTGAGGTCGAAGTAAGAGCCAGTGGCTAGCTGCTTTGCTTTTCAGGTGGAACCCCAATTTCTGACCCTAAGTTTTTATTAATTGTGCTTCACTGGCCTTTGTGTAAAGTCAGTTTATCTGAATCCGAAGGATTTTTCAGGAGCATATAAAGCAACCAGGCAGCCAATCAAGCAGGCATTTCCCCAGAGGCCTCAGAAGATCGGGAATTCTATGCTTCCCAGGAGGCCACACTGCACTGAAAGAATGACGCTTGGGGGTAGGAATTGGGAAGACTCTCTGTGGCCTCTTGAGGAAAGTGTACAGCAGAGATATAGAACCTAGGTGCCATCACACTTGGCCTTCGTTTGCTTTCCTATGCTGTTCTCAGGAACAACAAATATCTGTACCAAATCAAGACCAATCTATCATCAGGTGTATCAAACCAAGCTGATAGCACCCTGATAGTAATTGCCAAGACATATGGGGAATCCCCACACACCAGATCTAGTTCTGAAAGCTTAGGTTGACTTATTTCATTTTTTACCATTGCTTTGCTCATGGGGTTAGTCCCCTCCGCCCAAGGGGAAATGAACACACCAAGGTTCCAACACTTGACAACCACCATGCAGCAAGGGATATAAGTTGGAGGGTAAGAACCAACCTGATCAATTCTTAACCATGATGGAAAGTTAGTCATTACTCTTAGCTCAAAAATTATTAAGATTGTATATTGAAAACTCTTTATCTGAAATTTTAACTGGATATATAAAGTTTCAGAGAAGCGGATTTATTTCATAGCTTGTGGCAATATTTTGCCGGCATGACCAAAGGGTGCCATTTGTGATATTCTTTTCTTCTCCAGCAGCTATTTAGGGCTTGCCCTGTGCTACGCATTGTGTGAGGTCCCGGGATGCTGCACAGGTGACACAGACTCGGATGTCGCCCCGCTGGAGCTTTGCCATCTGGTGAGGCCGGGAGATACCGGACAAATGCAGCAAGGGCTCTGAAGGAAACGTCCAGAGCGCTCTAGGAGTGCACGGTGGGTACTAGGTTTTCTCTAAACCAGTGGGGAGTAGGGCATGCATGGGAAGAGAAGTACAGCTCCCTTCCTGGGAGAGCACATTTGCTGAAAGTCATCTCTGAGTGAGGACAGACAATGCACATGGACTCCAATTTCACTCAGCGGGTTGGGACTTAGCTCTGACTGCTGGGCCAAGCTCAGAGACCGCAGGCATAGAAAAGCTCCACCGAGAGACTAAGAGCCAGCTGCGGCACATGCCTAGGCTCTCGGCTCAATCTTAAATATTAGATTTAAAAAAAGAAAGAGAAAATTTTTGCCAAGAAGCTTTGGAGTACCTGCTAACGAGGGTAAAAATGTTCTCTCAGGTTCCAAATAACTGACACAAAGGGTATCCTCACTGAGGACCTTATCCTGCCTGGCTTTCCTTTAGAAAAGTAAGATGCCTCTGTGTCTGTGGTTATGTCCCCCTTTTCATTTCTGATCTTATTTATTTGCGTGTTCTCTCTCTGTCGTTTAATTAGTTTGGATAGGGGTTTGTCGATCTTGTTGATTTTCTCCAAGAACCAGCTTTTTGTTTCATTGATTCTTTGGACTGTTTTCTGTGTTTCTATTTTGTTGATTTCAGCCCTCAGTTTTATTATTTCCAGTCTTCTACTTCTCCTGGGCGCGTCTGCTTCTTTTTATTCTAGAGCTTTCAGGTGTGTTGTTAAGTCCCCAATGTATGCATTCTCCGTTTTCTTTAAGTGGGCACTTAGTGCTATGAACTTTCCTCTTAGCACTGCTTTCATTGTGTCCCATAGGTTTGAGTATGTTGTCCCTTTATTTTCATTAAATTCAAGGAAGCCTTTGCTGGAGAGGTTGTGGAGAAAGGGGTACACTCACCCATTGCTGGTGGGAATGCAAACTTGTGCAACCACTCTGGAAAGCAGTGTTTCGGTTTCTCAGGAAATTTGGGATCAACCTACCCCTGGATCCAGCAATACCACTCTTGGGAATATACCCAAGAGAGGCCCTATCATACAACAAAAGTATATGCTCAACTATGTTCATGGCAGCATTGTTTGTAATAGCCAGAACCTGGAAGCAACCTAGATGCCCTTCAACGGAAGAATGGATGAAGAAAGTATGGGTTATATACATATTAGAGTATTACTCAGCAGTAAAAAACAAGGACTTCTTGAATTTTGCATACAAATGGATGGAAATAGAAAACACTATCCTGAGTGAGGTAAGCCAGACCCAAAAAGAGGAACATGGGATGTACTCACTCATATTTGGTTTCTAGCCTTAAATAAAGGACATTGAGCTTATAATTCATGTTCCTAGAGAAGCTAAATAAGAAGGTGAATCCAAAGACAAACACATAGGCATCCTCATGAATATTAACCTTCATCAGGCGATGAAAGGAGACAGAGACAGAGACCCACATGGGAGCACCGGACAGAAATCTCAAGGTCCAAATCAGGAGCAGAAGGAGACGGAGCACGAACAAGGAACTCAGGACCACGAGGGGTGCACCCACACACTAAGACAATGGGGATGTTCTATTGGGAACTCACCAAGGCCAGCTGGCCTAGGTCTGAAAAAGCATGGGATAAATCCAGACTAGCTGAACATAGCGGACAATGAGGAATACTGAGAATTCAAGAACAATTGCAGTGGGTTTTTGATCCTACTGCACGTACTGGCTTTGTGGGAGCCTAGGCAGTTTGGATGCTCACCTTACGAGACCTGGATAGAGGTGGGCAGTCCTTGGGCTTCCCACAGGTCAGGGAACCCTGATTGCTCTTCGAGCAGATGAGGGAGGGGGACTTGATCGGGGGAGGGGGAGGGAAATGGGAAGCGGTTGCGGGGACGAGGCAGAAATCCTTAATAAATAAATAAATTAAAAAAAAAAGAAAAGTAAGATGCCTTACAAGCTATAGTGTGCTTTAGCTCATAGCAAAGAACCATTGGGAATCCTGACTCTGAACCCAGACTGATATTTGGGGGTAAAGTACTTAATCCCTGTGTTTACTCTATAAAATGCATTAGCAATAACAGCTATGGGGCTAAAGTAAGATGTGATTGAGATAACACATACAAGCTTAAAACTATGCTGGACACACAGTAAGTGTTCAGATGAGGTTGAATACTATAGCTTACACCTTTTACCGTAATAAGTAATGATATTGAGATGAATCTGGATTTATCTTCAGATATAATATGGAAGAAGGGAGGGTGGCTGTGTAGTTGGGTAGTGGTTGTGTAGTTGGCTGGGATGTGTCAGGCCCTAGACATCTTGTATTGAAATATATATACATATATATGTATATATGTGTGTGTGTGCTCAATTTTTCTAAACAAAACATTGTTTACATGATCTCCTCAACTTTCTTTCCTATATATTTACATTCATATTCCTTCCCTATTTCCATTATCTAATTCTAAGCCTTCAGGGAGAAAGGTCACAGATATAAAATTTCTTGGTGTTTCTTACATGGAAAGAGAAACGGAATCAATATGGAAATTGAATTCTGTTCAGCATTCCCAATGGTTATTTATAAAATTTGCCCAGAGGGAGAAACAGAACTCTAAATATAAAAAACCACGTAAAAATTTCCATTTAGGGAGCTCCAGAGTGCTTTATTTCTAATGTGTTATTATGATGGTGGAAGCTATTATTAAATATCAGACACTGTGGAGTGGCAAGAGCTATCCCTTGGGACCCCAAAGAGGACAGGTCCCCAGGAATGTCAATCTGTGGCAGTTCCAAGCAGTGTGCTTGAGAATCCCTTTCCTCTCTCCCAAACAACAACGGATCTCTAAAGAAAAGGATAAGCATTTGGCAAATACAGCCTGGCGTGCCCTGTGGATAAGGCCTGCACTCAGGGCCTGACCCTTAGAGGGCAGGAAAACAGGTCCTGCTCCCACAGGCCCAAGAGAACACACTCTTTTATCATTCCCTCACTCCATAATGGCTGGAATGCTTCCCTTCTGGGCCAAAATAATTACTCACCATAATTATACCTGGCATTTGGGCAAGACTTTATAGCCACTAATTAGTTAAACACTCACAGCAACCTGTTAGATCACAAAGGATCCTGGCTGGTGAATTTAAGAAGTTCATGAAAGAAGGACATCTTATGTATGCATTTTGATGTTTTTAGGAAAAATAAAATAAACATATTATGTTCAGCTAATGAATGCTATTGTTAATGTTATTTCAGTAAACTGGGGTAAAACATAACTTTTTACCAAGAAAAAAATCTTTAAGTAGATAGAAGAGCAAATTTTTTTTAAACAGAAAACATCCCTTAGCTTTTTAATTGAAAGATGGAAGAACTGTTTGCAATCAGTAAGTCACAGACCTCTGTTTTGTCACAGATGGAAGTTGTTAATTGCTTATATCCTTCTTAAATTCACCTCACTGAAATAGAACTAGAATATTATTTGAAAATGGTGTTAGTACAGATATCAGTTGTGAAGGAATAATGTTAAAATACTTAAAATGTTCAAATCATATTTTACACTAGGAAATTTAAACGAATGGAACGCAAATGTTCATTTTTTTAAAAAAAATTGCAGGAAGACATTGGAAAAATAAATGATTCCATCTTCATTGTTGTCAAGATCTTGAACAAGTTTATACAGTAAAACATAGTTGTAAGAATACAGTATTCTTTATAGGGTTTTAATCAATGAAAAATTGTGAAACTATGAAATAAGGTGCTTTCAGTTCTTTTCCTACCTTCTTCCTCCATCATAAAAACATAAATACAAAGTGATAAGTATATGGGACTGTTAGGATGCGTGAATACAAACATCTGGATAAAGGAGCATAGGATCTGCACTGGGGTGACATTGCCCTGTTCTGGGTCATGGATTATAGCGTTGCTCACACCAGAACAGGTGGAAGGTGACATCTGGGCCTCCCAGGAATGACCATATATAACTCTAAAACAAAGTGTCATTGGGAAATCATGATCCACTGTGACAATTCTGCATCTATATGCTTATTTAAAATATGCTTTGTGAATTTGCTTATCTCTCATGTCATTGCCTTCCCTTTATGTGCTAGGTCCTCTAAAAAGACAAAAAAAAAAAAAGACAAAAAAAAAAAAAAGGATCCTGGCTGGGTGCTGGGGAAGAAACGGTGGAGTCAGGCCTCAGGCACAGTTCAGACATGATGGCCATCCCTTCCAAGCCCCACTCCTATCTTGATCCAGCACATATCCTAAGCCCTCACTAAGAATATGTGTGTTCATCCTCCTGGGCTGACTATCATGTGGAAACAGCTCATAACCTAGCTGGAGATGGGAGGAAAACAAGATAATATCCATTAAAAACAATCCAAGGGTAGGGTTGGGTTGGTCTGGTGCGAGGATCCAGCAGGCAAAAGTGTTTGCTACACCAGGCAACTGGATTTGATCACTGGAACTGGTCATGGAAGACAAGAACTGATCCTAAAAGTTGTCTTCTGACCCCCACATACGTGCTGTGGTACTTGTGCTCACACACATCATTCATGGATGCAAGCACACGTACCCAACTACTACTACCGCTAGGAATAATAATGATAAAATCAGAGACACTGAATGGAGTTTGCTGAAGACTGGTTGAAGGGAAGACTTCTGACTCTGGCTCCTGAGAGTGGAGAGTTAGCCATTATCCTCCACAGAAGACCTCCCCCACTGCACAGAGAGCTACAGTACCCAACAAGCTCATGCTCTTTTCCACAGTGACCAAGCTCAGGGTTGAACAAGGCAAAAACACAAAGACTGCCATCTTGGTCTTCTCATTCTGGGACACCTCTGAAGGGGTGTGTGTTCTACCCTCAGAGCCCCCAAGGGACAGGTTGAGTTTGTGATTGGGCCTATATTGCAACTTCACCATTTCTTCCTGACTCTAGTTCTTTTCCTTTTCTTCTACAGGTGTCCGTCTCAAAGTTATTCCTTAAGAAACTGCATTCGAAACTCGGTTTCAGAGCTCACTTCCCAGGAGACCCAGTAGTGGAAAGTTAGAAGAATGGACTTCCATAAGGGATGCTCCAGAGGTAAGAAAGTGTAATGCAGGATTTGGGGCTGACTGGGTGATGGCCACAGATGAAGTGAGGCCACAAGCCCATAGAAGAATAAAAAAAAAATGCAAAGTTCATGTATCATTTTTGGAAAGGGAAACTCAATGATAAAAGGTTTTTCTTGTCTATTTTGTCAAGTGATCACATTTCCAAATAATAAGAGTACCGGGAATGAGTTGTTATGATAAATTGTATTTTGGAATTGAATTTGAGTTGAGAAGACATCCAAGGGAGACACCTTGTAGACAGTTGTATATATAAAAAAAAACTGAAAAGGAGATAAGAGGTCAGATGGGAATAGGCCAACTGGGAGCTGTGTCATATTGTGTTTCCCAAAGATGGGCCAAAAATGTCTGTGGTGATGCAATATTCCGAAAATATCTCTTACATTCCAACAGACTGGAACTTTTGCTGGATCGCATAGCAAGATTTAATAATACATCTTGAGGTCACAGTAACACTTAAGAATGCTAGCCTACTGTGTACTCAAACTGTTTAACCTGCCTATGAAAGAACATCGTTAAAATCAACTTTACTTGCCTTGGATTCCCCATGTAGACAACTTTTACAACCTGAGCTAATGCATAGCTGTGATCCTAAGTTATGTGCTCGTCCATGCCCCTGACCCAGATAATGTATGTGTATCATTTACTAAAAACAGCAAATAGAGAAGTTGAAAGCAACTTTCTAATTCTAACATGTCCAAATCTAACATAAAATAAAGGTAGAAAACATGCCCAAATCTAACATAAAGGTAGGAAGAAACCATTTATGGGTATAGGTTGATAAACAATGATGTTTGTTATCTGGTTAGTTGGGATCTTTGGAGCCAGTGACTTAATCCCTTGTAAAACTCTGTTAAAGTTTTCTGTAAAGTACTCCTTTCCTATCCCATGTGATGCTTTCTATGATGTTCAGTAAATCCTTTGTTAGGGGCAGACACACACAGACAGAGACATACAGGGACAGACAGAACCTTCAGGCAGGCACAGATTCAGGCGCTCATACAATAGGAAGACAGAGGATGGAGGATACAGGGAACATGAAGTAGAGAATTCAGATCTGGACTCACTCTTGGCTAAAATGATTCCAAGGGAAAGGATTTTTCTTTCTTCCCATAATGCAGTGCCAAAGCATTATTGGTGTCTCAGAGTTAATCACTAATGTGTTATAATCTGTGCAAACCTCTACCATCTCTTGGCTGTCTCCCATCAAGAAGTGGAGTCTCATTCCTACCCTGCTGGATCTGACAGAGGCTATGACTGCTCCCTCCCAGAGACTGCATACAGGAGACATTGTGTGATTTCTGAATCTAGGCCAGAAAAGCTGGGCAACTCCTGCCTAGTGCCCTTGGAATGAAGCCAGAAGCCAAGTAAGAAGTCACAGTATCCTCAAATGCCTGTGCTAAAGAGGCTCTGTACAGGAGATGACAGCTGCTCCCAGCTGACAACCACGAGAGGACCATCTTGGATATTCTGCCCAGAGGAGAGAATGAAAACCCCAACCAGTATCTGGCCTCAGTGACAAGAAAGAACTCAAGTGTGAAGGACCTAACAGTGTTCTTCCCAAACTCCTGGTCTGCAGAAACGGAAGCTCTTTGTGTAGCACTGGCAAGAGGAGCAGAGTCATCAGCATAGAAAGAGTGGGATCTCATCACTGTGCCTGCCCAGTGACCTCCCCGCCCCCCATTTGCTCTATCCTCCCCCTGTTTACCCTCCCCCATTGTCTCCTACCTCCCCCTTAGCAGCCAGGGGGTGTCCTTCAGCAGTTCTCTGCGACTGTGCATCGTTCCCTTCTTGAAAGTCTGCGTTTCCAAGCGGCCTGCAGAGGGCCTCAAATTTCAGTATGTGTTATACTGTGGATGCTAAATTTTATGTGTCAAATTTACTGAGCCACAGGATATCCAATCATTGGTCAAATGATATTCTGGGTGTATTTTTTAAAAGATGACATTAATATTAGAACTTTTCTTTTCTAAAAAGTTCAAATATTAATTTGACTGTTTGAAAGGTGGCATTAGTATTTGAACTAACCACTGAATAAAGCAGCACAGTATGAGTATGGGTAGGGAGGGGTCTAATCAACAACAGACTTGAGTAGAATAAAAGGGCTAAGAGGGTACGCTTGCCTCAGTGCTTCAGATAGACGTGAGCCGAACGCTTGATTTTTGTTGGGTCTTAAATCTGACAGCATTCAGTGTAACACTAACACCCTTGGCTTCTTGTGCCTCCAGCTTGCTGACTGTAGATCTTCGGACCTCTGAACTACCATTACTGTGCCATCCAGGGTTTTTTTTTTCCTGAGATGGAATTTGGCTATGTAGCCCAGGCTGAACTCATGACCCTCTTGCCTCACCCTTCTATGTAAATGAGATTACAAGCATGTTTCGTCAACTTTTCCTGAACAAATTCCTTGTAATAAATAACACATATGTATTATATATAAGATAACATATATGTTATATAAACTCTATTATGCCATATGCATAATAAATCACATGCATACACATGACATTTCTTTTTTTAAGCAGAAGTTAATTTAATAAATGAGAATAAAGCAAATATTTCAAAGAGTAGTAGGCTTTTGTTGTAGGTATCAACATTTTTATGAATATTTAGGAAGTGGGTGGCATATTCATGGAGCAAGGTGACCCTTTCCCCTCCTAAATCATGGTGGACAGGGTCTCCCTTGTAGGGTATTTTCCCCCATGATCCTTTAGAGAAGCCTACAAAGGAAAGGGGATCAAAACAAACAACAAGTACTAAAACTGAAGTTTTTGAAGATACAGACCCTTTGTTAGTGCACATGTGTGTAAAAATGTCATTGTATCTTCGTTTTTGATGTAGTGGGAAACTTTATCAGAAGCCTCAAGGACACTTAACTACAAAATGGTATTCTGACCATCAGGAGATAACTACCAAGATGCAACTGTGCTTTCTTGGTTACCTATCTTACTCCTTACCTAAAATCTTATTCCTCTGGATCTCATAATAAATCTCATGACTGTCTAGTTAAGACCTTCTCTTATTTTATTTTTATTTTTTCACTTTCTTTTTATTTATTCTTTGTTTCTTTCACATCATGCATCTCAATACCATTCACTTCCCCATCTTTTCATATCTGCCCTCTGCCCTTGCAACTTCCTCCCAAAAATAAAATACAATTTAAAAGGAAAAAGAAAAAGAAAAAAGAGAGAGAAGGAAGAAACCAATCTCGTCAGGGAAGCTGTAGCGTGACACAGTGAATGACGCAGTAAACCTTTTACCCATATATCTTTCCTTGCAAGTGTCATTGCTAAGAATCACTGGTCTGGTTCCTGGCCTCTGGTTTCTACTACACTGTCAGTGCTGAACCCTCACTGCGACTCATCTTGGTTATCCTGCTGTTGCCCTGTGTTGTGGAGATCCTGCAGCTTTGGGTCTGCAAGACCAGTCCCTTTCTGTGCTCCAGGAGATCACAGATGGGGCAGATGTTGGGGTGGACCCTGATTGTGGGCCTGAGTAGTTGCAGGGTTGGTCAGCCCGCCAGCTCTCCCATCTTTATCACCAGGGCAAGTTCAGGAAGGGGTGGGGCCAGTTCTGCTTTCATGTCCTCAGGGTCACTTCTCTCAAACCTACACCTTCAAGGCCTGCTCTGAAGGGGGATAGGGCCACTCTCCCAAGTGCTGCAGCTGATGGGGGCAGGGACAACTCTCCCCAACTGCCTCAGGCTTTGATGGGGGGTCATTTCACCCCCACTCCACATGCGCTTCCTTATTTGTTCTAATTTCTCTGAGCCCCATGACTATAGGAGCTAGGGCTCGGGAAATTCTTTTTTAAAACAAGGTCCCAAGTGATTTTGATTCTAGCATGGGCGGCAAACTTTAGCTTACAAAATCCATTCTTTTACAACCCAGCAATTCATTCCCAGTTGTGCTAAATATAAAATCTCACCACCAGCCTTAGGAGGACAAACGGCTTTGGTGAAGACTCTGTAGTTGTATATTTATCTGTCCGCTTTCCTAGTTGAGTCTTAGTTTCTGTATCTTGTATTATGAAAATAATTATTGGGGGCTGGAGAGATGGCTCAGTGGTTAAGAGCATTGCCTGCTCTTCCAAAGGACCCGAGTTTGATTCCCAGCAACCACATGGTGGCTCACAACCATCTGTAAAGAGGTCTGGCGCCCTCTTCTGGCCTTCAGGCATACACACAGACAGAAAATTGTATACATAATAAATAAATAAATATTTTAAAAAAATAATTATTATATTATCATTAACTTACAAATGTATTACATTGGATTTATTATCAATGTTGTTTGTAATACAGCTTCAAGTACGTATTTGCACACAACTTTCAAGTGGCGCAACAGAATAATAAAATTTTCTGATAAACATTATCTTCGCGACCATCCCTTTCCACTCCTAAGACACCGCCCCTTGGGTTGGAAGTCACTAAGTAGGCACAGCAAAGTCTCCCTGATGACCCTGTTTGTGCTACTCTCTTTGCCCAGAAGGATTTCTGTTCCTGTAATAAATATTTATTCAAAGTTTGGCCCATGCCAGGCATAATGCTTAGAATTATGTCCCCTGTGGGAAGTAATTGCTTCCTTTTCAGAGGGCCCCAGGCTTTGAGTTCTCATCACCCCACCACTCCATGCTACAGTTAGCAGGCCCCCTCCCCAAGAGGGGCAGCATCTTGTGCCAAGAGACCACAGCTTGTTCATCTCTTTATCCCGGTCTCTGGCACATTAACTCAGTTAATGTTGATGAATGAGTTAATGCACGAATGATGATAGCCTGGTGTCTGGGACATCAGAGGTGGCCGATATATGGGTTGAAATGAAATGAAATTGAAAGTGTAGTTCAAGAAACAAGGGCAGAGAGAAGCAAGAAGGAGGGGTTGTTGAGCGCTGTCAAAAAGATACCCAAGATCAAACAAAGTGAGCACTGGGACAGGGGGAGAAAAACACTGGACCTGAAAAAAAAAAAAAAAGAAAAAAAAGAAAGTTAATGGGGGCCTGTAGAGACAGCTTAGCCTTTAAGAGCACTGCTGCTCTTGCAGAGGACCTGGATTTCTTTCCTAGCATTGACACGGTGATCATGACCATCTGTAACTCCAGGTACAAGGGACCTGCCATCCTCTTCTGATAAAATAAATAAATCTTTTTAAAAAGGAAGTTAATGTTAAAATCTAGAATAAATGGCCACTGTCAATGTTTATCACAAAACCAAGATCAGCATTTACTTACTTGTAGTGGCATTTCAATTGTATTAGTGGTAACACACACCTTTAATCCCAGTAGTCACACTAGTTGCCATAGAAACCGGGCGGTGCATGCCTTTAATCACGGTGGTGGCACACCTTTAATCCCAGCACTAGAGAAGATTAGAAAGTGGGAGGAAACAGCTCTCAACACACAGTCTCATTCTGAGATTCCTGGAAGCAGGATCGCCATTTCAGACTGAGGTCGAGGTAAGAGCCAGTGATTGGCTGCTTTGCTTTTCGGGTCTTCAGGTTAGACCCTAATTTCTGACCCTAAGTTTTATTAAACATGCTTCACTTACTCTTGAAGTATTCACAGAAACTCTTAAAGTTTTTTATTGTTTTAGATATATTTTATTTTATGTGTATTTCATTTTATGTGCATCATGTGTATACTTACTGCCCACAGAGGTCAGAAGAGGGCATTGGATCCCTGGAAACAAAGTTACGAACAGTTGTAAGGGGACATGTGGGTGTCCCGGACCAAATCTGGGTCCATCAAGTCATCTCTCCACCCCTAACTCTTCAAATCTAGTTGTTGGGAGGAAGGCACGACGGCTTAGAGGGTAAATGTGCTTGCTGCCATGCCTGAAAACCTGAATTTGAACTCCACGACCCACGAAGTAGGAGAGAACAGAGTCCTGCAAGTTCTTCCCTCACCTACCCTTTATATATATATATATATATATATATATATATATATATATATACACACACACACACACACACACACACACACACACACACACACACTTTTAAAAATGTAATAAAATCTAGTTACTAGGTAAATGCCTTTGAACTCTGTGTGTGTGTGTGTGTTGGGGGTGTTATGCCACAGTCTTTATTACCTAGTTAAAATGTCCACACGCTAATTACTAAAGTTTAGAGGTCTTAAAAAGTTCTCTTATCCACACCTTAATAACAGGTTTAACTGCACGATTTTCTTCTTATGAAAAGACTGGGACCATTAGCTAAGGGGCTGCCATCTTTGCTCCCTTCGCCTTCTCATTCACTGAGCAAGTATTCAGTGAGCGGCACAGTGTGCTGCCCTCTCTTCAGTCAGTGCTTTATAAAGCTTGCTTTAAGAATCTTAGTCCTATAGCTAGTTGTCTGGATTCCCAGAACAGCTGAACTGGGAACTCCTTTTAGAAGTCATTTAGACTCTTGCCACCACTTGCTGCTTCCGGATACAGCATGAATATAGGCACCCAGGTTATCTCCTGGGGATAGAACTATTGTCCAGCACACATCCTATGGAACCCTGGTTTACACCCTGTAGCCAAATGAGTTCAGCCAAGAGAGTTTCCTTAACTGCAGAATTTTCTGGATCTTATATGTAAAACTGCATGAGAGGTCAGGTAGAGATTTGGGTGAAAATGATCTAAAATGTTTTCTAAAGTCATTTAGCTTTTTCTTGGGTTTATCTTGTAGGATAGTGTGTGTGCGTGCGTGCATGTGCGTGTGTGTGTGTGTGTATCCATTTACTCAGCTGTGGATACAGTGGCAACTAACTGGATGTGTAGGCCTGTTCTCATGAAACCTTGCAGGAGATAGACAGACAGGAATTAAATGCACTACGCAGGCAAATAATCACAACAAACATATTGTGACAGTCGCAGTGAAGGAGAGACACATGGCCAAAGAAGAGCCTATATTAGTGGGCTTCAGTCTGATCAGGGAAGACGTCTCTGGGGAGGTGACCCGGAGCTGATACCTGGAGTATGAGGAGGAATCCACTGTATGGGGAAGGTGGGAACACAGGACCTGAAATGGGAACATTCTGTGAGACAGGAAGGAGGCCAGTGGGGTAGATGGAGAGCGCCATGAAACTAGAGTGGTTACAGAGGTCACAGCACAGGGGCTTATGGGAAAGGGCCTTTTATTGAAAATTCATGTTTTTATCTCAAAATCTATGGAAGTCAGTAGATTTGTGTTTCAGAAATATCATTCAAATTGCTGCATCAAGAACCGATTAGTAGAAGGCCTTAGGGCCAAGGGAGCTATTTGGAAGGTTCTAGAAGTGGTTCGTTGAACAAAAAGGGGACTGTACTAGGAGAGATGCTAAAAAGAACTTACTCGTGTATCTAGATGAAGTCCTTTGTTGAAAGAGCAGCCAAGCCCACACAGAACTAGTAACTTTGTGCTAATTCACAGATACCCACCCACTTCACCAGAAATCTCCCTCTGTTTCTGAAAGACTGGAGACTGGAAAGGAGATGATCTGTTCCCCTCTCAGTTCAATTAGACAAATCACTGTGCAGACACACTTGCCCCAGACCCTAGAGTATCTGCCATCTCGATCTAAAGCTTCAGGACTTTCTAGCCTGACGTTAGACCATCTTTAACCATGCTCTCTGGGGCTCCCAGTCTTTACCCATGTGACTGCAAGTTCATTTCCTAGGCTTGGGAATTTCAAAGCTGGGAGGTACCATCAACTTCAACTATATGAAAGAATTCATTCTGTATATCTGAAGACAACCGGAACAAGAGTCAACTCTACATGCAATGACAGTAATGATTAGGTCCCATTTACTATTTGTTCATCCTGTCCGCAAGCCTCCGAGACCTTCCAACACATCTCACGATTCATCACTCACAATTGCTCCCATTCTTACTGCGCACGTACTCTCACAAAAGCTTCAGTGCCGCAGTTACACAGTGAAAAGAATTTAGGGCTAGCACCTTCAATAAAACACGACTTATAGCCGGGCGGTGGTGGCGCACGCCTTTAATCCCAGCACTCGGGAGGCAGAGGCAGGCGGATCTCTGTGAGTTCGAGACCAGCCTGGTCTACAAGAGCTAGTGCCAGGACAGGCTCCAAAACCACAGAGAAATCCTGTCTCGGGGGGAAAACCAACCAAACAAACAAAAACATGACTTATTTACTCAGAATTCTACTCGGTGCATTCTGCATAGACAGAACTGTTCGAACAAATATACCTAAGTCTTCTGGCTACCTGGTTTGTGTTGAAGTTTTCTTTCACTAAACATTTACATTGACCTGGTTTAAATTTGTGTATTTTAGAACCAGGTGTGGTGGTACATGCCTACAATCTCAGTACTAGAGAAATGGTAGTAGGGTGATCACAAATTAGGGACCAGCCTAGAGTAAGAAGCTAGAATAAACAACAAAGGGTTAAATTCCCACTGATCTTAAAGAGACCTGGGCTTTGGCCCTATCCAAGCAAATTCTTTTTTTTCCCCTGTATTTTCACTGGAGTGGATTCATAGGACATATTAATAACTAGTTGGCTGAAGTAGCTCAGTTTTAACATGTCATAGAAATATTATTGGCACTCATGCAGTGCATGTGAGCACAGGCACTTGCAGGAATCTGCATTTCTTTCCTACTAGGTAATCTGCAGGTGAAAGGTAAGTCTGCGCTCTGGCTAACTGTAGCTCACATGTTTAGTTTGTCAGATTTTTGATATCAGGAAAAAATCTGGCTTACAGCTTTTGATACCGGGAAACAATCTGTCTAACTGAAATACAGCTGGTAAGAAACACGACTATATTTTATCAACTTTATAACCATACCGACTTTTACAGGTGGGTGGAATTTGAGCTATGAGTGATAGATAACAAGACTATGTAAGTTATGCTGTCAGGATGGATTCCTGGGAAGACGCAGGGAACAGCAAGAGGATGTTCCCTAGCACCCACCAGAAAGCAGTGCTTGTGTCTTCACTGTGTGTGACTTTAGCATTTTGTCCAGTAATTGAATATTCTGGAATCTCCATTTACCAGGCATTGAATTTACAGTTCTTTTAAAAAAAGAATCCATTTTTATTTTTTACTTACATTGGTTTTGTTCTTGCATGTATCTCTGTGTGGGATGTCAGAGCCCCTGGAACTGGAGTTACAGTTGTGAGCTGCCATGTAGGTGCCAGGAATTGAACCAGGGTCCTCTGGAAGAGCATCCAGTGCTCTTAACCTCTAAGCCATCTCAGAGCCACACTGATTCCTTTCTTTCTATCCCCTCTTACTCTGTTATCTTCCACTATGGGGAAAGCTGGTTTACATTTCCAAAATGCCTATAATCAACACAAAATATTCTTTCACGGCTGTTAGAATTTCATTTTGAAATGAGAACCCCACCATGTTATCCAGGCACCAGCAACTCTAATAGAGTTTAAAATACCATTCTTAAAAAATATACCTGGCCAGCGGTGGTGGCACACGCCTTTAATTCCAGCCCTTGGAAGGAAGGGGCAGGCAGATCTCTGAATGATTGCTAACATTTAAAATAATTTTGTGTGCATATGTGAATGTTCTTGGGAACCTATATTAACTCCCTTCCAAGGCCCACAGACAGTTGACATTAATCCAAACTAGCTGATTTATGCTCTTCTTCACTACCTCATAAATAAGGTATATAAATAAGGATATAATTATAATAGGGCCTAGTCATGGAGAAGTTACAGCATAGTGGGTTTTTTAAATAACAATAGTAAAAGGATACTCATGCAAAGCTCTGTAAGCATGCTAAGACTCACTAAATTGCATACTTTAAATGGGTGAACTTTATGCTTTGAATTACATATATATTTTGAGACAAGATCTTTCTTTGTAGCCCAGTCTGACTTTGAATTCAAAAACCTAGGCTGGCCTCAAACTTGTAGTAATCATTCTGCCTCAGTCTCCCATATAGAAATCTGTCTTTAAAACTCCCCGCAAACCACAAGTAAGTTCATCATTATGTAATGCAAACTCGGTCTCAACATGATTGACTGCTCGTAGGTAAAATATGTATCCTCCATGTGTCAAATAAAACAAACTTCACTGTCAAGAGACCACTCATTTTACTTTAGCAGATGAGACAGAAAATTTTCATCTAATAAGGAAAGAAAAAATGTTCAGTCCTCAGCTTGAGTTCTGTTTGCACATACCAGGAAATTAACAAGCTCTCAACTTCTAAGATAAGTTCATATTGCAATCATAATTGCGCATGCATTGAGGATACACAAACAATAAAACCTAGGAAGAACAGAGATAGAAAGAACATTGGAATTATACTGGCATTTTTAAAATTGTGTATAAACTTTTGTTTTTTCCTTTTATGTTTAAAACTGATTTTAAAGGAGGTGGGGAAAAACACTTTATAGAGAAACCTAGTGGGAACTTTTTCTTACGGCATTGAATAGTATAGTTCCAATGGTCAACACTGAGGCATAATGGACTTTGGCAGCTTTTCCTCAACACTATTTCTTGGGTTTTGGCAGAGCACTGAAAGAAGAGATGGACAGACATACTGCTACAGTGCTAGGGGAATTTGTTGTGAGGTTAACTCTAGTCATAAACATTGAAAGAAGCTCCTCATCGGGGCAGTTGCCCTCACAGATCTGGCCACTGATCACTTGGAGACAAGACGAAAGCTTAGATTGCCGCTCAACAACTTCACTGTGAACACCCAAAGAAGAGCTCCGAGTCCTTGCCCTTTAAACCATGGGCTACCTTTACCCTTTCTCAGCCCTCTGCAAAGCACGTGTGTAAATGCAGGGTACTAAAACCTCACTTACATAGCTTCATGCTTCAAAGAACACAAAGGAAATGAGAACGATATAAATCACTTAATCACAGCATGGCTTTGAAACGATTGCTTTCTATTTCAGTGAACGTTAGTCTAAAGTCAAATACAAGCAGAATAAAAAGATTATATTTTTAAGGAGCATGTGTGTGCTTCTGTTCTGTCATGGGCAAACATATGTAACAGGCTACATCTTGACTCTTGCTGGTGATGGCCTTTACTGTTAGTTTTAAAGTTACCAGTCCACTTGGCTCCAGACAGGCTACTGGCTCCCTTAGGGAGCCTTCTTATCACTGTCAGATGTGGGGAAAGTTCTACCAAAAACAACCCAGTAAGCCTGGCATGCCTTAGGGACTGCCACACTCCTGCCCCTTGTCATCCCCTTCAGTTCTTTTTCTCAGTTCTAGTGCTCCCTCAAACCCCTACACTGATTGGTCCTTATCTTTCCTTTGGATTGAAGAATCATTTATGTTAATCAACTTAGGCTAAAAAAAGTCACTTTCCTGTTTTTCTGGTTTGGCCATTATACTAAGTAATCAGGTTAAGGCCTAACTTCAATTCCCTTTTTGTAGTATTCATATAATCTTGAGATAGATTAACAGACTTATGAAAAGCTTTTACTTCATTTCTTATAGATTATGTATATGAATACTTTATTTCCTAGTATCCAATTTTTTTATCTTTTTTTTTTTTTTTTTTTTTTTTGGTTTTTCGAGATAGGGTTTCTCTGTGGCTTTGGAGCCTGTCCTGGAACTAGCTCTATAGACCAGGCTGGTCTCGAACTCACAGAGATCCGCCTACCTCTGCCTCCCGAGTGCTGGGATTAAAGGCGTAATATAACTTCCTACTAAAGAGAACCAGAAATTGTTGTAGGAATAGTGGATTCTACATCTGAGGCAGAAAATATATCAAGTATTCCTGGAACAAAATAATGGAGCAGGAAAGAATGGGAATAGGATTGTAGACTTAAAGAAAAACCATTGACATGTTTTAGAGTTGTTAAGACTGTGTACTCAGAACAAGGGATGGCCTACAAAGCATATTCTACTACTGTATATTTTTAAAACAAAATTATACAAAGAAAAATTTCATTTATAATATCAAAGAATCTCTTGATAATTCCAGACCCTCAGCCCTGCCCCTGAGAGCAATCTCTGTAACAATTTCAATTAAAAATATAAGCATAGGTATACAACACATTGCAATTTTATTTTTTTTATTTTTATTTTTTATTTTTATTTTTTTTTTTGGTTTTTCGAGACAGGGTTTCTCTGTGGTTTTGGAGCCTGTCCTGGAACTAGCTCTGTAGACCAGGCTGGTCTCGAACTCACAAAGATCCGCCTGCCTCTGCCTCCCAAGTGATGGGATTAAAGGCGTGGGCCACCACCGCCCGGCTACACATTGCAATTTTAAAAGCCACAATTGGTAGCTTATTATACACATTTTTTTCTCTGACTGATGGTATTTTATATTAGCAGCCTTTTAAATTTTTTTTTTTTTAATTTTCGAGACAGGGTTTCTCCGTAGCTTTTTGGTTCCTGTCCTGGAACTAGCTCTTGTAGACCAGGCTGGCCTCGAACTCACAGAGATCCGCCTGCCTCTGCCTCCTGAGTGCTGGGATTAAAGGCGTGTGCCACCACCGGCCGGCTTTAAAAATTGTTTTTGCAGGACTGGAGAGATGGCTCAGGGGTTAAAGTACTTGCAGCTCTTACAGAGGACTGCAATTTGTTCCCCAGGGTCCAGGATGGTGACTCACAATCCTGTAACTCCAGCATCCGGGGATCTGTTACCCTCTTTTGCCTTCTCTGGGCACTGAACACTAGCACACACACACACACACGCACACGCATATACTCGTTTAACATTTAACACAGGGTCTCATTGTGTAGTCCTAGTTGGCCTGGAACTCATTACGTAGACCAGACTGGCCTTGAACTCACAGAGATTTGCCTGCTCCTGCCTTTCAAATGTTGGGATTTTTGTTGTTTTTCGAGACAGTGTTTCTCTATGTAACAGCTCTAGCTGTTCTGGAATTCGCTTTGTAGATAAGGTTGGCCTCAAATTTATAGAGATCACCAGCCTCTACCTCCAGAATGTTCGGATTAAAGCCATACACCACCACGCACGGCAAAAATAAGACTTTTAAAAGCATTTTTTTTTCAGTAGCGGCATTTGAAGCTGGAGCTTTACACATGGTGCGCAAGTGTCCCGGGCTGTGTCTCTAGACTTCTTTGGTGTGTGAGTGGTTTTGAGGCAGAATCTTACTTAATTGCTCAGGCTAATGAACTGGGATTACAGCTATTCCACAATGCCCCACAACAGCTATTTTTAATACAAGTATGTCTATGCATTATGACATTTGGGGATTTACAGTTTACATATTGGGCTTCTTTCAAATCCCTTCGGATGTGATCGAGAGATTTTGGTCCGAATATTCGCCAATTTCATGATGGTATGCCAAAAAAAAAACCAACAACAACAAAAAACCGAAATGGTTGAAATAGGGCTAACCAATTTGCTGTATCTAATTTTCAAGAGGTTTAAAAGCTTAGATTTCAGTTTGTATTTGGTGTGTGTGGGGGGGGGCATTATTGTTACCTTGAAACTTTTAAAACACATCCTCTACTTCCAGAGTCTTCTAAGATGTGAATACCAAAATCTTCCCAATCTCTCCCAGGTACATTCTTGGGGAGACTGCAGGAAGCCTACTTCCAGTGGAACAGACTATCCTCTAAACCAACGTGATAAATGGGGTAAATGGGGTCAGGGAGTTGAATTTAGAAGTGGATTAAAAGGCTCAAAGGAGGTGAAAGCAGCAGGGTGGCCATGTTACTGGATTCTAATACGAATTAATCCGAGTGTTGAGGTATAAGAAATTAGAGAAAATGTAATGCTTCCGGACGGTGAGAAGTGTTATGCCCAAATCTGCGAGGCAGGACAGGTAGGGCTACACAGGGAAACACTGTCTCAAAAATCAAAACAATTGTTAAAACAAGGCTCTACGGGTGGTAGTCCCCCCCAGACGGCCCCCAAATGTTATGCCCAAATCTGCCGGGTCCCCACAAAAGCCAACAAAGGAGACGGAGTCCCATATGTAAAAGCAAAGAGCCTTTATTTTAATCAAGTTTGCAAACTTGGTCTCTCTGCACGTCCAACGTATTGGAATATCCAGGGAGCCTCGAGCTCAATTAGAACTGTGTTTTTATAGTAGTTACGGTGGGGGTGAGGGGTTTCTGAGGTTCAGGACCTCTGATTGGCTGACATCTGTCTAGGGTGTCCTGGTGAATGTGCGCTGACAGGTGATCCTATAGACAACGGTTGGAACGCCAGGCATTTCCTTTAAATGGTCTGTTCTGGGGGGCGGCGGGGTTGGGTAATCTCAGCTTGTGGTTCCTCCAGCAGCCAGGCACGGCCTCAGGGTAAACTACTGAGAACCCAGCCTCTTATTAAATTTATCAATGGCCAAATTCTACCCTGGCAAAGAACTTCCTCTGGGTGACCTGTCCATATTTAGCTTATTATGGCTGCTCCCCCCCCCCCCCCCAAGAAGCATTACATATTAAAGCTAAGCACAGCTACTTTACGTTCCAGGTCTCTTTTGTAATTGCAAACCATATAAGGATTCACAACCTCAAAGAGACGCCAGGGAAGGTCTGCAGTGGCCCGCCCTGCAGGTCTCCGGTAGGCCTGGCTGCTGTGAGCACAGGTCACCGCGAGCCCTCGGGCGGCCACAGAGAGCGGCCAGGTCTCCGCCGAGCCGTTTCCTACGTCCGCGGGCGGGCAGTGACTCGGTACCGCCCAGGGCGTCAGCGTGACCCGAGGCTCAGTGAACCCTGAACTCACCGCCCCAGCCAGCTGCACAGACCCGGGCAGGCGCTTGCTCGCGCACGGGGGTGGGGCTTTTTCAGGCTGCTGACTAAGATGGTGTCGGCTGGACTTCCCGGGACCGCCGCCTAAGGGGATCGAGGGCCAGCAACCGGAGGGGCCGCCGAGCCCATTGGCCCGCTCGGACAGGACCGAGCGGAGCCCGCAAGTTCCAGACTCGAAGGACCGATAGAAGCACAGCCGAGTACGCCGTGGGACCCTAAGCAGAGTTCAAGAGAACGCCGAAAGCGCGGGGAGGCGGGCCTGACGCCCTGTCACCATCTCGCGACAGCCCAGTGACGTCGCACAGCAAGCGCGTGTTCTGGGCTTTCACCTTCAGACGCCGCAGTTCACGGGCCGGCTCCTTTAAGTAAGTAAGTGATGGACAGCGCTTCTACCCTATCGGGGCCCTCGCCAACAGCCAATCAGATTTAAACTTCCTCCAGCCGCCGGAGAAGTTGGAAGACTGGGGTCACAAGAGAGCGAGAGAAGGAGCGAGGGAGCTCTTTTGTCTCTCGCAAGCTCGGGGAGAGCCAAGTTCTCAGGGGAAAAAAAAAACCAACAAAAAAAAGCCCCCCAAAACGCCAGGACTGATGTCCAGACTTTCCGAGTAGTGGCTTAAAGGACGTGGTCACAAGCCAATGAGAGGGAAGAGAAGGTGGGCTCGCTGCGTTCGCCGTGCTAGAAGTACCGTTACAGGGCAGACTTTCGGTCCAATCAACGCCTCCAGGCTTTGGGTCAGGTGACCATGAAGTGCGAGGGGTGGAGCCACGGCCTGGCGCGAGGAACCGTTAAGATAGACAACGAATATAACCAATGAGGTACTCCGACTCGGGCGTTGGGAACCCAATAACAGCGTCGAGGCGGGCGCCTTCCCGGAGCGCGGGGAGATGTAAAGACGGACAAATAGTTTTTCCAATGAGAAGGCTGACGAGTGAGTTAATGGACCAATGAGGTCTGCGGGGCGGGAGCCTTTGCCGCGGCGGAGTCCAAGATGGCGGCGTGCGAGCCCGCTGTGTGAAACGAGCGCGGGGTGGCGGGTTAGTCAGCTCCGCAGAGACGACCTCCGGCGACCCTCCACCATGAAAGGGAAGGAGCGCTCGCCGGTCAAGCCCAAGCGCTCCCGCGGCGGCGAGGACTCCAGTTCTCGCGGAGAACGGAGCAAGAAGTTAGGGGGCTCTGGCGGCAGCAATGGGAGCAGCAGCGGGAAGGCGGACGGCGGCGGGTCGCGGCGGAGCCTCCACCTGGACAAGTCCAGCAGCCGAGGCGGCAGCCGCGAGTATGACACCGGCGGGGGCAGCTCCAGCAGCCGCTTGCACAGTTACAGCTCCCCCAGCACCAAAAATTCCTCCGGCGGGGGCGAGTCGCGCAGCAGCTCCCGGGGTGGAGGCGGGGAGTCACGTTCCTCCGGGGCCGCCTCCTCCGCGCCCGGCGGCGGGGACGGCGTGGAGTACAAGACGCTGAAGATCAGCGAGCTGGGGTCGCAGCTGAGCGACGAGGCGGTGGAGGACGGGCTGTTCCACGAGTTCAAGCGCTTCGGTGATGTAAGTGTCAAGATCAGCCACCTCTCGGGTTCTGGCAGCGGGGATGAGCGGGTGGCCTTTGTGAACTTCCGGAGGCCCGAGGACGCGAGGGCGGCCAAGCATGCCCGCGGCCGCCTGGTGCTCTACGACCGGCCTCTGAAGATAGAAGCCGTGTACGTGAGCCGGCGCCGCAGCCGCTCCCCGTTAGACAAAGATCCCTACCCGCCGTCGTCCAGCGTGGTGGGAAGCTCCGTGGGGAGCCACCGGCACGCCCCTGGAGGAGGCGGCGGTCAGAGGTCACTTTCCCCTGGCGGGGCCGCGCTGGGATACAGAGACTACCGGTTGCAGCAGTTGGCTCTTGGCCGCCTGCCCCCTCCACCCCCACCCCCATTGCCCCGAGAGCTGGAAAGAGAACGAGACTACCCATTCTATGACCGAGTGCGCCCAGCGTACAGTCTGGAGCCCAGGGTGGGAGCTGGAGCGGGGGCCGCTCCTTTCCGAGAAGTGGATGAGATCTCACCCGAGGACGATCAGCGTGCCAACCGGACGCTTTTCCTGGGCAACTTAGACATCACTGTGACAGAAAATGATCTAAGAAGGGCTTTTGATCGTTTCGGAGTCATCACAGAAGTGGACATTAAGAGGCCTTCTCGGGGCCAGACCAGTACCTATGGTTTTCTTAAATTTGAGAATCTAGACATGTCTCACAGGGCTAAACTAGCAATGTCTGGCAAAATTATAATTCGGAATCCAATCAAGATTGGTTATGGTAAAGCTACACCCACTACCCGACTTTGGGTGGGTGGCCTGGGACCTTGGGTGCCTCTTGCTGCCCTGGCACGAGAATTTGATCGATTTGGCACCATACGAACCATAGACTACCGAAAAGGTGATAGTTGGGCCTATATACAGTATGAAAGCTTGGATGCAGCTCATGCTGCCTGGACCCATATGCGTGGATTCCCACTTGGTGGCCCAGATCGTCGCCTTAGAGTAGACTTTGCAGACACAGAGCACCGTTACCAGCAGCAGTATCTTCAGCCTCTGCCCTTGACTCATTATGAACTAGTCACAGATACTTTTGGACATCGAGCACCTGACCCTTTGAGGAGTGCTCGGGATAGGACACCACCCTTACTATACAGAGATCGTGATAGGGACCTTTATACTGATTCTGATTGGGTGCCACCCCCACCACCAGTTCGAGAACGCAGTGCTCGTGCTGCAGCTAGTGCTGTGACTGCTTATGAGCCCCTGGATAGCTTGGATCGAAGGAGGGATGGCTGGTCATTGGACCGGGACAGAGGTGATCGGGATTTGCCCAGTAGCAGGGACCAGCCGAGGAAGCGAAGGCTGCCTGAGGAAAGTGGAGGACGGCATCTGGATAGATCGCCTGAGAGTGACCGGCCTCGAAAACGTCACTGCACTCCTTCTCCTGACCGAAGTCCAGAACTGAGCAGTAACAGAGATCGCTACAACAGTGACAATGATCGATCATCCCGTCTTCTTCTTTTGGAAAGGCCTTCTCCAATCAGAGATAGACGGGGCAGTTTGGAGAAGAGCCAGAGTGAGAAGCGAGACCGTAAAAACTCTGCATCAGCTGAAAGGGATAGAAAGCACCGGACAGCTGCTCCCACAGAGGGAAAAAACCCTCTGAAAAAAGAAGAACGGTCTGATGGCAATGCACCCAGTACCAGCACTTCTTCATCAAAGCAGAAACCTCCTTCCCAGAAACAGGATGGAGGGACAGCTCCTGTGGCAGCATCCTCTCCCAAACTCTGTTTGGCTTGGCAAGGCATGCTTCTACTGAAGAACAGCAACTTCCCTTCCAACATGCATCTATTGCAGGGTGACCTCCAAGTTGCTAGCAGTCTGCTTGTGGAGGGTTCAACTGGAGGCAAAGTAGCCCAGCTCAAGATCACTCAGCGTCTCCGTTTGGACCAGCCCAAGTTGGATGAAGTAACTCGTCGCATCAAAGTGGCAGGGCCGAATGGTTATGCCATACTTCTGGCTGTACCTGGAAGTTCTGACAGCCGGTCCTCCTCTTCCTCAGCCACGTCAGACACTGCCACCTCTACTCAGAGGCCACTTAGGAACCTTGTGTCCTATTTAAAGCAAAAGCAGGCAGCTGGGGTGATCAGCCTCCCTGTGGGAGGCAACAAAGACAAAGAAAACACGGGGGTTCTTCATGCCTTCCCACCTTGTGAGTTCTCTCAGCAGTTCCTGGATTCCCCTGCCAAGGCACTGGCCAAATCTGAAGAAGATTACCTGGTCATGATCATTGTCCGTGGTGCGTCCTAAAGTCCATGTGTAACTTGTATTTACTACTTTGACATGGTTCCTTGTTTTGTGATATGTAATGGGATACAGAATCAGATAAATTTCTTTCAGTTAGTTTAGTTGGTTTTTTTATATCTATATTTTTGTAAACCTCTTTAAAATAGATATTGGGGCAGTTTAGCTATTATTTTGAGTGAAAGGGCCCTGAAGGTAGAAAGAAGATGGATTTGCTTTAATTAGGAATTATTTTTGTTTTCAGATTTTTTTTTCTTCCTCAGTCTTGAGTTTAAAAAAAAATCCTCAAAATGATAAAACCCACAATTTTTAGAATCATAATTTGGAGAAAAGAGCCTTCTGTACTGAAAAAATAGTTTGGTTGGTATGTAGATAATTCCTATACTAGAAGCCTTGATCAGGTATTGCAAAGTTCATTTATTTTAATCAGGTATTGGAGTATTTTTCTTTAAATAGTTTATTCCCAGAAAGTTTGCTTTAACATTTATATCATTAGTTTTTGAGTTTTGTATCCTGTGTTTGTAACAGTAACTGGTAAAAGTTGAGACTTGTGTTACAAACCATTTACATCTTAAGATGGTCTGCAAGAAATGAGTAAGTGCTTTTAAAATGAGAATTTTTTTGGTAAGTTAGGTGCACAGTGGTGTTTTTTGTTGCCTTTGAGAGGTGTAGCAAATCTAATTGTGTATACTTAAATCAAAAATGAAGGTGTTTTTTTTTTATCCATTTAAGAAATTTCAGTAATAGATTTGTCTGCAGGCTTATATGTAATCCTTTTTATTTCCCTTTGTGGACATTAATCAGACATCTAAATTATACTTTTTAAAAAAAGGTTATTGTAAAATGCCCTTGATATATTTGAAGAAAATTCCTTAAATTTTTATATTCATATTTAAACAGGAGTAGCGGCATTGCATTATTGACAGTGTTTTGAATATCTTTGAAATTTAATGTTTAATATTTTGACTGCTGTCTAACTGTAGAGGTTTGAAGTGTCAGTGTTAGAAAAAATTTTTTTTTATTTTCCCAGTGCCTGTAATTAAAATAATATAACTTACTTTCACAAAACTCCCTTTCCCCCACAAAACCTCTCACCCAAAATAAAAAGCTGAGGATAATATGACATCTGGTTCTTAATAAGGGCTTCGGTTAATTTACAATAGTATTTTTTGTTTGTTTTATGTGCTCCTCTTGCCGCTACTTGTGATATCTAAGACCATTATTAAATAAGATTTTCTTTCTCAGTTTAAGTACTGAGGACTTCAGGTAGGGTCCGGTATTTAGTTATGATTAGGAACTTGTGTTTTTGAATCATGGTCTTTTTTTTTTCTATTTTGTGAAAGTGACCTACTCAAAGCCTTGCAGAGCCCAAATGTTTTATTTTTGTTATCAAAGCTGGTAGATTTGAAATGGCATCAATAATAACCCAGAGAAATGTTATATAATTTTTATTTTTCATTGTGATGGGTGTGTAATTCATGTCAATCTGATAGCCCCATTACCTACTACATCATACTTTCATTTTTCACTATGTATTTATAATTTTTATTTTAATTTGGAGACTTTTGAGAAAAAGAATGTACTAGGCTTATGAGCACAAAGGACCTTGGTGTGTCTGTAGGAAAAATACCTGAAATCTACAACTAAGACTTTTATTGTCTTTTGTTTCCAAAACCAATAGTGGTGTGATACAGACGTCTACTCAGAAGCTGATGAAAGTGTAGTCTGTGCACATGGAGTTTAAGTATAGTTTTTAGTTAGGTAGATAGATTTTTTTCAGTTTAAGTAATTTCACTAGCCATTCACCTTTTAGTATTTTGTTGTTGTTGTTAGATAGTTGGGCAAATGATTTTGCTGTTAGAGAGTGAAGTCTGTGACATCTAATTTTACTATTAATGAAATGTGTTGTGATGATTTTCCTTTTTTAGGAACATTGTTGGTTAATAGCATATTGAAGAATATGATTTTTGCTCCATGTTTGAACCCTTATCTGACACTGCTACATTTTATTAGATCTAATCAAGTAGTGCTTCAGTGTTTTTGAAACAGTGGCTTGCTGCCATTTCCAAATATATGTATTATGTAAATTAGTTGGGTGCTTACCTACAAAGTGCCATCATCTTATTTGTGTTGCCCACTCCTGTGCAGGTTCATAATACCTGTCAATTGGCCACTTAAACCTTCAGAATTTGATTGAAAGCAGTCTAAAACTGTTTCTAGATCTCATTAGCTGGGTCAGAATCCCATATTGGATATTCTTTTAAAATTTTTAAAATATTTTATGCATATGTCTGTTTTGCCTGCATGTATGTCTATACCACATGCTGGCTGCTCTTGCAGAGGACCCAGGTTTGGTTCCCAGCACCTAGTCCCAAGGGATCTAATACCCTCTTCTGGCCTCTCTGAATACTTCTTTTAACAGCCCTTTTTTTTTCTTTTTAATAACTTTAGTACTTTAACTTTTTTTTTCTTTCCAGAAAGTACTAAAATGAATAGAAAGAAAATTTCTTAAGTATGCTATTTATGTATTAAATATACTGGTAAAAATAAGATAAGACTTAATGATCACAGCTTCAAAGTGTATGGAAACTTAAGCAATCACTCAGCTTCTAGCAAATGGTTCTACTTAATTGTGGGGTATTGTTTTGCTGGTTGTAATAGGGATTCCTCCTGTAAAGAATTTTTCATACAGAAACCTAAATTTCTAATGTGTACTTTGTACACTACCAAACTGAAGATGAGTTTCTTTTTAGAATTAACCTCTTAAAATGTACATCCTCTGGCTTACATAAGCTTTTGTTATTATTTTGAAGGTTAGAGTCACTCTTTGTGGCTGACTCACCTAGATCATTTGATGCAAAGCAGTAAGAGTTGTTTTTTCAGAGTCAGATTTCCAGATTTATTTAAAACTATATTCACTGACTACTTTTTCTTTTTTTTTTAAATTAAGGTAGCTTTTTTCTTAGTAAAATTGCTCATTTTGCAGTACAACTTGAACTGTAGTTTGTATCCATAGAAGAACCATTTACCAAAACTTCTGTTAGTAACAGAATTATGAGATCTTTTAAGAAAGAGGGCCTTAATGACTTGTGTGGGGAAAAATGGAGGCAATTTCTGCATTTTTTTTTCCCCCTGTGTTTGCCACAAAGTCTGATTTTTGAAATAGGAGTAAGGTATGAGAAGAAAAGCCAGAGTAAGCCCTGCTAGAGTGATATTCTTATGGTGGGGAATGACTTCAGGTGTTGATGCGGAGTTCTTCTGTGTATAATTTGAACATAATTGAAAAGTATGAGTCCTGAAGTGTTCTAGTAAACTGTGTGTGTGCATTCTTAACACTACTGCCCTTGGTGACAGAGATAAAGGTGGTTTGTCAATGGCTCTGTAGCTCCGACCCCTTTCTGCAGTTATGGGGTAGTCTATCTCCATATAAGTTACAAAATAGACATAGAGGGGTAGAAGGTTTGTCTAAACTCCATCTGTCTATTGTTACACTTTTAAAGTTACATTTAGAGCAGATGTTGGTTAATTATGAGTTGGTCATAAATTTGCTTTTTCCTGAACATGTGGCCATGTGCTTATTCAGTTATTTGAGGATAAAGGATATTTCCAGTTCTAAAATCCTTGATGACAGTCTTAAAAGAGTACAAATCAAATTCTATTGTTCTACTTGTTATTTGTGTATTCATATAGTAAATTCATTTCAAGGTTTGTGCCAGTGGATATTATTGGTGCTTTTTGAAGTTAAAGTGGACTATCCAGGAAGGTCTTGTTAATACTATGTTCATCTATAATGGCATAGGGGAAATATATATATTTTTAATACTGTAAACGTTTGTACTGAATAACCTTTTTTTCCCCCTCCCGCAAGCAAAACTGGTGAACAGCGGATGAAGATACGGAATTCAAAGCTCTAATGGACCTTTTTGAAGAAAAGTTGTGGCTTATGTGGAGTTTACATGGGCCTCTGATGGAAGAAAGCTAATCTGTTTAGTATTTTGTGCATTTTACTAAAATGGCAGCTTAACATTGTGTATCTGCTATTGTGATGCCAATGCCGGTGTTTTAAGTGGAAAAATGACCTCTTTGCTTTGTGCTGTGTACACAAGATTTCTGGAAAAGTAAAGAAAAACCCTTTTTATGGCTCACACAGCTTAAAAGTAGCTGTCACTCAAACATGGGCTCACAGTTGAGCTGCTTTTGTTTTATTCTAAATAAATTGTTTCTTTTGAGGAAAATGTTTTTCTGCCTGGAAGTGAATTGACGGCAAACCTTGACCCCTTTGTTTGCAGCGGAGCGGGTACTTGCTGCTGCTCAGATCTTGTATGTCTTGAGCAAGAAGCAGGGAGACCATCAATTTCATTTTGACTATCACGGTGTGTCAATTCTGAAGGATCATAGTGTTACAGTGACCCCCTTTGTTTGCAGTGAAGGGGATCCTTTGCTTCTCAGTCCTCAACACGATGAGGTTGCTGTTTGCTGGCGTGCAAGAAGCCGGGGCAAGCACTCTAAGCCTCACCAAAGTGCACGAGTCGGGGGCTTTGCTGGTTTGAAGAGCCGGAGTTCCTGAAATTTAAGTTTTGATTTATTTTGTTCACCCATCACGTTTGGCTTTAGTTTCATTTTTTAATTTGAAGAAAAGTTTGAAATTGCATTATCTTGCACTTTTAACATTTGCACCAAATTGCCAAAAGAAGGAGAAATGCTCCGGTTGCTTTTTAAATGTTAATGATGGTGTTAATAAAGCCTTTCCTGACACATTTGAGGAGCTCCTCCATCTCCAGGGGCTTCTTACCAGAGTTATGCAGTGATGGGTTTAGTTCTGAATGGATGAAGAGTTCCTGAGAGCTAGCGTTTGTAATTAGAACCGTTACTTGGTATCTGTGCCTTATTTGACCTGTGGTTCCACATGCCTTGGATGTGCATGCATCGTGACGGTTTCATAGGTACGAACGCACACTCAGGCCCAGTCACTCCGGTTGGTAGTACAGATTGTGAGGAAAAAAATGGAGGCATCCTTAAGGAGGAGAAAGTATTTGCCTTTAGTTCCTGCATTGTCCTGTACAGGGGCTCTTGAGTTTTGGAAGCCTGTTTCCAGTACAGGAGAAAAAACTTCCCTGTTTGCAGCAGAATACTTCAGTGCACAGTGACAACGCTGGAGTTCAAGAGGAAGCCAGCAGTTCTGCACCTTTGGCTTCAGACACCATGGTTGTTTGCCAGTTGTAAACTTAACTAGTTGCAGACGAAGACCACCTTGACTTGCAGGCTTGTTTGGGCTTGTTTTGAATTTTAACCTCGGATGGAAGAGCCCTAGTGCTGTCTTGTCTCCATGCGGGATGATGATTGCTAGGCAACAGGTGATTATCAACCAAGGATGCCACGGTTATACTCTGCAAGGTGGTGTTCCAGTGGTAAACAGCCGTATAAACTTGTAAACAGGTAAGAGGGTTTTTTAGAGGTCAAAATGATAATTCCTAGGGTGAGGGCACTTAATGCTTCGGTAATGTTTCTCTGCTTGGAAGTCTCTAGACACTACTGCTGCTATTAGCTGTCTTCCCCTCACGTGTTTATGAAATTTGGCAACTTTGTTCTTGATAATTATGTTGTATTTCATTTTTGAGTATATTTTTAAAAATCATCTGAAATATTTTAACATGGGAGATAAACTGTTAACATGTTGATTATGGACTTGAGCCTTTGTGTCTTAAACTTTTGACGTTTACTGTTAACCTTGGAGTTTACCTTTTATTGTGATTAATGGTGCAAGAGGACTTACAGCTATCAAAACACTCAAGGATATTTTTTTTATTGGGAATTACAGGTATTTTCTCCAAAATGGTTTTGTATTTTTTTTCCCTGGTCCCTCAAAGAATTATGAAATTGAAGCAAGTGCAGCTTGAGGGAAATGAACAGGCAGTGAAGTCTGACTTAGCCCAAACCATTTTCACTGTTCAGTTTTTCTAGTAGCCTGAGGGTCCTCTGTGCACATTAATCAAATGTGGGCAAGAACAGCTCACTTTGTATATTACTTGCTTTAGATAGGATCAGAAATTTTGAATAGAATTGTTCATAACTTCTTTCATAAGACTTAGGGAATCTGCTAATTATAGTAGCTAGTCTGTACTGGCTTACTTTCCCCCGTAGGTTTATTTGGGATCCATAGATGGTTTAGCAACACAGCTTAAATATCTGATAGAAACATTGATAAGCGTGAGAAGGACAAAAATGAGAAAACTGGGCCTTTTCAAGTTGTTGGTGTGTTTTTTACAAGTGTTTTTAGCCCAAATGTGCTTTTGAGGTGATTTACTTTAGGCTTTGGTAATTGAGCTCTCATTGCATATCTTAACTGTTTATACCTGTTGGAGAGTCCAGTTTTCATTATATTTTCTCTCTTTCTAGTCTTTTAAGTAGTCTATCAATTAGTAGTCAAATATTATAAATAACTGGATATTTAGGAAGACTGTTGCTTTGCTTATGCATTTCTACATGATTAGCTTTTTGTAATCTCAGACTTCCATCTCAAGAATGAGGGAAAAGTTTCAGGTCAGCATTTTTTAATGTATTATATAAAACCATATGCAAAATGGGAAGGCGCACAGTATAACACTGTTGAAACTATGGTATTCATGAAATTATTCTTCACTAAAAGTTAATTGATGGAATGTTCTGATTTTAAAATGTAGAAGTGCTCTTTGAATTTATTTGTATGGTTTTCCAGTATCTTTAGAATAATCTAGATGTAGCATATTGTTCTAGGACACCTCTGAATTAATTTGAGTTCATTTTTAAAAACTTAGCCTTGATGGTTAAAATTGAAAATAAGTATTCAAAATAAGTATTGCCATAAGCAAAACAACCAGATTTTATAAATTGACATTTTCATAACTTAAATCAGTTGGTTACAAGCTTGTTGTTTACTTAGGCTTTTTTGAGACAGTCTTCTTGCTTATGAAGCCCAGACTGGTCTAAACTCAAGGTCTTCCTGCCTCTGCTTCTCTAAGTGCTAACAGTACAGGCACATGACACTACATCCGGCTTCACAGCATCTTATTATTAACTTGGATCTAGTTTAAATTCTTTTTTTAAATTTTTTTTATTTTACTTTATGTGCATTGGTGTTTTTGCTTGCATGTGTGTCTGTGTGAGGATGCCAGATCCCTAGAACTGGAGTTACAGACAGTTGAGAGCTGCCATGTAGGCGCTGGGAATTGAAATCTGGTCCTCTGGAAGAGGTGCTCTTCTCAACAGCCCCCTGGTTTTAAATTCTTAACAGGGACTTATTGAATGACAAATTACTTCAAACCTCAGACAAGTTCAGCTTGGCAGCAAAGGAAAAAAAAAGTTTTTAGCTTGAAGGACTTGCTATTCTTCAACTCTAGTGACTGTAGTATTCATCTTCCAGTTGAAGTTTTCAAAAGTGTGAATATTGACTATATACTTGGAACCAAGAGTCTGAGGGTAGACAATTAAGAAAGTATCAGATAGTGAATAAAGTAACAGTTTATTCACTAAGGAACTAGGTATAAAGAGATGTCAGCCACCAGGGGAAAGTTTAGTAGTGTTTAAGATAATAGGAAAGATGTAACAGTTCAATTGCTAAGGATTTTTTAAAAATTTTTGTGGGTGATAATGGATATAAGAATATGAATAAGTTTCTGAAGCTGGGATGGGTAGGAAAGGCTTAACTAAAAAAGAAAAGAGTATGTGGAATGATCGAGGCAGTCACACATGAATAAGAATATAGTAGCTTAAAAAAGGAGAGATGACTCAGGCTCAGAGGTTAAGAGCACTGACTGCTCTTCCAGAGGTCCTGAGTTCAATTCCCAGCAACTACATGGTGGCTCACAACCATCTGTAATGAGATCTGGTGCCCTCTTCTGGCCTGCAACCATACATTCAAGCAGAACACTGTATATGTAATAAATAAATAAATCTTTTAAAAAAGAATATAGTACCTTGTTGAGTGGAAAAGACAAAACAGACTAACTCCTGGAAAAGAAGTATGATGATTGGGTCAAATGAAATAGGAAATTCTAAAGAGCAAACATTTGAGGTGGCAGGAGTGGAGATGGATCATCAGTTGCAGCTTATTGACAGCAACTACTTACTAAATACAAGTACTTCATGCTAAGCATTCTGCAGAGTGCTGTATATGCATTGCCTTGTTTAAGTTTTCTACATTCTATCTAATCTGATATATGGACCCAGGGATTCTAACCAGGCCTTTGTCCTGGCTAGGGTTCTCAAGATCATCACTACTCCCCCCTCCCCACCCTGCCCACGGAGGCCATAGATAGGATTGAAGCTGTAAATCCTATCTTGAGAAATGGTGTAGGCAGTTAATTGCAAATGATACTGCTATGTCTATAAAATAGGTTCTTTGCTCCTCCATTCTATCTACTTTGAGATTTGTTGGGACCAGCATAGTCTGGAATTTTGTTCCTTTACAAGTTCTTCAGATAATTCTCTTATGTTCTCCGATCAGTGGGCTGTGTGTTGAATAACACTGTACTGAGAGCATAGAGTGCTGAGGTATAAACCAAGGGTCATGTTTGAGGAATGAGGAAAAATATAGTATTTGGAAAGAATTATAAAATAGATCAAAAACTTCTGTTTCAGAGCTGAGAAGAGTCTAGAAGATAAGCTCAAAATTGTTGGAGTAAACAGGACAAAACTAAATACTCTAACTTAAAGTTGTTACCTAAATGCTGGATACTATGGCACATGCCTCTAATCTCAGTGCTTGGGAGGCAGGATAGAGTTCAAGGCCGGTCTTCAATATTAGGTAGCAAGACCCTGTTTCAAAATGAAACATTTGTCATTAAGTAGCAGTTAATCTCTTATTTCTTCAAGGTAGCCCTTCCTTAGTATTTAATTTTGCCTTATCAACAAGGATTGGGGATTTAGCCCAGTGGCTGAGCACTTGGGAAAAGTTATATATTATGGTTAAGTGAAACATAACAAGAAACTTATTGAGGTATCCTTGAGTCAGATATTAATATGAAAAGAATGTGACTGAAGTCTAAAAATTGAAAGCATTTTAGTATGTGTGCCTGTGCATGCACACGCATGCTTTGATGGGCCAAGGGAAATTAGCATTTCAGATTACCTATAGAGATTATGATTATATTCTTTTTGGGTTTGTTTACTGGTGTTTTGGTTGTTAATTGTTTTTGCTTCTAAATTGGGACTGAAGAGAAAGCTCAAGTAGTTAAGAGCACTGGTTGATCCAGAGGACATAGCTTCCATTCCCAGTACCCGCAAGGCAGCTCCAGTTCCAGAGGATCTGCTGCCCTCTTCTGGCCTTGGTCACAAGGCATGCACAAAGACGTAAACACAGAAATCCATTACATAAAAGTGTGTTGTATGTATGGTATGTATATGTAGGCATTCATGTGAGGGTGAGAGGACAGCTTTGTGGAGTTGTTTTTTCTTTTTTAGTATATTTTCATGTGAAATCTTATGACTGAATTCAAGTTTCCAGACCAGACTTTCATAGCAAGTGCATTTACCCACCGAGCCATCTTGATAGTCCTCTTTAGAGTGTTTTAAATTTTATTTTGTGGTGTTTGAACCGAGGCTTCTTGCATGCTCAAGTATATGGTATACCATTGAGTTTCACTTAGTTTTCTTTATAGTTCTACAAGTGTTATTTCTTTGATATTTTATTTTTCAGGTTTATTTTTTACGGCTTCTAGCTGTTGACCACCCTGTGCTTTCAGAATGGTCTTCTTAGTACATCATCATCATTTGCTGCTTGATGGTCTCTGTTTCATTAAACTATCATGAAAAAATTCATTGTATTCATATATAGTTTCTGAGATACACTTTCTGTATTTCAAAATTTGTAATTTTTTCGTGGTATCAAGCTAAATTCATTCTGAAATTTAAAGGGTGTAGTTGGACATGTTAGCACACGCCTTCTGTCCTTGCACTCCACAGGCAGAGGCAGGTGGATCTCATCTCTATTTTTGACACCAGCCTGGTCTACATAGCAAGTTCCAGGCCTTCCAGGAATGTGTAATGAGACTATCTTTAAAAAGAAAAAAAAAAGCCTTAAAAAAATCTTTCCATTAAATGCCTGTCATCTATGCAAAGCAGATTTTAATTGTATAAATCTATTGTATGATTTCTTAGGTAACTAGTGAATTTCCTTTTTACCCAAGAAAAGGACTCAATGATTTCTTTTTATAGATGAACCTGTTAGTACACCTATGTTAAAAGTAGAACTCTTACAAAATTTACGATGAGGTGCTATGTATTTTTATTACATATTTTAATGCATATTGAAAAATCAGTATCCCATGTAATTGCATTTTAGTATGTAGAAGTCGAATATTAATAGTTTACTTGTCTCCCAAGATGTGTATCTTATAGCTTAGTGTAAAATGTTTTGTTTTTAGACAAAGTTCCTCGTAGCCCAGGCAGGCCTAGAATTCTCCATATAGCCAAGGGTGACTTGGAACTTCTCACTTCGTGTCTCTACCTCCCAGGTGCTGGAATAGGCCATCATATCTTTGTTTATAGAAACATACCAGTAAACTACTCCTTAATTGAGCTTGTTTCTGCTTTCTAAAGTATCTCAGCCCTGATTATATGGAAGAACCCTTCAGGAACTTTGGGAATTTTAATTCCCAAAGTTAAGGTTCTTCCTCAGGTTGATTTGAATTGGGGTAGATAGAATGTCTTTGCAAAGCCTCAGAAATTGTTTTTCTTTTGTTATAAGTGTGCAGGTGATTCTACTGTCCTGCCAGTGTTGAGAGCCACCGCTCTGGCGACTTAAGTTTATACATACTCAAAAAATACAGATCTTAAGCTGGGTGTTGGTGGCGCATACCTTTAATCCCAGCACTCTGGAGGCAGAGGCAGGCGGATCTCTGAATTTGAGGCCAGCTTGGTCTACAAGAGCTAGTTCCAGGACAGGCTCCAACGCTACAGAGAAACCCTGTCTCATAAAACCAAAAAAAAGAAAAAGAAAAAGAAAGAAAAAGAAATACAGACTTTTAAGAAAACAAAAATCAGTACAATTGTTGTTCAGTACAATATGTATATTGCTTAACTTCTATGATCCCTGCTGCCCATAGTTTGGTCACAGCCCACTAGCATTACATTAGTATCTTTTGGAAGATTGTTAGAAATGTAGAATTGTAGCGCCTCACCTCAGACCTGTTGATGGGGTGGAGATCTGCAGGTAACTCATGGGTACATTAAAATTTGGCAGATGCTTGCCTAGCATGTGGGAGGCACTGGGTTTGAGCCCCAACATCATGTACAGACACGCAAAAGTTTTAAGAATCTGCTTTTGATATAGATTTATTTTCAGAGATTGGTTTTTAGTGGAGAATTAAGTAGATGAGGGATTTTGTTGTTGGTTGTTTGTTTTACGACACCCTTGGTTTGTTTGCTTTCCTTTTGGGATGACTAAAGTGCATACATATATAAACTTTTTTAAAAAACAGTATTAGATTCCTCCCCTTACTTTTTTAATTGCCAAGTTTAAAGGTAGCTTTTTAAGTACAGTAACTGGTTAAACATCTTTTTTTTCTTCCTGGGTTTCTTTTTAGGAACTACTGACAAAACCTATAGCTGACTTTTGGATATGACTTTATTGCTCAGCAACTAAAAGATGAGTTCTAATTGCCAGACTCTGGTACTGGCATTGTCTTCCTGTTTCTATAGAAACTGGGTTGGAAGTCAGAGCTGCACAGAGGGAAAGGGTAAGTTTCTTTTAATTCCATATTATAAACCCATATCTTACCAGTTATGGCCTGGTATCAGTTTCCACAGTGGAGTGAGTGGTAAAGTATTCTCAAATAGGAACTACTAATTTTTACTTCGAAGGAAACTGACATCAAGTCATTAAACATAATGAGGGTTTAAATATGGATTTATTTTTCTGGTGACTCTGACTTCACCTTTCTTAAAGGAATGAACTCAGTAGAATTATCACTGTCAGTTTACTTTTTACTCAAGGGGTCACAATATTGATTTTTTTTTTTTTTTTGATCCTCCTCTGTTGTACTCTTCTGGTAAGTTAAGAGCGGCATGTAGAAAACAGGATGGGGCATTGTAGAAGTCTGCATGGATTATGTTTCTTTGTAGAGTTCCAGTTCTGTTCTCCACTGTAAAACAAGTTCTGTTCTACTGACCAGTTCTTAGCCTCTTTTCTCTTTTAGCTAAAGGATGAGTGTCTTTCTTGGGGCATATGCATGTGTTATCTAGGCTGGGACCTATCTGTAGATCTTAAGACACCTGTCAATTGGTGAGTCATCCTATTGCCATGGCTTCAGAGGGCTTTACTAGACAGCAGTAGAATTTAGACATGAAGTTGGTTTACTTGATAATGCAAACTCCTACAATTTACAGGTTGGTACATTTAAATAACCTTAAAATCTGACTAGCTTTGAGATGGAAAGAAAGACATTCTAAGCCCTCACTTTTAAAAACAAAAGGGTATATTATTACATACTAATAAACGAATAAAGTGATCTTTTCCCCACTAGAAGAACATAAGTGTTAGTTGTACAGACCAAAGAGAAGTACATCTTGGCTTTATTTACATCTAGATCTGTCACTTGTAAAAGCAGTGTGCTGTAAAAGTTGGTCGAGTATGGAGGCACATGGCTAATCCCAACATTTGGAGGAAGAGTTAGAGGATTGTGAGATTGAGACCAGCCTGGACTATGTAGTGAGATCCTGTCTGGAAAAAAGAAGTTGGAAGTTTGTCAGTGTGAAAAGTAAACTTATTAAACATGTTCTGAAATTGGGTTATTGTTAAAATTTTTATATGACTTTCATTAGTTTCTGTTATGCTAGCTGGAGCTTGTATAAGGTACAGAATTGAATTTGTGATTTTTATTTCTTTTTTTTTAGGGGGAAGCAAGAGTGGGAAGATGGCTAGAAAGTTTGGCATACTCCTTGTCAAACATTCAGACACACCTTTTGCTTAAGAACAGTCAGTTTGTCCTAGTTATAAAATAAATCCAGGAGCTCATCAGGCTGGAGAGATGGCTCAATGGTTAAGAGCATTTGCTATTCTTCCAGAGGATCCAGGTTCCATTCTCAGCACCCACATGGCAGCTCAACCATTTGTAACTTTAGTCCTAAGGGATCTGTGGCCCACTTCTGGCCTCCCTGGGCACTGTGTACATGTGGTCAACAGACATACATGTAGGCAGAACACTCATAGACATAAAAATAAAATCTTTAAAAGTCTAAGAAACCCTCTTCTGACCAGCCCAGACAATCACTCTAATCCAAGTTCACTCTCTACATCCCTAAAAAGTTCTCACTAAAGTTTAGAGGTTTGTAATAGAGCTTTTGGGTGTTTTTGTGTTTTAGACAAGGTCTTGCTATAAAATCTAGGCTAGTCTCAAGTTGTTGACGGTCTTGCCTCGTCCTTCTGAATGCTGAGGTTGTGGGCAATGTTGTCACTGCTCATTGTTTTGTACCGAAACATTCTATAGTACAATAGCTTCTGCCAGAAAGGATCAATGTATGGGAGTCTTATTGTGTAGTATTTAGGCTGGCCTGAAACTCAGGAAGAGCCTACAGTGTCAGATTATAGCAATAGGTTTGTCTTTCTGCTTTATTTTGTTTTTACTTTCTGTGTATTTGTGTTTATTTTTGCTGTTGTTTTTTGACTTCATGTGTTTCTGTTTACCACATGTATGTCTGATGCCTAAGGAAGCCAGAAAGATGGCATCAGCATGGTAATTTTTCGTTGTTTTTAAGAACACTAGTGCGAAATGTAAGTCAACCTGAATTGAATATTTTGGTAAAGTGTATTTAGCCTGTAGCTCAAGGGCATTTGCCACTGGGAGACTAGAAAATTATTAAAGCTGTTCATTTATTCACTTGTCATCTTCTGGAAGCTGCATTGTTGTTACACTATAGCAGGTAATAGGTAATGGTTGTGGTTTTAATTTTAGGGAGTGAGTGGGTTTATTCTTAGTATAGTTTTAGGTCAACTTTGACCTAAAACAAATTTATAGCTGTTTCAATAAAGCTACTCTTTTTTTTTAAATTTTTTTAATTTATAAAGCTACTCTTTATAATTTGTTGGTGCTTGCCAAGAAGGTAACATAAAGGAAAGATGGGGAGGTTTTGTGTTGATTGTTTGAGTTGTGACTTCACTATTTACTGAATATTGTGTTTCTTTGATTTTTTTTTTTAATACTCATTTGGAAAATGGGCACTACAGATAAAGCCTCTGAAGGTTGTGTGAAGATTAAGATTAGACTAGGCAGCTGGGCGGTCAGTAGTGCAGCCTTTAATCCCAGCAAGTGGATCTCTTGAGTTCAAGGTCAACCTGGTCTATTGAGTAATTTCCTGGTCAGTCAGGGCTGCACAAAGAAACCCTGTCCTCTTCCCCAATCCCAGCCCACCTCTCTAAAAAAGATGAGGCTAGGCATGGTGGCACATGCCTGTAGTCCCAGGTTCAGAAGTTCAGGGTCATCATCAGCTACTAGAGTTGTTTCAGGCTGGCCTGAGTTGTATGAGACCCTGTCACAAAAGACCATATAAATACCTAAGTATATGAAATTAGATACTTTATACAAAAAGTGCACAGCTAGTTGAAAACTGGTGCATGTCTGTAATTCCAGCTACTCAGAAGGCTGAGGCAAAAATGAAGGCTGCATGGGCTACATAGAGAATTTTAGACCAAGGTGGACAATTTCATGAGAACCTGTCTGAAAATTTAGAAAAAAGTACACACAGTTATATTACTAGACAGTTCTATATTATTAACTGGTGGCAGTTATGTTATTAGATGTTGACATACTGAGTTTCTCCTGTACCCATACCTGCTATCTAATTTTGTGTGTGTATGTGCCTCATAGGGATCGCTTGAGGGAAAGGGGAAATAGTGAATATTGTGCTTTTCTTAAAGTGCATATGTATTGGGGCTGATCGTCCTGTGTTACAGGTTTCTGGAAAGTAGTTATGTGACATCGTATTGTCAATTAAAACGATAGTACAGTGAAGGAGCAGAAATATAGTAGAAGGGTATTATTTGTACAATCTACATATTAGTCTTTAGCTTTCTAATTCTGGGGATTTAAACTTGCTTTTTTTTTTCTTTCTTTGTACTTTGAAACATTAAACAGTATGACCTTTAACTTGTGACCCTCCTGCTCCCTGCCTCTATTTTTTGGGTTCTGAGAGTCCAGGTGTATGCAAGTTCCTTGCATGAGATTCAGCCTTTCTCAATTCGTATTTTGAGGGCCTTATTATTGCTTAGTTGGATGAAGAACTTGTATAAGATTGATAAATTCCTTCTAAGTTAAGTTAATTTGGAATTCTTTATTTAATCTTACAGTTTGCTTTGATAGGAAAGGTCTAGGTTGTTGAAATCTTTTGAAAATAATTGCTCCTCAAAATGGAAAGGGAAATTTAGAGCGGTTCCTATTGGTTTTATCCTTTTGACATAGAAGACAGAAGAAAACCATAAAATTTAGTTGCTGTTTATGAAGGATATTTTGCTCAGAAAGTATATTTTCATTTAATCTTCACAGTGATCTATGAAGTAGGTAGGTGGTGATATCCTCATTTTATAGAGGAGAAAGTTGGGTTTCAGTTCTTGAGCAACTTAGGAGGTCATTTGGCAGCAAATGAAAGAGCTTAGATTTATTAGTTTGCTCTTTGTGTGAGGGAGTCATGTTTTTTTTTTTTTTTTTTTTTTTTTGGTTTTTCGAGACAGGGTTTCTCTGTGGTTTTGGAGCCTGTCCTGGATCTAGCTCTTGTAGACCAGGCTGGTCTCGAACTCACAGAGATCCGCCTGCCTCTGCCTCCCGAGTGCTGGGATTAAAGGCGTGCGCCACCACCGCCCGGCGGGAGTCATGTTTTTAAAGACTTTTATGTGTATGGGTGTTTTAAATACATGTGTCTATGTACCTTGTGTGTTCCTGGTGCCCAGGGAGGCCAAAAAAGAGTGTAGCATCCCCTGTATTTGGAGCTAGAGACTGTATATGAGCCACTATGTGTTATAGATATTGGAACCTGGATTGTTTGGAAGATCAGCAAATGCTCTTAACTGCTGAGCCGTCTCTCTGGCCTGATATTCTTATTTTTATTTATGTTGTATATTTAAGTGTAAAACCCTGTAGCTGGTTATGGTAATACAAACCTGTAGTTCTAGGAAGTTAAAGCAGTATTGTAGATTTAGGGCCAGCCTGACCCTGTTTAAAATAAATAGGTGTCTTATTTAAATAGGTCTTATTTAAAACCTACCTTTTAAATAAGAGCAACTTACTGTCTTTGAGATAGCTGAGATTTCAGATTTATTTGGTTCCAAAGTTTATAGCAGGCCTTGGAAACATCTTGTTGATATTACAAACTAGAGAAAATTGAAATGTGAGCTCATAGAGTCCTCAGTTTAAAGCTAGACAGAGCTGGAGATGGATCTTAGTGGTGGTGTGCTTGCCTGTGCTGCCAAGGGTTCAGTCTCTAGCACTGTAAAAGAAGTTAGGGGAAATTCCACAAGTTGGGAAAGTTGCTCCATCTGAGTATTGAGTGAGCCAGATTGTAAGTAAGTGGTAAGTATGAGTAGACCTGGTCAGAGAAGGCAAACTTCTGGAATTATAGCCGATGGCAAAGTTTGCACAAAGGCTAATTTGAAAAGTATCAAGGTGTGGAACCAAATTTAAACTTCAGTTTAGGGTTTTTCTTTATTAAGGAATCAGTAGATGTTTGAAAGCAGAGAAGAGTGAAGGGTGGAATAAAAATAGTTGGAACATTCTGAAAAATGTTAAGGGATTTGTATTGCAGAAAATGGTTTTTATTTTGGACACAGTTCATAATGCGTAGCCCACACTGGACTCCAAACTCAGTTGTTCTCACTTTAGTTTTCTGACTGCTGGGACTTCTGGTATATGCCACCATTCCCTGCTTAGAAAACCCCTTTTTATCCTTTTAAAGACTACCCAAACAGCCAAGAGCTCATTATTCACAGGCAAGAACCATTCATTACTAATTAGCTATAAATGATCCACACCTTTTGAACAAACATAGTTCCTCTTAAAGCCTCCTTTTCAACTTCCATATGGAACTTACAGCTCTGAAGAATCATCTAGATGCTTTATATAAATATTTTAGATAATTAAATGTAGTGAAAAGATAATACTGTTTAGATGGGCAGTCATACCTTTCAAATGATTTTCAAATAAAGATTATTTTATCAAATTTTATTTCACTAGGAAGTTAAGAGACAAAATAATTGAAGATTACTTACAATCAATAAACAACGATACATTATTTTTGGAGGGGATATACCATTCTTGTCACTATGAAAGGCTTTATTCGGATTCTAGTCAACCAATTACTATATTAAAAAAAATAGTTTACCGTTGTCACATTTTGGTGACAGAATTACCATAGCACAAATGAAAGTTTGTATTTATTATAGATACATTATGATTTTCATTTAATAGGTCAGATAGCTGCTTCAACTGATTTGGTTTTTAGCCTGTTTGATTAAGTACCAACAATTGGACATTTCTAGCAGTGCTAATAAAGCAAGAAGGAATCTTAAAAATTATATGGCTTACTTTCTCATTTTTACAGAGATTTTTGTTCTGCGCTTTTGTTTCCAGTGGCTTGTTTGGATTTTCTTTCGTTAAGCTCTCACTTGATTGTAGTCCTTCGAAGGTCAGGCTGTTGGCTTTTCCATCTTTCAGCCAGTGGTACAAAGAAAAGGGAGCCTGAAGAGAGGAGATAGCAGGTGCCAGAGAAGTAGAAAGAGCCTGTGTATGTCTGTGTATAGTCATATATCCAGCCTGTAAGGAAGGAGTGGTTTCTGTTAGTGAAGTGAACTTTTCTGTTTGTGATTCTCAAGCAACTCTTAGACTTTGAAGAAAGAGGCCTCATCTTCCCAGTCTGTATTGTGAGCCACTGGATTTAATACAGCTTCTCACTTGTCTTACTTGAAACTGAATCACTTTCATCTAAGTAGAAACTTGCATCATTAAAAAAGTCATTGTGGACTCAGAAACATGTCTTAGGGTGGAGATTGGAGAAAATTAGCACCTCATTTTATGATACTCTTACAAGAAGACTATTGTTTTCTAACAAGAAAGTAATCAGAACTTTCTTTCCTTTACTGAGCTAATATTTGAGTATTTACCATGTTCCTGAAAACAGGCTATGCATCAAGAACAGTACTGAGCCAAATAAACATGGTCCCTGCACTAATAAAAGTTTACAGTTTAGTGGGAAAATAGATATTAACCATTTTAACTATGTATTTGGTAAGTTCTATGAAGGGAAGACTTGGGGGTTATGATATCACCTGAGAAGGAACTGTTTGATAAATGTGCTGAAGGAATTTTTCTAAAATCTAAATAGTCCATGTGAGAGCACACACATGTGTAGACATTGGATCAAGGTCCTGATGCATGGTAGGCCATTGAGCTGCATTCCTAACTGAATGCTCTTTAAGAATGTAAAAAGCCTGGCAGTCTTCTCATCAATGGCACATACTAGAACTTAAGTAAAACATCTTAAAAATAATAGCAAGAAGTGAACATTTAAATGTCCATATAAAAGTCTGTAATGTAATGGTGGTGGCACACTCCTTTAATCCCAGCACTCAGAGGGTAGAGCCAGGCAGATCTTTTTGAGTTCGAGGCCAGCCTGCTCTACAGAGTGACTTCCAGGATGAATGAATGAATGAATGAATGAATGAATGAATGAAATTTATGTCCTGGCAATGCTGAAGCATGCATGTGCAATCCATATATGGTAGTTCTTTTGAACTTGTCCATATTGGGTTTCATGAGGACTCTTCCTCATAAGGGTACCAGATCTCTTTACAGATGGTTGTGAGCTACCATGTGGTTGCTGGGAATTGAACTCAAGACCTTTGGAAGAGCAGGCCTCTTTACTGCTGAGCCATCTTTCCAGTCACAATCTTTGTGTTATATGCCTGTGTGGTTCTGGGTTAAGAGATGATAAACTGATGAAGAGAGAGGTAGGAATACTCAGTGCTTATGTGTTTTAGCTGTTCTGCCTGCCCCCGACTCATTTGGTTAATTGTTTTATTGCCTTTTCTTCATTCTCTTATTTTAGCTGTGACAGGGTTTGGGGTTTTTGTTATTTAATTCTGGGGATTGAACCCAAAGCTTCATGTACATACATGCTACCCCCCCCAGTCCCTTTTGTTTTGATAATTTGTATTTCCTATTTTTAATGTAATGTATAAATGGAATATTTTATAGCCTTTTAAATTCAGCTAACTTTAAGGAGTTTATTGGTTCCTTACTTGATTCTCTCATTTAAATGTTTCTTGGGGGTAAGTTGAGGGAGTGGAGTAAGGTCAGCTCGGATGAGTCTTTGTATTCTCTGGATGTGACTGACCTCTGACTTTCTAAAAAAATAGGTGACTAACCTGAGCTATGGAATTTTCTAGGAAGGAGGGAGAAATGGAACAGCAACCCCTCCTCTTATGCATATATATGTGTTTACTGTGAATTTCTGAATGGGTATCAAATGTTAGCATTATAGGAAAAAACTAGGGGTTCTTGATAGTAAATAGTGCTAGTAACTATCAGGAGAGCAAAGGTGAAAATGGGTTCAAGAGAGTTGTTTATAACTTTGCTTTTCACACACCTTTTAAAGAGAATGTTATGTCTGAAACATTAAGGTATTAAAATATATTTATAATTGAGAAGGGGATCATTTGGCATATTTCAAGCTGGATGATGTTCTATTTATACTTGGTAATTGAGATACCAGTATCTTTAAAATTCTAGTTGAGATCCAGAGCCAAATATGTAACCCTTAATTTTTAATGATGGGACAAAGGTTCACTACTCCAAAAGATGTTTTAAGACCTATCAAACTTGAATTTTTAACTCACCTAAAAGCCACTTAAATATAAGCTTGTTTATTGTGACTAATAAGGATTGATCTTATCTAGGATACCTAATATCAGAAGTATTTTAACATATGTATAATAAGCTATCTTAGGCTTGGGACCCAAGTCTAAACAGAAAACTCACTTGTTTTGTGTATACTTTATATACATAGCCTGAAGATAATTTTTAAAATTTACTCATTTTATATATATGTATTTTACCTGCATTCATGTATGTATGTTTATGCACCATATATGTGCTTGGTGCTTTAGAGGACATTGGATCCCAAGGAAGTGAGTTATGGATGGTTGTGAGCTGCCATGTAGATGCTGGGAACTGAACCTTGGCCTTAACTGCTGAGCCATCTCTCCATCCCCCCTGAAGATAATTTTATATAATACTTTTACTATTTTTGTACATGAAATGAACTTATGGTAGGAAATTTTACCATTGTGACATCATGTCACTACCCTCAAATATTTATTGTTTTGAATTTAAAGATGTTTAACTAACACACTTTGTATGTGGTTTTATGAATTATTAAAAGGGAATATATTGTTCTAAGAGGTATTCATTACTATATCTTTCAGAATTTGATTGTCGAACTGAGTTAGGAATTCTATTAAGAGTTAGAAGCCAGCCTGGTCTACAAAGCAAGTTCCAGGAGAGCCAGAAACCCTGTCTCAAAAAACAACAAAAAACCTGCTAGGGGTTGCTAGATGGCTTAACAGGTAATAAAACGGTTCTTGCTACAAATCCCGATGGCCTGAATTCCATCTCTGGAACTTATGATGGAAGAAGAGAACTGACCCCACAGGTTGTCTTCTGTTCTCCACACATACAGTATGGCATGTGCATGAACACACACAAACTCACCCAGTGAGTGAGTGCTCAAAAAGAAAGAAAAAAACATCTGTTAGGCTGGCTGTTACGTTTCCACTTATCATCATGTTAGGATTTGAAATAGACCCTGGAAGCCCTTGATCACAGAATTCCTTGATGGTCCTTCAACTGTGAGGTTGAGAATTCTGAGACTGAACTTTTCTCTGTTGGGTAGGAGATATAGTGACAAACTTCAAAGGTGTATGGACATACTGATTTTATTTTATTTCATTTCTTTATGTTGACATGTGGATCTCACCAGGTAGCCCTGGATGGCCTAGACTTCTAGGCTGTGTAGATCAGGATAGCCTCAGACTTACAAAGATCTGTCTGCTTCTGCCTTTCAAGTACTGGAATTAAAGGTATGTGCCACCTTGCCTGGACAGGCCCTGATCCTTTTGCTTCTCGAGGACACTGGTTGGGTACTGCAGTTTTATCTCTTACTTTGGTTGTGTTGTAAAATATTTATGTGTTCTATATGTGTCATGATATGAATAAATCTTGGGAAACATGGGTTAGCAAATTCAAGCCTTGTAAGGTTGGAGCTCACTAAAGGCCCCAGGATAGAAACTTGCCGGAAGATTTATCAGGATACTTAAGCATTGGCTCTCTGTGCTCTGTTTTATTAGAGGATTAGCGTCTGGACACCCAGTCTTTGCAAGGGCAGAATGATAATTTTCTCCTCTTAAACCACAATAGAGCTATTTGGAATTTATTACTGATGTTTTCATAGATATTCATCAATCTTAAGAACCCTGAATTAGAGTAAAGCTGGGTGTGGGGTTGGTTTTGACATAAATTAACCACCTAATAATGAACAGTTTACTTATTTTCTTCAATGTTAGTGTATTCCTGTTTATTTATACAGACAGGGAACTTTGATGTTTTCTCACTTGTCTTCCACTTACCCCAGTCTTCACAGTGGATCTATAACAGACCAAAAGATTGAGCTATTTTGTTTTCTTCTAATAAACTTTTAGGCCTCAGAGAACTTCTCTGTTAATAGGCATGATGAAACTTTAAAGGTTAATTTGGTGGAGCAAGGATAGAAGTTTTGTTCGGTATTGTACTTGATGATAGACTGGAAGTAGGGATTAACCTATCCGTTCATGACATAGCTTATTTGTTAGAGGGGCAGAGACTTCCTTGGATGGATTGATTTTATATTTTATCCATTTTCTTTTCCTATAATACTCGGAGTTAGAAAAGATAACCAGTTACCCTGTTATTTCTAATTTACAAGGTTGAAATACCTGAGAGGGAACAGGATTAGAACTTTTTTTCAAGCAGGGCATGGTATACTCGCCTTTAATCTCTGCACTTGAAAGCTAGGAGAATCTGGAGTTCAAGGTCACTCTGTACTATATAGCAAGTTCTAAGCAGCCTATACTATACAGAGAGACCCTGTCTTAGAAAATCAAAAAGAGGGGCTGGAGAGATGGCTCAGTGGTTAAGAGCATTGCCTGCCCTTCCAAAGGTCCTGAGTTCAATTCCCAGCAACCACATGGACCACATGGTGGCTCACAACCATCTGTAATGAGGTCTGGTGCCCTCTTCTGGCCTGCAGGCATACAGACAGAACATTGTATACATAATAAATAAATAAATATTAAAAAAAAGAAAATAAAAAAGATTAATAAATATTTAAAAGTTTCCTTAGAGGGCCTTGAGAGAGTGAAGAGTCTTATGTACTGAGTTTCAGCAAGCTAAAGTTGCTTAGTGGTTACTGCGTGAATATAAGAAATCATCAAACTAAAAAGTTTAGGAGAGTTTTTAAGATATTTGTGCTTGATTTAAGTATTTATATGTATGTGCATAATGTATTTGTTTATTGGGAGTGGGGAATAGTGGGAGAAGGGAGGACCATACTCGGTTTTATTATTTTGTAGGTAGCTAATCAAGCCTTCTAATTTTAAATGAAATAGCATTTAATTTTGAGCTCATGTCGAATGTTTTATAGTCACGATTAGGAATCTTAGGTAATATGGTTAATGTCTGAGTTATGTTTGAGAATATGATTATACTTTTCAGCTTAAGTTGTCATCTGTAATATTGTATCATTTGTTTTTTAGCAAGGGTCTGCTAGAAATATAACAAAGTTTCAAATACTGTGTTTTCCCACAACTTTTCAAAGCTGCAGTCTTGGTGCTAAGGTGGAATCCTGGAGGCTCTCTATCAGCAAGACACTGACAGGTTTGGGTGTGCCTTGACTTCTATCCTACAGTTTGCTAACCACCCCCAGCCAGGGAACTGAGTGTGATTTGGGCCATATTCTTAAATAAAGTTGGATTTGTTACTAGTTACTGGAAAAGGATAGAAGGAATCTGGCTGTAGTGGGCAGGGTTAGTGTTCTGTGGAGGAGTTCAGGAGGATATGTTTTTGGCTTTTTGGCCTTCAAATTTTTGTCCTATATTAAGGAATTGTGTTGCTGTTACATTTCTCATATTCATGATGATAAAGGTATATAAATGATTTTATTTCCCATGTGTTCTATTTATAGATTTTTTTAAATTGTGTATTTTTTTTAAAAGGTTACATCGGTTCTATAAGCTTCCTATGTTTTTATCTTTGCTAGAATTATTAAAATGTTGTATAGAACTAATATTTTTTTCTTTTTCATTCCCATACAGGAAGGAGAAGTTTATTGTTTATGTATTCACTGTTACCAATTTAAAACAAACATTTTGTCTGAGGATTCACTGTTTGCCAGATTCCTACTTAAACATGCATATATATACTCTTTTATAGGAATTTCAGCTTTTCATTTGATATTAGATATGGGTAAGTAAAAATGAGACTTCTACAGCTCTGAAGATTACCAGTAAACGTTTAGAGTTAACGGTGAACACAGTCATGTAATTTCCCACACCTCTTAATAGTCAGGTACTGTTCTGGATTTCAAGTACTAGTAATTGAACCTAGGGCCTCACACATGTTAAGCAAGTAGTCTATCACTGAGCTACCTCTCCATCCCAGAGAACTGAGTTACTTTGAAAACAATCATTGTAGTGTATGGTTTTTGTTTTGTTTTGTTTTTTGGTTGCTGCTAAAGTCAGAACTTGGGAAGAGATCTAATGGTCTTTATAAATCCTCTTTATCATTTCATAGAGAAATGACTTAAAGAAACCAGACTTGCTTCCACGAAACTTCTCCTTTTAACAAGGTGTTTAGCCACATAACATCATTAGCAATGAGACATTCTTAGTTTAGTGTCTTATAATCTTGAGATACCAAGAGCAACTCTGAGACAAAAAAATCTATATGAGCTTTTAGCAATAGCCTGATTACTACCCGTTCTGCCCGTTCCCTAGGACTAGTGGATACAAGTATCTTTCAGGAGCTCTATGTTTATCTTTACATATAGTTCTAAGTGTCCTAGACTTTGAGTAAGAAAAGGCTATAAACATTTTTTTCTGACTGATGGAAAACAAATATTTTATAATGCATTAGGTGTGCTCATGAAATAAAAGTTTCACAATAAAGTGATTCTGTTTTCTAATTTACTCTGTTGTAGTCTGTTCTTTTTCATTAAAAAAATAATAGAAGCTGAGAATGGTGGCACATGCCTGTAGTTCCTGCACTTAGGAGATGAAGGCAGGAGGGAGGATTAAGACTTCAAAGCAGCATCCTCTAGGTAGTGAGTTTAAAGTCAGCCTGGGCTGCATGAGACCCTGCCTGAAAAGTAAATAAACATAAAAAATAACGTACAAACTTAATATAAGTGGTTTTTGTTTTTTTAATGATAGAGCAGAATTACTGTTTCAGTTATGGTCTGAAAGTAGCAAAAGTGAGGGATGGCTCAGTTGGCAGATTATTTGTCTAGCATGGATGCCCTGAGTTTGATTCCATCCCTACCACTGCATACCCCAAGTAATTGATTCCACACTTGTAATCACAGGTGGGAACGGGAAGATCACAAAGTCCTTAAGGTTCCGTGGGTTCATGGGGAGTTTGAAGTCCACTTGGACAAATGAAACCTTGTCTCAAAAACAAAACAAACCATTTAAAAATAGCAAAGTAAATTTTAAGGTAAGTTCCTTTTTGTGGACACTGCAAATACTTGGCAATCAATAAGAGCAAATATATTGACCCTTTGGTCTGTGACAGTAACATTTAATCCTGTGCCCTAGGGATAATTTTTTTTTGTGCAAGTAGTCAATGTTTTAATTAAACCAGCAAGCAGACAATATCATTTAGGTCAAACTGATTATTTCCAGTAAAGTAAAATAGCACATCTACAGAATTAACTCTCAGATTTTCCTGTATTGGTGATCAGGGTAGAGGGAAGTCAAACAGCATTTAAACCTGATTCTGTTGCCATTGGTCTTAGATTCCTATTTTCTTCTTTGAAATTTGCTTAAGAATATGACTTAGTTGTTACCTGCTATCGGTGGTCCAGAAAGGACAGCCTTTCCAGCAAAGAAACTGGCATATCCCAAAAACTTGTGCACTCTAGAATTCTTAGACAGATCGACCTGCAATTAGAATTCAGTGTTAATCATTTTAAGGATGAACATCTCCGGTGTCTTATGTTTACAAAGGGGTGACAACGTTTTTGTTTTTTTTGTTTGTTTGTTTATTTTTGTTTGTTTTTTTTTTTAAATCTTAAACTAAATGGTTTGATTCCTGGGATGATTTGAATAACTTTTTGCTCCCAGTGCTAGGAAAGGGAACAAAAGTCAACTAGGGAACAGCACTTTGGCTAGGCAAAGTAGTGTTTTCAGTTTATTAGTGGGGTACGTTGGTGTTTGATTTATATAGTTCAGGAGAGTACCTCCCAAACCTTAGTGATTTTCCCATTAGGAAATAGTATTTTGGCAGTCTGCACTTACAGTAATAATTGGATCTACATACGACTGACTACCAGCCATAGGTTTATAAGAAATTTAGTAACACAACGAGCTGATTTCAACCTTCGGAAGCTGGAATTTTGCCTAAGCCTCATACACTGTTCTATAAAATAGTTCAGTTCCATTTGAATTCAGGATTTAAGTCAGTTTACAATAAAAACGAAGAACTTGTCAAAACAATGTCCTTAACATAGAAGCCACATTTGTTAGACTTACATGCTTGTGTTCTAGTAAGAATCAGACATCCCTGGAGCCTGGAGGGGAGGAGTGAACAGAAGACCATTGGAATCTTTCTGATCTCTGTTCCATTTCCAGTTCTATGCAGCTAATCCTCAGCTTCTTTTCCTCACATGGTAAGATAAATAATGACAGGATATAGCTAGCTTTAGAGTTTCTGAGGTCTCATGTAATTTTTGTTTTGTTTTCCGAGGCAGGGTTTCTCTGTAGCTTTGGAGCCTGTCCTGGCACTAGCTCTTGTAGACCAGGCTGACCTGGAACTCCCAGAGATCCGCCTGCCTCTGCCTTCCGAGTGCTGGGATTAAAGATGTCACCAACACCCGGCTTCATGTAACTTTAGTCATAAAAATAATACAAAATTTGAATTCTCTTTTGGGAAAACTGTTACTGAGCCTTGTATTGAGAGTTTAACATCAGTGAATGAGTTTACTCACCAGTACTGGGAGTATCAGTGCCAGGTAGCCACCAGCAAAAATGGCAAAAAAGATGGTATAGGCCATAAGGAGTGGGAATGTGGTGGCTAAAGGAGCAAGCAGGTTAGTAACACCACATAGAATGAGGTAAAATTTATGGTATTGATACTTCTTGATCCAGTTTTGATCAGCAATCCATCCAGAAATAAGCTGACTGACTGTCTCAGTGATACCTGGAACAGTAAATACAAAGTCAGGCAATCTTTGTTTCCTCACACCCTTTGTAAAAATGTCAGTGTATAAGCACATCTTTCTCCAAGTAGTAGCACTCTGTTTTGAGGCCAGAATACATGAAGGAAAAATGATTTCATACTGAAATAGGATATATAAGTTACTTCCTCTTCTAAACACATTTAATAAAATAACAAAATGCTGCCTCCAGCAGAACATGAAACCATCAAATTCCCATGTGTTTTCTCATTTTGTGTGGAATCCCTGCTTTAAAAAACAGACATGAGCTGAAGAGATCTTACAGCTTCTTAAAAGAACTTGCAAGTGAGGATATGAAACTTACGTGTCAAGAGGAGTCATGGTAAAACATGGGAGAAATTAAAATCTTATATTAAGAGACACTGGAACTTATATTTGTTTATGAAGCTTTGGAATTTAAGACTTCCAAAGGTTATTGTAGTTTGAAAATATGTAAGAAGTCTAAAAATGTCATTTGGGACATAGGTGGTAAGGTGTAATGAGCCACAGTTTTTCACTCAGCATTCTTACCATTTATCCTGTTACAGGACATAGCAGTTAAAATACCAAAAGAGAAGCATGAAGCCAGGTGTGGTAGCATGGGGAGGTAGGGCAGCTCTGTAAATTCAAGGCCAGCCTACTCTGCACAGTGTAACATCAGTTTTGACTGAAGTACATTGAAACTAGGTGTCCAGCTTTGTAAGGGCTTGGCTAGTAAGAAACCTGTTGAAAAGTTGAACTACTGAGAATTGCTGGGTTAGAGCAAACCAAGATTCGATCTTACCCCTTTTCATTTGTTTCAGACTCCTTGTTTTGTTAGGTGTCTACAACCTAAATGTACAACCTAAGCATTTGATCTTACAACATTTTGTAATTCCATAAAAATAATTGTATTTTTCTAATTTATGTTCTAATTTACTTTAAGTATGAACCTGTGGATTAGTGACTAATTCAAGGGTCATATTTATCTCACGATTATTTCAAGAAGAAATTACTTAACATCAAATACCAATAGTGTGGGCCTGGCACTACACTGAATTGCACTTATTACATCCCTAATACAGCTGTGAAAGAAAGCAGTGCCTTACACCTGTCCTATAGATAAGAAAGGAAATCCTGGCACAGAGGAGAACGTCTTGCCCAAGGTCACACAGCAAGGAAATCCAGGCAAGACCCTGACCCTTCAGAATCCATCTTTCCAGTTACCGTACTGTTTTCTAGCTGAGATTTCCTTCTTCCCAGACTAGTTGTTGACAGCACCAGCTTTCTGAAATTTTCTGCCCGAGAAGTAATTGGTATCTACTGTGTTAGACACCTGAAAATGAGTAAGGTGAGTTAGGCCCACTCAGATCCCCGATCGCAGTTGACAGATCTGCTTAGCCGCAGAGGACTTGCTTCCCTAGCCTTCCACAGCCCACTCGTGATTGCTCTTGCTATTTCCCTCCATTCTCTCCTTCAGTTTTAAAATAAAATTTTACCAAGCTATTTTTCCTTCTAGGTAGGAGGCTTGAAATAGATTTTCTTACCAGCTACAGATACAAGGTAGGAGGCATCCATTATGTCAATTCCAAGAGTTTTGGCTCTGGCTACTAGGTGAAAAGTAGGAATGAAATAGGCTAGTTGACTGAGGAGAAAAGACCAGGTAAATATATAGAAGAAAGGATTCCTAAAGAGAGAAATATCTAAAAGATTTTGTTTACATTTCCATGAAACAAACTTTTTTTGGTAACTTTTGTCATTGCTCATAAGTGACAGTCTGTTCCTGTGAGGTCCATTGTCGAACTCTTCACTTTGATGTTCTAAGACAGTTAAATTTTTAGTCAGTTGTTCAGATTTCTTCATAGAAATGCTTTGGATACAAGACTCTTGTGTCTCATTGCAGTATGATGTTTCTGTCCTGTTTGATGCCTCGGGTCCAGTTGCAGACAAACTGCTACCTTTGTTTTTGATACCAGAATTGTTCACTGTTTCGGTGCGGATGGGCCTTAAGAGCATGCTGGAAGGCACCAAATTCAATGCAATAGCTCCAAATAATATAAGAGCACCTAAGTGGAAGAGAAATTGAGAAGATAAGAATACTCTTCAGTTCGTGGTACTTTCTATTTATAGGCTCAGAAGAGACCAACAGACTTAGTCCAATAATTCTTGAAAGTACTACTTTGCTTCCCATGTTTACTTAAAAATCCATTTTATTTATGTCTGTCTGTCTCTGTCTCTGTCTCTCTCTCTCTCTCTCTCTCTCTCTCTCTGTGTGTGTGTGTGTGTGCATGTGTGTGGCCCACTGAAGCCAGAAGAGAATTAGATCCCCTGGAGCTGAAATTCCAGGCAGTTGTGAGATGTCAGATTGGTCATCCGGAAGAATAAATAGCAAAATGCCTTTAACTGCTGAGCCATCTCCTTCCCTGCTTCCATAATTTAACTGAAAGCATTTAAATCTATTAACAGTATACATGCTACAAAAAATGAAATACTTTGGAGATAGAAAACCAGGAAGTTGGACCAAGAAGTCATGAAAAGAAGGGGGGAGGGGTTGAAGGTGGGTTGATAATCTGAATGACTCAAAATTACAATACATTCTTAATGGTTATTTTAAATATATTGCAGTGACTGGATTTTGGTGTAGGAAATACAGAATTAACCAGTGGGAATCATGGGGGAAACATTAGGAAAAGAAACAGTCTTTCAGTCTGATATTTTTTTAAACACTTTTGAAAGAAGACATGCTAGTCTTGCCCTAGATACTGAGTGCTTGATTGGTTTTGGTGTGTCCTGAACAAGTTATGACGTGTTTTTGGAGAGAACAAGTTATGTAGGCTTTCTTAAAGGTTTGTCAGCTGAAGATTACCATTCACCCTGAGATTACTGAGTAAGTGCTCTACATAGGAAAGAGTCAATACAACAATATAAAGACAGAAATAGACATGAACATTTTAAAGAAAATACTTCAGAAGTGGTTTTGTGAAAAATTCTAGTATACACACACACACACACATATATGATTGTCCAATCGGAGCCTAATCTTTTTACAAATACTTTCTTCATATAATCTATTTTAGTGAAGGGTTAGAGGAAAAGGAGAAGAGCATTGTTTTTCTGAGGGCCTTCCAGTTGGCTCTCAGGCATTGAATTCCAGAGAGTTCTGAGTGAGCTAGCAAAGTCTCCAGGCCATGGAAGATCTTTCTTTCTCTCTCGCTCTCTTTCTTCTTTCTTTTGTTTTTTGAAACAGAGTTTCTCTGTAACTTTGTAGCTTGTCCTGGAACTAGCTCTGGTAGATCATGTTGACTTTGAACTCACAGAGATCAGCCAGCTTCTGCCTCCCAAGTGCTGGAATTAGAGGCCTGCACCACCTCCCAGCCGTTTTCTTTCATGCTTTTTAAGGAAGGAGATGTTCTTCCATTCAGTATCATCCTTATTTCCCCTCTCATTATCAGTGCTAGGGATTAAACCCAGAACCTTGTGTGTAAATACTATAGCAACATCTGCAAGTGTTTTCACTTTGTGTGGTATGGTACCTCATTTCCTTAATCCCAGCATTGCCACAAGTTTGGGGCCAGTCTTGTCTACTTAGCAAGATCTGGACTCGCCAGGGAGCAAGGAAGCAGAATTTATTGGTCTCAAAGCTTCACTCATCATCAAAGGGAAGGGGGAAACATTAACCTTTTGGTGTTGATAGTTTAGAAACTTAGACTAACTCACCTGTCCAGTCATAAAGATCTATCAGGAATTTTGTGAAGGGTGCCAGCAGAAACGTCAGTCCCATTCCAGAACGGGCAATCGCTGTAGAAAGACCCAATCGTTTTTTGAAATATTTGGTAATTACCACAGCAGCTACTTGGTACAAGAAAGCAGACCCCAATCCTAAAAGAAAAACAAGTTTGAAATTACTTTCTTATTAGGTTATTAGTTACCAGATCACATAATCTATTTAGGAGCCTTGGGCAGTAGAAAGGTTTCTTGTTCATCTTTGATAGTCTCTTCACAGTACTCACCAGGTAACAGTCCCATAGTCACACAAAGAAAGGGAATGCTTGTGGCCCAACTGCTGACCAGATAGCCACCAGAAACAAGGAAAGTCCCAAGAATGGAGGTAGGTTTTTCTCCGAGTATGTCACAAATAATAGCAGCCAGGGGACCTTAAGAGAAGAGAGAGTGCTACGTTAACGTGTAGTGATACTTTTTAACAAATAAAGCTTGCCTGAAGATCAGAGTACAGAGCTAAGCCACTAGAAACCAGGGAGTGGTGGCTCACACCTTTAATCCCAGCACTAGAAAGGTGGAGATGGGAGTGATGATTGGGCAGAGAGGAATATAAGGCGGGAGATGACAGGAACTCATTTCAGTCTGAGTTTAGTGAAGACAGATGCAGTCAGGAGATGCAATCTGAGGACAGAATTGCCCCTTCAGTCTGAGCATTGGTAGAGATAAAAGAACTCTAGTGGCTGCTGGCTCTGCTTCTCTGATCTTCAGCATTAACCCCTATATCTGACTTTGGGATTTTATTATTACTACCAGTTAGAATTCGTGCTACATTAATGTTCTCTGGCACTCCTTAGTCCTTATGTGTGATTTGAATCAATGTGAAGAAGACAGTATAACCGCTTTAAAGTATTGTATACTCAATAAAATTTTATTTACACTAATGGCAAAGTTGAATCACTAATCTCCATATTATCATATTACTGAATTAGAACTAGAAGAGAAATTGGTTTAATGTTTGTTTTTAATATGATCACATAATTAAAACTGAATGGTTTCATTTTCAGGTTGAGGACTTGGCTCACTGGACTGAAAGCCTTACCAGACTAGAAAGAAACAAGGGACGAAAAATTCCATTCATGAATCAAATAGTTGGATTTTTAATTCCTGTTTAACCCTAATTTTCCCAACTTAATTGCCAGATTAAGTAGAGCTTAAACACTGGCGTCTCTTTCAGTATTACATACTGATATTAATGCATATTAATAAGTAAAGTTGAATGTAACAGTACTTCAACCTTAAAGGAATGATGGTGTTGTCAAGACCTTTGTGGTCGTTCTCTGTAGGAAGCAAGCTTGTTGCCAGTTTCATACCTGCAGAGAAACGGAGTGCTGACATGATGGATCCAATCCAACCAATTTGCTCTGAAGTGCCTTCAAACTCTTCTTGAAAGACCACAAAGAATATTGCAAATGTCTTGGTCATTGCCATCACAAACACATTTACCTAAACCAAAGCATATCAGTCCTTGTTAGGTAGAAAGCAGGCTAGTGCTATTACCAGAGGTTCTATTGCTCCAGCGTTTCAATACTTACCTATTTTTCTTATTGGTGCTTTCTGGTTACGTAATGGGGGTGAGAAGCAGTTCATTCCTCTTTAAAGTGGTGGGACATGGCCATGAAAATATAGACTTGAAATCCCCATTTCAAGTCTGAAAAGGATGTGTGTCACCATTGTTTTATAGATGAGAAGTTAAGAGAGAAAACAAATGGGCAATGATGGTCCAGACACCGAGGCTTGTATCCTAGACTGACACCAGATTCACCACTACTCTTGTTTTCTTGTTGTATAGCAGTCCAGGAGGTTGCTTGTTCCAGATGCCTTTGGTGGGGACTTTCTGTTTGGATAGATACTACCCTTCCTCGAATCCTAAAGAATCATGACCAACACCCACCTTACTTGAATCAACATTTCCAATCTTATTTCACAATAGTATCTCTTATCTGAAGGCAAGAGACTGAGAGTTGGCAATGGTTAGAAGGCTTTCAAAGTTCAGGAAGGAGTCCTAAACAGTTTTCTCATTCTGATTTGAAAGTACAAAACAAAACTTGGGGCTAGAAAGATGGCTTAGTGTTTAAGAGCACTTGTTGCACTTCCAGAGGACCCAGGTTCAGTCTCCAGCACCCACAATCTGGCAGTCTATTATAACTTTCCTCCAAATAAAAAACTAGCAAATTGTGTAAATGTCAAAATAGAGTGTACTTCTTCTGAGCAAGGACCACCAATGTGAAATGTCATTTTGTAAGCTTTTTTCCTGTGTGTGTGAGCTATGTGGTGATGATGTCCACAGAATGCTTACCTGGTTTGTGTGTGTGGTTTTTTTTTTTTTTTTTTTTTGAGAAAGAGTCTATGTATGTAGTCTTGACTGTCCTAGAACTGTGTAGGCATGGTTGACCTTGAACTCACAAAGGTCCTCCTGTCTCTGCCTCCCAAATACTAGGATTAAATACATGTGCCACCGTAACCGGCTTACCTCTGTTTTTAATCATCTGAATATGGCTTGCTCTTGGTCTCCAGTAAGAACGTTTCTTTATTTAGATTGTTTCTTATTCCTTCTAACTCTAGCATTGGGGCGTGACCCCAGACTGTGTTATGTATTCACTGAGTCTCAGGAAAGGAAAGGTGGAACTCCTGCATTTCCCCAGCCAGCACTTTTAACTTCATAATTCATTTCTATTGGGACTCAAAAAAATACTAAAGACTTATCCCAATGTCTGTATTTTCCCTTCATTAAGCAAGCAGACTCCTATATCAGTCTTGATCCTGTGTCTTGGATCAAGTTTGGTAGGTGTTGGTCCTGCTTCAGTCTTCATCGGCCTTTGTAATTGTCTCACTTCCAAATCAAGCAAAAACCTAGGAATGGTCCAACCCCTAATTTCCAACTTAAAAGCAGTTTTTTGTTGTTTTGGTTTTGGTTTTTTGAGATAGTTTTTCTTTTTTTCTCTGTGTAGCCTTGGCTGTCCTTGAACGCTCTGTAGACCTGGCTGGCCTCAAATGCAGAGATCCACCTGCCTGTGCGTCCCAAGTGCTGAAATTAAAGGCAAGGGCAAATACCAACTGGCAAAAACAGTTATATTAGACCCATAAGAATACTAAGTGGTTCTTACTCGTTTGTGTGTTTTAGATCAGCCTTGACTCATTTTGAAATCACTGCCAGTTGTTAGGGTCACTTTTAATTAATAACAGTTTCTTACTATCCCAGGCCCTCCTGTAGTAATAGCCTAGCTTGTCCTGACCTTCACAAACAAGTTTCTTCATAGTCTGTTGATTCTATTTATCGCAGTAGCCCACTGAAAACTGAAGTTCAGTAGCTTAGTGCTCTTCATCTAAGAGCTCTGGCCAAGGTTATCAGAGAGTTGTTTATTGTTAAGCCAGATTGTTCCCATCTCTATTGTGTGATCTCAGCAGTGCCCATGCATCATTTTTCTCTGATAATTTCTAGACATCTGCCTACTTCTATGCTTTTTCCCCATCTCTGAATGATTCCATTCATCCCGCATTGAGTCCCCCCAAGATTTGTCCTATTCCTCTTTTCTCTGGTGGTTTTAAACAGTGTCTCTTGGAGACACAGGTTGCTCTACTTCAGATGCATATAGACTATATCAAGCCTGTTCGTGGTTATAAGCCCCTTGGACTCTGTTCAAGATTAAGCCATTCCAACTGTTCAGAGTGTTTTTTCCTGTTCCTCCTAACTTGAGTGAATGGCATTCATCACTCACCGAAGTGCTTCAGCTAACAGCTCTGGACTCTTTATATTCTTTGCTGTGCAGGTTCCTCTCTGCATCTTAGCCTGCCCTCTTGATATGCTCAGATCTGTATTTTAGTAATTCCTGGTGTTTTCCTTAAATTTGGGGCCTTATTTGTTTTCTTGCCTATGCTGCAGCTTGTCCAATAGATACCCTGTGTCTAGATACAATCCTCACTAGTCCATTCAGTAATGGACTAATCACCACAGATGTAACTCTAAAATACTTTCCTGATTAACTTGCCTCACTTAAACTTCATATCCTCAGAACAACCAAAATCTGTTATTTTTCTGAGATTATCTCACTGTGCTGCCCAGGCTAGCCATGGTCCTCCTGCCACTGCCTCCCAAGTGCTGAGATTACAGGTGTGCACCACCACATCTGTCCCTTAACGTGTTTTCTATAGCCTCTCTGCACCTCTGACTTCCTCTACCCTCTTGTTTACTTACAAATGTGTCTGTTTATCAGATTATTCATCCCCCACAAGCAGGTATTTAATGAATGGCTACTGTGTTTCTGGCTGTATAATTCAGAGAAGGCATATAATATGTCTGGTAAGACATACTAAACACAGAAACAGTTATATATAAAGTCTGGTAAGTTGCAATGTAACCTTCCTATGCCTTTGTAGGGGAGCTTACAAAGTACACAGAGAATTTTTTTCACTATTTCAGGAGTTTAAGTGTTATGGGAAAGTAGTCTTGGTAATTCATTCAGAAATAAACGCAGTGGCCTGTAAGGATGCACATTATCACTGTGAGCAGTGAGTTGGCCCGAGTTCATTGTTAACAGTTTGCTATATCTTTTGTGCTTCAATAAGCATCATCATATTACCCAAACAAGATGTTATTAACCTGATTGTGAGGTGCCTTTTCTTAGCCGTAACTAATCAAATAACTTGCTAGCCATTGAGAAAAATGTAGAAAAAAGTGGGAGAACCAGACTACCCAACAATACCAGCACCATAAACCATGCTTTGAGAGGAGGCCTAACCAGGCAGGGATCTGAGACTTAAGGCATCTTTAGTTTCCCTGTTAGTAATGTTTCTATGTAAGGGGAGGAGAAATGCTAGTCTTTGGTAATGAAGCCAGAATTCAGCAACGTGTGCTTTATTGTTTTATAATACACAAACCTTAGCTGAGGATCTCTGCCTTCTTTTTTTTTTTTTTTTTACCATTAGGGAGGGGTAATGCATTATGTTTTCCCACCTCCAATTTCATACAGATGTTACTCACCGGTACATTGGGCTCCCATTGTGTGGGCTGTTTGTTGTAAATCTAAGCGGGGGAGGAATGTCAAGAAAGAGGTGTTTTTGTGAGTGTGTCTCAAAGTTGATAGAATGATCTAGGGATGCACGGGTTGAGGCACAGCTGTGGATGGGATCCATCAGTGTTTGGAATGATCTAGGGATGCACGGGTTGAGGCACAGCTGTGGATGGGATCCATCAGTGTTTGGAATGATCTAGGGATGCGCAGGTTGAGGCACAGCTGTGGATGGGATCCATCAGTGTTTGGCACGCTGACAATGCACATCACCACTTTCTCACATAGCAAACCCAACAGTTCTTGGAGATGAGGGTAAGGAGTCTTAGCTTTACAATACGTGTCAGATATACAATGTTTATTCTAGTTTAAGTTATTGGGGGGGGGGGGAATGTGGGCAGCAGGTGGAATGTTCCCAATCCCCATCAATGAAGGAAGCTGTCTCAGTTGACCTTCTATTTCTGACTAAATACTTGAGAAGAAAAGGGTTTATTTTAGCTTACAGTTTATAAATTACCATGAAGCCGGACAGGAACTGAAGCAGAAGCTCTGGAGGAATACTGCTTTTCCCAGCTTGCTCAGTTTGCTTTCCTAAACAACACAGGACCACCTGTCCAGGGGTGGCAGTGAATGGGACTCTTCCCACATCAATCGTTAATCAAGAAAATTCCCCCCACAGACTTGCCTCCAAGTCATTCTGATGGAAGCAATTCCTCAGCTGCCGTTCCTTCTTCCCAGATGTGTAGGTTTGTGTCAGGTAGACAAAAACCAGCACAAAGACTACTGTTAGAATTATTGTGGACATGTTAGGCTGAGTGGGCACTTAATTTTGAGATAAGGTCTTGCCAGGTGTGATTGCCTGGCCTTGATCTCTCAGCAATCATTTTGATTTGGTCTCTTTGAATGCTGGAATTTTAAGTATGATAGTCTCCCACTGGCAGGACTGATAACGTTCTAGAAATGCCCAGTGATGGCCCTAGTGTAGTAAGAAATGCCGTGTCCCCAAATCCCAATTGCCATGCTGCCAGGGCAGAACTGCCAATCAAGCCTGGAGCATTCTCTGATTGAGAGATCATAGACAGAGGAGAGGACTGGGTAAGAATATAAGAATGTTTCTACTTTCAAGAGAAGCAGCTCAGCTGGGTTTAGCTGGGTTGGCCTTTGATCTTCGTAGTTTGGGGAAAGTTCCTGGCTGCCTGTTTACTCAAATCTCATTATTTCTTAAGTGATATCTGTTAGGCTTCAAGCTTTTCTCCAGACAGTTTAGCAGCTTGAAAGGGGAGAGAAACTTACCAGAAAAAAATGCAGCACGATCATCCATCCCCATCCTCCATCCGGGGTTTTAGCCTTTTCTCCCCTGTGCATTGTGGTGCTTCCTTTATGTTCCAGACAGATCACTGTGGCAGATTCAAAACAGTTGCTTCAGTAGCCAAGGAAGTGATCTAAACTTACGTGGGTCTCTCTCTTCTCTCCCCCCCCCCCTTCTTTCTTTCTTTAGTTGTTTTTAAGATCTGGTCATGCTTTGTAGATCTGGCTAGCCTAGAACTCATGGCAGTCCTGCCTTCTCCTGAAAGCTGGGATTGTAGGTGAATGTGGTTAAACTTTTAAATTTTATTTTTTTTTTCTCCATGGTATAAAAGCAGTTGTTCTGGGATTATAAGGGCTACTCATGTTCAAAATCTCCACCACCTATAGGCAATTCTTGAGGAAGCCATATATTGCCCTTCCAGTTCTGCAGACCAGTCCTTGACTTTAAAGGAAAATAAATGGGAGTGATACCTTGGGTTTACCAGCCCCTTTATATGGCATTAGGTATTTTAAAGAACTAGATACCCCAACAAAGTACATTATCTCTTTCTTAACTGGATACTAGATCAGGAAAAAAAATTGGGAAGCCCACTTGGGAAATATGAATGAACTGAAATAGAGGGTACTGTAGAGAGGTTAAATATTCTGGGTGTTATAGTGAATTTAGGAATAATCTGTGGGAGACTAGTCTCCACCTTAGGAGAGAGATGCTAGGAATTCAAGATTAGAATGTCATAGTGTGCTACCTTCAAACAGAGTTGAGTAAGTAAATACCTATATATTGAGAAAGAGTGAGAGGAGAATGTATGTGTTTTGAGCAATGGGTGTTATCCCTATTTCCCATGGTTAAAGCAGGCTGGGGTGTGTATGTGTGTGTGTGTAACATGTTAGACGATTAGGCTGGACAGAAAGATAACCAAGGGTGTGTGCGCGTGTTGTGCGTGTGTGTGAGACATCCATTAAATGATTAGGCTAGACAGAGCGATTCCAGTTATTCCAAGGCCCCTGAGAAAACCAACCCAACACCCAGTTCATTTTTACCTTACCTTTAAGGATGTGTTCTTCAAATGAATCCTCTTTAGACAAGAAAATTGTGGAGGAAAAAAAAGTTACTTTTCCTAAAATGTTACTTTTTTTTTCTAAGGTTTTTCATTCCGCTGCTTGGTGAAAACAAGCAGGCTTTTGTGTAGTCTTAACAGAGCAGAGTGGTTCAGGCACTCCTGCCGGTGGACTTTACTTCCTGAGGGAGGAGGAAAGGCGGTGTAACTTGAGATCAACTCAGGCCAGCCTTCCAGCCAGCCCACAAAGTAGACGTTTTCCATCACTGGTCAGAAGTGGTTGGAGTAAGCCAAGGAGAAAATCCTCCTAGTGACATCTCAAGCCTGCTGGGGGCGGGAGAGGGGGAGGGGAGAGAAGAACTGACACAGGGAACCCTCCAGATTTTTGAAACACTTGTCCAAAGTTCCTCAGGAAGTCTCAAGACCAGTTTATAAGAGAAACAATTCTTCCAGAACTGGGAGAGTCTTTTCTTTTGTTTTGTTTTTTTTTATTGGGCCACAAATGGCAATGTTAGAGCTGAAGATGTTGCCCTCTGGTAAAGTGCATGCTTAACTGGGGCACCTGGGTTTTGTCCCTAGTAACAAACACACAAAATTCTTCAGTAAATTCGGTCTGCTGTGTGCTCTTTTGTGCTCATTAACTAAATAGTATGATTACTAATTTGGGGTTTCAGGTACCATTTTAATTGCTGTTTTGAACCTAATTACTTTAATTTCAAATGTTTCCCATGAAAAAATGTATACTTATAGTAATTTTAATGAAACTTTTTCTCATTGCATTTTGGAATAAAAAAGATTAAGACTGAGTCCTAGAAAATTATTCCAATAATTCAACATTCCAGTCCAATTTCCTTCCTTTGCTCCAGCTTCCACATTAAAGAAAACAAAAATCAACAAGCAAGTGCCTTTGATCTCCCTGCACCAACATTCCAGATTTTAAACCAATGTGTGTTTTAAGCCAAAGTGTGAGTTGTTTGATCTTGAAATCTGTACTTTTTGCTTGTTTGTGTGCTTGCTTTTTAAACAAGGGGCTTCTCATCCTCTTAAAGTCCAGCTCCAATAATTTTTTATTTAAAATGCATGCAGTAGGATAGCTTAGTTTGGGAGGATGCTCAGCAAATCCATGGGAAAGATGGTGCATCTATGTGGTGTTGGTGGAAAAAAAAAATCAAACATTCAGAAGGCAAAACTCAGAGGAAGAGGAATACTTTTCAGAGAGATCTGTGATAATTATGTACCCTAGTAAATGTTTTTAGTGACCATTCATGAACTGTTTTCAAGGTCTTTTAAAGCAAAGCTCTGATTTAGTCACAAGAGATGAAGTTGGGTTTGGTGCTGACAGCTCTGTCTGGAGCCCTGGGACTAGACTGAGATGGAGTGCAGCAGCCATCTTTAGGTTCAGAGGACTGAGTCCTCAGAGATGAACCCCTTCAGACACACATTTGTATAACCACCTTAATAGAGACTGTTGACCCCTTCAGACACACCTTTATATAACCACCTTAATAGAGACTGCTGAGGGATAGTGGAATAGTGGGTGATGCTGTTTGCTTAGAATCTCAACTTTACATTTTAAGACTTGAAATTCTGAGCAAATTAACCTCTTAGAATTTGTTTCTGAAACTATAAAATGTAGTTAATGCTGTTTTTGCAAGATTGTGGTTAAGGGTTAAGGATACTTCTTACTGTTGTTCACGGCAACTCACACTTAGAATCTCACATGCTGAACCAAGGAGCCCTGTTGTGAATTTGAACAAATCTGGGTTAAAGTCAGACCCTGACCCCCAACCCAAAAAAGAAAAGCCAAACAAAAACTCATGAGTCATTCTTGTTAATCAGAAGAAAGAATTGTTAAGGTATCTGGGATATTAGTTAACATTTCGACACCCATCCCCATGGAGTAAAGTTGTAAGTCTGTAAGCATATGATTAGTTTCTCAGCTTTTAACCTTTTAACTCTTGGCCCTCAAGCTCTTTGGCAAGAATTTACTGTAATTCCTTACTACTGTTCTACTGTCAGACCACTTGTGAGTAGGACTCAGTTTAGTACAACATTACCAGGTTAAGAAAGTTATCCAGCCAAACCTTTTTTTGTCTTTGTTTAGTCCTTACCTTTAAAATTTTGGCTCACAAAGCCAGACGCAGTGGCACATGCCATTGCTCACAACACTCAGGAAGTAGAGGCAGGCAGGTATCTTGAGTTCCAGGCCAACCTGGTCTACAGAGCGAATCCCAGGACAACCAGGGCTATGCAGAGAAACCCTATCTTGAAAACAATATTATTATTATTATTATTATTATTATTATAAGCTTACAGTGTTGGCCTCCGACTGACTGGCGTTTGGGGAGTTAAGGTTTCAGGAGCCTTCCTTCCTACCATTTCATAAATCATGAGTGGATCACTGTTCCCATAGAGAACAAACAATCAGACTTAGGCTTCGCTCACTTCTGGGAACCTGGAAGTTTAGCAAATGCTCCTGTGATTGGCCTCCTCTGGGCACTGACTGAAGATGTTTCATAAGCGTCCTCATAACTCAGTGCTGCAGAAGGTGAGTAATTCTATGTGGCCTGATTGAAGGAGAATCTTGAATGTGCCTTGTATTTTCTTCCAGACACCATTTCCTTTTGTTAATTCTCCTTTTACTATAATAAACATGACCACAGGGAAATATTGAATCATTTGAGCCCTAGTGAATCATCAGAACTAAGTGTCTTAGTTAAGGTTTCTATTGCTGCAATGAAACACCATGACCAAGTTTATTTGGCTTACACTTCCATATCACTGTTTATCATCAAAGGAAGTCAGGACAGGAACTCAAACAGGGCAGGAACGTGGAGGCAGGAACTGATGCAAAAGCCATCGAGGGTGCTGCTTACTGGCTTGTTCAGTCTGCTTTCTTTCTTTTTAATTGATTTTTATTGAGCTCTACATTTTCTCTGCTCCCCTCCCTGCCTCTCCTCTCCCCCAAGGTCCCTATGCTCCCAATTTACTCAGGAGATCTTGTCTTTTTCTACTTCCCATGTAGATTAGATCTATGTAAGTCTCTTTTAGTGTCCTCATTGTTGTCTAAGTTCTCTGGGATTGTGATTTGTAGGCTGGTTTTCTTTGCTTTATGTTTAAAACCCACTTTTGAGTGAGTATATGTGATAATTGTCTTTCTGTGTCTGGGTTGCCTCACTCAAAATAATGTTTTCTAGCTCCATCCATTTTCCTGCAAACTTCAAGATGTCATTATTATTATTATTATTACTGTATAATAATCCATTGTGAAAATGTACCACATTTTCCTTATCCATTTTTCGGTCGAGGGGCATTTAGGTTGTTTCCAGGTTCTGGCTATGACAAACAAAGCTGCTATGAACATAGTTGAGCACACGTCCTTGTAGCATGATTGAGCATCCTTTGGATATATACCCAAAAGTGGTATTACTGGGTCTTGAGGAACGTTGTTTCCTAATTTTCTGAGAAATCACCACACTGATATAGAATATTCCATCCAGGGGGCTGGAGAGATGACTCAGCTGTTAAAAGCACTGACGGCTCTTCCAGAGGTCCTGAGTTCAATTTCTCAGCAACCACATGGTGGCTTTCAACCATCTGTAATGAGATCTGTTGCCTTCTTCTGGCCTGCAGGCATACATGTAGGCAGAACACTGGACACTAAATGAAAAAAAAAAGAATATTCCATCCAAACAGAAAAGAATATACCTTCTTCTCAGCACCTCATGGAACCTTCTCAATAATTGACCACATACTCGGTAACAAAACATACCTCAACAAATACAAAAAATTGGAATAACCCAACATACCTTATCAGATCACCATGGCTTGAAACTAGAAGTCAGCAGCAATACTAATTCCAGAAAATCCACAAACACATGGAAATTAAACAATGCTCACCTGAATCATCAATGGGTCAAGGAAGAAATAAAGGTAGAAATTAAAGACTTCCTAAAATTCAATGAAAATGACCACACAACATACCCAAATTTATGAGACACAATGAAAGCAGTATTAAGAGAAAAGTCCATAGCACTAAATGCTTACATAAAGAAGCTGGAAAAACCCCACACTAGTGAATTAACAGAACATTTGAAAACTTGAAAACAAAAAGAAGCAAACTTACCTAAGAGAACTAGATGGCAGAAAATAAATAATCTAAGTGAGAGCTGAAATCAACAAAATAGAAACAAAACAATACCAATGAGACAAAGAGTTGGTTCTTCGAGAAAATCAACAAAATACACAAACCTTTATCCAAACTAACCAAAAGGCAGAGAGAGAATATCCAAACTATCAAAATCATAAATGAAAAGGGGGACATAACAACAGACACGGAGGAAATACAGAGAACCATCAGGTCATATTTTGAAAACCTGTACTTCACAAAATTGGAAAACGTAAAGGAAATGGACAACTTTCTGGATAAATATCACTTACCAAAATCAGTCTGCTTTCTTAATAGAACCCAGGACTACCCCAGGGATGGCCCCACCCACAATGGGCTGGGCCCTCTCCCACAATCACTAATATCAAGAAATGCCTTATAGGCCTGACTGCAGCCTGTTCTCATGGAGGCATTTTAACATTTTAATTAAGGTTCCCTCCTCTCACATGACCCCAGCTTGTGCCAAGTCGACATAAAACAGTCCAGCTCACTGATGAATAGTATTTACCTGGCATCTCCCAAGAAATGATGTTCTCCAGAGTCAGAAACAGTTGGCAGTAGAAGTGGGGACAGTGAGGTTTACTATAAGGAAATAGTTCACATGATCATAGAGACTAAGAAGCCCAATGTCTGCAGTCAGCAAACTGCATGGTAGGATTCCATTCCAAACAAGGGCAATAAAACTGAGCTGTGATTTCAGTCAGTCTGGGAACGGAAGGCCAGTGCCCCAGGTCAAAGAATCAGGTGGAGAGGAGAAAGAACCTAAGGTTTCTAGTCTGTTCAGGGCTTTACTGGGTTACAGGAGGCCCACAAACACACTGTCCAGGTTCAAACTCAAGTATCTTGGATCTCATAGTCCAGTTGATACACAAAATTAACTATCATAGGGAATGGGCTTGGGAAATCCCATACAACCATACTTCGGCTTTAGTTCTGTATGGACTAGAAAATTAGTCCAGTGTGGTGGTTTGCATGAGAATAACTTCACCGGCTCCTAAGGTTGAATATTTGGCTGCAGTCGGCGATGCTCTTTACAAAGGATGCAAGCAAAGCTTGCCTAAAGATGTGCTCTGGGAACAGTCTTTGCCATTTCAAAAGACTCCTGGCATTCACAGTGTTCCTTTCTCGGCCTCCTGCTTTGGATCAAGATGTGATCTCTCAGCTGCTGCTGATACCACGCCTTTGCTCTACCATCATGAACTCTTGTCCACCTGAAACTGTAAATGAAATTAAAGGCTTTCTTTTCTAAGTTTCCTTGGCTGTGGTGTTTTGTCACAGAGTAACAACATATCTAGTTGCCAGGTCTTCCCAACAGAAGTCTTGGTCTATTAATAAACTGGATATACCTTTTCCTACCTCGGATAGTTCTGAGTAAATAGGAAAATGTTTGCTTCACAGACACTGCTACAGAAAGGAGTTATGAGATAAGCAGGTGTAGCAGAATATACAGCATAAGCAGTGGGCAGGAGCTGGATCTTGCAGGCCATGTTAGCAACTCTGAATTTTGTTCAAAATGCAATGGATGGGAGGTCCCTGAAAGTTTGGAACTAGGCTTGGTGTGCAGGGAGCACTTGCCCTGTTATCGAGCATATTATCACCAGGATGCCCTGTCAAATTCAATGTGGCTAAAATCAAAATCAGCCGTCTTTCTTCTGTTCTATGTAGACTAGGAAATTCAATTCTTGTTCCTATTCTTTGTTTGCTCTGTTGCCTTTTTCTTTTGTATTCACTACCAAGTGGATTATTTCACAGAACCCATTCTTTTCTAAACTGGGACAACACAGAAGATTAAGTAAACTAAATACATAGAAATTGCTTAGTATATGTCTAGAATATAAAAAAATCTTATTAAAAACTGAGTTGTAAAAGCCAGGCATGGTGGCACACACCTGTAATTTGTAATCTCAGCACTTTTAGTGAGGCAGGAGGATCAGAAATTCAGGGTCATCTTTGTCTGAATAATATTTAAGGCTAGCCTGATATACAAGATCCTGGGTGTACGTGTATTAATGGCCACTACATTTAGGCTAGAAATTGGAGATTAATGAGCAAAAAAAGTTTTTTAGTTTTTTTTTAATTGAAAAAAATTAATTTGGGCCACCTCCCCCCACCCCAGGATTTTTTTTTTCTTTTTTTTGAGACAGGCTGGTCTGGAACCATGTAGGGTAGACTAGCCTTGAACTTGAATAGTCCTGTCTTAGCCTCCTGTTTCTGTTAGGTCTAGGATTGTGTTTTAGGTTGTTTTGTTTTAGACAAGAGTTTCTCTATGTAGCCTTTGCTGTCCTGGAACTTACTCTACAGACCAAGCTCTGCCTGCCTCGTGCTGGAATTACAGGCATGAGCCGCCACCACACAGCTGGGTCTAGGATTCTTAAGAAGGCATTTCCTCGAGTTATCTGCCTTCTAGCTTTTTCACTTCCTGCCTAACATTGAGCATTTGCTGTTATATAAGTATACCTTCTGGTTTGCCCTCTTATCGCTTTCCTCTTGCTAGAAACCCTCTTTGCATTCATTCTATTCTTGGAGGCCCAGTTGATCAAAACCTTTAAACTCATGTATGCAGCAAGAGCTTGTTCAGTGCCTGCTGTGCACTAAGAACTAGATGCTTAGGATATAAGACGAAGGTCATGCTCTCACAACAGATCTGGCAGTGGTGCAGATAAACAGACTGCATGCCTCAATTAGAGCATTACATACATACATTACATACCTTTTACTTAAGTACCACCTCCAGGGCTGTGTGTCCTACCCGAAATCCTTATTATGTAAACAGCACTTTACACTAATATTCCAGATTTTTTTATATTGGGAACTATTAAATTGCCAAAGGGCAGTAGAAACTATTTAAACAAATAAACAAACTGGGCCTGACTCAGGGAGAAAAAGTGTTTGTTGTATAAGCTTGACAACCTGACTTGGATTCGTAGATTCCATAGGAGAGAATAAACTCCCACCAAATATTGTCCTCTGACCTCAACATGCACACACAAATCTGAACTCACACATAAAGAAGATAATACATACACAGAAAACAAGTGTTTTGTGCCTGCTTGTCCAGTACTCCGTTGAGAACCACTGAAGGTTAAAGATTACCTTCACTCTCAAATGGTAAAAAAAGAAAAAAAAAATTCTTCCAAAGGCCTCCTTTTCTGATCTGTACAGTGCTACAAACACAGGCCCATGCTGGCCATGCTCAGGCCTCCTGGAGCCTTCACCTATTTGACCCATTCATCATTCAGTAATGAGTTGTTTAATCTCCATGATTTGTGTATTTACTAAAGATTTATTTCCTGTTCATTTAGTTTTACTCTATTGTGGTCAGATAGGATAGAAAGAGTGACCTCAACCTTTTAAAATTTGTTTTGTGTCCCAGGATATTGTATTAGACATTTGCTACTGAGAGGAATATTCTTTGGTACTTGGGTAGACCGTTATGTATATGTCTGTTAAGTTCTTTTGATGTATGATATCAATTCTGATGTTTCTTTGTTTACTTTTTGTCCAACTTTTGTTTACTTTTGGAGAAAGTGGAGTGTTGAAATCACCTACTATTAATGAATTGGCGTTAACCTGTGTCTTTAAATCCAGTAATACAATTTTTATGAAATTGGGTAAAAACAAAATAAAAAAAAAGAACGTAGGGCCTCTGGGCAGTGATGGCGCACGCCTTTAATCCTAGCACTTGGGAGGCAGAGGCAGGCAGATCTCTGTGGTTCGAGGCCAGCCTAGTCTACACAGCAAGTTCCAGAACAGCCAGGACTACACAGAGAAACCCTGTCTCGAACCCTCCCCAACCCTCCCAAAATAATGTAGGCCCTGGAGTTCAGGTGGTGACTATACTGATCCCTCAGCTTTAGTTCCATAAACAGAAAACAGGGCAAATCACATGTAGGACCGTGTTATCCGGACAGCATATTGTGCACACTAAAAGATGAATACAAGCCACAAAAAAGAGAGGGTAAGAGTACCTACTGTGTTATATAATGAGATAGTTTCTTATCTCATTAAGGACTTATATTACCTTTGTCACTTGGATTAAAGGAAGTGTTTGGTCCTTGCACCCCTGTATAAGAATACAGACATTTCAGACATTTAAACAAACTTCTGAAAGAGAAGCAAGCAGTTCGAGATAAAGATCTTTCTGAAAAAACAAAATCACAATTTGATAACCGAAAAAAGAAAAATGAGCATAAGAGTTCAAAGAATCAGAAAAAAGGCACACTTTCCTCTGAACCAATTTATTGACCACAGCAAAGTTCTATATACAAAGGGACCTGGACCTTGGTGACAAATGCCTATTCCTAGGATGAGGACTTTGAAGCAGGAGGACTACACGTTTGAGACCAGTTCTTTCAATGTTGGGCTGCATTACTGGACTGCAGCAACTGTCCCCAAAGAGCAAGATGACAAAAGCCCAAACAAAACTACGATCCTTTCTAACTGATATCTTGGAAACGGGTTGTCATAAATAAGAAAAGTCCACATGGGACATTGGGTGAATGGCCTGACTTCTGGAACTTTACTAGTTTTTACAAGTTAACACGGGTAGGACTGAACCCGTGTTGGGTGGCTGGAGAACACGAGATGTCACGAGGCCATTTTGTGCACTGCCACTGTGATGCCATCGTGCTTCTGGATCATAATGTTCCTGGAAAGCAAAAAGGAAAATATTCAGCAGATTTAGTACATGGGACTTAGGTGTAAGGTTATGGTTTAAGATACAAAACACCACCATCTGCATCCTTCTTCCTATGTAAAAGCAGATATGAACACTCAGTGTTGGGAAGTGTCAGCCAGAACCCTACTTCCATAATCTCCACCATGCTTTACCCATCCATAAAGAGGGCTACACTCTCAAACTACGAGACAAATCTCCCTGCACGAAAAATAAGTAAAAAATAAAAAGCATATATGGGAATGAAACAGTTGAGAATTAAAGGGAAGTCTAATTATAACAAGAAATAAAATTAATCTTTATCCCTACTACTCAACATGGTTCTGATTTTTTTTTTTTTCTGGATTTTTGTTGGTATTGTTGGAGTTAGAATCCAGGACCTTAAATCACTAGCCTAGTCTCCTGGTCCAATTTTTAGATTAAAAACATTTTTTTTTTAAATTATGGGTTTCTGTTTGTATGTGGCATATGTGCATGGGTGCCTGAGATGGCCAGAAGGACGTGTCGGATCATCTGGAGTCAGAGTTACAAGTGGCTGTGAGCTGCCAAATGTGGGTGGTGGAAACGGATGAGGTCCTCTGGACGAGCAGTGTATGCTCTTAACCACTGAGCCACCTCCCCTAATTTTTATTATTATGATACTTACTTTTTGGTATGTGTATGTGTGCCATGGCTTGCATGTGGGAGGTCAGAGAAAATCTTCAGGGAGTTTGTTCTCCTCTGACCCACGTGGGTTCCAGGGAGTGAACTCAGATCAGACTTGTTTACATTCTGCCTCAATGTATGCCCGCATGCCAGAGAAGGGCACCAGATCTCAGTACAGATGGTTGTGAGCCACCATGTGGTTGCTGGGAATTGAACTCAGGACCTCTGGAAGAGCAGCCAGTGCTCTTAACCTCTGAGCCATCTCTCCAGCCTTATAGTATGCATTTTTAAGGTTAACTTTATCTGTGTCTGTGTGAGTGTGCACAAACAAGTGTATGCAGGTACACACACCTGTGTATGTATAGGTGAAAAGGTGCTGGGTGTTCTTTATCTCCGTGCAGCTATTCCTTTGATGTGGGTCTTATTCCTGCACCTGGGACTCCTTTTCTCTGCTAGACTGGAAGTCAGCAAACTCCAGCAATCTTCCTGTCTCTGCTGCTCTCCTGACTTGGAGCTGAGGTTACAGGTCTTTGTGGGGATGCCCAGCTTGCTACATGGGTGCTAGAATCTAAATCCCAGTCCTCAGGACTGTGGACCAAGTACTCCTTTTAAAAACCGACATCTCAGGGCTGGAGAAATGGCTCAGCGGTTAAGAACATTGCCTGCTCTTCCAAAGGTCCTGAGTTCAATTCCCAGCAACCACATGGTGGCTCACAACCATCTGTAATGAGGTCTGGTGCCCTCTTCTGGTCTGTAGGAATACACACAGACAGAATATTGTATACATAATAAATAAATAAATATTTAAAAAACAAAAACAAAAAACCGACATCTCTCCAGCTTCTACAGTTTTTTTTTCATTTAGCATTTTTTCTAAAGACCTTTATCTTGGAATATCTTTAACATTTATATTGGTTTTTTTTGTGTGTGTTTTTACTCTTTTCTTTTCTTTCTTTTTTGGCACACTGGCAGTTCTTGATAGTTCTTATGCTCATTTAAATGAAGTCTGTCAGAGCCTCAATGCCCACTGGCCCTGCGGTACACTGATTAAAGAACTGCTGATGGACACAGGGGAACGCCCAATCAAGTTTTTCTGAACAAAAAGAAAGGGATGTGCTGATATGCACTCACCCATTATCTGATTCTAAACAGACCACAGGAATATCAGTGGGGTCAGAGGTTAGCTTAGATGCTTGCTGAGCTAGAACAGATATCACTCCGGCATGCTCATCTGACAGGGTACCACGACCTAAAGACAGAGATGAAATTGTTACCTAAGTGTCTAGAATATAAACCTATAGTATACTATCTAAAAAGAAACTCAACTCATGGCCTTTTAGGTTAGGTACTGACATGAATTTTTTTACCTACCTGGTACTCAGCTGATTACATCAGTGAGGAAGTCTGGTAATTGTTTTTAAACCAGTAAAGTTGTAAATGACATGCAATTTTTTCAAAGTTATTCCTACCACCATATGTCTCTATACACCTTCTCAAGCACAAAAGAAAGCTATAATTCAAGTCAATCTGATGATCATAAATTTATTTTATGGGAATTTTGCTAAAACCAAGATTCAAAGATGACAGTGTGTCAATGTGGATAAGGGACTTGGTGAAGCTAATTAATTCCTTATGGGAAATCTGATTTTCTTTTTCTAAGCTCAATCACAAAGAACAAGTTGTTACTCACAAAGTTCAGCTGTATGATCATCTTGTCAGCATATGTGAAGATCTGTAAGCAATTATTTCTGCCAGTGTAAGCTAGCAGGGCTATTTTCAAACGTCTCAAGGATTCTGTACTATTGCCTAAATCAGATCCTAGGTACCACAGATCCCTGAAATAAAGGCAACGGGAGCTTGCTTACATCTGAAACGAAGGTGGTAGACAATATCGTGGCAGAAGTTCTGAATTTACTATAACTACATAAGAAATCAACAGGCCAAACTGGAGCCGGAAGGTCTACAGCAAACAGTAACTTCAGACCTCGAAGGTTTTCCTTACTCAGCTTGAGATTTTCACACATGCACTTAAAATTTTCCATAGCGTCCTGGCAAATGCTTCAAAATATTTACCTTTGTTCCAAATGACTGGTTTTTGTATAAGACATAACTAACTGTAGTACCTCTGTCCGTTACCAAACCAATAAAAGCTCAGAACTCTAAAAAGTCCTGCATAGTTCTAAGAATTCCTGGGTTTAACTAGCTTCTGACACTAATTAACTTTAGCTGTTTACTTTTCTTTTGGTTTTACAAGACAGGGTTTCTCTGTGTAGCCCTGGCTGTCCTGTAACTCACTCTCTCGACCAGACTGGCCTCGAACTCAGAGATCTGCCTGCCTCTGCCTCCTGAGTGCTAGGATTAAAGGTGTGTGCCACCACTGCCCGGCGCTATTTACCTTTCTAGATTTAGTTTCTTATCTGTAATTGCTACAGTTCATTGAACATCACATCTTGGTTCTGTGTACTGAGTTTTAAGCTTTGGAGGCAGCTAAGGAATCCCATCTTAACCATTCAGGAGTTGTAAGACCTTGAGCAAGGTACTTAAACTCCATGTTTTAGTTTCTCCCTATACAAAGGGCTTTTCTGAGGAATATCTGAGTATGTACAATGTAAAACACGAAGAATGGTGTCTAGCCAGGTGTGCTGGTGCACATCTTTATTCCTTGTACTTGTGGCAGAGGCAGGAGGATCTCTGGGAGTTACAGGCCAGCCTGATCCACATAGACAGCCAGGTCCCTGTAGTGTAGAGTAAGAAAAAAATGGTTTCTGATACTTAAGAGTCCAACACACTTAATTCTTCATTCATTGCATAATTAATAACACGGTGAAGAAAATGAAGCCACAAAGGGTTCTTTCTGTTCTGGGCTCATGTTAGCAGACAGAATAGGAGAATGGGGTTGGTCAGCTATGTCCACCTGTGAAGTCCCTATTTTACTAACACTAAGTTAAGAGTGGCTGTATTAACAGCCTCATCCATTTTTCAGAGTTATTGAAGCAATTAAGGATGTATATATATACACACACACATATATATATGCCCAACAGTCCCTGCATATGAAATGCATTCGGTGACGATTGTTTTTACTTAAAGCCCTTTTCTAGACCTCTTGAAAATTACTCAAAACCATTTTAGTGGGGACAGTTGTAGAACCAGGAGGAACATTTCTGCCTTTTAAGAACAATAGAAAGGCGTCAATTACCTAGTCTTACCTGGAGATGTTCAAAAGGTAACAGGAATAAAAGCTAGAAAATAATAGCAAAGCAAAACTCCCAGTGACTCTCAAAGGGAGGCTGGTATGAGACACTTACAGCCCAGATTAAGTCCTTGTGAGTCTGTGCACAGGACTCCAACAATGGATGGATTCTTCATTCTAATTTTAGGAGAACAAGAAAGATGAGTCAGATGATGTGAAGAAATACTTAAGTTATCGTAGTACAAATAAGTTTTCTATGCATCAAGTATTAAGCGCTTCAAATCAACTTAAAAAAACCCCAACAAAACAGGATGGCGCTAAAGCTAAATAAAGAAACCATTTTCTCACAACGAACTGTGCCAGGTACCTATGGGCTTCATAAGGGCTACAAACACTGCAGTTATCTATAGGGTTTTGTTCTTGGCTTCATAAGGGCTACAAACACTGCAGTTATCTATAGGGTTTTGTTCTTGGTATAAAAGTATGTTCTGGGATAGCAATGCATTCAAAATAACTGTCAGAATTCTTAAGTTACTGGATTCGCTCCTGGGGGGGGGGGATTTAGAAGCTAAATGGGGAGGTGGCGCCTTTGTAAGCCACTTTACACTTCCCAATTTTAAACTTTAGAGACAGCTGAAAAACTTGACGGATGTCTTTACTTCGTAAGCGCTGAGTATCTGATGGGTTACACACGCGAGAAGAGATGGGTGTGCATTTGCACTGCAGATTTAGCACATCTGGTACCTCCTTCCCCAAACTTCTGAGGCGCTACTCGGACCCTACGGACCATTTCAAGGCGACTGGTGATTTAGTCCTCTCTCGTTGGGACCCGCAAGACTCTTTCTCCATAAGGAAGCGTACAGAGCCTGGCGAAACTTTAATCTGGAGTCACGCGCGGCCAGGGCGTCCGCAGAAGTCACCCGCTCGCCGCCCCGAGTGCCCCAAACGCTTCCATGGGCACTCGCAGTCCGTGTCGCTTGTCCCGCCCCAGTTCCCCCGTCAGAGCGCAGGACCGGCTGCACGCACTACTCACGTGTCCTCCAAATGCTGTTCCAAAGTCGCCTCCATTCCGCCCGCTATCCGACCCGGTCCTAGACCCCGCAGCAAAACGCTTCCTGCTTCACCGAAAGCCTCGGTCACGTGATTTGAGCGAGGCGAGCGCCCCGGACGGCGTCTCCAGAGGGACCAAATTCAGCGCGGAGCTGCGTCCGCGTTCTTTACATAAGTGCTGTGGCACGACCCACGCCGTGACTTGCGTTCGGTCTCCAGTCCCGGGCTCTCAGATTACTCCCCATCCTCAGGGAGATCTTTAGGCGGGCCCCAGGACCTCTGTGCCTGCCCCAGAACTTGGTCTTAATTATTTTTAACCTTTGGATTTCGGTTCAAACGGCTCCTAGCCCTAGCCAGAGCTGGACTTTTTTTTTTTTTTTTTTTTTAAGTTTTAAAGTAACCCGGCTGGTTTGGCTGGATCTCATCTAGGCAGTAAGGCTATCCCCAAGAAGACCCAGGACCGCTGGGAAGGCGTGCACACGCGGCACTAAAGGAAGAGGTGGCACACACAGGTTGAAGCCCCAGAGCGGGTGCTGGGAAAGTGTCAGGATATTAACATGTTAAGGCGTTGGTAGCTTTTTTGTTCACTGAGGCTGACCTTGAATTCCTGGACCTCGATTTTACTGCCATACTTCCCCACACTTGGTTTGCACAGATACTTCTACTAACCAGGGCTTAGAAAGTTTTAGGAGAAGAAGGTAGGTTCCAGTTTTAGGTGATAGTGAAGACCAAGTATTATTACTTTAAAAATAACTAATTTTTAAAATTTGTATTTCCTTTTTATTGTTGTTTTGGAGATAACATCTCATATAGCCTTCGTGCCCTCAAATTTGCCGTATATCTGAGGCTGACCTTAACTATTGATCCTTGTGCCTTCACACCAACATTTAAAGAACCTCAGAATAAACTAACCACCTACAGGCAGAGGTCAGAAGTCAGCCTCATGTCTGGGTCCTCAGATGCTGTTAACCCTTTTTTGAGACAGGGTCTATCACTAGTCTGAGACTTTGATTAGGCTAGTCTGACTGGCTAACTAGCCCCGATCCTCTTGTCTGCACCTGCCTCAGCTTCTCGAGTGTTGGCATTACAGGTGTGTGCCACCATGCCCAGCAGTTGTCTATGGGCTCTGGAGGCTAAAGCCAGGTCTTCATGTGAGCCAGGTAAGAATGCTGACCCAGCCATCTCCCCTGCTCCGGGTTCTAGAGTTTTAACTCTCTTAAGATTCCAATTAATTAATTAATTAATTGTGTGTTGTAATTTTGGCTTTGGGGGGTGCATGCTTTGAAGAAATTACCTGAGTTATGGGTAATACAATGTAGGACATCCAGATTTTAGAGCAGCAGTTTCAAGGTACCCTTAAAAGATAGCATTAGAGTTACACACTTTGGGGGATGCCGGGAATCCCAGCCCTTGGGAGGCTGAGGCAGGAAGGTATAAACTCCAGGACAGGGCTGGAGAGGTGGCTCAGTGGTTAAGAGCATTGCCTGTTCTTCCAAAGGTCCTGAGTTCAATTCCCAGCAACCACATGGTGGCTCACAACCATCTGTAATAAGGTCTGGTCCTTCTGGCCTGCAGACATACACACAGACAGAACAATGTATACATAATAAATAAATAAATATTTAAAAAAAAAAAACAACTCCAGGACAGGCTGGGATTCATATTAAGACTTCATGTTTAAAAACTTAAGTATAGCCCGTTGTCGGGGTCCAAAGCCCCAACATAAACTATTTTTCCCTCTCTGGACCAGCGTGGACGCATGGGAATAATTGAGACACAGTTCACATAGCAATATTGGAAGGGAGTCTCAGGGTTCATTCAAATCCTAAAGATCACTGGTGTTTATTATCCAAACACCTTTTATCCCCCTAGATAAACTGAGGTGGAAGTTCATTAGCATTCTGTTTCCGGGGTAGCAGGACTAAAGTCACATCTACAGCTCTGTCACTAGCTTGGAATTGACACCTCTTCTCAGGCGATCTCCATCATTACAAAGCAAGGAGCAGCATACCTGAGCTTTTGTTAGGGTAGCGACAGCCTGTCTGGAAGGGTTCCTGACTACTTCAGGTACTATCTATGGCCTGAGCCTGGCTGTCACACCATGTAGAAATATGGACCTAAACCCGTGGTGTTGGTGGCGGTGGCTGCGCGTGACATTAATCCCAGTGCTTTGGAGGAAGAGGCAGGCAGATCTCTGTGAGTACAAAGCCAGCCTGGTCTACAGAGCCGGTTCCAAGACAGCTAGAGCTGTAACACAGAGAAACCCTGCCTTGAAAAGCCAAAACAAAACAAAACAAAATAAAATGAAAGAAAGTATATATGATTCCAAGCAAAGTTTACCCCAGTTATCTGAGAGAGCCTGCTCCTTGCCAGCACTATGCCTGAGGAAACAGTATCAGGTCTGCCTCCTGCTGTCCCAAGTGGTAAAATATGTTATTGGGTTGAGACTCCTGAGCTTGGCCTTTCTGTTTTGTTTGGTGGTGCTGAGGAGCCTACCCAGGACCTGCTTATGCTATGTAACTACTCTACCACTGAGCTCCACCCTGGGCCCAGTTCTGGCAACCTGAACCACCAATCACTATCCGGACAGATACAATATGAGTCACGTTTGTCGTTTTAAATAGCCTGGGAGCCACATAAAGAAAACAGAAGAAATTAATTTTTTTAAAATTATTTATTTATTATGTATACAGTTAGCCAGAAGAGGGCATGAGACCTCATTACAGATGGTTGTGGGCCATCATGTGGTTGCTGGGAATTGAACTCAGGACCTTTGGAAGAGCAGGCAATGCTCTTAACCGCTGAGCCATCTCTCTAGCCCCCAGAAGAAATTAATTTTGACAATAATTTATGTATCTAAAAAGTCATTTTATCATGTAATTGATTTTTTTAAACAATATTATTTTTCTCCTGTCTTGGATCCTTAAAAATATGAGGTACATTTTGCACTGTGGCACATTGCAGTTCAGACTGACCACATTTCAAGCAGGCAGTAGCCATGGGTGAATGCAGGCTCCAGTATTGGCGAATATATCTCCAGGGTATCTCCGATGATCTCAAAGACAGATAAATATTAAAGGATTTTCAGGAAGGCTACAGATTAGGCCACTTCTTAAGGTCTTAGGTGGGCTTTTCAGCGGAAAGAAGAAAACAGGAAGAGTGGGTATTTGGTATGTGGGAAGTGACAGGGGACAGGCTGTAGTCTCTTTCTCTGTCTTGCATCCCTTTTGCCCTGCACAGGTGGCTGTGGTGGGGTGAGGGGAGGGAGGCAGGAAAGCTATAGACGTGAGTCTGGGGTTGGGAACTGGGGTGCCGCTTAGAGAGGGTGTCTAACTGCAGATTGTTTTCTACTCTCTTTAGCATTCAGGGAACTTGATGGCGCTAGTCTCAGTTTTGAATGCTGGAAGCCATTTCTGGAATGGTGGGAAAATCCCAAACACCCATGTCTGAACACTGGCCTCATTGGGTTGGAGTTTTTCGCATGTTTACTTTGCAGAAGTGGAGAGAATGCCTTCTTCATCTTTGCACCCAAGGCTCACAGAGAAGCAGAAGCTGGCTAATCACTTCCTGGGGAGACCCCACCCCACGCCGGGATTCTCTGTGTAACAGCCCTGGCTGTCCTGGAACTCACTCTGTACACCAGGCTGGTCTCGAACTCACAGAGATCCATCTGCCTCTGCCTCCAGGGTGTGTGTCACCATTGCTGGTGACCTTTTACTTTTAATGTCTGTGTTTGCACACAGAACAGCAGGCTTCCTTGTGTCCTTGTCACAACACTTTGTTTTGGTTGATCTTCTTTCCCAAGTTCCTGCCCCCATCTCCCTGCTCTAATCTTCTGTATAATTCTACCCTCAATATTCCAATGCCTCCTCTGTGTCACGCATGTCTATCACCCTCCCTACCAACCTCCCTTCACTCCTATCCCTTCCAGCCCCACGCTCTCCTTTATAGACGAGATTCTAGATGGTGTCCTATGGGGAAGAGAGCTGGGTATGAAAAACTATTAAGTTCTTCACTTCAATTTCTTTGATGTCTCCTCATCCTGCCAAAGAAGCTCTGAGAAATAAAAGTCCCCGGCGGGTACAGCAGAGAACTCCAAAAAGCCCACATATCCAAACTGAGAGTGGGAAGGAGGTACCAAATTGGAGCCCCAGAGGTTACATACTATCTTGGTGCTGTTTCCTCTGCCTTGACCCCTGCAGGTCTTCCTGAGGGACTGACTTAGATACAGTGTTGGTGGGCCACGGGGGCCCTCAGGATTTCTGTGAATTTGAGGCCTACCTGGATGACCTAATAAGTTTAAGACAGCTTGAGCTACATAGAAAGATCCTGCCAGAAAAAAAAAAAGAAGAAAAGGAAGGAAGGAAGAGAAAGAAAGAAAGAAAGATCTTCAATGGTGGGTGGAGCTGTCCTCTGGGAGCAGAAAGGCTCCCAGGGCCACCCACATTGACTTTCCTATCATTGAAGTGCTTAGTCACAGGCCTCCGGTGCAATCAGCCACTAGGGGGCACCAAGGACACAGAAAACTGCACAATGAAGAGCCTAAGAGGAGTGTGTGTGTGTGTGTGTGTGTGTGTGTGTGTGTGTGTGTGTATAGTACAGTGAGGGATGGGAGGAGTCTGTATAAGGCTTCTGAGTTGGTTGAGGCTGGTAAGGAGAGTGTCAAGTATCAAATGTGGTGGGTGGCCTTGGAGGCAAAGGTATATATATATATATATATATATATATATATATATATATATATATATTTTGGTTTTTCGAGACAGGGTTTCTCTGTGGTTTTGGAGCCTGTCCTGGAACTAGCTCTTGTAGACCAGGCTGGTCTCGAACTCACAGAGATCCGCCTACCTCTGCCTCCCAAGTGCTAAAGGTATATTTGAATCCTGGTCAGGGCACTGGCTGCCCAAGAGCTCTCTGAGCCTCCTGGAGCCTTTGGCATAGGGGGCACTGTCTTATGCCTCATCATGGTGTGGCGAGGGTTACATGGTTAGTTGTGTAGGAGGGGCTGGTGCGTTATGAGAGTCAATTTGAATAAGAAAATCTGTTTCCTTGGGTTGATTTTGATCAAGTTGGTGCCGCACGTGAGGGGACACCAACTCCGAATGACAGCTGTGGACATCAGTCTACAGCCGCGGGGAGCTGAGCTACGTAGCTTCCCGTGGCTGTATAAAGCTCTACCAAGGGAGACAGTTCTATCAATTTTATTGTTAGTTTTTTATATCTAAAACTATACATGTTATATAAAATCATAACATACAATGAGGAAAGAAAAATCAGCCCTAACTGTAACAACTTTCATAAGGGGTGAAGTAGAACCGGACAGGAAATGGGGAAGGCAAGCCACAAGGTTCGGCAAAATCTTGTCAGCTAAAGCATCTCACTCCGAACTGCAGCACAGGGCCCTGGTGAGAGCTGGGGGCTGGGGGACAGAGTGTCGTGCCACCTAGCAGTGGATACCACCGAGACCTGAGACTCAATAGCAAACTCGTCTCCTGAACATGGTATCAATGCCATGGTTTGTGTGTGGGGCTGACAGCTATGTGCTACAGAAACACAAAGCTCAGAAATCAGTGTAGTGTGTGAGCTGGGTACGGTCTCGTGCAGCTGTAGTCCCGGAACTCTGGACGCACAGGCCACATGTTCAAATCTAGTCAGTTCTAGATAGAGAGTTCCCAGTCAGCTAGGGCTACACAGAAACTTGTCAAAACCAGAACATAACTCTGGCCAGTTCAGCGTCATCCTGCTTGAACCTCCTTCTGACTTGGCCTCCAGTATTCCATCCCCGCATGCTGCCAGATGCTGTGCAGACACAGTTAAACTGCTTCAGAGCATTGCTGGTGTTTCTCTCCCCCAAATTCACATGTGAGGATCCTCACCTTCAAGTACCTTAGCATGTGGCCTAGTTTGGAGACAGGGCCTTTATAGAGGGCATTCAAGTTAAAATGAAGACATTAGGGCGGGTCTTACCCTTATGTAATTGGCATCCTTATATAAAGCGACATGTACAGGGGAAAGACACGGGTTCTGCTGTAAGCCAAGGAGAGAAGCCTAGAACATAGATCTTCCTCACAGCCCTTGAAGGGAAACAACTCTACCAAAGCCTTGATTTAAGGTTTTTGTCCTCCAGATCTGTGGGTAAATCACCTAATTAGTGGTTCATTATTATGGTGTCCCTGGGGAATGAGTACATTCATGTCTCAGGAAGTCCACAAGTCAAAGCTATCACAGACACTTGGTGACTTTTTAACAGAAGGCTTAGTTGGAAAGATCACCCTCCCAGAGGCCAAAAGAGAGAGAGAGAGCAGATGAACTTTGCAGCTTGCTCCCACAGTTAGCCTTTGGCTAAGAGAGTTTTCTTCCATTGGATATTGGCCAACAGTGGTGACATAACCTGTTTAACTGTGTTGGGCTTTGAATCTTCTTCTTAAATTTTTATAGACATATGTGCCATGTGCTTATGTGTGTATAGTTCTGTGCATGTATTTGTGGTGTATGTGTGTGGTGTGTGGGTAGGGGTGGTGTGTGTGTTATGTATATGTTGTGTATGTGTGAGTGTGTGGTGTATGTGTTGTGTATGTGTGAGGTGTGTGTGTGGTGTGTGGGTAGGGGGTGGTGTGTGGTGTATGTGTGTGTGTGTGTGTGTGTGTGTGTGTGTGTGTGTGGTGTCATCCTCAGGAACCTTGTCTATGTCCTTTCAGACAGCATCTCTTGTTGGTTTGGAGTTTCACCAACTAGGCTAGATTGTCTGGCCAGCGAGTTCCAGGGGTTCTCTTGTCTCTGTCTCTCATTACAAGCTTGTATCACCATGCCCAGAAGTTTTACATGTTCTTCACGCTTGTAAGGCTTTACCAGTGAGCCATTTCCCCATCCCTTTGAACCATTTTGTATCTGAGCCTCAGCTACAGAAGGCACTCAGTAAATGTGTATTCGGGGAAAACAGGCTGATAGCCACTCTTCTCCAAGCTTCTGAAAGCCACGGAGTGGGCAGGGAGTAGAGTATGGGGCTGTCAGTCAGTGAAGGAGAAAGTGGGAGCTGTATCCTAAAGCTGAGCCAAGTCCCGATTCTAGAAGATACGGTGAAATATATTTTAGATGAGTCAAGGTGGGCTAAAAGCATTTCAGAACAGGAAGCTATCTTCCCCTTGCTTTATTAATTTTGCTACCAAGGATAAATGAGACACAGACTTCTATATCCAAGCCTTCATTAGATGCCCAGTTAATGCAACCATGACAAATGGGAATGAAGCCCTTATGAATAAAAAGATGATCAACACCAGCATAAAAAAAATTGCAGACCAGAGAGAAGACGGTTTAGAGCAGCTGATAAAATACCCTGGCCTTAATTAGACTGTCTGCATCATACATCAAATCAGACTTAATGTTAAGATTTATTGGCTTGGAATTGGCCAAGTGAAATGAGTTCTGGAAAATAAATGGAAAAGAAATTACCTGTGTTAAATGTATTTTCAGGGCAGGCCTGTGCACTGAGGCTTTTTAGCCAAAAGCGGGCTTATGTTTGCTTTGGCTGTGCGTCACTCTACCCAGTGAATGCCTCATGGGTCCAAGGTGGGTTTCAGAGACTCTCTCTATGGGGTAGCAAAGGATACCATTATCATCTAGTCCTGCTCTTGCCCTAGCAGAATCCATGATGGACAGAGAAATATCCCCATGTCTTTATCTTGCCACCTACACTTTCAGCGAGGAATACTGATTCTTACTGCAGAGAGGAAGATTCTGTAGAGCAGTGGTTCTCAACCAGAGGCCTCTGCCAAACCTGTTTCCAAAAGTATTTACATTATGATTCATAACAGTAGCAAAATTACAGTTATGTAATAGCAATGGGAATAAGTTTATGGTCGGGGTTCACTACAGCATGAGGTTAAAGGGTCGCAGCGTTAGGGAGGTTGAGCACCACTGCCATCTGTTCACTTCTGTCCACTCCATCATGGAACAAAGTATGTTTTTCTTCCTGACTGCCAAAGTCTACCCTACAGTCCACATTTTTTTTTCTCTGTAGCTTTGAAGCCTGTCGTGGAACTAGCTCTTGTAGACCAGGCTGGTCTCGAGCTCACAGAGATCCACCTGCCTCTGCCTTCCGAGTGCTGGGATTAAAGGTGTGCGCCGCCACCACCTAGCCTACAGTCCATATTTTGCTTCAGGGAGTTATGTATGACCACAGCACCTCACTATCCTCTTGTGAGTCCTTGGGCAAGTCCTGCAGAACCTTGATAGCTCAGATGAGTTTCCACTCTAAGTGGAGATACCACAGTGCCCCTTGGTGGTGCCCTAGGATTCCAAAGGAGACTTCATACCCAGTTTCAGGCACTTTACAAATTCAGAATAGACGAAAGCTGTGTTTTGTTGTTAGGATCTCAAGAAATTCTAGCAGATGTAAACTGAATCAGGCCAGGTTGCGCACAGTAAGAGCTGACCCTGGCTTTCAGAACAGGAGTGCTAAAATGATGCTTGTAGCCTGGGCAGCATAGGAAGCGCTAAAGAGCTCAGCCTGAGCACTTCCTCACAAAACTCCAAACGACACATGAAGAACATACCCTCGCTGAAGGCTTGGAGGCGCCCACGTCTGCCCACAGCACTGGAAACACTCTGCAGCCAAGACATAACCCACCACATGTCCACTGCTACTGCCCTTGCCAGCAAAGTAGAATGAAACCAGAGCCTCTGAGCTGAGGTCCTGTGTAGGTAAACCTGAGCTTTGGTTGCAAAGGAGGTAGTGAAGGAGAGCTTCCTCCTGGACATTTTACATGGCCCTGTGAGTACAATGGTTTCAATGAGAATGGCCCCCATAGGCTCATATTTTAATGGTTAGTCACCAGGGTATGGAACTGTTTGGGAAGGATTAGGAAGTGTCCTTGTTGGAGGAAATGTGTCGGTGGGGGGTGGGCTTTGAGGTTTTAAAAGCTCCTGCCAGGTTCATTCTGTCTCTGTCTCTCTCTGCTTTTGGACTGTGGATCAGGATGCAGAGCTCTCACCCACTGCTCCAGCACCATAGCCCACCCACTACTTGGGGAGCAACTTTATTGGGCAGCAGCTTGTACTCTGTTCCCTCTCTGCTGGGGGAAGCCTGTTGTACAGGAAGTTCAGCAGGGCTGGTCATTTTTTTTTTTCGAGACAGGGTTTCTCCGTAGCTTTTTTGGTTCCTGTCCTAGAACTAGCTCTTGTAGACCAGGCTGGCCTCGAACTCACAGAGATCCGCCTGCCTCTGCCTCCCGAGTGCTGGGATTAAAGGTGTGTGCCACCACCGCCCAGCAGGGCTGGTCATTTTGAGTGGCGTGTTCAGCAGCATGCTGTGGCCTCACTGCGGATTCAATTACTTTATGGATCTTTGCCCCTAGTTTGCCAAGTACTGTGCTGGGTAACAGGAAAGCAGGCAAGGATCTCTTCCTCAAGGAGCTTGTATTCCGTACAGCAAATATGTCAGAGATGGGCTGGGAGCTAGCTCAGTCACTAAAGCGCTTCATGGGAGGGCCTGAGTTCAGCCCCCAGCACGTACACAAAGCTGGGAGTGGTGGTGCACACTTGTAATCACAGTGCTGGGGACACAGAGACAAGCAGGTGCCTAGGGCTCAATGCCCAGGCAGCCTAGCCTGCTTGCTAAGCTCCAGATCTTTTGTTGGAAAGCAAGACGCACAACTTCTGAGGGCCAACCCCAAGGAGGTCAGCTGGCCTCTATGTGTGCGCATACCCATGTGCCCGCACATACACGAACATGCTGCACATATGTGCACGCGCACACACACATGAGAATGAAAACAAATCTCACGCTGAGTGCTGAGTAAGCAACCCTCGCAGAGTGGTTCAAATAGCAGGCTCCATGTGTGCTCCTGTCCAAAGTCTGGCTCCCCCACTCCTGCTTCCAGGTACCAGGTTCTAGGGAGAAGCCTTGATGGACAGGCCTCTGTCTCTACACCTTTCAGTGACAGAGCTGTTTCTGGGAGGGAGACATGAGGATAGGACGGGGAAAGGAAAGAGAAGAAAGATCATGGCCAAGACCTTTTGTGAACTGGAGTGTTCTGTCTACTCTCTGTGATGGTGAACCTTCACTGTCAACCTGACAGGAATTAAAGGCGATCTAGGAGACACACCTCTCAGTATACCTGTGAAGGATCGATTTAACTGAGGCAGGAAGGGCCCACCCTGAATGTGGGCAGTACCATTCCTTGAACTAAAGTCTCAGACTGAATAAGAAGGGGAAGGGCCAAACACCAGCATTCGTCTTTCTCCGGCTGAGGATGTAGGTGAGCTGCCACCTCACACTTCTGCTCCTGTGCTTTCTCTATGGCAGACTGTACCTTCAATCCGTGAGCCTTCAAACTGTGAGCCCAAATAAGCCCTTCCTTTCTTTCTGAAGCCACTTTTCTCTGAGATTTTGTCCCAACCAAGAGAAAAATAGCTAGTACGCCCTGTACGCCACTTAGACAAACTCCTGACTCACACCAAGAATTCCATGCATCCCTGGTCTTTTCTCTAAGCTTTCAGGAACCAGGAGAAACAGGGAAGCCACCATAAGGGTCAAGAGCAGAGAAGGTGACAAATGTTCTTTCTTTTGTCTTTTTTTTTTTTTTTTGAGGTAGGGTCTTAGGTAGCCCTGGATGACCTGGGTGAACTAGGACTTTTGACAGTCCTGCTTCTGCATCCCAAGTGTTGGGATTACAGAGGGTACCACAGGCCCGGCAAGACAGACATTGTTCCTAAAGTATTTAGCTGTAAGCAGAGACTGTGCATTGGTTTCCCAGTTGCCCAGACCCAGAAACTTTATTCATTACACCACTGTTTGGCTGATGGCTCAGGCATATTTCTATCTAGCTCTTACATCTTAAATTAACCTATCTCTATTACTCTATGTATCACCACGAGGTTGTGACCTACCAGTAAGTTTCTGGTGTCTTTCTCCTTCAACAGCTACATGGTGTCTGCCAGACTCTACCTTCTTTCTCCCAGCATTCAGTTTAGTTTTCCCATCCAGCTTTATTCTGCCCTGCCACAGGCCAAAGCAGCTTCTTTATTAACCAATGGTAATAACACATATTCACAGCACACAGAGGGGAATCCCATACCATATAACTGCTACAGATTTCCACTTTCAGATCTCTGTCTTAGTATCTGTAAACTTGATGTTCACTGTTGTGTTTAGAGACGAGAGCCAGCTTTTGCAAAGCTGACCTGTTCATACCTTTTATCTCATTTTAAGCCCACAGTCATCCCAGGAGCAAGTTCCACCTCTGTGCTGTGGATAAAGTGACTGAGGTATGGAAAGGTTAACTGGTTCATCAAGGTCATAGAATGTGAAAGAGTTCGAGACCGTGGAACTCCCAGGCTGGGGCCATCTACGCATCAGGATGTTTATCCCAAGTGAGTCAGCCTCTCTGCACTCTGTCTACTCAGCCAGCTTCCATAGCCCAGGCCAGTGAGTCAGTCCCATCAAGTGGCCATGGACTGCCTTCTCATTTTCCTTCCCAGGTACCCGAGGATTTGAGCAGGTGCCTTCAGACACCACACAGTAAATCAACTGCCACATTAATTCTGGGCCATTGGCATTCTACTTCAGGAGAAAATCAGAAGCAGGGAGACTGATGTCTCATTGGTATTTCCATTGCCAGAGGAGAAGGGAGATGAGTATACTCTGTCACGGTGGAGAGGGCTGATTTGAGAACAGTGTAAATCACTTTAAGGAGAGTTTTTCATTCTCTGGACAAGGGAATATGGAATAAATCAATCCTCTCAGGGTTGTGTTATCTCAGTTTGTATACTCACACTGTGAACACAGAACAAAGTCATCCACTGTTGTGTTTCTCAGCAAGGCTTCCTTTGTTGAGCACATGCCTGGCTGTTCCAATAGTACAGTGCAGCCTCTTTTATGAGCTGGGGAAAGTCTTGATCAAAGACGTACAGCAAGATCTCTGGCCCTTCCTCCACTTGCTTGTTCCGGCATTATGCTACTTTTTCTTGTTCCTTTCCTTCCATCCTTCCCTTCCTCTCACCCTCCTTCCTCCCTTCTTTCCAGCTCTCTCTCTCTCTCTCTCTCTCTCTCTCTCTCTCTCTGTATTGTCTCAGTCTTCAGAGTGCTGGGACTACACCAGCCACCGTGCCTGCCTGACATTGATTTTTTAAAATGTATATACACATACAGATAGAAGAAAAACTACTCTGTTGCACTAAAGGAATAACCAATATTTGTTAAGTGTCGATTATTGCCAAGCACTGAACATGCACACTCACACGAAGATGCTATTGCACGTGTGTAGATCAGAAGACAACCAGAGATCAGTTTACTCCTTCCATCCTGTGGGACTCAGGAACTGATCATAGGTTGTCAGTCTTGGTGGCAAAGGTCTTTACCTGTTGTTCCATTTTGCCAGCTCTGATATGGGTCCTTCTTAAATTTTGTTTGTGTCATTGTTTCAGTGAAGCAGGCTCTTCGCAGCTCGTGGTACTCACTCTTGCTCTTCAGGCTAAGGTGCCGTGGGATATGCCTGATGGGTGAGTTATTCCTATTGACTCTTTCACTTTTGTTGTCCTAAGCCACTTTTAATTTTGTCATAGTAAGGCTTCTTACCAGCCATATTCAGAGTTTCGTCTGTTTGGGGGCCATGATGGACAACATGAGGTGGGATTGAATCAAGCAAGAGAGGCAGTGATGTACTCAAAAGTGAGGAGGAAACCAGATGCACGAGGCTGTATAGGCAGGACAGGAGATCCCCCCCCCCACGCTATCTTTATAAGTAAACGGAGCACATGCCAAGTTAATAAGAGAAGGTGCAGTATAAGCGCAAGGTAGCAGCGCTCTCGGTCATCACTTTCACCAAGCAATAAGTGCTATAAAAATCTATAGCTGTGTTTATATGATTGGCAACACAGCAGGCTGTTTTCACCAGTATCACCACAGGCACGAGCATGCTATACTAAAATGTTAAGATGACCGGTGCCACTGGGTGATAGGAAAGTTTCAGCAGCTAGTTGCCCAAGGTCAGCTAGTAGAGGGTAAAATCAGACATAGATAGTAGACCGCAATCCGGCCACTCCTCACACACAGGAGATGCAAAGAGTGCATCTCCCGAAGTTAAGAGCCTTGTGCCTTCTTTCCACCCCACACGTTTGTCCTTGACCAGTTCTAGCCAGCCTCAGTCAGATCAAGGAGGAGGTACCCTGTTTTAGCTTCAAGGCTGAGCTGTGGGTGAGGCTCCTGGCCAGGTGTCTGGACAGCTAAAGCGCCAGTAACAGCAGGAAAGCCACAGGTCAAGGGTTTCAGCAGCTTTCAGGGCTTAATGAGTTGAGCTTCCTCCTGGATGTTCCTGTAATGGTTTTCTAGGGAAAGAGAAGAGACCCATGGGCCACGGGAAACTGATCATCCAACATATCCAGCCACGATGAGTGTCTGACCAAAGTGACCTCTGAGAACCTCGGGAGATGCCGTGACTATGGGGACTACAATGTTGTAAATTCAAAAGCCTAAACAATATGCATGCCTGAGATTTCATACCAACTGTGGGGAGAAACAGCCTCCTGAAGAAAGAGCCTGGCTGGGGCCAAAGCCCAGTTCACTGCTGGATGCAGGTCTCCTCGTTTCCTAATGAATACCACTTTGGATCTGACAGAGATGGTTGCTCTGTCTTATGCTTGTTTGCTGCTTACCCTGTGATTGATGCTGGTAACATTTAGAGTCTGTCAGGAAATATTTCACAGATGCTCTGTGTGGTGGGTAGAAACAGCCAGGAAATGTGACTCCTAGCTGAAGCTGAATGGGAGTCGGAGGGAACTGTGATGGACGGGCCTAGGCCTTCTAAGCTTGTGGGGTAGGGCAAGTGTGCCCTGGGAGCTGGGCGAGGGGCTGGCAGCCCCGCAGAGAGGGAGCCATGGGGCTCCTTCCTGGGCTTTCTCGTGAAGACGGGCTCATCTGTGCTGGCTGTTAGTGTCCACTGGGTAAGGAGATAGAAGATGGAAAATTTGTTTCCTGCTGTTCCCAGCATCTGAAATATGTGTTCCATTTTCCCTCCAGGAGCCTACGAATTCACAAGGTTGATCTCAGAAGAGACAAGCTTTGTAAATCTCCAAGGAGAAGTGACCCTACCCTAACTCCCACAACACTGGACTTTACTGATAAAGCGCAGGGTTTGAGAGTTGGTTTTTGTTTTTTAAAGCGTGGTTCTCCTACAAACATAAAAGGACCTGTCAAGGACTGAGGAGCTGATGAAGGCCTCAGTAAGATGGTAAAGATGGTTTGAAGTGCATTTGAGGGAGCTATAGGCATTTAAAAGGAAATTATAGCCATTAGTTTCCAGCCCCCAAACAAAACTTGTTGCCCTCGCATATATAATTCATTGTTTTTGACAAGAATACCGAGATGATCAGTGGAAAAGCCAGTCTTTTCACTGTATTGTTGGGGAGTTGTCTCCATGTGCAATGGATCCAGCTGGACCTGTTTGCCAGGTATTAAACCAAACTCAAAATGAATCTAAGATTAACATATGTGCTGAAACTATGACAAAACACCTTAATATGAAAATGTGATGGCGTTGGATCACCTGCGCTAATGTGTGAGATCCAATGTGTAAACAGCAAAAGAGAAAGTAGGTACGTTGAACCACATCAAAATTAAACACTTTAGTGCACCGCAGGGCACTGTCAACAGGGTGAAAAGGCAACCCAGTAATAGGGTTGCAAGTCATAAATCTAATAATAGCTTAATGTCCAAAATATGCAAAGAACTCCTGAAATTTAACAACGTACTCAATTTGAAAATTGGACAGAAAACTTGGATAGGCATTTATTCCAAGAAGATATACAGATAGCCAAAATTATGGACAGATGTTCAATATCAATAGTCATTAGGGAATTGTAAATAAGACCACAATCATCAGAATCATTATAATGCTATGAAAAAAAATCAGAAAATAATTGTTAACAAAGAGGAAGAAAAATTGTTGGTAAAATGGTAAGTCTTCACAGGGAATAATACAGTGCTTCCTCAAAAAAATCTAACATAGGTTATTACTTTATGATTCTGTAATTCCATTTCTGGGCAAATATACAAGGGACTTGAAAGCAGTTTTGCACACATACTTGTGTATATCCATGTACATAGAATCATTATTTATAATAGTATCCTTGCTTGCTTTCTGTTGCTATGATAAGAAACATGACCAAAAGCAACTTGGAGAGGACAGGGTATATTTCTTTTTTTTTTAATTTATTTATTTATTAAGGATTTCTGCCTCTTCCCCGCCACAGCCTCCCATTTCCCTCCCCCTCCCCTGATCAAGTCCTCCTCCCTCATCAGCTCAAAGAGCAATCAGGGTTCCCTGACCTGTGGGGAAGTCCAAGGACCGCCCACCTCCATCCAGGTCTAGTGAGGTGAGCATCCAAACTGCCTAGGCTCCCCCAAAGCCAGTACGTGCAGTAGGATCAAAAACCCATTACCATTGTTCTTGAGTTCTCAGTAGTCCTCATTGTCCACTATGTTCAGCCAGTCCGGTTTTATCCCATGCTTTTTCAGACCCAGACCAGCTGGCCTTGGTGAGTTCCCGATAGAACATCCCCATTGTCTCAGTGTGTGGGTGTACCCCTCGTGGTCCTGAGTTCCTTGCTCGTGCTCCCTCTCCTTCTGGTCCTGATTTAAACCTTGAGGTTTCTGTCCGGTGCTCCAATGTGGGTCTCTGTCTCTGTCTCCTTTCATCGCCTGATGAAGGTTAATATTCAGGAGGATGCTTATATGTTTGTCTTTGGATTCACCTTCTTATTTAGTTTCTCTAGGATCGCGAATTATAAGTTCAATGTCCTTTATTTATGGCTAGAAACCAAATATGAGTGAGTATATCCCATGTTCCTCTTTTTGGGTCTGGCTTACCTCACTCAGGATAGTGTTTTCTATTTCCATCCATTTGTATGCAAAATTCAAGAAGTCCTTGTTTTTCACTGCTGAGTAATACTCTAATATGTATATATTCCATACTTTCTTCATCCATTCTTCCATTGAAGGGCATCTAGGTTGTTTCCAGGTTCTGGCTATTATAAACAATGCTGCTATGAACATAGTTGAGCATATACTTTTGTTGTATGATAGGGCCTCTCTTGGGTATATTCCCAAGAGTGGTATTGCTGGGTCCAGGGGTAAGTTGATCCAGAATTTCCTGAGAAACTGCCACACTGCTTTCCAGAGTGGTTGCACAAGTTTGCATTCCCACCAGCAATGGATGAGTGTACCCCTTTCTCCACAACCTCTCCAGCAAAGGCTATCATTGGTGTTTTTTATTTTAGCCATTCTGACAGGTGTAAGATGGTATCTTAAAGTTGTCTTGATTTGCATTTCCCTGATGGCTAAGGAAGTTGAGCATGACCTTAAGTGTCTTTTGGCCATTTGAAGTTCTTCTGTTGAGAATTCTCTGTTCAGCTCAGTGCCCCATTTTATAATTGGGTTGATTAGCCTTTTACGGTCTAGTTTCTTGAGTTCTTTATATATTTTGGAGATCAGACCTTTGTCAGTTGTGGGGTTGGTGAAGATCTTCTCCCAGTAAGTGGGTTGCCTTTTTGTCTTAGTGACAGTGTCCTTTGCTTTACAGAAGCTTCTCAGTCTCAGGAGGTCCCATTTATTCAATGAGGCCCTTAATGTCTGTGCTGCTGGGGTTATACGTAGGAAGTGGTCTCCTGTGCCCATGTGTTGTAGAGTACTTCCCACTTTCTCTTCTATCAGGTTCAGTGTGTTCGGGCTGATATTGAGGTCTTTAATCCATTTGGACTTGAGTTTTGTGCATGGTGATAGATATGGATCTATTTTCATTCTTCTACAGATTGACACCCAGTTTTGCCAGCACAATTTGTTGAAGATGCTCTCTTTTTTCCATTGTATACTTTTAGCTCCTTTATCAAAGATCAGGTGTTCATAGGTTTGTGGGTTAAAGTCAGGGTTTTCTATTCGATTCCATTGGTCAACTTCTCTGTTTTTATGCCAATACCAAGCTGTTTTCAATACTGTAGCTCTGTAATAGAGTTTGAAGTCAGGGATGGTAATGCCTCCAGACGATCCTTTATTGTATAAGATTGTTTTGGCTATCCTGGGTTTTTTGTTTTTCCATATAAAGTTGATTATTGTCTTCTCCAGATCTGTGAAGAATTTTGATGGGATTTTGATGGGGATTGCATTGAATCTATAGATTGCTTTTGGTAGAATTGCCATTTTTACTATGTTGATCCTCCCAATCCAAGAGCAAGGGAGGTCCTTCCATTTACTGGTGTCCTCTTCAATTTCTTTCTTCAAAGACTTAAAGTTCTTGTCAAATAGATCTTTCACCTCCTTGGTCAAAGTTACCCCAAGATATTTTATGCTATTTGTGGCTATCTTGAAAAGTGATGCTTCTCTGATTTCCCTCTCTGCTTCCTTATCCTTAGTGTATAGGAAGGCAACTGATTTTACAGAGGGAATGCGATCGGCCTGTGGTTATCTAGAGTCACCAAAGCCGCATAGGGAGCTCACCGGGTTGGTTTTGATCTGATAAATGCACGCATCCCCCCACCCCCACCCCCGCGAGGGGGGGTCGGCGCCCGTGACAGGGTATATTTCAATTTACAGTTTATTGTCCATCATTCATGGAAGGCAGAGCAAGAACTCAAGGCAGGAACTAAAGCAGAGGCCGTGGAGGAGCTCTTTTTGCTGCCTTCCGCCCCACTGGCTTGTTCTTCCTGCTTTCTTATACACCCAGGATCACCCGCTCAGGGCTGGCCTGGCTCCAGTGGGATGGGCTCTCCCGCATTAATCATTAGTTTAAAAAATTGCCACACGGATTTGCCTATTGCTAATCCCATGGGGGCATTTACTTAACCAAGATTTCCTCTTCCAGGATGACCCTAGCTGTGTCAAGTTGACAGAATGCTTATCAGAACAATAACTGAATAACAATAGGAGCACTCCAGGTGTCCCACAGTGGATGAATGAAAAAAGCAAAATTGAAGAATAACACACAGTGGAATGTATTTTAGCCTTTAAAGTGGAAGGAAATTCTCACATTATACGTCACATGGAAGAACATTGGTCTATGTAAGATAAACTAGTGAAAGAGAACAAACACCAACTAGTTCCCCTTAATATGAGGTACCTAGAGTAGCCAGATTCATAGAGACAGAAGGCCAAAGGGATGGAACGGGAAGCAATTATTCAGCGGATGGCGTCTCAGTTTTGCTAGAAGAAAGTGTTCCATGAGGATTGGTAGCTACCGTTGCGCGACCGTAAATGCATTTTATGCCACTGACCTGCACGCTGAAAAGTAGCTGCAGGGGGAACTTGTGTGTTATGTGCATTTTAGCACAATTAAACATTCAAAAGGTGAAACAAAACTGAAGCATCAGAAAAGACATGGTCTTTGGTGTTATCTGCTCTATCATCGAGTCACAGGACACTACATTTTTGCGGGACAAGATCTACAAGGTAGCAAGCAGCTTCATAAGGAGGAGGCTTTGTGGCCTCACGGGGGGACGCAGTCCCCGAGGTCATTAGGCAGCCCTTGGGTAGGCTTGTGAAACAATGCCCCAGATGAGGTTGGCAGCACACGCAGTTCTCCCACGGCCTCATTTTCAAGGCTTGGATTATTAGCATTATTTTTTTAACATCATAGTCATTTATGCTCCGTTTTCCCCACTAGTCTCCCGAGGCTGGGAGCTGTGTCTTCTGTTCTTCTTTGTCTCTTCAACTCATAACAGGTTTGTTAAGTAGAAGACTGAGCAGCAGAGCTGTGAGCCAGGGACTGCAGGCCTGTGTTCCCATTGTTTGTGTGACCTTGACTGGTCCTGTGAGTGCCCAGTGTCCCACTCTCCTCTGCAACAAATGACAAGCTTGCACCAAGTTCCAAATGCCTGCTAGGCTCTGGGGTCTGAGGTCAGTCTCCGTGCTTCCCCCAAGTGAGTTAGTGCGTATGCTCTGGTTTGGTTCAACCATCCGCACAAACACGCAAACCAAGCATGATAAATAGATGAGGAGCCTGAGACCCACGCGACACCAAGAGGCATTTTTTTTTCTAGCTTTTCTAGATACTACTCGAAGTCCGTGTCTGGCTCCTGGGCTGGCGCAGAGGTGGTATAGGGGTGAGGGTGCGCATTTCTGTTGCCTTGCTAGCCAAGGAACAGCTGTTTGGCGGTGGCAGGAAGTCTTTTCCCAGAAGCCTGGGGCCCTGGGTCAGCAGGCCCCAGATGGCACGGAGTGAGCATCCCGTCCCACTCTGTCCTTGAGAAAGCAAATTGCCATCTTATTACAAATACATGAACCTCTTACTGCTGTTTTCAATTAATTTCTTGACAAATTCTGCCTGTTCCTTTTCTTGTTTTTCTTAAGGACAGGAGGAGTCTGGGTGACACAGTTGGGAGCTCTAGGGAGCTCTTATTGAAATTAATTTGAGTGCTTTGGAGCGGGATTTACACGGCAGAGTGGAGCCGGCTGGAACTGCTCCTCTGGCAGGCGCCTCTGGGTCCCTGTGGATATTGCCACCTCTTTTCCTATGCAGTGCGGTGTCCTTACAGGCCTTTGGAGCCATGTGCTGCTGCATCCCCGCATGTGCCCCTGGTGCCTTGACGGGCTAGCTACTTCACTTGACCATGAGTCTCACTGGTCTACGGGAATATCCACCTACTCACTTCTCTGTGCACAGCTTGAAGCCCCCCTCCCCCACCGCACCCTCCTCACCCCCCCCCCCTCCCGCTCCACCCCAGGCCCCGCCGCATCCCCTCCCCCGCCCCACTCCACTCAAAAGCACTCACAGGGGCCTCAGAACAAGTCTTCTGTCTGCCTGTGGAGACAACTTCCAGATTCCTGTGCGTCAGCTTACATTAGTCGTAGCCACAGAAGGACCTGGTGTCTTTCTGCTGGACTGGCTTTTGTTTTCTGTTCCCCAGGCTGTCCTAATGGTGAAGGAGTGTCACCTAAATCCAGTCACTGGTTCCTTGGGAATGGCTTCATTCCTCTCTAGACCTTCAGTCTCTACAAAGGAAACCAAGAATCTCTTCTCAGCACTGTCCACCTTTGATTGGCTGCTGAGAACCTCTGTGCTGGAAACAGCAGAGCCGTAGGTCTGGCCTTTTGTTTTAAGCAGTGCTTCAGTGATCTAAGGGAAGATTAAATTAAAGGCCTGGAAGAGTGCAATAATGTGTCTAAGAACGTCAGCTAATAAAGACCCCAAACATGAGACTCAGTGCTCAGCTCTAAATGACTTACTCACGTTCTGTTTTACATTTCATTTTCCCTCCCTTTCATAATTATTTAAAATAAGATTTCACTGGTTTTAATTGCTCAAACAGAAAATCGAGACAATCCAAACAACCCAGACCTGGGAGTTTTCACCGCGTTGAAATAGAAGATCACCCTTTTCCTTCCAAGCTGTTTTCCCCTCTGTTCAGACCTGTGCATGCATGCACACACAGGCAAAATGCAGCCATGCGAGGTGTTTCCATGCTTAAAACCATCACCAGGGCCACGTCTATGAGCGCTCCAAAGCAGGTTCTGCCCAACTTTCTCCTCCTGTATCTAATCGCAGACCTGATTTCTGGGCTCTGTTGTTAAATCTGAGAATTGTGAGGAGAAAAGACCAAATCCATGATTGTCTAATAAAGCAAGCTGTATTTTGGGGTGCACCCAGGACTGGCCCGCAGGCTGTCTCACCCTGTCGGGTTAGAGAGAGCAACCCCTACTGGTCTCTTGAGGTCCTTTTTATAAGAGAGTTAAGGTGTTCAAGGGGGGAGTTGGCTGATCTACATTGCTAGACAAACACAACGAAGGAACTATGCATCATGAGTTGGGGTCCCAGGTTTAGTGTAGGCTGAGAAACCCACTTTGCAGTTTACAACAGGTCTGAGAAATGGGTACTTATTCTTTTTTTAAAATATTTATTTATTTGTTATGTATACAATATTCTGTCTGTGTGTATGCCTGCAGGCCAGAAGAGGGCACCAGACACCATTACAGATGGTTGTGAGCCACCATGTGGTTGCTGGGAATTGAACTCAGGACCTTTGGAAGAGCAGGCAATGCTCTTAACCTCTGAGCCATCTCTCCAGCCCGGGTATTTATTCTTAACTGTCTTAACTACAAACCTTTTATTTTAGTCGCCCATTAACCTGCAAGGTGGTTCCTGTTGTGGCCTCTCAGTGTCCCCAAAGACACTGACATTCTCTCAGTAGTTCTAATTTTCCACGCTCCTTCCAAGTATATTCAGCGTGGATTTGTTATCATGTTCAAGGTTTGTCAGAGAGGACAAGAAAAATGGATCCACACTGCGAGTGCTCTTGCTGGAAGGATACTCCAGCCAGAGTATGCCTTCAAGTCATGTGCACAGTAGATTCAGAACTGGTAAGGTGTGCACATCCCTATCAGGATGGCTAACTCCACTCCGGTTCCATTCCTGGAGGGAATCTGCCAGTGACCTCTGAGAAACAATTCTCAAATGTGCGCTTCTGTGGGCATGATGGGAACCACTGACCTTGACCTGAAGCCACTAGATCTTATCTTTCTCAGAGCTGAAAAGAACCACTTCGAGAGAATAATTACCAGTCTAGGAAAGGATCAAGACTACCTCAACATTGGGGGAAATCTCTGATCCTACAGGAGTCATGCTGGCTACTGTGTCTAGGTCATATGACCTCATCGAACGTGGTGCTGTTTCTAGAAGGAACTTGTATTCAAAAAGATGAAAAGCCTTAAAAAAATTCTTTAAAAAAGTATTTTTGTGGGGGTTGGAGAGATGGTAGAGCTGTTAAGAGCACTGACTGCTCTTCCATAGAATCCAGGTTCAATTTCCAGCACCCACATGGCAGTTAACAACTGTCTGTAACTCTAAAATCTGGCAGCCTCACACAGATATGCATGCAGAGGAAACACCAATATACATAAAATAAAATTAATAAAATTTTTAAAAGAAGTATTATTGTTAATCTTCCCTCCCCTGCCCCCTGTCATATGTGTGACTGCAGGCATGCATGCACCATGGCACGTGTGTGGAGGTCAGAGTACAAGCCTTTGGGCATCAGTTCTTACCTTCCACCTTGCTGAGACGGGGTCTCTCTTGTTGCGTCTTCCACTGCACTGTGCACGTCAGGCCCACTGGCCATTAGCTCTCTGGCAGTTCTCCGCCTCCACCTGCGCAGGCAGGCACAGGCTGCTGGGACGGCAGGTGTGCGCCATTGCAGCTAGGCTTTCGTTTCTCCTCGGGTTCAGATCACCAAACACTTTTACCCTCTGAGTCATCTCGCTGTCCCCTCATCAGCCCTTTCCCAGGGCCGACCTTGGCTCTTTACCAAAAGCCTTTTCTTAAAAAGTTGATTTTGTTATTTTTGTTTGTTGTCCAGTATGTCAGTTCCTTTGAGGGTCTCGCCATTAAACTCTGGCTGGCCTGTAACTCACCGTGATCTTCTCTGCCTCTGATTCCTGAGCACTGGCGTTTAAAGGGAAGCATAGTAGGGCCCTGCTATATAGCCCAGATTTTAAACTCTCTACCTGCCGTGGTGCTCCAAGTGCTGGGATTACCGGTGTGCACGGCCACACTCAGGCAGAAGTTGCTTTATTTTGTGAACCATTCGGGATGGAAGAGGAAAGCATTGAGAATCTGATCCTTACATCATCAGTCCACAGGCAGCTCCCAAAGGAAGACATGTGATTCCAGCAGGGGAACCTCAACTTGGGGGCGAACTACATTCTTGAATTGATTTCTGTAATCATAGACAAAAACATAACCTTGGGGCTCCCCCTAGAAGTTGAAATCCCTGTGATTCTGAACCTATAGTTTTTTTATCTCTTTTTAAAAAAATTATTTATTTATTTACCATGTATACAATATTCTGTGTGTATGTCTGCAGGCCAGCAGAGGGTGCCAGACCCCATTACAGATGGTTGTGAGCCACCATATGGTTGCTGGGAATTGAACTTGGGTCCTTTGGAAGAGCCATCTCTCCAGCCCCTTATCTCATTTTTTTTTTTAAAGGATAAATGGATAGTTTCTTTGTAGATTCCCTTGGTTAGAAAATACATTCATGTATGCTTCCTTTTTTCACACTGCCTCAGGCAGACACCAACGGTTAACACTGGCACTTTCCCACTGAGCCTAGAGGTGGCTTCAGGCTCCGTCTCCAGGCTCTTCTCTCGCAGCTGTTGTGAAGCAGCCAGCCCTGCCCTCAGGATCGAAGCTCTTGGCTGTTTCTGAACTAATTTCCACCCCAGGATAAACTGTGCATTAGGTTCTTGTTGAATAAAATACCCAGAAGACCTCACGTTTGCTCACTTGTTTTCTCATAGAACGGGAGAGGAGGGACAGATGGAGGACGCTGTGTTGAAACAGAAGCAAGAATTCTTTTTCTTGCCTCGTTGTTTTCGGATTTAAGTCAAGATGTAGATCTTTTGGCATTGCCACAGACATGGCCCCTCCTAGTCTGAGAGTCTTTCTTCCTCTATGCAGGGCAGCTCAGCAGGGGAGCTGGTCGCTCTCTCCTTCAGGGACACCAAGTGACAGATTCCTGTCACTGCTACTATGTGTGTAGCTCAGGTCTTCAGGTCACATAGGAAATGCAGACTGTATGGAAGTCCCCCACACCCCGAATCTCACCTCTTAAAGAAATGCACGTTCAATGCCAAATTTTGTTTGGGAAGAAAAAGAAGGAAGTTGCAAATGTCATGTTGAGGAAGGTTTCTAATCTGTCACCAAGGGAATTGTTTTTAACTGCTTTTATTTAGTTCAGTGAAACTTCTCAAATGCATGAAAGGCCATGTAAGTTTGCATTAGATAATAATGCCATAGCAATAACCCATGCACTCTCTATGCAGTTTAAGGAATTGAAGGATTATTCTTTAATGAGAGGTGGTGAGCTCCTGAACTGGGCCAGCTCCTGTCTCCCTGGGGGACTTTGCAGGGGCGTGTGGCTGACTAATTGTAGTGGGATATTGGCTAGTGCAGATTTATCATTAGTCTAAAGCATTGGATTTCAGCAGTCCCCGGGCAGCTTTGTTTATTGCTGCATTCAATCAACACTGGATGGAAGTAATGTCTTCTCCAGGGTAAGGCCCTGGCGTGGAATTCGGATGGGCGGTAAATAGGTTCTGTCTGTATTGATATGCCATCTACATCATACAGGGATCATCTTGGGTTTAACCCCTGAGTGTTTGTGTGACTCAGCCAGGGTGATGAGGAAGCTCTCTGAGGCACCTTCCCAGGGTCTAGCAAGTGACCACTGCTTCCTCATGGCAGCTCTCTTACCACAGCCTCCAGACGATCTTTCGGATCTATTGTCGTTGAGCATGGAAACTGGCTGTTGCAGGCCTTGCTATGTCTCTTAGCTTTGCCGTGTAGACAGATCTATGAGGAGGAGGTAAGCTGGCTGTATGCTGTATAGGAGAGGTGAGGGGTTGGGTTCCCTAATCTTCAGGGGTTTGGTTTGTCAAGGGGGGACTTGTGCCCTCACTGAGAGCCTGAGCTATGTCTTGGCTTAGTGGAACCCGGGAAGAAGTTCTGTCACAATTGCTATGATAACACTACCCAACTACCACACACAGAATAACCTTACCAGTGTTTACCTCAGAAGCCATTTCACCCTGCTCTTCTCAAACAGCCCCTTAGAGCCCATGCCCAGCAGCTAGAAGTTCAAGGCCAGGCACATAGACCTCCAGAAACTCCTGTAGGCTCATATCTGTCTCTAACTTTGTCTGACTACACCCTGAATTAAAGTTTTTCCCTAAACACTAAGTTTATCAATATATTTCTCCTCCTTCCTCATTCCCAAGCAAGTCTTGGCTAATTACCAGGCCCCACCCGACTGTGTCACACTTATAGAAGTCTGTACTTAGATAGACAGCATTGAGAAGGGACCCTGTGCTCTTGTGTACAAAGGCTGAACGGACTTTCATCTCTATCATGAGTTGATTGTGCTGAGCTGGTTGCGAGAACAGCAGGCAAAATCATGGATTTTTTTTTTCTTCTGCTCAAGATACTCAAAAGCTGCAGCAGCTAGAAGGGTAGCTGGAAATGATTCGTGCCAGGGCTCCCAGGGTGCCCGGGGCTCCCACTGCTCCTGGGACGGGAAACACACTTTTGGCTTGCTTAGCAGGGAATGTGACTGAAGAGCTCTCGAGAGTCTCCTAAGAGCAGAGGCTCTGAAAAACAGCAAAGTGCAGATGGCAGAGAACCGAGGCAGTGAAGAATTGAGCCGGCGGAAAGCAAGAGATTGCAAAAGCCAAGTGGGAGAACTAGACGGCAGCCACTGGAAGTTCCAGAGTCTCTGGTATCTAAGAGCTGAGGGCGCCAATACCTGAAGCTTAGAACTGCAATGTTAGTTGCTGGGTTCACAGCGGAGGGCTCTCAAAGTCTAGAATAAAAAGCCTCTAATTTGAGCACCTATGGCCACAAGTCTCTGGCCTTAAAGTCCAGAGTCATCAGCTTCTGACTTTGAGACATTAGAGCTATAAACAGCTGGCTTTAAAAGTCTAGAGTTGCAAGCCGGGCGGTGATGGCACACGCCTTTAAACCCAGCACTCGGGAGGCAGAGGCAGGAGGATCTCTGCGTTTGAGGCCAGCCTGGTTTACAGAGTGAGTTCCAGGACAGTCAGGACTGTTGCATAAAGAAACCCTGTCTCGAAACCCCATCACTGCCCCCTCCTGCAAAAAAAGGCTTAGAGTTGCAAGTCTGATTCTCAAGGCCTAGAGCTACAAGCCTCTGGGTCTGGCCCATGATCCTCTAGTGTTCTGGGCTTCCCACACCTATTCATGATGTTCATCCAAACAGAGTCAAAGAACTTCTAGCTGTTTGCAATAACATCAGCAGGGCCTGACTTGTTCCTGGACCACACTGGCTCTACTTCTCCAAGTCTTCCCTCGACCTTCAGCATCCATCAGTTCTCCAGTCCACTGTCTACCTTTTGCCCTCTCCTGTGTCCTAGGAGGATGACCTGGGAGCTCAGCAACATTGGTCCTGGGTTTTGTCAGTGGAGGGACATGTGACAGAGGCAAGACTGGGCTTGAACTTTGCTGCCACACTCCCTCGTGAGATCCCTGAGTGGGTTGGTCTTTCTGCTCAAGGGATGTTTTATATAAGACATTCCCTTCTGCTCCTGGTTGCTCTTCCGTGGGTGATGGCAGTAGCCTGTCTACTCTGCTGGCCCTAGCCCCAGGGTCCTGTGCGCCCACTTGTATTTATGTGACACCCGCACCAACCCTCATTTGATGGGTGTGGTGAAGGTTAAACTTCATTGTCAATTTGACTGGATTTAGAATCTCCTAGGAGACAGGGTGGGGATGTCTGTGAGGGTGTTTCCGGAGAGATTTGGCAAAGAAATGAAGACCCACCCTGGCTGTGGGCAGCGCCTCCCCTGGTTGGGGATCGTGGGCTGAATAGAAAGGTGGGGAGGGGAGGAGGAAGCTATGGGAGCAGCAGCAGCTTTTTCTGTGTTTCCCCTGCTCCTGCCGCTGCTCCATCCTTACCATGATGGACTGCGTCCTCAAACTGGGAGCCAAAAATAAGCCCTTCCTTAGGTTGCCTCTCCTAGGCATTTTATCATGCCAATGAGGAAAGTGACTGGCTCAGCTGGGCTCCTTGTTTCCTGCTGGGAGCCCGGGTTGCATTTCCCTTCCAGTGTGTGTCACCTTGGCAAGTGGCATCCACGTCGATGCAGTCCTCCCGGTCCAACTTCCATCCTGCTCTTTTCTTCTTCACCTAATCTAGGACCCAAAGGCCATCGACATCCATCCGCCAAAACCTCATTCCGCTCTGTTGTGTCTGGGCTCTTCCCCTGTTCACTCCGTTTGTTGAGAGAGCTGAGAGCTTGCTCAGAATCTTGAGGCTGGACCCTCCCCGTTTATCTTATCCTGGCTGAAGGTCTCTTGATTTTTTTTAAATATTTATTTATTTATTTATTATGTATACAATATTCTGTCTGTATGCCCGAAGGCCAGAAGAGGGTGCCAGACCTCTTTACAGATGGTTGTGAGCCACCATGTGGTTGCTGGGAATTGAACTCAGGACCTTTGGAAGAGCAGGCAATGCTCTTAACCACTGAGCCATCTCTCCAGCCCTCTTGATTTTTTTTTTTAAGTTACAAAAAATTCTGCAGTTATTTATCTCTGTGTGTACCTGTGCGGATGCAAGGGTATACTGTGGAGGTCAGAGTTGTGGGGATTGTTTCTCTCCTTCTACGATATGGGGTCCTGGGATCCAGCTCAGGTTATCGGTTTGGCAGCAGGCACTTCTACCTGTTGAGCTATTTTACCATCCCAGGTCTCCCTCCTCTTAAAAAAAAAAATTCTATGTGTCTCTTACATTATGTTTTTTAACCTCATTCATTTCCCTATCCATTTGCATCTGCCCTCCCCCCCCCACCCCAAATAAAACAAAATTTGAAAGAAAGGGGCTGGAGAGATGGCTCAGAGGTTAAGAGCACTTTGCTCTTCCAGAGGTCCTGAGTTCAATTCCCAGCAACCACATGGTGACTCACAGCCATCTATAATGAGATCTGGTGCCCTCTTCTGGCATGCAAGCATACATGGAAGGAATGTTGTATACATAATAAATAAATAAATCTTTAAAAAAAATTTGAAAGAAAAAGGGAAAAAGAAAAATTAAAATAAAAAGGGAAAAACTTGAAAATCTCATCTTGGAAGTTTCAATGTGACACCATGAGTCACACCGTGTACCCCTATGTCCATATATCTGTCTTTGCAAGTGTTCACTGCGAAGAGTCATTGGTCTGGTTCCAGGTTCCTGGTTTTTGCTACCCTATCAGGGCTGGCTACTCACCAGGGCTCCTCCTGTATATCCTGTGCTGCCCTGTTGTGTGGAGATCCTGCAGCTTTGGGTCTGCAGGACAGGTCCCTTCCCATGCTCCAGCAGATCACAGACGGGGTGGATGGTGCATCCCAGGTCTCTACGACACTAGCGCCTTCAGATGTATCTTCATCACCCGTGACATCAAGGCTAAGCTAATCAGCATGGTGTACAGGGCTCCAGCCTCTCTGCACACTGCTCTTTTCTTCCAATCTGCATCCTCACCTCTCCCAACATGCTCTGGGCTCTGCTTGTGTCCCCAGAGTTAGGAACATCTTTATTCAGGCTGAGATAACTTCTCCTAAGCCTGCTGAGTGATCTCCACTCATTTGTTCATTCCAGTAGCTTCTTCCATGGAATCTTTCTTTGGTTCAGCATGGGATTTGATGGCTCTGCAACAGATATATTTACTGGACCAGAATCTGTTGATCTGTGCCTGTCCCTAGACTGCGTGGAGAGGACCAACGGTTGAATCCAAATGCTGATTTCAAAGTTGATGATCTTTTTGTTTTTTTAAGTAAAGTCAGTCTTTCCTTTTTTTAAAAAAAGCCTTATTTATTTTATTACAGTATTTTGTCTGCATATGTACCTGCATCCCAGAAGAGGGCGCCAGATCTCATTACAGGTGGTTGTGAGCCACTATGTGGTTGCTGGGAATTGAACTCAGGACCTCTGGAAGAACAGCCAGTGCAAAGCTGATGATCTTCCCACCGCTCTGAACCCCGCTTTCCCAAGGCTCCCTGTTCCATGGGGGTTGTTGAGAAGGTTACATGAGACGATACAAGGTGGGTGCTCGATGTGTCTCCTGGTCCTCCGGCTTCCTGTATTCACCCGGAACATTTTCTGGGGGTTATGATTGTTGAGGCTCCAGCTTTTTTTTTTTTTTTTTTTTTTTTTTTTAGTTTTTCAAGACAGGGTTTGTCTGTAGCTTTGGAGTCTGTCCTGGAACTAGCTCTTGTAGACCAGGCTGGCCTCGAACTCACAGAGATCCGCCTGCCTCTGCCTCCCGAGTGCTGGGATTAAAGGCGTGCACCACCACAGCCCGGCTGAGGCTCCAGCTTTGATAAAACTTCTGGCAGCAAAGATGAGGACTGGGACTAGCTGTGAGGAAACTGAGCTGTCAGGTCAGATGAAATGTCCCTGTTGGGCAGCAATACCGACGTGCACGTGTTTGGTGGGGGGTACGCAAGCTTTGTGGTAACAAAGTGCTGTCTACTGAGGGCAGGAAATGAGATTTTTGTCTCTGCATTTCCGTCTTGCTGTTTGCCTCCTTTTTGGCCACATCTCTAAGCTACTTTAAATACTTATTTTATCTCCTTTTGCTTTCTATGCACCTGCTAACTTACATCTGCTCCCCCGCTGTGTTAGTGTTCTCCAGGCTTGGTTGAGTGCAGTCCTGACTTCTTTCTTTCCTTCTGCATACCTTCAGTGCAGGGGAAGCCTAACATCCCAAGCCCCAAGCGCTGGTGCCTAGAGATCTAGGTATCTTTGCTCTCCTGTGCCTCCTAGCCCCAGCCAGGGGCCCATGAGGTGCAATTAGAACCAAGTTCTTCAAGTCCTTAGCAAAGTTGGTCAGGTATTTTTTGTTGTTGCTGGTTTTTAAATTTATATTTATTTATTTATTTTTTAGTTATCTTTGTCCCCCTGCCACTTAATGGACCTATCACAGCTTCTGGGACTTTCACCCAGGGTGGGGCTGGCCTGAGGGCAAGGAAGCGGTCTCCTACCAGGTCTGTCACTGTTACTCAGTTTCAGGTTCTTCCTCACTTGCCCAGCCCATCAGCCTTGTGCCTCTGCAGCTAAACTCCACCCTGGTCTTCTTGGAAGTCAGCCTGTACTGTTGGGGTTTTGTTGGGATCTGAGCACATCTCTGTCCATATCCTGTCATTTTTACCGTGTCTGAGTGCATGCCTCAGTAGCACTGAGCACTCTCCTCCCTTCTAGCTCCTGGCTCCAGCTGCCTTCATGAGCAAACTCCAGTTTGTTTCTTCCCCAGGCCACGGTGGGGGAGGGGGCGCATCACTTTGGATGCCCCATCTCCATTTCTGCCTCAATAACCACCAGGTTGCTAACTGGGACCTTCCGACTGAGTCTGTCCTCCCTCAGCCGAAGTCTAATAGGAGGTACTTAAGCAGGGTCCCTGTTTAGTTTGGGTTATGTACAATCCCCTACTGTAATAATGTAACCAGCAGCCTACGTCCTTCACCTGCACATACACGCCTCCCTAAACGAATGAGCTCGCAACCTCAGAACCTGCTCCAACCTCCACCAGCGTCAGGCTACACGTACTCACGTTTCCGGACAATAATAGTGTTTTCCTCGTTTTGGGGTGCCAGCTGCAGGACTGCAAACTCTGTCCTTCAAGTGAACTTTTCCAAAAAATCCCTATAAACCACAACCACCTGTGTATAGCTGGGCGTGATTATGATCAAAGTCAGATTCACTGTGAGAAGAGATGGGGATAGTGGGAAAAATGAGTATATGACCTACTCAATCAATCAAAACAGACAACCACCAAACTATGCCCCTCAGTAATCAGCCCCTTCCTTCCTTTAGATACCATAAAAAGAGACCCCAGCGGCAACCTGTAACATGGGGAAGGGCACAACAGTTGGCAACTGAAGGGCTTAAATCTCACTTGCTCAGAATAAGGGACTCAAGAATTGAACTGTGCTAGGAATTGAACTCAGGGCTTCTGGCACTTGAGGCGAATACTCTTACCAGCTGAGCCACCCACCCAGCCCCAGTAGTTTTTGTCCTTTTGCTTTGTTATCCTCAGCATTGACTTTCCCCTCAACCTTTCTCTCCAGATGGTTTCAACCCTCTAATGTGTCATGGTGCTGTAGAAAAATGGGGCTTCCGGTTCTCCTGCTTTGATTTATGCAACCACAGGTAGAAGCCACTCTCCTGTGCGTGGATGTTAGACTCTCCGCTTCCTGATGGTTGAGCCGGTCTGACTCTCATGTGCACCTCTGGATCAACAGACGTTGCCAGATACATGATATGGTCGGGCGACTTTGATGGGGTCAGGGCTAGTGCTGGGAATGCAGTCACAGCTCATGAGCTCCCCGGGGAAACTGCTGTGCAGAGAGGGGGCGAGACTGAAGGAAGGAAATACTGGCTTCCCTTGGAAGAAAGATGTGGGGAGCAGGGCCCCTACAGCAGTGTTTCACAAAGGCCGGAGTGATTCAGAATGGGCTCCACAGATAAGACTTTAACTCCTGGCCCACACAGTTTTCTTTTCTTTTTAAAATTTTTTTTTATTTATTTATTATGTCTGCAGTGTTCTGTCTGCATGTATGCCTGCAGGCCAGAAGAGGGCATCAGATCTCACTACAGATGGTTGTGATCCACCATGTGGTTGCTGGGAACTGAACTCAGGACCTCTGGAAGGACAGCTTATGCTCTTAACCTCTGAGCCATTTCTCGAGCCTGGCCCACACAGTTTAATTGAACTCAGCCACCTCACTTGGCTTCCTAGTATATATGGCAGGTTTCCTGCTAGATAGCAGAGTTGTTTGTGACAGAGATACTGCAGTCCTTCTGTGTGTTATATTAAAAGATGATCTGGGTTAGACTAGAATAAGAAATAACAGAGCCCATTCCACGTGACAAGGCCAAATATTATTGCAGGGCCCTTTCTGGCAGTTTCTGTCAACATGTTCATGCTTATGGGCACTGGCTATAATTTTTGATCAGTCATGGCCAACATAGTTGAAAATGGCTGAGCTTGAAGCACTCCCCATGGAAATGAGCACCTTCTTAGGAAACTCAGTTGGGAAAGAGCTGGACCTGAGTTGGAATGTCAACAAAGAGTGCATTCTTCATGTTGGGACTGGGTTCTTTCTGGACCCTCAGGAAAGAGCACAGAACATTTTTAGGTTGTCACATTTACTCTCTCTGTCTCCCACCACTCCTGTTTTGGGTCTCTCTGGCGAGGAGGGGTTTACTTCCTGAGCTTGCAGGTTGGGCCGGTGGGCAGGTTGCTCTCCTACAGCGCAGAGATGCCTGGGCATCAAGTGGGCAGGAGTGGTATGCATGTGTTACAGAATTGCTCCAAGAGGGCTTTAAAAGGGCCACGGAGTTCAAGGAGGCCTTATTGGAGGGGGCAGCAGAGAGCTGATGTAGATGTCAAGAGACTGATGAAGGGTGATCAGCTAAGGTCCTAATGCACCCCGCTGTAGAGCTGCTGGAGGTGCAGACAGACGGGATCCTGACATGACATCACCCTGGGTTACTAAAGTGGATCCTAAATCCAGTGGCGGGGGCCCATGGAAGACAGCAGAGATAACAGAGGTGCTGCTGCAAATGCCAGGAGCTACAGGACCTTATGTAGGCAAGGATGCATTCTCTCCTGGAGACTGGAGGAGGGTGGCCCTGCAGGCTACCTCAGTTTCAGACTTCGGGACTCTTGGCCTGTATAAGAGTAAATTTCTGGCTGGGCAGTGGTGGCACATGCTTTTAATCCCAGCACTGTGGAGGCAGAGGCAGGTGGGTCTGTGATTTCGATGCCAGCCTGGCCTACAAAGCAAGTTCCAGGACAGCCAGGGCTGTTACACAGAGAAACCCTGTCAAAAAAAAAAAAAATCAAAGGGTGGGAAAACATAAATTTCTATTGCTTAAGCCACTAGATTAATATGTCAAGCTGAGAAAACCAACACAGACACCCAAGGGTATCTGTCCTCATCCTCCCTTCCTTGCCCTGCCATCTAGGATGCTGTTAAACAAAAGACCAAGAAAACCAGGCCCTGGGCAGTGCCAGGACAGTAAAAGCCATTTCCTTTATAAGCCGTCTAAGAAGAAAGCCTCTCTGAAGGAGTTTGAATAGTCATTCCCCTCCCTCCCAGGAAGGGAGCTGGTTTCCATGATATCCCCAGTAAGTCTCAGAAAATTAGCTATGGTTTCTGGCCCCCCAGCTTCCCTGATTAAGGGCAGAACAAAGGGATTAGTAACCAGATCACATTTAACCAAACTGCTAGAAGACACACAGGAATTATTTCTCTGTGTCTGTCTGCCTGACAGTTTTGGTTGTGCCCTGTCCTGGATGCAGAGAACAAGTTGGATCAACCCTGGTTGGATACAGGAGGCTCCCTGCAAGGTGGGAGGGCGATCCCTGTAGAGCTCAACATCCTGAGTCTCGCGATGGTGGCCACTATGCAGCAGAGTGAGTCTTCTAGCTTCCCCCAAGCTGAGGAGACTAAACAAGGGATCTCGAAACCACTTCCGGCTGCAGCATTCTGAAGTTTGGAGAAGAGCCTGCTGTTATGGAAAATCAAGGGCCATAAGGGACTGACCACACATAACTCAGACCCAGGGACAGGCATAGTGACTCTTGGGGACATTCCGTCTACCCTCCCACTTACACTTGCTTCCTTTGATTCAAGTTTCCAGCTATACCTAGAAAGAAGTAGGACCAGGTGAGACCGCTTCGGAACGCTGATGGCTGGCCTCCCTCAGACAGCACTGAAAGTGGGAACTCTTTCCCATTTGCTTCAGAAAAGGATGTCTTCCTCTTGCTCGCCACACTTCCTGAATGTTCGCACGTTTCCTCTTTGGCCTCTTGTGTTAAACACCATATTGATCGGGAGTCATTGCAGCTCGAGGAGGTTGAAGCTCCCTTATGGTCAACAAAACTTCTCAGCCATTGGTGAGATGGGAACTGGGATTTAACAAAGAGTGCTCTCCCCTGCTCCTGCTTACTACGTGTGTGCATACACATGTGCATTCGTGCTAGCACACATGTAAGTATACACGCATGCACGGGAAGGCCACAGGTCAATTACTCTTTACCATATTTTTTTGGGGAGGGGGTCTCTCACTGACCCGCCGGAGCTTGCCAGTTTGGCTAGGTTGGCCAGCCAGCAAGTGTCAGGGGCCCTCCTGTTTGTATCTCCCCAGTTCTAGGGTTACGGGTGTGCGCTGAGCCCATTTTCTTTTTCCATTGGTGCAGGAGATCAGATCTCAGGTGTTGCTGTTTATGTGGCAAGTTCTTTATCTACTAAGCCATTTCTGTGACCCCCAACACTGCTTTAAACATTATTTGTGTTTATTTTTGTGTGTATATACGTGTCTACACATGTGCATATGTGCACACACACACACACACACACACACAGAGGATGCATGTGGAGGTCAGAAAACACTTACTTGTGGGAAGTTGCTTCTTTCTTTCTATTGTGAATTCCAGAGATCAAACGCAGATCCTTGGGCTGTGTGGAAAATGCCTTCTCTCACTGAGCCACCTTTCAGGTTTTTCAACGCTATTTTTCAGATAAGGTCAAATTCACTGGTCGGGGCGTGTGTGTGTGTAGAGAGGTGACTCAGTGGTTAAGAGCACTTGCTGCTCTCGCAGAGGACCTGGGTTTGATTTCTAACACCCGCATGGCAGTAAACTCCACTTCCAGGGGTCTAGGGGGATCTGACAGCTCCTTCTGGCCTCCATGGGTACTCCACACATGTGATGCATAGACATGTATGCAGGAAAAACACCTACACACATGAAATTAAAATTAAACTGGGCTTGGTGGCTCACACCTCACTTGGGAGGCAGAGGCAGGCAGATTTCTGCGAGTTTGAGGTCAGCCTGGTTTATACAGTGAGTTCCAGGACAGTCAGGGCTACATAGAGAGATTTTATCTTTAAAAAAAGAATTAATTTAATTTAAAAAATTTATAGTTTGTAATGAAATAAAAATATATCTTTTGAAAACTACCATCTAGTCACTACAGTGTCCAAACACTGTGGGGGAGCAATGGCTAACATTTAGAAAGATGACTTGCCTATATTCACACCACTAGTAAGTGACTGGACCAAGATAGAAACTCAGTGTTTAGGCCCTGGTCTGGATGGGTGGGGACCAGAATGCAGAAAGATCAGGGATGTTAGCATCAGTCCAGTGAGTTGCTGGAGCAGCTTTGTCTTGTTGAAAAGGGAGTATTACGTAGAAAGACAGATGAAGCCGGAAGGAGAGATGGGCCAGGAGATAGTTCAAAACCTGGGACTCTGCTCAAGATCTGGGCTTGACATTGAGGTCAATGAGGAATCCTTGAAGTGACTCCAGGACCTAAAAGCAGATTTCCAGGCTTCTAGGACGATGGATGGCAGAGGCGTTAGACTGAAGGGGCGGTCTAGTTGGGGAAATGGAAGAGACAGCAGCAGTGAGGAAGGGAAGAGGATGTGGAGTTCACTCGATGAGCTCAACGACATCCAGGGATCCGGGAAGTTCACAGGTTCGGTTGCCCAGAGTACTGTGGGACCACTCATTTAACAGAGAGGGCATGACAGTGTGTGAACACGATTTGCATTTGTCTGAGAGCTTTGTCTGCTCACTGTAGGCAGCTGTGAGTGTGCAGAAGTTAGGGCTGAGAATACACCACAGTTCCACAGTATACTGGAGGGCCTGCCACAGGAACAGAGCAACACGCAGGGAGAGGCTCTGGGCATGGGTGTCCACAAAGGATCTGGCTTTAGAAGGTGTGGTCCTCACTGGCAACTATGTGGTGTGGTCTGGGCTTTGTCTTGAACACGGGGCTCTATCCTGTTTCCCAAGACACCCAGCAATTCAATGAGCTTCTTAACGACCTCATTAAAATTTCTTTTCCATTTAAGCCAGCCAGGCTGTATTCTGTTGTTTACAATTATGAGCCATGAGAATGAGTTTAGAAGGGTAGATGTAAAGAGATGCCGGGGGACAGGGCTTTGTCAGGGGTGTTAGAGAGGAACCAGCATGGAGTGATATCCAAGTGGCCATTGGCCAAGTGGGCTGGGAGCGCAGACTTGAGATCATCAATACTTCGGGGGCTGTGAAATGCATTGGGATGGATTTGCAACCTCAGGAAAGTCACTAAGGGTGGGAAGAAACATGGGAGACTTCAGAGAAAACGTGAGTAGGGCATAGGTGTCCATGCTGACAGACACAAAAGGACACATGCTGAGGGAAGAGGTATTGGAGGGGGCACTTTAGACATTAGCCAGGTGAAGGGTGAGAGAAGAGCAGCAGCTTCCTCGAGTGATGGAAACAAGAGTGGGACTGGCATGGGCCCAGAAGAGGGCAAGAGAAGCCCACCCTTTCTTTTTCTTTCTTTTTTATTATATATACAACATTCCTTCCATGTATGTTTACATGCCAGAAGAGGGCACTAGATCTCATGACAGATGGCTGTGAGCCACCATGTGGTTGCTGGGAATTGAACTCAGGACCCCTGGAAGAGCAGTCAGTGCTCTTAACCTCTGAGCCACCTCTCCAGCCCCAAGCCCACCCTTTCTAGAAGCTCACTGAGCAGAGATCTCAGGAAGAGGTGCCAGGGACAGGAGAACAGCCTGGGTTCATCCGTGGGTTCCGAGGAGGAGTTGCATAGGTCAGGTGTAGATAACCAGGTTTATCCAGGCTTGTCCAGGTTGCCAGGTTTCTCATTTGTAGGTAGTTGATGTTCTCTGATGCTCCTGGAATTCTGTCTCCTCTTTACACATTCTAGTTATAGAATCCAAAAAGTCTTAGTTGTTTGAAACCCAGGAGGTTGTGGGGTGAAAGTTGTGTGTGGGGAGTCAAACTCTTAGGACTAAAGGGCACTTGGTCCCGAGTTTTTAAAATCTAAGGAGTCCTAAAGACAAGGTGGTGTAGGATCATGAGATGCACAACAAGATCAGGACGGCTAAATACACAAGGAAACCCTGTCTCAAAAAAAAGAACTGGTCAGAACTGGTCTAGACGCTTTGTTCTAAAACATACCACAGCCACCTCCTAACCGATAACAACAGCGATACATTGTAAGCCATTTATACAAGCTAGGCCAGAGTTCAGGCTGATTAAGCAAGGGTGTTAATGGAGGACCCCTTGTGTTTGTAAAGCAGCGACCATGACCTCAAGACTATCTCAGGAGCCTAAACCAGGTCAGGGTTTACACTTGTCACACCTGTCCTGAAACACCATTAATAAACACTCAGAGACAGAAATTGGGGTTCAACCTGAAGGTCAGAAAAACAAAACAGCCAGCCACTGGCTCTAACCTCTACCTCAGTCCAAAATGGTGATTCTGCCTCCTCCAGGAATCTCAGAATGAGATTGTGTCTGAGAGCTCTCTCCCCCGTCTTATATTCCTCTCTAGGCTGGGACTAAAGGTGTGCACCACTGGGATTAGAGGCATGCACCACCTGGTTTCTGTGGCAACTAATGTGGTTACTGGGATTAAAGGTGTGTGTCACCACTGCCTGGTCTGTAAGGCTGACCAGGGGGGCTGTTTTTACTTTTTGATCTTCAGGCAAGCTTTATTTACTAAAATACAAATAAAATGCCCCTACGCTGTCCTCAGACACCACACACACACACACACACACACACACACACATCCTCCCTCCCTCCCACCTGCCTTCCTCTGCTTCTGCGATCTGCACATATACCCTCTATTTCACACAAACCCTCTACTGCATATTACCGGCTCCCCACCAGCCTCTATCATGTCTGCAGATGCATAGAAATCTGCTCAGGGTTTGCCCGACACACCTCCTCTGCCAGCTCTCTTCTGTCATAAGGGAACCCACCTTTTTAGCACTGTCCATCATTTCCCCTAGTCCCTCCCACTTGCTTCTCACGTCACTCCACCTCCCTCTCCTTGCCTTGGAGTCCTCCAGGTGCCCAGCCGAGTTCCGCCACTTACCTTTTCACACCGCATCTGTCAGCCACATGGTAGCCCTGATTGCAATAAGAGGGTTACCCTCAGCACATCTGATGCCCTGCCTTGCAGTTTCAGGGTCCGACATGGGGGAGGGCCACAGAGAGTGCTTGGTTAATTGAGTTTCTGAGGAATACATAATAAATAAATAAATCTTAAAAAAAAAAAGAAAAAAAAACTGGGTCTCCAAGGATTAGCAGTATCCTTAAGTTCGTGACACTAGCAAGTAATCAGGTTCAAAGTTGGTGTGTTTGCCTGGGGCAGTGCTGGTGACCAGCCATGGTGTCCAGGCCCACTGGGATTCTTTCCTCACTGGTCATGGATGCCGGCTGACATTTCTGTGTGAGAATCCTATTTCCACAAGACACTTTGAGAAAATGACATTGTGGATGAATGGACCACAGGTGGTGTTTTCCACTTAATGTTTCCTATGCCAACATGAAGCACCCTGGAAAATTCTGCAGAAAGAAACTCGTTAGGTAGGTGTATTCAGTGTTCCCCAAGTCTCTGACCATGGAAAACAATCATCTATATAATACCCGTAGACTGAGTACCTTGTCTCTGAAATCCTTGAGACCTAGGGTGTCCTAGGTTTCAGGGTCACCTTCCCAATTCAGAATATTTACGTATACCCAATGGTATATCTTGGATGGGGTGTAAGTCTAAACTTGAATTCTGTCTGTGTCACGAGCACCTTACCCACATAGCCTAAAGGTAAGTTTCAGTATTTTAGGTGACTTCTTGTGCATGCAGCAAGGCTCCACTGTGTAGAATTCTCCACATGCAACATTACGTCAGGAAGTCCTCCACTTTGGAGATGTCTAGATTTTAGAGATTTGGGTTAGGCATGCTCGCCTTGTATGAATATACTACAAAGCACACCTTGGAAAAAATAGCTTTTATTATTGTACAGAGAAGATGGATGATCCAACAAAGGATCCAACCGTGTCTCTCTGGTCCGTCAGTAGATCGGGACCAGGGGCTTCCCTTCAGCAAGGACGGCTATGCTCAGAGTCACCTTCCCATCCGCCTGCCATCTGAGCCCACTGTGTGTTTGCTCACAGATAAGGCTACTCTCATGCTCACCCCATGCTACAGGAAGAACACCAACATGGCTTCTTTCGGCCACAGCCTAGCCCAGGTTCATGTCTCTACAGGATACTTTCAGGGTGGAGCCTGTGTGCTTCCTTATCTTCTTGGTTCCTGTCCCAGGGATGTTTGCTGCTGTATGAGTTACCTTTCCACTGCCGACGGAAGCAACAGAAGGGAAGAAGGTTTTATTTCAGCTCATGGCTTGGGTGCACAGTCCATCATGACAGGGAGATCACCGAGGCAGGAGCACTAGGTGGTAGGTGACAAAGCACAGGGAGGTGAAAACTGGTGAAAACCAGCGCTCGACTGGTGTTGTCCTTGGTCTGAATCTGTAGCTCATAGAATGGTCCTCACAACCATGGTGGGTCTACCCTCCTTGATTTCCTTTTTCTGGAACAATCCTTAGAGACATACCCAGAGGTGTGTTTCCATAGTGATTCTGAACCCAATCAATTAGACAGCGAAGACTCACTCACCAGCCCACAGGTATTTGTCTAGAGCCCGTTAGAGAGCAGACCCGCCTGCGTATCGTGAGAAGCAGTAACATCGTGGATGTATTTTTCCTTGCTGTATTCTGTCTCCATTTTGAGAATTTTAACCTTTTAGAGGTCAGGAAGAGATGCCACCTCAACCTCTGACTTCTCAACCAACTCTATGCTGAATCCAGGGTAAATGCCGACTCAAAGCTTGACCATTTAAGTGTGAGAGCATAAACATGTAGGCTGCATGGTTCAGTGTGGGTGAGAGGAAATCAATGCTGCAAATCTCTTAATTCATTACTAAAGCCATTCCCCTGAACGAAGCAGCGAAGAATGATGCAGAGACAGAAATGGATAGCAAGCGAATTGCATGCCACTGTTGGAAGCGTGGTGCTCCCGGAAGAGTTAGAGCAACTGTCAAAGTCCCCCGATGTGTCCATTTTTATCAGTTCTGATGGTGATGCAATGCTGTTAGAGAATCAGGTCTCATCTTCGCTTCTGAGCTCATCTGAATAATGCCGGAGAGGGGAGGGAGGAGCGGGATGAGACAGCCCTGGACCCGACTGTATAAATTTGAAAGAGGTAAGGGCGGGACAGCCTGGCCTTCTCAGCTTGCCCAGTGCAAGGCAGGGTGGAAGGAGGTTAGAGGCACCGGAGTGGGCAGTGTTTGTCTTCACCCCAACTGATCATGAGAGGTACCGTGCAAGTCTTCATCGTGTTCCTTCTAGCAACTGTGTCCCACTGTGCGGTGATCACAGGGGTAAGTTTCTAGTCTTTTCCATAGGCTTGGGTTGGGGGCGGAGAGCAGGGTTCTGCACGGACTGTGAACTGAGAACCAGGAAGGCGCTGCTGCTCCAATTCACCTAAGGCAAAGGGATTTGGGAGGTGCCTGGGGGTGGGGCTGCATATAATCTGAAGATGGGTCAGACTTCACTCTGATAGACAGAGTTGGGTCTTGAGAAGTTGTATTTAAATATAAGATTGTTTAAAGTACATTGGGAGGGCACTGGGATTTTGACATCGAGTCTTTAGTACAATGAAGATTCTTGGCAGCGTGCCATAGGAAGTTCTTTTACAAGATGGATTCGTTCCCCCTTCCAAGTCCCATTTGTCTTGTGTACACCTTGGTTTCAATCTACGTCTGGCCCTCTTGTCCATGTTATTCCAGAGCGTGCTGGTGAGGCTCAGGACAGAAGCACAGAGTCCCGCATCAGGTCTACTTTTGCTGTTAGGAAGAGTGCGCCAAACACCCTTTATCCTTTAGTGGGCCCCTAGGGCAAGATGGGTGCCACCAACACCTCCTTTCACCCTTTAGTGGGTCCCCAGGGGAAGATGCAGAGAGGTTAAGGGGTGGTGAGGCACCCCTTAATAAAGAGCACAAAGAGAGAAGGATTGAGTTAGTCCAATGCAGTGAATGAATGGGGTGAATTATGCCCAGATGAACACTTGGTCAGAACAGTGTTGGGGGGAAGGAATCTGGGAGTGCTCAGCTCCCCCATTTCCCATGTCCCTTTGATGTCCCTCTTCTGACTCCAGAAAGACACCAGGTCCTTGAAAAAGATTTTACGACCCAACAAACATCTCCGCCCATGCAATAATCCAAATCAGACCAAATCCAACCAAATTAGAAAAAGCCCAGGTTTAATGGATGCCAGTGTTCCCGGGTGGCCCCCCATGGATGGAGACAGGAAGGAAGACGGGAAAAACCATGGAGAGGGGAAAGGAAGACCAGGAAGACCATACGTTTGTTCTCTGGGTGGCAGTTTAAGTAGCCTGTGGGAATGGTCTTGAGCCTCTCTGGGGAGGGGTCACCCCTTGGTGGGCTTTCTTGGAGGTGGAGTCTGGACTGCAGCAACTCTCAGGGCAAGGAGCTTGGGATGGAAAGTTTCACCCAAACATTTCAGACTCCTCGGATATAGGGGTGCTCAAGGGCTGGGGTGAAGCCTGGATCCAAACATTCCAGACTCTTTGGGTATAAGGATGTTAGGGGCTGAGGTGACGCTTTCAACCAAACAGTTCTGATCTCTCCACACTCCCTTGCACCTTAGATGATGACAATCCAGGCTGTAGGTCCCAACCTCCCAGAGTGCCATGCCTGCCACCTGTCAGGAGAGAAGAGTCCGGGAGGGTCCTACTTCCCTCACCCTCAGTGTTCAGGGTGCTGGCTTAGGTGTGAGCCGTGCCCCTGCCGGGTTAGAGAGTAACTGCTGGTGACTGCCACCTGTACCTTCTCTGGTGGCATCCTGACCTCCTCACCTGGAAAAGTCTGGAGCTTCCAACTCCTGTCATGGCCCACGCTGGCAGCCTGAAGGTGTTCTGTGGCTTCCTACTGGAGAAAAACGAAACTCAGCTTCCAACTTCAACTCTGAAGCCACTTGACCTCTGTGCCCTGTGGCCAGGTTGGCTATTTCTCCATTAGGCCCTACTTGCTTTCTTGACTCTGGCTCTGGGGTAAAGTGTGCTTGTTTGACATTTCCTTATATAGGCATTAACCCAGCAGGTCCAAGCAGCCCAAATCAGAAGGATCCGTGTCAGGAGCCCAGAGAGGCCAGCAGAGAAACATTGGGGGAGATACCTGTCCACCAGGCTCCTGTGGGTTAGGTGGTGGGAGATGTGCAGAGAAGCAACTGATAATGCCTTCTGGAGGACAAAGATTCTTCCCTGAGATAACTCAGCAATGGTCATTCAGGGCTTTGGACCATCAAGGATTCCCCTCCCCTCCCCTCCCCTCCCTTCCCCTCCCTTCCCTTCCCCTCCCCAGGGAGTTCTAATTCAGTCAAGTGTGCTGCTGTTGACTGATATTTGAAAAGCCGAGTCTTTTAACAGGCCTTTTCCGGGGGGTGGGGACCGCCTTGCCTCTGAGTTGGGCTGGTTCCCCAGGTTGAGGTCAGGTACTTTGCTAAGACCCAGTGTCCTGCCAAGCAGTGGTGTTTCAGCCGTGAGTCCTGTTAATCCTGGGCTCTTAGTCACTTCCTCCAGACCCTGCCACAGATGGCTTAGCATTCCTTTTCCTTTTTCCCTTGGGTGGCACTAACAGGCTGGCCCCCTCTCTCTCCTGTAGGCCTGTGAACGAGATGTCCAGTGTGGAGCAGGTACCTGCTGTGCTATCAGCCTGTGGCTGCGGGGCCTGCGGTTGTGCACCCCACTGGGTCGGGAAGGAGAGGAGTGCCACCCAGGAAGCCACAAGGTACTCTGCTGGCACTGCGTGGGCATGTGTGTGAACGAACATGGGCATGTGTGTGAACAGGCATGGGCATGTGTGTGAACAGGCATGGGCATGCGTGTGAACGAACATGGGCATGCGTGTGAAGGGGCATAGGTATGCATGTGAACAGACATGGGTATGCACGTGAACGAACATGGGCATGCGTGTGAAGGGGCATGGGCATGTGTGTGAACGAACATGGGCATGCATGTGAAGGGGCATGGGCATGTGTGTGAACGAACATGGGCATGCATGTGAAGGGGCATGGGCATGTGTGTGAAGGGGCATTGGCAAGCAGGCAGGGATCTTGGAGCCTGGATCCAGCTTAGAGCAGGGAGTCTGAGGCTTCTGATGATGATATGCAGAAGATTAACACTGCGCCCTTCCAGTGGATCCAGCCTGACCCAAGGAAGGAAAGCAGACAGCCCCGGGGTCGCGGCTCCAGGCAGCAGCCTTACCTAGGCCTGCAGCTACTGTTTGGACACTGGTTTGGGTGGTAACATTGTCCACTTGTACCCTCTAGACAGGCTGGAGACACAGTTATGGTTTGACCTTTAAAGCATTCCTGGGTTTTCATTAGCAAGCTGAGGAACTACAGCAGATTATGTGACTTGCTCAAGGAGCCGTCCTGAGACAGCTGGGACTAAAATGGAGTTTTCTGAAGTCAACCAGAGTCCTAGGCTACTGGTAAAGGGTACAGCTTCTTTGTTTTTGTGGAATGGTGACACCAATCACACAAGCTGCTAGCCCTTCAGGCCAGCCATCCTTAGCTGTTATGTTTAATGGGAGCAGGGTAATTAACTCTGAAGTGATAGATTTCAAAAGATTCTCAAATACCCTTTGCTTTTTGGAACAGAATCTAAGAACACAAAATGGCCCCCTATATGGTGTTGAGGCTACAGCAAAGAACTTTCTCGAAGAGGGATTTCTTCTCTGTGCCCTAAGCAGCCAACTCTGGGCACAAGACAGCCAAGAGACTCTCGGCTTTGGGAGGGTCAGGGATGTAGCTGCAAATTGTAGCCTCTGGAGGGTGGGGCCACTAAAGGGTAGCGGCTTTGCTGGACCTACAGCCACACCCAGTTCCCCTTAGCAGTCTTTCGGGATCTGTGACTCGGCTTTACAAGCTCCAGTGCTCCCTGGAGTCAGAGATTCTTCCTGCCGCCTCTTCCAATTCCCCTCAAGGCCACCGATTTTTCCCTAACCACCTCGGGCTCAGGAAGCTGAAAGCTGAACGGCTCTGCCACCCTCATTGCCTTGGGCTATGAAAGATGGCTCAGAATGATGGCTCCCGATAAGGACATCAGCATTAACCAAAAACAAATGCCGAGCACTTCCTACAGGCCATTTGTCCTCAGTAAGTTTTCAATAAGCAAATGGTCTTAGTCTTTTTATAGCTATATAGTCAGATTGGAGCTATTAACCCATTATATAGATGATAAAATCAAAGCACAGCCAGGGTAAATAGGTAGTCAGTTGTCACAGATATGGTAAACAGAAGGCCTGGGATTTGAACCCAGGTAGTCTGGACCAAGCCTCCTTATCACTCTATTTAAAACCCTCTGGGGGCTGGTGAGGTGATTCAGCAGGTAAAAGCACTTGCTATGAAAACACGGTGCTCCAAGTTCGAGTCCTGGAGCATATACAAAGGTGGAAGGACACTACAGACTTCCCAAATTGTCCTCCGATCTCCACAGGCATGCTCTCCCTCACACATATAACACACGTATAAACAAATATCCTTTCAAATACTGGGGGAACCTTGGGTGTCCAGCGGTGCTCTTTGATGTGAGCCACTGGATAAAGAGGGTGTTTGTCCCTTCACAGCTATCTGTAGGCCCTGTCCTCAGAGCTGAGGACGCCAGGGGATAAGCAGAGAGATTCAGTTACCAGAGGTGTGAGAGTGTTTGCAATCGTGTGTGTGTGTGTGTGTGTGTGTGTGTGTGTGACAGAGGGGGGGGGAGGGGGAGAGGGAGAGACAAGGAGAGAGACAGAGACAGAGAGAGAGGGGGAGGGAGGGAAGGAGGGAGAGAGAGACAGGGAGGGAGAGAGAGACAGGGAGAGAGAGAGACAGAGAGAGAGAGAGGGAGGGAGAGAGAGACAGGGAGGGAGAGAGAGACAGGGAGGGAGGGAGAGAGAGAGAGAGAGAGAGAGAGAGAGCAAGCATGCATGTACATGGCCACAGGTGTTCTGAGTGCTAAGCATCAGCCTTATCTGGGTTCAAATCCTAGCTCCCCCAAGAACTAGCTGTGTGCCATTGTCGTTGTCCTGCCGTTCGATCCCTCCAGGCCTTGGAGTGGTCGTCTGTAATCAACATTTTTTGTTGGCTGGGAGGAGACATTTGCAGGCCTTTCCTGTAGTAGGAGCTCGTTGGTATAGCCAATGACATTTGGGGGGTAACTTGCTGTGGGCGTGGTTTTCTCTGAGTACTGACCAGATACAACTAAGGAGAGGGCCCCACGCTCACTCTCCAGCAAGCTTTGTGGTTGGTCTGCGTTGCAGCAGCTGGATTAGCGACATCTGTATTCATGAGTTTGCTCTCCATCGCACCCCTAATACATTGGTAAAGAGACTTTTGTGGGTTCTCACTTCACCTGACGTTCACCGTGGACGGATCCCAAATGGCCCTGCTGGCATTCCGCCGGCTGACGGCTGCTTTCAGGAAAGTACCTGCTACTGCGTGTAGCGGCTCAGCATCTCGGGGTCAGTGGCTCAGCGCTCAGTAGCAGGTATCCTCAGTTTCTGGTCACCCACGAACATCATTGACTACATGGAGCTCTCACAACCCTTTCCTACGGCTGATGGACTGCTTCCTTCTCTCTCTAGATCCCCTTTTCTAGGAAACGCCAGCACCACACCTGTCCTTGCTCTCCCAGCCTCCTGTGCTCCAGGTTCCTGGATGGCAGGTACCGCTGCTCCCGGGACTTGAAGAACACCAACTTTTAGTCTGTCTGGGCTCAGAATCCCTATTGGGTGACCTCTTCTGCATTCCTTCGGTGTGATTTAGTTCCCTGCCACCGCTCCATTCCCCGCCCTGTCCACTGCAGATGTGTGAGCAGACAGGCACACCTTCTACCACGGAATAGTCCACGGGTGTTTACAGAGGAGGCTGTGACCTTGAGAAGCTGGCCAGCCCCACGAAGTTGTGACGCTGCATTCCTCCCAGTTGTCTGTCCCATCCTGCATGCACCTTCTCCTTAAATCACAGCCTCCTGGGCACTAGCCCTGGGGTGCATCACTAAGTCACAGGTCCTGTGGGGGTGTGGACCAACATGAGGAGTGTTCATCTTTCTTTCACTGACTAGCTCCTTACTGTAGGACCGTAGGTACAAAGTCAGCTTTTCTCAGGGCAAGAAGACTTTAGGGTCTCTTTGAACTAGGGGTGAGAGGCAGCTCAGAGGGTTCTGGGTATGTGTGTATTGGGGGTCTGCTAGGAAGAGCTGGGAGGGTGGAGAAGCTCCCTTGAGGAGACTTAGCACGGGCCTACTTCAACTCTCAGAGCTGAAATTTAGTCCCTTTGGGTTTATGTCAAATATTTGATCCCCGCTGGCCACATGTACCCAGTGTTAGGTAATTTGTGTCAGCAAGGGAGCTGGCAAGGCCTTGAGCCTGAATCCAGGCCTGGGAGCTTTCTCCATAGGAAGGTTGCTGGTCAGCCGACTCTTCCACCTGAGTTCTTAGTCTGGATACAGGGTGTCCAACAACACTCTGACAAAAGTTGCCTTTTACAAAGTTCTGAACGGAGCAATCAAGTTGCAAAAACAAAATCTCCTTTAAAGTAAACTGGCAATTCTGTCTTGGGCCGCATTCACAGCTATCCAAAAAACCCTAAAAGAATGTAGAATGTGGGAGACCACGTGTCGGAACTACTCTGTTTCTTAGAAGCCAAGGAGAGTTCACTGCAGTTTCTAAGACCCTGGCTCCTCTCCTCTCCCACTTCTCTGCTCAATCCTTACTCCAGAACCCATGAGTCTGGGCCTTGGCCAGCACAGGACCGTTCTGTGCCCTTGTCCCCCTGCTCTGTTGACCTGCATAGACGTTCCTGCATTCATCCCACAGACTCTTTCCTTCTGGGCTCCAGGCCCAGGTCTAGCTGTAAAGTTCCTTTCCAAGTCAATGGTCCCATGATCCTCCTTGTTTCCCGGATCTCCAGGTTCCACTGACTGCCCTTGGGTATTGACCTCCAGCTTGTGTCCCTCCCTGCTCACAGAGCAACCCTGAGAGCAGTGGGCAGCAGTCAGTGCCTCGGATGCCCCAGAAACAAGACGCTGGGGTGCCCTAAGGCTCTCCCTAGTACAGCGCCATGTTGCCCTTCTGTCCTAGCCTCAGAGCAGGCCACCTGCAGACTCATAGGGTGAACCAACAATTTAACACGACAACACTCATTTTCATGTTTAATGTAATAATTTTGAGAAATGAGGAATGACCCTCTGCCTCACTTCTCGGCTGTGGCAAAGACAAACAGCGGAGAGGTTTGGAGGCTTAGGAAAATGTATTCTTTACATTCAGTAATATGCTCTTCAGAATTATGGCTATACAAAACTCCCTATAAAGACAGTATGCCCCTAACATGAATGTATTCTAGAAAAATAAGGTCAGGTGAAGTTGACAGACCAGATCCTTCACTGACTGTCCTTTGGCCCAAATCGGTCCTCTTCAACCACTGGTGTCTGGCGCCCTCTCGTGGGAAAAATGGAAGTAGCAGGTGCTTGAAGGCGAAAAGAGGACAGGTGCTTCCAGAACATAGAGGCTGAGTTCTTCAGACACACCCTACTTTGGATTCCACTGGAGGCCCAGAACAACGCTTAAACAGAAGCCTGCCTCCGGAAGGACCACAAGAACAATGTTTCATTAACACTCGGGCTCTGCCCTACCTTAGAAGTGGCTGGCTTTGGAAGCGGCTACCCCCTCCCTGCGGGAGTTTAGGCCACTTGCCGCGCGTTCCCTGCTCGCAGATTCCCTAGAGTGAGAGAGCAGATGTGGATAAGTTCACCCTTCGCCTGTCTGTGAACCCCGAAGATGTAGTAGGGTCGGCAGAGTCACCTTCAGCACCTGAGCTCCTCCTCATCGCCGCTGCTCCTTTAACTATTGTTCCCATCATCTCCACAGGTCACTAGGTAGCCAAGGGCTAGAGATCTCGCCCCTCCAGGACAAGAGGGCAGAGTGTCCGGGGATGTACACTGCTGTCAGGTCTGCTGGCAGAGCCTCCTCTGCTGTTCAGCGTGGAACCCCCCTCAGTGTGGTCCTTAGCGTTCTGAGTGAGATCCGGGTAAACGCTGGTTAGCTACTGTTCTGCGCGATTACCACCGCTGATGAAGGGGTTCCTGCAGGCAATGACCAGGGTGGGACCCAAGGAGGAACAAGAGGCTCCTAAGCCTGAAGAGAAAGATCACAGAGAGGAGAGCGGCTGCAGGGCTGGACACTGGTTCAGAGTTGAGCCTACAGAGTGAACCCAAATCAGCTCTCAGACCAGCCCCAAGAGTCAACACTGAGGCTTTGTTTGAAATCTATAAAAATAATAATAGCAGACCCTGCCTTGTAGATAAAGAAGCACATGCTGGCCTGGGGCACACTCTGGGTGTCTTCAGGGATGTTTTCTCAGACCAGGGATTGGCAATGATAGCAAGGAACGGCCCTGGTACAAATAGGTCCTTTTCATTCCTGATGAGTAGATAAGATATCCAAACAGGGACTATTTCTCAGCCCTAAAGAGAAACAAGGTACATACCTGCTTAATAGCATAATAGAAATCACTGGATGACAGAGTGTGTCATAGAAGGCCACCTTTGCACAATTTCATTTATGGGAAATGTCTACAGCAGGCAATCCCACAGATAGAGAAAGCTGATCACAGTTGGCTAGGAATAGGGTAGGGTGAAGGCAGAAAAATGTGGAGTTAAGGGGTTCAGGGTTCTTTAGGGGGTGACAAGAATGTTCTAAAATTAAACCGTGGAGGTGGTTGTATAACAGTCAATATCTCCAGCATCACTGGAGTCTGCAGTTTATGAGGGTAGAGGATGTGCTGAATGAATTATAGCACGGTAAAGCTAATTTTAGAAACTTTGATTGACAGCTAGGACTGTAACAGAGAGAAACCCTGTCTCGATAAAAAAAAAAAAATCAAACTAAACAGAAAAGATCCCCAAAGTTGACAAGAAAAAGGAGGAGAGGAACAGCATCCCCCTGCAGGAAGGATCGGGTGTGGTGTGGTGAGACTCTCAGAATCTCCTGTTGGGGAAGGTGGGCACTGTGTGTTGCAAAATGGCTTGATTGCCCTCCAAACAGGAATAACCATTTTCTAATGGTTAAGTAACACTCAGGTTGTGGTGGGAAGGAGAATAAGAACCTCATTCACTAAAGCTACATAGAGCATCTTGTAACGCAAGCTACATAGAGTCACCGTCCAAACCCTGGGGGTTCTTCATGTGAATTCCGCCAGCTGGGGTTCAAGCATATTAAAAAGTGCATCTGCATTGAACGTGTGTGCCTGTTCTCATTGTTCTCTGAACAGTACATGTGACTGTGCGGCGCTGTGCTGTGTTAGATTTTGTAAGTGGCCTAGGAAGGGTTAAGCCTGTGGGAGGATGTACATAGGCACACATCAATCCCATGCTGTTTTCTGTAATGGACTTGAGCACCCTTAGGTTTTGCTATCCACTGAGGTCTTGGAACAATCTTCTGTGGTTTCCAAGGGATGTTGCTATCTTGACTCGTACTGGGAATCTGTGGCTTTCTACCCCAGGCAATGTCTTTTTTTAAAAAAAAATATTTATGTATTTATTATGTACACAATATTCTATCTGTGTGTATCTCTGTAGGCCAGAAGAGGGCACCAGACCTCATTACAGATGGTTGTGAGCCACCATGTGGTTGCTGGGAATTGAACTCAGGACCTTTGGAAGGGCAGGTAATGCTCTTAACCACTGAGCCATCTCTCCAGCCCCCCAGGCAATGTCTTGAATGGAAGTTTTGATGCTGCAGAGTCCACATGAGATCAGTAGCACAAAAGCACTAGCCTATGCTTGGTAGGGCAGGGCAGGGTTCCAGTTTGTTGTGACTGTGGTGTCTTTAAATGAATACAAGGGTTGTTTTCCCCTTCCCTGCACTGCCCTGCTCGCCTTGGCAGGAGCAGAGAATCTGATACACAGTTAATGGGCATCAAGTCCACTCTGGAGTCCTGGGATTGTTTGTACCCTGTTAGAATTACACCGTGCATGGCGAGCCCTGAGCAGGGACAAGGCTATGATATATGAAGCATATCCTCTCTCACCCTGCTTCCCAGCTGGGGCTGTGTAGCCCCAGAAGCCCAGAGCCATTAGACCATGGAAGCACAAAAATTTCACATGAGTGAGAGTGAGCTCCCCTGAACGACTTGCCCTTTAACACATGTAAAGAAAAGGCCACATGTCTCCACTCCGTGCAGATAGCACTGCTCCAATCTTCCCTATCTCTCCTGCTCGTCTGGGGAGAATAGCATAAGGCTTGGGTCCTGGGAAGATCATGTAGCCCAGGTCACACTATCACGCTAGGCATGCGACTCAATATCCATCTCCCTGAAAGTTACGTAGCCCCAACTGTCCTGGAACTCATTTATGTAGTCCAGATGGGCCTCACACTTATGGCAATCCTTCTGCCTCTGCCTCTTAAATGCCGGGATTGCAGGTGTGACCCCTGTGTCAGCCTAGGCTGCCTGCCTAGGCAGGGAGATGCACTGATGGACAAGGAGCTGTGAACATGCTTCTGACAGAGAGCCAGAGAAGAGCCCTGAAATCTGTCACAAGAGCAAAGCCCAAAGGTTAAGTAAATGAACAAGAGCTCCTGCCTCTTGGGGTTGCAGTGAAGATGAAATGGGAGTGTATGGAAATGCCCAGGTTGTCATCCACCACGTGGAAGCGGCATGAGATGGTCAGTTCTTCTTCTTCTTTATGAAGACATCTTGAAGAGTCAGCACTTGGCTCCTCAGCCCAGCCTCTGGGGATTTTTGTGCCACGCCCCTCCCTAAACCATGGGAGGTTGGAGGTCTATCCTGAGTGGAGGAAACTGAACAGTTGGGGAGGATGGGAAAGGTTTTGGGTGCATTTCAAGGGCCCCAAATATGAAAGAACTTAGCAGCCAGAAACCCAGTGTTCATTCCTTGCCAAGTTCAAGTTCATGCACAGGTTCCCGATAATAGCTGTGATTAGAAGGGGATGTACGTGCTCGCCGTATCTCTGACCCCACCCCGGCGTTTCCCAGATTGTGGGAAACTCTATCAGAACACATTCCTTGAACAACCTCAGCTACTGTTTCCAGGTATGGCAAGCAGCACAGGGCGGATTCTGGGGTTAGCAGCAGGGTTCAGTTGCAATTACCAAGCTGCTCAATGAGCCCTCGAGCTGGGACTCCCACGTGGTACTTCTGTGCTTTCTGCCTTCATAGAAGCCTTACCTCAGCATGTCAGTCAACCCAACTGCTGGAGAAATCAATTTAGCAAGTAACAAGAAAATCGATGCTGCTTTGCCAAGAGCTGAGGCAGCTGCCATTGGCTAAAACCCCGGTCTGTGCATGGACTGCATCTTAAAACCAGCGCAGCTGCTGGGCTAGCTCACTCCGGAAGGCCTGAGCTGTGCAAGGAGGATGCGATTTGATTCCCACGGTCAAACAACCAACAGCTGAGTGGTTATGGTGCTGGGGAGTCAGAGTAGGCTGGCCCTTGGGGCCTGTCTCTTTGTGTGGGGCCTGCATCTGCCTTCCCATCTGCGCTCCCCAGTTATTCCAGCAGTTCCAGTGACCAGGCATTTGTCCCTTGCTTTCTCAGCATCCCTTTCATATGAACACTGTGTCTCCAGGGATGAACGAGCCATCTCTTTTAGACGTTGCTCTCTGCCGGAACGTGAGTATGGTTGTTCTGGACTCTAACATTGAGCTTCATCCACAGAGGTGGCAGATTATACAAGCATTCTTGGTCTCAGATGCCACCTTGAGACTAGACCAAGCCCCTTCTGGAAAACTGGTCTGGGTGAGATGGACATCGGAGCATCTCGGACATCCAGTGAAGTCTGTCTAGGGATGGGGTGAAGGAGGGAGGCGTGTGGCTTGGCTGCTCACAGAGAAGAAGGCAGAACATGAAACAGGTTCCTGGTAGCAGCCCCACCTGTGTTAGCTCAGAAATCCTGTCTAGAGGGGAATTTGGTGTAGAGGGGCCTGTGTTGACTTTTCCCAGTCTGTGTACCCTTCAACTTTGAAGTCTTTATAGTGGTAGAGTTTGCAGCTCTTATCAATGTGGGTCTTGGGTAGTCTGGGTGCTATCTCACTATGTTTGTGGAGGAGCCTGAAGATGGGGGTGCCTCTGAAATCTGGGCATCCAGCCAGAAGGAGCCCCATTCTATAAAGACTGCAAGGATGGGCACTGGCTAGATCGGCGGTGGCCTGCTCTCCAGAATGAGGTGCTTTGTGTTGCTCCTGGCTGTCCTTGCCATCTCTCAGAGCCATGCGCTCACCAGGTGAATGTCGGATGCTGGGGGGCGGGGGAGGGCATCTCATAGACCCTCCACGGGCAGGTGGATGGCTGCTCTTCCATCCCTTGGTTCCCTTGGGGAGATTTTACAGGGCCTGCTGTCACTTCTGTCTTTGCACGTTGCATGTGATTCTGAGGACAGAAAGCCTGAGGTTAGGAAGGCATGGTTTCTAGACCCAAACTGCCTGGCACTTGGCCCTCAGTCTTCTCACCCATTGGACAGTCTGTGCCTTCGCTTCTTCAGCTGCCATGACATTAGGGTCACCGTAGTGCCAATCTTTTAGGGCTGTTATGAGACTGCATGAGTTAATATTTGTAAAAATGCTTCAAATTGTTCTGGACATATGGTAGGAGCTATATATGCATCCATTAAAATAGATTTCTTGGTGTACGCGCTCCTATAGAGAGGTCTGTAGGTTCTTCTCCAAAAGTAACTAGGACATCACCTATACTGCCATAGATTGGGGGACTTGCATTTTGTAGATGAGACCACTGTTCAGGGAGAGACCCTGAGCTGCCCGACACCATGCAACCAGCCTGGCTGGGCTTGCACCCTTGCTGCTCCCACCCCCAACCCAGGTGCTCATGTGTGTTCTGTCAAGGCCTGGTCTCACAGAAGATGGGTTGGATCCCTGAGAAGAGGTTGAGTGTCTTGGTCCAGTGAGGGCTCTCTGGGAGGGGGAGTGTACTGATGATGAAGTTTTCCCAGGTCCAAGTTTTGCTGGCTGATGTTGCTGGCTGCTATACGAGAGACAGAGCTGGAACTGAGGACCCTGGGGTGGATTCCAGGCAGGGATGGCCTTCTGGCTCTGCATGAGGTAGACACTGCATTCTCTCTGTAACTCTCTGGAAGAAAAGGGTCCTGAAGCCACTACGCTTCAGTAATCTCAAGTTGTCTTCTCAACCAGCTCTAGGAGGACAAGGTCGTTACAAGTTTTAGGGACTGTGGGACGCACATAGTTCTACTTCAATCTACAGGGGAGAAAAATGGTCATATGGTCAAATACAGAATAAAAAAGTGCTGGAAAGGCAGAATTAGCCCTATTGTATAAGAAGAAACTGAAGATAAAGGCACTCAGACCCTCCAATGTGAAGATCAGAGAGCTTTGACAGCCCCCCTGCAGTGAATTACAGGGAACTTGGGGAGTCTCCTGGCTCAGGGACTTGGCAGTTTTCAGGTTGCCAAGGAATATGGCAGAACCGGGTCCAGAATGGTTTCTTCTGCATTTTTCTCTCTTCTTCTTTTCTTCTCCCCCACAACTTTTTTCCAGTTGACTTGCATGCATGACCCCAAACTTTAATTGGGCAAAGAGGTCCCATTTGAGGTCCTGCTCTTGCTAAAGGGCTTCCAGTCACTTTAGAGAAAACACTACCAGAGAGAAAAGAAAAGGGGTTGGCAAAGGGTGGCATCAATGCCACATAGGTGCCACGGTGTAGGAGACATAGAGAGCTCCTTCTGTGTCCTTTCCAATATGTGTCCTCTGTGCCTTGGCACACAGTAAGGTGACATAAAGCATTTGGTGACCGGGTAAGTGATGGTGTTCCCAGTGTCTTTCAAACAGTTAATAACAAGACTTATGACTTAATGTGTCATTCAGCCAATACAGCGAGTCTCTACCATACTGGAAAAGAAAAGGAGAGAGAGGGGCCAGGGCAGTGTGTTTAATGAAGCTAGACAGTGACCTCTAAATCAACATAGAATCTATGATTTTACTTTGAGTTATGATTTTAATAATTGGAAATATCCATTGCCTGTGGAATATTGGCCAGAGGCTGGACTGGGAACAACAAGGTGGGGATGGTTTGTGCAGCCCAGTCTCCCTTACTCTGAGTTCACCCCCCACTCCTCAGGATCCCTCTGCACAAAGGGAAGTCTCTGAGGAACACCCTGAAGGAGTGTGGGCTGCTGGAGGACTTCCTGAGGAGGCACCAGTCAGAGTTCAGTGAGAAGGGCTTTGGCACCGGCATCGTGGCCAGTGAGCCTCTGACCAACTACCTGGATGTGAGTGTTTCTGCAGGCCCTCTCAGGAATGGATTCTCATGTTTCTAGGTTCCTGCCTTGCCAGAGCATCCCCTCTGTCAGGAATTGTGGAGCCTGTAAGTCGTGGAGGCCACCTCCCTGCCTGCCATCAGTAGCTCTGCCATGGGCCAGCAGATCCAACAAATGACTTTGTTCTTCAGTTCTTCAGGGCTCCAAAAGCCTTGCTGGGACGGGTCTAAGTTCCAATGAACTGCTTCCTTGGACTAGGGGGAACCACATTCTAGTGTGTGGTCATCAAATCTGGTGACAGCAGGGCAAGATGTCACCACAGCTACTGAGTGAGGCATGGATTGCATTTTTCTCCTCTCCCCACCCAGGGGAGAAGACCGTTGAGCACTGTCCCTTTCTGGAGTCCCCTCCCCTGTCACTCTTGACAGCAAACAGCCCATGCTTTTATGCCTGTGCTTTTACTTCTATATCTAGGTCACAGTTCTTCCCCAGCCTCCAGGGTGCTGGCAGGAGGCAGGGGGGTAGGAGCTTGGCTGGGCTCCTGGGACTCTGCCCTCAGCAGTTGCCCACCTCTGTGGCTGGCTTCTTGGCAGGATGATCTGCTCTCTTTCCCAGGCAGGACTTTACTGCCGGTCTGTAGTGCGCTTCTGAGTTGAAGCCAGCAATGCTGTCAGGCTTGGGGTGGGACTGCAGAGAGACTGAAGAAGAGCCCTCCCTGTGGAGTGGGCACAGTCTTTCCTTTTCTCCCACTTGATGACCCCCTTCCCAGGTCTCTGAGTAGAAAACACAGGACCCACGAGAGTCTGTGTCTGGCATCACCTCCCTAGCCCCCCCCAGCCCCTGACTGCACCTCTAACCAAGAGCCATCTGTCCTTAGAGTGAGTACTTCGGAACGATCTACATCGGGACACCGCCCCAGGAGTTCACGGTGGTGTTTGACACGGGCTCCTCGGAGCTCTGGGTGCCCTCTGTCTACTGTAACAGCAGAGTCTGCCGTGAGTGACCTCCCAACCCTGCCTCTTCTTTTCCGGTCTCCCAGATGAGGAAATGGAGGTCTAGAGAAGACCGTGGCTAAAGTTACTCAGATAACAGAGAAAATGGGCATAGGAACCCCACACCTAGTTTTCTTCTCTTTTGTGTTTGAAATTGTACATGTGGAGGTGGTGGGTGGGCTGGGCTTTCTTGACTAAACTATGGGACCGTGATGCTGAAAGACCAGATTGCTTGGTTTCCACAGAAAGAATGGCTGATCCATAGCTCTGTTCTTACAAGGTCTGGTGAGGGTTTCCACTCTGTTTGGGAATGTTGAGGGCAAGCTGACACCATGGATCCACTAATCTGGGTCTTTGTTGCAGAAAAACATCACCGCTTTGACCCGTCCAAGTCCTTCACCTTCCAGAACCTGAGCAAGCCCCTGTTTGTCCAGTATGGCACTGGGAGAATGCAGGGTTTCCTGGGCTACGACACTGTCACAGTAAGTGAGGTGGCAACAGCCTGAGCTCGCCCCACCTTTCCCTGCAGCTATCTTTCCCCTGAGATACCCTGGTTCCAGTGGGTTGTGCATTTGGTGGGACTGAGGATCCCTTGGGTCCTGTCCACTGGATGGCTGAATGGGTGTGGAGGTCCCACTGATAGCCTTTTGTATAATGTTCCCTTCCTTCCTCCATTGCTTATTGTTTCTGTTCTCAGAGCTCCACCTGAGTGCCTCCCCCAGTTCCTGGTGTTCATTTCCCCATTCTGGCCAAATTTGGCCTGTGTCACTCAGTTTACTCCGTGAATCCTCTGTCTATGGTCATGCCTCCTCTAGCTCCCTTCCCTATGGCCTGTTCCATCCCAGGCCTTGGCTTCACGTCAGAATGTCACTTTCTCATCAAGGTCTCTCACCATCCTATAAAATCACACACTGCCTATGACCTCACCATGATTTGTTTTCCTTCTGAGGGCTCATTGTCCCCTGTGCCATATCACTGCTTTTAAAAATTCATTGTTGTTCTCTTCTGTTGGATAAAATGTTCCTCAGGGCAGGGGCATTTTTTTTGTCCATTGCTACATCATCAAAGCCTTATACCTGGCACATCGGAGACCCTTAATAGTAGTTTATAGGCTGAAGCAAAGAAAACCGAGCTATTCCTTAGCACCTGGTCACCGTTCATTTATCCACACCACGAATGCTTGCTCTAGGGAAGACAGTGGTGGGCAGGAGGAGAGTGAACTCTCTCTAGGAAGACAGTGGCGGGCAGGAGGAGAGTGGACTCTCTCTAGGGAAGACAGTGGTGGGCAGGAGGAGAGTGGACTCTCTCTAGGAAGACAGTGGTGGGCAGGAGGAGAGTGGACTCTCTCTAGGAAGACAGTGGTGGGCAGGAGGAGAGTGGACTCTCTCTAGGAAGACAGTGGTGGGCAGGAGGAGAGTGGACTCTCTCTAGGAAGACAGTGGTGGGCAGGAGGAGAGTGGACTCTCTCTAGGAAGACAGTGGTGGGCAGGAGGAGAGTGGACTCTCTCTAGGAAGACAGTGGTGGGCAGGAGGAGAGTGGACTCTCTCTAGGAAGACAGTGGAGGGCAGGAGGAGAGTGGACTCTCTCTAGGAAGACAGTGGTGGGCAGGAGGAGAGTGGACTCTCTCTAGGAAGACAGTGGTGGGCAGGAGGAGAGTGGACTCTCTCTAGGAAGACAGTGGTGGGCAGGAGGAGAGTGGACTCTCTCTAGGAAGACAGTGGTGGGCAGGAGGAGAGTGGACTCGCTCTAGGAAGACAGTGGTGGGCAGGAGGAGAGTGGACTCGCTCTAGGAAGACAGTGGTGGGCAGGAGGAGAGTGGACTTGCTCGTCTCATGCTTTCTAGCAACAGGCACTCTGGTGGCCTTGTGAGAGCGTGGCCTGCACACAAAAGGCAAGGCTGATGGTTCTGAACACAACTGAGCAGGCGCAAGAAGAAAAAAAAACTGGAGCATGTGGAAGAGAGGGCTTGGGAACCAGAGGACCGAGGTTTGGTGGGCATGATGGCCGGTTGCAGGCTGCAACCCAAGTGATATCCTTCCAGAAGCCAGGCCTGAGGTGACCTGTGGTCAGCACTGCAGAAGATGGAGGGCAAGAATCCTGGGATGGGGGAGGAGCTGGAGCAGCTGAGGAAGGGGACAGAGACCAACATGGGGGGGTGCGAAGTGAGCTAAGGGGCACAGGATAAGTTATGAGAGCTGGGGCTGGAGGGATAACTCCATCTGGCCTTTACTGAGAAGCGTGAGGCAGTTGTAGTCTGTGTGATAGGCTCGATTCATATTTTAAAAGCCAAATTGACTGCTCAGACTGGAAGTCAATTAATTTTATGGGACAGAGCAGAGGCAGGAGACCTGTTTCAGCCCTTTGTGTGGCCCGGAGCAGACTGGTGGACACATCTGCCCTCTGGGGAAATGGGCAAATCAAGACCCACCTTCTTTATCATGGCACCAATAACTCTTCAATGCACAGACACTCGGGGACTCAGTGGGTGCTCAGTTATTTAGCTTTGGCACCAACTTGAGAGTCAGGCATTGTTATTCCATTTATCGGATAAGGGACTGAGGCCTAAGAGGAACTTGTTCAAGCTCAGTCAGCGGGCGACAGAAGGGGGAACCACACAGCACCTGTGAGTGGCGATGCCTTCACAGATAGTGTCTGAGAGGGCCACGAAGGCGCAGGTGCATCTGCTTCTGCAGGCAGCATCGAGACAACCACCATCCCACTTCCTTTGGGCTTGTCCCCAACATGAAACCCATGTCTGCACTAAACACTGTCTCCTCTTCCCCTTCCTCTCCTCCTCAGACCAGTCATTCAAAACGAAGCAGAAAGTGTAGAGGGTCCAGCCCACTGCAACCTCTTAAGTTGAAAACAACCCCAAATTATCCATAAAAGGGAAGGAAGGCCAGCGAGGACTGGATGCTGACCCTGACCTGTGGTCCCAGGCTGGCCGCTCCATCCCTGAACTCTCCTGTCTCTGGCTGCAGAAGCTCCCCGATGGAAGTCATCATGCTGTTTCTTCTTCTTCTTCTTCTTCTTCTTCTTCTTCTTCTTCTTCTTCTTCTCCTTCTCCTTCTCCTTCTCCTTCTCCTTCTCCTTCTTCTTCTCTGCAGGTCTCTGACATTACAGTTACCCGCCAGACTGTGGGCCTGAGCACCCAGGAGCCAGGTGACATCTTCGTCTTCTCTCCATTCGATGGCATCCTGGGGCTGTCCTACCCTTCTCTTGCCTCCAAGTATTCAGTGCCCATATTTGACAACATGATGAATAGGCACCTGGTCGCGGAAGACCTGTTCTCTGTCTACATGAACAGGTAGGAGCTGTGCTTAGCGAGGGTCTGACTGTCTACCTGGTAAGGAATGGATACACACACACACACACACACACACACACACACACACACACACACACGATGGTTGAGGTGAATGTCTGCCCCTTGTTGGCATACCTGTCAAGGTAGCCACCAGCATCCAAACTGTCTCCATTCTGGTTTCTAGGACCTCTACTATCTGTCCAAAGCCCCCACTGAAGTCATTTATATACTGGGACAAAGATGACTTTCGTGTGCTGGGCTCAGGTTCAATCTCCAGTCCTGCAAATAACAGCAATGAAAGCAAGGTCCATTCACATTTCTAGATGAGCACAAAGACACAGGATCTCGGCAATCGTGTGTCATCGTCTTTGAGTTCCTATAGAGTCTTAGCTTCTTCCAGCAGGGAGAGAGAAAGAGGGACGCTTATTCAGGAACTAGTCCAAGCCAGGCCTGGAGCCCTGGGTGCCTGCTACAGGGCTTTCTACTTTACCTTCCTGTGCTTATGATGACCTAGCTCAGCTCAGTGGGGTAGGTGGCTGTACAAGGAGAAAGAGACCACCCCAGGAGAAGAGTTGACAGTTGAGGAGAGGGGACCCTAGGCAAAAAATAGGTGGTATCTTTCATTCATGCATGCATTTAGATATTCATTCATTCATTCATTTATTCATCAACTCCATGCATTTTTACCAGCCTTCTGTATGCATAGGTCAGGTCAGGACATACACATACACATCAGCAAAACAAGACAAGCTGGAAGATAGATTTTAGCAAGGGGAATAGTCTGTACACAGTAATTTTTTGCGCTATAATCAAGTAATTGTGAATAGGGGCTTATGGGTACCTTAAAATACGTATGTCCATTCTGACATGGGTCTGTATGCCCACGTGTATGTGTGTGAACATGCACACAGGACAAGGCAGGCAGGCTTCACCCAACCTGAGTGGGAGTTACCCAGGTGAGGGCCAGAAAGCCAGCAGGTTTAAAGCAGCAGGTACTATGTTCTAGAGGTAGGAAGGGTTCGAGTTCTAGGAGGTGGAGCAGGGTGGGTAGATGGGTGTGAGTTTGCCCCATTGAGCATGCAGCAGTACCCCAGAGGGAGCAGAAGGGATCTGACTCTGGGAGACGGTTTCAGTCCAAAGTCTAGGGCCTTGTTGAAGATTCCTTTTCTCTGTGCCTTGGATGGAGGCTCATGGGGGTGCTGGAAAGACCAGGGATGCAGGTCAGAACCTGTTGGTCCCCTCCCGTGGCAGTGCTGAATCAGGGCTGTGGATCACAGAAGCAGGGAACTGCAGCTGTTGGGGTAGATGGGAGGGAGGGATTGGGTTTCCATCCATCTTCCTCGAGTACTCCTCATCAATGGGGTGTCTGTTGCCTTTCTTGGTTCCAGGAATGACCAGGGGAGCATGCTCACGCTGGGAGCCATTGATCAGTCCTACTTCGTAGGCTCGCTGCACTGGGTGCCTGTGACCGTGCAGGGATATTGGCAGTTCACAGTAGACAGGTGGGTGAGCAGAACTTTGCATGGGCTCCTGCAGGAGGCTGACTCTTGATGTGTGGATAAGGGGGCTCAGGAGTAAGAGCACAGGTCCGAGAAGAACTGCACCCAGCAGCTCTGAGATTATTGATTGGTTCTGATAGCCACCTGTGAGGCCAGCATCCTTTGCAAGTGGTTGTGTTGCGTATCCAACCCTGCACTGGTCACACTGACTGCCTACTGCCTGGGGGGCACCGTGTTGAGCCTGTAGGTCTACAGTGGCTGTCTCATTGGTTCCCACTGAGCCTGTAGGAGGTGGGTGCCAGTATTGTCTTCAGAGTGTAGGTTATAGACCTTTGGTCTGAACCTTTAGCCATCCTTAAGTTGATTAAGGGGTTGCTCATGTACCCATTTGGTTAATGAGGAGCTCAAGTATACAAATGTTGGGGACACTCATCTGAGACATATATCAAGTAAATGGCAGAGAAAACTTGAAACCGGATCCACAGGCAACTAGTTAATCCTCATTCCACTCCGGGAGGGGCAGGCAAATGGATTTTTTCCTTGTTATTTGGACCCTTGCAACTGTTTTCAATTTAGCCACCAATTGAGGGGAATTTTCTCTGAATTTGGAAAGTTTTGGGGGTTCCAAGAAGAAGCAAAGAGAGAGAGAGAGAGAGAGAGAGAGAGAGAGAGAGAGAGAGAGAGAGAGACCTGGACCTCCTTCCTTCCCCGAGGATCCTGGCGGGGGTGGGAAGGACCCAGGGGGAGAGGGCGGGATACAGGTTGATACTGTGTAGCCGTTATGCTTAATCTTCCAGGATCACCATCAATGACGAAGTGGTGGCTTGTCAAGGTGGCTGCCCTGCCTTTCTGGACACAGGCACTGCCCTGCTGGCGGGCCCTGGTGGAGACATCCTCAATATCCAACAGGCCATTGGGGCTGTGCAGGGCCACTATGGCCTGGTAAGGCCAGGCCCTTTCCTTACCTCTAGAGAACCCCTGCCTGGCCCACCTGAATCAAGAGCCCCTTTCTGCCCAAGAAATGATGAAGAGGATTGTTGGTTGAGCCCGGTTTTCAAAAGTGGGCAACGGCCCCTTCCAGCTTTGGTCTGTGCTTGCGATGGGAGTGCCAGTGGTTGATCTGCTGAGAGGCTATGCCTTTGTGATCTTTGTGGTACTCTCTTGATCCACTCTGCTCACCCCTGCCAGCAACCAACCCCTCCCCTTTTCCCTGAGGTCCTTGTGCACTCTGGTTGACCTAGAAGGAAGATATGCAGGCAAGCCTCTTTTTGTCCCATGCTGGGCTCTGTCCCTGTGTTGCTGAAAGCTGATCCCTCCTTGTGGGGCCATGTTTTAAGAGCCAGATTCATCTGGAGGGTGTCCCTGTTTCCCTCTGAGGAGAGCCACACAGTGTGGAGGAAGGAGCTCTGTGCCAGCAGTGCCTCTCTTGATAAATGCCGTCTTTCGTCCTTCTCTCAGTTTAAAGTCAACTGCTGGAGTTTGGGGATGATGCCCACAATTGTCTTTGAGATCCATGGCAGGAAGTTTCCACTGCCACCCTCAGCCTATATCAACCAGGTATGAGCTTCAGGAGAGCCATGCTCTGGGTCCACCTAGTATCCCTTCCCTTGGGACTTTGGCAAGTCAGTGGAGTCAGTGAGGACAAATGACATGGACCAGGCAAAGCATGCAAGAGCCATAATATTCATCATTGAGACTATTTGTGTGGCCTCTATAGCTTCTTGCTGAAAGAAATAGGATGTTGAAATACGGAGCGGCGGGCTGTGTCCCGCCACCCAGCTAGCTTTACCCGAAATAATTACATGGAAACTGTATTCTTTTAAACACTGCCTGACCCATTAGTTTCAGTTTCTTATTGGCTAGCTTTTACATATTGATCTAACCCATTTCTATTAATCTGTGTAGCCCACGAGCTGGCTTACCAGGAATGATCTTAACCTGCGTCTGTCTGGAGTGGGAGAACCATGGCGACTCCCTGACTCAGCTTCTTTCTCCCAGCATTCCGTTCTGTTTACTCCGCCTACCTAAGGGTTGGCCTATCAAATGGGTCTAGGCAGTTTCTTTATTAATAAGAAATCACTCCCACATCAATAGGAAACAGAAAGGACACCAAGGGCTTGGAGGAGGGATATAGATTGGACCCAAACCAAGCACAGAGACCCCCATCCACTGTTCAAACTTCCAAGCCCTGGCAGCACAGAATTCTATCCAGAGTTTCCATAAATCATTTTGGCTGTCGTGGGCATTGTTGGCCTCAACGTGGCCTGGTCCTGAGTACCCCAAACTGGTGATGATTAAGGGCAATGAATTTTCATTGTGATGGTAAGGGGTTAGATGTGGGGTGCAGTACATGGGGTCAGGACCTCACCGAATAACCTCAGATTAAGTACATTTCATTTTTTAAAGATTTTTTTTTTGCTTTTAATCCCAGCACTTGGGAGGCAGAGGCAAGAGGAGCTCTGTGAGTTTGAGGCCAGCTCCAGGACAGTCAGAACTATATAAAGAAACACTGCTTCAAAAAATAAAACAAAAATTTATTTTTTTCTTTTATGTGTCGGAGTATTTTGCCTGCATGTTTGTATGTGCAGTATGTGAGAAGCTAGTGTTCATAGGGATCAGGATAGGAGATCAGATCCCTTGGAACTGGAGTTACTGATGGTTATGAGCCACCATGTGGGTGCTGGAAACTGAAGCTTGGTCCTCTGGAAAAACACAAGTGGTTTTTTTTTTCTTTCTTTTTTTTTTTTTCGAGACAGGGTTTCTCTGTGGTTTTGGAGCCTGTCCTGGAACTAGCTCTTGTAGACCAGGCTGGTCTCGAACTCACAGAGATCCGCCTGCCTCTGCCTCCCGAGTGCTGGGATTAAAGGCATGCGCCACCACCGCCCGGCTAGTGTTTTTTTTTTAAACACCTGAGCCCTCTCTCCAGTCCATTATTTCTATTTTTAGTTATTTTTAATGTGTGGTGTGTGGGTGGAGAGGTGGGGTGGGTATGTGTTTGTGAATGCAGTTGCCTGTAGAGGCCAGAAGAGGGCATAAGATCCCCTGGAGCTGGACTTAGAGGCAGTTTTGAGCCACCTAATGTAGATGCTGGGAACTCTGGACCTCTGCAAGAAGCAGGTGCTGCTAACTGCTGAGCCATCTCTTCAACCCCTGCTTTCTTTATCTGTTGAGTATGATGAATCCCATTCTCCTTGCTTATCCGGGAAGGTGATTTCAAGGATGAAATGGGCAACCGAGAGTAGTTGAGTGATGGGGTAGAAGACCGCTTTTCATCTCAGTGTTGCCTTTTCCAGGAACCGGGCTCCTGTACCAGTGGCTTCAAGTTTGGTTCCCAGATGTGGATCCTGGGGGACGTTTTTATCCGGGAGTTCTACAGTGTTTTCGACAGGGCCAACAATCGTATTGGGTTGGCCAAGGCTGTCTGATTATACAGCTACACCAGATTGTGTTTTACACACACACACACACACACACACACACACACACACACACACACTAATAAACACTGCATTTCTTCAAAGACTGTTTTCTCTCGTTCTCATTGGCACCGGAGCTCTGCACTAATATGGGGTTGGGCTTTGTCTGCCATGTACTGTGTGGGCAGAGCTGTGACAAATGAGCCGGGGAGGGCTAGGGCTATGGTTGTCTGGTAGGAGCTTTCACCAAGTTCACCAAGGGCTATTTCAAGCTGAGGTGAAGGAGACTAAGCATGTGTTGTCCACCTGTCTTTCCACTCTAGAGCTTCCTAGAGGAGGCCATCTGAGGAGTAGAGGCAAAGGCAAGGGTGTGGTGTTGGGGCTGCCAAGAGAACACTCAGGCTGTGGAGAGGACGCCTCCAGCCTAACAATGAGTAGGGCTTCATTGCTGTTGCAGACAAGGATGGGAAATGCAGAAGCTCTCCGAGGGGTCCAGGGTCCAGCTCTGCTGCTGATCTGTGGTGGCTGGAACCCTGGACAGTGTCCAGTTCTTTCTTAGGACACACACTGACCACCAGTGCTCAGGGCATCTTCATCCTGGTGTGCTGTGAGGCTGGCAGTTGAGGTCAGGTGCCAGCTGTCGAGTTCCCAGGGAGGACTGTGGTGCCAATGGTAGGCCCTCACTCTCAGCCATGCAGTCTTCCTGAAGGAGCCGTGGCAGGGTGAGAACAGGGGTTGAGGAAGATTTGCTGGCTTTCCTGCTGTGTGTCAGTTGGGCCCTCAGTCACCTTGGGGGACGGGAAGACAAGCTTCCAGAGAGGATCCCCAGAGTTTGGAGTCTGCGTGGACTCCCTAGAAAATGCTCTTCTGGAGACTGCACATGTCTGCTTCTATTCCTCTCTCTCTCTCTCTCTCTCTCTCTCTCTCTCTCCCTCCCTCCCTTCCTGCCTCCCTCCCTTCCTCCCTCTTTCCCTCTCTCCCTTCCTCCCTCCCTCCCTCCCTCCCTCCCTCCCTCCCTCCCTCTCCCTTTTCATCCCCCTCCTCCTACCCCCACCCCTCTCTGTGCTGGAGAGCACGGGGAAGTCAAAGGACAGCCTTGAGCATCATACTCAGGAACACTGTTCACTCTTTTGAGACAGGATTTTTCATTGGCCTGGAGTAGCTCACTGATTAGGCTAGACCGGTTGATCAAGGAGCCCCAGGGGTTCTCCTGGCTGTGTCTCCAGTGCTGGGGGCTCAGCTGTGTACCATTATGCCCAGCATCTTTCCATGGCTTCTGGGCCCAAGCTCAGCTATTCATGCTCACGAAACAAGTACTTTATTGACTGAGCCATCTCCTCAGGGCAGGTACTGCCTCCTCTTGACTGGCGTTTCCCCAGGAAAATGTAAGAATTCAGACGTCTGTCATGTCAACAAGAGTCAGTCTTTTGTGGTCATAGTTATGTGGCACAGTGGTAGTGAAGGACGAGACCTGCTATCACTGGTGGAGCCAACCCCCTCCCTCATGGAAGGCCTCGAAATGGGGCAGGCCCCCTGCGACCTATTCCCATTCCACTTTGTCTGGACGATGGGCCGATGGAGGAGGATGGGCAAGATAGGCGGAGTCTCGGGCTGGAAGCTCCTGACTTGGTAGTGATACTTCAGAGGAGACTGAAGACAGGGTGGGAATGTTCTTGACTGTCCCAGTGGGGGTGATGGTGGAATTATATTACTGACCATCTGGAGGCATCCCTTGGGGTCTTTCTCAGAAGTAACCTCAGAAGTGACCAAACACAAAAGATGGGGGACCAGGGCAGTGGAGACATCACCAACCACGCGTGTTACCTGAGGGGGTCTGTAGAGGGGCAGGCCTGGCCTCCAACAGGGAAGAGGCAGATGGGGATGAGGAGTTGGAGGAATGGCTCCAGCTACTTCCCTGGGGAGCTGAGAGTCTGGGGTGAGTTGGGGCAGAGCCTTGAGAGACTATAAAGGATCCCAGGACAGGAGAGGTACCCTCAGTGGTTAGGCCCTGGTCTCTGAACCTCAGGGGGCCCGGAAAGGAAGGTCATTGCTGGGAAGGAATAAGAACTGACTTCGCCAAGCCTCACTTTTCATACACAGGACCAATACTGTCTGTTTGTGAAGAGTGAGACAGAATTAGGTCAGTTCATTATTTCCAGTCTTTGTATAGATTTTTTTGAAAAAGAAAGAAAAGAGTTATTGGATTAGCTTACAAAAATCCTGTTATGTGTTTCAGAGGTTTACATTTAACAATTGTATTTTAAATACTCAAACCTCATTTGGAGGCCGTGGAGAAAGTCTAAATGAGGTGATGGTCATAAACTCAAGGCTTGGATCCAACAGACTCACCCCATAGTGCTCACCTGGCCCTGGTGGTGTTCCTTGTCAGGAGCTGGTGAGGACACAGTAAGCCTGGCATAGCGTCTTCATCCTGGGGTTCTCTGGGTGTGGCCTGCATGGTGAGCTGTGGCCTTGGTTCTGCTGTTAACTCAGGCCGGTGTTCTGCCTGTGATGCTCTCCACACCAACAACCTTCAGGGCACATTTCTGTCATCTACCAGATCTCACATACACAGCCTGTCTTCAGAATGTTCGTGAATGGGCTGGTGTTTAGTCCTGATAGCACTGAGAGGACAGTGGGGGAAGAATGGGCTAACTGCCTTTAGAGAATTACTATATACAACGGGGTCCCCTGTGTGCTGGGGCTTTGCCAGGGATGAGTGAAGGGGCCACCAGCACATCTATGTTGTTGGCAAGGATGGGGGATGCTCTTCAGAACTGGGCCGGCACACAAACACTTCCCACTGTCTATGTCTGGTGGCGGACCAGTCTGCAGAGAGAACAGCGGGGGCCCCTTGGTGGCTGTTGTGTATAGCCTCACCCAGCACCCAGAAGCGGGGCTTTGGGTCACCTTCTACTCCTCTTGTCTGCTTTCCCTTCTCTTCTCTCACCTTTAGCCCTCCTCACGCTTCAGACCAAATTAAATATCATCTGCTCTAGAATGGTACCCCACCCCTTTGCTTCCTGGGCAACTCAGCAGTGCCATTTAAAGCAGCATTTCTGAGTCATAGCTATACATATGTCTCTGACTGAGATGCTTCAGGACGGTGGGGAGTCTGTCTATCCTCTGAATCCTCAGCTGTGTGGTGAGGTTGAGTTCCCAGCACAACACAGAGGCTCAGCCTGTGCCTTCAGGCATCTGTGCCTTGGTGGTATGTGTGCCTCTGACAGAATGGTGTGAATAGTGAATGGGAGAAACATGAGAGAAAGGACACAAACATAGACACACACAGAGACACACATACAGACACACACAGAGACACACATACAGACACAGACACACACACACAGACACAGGCACACACAGAGACACACACAGAGACACACACACCAACATAGATACACACAGACATAGAAACACACACTGACATAGACACACACACAGACACAGACACACACACAGACACACACAGACACAGACATACAGACAGACATAGACACACACAGACACAGAGACACACACACAGACATAGACATACACAGACACACACACAGGCATAGACACACAGACAGACAGACAGACACACATACAGACATAGACACACACAGGCATAGACACAGACAGACAGACAGACAGACAGACAGACACACATACAAGACATAGACACACACACAGGCATAGACACACACACGCACACACACAAGCTTATGCATAGGCACGTGTTTGCACACACACTGCCCTGAGGTGACAGGCAACAATCTCAGGCCTCCTGTCCACTTCCAGCCCTCTGCCTCCCCAGCGCTCACCTCCTTGCAGTTCTGTGCTAAGAGGAAGCTTTAGCCCTGGGAGCTGCTGGAAAGGAAGTCTTTGAAATGGAAATGCTATGACAAAATGATGGATTGTTTTCCTGGAGCTGTGTGGTTTGTTTCTTCCTCATGGCAGAAGGGAGACCAGAACAGACAGGAATAGCAGCGGCTGCCCCATGGCAGAGTCCAGAACGGTGTCTTGCAGGAAGTAGGGAAAGGTGAGGGCGGCTGAGAAACAGAGCCTGGCTCCTGCCAGGTGGCTCTGGTCATCCCTGGGGACACAGCTTGCAGCAACTGTGGGGAGGTGGCAGTATGGATGCCATCTGCCTGGGTCACACCCAGCATCACACAGCCTGTCTCTGTCTTCTCTGCTGTCCCCTAGGCATCCTGTGTTTCTCGCCTTCTCTGTCTGTCACAGGACGCTGCTCATCCTTCATGCCAGCTTAAATGTCATCTCCTCTGAGAAGGTGCCTGTTATACCTAAGCCCTCTTTCCCCAAACCACAGGAGTGATTGATGGCTGGGTCCTAACCCCAAATAGTCACTTGTTTTCAACCATTTTCGGATGTGATACACTGCTCTAGGCACTGTGTCCATTGGTGAGCACACAGAAAGACCCTCCCACGTTGTAAAGCGTTTGTTCTGCAGGAACGCAAACCGTGGCGATAATAGATGAATCCATGAAGGCCTAGGAGCAAAGCCCGGTCTAGCATTTGCCTGGAATGTGCAAGGTCCTGGGTTCAATTCCTAGCACTGCAAACTAGACAAAGCAAACACCTCGAAGGAAGCAAAAGGAAAGTGCGTGTGGGTATCAGTGCCGTGGGGTTGGGTGGAGACTTTGAACAAGACTAAGAATATTGAGCTTTAAGGTGCAGCCAGAAGGGTAGGCTCAATGAGGAGGCATCAATTAGACAAAGGTACGAAAGAAGGTTAGCAATGAGCTAGCAAGAGAGAGGTTACCGGTGGGTAAACAGGAATGTGCTATTTTTGCATATATTGCTTGGCTTTCTAATGAAATATGAGTCATTTCTAACTTTTTATAGCATTTAGTATTGGCATAGAGGTTCTGTAGATGAATGTTGAAGGAATAAATAAAACCAGCCCTCAACGCGCCCGCCCGCCCAGGAGTCAGCGCTAGTCCTAGAGCGCCTTCTAGTGACCAGATCTCAAATGCCAGCCTAGAGCACCTTGCTTATACCTGGGGCTTTTTTTTTTTTAAATGAATAACAGTAACTTACTTTATGTTGCTTTTAATTTGTCCAGGGTTTAATAACTTTACATTTTAAGCACCAGCAAAAATTTCACTTCCTATCTGGGTTAAATTCTTTTTTTTTCTTTTTTTATTTTTTGTTTATTTTGTTTATTTTTTAGCTGTTGCAAAGGCCAGCCGGACTGGGACTGAATAAGCATGGGATGAAACCGGACTTTCTGAACGTGGCGGACGATGAAGGCTGATGAGAAGCCAAGGACAATTGGCACTAGGTTTCGATCCTAATACATGAACTGGCTTTGTGGGAGCCTAGCCTGTTTGGATGCTCACCTTCCTGGTCCTGGATAGAAGTGGGAGGACCTTGGACTTCCCGCAGGGCAGGGAATCTGGACTGCTCTTCATTCTCGAGAGAGAGAGGGGGAATGGAGTGGGGGGAGGGGTAGAGGAGTGGGGGGAGGGGTAGGGGAGTGGGGGGAGGGGGCGATGTGTGTGAGGAGGGGGAGGGAAATGGGAAACAGGGAGGAGGCGGATTTTTTTTTTTTTTTTGCAATACCTGGGGCATTCTTGCTTACCTCAGAAGACTTTGGGAGCAGCAGTCAAGCAGGCAATAGACTTGACTGCTTACCTCATGCAGTGGCAGTTTCTTCAGAGGTACCACAGGAAAGAAGGTCCCTGTCCAGCTCTGTATGTCTGGTTAACCTTTCTGTTTTTGTTCTATGGAGTCCTCCAGAATGATCTTTCTGGATTGCTGTAATATTGATTGAGCGATAAGCTGAGCTATTCAGGCGAGACTGTGTTACTGTGTGTGTCTTAAGGGACTCAGGGGCAGCGCTAATCTTCCAGGTCACCTGGGGAGCCTGCCCCACCCCTCCACAGTAGTTACAGCGCTAACATCCCACCCAAGGAACCGCCTGCAGATTTGGGCCAGGAGCTAGGGCTGGGCCTTAATGAGTTGGGTAGAACTGTTTTTTTTCTTTCTTTCTTTTTTTTTTTTTTTTTTTGTCAGTAGAGTTCCATTTTTTGTTTGAGGACTATAGTGGCCTTGGCTTTCTCCTCAGGTGTGGCAGTCTGGTGTGTCTCCTCTGACTATGGTTGTATCCCATAGCTAAGCTTGACATTTCAAGTTCAGACCCTGACACTTGAGAACCTCTTTCTTTCCCAGGGCTCTATTTGGCATTGAAACTAGAATACCTGTGCTCTTGGAGCTTTATTCTTAAGGCCCATGAGAGGGGACACGGAGTCTCTGCAGATAAGCCTGTATGTGTCTGGCAGTGTCCTGGGCCAGCCACAACCCTGGCAGCTTTGAACTGGTGCTTGGCAAGATCTGAAAATCAGGTCTTCTCTGGAGCCCCCAACCCCAGTCACAGTCTCCATACCAGCTCCCTGGGGCCCAAGTCTGGATGCATGTTCCCTATGCATGAGGGCAATAAACAAAGAATAGAGAATCCCCAAGTGCTCTTCTGAGCCCGCAGGACTCCTGGAAGTCCCAGGCACAGCCAACAGAGAGAGGATGGGTTAGGAATCTGAACCGTTCATAGATGGTCTTAAGCTAAAGAATCAGAGAAACTGGCCCTGAGACTCCACATGGACATGCCCATCACTGGACCAGCCTGGCTGTGATCTGGACCAGCCTTTGAGGGTTTATTTGGATCTCGAAGGGACAAGAAGATGTTTGGCAGCTTGCAAGGCAATCCCTGCAAAGTCCAGTGGGTGTCTGCACATATGTCTCCTGGACCTCTTTCTGCCAACTCCTGCATCCTAGAAGAGATGCTTGCCTGGAGAGACGTCCTTACAAGAGCTGTCCTACCTCCTTATCATGCCTGTCGGCCTATACAAGCAGTCATTACTTTATGGATGGAATCCCAGCCTGCCTGGGCTCAGGGACAGAGGCCCCTAGGTAGGACATTTGGCAGCCAGAGGTCCCTGATCTAGGAAGATGAAAGACATAGCTGGCTTGGCCTGAGGTTTGGGGGTTGTATATCCTGGGCTTTCTTGAAGTACCTTTCTGCCTCATCTGATCCTTCCTGGGTGTGCCTAGCACCAGGTGCTAAAGCCACAATGGTGAATGAAGCACATTCTTCATCCACACAGCGGTTTACCGAGTGTGAACCAGTTTTCTGTCACGAGGATACCCTGGAAAACTGACTTACAAGGAGGAAGGGATTATTTGGGGTGTCATGGGCTTCTGTCTCTGGTTGGTGAATTGTGGTGTTCCACAGGGAGACGGCTTATCATGGTTGGGAGTTCGTACCAGAACAAACTGGTTTCATGTCATAGAAACCAGGAAACAAAGTCAGAGTGACAACCAAGAGTTAGGGCCCCCACATCCCCTTCATGGACACACCCCATGATTAACTCCCTCCTACTAGGCACCTTCTAGAGATCCCACCAGCTCCCATTAGCACTGCAGGCAGAGGAGCCTTAACCACAGGTCCTTGGGGGGCACCCCAAATCTCAGCTTTAGCAGGTGCAGGTAGTGCGAGCTACGGGAAGTTCTCTCCTGGTGAGGTTTATGGGGAGGACCACATTCTGGGCTTACATCTTTAATATTCCGTCCCATTGTCCTCCCAGTTGGTTGCAGTGTCCTAGAAAAGCTGGTAATTCTGAAATCAGATTCCATCTGCCAGACGGTTATTTATGCCAACGAGCAGCACAGAAATCTCCATCCCGTTCTGTGTCCTAGTTGCTGCCCCAGACGCTGTGGTTTCCATCCAGTGTTGGCTTCAGAGCCAGGCTGTGTGACAGGGGTGTGAATGGCAAGAAAGGGAGCAGCTGTGGCCTGGGCTCTGAGGACTCCAGACATGTGCGCTCTCGTCTCCAGAAACCCGGTTCACCCCGTGGTTAGAGGGGGGCCCTGTCTGCTGTTCCAGAGGAACACCTGGACTTCTGCAGCCTCTGTGCAGGCTGCAAAGGCCCCCAGATGATAGGATTGATCTTTGTCATCTCATCAGGGATAGCTGGAGTGGGCTAAGAGCTGGGATAGGATGGGGGAAGATAGGAAAGGGGGAGGCTATGGGCTGACTTCTAGCCCTCGAATTCATATGCTATGCTCTAACTCCCAGTGTAACTGGGTTTGGAGATGAGGCCTTTAAGATTAAATGGGGTCATGACGATGAGCCTTCTTTATCTGAGAGGAGGAGGGAGAGACGTTAGACATATGTGTGCACAGAGAAGGGTGGTCACAGCTGAAAGTCAGGAAGAGGGGACTCATCAGAAACCAACCTTGACAATTCTTTGCTCTTGGATTTCTAGGCCCCAGACCTGGTGTCTGAGCCCCCCAATTCCATGATATTCTGTTAGGGTGGCCTGAGCAGCCCCAGTCCTGGATGTTGCAGGTGACTCTATCCAGGAGGCTAGCAGATGCTCAAGCTGTCTGGAGGGTAAGGTGAGGGGTTGCCCCCTGGGACGTATTTTTTTTTATCTTTTCTATTTTTTTTATCTATCTATCTATCTATCTATCTATCTATCTATCTATCTATCTATCTATGATTTCTGCCTCCCTGTCACCGCCTCCAATTTCCCTCCCCCTCCCCCAATCAAGTCCCCCTCCCTAGTCAGCCTGAAGAGCAATCAGGGCTCTCTGCCCTGTGGGAAGTCCAAGGACCACCCACCTCCATCCAGGTCTAGTAAGGTGAGCATCCAAACTGCCTAGACTCCCACAAAGCCAGTACGTGCAGTAGGATCAAAACCCATTGCCATTGTTCTTGAGTTCTCAGTAGTCCTCATTGTCCGCTATATTCAGCGAGTCCGGTTTTATTCCATGCTTTTTTAGACCCAGGCCAGCTGGCCTTGGTGAGTTCCTGGGACGTATTCTTGAAGGCTTCAGCAGCTCAGACTCTGTCCATTGGCTGTCTGATAGGCAGCTACAGTGTGGAGCCGAGGGCTCCCTTTTCAGTCCTCTAGGTCACAGCGTGTGTGTGTGTGTGTGTGTGTGTGTGTGTGTGTGTGTGTAGACATCCCATGACGGCTTTTCTGGATGAAAGAAGATCTGACCTTCCAGGTGGAAAGCATTCTGGAATTCACCTCTTGGACATCAGAGGCTGGACCCACGGTAGGTCAGCTTCTTGTGGGAACACTTGGCTAGTGACTGCTGCCACCACGCATGGTCCCTGGGGCATTCTTGCTCTATCACAAATGCACGGACTCATGCTCCTTCACCAGGACACAGGCCTTTGTCGTCACATCTCCTGGCTCTGACCTCCGGCCTCTTGTCAAGCACCACTGTGATCACATGGAAGCCGCCGAGATGCTCCAGGCTAACCTCCCCATCTCCAGATGCTCAGCTTAGTCACATCTGTAGTGGGCCTTTGGCTATGTAAGATCATACATGTAGTGCTCTGAGGGATCGGAATGTGGGCGTCTTTGGGGGAGCTTACTCAGTCTGGAAGCCCTTTGTCATGAAGTTCATGTCTAGGGTCTCTTCTTGAGATCCAAATGGTCCTAGGAGAAAGTTTATGTGGAGATAGAGGTTCCCCATCCACCTGCCTGTGACCTCCTCCTTGGGTGGATGACAGAGACTTACTTCTTACAGAGACGTCTCTGGGCAGGACCCTTCTCTGTGGCCACCTCGACCACCTTATTTCTCCATTCTCAGGGAGAGCTACGTCTACAAAGATAAAGGGAAGACTTGGCTTTTAAAGCGAAAGACTTGGACCAGACTCCATCATAAATGGGCAGTGGAAAGAAGGAACCGCTTCAAAGCCCTGGAAGCTAAGAGTTCCCTTCATGTCCTAGGACTGTCACCTAAGTCCAGTGTGAGGCTGGCTTCCATGTGGGCAGGGAACTGGTCACCAAAGCCGGAAATTCCAGATGGGAGTACTGCCTGACACTAGCTTTACACACACACACACACACACACACACACACACACACACACGGAAATATTCTGGGCTCACTGTAAATAGGTATCGTGTGGGATTTCTTTTGGTTATAGGTGGTATTGTTTAGCTGTAGAAATAACCTTTAAAGTTCAGATAAATCTGAGTATGTTAGAATGAGTTCAACGCATTGGGCTGTGTGACCTTGTCCTTCCTGGGCCTCCATCGCCATGCCGATAAAATTGAATCCACAAGAATTGTGGCAATGGTATCCCTAAAGTGACCACGAGGCAGTGGATGTGGAAGTGTTGTGTACAGGAGGGTCATCCTCGGAGGAGAGTAGCTATCTGTGAAGGAACACAAACAGGCCAGAAGCTCTCAATCCCTGGGAAGTTGGCGACCAGGACAGCCTGCACCTTGGTGGTAGAAACCTGGATGGAGCACCCAGGGACCACTTCAGTGTGGTAGGCAGTATTTTCACACAGTGGGATGCCCAGCTCTTTCTGTTTTAGTCTTCTCTTGGAGGACCCAGCACTACGTAGGCAAATGAGAGCAGCCTGTAGGACACCTTACCCCATGAGTAAGGCACCAAGGCACCACTACAGCCTTCCTGAATGGCCTCTGGCAAGCCCTTCGTTATCTCTGCGTTAGTGTGGGCTGGCTTCAGTGACAGGCTGGTAACCAATAGGAAAGGCAGCTCAACAGGTCATCACCTCTGAAGTTGGGTTGTGAGGGCCTCTTCCGTCCTTTCTTGCTGAGGAGGCAAGAAGAGTGTTGTGAGCTGCCATGTGGCAGGGCCGTTGTGGCGAAGATCTGAGACTGTCCTCCAGCCCACAGCTAAGGAACTTGCCCCTTCAGTCTGTGAGCCTGGAAGTCCTCCAAGCCAGGCAAGCCTCAGCACAGGACAACTGCCTGGGGACTCGGGTAGTATTTGTGAGATGGAACTGTGCTCACAACTGCCGGGTCATTTCCCCCAGCCTCTCATGTGTTAATTTTGATGCTGTGGTTCAGAGCCTGGTCTGTTGCCACATCTGTGTATCCCAGCCTGATATCCTCCAGCTTTTTTGTGTGTGCTGGGGTTACAGGCCTGTGGCGCCATACCTGGCACCAGGGGTCTCTTTCTGAGAGGGCGAGATAGGAATCAGGACATTGAGGAACTAAGATGGACTCAAACAGTTGAACGAAAGCAGTTTTGTCTTCACAAATCACTGGTGGGAGCCGTTTTTAGAAACCATCCAGTCTCCTGGAGGAGAGCGAAGGACAGAGGCCCCTCCCTCTGGCAGACATTCCAGCATCACTCAGGCATTGCTCTCCCTTTCCTTCCTCCCAGGCCCTCATCTGTCTCCTCTACGCTCCCTCCCAAAGCCTGAGAGGCACCAGGCATTCTTATCCTCAGTACCTTAAGAGGTGACCTTTTTTTGAGGTCAGCAGGGTGGGGCCTGATTCAGTATGACTGATGATCTACAAAGGGGGAGATTTGAAGCCAGAGAGACAGAGAGAGGGAAAGCAATGTGAAGACACAGAGGGAGAAGACAGCTATCTACAGACCCAGGAACCAACGCTGTTGGTACCTCAACCTTGGTCTTGGTGCCTCAGAACTGTTAGACAAGAGCTTTTGTTATTAAGCCCTTAAACTGTGGGCCTTTCCAAAATAGCCTTAGCACGCTGAAATCGACACCTCCCAGAAGATGCAGACCGCACATCTAGCCCCAGGAAAGCACAAGTCCTTTAGGATAGTGGAGGGGCTCTTTCTCTGTTCTCTCTCATTTCCTCTTTGAGCAAATGCTGGCTTCTGGTGAAGTACTCTTGGCAGGACCCTCTCAGTGGTGGACAGCAATGACGTCAGGGAAGGCTGCCAGGAGACACGCATGATTCTCTGAGCTCTTTAGAGGCTGCTACATCACCACGAAAGCGGGGCGCGTCCTCCAGCTCTCTGAGCAGCAGGGATGTTGTGAGGACTCCGTGGATAACAACATCTGTGGGATGGATACCTCAGATCCACAGCATTGAGGATTGCTACGGCTATGTCTGTGCTAGGATACTATCTGAGAATGATGTTGAGGGTCACAGGGGAGTGGGAGGTAGGCACTCCTTCAGGGAAAATCTGGAACTGTCTTAAGGGGCTCAAAGATGGGAGGCCGATGGCCATGCTCCAACCTGTCTCTGGGACTGTCCTGCTCTGAGTTCAGGTTCACGGTTACCAAGTGACAGGAGGGAGCACGCTTATGTTTTTAACCTTTTCCTGAGAGCTCATATGAAAGGAAAACAAAACAAAACAAAACCCAAAGGATCACTTGCTAGTGCCTGTACCGTGAAAGGACCTTTATGTGTGATTTATTTTTCATCAGTTTCTATTATCATAATAAAATATCTAATCATAATATAAAGTAAAAATACTTACTCGGTCTCAGAGTTATAGAATTTTCAGTCCATTATCAATTGTCTCTGTTGTTGTACTTGATGGATGGAACTGTGACAGAGAAAACCCCATCACTTTAGGGCCAGGTGTGGGTACAAAAGAAGGAAGAGACTGGCATTCCATAATCTCTTTTGCGGGTACATTCCCCAGTGGCTTAAGTTGACCCCAAATCTCTCACCTTCTGAAGTTCCAACCATCTTCCAGAGCTTCAAGCTGGGGACCAAGCCTGTGACACATTGGGCCCTTGAAGGACAGGCCTGATGCAAACATAGCAACATCTTATTTAATTTTCTTGTAATGAGTCACAACACAGTTGGCAGGGTTAAGTCACAAGAGTTGGAGTGCCTTGGCTATAGCCATTCACCAGAGCTGAAATTTTGAATTTTGATCTCTTATACAAAGCATTTAACACACGCATTCACACAGTGTGTTAGGAGAACCAACATGGCACTTCCTGCTTGGGTTTCTCTAGCAAACACAGTGTTCAAGTTTTTATTAAAACAAAGCAAAGCAAAGCAAAACAAACACCACCCCACCATTAAAATGATTCAACCTGAAGAGTTCCCGTTCAGAGACCTGCAGCACGGATTAGACCTGCACTCTGCATTCTTCCCCAAGAAAACATTTTCCTTTCCTTTTCTCCTTCTTTTCCTCCACGTCTCTATCCAACTCCAAGGAGATTGCACATTTTGCTCTTTCTACTTATTTACACTTACAAAAGGATTCTCTACTTTCTTCACATGCAATTCTGGCATTCTAGCAAGAAAGCTTCCCTTTCTAGCCTGTCTCCCTGCTGTCTCCTCTCTCTCTCTCTCTCTCTCTCTCTCTCTCTCTCTCTCTCTCTCTCTGTCTCTCTCTCTCTGTCTCTCTCTCTCTCTGTCTCTGGAAACAATGCCAGAGTGTAAAGTTAAGCCTCCTGACTTCTGTCCTCTGGACATCAAAGACCATCTTTTGCCTTTCTTGCTCCATCCAGAACTTCCTTGACTTGTATTTATGTTCAACGTTGAACCAGCCCCATCTCCAGGCTTCAGAGTCTCTTCCAGTTGGTCGTAGCCTTCAGTTCTACTCCCTCATGTCTAGTGATGACCTACAGAAGGCCAGTGCTGCTGCTTCAGAGGTGGGGGTACAGGAGGGGCAGGCATGGCTTGGCTTCTATGAACTCACAGGGAGAGATCAGGAATTAGAAGCGTAAACTTGCAAGGAGAGGCCTCCTACTCACAGGGAAGGTGGGAGTTCCTGGATCTTCTGTAACTCATATCTGCTTTTTCAAGGGCAGAGAAGCCTCTCCTTGACTGCCTTGGTAACCCGGGAGACAGCTTGTACATCTGGCCATAGCAGGAACCTGGAGGATGTTTGAGGAAAACAGTAGATTCATGTCTCTACTCTGACAAAGTTAGTCATTGGCACACTGCAGGGAACCAATATTGTTCTGCTTGGACTTTGAGGGAGAAAATAGAGAATTTGGGGTCTGCATACCAAATTCAAAGCCAATAAGTTATTTAAAATCAAATTTTCTGGGTAGGCCTAGGGTTGTAGTTTAGTATAGAATGCTTGCCCAGAATGTAGACGGTCCTGGGTTTAATCTCCAGTACTGCTTAACACTGGCAGTAGGTGCTTGCCTATAATCAGCACCATAAAGGAGGAGGCAGGGAGATCAGGGGTTCAAGATCATCTTTGGCTATGTAGCTTGTGCCACATGAGACCCAGAGACCCAGTTTCAAGAAAACAGAACAAAACAAAAAAATGGCTCTGAAGTTATCTTCATTAGTAAAGTGCTCCCATAAACATAAAGCTTGATCCCTAGAACCCACATTGGAAAAAAAAACAACAAAGCTAAACAAAACAACAACAAAACCAAACCAAAAAGGCACGCTAGCTCAGACCCGTGGTCCCAGGGCTAGACAGGGAGAAACAGACACTTCCCCGGGGCTCCTTGACTGGCCCGTTCAGTCTACTTGGCAAAGAGTTTCGGGTCACTGAGAGACTGTGTGAAAAAAATTAGCGCCTGAGGAATGACATTTGAGGTTGACTTCTGACTTACACACACACAGCATATACAATGCAAATTCGTGTACACATCACTTGCACATACATGTGCAAGGACACACACATGCACACATACACACCACCACCACCAAAACGAAAATAAATGCTTTTCCAAGTACGTAGGTCATAGTTAATGTCAGTTTGGGAGGCATGGGGGTGCTTGGGGTGGGAGGCTCTGATTTGGTCCTTCCGTGTCTCAGCCCTTCTTTTCTTTACTAACTATCATGTACCCAACACTGTGCTGGGGTTATAAGTCTCGGAGACACAGCTGTCTTCCCTGGAAGGTTCACAAGTTACAGGAGGGCTTTTATCCTAAGCTCTGCCCACCACCCACAGAGTCTTTATCTGTCATTTAAGGGTCAAGACACCCTTTGCTAACTCGGCTTTTGCATGACACCCTTTGCTAACTCGGCTTTTGCATGACACCCTTTGCAACTTGCTAAGAGCCTCACAGAGCACCCCGTTTAAATCTCATGATGATCTTACGAGTATGGTGTATTATTTCTATATATTTATATTGGGTGCACGCAGGGAGCAATGGGGGCTGGAGAGGAGGGCTCAGCCCTCACTCCTCTGGTTCCGAGGAGTACAAGATCATCTAGAATTCCTAGGGAGAATCACGCCTTCTCTCCCCGAGCCACTGACTGACACTTCGGCCATGGGAGTAAAATAACATTCATTATCTCGTGACATTTCGAAGGAAGCCTTTACCTCCGCTTCCCCTGAGATTCCATAACAAAAGTTTGTCTGATCTGCTTCTCCCCATCGCCCTGCTCTTTGCCATCCCCGGCTCCTTTTCATCTCTCTGTTTGAGGGCAAACGTTCCCCTGACAGCAGTCCCGGGGGAGACCGGGCTGTCTTTCTTCCTTTCCCTTCAAAGGGCCTTTGAGCACTCCACTCCGCCGGGATGATGGAGTATGTTTCATCTTTCAGTGGGCTCCAATCAACCGCTGAGCAGGGAAGGGCACCTTGTGAGTTTCCTTCCCGTCCCCACGCCCTGGATCCCACAGGAAAGAGTGGGTCCCTGGTTTCTGGGTCCCGCGTGTTCCCTGTTCTTGGGGGAGGGCTGATCTGTTCTTTGGAGCCTGCCGAGGTGGGCAGAGGCTGCTACAGGTGCTGGGCAGAGCAGGAAGCCAGGGCGGAGGGCCACACCCGCTTGAAGCAAAGCCCTGGAAGGACTCGGCAGGGCACCCAGAAAGGCCTTCATGGCGGTTTGGGTTTCCTCCTCCTTGCCCTCCTGAGTTCTGCCTGTCTGTCAGCGCAGCCTGGGGGCTGGCAAGGGTGGAACAGGGCAGGAAGCTGTTCTCTAAGCCAGAGAAGGACTCCGTGGACTCCTTCCCTGGTTGAAAGATCCTCCCCCTCACTTAAGAGAGCCACAGACTCCGTGGCAGTAAGTGGTCTGATACACCAGGGCGCATAACACAACAAGAGCATCTCGGGAGATGCATTTCCTGCCCCAGTCTGGCATAACTACATCTGTAGTCAATCAACAATATAGTTTTGCATACCTTCTGTGGTAGTGTTTCCAACCCAGGCACCAACTCCTTGCAGTGAGGTCAGGAACCCTAGAGGAAGCCTGGAGAGGTGGCATCTGGGAGGGCAGCATCCACTGTTTGTACTTACCTGGGTGGCCTGTCTTAGGATTCCATTGCTGTAATAACCACCAAGGCCAAAAAACAACTTGGGGAAGAAAGGGTTTATTTGGCTTATGACAGGTTATGGGTCCATCACAAGGGGAAGCCAAGGCAGGAGCTCATAACAGGAACCTGGAGGGAGGAACTGGGGCAGAAGCCCTGGAGGAACACTGCCTTTTGACTTGCTCTCTGTGGCTTACTCAGCCTGCTTCCTTATGCTGTCCCAGTGGTTTGGGACCTCCCACATTAATCTTTTTTTTTTTTTTTTTTTTTTTTTTTTTTTTTTTTGGTTTTTCAAGACAGGGTTTCTCTGTGGCTTTCGAGCCTGTCCTGGATCCCACATTAATCTTTAATCAAGAAAATGCCCTACAGACTTGCCTACAGGCCAATCTGATGGAGGCGGTTTCCCAATTAAGATTCCCTCTTCCCAGATACATTTAAGCTGTGTCAAGTTGACAAAACCCAGCCAGCTCCTGATGCTCTTCTAGCTTCCCAGTGGAAACAAGAGATTTCAACATTTCCTACCACACACAGGTCAGACATACATAAAAATAAAAATTGTAAAAATGCGCCGCATAGATATAACATCTGCATTCAATAATTATTAGGATTTCGGTGCCCCTGTTTTATGTATTTGCAGGTGTGTGTGTGTGTGTGTGTGTGTGTGTGTGTGTGTGGTACCTGCATGTGAGCGTGCAGGTGCCTGCACCCACACTCATGTAGAGGCCAGAGCATGACACTGAGTGTCTTCTATTGCTCTCCACTGCACGTGCTGTCTTGAGCCAGGGGTGTTGTAATAGGAGCAGTGGGGCTGCGTCCCCAGCACCCGGCCACCTGGCTAGCTTATGCCCCGAAATAACAACACACAAATTGTATTCTTTTAAACACTGCTTGGCCCATTATATCTAGCCTATTCTTGGCTAACTCTCGCACCTGGACTAGCCCATTTCTAATGTTTGTAGCACCCCAAGGTGTGCTTACCGGGAAGATTCTAGCCCACGTCCATCCTGGGTCGGAGCTTCATCGCGTCTGCCCTGGAGCGGGGAGCATGGCATCTCTCTGCTCCAGAGAGCAGAGCTGTCGAGTCTGAGCTCACTTCCTCTTCCTCCCAGCATTCTGTTCTGTTTATTCCTCCCACCTACGTTTTAACCTATCAGGGCCAAGCAGTTTCTTTATTGCTTAACCAATGAAATCAACAGATTGATATATGACACTCCCACATCACAGGGGGAGACTCTTCTTCTTTTGGCTAGGCTGTCTGGCCAGGGAGCTCTTAGGATCTACCATATTGTATCTCAGTTTGGTCTCTTTAGGGCAATTAGGAAGGAGAGATTAAAGAGGCAATTAATTCAATAGATAATAAATACCCACTGTATGCTAAAAACAGGCACTTTGAATATAACTAGATTAAAACAAAAATTCCAACTTTTAATGTTAACATTTTAAATGAGGAATCAGCTGACAAAGGGAAATATATGTATTTATATAAAATATAATCTATATTGTGTGTAATATATAACAAATATATATATATATATAGACATAAATATTTACATATATACATATGTAGTCTCTGTTTTGGCTCAGTGGGATACAGCTGTGAACTGAGGGCTGCTAGTATCCCTGCTCTATGGAGAATGTACTTTTCAGGGTATATGGAGGCTGCCCAGCAGAGCACGGATGGGAGGAGGAAACAAGAGCTCTGATGTGGACTTTGAGTCCCCACCCTGCTCTTGACCTTCATCTTAAAGTTCCCAGGATTGAGAACTGAGGCTCAGTTATGGGAATCACACAATCATGTTGCATGGAGGGGCCGCTTGTTTTTCCTGGCTGCCTGGTCAGCTCAGACCCGAAATAATCACACAGAAACTATATTAATTAAATCACTGCTTGACCCATTAGCTCTAGCTTCTTATTGGCTAACTCTTACATATTAATTTAATTCATTTCTATTAATCTGTGTATCACCACGAGGTCGTGGCCTACCCACAAAATTTCAGCATATCTATCTCCGGCAGTGGCTCCATGGCATCTCCCTGACTCCGCCCTTCTTTCTCCCAGCATTCAGTCCAGTTTTTCCTGCCTACCTAAGTTCTGCCTTGCTATGGGTCCAAAGCAGTTTCTTTATTCATTAGTGGCAATCACAGCACACAGAGGGTAATCACACATCACAATCGGAAACAAAATTGGTTTAGTTTGGGCTGAGTTTCTGTCACTTGCCTAATATACTCCTGCCCCAGCTTGTGGACTCCCATTGAGGACTTGAGTAAGGCAGAGTAGGCCATGGGGGACAATTTCCAACAGGCCTGTCAGGAGCACAGGACAGCTGGCTGTGTGAGCAACTGTCTTAGCTTGAGGCCAAGGTGTCAGGCCACACTGGGTCTGTGCCCAGGTGATTGTGATTCAGTCTTGTAAAATGCCCTTCTCATACCAGCAAATATTAGAGTGTCCCAGAGAGGCTGTCTCCAACCAGTGACTCCAACTAGTCTGTCCAGTGCCCCAGGACCTCGGGGAGTGAGCTATGCGGGACTATGCCATAACACCTTTGGTTTGTACAACACAGGCGTTAGATTTCTGACTAAGGTGAGGGAGAGGATAATTTGGCTATTGTCCACATATGCTGATTTGTGCCACAGAAAAAAATATTACTTAGTTTCTTGAAGACTTGGTTTCTCATCAGTTAAGTGGAAATAATGTCTACTGTGTAGCAGTTAAGATGAAATAAGAACCACCCATGTAAAGCAACTAAAGCAGAATGGTTGCTTATTATTCACAATATTAACCCAACCCTGACTACAGACTGCATCCTACATTGGGTAATTTGATTATTTTACATGTATGTGTGTGGGTTTTTGATAACTTCCATGTCACTCCTCATAAATTGTCTATTTTTCTTTTTTGAGATAGGGTCCTATCATTGTCCTGGAACCTGCCAAGTAGGCTGACGAAGAGTGTTGCCCAAGTTCTAATTAGTCTTAATAATAAAAAACCAGAGCCAGACATTGGGGCAAATGCTGAAAGATCAGAGAGAGAAAGGAGCAAGCCACAGACAGCGCTTACCTTGCTAATTCCTCAGCTGACAAAGGGCTGAGCGCGTGTCTCTTTCTCCCTTATATTCCTCTCTCCACCCAGGGATATCACTTCCTGTCTGTCTGTACAGACCTCCAGACCTCTGTGGTTAAGTAGCGGGTTACTCCACCCTCTGATCTTCAGACAAGATTTCTTTGTTAGAGCACAAATAAAATATCAACACAAGGAAGTCCCAGGAATCCGCTGCCTCTGCCTCCTCAGCACTGGTCTTATCAGTGCACGCCACTACACTGGATTTAAAAAAGCAAAACAAAACATGGATTCTGGGTATTGAACTCGCATCTTTGTACTTACAAGACACTTTATTGACTTACACATCTCCCAAGTCCATGAAGCAATTATATTCTGTCCTCAGACTCAGTTTCCTTCTGCTGAGGTCTGGATCTGACTAGGATTACAAAGGCAAGTTCATTTGGTAACTGTTAATCAGTTCCAAAGGAAAGCATTTCTAGAGTGACAACTCACTAATTTATGTTGAGCCCTCCCTACGGATTGGTGAGGCAAGTGTAATTCAATCCACTTTTTATATTTAGAAGCAAGTTTGAAGACATAGAGTGTACACATCAGAGACAGGAGCTCATGCATGGGCCTGGTGGCATAGGCCTGTGTTCCCAGTTCCCGGGAGGCTGGGCCAAGATGATAGCAGATTCAAGACCTACACAGGCAACAAAAGTTAGTGCAAAACCAGCCTGGACAATTTAATTAGGTCTTGTCTCAAGATACAAAGGGAAAGGAGGGCTGGGTTGTAACTCAGTGATAAAAACATTTGCCTACCATGTATGAGGTCCCAAGTTCATTCCCTGGTACTCAGAGGTGCTGGGGTTTGGGGTGGGGAGAAAGAAAAAGAAAGATAAAGGAAAAAACAAGTTCTTTGCCTGTGGAAGACCTCATGGAACACTTCTGGCCACTGAGTGAGGGAGGATAAAAAGGAGGACTTCCTGTCCTGCTCCCTGGGGAGGGTGGGGCTAGAGTGAGGGAAAACCTTCACTGTGAGACGGTTTCTCTTTTTTAAAATTATTCTTCCTTTTATTATTTTATTTTATTTTGTGGGTATGGGTATGTGCATGAATGTGTGTCTGTATACCACACATATACTTCGTGCTTGCAGAGGCCAGAAGAGAGAGTCAGAGCCCCTGAAACTAGAGTTACAGGGGGGCTGTGAGCCCCCTTGTAGGTGCTGGGACTCAAATTTGGATCCTCTGGTAGAGCAATCAATGAAATGCTCTTAATCTCTCTAACACTCCCCCATTAAATTTAGATTTCTATTTTCCATTTAAAGAAACTAGTCCATTGAGGAAAAAATTACCTAATTAGTAAGAATCCAGATATGTCTTTGATTTCAAGTCTAGAGGATTTTCCACTCAGAACCCTCTAGCTGTTCAAAATGTTAAAATTACACATGTATGTGTGCGCGTGCCTGCGTGCGTGCGCACACATGCTCCTGTGCATATGTATGCAGTGCCCACAGAGGTCAGAAGAGGACAGTGAATCTCCCAGGACTGGAGTTACAGGGGATTGTGAACTTTAGACCTGGGAACTGGGAACTGAACTCTGGCCCTGTGCCAGAGCAGTAAGCTCTCTTAAACACCGAGTCATCTTTCCAGTTCCTTCTTTTTGTCTGTCTGTCAGTCCATCTATCCATCTAGCATCTATCTATTTATTATCTATCTGTCTGTCTATCTGCCTATCATCTATGAATATGCCCCACGGAGTCAAAATTGGGCTGTCCATATATGAATGGGTGTGGGGACAACCACTGGAGCGCAGTCAACTTACTAGCGGCCACACCCCCAAGTAAGCGGACCCCATTCTCTAGCAGCTATCAATAGTGCTTCAGCTAGAGTCTCCCCACTCGACCTTGGGAGGTTGACTGGTGAGATCTTGGACAGTCAGCCACTGTGAGTTCAGTTATACAGCCATCCTATCATGTCTAGGAGAAACTGCTTCACCTTCATCCTCTGACTCTTAGAATCTCCACCCATCTTTGGAGATGCTCCCTGAGCCTTGTGGGAAGGAGGGGTGACACAGATGTCTAAGGACTCCACAGACGTGTATTTCTTGCAATGAGTCCACTTGTGAGTTCCTGTGTTAACTGTAATCCAGCGCACAAAGAAGTGTCTCAGGGCTCTATTTCGGTTTTGAACCTGCCAGCCTCCAAACCGGAACTGTGCAACCAGTTCTCTTGTGTTCCCAGCTTGCCTGCTTATTCTGAAGGCTACCAGCCTTCCTAGAAGTCTTGAAAGGTATCTATCATGCATAGATTACTGCATATATAACGTTGCAGGTGTGTGAGAGCTTCCTTATGCAAATATTTATGTGCACACCTTCATAGCCACCTACCTGCCTGCCTTTGGTTCTGTTTTCTGAAGAATTCTGCCACACCCGGGGGAACTGTGCAGTCATTGAGGACCCAGGGGGTATAGCACTGGCACCGGCTTAGCTTTATTAGATGGCTAGAGTTTGGGTATTGGGACAGTTGGGAGGGACAGAGTACAGGCTTCCTTCCCTGTCCTTTCGGGTTTTGATTCTCTTGTCCTGGGAGCTTGGTGGGCTGATCCTCTTTCAGAAAGGCCGTGTTTTAATTCAGGCCAGCCTGACCCAACGGTCATCCTTGGGTCAGGCTGGCCTCTGGACACAAGCCTGCTTTTTCCTCTCCAAGCTGCTTCGTAGGCTACTGGCCAATTCCTGGCTACCCTAAGGGGGGATGAGCCCTGAAGCGGTAGACCTGTCTATGTTCCTGGAGCTGTGCTCTGTACACGTGCACACACACACACACACACACACACACACACACACACACACATACACACACATACGAAACCACACAACCAATCCACTGTCTAAGGAAAGTGTTGAGAACCAAGGGGACAGGGCATGTAACACCCTCATAGGCTGGGAGGAGTTTGGGGACAAGTGTCTGTCCCTGGACAGAGGGTTTAAAATCAATTTCAAACTCCTTTCACTCTTTGCCCAACCTGCCCAAACCCTCTCCATAGAGAGAAAGAACACGAGACTCAGAGGTAGGAAATGAACTGCCCTTGTTCCTGTGTCTCCTTGGAGTACATTGGTTTGTTCATCTATAACATGGGAGTGCTCCCAGGGCCACCAGAATCAGGGCCTGTGTTTCGGCCACCCCATCAGCTGGGTTCCACCCTCCATCCTTAACAAGCCAATTAAAAAAGCCAAGTTAATGGAATGTGAGCGAAAGTTCCCAGGAGAAACCAAGCCTTTCACTGAACCTCCTGCAAAGCCTACGAGCAGATTGACCCTTCAGGGGTGTGGAAAGCCGTAGTGTTTCAGGCCCATAGCCTGATTACAATTTGTCTTTAGCACTTTTTTTTTAATTGATTTTTATTGAGCTCTACATTTTTCTCTGCTCCCTTCCCTGTTTCTCCCCTCCCCTCTTCCACCCCCCTTCAAGGTCTCCATGCTCCCAATTTACTCAGATCTTGTCTTTTTCTACTTCCCATGTCGATTAGATCTATGTCTTTATCGCCCTTAATAGCCATTCTTTGCTTACTCTTGGGTCTGGCCTCACATGCTTGCTATTATCAAGGGAAAACTTTTTTTTAAACATTTATTTATTGTGGTGTTTCAGATATAATGTATCCCATAAGTCTCGAGTATTTGATCCCCAGTTGGTGGTTGTTTGGGAAGGATTGGGAGGTGTGGCTTTACTAGAGGAAGCAATTTGAAGTTTTTCTGAAGACTCTTTTAACTCTCCATCTCCTGCTTGTGGATCGAGATGTGAGCTCTCAGCTGCTGCTCTGGCCACTGACTGCAATGCTTTAACTCTGCCACCTGACTGTCATCTTCTGGAACTGTAAACCCAGCCACACGCATCCTTTATAAGTTGCTTTGGTCATGGTGTTTTATTATAGCCATAGAAAAGTAACTAATATATTTACTGGGTTATGTGTGTGTGTGTGTGTGTGTGTGTGGGTGTGTATACGTTTGTGTGGGTGTGTGGGTGTGTGTGGGTGTAGAGGCCATGGTGCTCACATGTAGGTCAAAGGATATTTTACATGGGTGGTCCTCTCTGTCTACCTTCTAGGTTCCAGAGATCACATTCAGGTCATGACTTTATAGACTACTGGTTTCTGTAGTCAAAGTCTAAGAGTATCCTCAAATAAGTCTAAGGCTTGTGGCAGACATGTCCTAGCATTGCTGGAACGCCCTACCTGATACGTCCACCAACGTGTTTGGAAATGTCTTGATTTGTGATTTTCTACGTTCTCTGCCATACAGCTTCATGAAGCTGCTGTCATGTTGGAATATGAAATTTGGGATAACCCGAATCTGTGCTTTCAAGCCACAGTCACTCCTGTTTGGCTCTGGAATAAATTCTTGTCCCCTTCGAGGTAGGAACTGTGGTTTTGCAGAAAAAGATTTCTTTTTTTTTTTAAAATTTATTTATTTATTAAGGATTTCTGCCTCGCCCCCACAACCGCTTCCCATTTCCCTCCCCCTCCCCCGATCAAGTCCCCCTCCCTCATCTGCTCGAAGAGCAATCAGGGTTCCCTGACCTGTGGGAAGCCCAAGGACTGCCCACCTCTATCCAGGTCTCGTAAGGTGAGCATTCAAACTGCCTAGGCTCCCACAAAGCCAGTAATGTGGCTCTGTTGGGAAGGTGGAGAAAGACATACAGTGACCATCCGTGTTAGTCCTTGGGATCCCAGCATGGGGTTTAGGTTTAAGTAGAGGGCCAGCGGTTTGCATGGCTAAGCAATCTCAGCTAAGGTGTGGTCCTGATGGGCACTGACCCATCACTGTCTCTGCTCCAGTCTCTCCTACAAGATGGTTTGACAAGTTGTAAATCTCTTTCTGGGGACCAATTCTCCCTCTGACTGGTGCCAGAGTTCAGCATTTTCCTTCTCCTGACGTGAGACTCCTGGGGTGAGAGTCCAGTTCCCTGAAGTGCTTTGAAGAGTCTGCTAGCCAAAGGGCACAACTGCCTGCTTAGAATATACTCATTTCTGCCAGACAGGCTGGGCAACAGGGGCAATCATCAAACATGCTCTACAGGTTGACATGATGTCAGTTGATGGACTTGATTACGCTAAGCAGGCATTGCTCCTAAACAATTCATTGCTACAGCTCTGGCCTTTCATTTTACTTATTCAAATTTCACTTTATTCTTTTATTGGTATATGTGTCTATGTATATATGTGTATGCAAGTTCACATATATGTGGGTAGACATTTATGTGCAGGTACATGTGAAAGCCTGACGTCAGGTGTGTTCTTCAACATTCTTCATCCTATGTTTTGAGGCAAGGTCTCCCATTAAAACTGAAACCTGCCAAGTAGGCCAGTCTAGCTAGCCAGTTTGTGCCTGGGATTTCCTGTCTCTGCCTCCGTAGTGATGGTATTGCTAGGCTATATCTGCCTAGCCTTTCTGTAGGTGCCGAGGATTCAAATTCACCTCCTCATATGCACACGGCAAGCATTTTACCCACCTCCTCTGTCCAGTTCTGGTCTTTTAATATGCATCATTCTAAGGAAGACTGAACATACTTTTTAATCATTATGTTAAAAGGTAGATTCTGCTTTGCTAGGACTGGACAGGCTTGGCTTCTACACTTCCATACTAATAGGTAATGTCCACAGTTCTAGTGCAGAGACTGAACTACGACTTTCACAGGAAAGGAGGAGAAATCTTGTAATGGGTTGAGAAGAAACAGCCTTAGAAATAGAACAGAAATGTGAATTTATTAAAGCAGCTCACAGTTAGAGATGGCCTGTTGGCCACAAAGCATAATTTTCATCTTGGGAAAAACAGAGGGGAGGGAGACAGAGATTCAGAGACTCTAGAAGTCCCAGACTGGTCACTTCCTGGACTTCTCTGTGGAACAGCTGCCATTGGTCTTGTTAAGAGAGTCGGTACTCCCCATTCTGGAGCCCACATTGTTTAGAATTCTGTCAATTTCTCCTGGGATGTTTTGCTTCTCCTCATTCTCAGTCTCACGGTGATAGAAGTAGTTGAAATTGGAGACAATGACAGGTACAGGGAGGGCAATGGTGAGGACACCGGCAATGGCACACAAAGTACCCACAATCTTCCCTCCTGGGGTGATTGGGCACATGTCACCATAACCTACAGTTGTCATGGTGACCACAGCCCACCAGAAGCCATCAGGAATGCTAGAGAAATGTGATTCCGGTTCATCAACTTCAGCAAAGTAGATGGCACTGGAGAAGAGGATGACCCCTATAAAGAGGAAGAAGATGAGCAGCCCCAGCTCTCGCATGGATGCCTTCAGTGTCTGCCCCAGGATCTGCAGCCCCTTAGAGTGGCGGGAGAGCTTGAAGATGCGGAAGACCCTTACCAGGCGGATGATCCTCAGGATGGCCAGGGACATGCTCTGTTGCGTACTCGGCTCTGTCTCCTGGACCAGCTCTGTGATGACGGTTGCAAAGTAGGGGATGATGGAAATGATGTCGATGATGTTCATGATATTCTTGAAGAAGTCTGTCTTGCTGGGGCAGACCACAAACCGGAGCACCAGCTCAAAGGTGAACCACACGATGCAGGTGGACTCTATCATGAAGAAGGGGTCAGTGAACATGGTCTGGGAGAGGCCCGTCTTGTTTGTGTTGATACCGGGGTCTCTGACTACCTTCAGCTCCCTGTCCTCTCGGAATTCTGGGAGCGTTTCCAGGCAGAAGATGGTGATAGAGATGACCACGACCAAAACGGAGACCACAGCCACGCCACGCGCGGCGCTGGAGCTCTCAGGGTACTCGAAGAGAAGCCAGAACTGCCGGTGGAAATCATTGGTCGGTAGCAGCGTTTCAGGGTCCTTGATGAAGCCTTCATCCTCCCGGAACTGGTCCATGGCCTCACTACCCAATTCATAAAAGGAGATCTCATCGGCGAAAACATCAATAGGCACATTGGCTGGCCGTCGTATTTTCCCACCAGACTGGTAATAGTATAAGATCCCATCAAAACTAGGTCGGTTTCTATCAAAGAAGTATTCATTTCTCATGGAGTCAAAAAATTGCATCCTTTTCTCCCGGTCTCCCAGGAGTGTCTCTGGGAATTGATTGAGAGTTCTGAGCTGAGTCTCAAACCTCAGCCCAGCAATATTAATGATCACCCTTTGGTTTCCTTCATTCAAGACCACGGGCTCAGGCCCTGGGGGATCCACGAACTCTCCTGGGACCTTGGAGAAGGCCGTTTCAAGGTTGGTGCCATCACTGATAAGGACTCTCCAGCTGGGAAAGGGACTGCTACTAGGTCGGCCTTTTGGGTCAAAGTCTGTGGCGTAGCCTGGCTCTTCATGGATGTCATCTGCGTTATCGAAATTGACCAGAGCAACCTCCATTTCTTTCCAGCCACACACATCCATTCTAGGGAGTCAGAAAAGCAGCATGGAGGCCCCCAGTCTTTGCTGCCTGCTGGAAGCTGTGGGGAAGGAGAGGTTTATTATACAGGAGTCGGAGAAGGATACAGCTGGTTCTTGACTACTGAGGCAAGATACACCAGTGTATTAAACAATGATTTAGCTTTGGCTTGAGGAGGAACGTTGTGGGCTTTCAACAACGTTCACTCCTTCATATCACTTTTGTGTGTACAAACTACTAATAAAAAATTATGAAGAGCAAAGTGTCCCCAGAACAGGAGGGTCCTCGAACATGGTAGTATAAAGGAGGTTACCATAAAGAGAAGGCTACCCATCCTTGATAATAAAAAGTATAATTTTGTATTCATGTGAAGCCCATCATTCTAGCCAGCACTTACCCACACCCAGTGCCATTCTTAACTCTTCTCTTATGCATCCAACAGTCAGTCCCTTACAAATCCCTTTTGTTTACATCTTTTTTAAAAAATTTATTTATTTATTATGTGCACAACATTCTGCTTCCATGTATGCCCACACACCAGAAGAGGGCGCCAGGTCTCATTACAGATGAGCCACCATGTGGTTGCTGGGAATTGAACTCAGGACCTCTGGAAGAGCAGTCAGTGCTCTTAACCTCTGAGCCATCTCTCCAGCCCTGTTTACATCTTCTCAACACAGTCAAAGCTCTACTCTTTTCTGTCAACTCCATCACTGCCTCTTGGACCAGGTCTGGGATTCTATTAGGAAGAATTAGAGGATGGAGGCAGGGAGGCCAATCCACCATGTCCTTGAGCCCCTTGGCTCGAAGAAGGGCTTTGGGGGTATAGTTAATGTGATAATACGTGACATGCTTGGCAGCAGGATGATTATATTTCTATCGCTGTGTTTGCCGACTTTTCCACATTGCAGGAAATTTAGAAGTCCCTAGCCAGTGGAAGTCTTTTTGGCTCTAGTCTGAGGTGAATAATTTTTAATGGAAAGCAAATAAATAATTCTCTCTCCCTCCTCCCTTTCTTTCTCCCTTCCTCACCCCCTGTGTGTAGGGGCATTTGGGGTAGGGATAGGACAAACACACACAGGCTTGGATAAACATGAACATAGATGGACATTCTCTCTTTAGGTTCCTTCCAGCTTCGGTTTCTATCAAAGAGCACTGTAGCCAGTCAGTCTAGAGTGAGTGTGGAGGGAGAGGCAAGTGACCCAGCCTGAGGTGGCATCTGTTGTGACCATGGCCTTGGAATAGTTACATTACAGGGGACAGGGAGGCCCTGCTATGTACAGTGTTGTAGTTTCTTCAAAGTGATTTTACATTCCCTTGTTCTACTGGATGGCAACAGTTAGAAGGTTAGAAGACAGCTCTATTGTCTCCCAGGGGCAAGTGACTTCCTATAGCCCCATAGCTAGCGATGCCGAGTCCTGTGATCTCTGTGGTCTCTTGGCCCAGAGTTATCTCCACTACCCCACAGGGGGCTGGAGTGTGGGGAGCTAGGCTTATGGGATTCCTGGATACTAGTGCCCTTTGGTGCCCTCCCCCTTTGCAGTCTGTGTCCGTGAATGTCCAGGATGCAGAGCACATGTGTGGCCTTTGCTGGCTTGCTCATGTCAACGAACCACCACTTGTATATAGACTGCAGAAGTTATAATCATGAAGGCACTCTGCGTGAAGCTCAGTGAGGGGCAGGGTAGCTGGAAGACAGGATGGAACTGGGTGTAAGACTTCTGAGAACAGAGTCAATTGGTAGGCTCCTCAAACCCTATACATGAAACCCTAAAGTATTCGCTGTGTGGGTGAAAGGGACTTGGCTTGGAGCTTTGTTCCACTACTTAGGGGATATACATACATACATTACTGACTTTTAGGACTTTAGTTTTCTGATCTATGAAATGGGCGAGAAGAGCAATAATCTCAACTCATACGTGCACAGTGAGCTCTCTTACTGAGCCATCTCCCCTTTCCCTCAGCATAGTCTTTGAGATTGATTTTGGTTCTTTCTCTGGATTCACAGCCTGAGGGGGGTCATTCTCTGGGTGGGGAAAGGGTCCCCAGGGAGGGCAGAGCTGAGGATATTTGGAGCAGTTTCCACTGTCATGCTTGTTGGTGCGAGATTCCCCATGACGTCTAACCAACAGTAGTCTTGGCTCCTATTTCCTGGGCCCTCCAAGGCCTCGGCAGAACTGCTCTGACTCCAAGCAGAGCTTTTCCTTCTGGCTGAAGGGATCGTAATGTCCGACTCCTCTCAGGCTGCGTGCTTGCATGGGATGGTGCTGACTGCGTTCAGTGTGCAGATGTTCCTATGAATGAGCATTGAAATAAAGTGAATTATCTCTAGAGGAATGGATTTTCTCACACCACATAAAGTAGACCTCATCCTTGTATAAACTGGTGTGCCCATACCCTTATCTAATCTTGGTTCTGTGGTGTGTGTGTGTGTGTGTGTGTGTGTGTGTGTATGTGAGTGTGTGTGTGTGTGTGTGTGTGTGTGTGAGAGAGAGAGAGAGAGAGAGAGAGAGAGAGAGAGAGAGAGAGAACTTGCTGGGTCTTGTTGACCAGTCAGCCCAGCAGAAGAAATGGTGATCTCCATGTTCAGTGGTGATCCTGTCTCAAGGGAATAAGGCAGAGACAGATCAAGCAGGACTCTAGATGTCCCCTCTGCTCTCTGGCATAGGGCATGTGCACCTGAATTCACAGGTGTGAACTCCCACCCCAAAAGAAAAGGTAAAACCAAAAAAGATTATATTGCAAATTGCATAGGGTGTAGCAGTGAAATCACTTTGTAAGTTGTAGGTTATCTTTAAATGTAGGTAACTATCCTCTGCCCTCTCGTCCTCTCTTCCTTAACAGTATAGCAAACTCCCAGGAAGAAACACGGTTCATGTGAGGAAATGCAAAATGAGTCTCAGCCCCATACCCTTCCCATGTGCTCTGCCTGACCATCTCTACACTGTCCACTTTCCCCTCCTTTGACACCTTCCCAGCTCGTGTGGAGACAGTCTAGAACCTGCCTTAGCCACGGAGCCTGCACTGGCCGGCCCAGCTTCAGCTGCCTCCCTGTGCTCTGGCCTGCTGCACGGAGTACTCTGGGGCTCTCCATGTCAATACCCACAGGCTCAACCTTAGCATCTAAACTCTCTTACAAGTGCCCAACGTTTAGGCCTTGTCTCAGAGGGCATTCTTCCTGTTTGTTCCATGTTCTTGAAGGACAGAATTTACCTTGGATTGCTACCTGCAGTGGACCAGGTTGGACAGCATCACTTCCAACAATGCAACCGCACCGAGTGGTTATTTGGTGAATATTCTTTATTAAGTGGGTGAATAGATCCAGGAAATCCCTGAGGGCAGGGGCCCACGTCTGATTTCATACGAGTCAGCCCACCTAAGAGCTCAGTGAGCGTCTGGTGACTGAACGATCAAGGGGTACGTATGAGTGGCAGGCGGCATGCTGGGCTCTGAGCCAGGACACCTGGATTGTCTAGACTGCTTTGGGATCACTAACTGCTTGCTGCATCTCATCAAGCCTCTGTGTTGTCATCTATGATAAGAAAATAGGCTGAGTCAAGGGAGCCAGATAGGAACATTTAGAATACTTGCATGAATACGAAATCTCAAAAATGCCAATCTACAACAGCAGAAAGCAGGGAGGAAGGGAGAATCACAAAGTGGCCTCCACTGACCTCTTAGAGGGAGGGCGACTCTCGTCCCTACTGTGGTGATGGCACCACAGGTGTATACACACACCAGGAAGCATCAGGCTGAATGCTTTACATATGGCGTGCATCCTGTTACATCGCTGAATCCCTAAGGATAAAAGGAAAGCGAACAAACACGTGCATGTTTTGCCCCTGGTCTTGAAGACCTGGGTAAGGACCAAAGGAAGTGACATGAGGTGCTTTGCAGGCTGCGTGGGCTGCACGTGTGCTCTTGCGTGGAACTCATGGTGCCCAGCTCCAAAGCAGCTCACAGTGTAAGGGCTCAGCAGAGACTTCTTAAATTTCTTTTATTTTGAAAATTTCACATACAAGCACGATCCTTACATTACTTTTATTCCTCCTCCTCCTCCCCCCATGTTCCGATTCTCTCTCAAGTTCATGACCTCTTCTGTAATCATTATTATATAAATATAATCTATATAATCTACAAAGTCTATTTAGTGTTTAGGGCACATGTGTTTAGGGCTGTTCACTTGATCCTGAATATTCTATGAAGAAGCTTATCCCTGGAGAAAACTGATTCTCCCTCTCCTGGAAGCTGGTGCTTTACTGCCTATTGCTCTTTATCAAGGGATGGGGCCTTTTGAAAATTTCCCCACCCACGATGGCATGTCGACCGGTGTGGTCTGCATGCAGATCTTATTTAGGCTGTCATATTGTTGGAATGCTATAAACTTTGTTGGGTCTAGAAGACACCGTCTTGATAGTTGGCTTGGATCAGCAAATACTTAATACAAGAGGAAATACCGGGACCCGGGGCTGACTGTGGTTTCTGGACCCCTGGAGAAGGGCTGTTCCTCTGAGGAGTGGGCAGTGGGGATGTTACCTTAGCTCGGGAATGTCTGAAATGTTAATGCAGCCTCTGGTCACAGCAGGCTGGCCCTCCTCTGCCTCATGGTGTGGAAAAATCCATTCCTCTGGAGATAATTCACTTTATTTCAATAGTCATTCATAGGAACCGAGGCTGGTTTTGGTTCTTTCTCTGGATTCACAGCCTGAGGGGGGTCATTCTCTGGGTGGGGAAAGGGTCCCCAGGGAGGGCAGAGCTGAGGATATTTGGAGCAGTTTCCACTGTCATGCTTGTTGGTGCGAGATTCCCCATGACGTCTAACGAACAGTAGTCTTGGCTCCTATTCCCTGGGCCCTCCAAGGCCTCGGCAGAACTGCTCTGACTCCAAGCAGAGCTTTTCCTTCTGGCTGAAGGGATCGTAATGTCCGACTGCTCTCAGGCTGTGCTTGCACGGAACAGTGCTGACCGCGTTCAGGGTGCAGATGGATCTCCTTCCCTGCGGCGGCGGCAGGGCATGTTTACTGTGCTTCCTCCTTCTGGGCCACCACGTGCGTGTGCAGGCCGCTCTTCTAACCTTGCCTGAAGGGAGAGTTTTCCTGGAGGGGACAGGTGGAGACACTTCTATCTTCCTGAGCACTCTCGAGAAGTTTGGCTCTACTTTCCAGGGCACAGTACTATGGGTTCATGTTTTCTTTCCAGAGGGTGGTCTTGTTTGTATCCCACAGCTTTTAGCACTCAGTCGAGCCCACTCACTGTCCTAGGGCATCTCGATGTAACATCTTACTGCTCCTTCCCCGAGTCAGACAGACTTGCTGTATGGCCCCAGGCACATCTAGCTCCTGAAAAGTCTGTCCAATCTATTTCCACTGCTTTTATGCAGACCATAGTGTTCCCAGCTACTCCTGTACTCTATAACACTTCTGGAGTTGTGGTCCAGGCATAGGTGTTGACGAGTCTTTGTGGTGTGATGGTCTCTGTCATGACCAAACCTGGAACTTCCTGCATGTGCCACCACAGGCTTCTAGAACAGTCTGTGGGTGGTGCTGGGGCTGCAGGTCTAACTTGGCAAGGTCACTGAGCTGTATTAAGCAGATGGGGTCTGGAGCCCGTTCCTTGGCCTTTCCACACGGGTTGTCTTTGGTTGCCTAGCAACGCAACACCTCCTCCACAGTCAGGTAAGGCAGCAGCTGTCAGGGAGTCTGACAAGGCCTGCAAGAAGTCATCCGCAAGGACAGCTGTGTGTACTGTGCCCCAGGCCCCCAGGCCCCAGAGAGAGGCAGCACACAGATGTCTGTCACTGGCAAGGTCAGATGTTTCATGGCTGTGGGTGGAGGGGACCAGGGAGTCCCCAGGCAGGACTATCTTGGAGTGGGTTTTCATTATCTTGGGGAGTTTTAAGTGGAGGGTTGCTTAAAAAGGAGGTAGAAGACAGACTGAGGTGCTGCTTCTACTGGACAGGAGAGGGCGCTGTTGTCTTGCTGGAAGCAATTCCTGACCTCTGTGCTCTTCATGGTTTATCTTCCTCTTTCCCCTTCTGCAGCCGTCTAGGTGCGGGTCTTGCTGATCCTCTCCAGGCTGGCTCTGCAGCTTGTCCCTTTCTTTTCTGGAGACAAACACTATCAGGCTCAGGGAGCTCTCAGTTGCAGTGTGACTCTTGCTCCTGCATGGTCCTCCTGCTGCCTGTCGCCTTGGGTTCCGCAGACCTAAGGCGACTTTCTTGCTCCCCGCCTCAGGAGTTGGTGGAGAGGCAGTTGTGTTACACAGGCACAAATCACACACTGCGTGTGTATTGGGAACACAAATCACAGAGCGTCTGTGAATGCTGGTGTGTCAGCTGGTCAGAGGTCGGGGTCAGGGTGAGATTGATCCTTTCTCCTTTCCCTCTCTGCACCATGTTCTACATTTACTAATGCAGTATCAGAGCCTTTCCCGAGGCTGCCTGTGATAAATGTGACCACCAGGGAGGAGGAGGCCACAGACGCAGACTCCTGTGACCCGATCTCTAGTCCCCTGTGCTATGATGAGACTATCTTTACCTGTCCTGCCACAGTGGATGAGGCGATTGTTCTGGGTGCCTGCACTCAGATCGACAAATCATATCAAGTCCATACATGGTTGGACCCCGCTGTGTCTACTGTCATAGGCAGGGATCCTAATCTTCATTTAGCACAGGGAGACACTGAGGTACAGTGTGTGACTAGTCCATGCTAGGAAGCTGTGACTCACACCTGGGTGTTTTAATTCCAAACTCAACACTCTTCCTATGATTCTCTAGTTCCACAATAGTGGACCCACTGGCATGGGTGAAGCTCACGTGGGTTCATTCACTCTGCCTGGGAACTCACACACACACACACACACACACACACACACACAGAGAGAGAGAGAGAGAGAGAGAGAGAGAGAGAGAGAGAGAACATGCACACACATGTATGCATAGAACTACTTATGCCACACATGTGCCTTCTTGTGCACGTACTCATAGACATAAATACACCACATATATAATTACCAAGACATCTGAGAAAATCTGCAGATACACATGGGCAGACTCTCACACCACCCACACTGCACAGATGTTTCTATTCCAGGGGTGCCTGACCCCTTTCTCCAGTCTAATCATTTTGCCTCTTGGGAGAGGAGCATGTTCTGTCGCTTGGAGCAATTGAAAAAGACAAGGAGGATCGGAGGGGGCTCAGATGGCTGGTCACATGGCTCTCTGCCTTGTGAGAGCGGCAATGGGCACAGCGTAGGCAGCATGTCTCTCTCCCTGTGAGGACTGCTCAAGGACAAAGCTATCTTTCTAAAGGGATGGGGAGATGCAGGCAAGAGCTCTTTCAATTAAACCCTGTGCAGCAGCAGCAAGGCTGAAAAGAATGAGCCCAGGATAATCATGCCAGCAGCAATGTGAGCCTTACAGTTTAGTACTGGTAACTGTAGGGACTGGAATCTCCTGGTCTTGGGGAAGATAACTTTGCTCTGAGAGTCAGCTAGAGGTGGGGAAGGTCTCCTGGACCCTTTTCTCTGGACTCCTGGTTTTGTGTATTAAGAGACATATTGCCTCCCTGTTTGCTTGGGAGAGAAGGCTGCATCTACCTCTAAGGTGACAGGTGCAGTTTCAAGATGCTAGGGGGAACACGGGGAGGCCTTGGGCTTGAGATACTGCAGGTCTTGCAGCTTTGCTGGTTCTAGAAGCTGGGGGCTGGCTCATTAGAGCCTGCATCTTCACTGAGGCAGTTTCTGTTTAACTCAGTGACCAAAATAACTGCGGGCTGTCTGTCTGTAGAGTTTGCCTGTTGGCTATACCTCAACAAGGTCATGGGAAGGGGTGGAGCCAGAAGGTGCCCTGCAGAGAACTGAGGCAGAGCCCAGCACTGTCTACACACCAACACCTCTTGACTTCAAACAGGTTCCTGTTCAGACTCTGTATCCAGTTGTTTGTTCTCTCAGGGGTTTAGATAAGCAGCAAGAAACCTTCCTGCTGCTCACCCCTACTTAGCCGCTTCAGGTAGGACAGGACAGGTAAATGAGGTGGGGGTGATGTTCCTGTAAAACTTCTCCTGCCTACCTCCTCCCCCACCAAATGTGAAGCTGTTTCTAGCTATTCCCAAAGAATGCAAGAAAGAATATTTCTAGGAGAAATTATAGCACCGGGGACATGTCTATTCAACTCTCTATTCCTGCCTCCCTTGTCATGAGCTGGTGATTTCACAAAGTCATTTTTGTCAGTTGGAAAGGGAGAATGTCCATGGACTCCAGGGATACGAGCCCCGTTTGGTCTCTGCCTCTTGTTAGCTGTGCAACACCAGGGAAGTCACCTGAGCTCTCTGCATTTTTTTCTTTGCTGTTAATAAACACCTGCCTGCCCACTTGGGACCCCTTGATCTGTGTTGACAGACAGACAAAGTAGACTTGCCATCTCGGCCAGATTTGTCCAGGTATGAAGGGTCTGGAGGAATTAAGATGCAAGAAGCCAGCTACTTCTCCACCCTTCAACCCTGGTGTCCCATGCAGGTTTGTACAAATTCACAACTTCTAAAAAAAATTTTATAAATTTTTTATATTCTTGTTTTCATTTTGAACTACACAGCAAGCAGACCTGAGATGGGAAGACTGTTATTATTGTCCTCATTTATAGATGAGGGCGCTATTCTCTAATATATACTTCATGCTCATCTAGAGTGGCTAGGGTAGTAGGGGGTGTGGCAGGGACCAGACTGTCCTGTGTTTGCATCTGAGCCTAGCACTTGCCAGTGCAGCTAGGAAGCCTACACCAAGGTTAGGGTGGGTCCTTTCATCTTTCCAGATCTGGCAGCATGTTGCAATTCATCATGAGTAAATTAACCTAGCACCACCCCGTACCCCTTTCTTCCTTCATCGCCCTATGAGGCAGTTTGTTTAGCATTGTGGTCACATGCATGGATGCTGAAGTCAGCCAGCAGCTCTAGTTCTGTGAACAGCTGGTCCTGTGGCCGTGTGCAGGCTGCTTCATCTCTGAACTTCTTCCTCTCTGTGATGGGGAGGCTACTAACGTGAATTATTAGAACAACTCTGGTGTAGGAAGTCCTTCTGTTTATGTGTTGCTTTCATTAGTTGAATAAGGAAACTGCCTTTGCCTTTTGATAGGGCAGAACTTAGGTAGGCATGGAGAAGACAGAACTGAATGCTGGGAAGAAGGGCAGAGAGGGAGACACCATGGATCTCCTGCCTGAGATGGACACTGGTTAGAATCTTACCAGTAAGCCACAGTCACGTACACAACTCTGGACACATGACAGGTATTATGGAAAAGTTGGCTATAGTATTCATTGGAGGCAGGGCCTTGCTGCCTTGGCCTACTTATTTATAGAATCCTTATTATCATTGTTATTATTATTATTACCATCATCATTATCATCACCATCATCATCATCATTTGATACAGGGTCTGGCCATGTAGCCTGGGTTGAACTTAAACTTGAAATCCTCCTGCCTCTGTGTCCCGAGTTATGAGGTCACAAGTGTGCTCCCATTTCCCAGTTGTTGGCTTGGTTTTGGGAGTACTCCTAGGGCTGTCCCTTGCTCCTGTGATGGCCTGAGCTCACTGTGTCTTTCCCTTCTCCTAAGGTATGCCCTAGTCCACTACTCCGGAACAGGCTTCTTCTCACCCGCCATCTCACTCCGCCATTTTCAAAGTCTTTTATACCTGCTTTCATGATGCCTCCTGCATGATCCTCCATGCTCCCTTTCTTACCATGACCTGTTCAGACATTACTTTTCGTTTAGAGGTCTGCTGAGGGCCCCTCAAGCCTTTCTGCCCCTCCTATGAACTACCAGGGCACTCCTCCTCACAGCTGGCATGGATCCTGGCATCCCAGGTAGAGCTCTGCAGGGACCCATTTGCAGGGGTCTCCCATGCTGTGGTGGGACCTGGAGTCAGTTCTAGCTGTGTGGACACATGCGACATCTATCAAGGGGCAGAGGAAAGGAATGAACTTGGCTCTTGCTCCACTGGGCAACAGCCAGTCTTCTCACATGATCCTTTGTTTCTCTTTCCCTGCATAGGTGACCCAGGACCAGGCCAGCAAGACCTGTGTCCTCATGTTGACACTGGATGCAACATGCCAAATGCTGCCATCTCCTTTTTTTGTAAGAACTTCCAAGCTTCTCTACAGCTGTGTTTCAAAACTATTTCGCCTCCCTCTTCCTTCTTCCTTCCCCCCCACCCTTCTCCTCCTCCTTTTAAGACAGGCTTTCTCTATGTAGCACAGTCTGGCCTGGAACTCACGATGTCCTTGCCTCAACTCTCTTGTTTTGGAATTGCAGGTGTATGCCAATATAGCTGGCTGTTCTCAAGATTTCTTAAGCTGTGTGACCTTGGGATAGTTACTTCCTCTCTTTTCTTTTAAATCTCCTAATCAGTAAAGCAGGCACAGTAACAATGTTTGCAGAGAGATTTGGGAGACGGATTCATATCCTTGTATCACCCCAGGCCCTAGAACAAGATGTCATCTCAAACACAGAAGAAACGCTGAAAGAAAATACTTGTTGAACAATTCATTGCTTGGGACACAAAACCACCATTTAGAGAACAAAGCTTCTATAGTAGAATTGTAGGACCTCTGTCTATGGCAGTGGGGTGTATGGAGGGAGTCGTCAGCATGTGTCTGGCAGAACACACTGGAGTTAGTGTCTTCTTGGATAAAGTTCTCCCTCTAGCTCCTAGGTCTGCTCTTCTGTTGTTTTGCATGTGGAGCACTGAATAGGGAGCTTATGGAGGGTTTTCTTTGGGGGGGCTCCTTAAGCCCCAATAGGACTCAAGAATTTCTGAAGCAAAATTGCACAGTGGGTGAGGATGTGGTGAACAGCTATGCTTTCTTCTCACAGAAAGCCAGAGCCCAGGATGAAGCTAGTGTTCTTGGAATGCATCGCGCTAAACAGCTGGGAAAGCGGACCAGAAGAAGAACTCAGCTTCCTAAGAGCATGCTGGGAAGTGAGCCAGCTTGGCTGGCTGACACTTGTTGCCATGCATGCAATTGAATTTTCCCAGAATGCCTCAAGACCTGTAGGAGAATGCCACTTGGAGCCTGGTATGGGAGTCAAAATTCAACTGAAGAGACTGAAGAGTGGGCAAAGGGAAAAGAGCTTGGGGCAGCACTTACCAGCAGGAGTGATGGAGGGGAAGGTGTGTCTCGGTCTGTGTGAGCCTCTGCAGCTCTGGAGGGGTCAGCTGTCCATAGCGGGAGGGATGTGCTGGTCCCAGGGTCCACAGGAGGACTGGCAGGAAGGATCCGGATCAGCAGATGCCTGGGATTCAGAAATTCTATCCCTTGGGTGAAACAGGATCTCTCTGGCCCTCTCTCTGTGTGGAAGAAGATCAAGAGAGAATATCCAGCTCTGCTGGGCGGGCAGGGTGCAGTCTTCAGGGGCAGGGCACAGGGTGAACTGGGGTAAGGGCAACCAGCAGCTTCGTTACGGAAGGCACACACATCACCTATTTACCCCGAAGCTGAATTAGTCATTAATTTGGGATATTTCCTAAAGCTGGTGATAACAAGCAGGTGATGGAGTTAGGCAGTGGTACTGGGTCTCTCCACGTGAATGCTAGCTGCCAGAAGACCTTGCTATGAGAGGGTTTAGGGAGTAGACCTAAGTTGTTATTGTTGCTGTTGTTACGTGTGTTTGTGTGATATGTGAAAGTGTGTCTGTGTTTGTGAGTCAGAAGTTGGTTCTGTCCTTCTGCTGTGGGCTCCTTGGACTGAGCTCAAGGCTTACATGAGGCAAGCGATTGTGGGGGTGCTTTGAGATGAGCAGACGTAAAAATTGTCTTTCTTCAGTCAGTAGGATAAAGTCCTTTACAGTGTATCAGGAGGGCTCAGCTGTCAGTTCTTGACTTTGATCTCCAGAATGGCATCCATGCCCAGATGGTGACAGAGAAAAGGCCTTGTCTAGTTTGCTGGACACTAAGGGCCTAAGAGAGATGTGAACACTGGGTCTAGAAACAGACAGACCAACTGCTGTTGGTGGCACTTAGGGTCATCACCAAGTTGAGAACACAGCCTGCACACTCCCCTTCTGCCTCTGACCCAGGTCTCCTGCCATACTTTGCATGTAATGTAATTTGGTGTCAAGTGTCCCTCCTTCTCTCAGTCCTAGTCAGGCTATGGCATGGCTCACCAGTGATACCGGGGTTCCTCTTTTCCTGTGGGAGTCTGGGCTCCATCTGGATGGGATTCATCTGCTCTTATCTGGAAAATTCATTCAGATTTTAGTCTACCAGGGGTGGTGAAGGGCTGGAGACCATGGCAACTTATTAATTGGCTACATTTTCATTTATTCAAACTGGTCGTGTTGGCTAAAGTTCTCCAGAGGAAGAGAACAAACTGAATGTAAATGTAGCTCTAAGAGGGGGGCCTTATTAACTTTAAGAGGGACTTTGTTAGATTGGCTTGCACAAATCAGAGGTTGAATGGTCTCACCATGGCTGACTACAGACTGGAGATCTGGGGAGAGCAGTAGCTGCTCCAAGAATCTAGAAGCCTCAGGACAGGAGAGACCAATGATGCAGCCCCAGTCCCAGACTGAGGGCTTAGAAATCCCCCAGAGCATCACCGGGGCAACCCTCTCTTCAAAAACTGAAGAATGTGGAGCTTGATGACCACAGGTGACATCAGCAAATGACACACCCACTCGAGAAGGGTCAAGTGGGCATGTGCTAGTGAGCTCCCCTTTCTGCCTCCAGTCTACTAGACAGTGCCACCTGCTTTTGGAGCAGGGCTTTGCGTCTGAGTTCACGGACCAGTATGCCCACTGTTTTTGGAAGTCTTCTCACAGACTTACCTGGAAGTGTGCTTCTCCAGTTTTCTTAGGCATCTTTCAGTCCAGGTGATAACTAAGATAAGCCATCACATTAATTACTGGATGCCGATACTGGGCTGGATGTTTGAGTGAGAAGGAGCACAAACCTGAAGTCCTTTCAAGGTGCTGATGGTCCAGAGGGCATCCCAACAGAAACATCAGTTTTCTACTGAAGAGATGGGTACCATGTCACCGATGACCTCAAAGGGACCTGCTCACCCTAGCCAAGCACCATTGGAATAACAGCTGAATAAAAGGAGAGAATAGAGACCCATGAGGAGCAGACTTTCTATGGGGGAAGAAACCCCCACCTTTCTCATTTCTTATGTCTTCTCTACTCTCTACTTTTTTTTAAAAAAAAATCTTGTTAAAAGAATCAATTGAAAAGAAAAGCCATGAAAATATTTGAATTGCATGTGCAAACACATTCCCAGGGAAAATCCATAGGAGACAGCCTGGAGCTGATCACAGCCCTCGCGGAACACGATCCCCAGCTGTTAATATTTCAAGCACTTACAATCAGCAGATACAGAGTCTAATGCTCTGCCTGTGTCAGTTCATTGAGCCCCATGGTAAAAGGAGCGCTTTCTAGTATTATTCCAGTTTTACACATGGGGAAACTGAGTCACCAGACAAGTTCAGTTGCTCAAGGTTTGGAGACGGCAGAGCTGCATTGGGAATACAGGCTTGAGGACACCAGCTCTGTGATCATGGTAGGAAATGGTGAACTGTAGCAAAGGCAGCAGGTGGTTGTGGGGCAGAGATGGGGAGCTACGTTTGCCTGAGGGAGGTGGTGAGAGATCCTTTGCAAGTGTGCATTTGAGTTGGGGTAAAAGTGATCCAGTCGGAGGAAAGGGTACAGGAAGGAAGGTGTTGCGGAGAGCAGAGAGTTTGAGGGTGATGCAGTTAAAGCCCAGAAGAGCATTCCCTTGTGACCCAAGTGTGGAGCAGAGGAAGGGAGGTGTGTATTCTGGAGTGCTGGTGTGAATGAAAATGACCCCCAGAGGCTCATAGGTTTGAATACGTGGCCCTCAGTTGGTGGAACTGTTTGGGAAGGATTAGGAGGCGTGGCTTTGTTGGAGGAGGTGTGTCACAGTGAGTGGGCTTTGAGGTTTTTTTTTTATTTAATAAAGTTTTATTTTTCCTAATGTACAGCTGATTGAACCTGTTCATGCATCTTCACCAGCAGCTGGGGCATCTCCACCCTTTGTGTTTCTGGTGTAAATTACTTGGGCTCTGTGCTTTGAAACCAGCTTGATAAGCCCTTTTCTAAGGAGCTCCTGAAGAGCTGCCCTGGCCAAGGAACGGCGAATCTTCAGTCTCTCAGAGACCACGGCTGGAGTAATAAGTTTATAGTTGGGCACTTCCTTACAGAGTTTGTCATATGTAGCCTTGTCAAAGAGGACTAGATTGTTGAGCTTGTCCCGAACTTTGCCTTTGGACCACTTCTTTTTGCCACCAGACTTATTTACTGGGTCTTTGTCTTTTTTGGCCGACTTTCCGGCATCTTTCTTCTTCTTGTTCATCCTTCTTCTTCATCCTTGGGCGGCATGACGAAGTTCGGAGAGTGGCGACGACCACTGTAGCCTCCCTAAGATGTCGGGGGGGGGGGTGAAGGAAGCCCGGCTCGCCAACAGCCCCAGAAACCTCAGCCTCCTGGGCTTTGAGATTTTAAGACTCCCACCATCCCCAGTATTTTTCCACCCTCTATCCCCTTTTCTCTCTGCCTCTTTCTTGTGGATTGAGGTGTGGGCTCTCAACTGTTCCGGCAGCTATGCCTTCGCTCTGCCATCATGGACTTCAACACTGTAAAACTGTAAGCCTTACTAAGTGCCTTCTTTTGTAAGTTGCCTTGGTCATGCTGTTTTGCCACAGCCACAGAAAACTAAGACAGGTAGATGGCATCTACACAGGCTACCACATACTTAAGACTGATGGCTTGGGCTTTTTACCAACTAGAATGACTGCTGGTAACTACATAACTTGACTGAACCTGAGTCTGGAAGACCAGGGAGGAAGGAGTTGAGATCCAAGAGGCAGGGCATTCACACCTGGGAAGGGTGTGTCCTTGTCGGTGTCATTGCCATCATCAGCATCATCTCATCCAGAGGAAGCTTTTTGCAAAGTTCAATATTTATGATAGGTGAACAAAGGATAGAATCCCGAGTCCTGCCTGCTTGGCCTTCTGGTTCCCTATTCCTTGGTGTTTGGCCCGCTTCTTAGAACACAGTCTTCCCAGTGACAACATCATGGCTGTTTCCAGTGTTGCCTGGGTGAGAGGTCTGACCTCCTTGATCACATTGCCCCTCCCCATCTGGATATATCTTCTGTTGTCTTTTCTGCAGTAAGCAGACAAGTGATGTGGTCCCATTTTGTGCTTTCCTGAGAACCTGATCTCCTTGCTCTCCACACTGACCTCTGGATCTTTTACCGTCCTCAGCCTTGGAGCAGGGCCAGAGGTCCAGTGCCTCTGTCTGACCAATTGGACACTGAGCCATGAAAAATGAACTCCCATATCAGATCCTGAGACCTCTCGGGCTTCCATCTAGGCTTGGCCTTCTGATCCAAACTCTAGTTCTCCAGTTTCTGGGGTAAAGGGAAGAGCAGTGCCCCTGAGAAGCCCCCATTACTCCAACTATTATGTTCTTGAATTAGACTTGGATAGGAAAGGGAGAGGAGGCCTGAGGGGAGGGGAGAGTGAGTTCAAAGGTGGAAGCCAGCAGGAAATTGTTTTCTGCAAGGTCAGGGAAAAACTACCAGATCTGGATGTCAGGGTCACATTTCCATTTCTTCTGTTCAGGACCAGTATAGACGGGCTCCAATCTCTCTGCATCTGAAGGCATTTGCACACCAAGTAGGTTCTTTGCATGTAGACATATGTGTGCTAAGCCCCTCCTGTATGTCCTGGCATTGTGCTCAGTGCTGGCTGGCATGGAGGGAACAGAGGGAAGCAAAAAGCAAAAAGAGATAGGTCCGTGCCTGGGATTTAAATGCAGAAATAATATGAACAATTGCTACTGAGTCACAGAGGAGGAAGCTAAACACAGGAGGGGTGGGAAGATTTCATTTCTCAGGAGCAGCTGATGTTGAGCCCAAGGATAGATGGGATCTCTCAGAGCAGAGAAGGAGCTTGTGTGCAGAGCAGAAGAAGGCAGATTGAGAAGGGTGTTCTGGGCATGTGTGGAGGAGGGAAGGATGCACTTGAGCCTAGCTTCTCTGAAGAGATCCAAGCTCGGGAATCTCCCGCCTGCCTATGTAATCCATATCACAGACTCGGGAGCCCTGGACTCAGAAAAGGCCCCAATTAGAATTCTAATGGTGTGGTCTTGGTGCTCGTCTTAGCTGTTCTGAGTCTCAGGCCTCCAACGCTGAAGGGAATTTGCTCTCTTGCTGGGTGTTTTTTTATGACATGAGGCTGAAAAAAGTAATGAGGTCACAGGTAGTTATCCATGAGCTCTGTTTCTGCTTCTGCCATGAATCACAGAATCTGAGACTAGGAATTCAGGATGGACTGCTTCATCCCTTTCTCAGTGTGGAAGCTCCTCTGCAATCTCATGGCTGGGTGCTGTCCCCTGTGTAACAAACACAGCAACCTGGGCCACAGTCAGGAGCCCGGTAACCTCTATGACAGCCATCACTACATTCACCCTATGCTAAAGAGGGGATGGGAAGGCAAAGAGTTGAGAACAGTGGCCACTGGCTATTGATACAGGGTAGGAAGGACCTTATGAATCATTGATACAATTCCTGATTTGTACAGACACAGGGGGCTGTGACTCGCCCTAATTCACCCCGTGAGTTTCAGGCAGTGCTCTTCATTTCCATTTCCCAGAAGACTTTGGCTTAGTTGCCTGCAGTCTAGTGATCAGCTCAGGGCAACTGACCAGTCTTTGCAAGCTCTACCTCAGGATGTGGAGGCTGCATCCCTGGATACACTGTGTGCCCCTCTTATCACTAATACTGCCATACAACCAGGCAGTGTGGAATGGGCCAGGCAATGCAGAGTGTTGTGTCTGGGATGTGGTCCCTGCATAGTCAAAGAGCCTGGGCCAGAGGGACAGAGTACAGTAGGTTGGTGGGACAAAATGTCAGAGTAGCTGGCAGAAATTTTAGAAAGGAGATTATGTTGAGGAACCTTAAAGTTTTTACTTTAACTAAGAATTTAGTATTGGAGGGGGTAGCTGGGCACAAGTAGCTCTCTTCACCATTCAGGTCCCCAAAGATGCTGATGTGTATATATCAGTACAGAAGGGCCACTTGGGAATATCTCTGTGATATCACTTATATTCCATCTAAGGGAAGGACAAGATAGAGCCTTGTGCCGGAGGACCTGACCCCTGCAAGGTCCCCAGATGTAGGCTCAAACCCTAGGGACAGAGAAAGGCTAGTATGGCCTGAAAGAGGCTGTTGGCTGTGTAAGGTGGCCCAGCTCTGTGGAGAAATGTCTCCAGACCCTAGGGACCATGCAGATTGTGGTATCCTGCCTACCTCCATCTTCTCCAGTCAGGCTCTACCAGGTGGAGACTGAGTGGTACTGGCTTAGAGGTGAGACCTTGGAATATCGGAGGCTATTTTGGGTCAGTTTTACTATCCAACATGAAATGTGACCTCCAGAAATCCTGTTAGCCTTTGTGTGCCTCAGTTTCCACCTGCACACTGTGGATAATACCCCTGTTCGGCTTTTCCTACATTTTTTTTTCCATTTGGTTGGGGCTTTTTTTTTGGCTTAAAATGAAACCTATGAGACACAGTACCAAAGTGACTGACTGTCTCATCTTGTCATGAGATCCATCATCTGCAAGTCCCCCACAGCAAGAGGCTGTCCTTTGCCTTCATTTGTGTCCCCTATGTGTTTAGGATAGGGCTGTGTCCCACTGTGCAGACCAAGAGAGAGGACGGGCCACAGCTGAGGCCAGCCTGTGGGGCTCTGGCAGTCAGCAAGGTTGCCGAGGAGGGAACAGCCTGGTGATGGATGACGCTGCCAGCTTTTGCCCATCTGGCAGCCCGAGCAATCTGCATAAAAACAAAGACAGCTCCGGTGACATGAAATATTGATGCCCTGAGACTGTGCAGAGTGGTGTCTTAGACTCACCGCGAAGGCCCGGCTCCTGACTGCAGGATAATGGCACCTCCTGTCTCTTTAGATTGGTTCCAATGGGCTGCAGGGAGGGAGAGCCGCTATGGTGGAGAGGGCCATCTGGGAGTCTTGATAGACAAACATTAGTTTTGAGTTTCAGGTATTACTGACTTTAATCAACCTGAATTGGAAAAAATAACCCATCGTGGATCAGGTTTGGATAGCTCAGTTTCTAGTCCAGTGGTTCCTGCATATCACGATAATTGTATTACAATTCATAACAACAGCAAAATTACAGTTTTGAAGACGCATTGAAACAATTTTTATGATTAGGGGTCGCCACAACATGAGGAGCTGTATTAAGGGTTGCAGCATTAGGAAGGTTGAAAACCACTAGAATCTCGTCTGATGGAGGCAGATGGGGGCTGCGTCTCTTAGCAGGCCTAATTTAGGGGCCTCTCTGACCCTCACAAGAAGCTCCTTGTCTAAATGACAACCTTGGGAGAATAGCAGGGTAGGGAGCTGGGGACCCGGCTCTGGCAGAGATGTAGCATGGGGAAGGGTGTGGCCATGGGAATGCATTGTCACCAGAATGCTGGAGAGGGCTTACTCATGGAAAATATCCATTTAGCCCTGAATTCTTTTTGGGCGGCTCCTGTCTCCACTCATTCACAGATTTTTCCAAGAGGTGAGTAAGGTTGGAAGCCAGATCTCTGGAGCCCAAGTGGGAAAGGAGAAGTACTTAAGACACTGGAAAATAGTGGGCTCTCTCCTCGGGCAAGGCCAGGACCTTTTTTTCTCTGGCTTCCCCCAGGAGGGGTTGCAATCTCCAACCTGAACTCTCTTCTCGGCTCTGTCCCTGCAGGCATCCATTCTGGTCCAGACCCCTTCACCTCCATCTGCCAAAAGCGCGTGAACATTCAACACGGGCCAGATTCCTACTGCCAGAGCAGGCTGGTCCTAATAGGTCTCTCAGTATGAGCAGCTCCAGGCCCCCAGCCAAGGCTTAGTCATCCTTGCTTCCTCAGTCCTGGCACAAGGGAGGCACCTGAAAAGGTTGCCTGAAGAAGGGGGTGGCAGGGAGCCTAGGACTGACCAACAGGACGAAGGGAACACCCAAGGCAGCTAGCTAGCAAACACCAGTAACTCCTGTTGCGGAGGTTCAGTGGGAAAGGGGTCTCCTCTGAATCTAACAGCATCCTTCTTGGGGCTTAGCAAGAATTAACTGGTTTCCTCTCTGTCTAGGAGTCTCACCTTGCCAACGGAGCTACAGCACGCAAGTCATTTGGGTGTTTTGCTTTTTAGTTTTTATTATCCTCCTTTCTAAAGAGAGAGGCACACTAAAAACATGGCAACAAACAGAAAAATTCAAAGAAAACAGCTGTGACGTTTGGAGCGCGTTGAGTCACACTCCAACTTTATTAGGGTAGATAAAGCTGCCTCGGCTGGGTTGGAGTGAGAGGGGTCTGCCTCTTTATCCCATGAGTAAAGAAGGTCAACTGTGCCCCGCCCAAGCCTACCCCTTGATCTGGCATTTCCCAAGCATCAGGCGGCTCTCAGTGAACACAGGCTTAAGGTCCGCCTGTTCTGAGACATCTCTGTTAGGCCGTTGTGAACAGTCTGAAGGACCCAGATGCCTTTGGATCATTTTCCTTACTTGCTCTTAGTGGTCTAGTGCTTTATCAGGGTGGGGATGCCAGCCTATTTCTTAGCAAATTGGAGGGTACGTGGGCAGGGCTTGGGGAGAGGACAGTTAGCTCCATTACTCTCCTTGATAGGAAAGATTCCTAACTCACAGTGTTTTTGAGGCCACAGATTTATCACTCAGTCTTCATACACACACCATCCAGAGTGGCTGCTGCAGTATGCAAATCTGATCTGTCACTCTCCTTCTCAAAAATTCTTCAATGACAGCCATCTGTTATAGGGCAAAACTGTTGTTCCTGAATCTTGGCTCTCTCTTCTTTAGTCTCACAGTTCTTAGCTAGGCATGACACTGCAAGAACTAAGACCACATTCCTTGGCCTCCCTTAGAGTTTTGGTCAGCTAACTGCCAGTGGACCCTTAGTGAAAGGAGCAGGCCTGGCTAACACTAATTGACCCATAGGTGCATGAGCAATTAAAAATGACTGACTCAAAGCCCGCTGAGTCTGGGGAGTGGACTATCAAGTGTTTTGTGGCCTCACGATACATATTCAGCAGAGTAAGAAAGTAATAGTCAAGATACTTGACTAAGCCGGGCGGTGGTGGCGCACGCCTTTAATCCCAGCACTCGGGAGGCAGAGGCAGGCGGATCTCTGTGAGTTCGAGACCAGCCTGGTCTACAAGAGCTAGTTCCAGGACAGGCTCCAAAACCACAGAGAAACCCTATCTCGAAAAACCAAAAAAAAAAAAAAAAGATACTTGACTAAGAGAAAGGGAAAGCCAACAAGACTAGAAAGACTCAATGTCAATGAACAAATGAAGGAATGGCACAAGGTAACACATGCGCACACACACACACACACACACACACACACACACACACATCCTTCTCCCAAGGATACAGAAACTGCAGAGGATGGTTGCACAGCCGTGTTGTTTGGACATGACAGGCCCACTGCACACATGAATTCCCAGAGGAACTTCCCTATGGAAGATCTGACTGTTTAAGGTCAAGGGAATCAAAACTGAAGCACAGATGGGAGAGAGGTTCAAAGTCCCTCTCTTAGCACAGCAACTATTGGCAGCTGATGGCTGAAGGAGGGTCAGTTTTCCCAGGGATGCATCTGTGGGTAGATTGCTCATGCTCCAGAGGATGGTCCAAGACCTGCACATATGCTGGCAACAGCAACCAGGCTCAGTGGTTAAAAAGAGGGTATGTGAAGTTGGGAGGGAGATGTGGTGATGAGGTCTTGGAGGAGTTAGAGGAGAAGCACTAGGGGTGGATTAATCAAAGCACATCGCATACATGTACAAAATTCTCCAAGATTGAATAAAAACATATATAAAAGGAAGACAAATTAGAGATCAACAGTGGTAGAGAGGAGGAGAATCAGGTCTGAGTGTCTGAGGCCACCTAAGCTCCCCTGGACAGAGCTAAGGAGCTTGAGAGGCGCTGATCCATCAATGGTATGAGTCTTAATGATGCACGTGGCCATTTGAACCCAGTAACATAACGAAATATTTTAATTTCAATACCTTGAGTGAGTTCTCAATGTTTCTATCATATAGATGAAGGTTCTGTGTTCAGGTTGAATGAACTTGGGAACCATTGGACAGTCCCAGTTCTTGTGAGTTAACTGATATTCTGATCTCACTCATTGTTATTCATACAAGGCTGGTGTACATCCACATGCACAAAATGACCAAGTGTGACTCAGGGTCCCAACAGAATTTATCTGGCTTATGGCCAGCTTGTCAAAATAAAAGGTTCTTTGGGTGTTCTGCCAGATGGTGTTGCATAGCCTCTGGATGAATACCCAGCATTCTGTGTATTCTTATGGCTACTGATGTTACCCAAATGTACAGACACCTCAAGTGAGACTAAAGGATGTGCATTCTTGGTTGTGGGCAAAGACACTGGACTTGACTTTCAGTTTCTGTGACCTGCTACCTACAGCAGCTTCTCCAGACCTTGGAAGTCAGTTTGTCAGCCCTGGCATATATTTACTACTTCATTCTTCTCTCCTGTTTTTTCTTTTTGCTTTACAGCTAGGAGTATTGGGGCCTAGAGAGTTAATATTAGTTGTCCAAATCCAAATAGTTCCTGAACCTTCTACATAGGAGATTCCCTTATGGATGAGCCACCGATTTGTTCGCACCATGGTGCAGCTGATGACTCAGGCAGGCTGGCCACATGCCCCTCTGAGGGCAGGAGCCATGCCTAGGCTTAACACCAAGATCCTGCTGTGCACGAATCTGTCCAGGGTGTCAGTAAGTGCTGCAGACTAGTTGAAGTTTGGGGCTGAGGTATGGTCCCTACAGTTTCTCTGACCTGGGTTTGTTGTTTGGGGCTTCCCTTCCATCATCAGCTCTCCCACACTGAGCTCTTGGCAAGAGCCATCCACTTTTTTTTTTGCTTCATTACCTGCACCAATTTCACCTGGTCCCGCTCCTGGAAAGGCAACGAGAGAAGCTCTCTTGATCGGGGAGCCATGGGAATGGCTTCCCTTTCTATTTCCTACTTTCCCCTTCCTCCTGATATGTTCAACTGTGGCACTGATGTTGGATGAGCCCTGAAAGCTGAGGGAAAGCTTAGACAGTAAGGCAGGGGAAAGGACATTTGTGGGACTCCGGACTCTGCAGTGCTGTCACCCAGTGAGGAACTGGGAGTTAGAGGGCCCTGGCTCTGGGGTGCTTAGCAGGACATTTTCTTTTCTTTCTAGGCTCTAGATCTTCATCTATAAAACAAAAATGTTGAGATTCTTAATGGCCTCTAGCACTAAAATTTTGTGGTTTCATTTTTGAACTCATCAAAACTGTCTTGGGCATAAAAGCCAAGAAACTGGACATCTCACCCTGATCATGTGGGGCTCTGTCCTTGGTGCTGAGATTGTGAGCATTGCGTCATTGGCCACGGGTGACCTGGGGTTTGGGGTACACACACACACACACACACACACACACACACACACACACACACACAATGGACTGCCACTGAAAATTTTAGCAGTTCTTAGAGTTATTTCTTAAAATCTTGCTTTAACCAGCAGGCCATAGGCTTTGGGCTTGAAGGTCTTTAGCAGAGCTATTTAGTGTTAAAGAATTTGATTTGAACTCTGTTTGTGGACTGTTTGGCACAGTGTCTTCCAGGACCACTCTGGAATTTGATGGCATGATAGTAGATTCCATCAGTTTAAGATATTGCTCAAAATTTAAGCATGTATCATAGGCCTTCCATAAGTCTTTGCAATGCTCCTGAAATCATAATATTTTGTTATGTGTATATAACACACCCAAGGCTATATTTTGGCTATGACAGTGCTTTAAAAGTCTGATGTCCACCTCTGGGGTTTAGATTTAGGACTTTGAAAATATAACTCTGGTGTCGGTAGAGTCTGTTTGGTGTTTCTTGTGTTGATATTGTAAATCCCAATGAATGAGAAATTATCAGATTTTTTAAATAGAAAAAATTGCTCAGAGGCTATGCCTAGGCTATGTTGTGAGCTCATATTTTGAGGACAAGGTGACGGGAGATAAAGCATCTCAGCAGGGGGCCCTGCTGACTGTCAGCGGACAAGAGTTACAAAGGGGAAAATGTAACACAGAATGTACTCTACCCTAAGGTATTTAGTGGGGCAGCTGCTTTGACACCGTGTTGAGACAGTAGTGGTGACAGAATGGGGATTGTCACATGAATCACTCTGCTGATACTGAACATGAAAGGAGGTCAGTGGTGGCCTAAGAGACACCCACTGGTGGGTTTGCAAGGTTCCTACAGTTGTGGGGAACTGTCTACTTTGGGATGTCCCTCCCATCAATCAAAGACTCACTGAAGTCTTTGATTCCCTGCCTTCCCCCTTCCTGTAGGATGGAGCTTCATCACTCCCCTAATCAGAGAACTCAAGTCAAGGTTCATCCTGGGAATTCAATCCAGGAGGTGTTCACCGAGCCTCTAGTGTGTACTTGCCACTAGGTTTGTGCTTGAGGTCCGTGGATTTGAAGACTAGTTGGGAGCCAGCCAGAGGCTCCAGGAGGAAAATAGTGGGAGAAGGACGGGAGGAACGATAGTTTGGAAACTTTGGGAAGAGAGGTGATGGTACAGAACTATGATTGGGGACTCTAGAGCTAGCCCGTCTAGGCTCAAGGTCCGTCTTAGATCTTAAGAGTTATGTGAATGACCTCTTAGCTAGTCTAAACACATCAGTAAAAAGATGTTGGTTGTTGGTGGGATTAAATAAGATAATTTATGCAAAGAGTTTAATTGATATTTGTGAGTGGCCTTTTTGTTACTGACATACGATCTCTATACCTTGTGGGTTGCTCTACAATGACCACCACCTCTAAGATCCACATGTTCGACGCCCCCCCCGCCCCCCCCCCCGCATCTCTTTCCTTGGAGTATGAAGTCCTTCAGTTTGGTCTTGACAGTTTCTTATCTCCATCAAGGATCCATTAGAAATCTTGTCACCTTACCATCTGATTGACAGGTATGACTGGTGCTGTAAGGGTCTTTGTCTCTGTACCTGGAGGGCTGTCTCTGTGTAATCCACCTCACTACAGTCCTCAAGGGTGCCTTTCAGCCTCCATATAGCTAAACACAACGCCTTACACCTTTGCCAGGTACTGTTTCTACATGCCTCAGGATGAGAGACAAAGGGGCCAGCTGGTTATAAAACATAGCTCCTAAGTGGCCTATTTAATTATTTTTTTGTCCTAATCAAATATGGCTTTTCATCCTTCCATCAAACAAGACATTCTAATTATGTGATTATAGTTGATCTTTTAAAATCAAGACAGCAGTTAAAATCATTTCTCTCTCCTCACTGTCTCAGAATGTTCTGTCATTCAGCTGGGTGAAGAGGGTGGCTGCTGGGGCAGCACTGTGTCTTGTCCCCTTCCCCTTCCTCTTTGTCCTTTATGCATAGGAAATGTCTATCTTTCCCTGGCAAGGTCCTTCTCCCCACTTCCCCCCAATCTTTTATCTCTATGCATGCACCTGGGTTATAGGTTTCATTTGTTTTCTTCTGCTTTGAAGCAGAATTAATCTGGGGGAATCTATCAGATTTTCAGACCTAAAAGCCAGCTACCTTCTGTAGCATCCTTCACTCTTATAGACCCAGGCTGCAAGGATGCAGCCAATAACAATGATTGGAATCTTTAGCAAATCAGCTACAGATGTAGCTGTGTTCACAGTGCTGGCAACTCCTGCTTAGTTTCCCTCTCTAGTTGTTTCTAGTTCTCAGAGTTGCATGTGATAGCGTGTTATATGGTCTCCTTGAGTGTCTCACCCAGTCCCAATGCTTCTATAGCATCCTGGTCACCCCAGACCTTCTACCAGCCTGGAGTTCTCTCCTGAGCTCTAAGCTTGTGCTCTTATCTACCCATGCCATGTCTCTACTCTGATGCCAAGCAGGCATTTTAAACCCAGCTTGTCTAAAACGCATCTTTGGACATTCCAATAGAACCACATTCTCTGGGCATCTTCCCAGTCTCAGTGGCAGTGCCATTTTTAAGTTGTCTAGATTAACACTTCTGGGGGGGGCCCTCAGCCCCTCATTTTCTCTTCGCATCTGCTCTACAGAAATATTGCTCTACCTAAAACACACGCCCAGGGTATGACTTAGTGTGTCCCATGCATTCTCCAGCCGTGCTTCAGACTATTGCACCACACTGAGCTGTTCTAGTAGCTTCCTGACGGATCTCACTCATGTCTCCTCCTACTTCAAGTCCTTCGATATCCCCCATGATAGTTGGTATCCAGTCAAAAGCCTTTCGACAGCCATGAAACCTTGTTTGCCTTTCCTAGTATAATTTTCTGTTGTAGTCATAAGCCACTCTGACCAAAAGTAGCCTGGGAAGGCTACTTTTACAGTCTGTCATTGAGGGAAGCCAAGGCAGGAGCTGAAGACAAAGGCTTGAAGCCGAGACTGTGGAGGAAGACTGTTTCCTGACTGTTTCCTGGCTGCTCCTCGGCGCACACTCAGCAGCTTCTCTTATGTGGTTCAGGCCCACCTGTCTGGGCATGGTACTGTCCGCAGTGGGCTGGGCCCTCCCAGATGAATTAGTACTCAGGAAAATCCTTCACAGACATACTCACAGGCCAGTGATAGAGGCAATTATTCAAGTGAGGTGTGTCAAGTTGATGTCCAAGATTAGCCACCATATTCCCAGACTCCATTATGCATCTTCTCCGGTTTTGTGCCACTTGCTTATTCTTATCGCATTCGTCTCCTTGCTGATCCCTAAATATCCCAAAAGCCTGTGCATTTGCTGACCCCTCCACTTGGAATACTTGATGTGTCTGATGCCTGCTCAGCCACTTCCATCAAGCCTTCTCTGCTTACTCATTCAGAGATACCGCCCTCATCCCTCTTCTCTCTATTTGCCTTCTTTGTACTTACCATTTACACAATTATCTTAGGTCGTTTTCTTAGTGAGACCAGGACACAGAATTAGTCATTTGTTGATTGAATTGCTCTGAGGTTGCCATTTAGTCATTTCATCCCACCATGCTTCATGAGCCTTGTTTAGTGTGTGAGGAAACTGAGGCACAGGGAGATTCAGGATGCCCCATATGACACAGGTGTCGGGGACAGAGCTGGGGCCCGTATCCAGACAGCCTGAGCCCATGTGCTTCACTGGTGGACTTTTCTATCAGGGACTGCCATGCTGCAGGGACCTGGTATGGTTGGTCACTGCAAACCACAGCCACAGTGGATGCTCAAGGGTTGTTCTTACCTAGTTTGTGAGAAGAATGTCTTGGGGCCCAAAGAACCAGAGTTTCTGATTTGGAAGAAATGAGGCATAGCTGCTGTGTGTCCCGATCCTTCCCTGAACTTCCTCACAGAGGTAGCCCTCAGATGGGGTCAGCTGTGTCCCACCACCCATCCTCTAGGCATTCCAGATGCCCTGTTCCTCAGCTTTGCAAGTGACATGTCGCAGGTTTTGATTTGTACCTCAGAAGCCTCGAGACCATCTAATACAGTGACTGTATCCTTGGTCTACTTCCTCCAGCAGACTGGTTGGTGGTTTCTGAATACCCCCTTACCTTTGTAATATCATTATTGTACCCACCACTCCAGCGATCACGTCTTGTCTTCCTCAATCCATTCAGGATCTCAGGCTGGATTGATTCTTTGCTGGGCCCTCCTCTGCTGTAGACATTCATTCAAGGAAGAAGCATAACAAACACTTGCTTAGGGTTCCCTCTGAGAACTTGGAAATGTTCCTCCAGCTCCGCAGGGATCAGAATAGGGACAGAAGAGAGTCCTTCTTACTCCCTATCCTGGCTAGGTCCTTCTACCACAAGGCCAGCTCTCTGCTCTACCAGGGCAGGCTCTGTGGTGTGCCACAGGGGATTCTACAGGATCCAAGGCATCTGTGCTGGTCTGGAGATCTGACTATTGTCTTAAACATGTCATCTGAGGACACAGAAAGAGACCTGGGCTGGGTTTTGGTTGGACCATTAACTGAGATGTGTTGGGGTCAGCAGAAGAGAGCCTACTGAACTGGGCTTGCTTTGTGGGCAGCAGGATGATACTGGCACCTGAAAAAGGGAACAGATAGAAGGGTCAGAAGGTGACTTTGGGCATGAGAAACTGTTAGGGGAGAGCTAGCATGGTGGTTCAGTAGGTAAAAGGTGCTTGCTATCAAGCCTGGTGGCCTGAGTGGTTCCAGGGAACCACCTCAGGGTGAAAAGGAGAGAAAGGACGTCAGCAAGTTGTCCTCTAACCTCAAGGTAGACAAGGCAGCTCTAAGCAAAAGGGCTTTGGTCCCCAGCCTTTCCAGGCCAACTATATCCCCAGTGGTGTATGGAGGGAACTCACCTCCCTACCTCCTGTACTGCTAAGGCCACACAGAGTGCTGGGGCTTAGGGCTTCCAATAGGATGCTGTAGATGGATGCGGTTTCATCTGAATTCCAGACGAATGAGTTTCTTAAAAGATAACTATGCCTCATATAGTATCTGGTACATCATTATATCATATTTGTCCTTTACCTAAAATTCAACTTTAACTGGATGTCACACACACACACACACACACACACACACACACACACACACACCTTTTTAATGAGATCTGGTAACCCTGTATGGACTTTGCCATTCATTCACTGGTCTGCTTGTCCTAGACTGCCTTGGACAGTTGTAGTCCAAATTGGTGTTGGCCATGCCTAGGGATCATAGGGCTGGGTCAGTGACTACCTTTGCAGTGGGATCCCAAGACCTTTCTAAGCCCTGGAATCTAATTTGGTATGACAGTGTATGACCTGATATTCCATTATCTGCATGTGGTCATTTGATAAAAAGACCAGGAAGCTGACTGGACTGCAAGGGCAAACTTGGATGGTAGCTTATTGGCTGCCTGAGGGAAGAATGTGGCTTGTGTCTTTGGGCCGTGAGGTCAACACAACAGAACAGTGTCATAGTTAGTTTCTGTCAACTTGATATAAACCTAGACATGACTGGAAAGAGGGAATCTCAATTGAAGTGTTGCCCCCATCAGTTCGACTTGTGGGCATGTCTGTGAAGAATTTTGTTGATTGTTGATGTGTCAGGGCCCAGAGCACTAAGGGAAGTGCCGTCCTTTGGCAGGTGCGCCTGGCTTGTATGAGAAGGCAAGCTGAGCAAGCAAGAGAAGGCAAAGCAGTAAGCATTGTCCCTCCATGGTTTCTGCTGCAGCTCTTGCCTCCAGATTTCTGCCTTGACTTCCTGTCTTAACTTCCCTCTGTGATGCACCGTGACCTGTGAGGTGAGAAGAACCCTTTCCTCCCCAGGTTGCATTTTTGACATGGCTTCATTACAGCAACAGAAAGCAGATTGCTGCAGAAGAGGGGAAGATGCGAGAAAGTCTCTTGGCAAATGCAAAGTGGTTGTTGGTAAGTATTAGCTGACATGTTTCAGGCAAAGGACAGAAAGTACCAGGGAACCTAGATGTGAAGGCCCCAAAATGTGAGCCTATTTCCACCTTGTCTGCTGGTCAGAGAGTTTGGAGGTTGCTAAAAATTGTTGACAACAACCAGGGCTACCCACCCTGACTCAGGATGTGGTTACTTGGTTCTTTTGACTTTAAGATGGCCCATACAACTAGATCTATGCTGACAGATGATCAGAGTATGCAAGCATACTTCTGCTCCTTCTTCTAATAGGAGAGGTTACCTGGGGAGTGACTGATTTCAGGATACTTGGTCTAGTATGGGTTCACAACCTAAACAGCAGAATACTAAACAACAGAATTTCCTGCTTCCTGCTGTCTGGAATCCAGGCCACTTGGAGGGCAGTGGGTACTAGAGCAGGAGGGCAGAGAGATGGGGTACTGGAGAACCTGGAGGAAATAAAGGAACACTGGGACTTGGCTGTGTTATATGCTGAAGTGAGGAGGAAGAAATCATGAAGGACGAAGGCAATTTTGAGTACTATGAAGTTGAAAGAACATTCCTTGTAACATAAAAGAAGACCACTATAAAACGAGGACTGCATTATGATACACATAAGAAAATACCACTTCCATTGATGCCAGGCAAAAATAAAAATATAAGAGATATACCAAAGTGAGATGAAAATTAAAAGGAGTTTGTCTATAGAAAAATAGACACATGCACACAAAACCGAATGCTATCATTAGCATATTTTATGGTTTAAGGTGATGTTTGTGTGTCAAGTTGACAGTGACTATTAGTCACTTCTTGTCAACTTGACAGGATTTAAAATCACCTAGAAGATACACTTCTGTTGTAGAAGTCCACATGTTCATTTCCAGCTGCTCAGCCCCCAAATAATCACACAGAAACCGTATTATTTGCAATACTGTTGGGCCAATAATTTAAACATATTTCTGGCTAACTCATATCTTAAATTAACCCATCTTCATTAATCTGTGTATCACCACGAGGCTGTGGTTTACTGGGTAAAGTTCCAGCATCTGTCTCCTGTGGGGCTACATGACCTCTCCCTGACTCCACCTTCTTTCTCCCAGCATTCAGTTTAGTTTTCCCCACCTAGCTCTGTTCTGCCCTGCTCTGCTATAGGCTCAAAGAAGTTTCTTTACTAACCAATGATATTCACAGCATACAGAGGGGAATCCCACATCGCACTTCTGGGCATGTCCGAGGAGAGAAGACCTGCATATGAGTGGCGCTATGCCCTAGACTGGGGTCCCAGTTTGAATAGAACAAACAACAGAAGAAGATCAGCTCTTCACCAGCATTCATTTCTCTGTTTCCTGACTTTGGACAGCCACCTCACAGTCCCAACACATACTTAAATTGTGATCTCAAATGCATATTTTTTCTTTAAGTTGCTTCTGTTTGGTATTTTGTCGCAATAATAGAAGCAACCAATTTAGTGTATAAGTCTTTATGCACTGTTGTGTCTCTTGCTTCAAGTCTACAACCTGCCCACCTTCTCTCTCTCTTCCCTGTTGGCCCCTTGAGGGTGTGTCTGAATTTTCTACAGCTGATGGAGGAAGTTACGGCAAACGTTGTAATTTAATGCAGTTTTATTCTCTTATTTTTAAAGATTTACTTATTTTACTTTTATGTGTATGGATGCTTTGCCAGCATGCATGCATGTACATCCCTTGGGGCTGTGGTTACTGATGACTGTGAGCCACCATGTGGGTGCTGGGGATTAAACTTGGTCCTCCGCAAGAGCAACAAGTGCTCTTGGCTACTAAGCTATCTCCCCATCCCCCAGCTTTATTCTCTTAAAGTTCTGTAGGTCAGAAATCTGGATCTCGCTGGGCTGATGGCAAGGGGTTGGTAGGTAAACATTACTTCCGGAGGCTCAAGGGCAAAGGCCTTACTCTTTACAGCTTCTAGAGGCTGCCTTTTCCAGCCTCCGCCTTCAGACCCAATAATGGGGAATCTCCAAATCTCTAGCCCTCATTCCCCCTCTTCAGGAATAGTCTCTAGGTAGACTGTTGCAATTATGCTGTACCTATTGGATCATCCAGAATAAGCTCTCCATTTTGTGATGTTAAATGCAATCATGTTTCCAAAACCTCCTTTGCCATGTAAAATAATATGTTCATGGGTTTCTGGGATTGGGGTGGGGACATCTTTGCATTTTTTCTGTCTCCTGCAGGGTCCATGTGCATAGTGTGGACACTGACATCTTCTGCCAACAGATGCCATATGGGACTGGTAATGAGCAACATGGTAAGACCTAACCTTCAGAGGATGTGTCTGGTGAAGGGGCCCATGTGGGCCATGGAATTGGGTCCCAGGGCTCTGTCGAGTGGCACAGTTGTGAGCAGAGGACCTGGGAGAGGGGATCAGAGCAGAACCCTTGCAGGCCTGAAGCTCAGGATATGGTCTCGCTTGGATGAGCCTGAGGGTGATATAGGATCAAAGATGTATAAATCGATACCAAAAATATAGGGTTCCTAACCTGAGTTCAATGGACTCACTAAAATAGTGTGTGAGTTTTGAAGTTTTGTTGTGAATGTACATTTTGTCATTTTCATCAGGTTATGAAGATGATCCAGACAATGAATTCCCATGACTCTTGCCTCTCTGTTTACTCTCATTGGGCAGAACTGACCCTTTCTGAGTCATTCCCTGTTCTCCTGCTCACAAGGACACAGGATTCCATGTGCTTCAAGTGCAATGCTCGTCAAGCTGCCTCTGCCCACGGGAGCCCCCGAGGTGACAACGCTGCTGTGGAGACGACCTGTGCAAGTTAACGGGGATTAGTGGAGGTCCAGCCTGGACCAGGGGAAAAGGAGCACCCTGGGGCTGTTGGAGAAAGTGTTATTTTAATTTCAAAGGCACTTTCTGTGCCCTAATCTCACTTGGCAAGCAGAATGCAGGACACAGAATGCAGCTCAGGAACCAGATGGGAGATTGACAGTTTGGGCCTGAACAAGTCCATGCTGACCCTGCTGCTTGATGTGAGCCAGGGCCATGCTCTGCTCTGAGGTGAAATGGGGGTGGGGGTGGGGGTAATAATAGCCATCCTGTCTGCTTTGCATTCAATTAAGCTGAGTTTCTTTTCCCCATGAATTTCCTTAATATAAGGATATTTTAGAACTTCGGAAAAGACGCTTGTCCTATTTTAAATGTAGAAATACTCTGTAAAGAAAGGAGAGAGAGAGAGAGAAAGAGGGAGGAGAGAGAGAGAGAGGAGAGAGAGAGAGAGAGGGAGAGGGAGGAGAGAGAGGGAGAGAGAGAGAGAGGGAGAGGGAGGAGAGAGAGAGGGAGAGAGAGAGAGGGAGAGGGAGGAGAGAGGGAGAGAGAGAGAGAGGGAGGAGAGAGAGAGGGAGAGAGAGAGGGAGAGGGAGGAGAGAGGGAGAGAGAGAGAGAGGGAGGAGAGAGAGAGGGAGAGAGAGAGGGAGAGGGAGGAGAGAGAGAGGGAGAGAGAGAGAGAGAGGGAGGAGAGAGAGAGAAGAGGAATGGAGGGAGAAGCAAGGAGAAAAGAGGGAAGAAGAAGTAGAAAGGAGAGGGGGTTCGGAGAGCACATTTGGGGATTAGAGAGCAGTGTCTTGCACATTCTTCTCTCCCGATTGGCTGCTGCCAGCCGCTTGCCTGACTGAGCTCAGGAAGAGGTGCAGTGTGTCCAGGTCACTGTACTTGTCAGTGTGCAGGAAGCTCCTCTAATGAGGCCCTTGCCCTGGAGCATCTGAGGCGAAAGAATAAGACAAAAAGGGCACCAGTGGCCACACGAGCTCAGATGATAGTGTCCAGCCAGCCCAGGGAACCTGTGCCCAGCTGGGAACTCATGCTCCACTGTTGGCAGAGTTCCAGAGATCCCAGTCAGCTCCGTCTTCAGCTCCTTCCTGGAAACTGGGAAGGGCTGTCTGTGCCTTGTCTTCAGCTGTTGAGCCGCTCCCGAACTCCTGTGACCCCTGAGCTCTGCTGTAGGGGCAAGGGCTGTCTGTGCATCCATCTTTAGGAGTTGAGCCACTCCCCAGACTCCTGTGAATGCTGAGCTCCACTGCAGGGACTCAGCTTCTTTACCCTGGCCTGGAACTCGGTTTCCTTGGAGAGGAGCCAGGAGGTATTAAGGGTGAGAGCTAAGGACCAGTCATAGGATTTTTATTTTTATTTTTTTTCGAGATGGAACTTGAATTTCTTCCTAATTATCCTCCTGAAAGTATCTGCTTCTGAGGATGTAGATCGTTCTGGGGGAAACTGAGGCAATTATGAGACATCTACTGTACACTGAGACTTTCCATGGGGCCTTTGTGCTTTGACTGACTGGCAAGAAGGACCATTCAGAGCTACCCGTTCCAGCCTCTGGTCAGCACTGATTGGATGGTCTCTGTCTTGGTAGACTGAAGCTTTAGGAAGGCCTCAGGTGGCTTCCAAGAGGGGATGGAGTCCCACAATGTCCTGCTGTCACTATTGTCTTATTGTTAGTGCCCAAAGAACAGATGGGGAACTGGGTCAGGAATGGTGAGAGGGCGGTAAACACTGCCCAAATTATCCAGACAGGAGCTCTGTGAGGACATGACCCATGCTCTGGTTAACTCTGGGCCTCTCTTCTTGGAACCCACATGGAACATGCATAGGAATTCCATCTATCTGTATGAACACTTCCTGAGTCTTATCTGCCACAATCATTCTCTGTGTAGAAGAGTGTTTATCTGCATAAGAGTTTTTGCCCAAAATTCGGAGGATAAGTTTTAAATGGGCTGGGTATGATGTCACACACCTGTAAGCCTAGACTTAGCTTGAAGTAGGAGAATCTGTAGGCCAGCTTGGGCTAGTCAGTTCCAATTCCAGGGTAGCCTGGGCTAATGATCAGAACCTATCTTCCTCCTCCCTTTCCAAAAGGGAGTGTGTGTTTATTCATTTACTTGACAATGATGGATTAAGGATCGATCATGCACTTTTTTTTTTTTTTCACGTGAAGTTAAGCAGCAGGCAGGAACAAGAGTCCTTGATCTGTGAAGCTCATTTTCTAGTCAAGGAGACAAGAACTGGCCAAATACTCTTACAGATGGCAAAGGTAGCCTTCGATGGATGTTTTAAAGGCAGAGCTCAGAAGGATGAGAGAAACATTCACAGAGAATGCAAGGCTTTGGTCCAGAGTAAGTGGTCCTTTGACGGCGTTTGGGAGAGATGGGGGTAGAGTACAAGGGAGGTCAGGTCAGTGAAGGGCCAGGGCTGTAAAAGGCAGAGGGGACCTTGTGGTCAGGAGTGTCTCAGTGGTGCTCAGGAAGTGCTAAGGAGGCCAGTGGAGCTGGTGGGCAAGGTGAGGGGGAAGCAGGATGTGGAGCCCAGAGACAGAAGGGGTGGAGAAAAGGAAGAAGGTACAGAACCAGGCGGGGGGGGGGGGGGAAGCATCCGGTGATGCCTAAGAAAAACAGGAAGTCATTCAAGGGTCTGAATCAGGAGGGACAACACCTTCTGGGTTGGACCCATGGTAGGGAAGAGGGGAAGGGCTCAAGCGGGGACCAGGAGAGGGGTAAATGCATTGTCTTCCGTAGTTGTGGTGGCAATGAAGATGTAGAAAGACAAATGAAGGCAAGAAATATTTAGAAGACGAAGTCGGCAGGGCTTGGAATATGAGAATGAAGAATGGATGCTTCCTACTTCACAAAACATGCCGGTAGCTAACTGTGCGAAGTCTTTGGAGAGGCTGAGTATATTTGAAGATATTTTCTACCGTAACACAAAACCCAACCTCCGGATGAAAAGTATTATTAAGGTTGGCTAATTTGACACCCCAAATGCAATGAAAGGACAGGTTTTGCTTCCTGCTTCCTTCTTCGCTCAGGGAAGTTGTCAGATTGCCTTCCCACAGGCAAGAGAAGGCTGCTGAAGTTCCGGACATCATACACAGTCATGAGTTTACGGGCACCTGTTCAAGTAATCCTTTTCATCTCCCCTCCGACTTCTCTTCAGAGTACCTTGTCCAAAACCTGTTCACAGCATGATTCTTGTGTCAATAACTTGCGTGAGTCAGGATCACACCAGTTTCTCTGATTAAGGGATAATTTCAACAGAAACAGGTTCTCTTGCTAAAGATGACCAGGGGAGTGGATTTTTTCAAAGTTGACTGAGGGTGTCTGCCATCTAGAGACAAGAGAAACCTCTGAGCTGTCCTTAGAGAGGACCTAAGGTTAGTGGGCTTTGGAGTAGGAAAGGCAGCCTTCAACCCTGTTAAATTGGGGTACGGGTCAAAAATATAGATTCCAGTTTCCCCAGTGCCCATCTGAATAGGAATCCTGCGAGGGAGCCAGGACTCTGCCTGACAGATGGGATCAGTAGGGATTTCAGGTGGTCTAGCATTTGGGAATCTACACTAGGAGGAAAGCCACACCTGGAGAGGAGACTTAGTCTATCCTACTACCCAAGGAGAATAGGTTACTCCCAGTGGGTGTTAGGTGGAAACCCTACTGCCGTTCATATATACCCAAAAAGGTTGGAATTTTGGGGATCACCAGCTTGGGGCCCTATTCCACGTTCAGGTCTCATTCCTCCCATTCCAAACTCCACTCTCAGTGTGCCAAGTGGGGCCCTCTCCTGGCGTTGCCCTCTTCAAACTCCGCCCCTGAGAAAGCCCACCAAAAGTCAACCTTTTCTTGGGGCTGCTTGAGACCATACCTATGGGCTACTTAAGACCTGGTAGCCATATTTGCCAAGTGATACCTCTCTTACCCTCCTGAGGGGGCCACGCTGGAGTGCTTTGCTCAGATTAAACCTGGATTTAATAATCCAGGCTGATTGATTTATTACATCGGCGGCAGTGGTTTTCTATGAACCAGGGATTCAAAACTTAACAGTGGGGCCAGTAGGGAGCAGTTCAGGCATAAGCGTGAGGTCTTCGCTCGTGCTGGTGGGGAGGGACCATGATTCCTGTGAATCTATCTGAACCATAACACACCTCACTGCAGTCAGGTCTTATATGACGCTGGCCTGAGGATTATCTTTGCAGTGGCAGAGATGGCAAATGGGTGCACACAGAACCTTGCACAACACGGAGACACAGAATTCCTCTTAGCTCAGCCTGTTTATCTCAGCAGCTCTATGGGGTTCTGCTTTCCTCCCACTTTGTGAAGGTAACAGGACAGGTCTGCCTTGAGGACAAAGTTAAAGGCTTCCTATTCCCCCAAACACAAACTCCCTGAGGTAGGAGAGTCGGTCCTCCCAAGGGGCCATTCCCAGATGCACAGGGCCAGCAGGGCCAGCAGAGGTCACTGCGTGGGTACAAATGTGGCTTGCAGAGCAAGCTGCTCTGTGGCCGCCCCCACATCCTCGCTCAGACGCCTCCTGCAGTCCGGAGCTGGGCGCCCAGAGCGTGTTACGGTTTTTGTCGTGTTGAGAGAGGCCGGTGGCCGTGGGCGGCTGGTGCCGAGTGCAATATGCCTGGCTGTGCGCCCTGGCCCCACTCTTCGACCACCACGCCCCTCCCGCGAGTGATCACCAGAGATTTGCCTGGACCCTGCTGCCATTTTCACGGTCCAATCTGTACCTCGCGGGCAGCCGACACTAGCTGGAACCAGAGCCATAAACCCACAGCCTTTGCTGCCGGAAACTCACCTGACGCCATCATCAAAACGGGCATTTGGAGGGCTAGGAAAGTGGGCTAGTTGTATTTTAGCGTAAGAATACCCCGAGCTTGTGGCCGGCCTTGCAGCAAGGGCACTAAACACGAAGGCGGCCTGCATTTGAATCTGCACCATTCCTTTTTCCGGGGGCTTCTCCTCATCCCTGTCTCCTGGCCTCTGCTGTTGTGCAAAGGGTGCAGTGAACTTACCTGCCTCATGGGGGTGCTACGAGGCAACTTTGGGGGGTAGCATGGCACAGGGTCAGGGCTGTTCCTGTGATCTACTATTGATATTAATGCCAAGATCTCCCAGTCCCAAAGTCTGACAGAGGAAAGCCAGGCTCCTTCAGTCATGCTCAGAGCTGGCCATGAAGCCTTCAGTGAACCTCACTGCAGCAGGAAGGACGGGCTCTCACAGGGCTCCCCTTCCAACCAGAGGCAAATATCCACATGCTGCCGGAGAATGGTCCTCAGGGTATTCTCTCTCCGACCTTAGTAAGGATCATGGGTCTGTGGGTCCTTGGTGCCTTCAGCAGGGTCTAAGTGAGAGGTCAGGAGGGACCCGCGCCTTTGCTGAGTGCTGTGAAGTCCTGTGTCTTTGGTTACATCCCTGTTTCCAGCAGATGGGTCTAGTCTTTGGAGAACTCTGCAGGTCCTTCCTGTGGCTGTGGCTCCCTAGGCCTCCCTGGTGCCTAAGCCTATTGAAAGAGCTCTTTGTACACAGCCATCTGGGAAAAGAATGGCAGTTGGAATGCCCCCGCAAATGCCTGCCAGCATCATCCAGCCCCCTGGGTGGGTGAGGGCCATATAGCCTGCCAGGAGCATGATGCTCAACTGCAGACCAGATTCTTGGGTTCCCACGCATCACGCGTGGCAGGGCTGCCCCCTCTCTGCAAAGTGTGACAGAAGGGAGCTATGGACTAGGAGTAAGGAGGTCTAGGTCGTTCTTGGGCACGGCTCTTAACCTCTTTGACAGTAGGATCTTCATTTATACAGTATTATAGTGAATAAACACACACACATACACACACTCTCACACACATACACACACACACACACATACACACACACACACACACACACACACACACACTTCAGTACTTGGGATGGAATCCAGACCATTGTGTGTGCTAGACAAGTGTCTGCCATTGAGCCAAAAACTCAGCCCTGAAACAGAAATGATGGGGTAGCTGTCCTATGTGCTCCCCAGAAATTCTGGAGGGACTGTGCTCATAGGACTTTGAGAGAAATACAGGACAGAAGTAGGTGGGCTAGAGTTCCTGCTGAGTTATTAAGCTGCCATGGAGCCTGCCTGGTCATTTCTGCGGGCAATCACGTGGTTGCTAAGGGAGGGCATGGAGGAGACAGATGGAAGACTTGGACCACGGAGAATCTCTACTCTCACTCATTTTGTTGGAGAAGCAGAGCACTCAATCCCTGCATACAGACTTCAAAGAAACCCACAGGCATAGCTAAACATCCACCTCCAAATGCATCAAATATTTCCCAACTAGCGACAGCTGAGAGGTCAAGTGCCTCAGACTCTGGATTCTTCAAATTTGGGAGACAGTAGTTTAGGAAGACTTTTGGAAGAAAAAAACAAACAGGTTCTTAAAAGGGATGAGTCAAGGAAAGGGTCAAGGGCCATGGTGGTGGTAGTGATGGAGTCAGAGGCCAGGTCAGTTAAAGTTACAGTCAGCCGCAGTTGGAGAGATTGGATTGTGGTTTCCAGGTTAACAGAGGTACTGAAGAAAACGGTGTGGAAGGAACAGTGAACAGATCTTACTGGTGCTGTCAAACAAGGACCAGAGTTAGTTGAGAAGGAGGAGTTTGCCTGGGTAGACTAGCTCAGTCAGCATCATCAAAAGGCCTAGGTTAATGTGGCCCATTGCCACAGGTTAATTTCCTGAAACAAAGATTGTCATGCAGGATGTTGACTGGATAGGATGATAACAAGGCACACGGGACAGAATGCCATTCTGTGCTACAGTTAGGGTTCCAACTGACCCAACAGGGGATTCTGAGAAAGTTGGCTCTTTTGAGAGGTTCCTACTACAGACATGATGTCTTGTTCATCAATCAGTCATGGGATGGGACTGTCTTTAGTAGATTCTTGTACCTGTTGGGGTAGGCAGTTCTTGTAGAGGGGGCCATCTCTGAGTGGTCAGCAGCCAAAGGCTGGCAGAAACTGTGGGTATGAGAGGTCCACCCTACAAGCTGGCCTGGTTGATGCACACTCCACTCCACTTGGAAGGGCTCTTGTAGTGTTCAACCCTTCTGATTAGGCTCTATGACCAATGCTGACATCTTGGAAACTTCTAGGGCAGGACCATTTGTCCCCTTTTCTCTCCTGTTTCCTTTCTTACAGGAAGAAGTGGATCTCAAGACCGTTTAGTGCAACAATCCTCAGCCTAGTCAAAGAGCATTTTAGACGCATCCACAGGCTTTTATCAAAGCCTCAGTAGATGATGATAAGCCGACCCTCTGCCACCCAATGAGGACCAAAAAATAAGCCCCGTTTGCATTGTGGTGGCTGAGCTTTTAGAAAAGGATGAAGGTACCTTTGCCCTTATCTTCAGCCTCCTCTTTAGGTTTCTTACCTTTGTGGATTTCTGTGACCAACCTTCTAGTCACTGTTCTATTGCTATGAAGACATACCATGACCAAGTTAACTTGTAAAATTAAAGCATTTAATTGGGGGCTTGCTTACATTTTCATCACAGCAGGGAACATGGGGGCCCACAAGCAGACATGGTGATGGAGAAGCAGCTGAGAGTTCTATATCCTGGTTTGTAGGTAGCAGGGAGAGAAATAGACATATAGACAGATAGACAGATAGATCAGGGAGAGAGATAGATATATAGACATTAGATAGGCAAATTGGATCTGGCATTGGCTTTTGAAACTTCAAAGGCCATCCCTAAACTCACACTTCTACCAATGAGGCCACACCTCCTAATCCTTCTAATCTTTCCAAAGAATTCCACTCCCTGGTGACAAAGCTTTTAAACATATGATCCCATCGGGGCCATCCTTATTCAAACCACCACAGCAATCTATACCCAGACTGTATCTCTCTATCTGACTTGTTCTTGTTTGTCCTGGACCCCGTTCAGGTACGACTCTCCTCCCGTCCCTGGAAAAAGTGCCGCGGTGCTGAGAAAATGAGCAAATGTATAAACAGTATTTAGAATGGGGCCGGACACCTGCTGAGACCCTCAGCGATGCTACTTATTGTCACTCCCTTCTTTGACACACTGTGCCCTTCACCATCCTTAAATAGCCCCACATTTCAAAGCTTGCTTACTTTCCCTTGGTAAGCAGATAGCACATCCTTTCTAGCACATACCTTCTAGCACCGTGCCTGACACGGAGTGGATGATCAATAACAGCGTGCAGAATGAATGGAAGCATTGTACTTCTGGTGGTAGAGTTGAAAAAAATAAGACCCCTTAAAGCATATTTAATCAGGGCTACTTAGTGGTGGTTCACTGACAATGGTCAGCTGTGGTACCTTGTTGTTTAATAATTGCTGAATATTGAGTCAATGAGTTAATATCAGTAGATGGTTTGTTTGGGCAGACAGATGGATAGATCGAAGACAAATAGATGGATAATAAACCATGTGGAAGAAGGCCAGGGTTTGTAGGGCGGGAAGGATGGAGGGTGGGAAGGAAAGGACAGTAACATTTCACAGCTTCCAAGCCAATCAGGGATGAACTGGGGAGGGGACCCCTGAAGAGCCCTTGAGGCCCCTGTGATCTTGCTTAGGTGAGAAGAAAGAAGTGCTGCCCCTGCAGGTCCCCACCTGCAGGGAGTGTGTCTGCAGGGAGGGTGCTCAGGTCATTACTCACGGCTGACACATCCCCGAGGTCATGACAAATGCTCTGTGCTGAATCAGGAAGAGATGGAGAGCGGGTGGATGGGCTTTACTGGAGAAAGCCTAGAGACAGGGAACCAGAAGCCACGGCGCCAGTGTATTAAGGGGACTGGCAGAGAGTCCCCCGAGGAAGGAATCAGGGCCCTGGACAATCAAATCACCTTGTAAGAAGCTATGGAGGCTCTTACTTCTCAGAGAGTATGTTTGGGTGCATGTCTAGTCTCTGTTTCAAGGATTTTCTGCTCCAGAGTGGTCTTGCATTTGTCCACGGGTGGGATAAACAGGCAGGCGGTCAGGTTGACAGATAGGCAGAGAGAGTTTGTTGACAGACTCTTGAGTGAGGTAGCTGGGGTTTGTTGTTGAATTGGTAAGGGACCACACTAGTCAATTGCTTCACTACTGTGATGAAATTCTCAACATAAACAGCTTAAAGAGGCCATTTTTATTTTGGTTCTTGGTTTCAGAGAGTTTGGCCCAGGGCCATTTGACCCCGTGTTTCTGGGCCTATTGTGAGTCAGAGAGAGCATCACAGTGGTGGGAGAGTGTGGAGGAAGGAGCGGCTCCTCTCTGGTGGAAAGGAACCAGGGCTCAGGGAGGAAGCTGAGAGAGGTATAACCTTCAGAGCCACATCCTCTCTGATCTCCTCCCTCCAGCGAAGCTCTCCCTCCTGAAGTTTCAGGGGCCTCCAAAGACGGTCTTACTAGATAACTATGTTTTCAGTTTATGAGCTAGTGCAGGGCATTTCATATTGAAACCACGACAGGGATGCTTTAGTGCAATTAGCACCAAGTGCCATGGAAGAGCGAATTGGTAGAGGCTAGACAGCGACTATCTCCTTGCCATACAGAACCCTTGATGGTGGTTCTGCAAGGGGCAGTACTATTTCCCTGGAGACCACAAAACATCTGAGGGTTGTAATTCTACCTAGAGAGGAAGGACTACTTTTTAGAGCATGCGTGTCTAGGAAGGAGACATATTCTGGTGTCCTGCAATGAAGGACAGCTCTGTATAAGCAGGAATTCTTCTGGCTCCAAAAGAAAAGGTCATGTCTTCTTTAAGAAATAGAGTTTATTCAAAAGGATTGTTTTATACTACTTATTTGTGGTGTTTTGTTCCCAAGCTTGTTCCCCTTCACACACAGCCTGCTAACACAGCCCCCTTTCACTTCCTCTGGAAGATCTGGGGTTACTTGCCTTTAGCTTGGGGACAAGAGCTGGAAAGTAGGTGAGAAATAACTAGACCATCTGCCTGGGGTCTGACTCCCTTCTGCAGCAGGAGGTTTGACCACAGGGCTGGAGGAGGTGGGTTTCCAGGAATTGCACAGGGGAGTTCTGTTCTTCATCCTCTAGTTTTCTTTGTGGCCCCCCCTGGTGCCTGACTCAAGGCAGAATCTCAGGAGGGTGCGGACTAGGTGGGGCTTTCAGAACTGTTGCCACCATATAAGGGTCAGGAACTACTTTGTCCCCCTCCCCATCTTGGTTCCTTCCCTTGGCTCAGGACTGGGCTGTTCAGCGCAGCTTGGGAGGCAGGGAGGGAGAGAGGGGGAGTCTAGCACCACATGTCCTGGAAGGACAAATGTGAAAATATAAAAAGCCTCTGGTCTTGGGGCCAAGTCACACGGCTGGGTGGCCTGCCACCTTGGCGGTCAAGTTGTCAGTTTCTGGGAGGGTTGAAGTTACAGCTTCAGTTGGGGGCAGGGAAAAGCTGGCTCATAAAGACAATAGCTCTGAGTTGGGTCATTATTGTACTCTCCTGCAGATGTCTTCCAGATCCAGAGGAGGAAACTGAGGCTCAGGGCCATGGCTGGCCAGGCATACTCTAACTAATACTATGATGTGGGAGTCCCCTCTGTGTGCTGTGATTACCATAAATGAATAAAGAAACTGCTTTGGACCTATAGCAAGGCAGAAATTAGGTAGGCAGGGGAAGCTAGGCTGAATGCTGGGAGGAAGAAGGGCAGAGTCAAGAGAGATGCTATGGAGTCAGACATGCTGAAACTTTGCCGGTAAGCCACTGCCATAGGGCGATACACAGATTAATGGAGATGGGTTAAATTAATATGTAAGAGTTATCCAATAAGAAGCTAGAGCTAATGGGGCAAGCAGTGATTTAAATAATATAGTTTCTGTGTGATTATTTCGGGTCTAAGCTAGCTGGGCAGCCGGGAGGAACAAACGACCCTTCCTCCTACAATACTAGAGTCCTTTGATTCTTTATCTAACCTTTTTTTTTTGTCTGCAGTGAACCCTTATTCTTCTTTTCCTGGCAGAAAATAGTGATGGTAACTGAGGAGGAGGCAGTTGCCCAAGGACCTTTCCCTGGAGGGTTAGGTGGAGGTTTTGGGAAGGCGTCAGCATCTTTTGTAGTCCTCTGCATTTGGCCTGGGAAGGACAATGTGTGACCAACCACCTGCTAGGGCTGGTCCAGGGGTCAGGCACTGGCTCTGGTACCCAGCAGGACCAGACTGGATGTCTTGAATGAGCTCAGTAAGGACAGCTGGCTTCTGTAATGACAGGCTACAGTGCAGCTTGCAGGAGTTTAGTGACATTCTGGCTGCCAAGTCTTTGGGCCACTGGGAGATAGCCAGAGAAGAAGGGGCAGCTTGGTTGGGCTTGGAGGAGGGTTTTGAGCGGCAGGCTCCTTAATAATTACTCTCATTTCACTTGACAAATACTAGGCACCCCAAAGGGGCATGGGGGTACAAGGCTCAAGTTATCTCTGGCCCTCTGATAGTCAGGAGCCTCTACCTCCAGCTTCATCAAGAACACCGCTTAATGCCCATAGATTGCCTTTAGTCTCCCCTGGGCCTCGGCTCGGCCAAGCAGCCTGGGCCAAGATGAGAGTGAAGCTGTCAATAATTCATGCCCCATCTCCCCTTGCTTCCCCTGCTTGACTGACTGTAAATATTTCACAGGTTGCAGTGGGCAGAGATGCCCAGCAGAGACTTCAGGACAGGAATGCAGGTAGCCTCCTCTTTCCCAGAGCTCCTGACCAGACCTTGGTAAGGTGAGCCCCTCCCCCACCCGTGGCTTGATTAGGCTAGACTTCTATTCTCTGCCAGAGACCACAGTGTAGGGCTATATCCTCTGTAGGCTGGCTCCTTGGAACTGCTGGTGCTGGGGAGAGGAGGTGAGGTAGGAACTGCTCCAGAGGAGCTCTGGAGGTGCTCTACTTTATTCTTCTCTCATCTCTCATACTTCTCAGGCATCCCCATCTTCAGCATCCTGTATCACCGGCCCTCGTTCAGCCCTCAGCTATTTTCGTCTTTCTGGATTTTTAGTCAAGTCGTCCTGTGACGACAGAGAAGCTGAGAAGTCTTTCTGAAATGGGAACCCAATTGTCCTGCTTCTGAGCTTTCACCCTTCAGAAGACCTTAGGAAAACACCTGCTTTTCTCATGTCAGCACATGTAGCTTACACAATGTGGTGCCTGAGCCCTTGAGCCTCTCAGCCCGCCATGCATGCTGTCATTGTTCACCTTTCCTGTACCCACAATCCAGGATTTGGTCTAGTTACAGCTCTGGCATGGGATTCTGGGGTGCCAGTTTCAGGACTGTGTGCAGCTTCAAGATGTTCTGGTGATCACTTTGCCACCCTAGGGGCAGATGTACACTCCTATATGATATCAAGTGAGGTCTAATTTCTAGTTTGGCCAGTGGTTGTCTGTTACAGTGGCTGGTGACCTGTTCTTCCCAGACTTGGTGCTTCTGGAAAGTAAGAGGGTACTGCTCTCTTCAGAGGGTAGCCAAGAGGCCAGGAAATGTGGCCTGAAAGTGCACAGTACAGTCTATGGAAGGGTCAGTGCTTCACCCTCTGTCTTTATGATGATATCATGAACTGTTGGCTGTGGAATTTCCATTTGTAGGTAGAAAGATACCATCCTGAATACAGTGTAGGAAATAAAAATGATGGGTGGAATTACTCAGTATCCTGGGCAGGTGGCATATCTGAGGGGATCCAGAAAGATGAAGGGAAGAAGGAACACTCAGAAAGAGGCTGCACACGGAAGACCCTGCTGGAGGATACTAAAGCCTGATTCTATCTAGTAAGTCTTCCCTGGGAGAATATAGACTATGTCACAATGGGCCACCCAGGCACCCACCGAGGAACTTTTGTTTGTGTAGGATGCAGGGTGGCTTGGAACTCACCTGTCCAGACAGGCTCTATGAGTCTCAGTTTACCACTAAGGCAATACCTGGTTCTAAGAAAGACCAAAAACCAAGACCAGCCATGCTCCACCCAGGGAGAGATGTCCCTTAGGGCAGGACACACCCATCCCTTTTCACCAGGGAGGAAATTCCCAACGTTCTAACCATTGTAGATAGGATCACCTGCCAACACACACCCATTGCTTTTCATCAGGACACCCCTAGACAAATGTCAGCGAATCAGGGGTCCTAAACCTTAGAACTCTCTCACCTCTACCTTTGCTACTATAAAAACTGAGCCCCAACTGAGCTCGGGGCTCTAAGATCACTCCAATATATTGGACACATGGAGAGATTGAGTTTGCAAACTTGAATGCAATCTTGTGCAACCACTTTGGAAATCAGTGTTTTGGTTTCTCAGGAAATTCGGGATCAACCTACCCCTGGACCCAGCAATACCACTCCTGGGAATATACCCAAGAGATGCCCTATCATATGACAAGAGCATTTGTTCAACTATGTTCATAGCAGTATTATTTGTAATAGCCAGAACCTGGAAACAACCTAGATGCCCTTCAATGGAAGAATGGATGAAGAAAGTGTGGAATATATACACATTAGAGTACTACGCTGCGGTAAAAAAAATGACTTCTCGAATTTTGCATGCAAATGGATGGAAATAGAAAACACTATACTGAGTGAGGTAACCCAGACCCAAAGAGATGAACATGGGATGTACTCACTCATAATTGGTTTCTAGCCATAAATAAGGGTCATGGAGTCTACAATTGGTGAACCTAAAGAAGCTAAGTTAGAAGGTGAACCCAAGGAAAAACATATAGTTATCCTCTTGGCTATGGGAAGTAGACAAAATTGCCGGGGAGAAAATTGGGATCTTGGGGGTGGGGTGGGATGGGGGTAAGGGGAGATGGGGAGAGAAAAGGGAGAAGGGGAGGATGGGGGGAACTTGGGGAAAAAGGATGATTGGGATAAAGGAAGGTTGGATAAGGGAGCACGGAAGCACAATTCTTAGTTAAGGGAGCCACCTTAGGGTTGGCAAGAGACTTGAACCTAGAGTGGCTCCCAGGAGCCCAAGGCGATGTCCCCAGTTAGTTCCTTGGGCAGCTGAGGATAGGGAACCTGAAATGACCCTATCCTATAGCAATACTGACGAATATCTTGCATATCACTATAGAACCTTCATCTGGTGATGGATGGAGATAGAGACAGAGACCCACACTGGAGCACTGGACTGAGCTCCCAAGGTCCCAATGGAGAGCAGAAGGAGGGAGAACATGGGCAAGGAAGTCGGGACCATGAGGGGTGCACCCACCCACTGAGACAGTGGGGCTGATCTATTGGGAGCTCACCAAGGCCAGCTGGACTGTGACTGAAAAAGCATGGGATAAAACCGGACTCTCTGAACATGGCGAACAATGAGGGCTGATGAGAAGCCAGGGACAATGGCACGGGGTTTTGACCCTACTTCATGTTCTGGCTTTGTGGGAGCCTAGCCAGTTTGGATGTTCACCTTCCTAGACATGGACGGAGGGGGGCGGACCTTGGACTTTCCACAGGGCAGGGAACCCTGACTGCTCTATGTACTGGAGAGGGAGGGGAAGAGGAGTAGGGGGAGAGGGAAAAGGTTGGGAGGAGGGGGAGGGAAATGGGAGGCTGGGAGGAGGCGGAAACTTGTTTTTTTTTCCTTTTCTCAATAAAAAAAATATAAAAAAAGAACTTGTGTAAGAATAAAGACTCTTTGCTTTTACATACAGGACTCAGTCTCCCAGTTGGTTTTGGGAGGACTCCGTGATCTGGGCATAACGGTTGGTTTGCTTCAGATCACATTGGTGGAGGGTTACCTCCATTGTGTTGGCTTTCTGATCACCTGCCCCAAGCCAGCTCACCCATTGTTCACATGTTCCTTGAAGTCCAGGAGCAGAGAGGACAGGATTGACTTCAGCAGGTACTTGACTCAAGTTCGAACAAGGAGAGAAGAGAAAACAGTAAGAGAGCATGGTGTTTCCCAAGAGGTAACGCTGAGGCTTGTGGAGGAAGGGTGGCTGTTGTGAGGGGGAAGAGGCTGTGACCTTCTTCTTGATATTCACTCATTTACAAGGGGTCATTGATGGAGGAGACAGAAAGAGACAATGAGCAACCAGAGCAACCTAAGGATGGATGACCAGCTCTTTTTCTGCTTCTATCTGAGGTCCAGAGGTAACTTGGAATGAACTCAGGGCATTGGGCAGATGGCTAAGTGGATTGTAGGTCCTCTCTTCAGGGGTGGAGAGCAGGGCTAGAAAGAGCAGGGCCCTTTTGTTCTCCTTCCAGATGCTACCTTTCTGTTGGGCCCCCAAAGGACAGACATGCAGTCTGGAAGAAGCCTGTCTTGCTGATTTCAGGTGGCTACCCCTGCCATGGTTGTGCAAACAACATCAGGACCTAGATACCTCCTCCCCAAAGGCTAGTAGGGAACCCTTGTAAGATTGTGTGTGTGTGATCTTCCCTCACAGTCTGTATATATGTGGGAACAGAGGTATTTGTCTCTCTGTTTCTGATTGTCTCTTGTTGCCTCTGTCTCTAACTGTCTCTGTCTCTGATTGTCTCTGTCTGTCTCTGTCTCTGCCTCTCTCTCTGTCTGACTCTGACTCTCTGTCTCTCCTCTCAATCATCCCTAAGGAGTCTTCTGGGAGTAGCAACCCTGAACACACCCATCCACTCATCCAGTATTTCCTAGATCTGGGCTCAGGGAGGAAAAGGAACATGATCCATTTCCCCACGTTGAGATTTCAGCAGGGAAATGTGACTGGAGTACATCTTCAGTTCCGCCCTAGCCGGTTACTCGTTTTGTGTCCCTTAGACGAAGTCATTCCACTCCTAAAGCTCAATCCTCTTCTATAATCCTGGGGTGGATGATAATGACCACAGATGCTCAGAGGCCAGGATGAGGTCTGCATAGGAAGGTTCATTGCAAGCAATGCTGTGCACTAGCGCAAGACCTCTGTCCTGTTTTCAACACGTTTACCGCCTTCACCATCACTGTGATCCTTAGTAGGCAACAGTAAAGCTGCCTGCAACGGGGTAAAGTTCGCTAGTGTGCTCGGAAATGCCTGTCTGAAGCAGGCCACGTGTTGGCTACATAGAGTAGTGGGTTTAATTTATAATCGGCTTCATTAGAGGTCTGTTGCAGAGGTGGGTTCATGGATGCTTTAACCCACATATCCGCTGGGCTCTCCTCTATGACCAACCAGGGCCTCCCCGGCTATACATAGCTTAGAGATATGAAAGGTTGGAGGCAGGAACTGCAAAGGAAGTAGCAGCTAATGAAAAATTCAAGCTAATTGTTTGTGAAGGAGCCCTGTCTGCCTCGAATGGGATTTTCTGGGCTGGGGAGGGGGATGTGGGGTGGCCTGTGGCCGCTGTCAGTTTGTTGGGTACTTACTTCCTGGAGGCTCCAGGTGAGTGGTAAGCGGGGTTGCAGAGGATGGGGAGCTTCCTGGGCAGGCAGCCAAACTGCATCTGTGGCACCCACATTTGTGGGAGGGAAGGCTGGCAGGGATGCTCTGGCTTTCGCTGGGTTGTGACCCAATGCCCTGGTCTAAATGGCTAGGTTTGTTTGACAAGTCTGTGTTTTGCATATGCAGAGGAAGAAGGGAGAGCAAACTGTCTGCTATAAGTCTCCAGAGTAGTTTAGATCCTCCACCAGGATGTCAGAGTTCCTCTGTGATTGGAGAATGACTTCCCCTCTCTCTAGGATCTAAAGACTACTGGGCAGTGAGTGGCTTTGGCTGAAATGGCAGGAGAGGTGGGCTTACTCCAAAACTGGGGAAACCAGAGGTTTTTTGAGTAGCGAAGGCATTTACTGACATTTTAATTCATTGATACCATGCACTGATGAAGCTGAGTAGCCCCCGCTGAGGCCCCTCGCCTGGGCTAATATGAGAGTGAGAATTATGTGACAAGCCCAGCCAATACCAGAGTGGGAAGCCAGGATGTGGGGAGAGCTGCTGGTCGTGCGGATTCTGGGAGCGGTCCCAGAGGCAGGGATGAAGAGTGCAGAAATTAGATCAGACTACTTGATAAACGGATTGAGGTTGCAAGAAGTGGCCATTAGGATCAGCTCAAGAGTAACAGGCTGAAAGACAGAGGCGTGCAGGAAGATGTCCGTAAGTGGGCCTGAGAAAGAGGAATACACCATGGAACTTGGGGTTCTTAGAGGCACATAGACAGCAGAGTTGGCCGCAGAGCATAAGGAGACAGTAAAGGTACAGTAAGGAAGTGTGGTGTTTCCTAAGGTCAAGGGCGAAGGAGACAGCTGATCTCATTGAAGATTTTTCTCAGGGACATGAGAAATTGTAGGCTCTAATTTTTAGCTAAACTGGGCCAAGCTAGTTTTCCCTGCTCTCTGACGGCCTGGCAGGCCTCTCTTGTTGAGTATAATCTGTACCCTGTGATCTCTCCGCTGAGAAACAGGTTTTGTAAGTACAGCATAGTGGTCCAAGCTTATAAGGACCCATGAGGTTTGCAATAGAGGGCCTCTGACTGCACCCTGCTGTGCTATGGCTCCGTGACATCCTTGCTTACTGATCTCCGTCTCTGTACTCCACACTGTTCAGTGTGGTGAAATTCATGCCCGAGTCACACCGTCTATAGATTTCATTCTGAAGTCTCTTGGCCTGATACTGGCTCTTCTAAGTTGTGTATTTTTAGTCCTAAGTTTCTTCGTGATTGGAAATATTAAAGATGGGAACCACATTTCTTTTTCCTATGGACCCCTAACCCTTTGGCTTATCTTTGTGAAACTGAGCAGATGTATGGTCATTGAACCCTTTAGAGACTGGAATTCACTGGTAACATGTAGACAACTTTAAGGTGTTCACCTTGGGACTGGGGGTGGCTTGAGAGAAATGAACACCCCTGGTGGGAGACCCCGTATAATCACATGTTCTAGTGAATGTCAGATGTCCTGAGTCTGACATCTTTTTTTCTTTTGCTTTTGAGTCAAAACATTTTACTCAGTGGGTTGGGGAAGCCTGGAGAGGTTCACGCTGCCCCCCTCAGGGCAGATCTTGGGGGTCTACCAGCCATTAAGAGCGAGTCTGACATCTTTTAACATCCTGTTGGGGAGAAATTCTCATCTCTCTGCTGAAAGTGGCCTCAATTGTCTTTATACAGCTTCTTCTCTTGAAAAGCCATCAGTTGGACTTTCTTGCACAGGACTTGCAGCTGCCTTTCCCATCGAAGGGCTCCAGGGACCCTTCCTGGTCCAAGGTAAAGGCACTGTCGTGTGTTTTTGTGCAGTGCTTATGATTGGTTTTTCACCTTTAACCCTTTTGATATACCTGGGTTATATCATGATCAGGGGTGTCTGTCCCTCACTTGTTGAGGAAGCATATTGATGATATACTTCCGACAGCTAGGGAAGCCTGGCTGGAGAGAGTAAGGTTCTAACTTGAGTGGCAGGGGAGACGTGAAGGGGAGGAAAAAGTGGAGGTGGGGAAACAAAGGCCTTATTTCCTGGACAGAGGAATGGCAGATTCACTTATATCAACTGTGTCTGATTTCTCCATGGATGTCCTGACAGAGAACTGAGAATCTGGGTGCCTTCTTGTCAATGAGCAGAAAGGCATCAACTTTGGTGGTGAGGGTGGTGGTTGGTGAGGATGGTGGTTGGTGAGGGTGGTGGTTGGTGAGGGTGGTGGTTGGTGAGGATGGTGGTTGGTGAGGATGGTGGTTGGTGAGGGTGGTGGTTGGTGAGGATGGTGGTTGGTGAGGATGGTGGTTGGTGAGGGTGGTGGTTGGTGAGGATGGTGGTTGGTGAGGGTGGTGGTTGGTGTGAGGGTGGTGGTTGGTGTGAGGGTGGTGGTTGGTGAGGATGGTGGTTGGTGTGAGGATGGTGGTTGGTGTGAGGGTGGTGGTTGGTGGCGAGGGTGGTGGTTGGTGAGGGTGGTGGTTGGTGTGAGGATGGTGGTTGGTGAGGGTGGTGGTTGGTGAGGATGGTGGTTGGTGTGAAGATGGTGGTTGGTGAGGGTGGTGGTTGGTGAGGGTGGTGGTTGGTGAGGATGGTGGTTGGTGAGGATGGTGGTTGGTGAGGGTGGTGGTTGGTGAGGATGGTGGTTGGTGAGGATGGTGGTTGGTGAGGATGGTGGTTGGTGAGGGTGGTGGTTGGTGAGGGTGGTGGTTGGTGAGGATGGTGGTTGGTGAGGATGGTGGTTGGTGTGAGGATGGTGGTTGGTGAGGGTGGTGGTTGGTGAGGGTGGTGGTTGGTGAGGATGGTGGTTGGTGAGGATGGTGGTTGGTGAGGGTGGTGGTTGGTGAGGATGGTGGTTGGTGAGGATGGTGGTTGGTGAGGATGGTGGTTGGTGAGGGTGGTGGTTGGTGAGGGTGGTGATTGGTGAGGGTGGTGGTTGGTGAGGATAGTGGTTGGTGAGGATGGTGGTTGGTGAGGATGGTGGTTGGTGAGGGTGGTGGTTGGTGAGGGTGGTGGTTGGTGTGAGGGTGGTGGTTGGTGAGGGTGGTGGTTGGTGTGAGGGTGGTGGTTGGTGAGGATGGTGGTTGGTGTGATGGTGGTTGGTGTGAGGGTGGTGGTTGGTGTGAGGGTGGTGGTTGGTGGTGAGAACGGTGGTTGGTGGATATGGTGATGGTGATTGGGTCAAACAGATCCCAGATCCCAGAGAAGACACAGAAGGAATATTATGTCAGAAGGAACTAAAATGACTGGCACCCCAGACAAGTCTTTTCCCCTGTTTTGTCTGTAAATGGGTCCTGGGGGAAGTGTAGGTGAGTAGGAGTCTCTGAGCCCCACTAGCCTTGCCATGACATCACAAATAGGCACCTCTCTCTGATTGGGCCACAAACAGGTGCCTCTGTAGTTCCTGGGCTGGTTGTTTCTATGGTCACCCCTACACACTCCCTCATACATCAAATGGTCTTTACAAAAGTGGTTTTGCTATCATTTGCTGTCACAAAAATGTCCCTGTCCAAACAACTTGAGAATAAGAATTTTCAACAACTTAAAAAAACAACCTTAATAAAAATATTTTATTTTCTAATTCACCATGCTAATTATTGATATGTTGTCATTGTAGAAAAAAAAAAGAGTTCGTGAAGAAAAACACCAACAGTTCAATCACCTGCTGCTAGTACTGTATCTTTCCTTTCATCTCTTTCTTGAGTTTTTTCTTTATATAATAAACTTCTCTACATGCCTCATTTAAAAACATGTAATATTAGAGAGAGTGCTGTGGGACAGTGGTCTTGTAGCCTGTCACTTGTATTGTTTTAATAAAATGCTGATTGACCAGTAGCCAGGCAGGAAATAGAGGCAGGGCAACCAGGCAGGAAGTAGAGGCAGGGTGATGAGAACAGGAGAATTCTAGGAAGAGGAAAGACTCAGTCTGCAGTCCTCACCTGGAAGCAGAGAACACAAGATGAGAAGGCCTCACCGATAAAAGGTACCAAGCCACGTGGCTAACACAGACAAGAATTACGGGCTAATTTAAGATGTAAGAATTAGTTAATAGGAAAAGCCCGAGACACTAGGTCAATCAGTTTATGATTAATGAAGACCTCTATGTGTTTCTTTGGGGCTGAACTGCTGCGGGACTGGGCGGGACAGAAACCACTGTCAACAAGAGAGATTATACTGTTTAACATTGTCCTTATGTAGATGCCATGTTTATCTCCCTACCTGAACAACTTTGGGAGGTAATGGAGAGGAACAGGGGTGGATGTCTCTAAAGTGAAGGACAGAAAAATCAGCAGGATTTTCCTCAGGCCACGCGCAATGAGGGACAGCTCTATGGTCTGCACTGGGTACTATAGTTCATAGTATTTTCACACCATCTTATTTACTTCTCACAAAAGTCTCTAAAAATTAGCGGTCAACAACCCACATCCCCTTTCCTGAAGTAAACTGAAGCTTAAGAGAACTGTCTGCCTGCCTCAAAGAAGGCAGAGTCTGCAGCAAACCCAAGACTCGAACCCCATTTCCTGAATCCAGGTTTAGTGATCTTGCATTCCCAGGTGAGGATTCCTTCCACTAATGTCCCAGTGCCAAAGAAACCTGAGTGGCGCTAGTGGGCAGCAGGGTTTCAGAAATGGGAGGTCAGGGTTGGTGCTAGAGGGAAAGCCAATCCTCCAATCAATCTAGATATCATTTATTTATAACCACAGGAACTCAAAGAAGGCGCACAGAAGCAGAGGTTGAGGCGGCAGTAGAGATGCCCAAAGAGTAGGGTGGGCTTCTAATGGGAGGGCTGGCTGTGGGGAAGCTGGCACTGGGGGGGGGGTGGGTAGAACTGGAGGGAAGGGGTGTTGGAGGGCCCAGCCTGGCACTGATCTGGTAGAAAGTGCCTTTCCTGTTTAATGGAATGGGTCCTGGAGAACCCTCCCTCTTCTGTCGCTCTGCATTAGCTTCTTTAAGACAAATGTGATTTACTTCTCTCTCTGTCCAGCCCTTGACTCCTCTGGACAGAAATAACCTGAAACAAAATTGTTCCACTGCCAGAGCAAAATATGGGTTTGGTGTTTCTCCAGAAAGCACTTGTCTCAGCGTGGTTTGTCTACTGCTGGCCTGTCTAGTCCGATTTTTCCATCAGCACAGAGACTGCTCAGAACTTGCAAGGGGGCCTTGAGGGTCATCCCATAGAAACTGCAACACAAATATCTTAGCCCACTCGTACAGCCAAAGGCTGTGGTGGTGTCATCGTGAGATGTGATATAGAGCTGTACCAGGACTTAGAGGCCCGGGTTTCATCTGTCCCAACCACTGCACACTTTGGGTTGGGATGGCTTCTCTTCTGAGCCCTTAGTTATCTCTAAATGAAGGGTTTAGCTGGGGAGTGGTGGTGTCCGCCTTTAATCCCAACACTTGGGAGGCAGAGGCAGGTGGATCTCTTTGAGTTCGAGGCCAGCATAGTCTACAGAGTGAATTCCAAGGACAGCCAGAGATTCCCAGGGAAACCCTGTCTCAAAAATAAAGCAATACTACAGAAGGGTTTAGAGTATACAATATCCAGGGTCTGTTTGGTTCTGGAGTCCCTCTACCCGTCTCGAAATAGTATAATGTGTAGAACTTGTGTGTAGTCTATGATCTAGAGAACAAAGCCTGGGCTTGCATCCTGGTTCCATATCTAGACATCTGGGTGAGCAAGCTCCTCAACCTCTGCAACCTCAATCTCCTTATCTCTGTTATTGCATATCACACGACTAGGTGATTAAATGGTTAATTCCCCAAACATATGGAAGAGTGCACAACATATTGTGCTTTATCTACTTTTTGCTGAATAAATTGAATAAATACATAGCACAATTAAGTGAGGTGAGAGTGGCCTCCTCTCTCTTGGAGGCTCACAGACCGGGGTCACAGTTGTTTCTTCCTCTCCGAGGAAGGTTGAGATTGTACTAGGCAAGTTCAAGTTGAACCGTGATTGCACAGCCAACCATTCAACCACTCTGGTGGCTTTCAGAGAGCATGCTTGCTATACAATGTTATTGTGCTGTTAAGTTGTCATCGGTTTGACACAAATTCGAGTCACGTGTGAAGAAGGAACCTCACCTGAGGAGTTGCCTCTATCCGATTGGCCTATGAACATATCTGTGGGAGCATTTTCCTTATTTATGGTAGATATGGGAGGACATCGTCCACTGTGTGCAACACTACTGCTGGGCAGGTGTACAAGGATGCAGGCTAAGCAAGCTAGGAGAGCAAGCCAGTAAGCAGCATACCTCAGGGGCTCTGCTTTAGTTTTTAGCTCCAGGTTCCAGCCTTGAGTTTCTACCTGGGGTTCCCTCAATGATGGGGCTGTGATTGAGAAGTGTAAGACAATTAGATGCTTTCCTTCCCAAGTTACTTTTGTTTCATTACAACAACAGACAGCAACTAAAGCCAAATATACCTTTCTCTCAACACTGTGAGCCTGGCTATTATCGTCTCTCACTCACAGGTAAAGGCCAGAGTCACAGAGAGAAATGGGTGTGGACTTCGCCTTGTCTTGTCTGCCTCTGTAGTACAAAAATGGGACACAGAGCTTCCACTCATTGGAAGTCCCATGCTTACCGCCACAGAAGAGAGCAATTTAAGCTGAAGTCAGAAAGGACCGACCATGAGCCAGGCCTGGGGATGTGTGTGTGTTTAACTGATTTTATTGTCAATATTTAAAATAAGTCTAAAGATTATCATGCTTTGAAAACCTTGTTTTCTTACTGCTGAACATTTAAGCTGTTTTCAATTTTAAGAATCATTATGCACCTATTAAACTAGTAAAATGATTATTTCATTACTTTAGAAGCAGTTACAGGCACATATTGTTGAGTACTCCATAAATTGATCCAGTCTTTCAAGAGAATAATCTAGTAATATTTAAGCATTATAAAATTATTTCTAACCCCTGACCTGATAATTTCACTTCTGAGAATAAACTCAGAAGGAAAACAAAAAGCTTAAAAAGAAAAGAATTTGTACTTAGTTACAAATGCTATTTATAAAAGCTGGAAGCCACCCAAATGCCCAGACATTGGAGCTTGGCTTGAAGCTCATAGTGTATTTACATTTTAGAATATGATGTCATTATTAAAAATAAAAGATATATAAACCATGTGAAGGTATGGACAAGTGTGTATGTACAAAATAATAAGTAGAAAGGGGCTAGGTCTTATGCATTTCTGATGACAACTACATAAAACATAGGCCTATATTTGTTCAATGAATTGACAAAGATGAGATATAAATTGGTGATTTCAATATTCATCAAAGAATCCTAATCAACGATTATAGTAAATGAACAGGTTCCACTACATCATTGCAGGGCCCGGTGCAAAATGAAAATCCCAAGAAACTTGATCTAAATTTGACAATTTCAGGATGGCAATGGAAGACCTTTAAGCCATGTGGGGACCAGTGTGATTGCTCTGGAAGCCCATGAAGGAAGCCTTGCTTGGAGCAGCCAAACCCATTTGTTCATCTGTGAGAAAACTAAGGTTATAACTTTTGGCTCTGCTTAGAAACCTCAGAGGCACCATCATTCTGAGGTTCTATCTCTGAGCTTAGAATTAGTTATGAGGTCACTGACATTGGGAGACTGTGGCCACAAAAGGTGGGCCATTTGTCTCTAGGCCTTGCTTGCATCGCTCACTGTACTTCACCCAATTCTTCTATCTGTTTATTTATCAAGTATTTATTCATTAGTTGCTGTGTACTAGGTGTATTCAGTGATAGGGACACAGCAGGCAGAAGACTATAAACAAACAGACAAAGGGCTGTAACGGCTTTAGGATAGACAGCATCGAAGAGCAGTGGTAGTGGGGACAGGGCCTGTCTGAAGGTGCTGACTGGCACTTGTCTATAGAGGAGATGCTCTGATGAAGATGAAGGGTGTCTAGGCAGAAGAGACAGCATGTTTCAGATAGCTCAAGTGAGGACAGCGTGTGGGGATCTGCAAGTCACGGCTTTTTGGATCTGTTTAGTTTACAAGGGGGTGAGTCAACTAAAGTCCCAGAGTCTTTGCCTGGAGAGACGTTCCCAATCCAGGCATTTCCCATCTTACGTTTATTTAGCGGATCTTGTTACTCTTCAGCATACTGTTTAAGCCTAAGGGCTTGTAGAAGACGGACACTGACATCTCTTTTGGCTTCATGCCGTCTCAGGTTTGATCAGCATGCCATCCATTTCCTCATCCAAATGGTCACTGAGATTGCTGACCGGGACGAGAAGGACATTGGCACCATGCAGCCTTCATGACCCCTGATGCCTGGAGACTTCTTGAAGTTGTCTACAGGACTTTGTGGGGGGCTCTGCTGAGTGTCTTCCTGACATCAGATGTGCCGATTGGTCACACAAGAATCTTGCTGGCTCTGTGATAGAGTTTTCAGTGCTTTTGCTTTGTTTCTAGCTTCTTAATATATAATACATAACAAAAATATCACAGCTGATGAGAGGAAGTGAGGATTGTCAGTAGTAAGGTTAGTACAGCCAATATCCCTTTCCCTAGCTTCTATAATACATACTCTGTTCTGGCCACACAGCAGACCAGACTCTGAATCTCAGTGCTACAGAACTTCCTCAGCAAGGGAAGCCCTGGGTTCCCTAGGACTCCATCACAAGCTTGGCCAGTGACTTCCTCCTATGGAGCTCAGGTAAATGTCTAGGAAAAACCAGCACCAGATGATGCCTATGGTACCATTCCCCTCCTAGGACCTTTGCATATTGTTCATCACCCACCTTCAGAGACTATGTTTGCTACTCACTTTTAAATATTAACTGTCCTTTCTCCCTTGTTTATATAAAAGCAGTTGATTATATAAGAAAATGTTCAATTGAAAAAAAATTACCCAATTCATAATAATCTCGAAAGGACCATTATTAAAAGTCTGAGGTAACCAACTGAGGGAAGCTTCTTTCTATCTGTGCAGATATTCATAAAGAAGAGGTACATGAAATTGAGACATAGGAAAATGATTTTATCAAGATGAATTCCATCCTGCCATATTTAGTATTTTTACTAAAATATATTAAATTTAATTAACCAGAATTTTAAATAATACAGTAAGAAACTCAAGGAATGACAGAACTTCTGAATATCAGATAGATTTTTTTTTTTTTTTTTTTTTTTTGGTTTTTTGAGACAGGGTTTCTCTGTAGCTTTGGAGCCTGTTCTGGAACTCACTCTGTAGACCAGGCTGGTCTCAAACTCACAGAGATCCGCCTACCTCTGCCTCCCGAGTGCTGGGATTAAAGGCGTGCGCCGCCACCACCTGGCTCAGATATATTTTTTTAAAAAACAAGAAATATTGATTTCTAAAATACCCTGCAAAATTAAGAAAAAAGTATAAATATTAAGAAAGTAGAATAACATTTCAGGCAAGATTTTAATTTCAGACACTTGTTATGAGAAATAAAGAAATTAGCTTGTTGTTCTTTCCCCTTCCACATCACAAGAACTCATTCAATGCGTTACTTTGATGTCGCCCAACTTAATAACACACTTCTTCTGTTCTCTGGTTACAGTTTCTAATTGTTTAATCCACGGCTGTGGACAACTGGTTTGTCTGTGATGCCCAGGGGCAGTAAATCGAAGCCTGTGGTGTTTCTGATGGTCTGAATATGCAAAGTTATGGTGACCCCAAAGTGACCTCCCCAGCTATTCCAGTGCCCCCCTCTGTCTTTTCACATCTCTTAGTTTTTAAGCAAAGGCAATGACCCTGTCTTCAAAATGTAGCAAATCCAAGCCCTTTCACCTTTCTTCCCCTGGTTCTGTCCCAGCTCAAGCCTTCACATTTGTTTCCCCACGGTTTTTACTGAACATTGTTGTTTTAATAGAGCATGGTTTGGGGGTGCTGTGTGATAATTTCATATGTGCCCACGTGTGAGAACACTACATCAGGGTGGTTATTGTTTTCATCTCCATGAGTGTACATGGAACGATGTGGAACTAAGAGGAAGCAATTGCATGAGGAAATAACCTACAGAATGGGAGAAAAATTCTAGTAACCACTCATTTGATAAAGATTGAATATCTGGAATATGTAAAAGATTGATAACAGTCAACAACAAAGAAACCCAATAAAACCTCATACCTTCTAGCTAATTTCCTGCTTCTATTCTGCCCTCTCTTATCCCATCCTACAAAAACACCCAGTTTTTCTTTGAAAATAAAACTGTGCCATTGCCCGGCCAGAAGCCTCTCATGGTTTCCATCACAATTAGAATAAATACATTTTTCATAAGACTTTACGTTATCCTACCCAGGCAACCCCTCTGACATCATTTCGGCCAACCACCAGTCACTTGCCCGCTGTGTCGTAACCATGTCTTGTTGACCCTTGAAACAGCAGGTGTCAATCCCAACTTAGCATTTTTTTTCTTATTCACTTAATTTTCAGAACACTCTACCCTCCAGATGTCCTTATTGTTTCCTCTTTATCTCTTTCAGACATGGATGGGAAAGTGTCCTCATCCAGGAGACTTTCTAACGGCCTCTATAGTTCAAACTAAAACCCGTGCTAGCACACCGTCTCTGAGCGTGTGGGTGAGCGCAGGAAACTACTGGGATTGCAAAGACTGGGTCTTCCTGCTGCTCTTTCCTCCGTCCCTCATCCCATGAAGACGCTTTCTGGATCAAGAACTTCCTTTAGGTCCATCATTTCACCCCAAGCAACTCACATCCAACATGGGCAAGCAGTTAACAACTCAACCAAGAAATTGACATTTTCCACATTATGTATACCTTTTTTAAAAAATATTCTGTGATTCTTTGCCCTTAAAGTTCAATACTTTCAGTAGAAGGTTTAGCTATTCATTGCTCTTTATATATTCTTACTTCCTTAAATGCTATTTACCTTGGCTGCTGTTGTTTTTTAATACACAGGCTTTTCAGGAAAGTTTTGTTTTGCTGTCTTCTAAATTTCTTTATCAGTTTTACCTATCCTCTCTATAAATGGCAATGATATTTATTTTGTCTTTGAATATTTGTGTTATATTATTATTATTATTATTATTTTGAGATAGGGCTTCTCTGTGTAACAGCCCTGGTTATCCTGGAACTTGTTTTGTAGACCAGGCTGACCTTGAACTCAGAGATCTGCCTGCCTCTGCCTTTGGAGTGCTTGGATTAAAGGTGTGAGCCACTACTGTCTGGCCTATACAATTATTTCGTAGCCTTTATTTTCCTCTCATATTTTATAATTCCCTTTATCCTGTCTGTCATATGTTGAGAGCTTTTGTATAAGTTATTTGGTTTATATAAATTTTATTACTTATTTTTAGTCAATTTATATTTTCAATATTTAAAATTAGAATAGATTACTAGTATATTACTTTTATAAGACAAAACATTGTCAGGTGTATATCCAACACATTTTGGTCCTTTTTGCTCTCTCCTCCCTCTATATAAACCCCCTTCACTTTCATGCCCCTCGCCCAGTCTAGATTTTGCAGGTAAGAAAATAATGCAGCCTTTGCCTTTTGGAGCTGGCTCATTTCGCTTCCTAGACCATCTCCACTTTGATTGTTTCAGTTCTCTTATCTTTTCACTTCTTGTGGTGGATTCTGACAAATTAGTCCATCACCCTGAATCATTCCCTCTGATCTCTCTTGGATAGCCAGTTCTCAGGGCTCCCACCTCTACCCTCTGGAAAAGACTATCCCCAGAGTTTGCCCTTTTCTAGAAAAAATAGGTGAAGAGATATGTTATATAGGCTTTGGGGTCTGACTTCTTTTGCTTAGCAACATGCACTTGAGATTCATTGACGTCACTGTGTGAATAGAGTTCCTTTCATTTTATTGCTGAACACACCAGCTTGCTTATTCAGGAATGCGAGTTGTTCCCAGGTCTCGGAGATTGCAAACAAAGCGCCCATCGTTATCCACACAGTGGTCTGTGTGAGCATTTACATTTTCATTTCTCTTGGGGAGACAACTAGGAGTGGGATTACTAGGTTATCTGTATGCTCAACTTTGTAGGGAACGATTATTTCCCGAGTGGCAGCACAGTCTGCAGCCAGCCAGTCACATGTGAGAGGCAGTTGTTTCACAGCTGCGGCCACGCTTGCAATAGCCAGGGCATTTTTCACCATTCTGATAGGTGTGTGGTGGTATTTTGTATTTATATTTTGTTGTTGTTGTTGTTTTTTCGAGATAGGGTTTCTCTATGTAACAGTGCTGGCTGTCCAGGAACTTGCTCTGTAGACTTGCTCTGGTCTTGAACTCACAGAGATCCACCTGCCTCTCTCTCCCAAATGCTGGGATTAAGGCGTGTGCCACCTGGCTCATATATAGTTTTAATGAGCATCTTTCCTAAGGTAATTGAACACCTTTTCATGGGCTTCTTTTCCATTCACATCTCTGTGTGTGTGTCTGTGTGTGTGTGTTTAATGTCTGTTTGAATGCTTTTCTCATTTTCAGAGGATGCTGTTTGTGTTCTTATTATCAAGTTTTGAGATTTATTAAAAAGTGCAAACTAGATTTAAGGTTTTTTTTTTTTTTGCTAGATATGTCATTTGCAAGGGTTTCTACCAGTGTGTCTTTTTAGTCTTAATCATCCCTTCCACAGAGCAAAAAGTTTTCATTTTGGTAGAGTTGGCCTGTGCTTTTAGCCAACGGCGTGGACGCCTGGGTGATCTTTCTAATCCATTCCTTTCAGATGCTTCATGGTTTTGTTTGACCATCGGGGTTGGGATTCACCTGGCGTTCATTTTCACATATGGTGTGAGTGTTCGTGACCACTGACGGCTTGCTGTGTGTGGGTGGTGGTGATGCAGTCTTCCTGCAGTCTGAGGCAGGAGAAGAAGGTAGATATCGCTGGCTGAACAGCCTAAGGATGAGAGCAGGCGTTGGACTGGACATGTGAAAATGGGACGAGGTCTCTCGAAGGAAGGCAAGGGCTTGCACAGGGTATAGGCAGAGGGCACGGAGAAATTGTTATCCAGACAAACAGCTGTGGAGGGTTTGAGGTCTGCTGGGAGGAAGACTGGCTATTACTGGCTGAAAATTTAATAATAATAACAAAAGTGATAATAGCTGGCTTTTACTGAGCAGTAATCCATGCCAGGCAATTTAAATACAGACACTTTTCAAGTTTTATAGCTATCTGGCAAGGGGAGGCAGGCAGTACCATCCTTTTCATACAGGTGAGAGAACCAAAGTTCAGAAAGGCAAAGTTAACGACTCAAGGCCGTAGAGGGAAAGCTCAAATCCAAACCAGGCAGAACCCTGAAGCCGGTGCTCTGTCCACTCCAACAAACTGTCTTCCATTACTCAAGGATGTACAAGAGGCAAGGAGGGAGAAAGGTAGACTCCCATGAGGCTCAACGAAACCATGGACTTAAGAAACAGTGTCTATAACGTCTTATGTATAGTCAAAGTAAAAACTAAGGTTTGGATGATTGACCCCAGTGGTCACTAAGGAGAGTCTCATTGGCTTAGCCCTGATGGAGCCATCTGTGTCTGCTGTTTTGGATGTTTTCTTCCAGGGCAGACTTGGCATTATTAGGCCAATCCTACCCTGAGAAACCGTCTGGCCAACTCGGTGACCAAAGACCAAGTTTGTGCCTGCCAGGTGGTTGCCTACATTTCTCCTTGGCATCTCAGGCAGGTCACAGCCAGCAGAAAAAACAGTCCTTTGTTAACTGTTTGCCTCTCTGAGGGCTGTCCAGGGCCATGTCAGGGGACAGGAACCGTCCCCAGAGACTGTGGCCTGGAGCCTGAGGAGAGGGAGTTTTGACAAAGGACAGCAGTTCTCAACCATTCTGCTGCTCCCTGCGTAAAGATTTTCCTCCCTCTGCCAAATATGGGGCCTCTCTGGCCTGGGTCACCGAGCTATTATTAGAAGGCGGGCAGTGTGCCAGTGTTCCAGGCGGGCACCGCCATTCTTGCTCTGTAAATAAGTGCACTGCAGGCATGGCCTACACCCCCGAGACCTGCAGCCTAGCACGCCTCCAGGTAGGGCTCCCAGAGTAGAGGGGCAGAGTCACAAGAGCTAGAGACGGAATGTGGAGGGCACTGTGGTCAACTCTGGGTCGTACTTTGTTAAACCTTGCTGAAAGCAGCGAACAAAGGAGTCTCAGATCCTTGTCGTCTGACCTAAGGTTCGGAGTGTGAGGATCCAGGTGACAGGGTCTGTGCCTGGGCAGCTTGTTCTGACTGAAAAAAAAAAAAACAAAAACAAAAACAAAACTGACTTGAATAACCCAGTATCTAACCTTCAACTTAGATACTGGAGGCAGCCCTAAGACAGGAGGTCCTTTCTAGGCCCAGAGAGACAGAAGCCGAGGGACAGGAGTGGGCAGGAGAGGAGAGACCAAACCTGTTAACTGAGTCTGTAAGTTCATTAGAGTCTGGACACATGTAACTATCACCTCAAAACCCAGCATCCTGGAGACAAGGGCTGCGGTGGACAGGAGTGGGCAGGAGAGGAGAGACCAAACCTGTTAACTGAGTCTGTAAGTTCATTAGAGTCTGGACACATATAACTATCATCTCAAAACCCAGCATCCTGGAGACAAGGGCTGCGGTGTTGTTGTGAGAGCCAGTCCGCGCTCCTCCTACCTATGAGATACCCTGAGCCTCAGTTTCAGCTGCTGTCAGGTTTCAAGGTTACCGAGAGGAGAGATTGATGTGCACAGCATAGTGCCTGGCAGACCCAGAGTGCTTCATCATCACACCTGCAAACATCTTCATTATCGTCAGCTGATACTTTCACGAGTGCGTCTGGAGTGCAAATACCTTGATTTGAGGTCACTTCTGATCTTTAAGTATTATGTGACCCTGGTAAATGTACTTGACCATCATGAGCCTAACTCACAAACCAGGCTAGTAATAATTAATAACAATGATGATAATGATGATTTCAGGAAAAAAAGGAGAGCTAAATGACTGAGTTCTTACCATCCAAGCATAGAGTAGGCTCCAGGTCCTAATGAGAAAACTTTCTCCATGCTTAGGAGGATCACTTAAGGGTTTCTCCTACAGAATAGTGTATTCTTGCATGGCCAGAGGTTAGTTCATAGGATTTATTATCCTAGGGGATGGTGTGGTTTAGAGCCTCAGTTAGGAGTATTTCAGAGTTGAGCAAAGAAACCCAACCCAAGCCAGCTTGAGGAAACAAGGAAGCTCAGGGGGGTGGAGCTGGTGCAGCTGGATGTGGATGATGCTGGCATTGGCATTGGTGCACTGTCTCTGCATCTCTCTCTCTCTCTCTCTCTCTCTCTCTCTCTCTCTCTCTCTCTCTTCCATTATGCTGATGTCTCTCGCAGACACTTTCCCTGGGGCTGCAAAGGCAGCTGCTGTTGGCACTGGGCTTGCAACATCCCACAGCTCCCACAGCTTGCTACAGAGCAAAGAACAACACTTTTTCTCCCAGGAGGCTAGCTCACACATCTGACTCCCTTCAAACAATTGTTTGTGTCACGCGACCACATCTGAACTAAAGGATAGAGTGGATCTAGGTCCCAAACGCAGCCCCATGGCAGGACCCTTAAGGCCCTTTGATTGACAGCCCCAGTGCACTCTGTAGTGAGGGACTATTCCCATAAAGCAACAACCGTGTGCAGTTACCAGAAGGGAGAAGGATCGCTGGACAGGCAAATGCAATTGCTGTCGGCTAGAGTTAAAAATATGCTCTAGGTAAATCCCTAGATGATCGAATGCATCATCTTAATGGGCTATACAGGGGCGTGGGGAAGGCTTAGAAGATTTCACTGTATGTTCACTCCACGCCTTGGCAGGATTTATGGACTTGGTTTCCTTTGTATTGTTTTGTGTCTTGTGTATGGCCTGAACCCTAATGGTTCCCTCATCCACTTTCACCCTTGCTGCCTCACTTCTGCTTCAAAGCTACCCCAACTTGCCCTCTGGAGCTGGGATATTCAGCAAACTTGAGGGTCTGAGACTGGAAACCACACCCTGCTAAAGTGAGTGCTGGTGCTGTATAGAATGGCATATGGACCATAACTGAAAAGAACTTGGGACTTGAGATCAGAAGCCAAGGCTGTCTGCCAGCCCAGCTACCTCAGAGCTGCCCGACTTTGGACATACCACTGCCCTTGGCGTCCCCTTTGCCAAAGGAGGGGCTAGGCTAGATGGTCTCTGACGTCTCTTCCAGCGCTGACATTCTGGGAATCTGTGAATGTTATTAAATTCATGAATCGGCTTCTTTGCCTGGAACAAGTCAGCTTAAAATACATGCAAATTGCACTAAGTATAGCTGTTCCCTTGCTGAGGAGGCAGCCTGGCATATTTACATAGTTTGAAATTGGCTGCTGCATGCACAGGGTGGGGGTGCAGTAACTGGCTCCAGGCTGGGCTAGCAGCAGCCGCCTTAACCCAAGTAGGGTCCTCGATCTTACCTAGCCTGGCGTTTGGGTACTCACCGCTAGCAGAGAGAAGGGGAGAGTTGCTCTGTCCAGAAGGACACCCTGGGATCCATTCTCGGCGTTCACAACCTGTTTTCTTCTTTAAGTCTCGCTGCAGTCCTCCATGGCAAGTCAAACTAATCCACTTTGCCAGTGAGACAGCCCAAGTCTGCAGCCAGCCAGGGACCGCATTGCTGGTCCATCTAGAGTTTGGAACGTAGGTCTGCCTGACTTCCAAACCCCTGTTTCCTCTCCACATACCCAAGCTCAGGCAGACACACGGCTCTCCTACCAGACTCTTGTTGGCCACTGTTGGAAGTCGGTTGATAGTCACTCAGCAAACAGTCAACGAGTGAGTGCCTCTTGTGTGCTGGGCTCCATTCTAGAGACACTACAGGAATCAAGACAGGTCCTCTTGGAGCTTATATTCTGGTGGGAGAGGCAGAAAATAAACAGGCGAATAAATACGTGAAGCAGATTGTGGGTTGTGATGAATGTTCAGAAGAAAATAAACAGAGTGCAGATGCCAAGAACACGGAGTCCTGCGTATATGGAAGAACTGTTTAGGAAAGACCTGCCTGCAATGGTGGCATCTAAGCTGAGAGCAGAAGGTTGTCAGCGATGAGCGTTCCATCAACAGCTCTCTCTGCTCAGCGCCTCTTAGCTGTGCCGCCTTCAGTGACTCACTCCGTAGTGCAGTCCCTTCGTCTGTGGAATGGAGTTGTATCCAGTTTTGTACCCAAGCCTCTTATACAGAGTGACAGACATGTTAAAGATGTCTGCTCTCTGCTATTGTACTTTAAGACCCGGCCTGGATCAGGTAGGTTCTTGCATTACTTATAGCAATGTATCTGCTTGATCAATTACTCCGTTTGTGGTCAACTCCAAAGATTCTCAAGCCTGGTAGGGAAGCCTCAAGGACCTGGTGAGGAGTCAGAGCCCAGGATTCCCTGTGAGCTCTGCTTTTTTGCAGTTCAGGGAACATACAGGATCTCAGGGACTTCCATCAGCAGGTCACGTCTGGCTCCCAGGATGGCTGTGACCGTTAGGACATGACAATGCTTTGGATCCCTCTGCTTACCTCTGTCTCTCCATCCATTAGCATATGTTATATCGACATAGTTCTTTGTGTCTTTGGCCCCACTCCCATCATCTGCAGAAGGGAATAATGGTTCACACCTCTCTGTTAGTGCAAGGCTCAGGCTATATTGAGAATGCAGAATCCCTCTGGGGGGTGGAAAGCAAGATTGCAAGGTTCTTTTTGGTCCTTAATCTTACCCCTCCCAGCTGGCAGAGGTAGGGCTGGCTGGGACTTTTCTGACAGTCAGTAGGGGAACACTGGGGATCAGAGGGTAGACATATCATCCGTGGGCTGTTACTGGGTCTCCTAAGGGAAAGGAAGGGGCTCAGTCTCATGAACTGCTGAGTGGAGTCAAATGATGATGCTAAAGTCAGTGTCCGGGAGCACTAATCCAGAGGAAACTGAACTTGGGTTTGTACTTTTTCTAGTCTCTGCAGATCTGGAAGGAACAGAGGAAGAGCAGTGCAGGTTCCGGCTGTATGTCGTGACTCTTGGCATTAGTGCTACAGAGGTAGGATGGCCCAGTTTCACAGAGGGAAGGAACCGGCTCAGTCTCAGCCTCACTAAGCTCGCAAATGAACCTGAATCTACATCTGATCTGGAAATATTGCAGCCTTACCAGCTTTTCAGAGAAATCTCTGTGGATCAGTGCAGCTCGGTCTTGTCATTCTTCAAGAGAAGGAACGGAGGCCCACGAGGTAGAACTCACCTTATGGTCACACTTCAGCCCCTATCACAGGGGAGTGATGGTGTCCTAGGGAGAGTTTGTACTGTTATATTAAAACACATGTCTAGGGAACTGGAGAGATGGCCCAAGGATTAAGAGCACTGTCTGCTCTTCCAGAGGATTTGCATTTGATTTCCAACGTCCACATGATGGTTCACAAGTGTGTGTAAATCCAGTTACAGGAACATCAGAAGGTCTCTTCTAATCTCTTCAGGCACTGCATGAATGTGGTACACAGACATACAGACAGACAAAACACCATGCACATAATAAATAAATTAAGTAAGCAAACAAATAAAACTGCTATGACTAAAACCAGCTTACGTGAAGAAAAGGTCTATTGCACTTCACAGAATACAGCTCAGCACTGAGGGCAGCGAGGGCAGGAACTCAGAGCCGGAACCTGGGCTTAGGAACTGAACCACAAGCCATGGAAGGCCATGCTTACTGGCTTGCTCTCTATGGCTTGCTCAGTTGGCTTTCTTACAGCACCCAGCCCCACCAGACCACGGATGACACTACCTGAAGTGAGCTTGGCCTTACGGGATGAGCCACAGATAAGGTACTGTAGGTTTACTGACAGGTAGATTGGGGGGGGGGGAGTGGAGGATATTTTCTCAGTTGAGGTTCCTGCTTTCAAAATGACTTTAGCTTGCATCAGTTTGACATAAAACTAGCAAGCACGGATTGTTAGAGAGAAGACAGCAGGCACACCTAGGTCCAAGGTTCCGCACAGCATTCTCTAGGTGGATGAAGCTTTGCTGAAGCTCTGTATAAGAGGGTGCAGTGCCCACTCTATGAACTACACACATACTGACGTGCCTTTCAAAGAGCAGAGTACATCGTGACTGCCTCGTATTTTGTACTCCAGGAGCAAGAAGCATTGCAAGTGCTTGTCTGGAAAGGGTCAATAATCTGCTTGTTCCATCATCCAGCAAGCTAAGGGAGATGCTAATGGCTGTCATGCAGTTTGACTTATATGTGGAAGTTCTGATCTCAAGCCGATGGCACTCTTGGGAGGTGGTGGGGCTTTTTGTGGGAGGAAAGGATATCGTGGAAGAGAGGGCTCTCGAAGGATGTATCAGGACTTTTCTCCCTACTTCCTTGCTTTCCTGCTGCCATGAGTTGAGTAGTTCTCTCTTCCACAAGCTTCTGTCATGGTGTGCTGTGCTGTTCCAAGTTTAAAGAGACATGGCTAAGTAATCTGGGATTGAAGCCCTTAACACCACAAGCCCAAACAAACTCCCTATTCCTCCAGGTAAGTTGATTTTTCTCAGATGTTTTATCATAAGGGAAGAAATCTGATTAGTTCAGAAAAAGAATAAGAGATCAAGAAAGCTAGAGAGAGCTGCTGGTCGGGATTCGCTAGTGGAAAAGCAGACACTGAGACCAGGGGAGGGGCTTTGGGGAGTAGGGGGACATGCGGATAATGGTGGGAAATAGTGATAGCTCTGAATGGGGTCTCCGGCGTCCTGGACCCTTGTCCTCATTATCCACTTGTACCCGTGCTACTGGCCTCAGACTCCTTATTCTTATGAGTCAGGCAATTTTTAAAGGCTCTGCCTGCTCATATTGTTCCGTTTTGTGATAGCCCTGTCAGCTCACCTAAGTACCAAGAATAGGTTTACAACTGGACAGAAACAATAGATATGAGTTATCTTTAGGGAGTCCCAGAGGAAGATAGCCATGGGCCTGGTGGGAGAACTGTGGTTGGAAAATGTGCGTGACACTTACCTTAGGAGAGGATCTAAGGACCATTGGTGGCTCCATTTTGGAACTTGCGAGAGATGCAAATTTGGGATATGCTTGCCCTGAGGTCAGCGATGGGATCTCTCTACCCTATCATACAGACTGCCTTCCTCTGCCTTCTTCTTCCTACCTGACCCTGGTGTGCTGAGCTTCAACAGGCTGCAGCTTCATTTCTAGCCAGATCCTCTGACACACTTTACAATTGAGCATGTTCCATCATTGCAGGAAGCTCAAGTACACAGTAGCTCTCTGCCCTGTTTTCCTTGTGGAGTAATAAGTATCCTTTTGAATTTCCAAATCAACACTTAAGATGTTCGCCCATCTCAACCCTGCATCTCAGTCAGTTTCAGACGACTCAAGTCCACTATTTATGGTTCTTTTCCTTTCCTCGGAACCTTAGATGCTCAAGTCTCAGTAGACCCAGGCCACAAGTTTCAAGTCCTGTTCATCTTCATTGTTCATTTGGCTACATTTAGAATCACCATGGAAACAAAGCCTGTCAGGATGCTCGTAGAGAGGGCCAGTTGAAGGGGGAAAGGCCCACCTTGAAGGTGGATCGCACCATCTCATGGGTTAGGGTCCTGCGTGGGAAGAGATGAAGAAAGTGAGTTGAGCGCCTATGTCTGTCTCTCTTTGCTTCCTGACTGCAGATGCATGTGACCAGCTGTCTCAGGCTCCTGCCACCCCAGCTTTCCCACTCTGATGGACTGTCTTCTCAAACCGTGAGCAAGTAAACCCTTCTACCTTAAACTCTTTTTCTCGGGTGTTTTGTCATAGCAAGGAGAAAAGTAACCAACGCAGTGTCCTAGATCTGTCTTCAGTTGGGAGGGAAGAGTGTCAGGTTCTGAGCGGCCCGTGGCAAGGCCAGTCAAGCCTGCTGGATAGGGCCCAGAGAGCAGTGTGTGAGCCTAACTCCCTCTGACAAGTCCAGGAACTGCACCCTAGGGGCTGGCCAAGTTGAGGCCCAGGGACACTCCTGCTGGCAGGACAGCTGGTCCGATTGATCTTATAATTAAATCAGGACTATGCCTGGCTGACCATCTGGGCTCTGTCCCTGCTTGGGCTTTCGCTCTTGGCTTCCAAGATAGACCAAGTTTGCCTCCGAGAAGGCAAAGGATTTATGATGGCGCAGGTTCATGGGAGGATCTCTTGCAAGGGGCAATCTTGACTTAGTCTTGTCTAAAGGGAGTTCCCTAAAACTCAGTTGTCCACATCCAAGACTGTCAAAAGCTAAATGGTAAGAGCTTCGGTGAGTCACTTGGGAAATTAAAGCCTTCCTTGGTTTTGCCAATGGATTTCTCCATCACTAGAAAATATGGCTCCAGTCCACCAGATTCTCAGGCGCAAACCACTGAGTCCTCCTGAATGTCTTTGTTTCCCTTACACTGAACACTCAGTCTAGCAATAGACCGGCTGACGCTACTTTCACGGATCATCCAGAATCTATTTCTTACCACCTCTTGACGGTCCCCATCTAAGCTGACATGCTCACTCCGCTGTTGCACTCCGCTGGGTCTCCACTCCCACCCTGCAGTCTGATTCAGACAGTTTTAGGGACAAGCCCCACCAAATTCAACATGCTAAAAAGATGCTACAACTTCTTGTTCCACCAGAGCATAACCCAGAATCCTGTTTCCAGCTAACGAGTGGTCACCAAGTCCCCTTCCAACCTTCCTTGAGGCTTTGCTTTTTATTTTCTTTAATCATTTTGTTTCTGTAACCCTGGTCTTGAACATACACCTTCTGCTCTCATGGGGACTCTGCCCTTCTCTTTCTGGGTTTACAAAACTCTTTCCCTGACCTTCTGACAATCTTTCTTATCCATAAGGCTTTTCCCACCTGCCCTATATGAGTGTCTCCCCCCCCCCCCCACTATATTCCATTTCCTTTCTTTTTCTAGTTTTCTCACACATTGCCCACCATAAGGCCGAGTCAAGCTCACAAGAGCTCTGATGGTGTTGTCTCCTAGACTGCCACTCTGTGTAAAGGCGACTGAAGTGCCGGGGTGTGCTCTGTCTCGTTCGTGCGTGTTGGCTTGATGACCAGGCCTCAGAACTTAGAGTAAATTAACTGCTGTGATCTGTGTGCCCCCTGAGAGGTGTGTTATACAAGGTTCTTATCTTCTCAGCAATCTGGGGCGTGAGTAGTGTCCCCTCACTTTGTAGATGGGGGAGTTGGTGGGCCCAGTTACACAAACAGAAAAACCAAAGATGGTCAGTGTGGCCCCCATGGGCACAGAGCTGGGCACTTTGGTTTATAGGGCACTTCTTCTCCTGAGAGGAAGTTACCGTTTGCTGCATGGTAGGCATTGTGCTAAGTGAATTCACCATGAAGACACGTTTCCTGCTCTTACCTTGATTTATAAACCAGGAGATTTGGTTAGACCTAGAGGGATGGATGGTGCAGGCGATCCTTTTATCCACTTCCTGGACCCTGCCAACACAAAGCTAAGAGGGGACCTGAGAAGAAGCTCAGCAGCCCCGTTTGTCTTTTTTCCTTCTCAGGACCTGAGGCCCAAGGGAGGAAGATTTTTTTTCAGGAACTTTTAATATAGCAATTGCTCATTCACACCTTGCAGCCTCATGAGTCCCATTGATAAAAATACCCAAGGCAGGTGATCCAATTCTGCTGCACATTGTAATCCCCAGACTTCCTAACTCCCCTCCCTAAGGCATCGAGGTGGTGACATTCCTTTATTTTCCTGGAGGAGTCCATGTATCAGAGGGCTCAGGGGAACAGAGTCAGTGTCCTTGGCAGATGTGGTGGCAGTAACACTCCCACCTGGGGGCTGGCCCCACCAAGGTGGCCGTGGTTTCCTGTTCTGGGTTTCAGTGCTCCCCAGATGTCTTGTATTTGACTACGAAACGTGTTCCTCATTAGCTGTGAATGAGTGGGTATTAATTTGGCTCCCTGCATTTTTAATTCCTCATCTAAAAATTCGCATAATGACGGTGACCTCATAGACTTAAATGAGATTACACAGGCAAAGCGCAGGGCACAGTGCCTGCATGTGGTTGGTGTTCATGAGTAGATTTAAGTCATGTATTTAGTCAGTGAATCTACTGTACACACAATGCCCCTTTTATTCTTGTCAGCTTTCAGAGTCATCTAGGACTTTGTATTTATCTACCGTGTGTGTGTGTGGGGGGGGGGCCCACGAGTGTGTGCACATGCACGTGTGTGCATGTATGCATTAACATATGTATGTCTCACAGTGGTTCTGTTCCTTCTTTACCCTTGAGAGAGGCAGAAAAGTGATCCACAGCTACTGTCTGAAGCATCTTGGAGAGGAAGGAGTGTTAGGAACAGGGAGGACAGCTGTGGATGAGGGACTGTGTGGCTAATGACATAGTCTTGGGGGTCTTGATTTCATTTGCTCTGCTAGTTAAAGAATTAAAAGGCAGGAAAATTCTCGAGTGCCACAGGTGGCCGCGGAGAAGTCTCAGCCACCGCAGACAGCACCAGACAGAATCAGCAGTTGAAGAAGAGTTTATTGGGGATGAGGAAACACATGCACACAACAGATACACGGGGAGAGGTGGGGGGCGACAGAGGGACACAGGACTCCTAAGGCTGAAAAATCCACTCTCTTCTTGAGGGCTGGGTTTTAAAAGTCTCTGACGTGTTTTTCTCCCCTAATTTAGGGTTTGTCAAGTTGAAGAAATTTAGGGCAGTTAATTGGCTCAGAACTGTTGTGTGACAGGTCCTGATCTGGCCTGTAACTCCATGAGCTAGTCCGTCAGCAGGGGGCCTGCCAGTCCATGATAAAAGCCAACAAGGCCTTTGTTTTAAACTACTAGGCTTTTGTCTCAGGGCAGGAGGGTGAGGAAGAAGTTGGCCATATTTGGAATTCATTACCTTTATTAGCTAACCATGCCCCTCTCCCTGTCTGTCTGCCTACCTCCCAGTCTCTCACAGATTTCTGGTCCTACTGGTGCAGCAATCTAAGCATGACAAGCCTGGGTGGTTGGGTTGTGGACTGTGTAAGTGAGGTGCCTGCCACCTGCTGCCTTGGACTCCTAGTTGACCAGGATCTGAATGGGGCTTTGCCCCCTAAAACAGGGAAGCACTTAGCTGGGGTCCTAGCCTTGCTTTTGTGAACTGTGCCTGGCAGGAGATCATTCATCTAACACCCTTGGACCGTGATGCTCTAGCTCAGTTCCTACCTGGTCTGTCTTCCTGCTCTGCAGGGGGAGGAACTGCTTCTTTAGGCTGGAGCCTTTCCCTGCCCCACAGATCTTTGCTGTCACTTTCCAGGTATCTGCACAAATGGACTTAGAGTCAAAGTCAAGGTCTTTTCCAACCTGGCTCTGCCAGGCTACGTGGGATAGTTTGACTGTTATCAAGGTTGCTTAATGCAGATGAGGTTTTCTTATTTGTCTTCCTCTAAGACTTTGAAGCCCTCAGTGACGTGGGCAAGGAGACAGTGGTAACAGGAGGATTCTATTGATTACAAGGCTCATTAAGAAAGGGCTTCAGTGGCACAGCGGCTCTGCCAGCTCTTTGACAGTGTGACCTTGACTTACAAATACAACCCTGGTTACAGTTTCCACATGTAAAATGTAAACAGTAACTTATACCCTTCTTACAGAACTTGCAGGTAAATTAATGACATACCTCTTGGGAAGCACATTTTGGAGTACACAGTGTACTTACACAGTAAGTCCTTGGCACATGCAAGGCACCACATACCCCCTATGACCACTGTGCTGCCCTCCAATACCTCCATATGTCTTGTTTTTGTAACCTTTATGTACTGTGCAGTAGAACAGAGAATGGAACCCAATGCTAACTCCCAAGCCACAAGATTTTCTCAGGCTTAGAATCTGAGAGTCCTATGGGAGTCTTTCTGAGCTCTAGTTCCTTGAGTCAGGCTTGGCCATGGGGCTTCTGTGGGATTTAGCTCTAGACCTTAGATGCTCTGGGACATGTGGGGCAGAGCAGTAGGAAATAGGGGGCATTTTGATCAAGGGCCATTTAAATCAGGGGACTCAGAGCAGCTCATAGAGGTAAAGGAGCCCTAGATTATCACCCTGTCTCTGCGGGACCAGAGACATGGATAGCTTGGTTGCCATGGTGACTGAGAGGTGTATTTATTCATTCATTCAGTGGATCTTCAGTGTCTGGACCAGGGTCAGATACGAGGTATCGAGGGGCTAATGAGGTAGATATGGTATGTAAGATGCTGAGGTTAGGAGAGGAAAGAAGGCACCCTAACTCACAGCAGTTTTCCTTCTCACACGACTGTTGGCTCCCCAAATGATCAGCAAAAGAGAGTGTAAATCTTCCATCGCAGCAGACCTGGAGAGAGGCAGCTTTTCCTTTAGTGCTGGCAGCCGTGCAGATGGAAGATCTTCTTCCTAACTCCACTACAAACCATTAAGCATTCAGAGCTCTGGCTAGTGTTCAGGATGGAACAGGTACTTGGCCAAGGAGCCTTGATCTTTTCCTGATAAGGCAGTGATTTGTGGAAGCAGCTGGTTACTGACCTAAAGAGGAGTGGAGGGAGGAGGAGGTAGCCCGAGGGAACAAAAGGGAGTAATAGCCCTGGTGAGAAAGTCGGGTTGAGAGGGGATCAAAGAGATGCAGACTTGGCATTTACATATCATTTAAATAGCATGAATTTCACATCAGAACATATGTGCTCCTCCCGACAGCTATGCTAAACCAGCCTGGGGACACTTCAGGTCCGAATTCTGGAGCTCAGGCCCTGGCACAGCTATTGCAGAAGGACAGATTCGTAGAAAGAGACATCTGGTGGGGTAGGGTAGGCCATGATGGGCAAAGTCTGGCCTGGCTCTGTGGCCGTCACTAATACACTGTTGGGTGAGTTCCTCTCTTCTTGTGGCAGGAGGATACACAAGACAAGAGTATCCTAAGCTCTAGGTGCTTTTACTTTTTTTAAATAAAAGAAATAATTCTGGGGCTGGAGGGATGGCTCAGTGGTTAAGAACATTGCCTGCTCTTCCAAAGGTCCTGAGTTCAATTCCCAGCAACCACATGGTGGCTCACAACCATCTGTAATGAAGTCTGCTGTATACATAACAAATGAATAAATAAATAAATATTAAAAAAAAGAAATAATTCTGGGAAAGTATCTTTTTCCATCCTGGACATTGTAGACAAGATGAAGCCATCTCAGGCTAGGACAGGGCGGTAGTTTTAATTCTGGGGTCTTGTGGATAGCTATGGACACTTTCTACAGAAAAATGGCTGTAATATGGCACGCCATATGTGTTTTTTTTAGAGGTTTCAAGTCTTCCGGGGTTAATCTTGGGTTAGATTAGGAATCCTTAGAGTGAAAGAAGGTGACATGTGCGTGCATGCGTGTGCACACACATGCACATACACGGCACGTGTGTAGGGCACAGGTTGATCTAAGTGTCTTCCTTCATCACTCCCCATTTTATTTTTTGATCAAGGTCTTTCTCTGAACCTGGAGCTCATCCATTTGGCTAGACTATCTAGCCAATGAGCTCTAGGCATCCACCAGCCCCTGTCTCCCCACCCCTGGGATTACATTTGTGCACGCCTCATTGTCCAGCTTTTACATGTGTGCCGGGTATTCAAGTCTGCAGCAGGCACTTTACCCACTGAAGCATCTCCCCAGCTCCAAATCCTTCAATTTACATCCAATAGTGCTCAGTATCCTGCCCTGTGTGGGTCTTTTCAGCTTGGAATTTCGGGAGAAGATATATTCATATATTTTTAATTGACATTTTATGATGTACCAGGTGCTTGGCCTGTTTCCTGGCGACAGAGCATGGCAGGCTGTCAGGAGGAGAAACTGAGGTCTGGAATGGGATACCTGGGCAGGATGAAGGATGGGTGCCGGGTGAAATAGGTGGCAGGACAAGGACAAGGGCCTTGCTGTGGTCATACTCTATACTATGGCAGCTTCTGAGCCACTGGAAAGCTGGGAAGTCCAGTTCTGGATGCACTTAGCCCCGAAAGGCAAGAAGACACATGTGTCTCAGCAATATGTGCCAGAATTTTCTCCAAGAGATACCTCGTAGAGCTAGAGAATCAAGTTGCCTCTGTCCTTTTAAATTTTGTTTTTGGGACAGGGTGCTATGTGCTCTAGGCTATCCTCAGACTCAGTATGTACCTAAAGATGGACTTGGGTTTCTGATCCTCCTGCCTCCGCCTTCAGACTGCTGAGATGAGATTACAGGCATGGACCTCCATGCTCGGTTTACGCAGTGCTGAGAATTGAACGCGGGGGTTGTGTAAGCGGTAGGCAAGCGCTCTATCACCTGAGCTACATTGCCATAGATATTTGTTGAGAAGCCAAGGAGGCAGTACCATTTGAGAGCTGAGAATCTAGTTGGTCCAGCTCCATGGCACCTGCAGTAATGAGAAGCGAGTTTGGGTTTGAAGACAAAGGTGAATGAAGGAGTTAAATGAACCTAGGCTGCACTGGGACTCTGTACTCGATTCCCCCCTTTTCCGTACATTCTCCAGTTATGTAGAAGATGCGGATGTAATGGTAGAGATCCCAAACCCATTTCTGCTTTCCCCATGTCCCACAGTGTCTGCATGGGACTTGCAGGCAACAGCAAATGGGTATATAGCCAAGGTGGTCCCTGATGCATCACCAGGACTGATGGGCAGTCCTGGGCTGATGAGCCTTCACAGCTTCAGACAAGGGAGAGTAAAGCAGGCACATCTTTATCTTGTAAAGACAACAATCCAAACAGGAATGAAGGCAGAAAGCATTGGTGTCTGTCAAAAATTTTATTTTTGTCATTTCACACAGAATGATGTTAAAATAAATCCTCAGTAATATATATTTATATACTTATTTACTTGTGTCAATATTTACAAAAGACTGTGGAGCTCTATGAAGTCTATGTACACCCACGATAAGGTGAACAGGCAATGTTCATTGAGGCACATATGTACACGTATATGTATAATCTATGTACACACATCAGACCCTACTGACACAGGAACTCTCAGCTGCACAAGTCCTGGGTGGGGGCAGTGTTGGTGGGGCTGAAAGCTTCCAGACCATGTCAGCAAGACAGCTAACATCTATACATCCTGTGCAATGCAGTTACAGCTGGTGTCTAAATTTTCATGAAGCAAACAAATAGTTAAATGACTTCCAACTCCCATGAGTCCTCCTCACAAGTCCTGCTCCGCCTTCAGCTCTCATTGGTTCTCGGTCTCTTATCACCATGGAGACCCAAGTTCCCTTTCAGCATCATCCTTAGGAAGCTTTGCCATCGGCCTTGGAGTTCCTTTTCCTATTGATCTCAGAGAGGCTTATTTATCTTCCTCTCCTCTTTGAGTTTTCGGTAATTTTTTTTTTAAGAGACAGGACATGGGAGGGCAGCTGCAGAGTCATGCATGAGCAGCAAAGAAGCCAGTGGACACCCTAACTAGTCTGTGCTGCATGAGCCTATTTCCACACTGTGTGTATAAGTATACACACAGATATTTATACACACACGTATATAATATATATATAATATATTATATATAGATATGGTCTCCAGAGGCAGCCTATATAGTAAGCCCATAAGCACGCAACAACCCCCCACTTAAGAGCTTTACAGCTCTGTCTGTAATGGAAACAAGAGAATCCTCCTTGCTTGCTGGCACCATTAACCCTGGCTGTTCCAAGATCACCCTCAGTGGGAGAGAGGGGTTCGTGGACGCAGAAACCCAGGAAGAGGCCAATTTGGCTGGGGCATTGTTTGCTCCGCAGGGCTGGAGCTCAATCCTGGGACTTTCCAGCTTCCTGGAGCCCTTCAAATGAAGGAACCATCCAAGCACGACAACAAAAAGAAACTGGGTCGCTGGCTCCCACGTGAAGGCAGAACTGGGGCAGGCACGGAGCATGTTCAAACTCTCAGGAGCTGAGACTCACCCTTGCCAAAGCCACCCGGGCCTCGCTTCTCGTTTCTTTGTTCCAGCGAATAGCTGTGAACTCGTGTGCTCCCTTCTAGCCTCGCCTGGCAGGCCAAAGAGTCTGCCCTTGGCTTCGTAAGTTCAGAAGCCAGTCACGCTAGCAGCAAATATGGAAACTGTCTGCCAGCAAAGCATGCTCCTGAACAGGCTCTTCCCTAAGCTCCTCCTTTGCTTTCTCTGCAGTTCCAAGTGTTTACGCAGTCAGACAAACACGGCAGCAGTGTCTAGGGAGCCGTTTTCAAGGAGAAGCAGGGCTTAGAGGCCTCTCACAAGGACCCAGAGACACAGCGTGGAGTCCTCTGGGTAGCTACCTAAGGTCCCATCACCCAGCCGTTTCTCTACTCCCCTTCATTACGGAGCTACTGCAGCAGCTGTTCACAGTATTATGTAATCACACCTGCACTATGCATCCGTCAGTCGAATGATGCAAGGACTTCTCAGCTGCACACTCATCTGGAGCATGTCCGACTATTTTAGGAGTGTAGATGAGTTCCCATGCCGAGGCTCACGCCGGATGAGAGGGGACCATTTAGATAGGCCAACGGCGGCACTCACCAGCTGGTCATGCTAAGTCGAGGCTAAAGGCTTCCACTCCTGGATGGTGGCTCACTTGACCAGATTGCCGAGCTTCTGGGAAGGCGGGCAGATGACAGCCACCCCTGTATCACCTTCAGATACTAGCGAGGAATCCCTCCCACCAACTTCCAAGTAGAGTGCACACAGTTTAATGCAGAGATGAGGCTGAGAAAAGTGTTTCCCTGGGAGTTTTAACATTGCCAGACAGGATAGCAAGGAGGGCATGTTTAGGCTTCTACCCAGAAGTTTCTTGAATGGTGTATACAACTCATCCCCCAAGAAGACAAGTGGGTCTTAATTGCTCTAGGCCTGGCCCTCTGTTTACACTAAGCGGACTCAACTGCCTACTGGGTTCATTTCACCAATGACCACAATGCCCACATTTTTCATTCTTCACTGAGGTTGTGTCAGAACTCAAGACATTCAAGCCTAGGACTCTAACACCGATGAAGAAAAAACTAGAGACCAGCCCTGTGCCAAGTCTCAGAATATTCCACTCCCCTAGAGCTACAAAGTTGGGCATAACTTTTCTGGTCTTGAGGGATGAGGTTACAGCCAAACAAGGCAGGCAGAATAAAGGAAAAGAAAGCACCTGGTCCGGGGATCACACTTCCCTTTGATCCTTGAGTCAGGCAGCCACCTGGCAGGGAAGGGAAAGAGGCAACCCTGAGCCTGTCCTTTTGTTTGAAGAAATGCCTTCTAGATAGTTTCTTAAGCAGAAAAAGCACAGAGCTGGAGAGGTGGAAAGAATGCGAAAAAGGTCACGTTGAAATTCAAGTAAACGCAGCTTATTCCTAAGAATGCCAAATTTATTCCACACTAGTGTAACTGAGATTGGTCTACCTCTATTTGTGTGATTTTCTGAAATAATGGCATACATATATACATACACTATACATATATACACACAGGTATATGTATATATGGGAAACCTCGAATAACTCAGGACCAATTAACTAAAATCCTTATTGACAGGAATTATGTTGTCTTTCTATACTTTGAGTAGGAAGAGGCAAACAGAGCATCATCTGATAAGCTATGATGTGCCCACATTTATTTTGCAGCCAGCATTATTTAGCCTGTCTCTTTGGTCTGCTTCACCTCCGTTTCCATACACCAAGCGCTGAGGTTTAGAAGGTTGACGCTGAGCCATGCAAGGTCTTCTGTCTTCTCAAAACGCTCTACTTAACTAAGGCAAGAGTTTATCCTAACCTATTTCGGAAATACTACTTTCCAATCACAAAAGCTGAACCACACATTTTCCCATCTCCCCTCCAATAACCAGATTGCAAAGCATTCAGGACACTCTCCTCCCTGAGATTTCCCAAGGTCAGGCTATACAAGGATGTGCGGAGCAAAGTAAACTAAGAAGGAATGGAATGGGCTCCCGGGGTCGCCAGCCTTCCCTGATTCCAGTCTGAATGGCAATAGCTCACCTCACAGATGTCTCAAGAAAGGGATCCCTTTCAAAGCCCTGGGTGATGTGTGGAATATTTGTACAGTTGCACCCTGTAGCGGCAAGTGGGGTTTATTTCACGAATGCTGTTCCCTGACCACCCACACCTCTGTGCCTGTCCACCTCTCTACAAAGCAATAAGACTTACTTTGCTCTGAAGTGCTGATAAAGTCTATATGGTTGAGCAAGTCAGTCTATTGTGAAGGAGAGTCAGAGGGCACTCCCCAAATCTGCTCAAGTAACTGATCCCAGGCGTACACCTCAGGGCTACATTCCCTCATATTCATCTCCCTGGAGAGGGCTGCAAAAGAATCAAGTAATGGCTTTTACTGCATGGAAAGGATCTTCTATAATGGCTCAGGATGCTGTATTCTCATCTATCAGTAAGCGTTCTCCTATAGGCTTCCATTATACCTGACAGACGGACACAAAGTCAACAAGATGAGCTGGCATGAGGTCACTCAAATGCAAGGGTGCCAGTGCCTAGATGTCTCTAGGGCGCTGTGAAAGAACAGGTAGGAAGGAGATGCAGTGGAAGAGGGGCACAGAGACACATACCGAGAGAGATGTGCACAAAAAAGAGCCCGAAAGACTACAAAAGAAGGCCTTGTCAAGGGTCTTCCTTGGGGGAACACTGCATCTCTGTGTACTTGTTCATTCCGGAAGGAGGTCAGACCTCAGCAAACAGAAATCAATCATGGGATCAAGTGGGAAGAAGAACTACAGAAACTGGGAACAAATGTCCAGAGGTCAAGGGCATTACCTGGTGGTCTATATACTATCTATCACTTTTCAGTCCTGAGAGCAAGATTTTGAAAGAGCTATTGCTAAAGAAAACAGTCACTATTGCTTTTATTGCGCATTTCCTCTTTAAAAACATTAGACACAAACTATGAGGGATGGAGCTGAGTTCCAGGGGAAAGGGGGACAGAGAGGCAAAGTGGACTAGGTTAGTTGAGGTGCTTGTAAGGGATTTCCTTACCCCTCCTGTCCTTCCCTGCTTTCTGCTCCATGGAGGTTGGGGGGTCTAAACAAGGACCAAATCTGAGGGTACAGATGACAGTCACAATAACTATGAAGACAGCTTCCAGCACGTATCTCCTGCTGGTTGACTCGAGTGGCTAGTGATGTTGGTGAACTAAGGTCATGAATTTGAACCTGAACAATGGAAACTTTATCAAGGCAAAAGGGACTTCGATTGTGTAACCGGAAATAATAGCCTAGACATCAGACCCCTTTCAGGTCAGGTAGCCATCCCATCTGCCACACTCAGATTGTTACGGCAGGGGAAGAGGGGTCCACAGGAGAGCTCTGGGGTCCTCCTCCTTCCTAGGTTAGCAGGTCAGAGCACTGTGCACTCTTTATGACCTTCACATGCCCTTTGCACTTCCTCTAGCTTTCTCTGGGGAAGATCAGTTTCCACCTCCTTTCCATGGCTGTAACTGGCACTGAGTTCCCAGGCAGAGGATCCTTAGAAGAGCCAGATTTTCTCATCAAGACTTGACATTCCTACCCCACTGAAGTTCCAGAAAGGCACAGAGCTAAATTAAAGTTGGGTTCCTGAATTAAATTTATTTAACCAATGAAAACTTGGTTCTTGATAAACTTACTTAAAAAGTCAACTGCTCAGTTATTTTCTCTTTCCTGACAATTTCTCTGCCTTTCCTCGACTCCTTCCTTCCCAACTTCCCAGAAACCCCAACTTTTAAAATGTCCGAGGCCACAGAGCATCTCACAAAGTTAGGGTGGAAATTGGTATCTCGCTTTGGAAACACAAGTCCCAGTGCACAAGTTTTGGATCACATGACCATTCTCGGCTCTTGTTGTCTCCTCTCTGGAACCTTGAAGGGAGTGCTCAGAAACCTGGAACTGTAGAAGTAGAGCCATGAAACTTGATCCGAGGCTACATAAAACCTTTGCCAAAAGGCACTCAGGCCCTACCTGGTCCTACGAGCAGGAAGAAGCAGCCCCTGGGGCTCTATGATGGTGGGTAATCTTACAAAGTGTTTAAATCTAGTGTTAGAATAGAGGATAAAAATCAGGTCCTCTAAAGATTGCTAATGCTCTTTTAGCCATAGGTTAGCGTCCGTTGTCACATTTTACTTCAGCTAAACTGGTCTGCAGTTTTGTCAAGGCGCCACAATTGAATGGGCTTTCCTGGGAGCCCTGGTGGGGAAGCATGCCTAGACTGAACACTCAGAGATGGTGATCAAGAGTTGACTTATTGGATTTGTGCCCAAAGGTGAGTGAAATGCCACGAGCAAGAAAAGGTGTCTCATTTTAGGAGCTAAGTCCATATAGAGAATCAAGTTTCTGACGTGGCTCCAGACAAAGAGGTACTTTGGAAGGCTGGGCAATAAGATCTTTTGGCTCAAAGAATGTTGGGGTATTTCAACCTGGCTTAGGGTCCAGAACCCTATAGTTTCTTGAGCCATCACTGCTTCAAGAGAATAGGGATAAACCTGGAGATTGTGGATACTTGGAGGGGAGACTGAGTCATCTGTGTGGATTTTCTCTGAAAGAAAAGGTACATCATGGAAGCCCATATTAGGTTGCTAGTTCTTGCAGGTCATTTCACACACCCTGCACTCTGAGTGCTGTTTGAAAGAAGGTGAATGGTAGCAAACCCAGGAGATTTCAGTGCTTAATGTAGTGGCCCATCTTTCTGCTTGAAACCTCAGGAGTCCTGTCTCAAGAATGAGGCTGGATGTCAAAGAAGAGGCTCCTTGGAGAATGTTGAGGGTTATTGATATAGGCAAGGAAAAGCAATTAAATCTGATCCCTTGCTTTTGTCCATCAAATTTTAGATGTGGAAGTGTATGCATGGTTAGTGATTCAATGTCTAAATTTTATGTGTATTGTTGGGCATGTTGACTGCTTTTTTGTGTGTATCTAGTATAAATATAACTCTGTGCACTGTGTATACATGCTGAGCTCGTATACAGAAACAATAATAAAGCATCATTTATGCATTTTGATGTATATCCATTGTCCCCCAGTTGGATTTGTATATTTTGCATATGAGTTGTATGCTGTGTGTTTGCACACAGGCTAAATATATCTCTTGCAGATATTCTGTGTTGGTATGCACATTCTATGTTTGGGCAATGTGTTTATTTTGTATATCTCTTATTTGTATACTGTTTATATTATTTTGGCCTATGGGTATTTTGCGTATATGTTGCATATTTTATATTTTTGTGTGACAATGACGTATCGTTTATTTTATGATGCATGTGTGTACACATTTTATGGTTCCCAGGCCAAGGATTTTGTGAATAGGTAACTTTCTCCTACCTAGACTTCTGTATGGGTTGCTTTAACTTTCTATCCTCCAGTATGTCCCTCCCACCCCACGTTATGAAGTTCAGCACCACCTCCCACTAAGGGGAAGAAGAGAAGCACAGAGGCTTTGTGTCTGACATGGGATACTCTGGGGATGTGGGTGACCAGGAACTAAAGAGCACCCTGGACTAGCACCCTGGGCTGGCGCCCCCCCTCCCCTAAGACAACTGTAGGTACCAACTAGCGAACAGTGGTGTCTGGGCTGGAATCGATACTGAACAGTCTGATTGTGATTCACTGTGTTTGGGGAATTTAAGCCACTGTGTCAAAAGGCAAAGAAACCTAGCATGGAGAGGCACAAGCTGTCCTCCACTTCCTAAGGCCAATACATTCTCTACATTGAGGCTCTACCATGTTCATTTATTCTTTACCTGTTCTTAGGGTGGGGGTAATTCCTTTATAATTATTATTTAATTGAAATTTCACATACAAATCTCAGCTCCTACTTTCTCCCTTCCTCTTGCTCCCTTCACCTTCCCCCTTCACTCCCATCCATTCCTCAGAGAGGGTAAGGCTTCCCACAGGGAGTCAACAAAGTCTAGCACATCTCCTTGAGGTGGGACAACTCTTATTTTTTTAAAGGGCAGCTCTTATTACCAGTGTGCTAGGGAGTTTGAGTTTAGTAATGAAAATGATGCTTTGGGCTGTGCAGGGAATCCATTCCTTGGTTCCAGATTTGGAAATTTCCACCAATAGGAGGCTTCCTTTAAGTCTAGCTCAGCAGAATCTGGTCCCAAGGAGTTTTACTCCTTGATTTCAAAGCAGAGGATCCATCCTAGGGACAGGTTCATGAAAGTGATGGATGCAGAGGCAAATGAGAGAGCATTAAATGGGGGAGAGGATAATAATGGAAATGATTAATAGGATGAATTGTAGAGAGGAGGCCTGGGGTGGGCTTGACCCAGGATAGCTGGAGCTGTGAGGGCTATAGGACCCTTGTGCACTGCACTCAGTAAGACAAGCTTCAGCCATGGGAAACTGAAGCTGCAGCACATGGAGGGCAGAAAGACAATTCTAATGTCTAAGAATCCATGAACACTGGAGTGTGTCTGAGGCAATGACAGCAAACCCAGGTTCAGTGGGTTTTAACGTACCCATTGGGCTTCTTATACAACCAACCCACCAAGCAACGGATTTGCTCCTGAATCTGCACTCCAGAGAATGAATATATATATATATGTGTGTATGTGTGTGTGTATAATGTACATATACACACACTTGTGTATGTATATATATATATTCTAGTGCACATAGTCAAACACATGCATAAATTGCCCTGTGTCAAAATATTGCATAAGCTTATACAATGTTCAAATGCAATTTTTCTATAGCTTACTAGAGGAACACATGAGAGAGAAAGATAGATAGCTGATATATATTTATGTACATTGAACCCACAGATCTGCCTGTCCTCAGGATCAGTGTCCTGGTAAGCTTTGTAGTCATACCCATGACTGGAAATTCCTACTGTTCAGTCACGTGAGTGTTTAGACTCTGACTTTTCTGTTCATTCACCTGGTGTGGCAGAGTCTTTGCTCCCATTGAAAGAACAGAGATGGGTGGGCTGGGGGGGCCAGCCAGAAGTTTTGGTTCCCCATTCCAAGTAGTCTGTTTGCTTTTCCCTGATGGAGGGCTTTTGCCTTCTGATGGGGAAAAAAAAGCCTAGTTCAATACCATCGCAAGGCTATTAATACTCTACGTATGAATACTGTATAGGCTACTAGGAAGATAGGTTATCTTCTGTGTTTTAAATATTGATATTCATGCAGTGAACACCCATGCAGCTCTATTGCATGACTGGTACACTCCACTGCACTGTAGTGGAGCAGGGCCACACCATCGGGGAAGCAGATGCCTGCAAACTGCAGAGTAAGAGAAGAAATCGAACATGTTCTGTGACCCTGAAGCTTGCAAGAACCGTATCTGAAGCTGAGAAGTCCCTGAATTCGGTAGCTTCTCCCCATAGGCCTAAGGGAACAAATGTAAAACTTGACAACTCATATTTGGTCATATTAACTGTCCCTCCCCCACCCCCTGGGCTTCCCCCACGCCAACACTGCAGAGAAAAAAGCAGAATGCTGCATCTCCATTACGAAACACAAGCCTCCGGAGCATCGAGTTGGCAACTGCAATCTACAAACCCCAGCCTGTGACACAGAAAGAAATTCCAACACACAGGACTGTGTGTTCTTTTCAAGGCAAAAATGGGAATGACCTTTGGAGCAGTCAGCAGAACTTTCAAACTAAGCCATGGTAGCGTTCCTCTGTGCAGGGGTGGGTGGGCTGAAGTGGGGTGGTAGGGTGTGGCAGGGAGAAGGCACCTGCCAGGTGTGTTTGCCTTTAGTTAGGGTGTTAGGATTGGCGTTGATCTGATGGACTGTGTGTGGGCTATGAGGTGGCGGCACTGTGCCCATGAGATGCTGGCTCCATAGGTGACTCCCATCTTTGGAAACCTGTACGTCAGTGATGAAGATCTCATAAAAGCCATTGATAAATATTCTGTGTTCTAAATCAAAAATCAAAAGGTCAAAAGTCACTTGCACGACTATCGCTTTCCATGCAGAACCAGATGCACACTGTAGGACACTGACTACAATGCAGGCTATTATGCAACATCTGCATTAGTCCTGTGGAGCTGTGAGTACATTATAATAGGCTTCATCAGACATCAGTTAACATTTTGGTAATATTCACATAGTTTGTGTTAGCCAATGTGCAGTTGGCTGTTTTTAAGTTCTCCTCTCTAAAGTCCTCATTGCTGTTGTTCACGCCCTCCTGTATCTCCATGTAATCTGACTTACTTATGGTAGAGGCACTTCTACTTTTCTTTAGGTCAGGGGAGGATGGGATCTTTGGACAGCTTGTCACTTGCAAGTACTGGGCCTGCTCCTCTCCCTCTGTCTCCCGGTGGTAGAAGTAGTTGAAGTTAGACACTATGACAGGGACTGGTAAGGCAATGGTTAACACACCTGCAATTGCACACAGGGAACCCACTATCTTTCCCCCAATGGTAGTTGGAACCATGTCTCCATAGCCTACAGTTGTCATGGAGACGACTGCCCACCAGAAAGCATCCGGGATGCTGGGAAATTGGGACTCTCGCTCATCAGCTTCTGCAAAATAGACAGCACTAGAGAAGAGGATGACCCCAATGAAGAGGAAGAATATCAGAAGGCCCAGTTCCCTCATGCTGGCTTTGAGGGTTTGACCTAGAATCTGCAGACCTTTGGAGTGTCTGGACAGCTTGAAAATCCTAAAGACTCTTACCAACCGGATGACACGGAGAATGGCCAGTGACATGGCCTGTTGGCCTTGCTGGGCGTCCTCCGGCTTCTCGGCTAACTCCGTCCCCAGGGTGATAAAGTAAGGTATGATAGCCACGATGTCAATGATGTTCATGATGTTGGTGAAGAAGCCAGCTTTGCTGGGGCAGGCAAAGAATCTCACCAGAAACTCAAAGGAGAACCAGATGATGCAGAGGGTCTCCACGATGAAGAAAGGGTCGGTGAAGGAGGTGGACTGCTGGTACCCGACGGTGCTGTTGGAGTAGCTGTGGAAGGTCACCCCACCACCATGCATGTCCTCATTCTCATCCCGGAAGATGGGCAAGGTTTCCAGACAGAAGCTGACGATGGAGATCAGAATGACCATGACAGATACGATGGCTATAATCCTGGCAGGCCCCGAACTCTCAGGATATTCAAAGAGAAGCCACACCTGTCTCTGAAACTCATTTTCGGGCAGAGGACGTTCTTCTTCCTTGATGTAGCCTTCATCCTCCCGAAACATCTCCATTGCTTCTTCTCCTAGCTCATAAAACCGGATTTCTTCAGAGAAGATATCTAAGGGCACATTCACAGGTCGCCTCAACCTACCCCCAGACTGGTAGTAGTAGAGGATGGCATCAAAGCTAGGGCGGTTGCGATCAAAAAAGTACTCATTTCGGAGGGGGTCGAAGTACCTCATCCGCTTCTTGGGGTCCCCTAAGAGGGTCTCTGGAAACTGGGCTAAGGTCTTTAGCTGAGTCTCAAACCTCAGGCCTGAGATGTTGATCACCACCCTCTCACAGCATTCGTGATCTGCCTCTGGGTCATAGGTGTCCTGCGGGTGCCCAGGGAGGGCAGCAGCCTCATCCACAGGGTCTCCGGTAGCCACTGTCATAGTTGGGACTGAGGAGAGTGCTTTACTCTATGCCGTCTGTCCGGCTGCTTGCAGCAGGGGGCTCAGGGTGCTGGTAACTGGGACCGAGGGAACACAGAAGCATCAGGCTGTGCTCCTGCAGGAGAGCCCCAGAGCCCTCTGAGAGCTGGAGACACAGCCTCGCTTGGCTGAAAGACAGAGGCAGGTAAGGGCATGAGACCGCCAGTCATTGGCAACCTGACATGAGCTGCATTTGATGCCCCCATCTCTCGGCCAAGAGTTCAGGAACACTAGCATACCATCAGCCCCGCCACTGACACTACTTTCGCCATGTAACTTGTCCTAGGGATCAGTAGGGTTCAGGGAACAATCTTTCAATTATAGAATGGCATGCACTGGGGGCAGGTGACAGAGACATGCTCCTTTGTACCACACAGCATCCTGGGACACAGCTCCATAGCGAGAAGGGAGCCTTCTGCCAGGCACTATGCTAATGTTTTGCCAACACCTGCACCACAGGAGGTACTCATGATAGGGTGTTTGGGGCCTGGGTCTTCGTCCCTGATACCATCCCCAATACCTCTATAAGCTGTAATTAATGGATTGGTTTACCTGGCCAGGCAGGCGCCTGCGGTTCCTTGAATGGCAGATCAGATGCTACAGGAATCCTAGATACACAGATAGGCGGCTCAGCTCCCTGTCACATCTTCTCACTTGAGCTGGGAATAATGGTGAGTCACCCTGAGCAGGAGGGCAGGTTCCAGGTCCCGGAGATGTGCTCTAGGGCTGGATAGGGCTGGAGGGACAGATGGATGCCTGGCCAGGGGCATTCAGGACTTGAGAAGAGTAAAGCCTGGGTCTGAAGCCTTTGGAAGGAAGGAGGTAAGACACACAGCTCAGCAAAAGCCAGAGTTCTCCTGGTTGTCCTCAGGAGGTGTGATGTTGCCTGGAAAACACAGCAGCAAGGTGGAAACCAGGGGTTTCTGGCACCTGAAACCAAGACTTAGAAGCACTCTGGCAGATACCCTCTCTGCGAGTGGCAAACCCCCATGCCTGCTTTCCATGGTGCCAGAGACCAAGAGAACTACCCTGTACCCTCCTAGCCTCTCCTGGGTAAGCCTTTCTTCTCATCAGCTTGAAGTACTTTCTCCCCTTAGTTCTCTGCTGCCACCAGGAGCGACACAGCTTTCTCCATCCTGGTGTTAGAACACCTATCTCCCAGGAGAAGGGTTTTCCTCTTTGACCTTAGCTACGCCGACCTGGTGAAGAAGCAATCTTTCCTCCCCCAGCACACACTCCTTCCCAGCTTGAGATAGACTCCCCCCCCCCCCCCCCCCCCCCGCACACAGCCAGATAGCCTCTGTTAGAATGCTGGATAGCCGGGGTCGCTGAACTTACTCTCCCTCCGGGATCCCTAGGCCTCAGGCCTTGCTTTGGGTTGGGTGGCATTTGAGCTGGGCAGGCACTCGACCACTGATTTCTTCCCAAGAGAAAATCCCTCACATCTCGGCAGGGAAGCACAGAACAAACGCTCAAACTGCCAGGCTGCCAGGCGGATTGGCTTCTCGGAGAGGGGGAGCCTAGAGGAAGCTGGCTTCCGGGCTGGCCCCCCGCCGACCCAATCCCGCTGGCCCCAGTACCGGGAGGGGTCTGGGACCTCTCCCATCGCCCAGGGCTCCGGCCGGGATTCCGCCGGGCGCGCTCCCGCCGGAATCCGCGCGGCTGACCGGAGCCTGCAGCCGTCGGCCGGCTTGAGCGTGCCACCTTAACCCCTTCCTGCGCAGTGCAGTGGGCTCCCACTGCGGGCCCGAGGACAGCCTAGCTGGTGCCTGCGAGGTCTAACTAAGGGACCACCGAGACACGTCTCCACCCCAAAATACACAGGAGCCTGAACTCTGACAGTGCAGAGCAGGCTTCTCCAGGCAGCTGCCCCAGATCTAGCTTCCTCTCAGGCAAGGGGGACTCCGCGGCAGCCCACCACCCCGGCCAAGTGGAAAAACAGCGACTGCAGAGAAGCCTGTTTTACTCCGTTGCCAAGAGGCAAATGCAACCGGGAGGACCCAAGTGATTCGGGTCCTATCCTACCCACCCACTATTTACCAGACATGGCTATGCAGTCAGCTGCACTTCCCATCACCAGCCACCTCCAATCTGCGCCCTCCGCCCTAAGTCACGCACAGACCACAGGGTCCCCGAGTCCATTCCATGCACTCTTCAGAAGGAGAAAGTCCCCCCTCCCCACCCGCCGTGACCGGCGCGGGTCCATAGCCCTCCAGGTCGACAGCAGGGGTCGGCACCAGCTCGCCCGCCCAGACTACCGGGGTGCTCTGCAGCCCCTCTAGGGCGCTGCAGCCGGGCAAGGATGGCAGCACGCGCAACCGAACGCCGGACACTGATTTACCCTTGCAGATGGGTATCTGAGCCTCCATGTTCCTGGGTGACAGCCAGTGCCGGCAGAATCCGAGCAGCGGGCGGTGACGGTGGTGGCGGCGGGGTGCGGGCGGCCAGCCGGGAGCAGACTCTGCAGTCCCGCGGGCGGCGCGTACGGAGCGCCCGGCCGCCGCCCGCAGCCGCACCGCGCCGCACCGCGCCACGCAGCGCCGCACCTGGCCCCGCAGCGAACTCGAATTAAAGGGACCGACGGGGGCCAGAGCCGGCGAGGTGTGTCGCTCGCCGGCGCCACCGAGCTGGCCATCGGGTTAGATCCCCCCCCCCCCCCCCGTGTCCCCGACCCCTATCACAAAGAAAACACCCCATTCTTTGGCAGAACGTAGGTTACCTACCAGAACTCCGTGCAGAGCTCAACTAGGTGCTGCCTGGGCCAGGAGAGGTGGAGAGTGCAGAAGTTAAGGAGCTCTAGAGAGGTTCTTGCCAACATAATGAAGTAGGCAAGAAGAACCGATCAATACTAACTATCCCAGGCCTGAGGTGGGATTCAGCCCCGCGGGAGATGTGTTTCTATTATTAAGATGCTGCCAGACAGGATTTGCAGACCCTAGCCCCCCCACCCCCTGCGGCTCCCCTGACCTCCTGCTTCTGCAACCCCCTCCCCCCCCTCCCATCCTATAGCCTTGAGCCCCACCTAGATCTTACCCAGCACAGCTTTGGCTTCTCAGGGCAATGCAGCAGGTGAGGGCCTGGCTGCAGTGTGGTAGAAACTCACCGGCCTTCTTTGCCCCTCACCGGGAGGGGGTTGGGAGAACAGCAGGAGCAACTGAAATGAGGGGCCAGCCTCTTGCCTTTCTGATTTCTTTTCCCTAGAGCTCTGGACAGGGAAGGCTGGGGGACACACAGTTGCCCTTGGGAGGGGCCAGCTCCTTGCAAATGCCCTCTCACAGATATGACAACATTAGCTGACCCACGTTTTAATCTGAATTTGAGGATGCAGCTCACCGTATCCTGGCGTGGGTAGAGCAGGATACTTTCTGTCTCTGAAAGAATTTATGTAGCAAGTCTGTGGTTTAGTTGGAGGTGATGGTATTTTGGGAGTCCAGGTAGCCTTAGAAGTCATGCAAAAGCTTTCCAAGACTTCACTAGCTCACTTCTGCAGGCCCCTGTCTACATCGGTGCTCCTCAGAGAAACATATTGAGATTGGCCACAGAGTTCTGGTGTTCAGAGGGCTCTAGTGTGGTTAAGACTGTTCCTGGGCCCTCTCTGCTAAGACGACCCTTTCTATGAGAGCATCTGAAGTTCTGAAAGCCTGCTTCCCTGCAAGGGAAGGGTCTGAGGGATGTGGCCATTCCCCAGTGGTAGTCTGTCGAGTGGGTTTTAAGATTGGGACCCTACCGAGAGCTGCACGGAGTACCCTGAGAAGACTTGGGGGTAACTGATGGCTGTTAAGACCGTACTAGTTTGGCTTCTGACTCCTGAAATGGTCTGTCAATGAAGGATCCAGAATCTGGCCTGGGTGTTTTACCTGTCAATCTCAGACTTTAATCTCTGACAGTGATTGGATAAGTAAATCTACTACAGAAGCGGCAACCTGTCAGTGTTAAATTGCGTATGAGGAGTTTAGCATCCAAAAACCAGGTAGTAAACACTGATCCCTAGTGTTCTGCCCACTCTCCTCAGACCTCCAGCCTTCAGTTTGTTTCTTCTCTTACCTAGCCACTGGTGTGTGCTTCCTGTTCTTCCTGCTTCCCATGGTCTCAGCTATGCAGCAAAAACATTCTCCACCACTCCTGCTATGGACTCCTTCTGGGAGATTCCCCTGAGGGTTTATGTTTCTCCTATTTGTCATGCTTATGTTCACTGGAGAGTGTGCACATATTTTCATTGTTTTACTGTAGAGCAAAAGGTGTGGATAGCAGAGAAACCCTTGAGGGAGAATTAATACTAATAATCTTAATTGCTGCCTTGTGCTTACCATGTGGCCAGCGCTATGCTAAGACCCCGGGACCCACAACACTCAGTTCTCAGTCTTCTGACTTGCCTGTCAGTGCCATTCATTGGGAAGGCAATAGAGGCAGAGGGCGAGGAAAGTGACCTGCGCGAGGTCAAGATACGGTGGCTCTGGGTCTTGAATTAGATCTTTCTGGGGAATCCCGATTCCCCACAGTGTGTGCGTGTGTACCAAGTATGTCTGAATTTCACTTCCCTTTGGGAATTTCCTCTGCCCCCTGCTATTGTCCCCTCATTTGGCATTTCCCTTTTCCCTTCCCTTTAAAATCTGACCTAAGTGTGAATGACAACGGGGAATAAAACAGCTAATGAAGGAAAAGAAGAAAAGGCTATGACAATAGCCCTTGCCCTGAAAGGCAGCTCTCTGGGTACATTTGACAGCATCAGGGCTGGGGAGGACACAGTAGGAAAGAGCATAGTTTCAATTCCAAATGCAGGCACTTGTTAGCTGTGAGAACTTGAGAGCAGTCATCAAAAATCTTTGTGCTTCAGTCTCCTAATCTGCCCAACAAGGAAGCAAAGCCCCTTTGCAGAGTAGAAATGGATATAAGGAGGGGACAGCTAACCAGCTTCATGGGTAAATTAAGTCAGAAGGGCTTTGATCATCAAGTTCCCTTTCCAGATCTCCAGTTCTTAGTCCTGGTTCCAAAGGGACAACCAGCTTGTCCCTTGTTCCTTTTCTTTTGTGAGATTCCCCCCCATCCCTCTCCCTCCTCTCCCTTCCCCCCAAGCGACTTCTCCTTTCCCTTCTGTTTAGTGTCCTGCTTGGCCTTTAGGGAAAGGCTGTGGTGACCACTGCAGGGAGTGGCAAGTAGTCATGAAAAAAACGGTTTATGTAGATAAATATTGAACAATCACACTAAGTATCAGAATCATGGTGCAGCTCCATTTGTATAGGATTCTAGAAGATGAAAAACAGTGATCTACAAAGGCAGGAAGCAAGCAGGTCTGTAGTTGCATGGATGGAAGTACTGGAAAGGGAACGGGAGATGTACTGCCAGTGATTTCTTTGAGGCGGGGGGGGGGTAAGGGCTATGTTTATTATCTCGAGTGTGTTGACAGTTTTGCAGGCTTATGCCTGCTGTGTCAAAATGTCTCAAATTTTATGCTTTAAGCAATACAATTTATTGTACATAAAGCATACAACAATAAAGTATTTATCTGAGTTTTAGACTCAGAAACAGAAAAGAAGGTTTTCCAAATCCCAGTCCCTCCCATTTAACACCATTTAGGGGCCCAGAAAGTCTCCCTGATTGTACTGGAGTCGCCTTGCTAGGATGGGCAGCACCTCTTCTTGGTGCTCCTGTACCTGCTGTGTGCTGGCACAGGCAGGCAGGGCAGGGCGGCATTGTGGGTATGTGATCTAATGCCTATAGCCAGGCTTAGGGAAAGATGTGACTGACTGTTTTACAGAGAAAGACAATGAAGTTCAGAAAGGACCAGACGCTGGCCAGGGTAAGCTAGCTGGTAAGTGGTATGGTTGGGACCAAACTCAAAGTGGCACGAGTCCACAGGTTGCTAAGTCACCCTGCCAACCGGATAACAGGTTTCACCATTTAGGATGTGGATTCAGACCATCAGAAACCCCTGAAGGCACATCCTCTTATCCTGAGGAGGGACTGTGACATGGCAGGAAGATTGCTCTAGAAAGGGATTCATGTCAATGGTTAACTGGCCACAAGTTAACTCTGGGACTGGAATCAGTGGTATGAGCTTCCAGACTCTAATCCTCTTTTGCCTGTTCCAGCAAAGGCTCGGGGAATGCTTCTCATATTTGCACAGCCTTGAAGCACTGCTCAGGAGAGGACCAGACGACATCTGGTTTCAGTCTTGGTGCGCAGAGCTGTGTGGTCCAGGGGATATTCACTTGACCTTTCTTTTCAGGAGTTCAGTTGTGAAATAAGGTATGCAATCTCTCAAGCCCCACGTCCTTGTTCATGGGATGATGAGGGTGGGGGTGGGGGAGGACAAAGGGCAGAAAGACTGAAACCTATGTTTACAGCCAGTGCGTATTGAAATCTCAAATCTCAAAGGATCAAGGAGCTTAAGGAACTTAAGAATGGGTTTGGCGAAGTCCACTGGTAAATTGATTCACCAGTGGGCTGAGTCTACCGTGAACATCACTGCCGTTGCTCTGCTGTGGTGGGGCCCTGCAGGCATGTATCAACGGACATCGGAGAACATCCTTGAAAGTAGAGTGCTGCCCTACTGACTTCACAAATCTGCTACTCAACTCAGAAAAGTCAAGGTCAGTTTCTGTAGGAAGTAGGAAGTGTCTAGATGAACTCCAGCTGGTTCCAAAGGGCTCTGGGTGGAGCCAGAGACTTGGCTCCTGGCCTGAGTTGTCTGCTGTGTCCCGTACTCCTCACTCAAGACTGGCTGCAGAGGGTGTGCCTCTGCCTAAGGCTGGGCTGCTCAGTGTGGGCCCGCCAAGTACCTGTGAATGAAACAATGCCAGTGGGTTGGGGCCTGATTCCAGCCTGCTGGGCCTTAGCTGTGACTCAGTTTCCTCAATCATGCACTTTCAGGGTGAGGCTGGAGGATAAACCACTTGGAGTGGAGCCTGTCCAAGCAGACGCAAATGTAACACAGACAGTATTACCATCCTCTGTGGGAAATGGGAGCTGAATGGTCTACACCAGGCAGTTAGGGCAGATACTCTGTGGGTTCTCAGACCATCTATGGTATAAGGTGCCTGTGAGTGCAATGCCCAGGTAAATTCACTCACTGTCCCTTGGTTTTTCTCTCTCAAGGCTCTTTTTGAGGTTGGCAACACACGTTCTTTAGACAGCTCATGTCACCCAGTGGCTCCTCGATAGTTCTCAGTGTGGCCAGGAGGGTGGTCCTGTAAAGTCCTGTAAGGGCTCCATCTGAAGACCAGTTGGAATGGGCTAAAATGTGAAATGCCACAGGCCACTTGACTGCTCTGTGGGCCTGGGTTCCAAGCAGCCAAGCTACCTGGTAGCTGTACTCTTTACACGTTCCCCGAGTTCTCTGCCTTCCGCCTAAGACTTGTGTGAGCTTCACTTCCCAGGCCCACGTCTCTGTCATGTTCCTTGCTCCCTGAGACACTGTCATGTCCCCTGTTGTCTAATCCAGTCACCTGAAAGTCATTATAAGACCTATGCTTCCTCTTCTATGCGGACGGCCTCTACGTCCAGCCAAACACTTGGCCTCGACCTCCCTGCATGCTCTCCCTCACTTCTCCTTCCTGTCTGGTCAGCTCTGGCCACCAGCGGGCATGATCACATCTCTCCAAACCCATTTTGGCCCTCTGCCTTCATACTAAGGGCCCCATTTGCTCTCCTCTCCTTAAAGGGGAAGTAGTCACCTTTCTAGGGTGCACACCAGATCATGTATCCCTTTAACTCCTCTTTGACTCTGTATTGCTGCGTCAACCAACATTTCCTGAAAGGCAACCAAAGCCTTCTATGATGGTCCTCTGTCCTCCATGACCTCCACCTTAGAAGCCTATGCAGGCATCACACTAGACTGACTTGAAGGTCCAAGTGGCTTAATCTAGACGTATAAGGCTAAGATCTGAAATGAGACAGGCTTGGAGTCCATTTCTTCTTACCTCTGCTGCTTACCACATGTGTGACAGCTTCTGGAACCTGCAAGTCTTCCTGCTTTGGCTTTAGTTATCCCTCAGCCAGCTCTAACACCCTCTCTGCCCACTCAGTGACTTCTAATACTCAGTTCATGCTATGTCTACCAGGAAGTCTTTCTGGCCTTCTCTCTGGTTTCTGTCTATTGATTCTATGCCCAGGATATAAACCTATCAGATCAGGTTGAGATCCCCACTGTCATTCCATGCCATTGTCTACTAGGAGGGCAAGGCTATATCTCTTAGCTTGGCTTTCCTGGCATCCACTGTGGCCTGGTGCACTCCAGCAGACAAATGGACTCTGTGGTACAACCTGGCTTCTTCACTTTCTCTTGCCCTGCACCAACTTGGCCATTCTCTGAGATCATTCTAGCTTCCAAGTATCTGTACCCACACCATTGTCCCCAGATGGAAACACCTTAACTCAGTTTGTGGCCCATTTGACTCAAAGGTAGGCATACCTCTATGAATTAAGCCTGGCACACACTAACCCCTAGTATCCAGGTTCCACCCTGGTTTATCTGTGCCTGGCTGCTAGTCTGATCCCTAGTCTTCCTCTCTGATAATAGAGAAGGAGAACAGAGCAGGTACAAGAGAAGCCACTTAAAATCAAGCGATGGCCCTGGCCTGTACTAGATCTGACCGTACTAGATCAATTCCTGCTACTCCCTAGGTAACCATGGAGTATATGACACGGAGAAGGATACTTTCTCCTCTTTATACCCCACTTTACTGATTTGGAAAATGTGAAAGTTGGATGCATGTGTGATCTCTTTGTTCTAAGACAGTGGCCTTGACTTTAGTTGAGGAGTGGGAGCCTCAAGAAAGCAGTGGACATACCCCCTGCATCTCTTCTAGCATCTCAAGAAAGCAATGGACATACCCCCTGCATCTCTTCTAGCATCTCAAGAAAGCAATGGACATACCCCCTGCATCTCTCCTAGCATCTCAAAAAAGCAGTGGACAAACCCCCTGCATCTCTCCTAGCATCCTTGGTTCTACTGTACTGAGTGATGATGAGGCTCACAGAGGTCAAGGTCACTTGGTCCTAGTGACCGAGTGGGACCTGAGCTTCAGCCTCTCCAAGTTCCAGGACAGCAGTTCTCATTGCAGCTCTCCCATTGTCTGTTTAGAGGGGAAGGATCTGGAGACTTCAAAAAAAGATCACTTGGAAAACAAGTACCTCAAAAATTCGAAAACAGTGCCAAACTGACGCTCAGTGCATCCTAATGATGTTCTCCACGTCCAAGCAGGGCCGTCAACGGCAGAACACAGGGAGCCTGCAGTGCTGAGGCCTCATGGGAGACAATGGGTTCACCCTGCTCAGGGGATAGGTGGAGACACACAATGGAATCTTTCAGGTCAGAGCAGAAGCTGGGCTGCTACTTCGTACCGAATGTTTGTTGAATGATGACTGAGTACCGAATATCAGCTAATGGGAGGATACCTTGCATGGAGTGGAGAGAGAGAGAGAGAGAGAGAGAGAGAGAGAGAGAGAGAGAGAGAGAGAGAGAGGGAGGGAGGGAGGGAGGGCGAGAGAGCGCAGATCTTGTTCAGGGAGCTCAGATCACGGACCTGGAGAGATTCAGCCTCTCTGACCCAGTCTTTGAAGCAGGGAGTGGGAAAATCAGAAGATCAAGGAGGCTTCTGAGTCATCTTGGCTGATGATTTCCTGGTGTTGGAGAGCAAAGATGCAACTGAGAGAGAAAGAGGATCTGGAGGCACAATGATCAGGTCGGAAGTGGGGCCGGGTCGGAGTGGGGGTGCGGATGCGGGAGGGAAGGCACCGGGAGAGTCCCTGTGGTTTCTCCTCCTCCTGCGCACTTCCAAGCAAGAGACTTGGACCACCTGATATTCCAGGATCATCCTGCAGCGCCACCCAGTGGCCATGTATAGAAGGTGCGGGACCGTGCCTAAGAAAGCAGCAACTAGGTTGACCGAAGAGGAAAAGGCCCAGATAGTATAGAAAACTGAATATTTTCCTGAGCTGGGGGTGTGGTATAGGAGTCCCCAGGAGTCTGTGGACCTAGGCAGAGTCAAGCTTTAAGGGGAGTTCATGCCCTGAAGGGTTTCCTCTCTTCTCTGAACCCTATAGCACAGGCTTGCAAATCTCCCTGACTGAATTTGCAGATGGTGGACAGACGAAGGCCTGAACAAGCACCCAACAGCTGGCCTTCCCCAGATGCATCTGGAGCAGGTCACATTCCCGGCTCTCAGGTCAGCACAGTGGGCTGGAGAGGAGAGAGCGGAGCTACTTCACTGGAGACTGAGAATCACTTCTCTTTCAGTCGCCACACCCTCTTCAAGATCGGGGAACTTCCCAGAAACAAGTCCAAGCTCTTTCTCTAATAATTTAAAGTAGGACACAAAGCTCGAGCCGAAGGGAGGTGGCATGGAACCAGGATGAGGGTCAAAGCACAGCTCGTCTTTCCAGGCATGTGTGAGAAGGACAGTGGTCTAAAGGAGGTTGGCACTGCTTTCATCCCCATTGGACACACTAACACCAAAGCTTAGGGTAAGGTGACTTGCCCATGGCCACATAGATGAGAACCAGGGGCAGAAGAAGAGATGAGTCTTGACCTGGCTGGGTCCCAAGGGCACTGGGCCCACCTCTGTGGGGAACGCAGAGTCTGGCACGTACATATTAGTTCACTTTGTAGATGCTAAAGGGATGGGTGGGGAAGCAAAGTGGCCAGCATCTGCTTCTGACCCAAAACTGAGAGTTGCTTAAGCTGGACAGCCAATTGGAAAACAGCATGTAAGAAAGAAGGAACTAAGCCTTCTGAATGTGGGTGACAGTTATGTGACTTGATCTGTTGGGGGGGGGGTGTCTGGCAGTGGGACCAGAACCTATCTTGGGTGCATGAACTGGCTTTTTGGAGCCTATTCCCTATGGTGGGATACCTTGCTCAGCCTTGATATAGTGGGGAGGGGCTTGGTCCTGACTCTACTTGATATGCCAGACTTTGTTGACTCCCCAAGGGAGGCCTTACCTCCTCTGAGGAGTGGATGGAGGTGGAATGGGGGGAGGTTGGTGGTAGAGGAAGGGAAGGGAGGGGGAACAGGGGCTACTATGTAAATAAAAAGAAAAGAAAGAACCAAGCAAGCAAGCAAGCATTCATAAAGGATGGGCATTTGGGAGATTTGAGCAGGTTTGTTTCTTTAAGCACAAGGCCTACCATGGTGGATGTTCTAAGATGGTCTCAAACACGTGGGCTCAAAGCAATGCCCCCCTTCTTGGGTTTAAGTCTTTTTAGTAGCTGGGAATTGCAGGTATTCCTGTTGTACCTGGGGTGGGGATTGAGCATTTGCAGGAATATCTACATGGTTTACCCTCCCTCCCTCCCTTCCTCCCTTCCTCCCTTCCTATCTATCTATCTATCTATCTATCTATCTATCTATCTATCTATCTCCCTTCCCAACCAGAAGAAAGATTCTCTAGAACAATCTATTTCTTCTTTTTAATTTTAATTAATTATTTTTTTTTAAAAAAGCAATCTTTTCCTATTTTACATACCAATCCCACTTCCCACTCCCTCCCCTCTCCTGCTCTCTCCACCTCCTCCCATCCACTCTCCAGAGAGAGTAAGGCTTCCCATGGGGAGTCAACAAAGTCTAGCACATTGCTTTGAGGCAGGACCAAGGTCCTCCCCACTATATCTAGGCTGAGCAAGGTATCCCTTCAAAGAAAATGGGTTCCAATAAGTCAGTTCAAGCAGTAGGGATACATCCCGGTTCCACTGCCAGTGGTCCTGCAACTGCCACCCACATTCAGAGTTTGGTCCTATGCTGGATCCCCCACTGTCAGTCTGGAGTCATTGATCTCCCACTAGCTCAGGTAAGCTGTTTCAGTGAGTATTCCCATCATGGTCTTGGCCCCTTTGCTCATATTATTGCTCCTCCATCTCTTAGACTGGACTTTGGGCGCTCAGCCTGGTGCTTCACTGTGGATCTCTGCACCTGCTTCCATCAGTTGCTGGATGAAGACAGAGCAATCTATCTCAAACATCTCTGATTATTCTGCCCTTTATCACACAGTGTGCCTCTTCATGTGATGTACCTTTATCTATCAATTTGCTGCATAGGCACTTTTTAATTATCTTATCTCTCTTTTATTAAAAGTCAAATTTCACGAGGAGGGTGGAACACTCTGGGGGCTCAATTCATATCTGCAGAGTAAGAATTTACATGGCTGAGTGAATTCCAGGGTAAGGGGACATCGGACAGAACAGAGAAACTGAGGCACCTTGCTGCAACAATGATGTATGAATCGTGCAAGGTCATAGCGAACCAGGAGAGACCGCTGCAGGAAGATTGAAAGGGTCATATGAGGAGTTTGGATCTACTGTGTTTATGAGAATAGGGGACCATTGAAGGCATGGGGTGAGAGATGATAGACAGACTCTTCTAGTCCATGTTTCAGAAAGACAACTATAATGAAGATAACTTCAGATAAACGTTATGCAATTCATAGTGAAATTTGTAAAGAAAATGTAGTACAGTGAGTGGATCTGGGAACCAAGCAGGGAAAGGTTGCTTCCTGATGAGAAATGGCAAGGGTGTGGGCTCAAGCCACTTGTTCAAGTAAAGGAAGGTTAGAAGGGAAGGGGACAGAGAAGACAAAGGTAGAAAGTGCCAGCTAGAAACTGTTGGAGAGGCACAGTCCCCAGAGTTTGGAAGCTCTGGCAGGAAGGAGCTTGTGGGGTCAGTGTAACAGGGCCCTCATTGTTACTGCAGCAGATGGCAATGTTGACTCGATGATCAGATGGAGGCTGAGGCTCTGGGGGCTGAGGCTTCCAGTCTTTTATCAAGGAAGGACATTTGAAACCAAGGGGAGAATGAGACCCCCTGGATGACAGTGTAGATGGAGTGAGGAGATATGGAGGTACCAGGTAACATTCTTTAGGATGGTCACATCTTCGGGGAAAGCAAAGGAGGAAAGGGTCCTTCTTACCTTCCCAGCACAGGACATGGCAGGTTGGACACCACCGTATCTCTCAGGGTCACTGTTTGTACTGCACTGGGGTTAGGACCTTGGGAGACAACAACAACAACAACAAAAAATGATTCATTGGCAGCATCTGTAGAGTTAAAAACAATACTTTACAGAAATCTGACAAAAGTTTCATAGGCTTTTTAACCGAAGCCCCGCCCCCCCCCCCCAACCCTCTTCCTGCTCATCTGTGTGATGAGACCTCACATCTGGAAGTGAGCTCCAGATGCATGCTTTGGCTAGGTCTGCGAGGTGGAAAGACTCTGGAGCTGACAGACGTTGGTGGTAGGAAAAAATAAGGATGCTGTCCCTCCTCAAGGGGCTTGCTCACTCATGAGACACTGGGTAGATGGGCATCTGGTGATGAATGTTAAGATGCTACCTGGATCTTGCTTGTGAGTGGAGCACAGGGAGAACACCTGCTTACAGACAGGGCTCATGGGACCACACTTTGACGCACCCTGTGCTACATGGAGGGTGGCCCCTATGCTTGTGTGGGAAAAGACATTTTTCTAATTGCTCCCTAGAATGTCTGCATTGCCTTGAGTCCAGGCCTTAGATAAGAAAAAGCAGGGGAATTATAAAAGAATAAAAGAAATGCAAGGACTGCACTCACTGGTCCATGCCTAGAATTCCAGCACTCAGGAGACAGAGGCAGGGAGATCTGAGGACAGACTGGTCAACACAGCAAGGTCAGCTGAAGCTACACTGAAAGATTCTGTCTAAAATAAAGCAAAACCAAGTCAAACAAGCAACCAGCCAGCCCACAAGGTAGGCCAAGGGGTGAAGAACCCTCTTTGGGTGACTTAGCATCAATACTTAAAGTCTAACAGACAGTCAAGGTTTGCAAATTCTCATTTGCTTTTTACACCTCCAATCTCCCCCACCTCTCTAGGTAGCAAGTCTCCTTAACTGCTCAGACACAAACCCCAGGATGCAGCCTTTGACTAATCTACCTGAATGGGGTATCTAATCCCTTATTTCAGTACCAGTACCAGACAGTGTGATCTTAAATGTGGACTCCCAGGGCCCCCTGCTCTTACCTTCGCCTCTTGCCGAAGCAAGAGAGACCTAAACAAACAAACAAACAAACAAAAAACAAACAACAAACAAACCAGGTGGTGTTATGACTTTGTTCAAAATTCAATGGCTGTTCTCACCCTCAGAACCACAGCCAAAGTCCTCTGTGGCCTAGAAGGCTCTCTACCATCTGTCCCTGGGTACCTTTCTGACCTCATTTCCAGCCACCCTCCCTGTGTTCATTCTGCTGGGCCAGCTGCCTCCTTGTTGGTCCTCAAACTCAGAAAGCACAGGGATGGACAATGGTTTTCGCACTGGCTGTCCCCAGTGCCCCGGGAGGCTCTACTGCAGTCTTATGAGTCCACCCCTTTAACTTTTTTTTTTTTTTTTTTGCCTACACGTTACTTCCACGTTACCTGTTAACCCTGTGCCGAGCACATAGGAAGCGCGTGCTAAGCTGTATGGAGTAGTAACCCAGACAGTGCTGTCTGGCTTTGGTGATGAAGTCTGCTCCTACCCCCTTTAGCAGGTTATCTGTAAAAGCATGAACCCCTTCCTCCATGGAAATCTCCTCAAGCACACTGAGCCGGTGCACGTGTGGCCATCAGCCACCAGAGGGAGCCACACATAACGGCGCTGCAGACTGCGGCTCTGACTGAGGCAGCAACCTGAAGACGTCCCTGAAGCCATCCGACACCCACGCACCAGGAGAGGCGTTGAGACTGCAGGGCTGTAGGCTTGAGTTTCTGAACTAACTGCCTCCCCTTCCCCCACTGCACACTCCTCAAACAATGTCCTGGGGATTTATTCTTTTTAAAGGGGAAGGTGAGATTTTGAGAGTTTAAAATGAGCTTTCCCACCTATCTGCCAAGCCTCAAGCCTCGGCACCTTCAGTCACCTGAGGTCACATCTCTTCTGACACCCCCCCCCCCTTCCCTATTCTAAAAATACAGACTCTAGGAACGGAAGCTTCAGTGAAGTTAAACAGCTCCAGCCTTCCTCAGAACAACACTCCCGGTCTTCTTGAGGCTGCTTGGAACTAACCAAGGGGTTACTGTACCTTGTACACAGCAAAAATGGCTGTCAACTGTATCAGCTTCGGAACGGGAATGGGAGAGCTTGGGGGGGGGGGGGGGAGAGGAGAGGATTTTAGGCACTAACTTGGAGTCTAACTAGGGCCAGGAGGCACCTGTCAGTCAGCCTCCAACCAAATTTGACATCTCTGACACTGCCCCTGACCTAATACCTCCAGGTCTCTCCATCTAGACGCCGCTTCCTCCTTCCTCTCCATGTGGTTCGTGTATGCAGACCAGTTTTGCAGACCCCTAGAACTGAGCAATGTCTTAAAGATCACCCCAGAGGTTCTAGGCTTGCCTAACGACCACAGGTGCCAGGAGCTCCCTGCTCATCGCCCCCTCTCCCCCTGGGGTTTGCTTGCTGCAAGAGGTTCTAGGCTTGCCTAAGGACCACAGGTGCCAGGAGCTCCCTGCTCATCACCCCCTCTCCCCCTGGGGTTTGCTTGCTGTGCCCCACTGTGACTGGTGGCATATCTTACCCCCCGGAAAGGGAGTCCTGTCTCCCAGGCCTCCCAGGCATGGCTGTCCATAGCCTTGCTTGACTCTTTTTAGCCTTTCTCAGGGCCACCACTGTGAGGGAAGGTTCTTTCCCTGGCAGAAGGGATGACGAGGGGTGGGGGGAGGGAGTCGGGCAGCTCTGGCAGGGTACCAGCTGTGGATCTGTTCTCCAGGGCCTGGAATGCAAGGAATGGTGGATGAGTGGGGCTGACTGAAGGCACGGCACCAAGGAGAAGTCAGTCTCTCAGATCGGCAGTCCATCGCACAGTGCCTGCCTCTCCTTCATTCTCCGTCTTTAGGTTTGTTTTCAAATATCCTACCGCCCATCCCCCAAGGTGTTCTGTGTGGCAGATCTTTTCGCCTGCAAAGCTGCTTCTATTATGCAATGACGAGTGAAGCCATGCACTGTTAGCCGTGTGAACATCTGTAACAGCCAACACAGCTTCTGGCCAGTGTGAGAGGCCATACACGCCTCACTGAGGTGTGAGAATCCAGCCCATGGAAACAGCACTCCACATTCTGTTTGGTCTGGGCAGCTTGTCAGAAATAAAGGTGTAACTTTTCCTCAGGCTTTTGACATTCTACATCGTGAAAGCATGCATTACTGTCCCTTTGGGTCTTCAATCTTGGGTTCAGGCACTGGCTTGGGGGTCTGACTTGCTCAGTACCCCCCCCCCCAAGTCTGCTTATTGGCTGCACAGACAATGGCTCATTACGTGATGTTTTAAATGTTTCCACAAAGTGTGGGTTTTAAGGCTAACTTTAACTGCAGTCCTCCTGGGTTATATAATGCACTGACTTCATAAAATGCAGAGGACTGTGTAGTGACATTCCGTTCGTGTTTCAATAAATAAAGCTTGCCTGAGGCTCAGAAAAGTAAAATAGCCTCACTGGCCAGCCTTACAGACCAGGCAGCTATGACACACACCTTTAATCCCAGTAGTCACACTAGTTTGCCATAAAAACCAGGCAGTAGTGGTGCATGCCCTTAATCCCAGAACTAGAGAGGATTATAAGATGGGAGACTCAATTTCATTCTGAGGTTTCCTGGTGTCAGGATCACCATTTTTGGACTGAGGTCGAGGTAAGAGCCAGTGGCTGGTTGTTTTGTTTTTCTGGTCTTCAGGTTGAACCCCAATATCTCTCTCTGAGTTTTTTATTAATTGTGCTTCAGGACTGTGGAGTATAGCTTGTGTGGACAGCCTGATTACAACTCTTGTTAAAAACAAGAGGTTAGTGTAATGATTCCAGCCACATAAGGCTGATACTTCTGGGTACTAGGGGCCGTGCATGTGCAGACAAGCCCTCAGGTAGAAGTGCCCAATGGCCCCTGGGGATGTTAAAGGGCTCCATGGGACCCATGTGCGGCGTGAATCACCCACGTATGACTCAGCTAAGCCCTTGCATGCATGCGTAAGCCCTGTCATCTGCATATGATGTAGCCACGTCAACCCCTGTGTGCATGCGATAGGCAGCTTTGAAAAGCTGGGCGCGCCATCTTCCCCGCCCCTCCACTTCCCCAGGCCTGTACACGCCCCCTCTAATAAACTCCTAAGCGGGTTTGTTGCGTGTTTCATTTCTTCTTCTCACTCAAGCCAGGTAATTTCATTGGTGCCATGAAACTCAGGAGGCTCTCCCGCACCAAGCTCCTCTTCCGGGGTCGGGATCTGGAACTGGGTATTTTTTTCCACAGCAACCACGTGTTCCATTTGCCTGAGTGTGATTTCTACGTACGCCACCAGCTCCAATTGGTGAGTTTCCCTCATTCTGGTCAGTTTAACCATTTCTCCAAACCCGAGGAATTGATTGCTGAGCTCCTGGAAATCTTCTGGTGTTCCTAGAAATGGGGGGCCAGCCCCCAAGCACAGTCTTTATGGTTACAGTTGAGCCCTTCACTGACATTCTCTGGATTGCTTCCTTTAGCTAAAATTGGTCCTTCTGCAACTGGGGGCCCGGGGCCCCTCAGATTTTTCTTTCTCTTTTTCCTTTCCTTTCCTTTCCTTTCCTTTCCTTTCCTTTCCTTTCCTTTCCTTTCCTTTCCTTTCCTTCCCCCCCTCCTCCACCATGAAAGGCTGCTTGGAGCAGCCTAGAGGCCTCTCTGGCTTCTGAGTCACCCCAACTGGATCCAATCAGGCTGTAGCACCCCACCTGTAGGCAGAAGACGCTCTCCTACAGGTCCTGTGGTGTTCTCCACTGATTTATACCCTGACTATAGTGGGAAGACGTCTCCCGGTAGGCCTTGTAGTGTTGCCATTTTAGTAGGTTTTCACAGTTTCAGCTATGGGTAGCAAGCCATCCAAACCCATCAATCCAGCCTCCTCCCAAAGATGCCTTTTAGAGGTCCTAAAACCTCAGGCCTTAATGTCCTACTTACAGATTTTCACACTTGTCCATCTTTGTTCAAAAATTGGCCTTGTTACAATTTAGATAACAATCTAAAGTGGCTGCCTAATGGCAACTTTGATCCTAATATTCTTTTTTTTTAATATTCTATGGGAACTTTCTAACTACTATTATTGCATAGACATATGGAAGCAATTTCCTTATATCCAAGCCTTTTACTGTCAAAGCTCTAAGTCTAAGCTCTCTGTCCTTGCAAGTTGTTCACTGCTCACATGTTCCTGGCTATGCCATCTGAGCTGGAAGAACATTCCACTTCCGCTCTGGACCCAGCTAACAAACCCCTGCCTTTTTTTCTTCAGTGGAAAGCTACTCCCATTCCTTTAGGAACTGACTGGCAGCTTGACTTTACTCATATGCCCACAGCCAGATGAGTTAAAAATCTCCTGGTTTTGGCGGACACCATATCTGGGTGGATTGAAGCATTTCCCACCACTAACAAGAGGGCCTAGACATTTTCCGTTTTTCTTCTCCGAGAAATCATCCCCTGGTTTGAAATCCCAATCTCTTCTTAGTCGGATAATGGCCCAGAGTTTACTTCTCAGATTTCTCAAACTTTATCTGAGGCTCTTAACATTCCCTGACATTTTCATATCCCATACCACCCTCAGTCTTCAAGGAAGGTAGAACGAACTAACTGTTCCTTAAAAAAATGTTTTTGTTAAAATGTCACAGGAGCTTCACCTCAACTGGGTAAATTTTTTGCCTCTGGCCCTTCTTAGGCTTAGGGATCTCCCCAAAATCCCCTTTCCCTCTCACTCGTTGAACTCATGTATGGGCAGCTGGTTTTAACCCCCAGCCTCTCACCTAAAACCTCTCCCCTTCCTGATCACCTGCTTACTCTACTGTTATCCCTTCTTCACTCCCTATTATGGGATTTTACTGACGACTCATTACCCCAACCATGTGTCAATTCATGCCCACCACTGATTAAAGTAGAGGATCAGGTGCTATTCTCTCTCCCAGACCAATGTTCTTTACCCCTTTCCCTTAAATGGCAGGGCCCTTTTAAAGTAATTCTTGTAACTCCCATAGCTGCCAAGCTAGAGGGACTTCCTCATTGGATCCATCTGTCCCACCTTAAACGTTTTACTCTTCCAGCTCAAGATGCTCCCTCATATACGGTAACTCAAATAGGGCCCTGCTCCCTTAAGTTCCAGAGGGCACCAAGATCAGCTACTCTTTCTCCAGTTCCAGAAAAATAAAAGTCTCATCACCATACTCAATTCTCCTGTGCCAAAACCCCCATATGCTCTCCCTCTTCCTCTTCCTCCTATCTGCTTTATCAACTTCTCTATATCTCCAATGTCATGTTTGAATTTCCAGTTAACCACTCAGCTGTCATTACAGGGACCATCATTAAACATAGAGCCAGAGGTACAAGGACTGTCAAAATCCCAGGTGGTAAGAAACAAAAATGAGTTTGGGGACATTCACAGGCCCAAACTCCAAGAACTCACAAAACAGACTTTAACATAACAGGTTTATCACTGACTGCAGCAGTGTCTCCTGGATGTTAAGGTAATACCATGATGCTAAAGAGAACAAGTGCCTTAAGATTTGCTTCAGAGCCGGGCGGCGGTGGCGCACGCCTTTAATCCCAGCACTCGGAAGGCAGAGGCAGGCAGATCTCTGTGAGTTCGAGACCAGCCTGGTCTACAAGAGCTAGTTCCAGGACAGGCTCCAAAACCACAGAGAAACCCTGTCTCGAAAAACCACACACACACAAAAAAAGATTTGCTTCAGATAAAACATTACGGGGTCTAATAATTCCCCCTTCTTTTCCTCCCTACCGTCTTCCATTCCAATACTATATCATCATAATTATAATCTTTTAATATGTCTAAAATTTATTTCTTTACAAACATTTTTTTCATAAGCTCCAGAGAGCCAATTGGACCTATCTAAATGGACCAGACTTGCCCAGAATAAGTATCATTTAATTTTTCCCTTATCATTCCTCGTCTCGGGAACCCCTGGGAAATTCCCTCTTCCACTCCCCCAAAATACCCTCTATCTTGTATCTTGGAACCCCTGGGAAATTCCCTCCTCCATCCCCCCAAAAATACCCTCTATCTTGCATCTTGGGACTCTCCTCCCTTAATCGCCAGGACCTAAATTTTTTTCCAGACATAATTTTCTGCCTTTCTAGCATCTTACGAGGTTCAAGCTGCCAGCCAACCTGTTCCACAGATCCCCACCCCCCCAAAAAAAAAACCCCCAAAAATAATCAGCCACCCCAGGACATGGTCAAGTATCTCAGCTCTCCGACATCCACAAAATCAGCAGGAAGCAGTCATGAGAGACCTTAACGACAGCCCATTCCCATCCATTAAAGATCCCAAATTCCCCAAATTTTTATAATAAACAAAGGGTGGAATGTAATGATTTCAGCCACATAAGGCTGTTACTTCCAGGTTCTAGGGGCCATGCTTGTGCAGACAAGCTCTCAGGCAGAAGTGCCTAATGGCCCCTGGGGATGTTAAAGGGCCCCCGTGTGACCCATGTGCCGTGTGGATCATCCATATATGACTCAGCTAAGCCCTTGTGTGCATGCGTGGTTGCACCATCCATGTATGACTCAGCTAAGCCCTTCCACATTTGCGTGAGTCCCATCATCTACATATGATGTAGCCACGTCAAACCCCTGTGCGCATGTGCTAGGCAGCTTTTAAAAGCTGGATGCTCCATCCTCCTCCTCCTCCTCTTCCTCCTCCTCTCTCTCTCTGCACACTAACTTCCCCAGGCCTGTACACCACTCTCTAATAAACTCCTAAGTGGGTTTGTTGCGTGTTCTGTGTTTCCTTCTCACCTGCACCAGGTAATTTCAGTTAGATTTCTAGCAATCTCAAGAGCTAAATGGTTGACAAACCCTCTAAAAAAATAATGTGAGATTGGATTATATTAAAAAAAATCCCATCATTTAAGGGCTCTTGAAGTTGATCAGCTACAAATAGTGTATTGAGATTATTCATGAGAAAAGTGGTTTTCTTGCTTAGGCTGCTTCTTTCCTTCCAAGCTTGGGTAAAGTAGGGCTATGGTTTCCTTTATAGAAAGTTGTCTTGGTTTGGAGAAGAGGACAAAACTCTGCACTCAGTAGAGTTTTCAGTACATGGGGCAAACTTGATACAAAGCAAATGTGTCTGCTCTGGGCCATGCTGGCCTGAAGTACGAATGTGCTTGCTCTGGGCTTTGCTGGCCTGAAGTTGTTCTGCTGTTGGTTGGAAGCTCAACCAATTCAGTAGTCTTACAGGAATCTGGAAGAAAGAGAGCTTCAAAGAGGGGACATATTCTTCCCACACATCTCTGGCTGACCAGTAGGTTCTGTCAATAAGGCCCAAGAGGACCTGATGGAAAGCTAAAGTCAACTTCAATCCTTTTCGTACTTTGGACATTCACTCTATCCCAACCCCATCCACTGTTAGTGAAAGCCTGCCTCAAGGTTTCAAATGTTAAAAGTCATCATTAGCTTGGCTGGAAGAGAGTCATTTATGGGCTACACCTTTGGGCATGCTAGTGAGAATGTTTCTAGAGAGGCTTAACCAAGGAAGGCTGTGGAGGCCCAAAATGGTCTATTTCCACAGTGACCAAAGGTCAGAGAGTTGGGACGTGTTTCTACTTCCTTCAAGGTTATTGTGCTTCTACCTCAGACAAAGGTCCCACCTCGTTGTAACTCAAGAGAGTTCTGCTCTCTCAAGGCTATTGTCAACAGGTGTGGCTAATTGCCAGACCTGGTGCTCCTGGAATAGGGAGTAGTTTGTTCCTACCTCAAACAAAAGTCTAAGGATCCAACTAAGTTCCAGTTCTTTATGGAAATAACTTGGGATTCCACCCAAGGAGTGGTTCGCCTACAGAGAGTTTTGGTCTAGGGTGTGAGCATGACTTGGCTACTTGTTTTGTTCTAGCAACAGAATGTAGCCCATGACTTTCAATTGGTATGTTCATTTCTCTTAGGAATATTTTCTAACCAAGCCACTCCACCAATAATGCAAAAATAATCCCAATCAAACCAAATTAAAAGATATCAGGGTTTAATAAGACAGCTCCCAGGTGGTCCCGAGGGCAAATGGGAAGCTGCCAAGGTGACCATGACCAATGTAGAGGAAGAGGGAAACCAGGTGTTTATTTTCTGGGGAACAGTTTAAATAGCTTGTGGGAGTGGTCTTGACCTTTCCTGGGGAAGGCTCAAGGTTTGGTGGGCACAGGGCAGGGGCCTCCAAAGACGGAGGCCAAGGCTGGAATTACAATTTCCTTGTATCATATCAATGCAGTCTTTTGTCTTACTCCTACCTTTTGGGGTCAGGGGTATTTTAAGCAGTTAGAAATTAAACGAGGGCAAATTTTCAGTACTCACCGAAAAATTCCCTCCCGATACTATCCTATTTGTTTCCCCTTTTTATTATTTTTATTCGTGTCTTCATATTCTTTACTATATTTCTAAATGCCCATGCTCTCACCCTGGCAAGAGGTGTTTTTGTTGAGGCTGGTCCCCGACAGGAGACACACCTTGAATGAGTCCTGCCCCAGCCCACATCCCAGTGCTCAGCTCCTTTCGCTCTCTAACTGTGGAGGCAAAATGACCTGTTTCACAGGCCCCTCCATGATGTTCTCTCCATGAAGACCTGCATCCCTTGAAACTGTGAGCCTAACTAACCCCCACCTGCTTCCTTAAATTGCTTTTGTTGGATATTCTGTTCCAACATGTGATGAGAAAATTAACCCCTAGTGTTTGAGCCCACTTTCTGAGTCATTGTCTGGCTATTCTGCAGAAACAAGGGCAATTCCTCCAAAGCCAATCTGAAAAAAAAATAATAAGAACCCTAAACCAACAATAAGAGCAACAGTAATAAACCCTGAAGAAGCTGAATGACGACATTGGTAGAAGCAGTGCTGTACCAGGAAGAGGCACACACCACAGGCTAAGTTCATGTAGATGATATGAAAAGGGAGCTCAAACCAAGCAGAAAACCAGCAATAATTCTTACTACTGCTAATGGGAATTTAACTGCTTAACTGATTTATTTTCCTTGGAGGGCAATTTGGCAGTAGCTTTCAAAAGTACAATTATATTTACCTTTTAGCTCAAGAACTCTGTTTCTTTGTTTTTGTTTTTATTTTTAGAAACTTATCCTATGGATTCAGCTTAGTATATCAAAGTGACAAATCTGCCCAAGGCCTTCATGGTCCAATGATCTGTAACAGGAAGACTGAACACAGCCCTGGTGCCCATCACCGAGCAGTTGGTAAACTATAGTTTGTTGAGTTGTACCCATACAAAGGAATTAAGTGCAGGGCGTGCTCAGTGAGTGAAAGACCAGCTGCCTGATCACCTGAGTTCAATATCCAGAACCGACGTAAAAGTGCATCTAATCTCAGCGTTCCCTATGGCAGGATGGGAGGCAGAGGCAGGAGGAACTTGGGGAAACTCTGGCCTGAATGTTAGAAGGCCAGCTAGCCTTAGGTATGCAGCTCAGCAGAATTATGCAATTAGAAGAGAGATTCTTGCTTCAACCAGGTGGATGGTGAAAAACAATTTTTAAAACTTGTCCTCTGGAGAGGGTGCCCGAACTGGCCTTCACTGTAGTCAGACTGATGAATATCTTAAATGTCACATAGAACCTTCATCCAGGAACTGATGGAAACAGAGGCAGAGACCTGCAGCAGAGCACTGGGGTGAGCTCCTAAAGTCCAGTTGAAGAGTGGGAGGGCTGAGAATGTGAGCAAAGAGGTCAAGATCGTGATGAGGACACCCACTGAAACAGTTTACCTGAGCTAATAAGAGCTCACCAACTCCAGTTGGACAAGGGAGGAACCAGTACAGGTCCAAACTAGTCCCTCTGAATGTGGTGACAGTTGTATGGCTGGGGCAGACTGTGGGGCCACTGGCAGTGGCACCAGGACTTATCCCTACTTCTTGTATTGGTTTTTAGAGAACCCATTCTCTTTTGGAGGGATACCTTGCTCAGCCTAGATATAGTAGGGAGGGCCTTGGTCCTTCCTCAAAGCAATGTGTCTTACCCTCTCTGAGGAGTGGATGGAGGATGGGGTGGGGATAGGTAGAGGGAGTGGGAACTGGGATTGGTATGTAAAATGAAAAAAAGATAGTTTGCTTTCTTTTACAAAAAGCCTCCATACCTATGCCGTGGTATGTGCATGTTCATGTATGTGTGTATGTGCACACACCCATAATAAATAAGCACGCAATAAAATAAAATTTAAAAGAACTAAGAGCATTTCTATGCTTTATGTAGAAAAAAGTTCTAGATATATGATAAACAAAAGGAACACAAAGACAATATATTTAGTATGTCACTTTTATAGCATTTATAGCATACAAATCAGGAGAATGAAAATATGCATATAGGTCTGATCATATCTGCATAAAGACCCATACTGGAATAAATCTCATGGTTGCCTCCAGGGACTTTAGAGTGGGGTGGAAAGGTCAGGGTGTGAATGAAACATCTCAATGCATTCTAGAATGTTTTTATTTTAATCTGTGTAAAATTAATAATTACTAATTAGTTTTTACTAATTTACTAATTATTAATTACTAATTTGTTTTGATTATTACTAATCAAAACAAAAATAGAAAACTTACGGTGAATAGATGTTTAGAAGCACATACGAATGTACATGCATGTGATTCACCACTCCCCAACCAGAGAAATGTCCTTGCCAAGGGTGGTTTCCCAGTATATAAAAGTCTCAACTACCTAGGCCTTAGGCAACAGTTGGGCCAGACTACCAGAGAAATCCATGTGTGTCTTTGACCTTTCTGTCACCCTGCATGGAATATTCGCCTTTTACTCCTTACTCAATAAATGTCAAGACCTTCTTTCTGCTTCTCTTTTGTGGTTTCTAACGAGGAGTGTGGTGATAATGATGATGGTAATGTCATAGTTTACTGTGTACGAGGTACTTCATATAATGCCTGTTGCTTTGCATCTGATCTCCCCATCAGCTCTGTGGCAGGAAAGTCACACACACAAGAAACTGAGGCCAGAAGAGGTAGCTCCAGAGATGGTACAGTGTGATGATCTTGATGTTTGGACTCGGAGGGGTTTGGCCTAGAGTTCCAACTCAGCTCCTTCCTGGTTCTGTGGCCTTGGGGTGTCTTCTCATCTGCAGAAGCCTTCACCTAATCGTCTAATGTGGGAATAATAATCATGGCTCCATCATGAGGTTGCTCACGATCAAGAAGCCACAGGAAGGAAAAACACATATTAAGTGTTCAGTCATTGCCTGCCCACAAAGTCCAGGTGTTACCAGACCCTACCCACTGCCCTGTACTCAAGTCTCCTTCCCTTGAAATGGGAAGGCCCAATTACCTAAGCCTCTTGGGTCACCAACATCATGTCAACCAAAGCCATATTATCTTCATCTGTCTTGACTGTCTTTATTTTGACAGCTAGATCATATGGTTTCTGGAGCCAGGGTCAGCTCTGGGAGTCTCTGTAACCTTCACTGGATTTAGTTCTTAACATGCTCAACAACTATGTGTTGTTTGACTAACTCTGGAGAAAAGGAGTGTGGATGGAACATTAGAAAAAAAAAAAGCAAAGCAAAATAGAGAAGAAATATAAAACCAAACAAGAGGTCAATTTAATCGTAAAAGCCAATCTTGCCAGGATCGCAGTGAGGAGGAAGCAAGAGGAACAAAAGCTCTTATGATATGGGCAGGAAGTGAGACAGCAAGGGCAAGACGTGGGGAAAGAGACTGAAAGTCACGTAGTGATTAGGAAAATGTTTACTTTTAGAGGAAGTATTCTCCAGCAATGCTGTTTCCTCTTTTATATGTATATATAATTTAAAAATTCAGTAAGGAATGGATGATTGAAATGAGATTAAAAGGTCCCTGCTAACTCCAGAGTGTCTTAGACAGCCTGACGGGGACAGAATACTACGTCTGAGTCACTGAAAGACCATAAACAGTGCCCCTATTTTGGTCTACCCTGGACATCTTGGGATTTGGGATTTGCTCCCAGTTTGGACTTTACAAAAGAAGGAGCAGGAGAAAGGAGTCTACAGTGGAGAGAGAAGGAAAAAAATCATCCCCCTTTCCATGCTCACCTCGCCAATTCCAGCCACTTCAGGTCGCAGTGAAGAAGTCTCTGGGATGTCAGAGGGATTGGTCACACTCCACCTTACTGGTCCCTGGTTTCTCCGCAGGGAGTGTTTTCTGTGGGAGACTTCCTCCCCCCGGACTGTGAACTCCTTGAGAACAGAAACCCATCTTCCGCATCTCACTGCTGCGGAACAGGGGCACCATAAACATTTGTTGACTGAGATCTGTTTGTAGTGAACTGGACAAAAGACCATGACTTACGAGAGGTTGTATTAGATGTCCTGTTTCAGAGCTTCCACCGGGCCCTGCTCTTCGGCATCCTATCTCCAACCATGCACACGGTAGATCCCTCTCTTCCAGCCACATCCCCAGGAGCCCAGCCTGACTCCTTGTGTTTAAGGCAGGGGCAAAGTCAGTGCTAAGCGATTGTTCACTGAGTAAACTGACATAAACTCATCATGCTGTGGACCACCTAGGACTTCAACAGAGTTAGTTCTCCTGGGAATCATGGGCTTGTTCTTGGAAGTCAGAACAAGTCCTTGATGGCAGGATTTGATGTGTTCTCTTAAAACTATAATTAGATTCAATCCATGTCCTAGTCAGAACACAAGGATCTTCAAGGCTTCTAGACATACCTGCAGTTAGGTTTCTTTCTTTCTTTCTTTTCTTTCTTTTTTTTTTTTTTTTAAATTTATTTATTTATTAAGGATTTCTGCCTCGTCCCCACAACCGCTTCCCATTTCCCTCCCCCTCCCCCGATCAATTCCCCCTCCCTCATCTGCTCGAAGAGCAATCAGGGTTCCCTGACCTGTGGGTAGCCCAAGGACTGCCCACCTCTATCCAGGTCTCGTAAGGTGAGCATCCAAACTGCCTAGGCTCCCACAAAGCCAGTACGTGCAGTAGGATCAAAAACCCACTGCAATTGTTCTTGAATTCTCAGTATTCCTCATTGTCCGCTATGTTCAGCTAGTCCGGATTTATCCCATGTTTTTTCAGACCTAGGCCAGCTGGCCTTGGTGAGATCCCAATAGAACATCCCCATTGTCTTAGTGTGTGGGTGCACCCCTCGTGGTCCTGAGTTCCTTGCTCGTGCTCCGTCTCCTTCTGCTCCTGATTTGGACCTTGAGATTTCTGTCCGGTGCTCCCGTGTGGGTCTCTGTCTCTGTCTCCTTTCATCGCCTGATGAAGGTTAATATTCCTGAGGATGCCTATGTGTTTGTCTTTGGATTCACCTTCTTATTTAGCTTCTCTAGGAACATGAATTATAAGCTCAATGTCCTTTATTTATGGCTAGAAACCAAATATGAGTGAGTACATCCCATGTTCCTCTTTTTGGGTCTGGCTTACCTCACTCAGGATAGTGTTTTCTATTTCCATCCATTTGTATGCAAAATTCAAGAAGTCCTTGTTTTTTACTGCTGAGTAATACTCTAATATGTATATATTCCATACTTTCTTCATCCATTCTTCCGTTGAAGGGCATCTAGGTTGTTTCCAGGTTCTGGCTATTACAAACAATGCTGCCATGAACATAGTTGAGCATATACTTTTGTTGTATGATAGGGCCTCTCTTGGGTATATTCCCAAGAGTGGTATTGCTGGATCCAGGGGTAGGTTGATCCCGAATTTCCTGAGAAACCGAAACACTGCTTTCCAGAGAGGTTGCACAAGTTTGCATTCCCACCAGCAATGGGTGAGTGTACCCCTTTCTCCACAACCTCTCCAGCAAAGGCTATCATTGGTGTTTTTTATTTTCGCCATTCTGACAGGTGTAAGGTGGTATCTTAAAGTTGTCTTGATTTGCATTTCCCTGATCGCTAAGGAAGTTGAGCATGACCTTAAGTGTCTTTTGGCCATTTGAAGTTCTTCTGTTGAGAATTCTCTGTTCAGATCAGTGCCCCACTTTATAATTGGGTTGATTAGCCTTTTACGGTCTAGTTTCTTGAGTTCTTTATATATTTTGGAGATCAAACCTTTGTCAGTAGCAGGGTTGGTGAAGATCTTCTCCCAGTCAGTGGGTTGTCTTTTTGTCTTAGTGACAGTGTCCTTTGCTTTACAGAAGCTTCTCAGCCTCAGGGAGTCCCATTTATTCAATGATGCCCTTAGTGTCTGTGCTGCTGGGGTTATACATAGGAAGTGGTCTCCTGTGCCCATGTGCTGTAGAGTACTTCCCACTTTCTCTTCTAAAAAAAAGAAAGAAATTCCCACCTCCTCCCAGCCTCCCATTTCCCTCCCCCTCCTCCCACTCTTCTCCTCTTCCCCCCACTCCTCTCCTCCTCCCTCTCCAGTCCGAAGAGCAGTCAGGGTTCCCTGCCCTGTGGAAAGTCCAAGGTCCTTCCTCCTCCATCCAGGTCTAGGAAGGTGAACATCCATACTGGCTGGGTTTCCACAAAGCCAGAACATGAAGTAGGATCAAAACCCAGTGCCATTGTCTTTGGCTTCTCATCAGCCCTCATTATCCTCCATGTTCAAAGAGTCCGGTTTTATCCCATGCTTTTTCAGTCACAGTCCAGCTGGCCTTGGTGAGCTCCCAATAGATCAGCCCCACTGTCTCAGTGGGTGGGTGCACCCCTCATGGTCCTGACTTCCTTGCTCATGTTCTCCCTCCTTCTGCTCTCCATTGGGACCTTGGGAGCTCAGTCCAATGCTCCAGTGTGGGTCTCTGTCTCTATCTCCATCTATGCAGTTAGGTTTCTTAAGGGTATTTTTAAATTCTTAGTGCTCAGGGCACCTTTCATATCAGTTAATCTAGAATGTCTAGGAATGAGAGCTTGACATTGATGATATTCAGAAGTCCCTCATAATCCCAAGAAATCCATGGTGACCTCAAGACCCTGTGTGATCCTCAACCAGAGATTTCTAAGAACCTCTAATGGTCCCAAGGTCTTCAAGACACAAGATCCCTGGTGGTTCAGTCAATTTTGAGAACCATTGACTTGGGAAATGCATCTTTGTTATTGAAGTTGTTAGGTTCCCTAAATCACATCGTTATTAGGTATTCATAAGTCTCCACCATGATGTAAGTGGAGTTTTAACTACAAAGCATCTGTAAGGATGAAGCATCTAGTGTGAGGGCTGGAATGTGTTCAGTTCTTTTAATGTCTGTTGATACCCCTGAGAAGTAGGCTCGGGTGAGCATCTTCTCTTCAGCACAACCACTTCCTCCTTTTTTTCTGTGGGATTTTTCAGTATTGCAATCATTTTCTGCCATGCTAAACAATGAGCACCTCAAAGGCTTGAACCACAAGCAAAGTCAGTGTCTGACTCACAGTGGATGAGTGACATGTTGGTGATTTTGATGTGTCTATGCATTGTGTGACAGCCTTTTCATGAGGAGAAACAACACACACACACATACACACACACATACACACACAGACACACAGATACACACACAGATACACACACACACACACACACACACACACATCTATTCACCCTAGATTGGGAACGTGTGACAGAAAGTGCAGATATGATTTGAAGGGAAATTATCAGCTCAGGACCCCCAAGGCCAAGTACTCAGCACCAAGGAGATGTATTAACCCTAGAGGAACAGAGGGCAGGGATAAGAGACAAACACAGGAGATAGAGGATGAGGTAGAAGGGGAAGGGAACAAGGGAAAGGAGGCAGGGATATTTGTCCCAGAGGATCAAAGGACTGGCTCTGGGTAGAGGGGAGACAGACATGTCACATAGGCAAATGACTGTTTATAAAGATATAGAGGGAAATCCCGTCCGAATGAGGTGTTTAATTTTAATTGAGCATTGTAACTAGGTGAGCCAAGGGGAGCTTTTGGTTACTGGACTTCCATACTTTGATAACTGGATCTTTGTAGTCAGCCTCAGGAAAAGAGATTGATAAATAAGGGAATAGGCCTTGGTGGGCAGCTTCAGGAATGTAAACTAACAGGCAGAGGGATTGGGAGAGAAGGGCAAGGCCGGCCAGAGCTGTGCTCACCACGCTAGAGCTGGCTGGACTCCCTTCACCTCCAAAGTCTAGCTTGGTGAATCAATGAGTTTTACTGTTGTTACTTACTGGAATATGGGTGAGGGGTTACCTACTTGGGCAGAAATGACTCAAAGACATCTGCGTCACCAAAGCCCACTCCAGCACGAGAGACAGCTCACAACAGCTGGAAAACTGGAGGCCACAGGCAGCTCAGCAGTTTGGGGAGTGAGTGCGCTTTCCAGGTGGCTCAGCCCATCTGAGCCTCTTCCAGGCAGCTGAGCTGGTCTTTTGTTTCTGATAGACAGTTTGGTTGGTTTCTGATTATTTTCAGGCTCTTTGTTGGCCTCTGGGTTTTCCGGACTTGTCTGAGAAGGACTCTTTACTTCAGAGGAGAGAGGAGTCCAGTGCATCTGGTCAGCTTCAGGGACTTCCTAAAACCATTTTGGGTTATTTACTTCCTGTCTTAACATGTTTCCCTGCAGGATGAAATGTTTCAGTGCCCCTTAGAATATCCCATTGTTCCACCTCCTTGTAAACAGCCTGTCCTAAAATAGCCCATTGTTTCGCTATCCTTTTATATCCGATGTCTTCAGGACTTTCCCTTTAATGTCTGTAGGTCCTGCTGAGGGGAAATTGCTATGCAACACTGTGAAGCCTCTCATTAATTTATGATTAATCCAATGAACGATGGTGATGGCAGAAAGGTTCAGCAATGGCAAAGGAGCCAGCTAGGAGGAAAGAGTAGAAAATATACCCCACAAAAATGGAATTGAAAGGAGAAAGATCAAAGGTGAACAAGAAAAGGGAAAGAGATTGTATTTTTTTCTACTCACATAGTTCAGGGGTCGGCAAGTCATGCTGGGGGAAGTAGGTGCTTAGATAACGCTGCAGGCTGGGCAGTTAGTTAGCTTCTCTAAGTACCATGTACTTTATATACTTTTTTTCTGCTAGGATATTTATTACAATGAAATTAGTTTGCACACTATTACTTGAAAAATAGCTCTTTCCTCTTCCAAGCTTTTGTTCAAACAGGGTAAACTCCTAGGGGAATCCATCTTTGTGTTCTAGTGTTTAGCACAGCACAACATATTGTAATATTGATAAATATTTACCAAGAGTCTTTATGATGTCTCACGGTTTTAAGTTCCTTCTGTTAGAAGCATCATCTTTGTTTCAAGATGACTATGAAGGAAAGTTTCAGTGAAATATATCAGGATCTAATGCATGGCAGGCAGGTAGCATTTTAAAATTTGGCACTATGAGGGAGGGAAAAGACACATGAAGTTCCTGCTCTGCTCTGTTTTTTCTGCACCACTCTCAGGGAAAAGAGTCATTTGGAAGTGCGAGATGTTGTAATCTTTTAGGAAAGGTAAAAGTTGGAGAATTCAAGAGACGCCATTAACTTCCTGGCCACCCTCCCCCCAAATCACAAGAAACTCCAGCATCCACTCACAGGACTACTTGGCCACATACCAGGCAGCCAGGCCTGGTAAGCCAGGCCTTTAAAACTCATATTCCAATCAACCACCAGATGGCAACATAGACCCCACTGACCAACAGACCAGAGCTTTCTCCAGGATCTCTGAAAAGCTCAGGGGGAAAAGTGGTCTTAGTACTTGCCCTTCAAGTCTTGTAAATAAAGCTTTGAGATAGGCATCTTCCTTTCCATTTCCAACTACCTGTTGATGCCTACCCTGGGGTCACTCTAGCCCTGGAAGGCCCTCATTCAGCATTTTCTCCAGAGCATCTAGGGTGTTCTTTTCACTACCATTCTCTTAACAACACCCTGTAGTAAGAGGCCACTAGTGTGTTCCCAGCCACCCTCCGCTTGTTTGTTTCCTGGCCACCCAGACTTCCGAAATAACCACACAGAAACTGTATTAATTAAATTACTGCTTGGCCAATTACTTAGGTGTATTGATAGCTAGCTCTTACATCTAGAATTAAGCTATCTCCATTATTTTATATTGTATCATGAGGCTTGTGGTCTACTGGCAAGGTTTCAGCATGTCTGTCTCTGGTGCCGGCTCCATGGCTTCTCCCTGACTCCGCTTTCTTTTTCCCAGCATTCAGTCCCCCCCCTCCCACCTAGCTCTATTTTACACTATCATGGGCTCAAGATGGTTTCTTTATTAACCAATGGTATTCACAGCATACAGAGGGGAATCCCACATCACCTCCCCTTTTCTGTGTAAATAAGGAAGGGTTTAACTTTAACATAGAAAAATTACATACAACAAAACAGGTATCAAGCAAGAATTACAGTTATAATATTTATATCTACTTTATCTTTTATCATATCGAAGGAAAACGTTAACTATAAATTCTTCAACTCCATCAAAGACCCAGAAGGATATAATATTACCTAAAAAAACAGAAAATGCATTGTAAGTTACTTCCAGAACTCAAGAATTGACAGAGACATTCTTCTGCATCCATCTTCAACCTACAGGCCCATAGTATCTAGCTGACTTTTCCATAAAGCAGAAAATTTCAAAGGCAGGTACACCTATATTGGCACTTTGTCAGTCACTTTCTTTTGTATCCTGCATAATGTCTGGCAGACTCTTTTATGAAGCAGGAACTCTGAAGGACTGTCTCACCTTTGGGCAAGTTCAGCAGTCATTTTTCTGTGGGTCCTGCATGTCCAGTTCACACAGCATACCATCAAGCAGTCCAGGCAAGAGCAGTTTCTTGCCTAAATGGTTAACCAACCCCATAAGGAGCCTCTTTGATGCCCATCATCCTTTTGAAGTAATTGATGCTGCCAGGAGCAAATGTGTTTCATGCCATGAAAAGTCCTATGTTATTAAAGCATTTAAGTGTTATATTCTGAAGGTCTCTGAAAGATTTAAAGAATCCTTATCTAACTGAATTATATATCTACAAAACCTAACTAACATGACTACAAGCTTGACTATTGTAGATGACTCTCTATTAACCTATATTTTGTAATTATACATTACATTTACACAACGGTAATTTTAAAGAACTGACAAACACAATGCCTTAATCAGGAACAGAAACATGCAGATAACAAAATTGACCTTAAATTTGTATCAATAGAACAAGATTCATATCAATGTAAATCTATATAGCATATACCCTTTAAATATAAACAAACATTTGTAAACAATATTTGGGAATATGGGTGTAGTTTTCTCCAAACTGCTTCCTACTGTTTATTGGGAGAAGTAATTTTCTGAGAAGTTTTCAAGGCAACCTTTCAGGAGGATCTTGGTCCATCAAACCACATTAGTCTGGAAAGATTCCACAGGTTCTCATCCTCTGTGGAAACAAAAGAAGAACCTCTTTTCCAAAGCAACATATTCTTAGATCCATATTTTGAAGACAAAATACCTTTTGAAGTATATATGTTGGTACTTAGCTCCTTCACAGTCAAAAAATCCAAAGAAAACACAACAATATGCACAATCCAGACTCTCTTTTTTATATTCCATTTTATATGACTTTTCTTACTCTATTACTTTTTAATATTTATTTTATTATCTTACTCCTTTAATCTATGACTGTTTGTACTGTCTTTTTAAACAATTTTTTTGTAAACCATTTAATTCTTTTTATAACTTTCTATACTCTTTTTCTTTTTCTCCCAAGCCTATGTACATTTTTTTAAACACAGTGTGTCTCATTTAGAGGTCTTTTATGTCTGAATCTGTCCTATTGTGTATCTGTAATATTTTCCTGTTCTAAAGAGCTTTTAAAATGGCAAGCAGCTTTGTCGCAAGCATCCCTGGGTGCTGGCTTTGCTTCTTTCTGCTTTTCAAAATGATGGAAGTACCATTATCACCAGCTCTGGGACTTCCAGGTAGGAGGTGCGCTCACCACTTTAACCCCGAGAACGAGCGTGCAACACATAAACCTTTTTTTATCTGAGCAATAGCTAAATCTGCCATGCAACACAGTGTGTGGTCTGGAAATATCTCTGTGTACGATGGCAGGAATCCACCATGCTCTCTTGCCTGTGCATGCCTAGTAGACCTGATTCTACTGCCTGCCCAGGTGGGGAGTACTGAGCTATGGGCATGGTTTCAGCTACTTTGCTCCTGACCCCGAGTGGGTACACAAGCACCTGGGCCCACACACTCAATTCAAGTGTTTGGCTTCCTGATAGAGCCAGAGTTCGTGCTGGCAGCATGACCCAGGAAACTGGCATTTGAAACCTGATTTTTTTTTTTTTTTTTTTTGCTACTACTGCTGAATCAAGATGACCTCTCTTAAAGGAGCTGCAGCATGCCACCAGCTAAAAAAAAAAAAGTGCTGCTAAACTTTTTTGGTGTGTGTCTAGAGTCCCTTTTCAAGATTTCTCAGGTTTTATGTGGATATAGTTGACCACGTTGCAGTGCTAATTTGTTTCCGTGGAAGCTTAGGATTATCTTGTCTAATGGCTTGAATCCTTATTCTTTCATGCCCCAACATTGGCAGGGATTTGCCTCCTCTTCTGACTTGGCTCATGACAAGTTCACACATCCACAATCATCTACTGCCTTCCTCTTCTCTCATTTCTACAAGGAGAAACTCCGCTGGAAGGTTTATAGTTTGACTCCGGATGGGGGCTCACTCTCCTTCCTCCCCCACGCTATCTTTCTTGGTAAGTGCTTACAGCTCAGTTTCAGGTTTCAGGGAACCTGTATGATGCTTTAACAGAAATCTTCAGGGGTTTCCTGCCATACAAGCCTGGGAGGGAAGAAATAGATTTTTGTTTTCGGTCTTTTCTACCTCCCTGACCATACCCTGCATTCATCATATCCTTACTCGCTTCTGATGGGCTTAAAGGAGAAAGAAGCAAGTGTGTAAGTGACAGGGAAAAGGAGGAGAGGTGACAAGCTTGAGGACAATCCTATATTCCCTGCCTCCGAGGTTCCCTGATGATCAGGAAATGGCGAAGGGCATTATCAAAGCCAAATGCCCCAGAGGAATTGGAGTTTTATTATTTTGAAAATGCATGGTCTGGAAATATCTCTGTGCATGGTGGCAGGAAGGCACTTTTGATACTTACTAGAAAAACAGTTCCTTCCTTTCTTTTTTCCTCCCTCCCTCCATTCACTCCGTGTGTATTGAACCCTGCTGGCCTGGCCTATGGCCACTGGGAACTCAAACAAGATATGACCAAGTGCAGGTCTTCAGCTTGATGGATGAGACAAGCCAGTAAACAATCAGTATGACTCAGGAGAAGTGCAGACTGTAGTAAGACCATGCAAAAGAGGAGAGGGGTCCATAGAAGAGTTCTGGAGTGGGCTTAGAAGAGGAGAGCTGGAGGACTGGGAGGAGTTAGGTAGTGTTGATAGAGAAACCATCGCTGTGAAAACGTGTAGGAACTTGAGTGAAGGAATTCATTACAATTGGAGCAAAATTGACAAAGGATGAAGTGAGGGGTATGGAGAGTAAGGGGGAGACAGATCTTCAGGGTCAGCATGGAAGGTCCTCCTAAGGTTATTTGGACTTGACTTTGCTGGAATGGCAACTTTAAGGAGTTTAAGCAAGTGGCAATCATGACTGCCTTTTCTTACCAAGGAAGATAACTCAGCTGCTGGAGGGCACGTGGCTCTGGTGGTGAGAGATTAGGAGTTGTTACAGATTCCTGACAGGCAAATAGATAGGGAAAGGGGACCACAGATAGATAACAAAGATGGCAATAGATAACACAAAGGTCTGGTGTACTTTTTCTCCTGCCAGAAGGGCACACCTAAAGGTTTACCAGTCTGACAACTTCAAGACTGGGCCCAGGAAACATTTACCCAAAGTTGTTGGCTCATCTATCAGCTTCTCTGTGTTTGTTCAAACTGACCAACCTTAAACTTAGGGGAACAAGACCCTTTGAAGATGACTACTCTCTCAGCTTGCCAGGAGGGGCTTGATTTCAGAGTCTCAGTTCTGTTTCAGCTCTGCAAAGAGGTTTTCTTTCTGTGTGCCTTGCTGGGTGTGCCCTGTTCATTTCCAGTAAGGCTTTCCTTCTGGCTGATAAGGCTGGCAGTGTCGGAGATTTCTCATGCTACTAGGTTGCTGCACTCAAGATTTTTCCTGAACTTGAATTCTTTAACTGACAGAAAAAACAAATCTGGTTAAGACACCTAGATTGTAACATTCTGATTGGGAAAGGGTTAATACTGGAGGTGGAGAGATTATTGTAGAGGTTCAGGCAAAGTCTGGCAAGCTTTCTTGTCAGGCTATGCTGGGACCACCAGTCCTCAAACAATGACCTGGAGACTTATTACTAATTATAAAGGCTTGGCTTTAGCTTAGGTTTTTCCCCAACTGACTCTTATAACTTAAGTTGTGTTTTTAAAATCTGTGTTCTGCCATATGACTTGGTTACCTCTACTCTGTGCTGTGTGTCCAATCTCATCAGGATCTCTCTAGTGTCACATGCATGCCTAGATTCATCCCTTTCTTTTGTTCTTTCCCTGGAAATCCCACCTGTCTCTCTTGCATAGCTATCGGTCATTCAGCTATTAAACCAACCACAGTGACATATCTTCACACAGTATAAAGAAATATTTCTCAACGGCAGAGATCAGGTTATTAGTTGAGAAGAGAGCACAGAGACAGAGTCTTTAAGCTTTACAATTCATACAGACTGACGGAGCCTTGGAGTTGTGATGTAGGATATCCTTCTGTATATGTATTGCTTTTATTGGTTGATGTTTGGGCCAATGGCTTAGCAGAGTAAATCTAGGTGGGAAATTAGAACAGAGATATATATAGAGAGTAGGTGGAGTCAAGGTGATACTATGTAGCTGCTGAAGGAGAAAGATACTCAGAACCTTTACCAATAGGCCACAGCCTCGTGGTGATACAAAGATCAATAGAAATGGGTTAATTCAAGATGTAAGAGCTAGTTAGAAATATGCCTGATTCATTGGCCAAGCAATGTTGCAATTAATATGGTTTCTGTGTGATTATTTGGTTCTGGGTGACCAGGAAATGAATGAGCAGTCTCTGACTACAGAGTCGATGGGATAGATAATTGGAAAATTCAGGGGTGTTTTGATATTTCTGCTTACAGATCAGAACAGGCCTAGGCTGAATCTGCAGGGAGATCTGGAAGTCAGTATAGACAAGGCCTCTGTGGCATGAAATTAATCAAGGCCTAGAAATAAGTATAAGATAAAGATATATGAACATATCAGGACCATGAAGAGAAGAAGAGATGGTAAAGGGAAAGAAAGGATGGGCACGATAAGGAGGAAGATCAGAGAGAGGGATGTATCCACTCAGACAGTGCTTTGCTGGAGTAACTATAGCAAAGGGTTATATGAGTTAGACAATTAGCAGAGGAACACTTAAAGCAATGACTAAAGAGTCTAAATTGTCTATTGGCAGGAATGGAAACAGGTAGAGATGGGTAGGCTGGGAAATGAGGGTGTTCTATGTGAGGACAGTACCAGCAAGACACCAGCAATCAAGTATGTAGGGTACAAGAAGCAGGAAAGCCTAAAGGTTGGGCTGAAAGTTGATTGTAGAATTTCCAAGGAGTGATATGTCCGGATCTTGTAAAAGTCTAGGACATGAGATCAGTCTGTGAGCATCTGGGATGGAGAAGGTCAAGGGTGTTGGGTTGATCATACCCTGGCATCAAGATGATATCTGGATTCTAGGAGAAGCCTGTGGGGCAGATGCCAAGAGGTGAAAATGGAGACAGAAGGGGACAGCTATAAAAGTGGAAGAAAGAAGCTGTCCTAGGAGGTGTGTGTTTTCATTGGAAGGCAGTGGCTTTGGGGAGAGCCATTTGAAAGGGCTCGTAGCTTGTGAAGCCTGTAGAAGAGTGAGGTTTCCTTAACGTGAGGAACGTGGGGAACACAGTAAAGGTTCAGGTGCAGGAGATGGGTTAAGAAGAGAGAACAGGCCAGGCGGTGATGGCGCACGCCTTTAATCCCAGCACTCAGGAGGCAGAGGCAGGCGGATCTCTGGGAGTTCGAGGCCAGCCTGGTCTACAAGAACTAGTTCCGGGACAGGCACCAAAGCTACAGAGAAACCCTGTCTCGAAAAACAACAACAACAACAAAAAAAAAAAAAAGAAGAGAGAACAGCAGTGGGACAGAGGGTGCCTTAAGCCATGTGGAAAGGGGGGGGGCAAGCCAAACTTGTTGCAGGTACCAGGCCCTGGAGTGTTTCTAAGGGCCTCCCCTCCTCTCTAGCCCATCCTCCTTTCCCATGTCTCAGCTTCAACAACCCAAAGAAAAGTCCCTTCTAATGGCACTCCAGCCCTTCCTGCGGATGACGATGTTGTCAGAGCTGCAGAAGCAATGCTGAGCCCACATGGAAAGTGACTTAGATGCGCAGAACTCCGGACCATAGAAGACTTCTCAGGCTAGAATCCTCATTCTCTACCCTCCCAGAAGCTTTGCTATGCTGAACTTGAGGAAGGAGTGAGCAGCGCTGAGAGGGGGCCTTGCTATGGTCTGAACGCTGAAGCTGAGCAGGAGATGCCTCAGAAAGCCGCTTGATCCAGGTCAGCCGTTGGCCAGCTGAGTTGGAGTGACTTGACTGAGGACAGGTAGTCAGGAAGTGGCCATGTCAAAATGGAATGAGTCGGACGCTGTACTCTTTCTCTTCCAACTCTCAGCAACAGCCCATTTACATAGACGTTACAGTTCATAGAAAGCTTGCTTTACAAGATCACCTTTTATTTGTTGGGTTAAAAGCTCCATTTTCACCACATGCCCTTAGGGAATGCGTACCAAGTTCTACCAGCCCCATCTCCCACTGTGAGCAATGGCACTGAAGCAGAGTGTTGACTTCTAACCATAGAAGATTAAAGTCTCCATAATTTGGTGGAAGACTGTTACGCAGGGAGTTACAGGGAATACTGGGGGTGTCTTCTAGGTCCACTATGGTGTTGGCGTGAGGATCTAGGCTTCAGTTCACACAAATGCTGTGCTTTTGTATGAGACTTGATTTGGTTTGGGATGAAGAATCTGCTTCCTAGCATTGGGTTAGCATCTACCCTGACTGCACATGTGTTGGATCACTGAAAGTCTGGCTTGTCTATAAAGCTTTTTACTTATCTTTATATGTTGAATGCAGGACATCTCTTGTGAGTGGCTTATCTTCTGCAGCCGGTTTTACTGCCTAAGTACTTGGTGGGAATACAACATCCCAGGATGCCCCTGTACTGCATGCGGAGATTGCTGGGTGCTCTTGGTAGTCGTAGCAATGTTCTCCCAAATTCTGCTTTACTAAAGTGGTTTTGATGGGCTCAGCTTTTCCCAGGACCTTTGATGATGAATCACATCCTGAGTCTAATAGTGGACAGATAGGTCCTGCAGCCAAGCCTGGACCTGTTCTTTGTCACCCAGCACCATCTGGGGGCCCTGTCTCAGGCGTGGCAGCTGGGACTGATCACTTGGCCACCAGGAGGCCTTCCCAGCTGGGACTTTCTGAGAACCTGTGCCAGAGAAGCCACATCTGTGACTCACTGCTCAAGGGGGAAAACCCAGCTGCTGGGCTCAACATCAGCCCCAGGAGCAACGGGGAAGGGTGAAGAGAAGATAGTCCACTTAGGCCTTCTCTGTTTCTATAGAAGACTGTCATATTTTCAGTTCCCTATTTCACAAAGGAAGTTGAGAGGAGGAACTTTCAGCCAAGAGTGGAGCTTGTGGTTGTGGAGGGTAAAGATTTAGGGCTGAGCAGCTGGAATTGCTCCCCTGACCCTCTGGAGCTCCACCCTCACATCTGGCCCACAGGTGACTGCCACCATGCTTCTAGTCTGCACATGGTGTTCTCAGTTCGCTTCTGGCCCTCACAGGGAGCTACGGCCATGTTTAGAGTCTACACATAGTACTTTATGATCACTGAAAGTTTTAGCCTCAGGAAATGGGACCCTTGGACCCATGGCAAACATCCTCCAAATATTAGGAAGGAGACACCAGGAAGAGAATGAAACTTGTTTCATAACTCAGAACATCGGATTCTTGGACCACGGATTATCTTCTCTGAGGGAATGTTTAGCCAGCGAGGCCTGCACGCCACGGATATTAAAGGATGACTCCAGGGCAATCCCTGCAAGGATTCAAGGGACCAGGAAAGCTTTTCAGGGCCATGGTGGGAAGGGATGCGATGCTACTTTTCACAAGTGATGATCACTGCGGAGGCTAAGCTGCCTCTGTGTGGGTGGAGTAGAGAGGGCACTAAAGGCCTTCATCTAACCTGAGATAAATCCTTAGCTGCTAGAGAAGCCCAGTGACTTTGGTTTTAACGTCGGATGAGTCCCTGTGGCCTGGGACTCCCTTTTCATCTGCACATCTGTGAACGATAGGGCAATTTGGCGGACATGTGATCAGGCTGGAGTGTGTTGGAGCATGCCTGGAATCGCGGGTCCAGAGAAGCAAAGTCTAGAGAAGAGAGGAGGAAGATAGTGTTGGAAGCCCAGCAGCCGCAAATGGCGGAACTGAAGCCAGTAGGTGGAAATCTTAGGGAGAAAAGTTGTGATTCATTAGCAATAAGCCTCTCCGATTGGTTTAACGTGCAGCAGTCCGCTAGGTGGGATCCTGGGCTCTAGAGCAGAGCCACAAAGGGTAACTATTGGCAATCTGGCTCACAGATGTGCTTAAAGGAGACTTTCAGTGTAGGCTTCCAGAGTGATTTTGAAAAATTGCCTTCATTTCTAATAGAAATTGAGAGATTTTGTATAAAAACACTTATTTCCAGACTTCCTTGAAAAAAAAAACCACGAAAATCTGATCAACTAGCTTCATAATGTTTGCTCTGCTGGAAGATTCAGCATTCGTATACCCAAAGAGTCTGGGGTGTTCTGGTGAAAGCTTCACCCCAAGCCGTTGGCATTTATATATCCAAAGAGTCTGGAATATTCAGTGGAAGCTCCATCTAAGCCCCCTCCACCATCTCTCTCCAAACCCTGCTGCATCTCAGAAAGTCTGCCAAATGATGACCTTGCGCCCAGAGATGCTCAAGATCAGTCCCGCAGGGTATTTGAACTGCTCCCCCCCCCCCAAAAAAAAACAGACACTTGGTATTCTGGTCTTCTTTTCCTGTCTCCTCTTTGGGGCTTGGAAAACCACCTGTGAGTGTTTTTGTCCATTAAATCTGGACTTTTTCTAACTTGGTTTGATTTGATCTGATTTGGACTGTTGCATCAGCAGAGAGGCTTATCAGGGTGTAAAAACTTTTCAATGATATATACTAATAAATGAGAGCTGGGTGGTAGCTGCTTCCTCTACCCCTGTTCACCATAGACTCTGCCTCTCTACACATTTTTTACACTTGTTCAAGATCAGGGAGGCCCAAATGTCTAGCCCCAGGAAATAATGTGGTTTTCCATCCTGTTCTAGGCAAAACTTTAGAGTGTGAGTTCTGGGATTACACTCAAAAACCATTAAATAAGGGAGCCAACTTCCTTAGCCAGGTATGGGATAACAATGTGAACCTTGGGTAGTAAAACACTTTACAGGAAGGTGTAGCTCTGGCAGAGCCTCCTGGCAAGAGCTCCTTGGCTGCTATAGAGCTGTCCATAGCCACCAGGAGTCTGTGAGATACATGGGCCATGAAGGAGTTCTCCTTGGACCCTTCTAAATGACCATGCCAACGGTCCTGGTGTAGGGCTGCTCTCTGATGCTCAATCAAATTATATTTGATCTGGAAGAAGACTTAGTAAGAAAGAGTCCGTTATCTATAGTAAGTTGCTTCCACTTGGGAACCTGTGGATGCTCACAGAGAGGTGGGGGATTCCAAGCACTAAGTGATGGGGGTGGAGTGGGGAGGGAACATCCTTTGTTTCTAGCTTTTCTGTGTCAGGGCTTTGTTCTGTTTACCAACAGCATTGTCTTTGCAGCTGGCATATGTTCAGCAGTCATCCTTCCAGGATGAACAGTCTGGAGGGATGTTAAATCCTCACTAATACCTAGGTCTGTGATGGAGTATTCCAGTATTTCAGGATGCCTTGGCCTTGGGTCTGCTACTGCGAGCAGCCTGGGTAGCATGAATGCCCTTTACATGGGTTGGGCACAGACTGATAAGAGAGAGATTTTGGTGGTTGGGTCCCACTGGAACTAAGAAGCTTTTTGCTGGAGTCACATGGCATAAGTGATATGATTCTGGTTCTTAAGCCCTGGTGTAATTCTTGGCTCTAGGAGCAGAATATGCTTTATGCATTTGGGATGCTGAGCCAAAAACAGACACATCCTTACTTTCAAGGAGCTGTTTGCTTTTTTTTTTTTTTTTTTGGTTTTTTGAGACAGGGTTTCTCTGTAGCTTTGGTGCCTGTCCTGGAACTAGCTCTTGTAGACCAGGCTGGCCTCAAACTCCCAGAGATCTGCCTGCCTCTGCCTCCCGAGTGCTGGGATTAAAGGCGTGCGCCACCACCACCCAGCTCAAGGAGCTATTTAAAGAGAGGAAGCAGAGTTGTGAGCACAGCAGTACATGCCCTTGTCTACCAGATACTCAGAGAACAAGCTGGGCTGAGAATGGGCAGGATCATCAGGTCTGGAGGCCACAGAGAGGCAGATGGCCAAGGAGGTGCTTGGGAGTTGGTTGACGATGGTGCTGTAATGAGCTGTGTACTCAGGGCAGATGGCCAAAGTGAGGTGGGGCGATTGTACCCTGAATCATCACTTCCCCCCTCTGCAGCTCCACTCTTGTGTAATTCACTCCCCATGTCTTTACAATAACTGTTGCCCAGAATGTTGCAGGGTATTTGACTGCACCATGAAACCTGAGACAGTGCTAATAGAATCAACCTTAGATCAGGTGGTGGAGCCAGCAACTAGTTGACAGGCGTTAGCCTTAGAGAGGACAGAGAAGCCACCAAGAGGGATAGAGAGATGCACAGGAAGGATTAGGGAGGGATTTGGAGTTTCTCAGTCTTTTTGCTTTGGGATGACTGGAGAGATGCTCTCTTGCTGGGTCTCTGGCCAAAAGGGAAGGTTAATTGGTTGTTTCTTAGCCTCTTCGAGCTAGCAGGTTTTCACCCCAGCATCTGACTCTCAAGTCTTTGTTGGTAAGTAGAACAGCAGAGACTTAGATTAAAAGCTACCTTAGTGGCAGCAGCAGCGCTGGTGCCGTCCGACCAGGCTGTGACTTCAGAAGCAGGGCCTTGACTGCAAGGCCACGGGACTGTTGATGGTAGTTAAACTATCGGTAGTTTCGGGTGCAACTGCTATGCTGATGGGGAAAAAAAAATCAAACCTGACCCCTAACTATCACGATATCCAGAGAACCTCTGTCAGTACGAAGTCACACCTTGCTACATGTGCCTGCCATGTAGCCGGCCTGAAGCAGATGGAGCCACCGGAAGCCAGCACTGGTCTGGAGCCTACCTTTCTATGCATCCACTAGGCAAAATCCCAACGGACAGCCTAGCATATGAGATGGCAGGGCTCAGGCTTTGTGTCTGTGCTTGAGTTGATTGCCCTTTTTGGAGACATTTTGCAGCCTCTCCTCTCTGGGTACCTGGCCTCATGGCTTTCCTATTGTACCTCTGTAGCTACTGTGTTAGCATTCAGCCATGTCTGATGGCTCTTGGCTTGGATCTGAGTAGCTGAAGAACTGTTCAGACCACTGACATTAAAGACATTAAAGTAGCTCAGGGAGGGTTGCTCATATTTCATAGCATGACCTCATTGACATATTTATTTGCTCTATTCCTTGTTATCCCAAATTAATCACTCTGTAAAATCCCATTTTGACATTCAGATTTGACTTGCTTATATTCTGCTGAAGTGCTGCTTTGGGAGGGTGTGGATATGTGTCAGAAGGCCAGGAAGAGCAGAGGCAGACAGAGATACTTTATCCAGGCCTGACTGGAGTACTGACTTAAACGTGAAACTCTAGTTCATTCAAAAATGCGTGGCTCGCTTGCTGTGGCATAACTCTGGTTTAGACGTCAGTGGGGGAATAAAGTGGAGGGTACTGTCTTCGCCCAGGAAGTTTGGGTTGGGAAATAACAGCAAACCTTCAAACACAAGCTAAATAGCAGAACACAAATGCAGAATGACCCTCGCTATGCTCCCTGTGCAAAAACAAGGAAGTACACATCTGTATATACCTGGCCAAATGTGTAAAAACCAACCCAGCCTTTAAAGTTTGAGATTTGGATCACCAAAACCAATCTCTTCCTGTTGAACTTGGGTTTTCCTGTAGCATGGTGGTGGTACATGGGTGTAGGAAATGCATGCAAACAATTCTCCTGCACTAGCTGTTCAAGCTCATTAATGCCACAGGACCTCTCCCTGCATCATTTTCTTCATCTGTAACACAGGAGCACAGCTGTTCAGAGGGTTGCTGAGAGACTTAAGGAGTTTAAGACATGGTCGTTCTTCAACAGAGCTTATCACATGGGTAGGACTTAAAAGAGAGGGGGACGCATAATGAACTCCCTTCCTCATGCTAAATCCTAAAGGATTTCACCTCCTCTCTGTAGTGCCACACACTAACAACTGAGTCTTATATGTATGGGTCTTTGGTGGATATTTCAAATCAAGTCATGCCATTGTGCATAGGACTACAAGGAACGCTCTCTAGTGTGTTGGAGAAGGGAGTATTGGGACAGTCTGAATCCGAGTGGGAAGGCAGGGAAGTTTGGGTCTGAGACTGAAGTGGAGTCTAGCAAGGTTGGAGCAGACTTGTGTGTCGATAGGACTGAGCTACCGAGTGAGTGGCATGCAAAGGCAGGCTTTTTTATTAATAGGCAGCTGAAGGCCAGTGACGATTTTCTGGACAAGGCAGTAATAAGGGATATATGAAGCAGAATCATTTTGTATTTTAAAAGCAACAGAATATGGTGGGTGAGGAAAATGGAGGAATCAAAGATGACAGCATAGTTCAAGTCTATAGTAGCATCTGCTAGAAAGGGCATGAGAGGACAGTGGAGAGAGAGAGAGAGAGAGAGAGAGAGAGAGAGAGAGAGAGAGAAGAAAAATATTCTGCTTGGACAGCTTGCTTGTTAAATGTTAGTGATTATTCCTAGAGGCAGTGACTGGCAAGATTTTAAAAGTGGAGGAGGCGATAAGAGGTAGGCTAAGGAAGGAAATGTGTGACAGCCCCAAAGAGTCAAAACATGAAAATACATGCCATGACATGGGGAGAAATCGTAGAAGAGGACCGAAGGGTGAGACTTAGTGATGGGCATTGAAGGGAAGGCAAACAAAGAGGAACTGGAGGAAAATAGAAGGTAATAATTACCAACAAGACATGAGTCCAATGACATAGAAGTCAAAACCCAAATACAGCCAAGTAGGTAAAAGTCAATGAAAGGTTTCTGGCAGCCACTGTGACCTCTGCATGGGATTTTAGGGAGGGCAGAGTAAGGGTTTGGTAGTAGAGGGAAGAGAGAGCTCAAAGGATTGTGTGGAACCATAAGAGGTTTGAGGAATTAATGGGAAGAGATGAACTACTAAGATTACTTGGGTAGTCTATCGTCTTTTGCTTGAATTAAATTTGGAACTAGATAAAGAGGTTGGCTGCTTGCCAGAAGTAGGAAATTAAAAAAACTAGATGTCAGCAGCAGGAGTGGAGAGCATGGGAGGACACATGCAAACACAGCTACTAAGAAAACGATGCCACAATACAGAATTTCCTAGATTTGAGCTACATAGAAGTCATTTAAACATTTTAACTTGGGGCTCGAGAAATAGCTCAGTAGTTAAGGCTGGCTTCTTTTTTAGAGGACCTGGATTTGATTCCCAACACCACATGGTAGCTCACAATCACATGTAACTCCAGCCCCAGGGGAGCCTCTTTTGGCCTTCTCAGGTACCAGGCATGCACATAGTGTGCAGATATATATGTAGTCAAAACACCCACACACTTGAATCAATAACATGAATTAAAAGTGTTGTTTTGGGGGAAACTGCTAGTCAAGTTTTCTACCCATGAGCTGAGTCTCCAATCCTCTTTTTGTAATTTGTTTTTAAATTTTGATATAGGGTTTCAATCAGTTGTCCAGGTTCACCTTGGGTTCATTCATAAACTAGACAGATCTTGGACTTGTGATACTCCTGCCTTAACTTCCAAGTAGCTGGAACTACAAGCCTGTACCACCAGGCTCAGGGGAAGCAGTTATTCAGTATCTAATACCTTGAAAATGTTAGGTAGGCAGAGGTCATGAAAAAATGGCCATATGAAAGCAGCGCCCTGTCATCCAGTTGCTCGTCTAGGCCATCTGTAACCGCAAGGCTTCCTGTGAGTGACTGACTCTTCTATTGCAGAGTCCCCCGATAACACCAGTAGTAACACTTTTCACGGCATTTGTGTTGTGTTGTATCTTATTTTATGTGTGCTTGTGTGTAGATGCATGCATGTGCTCCATAAATTGAATACTTTTCATTTGTTGTTATAAAATAATACGAGAGACTTGATGACACACACACACACACACACACACACAAAAGGTTTGCTCCACTCATAGTTCTGAAATCTGGGACGTTCAAGAGTGAGCCGCAGCCTCTGGTGATAATCCTCTTGCTGGTGGGGCTCTCTATACAACCCCAAGGAGGCACAGAGTACCACAGGACAAGACAGAGCATCCTAGCTAGAGCTCTTCTTTCTATAAAGCCAGAGTCCCCTTAGGCGAGTACTTCAGTCCCCTTTATCACGTTGTTTAACTGCAACTGTGCTCTAAAGGTCTCACCAAAGCACTCACTCCTAAGTATCAGAGTCTGGTGAAGGTTTGGCCCTCTTGCTAACAAAAGACAGTAGTATCCACAAAGAGAAACTATGACGTCACAAGTTGGACTTTCCAGTGTTCAAGTTCATCATGCAGCGGTATCATTCACCCGTTTCTGGCAGTCAGAACTGCTGCCTTTTCTCTGGTTTTACATCATCTTCTCCACTCCCCACCCACACATGCATGTCTGTCATTTCCCAAGGGCCTCATTTTTCTTTTGTGTTCACACACGAGGACTAAATTCTATCATGCATTTTGTTCAGGCTGCTGTTCTTCTCTTCATTCACTCTTTATTTACCCCAAGCCGATGAACCTTTTTAGGAAAAGCAGTCTGGAAGCTGATGATTGCAATCACATACACATCCCCTCACCCCAGCTCCTCCCTTTCATCCTTCATTGCTTTCTAATTCGAGGAGGCCTTGCTATGCCCCAATGAGTTTTCGTTTGTTTGTTTTCTTCAACACTATCTAGCACATGAGGTTTGTTTGGTGGGACTCCAGATGTGTGCACCACGGCTCTACTCCAGCAACGTGATGGGAGGGTTCTTTGGAGCCTGATTTTGGTACTTGCTCTTCACCCTGAACTTCCTTTATTATCACTTTCAGAGTATGGAGGGGAAATTATACTAAACACCTGCTACAGTCTCTGCCACAATCCAGGGTATTTAAAGTGCATTACTAAGTCCTTAAAATGACCTTGGATTAACCTTTATTTCCCCTGTACAAAAAAATAAACAATCTAGAATTGCTTATGTGAATTTACATGAGTCTCTAGTCCCCTTTCTTGAAAACACACACACACACACACACACACACACACACACACACACACACAATCTCTCTCTCTCTCCTTCTGTTTCTGTGAAGTGCTAATTAATGAACAGATAGAATTGTTGAAACTGTCACAATATGTGACTGAGACTAGCTGAAAACGCTGCAAATGATCAGCACTGAATCCCCCAGGAAAAATGGGGGAATTTTTGCATACAGGCAATAGCAATTAGGTTATTCTGCCTAAGCTGGCTCATCAGGTTTCATGGCCGAGTGATATCATTCCACACTGCTGAGATGGCTCTGCAGTGTGAGTGAGCTGCTGGGTAAGAGCATGACAGTCTGTGAAATGATGAATAAAGATCATCCCTTTATGCAGGTTGTCCTTAATAATATCTTTGGATATTTAAAATATGGGAAGAATTAATCTCTGTCTTATGAGTGGGTAGAGTTCTGGTCAATACTACTTTTTCTGATCTTCTGGAGCCAACCCAGGAGTAAGGAGTGTGTGTGGGGTGGAGAATAGCGATTCTGGAATTAATATCTAAAAGGATATGCAGGGTGGAGGGGTAGTTGTTTTTAGGAGGATGCTAGGAGCATTCCGGCTTCTTAGAAGAAATTGTTGCTTCTCTACATACACATCATTTGTTAAGGATAGTGCTGTGGCTGAGCTAAGGAGACGATGACCAAGAGGCACCTCTGGTGGTCTCCTTGCGTCATGAGGAGGGGCATCCTTCATGAAACCATCCTTTGTTTCCCAGCTCATTACTCACTTCAAATTATTCTCAAAACAGAAAGAAAGTCAGAAAGAAGGAAGGAAATTGTTCTCTCTACGCTGTCTCATTTCACCTGTGATCACATGTCATTTAGGCTTCCTCGATTTCCTTTTCTTTATTTACTATTTCTTACTTAGTCGTCCCCACTCTTCGAAAGCTGAGGTAATGGTTTCGTTGTCATGGCAACCATTTTGCCCCCTACCTCTTTCCCATTTCTCAACAGCTTTTCTACATTTTAATAAAAATCACTATTTTTAGTGCACAAAGCTGCAGTCCCTTCCATCACAGCTCTGCCAGGGAGGGTTCTTGTCTGACTAGAATACTAATGATTCAAACGTGGCTTCTAGCTGGGGAATGAGGGAGCCCTCCTAACAATCACTTCAGTAGACATCTGCGCCTCCAGGCATCATTTAAACACACGCACAGAATGTGACCAGTATGTATAAAGATACATACACATATAGTGACAGAGCTGAAACTCAAGCCTTGTAAAACACGCCGTGCTGGTTATACTAAAATAATCCTGGTGCATGTGGTGGGACGGAGAGACGTGAAGCGTGGTGTTTTCAGCTTTATTAGACTGATGGAGGAAACTAAGCTCCTGAGTTCTAACTGTGTTTAGTTGAGATGGCACATCCAGCTCGTTAGGAATATCTGGGCGATTTGCAACACTGAATGTAGACAGAAGACAGCACAAAACAAGGACAGAACACAAGCATCACTGTTTATAGACTCTGTCTTCTGCTCTTCTCTGTCTACAATACCTCCTTCGTAGGACTGTGTGTGCGTGCGTGCGTGTGTGCGTGTGTGTGTTTGTGCGTGTGTGTGTGCATGTGTATGGAAGCTGGGGATTTATGTCAGTTGTCTTCCTCAATCACCCTCTATATTACTTTTGGAGACTTTGTCTCTCACTGTACCTGGAACTTGCCAATTTGACTAGATTGGCTGGCCAGTAAGTCCCAGGGATCCTCCCATTTCTGATTCCTCATTACTTGGAGTATAGGTGGATGTTTCTGTTCCTGGTTTTATGTGGGTGATGGATGCAGAACCCACGTCCCCACATTTGTGTAGCGAGCACTCTATTGACTGATCTGCCTTCCCAGCGCTTTTCAGGACTGTCGAGAAAAGCAGAGTGCTGTATCTTAAGTGCTTGGTGATGACATAACTTCATGATTTTTATATTCCAGCTCAGTTAACTGCCTCATGACTAGGAAGGGGTCATTTACCTTTTCCAAATATCAGTTTTTAAATCTCTAAAATGAAAATGGTGGTGATAGGATCTGTATTTTAGTGTTGTTTTGAGGCTCCAGTAAGTTAATATAGGTAAGGTCTTACAACGGTGTTTTCTTTGACTATAGGCATGTGATAAATAAGAATTATTAATTTAGAAGTTCACTCCAATCCAGAAAGACTATATTAACGCTGAGACTTTGCTAGGCTTTGCAGCTACAGTGGTAAGTCAGATGAAAAAGAGTTGGTGGGGGCCATTTGATTATGGAATGAGAGACATCTAGTCTGCTTTGAGATGTAGAATCCAATTGTAAAAATTGAAAAAATTGTTGATATGAGTTTTAGCAGCTAACAGTAATGATGACGGATAATGGCTGTGCTCACTTCTGAATTACTAAATGAGCTAAAGGGCCAGGCTATAAGATGAGAGAGTTAGCTGTCTGATAGATGGAAGCAGCAACTTTTCAATTCTTAAAGTGTACTCATGAACATATTCCTTTATCACCATATTTTGGGACTTTATGAAATCATATTTGTGCAAGAGTAAGCCAGGTTATTTGGGAGTAGCCTACTTTGTGTTTAGACTCAGCCTAGCAGCTCACAGGAGGAAGGGCTAAGTGAGACTCACAGCGGCAATCTGCCTGTGGGGACTCTTACCCTTTCACGTGCTTATAATCATTTTGGAGAATTTATTAAAATTCTACTTGTGATTCGGTGAACTGGGGGCAGAGCCTGTAACTCTGAATGTCTAGAAAACACATACGCAGAGCTGACTCTTTGACCCCAGGTACCAGTGAGTATCAAAATTATGAGCATTTTTTTATTATTTCAGAATTTGTGCAGTGTGTTTTAATTATGAGCTCCCTTCCCCCAAATTCCTTCCAGATCAGCCCCACTTCTATACCCACCTAATTTTATTTTTCTATTTTTTTAACCCAGAAAATCCAGTTTGTGCTGTGTATGTATACTCCTGGGTGTGTGACCTTCCAGTGGAACTTGGACAACTTACCAGGGGCTACACTCTTAAGGAAAATTAATTGTTCTCCCGGAAGTCATCAGTTACCAAGAGAGTCCTTGGCTAAGAATGAAATTTTGTGTCCACTTGTCTTCTCCATACTGGGGTTTGGTCTGACTGGAGCTGTCACAACCATTGTGACTTCAGTCACATGTACAAGTGCCCTGCTGTGTCTAGAAGACGGTGTCCTTGTAGTCATCCACTGCCTTGGTTCTTACTATCTTCTGTTCCTTCTCCCACAGTGATCCCTGGGCCTTGGGAGGAGGGGGAGTGATATAGATCTTCCATTTAGGGCTGAGTACTGGTCAGTCTCCTATTCTCTGCTCTTTCATCAGTTGTGATCTTTTGAGGACAGTTCTTCCTAAAGACATTTTTGTACTCCAGCATGGGTTGGGAGGAGGGGAATCTCGTTTCCTATTCTGAAGCAAAGCTAGAATTACCCAACATGAACAGATCCAGACACGCAGGAGAGAAGGAGATTATGAATGATAATTGGGAGCTAGAAGCCTGTTCTTTTTCTGAGGTTTTGACAAGAGAAGTCATGGAGCCTATATAAAATCTTTGGGGGGTGGATAAAGCTCTGAGATGTCTGAATTATGAAAGGGCTTTTCTTCCACTACTCACTCTATTTTGTTCTTAACACTCAGAAACTAACAAGATTACTATTTTTTTTCTGATTGTTGCTAAGGCTTTTTGGGGGTGGTGGTGTTTGATTTAGTGAGACTATTTAAAAAAAACACGATGCTTGGACAAAATACAAGTGAAGTCGAGCCAAATGAAGACTTGATTATTAAAATATTATCTTGAGAATTTAAGTTCCATTTAAAAGAAATGCTTTCCCACGATAGATCTCTGACAAGCTTTTATTTCAGTGAGAGTTTTGTTAAAAAGAAAAACAGCAGATGAAACTCTGGCCATGCTTTTGACAGCTAACAATAATGGCGATATACAACAGCTGTAAGCTCACTTCTGCATTGCCAGAGGAATGATAGGCTTGGTTAGAAGATGGGAGGGTTAGCTGTTTGATAGGATGAATCAGCCTGTGACTACTAATTATGAGTCATGTGACTTAAAAGTCCCGGTAGCTGTGAGCTTCTCTTGGAGGGATGGGCAAATTGTGAAGAAATATGGTAAATTAGAGGAAACGTAAAGTAGACTTCCTCTCCGAACTTTAGGTTGACTGTGATTCAAAGAGTGTGGTAAGACTTCTACATGTGCTCCTTTCATTAGAAAGGCTATTTCAGTTTAGATCGCGAGCCATGAATCTGTTTCCTATGGCACAAGGAAGCATTCTAACTATTCTAGTGCATAAAAGTTGTCATTGTCTCCAGATTCTAAACCAGTTCAATATCCTCTATCATAGAGACTCACAACCTGAGATATGTTGTTGCCAGTTAAGGAGTAATTGCTGGCAGTAATGCCTTTGATGATGCCAGTTCATTTAACAATTCAGGCCGGGGATGGGAGAACGTGACAGGTTGTACAAGAATGTACATTTGAAGATGGCAAAGTTTGCTGCAGTATTGGGGGATCCCAGGTGTCCACGGGGATGTCCCCAGCTAGATCCCTGGGCAGCAGAGCAGAGGGTGCCTGAACAGGCCTTGCCCTACTATCATTGATGATTATCTCAAATATCACCATAGAATCTTTATCCGGCGATGGATGGAGATAGAAGCAGAGACCCTCATCAAAGCAACGGACTGAGCCCCCAAGGTCCAGTTGAAGAGCAGAAGGAGGGAGAAGATGAGCAAGGGAGTCTGGACTGCGAGGGGTTGAGACAGTGTGCCTGTTCTAATGGGAGCTCACCAAAGCCAGCTGGACTCGGACTGAATGAACATGCGATCAAACTGGACTCTCTGAATGTGGCTGACAATGGGGGCTTACTGAGAAGCCATTGATAAAGGCACTGGGACTTGTTTCTACTGCATGTACTGGCCTTTTGGGACCCTAGTCTATTTGGATGCAAAGCTTCCTAGGCCTGGATGTAGAGGGGAGGGCCTTGGACTGTCCACAGGGCAGGGTTCCCTGCCCTCTCTTAAGGAGGGAGGGGGAGGAAGGGAGTGAGTGGGGGAGCAGGAGGGTAATGGGAGGAGGGAAGGAAGTGTAAATTTTTGAATGGAAAAAAAATAAAAAAAATTGAAGAAAAAAAAAAAAGAAGTTCGAACTGAAACCACTTAACTGGATTCCAGATGAAAGGCTCCTTAGTTGCCAGATGCCCACTGGAAGAGACAAGAAGAGATTTATCTGAGAATACCACGGCCTATCCTTAGGAGGAGCTTTGCCCTTCCTGAACTTCTGGGAGCCTATTGGAGTAGCCACCTCACAATTTATCATTAAACAAATCCTCATCAGCAGTTCGATTCCATCTCTCTCCGTGACCCTTCAGCTCCCACATCACGGGCCTGAAAGATTTGAGATGCATAGGATGTTGAGACCTGTTTGCAGTCCTCATGATTAGTATTTTCTTCCCAAAAATCTAGATTCTTTATTAATGTGGATAGAAAAACCCCAATTTTCAGATTTGTGGAACTGTTTGCTTTGAATTTATCAGCAACTAATGTCTTATTCTGTCGCTTCTTATTTTAGTAGTATGTATTTGCACACATCAACGGTGTTAAGCGAGGGGCTTCAGTACATATATATGATGCCCACCAGTCTCCCTGTGTACTCTGCTCCCAATCTTCCCAGCCTCTGTTTATCAGGAGTCTATATTCAGGTTGGCTATTGTGTGGAGCTTCCACGTAGGAGAGAGAACACACTGTGCTTGTCCTTTTCTGTCTTGTTTGTCTCAGTTAAGGTCCCTTAGGGCCACCGCTTTCATTGCACAGTGTGTACATACAGTTAGCACATTCTCTTTGCCTTTTATCTGCCCGTGGACACTGGGCCGATTGCATAACTTAGCTACTGTGACTAGTATTGCAGCAAACATGGGAGAGGAGGCATCTCTTCCATATGCTGACCTCGTTCCCTTTGGATAGACACCTAGATGTGGGTTACCTGGGCCGTGTGGTAGATCTAGCTTCAGTGTTTTGAGGAGCCTCAGTACAGGTCTCTAGTAAACGATCTCATATTCTCACTGCCAGTGTCTCATTTTTCTTCACATCCTTGCCAGCATTTGCCGTTTTATGTTTGGTGCTTGTAGCCTCATGTAGGCTAATTTCCAGTAGATTCCACAGGAATGAGAGAACGAGTGTATATTTTGAACTGAAAGCCAGTTTGACTAGGTTTTATAGAGAAATCAATGGCTGAATCCTTTACAGTTTAAACGCAAGAGCTCTTATCTGAGCAGAATACTTCAAAGGATTGGAGATTAAAGTATGAAGTCTAGAAACTACTGGAAATGTTTAAATATTGATGTTAAAATTACACTTGAGATAGCACCTGATTTTCTATTTCTAAGCCAGAAAGCTTACAAGAAGGACCCTGAAGGTTTCTGGAATAACAAACTGCCCCTTCGTCAGGAACTGCATGAGGTTAAATGTGAGTGACTTGAAAGTACAAGTCAATTTCCTCAGTACTGTTCATGTTTTAAGATTTAGAGAGAACATTTCCAAAAGAGAGATGCTTGGAGTTTTATTAAATCCAAATGCTGCAATAGTTTGAAACATTTTTAAAAAGTTTTCTACTGCTCAATGATTACCATCTATTGATTTATTTCATTTTCTATTCACGTGCTTTCCATGACAGTGTTTTGTAGTCTAGACTGGTCTCAAACTCCCTTTGTAGTTGAGGATGACTTTGAATTCTGATCCTCCAGTCTCTACTTCTCAAGTGCTTGGATTAAGAGCAGGTGCCACCATGCTGAGCTAAAGATTACTTTATTTTTATCTATCATCTATCTACTTTTATTTAATTTTGCTTTTTGTTTCGAGAACGAATAAAGATTATTTTAGAAAGTATTACTGTGCCAGGTGTGGTGGATTGTGAACAGGTTCATGTAGTATTGTGTTCTATGATAATATTTAATGTTTGTTACAATTATTACTGATATATACTGTCCATTTGTATGCATTTCAGGCTTTTATGATTTCAGTCAAGTGTATAATAAATATGAAGTATTTTTCAAATTAATAAAACAAAGGTTTTTTTTTCAACACTGAGACAATCATCTAGTTTCCTTAGACTGTATTTGCCTTACCAATCTAGTGTTGGAAACATCAGTGTGCAGCAGTTTTTGTAACTGCACAAGTTTTAACTCCAGCTACAAAGAGCTAGAATCCCTTCCCTACCCTCATTTGCCTCTCTTAGTCTTTTGCACTTACCCATCTTGCCTTATCCCTTCTCTTATTTATTTTCTATTCCTCCTTCCTCATAGTACCTGAACCTGCCTGCTACAGAACTTGCCTCTATGCCAGGATTAGAGGACTTGTCTTTTGTGATTCTACAAATTGTTGATCGCAGAAGTACCTCTTTCCAGTGTATTATTCATTCAGCAAGTGTTTACTGAACGTCCCCTGTGGGTCAGGCATTGTGAACCCAAAGATGACTAGGTGAGGCCGCTTACAAGTTCCGTATTTTGCAGAGGAGTCAAAAGAATAGATGAGTATATTTTGTGTTAAGTTCAACAACAGTCTATTGGGGGCACAGTAGAGGGACACTTAACAACTGTTCCTAGAGAGGGTGTCAGATATTTTGGGATATTAGTTGTCACTTCACCGAGTCTAACAGTGTGGGTGGAAACAATGAAAGATGTGACTGACTCTGGGCTATAGGATCAGTAAATGTGATGACATATCACATTTGAGTGCTCCATGAGCATTTTTGGCCTTTATTCTAAAATGATAGAGTCTTTGAAATATTTTAGCTAAGAAGATTATTACATTTATGATAGAAAGAGCTTACATTGTCCATAGTATGAAAAATTTAGGCAACTTCTACAGACATGGGCAAGAAATCACAGGTGCAGAAGCAATTCAGAGGTGGAGGTGGTGGCAAAAGTCACAGAGTGAATTGTTGTGAAGAGTGAGGGAAAGGCCTGAGGTTAACTGATCCCATGTTTCTAAGCAGTAGTCTGATTTTTCAAGGTCATAGGATGGGTTGTTGAGTGTATGGCGCTCTTAGCTTGAACATGCTAAGTTTGAAAACTTTTCACAGCTTAGAAACCACCCTGGATGATACTTCTACCAAGGAGATTGATAGACAAAAAAATAAGTTATCAATGAGGGACAAAAAAATCTCATAGAGCTGGGCAGTATCATCATGGCTTTTTAGGTTATATGAATCTCATAGACCCCGATGGCAGTGAGCACAGTTTGGTGTTCCCCTAACTGGAAGGTTTGCACTGGAAAATTACAGCTACTTTCCAGCTTTCTCCTAGGTAATAGTGCTGGGCTTACTGTTTCCTTCATTTTTCTCTTGGCATGGTGGTCTGATACAACTCCCAATGACTTTGGAATTCCTTTTTCTATCCCTAAGTCTCCATTCTGAGTTCTAAGGAGAAAGGATCTAGGTTGCTCAGGTAATGAAGCGTGGACAGAAAAATAATGAGATGATGTGAGTTTTAGGGCTGTCCCAGGTTATCTATGAAAGGAATGTGATCAGGACTTGTGATTGGCTGCCAGAACGACCAACACTGGAAGAGCTGTGAGATGGCGAGAGTAGCAGCAGTTGGTGTGTGATCCGGGGCAGAGGTAGTAGTTATGGGAAAGGGTTAAAACGAAGGTGGTGGGGGAGATTATAGAGACAGGAGCTAGATTCTGAAAGGATCAGACATTTGGGGAGCGGCAGCACTTAAGAGGTGACAAGAGGAAGATAAATAAAAAGTGACCGAGAAGGCATGGAAGGAGATGAAGTGCCAAAACCTAGAAGGAAAGAGGTGCCAGTCAATAGTGTCAGTTCTACACAGATCCGGGGAGGTGGAGAGCTCATGTACCGCAAGGAAAGGAGTCTGGAGGAAATGTTCCGTGATGAGGTGGAGACAGAAACCAGACACAGTGGGATGACTGATTTGTGGCAAGGAGACGGAAATAATTATAGTATATCACTATCTCTACTTATTCCAGTCTTAACGTTTGCTCACATGCGTGTGTGTGTGTGTGTGTGTGTGTGTGTGTGTGTGTGTGTGTGTATTTGAAGTTTACTTGAACCACAGGATAGATACAAGGTCCCATGAATATGTACTCAGTCACTATGAACATCTGGAATAACTCTGCGGTGAACCAAGAAGGACCCTTTCACCTGGCCTAACTATATACCACATAGAGTGTATTTTTGGAGGACTGTTTGCTAGGTCCTTTCTTGGCTACAGCAAATGCTGATGGCTTAGTTTGACAGTGCATAGCATTCTTGCTGGCATAAATATGCCCAGAGGGACAAGCATATTAAAATCACAAATTCATTACTTCCTTGAGAGTAAAACACATAGCATTCTAACAGTCTTATAAACTGCTTCCAGGAATTATAAGGCAAAATTAATTCTGCCTCAAAAATTGCTTCCACATTTATGAATGCCATTCCTCTCTCCCAATTATTCCCATCTCCACTGCCACAAACAAAAAGTCATTTTCTTCTGCCTGGATCCCAAGCTTCTCTAGATTTGACACTAAATCCGTAAAAGTGTAATTATCACCTCGTGGTCCAACTTTTAGATTCCAGGCAGTATCTCCAAGATGCCATTTAGCCTCCGATTATTTGTAGTTTCAGTTTATGTGGAAATAACCACTTGTTTCCATGGTTAGCATAATGGGTTTACATTACACACGTAACACTGAAGGTTATTGAGCATGCTTGTGAACCCCCGTGTTTACATGTTCATAGAAAGCCATTTCGTACGCCAAATGGACCAGGCATAGACTCTGCCATCTGCTCATTTTCTTAAGTATCGGTTTTGAAATCAGATCTCTGGACTATTTACTTTTCTCTTTCTCTTACTCCATTTAAAACAAATGGAAACAACAACAAACCCCTTCCTCAAACTTCACTGGCTTTAAATTTTAGCAGGGTATTGCCATTTGGTTTTAGCCAGACTCCTTGGTTTTCACGACAGTCTTCTTCCATTATTCAAGCCAGGTATCATTTAGAGTGAGCAAAAAGGGACAATTTTAAAACAGAATGAAGTAGCCTTTCTTTTGGCTGTGACTGGTGAAACCTCTAACTAGTCGACTTAAAGGGGAGAAAAGCACAAGAGTGATAAAACCTAAGCCCAGAAAATGAGACGAAGTTCTAGTGGCCCTAAGTTACAGAGGTGTGCAGCACCACGTATGAACTAACTTTTAATGTTGAAGTAAAGCAAACAAACAAACAAACAAACACACACATGGATTATCTTAGTTCAGAGTCTACCTACAACCCCTTGGAAACAACTTTAAAAATTCTGTTCTACGTAATTAAACAAATGGTGGCTCATGGAGTTGGCCATTAGAATTGTACAGGCAGAAGGCTTAAGACAAAGTTACTTGATGTGGGAGTGTCATATATCAATCTGTTGATTTCATTGGTTAAGAAATAAAGAAACTGCTTGGCTGGCCCTCATAGGTTAAAACATAGGTGGGAGGAGTAAACAGAACAGAATGCTGGGAGGAAGAGGAAGTGAGCTCAGACTCGACAGCTCTGCTCTCAGGAGCAGAGAGGCCATGCTCCGTCTCCCAGGCAGACGTGAGCGATGAAGCTCTGACCCAGGATGGATGTAGGCTAGAATCTTCCCGGTAAGACCGGTGCTCACAGATTATTAGAGATGGGTTGATCGGGATATCAGAATTAGCCAGTAAGGGCTAGAGCTAAAGGGCCAAGCAGTGTTTAAAAGAATACAGTTTCCGTGTAATTATTTCGGGTAAAGCTAGCCATGCGGGCGGCGGGGTGCTGGGGACACAGCCCTGCCACTCCTATTACTACAGTTACTCCTTATAGAAAATGGAAGCTTAGAAATAGATACTTCTTTACAGCCAATCACCACACATGTAAGGCTGTTTGAATCTCCACTTGTTTATGCCTGTTTTAGATAAAATAAAATTCCAGATGGAAACTAGAGGCCTGTTTTGATGATGTTCCAAAGGCACAGACACACGGGAGGAGCTGCTGTTAGAAAAAGAATGAAAATCAACATTGCTGGGCAGAAAATGATTGCAATGGCTAGGTGCTTACTGGATGTTAGACTCTGTAAAAATGTAAACAACACAAAACACTGGAGATATAGAGAGTCTACATAGTGAAAATAAAATGTCCTGAACATTTTACTGTTCTGGATATTAATAATTACTCTCCTAATCTACAAAATTTGGAATATCTGGCTATCTATAATCCATCTGATAAAAAGAGTCATCCACACACTGCCCATAATACCTCCACACTGTTTTGAACAGGGCAGTACACAGATGAACGGGATTACTATTTTTTAAATGAAGTAATGTCATCATTTACTCTACAACTGGAATAAGACATAAAGGCTCAGCATTATTGTTAATCTTTTATTTTTCTTCTTTGAGACTTCATTGGGATTCTAGAACTGTAAGACCAGGCAATGGAACAGCATCTAGGGAATGTTAGAAGCCTTTGCTATAAGGGAGGACAAGTGATAGATGATCCATTGGCAGCTGATGCTGGAACTGTTGACAAGAGCTTAGCTTTTGATGTTTCTACTGGAAAATCAAAATAAAGAAATAAAGTGGAAGGAGGGAAGGTGGAGGAAGGGAAGATCGGAGAGAGAGGGGATATGAAAAGAGAGGAAACAAACAGTCATTTGGAATTATTACTGCAACAGAACATTTCCAGGTGTTTTATTGGATTATGTTTTTAACATTTGCATTAAACACTTCTAGTCTAATGACAAATTAAAAAAGTCATCACAAGAAAATATCACACAATCAAAACTCACAGGTATTTACTTAACAAAAGGCCCCAAATTAAGCAGCGAACATGGCATAAAAATTTAACTTTACATTACTATATGGTAACTTGACCTAACTCAATGTCAAAAGAAAATGAATATAAAAATATAAAATGCATGTTTGATTTGACATTGTAGTTAGAATACCATTGTTATTAAGAATAAATATTACCTCATTTCATACAAAATAATACTTGGTTGACTTACCTACTCGATGGGGAAACTGAAGTCAATGTTAGGAAATATTAAATGCCAGTATAATAACACATTTTCTTTAACTATTCACAGTTAACAATGCATTGCACAGAGAAGTACAGAATGAATCACAGACTGTTGATTTACAAGGGTAAGCAGTACTAGTGGCTACCTGATACTTGGGAACAAAAATGGGGTATCAGTCATGGGTTGAAACATGACTGTTCTTCATATTCAAACTGAGAAGTCATTGGTTGTAATGTAAGCGGGGAAAATCCTTAAGTATATCGTTAAATGAGTGGAAAGCTTACCAGTAATTGAACTATGGGTAATGTTAACAAACTGTTACCTACGATTTAATAATCCAGTACTTCTACATAGTTACTGAAAAGGATAGTTTCTCTAGAATATACACACCCTCCCAACCCCCTTCTCTCGTTTTCTCCAGTCATACACAAACTAAAAGCTAAAAAATGATTGCTATGGGGCCTAGTTTTTTTCCCTTTGAGTCAGAACAGCTGCAATTTCTCTAGTTGCTTTGAAAAACTGTTCCGAAATTAGCTGTTATGATGGGCTTTTAAAAAATCAAGTAAAAGAGATCGATGAAGAGCCATTTTGTTTGGCATGGTGGCATTAAATGGATATGAGGGTGTATGACTTGTGTGGGGGGACTTACGTTTTAGTTGATAAAATCCTTGGGTATTACAGTAGGTAGACAGAGGTTGGAAGTTATCTAAGGAGGTCTAACACAATCCCAATGACTCCTTTTCCCTACAACATTAAAATTTCAACACATCTTTTGAAGTTTAAGTTTGAAATACAACGCAGCGAGAGAGAACACACACATGCCAGGATGACAAGTGCAAAGAGAATGACATTTAGAGTCACTTATGGGCACATGGTCTATGGTAAGTCACTTGACTCTTTAACACCTTGACTGTTCTATCTCTAAACTCTAGATACTATTAGTAATTCATGTGGGCAGTGCTTTAGAAATGAAATAGAATATGTTGATGGTCTTTGCAATGCGTAAGTATTTATGTAAACGAACACATGTGGACTCCAAGAAACACTACATACACTGTTTGCTTTCCTTTGTATGTGGTATATATTGTATGTTACACCTATAATATATAAGCTTAAAAAAACCACAAATGATAGCATTTATGGGGTAGTCCCCAAAGTAGTCTATACAGTTCTCTCACAGTTGAAAAAGAGGATATTCCTATTTGGTTTAATGTCATACAATTTTATGGCATTTAAGTAAAACACTTTGACATTTTAACTAAATACTTAACCTCCCCACCCCCACCCCCCAGCATGAAACAATCACACCATAGAAACAATTTACCAGAAGAGGAACACTGTGGTTTGTTCACAAATGGTTGTAAGATACAGTATTAACACGGTATGCTTGAATCACCACTTAGCACATTTTATCAACTTAAAAAGAAAAACAAAACTAATGAAATCATTCCTCAAGATCACGGACTAAACTACACCTATGATGAAACTTCAGCTTCACAAAACTAAAATGATCAGATTAGATGCTTTAGCTAATTTCTCCACTAGTCAAAATATACATTTCCTATTATGACAGAGGCATCTCAAACCTGCCCCTTTCTGAATGGAAAGGAAATAGGACTAACTTTCTGGACAAAGGATCTCAGTATGACAAAAATATTTCCGTTATTCAATGGACCGTTACCATTTTAGTACGTTTTCTAGTGTCTGACTCTGGCGTTCTTCTAACCTATTTCTTCCTACACTAAAGTCAGTCACCAGAAAATACTCCCATTTTTAATGGGCATCGTCACCTGTCATCTTTGTTGTGCAAAAAGATATAACCCTTCTTTCCTCAATTGTCCACTAATGCCAAACAGAAGTGTTTGGGTATCCCTGAATGTTTTTCTTGCTCCTGAGCAAAACAAATTACAGTAAGGCTCCATTGGGCCTCCTTTGTATTAAAAACATTCACAAAATTTATGAATATTCTTTTATATTATAGTTATAGTTTCTGGGACCAAGAGGGCATTAACTTTTAAATGTGACAAAAATTGTATCTTACAGTCAGCTATAGTTCACTGGTATGCCAAAATATTTGATTATTAAATTACAACGAGTTGTGGAGAGTAACTTGAAAAGACATTTGTTTAGGAAATGAATTCAACATTAAAAGATGAAATGACAAGTTTTAACAATTTAGCCAGATCTGAATGAGAATGAGGTCTAAGTTTTTCAGTTCTCGTCGAGGTCAAATTGCAGTATTAGGAATACACACGTCTTGAGTTCATAATCTACCCAGTTTCCTGAAAACTCTACGGCATCATAGTGACCGATGGGGGGATCAACACATATGGGTATTTATGCAAATGTTTTAAGAACCTGGAATGCCGCAGACGTTAAAAGATGAAAAGAAATATGCAGATTACTAAATTCAAATTTAAACTCTTTATAGATTAAGAACCTGGAGTTCTGAGAAGTTGAAAGGACTTCCTGGGGCAATGAGTGCTCTGCAGACTCAGTATTGCAATGAAGATCCCCATCTGGGCTCCCGTGTGTAAAAAGAACAAAGAGAGAATAAGGCAAACACTTCTGTTCTCCAGTCTTTTCCCATCTTTTCCTACCTTTAGTCTCCTAATGTGCAGTAAAGTTCTGGGACCATTTCAGGGTTTCATGCACACTGTGCAAATCACCTTAACATCCAATTAATGTTACCGATACCTGCCCCATCTTGCTAGCTGTTTCATTAATCTGCTTCCCTTCTACAGAGGGATGCCCCACCCCTCCGTTTTTCATGATCCTATTATAGATGAGTGAAAAGATCTTAAAGGAGAAGAAATCCTATTTCCTCTTCTCACAATCTGAAGAATGAGATATTTCATGGCACTTTCAAAGCTTAAATCTTATTTCAATTTATTCTTTAGAAATGCATATAAAATCCTACTGTGTAAGTATTCTTCAAAGCATTTTTCAAGAGATGTGTGTAACAGGATTTGGTAGCGGGAAAGGGCTTTTGAGTTTGCTGAACCTGGCATGCCCACTCTACAATTCAAGAAACTAAAGTCTAGCAATGGTAATGACTTACCTGGGGTCCCAGAGGTAGGCAGTGGGTAAGAATGCCAGTATCCTGTTATCGAAGCTCATGCTATTTTTACCACTCATCATGTAAATGTTTTGGTATGTTATGCATCTGACACTGTTCTGAGTTCTTCTTTGGTGTGTGTGTGTGTGTGTGTCTGTGTGTCTGTGTGTGCGCGCGCGTGCGCACAAAATTCCAGATTTTATCTTTATTTGAACTGTAGCCTATAATTCTAAAAGAGATATACTATTACATACATTACATTGCTTAAAGATGTGTCATTGTATGAAGGTATTTCTTGCACAATTTGGCAACACCTACTGATCCTTACACAAACACCTGAACGTTTAAGAACCCCTGGTTTGTTTTCATCCAGCAGGATTGCTTTACTGCTAATGGGGCTGTGGCCATCAGTTATGAGGGGTCAGATGACTGCAAAGGGCTCACTATTCCCAGTGCCAGTATCTCTACAACATGAGCGAACACTAACAGAAACAAGGTGGTGGCTGTATTCTCAGTGTACTCATGGCCATTTCTATTGGAGGCTCACATCACTCAAAGCAAAGACAGCTATCATCCCTTTATCTTCATTAAAATGATAGCAATATGGTCTCCATGTTTTGACATGAAGAAATTACCAGGAGATTATTAAAACTTCACTTTAGACATTGCCTCAAAGAAAGTTACCTGGATTGTGTTTCTACCTATTTGGGGGTTACTAGGTAAGTGGCTGTTAACTAAGCTTCTTATGATTAATGAAATTCATCACTTGAATTTTTAGGTCATCATTTGATTAAACTTCTAAAAGTACTCATTACTTTTTATGCACTTGTTCAGGCATATCTTGACAATAAACTATGCAAGTGAATAAAGTAGTGTACATATTGAATGTTCACAGTTTGACTTTCCATAAGGCTTATGAAATAATATACAAATAGCTACCATTCTGCTGAGATGTCACAGTAAATACAATAATGGCACAGAAGTTAAATGTTCCCAAATGGGACGCCGTCTTTATGACCTCCCAAGTCTCTTTTCCAACTAAAAATTTGCCCCTTTTTAATTGAAAAAGAGTTCCATTTCTAAAAGAATATAAAAATAGAAAATGAGTCAAAGAATATTTTACACATATAACTTTGAAGGAAAAGTTATAAACATCAGATGAGATATTATATATATCTTAAAGAATGTACTTTGTCTCACCGTACCAAACATCCCATGAAAATAAAATAGAACTTGATATATAATAAATGCCTAAGTATAACTAAGTATTGTAATTTTAGTTAACACAGACAACTTAAACAGAATAAGAACTACTACATTTTTTTGTAAAGTTAAGGTCAACTAAAACCTACCTAAAATCTAATTTGTTAATCTATCATTTTGAATTAAAAAATAAAAGAATGTCTCATCAGGCAAGGCACGTTTCTTTACTACCACTCCTCTGGGCACAGTGTTGACTTCACTTATTTGTGTGAATGGGATGGTCTACCAATGGAAGCCTTTGGTATAGTCACACACTCACTGATAAAGTTAAACCTAACCCAGAACATAGACAATAGGAACATGTTCCACAATTAAAAACAGTTCAATACTTGAATGAAAAAAAAACAGCAATAGTTGGCTTGTTAGAAACACACAGAAGGTTATCTTTATCTGTGACACTGATTGTAGTTTGGGGATGTCTTGACTCCATCAGAATGTCAACAGGTTAAGAAGATACCTTAATATTTTATTTTTTTAATATTTTTTACTTTTAATGTTCCTCTTTTCTCTCCTGCTTGATATCATTGTACCACTCATAATATATGAAGAGTACCCTACAGCTCTGAGTTCTTTCCTTCAAGTGAAGCATTTGTTAGAGATGTATCTCTGAATATTAACTGAAATGAAAATATGTTACTGTCATTCCGCTCTCATCCAAGCAGTGAAAACTGAGCATGCTTCTGGTCAGGGTCACTCTGCAGTTCCTTATGTGGGGCTCTCTTGAGGGACCTGTTGGATAGAGAAGATGCAATAATTCACACTATATTTAGCATTTGAAATGACAGAATTTATGTTACAAGGAAAAGTTCCATTTATGAATTTCTTTAAATTTATGTTTCCTTACTTTTAGCTGTAAAGTTCAAGAAATTTCATTTTTTGAAATACTGTAGACTATATTTTGAATGGATCCAATTTGCAAATCAGAAAGTTTCAGATTATGCTAGTTATAATTTTTCAATTAATAATGATCCATTAGTCCAAACTAAAAGGATAGTGTGCTTTTGGAAAAGAGAATTTATCCTTATCCTCAAGGCCATCTGGCAGGTTTACAGTGACTTTTAGAAAAATGTGTTATCTTCTCAATGATTTCCAAAGATTTCTGGTTGTATCTCCTCCTGTGGTGAGCTAAAATGAGAACTCTCTGCAGTGAATAGACTTTCTGTCCTTAGAGAGGCGCTGCATGGAGAGGGATGGGGTGAGGAACAGGGAGTGGGAGGCGGAGGCAAGGGAAGGGAAGGGAAGGGAAGGAAGGGAAGGGAGGGAAGGGGAGGGGAGAGAAGAAGAGGGAAGAAAGCCCTGTGAGTGTGAGAGCCTAGCACCCTTTTATTACAAATCTAATGATCCTTAAAACATGACTATGTGCAGTTATCTATCACTTTAAAGAATTAAAACAAAAACTACTCTATCAGGGGCTGCGAAGAACCAAGAAAAGAAGGCTATAGGTTTGGTGAACTCCCTCTCCTGGTTTTCAGTTTTATCCAGAATCCAGAACGGACTGTGGTACACAGCAGACATTTTATATATTACAAAGGCAAGTCCCAACCGCCTTGCAGTGTCTGACACATTTTGGGTCCTCACTATAGGTATGCTAAGTGGATAAAAAAAAAGGATACATTAAATTCGGGTTATGTCATCAAAACATCTGCTTATTCCGTAATACAAAGGAAACCCACAAAGACATAAACAGAGACTGTTAAACGTGTGAACACTATCTATCAGGCTCATGGAGAAGACTCTTCCTCACATACACTCCTGGCTTTAGCAGATGTCCCTGAAAAGATGAGGATCTGGGATTCCACCGCACCTTTGATGGGAGAATTGTTCACTCATCAAGCTATGTACTTTAGCAATTATCTGCAGAAACATTTTTCTTGGTGGTATGGATCACACTTGGTCATACGGTCAACACTTTCTTTACACTATTTTTCTTGAGTAAAAAATAAGAATATATCTAAAATATGCTTAATTTTTATTATGGAAATATGGAAACTCCAGCAGTTTAATTATTAATTGCCACTAGGAAGAAAACACTAATAACATGAATGATATGGCCTCCATTTAGAATGTAAGTCCTTATTCTTTGCTTGCTGAGCCTTCGGTCTATTTGTCTTGAGATGGTTCAGTTAAGTTTCACTTGTTTTGCTACCATTACAATTCAGTAAAGTGACTGGGCTTCCTGTTTTAAATCTCATGTGTCCACTACTTCCTGTGAAGGCTTTGAAATGTCTAGTAAGAATAATGTAGGGCTGGGTGGATGGCACAGCTGGTAAAGAACTTGCTGCACAAGAATGAGGACATGAGTTTGATCATCAGAAAGGCAGGGCTTGGTGGTATGTGCTTGTAAACTCATCCTGGAGACCCTTGCGCTGATTGGCCAGCCAGTCTAGCCTGCTTGGTAAGCCCCAGGCAAATGAGAGAGATCCCATTTAAAATACATGGTGGATAGCTCCTGAGGAATGACACCCACGGTTGAGCTCCATTCTCTGTATACATGTGGACACATGCCCACATAAACCTGCACTCATATACATGAATCATACAGTATCTTAATAGGTTATAAATGTAGATAAAGTTGCAATTCTATAGAAATAAAAAATTAAGGTGCTATCTGGATAGTATAAGAATGCTTATGTTAGTGGATAAGAAGTGGGTTGAAAAGAATAGACATTAACTATCAAAATGAATTTCATAAAAGAGATAGGAGGTATTGTAAAAAATGATGACCTATAAAGAAACCTGCTCAAAAGGGGGACAAGAAGGGGCAAAGTTTAATAACTATTCAGTTGCAAAGAAGAAACTCATAATTCTATCAAGTTCAAAGAGAAAGAAATATAGACTCAGCCCACTGAACAATGTGTATTTGATGAGAGGTTTGGATTCATTCTAAAAATGTAGATTTATGGGAACTTTGTTCTCATGATGTGCCTGTATTTTGACATCTATTAAAAAGTTAATATGCCAGGCAGTAGTGGCATATGCTTTTAATCCCAGCACTCGGGAGGAAGAGGCAGGTGGATCTCTGTGAGTTCAAGGCCAGCCTGGTTTACAAAGAGAGTTCCAGGACAGCCAGGACTGTTTCACAGAGAAACCCGGTCTCAGAAAAACAAAAACAAAACAAAACCATAAAACAAAAACAAACAAACAAAAAACCCCAAAGCAAAACACTTAATGTTGGCCATATCACCAGTAAGTTCTACAGTTCCAGCAGCTAAACAGTAACGAATAAGCCCAAAGACTAGGAAAGTGTCTTCTCTATTATGTAGTTTTCTGGTTGAAGTTTTGGAAGTTATGAACTCTTGGCAAGTAATGAAAAATTTAAACACAACAGTACTTAAAGTTAGCAATCTGAAAGATGTGAGCATTGTCAAAAAACAGGAAATTCATTGGGAAATGAGCTTGCGAAACTGAATCAACGCTACTTTGAGTAACATGAGGAATATTTAAGTCTGCTACCTATGAATATCTAAAATTCACAGATCTAAACATGTAAGTAAAATATCTAAATCTTACACAGCATAACAAACTGCTCTTCTCAAATCAGTAAAAAGGGATGCAGCTGAAAAGTTCACAGACTCTAGGAATAAAGCAATGAAACTACAGTTCGTATTTAGAGAGACTAAGTGTCATTGAAATCTGACATATGGGAACCAGCAAGACGGTTCAGTGGGTGAAGGCACGTGCCACCAAGCCTGATGACCCAGGTTTGATTCTTGCAACCCACACAGTGGAAAGAGAGAAGCAACTCCTGAAAGGTAGTTGTCTGCTGACCTCCACAACTGTATTGTGGGCACACCCACCCACGCACAAATACATACACAATTCAAAAAATTTAAAAGCATGAAAAACGAGACATTAAAATATTTATTTCTACTTTTTGTTTTATGTCATTTCTTTAAGAAGACCTAGCAAGATATTTTCAGATGGAGTATTTGGTTCCATATAGGCTTATTAGATAAGCTGCTGAATGGAGTCTCTAACTTGTTGGTTTACGTATGTAAACTCAAACACATATGTTGATTTTAATTTGTTGACACATTTAGTAAGAAAACAATGCCGCCTGGATGTGCAGAAGAAACCTCCAGCTCATCCACTGGTCTGATTTGCCTGGGAATGGAGACAATTCAACGGGAGTATAGAGAAACACATTTCTCTCTAAATCAGCAGAATCGCACATCCTGCCAAAGAAAATACATCAGCCACAACGCTATCTAAAACCGTGGCAGTATCTTTGTTTAATGGAAAGGTTAATTCCCAGGGGAGTCATCTGTTGGGATTTTCTGTAACACTCGGGTCCATTGAGTCTTTGTCCGCATGTATGAAGAGGAGTACTAGCTATAAGAAGTACTCTACTAGCTTCTATGTAGGATCCACGGTCTCTGGGAAACATCTTAAGTGCTAAGCACCCTTGATGATATCCATATTTAAATCAAGGGATTCCATCCTTACAAATGGGTAGAGCTTTTATAGGAATCTGAAGTATGTTATATACATTGAAGTCTTTCCAATGGACAAAACTGCAGAAATTTTACCCATGAGAGCATGATAAGGAGTGGGAGCCCTGCATCAATGAAAACCATGCAAAAAAAAAAAAAAACCTCACATGTTCCTCCAATAAATACACACTGAACACAAATGTGTTTCAGGTACCAGTCCAGGTCATGGCCTCAAGGAAGGAAAAAAGAAAATAATAAATCGCATAGACAAAATATATACTATGCTAGAAGGAAGATTAAAGAGAGAAAGGCACAAACGGAGCTGCAGTGGCAAGCAGACTGGCTGGGAAGGCTGGGAAGAGACGGTGACACAGCAGGGAGGCGATGGACTGAGTCATATGGATGTTGGTTGAAGGCTCGAGCATACTACGCAGAAGGAGCAGCCAGCACAAACCCTGCAAGGTGGAGATGATTTCTCCATTTTAAAAAGAGCATGTAGAGCGCTGTGGATCAAGTGTCAGGAAGGCAAATAAAGCCAGAAGAGTTAGAGAATTAGGTAGGGCTGTGCAGGCCACTGTAAGGTCCATACAGGAAGACTGCTACGAGTTCAAGATGCACCTGGTCTATGGAGTGAGTTCCAGGCTAGCCTTGTTCCCGAGCAACCAACCATCCATCCAACCAACCAACCAAACAAAAAGAACAAGAAAAACCCAATAAAAAACCCAAAGAAAATAAGGAAGGATTACTGAGGGTTTCGTGCTAAGAACAGTCAATTAAGAGAAAGGAGAGAAGCTGGGGTATCAATTAGTAGGGTCAATAAAAATCTGGGTGAGAGACAATGATGGTTTGAGGATAGCCTTCTTAGTGAAAAGCTTGTGGGGATCTCCTCATAAATTCCCCAGAGACTAGGTACAGAGACAGTCCCAGCTTGGAAGCTCACAGGAAGAGAAAATGCTTCCGTCTTTCACAAACGAATGAGGGACCTTGTCATATGCAACACCCGAACCCTGAATAAGCAGCTGTTCATATCACTCTTCAGATATGAAGAAACAATATTTGGGGTTTATTCAGTTGCTATATTACTAATGACCAGAGCCCTAGGGATTTTCCAGGGAATTGTTCCTATTCTTCACCTGAGTTATGATAAGAATATGCCCTCAAGAAGATGATGGAGCCTCTTTTCCAGGACTCCTTTCTAAAGTACATGATGGTGCACATTTTGAAGTGCAAGAAAAATGCATCTGATGGAGGGCAAAGGGAGGAAGGAAGGAAAAAGAGGGAGGGAGGGAGGTCACAAAAACGCCTTTCGGGGATATGTTATCTTTGCAGTTTGGAAGAGAAAATTGGACCGCAGCACCATTAAAAGCCAAGACAAGCAGCTGTAAATCTCTAACAAACTGGAATCATTAGGCTGTTTTTGCAGGCTGAGAATGAGTATACCATGAATACTAGTATCAGACACCACACCACACTGACCATTTTCTGGCAGGAAGTTAAAATTTGTAAATAAGGTTTGGAGTTTTATAGCTTTCCATTATTTTTTTTTTATTTACCCTGATTTATCTTTCCTCAAATATAAATACCTTCACAGAAGGTGTATAACACACACACACACACACACACACACACACACACACTCGCCTCAGCACAACATAGGAAATCCTACAAACCAGTAATTCTTTCTTAGTTGAAAAGGCCCATTACAAAACAGAAAGCAAAAAAATCCTAAGACGTAATCCCTACCTAAATAGCTTCTCCCAGGTCTAGAACTTCTCACCTCAGCCTCACAGTGTTTCTGCACGACTCCGGATTGAGGGGCACATGCTTCTTTGCATTTCTTAGTGGGAGGGGTTATCACTTTTATTCACAGCTGAAAGGTGGAAAGGACTTGAAGCTGCTATAGACAGTGCTGAAAATTTCAATGTGTAGGAAATATAATTACGGTTCTCAAAGGAGTGAACTATTGGTGTATGCCATTATGTGCTGTAGTTATATGCTGTGTACAAAGCTGTTGCCTGGGTGTGTTATATGACAAACTTGTAAATACGTGTCATGTAAACCATAACTTTAAATATCATCTACTATGTATATAAAAGTTGATCAATCCTGAAATTCTGTTTAGAAGTTTAGAAATAACACTTTATTTCCCACCTCGTTTTGTCACCATAGTTAGACAATGTTTGATTTTGGCACAATGTGAGTTTAAAACACCACACAAGAAAAACAAATACTAAATGTTAGCCTCTATGGTCTGCTCTGGATCACTGGCTGCGGGGCACAGGCATCCTCCCGAAGTGGTGTTGAGTTGGACCGATCCAGCCACATAACTCCCATGCTTCTCCTTTCAACACTCAAGATGCTCAGCTAAGTTCAACAGTGAAGCCTGTGGCTGGCAAAGCTAATTGGCACAGGCAAAGGTGCATTCATTATCACACTACTCTAAAGCTCAAATCACTATTTTCATGTTATAAAAGATTTAGCGCCTTGGCAAAAAAAGGGCTACACCCAGTACACATGACAAAGTCAGTCTTACTGTTTTCCTGCAGTCTCTTACTGACTCGTGGAGTGGCTAGGTGAGTCATTAATGCCAAAAATCTCAGTGGCCCGAGAACCTCCTATTTTCTGTCCTGTTGTAAACAACCCTTACTTTTCTTGCAAGAGTCAAATGTTTACACTAATTTCTGATACGGTTCCTCAGAAACCTAAGCAAAGTACAGGAAATGAAAAGTTTAATAATTTATCTAATGTTATTTATCATATTGCCAATTAAAATAATGCAAGCCAGGAAATGACTATAAAAACCCCAGAAATACCGTTGTCCTTGTAGGCATCCCTAACACTACTGATAATGGCTTCTAAGGTTAAATCCAGATACGTCAATTATGTTATAAAGAAAGTCAATCTCAATCTGATTTAAATGTCTGAGGTTTGGTTCTCCTGGTTACACAGGTCTCATTCCTAAGAAAGGGCTAATTTTCAGAGGGCTGACGAGGTTTCTACACACTAATTAGTAACATGGACTGAAGTCAAACTTAAAAGTTGAAAGGATTTATCTTATCTTTCAGGACGCACCACAAAACTAGCATGGCTTTAGAGTCATCATGACCTGGTTTTTACTTGTGGCTGGGTGTCTCACTAGCTTGAAGTCACAGGGAAACACTTTAGCATCTGTCATCTTGTGCTCATCCTCATTGAAACGAGGTTAATGCCACCACAGAACTGACACGTGTCCAGGGCGCTGCTGATGCTTAACAAATGTTAACTGCGTTAGTACAAACAGGAAATCACTGGTTTCTTATTCACAAAGCTTTGCATTAACTATACAACGCTCATAAGGAGTGACCATAAAACCATGTAGTCTCTTAATCTGATGTACGTCATTAAATTATTTAATACAAAAATGTATGAAGGACTATTTATTACTTTTATATTACGAAAAAGGAAGTAAGGAATAGAGAAGTTATGTAATGTTCTCAAGGTCATTCAGCAGAGGCAGGAGCCCAACCCTGCTCTAAGACTGCAAACAGTTTCTTTCAGCCACTTCACTAAAAGCCGGGAAATACTAATGTAAGGTGAGAGCGTTAACCTGACAAACACAAGGCCCTACTTTCTGCACTAGGCACAGTACCCAAATCCTCAAGCATCTCCAAATCAAAACACTGAACCTATAACCTTTAAGGAGTTTCCAATATGGCGACTGGAAGCAATTACATCACCTGAATGCTATGAGTCAAAACCTGTGCTATTTCTCTGGTTAAGAAAACAAAAGGTGTCCTTCAACCTCCTCCTATTTAAGAAGCATAAAAATATATCGGCTAACATAATCTGTTTATGAAAATAAGCAAGGTGCTTACATTCCTAAATAGCAGTAAAAGTGTTACCTTTATGTGAGTCTTTTAGGTGACTGCTCTAATATTACCAAAAGGAATTATGAAAAGAATGCCTCTCTAGCAAAAATACCAACTCATAGATCAAAATGTGAACTGTCCAAAGAAGGTCATACAAGCAAAGGAAAGTAGGTAAAATTCTGTTTAGACACAAAGAACAAACAGCAACCAGGTAGACAGGGAATTATTGCCTCTACCTTTTTCCTCATATTTCCTTTATTTTTCCTCTTGGAACCTTCATTAATATTTCCCAGTCTCTCAAATGCACTAATATGTTAGGTAGGCTTATGGGAGATTACCTGAAATGATTTTGCGAGCTTTGAAAATGAGGGTACTGTCATGTACTCTAGAGGGACAGACTACTTATGTGCCATCAAAGCCCAAAAGCAGTGTATTAATTCATACAGCACACATAAAGCAAAATGACTACGTTGAAGTAAACTGCCCAACCCTATTTCAATTTTAAGCATTTACTTCAAGAACTACTGATACTAAGGAATTATGTAACTGCACCTCTAATCTAGCAGTTGTAGGGTCTGCTTTTTAATTCATTTTAAAGGGGAAACAAGTTGTTCAGAAGCCAAGTGGGTTGGTCAAAGCAATGGAATAATTTTCAGTTCAGCTTGGCTAAAGGCTGTTCAGTAGAAAAATTTCTGTATCCTTTTACAATGAACAATGGGAACCAAAAGATAACCAGACACATGGGGAAAATTTCCTAACGAGCTTCTCAAAAGGCAATTGGCATGTATTATAAAGCTGTCGATTTTGCAAAGATAAACCTAGCTAGGAATGACGCTTGCCTGGTTCCCTGCAAAACAGACCACTCTAAGACACACAGCCACAGAGCTCACCTGATTCTGCCTGTCTGCTGGCACCCCTCAGCATGTGCCTGAAATCTGCAGGTGTTCTTCCAAGGTCTGATTCCTTCCTGATCCATCCTCCTTTTCATTGGCTATAATACGCTCCTTAAAACCTGCATCCCTCATATATCGGAGGTTAATTTTGCTTTTCAAGTGCTGGAATGGTGACAGTTCTGTTGTGGGGTTCGGATGGACTTCTTTTTCTTTTGTAACAGGAAATCTGAAGGTCTCTTGTAGTAAGACTTTGGAGTACACTGACTTTCACTTGCTTTTGCACAGGACATGTTTATATTGTTGTCGTCACTTCGTTTCTCGGCTTGTCATTTCTCGGTGAAAGAACTGTGCAGGAGCATCTTTAAAATTTGTTACCAAAAAACCTGAAATCTAATTCAGAGTCTGACTTATTGTGGCTTACGTGTAACATTCCAAAGATGATCTTTTCCTTTTTGATTCAGTCATTATGGGATAACAGTAATGATTTATATAAAATATAAAAAAGCATCTTATGATTCATTTCACCTCTTTACCGTCTTACACTTAATTTGTGCGGTTTATTCAAATAGTATTTTTTTTTCTTTATGAAATCATGTTAGTAGGAACCATCTGGAAAGGTTACTGTGGAAACGGCAAGGCCTGAGGGGGGTGGGGCTAAAGAGCAAAAGATGCCATGACAACCTTTTTCGGGTTTCCCAGGAAACATGGGTTGCTATGGGAACTGCATCAGTCAGGTCCGAATTAGTAACTTCCGCTGGAAGGGGTGTCTGTCACTTTAATCTTCTCGTGACACCGCAGAAGCTTATCTCTCACATGCGTTAGGATTCTTTGTTGTTGCTCTTGACAGCACTGAAAACGAGCACTCAAAACATCTAAGACGTTTGTAGATGTTGGCTGGGGCACGTACTCACAACTTCACTGGAATCCGTGTCTAATACTCGCAAAACGCTTTGCAAACTCCAAAGAGTTAATAGTCAGATCAGGCCATTTGGGCCATTTCCCTTTTGGTTCAAAGTTATTGTGAGCCTTAAATTCTTAGAGGAGAGATTCAAATGGAAAGACTGGTCAAAAACAAAGTCAATGCATGGTGGGTTTATAAGTCATCGCTCTAGTTAGACTTTCTGTCCACATATTCAGAGGCTGGGTAATTAAACCAAACAGTTCATAAACACTAACGAACGGCTCACCAAACAAGGAGTATCATTTAAGTTCCACCTCCTCTACTCAGTAAAGAGACAGCTATCTTTTGATTTTGAGGTTAAACAGTTACTCCGACCCCTGAAGTTTCGTTTCCTCCCAGGATGTGGGTTTTCATGGGGGGTGACTAGAAATCAAGCCTTAATGTAAGTTTGTTGGTCACAAAATTAAAAGACGAGGAGAGAGATTAAGAAAAAAGAGCTGAGAGAACGCAGCCCACTTGCAGAACAGGCACCTGTGTCAGTATGAAGCGGCAGGGAGAGGGGGAATGCAGTGTGCTTTTCTACTTTTTTATGGCCTTTCCTTGATGAATGGTCTGGAAATGTATAAATCAAGGGCATACACAGACCAAGGGGGCACGGTTCACACAATACTGGGCACAGTCTGTCAACTGTATCATATATTAGACATCAGTGAATATCTTTTTAATGTTGACACACGAGTTGGGATTATTGTTCGTGGTGCAAGTGGCGGTGGAGTTGCCCGTTTTGAAAGGGGTCTGGGGGAAAGCGCTGTGGTTCATGCCCCCCTCTTCGATCACCATATACTCCGACTTACTCAGGGTGGAATTACTCCGGGCTTTTCGGAGCTCCTCGGCTGAAGAGGAGAGGTGCTGGCAACTTCCCACATGCATATACTGGGCCTGCTCTTCCCCTTCTGTCTCCCGGTGGTAGAAGTAATTGAAGTTGGAAACAATCACAGGAACTGGCAATGCAATGGTCAAGACACCTGCGATGGCACAAAGTGAGCCCACAATCTTGCCTCCTATGGTCACTGGGTGCATATCACCATAGCCGACAGTTGTCATGGTTACCACTGCCCACCAGAAGGCATCTGGGATACTGTTAAAACCCGAAGAAGGGTCGTCTGCCTCAGCAAAGTAGACAGCACTGGAGAAGAGGATGACCCCTATAAAGAGGAAGAAGATGAGCAGCCCCAGCTCTCGCATGGATGCCTTCAGAGTCTGCCCCAGGATCTGCAGCCCCTTAGAGTGGCGGGAGAGCTTGAAGATGCGGAAGACCCTTACTAGGCGGATGACCCTTAGGATGGCCAGAGACATGGCTTGCTGCCCATTACCCTGTCGCTCAGCCAGTTCAGTGCCCAGAGTGATGAAATAAGGGATGATGGCCACAATGTCTATCAGGTTCATGATATTTCTGGAGAAGGTGGCTTTACTGGGGCAAGCAAAGAACCGCACCAGCAGCTCAAAGGAGAACCAGATGATGCACAGGGTTTCCACCACGAAGAAGGGGTCCGAAAAGCTGGAGGCTCCAGAGGCGGTCCCCGACGTGCTGTTGTTGGTGGCCTCGAACACGTCCTGCGACGGGGAGGCGGGGTAGTCTTTCTCATCTCGGAACTCAGGCAGGGTCTCTAAGCAAAAGATGACAATGGAGATGAGGATGACCAACACCGACACGATGGCAATGCCCCGGGCCGGCCCCGAGCTCTCCGGGTATTCGAAGAGCAGCCACACCTGACGCTGGAAGTCTCTGCGGGGCAGGGGCCGCTCCTCCTCCCGCAGGAAGCCCTCGTCCTCACGGAACTTCTCCATGGCCTCCTCGCCCAGCTGATAGAAGCGGATCTCCTCGGAGAAGATATCAATGGGCACATTGACCGGTCGGCGGATGCGGCCCCCCGACTGGTAGTAGTAGAGGATGGCGTCGAAGCTGGGGCGGTTGCGGTCGAAGAAGTACTCATTGCGGAGCGGGTCGAAGTACCGCATGCGCCGCTTGGGGTCGCCCAGCAGCGTCTCGGGGAACTGGCAGAGGGTCTTGAGCTGCGTCTCGAAGCGCAGCCCCGAGATGTTGATGACCACGCGCTCCCCGCAGCATTCCTGCTCGCCCGCGGCGGGTAGCGCGGGCGGCAGCGGCTCGTAGCGGTCGCAGCCACCGCCGCCGCCGCTGGCACAGCCTCCCTGAGGCGGGTCCCCACCGCCGCCGCCCGCAGCCTCTGGCTCCAGCAGGTGGTCCCCGGGCACCACGGTCATGTCTGGCGGCAGCTCGGCGCGGCCGGGGCTCTGCAGGGTGCGCGCGCCGCCGCTCGCGGGGTCCTGCGCAGGGTGGGCGCGGCGGTGGCGGGTGGAGGGCTGCGGCGGCCGAGCGCGGGAGGCGGCGGTGCTCTTCTTCCTTGCAGGCGGCGGCCGGCCCCGAGTCGCTCTTCCTCGAGCTCCCCGCCCCACCGCCGCCTCCGCCCCGCGAGCCCGGCCCGCAGCCTGTTGCTGCGGCTGCGGCGAGGCTCTGTCTGGGGCTGGCGCGGCGCGCGGGGCTGCACGGTTCAGACGCCTCCTCCCTCCTCCGCACCCCTCCCCGCGGGGCGCGCGCCCGCCTCGCCGCCGCCCCCGGGTTTCCCGCCCACCGCGCGCGCGCACTTCCCGCTTCCTGGCCGTGCCCCTTGCGGTTCTTTGTCACTGGATCTCCTCCAATTTGCATCCCCTTCCCTAGACCCTCCGGAACCTCTGAACCGCTACCCAGCCAGTCTGGCCCTGGAGGATCCCCGTCGCCTGGCCTCATTCCTGGGCTCCACTTGCTTCTGGATAGCGTGTATTCCCATCTGTTCAAGGACCACACCTTGGCCCTCGGATGCAGACCTCCTGGCCTTTTACACTTTGCCTGGACAGGAGGAAGGGCAAGTTCCAGGAGTGTAGGTAGCAGAAGTCCCAGGCAAAGGAGAAGGAAGGACATGAGGTGCCAGGCCTCCTGACCCTGAATGTTGTGGGAGGAGGGGGTGAAGGCTAGGTGCTTAGCATGGGCAAGAGGTGAGTCTGGGGCCAGCATCCTGAATTTGGACGGTAGAAGATTATTAAAATCTGGTGTGTAGGTGCTGTAAACGATTGTGTTTGGACAGGAAGCCCAACTGAGTTAATGGGCACGTAGGGTCTGAAGTCTTTCCGGGAGTCTTAAAAAGGAGTCCTTAAAGGCATTCAGAGACCTCACTTTTGTAATAGCTAGTTCACCCTGGACAGAATCAGGGCTAAGTTTCTGCCTGGGATTAGTGAGGGCAGCCCGATTTTTAAAGCCTACTTTCGGTGGGAAAATAAGAGGGGGGGAATGGTAAAGAAAATTCACCACACCTCATCTGTGTGGTTAGATAACTCAATGATTTGTCTGCTGCAGGACAGACATGAGCAGGCCGGATAACCTAGATTTTATTTAATACACTGCACCTGCCCTGGTGGTGGGGCACTTGCCTTGTTTTAGCCGCTAATGTGGGAAAGCCTTCATTTTTGCAGCTTGTACCCTTCTTGCTTGTTTTGGGCGCAGAGAAAACATTTATTCCCCTTAAACTGTTTCTCCAAATTGTTGTGCTGGCTTTAAGCCTAATTTCTGGTCCCAGACATTTTAGTTACCCCCAAGTATAAGTACTAGAGTTACAAAATTCTGTTTTGAATCATCACAGTCATTTGCAAAAGAGGAACTGTTGTCTAGACGTCTTATCATTCCCTGAAGTGAGCTGACAATCCAATTTGATGTAAGTGATTTGTGGTCATTCTTTTCTACCCCCTCTCCCAGCCGTCAGACTCTATAATAGAACGGGCTTGCCCAACTTCTGTTCTTAGCAACCATCAAAGCACCTTGGGAATCATGGGAACTCAACATGATTGTTTGTTGAGTCGAATTCCACAACAATCGATGCTCTGTATTTCTGTCTGCTCCAGGCAGGCATTTCTTCATTTGAGTCCAGGACTTACTGTGACTCCTGGGATGAGGAGTGAGGGAAGACAGAGCTGGCAGTACAGTCACCCTGCAGGTTTCTACAGCCAGCACTGGGGATGGGGGGCGGGGTCGTATAACACCAGATTCTTTATCATTTCTTCATCTTCAACTTTACTTCCGGCCCAGTGCTGGGCACTGCAGAGTTAAGTGTATTGTCAGATGAAAAAGCTGAGCAAACCCGATAAATCCCTCTTAAACACACAACTTCAGAGAAATACGTTGTGTGATGGTCACTGCATCATTTTATATATATCATGTTAGCTGGTGGTTAAGGGAGCAGTTGAGCGGATATTCATCTATGTAAACCTAGTTACGAGAAAGATTGCATGCTGCAAGGATAGCTCACCGAAAGGCAAAGACCCTATTTTTAAAGACCGAATGTCTCATGCACTCCTATGTCTGACTTAGGAGATGATTTATTCTTCCTTTTGCAGGAATTAATGCCGAAATTAATATTAATCAATGGCAAAGGAGACTAGAGCAGAGGATGGACCTTTGATGGATGGTCACAAGTTTCTCTGTGCTGCGGAGTGTCTTGCTTTCAGAAATGACTTTTCCACTTCTCGCATAGGTTTGCCTTGTCTGGAGGACTCTGATGATGGACTTGTTCAGACAGCCCTAATTTTGTATTTGAGACCCTGAGAAATTTAGCAATTTGTTCAGCTTGCATAACTAGTTGGTGACAGAGCTGGTTCTCGAATCTTGGATTACTTCCAAATCCAGTGTTTGCAGTATTGTATCACACTGAGAAACCCTCATGCTGTTCACTGTGAGCACTTAATAAATACTGGATTTCTAAGAGCAGCCTCTTTGCTTCTGATTGCTGACTGTCGCTTTCAATTCATATTTATTTTAACCGAAAACCACTGCCTTTGGACGGCCACTAGGCCGCCTATGGGAAATGAGTTGGTGGGTGCGTTCCAGCCCTGTTGGACAGCAGAACCCATTGCAACAAATCAATGTCAAAAGTGGCACTTCAGGGGGAACACATACCATTTATTAAGTACCCCCAGGGGAGTAGCTCAAAGTGATTTGATAATGTCTCATTAATCCTCATGATGCCCCTGTGGGATAATAATAATATTATTATAATGTTTAAGTGTAGAACTGTGGCAAAGCAAACAGCTTCTCAGAGCCTGTTCAGGATTGGTTAGTATTTCAGTCTTTAATATTCAAATCTAAGTAAAGCCACGAGGTTCGCAAGTAGTAAGTGAATCTTGGTATTTGGCCTTTCTATTTTGCTCTACGCATAGCCTTGGCTTCTGACTGACCACAGCTGGACCGCAAATAACACCCCGTTTGCCCACCAGATGGGGAGCAACATCTGGGAGTAGCTCTGAAGTGTTTGAGAATGTCACAGGATTAGGAAACCTTCTAATCCACATTTATAGAGAAAAGAATGGAGAAAGAACACTTAGGCAAATACTAGGGATTGGGCCTTATGACCTTTAAACAGAAATCTTGCCCTTAGTGAGAATTTAGCTTGCCTAAAATTTAGAAGAAAGGCTATAAATCTGTGGAAAATTTTCAATGCTTTTAGTTAGCATGCAAAATCTAGTATAGAAATAGCAGAATATAAACTGTAGCCAATCATCCTATTGAAGCCAGGCAGGACCATGCTGATTCTTAAGAGAAACAAGCTGGTTTCTCTCTCAGTCTTCCTGCGTGCTCTTCCCTGTGCCTCCAATGCTCATTCTCTAGGTTTTCACATGGCCTGCTCCCTCACATTAGATCTTCATGCAAAAAGTAAAAAAAAAAAAATGCCTTTTCTTCTCACTACTACCTGATTTTCAATAAATTTCCCCATCTCTCTTTTCCATCTGCAGTCTGTTATCTGCGTTTCCCTCTTTGCATTAATTTATTGAAATTATATTTTGTGTTTTTATTCACATGTATTAGTTATATACAACATACTTCACTATAAATTTATATAGTACATAATGTGTTTTTAAAATCACATCCACTTACATTACCCTCTCTTCTCCCCCCACCCACTGATCCCTTTCCTCTTCCAACTAGTTCCCTTTCTAGTTCCATGAACCTCTGACCCCCCCCTCGTGTGTGTGTGTGTGTGTGTGTGTGTGTGTGTGTGTGATATTTTATTGGGGATTATGGACAAGATTATGAATTCGCTACCAGTGGTTGTACTACTGAAGAGAATGTTTCTCTCCCAGTGAACATTATCTGGGAGAGGTGGCACCTCATGAGCCCTTACCCCTAGCTGCCATTGTCTCTTATTAAGTCCTTAGGGAATGGCAAGACCTTCAATTCAGTTCCTACCCCATGACAGGCTGTTGACAAGTCCAATGCGTTTATTTGGTTGTTTGCTTATTGACTTCTGTCTTGTACACAAACACAGAAACTCCAAGGGCAGCATTTGGAGTTTTCACTGTATTTTTCAAATCTTCACCAATGCTTGGCACATAGTGAATGTTTATTATATCTTTAATAGAGGAAAGAAAAGATTAGGGATGAGTCCATGAGCACATAAGGTGTGCTGGGATGGTGGTGAGCTGGCTTTGCTACAGTAGAAGAGTTGGAACGGTACCTGTCAGGGTTTTGGAACTAGCTGGACTGTGCATATATGGAAGGATTCTTTGTTTTCTTTTTCTTTTTTAAAAATTCTACCTTTCTCTCCCATTTTTCTTACTTTTCCATGGCCCCAGCACGCTGAATGGGTCTGTCCTGAACACCAAAAACGTACTTCAGACTTGAGTTTCTTCCTGTACAGACAAACCCAAACTTAATATTTATAGTACCTGACTCATTATCTCTCTTCCCCAACTTGCTTCTTTCCCTGTTTTTCTTACTCATTTCTGAAATACCGAGTCATCCCCACTTCCTTCAGATGCTCTTCTGTGCAGCAAGTGCCTCCCCTCCCTCCACGTCCCTGTCAACTCCGCCCTCACGTCTTCCTTTTCACCATGACTGTCTGGTGCAGGCTGCATTGATGAGTTCATAAAAGACTTCCCATTTTCGGTTTCCTTTATGTATTTAATTCTCCAGGATGTAGCTGAGTTATTTTTGTAAACCCATATTTGATCAAGTTGTTCTTGCCATTGCCATGACGGTGAAACCTGCTCTTGACCTATCCTTGCAGCATCTCTGCGTCCTGTGCTGGCCCGGACAGGTCATCCATCATTCACACACTCGGGCCTTTGCTCTTACTTTAGTTGGCTGCACATGCCTGCCTTTATCCTACCTGTGTATCAAATCTTCTAATCCCTGCTTAGAAGTTCCTTTTTTTTTTTTTGATCGCTGCACTCCCTGTCAGCCATTATTATCTTTCAAAGTGTACTCAGGAAGGGAGCTGTTCCACTGAACAGGAACTAAGTAGGTGTTGGTAGCTAGCAATGGTACTTCAAGCCAGGCTGTATTCCTACTCTACCATTGCACAGGCAGAAAAACTGAACACAGGGTGAGAGAGGCCCTTGTATAATACCAAGTATTATTATAATAACCAAACACGGCTAAGGAAATGCAGAAACAGGATTCACACTGAGAAGTTCACATCCTCAAGCCCTAGATGTCTGTGTTATTCATCTTTATATTTCTACTCCCCATACTATGTTGCTATGCTGTTGAAGTAGTATAGTAGCAGAAAAATGATTATGAAACACTAGTTCAAACATGACAGACCATGGTGAGGGAGACAGTGGATTTAACTTCAGTGTGAAGATTATAACGGATCCTCCTGAATTTGTATGATTGTTTTCCAAAGGACTCTGCATGCATGGAGGAAGTTATTACAGAAATAGATGCAGATCTGGGTCCTGACTGAGGCCAAGATGGCTCTTGAGTGTTCCCCAGAGTGGTCCAGTAATCTATGTTCTCACCCAGCAGAGTGATTTTTAGAAAAACATTTCTGTCAGGGAAGATGAAAATCCTGTTAGCAAATATGCCAACCTGAGAGTTAGAACCACGGTGTTAAACCAAGCACTTTATGCAAGCCCACTGCTTTCTTCACGGACCTCTGCACGTGAGAGAAGACAAGCAGGCACAGGGACACCTGCACGGCCTTTTCGGATTCTGGCTAATTTATTGAAAAAGCAAGCACAGTAATACCTCTAATCATAGACGAGAGGCAGTTAATGATGAGATAGGCGTGAGGGCTCCTGGGATGTAGCAATTATTCATTTGCAGATGTGAGTCTCCTCAACCCTCAACACTGAGGAGAAACAATGGAGTGGCTTCCAGAGCACCAGTGAACATACATTTTTCTGGCAAGGGGAACATTACAAACAGTGCTATAATGCTGTCACCGTGGTTTGTCTCCAAGTGGATTCGACAAAGGATGTCTTAAGCATTTCTAGAGAATTCCTGTAATTTGTTTCCTCATGTGTCTCCTATGAAGTACTTTGTTGTAATGCCCTAGATGCACTACAATTTAGCTCTTTGTTTCAAGAGCTAAAAGGAATTATCTTAGTCATGTGATTGTGTTGACGTTCATGTGAACTATTGAACGTAAGTTAACGTGAAATTGAAAAGCTTTTACAAACGCTTCTGAGACCCGTTGAAATATTATAAAGTCAAGGGTAAATTTGATTGAGTATTTTTTCTTTGTATTGCTAGTCTGGTGGAAGCTGAATCCTATTTTTATTAAACTACAGATTTAATCTTACAATGCTATTACCTTTTCATTGATTTTACAATGGTGTTGACAAAGCAATTCAAGAATATGTCTGTATAGTAGTATAAAAATTTAATTTAATTTTCACCAATAATAGCATTAATGCAAGTGTATAAAAGTCTCTAACTAATGAATATCAACTGTTATAATGACAAAAGCATGAATATAGTCCTTTGGGGGTACTTCATAATACCTGAAGTACAACGCCATTAATGTTATTTGGTTATAAAGTGGACACACATAAGACTGAAAAATGTTGCGATGTCTTCTTCCCCACCAGACTTAGTCGATGCAGCTCTATGTGTTGAGCATCTTAATTTCCAGATTAGGGACATGCCAGTTCTAAAGCTCATTCTAAGCACACTTGTAGGAAGCTGTTGGAAAATCTCCTCCTTCCTGCCATCCCTGGTTGCGGATCTTGGCTCTTTCGTATTGCACTAAACATGGAGAGTCTGCGGTGGTCTCCCCCACTATTTATAACACTTCAGGAGGTTCTGAACTCTTACCATGGTTTGCATTACTCTAGAGTTGAATTTGGCTTGCTATTAGTCCAGTTTTAATATTGAGATTGAAGCCTTATTTTGAACTCTACTTGCCTTGCTTGAGACACTGTTTTTGTTTTTAGCACTTAGTAGGCTTCCCAGGAGCTAAACCCTTCCTTCCCTGTAAGAAATCTTCACTATTCTAGATGGGCCTCCTGGAACTATATAGCTTCTTCCATCGACCTAGCAGTATTGCCTTTGCTATGCCCACTCCTGTGGTCTCCCATCATCCAGTAGGGCTTGAAAGGAAGTCTTCCCAGGTAACACTCAAATTTCATCCATCCTTTTGAGAATTTCTGTCTTGAGAAGTTGGCACTCTCTTTGGGAACCTGTTCAAAAGCTGAATTTATCCTCCTTGTACCACATCTCATCATTCTCAAGTTCCTTCTGTATCCTTAGTAGCCCCTGAAGTTCTAGAATGCCTCATGATTGAATCACGAAGCTTGGCAGGCAGAGCTGGAAGTGGAGAAACAGTTTACAGTGAGATATATTGCTTACCTAGTTTTTTCAATGAACTATAAATGAATTAACTGACACACACCTACCTATCGGCTGTATGAAAGATAAATTATCTTGATTTCCCACCTCTGTAATACTCCATTTGAATTTGTAAATTCACCTGAATGATGCCAGCCTCAACATGCATGCGAACAGATTTTCTGTCAAATGGTTTTATGTTTGGGATTAACTTTAAGAAAAGTTTATTCTTTGATCTCTTATTTATCTATTATGCTATTTTTTAACTTTTAAATTTGTTCTTTGTGTCTTTCACATCATGCATCTCCATCCCATTCATTTCTTCATACCTTCACATGTGCCCTTGCAACCTACCCCTGCCCCCAAATAAAACAAAATTTAAGAGAAAAAAAAAACAAGGAAAAATCAATCTTGTCATGGAAGCTGTAATGTGGCAGAGTGGGTCATGCAGTAAATCCTTTTACCCACATATCTTTACTTGAAAGTGTTCATTGCAAAGAGTCAATGGTCTGGTTTAAGGTCTCTGGTTTCTGCTAGGCTATCAATGCAGGCCGGGGAACTGCCCTCACCCCTCACCAGCATCAGCACTCAGGAGAGCAGGCTCTCCACCTTAAGCTGACCCTGATGGGAGAGGTGTGGGTGAAGCAGCCTCAAAGTTGTGAGCTTGAGAGAGCTGTCCCCACTATTCGTCCATTGTTGTCCCCATTATCCCTTGCTTTTCACCATCTGCAACAGACTAGGGAGCTGATCTCCCCTCCCCCTTACCAACTGTAGCACTCAGGAAAGTGGGCGGCAAAGTAGAGCTGGCCCTGTTGGCAAAGGCACAGGTGAGTTGGCTCTAAGGGTGAGTGGAATGGCTGGCCACACCCCACTCATCTGCCTGTGATGGTGAGGGTTAGGAAAAGATGTCCTCCCCCTCGCCCCTACCACCTGTGGTGAGCGAGGGAGCTGACCCTCCCTCTTAACAGCTGAAACACTTTGGAAAGTGGGCCCTGCAGGTCTTCTGGGCAGCACAGTAGGCTTGACACTACTGACTGGATGCAGTGAACCACCCTGAGAATGTGAGTGTAGGATAGCTGGTCCTGTCCCTTATCTGCCATGTAGTGGTATGGGTAGGGAAGAGATGCTCCCTCCCCCTCGCCACCTGGGAGAGTGGCCCCTGCACCTTGCCTGGGCAACACAGTAGAACTGACCCTGAATGTGTAGGTGTGGGAGAATGACCCAGAGGACATGAAAGCAGGAGAACAGGCCCCACCCCTTGTTCATCACTGCAAGGGGTAAACTAGCCAGGGCAGTGCAGGAGAGCTCACTCTGGTGGTGAAGACAAGGGAGTGGTGGTGGGCTGACCAACCCTGCAACTACCCAGGCCCAGAACCAGGGTTATGAATTGGCCCACCCCAACGTCCAGCCCATCTATGATCTGCTGGAGAATGTGAGGGGGCTAGACCCACAGACCCAAAGCTTCAGGATCTCCATGAACAACAGGGTAACCAAGAGGAGTCCCCGTGAGGATCCATCACTGATAGTGTAGCAGAAACCAGAGGCTTTGAACCAGACCAAGGACTAGAATGTTCTTTTCAACAAGCTGTTGTCGTGTGGCAGATAGAGTTCGACCTTTGGATTCAAACTGCTTGAAATTAAAGTAACTTTGAGAAATTACTTTTACCTCTTTCAGCTTCAATTTCTCACCCATAAGATGAAGAAAAAAAATGTAAGCCAGATGCTATGAGGGTTATATGAGATCATACATGTGAAAAGCATGTGGATTGCTTACCTTGCATCCAATAGATGCTCTGCAGCTTCATTTGTTGATGTTTTCGGTACAGCATAAACGTAACGGAAAGGCCACAGACATTAGGACTTTCTCATTCTAGCAGCAAAAAGTGGCATGCAGTGCAGACCCTTTGTCTTTGCTGGCTCTCAAAATGTGAGTAGGTTTCTCTTCGTTTTAACTAACAAATAGTGTATGAGTACCCATACTCAAGGGTTAGAAAATTAACCAGAAAGCAAATGCATGCTGTCTAATTCATGCATTCCCTAGTTAGAACTACTATGAGCGTCTTTAAAGTTGATGCTTGGCAGGTAGTAGGCACTCAAAAGCATTTGTTAACATGAACTGTTTGATCTTCAAGTTTATCCTACATATTCAGCTTGGAGGCAGAGTGACTATGGTCTCAAGATTTTAAGTAAATCATATCCAAGGTCTGGAATTGAGTGGCAAGGTCAGGGTATTACCAAATGTTGCTAATGTCTCAATAACTTACTTGCTTTACACCATGATTTTCTTCCTGTAAAATTCACTTGTTCCTTAAGTGATCCCCTCCTCAACTGGGCATTTCTCCCTTCTTTCCTTCTGCAATACTGTAAGAGGCTGGCTGGCTGACGATCTAAGAGGAACAACAGATGATCCACTTTGTCCCATGCCCACAGGTTCTGGCTCAGCTGCTTTGTCTGGACTCACCCTCAGCCTGCCCACTATACCCACCTGATTTCCCTGGCCACATCTACGGTCATATACTTGTTCATGTTAAACAAAGTTTTTGCTTTAGAAAGCTTTGGCCTTTAGTGATTTATCAGTAACACACTAATGCAGTAATATACTTTCCTGGAATACTCTCCGTTGAGGTCCACAGTCTAATCCTCTTGTATCTAGCTGCTGTGAGAGGCTCTAGGTATAGGATGAATTTTTTTCTGGAGGTGCTGCAGGCTCCCTATGCTGGAACAAACATGCTAGCTCTTTCTTCCTCACCATCATGGTTCATACTTACCAAGTTCAATGTTGCAAGGAATTTTGCCAGTGGGCAGCAAGCAGTACATCAAGTGTATCAGAAATCCCTACAAGATGTGGCACCAAACTCTTGTAATTCCAGCACTCTGGGAGGGTGGGCAAGAAGATTAAAAATTCAAAACCAGCCTGAGCAACTTAATAAGATGCTGTCTTGAAATTGAAGAAGACTTTGAATAAAGGTCTGGGATATAATTCAATGGTAGAGCTCTTGCCTAAAATTTATGAGAACCTTGATTAATTCCCAGTACTGCAAAATGAGACAAAACCCATAAGACAATCACAACAAAATGTTAATTGTGGTAAGCTAACATGAAGCTAAGGTTTCTGAATGTTTAGCATGTTGTGTGCCTGTCTCTTGAATGAGTTTTTAAATCTTATGTTTTCTTCCCTCCTCTTGAAACTAGAGTACCTAGCTGACTTTAATACTCTGCCTTGAAATATAGCTTGAAATCTGACCTGGCGAATTCTCCAGAATCACTCTTTTTTTTTTCTTTCAGGATTCTGTGACTCTCTGGGGTCTTTTGTGTTTCCTTAGGATTTTGTTTTTTATGTCTGTGAAGAATGCCCTTGGGATTTCCTTGACTCTGTGTATTGCTTTTGGTAGGATGGTTGTTTTCATATTAGTTCTATGAATACATAAGCATGGGGTGGGGTGGGGGGGATCTTTCCAACCTCCAGCATCTTCCCCAATCTCTGCTTCAGGGATTTGAAGGTTTTACTGTAGAAAGTTTTTACACCCTTGGTTAGGTCTACTACTAAATATTTTATTCTTTTTGAGGTTATTGTGAATAGGAATGTTTCCATGATCTTTTTCTCAGAGTGTTTGTTGTTGCTATACATAAACCAACTGGTTTTTCTGTGACTTGATTTTGTATCCTGCCACTTTGCTGAAAATATTGATAATTTCTAGTTTTCTGGTAGACTTTTTGGGATCTTTTATGTATAATATATCACCTACAGATAGTGATAATTTAACTTATGTTCCCATTTGTATCCCTTTAATTTCTTACTATTGTCTGACTGCTCTAGCTAGCACTTCAAGTACTATGTTGAGAAGAAATGGAGATAGTGGGAAGCCCTGTCTTATTCCTGATTTTGATGAGGATGGTGTTGGCTGTGGGTTCTTCATGTATATAATATTTATAATGTTGAGGATATACCCTTCAGCCCTGCTCCCTAGGATTTTTATCATGAAGATATATTGGATTTTGTCAAAGGCCTTTTTTTGTGTGTCTTTTGGGATGATCCTGTGAAGTTTGTCTTTAGGTCCATTTATATACTTTATTACATTTATTGTATTATGTATATTGAGATCTCCCTGAAATCCTGGAATAAAGACAACCTGCTATTGGTGAATTATCTTTGGTTATATACTTATATTTGGTTTGTTATGATTTTACTGAGAACTTTTACATCTATTTCATCACAGATATGGATCTGTATTTTTCTTATCCTGTTGTGTCTTTCTTGATTTTGGCATTAGAACAATACTGGCACTGTAATAGGAGTTTCTATTTTAAAAAAGTAATTGAAGAATTATTGGCTGAAGATCTTTAAAATTCTGGTAGGATTCTGCTCTGCATCCATCTGGCCCTGGGCTTTTTGCACTTGACTTTTATTACTATTTCAATCTGTCTATTTACTATGGTTCTGTTTAAATTGTTGATCTCCTCTTGATTCAAATTTTTTTCATTTAGTTGAAAACAGGAACTTTTCCATTTTTTTTAGATTTTCTTACTTAACAGAGTATATGTTTTTAAAGTATTGTCTTATCATATTTTGAGTTCTTTGGTGTCTGTTTTAATGTTTCCCTTTTCATCTCTGATTCTGTTAATTTGGGTCATCTCTTTCTACAGACATGTAGAGCAATGAAGCAAATCAGAAGACCCGAACACTGAGCACACATAATTACAGCCATCTCATATTTGACAAAGATGCACATTAAAATGTGCACTGGGGAAATGAGCAACATCATCAAAAACGGGAGCTGGAGAGACTAGATGTCCACAAGTAGAAGGATGAAATTAGATCCTTCTCTACAATTCTGCACAAAATTAACTCCAGATGAATCCCAGGACTCAGTGTAAAACCTGGGATTCTGGAACTGCTATTAGGCATATCTTACATGATGTAACTATAGGAAAGGACTGAATTCACTAGATAGGACTTCATTCACACAGGAATTACCGCCAACAATTAACAAATGGGTCCTCACGAAATAAAAAAGTTGTGTATGGCAAAGCAGCCAACCAAGTAAAGAGGAAGCCCATTGAGTAATGTGAGAATATTTCCCATACACATCTATTTGATAGATGATTAATACCTAGATATACAAAGAACTCAAAAAAGCAAAGTCAAGAAAAGAACCCTCCCCCCACTTAAATGGACTAGGGATTTAAACAGAGAATTCTCAAAAGAAGAAATAAAAACAGCTAGGAAATGTCTTAAAAATTTTCCAACATCCTTAGCAATTATGGAAATTCAAATTAAAACTAACATGAGATGGTTAAGATAAAGAAAATAACTGATAACAAATGCTTGTGAGGACATAAGGGAAGGGGAATCTTCACTCATGGTTGCTGGGGTTGCAGACTGGTACAGCCGCCATGGGATTCACCGTGGAGACTTCTCAAGAAGCTAAAAGTAGATCTCCCATATAACCTAGCCATGCCACTTCTTGACATTAGCCCAAAGGGCCTGTCATCCCACTTCTCAGATACTTGCTCGGCCCTGATCATTGCTGCTCACTCCACAGTAGCTAGGAAATGGAAGCAACTTAAATGTCCTTCAGGTAATGAAAATGTGGAACGTAGCATATACATTATAGAAAGAAAAATAAAACCATAAAATTTTCAGGTGAATTGATGTAATTAGAAAGCACGTAGAGTGAGGTAACCCAGATTAGCAGGACAATTGCTTCATGATTTCTCGTATTTGCGAATCTGAGCTAGGAGTCTTTACATATGAATTTATAACCTGGAATAACTGCAGAAACCAGGAAAGTAAAAAGGGACCATAGGGCAGGGAGTAGGGGGAGCTCTAGAGAGGAGGAGAATAGTGCTTTGACAGGTGACATGGGAAAAAGAGGGAGCAGGATTTATCTGGGAAGAGGGAGAGGGAAGGAGGAGGGATAAGGTCCACTAAGACTGATTGAAAAAGTCATAGGGAAACACTTAATATTTACTTAGAAAACATATAATATGTAAGTGTTATGCTGCTTGTATTGATGATGCCTCCACACGAGCCATAGATTATCTAACAAAACCATAGTGCCAGGCATGGGGAATCTGTGTTAAGTTGTTGGTCAGAGGGATGCATGAGATTCCCAAAAGAATATAGGCTATTGCCATTGCTCTTGATACCTCCTAGACCTTGAAGGTAAGACCCTATTGCTGAAGGCACCATAACCTTTGGACACAGGACTTGGAGGCATCAAGTGGAAACTGATCCAGAAGCCTCTGTCCCTGAGGACTCACTCTCTTAGTATCATAAGGTGCTGTGAAAACTGCAAAGGGGAAAAAGATAATTAATAGTCTTGCCTGGTTGTGACACTTAAAACCACAACAATGACCAGCATGTCAAAATATACACAAGAGTATAATAGTGGCATTTTTATATCTTGGGAGTGACCAACAGTCATCTTATTGGACTTAAAGTCTGCTCACTGGGCAGGGGGGACTCCTGAACAGTACTGTAAATCTAGCTAACTACCTATAGCTACTGAGATTATTGGCTCTAGAAGAGAACCTACCACGGTCACTTTCTTAAACCAGTGTAATTTCCAACTGCATTTTAAATACCTATCCTTATATCCACAAATAAGTGTAGCTTACCACCTCATCCAGGAAGCTTCTTTTAACAGCAGGTTGAGACCATTACAGAAAAAAATGTCAAATGTCAAATACAGAGAACATCTAACTGTGGGGCTCCCATCCGCAGTTGACAAACCTGCAACACAACCTCTAAATCCCAGGGAACATTGCCTAAGGGTTGTGGTGTAAAAGGGTCTCTGAGGAGAGATAGTATCTTCTGTTTATGATAGGAAATTTCACACTTGAAATATTTTTTAAATGAAAGCAATTTTTCATATGATGTTTTCTGACCATGATTTTTTTCTCTCCCAACTCTTACCACACACCAACTCCATGCCCTTCCTTTCTCTCTTCCAAAAACAAACAAAAATCTCCCACCAACAAACTAACCAACAAACCCACACACAACGTACCTACAAAACCATAAAATCAAAACCTCAAGATATACAAGCAAAAGACCAATAAGTCAAAAAATACTGAAAATAAGTTTTATGAGGAAAAACGTCTACAAAGACCAATACTGAGTTTGTTTTGTGTTGACCAACTACTCCTGAGCATGGAATCTACCCTGAAGTGTGGTAAGTATACTCAATGGGACTCTATTAGAGAAGACAAATTTAAATGTGGTCACCTAAACAAGACTTACACCATGACAACAAACAACAGGTGACATCAAAACATGAGTGGGGGAAATCTCACAAAATCCACCTCTAGAAGAAGAGTCACAGGCTCTTGACCTTTGTTTTAATTTATTTTTTTTTTTTATTTTACTTGCCAACCACAGTTTTCCCTTCCTCCTCTCCTCCCATTCCCCCACCAACCTCCTTTCTACCCAACTCCCATCAGCTCCTCAGAAAGGGTAAGACCACCCTATGGGGAGTTGACAATGCCTGGCATATGAAGTTGAGGTGAGACCACTCTTCTCCCCCCTGTATCAAGGATGAACAAGACATCCCACCATAGAAAATGGGTTCAAAAAGGTCAGCTCATGTGCCAGGGACAGATCCTGATCCCAGTGCTAGAGCCCCCCCCCCCAAAAAAAAATTAATGACTTCTAAGAGAGGAAGAATCAGTCTTCTCTAGACACACACTCCCCGATAGATTATCCAATCCCAAGTGGTCAGCCTTAAAAACATATACAAATGAGAACAGTAAATGAACTTAGCAGGGTGTGTGTGTGTGTGTGTGTGTGTGTGTGTGTGTGTGTGTATGTACATATATGTAACAAAGAAGAGGTCATGAATTGAGAGTTAGGAAATTAGGGGATAACGGGAAGAGTTGGAAGGGAAAAATATAGGGTGAAAATGATGTAAATACAGTACTCATATATGACTTCACACACACACACACACACACACACACACACACACGCACAACCACACAAACAACCAGAATATTTCCCTAACAACCTCTATCAGCTTCTGTTTGCTACCTGAGGCAACAATTGCTATCTAAATCTTTCTCTCCCCCAAACCATGTCATGTTGCTTTGGAATGCCATGCCACCTTGATTTCTACTGCTATCCTAATCCCAGCAGGAACATGAGTGGATGTTCTCACACTGTGGATGTGTCTGGTTTCCTTATTATGCTCTCATATTGAGGAGAGGTCTCCCTGGTTGACCTCTGGCAGGACTCAGGCTTCAGAACTAGGTTTAGGAACCTTCACCTCCTTGACCCTACTAGAACAAAACTGGCAAACCTAAGAGAAATTCGATCTTTAAATGTCAATGAGTAAGAGCTAAATGATCGGAATGTGCTGAAATAATGCAGTTATTAATGGGTGTAAGTGCTTCTTTATGACATCATAACACCGGTGGCGTAGTTTGGGAGGATAATATGTCTGTAAGTACTCCTGACATTCCATTGTAAAGTTGATTTCTAAATAAATGGGCTGAAACTCAATTACTAGAAGGGTTCTAGGGCTACCTTGGTCTGAAGGATGGAGTCAAAGGTGCCAACTGAAAAGCATATTCCAGATGCCTGCATTAAAATATGTAAACTGAGAGTGTCTTAAGTGCATCTGAGTACTTCGGCATTTCTCAAATAGTCCAGTAACATTATCAAGCCCGGATATTGAGACACTAATAAGCTAACTGCTTACTTTTGATAATGATGTGTGCTTGAGCTGAAGGAAATACTGAGGATGGCTAGGGTATTGTGGTGCTCTTTTTTCGCTCTTGTTACAGAATCCTCAGTAATCTAAGGAAGCAGAAGAGAAGTATTTACTGTATGCCACATTCTGTCTGTTATAAATGGAGTCCTCTGAGGTTGTTTGGCTAAGATGACAAACATGGTAACAGGAAACTGTGCACATGGCCAAGTACATTCAGCTTCCTGGTTTTCTACTATTCACTTGATGAATAGTTGATCTCTTGGCTCAATGACGTCCAAAAACTACATTAAGAAAAAAAAAACTACATTAAGGAAACTGAGATTGCCTGCATTTATAATCTCCCCATTTAGGTTATGTGGACAGGGCCGTGTCTTTCATGATTGCTTTCCTCAGTGAGTTTTCTGCATAGGAATTTCCTCATAGATACTGACTGCACATTTAATGAATTACTCACCTCCTTTATTAACCTAGGCAGCTGCCTCACTGGTAAAACTGAATATTGTTTTTGATAATAGAGTCTTGGTTATGTTCTGCAACCATTTGTATCATTTTCTCCATTTCTACATGTTAATTCTCTGCATTATGTCCCAGATCTATGATACTTCTGAGACAGCCTGTGACATGCAGAATTAAGCTTCTTTCACACCTGAGCGGAACTGTTGGTGGCTGAAGCATGCATTTCAACAAGAAGGCATCAGAAAGACAGATCAGAGTGTCTTTCTAGTCAATCTCCCCACAGCTTCATTCCCCTATTCCCTTCCTAAAGCACCACAGAAGCCTGAGGAGGTATTACTAATTTAGATACACCTACAGCGCTTTTCATGTTTGTTTAACGCAACAGAAATCCACAAAAATCCTGTGTAATATAGGGCAGAGACAGGCAAGGCCCCTTCTGCTAAGCATTAATTATTTAGAACCGGAGAACAGACTTCAGCCCCAGTCAGCCCAATTTCTGTCAAGTAACAAAGAAGATAAATGTATCATTCTTAGAGGGCAGAAGATAGGTTGGAAAAATCAGGTAACTTAATTTGAAATATGCAATGTAGCTAATTGATTTGCAATACTGTCCCTGAGGTATGGCCCATTGCAAATGCAAGATTCAGAGGTTTGTGGGCCCATGACACTAAGTACGAAAATATCTACCGCTCTTTCTTAGGAAACAGAAGAAATAGGAGAAATATGAGGGCGGGTGTTGCATGACTTTGCAACTCCTGGGGGCTGCTTCACCTAAGCCACCCTCTGGAAGACGGATAGCATAGAAACCTGTAATGGGGGTGCCTCGCTCTTAGCTGTGACATTAATCAGTGCATGTGTATTGCCCAACCCTTAATGAAGACTCTCAGACAGCTAACAGGATTTAGATTAGGGTGTGGGTGGGCCAAAGCGTCTGCTTTCTGGCAAGAGACAAAAATGTTCTTTCATCCAGCTTGTATTTATTTGGCTAACGAAGTAATATTACCAAGTGGTGAGTGAATTCTTTAATTCTTGGGGTCTAACTTAGGTCATTTCTTTTCTTTGTCTCTAGAAGGGCATTAAACCTTAGAAATGGAACTCTAATTAGTATTACAGTCATCCCAATTGCCAACAAAGGTTTTAAAGCTCACCATCATCAAAGTTCTGAAAGCCGTTTTAAAGATGCACATGAGATTTTGAAATTCTGATGAAGTACTGCCGTTTCTTACAAGCGTGGATCTGGACAGCTAGAAAGGATTAAGATAATGATCGCTAAGAATAGCAACATCCACAATAAATATGGCCAACCACACTGAAAATCACTATGTTTATCTAATATGTTTTCTTGAGTGCTGCCTCCCCTTCCAGAAACAGGCTATTGGAGAGTTCTGTTTTGAAGAAAGGACATCAGAAATAATTTTGGCTAGTTAGATGGGGGCCAATTTATTTGTCTATTATCTAGCTACAAAGTGTTAAGCATAGTATATTAAAATGATATGGAGTATGTGAATAATTAATTTCAAAAGTTAAATTAATACTATAGGTAAAATAAGAAAATCACTACTATCATTATCACATATATATGTGTGTATGACATCTGTGTGTATGCATGCTTGCATATGTGTGTACAGGTGCCTATGTATTTAGGGGTACACGCAAGTGGAAGTTTGTTGTGGATATTGGGAGTCTCCTTGGGTTGCTTTCCACCTTATACTTTGAAGCAGGGGCTTTCCCTTAAACCTATTGGTCACCAATACAGCTAACTAGTCTAGCTAACCATCTTGTTCTGAGGGTACCCTGTCTCTGCCCTGAGAACACTGGAATTACAGGTGGCTCTCCACATCCATCTGGCATTTATGGACATTCAGGGAATCCAAACTTTGGTCTGTACACTTGCTGCTTGCGTGGTGAGTGCTTCAACCTCTGAGCAGTCTTCCCAATCCCATAAATAAATTACTAAGTGAAGTATGGGTTAATTAGGATGCAATGATTATTACTTCTCCTAAAAACTGAGCAGCTAGCAAAAAAGTAACACATTTTTTTTCTGGGCGGTGGTGGCACACGCCTTTAATCCCAGCACTTGGGAGGCAAGAGACAGATCTCTGTGAGTTCGAGGCCAACCTGGTCTACAGAGCAAGTTCTAGGACAGGCTCCAAAGACACAGAGAAACCCTATCTAAAAAATAAAAGAAAAGTAACACTTTTGGTCAATTGTATGTATTTTTCCTTTTACAAATTATAATGATGGCTTTTATGGATATTTATTTTTGATATAGTTTAAGGTTATTGCTTATGAATGGGGAAACTGGCTTTAGAATAAGGATGGTTTATTAAAATTCTTAAATTTGTTGTTGAGATAAAATGATACATTAATTACTGAAGCATTTCATATAGTCCTAGTTTATGACTGTCTGTATACACACATGGCTCTATGTATACACAGCATATATTAAGGATACTATTTATCATGTAATGCATATATGTATTATATACCATTTGATAAAGATGTCTACTAATAATATCAGAAATAATTACTGTGTTCTGTTTTTCAAATCAATCTGATGTTTATGTCTTGCTGTTCAGATATATTCACAGTATTTTATTTCTGGTAAAAAAATCTTTCCTGATGATATGTTAGCACCTGACGGACCCCAAAGCATCACTTTGATGCTCTTTAATTTCTGTTGTCCCCTTCCCTCTGCCAGAATCCCACAGCTGCTTGTTTGCCTCTAAATGATATTTCAGCTCTGGAGAGCTCGGCATGGTAATGAGTTTTAAAGTTCAGCTTGCATGTGCTCAGCACATTTCTTCTTGTCAATTTCTATAATATTCTCAGGCCATATTTTTAATTAGAACACCATTAATTTATCCTCAAATATGCAAATTCTAGGGCACCAGTTAGCAACAGTATCTTAAGTCTTTAAAAATCTAAATCACCAGGTAACTTCAAAATCATCTTTGCCTTAAAAGTTTTTTTAACACAGCAATTTTTATTTTAAGTTACTTTCCATCATAAAATATGCTGGAGCTACAAATATCTCTAAGAATTGTTAATCAATGTAATATTCTCTTAAATTCACTAAGTAATATGACTTGATTTAAACAAGAAGTACAGTCATTGGTTTGCTTAACATAATGGAGTAAAGCTTGTGCCCCTTTTAGTATGCGCTTCTGTCTGAGGAGATTCGGAGGCACAGGGAGAACTCAGGGGTCTACAGTGCAAACATTCAGGTTTGAATTCTAGGTCTTTGCGTTCCTAAACTTCTCTGAGCCTTCAATCTCCTGATAAGGGGTGACAATAGACAGTTTATCTTGGATTAAATATGAATTAAGTAAAATATTATCTACTTATCATGGCACCTGACATACATTTGATCTGACATGCTCTAAAACGTGTTTGTCTAGTTTGGCAGGAAGTCAAACATTGGTGTTCAGCGATTCTTCTCAATTGAATGGATGACCTGGTCACAGGACAGAAACAGTTATGTATCAATAGTCGGCTCTGGGTCCCTTAATTTAATTTGTGTCCATGAACAAAGTGCCTCCCCAGCAGTTTGCTCATTCCTTCTTTCTACTCGTCTGTATTACATTCCTGGCTGCATCCTTGTCGGCTGAGTGTACTGGATCTGCTGAGCTAAACAAGTTCATGCACAGCTAATGCCCCTGGATTGAAGATTCACGGAAAGGGCAGGAACAGGGCAAACAGATTATCCCACCTGAGAGCGCCTCCCTAAAGGATACTGGTGCTGACAAGTACCCCATCAAGAAAAGAACAAGAAAGATGATTTGATACTTAGAGATCGTTTTGAACACCAAGAGTCCCATCATAGCAAACCAAATGAAGAGATTAGCTGACCTCTGCTAATCTATTTCTGTTAGTTGCGAAATAAAGGCAACATTTGCCTGGCCTTGTTTCCCCCTTGGTTAGATTGTAACCTAGTAAAAAAATGTGACAAACAGGGAAGGAGAAGCAAAGGAGAAACTAGAGAGGTCTGGGGGAATGTCCAGTGCTGGATAGAAGGAGCAACTGATACTTTTTGAAGATTGATTCATTTGCTGGGGACCTAGATTGACTAGTGTGAGCCACAGTTGAGGTTCCTAGTGGCAACTGCTGCCAGTTTAACAAAAGAGCAGTGCTTTGGGAGCCAGATTTGGAGAACAGATTTTGTGAAGAATCCAGGATTCTGCTGCTTCCCAGGACTTGGTTCTAATTTTGGTGTTGGGCTGTCCTCCCTGCTCCCACCTCTCATGCATTCATTCCATTTGGGGGCTTATTGTGGAAGAAGCCAGCTAATGCTACATCCAGAAAGAGAGAGAGAGAGAGGAACAAAAAAGCTCAAGTATGTTTTTCTTTGTTATTGAAACAGAAAAACAAACTCAAAATGATCTGCATTTCATAAGTTTCCAGACGCCCCTCGTCACTGCCAGCCCAACAATGGACTCATCTCTGCTTACTGGGAACAGATCCTTCAGAGCTATTTTACCCCTCACCTGGAAAAACAAGTTTCTGAACAGTTCCGCTCTACTTCCTCATCTTTCGGCCTCCAGAGGTTCTACTCTGATCTTTTTGCTTCCACTCTGCTCCCCCCTACCCCTGCTCTTGTTGATATGAGGACTCAGGAGTGGAAGAAAAGGCAGCTTTTTGGCACCTCCTGGTGCTGCTCAGTGTGGGTAGCTATGAGGGTAGCACTTTGGGCTTCTTGCAGACACTACTTCTCCCTCATGCTTGGAGCTTGGGTTGCCCTTTGCAACGAGTTTGGCCATTCAAGCAGGTCAACTCATATTCATTAGTAGCTTCTGGGTTGAGGAGATGTGGGCAAAAGTGCTTGCCTAATCATTGCCTATTGGGCAAGGTGCTTGCCTCGTAAGCATAAAGATGTAAGTTTAGCACCCATGTAAAAGCTGTGTGTGGTGTTGTGGGCCTGTAATCCTAGCTCAGGAGAGGCAGAGACAGGTAGATTCTTGGAGCTTGTTGGTGAGGTCCAGGTTTAGTGAGAGAACCTGTCTCAAAAAAGTAAGTTGGGTAGTGATCAAGGAAGACACCTAGCAGTGACTTCTGGCCTTCACATGCATGCACACACATACCTCATATACATGTGCACACAACAGAACTCACACACACACAAATGTGAATGCACACTATTCCTGTGAATAGACTCTTTTGTTGTTAGGCCTCTGAGACTGTTAGGACTGAGAACAAAATCAAAAGTGAGCATGGAAGATGCCATGCAGCAGGACTGCTCTGTTCTGATGTGTTATAGGAGGTGAGAGAGTTGCACAGGACAGTAGGTTGATTCAGCCTACCCATGCCTCTGTACACTGTTTCCTACAGTGTACACTGAATCAGTCTCCCAAGATCTCCCAGCTGCCCCATGGGTTAACTATGTCTATTCACCCCAGACCAGGCCCAGGTTAAATTACTTTAACCATGTCTAGCTAGCTTGATGAACCAGTGAATTTTTTGGAGTCACTTGCGGAGGTGTGGGAACCACCCCAAAAGCTACATCACTGAAAAAATAATCTCACCTAAGCATGGTTAATGGCTTCCCTAGAGCTATGTTCAGTTGACCTCCTCCCTCTATATACTCTAGCACCTACTGAGACTATGGGGCAGTTGGGTCAGAATTACACACAATTAGGAGGGTAGCAAAAGAGGTGGGCACAGGAGAGAGTGGCTTGTAGCAGGTCTTTTTCTGTACTGCCAGCTCCCAAATAACACTCTGGAGACTTGTTATTAATTATGAAAGCTTGGCCTTAACTTAGGCTTTCCTACTAGCTCTTATAACTTAAATGAACCCATTTATTTTCATCGACATTCTGTTGTGTGACTCATTATCTCATCTCTCCATACTGCTCATGCTGTTTTCTCTGCATCTGGCTGACGACCCTGCATTTCTTCCTTCCTGAGTCCTCTCTGTCCCCAGAAGTCCTGCCTGACTTCTTTCTGCCTAGCTGTTGGCTGTTCATCTCTTTATTAAACCAACCATAGTGACACTTCTTCACACAGTGTAAATGAATATTCTACTAAAGTGGCTAGGATGTCAGGTGAGGATTGAATAATGCTTTCCATCCTCTCATTCCATGGGGCAACATCAGCAGACTAGGCCTTGTTCTCTTGCAAGTTATCTCAGCTGCCAATGAAGCTGATAATTTTATGCTCAGGGGACAGGTTCCCAAGCACTGCCTTTGGGATGAATAAAAACATCCTAATTCCATGGATTGTCAAAGACTGTGTTCAGATGGGCAAAACAAGTGAGACCCACTGCATTCCAATGATGGCCGTTGCCCGAGGTCATGTCCGCACACCATCTTTTCTCTCTGTTTTACTTTGATAAGATAAGTCTGCTCTATGGCACTCAAGCAATGCATGGAGCTTTACTCTACTTGCCGAATTGCTGCCTAATTTTGAAATTCCCATCTTTTCAAGAGTCCAAAGACCACTTCTGTGATTAAGTCACAATCCAGGGATTTGTTCTCAATTTCTCTCTGTGTATATTTCTGAAATTACAAGTGCTTTAGCTTGGAACTGGCGTTCTGGCTGGGTAGTAGGTTTTGATGGGGACTTCCCCGTTTTCAGCTGTGTGTGGATGCTTTTGAAGATTCTGAAACCAAGTTCCACTTTTCAGAACTGATACCATATTTGTGGCCACTACAGAAGAATCTGGACTTACAGTTGACAGTGCCTTTCTCAGAATCCATAGGGAACTTACAGAGCAAAACAAGAGAGGGACAAGTTTCTGGAGAGGTGGGATTTTCTTTGTAGCCAACAACAGGTGTCAAGACATACAGTGTTTCCCCGGCTCATACTACTGCTTGGAAAGCTAAACGTCTGGATGTGGTTCATCGAAAAGTCCCTTAGGACAGTTATCTCTACATTCTCTGTATATGGTGTCTTGATACGGCTGGGTTAGGGTGGGATGAAGGGTGAAGCTCCGACTACAGTACTACTACAGTCACACTGTAGAAGTTGTTATTGTTCTCTAAGTGTTTGGTATTAGCTCATTTTTTTTCCTCAGGTGGGGAACCTGAGTATTAGAACTCATGGGAGAATGAAGAGAGAAGGCAGAAAGTGCCTGCAACATAGTGAGGACCTGCTGGTTAGGTCTCATACCTTTAGGTTTACCAGTTGCAGTGGAAAGAATAAAAGAGATAAACAAAGGACATTGGAATAAGCCCTCAGATCCTCTAGGGTAGCCTCTGGAGGATGAAGGTTTGCTTCTTCATCTTTATCTTATGCCAGAAGCAGCTATGGAATCTCAGAAAGTACAAATTCTGTCTCAGGCCTCCAAAACCAGAATTTCCAGCGATGGGTTTGAGAAGCCCACTAAAATAACCACACAGGTAGGTGAACGCCCAGGCAGGTGTAAGCAGAGACTGTACATTGGTTTCCCGACTGCCCAAACATTCCAGGCAGGTAAATGTTTGACAGTAGCTTTGGGAATCTTCTAGGATTTTGCCTCTAATTTTAGTCTTGGAAATCCTTTGCCAGAGGCAATATGTCTCCCGAATATAAACTCATTAGCACACTTATCCCAAATGGCTGATTATGGATCTGAGCGACAATTAATAGTAAGAACTACATTAAACATCTGGCCCTCATTTGTTGGAGGTCCTGCATTCTTCAAATGCTCACGTAAGTCAGCTTTCCATTAGTGAAACAAAATGCCAGAGCAAATTAACCCTTGAAGAGGTTTATTTTGGACTGTATTTCTGGAAGTCTCAGGCATGGTTAGTTGACCTGATTATTTGAGTCCTGTGTTAAGGCAGCACATCATGGCAGAAGTCCAACTGCTCTCTTCACAATGGAGAAGTGAAGGAAAAAGGAAGACCATACCTCTGAGAGCATGCCTTACTCACCTAAAGATATCCCAGCTGCCCCACTTCCCAAAGGGTTTACTGCCTTCCAGTAGCGCCAAGTTGGGGAACTCAGCCTTTACTAATGGACCTTTGGGGAGATACCAGATCAAAACTCTAAAGAGTTGGCCAGGAAAGCAGTGATCCATAGGAAAGAGAGACAGGGCCATTAAACATCAGGAATGTGAAGAAGCAGTCACCCTCCTCAGAAGTTATATACAGGACAAAGAGACTAGCCTATGTTCATAGGTTCAGAGGAATCAGTAGATCTTTATCTTTGCTTACATTCATTGCTAATGATGTAAAGATGTTCATTGGCATCCTGAAAATAGATCATTTTAAAGCTATCACATACAGTAGATTATCTTTATATTTTTCTGCTTAAAAAATCACAATCTAGATGACAAGAGTCAGTAAGAATCACAGAGAAATAGATACTCTTATACATGGCTAGTTTTTGGAAAATTAGTATAATCTTTTAGGAGGGTCTTTTGGCACAGCTTTTGGAAGCTGCTAGAATACACAAAAGCAGTAGCAATTTTGAAGTCCAAAAATGGAAATTTATCAATTTATTACTGTGTATAGTCACAAACAAGTGATCCATAGTCAAGTTGTAGGATAAATCTTAATATGTAGAAAGTTCGTAAAATTTATTGTTAATTAAAAACCAGTACACTTGTGCATGAAAAAACTTTCATCAAATGTCAACAAGGGTAATTTTACCTGGATGGTTGGTGTATGATTAATTTTTACCTTCCTCTTTTTAACTAATCTACATGTCTGTTTTAAACATAATTCATATGCTAATTTTATCATAACAAAAAGCAAAACATTATTATAAAAGATTTAATCAACATGATTTGTTCTATGGTTATACATGAGTCACCATAATATGTGAAAAGCCACAGTGTGGAATGTTGAGGTCAGAGGGGCTGGAGCAAGATATACTAGTGAGATGGGAAGAGAAGAGAGACTGGAAAGGAAAGCCAACAGGAGCGATGAGCTGGGGCTGAGTAGTAAGATGCCTGGTGTGCCCTGTCACCTGAAGCAATGGACATTAACAAGGAAAGCGACAGATAGGATCATTTTTAAGGACCATGCTGTTTGAGGCTGTAAAAATGGAAGCGATAAGGGTGAGAGGTCTGAGGCCCGAGGCAGGGCAGATGGTTAGGGAGTTATCATCCATTATAGGGGAGAGATAACAAGGGTCTGGCCTAGTGAGTAGCCCTGGAAATGGAGTGGAAAGGCTTAATTTGAGAGAGTCCTCTGATCGATAGGGAGATTCCCTACTCCTATCACGTTTCATAGGTTTTAATGCATTCTCCATACATTTTTTTTGAGACGTAAATCTCTATATTGAGCTCTGCCAGCTCAAAGTTGGTTTAGTGCACCTGCATCTGACGAAGCCCAGTGGCTCCAAATCCCATTTGTATTGAGTGCATCCCCCAAATGAGTAATTGCTGCAGTGTACAAAACAAAGCCACCCCCGGCTCACATGTGCGCCTATGATTCCTTAAGATGCAGGGAGAAGATGAAAACAGTTCCCAGTGTTGGTTTTTAAGAAAATGTCAGATGCAAAACATTCAGAGATATTCTCTCTCTGACTCAATATGCCTGCAGTTTTCAGCAAGACACCTTTAGGAATAACATAACATTTTTGATGGAGGTTGGCTGTTGATTAATGGAGAAAATGCAACATTTGGATCCAGATAGGCCTGGGTATGTGATGTCAGAAAAGTTACTTAATTTCTTAGTTCATTCACTTGTGAAATGGAAATATTTATATCATTTCTCAGGGACACTGTGAGCACGACAGATAATGTATGCAAAACATTGCACATTCTTGCTCCACAAAACTTCAAGAATTAGTTTTTTAGTCCAGCTTACTCTTGCACAAATTTGTTCTTAGCAGACCATATGTTAAGGGTTGTGTTGTTTTTGCTTATGGCAGCCCAGGGAAGACAGTGATGAGCCAAATGCTATTAGGAAAATAAAATGAAAATGCAAAGAGTTCAAAAGCATTTTTTTTTGTGTGTATAAGATGCTTCATTTTCCTTATATGTAGAGTTGTATATAATCTTCCTATTTTCTTCTTAGTCTTGGCCTCCTGGAAGCTCTGAGGTATATTTGATACTCAAATTCAGCAGCTATATTTGGAATGGTATGCTTCGTCCTTTGGAAAGATATAACACATATACAAATTCAGTAGCTGATATATAAATACGCATGAATATATTTATGTCTTTAAGGTTTGAGTCATTGCCATGTAGAAAAGAAGATGTATGTACATTGCTTTAAACAGCAAGTGTTTGACCAATAGATGGAAGGTACAGAATAGTCACCGAGGTGAAAAAACCTAGATATTAAAACAACACAATGGAAAGGAGTTGTTTTTATGAGAAAAACTCTTCCTCTCCTATTGGAAAAACTATACCTACCACATAATTCATTATAGAATCAGAAAAAGCAATTCTAAAATATATGTGAGTCTCAATAATCAAAGCAATCTTGAATAACAAGGAGAAGAAGGCAGGAAATATCACACTTCTCCATTTCAAAACATCACAAAACCACAGTAATCAGGACTGTACAGAGCCATCCTAAAATAAGGTACTTAGGCCAATAGAACAGAGAAGAGAGTCCATGGAAACCATGCATCTATTATGAAGCAGTGCCTGAAAAGTGCCAAGAGTACAAAATTGGGTCGGTTCAGTGTCTGTATGAAATGTGATTGGGAAAACTAGATATTTACATGTGGGAAAAATAGAAACGAGCCTTCATCTCATGCCGCGAACAAAATGCAATTCAAAATGGGCTCAAGGCATGAAAGGAAGACACAAAGCTATGAATCTATTAGAAGAAAACATGAAGAAGAGTCTTTCCCTGGTTTGGGAACTCATACAGTTCCACAGCAAAACTACCTAAATAACCTGACTACAAAATAGGCACTAGAGATTTTACTTTAAAAATATCATTTATTTATTAGCACATAAGTAAATAATTTAATCTCTAAGGCCATATTTAAGATTCCACTTGAAAATTAACATCAAATTACATAACTGACATTTACTCCTGTTGAAAACTTGCATATATTACTGTGATTATGGCTTGGCACAGAGATGCTAAGCATCAAGAAGGATGAAGCAAAAAGATCATGAATGAGAACATCCTGCACTCCAATGTGATTGTGAAGGCAGTTTGGGACCCTGTCTCAAAGAAAAAAAGATTTATTACATAACAGAAATTATCAATCACTGGTCATTAATATCTCTTAATATCAACAGAATCAATTCACCTATAAAAAGACACAGGCAAAGAGAATGGATACAAAAGCAGGATTTAGCCTTCTGCTGTACACAAGAAACACACCTCAACCTCAAAGACAGATATTACCTCAGAGTAAAAGATTGGGAAAAGATTTTCCAGTCAAATGGACCTAAGAAACAAGTGGGTGTAGCTATTCAAATATCTAACAAAATAGACTTCAAACTAAAATCCATCGAAAGAGATGGACAAGGACACTTTATACTCATAACAGGAACAATTCATCAAGATGAAATCTCGATCCTGAACATCTATGCCCCAAATACAAGAGCACCCACATATGTAAAAGAAACATTACTAAAGCTTAAATCTTACATCAAACCTGGCACACTAATGGTAGGAGTCTTCAACACACCACACTCCCCATAGACAGGTCAACTAGACAGAAACCTAACAGAGAAATAAATAACAGATATCATGACTCAAATGAAATTAACAGACATCTACAGAACATTCCACTCAAACACAAAAGAATATGCCTTCTCAGCACCTTATAGAACCTTCTTTAAATTTGATCACATACTCAGTAACAAAGCAAACCTTAACAGATATTTAAAAAATTGGAGTAACCCCCTGTATCTTATCAGATCACCATGGTTTAAAGTTTGAAAGCCTACAAACTCTCAGAAAGTCTACAAACTCATGGAAATTGAACAGTGCTCTATTGAACCACCCCTTGGTCAAGGAAGAAATAAAGAAAGAAATTAAAGACTTTCTATAATTCAATGAAAATAAAGGCACAAAATACTCGAGCTTATGGGACACCATGAAAGCAGTGCTAAGAGGAACGTTCATAGCACTAAGTGCCTATATAAAGGAAGTAGAGAAAGCTCACAATAGGGACTTAATAGCACACCTGAAAGTTCTAGAACAAAAAGAAGTAAACTAACCCAGGAGAAGTAGATGTCAGGAAATAATCAAATTGAGATCTAAAATCAACAAAATAGAAACAAAGGAAACAATACAAAGAATTAATGAAACAAAGAGCTGGTTCTTTGAGAAAATCAACAAGACAGACAAACCATTATCCAAGCTAATCAAAGGGCAGAGATAGGACATCCAAATTAACAAAATCAGAAATGAAAAGAGAGACATAACAACAGACAAGGAGGAAATCCAGAGAATCATTAGGTCATACTACAAAATAGTACAAAAACTTGTACTCCACATAATTGGAAAATGTAAAAGAAATGGACAATTTTCTAGAGAGGTACCACATACCAAAATTAAATCAAGACCAGGTGGACAATTTAAATAGACCTATAAATTGCAAGGAAATAGAAGCTGTCATCAAATGGCTCCCAACCACAAAAAGGCCAGGACTGGATGATGGTTTCAGTGTAGAATTCTACCAGAACATCAAAGAAGAGATAATACCTATACTTCTCAAATTGTTCCACATAATAGAAACAGAAAGGACATTGCCAAACTCTTTTTTTATTGATTTTATTGAGCTATACATTTTTCTCTGTTCCTCTGCCTTCCTCTCCCCTCCCCTTCAAGCCTTTCCCAAGGTCCCCATGCTCCCAATTTACTCAGGAGATCTTGCCTTTTTCTATTTCCCATGTAGACTAGATCCATGTATGTCTCTCTTAGGGTCCTCTTTGTTGTCTAGGTTCTCTGGGATTGTGAATTGTAGGCTGGTTTTCCTTGCTTTATGTCTAAAATTCACTTATGAATGAGCACATATGATATTTGTCTTTCTGGGTCCGGGTTACCTTACTCTATAAAATGTTTTCTAGATTCATCTATTTGCCTGCAAATTTCAAGATGTCATTATTTTTTACTGTTGTGTAGTACTCCATTGTGTAAATGTACCACATTTTCCTTATCCATTCTTTGGTCCATGAGCATTTCGGTTGTTTCCAGGTTCTGGCTATGACAAACAATGCTGCTTTGAACATAGTTGAGTACATGTCCTTGTGGTATGATTGAGCATCCTTTGGGCATATACCCAAAAGTGGTATTGCTGGATCTTGAGGAAGGTTGTTTCCTAATTTTCTGAGAGATCACCATACTGATATCCAAAGGGGCTGTACCAATTTGCATTCCCACCAGCAATGCAGGAGTGTTTCCTTTACAACATATCCTCTCCAGCATAATCTCTCATTAATGTTTTTGATCTTGGCCATTCTTACAGGTATAAGATGGAATCCCAGAGTTGTTTTGATTTTCATTTCTCTGATGACTAAGGATGTTGAGCATTTCCTTAAGTGTCTTTCAGTCATTTTAGATTCCTCTGTTGAGAATTCTCTGTTTAGGTCTGTACTACATTTTTTTATTAGATTATTTGTTCTTTTGATGATCAATTTCTTGAATTCTTTGTATATTTTGGAGATCAGACCTCTGTCTGATGTGGGGTTGGTGAAGATGTTTTCCCATTTTGTAGGCTGCCATTTTGTCTTGTCGATCATGTTCTTTGCTTTATAGAAGCATCTCAGTTTCAGGAGGTCCCATTTATTAATTGTTTCTCTCAGTGTCTGTGCTACTGGGGTTATATTTAGGAAGTGGTCTCCTGTACCAATGTGTTCAAGTGTACTTCCCACTTTCTCTTCCATGAGGTTCAGTGTGGTTGGCTTTATGTTGTGGTCTTTGATCCATTTGGACTTGAGTTCTGTGCATGGTGATAGATATGGATCTATTTTCATTCTTCTACATGTTGGTGTCCAGTTATGCCAGCACCATTTGTTAAATATGCTTTCTTTTTCCTATTTTTTTGTTTCTTTGTCAAAAATTAGATGTTTGTAGGTGTGTGGATTAGTATCCAGATCTTTGATTCAGTTCCATTGGTCCTCCTGTCTGTTTTTGAGCCAATACCAGGCTGCCAAACTCTTTATGAGGCTACAGTTACCCTGATACCAAAACCACACAAAGACCCAATCAAGAAAGAGAATTACAGACCAATCTCACTTATGAACATAGATACAAAAATACTAGAAAAAATATTGACAAACCAAATCCAAGAACACATCAACAAAAATCATCCAGATGATCAAGTCAGCTTTATTCCAGAGATGTAAGAATGGTTCAGCATATGAAATCTATCAATGTAATCCACCATATAAATAAACTGAATTAAAAAACCATATGAACATCTCATTAGATGCTGAAAAAGCATTCTACAAAATTCAACACACTTTCATGATAAAGGTCTTGGAGAGATCAGGGATACAGGGAACATATCTAAACATAACATACAATATACAGCAAGTCAACAGCCAACATCAAATCAAATGGAGAGAAACTCAAAGTGATCCCACTAAAATCAGGAACAAGACAAGACTGTCCACTCTTTCCATATCTGTTCAACACAATTCTGGCTAGAGCAATAAGACAACAAAAGTAGATCAAGGGGGATTCAAATTGGAAAGGAAGAAGTCAAACTTTTCTTATTTGTATATGATATGATAGTATCCATAAGTGACCCCAGAAGCTCTACTAGGGAACATCTATAGCTGATAAATACTTTCAGTAATGTAGCAGGGTACAAGAGCAACTCAAAAAATCAGTAGCCCTCCTGATTTTATCATTTATCACAAATGATAAAGAAGCTGAGAGGGAAATCAGAGAAATAACACCTCTCACAATAGCCACAAATAACATAAAATATCTTGGGGGTAACACTAACAAAAGAAGCGGAAGACCTTTTCGATAAGAACTTTAAGTCTTTGAAGAAAGAAATTGAAGAAGATACCAGAAAATGGAAAGATCTCCCATGTTCTTATATAGGTAGGATCAACATAGTGAAAATGGCAATTCTACCAAAAGCAAACTATAGATTCAATGCAATCCCCATCAAATTTCCAACACAATTCTTCACAGACCTTGAAAGAACAATAATCAACTTCATATGGAAAAACAAAAAACTCAGGATAGCCAAAACAATCCTATACAATATAGGAACTTCCAGAGGCATCACCATCCCTGACATCAAGCTTTATTATAGAGCTACAGTAATGAAAACAGTTTGGTATTGGCATAAAAACAGAGAGGTTAACCAACGGAATCAAATTGAAGGCCTGGGTACTAATGCACACACCTATGTCTTAGGAATAATTCCTTAGGTGAGTCTCTCCCCTGACACAAATAATTCCAATCAGACCAAATTATACTGAATAAAAAATGCCCACGTTTAATAAATGTAGCGCACTCTGGTGGCCGGGAACATGGCAAGGGAGAGAGAGAGACAGGGGTGGGGGATGATCATGCAAAACTCAAAGACCAGTTATTCTTTTTCTCAGTGGCAACCTAAATACCCCGTGGGAGTGGTCCTGACCCTCCCTGGGGAGGAGTTAGCCTTTGGTGGCCTTTTTCAGAGGTGGAGTCTGGACCAAGGTAACTCCCAGGGGGAGGAGGCTTGAAATGGAGCTTCCTGCCCCAATGGTGGGTGCCAGGGGCTGGGGTGACGCTTTCGAGTAATCATCCCAGATTCCTTGGATATAGGGTTGTTGGCTCCAGTCTGGCTACTTCCTGTGGGCATGGGGTGATGTGGGAGAGGGGGGAGCTGGGAACTGGGCTCACACTCAGCGAGAGGAACGGCTGGAGCAGCATCTGGTTTATTGTCATCCTGGAGTCCTCAGGCAGCTGCTTTTTGAGGGAGATGAGAAGGCAGGTGGATCGGAGAAAAAAAATATTATTATTGGCCCTATAAATGGAGCTAGCCATAGGAAGTCATCAGCTGTCAGAAGTGCCCTGGTTGTACAGGTGAAACTTGGGTGTATAATTGGGACACAACAGCAGATAAAAACAGATTTTAGTTGGTAGGTGTCCTTGATCCAGGAGAGTTGGTACCAATGGTGAAGTCCCAGGAGCAGGCATAGATGTTGGAAGAGTGCTTTATAAGTTGGTCTTGGCCCAGACAGTAGGAGTGACCTGTAAAATATGCTCGAAACTGTTTGGGGTTAAAATAAGCTCTGGAGATTGTTAATTTATTGCCAGACTTGATTTTTGATACAGCAGTAGAACTTTTTCCAGGAACCTGTAGGTATCTGTCATAGCAAAAGGCTATTGCTTTAGGTTAAAAGGTATGGACAAATTTAAAAGATGATTAAAGGGAATTGGGAACTCTGGATTTTTAGTCCTGAACTATGAAGCCTGTGAAAGAGGCACACCTGTCTGTATTTCAGCAGGAAACTTAACAAATAAAATAATGAGCTACCAGTACCTTAAGTCATCAAATGCCATTAGTCACATCTGGGAGGGATAAATGAGCAAAAATGAGTCAGTTTTTTTTTTTTTGCTATACAGGCAATTCCAAAGTTCTTTTCAGTCTTTGGAGAACATCAGCCTAGAAGCAGTGCTTGCTGTTAGCTGCTGAGTACAAGAGGCCCAAAGATTCTCCTGTGAGAGGGGAAGATTTAGTCTATCTGTCTCGGCAGGATGAGAAAATCGATTCCCCGGAGAGCATCTAGGAAGCTGAAGAGGTGAAAGGCCACTTTTTGCTCTGTGGATAGCTTTGCCAAGCCAAAAGGCAAGCTTGAAGGTCCAAAGTTGTCCCTCTTAATGTGGGTGACAGTTGCATGGCTGGAGCAGAGTGAGGGGCCACTAGCAGTGGCACCAGGATTATCCCTACTGCTTGTACTGGCTTTTTTGGAACCTATTCTCTTTGGATAGATACCTTGCTCAGCCTAAATATAGTAGGGAGGGCCTTGGACCTTCCCCAAAGCAATGTGCCTTACCCTCTTGTAGCTATGAGTGGCAGGCTGCGTCCCCGGCACCCGGCAGCCCGCATGGCTAGCTTATGCCCTGAAATAATTACATGGACACTGTATTCTTTTAAACACTGCTTGGCCCATTAGTTCCAGCCTCTTATTGGCTAGCTCTTACATATTAATCTAACCCATTTCTAATAATCTGTGTAGCCCACGAGGTGGCTTACCAGGAAAGATCTTAACCTGCGTCTGTCTGGAGTGGGAGAATCATGGCGACTGCCTGATTCAGCTTCTTTCTCCCAGTATTCTGTTCTGTTTTCTCTGCCTACCTAAGGGTTGGCCTATCAAATGGGCCTAGGCAGTTTCTTTATTAATAAAAAATCACTCCCACATCACCCTCTCTGAGGAGTGAATGAGAAGTGGGGTTGAGGGGGGAGGGTGGAGGGAATGGGATGGAGGGAGGGAGTGGGAACTGGGATTGGTATGTAAAATGAAAAAAGAGTTTGTTTTCTCTTTAAAAAATAAACAAAGAAGGTAACAAAAGACATGTTCTTCCTGCTCTATTCTAATTTCTCAATATGATTGCTTTTATTTTCAAAAAGTTACTTTGGGAGCATAAATGTTAATAACACAGAGGGATTATGTGAATTTTCTAGTATAAAACATTTAGTTCACATTTCTTGGCGAGCCTGCTAACTCTGAGCCAGATCTCTAGCTCACCTAATGCTCTTACTTCCCAAGTATTGCCTGCTAAAGTGGAGCTTGGCCAAACGCACTTTCTGCCAGCATCACATTTATAGTAATTGGTGATGATTAGCATTAATTATCAGTTTGACAGGGATCTAGAATCACTTAGGACAGTGGTTCTCAACCTGTGGGTCTCGACCCCTTGGTGGGTTGAACCACCCTTTCACAGGGGTCACATATCAGATATCCTGCATATCAGATAATTACAGTGCGATTCATAGCAGTAGCAAAATCACAGTTATGAAGTAGCAGTGAAATAATTTTATGGTTGGGGGTCACCGCAACACGAGGCATTGTATTAAAGGGTTGCAGTGTTAAGAAGGTTGAGAACCACTGCTCTAGGGGATCGGCCTCTTCAGCGTGCCTGTGAGGGTTATCTTGACTCTGTTCACTGATGTTCTTAGACCCATTTGGATTCTGAGCTGAGTTCAAGCAGTTGTTACTCTCCTCTTCCCAATAACAGAGAATGCACCGGTCACGTCAGACTCCTGCCGCCTTGACCTTCCCTGTGACGATTGTATCTCAACACTGAGCCAAAATACAGTCTTCTGCCTGCATGTCGCCTTTGTCAAAGTATTTTTATCAGAGCCAAAGGGATAGAAACTGGAACGGGATATTTTTTTTTGTTGTTCTTATTCATTATTTTTGAGCTATACATTTTTCTCTGCTCCCTTCCTTCCTCTCTCCTCCCCTTAAACCCTCTCCCATGGTCCCCATGCGCCCAATTTACTCAGGAGATCTTGTCTTTTTCTATCTCATGTAGATTAGATCCATGTATGTCTCTCTTAGGGTCCTCTTTGTTGTCTAGGTTCTCTGGGATTGTGAATTGTAGGCTGTTTTTTTTTTTAATGTCTAAAAGTCACTTATGATGTCTGGCAGTGGTGGCGCACGCCTTTAATCCCAGCACTCGGGAGGCAGAGGCAGGCAGATCTCTGGGAGTTTGAGGCCAGCCTGGTCTACAAGAGCTAGTTCCAGGACAGGCACCAAAGCTACAGAGAAACCCTGTCTCGAAAAACCAAAAAAAAAAAAAAACCCAAAGTCACTTATGAGTGAGTACATATGATAATTGCCTTTCTGGGTCTGGGTTACCTCACTCTACCGCGAATCTTTGTGCATTCAGGGAGGCACTGCAGCATGTTCCACTGCACCGGGCCATGTGCTATGCCATTTTGTGCCAGTTTCTGATGCCAGCTGAGCTTTAAGAAAGTTCTGACATTTAAAGTCCTACTGTTTTCTCACCGCTGTGGGTTCTGATTTCATTTCAGGAGGTCGGAAGATTTATCGTTTTATTTTTTTCCTCTCTCATGGAGTCTTGCTCTATTGTGTTACACTGAGCCAGCAACACATCCATCAAAATAAATATCCTGGGATTAAAAGCACGTGCCCTCCTCTGACTAAATTATTTGCTGCACATAATCTCCCACTGGTATAAAGATTAGACATTTCTAAAGCATACAAGTGACCAATGGGCATATGAAGAATACTCATTATTACTACCCGTGAAGGAAATGCAAATTGAAATTACAATGAGCACTGTTTGGGAGACCATAGCAGGATCATCAGAAATGTGAAGACAGCCTGGGTCACATAAAAGGTTTATGACTAGCCTGTGCTACACAATGAGACTGTGTCCCAAAAGCAGAGCAAAGCAGAACAAAGCAAAATAAACCAAGACAAATGGACAGGGCAGCATAGGCCTGTAATTCTAGCTCCTTGGGAGGCTGAGGCAGGAGGATGGCAAGTTCAAAGCCAACTTAAGTTACAGAGTGAGTTCAAAGCTTGCCTGGGTGACTTCAAAAGAAAAAGTCAGACAGTTCTGGGAGATTACAGCTCAGTGGAAGAGTGCTTGCCAAGACGCCTTAAGGGCTACATCCACTCTCTAGTGCCCCACACAAACAAGCCAATGAATACGCAAATAAACAAACAACCATAACCAGAAACCAACTGTTAGAATAGCTATTAGCAAAACCATGAAAGATTGCAAGTATTGGCAAGACTGTGGACAAAAGACATCCTTTGCACATTCTTGGTGGGAATGAAGTTTAATGGAAAATTGTTTCCATTGTAGGAAACAGTTATGATGGTTCCTAAAAAGAAGCCAAAAGCAGAGTTGCCTCAGGGTTTGCATTCCATTATTGCATATAAATTCAAAAGAAATGACTCAGTACATCAAAATGAGAGCTGTTTTCTTAAGTCCAATGCAGCCATATTCACACCAACCAAGATATACACACAGCCTAAATATGGATAACTAGAGGTTGTTTGTGTGATCATATGTATATTATATATAGTTTATATGCACATACATTAAATATATATGAATATTATTTGGCCTAAAAAGAAGATAGAAACTGTCCGTTTAAATAATGTGCGAGAACCTGTAAAGTGAGTGGAACAAGTCAGACATGGAGAGGTCAATACTACACAATCTCCTTTATCATGAAATCTGAGGTAGCTGAGATCATAGACACAGACAGCTGGATAGTGGTTGCTGGGGTCTGGGAGTGAGGGAAGAGATATTGTTGTCAAGAGATCCGGAGTTTCAGTTATACAAGATAAATAAGTTATGGAGATTCAGTTTCCAGCAAGGGAACCTCAGTAGGTTTTCCTCCTCTGTGCTGGTTATGGCCCAAGATATTCCATGGAGGCCTGAACCTGAAGAGAGCGATGCATCCCACATGGGACGTGCTTTCTCACCCTTCATGCATACTTATGATGCAGTTTAATTGGTAATTTAAGTTCAGCCAAAGATTAGTAATAATATTTCATAAAAAGAACAATTATAACAATGTACCTGATAAAAGTAGTATGAATCTCATGGAACACAAAAGCATGGGTAGAGAAGGACTGAAGTTACTGATACTGACTGCACAATGTATTGGTGACTTAATACAGTAGAAGTCTATTTTTTCATGTCACTCCTACGTTCTTGTTTGCCAGCACCTCACCTTGAAGCTATGCCCCCTGAAAGAGGAAGCCCTCAAAGCCACAGAGGAGGGGAAGAGACTGAGGATTATCATAAGGATATTATGTTTTAATGAATATTTCCCAAATCAGATTTTTACATAATCCTTTGAAGTTGAGAAAGTGGTGCTCCCAAATCGCTATGTGCCTTCTAATGGGTCCATTTAACCACATTTTGCTCTACAAGGATGGACTAGAGACAAATTCCTTACGATGATGCAGTGCAGTGTAGGCTACTGTCCTGGCCACAGTTAAATGGACCTGCCCCTCAGAAGGCAGGTGGAAACTGGGGAGCGGTGGACTCACTACCTTAACCTCAGGGGACTGTATGAAATATAATTCTGGCTATATGCTTTCTTTACATTGTCTGTCTTCTTCAGGGTGCTTTGATATCCATTATTTTTTTAGTGTCCCAACTGTGATTTATCTGTGGAAGAGGCGAGTCTGCCTGGGGCATTAATTGGAGGTCTGGGAGTGAGCATCTGTTGCCTTTTCTTCCACTTGGAATATTTATGCCCTCTTCCTTTGACTTGTGTAATCTACAGAGAAAAGCTTCTTTGACCCACTCCCTTTTCCCAACCTTCCAAACTCCGCTCCTTCAAAAAGGTACAACAACTATTTTTTTTTTTTTGCAATGCCTGAAAAGTCCCTGTTCTCAGCCACCTGTCATCCCTAGACATCCAGGAAATGCAGTTCAGCCACCTGCAATGAGGAGGAGGCTTAACGTGGGAAACGGTCATCGCAGAACCTAAGTTTATGTTTTCAGGAGCGTTTTGCTTTTCATTTGGCATCTAGTGCCTGAAAGATCCTGACTCAGCAATAAATACTGTGTCGCAATTCCGTATGGTAATCATCTGTACATGCATGGGGAGCTTTCTCTCTTGATCATCGTGAGAAGAAGCAAGACAAAATCCAGAACATGGTCTTTGCATGTGCCAAAGGCTACTAAACAAGAACATGTGAATTTAGTCAGACTCTTTTCCGATAAAGGCTCGCAATTGGAAGTTGACTTACTCGGGAAAGAAATCAGCGACTTGGTTTTGTTTCCCACAGTTGTGAGAAAATAAACCTTCTCCACACGGGAGATGATTGAAAACATTTGCTTCTCAGTATTTCAGGCTGGCTGGGGACAGTACATAGCAAAACAGTCTTCAGACAATTACTTTCCCAAGCCTTGCTTCTTCTCAGAAGGCTTGCAGAAGAAGGTTCAGATGTTCAAGATGTACTTCTTTGTTTTATTGTGAGAGAAATGAATTTGTGGAGATCCCAGGAAGGAACACTAAGCTATGCTTTCAGAGAATGCAGCACCTGTTCTTTCATTGTACAGTGCAGATTCCCATCAATAGATGGCTTTTCATTTCTTTACTCATCTAGGTAGTGAAGGCACTGGTTAGTTTTTGTCAACCTAATACAAACTAGTCACCTGGAAAGATGGAACCTGAATTGAGGAACTGTCTCCGTCAGACTAGCTCATGGCCATGTGTATGAGACATTTTGTTTTTAAAAAGTTTACACACACACACACACACACACACTTTGTGCACATAAGTAAGTGCCTTGTCCTTCGGGAGGCTGGAAGTGGGCTCTGGATTCCCTGGAACTGGATGGATGTGGGTGCTGGGAAGAAAGCTAGGATCCCCTGCAAGTGCAGTAGGTGCTCTTAGCCACCTCTCTAGCTCAAAAATGAGACATTTCCTTAATTGTAGTTTATGTGGAAGTGCCCAGCTCACTGTGGGTAGTGTCATCCCTAAGCAGGGAGGCCTGGTCTGTGTTAAGAAGTATGGCTGAGAAAGTCAGTAAACAGCATCCTTCCATGGTCCCTGCTTCCGTTCCTGCCTCCAGGTTTCTGCCTTGAGTTCTGGCCCTGACTTCCGTCAATGATGGGCTGCCACCCAGAAGGATTAGATGAAATCAACTTTGTGGTTTCACCACAGCAACAGAAAGCAAACCGGGACAGTTATGAAGTCCTTTCCTCACTATTCAAACATAAATTACTGAATTTCTATAATATGGACTCATCCAGCAGTAAAAAAGTGTGTGTGTATGTGTGTGTGTGTGTGTGGGTGTGTGTGTGTGTGTGTGTGTGTGTGTGTGTGTGTGTGTTGCAGGAACTCTCAAGGAACCTCACATTACCCAAGGATCTCACTAGGCTGTTTTCTTGCTTTGACCTATGACCTATCTTTTGAGACTTGATTTTTGTAACAAGGACCATTTTTTTTCCCATCATTTTGTATTGCTACCCTCCTATGGATGCTGCTTTTCCTTTTAGCTCATTTTCCTTGTTGGTTTCTGGCCAGAGAACAAGGAGCCTGGTTAGATATTTAAATTTTAATAAAGTCGATCAGGAAATTTTTCTCCAGTTTAAAGGTTTTTCCTCATACCATCAAGCCTAGATGTCGCTAGTTCTTTTGTTTGGCTCCCTGAGTTCATGCCCCATTTTTTTTCAACCTGTGCCACATTGCAGACCAGCTTCCCTATTCTTAATCCAGGTCAGAGGCTTGGCTCTCCAATTTCTTGGTCACATTAAACCCCCAATATCCTGTCTGACAGTAAATTCAAAGAAACATTTACCCTGCGATAATGCTCTGTGTTGGCACGAAGTGGTGCTGGAAAACAGGTGAGGGAAACAGGAGGGAAGAGCCTGGGGGTCTCTCCCAGGTACACACATGCCAGGAACACTTCGAGCCTTGAGGTCCTCTGGCTTAGCCGTCTTGTTTTTCAGGAATGAGAACTAAAGCCTGAAGGCCACAGAGACGGACTCAAACACCTCCCATGTACTCAGCAGAGCCCATCCTTTGGTGTGAGGCTCAGTGCTCTTCTGGCACTAGTAACAGCCTCTGTGGCCACTTTGTCTTTCGCTGGTTATACGTTAGGGCGGGTGCAGGTTCCCTTTCTGTTTTAGTTAGGAGTAGAACAGGTAAGATTTTCTGCTCTGTTCTGCTAATTCCAAGGCCACATCACTGTCTTTGGGGTGCAAGGGAATCTCCCAAGGTCAGGGACTTGTGTATGGAGGTCATCATCAGGGTCTGTTGGTGTCTGCAGCTCTTCTGGAGTGCTGTTATTACCCTGGTGTTCCCAAGAACGGCAGCAGCCTGCAGCATCTTCCAAAGCATGTTTCTTGAATGGGTACCTGCTGATTAATTAATTGAGGAAAGCTATTGGAGCACAGATAATCTCACCCCATGTTAGTCATTTCTGCATGGGGAAAGGGGAATCATGTCAGCATTAGCAATTTCTATTCTGCTCATGTCTCTGGAGCCCATTTCTCTGGCTCAAAGAACATGAGCTCATGGTTTAATTGGGTTAGAAATTAAATAAATGCTTTTTCCTTCTAAAAGAGAAGGAGAACCGCCCCACACTAAGACTAACAATTAAAGCGACAAGGCGACACTTGGCAGGAGTGTCAACAGTGAGGAACACACTAAGCGGAGTGGAACAAAGACTTTACCTCCAGCCAAAGAGCCTGAAAGTTGGTGAGGAGGCAAATCCTGGCCCTGAGAGCTCTCGGGTGGGGGATAAAGTGGGTTCATAACAATCCACTTTACAATGGTAAGAGGAAAAGGAGACTAAATCATGCTGTAGTCATGTGTTTTTGCTCTGTGAAAATCAAAGACGCTTCTGGATGGAATGCTTAGTTAGCGGAAACGATTTTAAAGTTCCTTCCAAATCGAAATTCCATGATGTCATATGAAACTCAACCCTACGCAGCTGCTGACCTTACACAGCACATTTTCTCACAGTGTCTCTATTACTGTGGGAGTCCTCAAATAATTGTATCATGTATGTCCCAAATTCAGTCTGTCATCCACTGGCACTGAGGTGCCTGTGACTTGTCCACGTTTAGTGTCTAAAAATCCTTTGGAGACGTATTATGCAACAATGATCACTTTGTGGTCAGTGTTCACTAAGGGGTGTTACCTCCCCAAGTTCTGAGAGCTGCCAGTCCTAAGCAAAACTGAGAATGCATTGTTTGAAATGGCAGCCATCTTCCAAGGGTGTGGGAGAGTCTGACCTCTGTTCTTCATCTTCTCAATTGCAGATACTCAGGGGCAGACCAAGGGGCCCTGGGAACAACACAATGAACTATTTTCAGTTGTCTAGTTGTATAGTTTTCTAGAAGCTGGGATATAGTCAAGCACATAGACATAGCCAAAAGCATCTTGAATAGATTATATATTTGAAAGACAAGATGTTTTATGTCTTAATATGTCTCTTCCATCCACATTGCCTTACTAATTTTAGGAAAGATACCATGGGGGATGTGGAGATGGCAGAGGGATAGAGTGCTTGCTTTGCAAGCATGAGGACCTGAGTTTTATCTCTAGGACTCATGTAAAAATTGCACGACATGATGGCAGATCCTTGTAATTTCAGTACAGTAGAGATGGAGACAGTTGGATAACCAGGGATAGCAGGGCAGCCAGCCTAGCCTACATGTCAAGTTTCAAACCAATGATAATGTCTCAGATGGATGACATCTGAGGAACAGTATCCAAGGTTGTTCTATGACCCCCACATGTATACACACACTTGATTATGCATGTGTGCCCAAATGTGCCAGTACATCTTCTCTCTCTCTCTCTCTCTCTCTCTCTCTCTCTCTCTCTCTTTCTCTCTCTCTCTGTCTCTCACTTACTGGGCATCCAATGTATGAGAAATTCTATTTTAGTTGACTTAAATGTATCAAAATAATCAGACAGATAAAATCCCTGCCTTCTAAGTCTTTATTGTGGCCTAAGACACTTGATATAAGTCACACATAAATAAACTGAACACTATGTTAATTGAATGTGCTTTGGATAAATAAACCAAGTTCGGAGGGAGAGGCTAGCAAGAGGATTAGTAAGTCCCCTTGGAGGCAGTGACGTTTGACCCCTGAAGATGGCAAGGAAGTGAGCCACACAGATATCTGAAAGAAGGGGTGCCAGCTTTGGGGAACAGCAAATATAAAGATTCAGAGATGGAGAAGCTAACTCGATTTTGGGAAGAACCAGGCTAGCTTAAAGATAAACAATTATATTTTTATTTATTATAAGGGGAAACATCACGAAACTGGAACAAGAAGTCAAAACTCATCTGTTTGGTGAGGAAACCACAGAGATAGTACCTGGGCCATTTTTCTTCAGGTCCCAGAAAGCCACACCCTAACTTGGTCCCACCTCTTAAAGATAATTGGTTAACAAGGCTTCCCCATCACTTCCCCCTTTTGTCTAAACAAGAGTGATCCAAACCCAATGCCAAACTATATACAATAGGAACAAATATCAAGTATAAAGTTAGATATTACTAGATTACAACTAGTATAAACAATATTAAGCAAGGAATATATGCTAAATGTTTTAATAAACATTCTATCCTAAGGAGTCTAAGTCTTGCATCAGAAATAAGCTTGGCTAAATTATAAGAGGAAGGTAACTATGACTATCTAATTTTCAACCTCATCAAAGGCCTGAGAAGGGAGATAACATTACTTAAGTAGGCAGGACATGCAATCAAGCAGCTTCCAAAGTGAGTAGTATCTGACAGAGACAATTGGCTGCCTGAGCAATCACCAAGAGTCTCATTTGCAACATTGAAGCAACCAACTTTGGCCAAGGCCTAGCATAACAGACAGACCATTTTTAGAGGCAGGGAATTTTTCAGAAAAGTCTTACCCTGTCTTGGCAAGTTTTGGCAGTCCTTTTCCTTGTGTCCTGCTTATCCAGTCCAGATAAACTGGATCCAGAAGCCAGTTGAGACGTTTAATGAGAAAATATGAAGGACTGAGTGTAGTGGCTTCTCAGGGTCACTGCATGGGAATTCTATGCCAAAATGAAGGGTGTGGAGTCTGACGGCAGCTGGCTAGAGCCACTGGAGACCTGAGCCCCACGTTGGGTGCCAACTGTAGAAGCTAGCTCAATTTGGGAAATAACCAGGCTAGCTTAAAAATAAAGAATTATATTTTTATTTATTGTAAGGGGAAAACTCACGAAACTGGAATGAGAAGTCCAAGCTCAGCTGTGCAGCAAGGGACCCACAGAGAGAAAGAGAGAAAGAGAGAGAGAGGGAGAGGGAGAGAGAGAGAGAGAGAGAGAGAGAGAGAGAACCTGGGCTGTGCACCTGTTTTCCTCTGGGTCCCAGAAAGCCACACCCTAACTTGGTCCCTCCTCTTAAAGATAATTAGTTAACAAGGCTTCTCCATCACAGAGACAAAAGGATGCCTGGAATAGGCCAATGTGCAGGCCAGGAGGCCACAGCACAGGGAGTGGAAGAGGGGGATCATGAATGAGGCCAGCCAGACTTTGCAGGGCCTCATTTTTTTAAAAGGTTAGTTAGATTGAGATAGGATATAGCCTCAGACTTTTAGGGCCAATGAGTCAGATGGTCTAACTCATGTTTCAACAAGAGAAAGGAAAGGGTGGAAGTAGGGATTCCAAGAAGAGAAGTGAGGCAAGAGGTGCAGTCAGATGAAGGGGAAGTAGGGAGGAGGCACATGTCTTCCTTTCACAGTTCACAGTACTGATTTTAATATTACATATTGCAACATTTGGTCTCTCTGGCAATGTGAGGTTTTGATTTTGATGAGAGGAAATGAGCTAGTGTGTGTAAACTGCAAAGTTGGTCCCTGGCATATGATAAGCATTTAATTAGTATTAGTTATTGCTTACTGCCTATATTTCCTACCATAGCTATTTATAAAGAGCTAATAATCAAAACTCTGTATCTATATACACAATTAATTAAAGTGAAAATGGAGGTAAAAATAGTGTAGGAGAGAGGATTGTAATTGGACCAGAAATTAGACTCTTATTATAATTAAATCTTAATTCCATTTCCGAGCTACATGAAAGGTAAAACAATGAAATGTCATAACTCATGAGAGAAGACATCAGTTTCCAAGAGACTCAAAGAGTATCTTGCTGTGGAGTTCCTATTGATTTTAGTGCAATGGATTCTGATCACCAATATACAATTTCCTCATTGGCAACTCGGCAGGTAATGCAGAGATTTCTTTTATTGCCACATAGTAGAATTATTAGATAATAACTCAGTAAAGCTATTAGAAAGGCAACATGGTACAGCCAAAGGAACATTAAATTAGTTCTTAGAAGAACAGAATATGAGTTCCAGTTGTGCTTATGTAAGGTACACATAACCTCTTTGGAACTTGGTTTCAACACTGGTAAACTGGACCCTAATCTATCTACTGGTTACAGTGACTGTGGCTTGGATCCCCGAACCCTGACTCAGGACAGTGAGGGAATGAAGAAAGAACAGACACACAGACATACATACAGAAAATCTGGGATCAGGTGGGGTGTGTTCACTCGGATAGAAGGAACCTCTTACTACCAGCAACCTGGAGCCTCAGCCTGTTTATTAGGTATGATGCAGGGAGACTGCTTAGCTAGTTTTGTTAGGAGACCAGTCTTTGTAGAACAGTCTCAGCTTGTAAACACACAGGTGGGAGAAACAAGAGTTGCCAGTTTTGGAATGAGCTAATCAAACCTCCATAAACACTCCCCTTGAGCCTGACACATACAGGGAGTCAGTTTTGCTAATTTCCCATGGACCCAATGCCCTAAAGTCCTCATTGTGGCTGTGATGTCAACAATATACATTCACATATGACTTCACTCACTCAGTTTCCTCTGCTCCCTACATTTGACAAAACTGTGATATACAAACAAGATTATTCACTTAAAAGCTCATTGTTAGCTGTTAAGCATTATACACATGTTTAAATATTACTTAATATGCTGTATCATGTAATCTATGTAATGTGTTATATGTAATCCTTTAATGTTACTTAAATCTGGGTGTGTAGTTAGTTTGCTAAACAATTTAGGAATTCAGCATGAAAGAAACCACTTTTGCTCATTTAATCACCGTTTATTTGCTAAAGGTTCCCTGGACTCTTGCTGTAGGTGCCGAGAGAAAAAGAAAAACAAAACCCACAAAGTCTAGCACTGAAGAAACTTTAGTGGGGGAAGCTGCACATTAATAAAAAAAAATCATACTTAATAAAATTAAGTGAAAATAAGGGATAGGAAAAACGTAAAGTAAAATAAATGGATGACATTGAGCCTGAAGAAACAAGGTGTGAAGCTCTTCCCTGGTTGCCTTTGTCAAATGTTACTTAGGCTCACACCTTGACCTGGTGTGTACTTCATGCATTTATTCATTACGTCAATAAGCATTTCCAGAGCTGATTCCACACATTGAAGTCCGGGCAGTCCATTAATTATGACGTCAGTACACTCACATCTCCAGTCCTGTCACCCTGTGACCAGCAGCCATCGATGTAGACCAAACAATGGTCCTCAGTGTATGCAAATCAGCACATCCATAATGGCTAACCCTTCTATGTGTTAGCCAGTCCCCATAACAAAACACTGCAGGGTACAAGACTGAATTGTCAGTTCACTTTCTTGCAGGCCTGAAGGCTGCAAGTCTAAGTCCTGGATGTTGGCACAATTGTTTTTTCTTGGACTCATCCTCTTGGTTTATAGATAGCTATCATCTCACGCTATCTCCACAGAACTTTCCACTCTGTCTCTACATCCTTTCTTCTTTATCAGTCAGATTAAATTAGGGTGACTTCAAGGACTGCATTAGGTTAAATACCTCTTTAACGGCCCCAGCTCCATATACAGTCACATCCTGGGGTTTTGGGGATTAGGGTTTGTGTTAGTTACCATCCTTGTAGCTATGACAGGATACACAACAAACACAATTTAAAGAAGGAAGGAATTTATCTTGGCTTATAGTACAGTACATCATGATAGAGAAGCTACAGTTTATGGTGGTAGAAGCACACTGCAGGATGCCTTAGACCTTGGTGGGCTTGAAATCAGAGAGACAGACAGGAACCAGGTGTGTATCAAGCCTTCAAAGGGCCCCTCCCAAATGATCCATCTCTATGTTTACTAGCGAGACATTATCATTGTGAATACCAATACCACCAGAGAAGACCAATCAGACAAGTGTTCAAGTCAATGGGAAGACTTTATTAGCCATCTGGCTACTTCACTGAATGTTGGATGAGCTTTAAGGCAAAAACCACATACCAGGTTGGTGTACCTCAGGTAGCAAGAACAGGTAGCTAGAAGCAGAACTACAGAAGCCCAAAAGCAAGGTTAGTACATTTAGAGACTTTCCCAGAATTGTTGGCTTTGATCAATCAGGTCTTTGTTCTCTTTTGGCAGGTGTTGCTGCCTTCAGGCTAGGTTCTGAGACCTGAATGGTAGTTCCATCATAATGTCAGGTGTGCTAAGTTTTGGGGGTTTGTAACACCATGCCCCAAGGGTTCCACAACATTCTGAAACTGGGCTACCTGCTGGGGACCAAGTATTTTAACATATGTCCCTGTGGGGATATTTCACATTCAAAATATGGTAAGGCTTTAATATAAAAATTGTTGGGGTACACAATCTGGTTGATAACAGCCCACATTTTACATAGGTCAAGGTGTTCTGTCACCACACCTAAATCTCCTCAGAGTTGTGTTGTTTCCCCGTCTCCCATCCCCCATCCCTGCTTTGGGATTTCTTTTTTCCCCTCACCAAATTCACATATATTCTTTCAAATGCCATCTCCTCCAAGAACCCCTGCTGGATCAATTTTGTAGGTGTGTTAATTTCGTTGTTCTTTTAAAAACACAATGGAACTGAATGGAAGACTCTAACATAAACCTACACACCTATGAACAACTGATTTTTGACAAAGAAGCCAAAAATATACAATGGAGAAAAAGAAAGCATCTTCAACAAATTATGCTGACATAACTGGATGGTGGCATGTAGAAAATGTAAATAGATACATATCTATTGTTCTGCACAAAAGTCAAGTCCATAAAAAACCTCAACATAAATCCAGTTACACTGAAGTTGATAGAAGAGAAAGTGAGAAGCAGCCTTGAACATATTGACACAGGTGACTACTTCCTGAATATATCACTAGTAGCACAGACACTGAGATAGACAATCAATAAATGGTACCTCCTGAAACTTGTAAAGCTTCTGTAAGGCAAAGGACACTGTCAATAAGACAAAATGGTACCTTACAGAATGGGAAAAGATCTTCACCAACCCCACATCTACAGAGGACTGATATCCAAAATATATAAAGAACCCAAGAAACTAAACATCAAAATACCAAATCATCCCATTAAAATTTGGGGAACAGGTTTAAACAGAGAATTCTCAGCAGAAGAATTTCAAGTGTCCAAGATACACTTAAGAAGTGTTCAACATCCTTAGCTATCAGGGAAATGCAAATCAAAATGACTCTGAGATACCATCTTACACCTGTCAAATGGCCAATATCATAAAGGCTATGTTAGAGAGGATGTGGTGTAAGGGGAAGACTCCTCCTCTGTTGGTTGGAGTGCAAACTTGTGCAACCATTTTGGTATTCAGTATGGCAGTTTCTCAGAAAATTCGGAAGCAAGCAAGGAAGTTAACACACCTGCAAGATTTATCCAGCAGGGATCCTTGGAGGAGATACCATTTGAAATGTGGAAATTTAGTGATGGGAAAAGAAAATCCCAAAGCAGGGGTAGGGAAGGGAGCACTGGGGGATGATGACATGACTCTAAAGGGATTTAGGTATGGTGACAGAATACCTTGACTGATGTAAAAAGTGGGTTGTTATCAACCAGATTGTGCCCCCGCAACAATTTTTATGTTGAAATTTTACCATATTTTGAATGTAAAATATCCTCACAGGGACATATGTTGAAATACTTGATCCCCAGAAGGTGGTCCAGTTTCCAAATGTTGTGAAAGCCTTGGGGCATGGTGTTACAAACCCCCAAAACTTAACACAAGTAACACTGTGGAACTATCATTCAAGTCTCAGAACCCAGCACAAAGGCAGCAACACCTGCCAAAAGAGCTACTTCAAAACATAGTAATACTACTCTTGGGCATATACCCAAATGATGCTTAACCATACCACAGGGATGCTTGGTCAACTATGTTCATAGCAGCATTATTTGTAATAGACAGAATCTGGAAACAATCTTGATGCCCCTCAACTGAAGAATGGATAAGAAAATGAGGTATATCTACACAATGGGGTATTACTCAGAGGAAATAAAAGCAATGACATCATGAAATTTGCATGCAAATGGATGGAACTAGAAAAAAAATTATCCTGAGTGAGGTAACCCAGACTCAGAAAGAGAAACATGATATGTACTTAACTCATGTGATATAAAGCAAAGATAACCAGACTAAAGTCCTCAGTCCCAGAGAAGCTAGGTAGCAAGGAGGATCCTAAGAAGGATACATGGATCTCCTTGGAAAGAGGAAATAGATGAGATGTTCTGGGTAAACTGGGATGGGGGGAGTAAATGGGAGAGGATGGGGGATGGGAAGGTGATGGATCAGGATGAGGATGGGGTATGGAAAGGGAGAGCAATGAAAGAGATATCTTGATAGAGGGAGCCATTATGGGGTTAGGGAGAAACCTGATGCCAAGGAAACTCCCAGGATCCCACAAGAATCACCCCATCTAAGACTCCTAGCTATAGACAGAAGTTTCTGTCCCACCTGATCTCACAGTCGCTCAGTCCCAAAGAAACATGCAGAGGCTTATATTAATTATAAACTGTTTGGCCTATTAGCTCAGGCTTATTATTAACTAGCTTCTACAACTGAAACTGGGAAAAGTTTCAATTAGCAATAATTGTGCCTTGGATAAACCTCATTGGCTATTACAGTATTTCTCTGGCTGAACTCTCAATTTCTTGGAGAAAAGAACTGTACCCTACATACACTTGTTTCTCCTCTGGTTGATCTCCCCAGTGTGGGCTGGTATTACAATAAATACATTCAGAGTATCTGATTAATATAAAACCTAGCACCTCATCAATAAGAATACTCTCTCTGGTAACTAAGGCAAGTACACACGAAGGAAGACAACTGTTGTTAAGCATGCTTGTCCAAAATGAGGCTTCCTTGAGAGCATCCTTACCGTTCACTGATATCTCATTTCTATGTTGAATCCTTACCTGCTGAAAGGGCTGTCTTACCATTTAAGAAGGGTTAATATACTGTACCCAGAAAGTTTACAATTTAATTCAAAGTGATGTGCTTAGCTATAATGGCCATCATCTGCAGTCATAGGTTAATTCATTTGGAAGTTACTTTCTGAATTCAAGTTGACCAAACTGTCCAGATTGTCCACACACAACACCCATCCAAAAGCAGGCTTCCAGCCCTACCCTCTGTTCTTTCTTGAGACTGAACGTAAATATCTTAGTTTTGTTTTAAATGCAATCACCCTTGTTAGAAAATAATGGCAGGCCATTGCTGCCAGTGCTGTGTGCATGCTCCCTGGCCATCTGGCAGCTCTCTGGGCTGCTGGTAGGATTAGTGGACATCTTTCAAAAACAGGTCAACAGAGTGGATAATAGCCATGGTCTAGAGTCAGCCTGCTAGAGTCGAAGGCTCAGTTCTGCCATTTGTTGTCGTGTGTAGGCCTGTCTTGCTCTTTCTGTAAAATGGGGTTAACGTTAATAGCTTCCCCATATTCCCCAGAGCCTTGCTGTGATGATTCCATGAATATGCAGAAAGGGCTTAGAGCACAACCTGGGAAACCCCAGCCACTTACCCGCCAAGTGGTGGGTATTGATATCTTCTGTGACTATGTGACAGACTCCCTCCCTGACTCCAGCCCATGATGGCAGATTTGCTTCTGTCATTCTTTGTGCCTCCCACCAACCCTGCTAGGTGTTTCCCCATTCCTGAACAGGAGCTTTTACAAAAGTGCTTTTGTATAAGACAGTATACTTTAATTGGAAAAATTACTTCACGCACCAACCATTCCCCTCCCCCCCGCCCCTCCTGATTTCATCCTGTGTTCCAGTATAGACCTGTGACTGACCAGAGGGGTCCTCTCTGATTTGTTCCCTTGAACTCAGATCTCTACTCAGTAACAAAGAAACCTCTTTAAAGTACAAATCCAATTGGTACTCCTCTGCTGAAATATTCAGTTTCTTTCTTCAGCATTTGAAATTTAAAGACCTTTCTGCCCGGCTCCTGGACTCCACCTGATCTGGTCTGAGTCCCCAGTGGCACTTTTTCTGATCTTGACAGGCAGAACAATCTCCACCACAGGGTTCTACCGACTCGTTCTCCTATGTCTGAACACTCTGTGGATCTGTGTGGGTTGGTGCCTGGTCATCCAGGCTTCAACTCAGACACAGGCGGCAGAGGGTCACGGCTATGACTTGAGGAGCCTGACTGCCTGAGTTGCTATCTCAGGCTTCACCACTTCCTGACAGTGTGGCTGTGTGGTTGTGTGGCTGTGTGGTTGTGTGGCTGTGTGGTTGTGTGGTTGTGTGGCTGTGTGGTTGTGTGGCTGTGTGGTTGTGTGGCTGTGTGGTTGTGTGGCTGTGTGGTTGTGTGGTTGTGTGGCTGTATGGTTGTGTGGCTGTGTGGTTGTGTGGCTGTGTGGTTGTGTGGCTGTGTGGTTGTGTGGTTGTGCAGCTGTGTGGTTGTGTGGCTGTGTGACTGTGTGGCTATGTGGTTGTGCGGCTGTGTGGTTGTGTGGCTGTGTGACTGTGTGAAAGTTACTTGCTCCAATTTTCTTACCTGTAATAAAATGACAGCAGGGGCTGGGGTATAGCTCAGAGGAAGACCACTTGCCTACCATGACGTTAAACTGTGAATTTGATTGACAGCACCGAAACAAAATAAGAAGACAAGAAACCAACCAAAAGAAAAAAAATATATATATACATATATATAATATTTTGTTGTACTTAAGAAAGAGTGGTCCAACAGTCAATACCACGTAGGTTATGCATTATCAGTGAAATTGTTATTATATTCCTAAATTATTTTCTGATCATTCTGAGTTACTATCTTTCCCATAATTGCCACTTAAAATAAAAATATGTTGTTTTTTATTTTCTGCATTCCCAATTTCAGAGATCAAATACTTGTGCACCAAGGGGCTCTGCTTCTATATTTAAGGTCCATGGTGAGAAAACTCCCATGTTCCTATTCTATATGGAGCTGTCACCCATTCCGGTCTCTAAGAACAGTGTTAGCATGTACACTTAGTTATCATTCAGCAAATGAAAACACCTGCGTTCTAGGCAGGACTCTACGGGGGCAGTCGCTTTTGTGTAGAAGATACTCAATCTCTCTAGGCTCAATTACAAAATGCGTATTAATACCTACAGCTCCTAGCATTGTTGCATAGTATAAACGCCTGGGTGTTAATGCAGATTATCTTTGTGAGACGGAATTACAAGGGATTTAGTTTTCTATTTTGTTCATTTATTTTACTTTGAAAACAACGAGTGTGGCCTGATTTTGTGATTAATAGCCGTTCACAATTAAATAATGTTTGCAAAGGATTCAACATGGTGACTGACTCACTGCAGGCACTTAATAAACAGTGTTATTACTCCTAAAAGGCTTCCGTCCTCAGTGGCACGGGGCTCTAGCAACAAATCTTGGTCTGAGGCTTCGGGCTCATTTACAATCACATCTAGGAGGGGAGAGCTTGCTTGTGGCTTTTCCTTTCAGACCAGCACATTCTCAGCCTATAGAGCCCAGGTTCACCCCCTGGTTGTGGGAGGATGAGCTTCTCACAGCACTCAGTGTTCATCCTACTCCTGACAGAATGCACAGAATATTAACATGGTAAATTCCATTGTTTCTCTCCGCTCCTCCCTTCCCCGCCCAGTGGCTTTCATTGTTGAGGAGAGAGACTGTGCCCAGTCACAGGAATTTAATCAGGAGCTGTGCTGCACAGCCCTGGGAGATGGAGCTGACTCAAAGCTGCGATTCTTGAGCTAATGAATTTCCGTGTAAGGTGGAGGCTTGTTTACCTAGGCCCCAGTCCGGTGGGTGGACTTCATGCTCATTCATTGTCAGCTAGGGAACGGGAGTAGGTTACCCCTTCCTCGGGGCTGACAGCAGCAGCTGACAATGCTGGATGCCAGGGAATTGTGTGGGAACTCTCTTTCTGCAGGAATCCTATAGCTTTTCTCTTGTCAGGCTATCTGTCCATGCAGCTGGCTCCAGGCAGGGAGTCTGAGTCCTAATAGTTTGCATTCTACTTGCCTCTTTGACCCTGGTTTTGAAGACCACCATGGATGAATAAGGAAGTCATTGTCTTTGTTCCAAATATACAAAGGAAAAATATCTTCATAAAGGTTCTGTGAGTTTTGCAGATGTGCCAGTGTATTAAAGAAAAGAGGTTTCAGGGGCCGAAGGACACATGACTTCTAGATGGCTCTGCTATTACAAGTTTTTGCTGCTGCACTCAAGGTGAACCGATGACGATAGCTAGGATTTTACTGGTGTTCTGAATGCCACTCCTCCTGCACTGTGAGCCACGATGAAGACCCCAGAACAAGTCCATGTCCAAGTTTTGATCACTAAAATTCTGCCTGGACTTCTCTCACGGAGTCCAGATCACAGGAAGGAGAGATTTTTATGGATAAATTATGCAATCTCTCTTATGACAGCTCCATTCATCCAACCATCCATCTGTCCAGCCATCAAAATGTCCATCCAACTACCCAATAGGGCAATATTTTTATAGTTGCTGCGCACATAGTGGAAACTAGGTAAGCACAGTATGTGTGCGCGTGAGCCCCCGAGTCACACTCTGGGTCACAGGCAAGCCATTATGCATCTGTTGGCTCACTTTTAAAACAGGGATTAGAGTCTGCCCCATGAAAATGAAGCAATGTATGTTCCATGCTTAGGTAGTTTTATACATCCCGAATTCTGCATTAATAGTTGCTAGTGTCACTGTTCCAATGTAAGACTCAGAAATTAAAGTTATGGTCTCTAACCTTGGGAAGAGGGTGAATGCACATAGTGTTGGCATCTTGGCACAGACCAGGATTCAGTTGATCTTATTTGAGGCAAGGGGATTTTCCTTATAGGCTACGAACTCCCAAAGTAAAAGACCATTTCTAATGGTGGCCTAGCTGCAGAGTAGATCTAGCTGCTGAGTGGTACTCACTTCTCATAAGGCTTGAAATGCCTGCATTCTGCCACTTCTCGCTACTTTCCCCTAAGATTTTCCTTTCCTTTAGCTTGAGATAAAATAAAACGAATCATTTGAAGCTGGAATTGAAAAATAGCCTGGCACTGTCATTTTAAAGTAATTTCCCTTGTTTATGCTGCATCTTGGTGAACGATTCCCTTTCACCACAGGGCCTTACCGGAGAAATGATGGATGAGCTAGCTTCTCTGTGGTTTATCTTATGTCTGGGCCAAATGACTGTAGGAAACCCTGAATTATAATGTGTGTGATCATTAATTCATCTAATTACAAATTCCTCACAAGTCATGGTGCTGAAGAGAAATTACTAACCAGCCCATTATAGCTAATATGTAGCTTTAAAAAAAAATGATAGCCAGTAATTCAACTGAGAGAGCAATGGAAGTCTTATTTTTCTTTTATTGAGTACCCTTGCTTTGATGATAACTACTCTGTATATTATATAAATATAAACCCCACTTTCATTTTCACATTACCCTTTAAAGTAGGTGCTGCTATAGTCAGGTGAAACAAATTGAGGCAAAGAGAGAGAAGAGGCTTGCCTAAGGTCGCCCAGTAAGTGTGTGGGAGGACCAACATTGTCTGCACCAGCTAGTATTAGATCCTTTCTCTGACGGAATCCTCAAGCAGTCTCTCTTTTCCGAATACACTAAATCCACACAGTGGTACACTCAGTGGGAAAAAAATCCAAAAGAAGAACTATTAAGTGTGATTTCCTAAGCAGTCCTTCCTCTTACCTAAGGACAGTAGCATCCCTAAGTCCTAAGCACTTTTGGACCCCCACTTGATGTTTCCTCCAGTGGTACTTGGGTTTTAATCTGTTTGGGTTCTTTTTTCCCTATAAGATGAAAATCCTTTCTTTTCTGATCTAAAAACTCTTAGATTATTTAGAAATGTGATTATCAATCACAGCATTTCAGATGGAGGAAAGGAGGATGGGCCAATGCCCTGGCGGTTGACAGTAGGTGGACAGTAACTCCCTCTCAACTTCACTGGAGTCCATTCTACCCAGAGGCAGCTCAGGAAATTCTTTCAGGCTTTCTTCAATCCACTGGTCAGGTGGTTATGTTGTTCCAAAGAGAATCCCTATTTGAATCCCCAGAAGAGTAAATCCAGCACCTCGCCTGCTCAGAACCTCTCCTTGTTGAAGTGAGGTCAATCCCAGGCACTGGCATGACTCAAATCTCGAGGTGAAAAGCAAAAGCAGAAAGAAGGAGAGGTGGTGGTAGAGATCAGGGAAGAGTTCTATGGGAAGGGTTGGGGTGGTATTGCAAGAGGAGGCCACTTGTTGGTTCCTGGCTGCTCAGACCTGAAATAATCACACAGAAACTGTATTAATTAAATCACTGCATGGCCTATTAGCTCTGAATTCTTATTGGCTAGCTCTTACATATTAATTTAGCCCATTTCTATTAATCTGTGTATCTCCACAAGGCTGTGACTTACCAGGTAAAATTCTGGTGTCTTTCTCCAGTGGGGCTACATAGCTTCTCCCTGACTCCACCCTTCTTTCTCCCAGCATTCAGTTTAGTCTTCCTTGCCCATCTCTCCTATCAGGCCAAACCAGTCTCTTTATTCACAGCACACAGCGGGGAATCCCAAATCAGGGTGGATTTTACATGTATAAAATTCTTAAAGAATAGATAAAAATATATTTAAAATAATTCGAGAAGTGATTGAAATAGACATCCCACATTTACTTCTGGCCTCAACATGCACACATATAGACATGTGAACTCCCCTACACACTAAATGACTACCATGATCTCAGAAACACACTCCAATTTCCCTGTTGGCTTCCAATGCCTCCAGAATCTGTTCCCTGCTGAATCACCTCCTGGGTGCTAAATTAGCCTGTCTTCTCTGTGTTGTTTTCCCTCGTGGGGTACCTTCTTGCTGAGGTGAACAGAATTGATTACTTCAGGGAGATAGGAAATCTCAGAGGAACTAGCAGGAAGGACACAAAGGTGCCAGCTTCCTTCAGGGCTCCCTGTTCACCTTGCCTGTTCAGGTCACTCCAAGGCCTGTGTTTCAGATGAAAATAAAACCCTTCCTTTTCTTTCTATTCTGGTTCATAACAGCAGAGTGTTTGGTGAGCTCTTTATCAGGGACTGACAGGTTGGTGCCAACCAAAGGAGGCCAAGCCCATTAATCATTGCAACTGGGCTGTGCCCTGCCCTGGAGACTGTGCCTACCACTTGTCATTTCCTGGCAGCTCCTCATTCTGGCACTCAGACCAGTTGCAATTGAGACTCTCCAACTTTTGTGACCTTCAAAAGTGGCATGAAAAATGACCAATTGGCCACAAGCAGCTCCATGCAGCAATTGAATTTTCAGGCCAGACTTGTCTGGGCCAAGGAGTGGTGGCTTAGCCAGAAAAAGTCTGTAGAGCAGGTCAATGCACAGAATTCAGAGGCATGGCCATCCTCTTTCCCTCACAGGCCAGTCCTGGAGGGCTGAGATGACAGGGATGGCTCTAGTTCTTGAGTTTCTATGCAAGAACTTAAACTGAACAGTTAGGAAGGAGGAGCTAGCACAGTTATTTTACTGATGAACTTGAAAAGAAAGCAGTTTTTGAAGTTAGATTGTTTAATGGGGTAGGTTTGGGGTTCTCTTGGGGGTGATGGCAACAGCTCTCTAGATGAGCTTTGGTGTTCCTTGTTCAACATCCTTCTCCTTTGCTGCTCTATGTGGCGTTTCCATGGTTTCCTTGCTCTCTGACAATTGAGTAGAAAATTAGAAAGTTAGAGAAAAAGAGAACTGGGCAAACTAGGAACATCTCTTCTAGCCACTCTTTGGCAGCATCTCCGCAAGAGTCTGTATGTTTAGTTTGACCCTCACCGCTGGACCTCCTCTGCCTAGGAAGTCTGACCACCTTCCTAGGGTTAAAGTAACACCTTTCTCTTTCTCTCTATCTCTGGGGTTGAGAGGAGCATCCTGCTGATCATCATTTGGCTCTTCTCCTTTTTTGTTTGTACTTCTGTAACACTGACTCCTATCTTTATAACTTGGTGGCATGAATGCCAGCTTCCTGATTGGGCTTTCCTTCTCAAGTAGTGCACTGCCACAATAAGTAGGAATGGACTTGAAGACACACATTTAGTGGAAGCAATTGGAACCTGTGGCCTTTGCTAAGGAGATCAAATATCTACTCATTTCAGACTGGGTGCAGACAAACCAAAGGAATAACGCCGCCAAAGTCCAACTTGATGAACACGCACAGACACACACACACACACACACACACACACACACACACACACACATCTTTATTGGGATGGCTTATAAAAGTCTGGGTGAGGAGTTACTTCAGGAGTGTGGATGGCAGACACGGAGGCAGCTGCAGCACCACAAAGCCCACCCTAGCCTGGGTTCCACTTCCTGACAGCTGCATTGCTGAAGCTCTCCCCAAAAGCTCCGGACTGTCTGATCAGACTGTCTTCTGTGTCTAGCAGACCTTACTGCCTATCTAATTTGGAAAGGGGCTGTTCACTTCCTGAAACTTGTGTTGTGCACACGCTGATCCTTTCACGTGTTGTTCTGTTTCTGAGTCCTAACAAGACCCGCCCCTAGGATGGAAGGTTTCGATTCTGAAGACATTGCTGTACAGCAGCGTATTTTCCCATACCGCACTTTCACTGCCGGACAGGCATGTGGGTCACAGAGAGAAGTGGTTGTTGTCACTTTGTGGATCCTGTAGGGCACCAAGCAATGCATGGTGTCTTCTGAGTGTTGTGAGGAAGGAGGAGAACAAGATGGTGCTCATTTGGGAGGGTTACAAATTAGAGGAAGGACCAGAAACCAGGCAAAAGATAGCAGAGCATGTAGAAGTCAGTGCTCCTTCCCAGGCTAATAGTCTCTCTATCAGCCTAATCCACACCTCTGCTGCCTAAAGCTAGTCAGACAGCACCCACAAGGTGGAAACATCCTAACGTCAATCTTAGAAAGACAGTTCCCGAAACAGAGGGTCCCAAACGTATTTCATGTGTCCCCACACAATACCACAGAGGCAGCCTTAATCTTGTTTATGTGTTTGTTGAATACCCAGTTTGTGATTTAGCTCATCTATTAAAGAAGTTTGAAGGTTCCATCCTCCAAAAGTCTCTGTTTTGGTGACAGAGATGTGGTGGACTCGCCCCCCAAAAAATCTTCCTATATGCAGCATTCTGCCATTTAGAGCCAGAACAAGAGCGTGAAGAGGGCAGCTGAGAGGAAGGGCTCACACTGGCTCAACTCTAGAAAGCTGCATTAGAATCACAGAATTAGAATAAAGAATGTATTGTTCTATGTCATCATCTGTCCAGTCCTGGGGCTCTATGTCATTATTCCTATGCCACAGAAAACTGAGCCTACAGGAAGTGATATATTCCATATTCATACACCTAGCAAGTGGTAGAATTGGGCTTGGTGCCTGCTTTGTTTCATTTTGATCTCATCACATTTGTACCATTTTTTTTCCTGTCTCTACTAACTCTGCTCATGTTTATTCAGTAAAGATATTGGAGGAGGGTGGGACATTCAGGAGACAACCCAGGGGAGACTGTGTTCCAGAGATCTGCAGAGTGGGTCGTGTAAAAGACTAAAGGCAGAGAGATGAGTCAGAGATGAGCTAGGAGACTATGATGCCAGTCCAGATATGATTACTCGAGAATAGAAAAGAAAGACAGTTAGGAAGGTCAGCCGGCAGGCAGGCCTGGCTGGCTGGCTGAACAAAGAGGATAAAGGAGAAAGGATGGGAAGAAGGAGCTCGGATGACTCATAACTGAAATCTATCTGACGGATTTTGAAAATAAATACCTTCCCCACTTTAAAATTGAATACAAAATGCTGTCTTTTATCCCCTCCAGGTAGAAAATGTTTCGTGGTTATTAAATAGAAAACTGAGATGTCTCTGTGATTTATGATGAGCCTACCTCGCCAATCTGTCAGCTCCATAGGCCAGCAGAGATGTACTTGAGCTGTTGTTTGGTTTTGGATAAGCATTCAGGCTTCGGAAAATGCAGTGTTTCACCAAAGAAGCTCCAGAATTCGATTCTGAGGAATGGTGGTGGTGGTAATTGAGAGTACTTCTGGCCAGGATGGTGGCACACACTTGCAGTTCCAGGACTTGGGAGGCTGATGCAAGAGAATCCAGAGTTCAAGGCCACCCTGGGCTATTTAGTGAGACTGTGTTTCAAAAACTGAAACAACAAAATAAACCAGTAAGCAACAGAAGAGTGTTTCTAGGTTTAAGGTGAGGTGGCTACAGAAAGGACCAAGTAGCCTGAAGTTTGGCATTCACCAAGGAAAAACTAAGTCTTCTGAGTACTGAACTGTGAGTAAATCAGCTAATTCCTGTAGAGCCAAAACACAGAGATAGTAACAGACAAATGTAAACATAGATTTGTATTTTAAGATGTAGTCAATAAGAGTTAAGTGACAGTTCTACAATCTGCCTACCAGGATGTGCAGTCTGTAGTGTGACATGTGATGTCCTGCCATTGTTAGGTGTCCAATGTTTTGAAGAGAAAAGTGAGTTTAAAAAAAACTATCAAGGATACAAGAAAAAAGGCTGTAGGTCATAGTAATAAGTCATCTATCCCCCAACAGAGGTGTGGGAGGAGCCGTGGAAGTGAACTGATGTGAATATTACCATATTCACTGTGGGGCTTCAGTGGGGTTAGGTCAGCCCAAAAGAAGGAAGAATCAGTATGTGAATAGTCATGCTATCTATGCTTGAGATGGTCCAGCCCAAACTTCTCATTTCAGAGATCAGAAAATTCAACAGTGATGTTAATAGACTTTTGGGAAGGTGTCAGACTGGGAGACGCAGGCATTGGGCTGTCAGTCAAGGGCTGAGAGGGAGGTGAATTAAGAAAGGAAACTGCTCATATTGAAGTTTTGTGTATGTGGGGAGGTGCTTATAGGATATGACTGTGTGTATTTGGTGTATCAAGTGTTTATGTGCTGTGTTTGTGGACTGTATGGAAAATGCATGTGTGGTATGTATATATTTGTATGTGTAGTATGGGTGTATGTGTGCTATGGAGTATGTATATGGTTTGTGGTATGTGTGTAGCATATGATAAGTACATGTTGAGTGTGTGAATACCATGTGTGCAATGTGTGTGTGCATGTGTGTGCGCACATGTGTTTTCAGAACCTTATGTCTGAGTCTTCCAGCCCTGACTAGGAAGTAGTGGCATCTGAAAGAGAAGAGTTCTCCAGATGATGGTTCCTGTCAGAGAAGAAGTTGATGGTGCCTCACCTCCACACCATGGAAAATGCCCCAATCAGAACGAAATGGGGGTCTGACTTCTGAGAGAGGGCTGTTAAAAGGGGCTCCAAGTTCACACACAGAAGCACACATGGCAAGCTGAGGACAGAGAGTCAGAGAATGAGAACGAGGAAAGGGCAAAGCACTTTTAGGAGCTGATCCTGGATGCCCTGATTGCACTCAGCAACTGCAGCATCTGCAAACGCAGAATTCTAGTGGGATTGCCATGTGTGGAAATTGATGACACAGCACACACAAGAATCAGTATGTTGCATGTATAACCGAGTAATCAAGGATGCTAATTACAGTCCCAGAGGATCTCATTTCCATCCAAACCACAACTAGGTTCACGCGGAATGAAGGTAACAATGTGTTAGGAAAACAGAAGTAATCAAGGAGTGCTCTCATACATTTTTTCAGCACGTTCACCAACTACTCACACTGAAAACAGCAGCAAAGAAAGAAGGAGAAAGGCGGGGCACCTCGTAGCTCGTGGCTCAGCTCTCTCCTGCTGGTTACTCTAAGCCTGGTGGAATTGAACATTGGCAAGAATAGAGTGAAAACAATGTTGTCACATTTGTGTAGTGCTCCTACCCACCATCCCTTTATTCTCACAAGAGTGATAGTTAGATGCACATAAGAGCTCAGAAATATAAATCGTAATATCAGTGAATCCATATATGAGTTCAGTAATCATATTTTCATTTAACGCTGACATTATACAATATAAAGATGAATGGAAACTCACAGCGAGTTTTTCTTTTACTTAGAATGGCATTAAATGTCAAGTAAAAGCCACCATGTTTATTTAAAAGAGAGACTTGAAAGAAAGGAAAAGTTTCAGTAACCTTCAAGAGCAGGTTTTTTTTTTATGGACTTTGAACACAAAACTATTCATTTTCATTTTGCTATTTTGTAGGCAGCTCTGGGTGGAATGTTTGCTTATGTCTGTGTGTTCAGGGTTAAAAGACAGTCCTAAGACCCTAAGGAGAAGGAAGAAATTGATGAAGGTGAATCTTGGTCAGATACTCATGGGCTCGCCGGACCCCAGTGCTGGCTGCTTAGTGGGGAGTTGAGGGAATGAGAACCCGTAGAAACTGTGGTCTTTCTTCTGGCAGCTCTCCCATACTCCACCATGCCTAACACTTCTGCTTCTGCTATCCAGGTTGCGTGACTGATATTTTTCTTTTTTTTATTTTATTTATTTATTTGTTATGCATACAATATTCTGTCTGTGTGTATGTCTGCAGACCAGAAGAGGGCTCCAGACCTCATTACAGATGGTTGTGAGCCACCATGTGGTTGCCAGGAATTGAACTCAGGACCTTTGGAAGAGCAGGCAATGCTCTTAACCTCTGAGCCATCTCTCCAGACCAAATGTTCCTCTTGCTGTTCTGAATGTTCTTTCTGTCAGATCTCAGGTACTAAAGAATGACCCTGGAGAGCAGGGGGAGCAGGCTGGGGGCGGGGGGGGGGGGGTGTCAGTTTGGCAGACCCTGCCTGTGTCTTGCTGCCTCCTGTAGTTCTTCTCTGTTCTCCATTAGTGACGATCTCAGAGGACCTGACTCTGGTGCCTGCTCGCAGCTGCCTTCTGTGCTTCTCCGTGCCTCTCTCAGGCCCAACCCTCTGCTACTGACATTCAGGCAAAGAAGTAGGGATAGTGGCCTGCAGGAGGATGTTACTGTAAGGTCCCTAAAAGCTGGACAGATGGGTCAGACTCTGGGGATAAATTTGAGTGAAGTTATAGATGGCAGCTACTCAGCCATAGGTAGTAAAAAAAAGTTGAGGGAATGGATAGGATTCTTAGATCCCAGACAAACCAGTGAAGAGGGTCTGGAAAACTGGAATCAATGAGAAACGGAGGCAGATGCCTAAGGAAGATTAACCAGAAGTGTAAGAGAAAGATCTAGAGGTAGTGGCATTCAGACGTCAAGGCAAGAGAATTGGGAACATATGTGAAGAGTACCAGTGCGTTTCCTGAACTCTTCCTGGGGAGACATGAGCAGAGTCTACTTCCTTCAGATAGGGCACTGAGACAGATCCAAGTAACCATTCCGCCACAGTCCAACTCCCCAATCCATTTACTGGGCTTACTTACATACAGAGCATGTGCAAAGTGCTGCTCAGAGGTGTGCACCTGACTCCAAAGCAGCTGCATGACCAGAAAGTCTCAGCCCAAGATAGCTGTGTAAATGGAACCTTCTGCAATCAAGTTTTCATGCATTCTGTTACACTGGGTGGCAGTAGGGGTACCGGGGAGTGGCTGAGCTCTCTGGTGAGGGTCTCATGTTTCTCCCCATCCTTTCCCTCTGTGAGGGAATGCCAATGTCAAAAGAGCCTATCGTGCATGTCTCTCCTGAACAGGCCAAATGCTTCTGGTGAAGATAACACTGAAGGTTATTATGCTCCACAACACAGCGACAGAAAGAAAAGGTCAAGTTAGATGACGGCAGCTGAAGTTATATTAGTTAGAATTAGCAACAGTGTTATTGATCACGTGAGAAGTGTTACAGGGGAGTGATGTGGTTGGAAGCTGAGCACTGAGGAGTGGGAGTGGGAGGTGAGGAAATGCCTGAAACAAATATAGACTTTTCATGAGGTTTGACTTCAAAGGGAGAAAAGAAGCAGGGTATCAGCTAAAGCAGGACCTGCGATCCAAGGAGACCGTTGACGTTGAGGTTTAAAAGTGTTGTTTAGCAGATTTAAATAGTGTGTGTGTGTGTGTGTGTGTGTGTGTGTGTGTGTGAGAGAGAGAGAGAGAGAGAGAGAGAGAATGAGAATGAGAGAGAATTATTCCAGAATGCTTTGATATTTAGTTGGTTATTTAGCCTTACAGATAATTTAGAAATTACCATTCCACCATCTATTTTCAGGTAAGGGAACCATATAAAGCCCGGAATTTGAATTGAATTTGCTAAGATTACATGTCAGAAAATGAGAGAGATAAGCCCAGGCTCAAGGTTCCAGTAGATAGTAAAGCTTCAGGGAGGAAAATGGAACTCCACCTGCAAAATCCCTCCAGCTCACAGCACATTCAAGGTTCTGTAACTAAGGTGCCCCCGGTTCCCCCACCCTCAGCCGGCAGGGCCCAGGCTCCAGCGCTTATCAGCCTCTTTTGAGTGGAAGCGTTAATGACCAGCAACAATCTGTTATTTTCCTCTTGTTTGCCTTGCGAGTTGCTCTTTTATTTCACATGGAGGGAAGGAGAGGGAGATGAATATTAAAAGCTCACATCAAGGGACCTAGGGAGGCAGAGAGACAGGGCCTTTGTCAGTATGCAGAGAAAGAAGCAGGGCTTTGACATGAGGCAAGAGCTGTAGCCCCAGATGTGCTGATCCCTGACAAGCCTGGCCTTGGGGAATGTTGCTCACCAGACAGCTTGGCTGCTGGGAAGGGCTTGTTTTCGAATTGTCTGCCCTGTGTCAGCTTACCCTAAAAAGACAACAGAAAGAAAAAAACCATAGTTGAGACCTTGAGAGAACTGTGGTTTTGAGGGTGGGAGCAAGGTGAGTAGCACAGGACACGTTTGGGAAGGGCAGCGCTGGGTGGTCTGGATGGTAGTGGAGTGGGGAGGATGGGTGGAAATGGTCTCAGTGTTGGTAGTATCAATGTTTCCTTTGGTCCTTACTCATTTCTGGGGCTCAGGTTCTCCATTCTAACTTTCTAATTGGTGAAGCTCCTATATTGAGGCCAGTAAATAATTGGATCTTGGCTACTCTTGTTGAAGCAGGTTGGTTTGGAGGGCAGAGTCAGAGGTGTTGGGTGAAGATCAGGGTTGGTAGCAGCTGGTCTCTCTTGCTCTCTGGGTGCTGTGATAAAATACTGACTCACAGCAACCTGGGGAGGAAAGGATTCATTTGACTTCTGTGTTCAGATGATAGTCCATGATCAAGGGAGGCCAAGGAAGGAACTCAAGTAAGGCAGGAACCTGGTGGCAAGACCTGAGGGAGAAACTGCAGAGGAACACTGCTTATCAGCTTGCTTCCATAGCTTGCTCATTTTGCTTTATAATACAAGACTGCCTTACCAGAGGTGGTACCACCCACAGTGGGCTGGGCCTTCCCATGTCAATCATTAATCAAGAAAATGTCCCACAGACCAGCTTACGGACAATCTGATGGAGGTAGTTTCTCAGTTGAGGCTTCTTCTTCCCAGACAACACTGTGTCAAACTGACAAAAACTTAGCCTGCACAGAGACTGCTTGTTGAGACAATAGTTTTATACCAAGCACAAAATTACATACAGCAGGCCTCTCCAAGTTCAATCACAATGCATGGAGCATAGTAGTGCCTGAATGGTCTTTCTTTATTCTAATGTTGTCAGCATGCAATTCAACACCTTATTTACTGAGGACCTATGAGGAGGAACCTGGCAGGCCATGTAAGGAATTTGTCATACTGGTCACAGCATGTGCCACCGGTGCTTGTATATCTTTTCCTTTGAGATTTGTTTCCTAAGCGAGCCATCAATTTCCTATTGACACCATCTGTGACTCCCTTGGCCTCACAGGTCTCCGAGGTTGCAGGGCACTGCTCAGCCTGTGCAAGGCACAAGTTTGAGGTAGGATAAGTAGATGCTCCTGGGTGAAGTTCCAGTTAATGACAAATGGGAGTGGGAGAGTATATACCTCAACTTCCTGATCTCTTAGACAGAACAACTCTGAATGTGTCCTACATGATCTGCTAGAAGTTCCCAGTGAGACCGAGCTCATTCCCACAGTGTACCAGTGTTGACTTTCTGACTTTCCTCATTCCCAATGCCAGTACTGGTGCTTCTAGGGGATGTCTTCCAAAGAAGAACTTGAAGACAAATGTTTGTGTTAAGGCCCAATTTTTGGAGAATATAGCTTAAAAGGTACAAAGATAAATGCAAAATATACTATGTATAGATACAAAAGCCACTGTGGAAGGACTTTGGAATAGTACTGGGAAAGCTGGGACATTGCAGTAAAAGTGAGTAAGAAGAACCCAAGACCACAGCTGAAGTTTGCCTAAGAAGCTTTCTTAGGAGATGAGCCTTCTCAAGAGAGGGCTGTGCTGGGCTGAATGGTTCCCCTAGATACATGTCCACCTCAACCTCAGAAGATGACCTCAGTATTTAAAGATGGAAGTTAGGGCTCCAAACCCAGGAAGTGACCACTGGAAGAGGAAATGACACAAGGATTTACATACAAGGAAAAAGGCCGTGTGATGGCAGAGAATAGAGTGATGTAGACACATGACAAGGAGTTCAGTTGGCTTCTAGAAGCCTCCAGAAACCAAGAAGAAGTGTACAAAAGCCCTTTCCCAGAGTCTTCATGGGAAACATGGGCCAAGTGGTAAACTGATTTTAAAACCACGAGAAAATGAATTTCTGTGGCTTTAAGCCACTGGGTTTGTAAAGCTTTGTTATGGCAACCGTAGGAAGCTAAAACCGAAATAAAAACACAATAGGCAAGAAACGTGTGGAACATGGAGCGCTATATATAAACTGTGATGTAAAACCAAGGTGATTTCTTTCTTACTGTTATGATTTTCCTTTCAGTTCCCCATTTCTCTTGCCTGCCCACAGTGTTCATTAATTAGGTAAGAAACCCCAAAGGGAATCTAGCAGGCAGTTTCTCTTTTCTTCTGCCTCACACAGGCAGCCCTGGGGGCTGAGTCTGCAGAGCCAAGTCTGCTTGCTGTAGGCAGATGCCTGGTCGCTGAGCTCCAGGGTGAGGAGGATGGAGGACTTCAGAGGGTACTGAAGGCACTGAGAAATGTCAGCCGAATGTTCACTCGGTGTGTAGGGAGAATGCTCTGATGCCTAATGAGCTTTGAAAAAAAAATATTTAGAAGGAAACATCAAAGCAACTGGTTAGGAAATTGGATAAGAAGCATAGGGAAGAGGAGAATATATTAGGTTAAGAGAGGAAAAAGAATGACTAGGGTGGGGAGGGAGAAGCTGAGCTCTCATCTCATCCAGGGCCAACTCCCTGTTTCTCCTCTGCACAGCAGTGCCTCCCCGATATTAGACCTTGACTTTTCTTTGGTCTCAGGCTGTGCACACACAAGGTCTGTAGGACATGCTTCCGTGAGAAATACACTGTGACACCAAAGACTTTCCTAGTTTGCTGCCTTCATCTTTCTTCACTTATAGGCCAGTTTTCACAAAGCAAAAAACAAACAAATAAAAAAAAATAGGAGTGTGCATGCTAGTGGCATAGGGTAGTAACACGCTGCCTTAAATTTAGTCTCAGAGCAAATTTTGAGGGAGAATAAGAAGGAAGAGAGAAGGCAGAGTCAGTGCCTTCTGTCTTTTCTCAGAAACAGACCCAAACAGTCTCTCACAGTGGCTAGACTGTAGGACCAGCTCCTCATGACTTCCATACTCCTGACTCCTGCTCCTCAGGAACTCTTTCTTTTTTTTTTTTTTAAGGAACTCTTTCTTCATACAATGCTGCATCCACCTTTTCCCAGAGGAGATCTCACTGGATGTGCGTTTGCAAGTAAGGATGAAATCAGAGCTCGCATCTTATTGAAGGCTCCCAAAGTAGCTTTATTGCAGGCCTCTCTGTTCTTTGGGAAGTGGAATCTGGTCTCCAGGGGAAGCATCTCTGAGGCCTGCTGAGCCAGTTTCGGACTGACGCTAGATCCAGTGAGGGTGCATGGTAAGATCGTGAGAGATGGGAGTTATGAGGCAGGAGTCTGGGCAGAAGTGGCAGAGGAATCCCTCTCTTAACTGACCACATACCTCCTGGGTTTTCAAACTGGATTTAATTGCTTCTGAGCAAGAAACCTGCCGTAGTTAATGGCTCCATTTACTTATCAGATGCTCATAAGAGCTTCCTGGGAAGGACAAAGAATGTCCAACCTTGAGTGGGCACTAGCAGCTTGGCTACCACAGGAAGCATGTAAGGAAACCAAGCCAGAAGAGCCCTGGACACTTGTGCCTCTTTCTTGTTTTTTTGTATGTGAGGCTTTGGCTACATCAGCCCTATAGAGCCAAGATGGCATGAAAAAAGCTTTAGTGAAGGCGGGAGAAGACAACAGCCTCAAGCATGTTTCTTCCCTGGGCACACCGAATCAGGTCTGACTCCTGCATATTTCTGTAAGCCTAGGACCTATTTATATTCCCTCATCTTAGACACTCCTTGACTTGTCTCAGGAGCATCCTGTAGCCTCTGAAAGGTGACAGGTGACCTCTTCCTAAGGCAGAATTTCTTCACAAAGAGCAGCCATGCTGCTAAAGAAAAACATGACATTGGGGGTTCTTCATCGCCTACATCTTTTGGGAGTTTGATGATCTGAAGAATTTTTAAAAGTCAAATCACTCTTGAAGTCCTGGGAGTCTTTGATCAGTCCTTCTCCCCAGGTACTATGGATAAATCTATTTCCCTCCATTTTACCTTTACGGTACCATGAGGGTGCTAATGTCTTAGGGCATCCTTTTTAGGTTGCTAAGGATGTGTGGAGGCAGAGAAGACCTAGGGACCTCCGCAGAAGTGTCACTACTTTCCAAACATCAAGCTATTTACAAGGAACCTAGGAACCTGTGTGAGACCTCAGTTCTATATTTCTAGTGAGCTCTTAAGGCAGAAGTTCACACACACACACACACACACACACACACACACACACACACATCTTTAAAGAGCCAAATAAGAAATACTTCCAGCATTTTTGTCCACAATGAGACTGGTTGGATTTCCCAAGCACACTTTCTGTCTTTAGTGAAAAGCAGATTTTTGCAGGATGCGCATCCTAAACTGGTATTCTTTGCCACCTGCTTCCTCTCAAGTTTGGAAAGCCATTTTTTAAACTTACTTGTGCACAGAATGCCCGGCTCAGGTTACTGTATGACCATCCTAGGGTGGTGATAGTGACTAACTCTACCATCTTGTGTGATGTGAGCGCAGAGATCCAACATGTCTGAGCAAAGCACAGGGTTGTGAACTGCCCTGGTGCCAGAGCTGAAGACCAGAAGGGATACAAGAAAAAGTCCCAAGCCAGGTAACACAGCTGCCAGGCTGCCAAAGTAAGCCTCCGATGTAAATGCCCTACTCTATTGAGACCTGTTCTGTTGACTGCTACTTTGTGCTGGAGTATAGGCCCCAATATAGCCTCATTCATTTGGTATTATTTTGCTGTCTATGCGTGCACGCACATGTGTGTGTGTGTGTGTGTGTGTGTGAGAGAGAGAGAGAGAGAGAGAGAGAGAGAGAGTGATTTCTGTCCTGAATTAAGAAAAGATCCCTAGGTTTACTAGCAATATGGCTGCTGTTGTAGTTGCTAACAAAAGTTGATGGAGACCAAGGCTGGCCAGACTTGACTTGAAATCCTGTCCTACACAATACAAATATTTTGGCCTATTGAACATACTTTGAGCAGAAAATGATAAGGTTCAGCCAACTTGAGCACCTTTTGACTTCCTTGACAAGGATTATGGATGAGGTAGACCATCGATGGTGGTAGAGTGTAGGCCTGTCCTGGTAGGGTGAGCTAGATGCACTTATTTTTACCCACAGAGAGCCTGGGGGAGACTCAGTGCAGATGTAAATCTTGACCTATGAATATTTCAGTGGCATTTGTGCTTTTTTTGAAGTCCAAAGGAGAATCCTCTTCCTTGAGGCTGAATTGTTATGTTAAGTGACCCAAAGGAATCTGACCTGCTTTCACTAATTTTCTTTTCCTTGGAAAAATCTCTCCCTGTATTGGGAAGAGAACGAAGGTTGTGAAGTTTATAGTCTGTAGAGAGGTGCTGGAGCTCTGGTTATACCCATCCTTTGAACCCAGACATTGCATACTTCTGAATGAGAGCATCACCTTCTCCCTAAGCCTGCTTGTCCTTGATCAGTCATCATGCAAAGGCATTAGTCTATGGCTTCTTTTGTGGAGGAGGAAGAGATTGAACTAAAAAAAAAAATAAATAAATAACAAAACACTCCTCCATAAAAGAAATGCAAAAAACAAAAGGCAACTAATGCTGTGACTTAATGGCATGCACCATTTCAGCATTTTGATTAAGAATTTAGTTTTTAGATATCACCATGATATTTACTAGTTGTGTGACTATTACAACACCAATCAAAAGAAAATATTTAAACACAGAAATGTATTTAACTTTAACATCTTACTAAAAGTTTCCCGTGTAAAATTCCTACTTTCCCACCCCTAGGATATTCTTTCTCTGTATGTTTCCATTAGTAGCCTTTCTCACTCCTGTAACCAAAAACTTGACAGGCAGCAACTCCAGGGAGCAAAGGTTAATTTTGGCTCAGTCTTTCGTGGCAATAAGGGAATGGTGGTGGTCACAGTTCATTCAGACTGAGGAGCCAGAGAGAGAGGGATTCTGACAATTATGCTTTCTGTTTTATTTATTTATTTATTTATTTAGTTCAGGACCTCAGCCCTATAGTGTGATGTGGCCCACTGTCAGGGTGGGTGTTCTCTTCTCATTTAAACATCTCTGGATACACCCTTGCAGGCACATCTCTTAGGTGATCCCAAACCCAATCAATTGACAATAATGGTTAACGATCAGAAGCTCAGTTTGTGTTTTTTTAAATGGATATTATAAAACTAAAAAAGAATTCCTCAATGGTTTGAGAATTTTTTCCAAGATCCAAGTCTTCTATCTTAGAGGAGAGCTTGTTAAGACACTGAGTATAAAAAGGGAGGTGCAACATTTTACCAAGTGTTAAACTTAAGAAGTAAACAATGTAATAGCTTTAGGAAGTTCCTGAACCTGAGCAGATTCACTGGGCTTTTCTCTCATCAAGTGTATACAAAATTTAGACCACTGTGGACACTTGCAGACCAACCAAGCTGCATGGGAGAAGGAGAGAGCTGTTGAGCTGTCTGAGAGAGGCTCAGGCCAACTGAGATACAGGGAAAGGTTATATACTCCAGCCCTTTGAACTGCCTGGAGGTTGTGCAGTGTGTGGGCTGGGTTTTCAGCTTTCATGTATTGTTACCAGATTTGGGGTGGCTTTTTGGTGATGCAGCTGTCTTTGAGTCATTTCTGCTCCTATATATAATGACTCACACATATTCTTAACTGTTTATGTATCCTGACTTGTGTCTCTCATTGGTTCCCTATTTGGGGTGAGTAGACATTTGTTCATGTATCCACAGGAGTAGATTCAAACAACACACCAATGGCCATGCACTGCCAACTGTTCTTTTGTTAGTATCCATTGCTCTTTTATCATTATAATAATATCTTGTGCATCTTTTGTGTTAGTACAAACATATATCTTTCTTTCAAAAACTGGTCCATGTTATTCTGATATACTATAGATTAATAAATGACCATTTGTTTAACCCTTCAGTTGTAGGAACATGGTGCATGAACAAAGCGGTGTGAGGAGTTTTCTGAGACCCTGTGAGGAAACTAACTCCAAGTAAAAGAGACAAGAGTCTTGTGACCTCTGTTCCTCAGAACATGGCTTGTTCTTGGAATGTGCTTCCATGCTCCTCCCAGGTGGAGTGGATAGGCGTGAACTTACTTCAGATTATTAACTACAGCTGGTAATTGCTATTTGTTTACATGCTGCTATGCAAAACATGTTTTGTCATGTGTGGCTTGTCCCGTGATTGTACACTTTACTCAAGTGACTCTTATTAACCCTCAGAGTATCAATTGTCTGATCCTCTGAAGAAAAGTTGACTATTGCAGAAGACTAGTCTGCCTCATTTTGAGGCCCAACTCTTCCAGGTTCATGTCACCAAGTAGAGCAACAACATTTAATTCTCAATTCATAGGGCTGTTGTAAAGGTAGAATTAATTTTTTTTTGGAAAGGGTTGAATATAGTATTTTCTGTATTTTAAAAAAAAACCCAATGATTATAATTATATATTATTCATATCTCATATTTACATCTGAAGAATTTATAAAGATTTAGATGATGATAACTCATAGAGTTAAACATGAAAACAGAATCCTTGCCTAGCAGAAGTAGACAAACCAGGAGTGCTTGTATCACTGCAGAGTGGCCCAGTATATCAAGTTATCAGATGCTAAGGGTCATCAAACTAGCCAATGTGCAAGATTTATCTGAAAGATAAAATTTAATTTGGACCTGAATCTTTATTGAACTTTTTATTAGTGTATCATAGTCATAACCAAACGTATGGCAGGGCTGGATGTGCTATAATCAACTAATGATCTCAGTGAAGATTGTAAATCATGACTTTGATGTACTATCATCATATTAATGTAAAGCACACTTGGCATGGATTTCTAAAACATGGACTTAGCCTGGGCTCTGCAACCAACAGACCTTTGTTCAAGTCCATGTTTTAGAATTATATTTTGTTTTTCTTATCAGTAAAAACATCTCCCAGGCTTTTTATGAGCATTAAATCCCTGGAATCACCAAAGAAATCTTTCCTGAGATCACTAAGAACCGAGTGCATGGGTTGTTCTGCAGTTAAAGCAGGAAGGAGACCATTCAGACCACAGTTCCACAAGTTTAAAAACAGGGTGGGACTCCTCTGCTGGGTTCTGCCCAGGCTCTCCCTCAGGTCCTCTGTGCTGGTCTAAGCTTCTGGGTGTGGGATGCAATGTGTATTAGACACATGACTGCCTCCACCTCCTTTTAATATCTGAAGGACCTCTGTATAGTCCAAGACCTTTTAGATGATAACTTAGAAAATTTGTATTCAATATAATAAACTTTTTACCTACATAGTGGAGCTGAGAGAGAAATTCCCAGTAAATTCTATGGCCTGGAGGGGTGTTTAGGGGTGGTGATGGTAAATAAAGGTGGATGACCACAGGTCTCCCACCTTGAGGTAGGGGGAGTGGTTGAGACAGCTTGCTTCTGAAACTTTTGAGATTTTGGTAGCAGCCACATCATGGATGATCCTGAGAAGCAGACACAAATTTACACTGATTTATATTTATTGACAATGGCATATTGTCTAGGAAGAAAGAACTTTGAATCATTATTCAAGATACTTTAATCATTTCTATACTATTGGAAAAGAAATGAAGTCTGTATTTGTTATGGCTTATGTTATTCCTATATCTGTGTTTTTACTTATAAATATGGTCTTTACAGATCACAGAGGTATCAAAATGAAGTCATCAGGGTAGCTACTAGTGCAGAAGGGCTGCTGTTCTCATAATAATGGGCATGGACACACATAGGAAAGAGATGGTGTGATGACTGAGGGAGAAGGCTCACATGCAGACAGCAGCATCAAAGTGCCATCACTGAAGTCAAGAGATGCTCGAGGCTACCAGAAACCAGGAGGCCTCAAAATGATTTTTTCCCCCTAGCACCTTCAGTGCCAGCTTGGCCCTGCCAGTGCTGTGGTTGAGACTCCCAGCCTTCAGAACCGTAAGGTAATAGATTCCCATCAACTGGATGCCAAGGTATCCAGTTTTAGTGCTTTGTTATGGAAGCCCTAGGAAACTAGTAAATACACATTCTTGTACTGTGTGTTGTGGCAAAGACGTATACATGTAGGAAAACCCTTCCATTCCAGAGTTGATAAAACAGTCTCAGGACTATTCTAATAAGGCAATTTGCAAAAAAGTTCAAACTTGACCAGAATAAATGATATGACAAAATACATGGAAAAAGATTATGCATGGTGGGAAAATATAACCACAAAAAGAAAACATATGTTAAGCATTTTGTTGCAGAAAATGTTTGAGACTTCTTTAGCCTTGAATTGACTTATTGCTGCAATTTTGCATTTCTATTTAGAAGATAGATCTAACTTTAGATAATAAAAAGAGCTCTAAGCTGTTGTTGCCCAAACTCTCTGATAGCTTACGTAATTGGTGGGAGATGGAGGAGAGCTGCCTGCTTGTCTAGGCTTCAGGGCAGAAACAGGATGTGGGCTGGGTCTCTACTGCACCTACTTTGTTTTCAAGTTCACATGCCCTGTGGGCGGCACCAGAATAACTCTGCTGAAGTTCACACCTCTCAGTCAGGGAGCGTGCTCAAAGCACTGTTGTGTGTGTGTGTGTGTGTGTGTGTGTGTGTGTGGTGTTCATGTGCACACAAAACACCGATAGGCTAGAACAAAGGTGAATAATTTTTTATATTAATTTATTTGCTTATTTATTTATTCACTTGTTTATTTATTCTTTGTGTCTTTCAGATCATGTATCTTGATCTCATTTATTTCCTAGTCTCTTCATATCCACCTCTGTCATTGCAACAACCCCCATTAAAATAAAATTTAAGAGAAAAAAGAAATAAAAAGGAAAATCAATCTCATTATGGAAGCTGCAGTGTGACACAGTGAGTCACGCAGTAACCCTTTTATCCATATGTCTTTACTTTCAAGTCTTAATTGCAAAGAGTCCTTGGTCTGGTTTAAGGTCTCTGGTTTCTGCTACACTATCAATGCTGGGCCCTCACTAGGACTCTTCTTGGATATTTTGTTGTTTCCTGCATCATGGAGACCCTGCAGCTTTGGGTTTGCAGGACTGGCCCCTTCAAATCCTCCAGCAGATCTTAGATGCAGTGGATGTTGGGGTGGACCAACTCATAACTCTGTTTCTAGGCTTGGATAATTGCAGGGTTGTTTAGTCAGCCAGCTATCCCTCAACCTCACCACCAGGGTAAGCTCTCCTTCATTGCTCTTGCTAGTTTACCCCTTGCAGTGATGAGCAAGGGGTGGGGCCAGTTCTTCTGCTTTCAAGTCCTCAGGGTTGGCTTGCCCACACTTGCATCATCAGGGCCAGCTTTACTGTTGCCCAGGCACGGTGCAGCGGCTACTACTCTCCCATTGCCGCAGCTGGTGAGAGGCAGGGCCAGCTCTCCCTCTCTTATAACCTCAGGACCAGGAGAATTTTAGTTTTTAAAAGTGGAAGAAAGGTTCATTATCCTATACTTTACTCCTAATAATCACCTATGAGTGAGTACATACCTTTTTTTGTCTTTCTTGGCCTGGGTTATCTCACTTAGAATGATTTCTTTCTAGTTCCATCCATTTGCCTGCAAATTTCATGAGGTCAACATTTTTACAGTTGAGTAGTACTCCGTTGTGCAAAGTTTCCCACTATATCAAGTTCCCAGATGCTAAGAGCTCTGAGCTCCCAGAGTCTTAAGGGAGAAAGTAAGGAGAGATTGTACCATCCAAGGGGGGTCATGATGGGGGAACCCACAGAGACAGTTGACCTGAGCTTGCAGGAGCTCATGGACGCTGGACCAACAGTCAGGGAGTCAGGGAGCCTGCATGGGAACGACCTAGGCACTCTGCTTGTGTGTGTGACAATTGTATAGCTTGGTCTCTTAGTAAGGCTTCTAACAGTGAGAGCAGGGCCTCACCCTGTTGCTTAGCTGACTTTTGGTAACTTGTTCCCCATGCTGGATTACCTGGATCCTCCTCAACAGAAGGGGAGGAAATTGGTTCGGCCATGCTTTGTGCAAGTCCATGGGAGGCCTGTCCTTTTCTGAATAGAGATGGAGGAGGAGTGTGTAGGGAGGAGAGTAGATGAGAAAGGGGAGGGTAAGAGAGGAAAGAAAGGAGGGGAAACTGGTCGGTATATAAAGTAAATAAAATAAATTATTTGAATAAAAAAATGGAAGGAAGAACTGACCCCATTACAGTGAACTTTGGGAGTTGCTTTTTTTTTTTTTTTCTTCATCATATGCAGTCACAATTCTTGACTTCTAGAGTTGGAAGATGCCTGGGAAATGTAGATGAATGATCTCATTTTTCAAAGAAAAAAATAAACCTGAAGCCCATTAGAAGTAAATATGGTGTTTCTATGAGATTATTTCCCCAGGTACAGGAAGGGGGCACAAACCAAAGGGGAAAAGGGGTGGGGCTGTGGGGTTATCCCTTAAAGATAAAGCAACTCTGTGGGGAGAGGTGCTCCAGTTTGTATCAGGGGCTTGTCATATCACATCAGTTTCCCCTCCTTTTGGAAATAAGCAAGGAGTATGCATAAGTGAGCAGAGAGACCCCCCCTAACAAGCCCCAAAATCTCATCTTTCCCATGAGAAGGGAGGAGGACTCTTTGTTGTGTCTGTCTCTAAGCTTAGTTGCAGCCAATGAACAGTGCCCAGATATTTTTTCTTCTGGTGGTAATCACTTCTATCCAGCAAAATGGATAGGCAGGTTAAGTACAGTGGTGTCTGCATTGTAAAAGAGAACAGCAAGCATTGGCAGAGCCAGAAGCAGGCTGAGGGTCTCTTGGCTCCGAGATGACACTAGGAAGGAGACTCGAGGGCTGGAACAACAAGGATTAGTTCTGAGGCAGGATGAGGTAGCTAAGTCGGATACTCTCCTATAGCTGGTAAAATCTCAGTCAACCCAGGGCAGGCATAGATTGACACCCAGAGAAAACTTACTCTTTTTATTGGTCTGGGAGGCAGGGAGTTAGTGAGTTCTTTTTGGGATATAGTGAACAGAGAATGATTTGTCTTCTGTAATCCACTATTTTAATTATATTCGAGGCTAGAGACAAATTAACTTTTATCAAGTCACAAGGATGGGAATTTACCATGACCCACATGACTTGTGTACTGAAATCCTCCCTCACTAGGGGTGGCAAAGGAATGACGAAAGGGCAGGCACATCAACACATACAGATGGATTTCAGGTTAGGTGAGCTATCCCTGCAACCCAAAACATCAGAACGGTTTTTTATATACAACACAGAGAGAGGGGCAACTAGTTCAGTAGGAAGTCTCTGTATGTGAGCAGTTTCAGTCTGTAAACATCCAAGGGAGGAGGAGGTAGCTGCAGTTGTTTGGTTTAGTATACACTGTTGACTGCCTGACTTACACTCAAAATTCCAAGAAAAGCTTTGCTATCCCTCTTGAGATTGGCCCATAATGGGGAAATGGCTTTGTGATTTTCCATGGGTCTGAGGCCTTGAGTGTTCGGCACGGTAGTGCCCATGTCAATAATACATATTCACTCAGGACTTCCCTCACTCAGGAATTTACCTGGTTTCAGTTGTTTTTTTATCCCCCTCACTTACTTGAATTCTCACGTGCCTCATACCCCTATTCTGGGTTTATGTACTGTATACCTCTATACTGAATTGCTCTGTGTTACATAACCATTTGGTTTTGAACTTGGATACACATGGCTCTCTTTTACCTATTAGACCAAAAGTTAATTCAAATAAAATAAAATTCCATAGATTTTGGAGCTACATACAATGACTATTAATTTATTTAAGGTGCCCTTAAGAATGACTAGTGAAAAAGATGGAGTGCCAGTCTTCACACAGCCCACAATCCACCATAAAATTCCTCATGGAAGAGAGCTTACCAAGCCTGTGTCCTCTTTCATCTTGTTCTGCTGGCCTGATTATCCCTCACCTAGTCAGTTCTGTTCAGGCTATAATCCAGGTATCTAATCTTGGCCTCAGGGATGAATTGAGTTCTACAGTGCTGAAAGGATTCACGTGGATTAGCCCTTGGAACTGTGATTTGTAAGTAGAACATAAAATAATAAACCATAATACGAAAAGGCAATTTTTGATGCAGACAGATGGGTTTTAAACCGTAGGTATAGAGCCAGGCAGATGGGCAGTATTGAGTGAGAATGTCAGTGCTAACATTGCCATGGACCAATAAGCACATAGTTTCTCCATCCCAGAGTTCAGGTGAGTAATATTGAAGTGAGATTCACGATTTCATAGATGACCTCCAGTAAACAACAGAAGAAAGGATGAGCTTCTGGTGCAGCCTTGGATCCAGTTCCCAAACCACAGCCAATTTAGGAGAGTCAAATGGCCGTGATACCCCTGTCCTTGGTGCTGAAACCAAGTCTACTGTTTCCCTGAATGTGTCTATTGTCCCTGCCACATGGCAGTGCCTGAGGGTAGTGGTGGGTCACGATGCTTCATTCTACTTTCAGAGGGAATGGGGTGATAAATGCTAAAATGCACAAGATTTGTTGCTGCAGGGACGTCTAATAGTGGCTTGGGAAGTTGATCTCTGCAACTCCATGTTCCTTCATAACCTAGGAAAGCTTGTATATTTCTCAAGACTGGGTCTTATCACCTAGAATTGAGAGCACAAATATCAACCCCATACTGCTGTTACATGAAAGCTGTGCTGTCTGCTATTCCTTGTACTTGTGGCTGTCACAGTGCTTCAGTTGTGATTGACATTTAAAGACATTGGATTGGCATGTTTATGGACTGCCTTTACTACATAGTAAGTTGTATCGCAGTCTTTCATTTATGTCAATATTTAATAAAGCACTAGCATATAGTGGATGTTCAATGGATTCTTTGGAAATAAAAATAAACAATTAGATTTTGGTTATATGTTTAAAGAACCTAGTGCAAATTTATAAGTGTTGTTTTCTTCTGGTAAAATTTTTTTTTCATGTTGTTCATTCCTCCTTCTACAATATGTTAGCAGATTAACTAGGACAGAGAAGGGGCATCTATAATGGGGTCTAGATAGTATAACTTACCAGAATAATAAATTGAATACTTGTTTTATTCTTGAAAAGAAAGGAATCGAGAGTCAAGACTATTAACTCAGGAGAATTTCATTTTTCTCTATAGTATCTCTTCCTAATAAGAAACCACATGGGTTTGTGGTGTGCATAGCATCAAACCCTATCAATGCTACTACATTCCTGCCCTATCTCCAGGGTAATGGTGGCAGGTGGGATAAGAAGCCAAAGGCCAAGAGAGTTACCCGGAAATGACACTGTGAAAATTTTGCATTCTGGCTTTCCTTTAAACTCTTCTGAAGTGTCAATGCTTTGATCACTGCAACATGGATATCAGTAGTTGCACCAAGCAGGGGAGTATTTATAAATGTGCAGTAAAAGTGAGGCTGAGAGATGTTAAGTATTTAGCCAACAAAACAGCAGTTTATAGCTTCTCTTGAAAAGGCAATTTAAGTCCTTTGACTTTTAAACCCAGGGTTCCTTCCTTTGCTAAGTAGCCATCAAGGAACCGTTGAAATAAGTCTGATGTGTCTTGGCTGTTCTACTGGGATCTGTGGAGATTGGGGACCTTTAAATGAGGTTTCCTGATAGAAACTATTCTACCTCAGTAATAGATATGCTTTTCTTTCATGAACAAATAGAAATGACCATATCACTCAGTTAAATGCTGCCTAGTACCATCTATTCTAGATAAGTCTCCTCCCTTGCCTAATGTCCTTCCAACTTGTAAAGTCTTTAATTTTTTTTGTCTATTACCTTGGCTTTTCTTACATTTAGAACTATCGCAGTGGGCTCCAGCACTAAGCAGAAATAAACAGCCCTAAGTTATCTTGTCTACCTCTCACTGATCCATTCAATATTTAATGACAAATTTCCCCTTTATAGGCAGACTTGATTTCTTGTAGGGGAGCTATGACAGGCTCCAAAATGACTTGGTTCTAGCAGTGCCTCACAGAATTGCGGGAAGATGCTCAATAAAGCTGTGGCATGTTTAGTCATGATTAGGACAGTTTAGGATAAGAGGAGATTTATCATAAAGAAGTACTTGACTGACAGCCAAGCCTGTGTTGTAAACAAGACTGTTATAGTTTTGAGATATTGTATGTCATTTTCAGAGATTGAACTGGACTGGATCTGGCTCAAGGAATATATTGCATTTCTAACAACATGTAATGAGAGAGGGGGTGGGGGAGACAGCGAGAAAGTGGTGAAAGACAAAAATTTAGGAGAAAAAAAGCCTACTGCTATCTTGATATTGGACTTTTGATCTTCAGAGGTGTGAGAAAATAAATCTCTTGCTGTTTAAGAGAAAACAGACAAACAAAATCCCTATTGAGTTTTCTTTGTTCTCTGACCCAAGGCCGTGCACTAGGGGACTCCTGCACTCCTGGATCACACAGAGCAGAAGTAGGATGTATAGGTGTCTGGGGGCACATAGAGGAGAACCCAGGACACGCTGTTTTGTGGGGTAGGAAAGCTCATGTAGAGGAAGTGAAATTGGAGTTGAGATTTAAACTTCAGGTAGAAATCAAGGGTGACTAGAAATGTCAGATGATTATTTCAAGCAGAGAAAATATGCACAGTGGCTAACAAATGCAATGTCTGTTTCTAAAAAGAGATGTGTAGTTTTCTATAGCCCACTGATCGAGGAGGAAGGCATAAGAGTTGTAGCTGGAGACCATACACTGCTTTGGGCTTTGAACAGAAAAGCAGGGCCTACCCAAGGGGAGGGATGCAGATCTTGAAAGATGTTTATCAGAGAAATAACATGAATTCAGTACCCTTTAAAGGCGTCTCAAGGCCCTTTGTGGGGAGTAGAATGGAAAGCACAGATAGCCCAACTGGGGGGGGGGGGGGTCTGATACAATACTCACTTAGGCAAAAGCAAATGGTGTGAGGGACTATGAGCCATGGAATTGAGGAAAGCGCATGGGTTCGACACAGCCATGAGAGTCAAACCATAAAATTAATTATGGGTTGAATGTAAAATGTGAGAGAAATGCGGAGAGAGTGACGATGCTTCTAGTTTCTGGCTCTCACTGCATCACACTTTCTTTTTGAGTGTGACTGACTCATCGAGCGAATGATCCTAGTATTGAGTCTCTAAGTGGTTCATTTGGCTGAGTGATCTGAGGATGGATGTGTGCCTTCCCACTCCCAGTCCCCACTGCTGTCTCATCTCTGAATTCTGCCTCTTATTTTTCTCTCCTGAGACTTCGCCTAAATTCCAGGAAGACTCAGACAGAGGATAAAGGGTGATGCGGGGCAAAGCTAGGGAATTAAAGATGGGCATGTGATTCAATTTGCTTTTTTTGTTTCCAAGAAAACAACCTCGCTTCTGACTTCAGTATTTGCTTTGAGTTGCAGGATAAATCCCCTGTCTATTTTGGTCTGCCACTTAGTGTCAACCTGGTGATACTCGAAGAAATGAACAAATAGTTGCTGCATCATACAGGGCAAGAAAGACCTGGCCTTAACTATTCATTATTTCCTTGCTTGCTGCCTTTCCTGGGCACATTGGAAAGGGGAGTCAAGGAAAAGTTGATTTGGCTCTGTGAAGAAGAAAGGATATTGTGAAGCATCCCCTGTCCGCTTGCTAATTTAGCTGAAAATCTGTCAAAGGACCAAACAAACAACAGAGAAGAACCATCATCTGCTAATCAAGATGTGTAGGTGAAAGGAAAGCCTGGGGAGCAGGAGAGAGATGCCTGACAGATGGCTCAGCTTTCCACAGACAGAGGGCACCTGGACCATTACACAGAAGCCAAGGATGCATGGAGGGAAGAAGCAGGGCCCAGCTCAGCTTCTGGCAGGTCTGGACAGAGGATGCCTGGGGAGTCATCTTTTTAGACAACACCTTCAAGCTGCTACAGTTATTTTAGGGAAAGCCTGGATGTTTCTCTAACCTTTCCCTTTCTGCTTTAGAAACAAGAGCATATAGCTTTCAGCCTGCGACGGAAAGGACAGTGCAGTAGGAGGCATGGCTTCTGCAAGTCTCAGAGGCTGGCTAGATCCGTTCCAAAAGAGTTTCCCCACAAGCTGGGGTGGAGTGTGGCAGAGTGCGACAGGAACCCCTGTTTCCATCAGCTTTTCGAAACATACCCAAGACGTTTGATCTTGCTTGGCACGAGCTTCCTGCCAGCTGTGCTGGTAAAATAAGGAGGGCTCACCATTTTGAGCTGTTTTTCATCCTGGTGACACCTTTTGAAGAACTACATCATTAGCCAGGCTGGAAGTGGTTTTCAAAGATTTCTTTGCTCAGGATGTGAGGCAGGGTTAGAGAGGCTGCTGCAGGGAGGGTAGTGACCTTGGAACCATGTGGAAAAACCCTCCTTGGGTTTGCATTGTCCCCAGAGGTGGCAAGCTGTGAGACAGAGGTCAGAGGTCCTCAGTGTCTCTGGAAAGAGTAAAACCTCTGTGGGTGTGTCACGGCAAATAGGTCTGGAAGAGTAGTAACAAACAGTATTGATGTGGCTTGAGGTGCTTTATGGAGTTTAATATTGCCCTTCGACTTCACCTTTATGCCTTATCAGACGTTAATGAGCTCAGGTCTCTGTGTGAGGATGTTTTGATCACAGAGATTTCAAATCCCAAATTCTCGGTTTCAATTCTTAAAATATTGACTCTTTTTTAAAAAGTGGATTTTCAGCTAGACATGGAGGCTTCCATCTATAATGTCAGCTGAGATAGGAGGATCATCCTGAGTGCTGGAGTAGCCTGGGATACAGGATGCATTCCAGGCAAGTCTACGTTACCGAATGAGATCTTATCCTGCCCCCTCTCTCCAAAAGAAGAGTGGAGGTCTCAGGGCTGGCTGTAGAGTCCTTGAATCTGATGATTTATGTTGGGAAGCAACCACCTGCATTTCTAACAAGCCTCTGGAGGGTATAAAATGCACATAGAAGTTTGGAAAGAATTATGTTTGAACATCTGTTCCTGAGAGTCCCATGCTCCCTGGCTCTCATTTCTGTAGCCAAGGGACTTAGAGCCAGTGTGGGTGTTTGCCACAGCAGCGGTGTTGAGAGTTCCAGCAGAGAAATGCAGGAAACCCAGGTCCAAAACAGAGGCCACCGCGGGGCAGCAGCCAGGTCGCTGCTGGAAATTCAGAGGGAGCTGTCAGGATCCTCAGCCAGCTGGGCGCTCATGCTCTGATTCTGAAATGTCAGGGCTGCTCAGGATGCCTCTCCAGAGAGCTGCCTGCTCCCAAAGAATGAGGTAATAATTGCGCTGAAAATTCAGGAGAAGCAGAAGGCTTGTAGAACACAGTGGGAATTTTAATCACTTTCTCAGAATGGCTTTGATTAACATCCCTTCTTGCCCTTCCTAGGTGTGTCCAAAGCCTCCCTCATTTTAGTTGACAGGTAATTAGTGCTCTGGTTGAGAAAGGAATGACAGGCTGCTCAGATCGAATAAGACAATGCAAACAAAGACACTGTAGCAACTGTAAAGGCTGCAGCTGGGAAAGGAAGCTCCTGACCCCAATGCAGTTCAGACTGCTTTCACCCAGAGCCACTCAAAGACCCGTTCACATCACGTCATCTGACACCATTGCTCAAGCTGTCTTCCTCCTGTCCAGAATGCATGGATGGTCTGTGTGTGTGTTTTTTTTTTGCCCATGAACTCCACTCATTTCTCAAGGCTGACTTCCTAGGAAATTGCTTGAGAGCAATCCCCTCCTCCCTGGCAGAATCAAGCGCCCTGCGCTTTCTTATATTATGGCATTTTGAAAAAGACTGTAGTTTCTGGCATGTAGTAACTCCATGATAAATATCCTCTTCATTTAGCTCATAGTTTTGTTCTTTGCATGTCTGTCTCTTCCAGCGTAAGAAATGAGCTTCTTATTCTTGATATTCAACAATGAATACACAAAGCCTGGTTAATGAGTGCTCGACAAATGTTTGTTGAATTAAAACATTAACATTAGTGAGAGAAGATAACCTGGAAGATGTGAGAGAGAAGGAAATGATTTGCTGAGCTGGGAGCCCTTTCCAAATGCCAGATTATTCTGAGTTCATCCAAGAACTATACAGAGAAAGGCAACGCTTCTAATTCTAATGCATAAACACTAAGAAACTCCCACCGGCATACCTACATTCTAATAGTATGCAGTCTTGTTTATCACTGGTGGTGTTTTAAGTTGCAATGGTTTAGAGGTCAAAAGGATCCAGTGAGATGCCCCTCAGGTCTGCAATGTGGAACACAGAAAATCATGACCATATGAGTAATCCTGCCTTTTCCCCCCTGTGACACATTTTTAGAAGACAGGTGTCATGGGGGTGGGTGTGTATAGTTCTTTTGATACAGTGCCATTTGTTACAAGTGGGAAGAAGGGTGGGCCTGGAGATGGGGAAGAGACTAATAATTGCTTTTCTCTTCTTTTTCCTCAATTTTCTCTGATGCTGCATTCTAAGCTAACTTATTCAAACCTACAAGGAAAAGAAGAGAAATAACATTCATTGCTCTGCAACACTTCCCAAAAGAGACCTCTATTCTAGGCTTTGACCAACAGTTTTGGCACCACCCAGGATTTTCTTAAAAAAAAATATAGAATCTTAGATACAGATGTGGTGGCACATGCCCTTAATGCCAGCACACAGGAGACTGAGGCAGAATGACATTTGTAAGTTTGACACCAGTCTGGTTTACATAGTGGGTTCCAGGTCATCCAGGGTTACTAAGTGAGACCCTGTCTCAAAATAAAACAAAACAAGCAAAACCAAAAACAACAAAACAAATAAGAAACTCCACAAACTCCACACAAATCAACAAACTCCTGGAATCTCAGGCCCTGCCCCAGACCTACTAAGTCAAAATATGGCTTTTAATAAGACCCACAGGTACAGGCATGGTGTAGCATAAAACATTTGTGAAAGTCAAGAGAAGCAGGAAAAATAGATGCATATGATGTTACAAAAGATGTTATATTCACCAAGATAGGGGAAAATGGAACAAAAATTCCTCTAAGAATTACTAAAGCCTGTCATAGTGAAGTGATAGGGACATATTCTGTGAGACTTTGTCTCATAAACAAGGTGGATGGTAACTGAGAAAGAATGACATCTGAGGTTTTTCTCTTGTAAACACACACAAGGATAGTAATATTTCAATTGAATTTTAATAAATAAAGCCTTGTCTGAAGATCTGAAAGTAAAACAGTCCCACTGGTCAGCCTTACAGACCAGGTTATGGTAACACACACCTTTAATCTCACTAGCCACACTAGTTGCCACAAAAACCAGGCAGTGCATGCCTTTAACCCCAGTCCTGGAGAGGAATATAAAACGGGAGGAAATAGCTCTCAACACAGTCTCATTCTGACATTCCAGGAGGCAGGATCACTATTTCAGACTGAGGTTGAGGTAAGAGCCAGTGGCTGGCTGTTTTGCTTTTTGGATCTTCAGGTTAGACCCCAATTTCTGATCCTGAGGTTTTATTAATCGTGCTTCACACAAACACGCACACACACACTCATATATGCACATATACACGAATATACACACACAAACACAAAAATGGACATAGACATAAATACATACACTACTACTCACAAAAAGATTGTTTTAACTATTCTAATCCTTTCTAATTCCTCATGAAAACCTTAATTTTAGCCTAGTTTTCTTTTTTGAAAACACTGACATTTTGATAGTATTTTCATAGAATCTCTAGATTATTTGGTAAGAATGGCATGTTAATAATATCAGGTCATACAACATGTACAAAATATTCATTGCTATTTCTTTAAATCTTTCAATTTCTCTTGACAATGTTTTATAGTTCTTAGAATAGGCACTTTCCATTAGAGTTCTAGATGTTTAATTTTTTTGGTAAGTGATAGTTTTAAGTTTCTTTTATTCCAGTTGCTCCTGTCTACTTTATAGCAATTAAGTCAGTTTTTATATAATTAACTTGATTTGCATTTAAATGTTGCAGTGACTCTACATCCTGTCATAAATTCATTTAAAGTTGCATTATCTGTCCGGACCACTTTAGAAGAAACCATTCACTTTGAGGGAAGGTCTTCTCCCTTCACCAAATGCTTTCTGAAAATCCGCCCCCCCCCCCCGCCCCACAGATACACAGAGAGGTGTTACCTCATCTTCCACAATTATCCCTGAGCCTTGAGGAATGACTGTGATATGGGGGCTGTATTTAGGGCTGAACATCTGAAATCCATGTACTCTCTGCACCTTGAACAGTTATAAGTTTCTATGATAGCCACCCTCTATGACAAATAGAAAAGAAACTTCTCTAGTGAAGGTTGAGAGACGCAGTAATCTAAATACGATAAGTTTTTAGGAGTCAGTTTAGAACTTTGTCCATTCTGCAGAGTAACAGTAGAGTGATCTGCCCTAGGTCTATAACCTGTCTACTCATCGATTCTTGGCTTGATAATGACGTCAGGTATGAGTTTCATCCTGAGGAGTGGAACTTAAATTCAAGCGGGAAGTCGTTGGTTACTCCCATGATGTTTTACCACTATTACACCAGTATTCATGTCATGCCGGGCCAGCATTTTCTGGAGTTCACAGGGTTCCTTGTGAGGTAAGACCGATGACTACTTTTCTTCTCTAGTGTATATGGCATCTCTGAGCACTATGGAAGCTAACTATTAGTGGTAAAACTTCCAGACTGCCGATACCTTAATTTCACTATGTTCTGTGACTCGAGTATGTAATATCTTCAGCAATAGGTTCTTACCACCACGTTCTGGAGTGTAACCAAGAGCACTGGTAACAGTTTGCAATATGAGTGCCTATGGGCCCTCAATTCTAACAACTTTAAATAAATAGCGTATTTCTAGCCCCAGGCTTTACACCCACACACACCCACACACACACACATCTCTAGCTTTATCTCATCTGTGTATCATCTATATCTATATCTATATCTGTATCTGTATCTGTTTCTGTATCTGTATCCGTATCCATATCATCTATATCTATATCTATCTATATATCTCTTCTTTGGTAGTAGGTGTGTGCTTTCTTCCTATAAGAAGTTTGGAAGAAAGTCCTAACCTCTATTTTCCTAAGTTTATACAGCATTAGTATCATTTTTTTCCTAAATAGTTGACTTAATTTACCACTGAACTCTCCAGGACAACAGTTTCCTTCATGGGGAGATTTTTGAGCGTAGATTTGAATTACCCCACTTAACATGTAGATTTATAGCTATTAAGGTTTTTTTATTGCCTCCCTCTTTGGGAGGCTGTGGTCGAGATGTAAAATAAATAAATAAATAAATATTTTTTTTTTATGTCTTGTGCACATTTTAGTAATTTCTCAGTGTAAATTGACAAACATTTTGGCATGATTTTGTTTATTATATTGCTCAATTTTCCCTTTACCATGTGATATATATCATATATATTATATATATATAATATGTATGTATATATTCTCTCATTTTTTTCCTGAGATTATAAATTTAAATTTTCTCCTGTAATTCTCTATCAATATTTGGGTTGCTATTGTCACTTAACAAAGTAACCTTAAGGCTAGCAGCTGAAAAACACCAATTTACCTTGTGGCTCAGAAGTTTTAGAATAGCTCAGCTTGACCACTGGAGTCCTCAGTGCAGCTGCATTGAGCTGTCAGAGGGGTTTGGTCAGGTCAGTCTCCAGGCTGGACAGCCAACCTTCTTCACAAAGCTGGCTGCTGATGCTGGCTATGGGCTGACAGAGTGCTCGTCAGCTGTCTTCCTCCAGGGCAGGACTCTCAAGAGAAATCAGGTGAAAGTTAATTTTCCTGTTCTCATATAGTTTGGAAGTAAATAAGTGCCACATCCACCTAATTCTATTAGTCTCGAGCAAATCATCAAAGCCAGCCTCGTTTAAGGGGAGCTAGTACAGGCTTTGTATTTTGTTGAGAAAAATGTAGAAAAGATTCTAATTCACGTTGTTTAACCTTGCCAATCAGCACAGGTGGTGATGAGGATTATCAATTTCATTAATATTTTCAAATAATCAATATTTGCATTTGTTTTTATCTTTATTTTTATCTGATCATTTTATGTTGTTGATTTCTTATGAATTTCATTTTCTCTTTGATTTCAGCTTATTAAAGTGGGAGTAAACGTGAATCACTCATTTTATTCTTTCTTCTTGGTCTAATAAAGATACTTAAAGTATTTGAAGCTACAAAGTTCCAAAGCATACAAATGTGAAGAATTTTTAATTTGCAAAATTATAAAGATTGTCATACTGTCTTCATGTAGAGTCTTATAGAGATAACGTTATTTAAGGTTTCCAGAAGGCATAGGAGTTAGGCTGGAAAATTATATTTCCTTGAAGAGATCATATTTTGTGTTGAACATTATTTTTTTTTAATTTTTAAAATTCATTTTGCATAACAACCAGAATTCCCCCTCCCCTCCCTCTTCTCCACATCCCCTTCCTCATCTACCCCTGAGAGAGGATAAGGCCTCCCATGGGGAGTCAACAAAGTCTGGCATATGAAGCTGAGGCAAGACCAAGTCTCTCCTACCCATCTTCCAATCCCCCACCCCCATATCAAAGCTGAGCATGGTATCCCTCCATAGGGAATGGACTCAAAAAAACCAGTTCAAAGGCCAGGTCCCACTGTCAGAGGCCCCACAAAAAGACCAAGCTATATAACTGTCACCCACATTCAGAGGGCCTAGTTTAGTCCCAAGCAGGCTCCCCAGTTGTCAGTCTACAAGCTCCCACTAATTCAGGTTAGCTGTCTCTGTGGGTTTCCCCATCATGATCTTGATGCAACCCCGCCCCCTTGCTCATATTCTATTCTCCTTCCTCTCTTCTGTTGGATTCCAGAAGCTTGTCCCAGTGCTTGACTGTGGATCTCTGCATCTGCTTCCATCAGTTACTGGATGAAGGTTCTAGGATGACAACTAGGGTAAGTCACCAGTCTGATTATAGGAGGAGATCAGTTCAGGCATCCTCTCCACTATTGCTAGACGTCTTAGCTTGGCTCATCCTTGTGGATTCCTGGGTGTTTCCCTAATCCCAAGTTTCTCCCTAATCCCATAGTGGTGGAATAGGGATAAGAACATAAGGGAACTGGATGGTTGAGTTGGGGGAGGGTTGGAGAGGGAGAGCAATGAAAGCCATATCTTGATAGAGAGTTGAACATTCTTTAGAGTCTAGTTAGAAATTCTATGCTTGTAAGAGAGGTTGGGAAACTTCAGGTTCAGAGTTTAATTACCTTGGGCTATCTTGGACTGCTTTGAATATACCTTCATTGTCTGTGTATATGACCTAACATCATAGATGATGTGTATATATGTGTAAAACCTAAAGATTGTAAATAATTTTGAAATGCTTCACTAACTCAGAATCTAAGAATGCCATCAGACAGCATTTGAGGCCTATAGCAGAGGGGTCTCTGTTTTGCTGCTGCCCATCTACTTGATGTGCCCACCAATGTGTTTGGAAAGTGCGTCAATCTATGACCTTCTTAGCTCTGTTACTCAAGAATACTTCATGGGAATTTTATGTTACTGGGACATGGAATTTATGTTAACCTACGTTTGTATTTCTGGGCCATGGTCACTAATATTTTCCTTCAGAATAAAACTGTCTCTTATCTCCTTTAGGTGAGAGCTGTGTTGTTTTCTATTGCTGTTGTTTACTTGCTTTTTTTTAAAAAAAAAAAAGTTGACAAGGTTGACTACACCACTCTCTTTTCTAGTGTATAGATCAGGAGCAAAGACCTAAAGCCATACTTTCTGGAATAATCCAACCTCTGCACTTAGGAGCTGGGTGATTCTGGCCAATTACTGAGCTATTTATGCTTCAATTTATCCTCAAATATTAGATTAACCGATTATTGACAGGCTGTGTGCAAATGCATAGCTCCATATATCTCAAAGGTTAACTAAGTTAAGGTTTGCAAAGCACTCAGCTTAGAACTGAAAAAAAAAATTCTCAGTATCCTTGTTGTATTAAAATAGGAGGACAAGAGAGGGGCTCATTATGTAACTGAAATGATTGCATCTGGTATATGTCGAGCAGTTGTGCTGGACATTGGTTTTCTCATTTAAAATCACTCTAAAGCTTTACCATCATTTTCTTTCAGGGTTTTAGGAAATGGCCATTAGTATGTTCTGTGTAATTTACAGTTACTTTCACAGCTTCTGAATCCATAGATATAAAGTGCCTAGTTATTACTAAATCTCAAGTACCACTTAAGTGCATTAATACAGATATCGATAGCTTTTTGCAATGTAGCTCCAAAGTCTCCAAATTTGTGGGAATCTGTAGACTAATTAGCCTTTGGTCTTCTTTACAGCAGGACTGATCCTCCGTTGAGTCTAGCTTCTTACAAAGAATAGCTGGACGAGTTTTCATCCCAAGCCTCTGGGGCTTTCTGATATTCCTCTGTTCACAGTTGACTTCAAGTCTGGGTAGACAACAGAGCTCAGTGAGACATCGGTCAACAGTGTTGTAAATAATATAGTTTCTGTGTGATTATTCGGGTCTGTGTGGTCTGGAAACATAAGTGCAGTCTCTGTTTACAAAAATCATTAAACCAATGATGGTATTTATTTTTAAAATACTTTGACTCAAAGTCAGCTAAATCCCAAGTTAAAAACTTGAAATATTTTTATAAATATTATGCCTAATCCAAACAACCAATTTATAATAGATTATCCATAGATATCTAGTGTATAATCAGAAATAGGATCTACTGACAGGAGATATGATTCCAATAGTGAAGCTTTAAAAGTATCATTTTAACATCTGTTTGGCTTATTAAACTACTTGGCATAAATATTAGATGACTAAGTTTTACATTATTTGGTTATAACAAAGACAGATATTATTTTCTATTTGGGGACATTGCTCGAGCAATTTTCAGTTGACTGTTAATAGATGAAGGGACTGACATCTGCTCAAGCTTTTTGATAGTTATTTTAGGAAGATTAGTGAAGGGAGAATTAATAAAAAAGGAATAATTGCACTTTAATACGCAAATCGGGGAGTAGAAGCCTAAACTGGGGAATTAAAGGCTGAAAGTTATTTGACAAATATGGATCGAGCACCTCTTCTAGGACTGCCCCCATCCAGGTCCTATAGAAAAAAGAAGCCTACTTTGTGGAGCGGGGTCTTCAGGAACATCTCTTTAAAGAAAGCTAAACTTCAGAATATAGGGGCTTGGTTCCCACCACTTTGTTTCCTGGAGATTTTTGGCATAATTCAAATTTGCTTGTTCCTTTGCACTTCTGAGCTCCAGAAACTCAAAGAAATTAGGAGAGACCACATGGCCATGCACGAAGCAGGTGCTATTATGTAACATTCCTTGGGGACGGAACACCAGCTTGTCTTACATTTAACATAAACATGAGAGGCTACTCAAATAACTCTTCTCTAAACAGAAAATGTGTTCCAAGGTGACCGTTGCATTTCCAGTGAGCGCTGGCTGGCATCATCCCTCCTAACATAAACAAATCTAAATAAATACTAGAGCATAAAAAAATATTTTCTGTCTCACCAGGCATCTCCATAATATGAAAAGCAAAGTAGATGCTGTCCAGTGTCTAGATTGGTGCCTGGCATGAATTAAGTATTAAATGTGTGTGTGCTCCACATGCCCACCCCCGTTCCACAGCCACTTTGAGAAGTACATGGCCCTGCTTCTGAGAGAGAATGTAAATCAGGCCCTTCACCATCCAGCCTAGGCAGCTGGCCTCACCTCCTGCACATCTGGTATGTAAAACATGTGAATCTCCCTTCAATCAACAATTCAGAAGAATAGCATTTCCGACTCTCATCAGAAAATCCGAACAGTAACTGATTGCACTGCAGCTCCTGCCAAATGTTCCCTGGGACAGTCGATGCTCCAGAGAAACTGACTAATGGATATGTTATCTATATGTGTTCTTCTCTAAGCTTTTTCTTTGAATTTAGAGGCCATTAAAATGGATCTGGACTAAATTATAGCAATTTTGCATAAAATCCTTTTCCTATTTGAAGTGTTCTGCCCCTTTATCTATTTTTTAGACTATCTATACTAAAACTATCTATTTAACCTGGTACCATAGATCTGCAATAAATATTTGAATTTTGGTAGACTAAATATTTAATATATTTCTGAGTTTTCTCCTCCAATAAAGGCAAAAATGAAAAATAGCATTTATTAAGTTTTTCTTTATATTATTTTTTTTCTCTTAGGACCACTTCTTCCATTTGTCCTTCACATCTTTGCTGGTTATAACATCTTACTTTCCTTCTTAGACAGGATCCTAAGTTTTTGTCACCCTGGTCCCAGCACAGTTAATGGCCAGACCCATGCTTTTGTAATTGTTTACACTCTTGTATCATTGTTTGCTTGACTGTGAGCCATTTCAGGACATACCTGTTCCTTCTTCATCTTTGTAACTGCAGCGTATGGCACAGGGCCTTGCCCAAAGTAGATTAATAAATGTTTGAATGTCAAGAGAAAGAATAAAGCAATTCAGCCTCACTTATATAACCAACAGAACATTTCTTCCTTGAATTTGGTAACAGAGACACTGACTTTCAGCACATTTTAATGGGTTCTTGCCTTATGCAAAATGTATGTTTTTTTTTTTAACATATCATGAGATAGCATCGTGGTTCCTGCCACTCAGGGGGTCTTCTCCATCAGCATGCCTATAAGCATATTCAAAGTAATCTAGATTCAGTATTTACATACCAACATAAAGAAGGTGACTAAGAGAGTCGGGGAGATGGAGATGACTAAACTAATCTCATCGTGAGCTAGAGGAGATTTGTGGCTTGAGGTTGACTATAAATGAGCGAAATTAGAATTTTTAGCAGACAGGCATGGGTATGGGACGCTTATGCCATGTAGAGGGAAGAGTTGTCACTCATGTATCAATTCATCCATTCATTCCACAAGATCTAATGGAGGACTGAAGTTTCTATTTCCATCTTGTGTTCCTGTAGACTTTGTATGATCCTGGCACATGATAACTTTTCAGTAGATACTTATTGCAAAATAGTTTATAAATAGAGAGGTAAATAAGGCAGGAAAAGATGGTTTAAACTTAGGTGGGAAAGATCCAGTTCTGTTTGTGTGGGTAGTCACTAAGAGTTCTTGACTTGGAGAAGGATATAGTCACATTTGGTTAGAAGTGAAGGACGGATTATAAGAGAAGAGTTAGGAGGCACCGGACACCTTTCTTTGTCTGCAGGACATTTGTTCATGCTTATAAACCTAACAGAAGATGTTAGAGCATCTTTGGGAATTTTAATGACTTTCCTGTAGAGGAAGAAATACTTATGCTCATGCACACAAAACTCAGTAAGGTCATCATCAGTCTTAAGCTGGATGTAGGTAAACTGGACTGTAAGTCATTGAGCCTCACCCAATCGCAGGGGGCTTCACCTCAGTCCTTTAGTGTCTCATTCTTTCTTTCTTTTTTTTTTTTTTTTTTGGTTTTTTCGAGACAGGGTTTCTTTGTAGCTTTGGAGCCTGGACTGGAACTAGCTCTGTAGACCAGGCTGGCCTCGAACTCCCAGAGATCCGCCTGCCTCTGTCTCCCGAGTGCTGGGATTAAAGGCGTGCGCCACCACCGCCCGGCTAGTGTCTCATTCTTAAACACAGGCTGAAAGCAGGGAAGCTAGATATTCTAGAAAGGCTTACAACATGAAAGAGTAAGAGCCAGCAAAATGGCTCAGTGGATAAGAGTATTGTGGAGAAAGTCTGACATCCTGAGTTTGATCCTTGGAATCTACCATGGAAAGGGAGCAACTCCTAGATTGTGTCCTCTGGCTTCCATATGAATGTGCCCACACTCACACATATCTATCATACATATATAATAATAAATGAAACGAAAATTTGAAAGGGAGAAAGAACTCCAAAAAATCAACAGAAACTTCCTTTAAAGAAAATATTAACATTCTCAGAGACAAAAATGCTTAAAAAGTAACTTAATGAACTGAAATGTGCTCATACAATCTCATAATATAACTAAAATTGACAATTTTTAAGAAGCAAAGAAACTTCATTGAGAACAGAACACAATGATACAAATAATAAGAAAAAAGATATATACATATATATACTGGAAGATTTCAATACCAACTAATAGAAAATATGCAAGAGGGAAAAAAAGAAAGTGAATAAAATAGAAGTATCAAAGAAATATTTGATAACGTTCTTGAGACGTATATGTGTGTAAGGTGTGCATTTGTGTGTATATGTGTATTTGTGGCATGTTAGTGCATGTGTATGCATTGATGCACTTGCATATTTACACATAGTTGTGGAGTCTCAAAACTGATGTCAGTTGTCTTCCTCAATGGATCTCCACCTTATTCATGCGGCAAGGTCCATCAGGTAAGCTCAGAATTCCCTGGTTGGGCTACTTGCTTGGCTTAGTTTCACTATTCCATCTTTGCTGTAGTTTCGGGGGCGGGGTGGCAGCATGGCCACCCAACTTCTTATGTGGGTTCTGGGGATCGGAACTCTGGCCTTCATGATTACACTGCAACTGTGTGTTTTAGCTGGTGAGCTGTCTCCGAGTCTTGTTAGCCTTTTGGAAAATGACAACCATAGATATTTAGATTAAAATTTCAAAAGCCATTCCCTCAAAATAGAACTTATTAAAAGGCCTCACCAGGACACATCCTTATGAGATTTCAGTACCCTAGGGATAAAGAAAACAGAAGCATGTTCCAAAGGCAAAAGACAGGCTACTTACCGAGCTTCAGTAGTCAGCACCTGTTCTGGAAAGCAGACATTAGTGGAGAATTATTTTCAGTAGTATAAAGAAGCATCACTTCCTGCCTGGGAACACATGATTGTCCAAATCACTAACATGCACCACAGATACATTTTAAACAAACAGGATTTTCAGCAAAGTTACCTCCAAGGTGTTGTGTCTCAAAAAATTTAGGACAACATGCTCCACCCAACAACAACAAAGGCATGAAAACCACGACAGACAGGATGCTGTCAAGCGCGAAGTGAAAGGGATTCTTAGGCTGGCTTTGAGTGTGTATCTGAAGGGGCTTTCAAGATAGTGACTATGTCACCGATTCAGAAAGGAAGTGATCTACAGAGCAGGAGTGCCAACGGTGGAAAAGGTACATTTTTTTTTTAAAGAAAAATAATGGCACGATCAGAGGCTTTATTTGAGAAGCTGTTGGAGAAAACGAGAAATGAGAAGATACAGGCAGTTGTTGATAAGCAGAGTACTAAGGGAATTGAAAAGACAAGGAGGCCAGTGGTAACTGTGCTAAAAATTGAAAGTTGCAGAAGGAAGCAATCAGAGCAATGCCTACTACTGTGGGACTCAGAAGTGGATATTGAGTACAGGATTCTGACAAGGTAAATGTTGACTGTTGGTATGAAGAAAATCACACTGTAACTATACAGAGAGGATCAGGAAGAAAAGCCATGGGGAAGGCTTGTGGGGAGCTTGAGGAAGTCAAATAGCCTTACACTGGGACATCAGCACACAACTATATTGAAAAATCTTGGGCAAATACTACAAGCTTATTATGTAGATTATGAAGACAAATACTAGCTGACATATCTAAAAGAATTGAAAATGGTTTCACACCAACTATATTATTATCTATGATGACTATTGAGTTTGTTTTTTTTAACAGTGAATGGCTCTAGAGAACACTATTCTAATCCCACGCTGCTGTCTCTGACTTACAATTGTGTGACAGTGATCCTTATTAAATAAAAACTGTACTTTTCATTTGACTTTTTTTTGCCCTCCAATTAGAATAGGACAATTTCTTGAAATGTTTAGCAGCAGCCGTGATTTGAAGCTCCATATCACTGCTCATCATAGGTTATGGGTACTCAGCCATGAGCTCTGATACCAATATTCTTGGATATTGTGTTTTCTGTTTTCACATGCTATCATGTCTACAAAACACCCATTCATCTGTGCATATACAGGAGGTATACAGCAATGTGCTCTGAAACAGACTTTGTGTTAGATGATTTCACTCAGCTGTAGGCTAATTCAGATGTTCTGAAGCCCATCTTCTTAAGTGCTTTAAATGTACTCTGAAGATGTTTTTCAAGCTATGATGGGTTAACCTGGCTTCAACCTTGTGTGGAAGTCAAGGAGCAGCTGTGTTTCACATTTCTTCCAGTTGAGAATTGTATTAATTTGCAGGCTTACGTAGCATCTCTCTCTCGGGGGCAGGACCAGGGCTGGGCCAGGTTACTGTGAGATGGGGTTTGCTGCATAGTGTTCTTTTTTTAAACTTATAATTGTTTGCATTTTACACGTGTGTATTTGATATTCTTTAAAAATGAACAAGGGAGAAGCAAGATTTGAGATATACATTTCAGACAGAATCATTAAGATTTGGCAACCTTACAGGCAGATAAAAGGGAGAAAGCAGAGAACTCTCAGCTAAATAAAGAAGAAAAGAAACAAAACCACAACTAGAACAACGTAAAATTCCCCCGTCAGAGGGAACCACAGAATGTCAGAACCACAGAAGTAGAAAAACAACATAAAATAAAATAAAAATAAAAATTAACCAACTTCCAGGGAACATGGTGGATAACAGCGCCACTTGCTGGTGAGTGGGAAATAATACAAGCCTTGGGTCTCAGCACCATGGTTCCTTCCATTTCCTCATCTAAAGATGAGGATGAGGATACTAACTTCACAACTCGCATTGGTGCTGTTTTTATGAAATGTTGTGACAAAATTGCTGGAGTAAGATGTCATTCTCAGTGTTACATATTGGAAATATTCTCATAAAATTAATCTGAAGTTTTGACCAAAGAAAAGGCTGTGCTGCTCAAAGTCCTATCAGCTATTTCCATGGTCCTGGGAAAGATAGCTTTTCTTTTAAATGTAAAGGGGTTAGGTGACACTTTCTCGACAGAGAGATGGATCTCGAATTTCAAGATCTTTTTTGAAGACTCCCAGGCAAATTCTCTGGCCCAGAGGATTAACCCCAGCCAGCTACAGTAGAGAGCTCAGCCGACTTTCAGCTGCCAGACTCACGATGGGGCTCTTCTCCTGCTGCAGGATGGGACTCTTCTCTGCTGCATGCACCATGATGATGCTCTTCCCCTGCTGGGCATGCTGCATGAGGGAGCTATTCCCCTGTGCACGATGGGGGTCTTCCCCTGTAGTTGACAGACAATGGAGGCCTAAAAGGGAAGCTCTTGGTTTAGTCCAGGAGGACTTCTCAGCAAAGACAAACCACATTTTAAGTCTCAACCCAAGAAGAAACAGAGATGTCTGGAAGGAGAAGCAGTCTGGATAGAATGTGGTTCAATTTTACTACTGTCTGTCTTCTAATGTAGCGCCAAAAATAGACCTCCCACAGCGATCAGTCTCTGGTAGATCGTGGGGGCTGTGGAGGGAAACCCCTAGCTGATTCTTCCTGGTGTTTCAAATTCAGGTGAATCCAAATCCCTCTTCCTTCACTGCCAGTTGGTTTCATGGAATTTTCTAATAGTGACAACAGCCAGAAACTCACATAAGGTGTTGTGCAACAGGAGTGAGTGCTGAGAAATTCACCCTTACGCTAGTGTGTCCTTATGTGAATATCACAGAGTATTTACACAAAGCAGACAGGCAGCCTGTGGCAAACCTAGTCTTTCAGGCATCCACGCCAGAATGAGGAGGTCTCATCCATGCTGCAGATTTCTTCTGGAAAGGAATTCCCTCTCACAAGCAGTTTATCTCGAGTTTCCCCAAGTTGTTTTTTAACTGTTTCACATTAACTCACAGAATTATGAGTCCAGAATCTCTTAAATCACCCAATATTTGCACCGTATTCAAGATCAAAATCAGGCCTGCCCTTTCTTTTAGCACTGAAACCACACTCTGCGTTGTCCTTATGGTCTTGGTGCTGATGCAGCTCAGTGCCTGGCCGTCAGCTCAGGTCATCAGAAGTTCCTGCACGTCTGATATGGACTCTTCTTGAAGCTTTGTTTGTGTTGTTACCTTCAGTGACTTCACAGCTTCTGACGTTTAGCAATTCTTCTTCAAGATCATAGCTAAATGGGCCATGCCTGACTAGAGAAAAATAACCATCTTTGATTTTGTACGTCATGGTCCCTAACCATTTTTAGTTTTGTTTCTAGGCCAATCCCTCACCATGGTCCCTAACCAACAACCTTAGCACTAGAGCCTGTTCATTTAGAGGCCACGGTGAACCAAACAACACACAGTTAAGTCAAATGTAAGAGAGAATGATGCTCAAGCTGTGAGGAATGACGTCAGAGGTAACACAGCACATTGTTTTTCAGAGCTGTTTTCTTTCTATAAACAGAAGTACACTCTAAGACTAAAAAAGTACAGTAGAAAAATACAAACCAAAACAGTCATTTATTGTGATTGTCAAGGATTATATACTATATACAGTTATTTGAGACTGTGGTGCCATAGCATTAATTATACAAACCAGCAACACCTCAAACAGGTGACTAATGCATTGCCTTAAAGTGTGATGTCACTATGCTTATGTTATCATTAGAGGAAGGAACATTTCAGCTTAAGTATAATATGGGCCCTGACATAAATGTGACCCACAACTGACTCAAATGTTATGTGATGCATAATTGCACTGTACCCCTTGTACTATTCTCAGCACTCAGCCATATATATATATATATATATATATATATATATATATATGTACATATAAATATGCATGCATGTAATTATGCATGATCTAGTCTTGTTTGGTTCAAAGCAATCTCTAAAATTTATCTATGGTCTAAATGAACAGGATCCACTAATGTCAGTAAGAGCCAAATTGGCTCTTCAGTCCAGTCTCCCCACTCTGGCACCAAGGCAGAGATGTGGGAATTACAAAGGAAGAAACCAATGAGGCACTTAGGGATACTGTACTCCAAACATCTCAGCAGGCTTGATCTGAGCCAACTAAACTGACATTCCTGTTTTAACCACAGTTAAAATACTTGCTCTTGCCTGGTGGTGGTGGCTCATGTCTTTAAATCTGAACACTCAGGAGGGAGAGGCATGTGGATTTCTTTGAGTTCGAAGATAGCCTGGTCTGTCTATCTATCTATCTATCTATCTATCTATCTATCTATCTATCTATCTATCTATCTATCTTTCCAGAACAGGCAACTCTACATAGGGAAACTGTCTCTGGAAAAAAAAACTTACTCTTTTTAGAGTCTCTGAGAACTTTCACATTAAATGTTTATGTCTTCTTCTTCCTCTTCCTCTTCCTCTTCTTCTTCTTCTTCCTCCTCCTCTCTTCCTCCTTTTCCTCCTCCTTCTTTTCTTCCTTTTCCTCTTCCTCCTCCTTTTCCTCTTCCTTGTACCTAAAATGCCCCAGTTTTCTTGACAAATTTCTGTTCTTTTTTCATGATTCTGATTACCTGACACTGTCTCTAAGAAACATTTTTTTTTTGATCAGTTAAACGGTAAACATGGGGGCAAGAAGAACATTTTTTTGGGAGCATGAGTAACCTTCACATGCATACATGAGAAGAAGGACACCCTTGATCAGCTGGAAGATGGGCCAAAGAAAGATCTGTGGGGTATCTACAGTTCCCCACAATGTTTGGGGGGCCAATCAGGCCACCAGATAGCTGGTGAAGGACTCAACACCATTGAACATATTTGCAACAAATATATCAGAGAAAAAGAAGTGAAGAAAGGAGGCATTGAGTTTCAAAAGGATGCTGGGTCACGCCTGGCTATTGACACTTGGTGGTTAATGCTCTGGGATGAAGACATGTGAACTTCATCCACTTGTCTTCTGGGTACTATGAGTAATACTGCTATGAGCACGCAAATACAAGTGTCTGCTTGAGCCTCTGATTTATGGTTATTCTGGGTACACACTCAGAAATAGATAGATCATATGGTAATTCTATTTTTAATTTTTCTGAGGATATGCTGTTCTGTTTTCCATAGCATCTACACCGTTTTACATCCCCATCAACAGAGAAAATATGCTCCAATTTCTTCACATCCTCACTAACACATTTTCTCTCTTTTCCTTTCTTCTCAACCCCTTCATATTTTTTGTTTTTAATTTATTAGATTTTTAAAAAACGTACCTATCTGAGTTCCCACTCCCTCGCCTCCTCCCATTTCCTCCACACACCCTTCCACCCCCATCCAATCTTCAGAGAGGGTTAGGCACTTTGCCTTGTGGAAGGTCCAAGGCCCTCCCTACTATATCTAAGCTGAGCAAGGTCTATCTACATGCAAAAAGAATAGGATACCAAAAAGCCAGTACATGCAGTAGGGATAAATCCTGGTGCCACTACCAGTGACCCCTCAGTCTTCACAGCCATGCAACTGTCAACCATATTTTGAGGAACTAGTTTGGTTCTATGTTTGTACCTTCCCAGTCTGGCTGGAGTTGGTGAGCTCCCATTAGCTCAGGCAAACTGTTTCAGTGGGTGAACCCATCATGGTCTTGACCTCCTTGCTCATATTCTCACTCCTTCCACTCTTCAACTGGACTTTGGGAGCTCATAAATAAAGGACATTGAGCCTATAATTTGTGATCCTAGAGAAGCTAAATAAGAAGGTGAACCCAAAGAAAAACATACAGTCAGCCTCCCGGATATTGGAAGTAGACAAGATTGCCGGGCAAAAATTGGGAACTTGGGGGTGGGGTGGGATGGGGATAAGGGGAAATGGGTAGAGAAAAGTGAGAAGGTGAGGATGGGGGGAGCTTGGGAGAATGGGATGGTTGGGATAAAAGAAGGGTGGATATGGAAGCAGGGAAGTATATATCCTAATTAATGGAGCCATCTTAGGGTTGGCAAGAGACTTGACTCTAGAGGGGCTCCCAGGTGTCCAGGGAGATGTCCCCAGTTAGTTCCTTGGGCAGCTGAGGAGAGGGAACCTGAAATGGCCCTATCCTATAGCCATACTGATGAATATCTTGCATATCACCATAGAACCTTCATCTGGCGATGGATGGAGATGGAGACAGAGACCCACATTGGAGCACTGGACTGAGCTCCCAAGGTCCAAATGAGGAGCAGAAGGAGGGAGAACATGAGCAAGGAAGTCAGGACCGTGAGGGGTGCACCCACCCACTGAGACAGTGGGGCTGATCTATTGGGGGCTCACCAAGGCCAGCTGGACTGGGACTGAAAAAGCATGGGATAAAACTGGATTCTCTGAACATGGTGGACAATGAGGGATGATAAGAAGCCAAGGACAATGGCACTGGGTTTTGATCCTATTGCATGTACTGGTTTTGTGGGAGCCTAGCCTGTTTGGATGCTCACCTTCCTAGACCTGGATGGAGTGGGGAGGACCTTGGACATCCCACAGGGCAGGGAACCCTGACTGTTCTTCAGACTGGAGAGGGAGGGGGAAAGGAGTGGGAGGAGGGGAAGAGGAGTGGGGGGAGGGGGAGAGAAGTGGGGGGAGGAAGAGGAAAATGGGAGGCGGGGAGGAGGCGGGAATTTTTTTTCAAAAAAAAAACTTTGTTGGGTAGAGTAGTCTGGCCTTGCATCCATGGTCTCTTAGTGTCTGCAGCACATCTGTCCAAGACCTTTTGGCTTTCATGGTTTCCATTGAGAAGTTGGGTGTAATTCTGATAGGTTTACCTTTATATGTTACTTGACGTTTTTTCTTTGCAGCTCTTAATATTCTTTCTTTATTCTGTATGTTTTGTGTTTTGATTATTATATGGTGAGGGGATGGGTTTTTTTTTTATTCAGTCTATTTGGTGTCCTGTATGCTTCTTGTACCTTCATAGGGATATCCTTCTTTAGGTTGGGAAAGTTTAGTTTTCTTCTATGATTTTGTTATATTTTCTGTGCCTTTAAGCTGAAGTTCTTCTCCCTCTTCTACCCCTATTATTCTTAGGTTTGGTCTTTTCATGGTATCACAGATTTCCTGGATGTTTTATGTTAAGAATTTGTTGGATTTAATGTTTTCTTGACCAATGAGTCTATTTCCTTTATAGTATCGTCAGTGCCTGAGATTCTTTCTTTCATCTCTTGTATTCTGTTGGTTATACTTGTCTCTGTAGTTCCTGTTTGTTTGCGCAGATTTTCCATTTCCAGTATTCCTCGGTTTGTGTTTTCTTTATTACCTCTTTTTTAGTATTCAAGTCTTGAACTGTTTCGTTCACCTGTTTGTTTTTTCTTGGTTTTCTTTGAGGGATGTATTAATTTCTTCCGAGTTTTTTGTTTGTCTTCTTCTCCATTTCTTTAAGGGAGTTTCTCATTTCCTCTTTAAAGGTCACCATCATTTTCATAAAGTTACATTTAAAGTTGTTTTCTTCTACTACTTCTGGGTTAGGATGATCAAGTCTTTTTTGTTGTGTGACTACTGGGTTCTGGTGTTACCATGTTGCTTTTTAGATTGTTGGAAGAATTCTTGCATTGGCACCTACCCATCTCTTCCTTCAAATGAGTCCAGCAGTGTCTTTGCATGTTGGTCCAATCCTTGCTGTGGCTGTCTGAGTGTTTGGGAGTTTTTCTTGGTCTGCTCTGTACTGTCAATGTCTGTCTCAGAAAGCCTCTGAGGTCTCTATATGCTTGGTTTCTTGGTCTTCTCTCTTGGTTTGCTCTCTGGTGCTCTCTCTTCATCCCCTCAGTATTGTAGCAAGCTTTTTGTCCCTCTTAATCCCCCTCAGTATGGGAGTAAGCTGTGTCTCAGAGTTCCATCAAGGTTGCAGAAGGATAGGCAGTTTTGGGGGCTGGGTGTGGCTAGTAGTTTGGATGGTGGCTGGCTGGGTTTGGGTTTGGGGGGATTCTAGCCACAGGAAACTCCCTGATGGTTGGATAGAAAAGCCAAGGGAATTGGGGGAGGGGCCTAGGGTTTTGTCCCACTGGGGCAGTCCTAGAGAGTGGGGCATCCTGCCTTGTGGCTGTCCACTCATTCCCTCAGTGTTGGAGCAACCCAACCCATGTTTCAGAGTTCCACTGAGGTTGCAGGAGGAAAAGGACCATATATATTGGCATGTTCTTGCTAATGAAGCCCAGACTGACTGACTGGTCTCAAAGTGGTCTTCCTGCCTCTGCCTCACAAATGCTGGGATTGAGAACTGTGATTAAGGGTGAGCCGAACTAACTGTGTTCCTTAAGAAAGAGAAAACAAGTGTTCCACGTGTTTCCCTACTTCCCATTCCCTGAGGTTTTGCTCAATAGCCTCCAATGAGAGTAAAGCACTGTCCATGACAGATTAGAAGTCTGCTAGGGTGGATGATGGAGTGAGCAGGAGGGAAGGGCTCACAATGCACAGCAAACTTCCATTTATGAGTCATCTAGGTTTCAGGACTGTCCTCTGTGATCTACTGTGGATATGCTGCCAGAGGTCACACAATCGCTCCAAGCCACTGTTCAGTCTCCTTCTTTGTAAGTCCCATTCAGAAGATCTGGCATGCACTCCAGACTACAGAGTCTATACATAGAAACCTTTCTCTCAGGGCCTTGGCAAACATGAGATAGCTGTATTTAAACAACACATGACAATGTCCTTTCTATATAGAGAGCCTGACGCATGGCAAACACCCAGGGAATGTCATTAATCAGCCGAGTAAGTGAATGATAGTCAATACTGTGACTTCTGCTAACAATTCTATTATTACCTGGGAAGGCTTGGCTCTTATAAACCTCCTCACTGTTCTTGTTCTGACTTTCCAAAGCTTTGACGTTTCTTGTCTTTCTGGGTTCTGTTTCATATACCTTCTGTTTGTTCCCATATGGAGAACCCAAGTTCTTCCTCTCAGTTTCAGATAAACTATGGCCACACCTACAGCTCTTTCCTTTTCCCTAGACTATTCCTGTCACCTCCTTACTCCTATTTTCCCTCCCTCCCTCCTGGCATCTTCTTTCCCACCGCACAGCTTTCACTTGTTGTTCAAGCCTCACAGCTCCATGACTTTGAATCATGGCTCATGGGTCTATACAGCCCTAACTAGCATGCCTGTACTCAGTAAGGTTGTGAGTGATGAGCTATAAATGAATGACTAATGAATGATCATGAATATCAGTGAATTAGTCAAATGCTGGTCATTGGTTAACAAGGCACTAGAAGAGAATCCACCCCAGTGAATCTTGCCTTTGTTATTAGCCTGGCCCAACAGTTTAAAATGGGACTTTGGTGGTTAAAAATGGAGGAAATTTCTCTGCATATAAATTGACCTAGATTTTACTTTAGGCAGATGAACTACAGCAGGCACATGGCATACATTATATATTCATAATAGAGTATCCCATAGCCTTTGCCCACAGAAAATACCAAGGGTGTATGACCATTGTAGCCAGTGTTCAGAGCAGCAGAGGCTCATATTCACTCATCATGCTGTTTGTTGTCCCTGTATTCTTGGACCTGCTCCTAGAAGAGCCATACAAACTGTGATTACTAGTCTTGTAAGACACTGGGCATACCCTGCCTCAGGAAGTTTATGCAGGGAGTTTGTTTCCCCATTTCACTTGGGATTACTCATCTTCAGATCCAATAGCTAATGTTCGCTCTCCTCTTCTTGAAAGCATCTACCACAGTTGATGGGTCACTTTCTTGACCCTTAAATACATTCTTCATTTACTTTCCTGTCTTCTTCCCCTTTTATCTAGCTGCTCATTACATTATCAACAATTGCCTTTTTTCTGTTTTACTTTTAATAATAGCCCTCCTACTGATCATGATGTGGTATCTCATTGTGGATTTGATTTTCATTTTTGTGATGTTGAGTATCTTCTTGACATCTAAAAGCAATAGAATATGATCTTTTTATTGTTTTAGTTTTAGAGGAAATGTATAGGCCTTGCATAATGTCATCAAGCCATTTATTTATGATCTCAAATATTTTAAACACACCCCTCTTTATCTCATAGAATTTGATGGTTCTATTGTGTCTATCAAAATCATAGCCAACCCCACTCTCAGTTCTTAGTGAACGGTATGTTCTGCACAAGTGTTCGCAATGTAAAATTAAGGTCAAAATCACATGCATTTTCTCATGACTATTTCCTGCTCATGGATAATATAACAGACACACTTCAGTTTTCTACTATGACTTTGAGATTTTTTTTTCAGTCAATGAGAAGTCTATGATAATGAATTTCAAAAATTCCTAGGTGACATTTTCTGATTTCTGTTATACATGCCTTTTTCAGTCAAGCAAGGCACCAGGAGGGTAAGGCTTATATTTGCTAGATCAGAATATGCATAAAATGATTTAAGGTAATAGCAATCTGTTCAGAGGAGAGGAGAATAGATGTCTCCTTTGAGGCATCTAAGATTGAAAAGATTCTTGATGGAGTAGCTCAAATAGAGCTAGCAAAATCTGAGGCATACACAGTCAGTCTCCCAACCTCCTCTGAACAATCATGACTCTATACAGGCTCTGGAGAAGCTACGCAAAGATAAGTATAGAGAAACTCACTCTTTCTGCTCAGACCAGAGTAAATAATGTCTAGTTACAATATACAATATATAATATAAATAAGAAAATGAGTAATGTTTTTCTGGGATTTGCTCCATGTTCTAACATTTAGTGATACAGTGATCTGAGAAAAGTGAGTTTAGCAATAGTTTTTCTTCTTCTTTTTTAAATCAATAAACCTATCTATAAAACAACTGTCCATTATAATCTACCTATTCTCTAAAAGCTTGAAAGAAGGGCTCATCAGAATCACTGACAGTTTTTGTTTGTTTGTTTGTTTTGGTGTTTATATCAAAGAGATTTTCTCTGAGACTGAAGAATAAATACAGATTAACATCAGAAGGAGAAGGCATGTCTGAGCAGACAGAGCATCTTCATTTTGTCAGATGAATGACTCAACGCCAGACACAAGGAATCCTGTTCTTTGTACTGCACAGCAGAAGTTGACTGAGATAAGAGTGACTCATTGGCCATCATTCTTATCAAGTTTTCCTTTTTTGTTTCTTGACAGTCACAGAAATAAATGGTCTAAACCCATAATAAACAAAGTTTATAAAACAAAAGGCACGCTAGTTTATGAGAAATAAAACTGACCTCTTAAAGCACACTTTATGCAGTATTCTAAAGGCAAGCACTGCTCTGTCTTTTAACATACTCTTTGGCTGGTTGCAGTTTCTTTGCCTGACTTAGGTGTTTGAAACCCGTTAGCCGAACTGGACATGCCCACACACAAGTGTAACCTCAGCATTTGTGAGGCAAGGGCAGGAAAATTGAGAGTTTGAAGTCAACCTGGACTGTATAGAAAGACTGTTTCAAAAATCAAACCAATCAACTTCTCATCCCCATAACCCTCCATCAGAGGACTTAAACCCCCCAGAAAATCTAATCTATAGAGTCCTCCTATAGAATTATAAATGGCCATGCTTTGAGCGAGGACACATGCTGCTCCTGGTCTTCATGGTATGGGGTGAGTGTGCGGAGGGGGAGTGTTACAGGACAAAAGCCTCCAGAGTCATGGTCTAGCTTTGTATCCTGACTGCACTGCTTTTACCTGTGAGGCTCTGGATTCACTAAACTCCCTGTATCCAAATCATATTTCAAATGGTAATAATAATGAGATATATTGATGAGGATGTATATGAGAATTCTGTAGGAATTTATACAAAGGGCTTTGAGGTTGAGTTAGCAATAATGTTTAATAATAATTACTATTGCCACTGATAGTAATTTTATAGCGATACCCTCTCTCCTTTGATCACAATAAGAAGCTATAGCCCTTATCTGCCTGTCCCCATTCCTTCCACTATTTGTTCCTGGAAATGATAAACCTCCAGAATACACAGGTAAGTTCACCTTCCTGGAAGTAAGACTTCTTGGGAACTTATCCAAGGGAGAATTCTTTCACATTCCTTAAAGGAAGAAGTTTTCTTTAAGTTTCCTAAACTTTAAGAAGTTTAATAGTTGATGAGGAGAACTTCAGGCTCAAATCCATCCTTGTAGTTAGTGTTCCTTCTTGAACCAAAAGGTCTTCTTTGAAGGCCCAGGAGAAAATATGCCAATTTTTATTCATAATTTTGTAATGTTTTTCTTAAAGAGGTCTATAAAACAATACAGTCCTGAATCACCACAAAAGTCTAAATTTACTACTACATGGGAATTATGAAGATAGAACACATTTTATTTTTTTGTGATAGCTCCAATAAAAAGGCTCCATCTTGTAATAGCCCTTTAAAGGATTCCTAGACAGTCTCATTTTGGCTTCTACCTGATGTGGGATTAATATGTTTTATTACCATTGATTAATAAAGAAGCTTCTTTGGTCTAAGACAGGGCAGAACAGAGCTAGGAGGGGAACACTAAACTGAATTCTGAGAGAAAGAAGGCAGAGTCAAGGAGACGCCATGTAGCTGCCAAAGAAGAGAGACACTGGAAACTTACCGGTAGTCCATAGCCTCGTGACAAAACATATATTAATAGAAATAGGTTAATTTAAGATGTAATAGTTCGTTAACAAGAAGCCTGAGCTAATAGGCTAAACAGTGTTGTAATTAATATAGTTTCTATGTGATTATTCAGGTCTGGGCAACTGGGGAACGAATGAGCAGTCTCCTTTTACTTCTATCTCTCAATGATTTGCCACTTTGTAGTGCTGGGGATATATTACACGAACATATCATTAATTAGGAGAATGTGGGGGTGTTAAATAGGCTAAGGCTAGCATGTTCATTTTACCATGGCAAGTACTCCAACTAGGTCTTCCAGCAATAGAAGGGAGGCATGCCTTGTGTGCTATACACTTTCTCTGGAAATGTCTTAGATTTCTGCCACAATTAATATTTAGAATATGTGAACCTAAGATCAAACCTTGATAAAGGGTGATTCTCAGAATTAAAATGGAATGGAAAGCAACAAAGCCATGATGGGAACCCAGCCATGGATTTTTTTTTGTCAACAAATTTGAGGGCAGTGGCAATTGTGAGCTGTGCCTGAAGGAAACCTTTCTATGCATTGGAAGGGAAATCTTTCAAGGACAGCTCTTGCTGGGGCCTCCTGATGGTTGTCTCTACTTTCCTGAAAGTCTACTTCCAGCATGGAGAGTCTTTCTCACTGGAAGCCTTGGTAAAGCAAACACTTGCAAAGAGGAAGTTGCTCTTCTGAGGGCAGAACAAATGCAAAGCCAAGTGTGATGCACATTGTCCTTGGGTCTGTTCCCCCCCCAGTGCTTGTCAAGAGCCCCCTCCTGATCAGAATTAGCTTCATTTATGACATTTCCTTAAAACAAACTCATTTATTTATTCAAATCTTTATTTATTTGGTGATTCTTTCACTCTAAATATTTTTTTCAACAAGAATTTCCTGCCACTGTTAGGAGCTACACCTTAGTGATCAATTTATTGATAACCCTTCCTTTTATTGGTGAGAGTACAGACATTGAACTGTTTTGCCCAACATAATAATAACCACTTATAACTATTTAGTATTTATTTAAACATTTAACTTTTTGAGAATTTTAAACATGAGTACTGTGCTTACATTATTTCCACACCCCATCTCCCCTTTCCTCCTGTGTTCTTCCTACTCTCTCAAATTCTTGACCTGTATTATTTTTAAGCACACACACACACACACACACACACACACACACACACACACTTGACACCAGGGTAGGGACCACTGGGATTCCAAAGGTATAGCTACTCAACCGAAAGAGCCCCTTTTATCATCCTAGGAGAATCCCAAACCTTTGAAAACAACCCTTCCAAACTGAAGGTAAACTTCTTAAATCTCAAGACTTAGTTGTATACTGTACAAGAGTTTATTTTTCTTTTCCCAATTAAAGTATAATGATAACAAGAGTGAACATCTGCAGGAATGTGATGTCTTGGGTCTTGTCTCCTAATGTGTCTACCCTGGGTGAACCCCAGCTGCCCTCAACTTTAAAATCCATGTGCAGGTAGACAATTGAAGTCTAATATGACTTGGATACCTCCTATGTATCTGAAGGCAGTAAATCTCATCAGAACTCCTGAGCTCACCCCGCCTTCCTACCTGCCCTTCTGCAGGTGGTTCTACCCTCCACGGCTATACCCTCCATGATGCCTTAGTCAAAATCTGACCACACTTTTTCCTTCACTTTCACTCTCCAGTCCTGCAGACCCCCACTTAACGAAACACCTTACAGATCCTTACAGTGTCCCGGTTTCCCTCTGAGCTGTTCAAGGATCTTTTCCTGGATAACCCCAGCAGCCTCCTGTTTTCTAAGTTTCGGTACTCCAGCCAACTTGAAATCAATGGGCAGTGATGACTACTTGGCCCTGCTTCAAAGTTAAAACGATAAGAAGTCAAAGCAATGACAGCGGGAAGAATACAAGTTAGAAAACAACTTCTTGTCAAAATAATGACTTCTATGTGTGGGATGGATATTAACTTGCAAGAAGCATAAGGAAAATGATTGGACTGCTGGAAGCATTCTATATCACGATGTAGGTGTTGGTTATATGGGTACACATTCATGTAAGTTACACATCAATTTTGAATAGGTTTAAAAAAAGGAAAAAAAGGAAAGGAGTTTTGCAAAGATTATAAAGAGTTTGGCAATATGTGAAGGGCTGCTGTGAACTGGTTTTCCTGGCTCTCTTTTAGAATAAGATGGAGACCTAGCCCACTGAGGGAGTGCAGTGCCTTGAATTAAAGATATAGAATCAGAAGTCACATTTGCTCTGCTCCGCTCTACCCTCGGCTCTGCATTAGGTGCATCATGATGAATATTTAATGTGTCACTTAACATTCCATCATAGAAGAGTATTTAAGGGCATTATGAATAATTAACATTTTGGGAGGAGAACTCTTTGAGAATACCCAGTCTGGGTCATTCTCACTGTGAGATTCTTTGGGTTTAAAAGCTGTGGTCCACATGCCAAAATTTTCCTGGATCTGCCCAAATGATACAGTGTCCTTTAGTTTTAAAATAAGCAAGTCTCAATCATAGAGACTCTAGTGATAAGAGTAGCAATTTACATTTATGGAGTGACACATATGATTTCTCAAAGAAGTGCAGCTGATGCATTCTTTTCTCATGTCTCAAGACAATAAGAGATCTTGACCAACTGGCACCCGATGTGCAGACACAATCCAGACGCATTGTCACCTTCTGGCAGGTGCCTACATTTGTGATATTGTGTGGCATGAAAGTGAAGGAGTTTTGAATACAATGAGGTAGTTGAGAAGCTCAAGAATGAGGTCCAGAGCTATGATATTTGTGTTCAGCAGCTGCAAGTTTCTAAATCTCTATCTAAAGTAGTCATAGATAAGGTGAACATCAGATTCATAGGGCTGTTTTCATATGTTTGAGTTTTAGCTATTTTACATATAATTAACACTCCTCAGGATATGATATGACTTCTACAGAAAAATAGAAAATACATGTCTGTCTATCTATCTATCTATCTATCTATCTATCTATCTATCTATCTATTGGAAGAACTGGTCGAAATTTTAGGCTTACTGTGAGCCTTTGCTTTAACCTACTGCTAGCCGTTTCTCTGAAGGCATCTCACACAGGAGGAGACAGGCTGGGCATTAGGGAATAGGAGATGGTAAATATGTCTCCTGGCTCTGAGTCTTGACTTCATGATGCAGTCCCAGGCAGAGGGCTTGGGGTGGCATTGACAGAACAAGATCCAAATTCTAGCCTTGCTACCTCCCACTTGTGTAACCCTGAGTACGTCACTCACGTCTTAGCTAAAAACTCCATAACCCTGTAGTAAGAAATGAGACTCGAGGGCTTCAAAGCTCCTGCTGACTCGAACCTTGACATTCCCCAGGCTCAGCTCTCAGAGAGCCTTTCCTGCAGCATTTCTCTGTTTGGTTAAGAGGCTGTGATGGGGGACTGGGCTAGTGTGCTACTGGTCTGTGACGTATCTGAGGGCAACTCAGATAACAAATGAAATCTTTCTTCCACCGCTGCCGGTATTGATTTCTTCCAAATGACAAATCAACGCCCTGCTGAGATGGGAGACAGGGCCAGGACCCAGTGTTCTTCTCCAGCCCACAGAGGGCAGCCCCTCATAAAGCTGTCTGCTCCAGTTCTTTGTCTGTGTAGTACTTCCTACGTATTGTGCTTCCTGTACTGTGAGGAACGATTTAAACCACAGACATGGGAAATGTGTGTATGTATCTGAGAATAGAGCAGAATCAGACCAATTTGGCGACCCACACTTGCCGTGACCTTGGAAGACAATCTTGGCAGTCAATCCCGGGTCCTCATTTTTCATCCATGTGCCACCCTGAGGCTCGAGAAGGAATTGTTAGAAATGTCCTAAACAACTGCCGGATTGCAAAACAGCTCTGTGGCTCAGTGGGTGACTGTCTTCTGTGAATAACCGCCATTTTCAAAGGTAGGAAATTGAGAACCAGACCAGCTCAGGAACTTCTCCAGAACAGAGCTGTACAGCAAGGGCAGGCTAGGCCTTAAAAGCATGTGGGGCTTTTGTGTCCTTACTAGGACGCTTCTCCTTTAGCTTGTCTGGGGAGAGGTGTCTCGGTATAATGTTTACCTGAGTTGTGACAGTGAAGCCAGAGAACTGTAGCACCTTGGGACTGCTCTGGTCTTTCTTAACACAGCTACAGGTAATTCTGGTCAATTAAATCCCTACAACACACCTGAATGCCAAGAGTTCTATTGCTATTGCCTTCTACTCTAAACTCTTCTCTTCTCTTTGTTTCCATGACCAGCAGATCTTCAAAATTAAGTTAGGTTAAATTAGGAACACAACAACTTCTACCTCCTCATGCCAGTCCTCAAAGGACTGCTCAAATGCTCTACAACTAAGTCTGAAGATCACCTTGAACTTGAGCTTCAGAGAGGGTGTAGAATGTGATCATCTTGCAGCAAGAGAGTAAGAATCATTTACTTTGATTGGATTCGCCTTCCTTTCCTTTGTGTGGCATGAAAACACCCCCAAACCAGAGGAACTAATGTGCTTCCCGTCCTTGGGATGATGTTCAGCTGATAGCCCAGCATCTTTCCTCTGTATCCTCTTTTGTACTCTCCTGCCTCACTTTCTTTGCTTGCCAAGCAACAGAAATGTCTGAATATTAAGGATAGAAATTTCTGAACACATTCAGACATTTTTGGGCATGATCTGGGGTGGGGGCTTTCAGCAGTAACAAGGTCTGAGTTTATACAGGGTCCTGTACCTTGAACCCCCCTAGGGGAGGACTTAATTGCATTTAGCTTCTGGAGACATTTCCCTGAATACCTTTGCTGTTTTGATTTTTCTGTGGTGGTGTTCTGCCCTCTGGTGCTCAATATATAGAAGTGATCTCATCTTAGCACTGATTTCTGAGAGCATCTGTGATTTGAGTACCAAACTGGAACAGAGCTCTCTTGAAATAGGAAAAGATTGTTCTCACTGGTTCCCTTATAACAGGGGGGAGAGGTAGAGTATGCCACCAGATGGCAAAGAAACACTTGATTGGGTCCCTGGACACAAAGAATCATTCCCTTTCACTCCCATAGTATCCCAGAGTGTGAGGTAGAGATGGATGTTCCTGCTAGTAGTGCCAGTGTGGCCATTTTCTACCTTCCCTTCCTCCCTCTGTCCTCTGGGCTTATATTATTGTATCCTGTTGTACCAGGACCTGTCAAGACTGTCAAGAGAAGACCATGAGTAGGTTGTAAGATCACAGTCACTAGTGACACCTCCGTGGGGGTACTCCTCAAGTCTATCCATGTAGATTCCATGCTATGGACTCATTGTAAAGTTCATAATAATCACAACTAATATAAAGTTGAGATGCATGTGTGGAAGGTCATAACATTTCAGTTGGGCCGAATAAACCATGGTGAGTACTGCTAACAACAGTAGACTGTACACTTGAAAACTGCTGAAAGGAAATTTCAAGGGCTCTCACTACCAAAAGGTAAGCATATATAGTGATGGATATGCAGGAGCTTGGTTTAGCAATTCCACATGGCTAAATTGCCATGCTGCACACCATGTAATGGTTACTTGTCAACAAAAACTCATACACAACAACAAATTTATCTACAGTGCTTAGTCTGTGCCAGGCACATTCTAATTTAACGCCACATTTATTCATCTACCACTCAGGGCCCCTTAAAGGCAATACCTGCCTTAGTGAATCTCACTGGTGAGGAAGCAGAGAGATTAACTTGTCACTCAGAAGTAGCAGGCCCAGAATTTGAGGCTCGATCATCTGGCCACTCTGCCATTCTGTTTCTGTTATTTCTCCTGACTCAAAACAGTGGCTAACAAAGGCAGAGAGCCTGGCTAGAAAGAAGAGTTAGGGCCTGTCCCTGTCTCTGGTAGTGGGATTCCTGGAACCCATCAAGGGAAGAAGCCTGAGACTGGTGCTCTCTTTGAGTTGGAGTTTTTCTAGAGAATATCATCTGAGATGGGCTCCTTGAATGTCTACTTCCTCAAACAAGGTTGAGATAACAATGGCTGACAGTCCCTAATCTGTAAATCCTTAGCTTATCATATTAATAGTGACCAATGGTTAATGTTTACACTGAATTGGAACATGAGAAATGCAGGGTGTTGCATGGATCTGTGGGTAGTTAGCATTACAATATGCTATACAGCCTTTATAATTTGTTACTGTATTTTACTTATTCTCTCTCTCTCTCTTCCTTCTCTCTGCATGTGCGTGTGTGCTTGCATATGTGTGTGTGTGTGTGTGTGTGTGTGTGTGTGAGAGAGAGAGAGAGAGAGAGAGAGAGAGAGAGAGAGAGAGAATATACATACGTAAGTCAGCACAATTTTCAAGTGTTGGTTTTTTCTTTTTACTGTGTGGGTGTTGGGGACCAGTCTTAGGTTCAGGTTTGGCTAAAGGTACCTTTACTACGGAGCCATCTTGTTTGGATGTTATGTGCTTTTATATAGGGCACTGTCACATTCCTTTTGTATATGTCACTCTTGCATTCCTTGACACATGATTATTCTCATTGCCACCTCCATTTTATAGGCAGAGAACCAAGGCGAGCAGATTAAGTTACTGTCTTAAAGTCACATGGGCTGGAGCAAGTATTTTAGTCCAAGTAAAATCTTCAGTGTCCATACTTTTTTTTTCTTTTTTTATTGAGAAAAGGAGAGAAAAAAAACCAACAAGTTTCCACCTCCTCCCAGCCTCCCATTTCCCTCCCCCTCCTCCCACCCTTCTCCCCCTCCCCCCACTCCTTTCCCCCTCCCTCTCCAGTCCAAAGAGCAGTCAGGGATTTCTGCCCTGTGGTAAGACCTAGGACCTCCCACCTCCGTCCATATCTAGGAAGGTGAACATCCAAACTGGCTGGGCTCCCATAAAGCCATCACATTACGTAGGATCAAACCCCCGTGCCATTGTCCTTTGCGTCTCATCAGCCCTCATTGTTCGCCATGTTCAGAGAGTCCAGTTTTATCCCATGCTTTTTTCAGTCACAGTCCAGCTGGTCTTGGTGAGCTCTCAATAGATCAGCTCCACTGTCTCAGTGGGTGGGTGCATCCCTCGTGGTCCCGACTTCTTTGCTCATGTTCTCCCTCCTTCTGTTCCTCATTGGGACTTTGGGAGCTCAGTCCAGTGCTCCAGTGTGGGTCTCTGTCTCTATCTCCATCCATCACCAGATGAAGGTTCTATGATGATATGCAAGGGCCTTGGGAAAGCAGGAGGATTGGGATAAAAGAAGGTTGGACAGGGGATCACGGAACCACAATTCTTAGTTAAGGGAACCACTTTAGGGTTGGCAAGAGACCTGACCCTAGAGGGGCTCCCAGGTGCCCAAGCTGAGGTCCCCAGTTAGTTCCTTGGGCAGTTGAGAATAGGGAACCTGAAATGACCCTATCCTTGAGCAATACTGACGAATATCTTGCATATCATCATAGAACCTTCATCTGGTGATGGATGGAGATAGTGTCCATACTTTTAACAACTATGCTGTTTCTGGTTTATAAGGAAGACAAAAAAAAGTAATAAGAGGGATAAAAACACTTAGTTCACTTGAAATGGACACACACTTTCTCTGAAAGACTTGATGGAATACAAAATCTCAAAAAGCAGACTTTTTGGCAGGGAGAGGCATGTTATTTAACCTTTACACCCTTGCCAGCTGCTGAGCTGAGTGCTTTTTAGGCCTCAGAGTTCCTCCAGGAAGCAAATACTATGATCATCACCATTCTACCAAAGAAATCTGAGCACAAAGAGGCTAAGTAGCCTTTGTAAGATCACTTAGCCACTAAGTGATAAAATTGCAATTTGAGCACAGGTAGTCTGGTTTTTGCCTCTGGATTCCCAACCACTGTACTTTTGAGCCTAGAGACTTTGCTATAATAAAAAATGGATATCAGATATCTCACAATTATCTAGACTTATTCATATTTCATGGAAAAATTAGGTCTTTTGGATTTTCTTTTATATGAAAGTATATTTATCCCTACAAGGAATTTGCTATAGTTTAGATTTTAAACCATCCCTCCAAAGTCCATATGTTTAAGGCTTGGCTCCCAAAGTGGTTCTATTGGGAAATGTGCAAACTTTAGGAGGTGGGATAGTGCTTAGGTCTTTGGAAATGTATCCTTGAAGGAGACTGTGGGCTCATAGCTCTCTCTCCTCTTCCTCTTCTACTTCCTGGTTCAGTATTTTTGTTCCACTGCACACTCAGTACTATTACCACCAAACATCTCTAAAGTCCTAGGTCTGTCTCATGTTAGATTTGCACATATAGACTGAGCCAAACAAACAAAGCACCCACCAACTTTTATCTTTAAAGTCCTTTACTCTAGACATGTTGTTAAGGTGATGGAAAAGGTAACATACAAGTAGATAGTATCACATTTACACATGAGAAATTCCACACAAGAGTAGCATGAGTGTGGAGGACACATTATCCAAATACAGAAGGACAAAAGAGAAGTCTTAGTGAGACTGGATCCACTGGTCTTGCGTGGGATTCATTCGCCTCTGGTCTCTGCTTCCCTTTTACACCTCTCTCCTTGAATTAATTTAACTCCCTTGGTCTTTTTTTGGTGCAGACAGAGATGTTCAGTTACTTTTTGCCTTTTAGGCTTTTATCTCAGAAGTAGGAAGATGATGATCAAGATTAATAAATGATTTTCCTAATAGGGTTTTCAATCTTCCTCCGCTGGTCAAGGTAATGCTGTTTTATTGATATTTGTAAGTCTGTATCTTTCATTCAAAGTAGTTTTATGTTTGAAGAATCATTTTATTCTCATGAGTACCAGATATCAAAAGCTGTAGCTTGTATCTAAAAATTTGAGGATTGAAATTCCTTCTTAAAGAAACACATTGACCCAATTGTCATGAGCTGACCTTAGACTTCTTGACTTGCAGTTAAAATATTTTCCATTTGTACTGGTCTTTATTGTTATCTTGATAAGCATACAGTCAAGTGGAGAGAAGGAACCTCATTTCCAAGATCAGATTGACCTGAGGTCAAGTCTTTAAGAGATTACCTTGATTGATAATTGATGTAGAGAATCAAGACCACTGTGGGTAACACCAACCATAGGCAGGTGGACCTGAACCATGTTAGAAAGATATCTGAGCATGAGCTAAGAGAGAAATTCAACAAGTTACATTCTTTCTGCTTGATTTCCTGTCATGACTTTCCTCTATGATAAATTAGGACCTGGGAGTGTAAAATAAAATAAACTCTCTTTCTCCTAGTTGCTTTTGTCAGGGTGTTTTTTTTCATAGCAATAGAACATCAAAATAGAACATTATTTTAGTAAACTGAAGCCATTGTATGTAAATAAATGAGGTGGTGAGAGAGTGGTTGTAGACTGTGAAACTAGATCAAGAGGGACCATGAAGGGCTGAAGATGTTGGGTAAGGAAGGGAGGAGAGCACGCTGGGCACATGCGGAAGCTGGAAGGTAAAAAAAGGAGGGATGGCTAGAGGAAGAAGGGCCAAGAGAAATAACTAGAGTAAAAATTGTTTGAAAAATGTGGTAACAAAATTCAATAGTTGTATATTAATAGAAATAAATGAGGGTACCTCTGAGGGAGTAGGCAGGAACCAGAGTTCTCTGTGGGTCTGGGTGTGAGTCTGGGACCTCTGAAGTAGTAGAAATGAGTCAGGACTTCTTTAGGTTCAGGCTTGAGTCTGGGACCTCTGAGGGAGTAGACCAGAGCAAGAAATCTTTGCAGGACCTGACCCAAGACAGGGACTTCTGTAGGAGCAGGCCCAGACCAGGGACATCTATGAAAATAGGTCTGAGGCAGTGACCTAAGCCAGAGCGGGCCTGAGACAGTGAACTTCACAGGAACAGGTACAAGGGAGCAATTGCTCAGGGAGTAGGTGGAAACCAGAGACCTCTACAGGTAAGAGCACAAGTCTGGAACCTCCCAGGTAGTAGGCCTGAGCCAGGATCTCTGCAGAACCAGGAGCAGATACAAGGGAGCCACCTCTACAGGAGCAAGCCTGAATTAAAGGCCTCTGCCATATTGGACATGAATTACTGACTTCCGAGGTAGCAGACCCAAGCCAGCAACATCCACTGGTGCAGGTCTGATCGAGGGACCTTCTCCAGAGCAGGCCCAAGGCAGCAACTTCAGCAGAAAGAGCCTCATGCAAGCAATTTCCGTGGGAGAGGTCCCGAACTACCCCTGGTATTGCATAGCAAACCCTAGGAGTGCTGTGAGGCCTCTAGGAACACAGTGACCAACGGGATGACTGGAACCATGGCCCTGACAGCACCATGAGGAACAACCATCTAAGCCTTGAATCTACTGGCACCTGGAAGACTGATCACCAGAGTCATAGACAGCCCCAACTACACCTATCAGAGGAATGGATGGGTAGACAAGGTAATAACACATGCAACACTACAAAGAGTAACACGGCACGAATAAAAATTAGTAGCCCTACAACAGCAAAACTTGAACAACCAAATATAGATGAAAGAGAAGAAAATGACCTAAAAAATAACTTTAGGAGAATGTTTGAGGCCTGTCGCGCACCGTGCCCCCTTGTCTGCGCTCTGCGCGCTGGCACCCAGTTTGGGAGCTTCGGGCAGAGAGACAGCGACACGGGTCATCCTTGAATTCCCCAAGAATGCCCCCTTTATTGTGTTCAGGGCAGATTATATAGAGATAGCTAAGCCCCAGCCAAACCCACCAGAAACCACTCTCATCAGGAACCCATGAGGAACTCCTGAAGGTCTCGTGTTCAGAGCAGCTGTAGGCACTCAGATCAGGGGATTACAAGAAATTCAGGATCTGGGATCTCACTGCTCCCAACAGAGGCCTTTAAGGATGAAATGAAAAATTCCCTCAAAGAAATGGAGAAAAAGACAAACGAAATATTGGAAGACATCAACAAATCCCATAAAGAAAATCAAGGAAAAGCAATCAAACATATGAAAAAGAAAAACTATTCAAGACTTGAAAACTGAAATAGAGACAATAAAAAACACAAGCTGAGGGAATTATAGAAGCAGAAACCATGAGAAGACAATCAGGAACTACAAATGCAAAAATAAACAGCAGAATACAAGAGATGAAAGAGAGAATCTCAAGCGCTAAAGATCCATTAGAGGAAGTATACTCGTCAGTCAAAGAAAACATTAAATCTAACAAAACCTTAACACAAAATATCCAGGAAATATGGGACACCATAAAAAGACCAAACGTAAGAATAATAGGTATAGAAGAAGGTGAAGAAGTCCAACTCAAAAGAACAGAAAATATATTTAATAAAATCATAGAAAACTTTCCTAACCTAAAGAAGATAGTCTTATGAAGATACAAGAAGCTACAGAACACCAAATAGACTGAATAAAATAGACTGAATAAAAAAGTTCCCTTACCACATAATAATCAAAACACGAAACATACAGAATAAAGAAAGAAGAGCTGCAAAGAAAAAGGCCAAGTAACATATAAAGGCAGACCTATCAGAATTACACCCGACTTCTCAATGGAAACAATGAAAGCCAGAAGGTCCTGGTCAAAAGTTATACAGACATTAAAAGACCATGGATGCCAGCACAGATTACTATACCCACCAAAACTTTCAATTACCATAGAAGGACAAAACAAGATATTCTGTGACAGAACCAGATTTAACCAATACCTAGCCACAAACCTAGCCCTACACAAAGTATTAGAAGAAAAACTCCAACCCAAGGAAGTTTTTACATTAACAAAAACACAGAAAATAGATACTCTCACAGCAACAAATCCCAAAGAAGGGAAAAACACACAAAATAACATCACCAACAATGAAATTAATAGTAAAGTAAAGAATAACCATGCTATAATCTATAGGCCCAGAGAAGCGAAGTAGCAAAGAGGGAGGACTCAAGGGTGAGGGAAACTTGGATCTCTCTGGGAAGGGGAAATATAATAGATGAGGATGGACTGGGGTAGCTAGGGATGGGACAGGAGGGACCAGTGGTAGATTGGAGGGGACAGTAAGAAAAGAGATGACTGGAAAAGGGGGGGAGTTATTTTCATATGAAGTAAAAACCTAGTGCAGTGGAAACTCCCAAGAACCTGTAAGGGTGACTCTTGCTATGACTCCTAGCAATAAGGGATACATAGCCTAAATCAGCCATCTCCTTTAACCAGACTTCCAGTGAAGGGATTGGAACACCAACCCAGCAACATAATCTTCAACCTACAGTTTGTCCTACCTACAAGATGTGCTAGGGTAAAGGTGGCACAGAGATTGTGGGAGTGGCCAAGCAACATGAGAGGAACCCCATACCTGACACTGCCTAGAAGGCCAGGACCTAGATGATGAATAGACCAGAGACCTAGGATAGAACCAAAAATGATTCACTAGAAGGTCAATGTCATGATGCTTAATGATATTCTGTTATACTCATAGATTGATGCCTGCCCAATTGTCATCAGAGAGGCTTCATCCAGCAGCTGATGGAAGTAGATGCAGAGAACCACAGTCAAACATTAGGTGGAGCTCAGGAAATCCTGTGGAAGAAGGGAAAGAAAGATCCAGAGGGGTCAAGGACACCACAAGAAAACCCACAGAATCAACTAACCTAGGCTCCTAGAACCTCACAAAGACTGAACTGTCCATCATGGCACTAACCTAGGCCCTTTGCATATATGTTACAATTGTGTAGTTTGGCCTTCTTATGGGATTCCAAACAGTGGAAGTGGAAGCTGTCTCTGTCTCTGTTGCCTACTTTTGGAACCCCCTTTCCTCCTACTGTATTAATCCTCCAGCCTTAATAGGAAAGATGTCTAGTCTTGTTGCAATTGGATATGCAACATATTTGGCTGATATCCCTGGGAATCCTGTCCTTTTCTGAAGGGAAAGGAGAAGAACTGGGAGGGGATGATGGAGGGGAAACCGGTCAGGATGCAATATTGGAGAGAAGAACAAATTTAAAAATTAATTTAAAAATTCTACTATGAGTGGGGGTGAAGCTGACAAGCCTCAACCTCTAGCTGAGGGCCTATTGGCCATTGATAACTGCTGAGTGAAGGGGGGTCCATTATGCCAGTGGTCATATTTGCCTATGACCACTAGTATGTTCCTCTTCCCCCAATAGATTTCCCACACTCATACGCATTTAGACACCACTGATTTGACTCAGTGGGATAAAAAAAATGGCTAAAAAATTTTGATGTGAAGTTAGGAGGAAAATGTGTTGTTTGTTCCTTTGGAGTGTTAAGCGGGTGGGGATAGGTATGATCATGATATGTTGTATACATTTATGACCCTTTCAAGGAATAAATGATATTAAGTTAATCAAGAAAAGAATAATATGACAGATTAATATTTAGTATGAATGATTAATATTTAATATTCAGTAGATCGGTTAATAGACTAATACAACTAGAGAGAGAACTAGTGAAAAGATATGACCTAGGATGCAACAAGCAGATGTGAAGTCATGATAAACAAAGAGACACAGACAACAGAATGTAAAGCAACCAGCACTGATTAAAAATGACAATAACATCAAAATGAATAGGGACCTTGTAGTTTCACAGTGTAAAATAAATTTAAAGACATTCACAGGAAAGGAAGTTGGATGACTATTAAATAATAAACATATTGAATTTTTCTCACAATATATCAATTACTAAGTACTTCCTCCATGCCAGCCCTATGTTATCTATATGTATGACACTATCTTAAAGCCCCCCATCTTAGTCACTGTTCTATTGCTTTGATGAAACACCAGGACCAAGGTTAACAGTTATAAAAGAAAGCATTTAATTGGGGGTCTGCTTACAGTTCCAGAGGTTTAGTCCAATATTCTCATGGGAGGTGCACGGTGGCAAATAGGCAGGCATGGAACTGGAGAGGTAGCTGAGAGTTACATCTTGACTACTGGGAGAGAGAGAGAGAGAGAGAGAGAGAGAGAGAGAGAGAGAGAGAGACAGAGAGAGACAGAGACAGACAGAGAGAGGTTATTGAGCGGGGATACCGCCCAGGAAAGTCTGAGGTCATCTCCTTCATATCTTCACAAATGAATCATGAATGCAGATCTAAACTACTGGGAATTACTACCAGCAATAACATGAATTAACTTACCCAATCATCCACTAAACCTCAGGCCCACATAAGAGCTATCCAAAGAGTTCTCAGTAAATATACAGCTGAATGGATCTTGGACCACACTGCATCTTTATTGAGTGGCTGGAAATTCGTGGTCTTTATCCTTTCCTGTTTACTCCCTGGGTATTTTAAAATCATATTCTCATTTGAATATATTCTTTTTCAGCTAGGTCATGAAGACATTTTATCTAGAATAACATAAAATTAAGCAAAAACGGACCCAACATAGTACTGTAATGTTCTGAGCTTTTTTTTATATGGTTCTATACCTGAAAACTCATGCAGAAAATGTCATACATGCTCCAGAAAGCCCCAGAAAGTGTCACTGTCTTAAGCTGGTTATGGCTATAGGTTAGCATGAGGTTCCTTTTTACAAAGACAAGATGTATCAATATTGGAAGACAATTTTAAAATATATAATTCTGGACTTGTACAAACCAGTAATTAGTAACTGTGAAGTGTTGTGTGTAGAATTTGACCTTTAAATGGGTTACATAGCCTTTAAAAGAATTTGTTTCCTAATTTCTCTTTTGACTGGCAGAATGGTTTTTTTTTTTCCTCAGTGACAAATCTTTATTTGTTGAGATTATTCCACGATCACTCATTTTATAAATATAAGGAAGAACTCTGGTTTTTTGGAAGGTACATAGGAAGAATTAAAAGATTAATGTAATTAAAGAAAGATGGAGGTCCTACATTACTTTATACTTGAATAAATTATGTTTTACTTAAAGGACTGAGACATTTAATGATAAAAAATTATTGGAGTAGTATTTCACATGATGCCACCAGATGGCGGTAAAGAGTTAAAGTTCTATTTATATGTACCATTTTTCAGTGGGTTAGGTTAATCACTTTAGAAAAAGATGAACTGTTTTCTTATGTATTTTACCTAAATAATAGATTTTTTAGCTATACTATAAGTTGTATTACTAAGTCACTAAGGAGAATATTGTCACCATATTATAGACGAAGACACTGAAACTAAGAAACCTTAACATCTGGAACCTTTGGAGCTAAGAGTTTCCCAGAAATGTATTTGGAAATTTTCAGAGATATTTTCCTTTTTCTACTATGTGAACCATATATTTGGCCATATAACCCACCTCGCTTGTAATCTGCCCACAAGAAATGAAAACATAGGTCCACACCTAAATACAGTATTTATAGAAGTTCTATTTATAATATCCCAAACAACCTAAATGCCCATCAACTTAGAAATGTCTGACCAGAGGATTATTTGAATAAATAAAATATGGAGCACTGGGCAGCAAGTAGAGGCAGCTTCTTCCACATACACAATTATCAGACCATAGGTACAATGACAGTGGGATGTAAGAAAACTTGAAGGGCAAAAAGCTTCAGTGGTCATTGTTTTAAAGATGGAAAATGTTTAAACTACAGAAGCATGAGGCTTGGGGTGGAAGTGTAGATTAAGAACATAGTAGCTGTCTAACAAAATTCACAACATGAATTTGCGGGGAGTCACAAAGTCCCACCCTCAGTTGAAGAATTTATGGGCGATTTGTAATTAATGGCTAGTGGGAAAAAGAGTTTTCTTCAGGGACAAAGTCACTGAATTCTACCCATGCTCCAGTAAATGTTCCTATACTAATGCACAGAGACCCTATCAGACTCAGTGAGTCAGAAAAAAAAAAACACATGAAATTGGTTAGAAAAAGTAGTGGAGGAAGGGAAGAATTGAAGGGAAGTATATGAAGGGCAGATTTGGCCAAATTTTGTGCTTAATGTATTAATATAACCATGTATTAAGTTCCCAACAACAGCAAAAATACAGTGGTTGAAAAAAAAGAGGATCTCAAAAAAATTGGCATATTATGATGCTTTGGTGTTGAAGATTTCATAAAATGACATTTAGAGCCACACTGATGAGCCAAGTGCTAAAACTTTATAGATGAGATGGCCAGGCCTAATCTTGCCTCACATATGAGTTGTCCCCTGGAGAAATTCCAGGAGATTTTGCTCCTTAATGTAGGATGTAGAGAAACCCTGCCTCTTCATTTTTGTGTTTGTGTTTATTTGCAACATGGCTGTTATTAGAGACGCTGAAGCAATCTTAGACTCATTAAAGAGATAAACACCATGGAGAAGGCATCTCAAAACTCTGACATGCGGAACTGGTAAAGAACTCTTGTGTGAAAGAACCCTTACAGCTTCTCAGGAGCGGCTCAGGTGTTTTCTGGAGCCTTCTTACCCATGCTTGTGAATTAGAGGATGAAGGTTAGTGAAAGAAGCATGAATAGAGGTGTTGGTGTTATTCAAATATCTCCATCCTTCAACACGGGATAGCCTGGCATGAGAAAAGCTAAGAGCTTTTAACAATGGATAATCTTGATCTATGCTAGTAAGTGGGGGTGATTATATAATTAATCACAAGTCCCAAGAACAACTGCTTAAAAATTTCATAATTTTCTCTTCATTTAAATTGGCTCAAAAGCCTAAGGGACATCGTTAAAAGTTTAGAGCGTTGCATATCAGGGGAATATAGATTTGCTTACACTTATCTGGTCTTAATGAGAAATGGCCCAATTAAGATTTGGTATTCACTTCCTCCCTTGCTCACCAGTAGAGCTATAAAAAAGTCTAACTCTCTGTGGACAGCTTCTTTAAGTTACAAGAATAGGGACCCCTGGGGAGCATGAGCAATGAAACAGTTTTAGGCGAGAACTTCCCTTCTCAGAGATGAAGACTGTTATTTCAAATGAGCATCCCCCAGGAGCCTAAACTTGCACACATGGTTGCAGGTCCTGTGGTTCCTGATACTTACACCCATGAGTAATGAGGCTGCTAGATCGTGAGTTGTAGAGCTGGCCTCAGAGGAGGGGAAGGAATTGTGATATCCAGTTCCCCAGGAATGTATCACTTGCTGCAGCTAATAATTTCTAGGAAACTAGAATGAATTGTGGCCAAAAAGGATCTTTTGTTCAGATATCTGATACTGACAGCCATTTTAGGCAAGGATGACTTCAAACTGGCCTGTCATGAGGTTGGTGATGTCACGGTACAGATGGTCCATGCAGTCTTCCGACTCACTCCATCTGCTCACCATCCTCCAGAACAGTCTCTGAGTCATCTCTTTTTCCTCTTGCATTTAGACAATAGATATGCCTTTGAGTTTCTATTTTGGTAATGCCTCAAATTTAAGCACTTAGCATATAACAGAAGCTCTCTTATGTGTTTTATGTACATCAGGTCATTTAACGTATACAGTAGGCTCCACAAGATAAACACAATTGTTCTCCTTTTTCATATAAGAAATTTGAGGTTTAGTAGATCAAGTCACTGACTGGGTCTTATGATTGAAATGTGATAGAATCTATACTCCACTTCCCCAGACTCCGTGGTCCATGTTTCTCATCACTGTTTCATTAATTCTCTGTAACTAGGAAAGGGAATCATTGTGATAAGAGTTAGCATCTGATCTTTAAGGTATCCCCAGGCCTGCATTACTCTGCAAGGCAGAGTCAAGGAGAAATAGGGATGCCTTTTCCATAGACCTTCTGTAGACAAGAAGAAAGATAGGTGTGTGCAGAAGTCTCAGAAGTCTTCTCCGTACCCACAAGATGACCTTACAGTAGAAAGGAAATACATACAAAATATTCCATCCAGCTTATAGCATATTTAGGAGCGAGCAGTGCTTACAGCAGTGACCATTCCCACATCCTTAAGAATTTACTTACTAGGGAGCTAGAGAAACTCTCCAAATTCTGCTAAAAGTTTTTGGGCATAGCATAATGGGAAATCCAGAAGTCGTTCAGGAATGACACATTGGATTAAAGATGGCATAAAGATGCAGGGTTCTCTATATTGTTCTAATCTTCTGAGCTTGTTTAAAACAAGCTTCTTACTGTAAAGTAGGTAGGAATAGATAGGGCCCATTGTGGACTAATTCTTTGAGTTTACTTTTTCCTGAATGTTTTAGCCTTGTGACGTATGACTATCCAACCTACCTTAGGAGATGGACCTTTCAGGTGGACCTTTTGTTTTCACAATATTTTAAAATATAACATATATCAGCTGTCCTCTTTAGCGTAGTTGTACACAGCATTATTACTAGATATTAACAAGCATCTTTTTCTTCAACATAGGCCAGCAATGACAGACCAATATAAATATTCCCTCAAGCCGAATATAATCATCCTCTAGGCTTACTGGGGTGGCTTATAGGAGTATGAGCAAATCAAAGGCAACTGGACTACTAGAAAGCCTACCCCAGGGTAGGGGATGACTCATAAAAGCTGTATCCTTGGGGTCTGAGTATGACCGGCTAGAAGCCTGGCTGGTGGGGAAGTATCTTCTCTTTAGCAATTATTTGATGTTTTTATAATTTTGAGAAGGGTCCTTACAAATCATGTAAGCTTTGGAAGCATCCTGACTTTCATTTTAATTCACTTTCTGAGTCTTGGGATCTTCCCTTTCTCTCCAAGAAGGTTTCAATTTGGATTAAATGGCTAAAAAATATTCCACACCTTTTGAAGTGGGATTCCCCTCTGTATGCTGTGAGTATGTTTTATTACCATTGGTTAATAAAGAATCTGCTCTGGGCCTATGGTAGTGCAGAATAGGGCAAGGCAGGAATTCCAAGCAGAGATAGAGGAGAAAAGAAGGTGGAGTCAGGGAGATGCCATGTAGCTTCTGAAGGATACAGACACCCCAGAACCTTACTGTTTTTACATTGGCTTTTCCTGGGAATTTAGAAATATATACAACTATTCTTTTTGGGACCACTAATTTCTCTGGAGTTATTAACTTTAATATAACAAGTATGAAGTACATGCCAAGAAAGCTATTATTATAAAATATGGTGATTTTATAATTTATAAAAAGTTAGGGGTGCTGGATTATAATTGTTAGTATTATTGATCTCAGAAAGAAAAATAGAAGAAAGAGAGGGAAAGGAGGAGAAGAGGGAGGAAGAAGACACCAGAATTATGAACAGGTGCTAAATTCAAAGTTGCCATTCAGGCATTTCCCAATACCATATTAATAGGAGACTTGGTTTTAATGTCTACACAAAGCTGAAAAAATACAGATTTAAGTAGGCTTATGAACAAGGCTAAGCACCCTACAAGCCATATATATCAAATGAATGGCTGTATTAGAAATATATATATATATATATATATATATATATATATATGAATGACAGGATAGCAAAGTAGAGGAATCTAAATGTTTTCAACCATAGCTGCTTACCACAGCTCTAGAAGATAGGCTAATACCCTTCTCCCTCAACACACCCATGTCCTAGTATCTGGAGAATTTATTATGATATTGTGTCCTCTCATAATATCAGATGTGACACCTGTGAAATCTCACCAATATGACACAAACATGAACAAAATAATGATGGCACCAACATCAAACTCAATGGAGAAAGTTCTACAACACCTCAATCAAACCAAGAAGTTTAAGCAATTTAGTAAATCTGGGAACAAGAGAGGCAATCATCCCCAAAGGAAAGTATGGCAATTGGTTACCCAGTTCCAGATAGTTAGCCCTGAAATCATACATACAAGCAACATTATGTGAATGTAATAGGTTATATTTAGGAATATGTAACAATTGATGAAAAAGCAGGTCATGAATTTGAAGGAGAGCAGAGAGGAGTATGTGGGAGGGTTTAAAGGGAGAAAAAGGAAGAGAGAAATGTTGTAAGTAAAATACAATTTCAAAATTAGCAACAAAACAAAATATGAGTTTATAGTATGCATCTCCATGCAAAATATACACAAATTCACAAAGCTCTACCATAGATCTTTTGATTTTAATGAAAATAATCCCCACAGGCTCATACATTAGAATTCTTGTTCCCTAGTTGGTGGCACTGTTTGGGAAAGATTAGGAGGTATGGACATTGTTGGAGGAGGTGTGTCAAGAGGTAGCCTTTGAGGAATTTTAGATAGTCTTTGAGGAAGTCTTTCAAAAGCCTCATACCAATCACAGTTTCTTTCTCTCCCTCATACTTGTGAACTCAGATACTGCTCCAATAGCATACCTGCCTATCTACTGTTATATTCTCTTCAATGATGGTCATAGACTCTAACCCTCTAAAACTACAAGTTCTAAATAAACACTTTTGTTCTATAAGTTGCTTTTGTCATGATATCTTATCATAGCAAGAGAAAAATAACTAAGCCAAGTCTCCACATTGAGCCATCAATGGGACCAGGGAGAAAATAAACGTCTATTCTCTAATCATAGACTACAAAGAACTTTCATGATGAAATTCTTTAATGTGAATTATAACAAAGACTAAACACATTTAAAAAAGATATTGTTATGACCTTGACCCAGGAGTTAGACAACATGAGCTTGCTTACTGTTCTACCCAATGTTTCACTGGGACTTCTTGGTGTCCTATGCTTTTGATCATAGATATGGGCCCTAGCCTACTCTCCCTCTCATCTATCTCCTCCTGAGGATGATGTAGCAGCCTGTATACACTTTTAGGAACCTGTATTGTAGCCCCAGCTCCTGTCACATGTATACACTTTTAGGGACCTGCACTGTAGCCCCAGCTCCTGTCACCAAGGGACAACCTGTAGAAACTGGTTATCTCACCACAGACTTCTGGAGAGTAGAAGCATAAAGAATCTTCTAGTCTAACAAAAAGTTTGCTCCTGGACTCAGAAGTTGCACCAACACATAGTTGATCAGGGAACACTTAGGACACCATCTTTGTACATGAACACAGAATTACCCCAAGAGTGAACCACAAGTGACATTCAGTTTGTTCACAACCTGACAAAATTGGTGTAGCAGCAAAGATGCAAACACTCACTCATCAAAGATGAGATGAGATATCTTCATCAAGAAATACCACTGTTGACCTAACACAAGATATCTAAGTCCCATCACAAACAACATGAATAATTTAAGTAATATCTCATACAGAAATTAGTATACAGTCCAGAATGAAGACAAAGGAGACAGGTGGAGTTAAAAAAACAGTTATCAAGTTGTAAAAGTAGAATTTAATACATTATTACTTTTTTTTTGCAAATTTTTATTAGTTCTTTGAGAGTTTTGAGTTTCATACAATGTGTTTTGATCATATTCTTTTTAGAAGAAATTCAAATGGCCAAAGACATTTAAGGAATGACTCAACATCATTGGGGAAATGCAAATCAAAATGACTCTGAGATACCATTTTATAGTTGTCTAAATGCCTAAGATCAAAACCGCTGATGACAGCTTATGCTGGAGAGGATGTGGAGTAAGGGGAACACTCCTCCATTGCTGGTGGGAGCAGACTGATCCAGCCACTTTGGAAATCAGTAAGGTGGCTTCTCAGAAAATTGGGAATCAATCTATCTCAAGTTCCAACAATACCACTCTTGGGCATACACCTAAAGAATGTACAACGTACCACAAGGAAACTTGTTCAACTATGTTTATAACAGCAGTTTTTGTAACAGCCAGAACCTGTAAACAGCCTATGTGCCCCTCAACTGAAGAATGAACAAAGAAAATGTACATTTACACAGTGGAGTATTACTCAGCTATAAAAAACAATGGCTTCATGAAATTTCTAGGCAAATGGATGGAACTAGAAAATATCATTCTGAGTGAGGTAACCCAGGCCCAGAAAGATAAACATGCTAGGTACTCACTCATAAATGGATATTTGGAGTAAAGTATAGGATAACCAACTTACGCAGAGAGGCTAGATAACAAGGAGAGCCCAAAATGGAATGCATGGATTTCCCTGGGAAGGGGAAATAGAAGATATCTCCTGAGTAAACAGGGGACGAGGGAGGGAGGATGGAGGGATGGGGACTTGAGGGAGCTTGTTTGGAAGGTTAGGTCTGGGAGGTGGGTTAGAGGTGGAATGGAGGGGGAGAGAAATAAAAGAGATGTCTTGACGGGGGGGGCATTTTGGGATTATGGAGAAACTTGGCAACAGCGAAACCCCAGAAATCCACAACAATATCCTCAGCTAAGATTCCTAGCAATAGTGAAGTGGGTGCCTGAACTGACCATCTACTATTAATAGACTAAGGACTACCCTAATTGTCCAGTAACTAATGAAGGCAGATGCAAAGGTGCACAGTCAAGCACTGGGCTGAGATCTGGGAGTCTTGCTGAAGAAAGGGAGGGGGTATTGTACAAGCCATGCTGGTCATGACAGGTGAGCATACAGAGACAGTTGATCTGAGCTCATGGACCCTAAACCAATAGTTGGGGAGCCTCCATAGGACCAACATGGGTACTCTGCATGTGCGTGGCAGTTGTGTAGCTTGGTCTTTTTGTAGGGCTCCTAGCAGTGAGATCTGAACCTGTCTCTGCTGCTTAGCTGGTTTTGGGGAACCTGTTCCCTTGCTGGATAACATTGCCCTGTCTTCAGGCAAGGGAAGGAGATAGGTCTTGCCTTAACTTGATGTGCCATGCTTTGTTGGGTTCGTGGGAGGCCTGCTCCTTTCTGAATGGAGACACGGAGGTGGAAGGGAAGGGGATAGATGGGAAGTGTGTGTGGGGGAACTGGGAGGGGAAACTGTGGTTGGTATGTAAAGTAAATGAAAAAAAATGTTATTTAAATAAAATAAAATAAAAAACCAAAAAATAAATACAGTCAACTTACCAAGGGCTACACAGTCTTAGAGAAAATTGTCCTTTTCTTTCTTGTTGATAAGAACATCCAATTGCTCCCCAGCTATTGGTGGGACTGTATGGCCAACTCCCCTTCTCATGCTGGAGTTTAGTTTGACTTGGACTTGCATAGGTTTTATGCATGCAGTCACAAGCACCATGAGTTCTTATGTGCAGCTGCCTGCTGTGTCCAGAAATTGTTTCCATGTAGTTATTCATCACCTCTGACTCTTCTGCTCCCCCTGTTCCCTCTTCTACAATGCCCCCGAGTCTTGGGAGGAGTGGGGTATATATTCCCTTTTGCACTGAGCATTCTGCAGTCTCTTATTTTATACACCTTAGTTAGTTGTATCCCTCTGTTAATCGCTCTCCACAGACAATGGAAACTTTTTAGATGAGAGCTGAGAGAATGACACATTGATTTAACAGCATAATAATAGCAGGTTATGCCCTAAAGCTTAGACCTGCCTAGTCACAGCCTCTTGGCCTAATAATTGTGCCATGTATGGGTTTCATCTTGTGAAGCAGGACTTGAAATCCAGTCCAAAAGTGGTTGATTACCACTTTTATTTTTATGCCAACATCACACCAATCAGCATGTCTTCCCAGGTCATTGTTGTAGCTAGCAGAGACCACAGCTGGGTGTAACTGGTGGTCATGTGTCTTCCCCAGTTGCTGGCGTAGCATCTTTCATCATTATGAAATTGAGCCAGTGGGGGTGAGCCCTCCACGACTGTACCAGCTTGATTTTTTTTTCCTGTTTGATGACTCAAGTGTGTAGCATCTTCAGGAGTAGGAGCTTACCATCAAGTTCTGGAAGGTAACCAAGAGCAATGACAATAGCCTTTAATATTTGGTGGGGAGAGGTATATAGGATCTCGTTTCCAAAAGTCCAAAAGAAGAAACCTTTCTCGATAGTGGACTTTTTATTTGGTAGCCTCTGCTATCTAGTTGGGCATTGTTGTCCTATTATAGAATAACTCAATTGTTTGTATGTGCGTGTGTGCGTGTGTGCGTGTGTGTGTGTGTGTGTGTGTGTGTTGAGCAGGGGCCATGGAATAATGCTTATTGACTCACTACCCATGTCTTGCTCAGTTTGCATATATCTATATCTATATCTATATCTATATCTATATCTATATCTATATCTATATATGCTTCTACAGTAGTGGGTTTCCATGTCTTCTTTGAAAAGTCTTTAGTGTTCTTTGTTCCTCTCTACATTCTCTCCTCTACACTGTCCTGTGTTCCCCAATGCCAGTTTAACTCTTCCTGTTCCATTATTTTCTTTTAACCCTTTATACTAATTCATTCAATTTCTCCTCACTTGAACACCCTTCCTCATGACTTTTTAGTAATTTCTTGACCTCTATGTATTCCAAATGAAACAGACATATCTGAAAATTCAAAGGTAACATCTACAAATGAGAGAAAATTTGTGACATTTGTCTTTCTGGGCCTGAGTTACCTCACTTAGAATAATTATTTTCAACTCCATCTATTTACTTATACTTTCAATTTTCTAATAATGCATAAATGTCTGTTGTGTAAAGATACAAATTTTTCATGATGCATTCAGCAACTGGTAGACATTGGGCTGTTGTGAGTAGGGCAGTGAACATGGACTTTATCTCTTCTCTAGAGTAGGTTCTGGAATCCTCTGGGTATATGCTCAAGACTGGTATAGTTAGGTCTTATAATAGAGACATTTTTAGCCTTTTGAGGAAGTTTCACAATGATTTTCATGGTGGTTGCACCACTTTGCATTCCCAGCAGCAGTGAACAAATAGTCCTTGACCCCACATCTGCACCAACATCTGTCATCATTTGTGGATCTCAGTCATTCTGATTAAGTTAAAAGGAAATTTCAGTAAAATTTAACTTCAATTAAATTAGCTTCAAATTTCATTTTTCTGATAGATAAGAATACTTAACAGTTTAAAGTGTTTCTCGGCTATTTATATTTCATCTTTTGAGAAATCTGTGTTTAATTTGTGCCCCACATTTTAACTGAGATGTTTAATTGCCCTAGTTAGCTTCCTATTCCTGTGATAAACACCATGACCAAAAGCATTTTGTGAAGGAAAGTGTTTATTTTTTTTAATCTTAATTTACTTTTTAAAAAAACTATCTTTTCTCATGTCACATGCCAGATCTATTTCCCACACCTTTCCCTCCTCCTGCTCCCTTCACCTTCCAGCCCTCTTACTCTCCTTCCCCCGCCCCCAACCATTCACTCCTCAGAAAGGGTAAGCCTTTACATAGGGAATCAACAGAGTCTAGCACATTGCTTTGAGGCAGGACCAAGGCCCTCCCCTATATCTAGGCTGAGTAATGTATTCCTCCAGAGAGAATGGGTTCCAAAAGCTAGAACAAACATTAGGGAGTCTCACTGCAGGTGACCTCACAGTCTGCTCCAGCCATATGACTATCACTCACATTCAGAGGGTCTAGTTTGATCATATGCTGGTTCTCTCGCTGTCAGGCCAGAGTCGAAATGCTTCCATTAGCTCAGGTAAGCTGTTTCAGTGGGTATCCCCATCACAGCTTTGACCTCTTTGCTTGTATTCTCACTCCTCCCTCTCTTCGACTGACTTTGGGAGCTCATCCCAATGGTCTGCTGTGGTTCTCTGCATCTGCGTCCATCAGTTTCTGGATGTAGGTTCTGTGATGATGTTTAAGATAGTCATCAATCTGACTACAGAGTAAGGCCAGTTCAGACACCCTCTCTACTATTGCTTAAGGTCTTAGATAGGGTCATCTTTGTGGATTCCTGGGAATTTCTCAAGTGCTAAGTTTTTTTGCTCCCTCAATCAAGATATCTCATTCCTTTTTCTTTGTCTTTGTCTTCCCCCCATCTCGACCATCCCATTCCTTCTAGTTCCCCCTCTTCTCTTTTTCCCTCCCATCCTCCTTCTCCTTCCTCCCACAGGCTTCAAATTTTCTCAGGAGAGCTTGCCTACTTCTCTTTTCCAGAGGGATCTATGTATGTTTCTCTTAAGGGTTTCCTTGTTATTAACTTCTCTGGGGTCATGGGCTATAGGCTTGCTATCCTTTGCTTCACAGCTAGTATTCCCCTATGAGTGTGTACATACCATGCTCATTTTTCTGTGTCTGGGTTACCTCACTCAGGATGTTTTTTTCTAGTTCTATCCATTTGCATGCAAATTTCCTTTTTTGTGTTTTTTATTGATTTTATTGAGCTATACATTTTCTCTGATCTCTTCCTCTCCCATCCCCTTCGTCCCTCTCCCATTGTCCCCACACTCCCAATTTACTCAGGAGATTTTGTCTTTTTCTACTTCCCATGTAGATTAGATCCATGTATGTCTCTCTTAGCATCCTCTTTGTTGTCTAGGTTCTCTGGGATTGTGATTTGTTTGTTAGTTTTATTTGCTTTATGTCTAAAAATCACTTATGAGTGAGTACATATGATATTTGTTTTTCTGGGTCTGGGCTACCTTACTTAATATGATGTTTCCTAGCTCCATCCATTTGCCTGCAAATTTCAAGATGTCATTATTTTTTCTGCTGTGTAGTATTCCATTATGTAAATGTACCTCATTTTCCTTATCCATTCTTTGGTCGAGGGGCATTTAGGTTGTTTCCAGATTCTGGCTATGACAAACAATGCTGATATGAACATAGTTGAGCACATGTCCTTGTGGCACAATTGAGCATCCTTTGGGTATATACCCAAAAGTGGTATTGCTGGGTTTTGAGGAAGGTTGTTTCCTAAATTTCTGAGAAATTGCCATACTGACATCCAAAGGGGCTATACCAGCTTGCACTCCCACCAGCAAAGCAGGAGTGCTACCTTTATCCCACAACCTCGTCAGAATAAGTTGTCATCAGTGTTTTTGATCTTGGCCATTCTTACAAGTATAATATGGGAGCTCGGTGTTGTTTTGATTTGCATTTCTCTGATGGCTAAGGATATTGAGCATTTCTTTAAGAGTCTTTCAGTCATTTTAGATTCCTCTGTTGAGAATTTTCTGTTTAGCTCTGTACTCCATTTTTTATTCGATTATTTGTTCTTTTGATGACCAGTTTCTTAAGTTCTTTGTATATTTTGGAGATCAATCCTCTCTCTGATGTGGGGTTGGTGAAGATAATCTTACCAAAAGAAATCTACATATTCAATGCAGTGCTCATCAAAACTCCCAGAAAATTCTTCACAGACCTCAAAAGAACAGTACTCAACTTCACATGGAAAAGCAAAAAACCCAGGATAGCCAAAACAATCCTGTACAATAAAGGAACTTCTGGAGGTATCTCAATCCCTGACTTCAAACTCTACTACAGAGCTACAGTACTGAAAACAGCCTTGTATTGTCATAAAAACAGACAGGAGGATCAATGGAACCAAATCAAAGACCCAGATATTAATCCACACACCTACAAACACCTGATTTTTGATAAAGAAGCCAAAAAAAATCAAATGGTAAAAAGAAAGCATATTTAACAAATGGTTAAATGGGAGGGAACAAGAGGAAAGGAGAACTAGATATCAATAGGTAGAAGAATGAAAATAGACCCATATCTATCACCATGCACAAAACATCGTAGCTTGATTTCCAGTTTTTTGATCCAAACAGATCAAAGGCCTCAACATAAAGCCAGCCACACTGAACCTCATAGAAGAGAAAGTGGGAAGTACACTTGAATGCATTGGCACAGGAGACCACTTCCTAAATATAACCCCAGCAGCACAGACATTGAGAGAAACAATTAATAAATGGGATCTTCTGAAACTGAAAAGCTTCTGTAAAGCAAAGGACACAGTCAACAAGACAAAACGACAGCATGCAAATCCAAGATGTCATTTTTTTTTTTAACCACTGAGTAGTATTCTATTCTGTAAATGTATCACATTTTCTGTATCCATTCTTCAGCTGAGGGATACCTAGTTGTCTCCAGGCCCTGGCTATTACAAATAATGCTGTTATGAACATAGTTGAACAAATGTCCTTGTTGAGCATCCTTTGGGTATATGCCCAAGAGTCTTATTGCTGGGTACTGAGGTAGGTTGATTCCCAGTTTTTTGAGAAACCACCATATTGATTTCCAGAGTGGTTGTACAAGTTTGCATTCCCACCAAAAATGGAGGAGTGTTCCCCTTACTCCACTTCCTCTCCAGCAAAAGCTATTATTGGAATTTTGATGTCTCATTTCTTGAGTTCTTTAGATATTTTGGAGATCAGTCCTCTGTCCGATATAGCGTTGGTGAATATCTTTTCCCACTCAGTAGGCTATCTTTTTGTCTTATTGATTATGTCCTTTACAGAAGCTTCTCTGTTTCAGAAGGTCCCATTTATTTATTGTTGCTCTCAGTATCTGTGTTACTGGTATTATATTTAAGAAGTGGTCTTTCACTTGTTTGGTCTATTTTATCACAGATATTTTAGGTTATTTGAGGTTATTGTGAAGGATGGTGTTTGATTTCTTTTTCAGCTTCTTTGTCATTTGCATATAGGAGGGCTACAGATTTTTTTGAGTTGATCTTGTATGCTGTCACAATACTGAAGGTGTTTATCAGCTCTAGGAGTTCCCTTGTAGAATTCTTGGGATCACTTGTGCATACTATCATATCATCTGCGAATAACAAAAGTTTGACTTCCTTTCTAATTTGTATCCCCTTAGTCTTCTTTTGTTGTCTTATTGCTCTAGCTAGAACTTCAAGAACTATGTTGAAGAGATACAAAGAGAGTGGACAGCCTTGTCTTGTTACTGACTTTAGTGGAATCGCTTTGAGTTTCTCTCCATTTAATTAGATATTGGCTGTTGGCTTGCTGTATATTGCTTTTAGTATGTTTACATATGTTCCTTGTATCCCTGAACTCATCAAGACCTATATCATAAAGGGGTACTGGATTTAGTCAAATGCTTTTGCAACATCTAATGAGATGATCATATTTTTTTCATTTTATTTATGTAGTGGATTAAATTGACAGATTTTCATATATTAAACCATTCCTGCATTTCTGGAACGCAGCCGACTTGATCATGGTGGATGATTTTGTTGATGTGTTCTTGGATATGATTTGCGAGTATTTTATTGAGTATTTTTGCATCAATGTTCATGAGGGAGATTGGTCTGTAATTCTCTTTCTTAGTTGAGTCTTTATGTGGTTTTGGTATAAGGGAAACTGTTGCCTCATAGAAAGAGTTTGGCTATGTTCCCTCTGTTCCTATTACATGGAACAATTTGAGGAGTATAGGTATTAGCTCTTCTTTGAAGTTCTGGTAGAGTTCTGTGCTAAAATCATCAGGCCCTGAACTTTTTTTGGTTGGAGGCTTTTGATGACAGCTTTTATTTCTTTGTAGATCTATTTAAATTGTTAACCTGGTCTTGATTTAATTTTAGTATGTGTTACCTACCCAGAAAATTGTCCATTTCTTTTATATTTTCCAATTTTGTGGAGTACAGGTTTTTCTATATGACCTAATGATTCTCTGGATTTCCTCCTTGTCTGTTGTTATGCCCCCTTTTTTATTTCTGATTTTGTCAATTTGTATGTTCTCTCTCTGCCTTTTGAATATTTTGGATAAGGATTTGTCAATTTGTTGATTTTCCCAAAGAACCAGTTCTTTGTTTCATTGATTCTTTGTATTATTTTCTTTGTTTCTATTTTATTGGTTTCAGCCCTCAGTTTGATTATTTCCTATCATCTACTCCTCTTGGGTGAGTCTGATTCTTCTTTATTTCTAGAACTTTCAGGTGTGCTTTTCAGCTGCTAGTTTGAGATTTCTCCACTTTCTTTGTGTAGATACTTACGGCTATGAACTTTCTTCTTACCACTGCTTTTATAGGTTTGGGTACTTTGTGCCTTCATTTTCATTGAATTCTAGGAAGTCTTTAATTTCATTCTTTATTTCTTCCTTGACTCAGGGGTGATTTAATTGAACACTGTTCAATTGCTATGTGTTTGTAGGTTTTCTACAATTAGTGTTGTTGTTGAATTCTAACTTTATACCATGGTGATCTGATAAGATACAGAAGGCTAGTCCATTTTTTGGTATCTGTTGAAGTTTGCTTTGTTACTGAGAATGTGGTCAATTTTAGAGAAGGTTCCATGAAGGGTTGAGAGGAAGGTATATTCTTTTGTGTTTGGGGGAAATGTTCTATAGATGTCTGTTAAGTCCATTTGGGTTATGACATCTGTTAGTTCTCTTATTTCTCTGTTAAGTTTCTGGCTGGTTTACCAGTGGGGAGAGTGGGGTGTTGAAGTCTCCTCCTATTTGTGTGGAGTTTGATGTGTGATTGAAGCTTTAGTAATGATTTTTTTATTACATATGTTGGTGCTCTTGTGTTTGGGGCATAAATGTTCAAAACAGAGATTTCATCTCAATGGAGTTTTTTCTGTAATGAGTAATCATCTTTTCTGATTGATTTTAGTTTGAAGTCTATTTTGTTAGCAATTAGTGCAGCTACACCTGCTTGTTTCTTGGGTCCATTTTATTAGAAAATCTTTTTTCATCTCTTTACTCTGAGGCAATGTCTGTTTTTGAGGTTGAGGTGTGTTTCTTGTGTACAGCAGAAGGATTGATTCTGCTTTCATATTCATTCTGTTAGCCTGTGTCTTTTTATAGATGAATTGAGCCCACTGATATTAAGAGATATCAATGACCAGTGATTATTAATTCCTATTATTTTTGGTGGTAGTATTTGTGTATTTCCATTCTTTGTGGTTTGCTGATGTGAGGTTGTCTGTTGTCTGTGCTTTTTAGTGTGTGTGCAGTTAGCTTTCTTGGTTTGGAGTTTTCTTCCTAGTACTTTCTTTAAGTTTGTGCTTGTGAATAGGTGCTTAAATTTGGTTTTGTCATGGAATATCTTGTTTTTTAATCAATGCTGATTAAAAGCTTTCCTGGGTATAATAGTCTGGGCTTGCATCCATATTCTCTTAGTGTCTGCAGCTTATCTATCCAGGACCTTCGGGCTTTCATGGTTTCCATTGAGATGTTGGGTATAATTGTGATAAATCTGCCTTTATATGTTACTTGGCCTTTTTCTTTTGCAGCTCTTTTTTTTATAATTTTTTTTATTAAGAAAAGAAGAAAAAAACATAAACAAAAAACAAGTTTCCACCTCCTCCCAGCCTCCCATTTCCCTCCCCCTCCTCCCACCCTTCTACCCCTCCCCCCACTCCTCTCCCCCTCCCTCTCCAGTCCACAGAGCAGTCCGGGTTCCCTGTCCTGTGGTAAGTCCTAGGTCCTCCCCCCCTCCGTCCATATCTAGGAAGGTGAACATCCAAACTGGCTAGGCTTCCACAAAGCCAGCACATTAAGTAGGATCAAAACCCCGTGCCATTGTCCTTGGCATCTCATCAGCCCTCATTGTTCGCCATGTTCAGAGAGTCCGGTTTTATCCCATGCTTTTTCGGTCACAGTCCAGCTGGCCTTGGTGAGCTCCCAGTAGATCAGCTCCACTGTCTCAGTGGGTGGGTGCACCCCTCGTGGTCCCGACTTCTTTGCTCATGTTCTCCCTCCTTCTGCTCCTCATTGGGACCTTGGGAGTTCAGTCCAGTGCTCCTGTGTGGGTCTCTGTCTCTATCTCTATCCATCACCAGATGAAGGTTCTATGATGATATGCAAGATATTCGTCAGTATTGCTCTAGGATAGGGTCATTTCAGGTTCCCAATCCTCAGCTGCCCAAGGAACTAACTGGGAACCTCATCTTGGGCACTTGGGAGCCCCTCTAGGGTCAAATCTCTTGCTCACCCTAAAGTGGTTCCCTTAACTAAGAATTGTGGTTCCGTGCTCCCCTATCCACCTTTCCTTTATCCCAATTCTCCCGATTCCCCAAGTCCCCCCTCCTTCACTTCTACCTTTTCTCTCCCCATCTCCCCTTACCCCCATCCCACCCCACCCCCACGATCCTAATTTTCTCCCCGGCAATTTGGTCTACTTCCCTTAGCCAAGAGGATAACTATATGTTTTTCCTTGGGTTCCCCTTCTTACTTAGCTTCTTTAGGTTCACCTATTGTAGACTCCGTGGCCCTAATTTATGGCTAGAAACCAATTATGGGCGAGTACATCCCATGTTCATCTTTTTGGGTCTGGGACACCTCACTCAGGATAGTGTTTTCTATTTCCATCCATTTGCCTGCAAAATTCGAGAAGTCATTGTTTTTTACCGCAGCGTAGTACTCTAGCGTGTATATATTCCATACTTTCTTCATCCATTCTTCCATTGAAGGGCATCTAGGTTGTTTCCAGGTTCTGGCTATTACAAATAATACTGCTATGAACATAGTTGAACAAATGCTTTTGTCATATGATAGAGCATCTCTTGGGTATATTCCCAGGAGTGGTATTGCTGGGTCCAGGGGTAAGTTGATCCCGAATTTCCTGAGAAACCGAAACACTGACTTCCACAGTGGTTGCACAAGAATGCATTCCCACCAGCAATGGATGAGGGTACCCGTTCCTCCACAGCCTCTCCAACAAAGGTTATCCTTGGTGTTTTTGACTTTAGCCATTCTGACAGGTGTAAGATGATATCTCAAAGTTGTTTTGATTTGCATTTCCCTGATTGCTAAGGAAGTTGAGCACGACTTTAAGTGTCTTTTGGCCATTTGAACTTCCTCTGCTGAGAATTCTCTGTTCAGTTCAGTGCCCCATTTTTTAATTGGGTTAATTAGCATTTTAAAGTCTAGTTTCTTGAGTTCTTTATATATTTTGGAGATCAGACCTTTGTCTGTTGTGGGGTTGGTGAAGATCTTCTCCCAGTCAGTAGGTTGCCTTTGTGTCTTATTGACTATGTCCTTTGCTTTACAGAAGCTTCTCAGTTTAAGTAGGTCCCATTTATTCAATGTTGCCCTTAATGTCTGTGCTTCTGGGGTTATACATAGGAAGCGATCTCCTGTGCCAAGCTCCTGTAGGGTACTTCCCACTTTCTCTTCTATCAGGTTCAGTGTGTTCGGGCTGATATTGAGGTCTTTAATCCATTTGGACTTGAGTTTTGTGCACGGTGATAGATAAGGGTCTATTTTCATTCTTCTACAGGATGACATCCAGTTGTGCCAGCACCATTTGTTGAAGATGCTTTCTTTCTTCCACTGTATACTTTTAGCTCCTTTATCGAAAATCAGGTGTTCATAGGTTTGTGGGATAAAATCCGGGTCTTCTATACGATTCCATTGGTCGACTTCTCTGTTTTTATGCCAGTACCACACTGTTTTCATTACTGTAGCTCTGTAATAGAGTTTGAAGTCAGGGATGGTAATGCCTCCAGAAGATCCTTTATTGTATAGGATTGTTTTGGCTATCCTGGGTTTTTTGTTTTTCCATATAAAGTTGATTATTGTCCTCTCCAGATCTGTGAAGAATTTTGATGGGATCTTGATGGGGATTGCATTGAATCTACAAATAGCCTTTGGTAGAATTGCCATTTTTACTATGTTGATCCTCCCAATCCAAGAGCAAGGTAGGTCTTCCATTTTTTGGTATCCTCTTCAATTTCTTTCTTCAATGCCTTAAAGTTCTTGTCAAATAGATCTTTCACTTCCTTGGTTAGATGTACCCCAAGATATTTTATGCTGTTTTTTTTTATTACTTTATTAATAATTGTTTCCACCTCCTCCCAGCCTCCCATTTCCCTCCCCCTCCTCCCACCCTTCTACCCCTCCCCCCACTCCTCTCCCCCTCCCTCTCCAGTCCACAGAGCAGTCCAGGTTCCCTGCCCTGTGGTAAGTCCTAGGTCCTCCCCCCTCCGTCCATATCTAGGAAGGTGAACATCCAAACTGGCTAGGCTTCCACAAAGCCAGCACATTAAGTAGGATCAAAACCCCGTGCCATTGTCCTTGGCGTCTCATTAGCCCTCATTGTTCGCCATGTTCAGAGAGTCCGGTTTTATCCCATGCTTTTTCGGTCACAGTCCAGCTGGCCTTGGTGAGCTCCCAGTAGATCAGCTCCACTGTCTCAGTGGGTGGGTGCACGCCTCGTGGTCCCGACTTCTTTGCTCATGTTCTCCCTCCTTCTGCTCCTCATTGGGACCTTGGGAGCTCAGTCCAGTGCTCCAGTGTGGGTCTCTGTCTCTGTCTCCATCCATCACCAGATGAAGGTTCTATGATGATATGCAAGATATTCGTCAGTATTGCTCTCGGATAGGGTCATTTCAGGTTCCCAATCCTCAGCTACCCAAGGAACTAACTGGGAACCTCATCTTGGGCACTTGGGAGCCCCTCTAGGGTCAAATCTCTTGCTCACCCTAAAGTGGTTCCCTTAACTAAGAATTGTGGTTCCGTGCTCCCCTATCCACCTTTCCTTTATCCCAATTCTCCTGATTCCCCAAATCCCCCCTCCTTCCCTTCTACCTTTTCTCTCCCCATCTCCCCTTACCCCCATCCCACCCCACCCCCACGATCCTAATTTTCTCCCCGGCAATTTGGTCTACTTCCCTTAGCCAAGAGGATAACTATATGTTTTTCCTTCGGTTCACCTTCTTACTTAGCTTCTTTAGGTTCACCTTTTGTAGACTCCGTGGCCCTAATTTATGGCTAGAAACCAATTATGAGCGAGTACATCCCATGTTCATCTTTTTGGGTCTGGGACACCTCACTCAGGATAGTGTTTTCTATTTCCATCCATTTGCCTGCAAAATTCGAGAAGTCATTGTTTTTTACCGCAGCGTAGTACTCTAGCGTGTATATATTCCATACTTTCTTCATCCATTCTTCCATTGAAGGGCATCTAGGTTGTTTCCAGGTTCTGGCTATTACAAATAATACTGCTATGAACATAGTTGAACAAATGCTTTTGTCATATGATAGAGCATCTCTTGGGTATATTCCCAGGAGTGGTATTGCTGGGTCCAGGGGTAAGTTGATCCCGAATTTCCTGAGAAACCGAAACACTGACTTCCAGAGTGGTTGCACAAGATGGCATTCCCACCAGCAATGGATGAGGGTACCCGTTCCTCCACAGCCTCTCCAGCAAAGGTTATCCTTGGTGTTTTTGACTTTAGCCATTCTGACAGGTGTAAGATGATATCTCAAAGTTGTTTTGATTTGCATTTCCCTGATTGCTAAGGAAATTGAGCATGACCTTAAGTGTCTTTTGGCCATTTGAACTTCCTCTGCTGAGAATTCTCTGTTCAGTTCAGTGCCCCATTTTTTAATTGGGTTAATTAGCATTTTAAAGTCTAGTTTCTTGAGTTCTTTATATATTTTGGAGATCAGACCTTTGTCTGTTGTGGGGTTGGTGAAGATCTTCTCCCAATCAGTAGGTTGCCTTTGTGTCTTATTGACTATGTCCTTTGCTTTACAGAAGCTACTCAGTTTAAGTAGGTCCCATTTATTCAATGTTGCCCTTAATGTCTGTGCTTCTGGGGTTATACATAGGAAGCGATCTCCTGTGCCCAGCTCCTGTAGGGTACTTCCCACTTTCTCTTCTATCAGGTTCAGTGTGTTCGGGCTGATATTGAGGTCTTTAATCCATTTGGACTTGAGTTTTGTGCACGGTGATAGATAAGGGTCTATTTTCATTCTTCTACAAGATGACATCCAGTTGTGCCAGCACCATTTGTTGAAGATGCTTTCTTTCTTCCATTTTATACTTTAAGCTCCTTTATCGAAAATCAGGTGTTCATAGGTTTGTGGGATAAAATCCGGGTCTTCTATACGATTCCATTGGTCGACTTCTCTGTTTTTATGCCAGTACCACACTGTTTTCATTACTGTAGCTCTGTAATAGAGTTTGAAGTCAGGGATGGTAATGCCTCCAGAAGATCCTTTATTGTATAGGATTGTTTTGGCTATCCTGGGTTTTTTGTTTTTCCATATAAAGTTGATTATTGTCCTCTCCAGATCTGTGAAGAATTTTGATGAGATCTTGATGGGGATTGCATTGAATCTATAAATAGCCTTTGGTAGAATTGCCATTTTTACTATGTTGATCCTCCCAATCCAAGAGCTAGGGAGGTCCATCCATTTTTTGGTATCCTCTTCAATTTCTTTCTTCAATGCCTTAAAGTTCTTGTCAAATAGATCTTTCACTTCCTTGGTTAGATGTACCCCAAGATATTTTATGCTGTTTTTGGCTATTGTGAATGGTGAAGCTTCTCTGATTTCCCTCTCTGCTTCCATATCCTTTGTGTATAAGAGGGCGACTGATTTTTTGGAGTTGATCTTGTATCCTGCCACATTACTAAAGCTGTTTATCAGCTGTAAAAGTTCTTTGGTGGAGTTTTTGGGGTCGCTTATGTACACTATCTTATCATCTGCAAATAACGAAAGTTTAACTTCTTCCTTTCCAATTCGAATCCCCTTGATTCCATTATGTTGTCTTATTGCTATTGCTAGAACTTCAAGCACTATATTGAAGAGGTATGGTGAGAGTGGACAGCCTTGCCGTGTTCCTGAGTTAAGTGGGATGGCTTTGAGTTTCTCTCCGTTTAATTTGATGTTAGCTGTCGGCTTGCTGTATATAGCTTTTATTATATTTAGGTATGACCCTTGTATCCCTAATCTCTCCAAGACTTTTAACATAAATGGATGTTGAATTTTGTCAAATGCTTTTTCAGCATCTAATGAAATGATCATATGGTTTTTTTCTTTCAGTTTATTTATATGCTGGATTACATTGATAGATTTTTGTATGTTGAACCAGCCCTGCATCTCAGGAATGAAGCCTACTTGATCATAATGGATAATTTTTCGGATGTGTTCTTGGATTCGATTTGCCAGTATTTTGTTGAGGATTTTTGCGTCGATATTCATGAGTGAGATTGGCCTGTATTTCTCTTTCCTGGTTGAGTCTTTGAGTGGTTTTGGTATCAGAGTAATTGTGGCTTCATAAAAGGAGTTTGGTAATGACCCTTCTGTTTCTATCTTGTGGAATACATTAAGGAGTATAGGTATTAGATCTTCTTGGAATATCTGGTAGAGTTCCGCATTGAAACCATCTGGTCCTGGGCTTTTTTTGGTAGGGAGGTTTTTGATAACCTCTTCTAATTCTTCGCGACTAACAGGTCTGTTTAGATTGTTCACCAGGTCCTGATTTAACTTTGGTATATGATATTTATCTAAAAAAGTATCCATTTCCTTTACATTTTCCAATTTTGTGGCATATAGGCTTTTGTAGTAAGATCTAATGATTCTCTGAATTTCCTCTGTGTCTGTGGTTATGTCCCCCTTTTCATTTCTGATCTTATTAATTTGCGTGTTCTCTCTCTGCCGTTTGATTAGCTTGGATAGTGGTTTGTCAATCTTGTTGATTTTCTCCAGGAACCAGCTTTTTGTTTCATTGATTTTTTGTATTGTTTTCTGTGTTTCTATTTTGTTGATTTCATCCCTCATTTTGATTATTTCCAGTCTTCTACTCCTCCTAGGTGAGTCTGCTTCTTTTTTTTCTAGAGCTTTCAGGTGGGCTGTTAAGTCTCCAATGTGAGCTTTCTCTGTTTTCTTTAAGTGGGCACTTAGTGCTATGAACTTTCCTCTTAGGACTGCTTTCATAGTGTCCCATAAGTTTGAGTATGTTGTTTCTTTATTTTCATTGAATTCCAGGAAGACTTTAATTTCTTTCTTTATTTCTTCCTTAATCCAGGTATGGTTCAATAGTTGACTGTTCAGTTTCCATGACTTTGTATGCTTTCTGGGGGTAGCATTATTGTTGAATTCTAACTTTAATCCATGGTGATCTGATAAGACACAGGTGGTTACGAATATTTTTTTGTAACTGTGGATGTTTGCTTTGTTACCGACTATGTGGTCAATTTTCGAGAAGGTTCCATGAGCTGCAGAGAAGAAGGTAAATTCTTTCCTATTTGGATGGAATGTTCTATAGATGTCTGTTAAGTCCATTAGATTCATTACCTCCATTAATTCTCTTATTTCTCTGTTAGGTTTCTGTCTGATTGACCTGTCCATTGGTGAGAGAGGAGTGTTGAAGTCTCCTACTATTAGTGTGTGCGGTTTGATGGCTGCCTTGAATTTTAGCAATGTTTCTTTTATGTACGTGGGTACTTTTATATTAGGGGCATAGATGTTCAGGATTGAGACTTCATCCTGATGAACTATTCCTGTTATGAGTATAAAATGCCCCTCTCCATCTCTTCTGATTGATTTAAGTTTAAAGTCAACTTTGTTAGAGATTAGTATGGCCACACCTGCCTGTTTCTTAGGTCCATTTGCTTGATAGGCCTTTTCCCAGCCCTTTACTCTGAGTAGGTGCCTGTCTTTGTGGTTGAGGTGTGTTTCTTGTAAACAGCAGAATGTTGGATCCTGTTTTCTTATCCAATCTCTTAGCCTGTGTCTTTTTATAGGTGAGTTGAGTCCATTGACATTAAGTGATATTAATGACCAGTGGTTGTTAACTCCGGTCATTTTTTTTTAGTTGTAGAGTTTGTGTGTTTCCCTTCTTTGTTTTGTGTTGGTGAAGGGTCTCTAGATGTCTGAGTTATTGTGGTCATTGTTGGACTCCTTGGTTAGTTATTTTCCTTCAATTACTTTCTGTAAGGCTGGATTTGTGGCTGCGTATTGTTTAAATTTGTTTTTATCCTGGAAAATTTTATTTTCTCCATTTATAGTGAATGAAAGCTTGGCTGGGTATAGTAATCTGGGCTTGCACCCATGGTCTCTTAGTTTCTGAAGTACATCTATCCAGGACCTTCTGGCTTTCATGGTTTCCATGGAGAAGTCAGGTGTAAGTCTGATAGGTTTACCTTTATAAGTAATTTGGCCTTTTTCCTTTGCAGCTCTTAATATTCTTTCCTTATTCTGTATGCTTTGTGTTTTGATAATTATATGGCGAGGGGATGTTTTTTTTTTTGATCCAGCCTATTCGGTGTTCTGTATGCTTCTTGCACCTTCATAGGAAAATCTTTCCTTATTTTGGGAAAGTTTTCTTCTATAATTTTATTAAATATATTTTCTGGACCATTGAGCTGCCCTTCTTCTCCTTCTTCTACTCCTATTATTCTTAGGTTTGGTCTTTTTATTGTGTCCCATATTTCCTGAATGTTTTGTGATGAGAGTTTGTTGGACTTGCTGTTTTCTTTGATCAGTGTGTTTATTTTCTCTATGGTATCTTCAGAATCCGAGAGTCTTTCTTCTATCTCTTGTATTCTGCTGGTTATGCTTGTTTCTGTAGTCTGTATTCGTTTACCTATATTTTCCATGTCCAGCCGGCCCTCTGTTTGTGTTTTCTTCTTTGCCTCCATTTCAGTTTTCAGGTCTTGAACTGATTCCATTATCTGTTTGATTGTTTTTCCTTGGTTTTCTAGGGTATCATTCACTGATTTATTCAATTCTTCAAACTTTCTGTTATATTTATCATCCATTTCTATAAGGGCGTTTTTTACATGCTGTTTAAGGGTGTCAATCACTTTCATGAAGTCAATCTTTTCTCCTTCCTCTTGATTAAGGGGTTCTTGTCCTCCCGTTGTGTGGTCGCTTGTTTCTGGTAGCTTCATGTTGCTTTTCAGCTTGTTGGGCGAATTCTTGCCTTGACGTCGGCCCATCTCTTCTTCCAAATGCTCCCTATGGATCTTCTTTTACCGGATTAGGTCTCCTTGCCTACCAAACGCTGTCTCTCCCCAATGTTGGCTCTCCCAATGCTGGGTCTCCTGGCGCCGAAAGATCAGGCCTCCGTGCTGGTTGGGCAGCTTGCAGACAAAGCGCCTACCCCGCTTGGTGCAGGCAGGCCACAGAAACAAAGGAACTGCTGCCCGCCCGGGAGCCCCGGGTACTCGGACCCAGCGCCCAGATAGGCTGGGCTGGGCGATGCCACGCGCCAAAAGAGGGCAGTGGGGGCGAAGTGGGGAGGGCTCTGGACGGAAGCTGGGTGGGCCAGGAAGAAAGAGGCAGCACCCAGGGTGTAGAGGCCTTGCAGAGAGCCCAAGAAGGACAGGGGGCCAAGAAACCCCCGAGCTCCCCGTCCCAGGCTGGCGCCGTGGGCCAGAAACTCACCCCAATGCTGGGTCTCCTGGCGCCGAAAGATCAGGCCTCCGTGCTGGTTGGGCAGCTCGCAAACAAAGCACCGACCCCGCTTGGTGCAGGCAGGCCCCAGAAACAAAGGAACTGCTGCCCGCCCGGGAGCCCCGGGTACTCGGACCCAGCGCCCAGATAGGCTGGGCTGGGCGATGCCACGTCTCTTTTGCAGCTCTTAATATACTTTCTTTATTCTGTATGTTTTATGTTCTGTTTATTATATGGTGAGGGAACTTTTTTGGGTCCAATCTATTTGGTGTTCTGTAAGCCTCTTGTACCTTCATAGGCATATCTTTCTTTAGGTTGGGAAAGTTTGAATATATTTTCTGTGTCTTTGAGTTGGAGTTCTTCTCCTTCTTCCATCCCTGTTATTCTTAGGTTTGGTCTTTTTATAATGTCACAGATTTCCTGGATATTTTGTTAAGAATTTTTTGGATTTAATGTATTCTTTGACTAATGAATATATTTCCTCTATAGTATATTCAACACTTGAGATTCTCTCTTCCATTTCTTGTATTGTTTGTTATGCTTACATCATAGTTCCTGTTTGTTTATGCAGATTTTCTATTTCCAGAATTCCCTCAGCTTGTGTTTTCTTTATTGCTTCTATTTCAGTTTTCAAGTCTTAAACTGTTTCCTTTGCCTGTTTGATTGCTTTTTCTTGAGTTTCTTTAAGAGATTTATTGATTTCTTTCAATATTTTGTTTGTCTTTGCCTCCATTTCTTTAAGGGAAAATTTCATTTCCTCTTTAAAGGTCTCTATCATCTTAATAAAGTTATATTTAAGATCGTTTTTTCCTTCTTCTGGATTAGGATAATAAGGTCTTCTTGTTGTATGACCACAGAGTTCTGGAGTTACCATTTTGCTTTTTAGGTTTTTGAATTAATTTTTGCATTGGCACCTACCCATCTCTTCCTCAAATTGATGGCCAGCAAAGTCTTTGCCACTTGGTCCAGTCCTTGCAATTTCTGTCTCTTTCTTAGGGAGCTGCGCTTAGTATACTCTGTGTTATAGTTGTCTGTGTCTCAAGGAGTCACTGGGGTCTCTCTTGGTCTGTTCTCTTGGCTCATTTCTATGCAGTTGCAGCCTGTGCTTCAGAGTTCCTCTGAGGTATCAGGGGATGGGTGGGTTTGGGGGTGGATTAGGCCTTGTAGCTTACAGGATCCAATCGATGGAGGGAGGTTGGAGCAGCCTACCTGCAGGAAGTTTACCTGCTGGCTGACTAGAGAAGCTGAGAAAGGTAGAGGAGTGGTCTGGGGTTTTGCCCCAATAAAGAGGCCCTAGACAGTGGGGTACCCAGCTGGCTGGCCGATCATTCACCTCTTGGTCCACTGTGTGCAGTTGCAGCCTGTGCTTCAGAGTTTTCCCAGAGGTTGTAGGGGATGGGTGGGTCGGTTTATGTCGTTTTACATTTTACAGTACATCATAAGAAGTCAGGACAGAAGCAGTAACCTCAAGTCATGAACTAAAGCAGACATTTCTTAGAGGAGATGCCTCTTACTGTTTTGATCCTTCTTGCTTGCTCAGCCTACTCCTTATCCAACTCACGACCACCTGTCTGGGCCTAGCACTTCTCATCAGCCTGAGTCCTCCCATATCAATCATTGATCAAGACTTAAGTCTCAAAGACTGACCTACATACCAATCTAATAGAGACATTTTCTCAGTTGACGTTCTCTCTTCTCAAGTGACCTTAGCTGTGTCAAGTTTATAAAAAAACTATCACAATTTTCCCTTGTCAACTTGGCACACAAATACAACATTGTTACAAACAAACCTTTATTTTCTTGTTTATCCCCCCAAATCTTATGTCAATATCAAAATACAAAGCATAGTACAACTTTAAATGTCCCAGTCTCCTTAAATTTTCTAAAGTTTAAAAATCCAAGTTCTCATTAAGAATCAAATATTTCTTTCAAAGTCCAAACTGTCCTAACCATTTGGCTCTTATAAATTAAAAGTAAGTTACATACTGCTTATTCCATGAGGGAAGAACCACGACATGGCCACAGTCAAAGTAAAGCCAACCCAACATTTGACAGAGTAAATCAAGTCCTATATCTCATGATCTAGGCAGATCCACTGCTCTGACCTTACCACTCATAGCACACGTAACTTGTTTTGTAGGCTCTGAGCAGCTCCAATTCTCAGTTACCATTGCAATCCTACTGACCTGGTATTTCCAATACACGGGGTTATCCACTACAACTGGGGCTTTATCTTTAGCCAATGGCTTCTCCTGAGGACTCTCAAGCCCTGCTACATAGTGCCAGACCTCAGGTGTTCTCTATTACCCTTTCAATTGTGCAGCTACCATCCTGCTAAAACCAGGAAAACAGGAAACTCTTACATATTACCAAGGTCAGCTGCCAGCTTGAGATGCAGCCTTGGACCTCGCTATACAAGAGCCTCTGTGTGCTAACCCACAGGAAATACTTCTCAAAGTTTTTTGCTTTAGCAATGTTGGTCTCTTAGTCATAGGTGATCTTTCAGCCCATCATCTGCATTGCTCTAGAATTATCTCCCAAGTTCCCACAGAACTGCCCATTATGCTGTAAGCATTCAACAGCATTTCTAGTCCAAAGTTCTAACACAATCTTCCCCAAAACAAAACATAGTCAGGTCAGTTGAAGCAATATTTTACAAACCTGGTACCAATTTCTGTTCTACTTTGCTTTATATTGCTGTGATAAAGACCCCATGACCAAAATAACTTGGGGAGGAAAGGGTTTATTTGGCATATATTTCCCAATCATAGTTCATTGCTAAGGGAAGCCAGGGTAGGGACTTGATGAGGAACCTGGAGTCAGGGACTAAAACAGAAGCTGTGGGAATGCTGAATATTGTTTCACTACCCATGGCTTGCTCAGCTTGCTCTCTTAAGCATGGACCACTTACCCAGGGTGCCACTGTTCACAGTGGGCTAGGTCTTCCCACATCAATTATTAGTCAAGGAAATGTCCTCACAACTTGTCTACAGGCCAGTCTGATGAAAACTGTTACTTTTTTTTTTTAGTTACAGCATTTATATCTACTTTATTTTTTAAGGAAAACTATAATTATAAATATGTATTCTTTACCTTCATCAAAGACTCCAGAAAGATATATTACCTAAGTAAACAGGAAGTACATTGTAAGCAACTTCCCAAACTTTAGAAATGACAGAGACATCTCACTGCCAGGACAGTAACCCAAAGTTCTTCTGTAACATTGGTGCACCCATCTTCAGCCTTCAGACTTATAGTATCCAGCAGACTTTTTCATGAAGCAGGAAATTTCAAAGACAGTTCCACCTATATTGGCAGGTTATTAGTCACTTTCTTCTGTGTCCTGCAGAATGTTTGGCAGTTTTTTCTGTGAAACAGGAACGCTGAGGGAATGTCTCACCTTTAGGCAAGTTCAGAAGTCATTTTTCTGTGAGTTCTGCATCTCCATTTCATACAGCATACTATCAAGCAATCCAGGCAAGAGCAAGTTTCTTGCTCAAATTGTTAACACACTCCATAAGGAACCTCCTTGATGCCTATCTTTTTCTTGAAGTAATTGATGCTGCCAGGAGCAGATGTGTCTCATTGTCATGAAAAGTCCTAAGTTTTTAAAAACATGTTAACTGCCATATTCTGTTAGTCTTTGAAAATTTTGAACAATAACTATCCATCTGAAATATATCTCTGTACATCTAGAAAGCCTAACTAACATGACAACAAATTTGACTATTATAGATAACTATCTATTAATCTGTGTTTCTTAATTATACATTACATTTTTAAATGAGCTTGCACAAACACCATACCTTAATCAAGAACAGAAATATACATATAAAAATTGATCTTAAATTTATATCAATAAAACAAGATTCATAGTTATTCATAATTATAGCATATCCCACTTTAAATGTAAATGAACATTTAAATTTATAAACAATTTTTGAAAATTTGGGTGTAGTTCTCTTCAAATTGCTTCCTGAATTTTGTTAGGCATAAAATTATTACAGGTATGCAATAAAGGCAAATTCAGATGGAAAAGACCTCTAAATGGATCACAGTGTTGGATAAATGTCCATAGGCTTGAGAGAGAGAAGAAGAAAATATAGAAAATGTAAAACAAAGTCTTTAAAGAGACAGAGCACAGACAGTCATAGATTAAAGGAATAAAATAATAAAATAAATATTAAATGTGTAGAAAAGTAATAGAGCACGAAAATAGGCATGTAAAGATATAAAATACACAGAGTCTGGGTTATGCATATTATTGTGTTTTCTTTGAATTTTTTTTTAACTGTGAATGAGCTAAGAACTGAGAGACATTTTATTATAGAGGCTATTAAGCCAAACCAACACTTTAAAGGTATCATGACTTCAGAATTTGGGTCTAAGAATATGTTGCTTTGGAAAAGAGGTTCTGCTTTTGCTTCCATAGAAGAAGAGAACCTGTGGATTTCTTCCAGACTAATGTGGTTTCATGTACCAAGAAGCCCTGAAAGGTCTCTGTAAACCCCTAAAATTACTTTGCCTAACAAAATTCAGGAAGCAGTTTGAAGAGAACTACACCCAATTTTTTTTTTTTTGGTTTTTTGAGACAGGGTTTCTCTGTGGCTTTGGAGCCTGTCCTGGGACTAGCTCTGTAGACCAGGCTGGCCTCGAACTCACAGAGATCCACCTGCCTCTGCCTCCCAAGTGCTGGGATTAAAGGCGTGCGCCACCATCGCCCGGCCTACACCCAAATTTTTGAAAACTGTTTCTTAATACTGTTCCTTCTTTCAAAAGGATTCTAGCTTGTGACAAGTTGACAAAAATCTAACCAGGACATTGGTTATTTTGGGTTTTTATATATTCTAATACTAACTCTCCATCAGATCTATAGATGGTACTTTTTCCCATTCTGCAGGTTGTCTCTTTATTCACACAATTGTGTCCTTTCCTATATATAAACATTATATATTATACTTTGTAAACCTTATACATTATAAACATTCATTAGCTTCACGAAGTCCCATTTTTTAGTTATTGGTATGCCTGCAGTATTGAAGTCCTTCTCATATAAATGAGTTCAAGAATATCCCCTACTTTCTCTTTTATCAGATTAAGGATATTAGCTCTTATATTGAAGTCCTTGATCAATTTTTATTTGAATTTTGTGTAGGGTGAGAGATAAGGATCAAGTTTCATTCTTGGACATGCAGCTATCTAGTTCAAGTTGCACCATTTGTTGAAGATGCTGCTTTTCCAATATGTATTGTGAGCTTGTCAAAAATCAGGCTACAGGACTATGGATTTATGTGCAAATACTCATTTTTATGCTATGGGTCAATGAATCCAATTTTATGTCAGTACAATGCTATTTTCGTTACTATATCTCTATAGTAATGATTGAAAATTGAGATGGTGATATTTCCAGAAGTTTTGCAGTTGTTGTTTAAGATTGTTTGTGCTATCCTAGGCCTTTGTATTTCCACCTGAAATCTAAGGTTATATTTTCAATTGGTGTCAAGAATTACCCTGGAAATATGATAGGAATTGCTTTGAATCTGTAGATTGCTTTTGAATTTGGGAGACAGTTTCATCTTCTGGAAAAATTTTCAATTTATTTTTCCAATATATTAAAGTTTTCATTACACATGTTTTTCACTTCTTTGGTTAGATTTTTCTAAGGTATTTTTTGAGGCAATTGTAAATGATGTTTACCTGATATCTTTCTTGGTGTGTATATGTATATATGAAGGAAACAGATTTTATGTATTAATTTTTATTCTGTCACTTTGCTGAATATATTTATCAGTTATTTTTGTGGAATACTTAGGATATTTTACATATAAAATCATATCTGCAAATAAAAATAGTTTGACTTATTCCTTTCTTGTTAGGATCCTCTGTTTTTCAATTTATTCTACATACCGACAACAGTTCCCCCCTCTCCCCTCCTTATGTTCCTCCTACTACCTCTCTTTTACTCTCACCCCCACATCCTCTCCTCTTCTGTCTCCATTTAGATGGGGTAAAGTTTCCCTTGGGAATCAACAAATCATGGCATATCAAGTTGAGGTAGGACCATGTTCCCCCCTCTCTGGCATCAAGGCTGAACAAGGCATCCTACCATAGGGATTAGGTTTCCAAGAGTCAGCTCATGCATCAGGGGCAGGTTTTGGTCCCATTGCTTGGTCCTCACAAAGACCATGATACACAACTACATAACTGTTACTCAGATATGGAGGGCCTACGTCAGTTCCATGCCAACTCCCTAGCTATCCATCCAGATTCCATGAGCTCCTACTAGCTCAGGTCAGCGTGGACCCATCATGATCTTGATCCCCTCTTGCTCATATAATCTCTCCTATCTCTCTTCTACTAGATTCCAATCTCTTGACATTTTTTATTATGAATGGACATTGGACTTTTTCCATCTAATGATATGATCATGTGGCTTCTGTCCTTTAAACTATTTATGTGGTGAACTACAATTATTGATTTACATATGTTGAACCATCCCTGAATCTGTGGGATAAAGTAAATTGATCATCATGGACAGTCTTTTTTGACATAATATTGAATTCAGTATTGAAATATTTTTGTATTCATATCCATCAGTTATATTGATACACAATTTTCTTTTTTGTTGGGTCTTGTCTGTTTTGGGTTTTCTGGTGATACTTGTTTTGTAAAATGAATTTGAGAATGCTCCTTCACTTTATACTTTGTAGAATAGTTTGAGTAATATTGATGCTAGCTCTTTTGAGGGTCTGGTAGAACTCTGTGCTGAATCCTATGCTTTTGTTAGTGGTATATTTAACATTACTGCTTCTATTTCACTGGGCCTATTTATATTATTTCCTTCATCTTGATTTAACTTGAGTTAGTTTTCTATGTCTAGAAATCCATCTATTTCTTTTAGATTTTCCAGTTTAGTGGAATATATATTTTTAAAATATGTCATGATTCTCTGAATTTCCTCAGTATCTGTTGTAATATTTCCCCTTTCATCTCTAATTTTATTAATTTGGATTCTTTCTCTGTTTCTCTGGCTATTTTGGTTAAAGGTTTGCCAATCTTGTTAATCTTTTCAGTGTACCAATCCTGTTTCACTGATTATTTCGTGGATTTTTTGTTACTAATACATTAATTTCAGTTCTGATTAAAAAAATTTCTTCACATCCATTTTTTTTTCTGGGGATATGGATGGTTTTCCTAGAACCACTACATCTTTAAATTATTAGATTTTACCTCTCTTTTTTTTTTTGATTTAGATACACAGTGCTATAAACTTTCCTCTTATGACTGTATTCATTGTATTCCATAGATTTGGGTATGTCATATATTCAATTCTAGGAATTTTATAATTCCCCTTTTGACTTATTTCTTTATTTAGTTTTGTCTTACTAGTGTGGACTTGTGTGCTTTCTGTCTTTTCCTTTCTTGTTGTGATCCATCTTTAGTGCATGAAGGTCACATGCCTTCAGGATGTGATTTTTCTGTATTTGTTGAGATTTGCTTCACATCCTATTATGCACTCTCTTTTGGAGAATAACCCCAATGAACTGGAAAGAAAAAATGTGTATTCTTTAGTGTTTTGGTGGAACGTTCTGTAGACATCTGTTAGGTCCATTTGATTTGTGGTGTCACTTAACTTCAGATTTCTCTATGTAGTTTTTTCCCCCAGATAATCTGTCTATACTAAGTGTGTGATACTAAGATCACTATGTTGGTGCTGATCTGTGGTTTTAAGCTTAATAGTATTTTATTTTAAATAAAATTGGGTGCTCTTGTGTTTGATGCATATATATTTAAGGTCGTAACATTTTATTGGTGAACTTTTTTTTTTAATGAGGATAAACTGCTCCCCTTTATATCGATTAAATAGTTTCAGTTTGAGGTCAATTTTGTTGTGTATTAAATTCTTGGAATACCTTTTTCTACCCCTTTACCCTAAGAGTTCTCTATCATTGGTCATTAGGTGTGTTTCTTGGAGGCAGCAAAGAAAATATGTTTTTATCTTGGAAAACTTTATTTTCTCTGTTAATTATTATTGATAATTTTGCAAGGTATAGTAGTCTGTGCTGGTATCTGTGACCTGTCATAACTTTCAAAACATAAATCTAATCCCTTCAGGGTTTGATGGTCTCCATCAAAAAATCTGAAGTTATTTTTATGGGTCTGCTTTTGTACATGATTTTATCTTTTTCTCATACGACTTTTAATATCCTTTCTTTTTTCTGCACATTTTGTGTTTTGACTACTCTATGACATATGGAGTTTCTTTTCTGGTAGTGTCTATTTGGCGTTCTGTATGCCTCTTGGCTTTTAACAAGCATTTATTTCCTTAAATTAGAGGGTTTTTTTTTAATGGTTTTTATTGGAAATACTTTCTGTGCCTCTAAGTTGGGACTCTTCTTTTTCATTTGTACCTGTTATTTGTATTTTTTTGTCTTTTTATAGTGCCTCAGAGCTACTACATATTCTGCTCTTCTTTTCTGAATTCGACATTTTGTTTTTATTGAATGGTCCAGTTCCTCTATTTTGATTTCAATATCTAATATTTTTCTTCCCTTCTATCTACTCTATTCTTGAGGCTTTCTTCTGAATTTTTGTTTGAATTATTGAATATTTTTTTCATTTCAAGTTTTATATAATTTTTCTTTTCCCAGAAATTCTACCTTGCTAAAGTTTGGATTGTTTTTACTTATTTAATATTACTGTGTTCCCACAGTCTTCATTATAGCATTTATTCATATCTTCTTTGAGTTCTTTGATTATGTTTATTATTGCGATTTTAAATTCATTGTCTTATATGTCATCTAAATTGCTTTTCATAAGGGCTGTTACAATGAGGATACTAATTTTGAGACTTGTTTGGATTACTCATTGTTGTGTATTGGAACCTAAATATCTGGAGTTAGATTATTTCTTGTATTTCTAGTATAGAAATCATCTCTCCTACTTAATGGGTGTTTTAGACTCCATTTCCTGTTACTTCATCTTGTTGGGTGGTTGACCAGATATATTGGGCTTAGTTTGTCATAGCTTGGTGAGACTGATGATAACTTTTCTCCTTTGGTAGCATGTGCAGAACCAATCAGCACCAAAAGAACTAGTAAATATAGGATAATTAGTTTAATCAGGTTATCCAAGTTCAATGGCATAAGTAAGAGTGTCTTCAGTAATAAGGCCTACTTTAAGCTGAGGAGCTTAACCAATAGCACTGCCAATAGTTTGTTAGTTTGTAATTTTTTTTGTCAGTGTCTACAGGGTCAGTATGGCCCATGACTCAGTAATATGAAACCCATTCTTTGCATTGGGGTTTTACTTGGTGGCTTGTCTAGTTAGGGCATTTCCTCCCCAATTATATGGTGTTTCCATTTAAATTCCTTTATATTTGTGCAATCGAAGAAGACCCTAAGTTCTTTAGAGTACCAGTTACTGGCTTTGACAATACATGCTTACTAGTGTACATACTTTCTCTTCCCTATCCAACCTACCACAGTAAGAAGATGCAGAGTCATCTTTCTTTCGGAAAATAGAAACAAATCGAATATTTCTTTCAGTGATAACTTAACCCAGTCTCATAAAGAATAATACAACCACACATTTAAAAAATAAATCTCTTGACAGGCGGCCCTGTTTAGTTGCTGAGGAATCCCATCAGGACGGGTGAGTGTATGCTATCCAGGGGCGGCTGTCCCGGAAGAGAGCACAAACCCCCTCCCCCAGCTCCTTCTGCAGGGCTGTCTTTCTTTGGCACGACCCAGCACCCCCAGCACCCCTCCCCAACCCTGCCCTGCTGTATGCTAGGACCAGTGCTCAACTTTAGTTTTAAGCTCCTAAACTAAGGCGACCCACCCAGAGCGGTGAGTGCCTGCCTACCAGGCAGGCCTCAGGGTCCCCTGTAAGCAAGCCGGGCACCTTCAGCTCCGGCGCCAGGCTTCCTGCGCGCTCCTGGATACCACCCCCCCCCCACCCCCCCCCCCACTTGCTCCATTCATCCTGTTGGCCCTGGATCATTGGGCTACCAGCGGCACTGTTTAGTTGCTGAGGAATCCCATCAGGACGGTTGCTGAGGAATCCCATCTGGACGGGAACGGTTCCTGCTTCTACACTGAAGAGATATACCCTGAGAGTCAATCACAGCAAAGACTGGACCAAGAGACCAGGCCTCTCCTGGCTCCATTTGAAGGAAGAGATGGGAAGGCGCCAATACAAGAATTCCTCCAACAATCTGAAAGGCAACATGACACCACCAGAAACCAGGGATCCCGAAATAAGAAGAATTGTACACCCTACTCCTGAAGAAATAGAAGAAATCGACTCAAAAGTGAACTATATGAAAATAATAGAGGACCTTAAACAGGAGGTGAAAAACTGCCATAAACAATTAGAGATTAAAAACAAAAAGGTAGAGGAAATGAATAAATCGCTCAAAGACACGCAAGAAAACCAAGAGAAACAAGAAAAAGCAATCAAACAGGTTAAGGAAGCGGTTCAAGACATGAAGAATGAAATGGGAGCAATGAAGAAAGCACAAACCGAGGGAAGAATGGAGATGGAAAATCTGGGTAAACGAACAGGAATGACAGAAACAAGTACTAACAACAGATTACAAGAGGTAGAAGAGAGACTATCAGACACTGAAGATACCATAGAGAAAATAAACACACTGATCAAAGAAAACAGCAAAACCAACAAATTCTCATCACAAAACATTCAGGAAATTTGGGACACAATAAAAAGACCAAACCTAAGAATAATTGGAGTAGAAGAAGGAGAAGAAGTGCAGCTCAACGGTACAGAAAATATACTTAATAAAATTATAGAAGAAAACTTTCCCAACCTGAAGAAAGAGGTACCTATGAAGGTTTAAGAAGCATACAGAACACCAAATAGGCTGGATCAAAAAAAAAAATCCCCTCGACATATAATAATCAAAACACAAAATATACAGAATAAAGAAAGAATATTAAGAGCCGCAAAGGAAAAAGGCCAAGTTACTTATAAAGGTAAACCTATCAGACTTACACCTGACTTCTCTATGGAAACCATGAAAGCCAGAAGGTCCTGGATAGATGTATTGCAAAAACTAAGAGATCATGGATGCAAGCCCAGACTACTATATCCAGCCAAGCTTTCGTTCACTATAAATGGAGAAAACAAAATTTTCCAGGATAAAAACAAATTCAAACAATACGTAGCCACAAATCCAGCCATACAGAAAATTATAGAAGGAAAATCACTAACCAAGGAGTCCAACAATGTCCACAATAACTCAGTCATCTAGAGACCTTTCACCAGCGCAACTCAAAGAAGGGAAACACACAAACCCTACTACTAAAAAAGTGACCAGAGTTAACAACCACTGGTCATTAATATCACTTAATGTCAATGGGCTCAACTCACCTATAAAAAAGGCACAGGCTAAGGGATTGGATACGAAAACAGGATCCAACGTTCTGCTGTCTACAAGAAACACACCTCAACCACAAAGACAGGCACCTACTCAGAGTAAAGGGCTGGGAAAAGGCTTATCAAGCAAATGGACCTAAGAAACAAGCAGGTGTGGCCATACTAATTTCTAACAAAGTTGACTTCAAACTTAAATCAATCAGAAGAGATGGAGAGGGACATTTTATACTCATAACAGGAACAATTCATCAGGATGAAGTCTCAATCCTGAATATCTATGCCCCGAATATAAAAGCGCCCACGTATGTAAAAGAAACATTACTAAAACTCAAGGCAGCCATCAAACCACACACACTAATAGTAGGAGACTTCAACACTCCTCTCTGACCAATGGACAGGTCAATCAAACAGAAACCTAACAGACAAATTAGAGAATTAATGGAGGTAATGAAACAAATGGACTTAACAGACATCTATAGATTATTCTACCCGAAGAGGAAAGAATATACCTTCTTCTCTGCAGCTCATGGGACCTTCTCGAAAATTGACCACATACTCGGTAACAAAGCTAACTTACACAGTTACAAAAAAATATTAGTAACCACCTGTGTCTTATCAGATCACCATGGATTAAAGTTAGAATTCAACAACAATGCTACCCCCAGAAAGCCTACAAACTCATGGAAACTGAACAGTCAACTTCTGAACCATACCTGGATTAAGGAAGAAATAAAGAAAGAAATTAAAGTCTTCCTGGAATTCAATGAAAATAAAGAAACAACATACTCGAACTTATGGGACACTATGAAAGCAGTGCTAAGAGGAAAGTTCATCGCACTAAGTGCCCACTTAAAGAAAACAGAGAAAGCACATATTGAAGACTTAACAGCCCACCTGAAAGCTCTAGAAAAAAAAGAAGCAGACTCACCTAGGAGGAGTAGAAGATTGGAAATAATCAAACTGAGGGCTGAAATCAACAAAATAGAAACACAGAAAACAATCCAAAGAATCAATGAAACAAAAAGCTGGTTCCTGGAGAAAATCAACAAGATTGATAAACCCCTATCCAAACTAATCAAACGGCAGAGAGAGAATACGCAAATTAATAAGATCAGAAATGAAAAGGGGGACATAACCACAGACACAGAGGAAATTCAGAGAATCATCAGATCATATTACAAAAGCCTGTATAACACAAAACTGGAAAATGTAAAAGAAATGGACACTTTTTTAGATAAATACCATATACCAAAGTTACACCAGGACCAGGTGAACAATCTAAACAGGCCTGTAAGTCGCGAAGAATTAGAAGCTGTTATCAAAAACCTCCCTACCAAAAAAAGCCCAGGACCAGATGGTTTCAATGCGGAATTCTACCAGAACTTCCAAGAAGAGCTAATACCCATACTCCTTAATGTATTCCACAATATAGAAACAGAAGGGTCATTACCTAATTCCTTTTATGAAGCTACAGTTACTCTGATACCAAAACCACACAAAGACTCAACCAGGAAAGAGAATTACAGGCCAATCTCACTCATGAACATCGACGCAAAAATCCTCAACAAAATACTGGCAAACCGAATCCAAGAACACATCCGAAAAATTATCCATTATGATCAAGTAGGCTTCATTCCTCAGATGCAGGGCTGGTTCAACATACGAAAATCTATCAATGTAATCCAGCATATAAATAAACTGAAAGAAAAAAACCATATGATCATTTCATTAGATGCTGAAAAAGCATTTGACAAAATTCAACATCCATTTATGTTAAAAGTCTTGGAGAGATTAGGGGTACAAGGGTCATACCTAAATATAATAAAAGCTATATACAGCAAGCCGACAGCTAACATCAAATTAAACGGAGAGAAACTCAAAGCCATCCCGCTTAACTCAGGAACACGGCAAGGCTGTCCACTCTCACCATACCTCTTCAATATAGTGCTTGAAGTTCTAGCAATAGCAATAAGACAACATAATGGAATCAAGGGGATTTGAATTGGAAAGGAAGAAGTTAAACTTTCGTTATTCGCAGATGATATGATAGTGTACATAAGCGACCCCCAAACCTCCACCAAAGAACTTTTACAGCTGATAAACAGCTTTAGTAATGTGGCAGGATACAAGATCAACTCCAAAAAATCAGTCGCCCTCTTATACACAAAGGATAGGGAAGCAGAGAGGGAAATCAGAGAAGCTTCACCATTCATGATAGCCACAAACAGCATTAAATATCGTGGGGTAAATCTAACCAAGGAAGTGAAAGATCTATTTGACAAGAACTTTAAGGCACTGAAGAAAGAAATTGAAGAGGATACCAAAAAATGGATGGATCTACCTTGCTCTTGGATTGGGAGGATCAACATAGTAAAAATGGCAATTCTACCTAAGGCAATTTATAGATTCAATGCAATCCCCATCAAGATCCCATCAAAATTCTTCACAGATCTGGAGAGGACAATAATCAACTTTATATGGAAAAACAAAAAACCCAGGATAGCCAAAACAATCCTATACAATAAAGGATCTTCTGGAGGCATTACCATCCCTGACTTCAAACTCTATTACAGAGCTACAGTAATGAAAACAGTGTGGTACTGGCATAAAAACAGAGAAGTCGACCAATGGAATCGTATAGAAGACCCGGATTTTATCCCACAAACCTATGAACACCTCATTTTTGATAAAGGAGCTAAAAGTATACAATGGAAGAAAGAAAGCATCTTCAACAAATGGTGCTGGCACAACTGGATGTCAACCTTTAGAAGAATGAAAATAGACCCACATCTTTCACCGTGCACAAAACTCAAGTCCAAATGGATTAAAGACCTCAATATCAGCCCAAACACACTGAAAAGGATAAAAGAGAAAGTGGGAAATACCCTACAACAGATGGGCACAGGAGATCGCTTCCTATGTATAACCCCAGAAGCACAGACATTAAGAGCAACATTGAATAAATGGGACCTACCAAAACTGAGAAGCTTCTGCAAAGCAAAGGACACTGTCACTAAGACACAAAGGCAACCTACTGACTGGGAGAAGATCTTCACCAACCCCTCAACAGACAAAGGTCTGATCTCCAAAATATATAGAGAACTCAAGAAACTAGACTTTAAAATGCTAATTAACCCAATTAAAAAATGGGGCACTGATCTGAACAGAGAATTCTCAACAGAAGAAGTTCAAATGGCTAAAAGACACTTAAGGTCATGCTCAACTTCCTTAGCAATCAGGGAAATGCAAATCAAAACAACTTTGAGATATCATCTTACACCTGTGAGAATGGCTAAAGTCAAAAACACCAACGATAACCTTTGCTGGAGAGGTTGTGGAGGAAGGGGTACCCTCATCCATTGCTGGTGGGAATGCAATCTTGCGCAACCACTATGGAAGTCAGTGTTTCGGTTTCTTAGGAAATTCGGGATCAACCTACCCCTGGACCCAGAAATACCACTCTTGGGAATATACCCAAGAGATGCCCTATCATATGACAAAAGCATTTGTTCAACTATGTTCATAGCAGTATTATTTGTAATAGCCAGAACCTGGAAACAACCTAGATGCCCTTCAATGGAAGAATGGATGAAGAAAGTATGGAATATATACACGCTAGAGTACTACGCTGCGGTAAAAAACAATGACTTCTCGAATTTTGCATGCAAATGGATGGAAATAGAAAACACTATCCTGAGTGAGGTATCCCAGACCCAAAAAGATGAACATGGGATGTACTCACTCATAATTGGTTTCTAACCATAAATAAGGGTCACGGAGTCTACAATAGGTGAATCTAAAGAAGCTAAGTAAGAAGGGGAACCCAAGGAAAAACATATAGTTATCCTCTTGGCTAAGGGAAGTAGACAAAATTGCCGGGGAGAAAATTGGGATCTTGGGGTGGGGTGGGTTGGGGGTAAGGGGAGATGGGGAGAGAAAAGTTAGAAGGGAAGGAGGTCGGGCCTTGGGAAAGCAGGAGGATTGGGATAAAGGAAGGTTGGACAGGGGAGCACGGAACCACAATTCTTAGTTAAGGGAACCACTTTAGGGTTGGCAAGAGATCTGACCCTAGAGGGGCTCCCAGGTGCCCAAGCTGAGGTCCCCAGTTAATTCCTTGGGCAGTTGAGAATAGGGAACCTGAAATGACCCTATCCTTGAGCAATACTGACGAATATCTTGCATATCATCATAGAACCTTCATCTGGTGATGGATGGAGATAGAGACAGAGACCCACACTGGAGCACTGGACTGAGCTCCCAAAGTCCCAATGAGGAGCAGAAGGAGGGAGAACATGAGCAAAGAAGTCGGGACCACGAGGGATGCACCCACCCACTGAGACAGTGGAGCTGATCTATTGAGAGCTCACCAAGACCGGCTGGACTGTGACTGAAAAAGCATGGGATAAAACTGGACTCTCTGAACATGGCGAACAATGAGGGCTGATGAGACGAAAAGGACAATGGCACGGGGGTTTGATCCTACGTAATGTGATGGCTTTGTGGGAGCCCAGCCAGTTTGGATGTTCACCTTCCTAGATATGGACGGAGGTGGGAGGTCCTAGGTCTTACCACAGGGCAGAAAACCCTGACTGCTCTTTGGACTGGAGAGGGCGGGGGAAAGGAGTGGGGGGAGGGGGAGAAGGGTGGGAGGAGGGGGCGTAGGGGGGGAGGAGGGGGAGGGAAATGGGAGGCTGGGAGGAGGTGGAAACTTGTTTTTTTTTCTCCTTTTCTCAATAAAAAATAAAAAAAAATAAATAAAAAAAATAAATCTCTTTACCAAAGTCATATAGTTTTTCTCTAAGTACAAGCTTAACATGCAGCAAAGGAAAAAAAGAGATTTTCTGTATGATGAAGGCACCTAGACTTTAGATACGTTGCAAAATAAACAGAAATTTCCCTTCTGAGTCATTTGGAAAATTCCTGTGTTTGACATCATTGGGGAAGAGACAGATTTACTCACAAAGGTACTCCAGTTTACTCAGGGGAATAGGTTGAGAAATAAGGTCAAAATTCAACCAGCCTCCCAGAATGAAAGGGAGATAGCCCTTAGTTTTTGTTGAGTGCACAGGGAGGTGTATTTCTGGCTAAAAGCAGATTCCACATATCTGTCCTCAATGTTTAAATCCAGGGTAAATGGACATGTTTCAATCTACTTGACCTGGCTCTGTAGAGTAGGAGTGGACCCCTTTAAGACACTGGTAGGTAAAGTTAATCTGTTCTGATGGTTTTTCCCTTTTCCTGTTTTTAGTCTACCTATTGGATGGAAATATAATTCACTAATGTCCTAATCAACTATTAATGGCAAAATAAAATTCTTACTTGTTTGACAATTGTTCTGAACTGACCAGTGCCTGCCATAAGTCCATTGTCATTATTGTGAGGTCTATTTTGAATGAATTGATTGATTGCTCATTGATTGCTCACCCTACCCCCTGCTTTTAGTTTAAAGTAAGTGTTCTATGTTCACCTCAAATTCTTATTTTGTTTTGTTTTCAATCTTGTAAATGAAAGCAACAACACCTATAATTCACACAGTATTAGTGTTTTAACTTTGGTTGTGATAAGCCCTTTCTTTTCTTTACAAATTTGTGTTAAGAATACTTCCTGGAGAAATGGGATGTTTCATGTTAGAACAACAAAAACATCAAGTTTGGAAAGAATGTTAAAAACCTTCCAACCAAGCCAGGCATGATGGTGCAATCTTATAACCCCATCACTTAAATGCTTAATCAGGAAGATAGAGTTCAAAGTCAGTCTGGGCTCTGCACAGGACACCTGTCTTATCAAAAGAAACAATCTTAATCATTCTTTACTGAGCCAAGCTCTTTTAAGTTCTTTTAATTGTCTTTACAAACTGTTCTTATTGAATACATCCAGTGAATGGAATCTGGTGTCTTTCACAAGGTGTCCATTATCTACTGAATGACAATATTGACTGTTCTGGACAGAACTGAGAGGAAAGGAGGCAGAGCAGGAGAAAAAGATTATTGGAGAGTTAAGAGAAGGAAGGGGCATATATGGAAGGAAGTGGGAGGGTGCACTATAACTCACAAATACATTCTCTGGGCTCAGTCCTACACCACCATGGTGTATACACTCATTGCATTGTTGGGCTTGTGGTTCTGGAGTCAAGAAGTGTATATAAACAGTTAATACAGGAGTCCTACACCTCTGGCTTTTCAAAGGATAGCTTTCTAAAGTTCCCTCAGTTCTGCTGAGGAGGTATTGGTTGCAAGCTAGCATGGGGATGTCAGGCCTTCCACCTTCATTGTCCTTGAAAGCCTCATCCACAGAGGTAAAGAAAAAAAAAAGAGTTGATCTTTCATTAAAGTTTAAGTTTGTTCTCAAGCAAATACTTTTGTGGTTGAGCAAAGGATTTGAACCTAGCTCATTTCATTTTAGAGCCTACACTCTTAGCCTGTCTTTGCTGTCTTTGTACTCATGGCTCTCTATTCTCACCCAACTTACTGTTCAATTCATGACTCTATGCACTGTATGAGGGTATGGAGCAGCCCCAAGTAAGTAGGACAATCACTTGGTAGAGAGGAAATAGAAGGATTTTGTGCATCTTCTCCAAAAACAGTTCATATCAATCTTAAGATAATAGATTACTCTCATTTTTAAAAGATGGTAAAAAAAAAGAATATAAAAAGCACCCAAAAGCAACTCCAGGAGACAATATAGATTTTATGAGAATGCTACTGTTTATATAATTATACCCAAATTAGGCCTTTTTCTCTCTGTATTTAAAACTGGGTGGAAGTCTGTGCTGTGGAAATTTTCTTATTTTTACCTCTGTCAGATGATGCTGATAAACTTTTGTAGCCAGGCTCCCAGACAGTGTTGTTAGCAGCTGGAAATCCACAGTGGGTCTAAATTTCATCACTGCCTTCGGATAAGCATGGATAGCTACACAAGGTCTCTGTGTTTCCATGTAAGGTGTGACTCCACCTGTAAAGTACTTGCAATTCTGGTGATGAGTTTTGATGGTGATTTCATGAGTCCTAGATTTTCAGCACTTGAAAGATTACCTGGGACAAACATATTATCATCATTAGTAGCAGCAGAATGCAGGAGTCTGGTTGTGTTGTATCATAACTGCAGTCCGTTTTCTGAGATCTCAAATCACAGGTGTGCTTTGCAGCAGGTGGAGAGAAGTCCTTTCTTTTCGGTGTCCCCTGTGACACTCAATGTGCTCAGAGTCTGAAGCATTCGACTTGAGGCATCCTGTGGGTATCAGAACTGTAGACACTGAAGGATAGATACTTCTATACATCCCTGAGAAAGTAGAAATTTATACTCCATAGAATGACCTCTAGGTTTCTACAACACTGAAAACTGGGGTCAGCATATTATAAAAAGTAGATAGGGGTGACACAAGATGGGAAGGATCAATTGTTAGCCCACAATTCCATCAAAGCACATGGTTCAGAGTTGTGCAATGTGTGCAGGAGGATGGAATTTCATGTCAATGGTCCTAAAAATCCAGGGCATTCCTTAGTAAACTTAAAACTATCTGAAGCCCTAAATAGACAATGATTGTTCAATCTTTTCATTTGTATGATTTTTTAAAAATATTGTCCTGCTCCAATCTTTTATTGCAATTTATGAAGAAAAATCCAAACCTTAGAGAAGCTAGCCAATAAATTTAAAGTCTGACTCACAAAGCAGAATCTGTGACTTTATTTAACGCTTTCTGGGTACTGATGGTAACAACCTCTTTGTGACATCACATGGTGCTTCGTGTGCTTGTTCATAACCGTTCTTATCTCACCTTGCTTTCCTTAACCATGTGGTCCCCCCATAATTTCTTTAAGGCATTTCATACAACATTTGGACCTTGTAATTACTAAAGTATGTTCAGCCGCATACTCTGCTGAACCATAGCAGGGTTTGGGGAGTGTGTCTCTCTTTACTCTGTGCTCAGTTGTTTGTGAGTGGCTTTCACCAAAATTCTACTAAAGAGGAGAGTTGGGATTCCTTAACTCACTCAAATTATACATATTACACTCAAGGTTGGTTGCACTGACCAGTTCTAAAAAGAACACAAAGAGAATGATTTTTATTCTGCACTCCCTGTTCTGTGGCACATGAATGGGTACCACTTACTAAGGCTTAAATAAAAACTTTTAAGTTGTTTCCATTAATGCACTCACATCCCTGGGTTATGCCTTCATAGCCTCTGATTCAAAATCAGAGAATCTCAAACCTCCTACTCATATGATCTCTTTAAAATGAAACAAATTATAAATAACTCCACACCCCACAATATAGTGAGAAGATGAAAGGAGAGGAAAATAAAATTGGTATGACAAAAGGCATTTCCTTAAATGTCTTAAATGACAAATATTGCTTCTGTTTGATGTGGGAGGGGCTCTTTGTCTTGTACTCTTGGCTCACCATGCTCTCTGTGATTTCACAAAGCTCCTCTTCACTTTCTCTGTTGTAGTTTCCTGTCTATAGCTCACCAGATTACCAGAATACACTTAGGAAGAGTGTGTAATAAGCCGCCCTCCATCCATCTTCATAGTCTTCTCTTTTACATGTTTCTGTTCCTGATGAAGTGAAGAGACCAAGTAGGGGGAAGAAAAGAATGAAACCACAGTTCTTATTTTAAGTTATTTTCTTTCATGTGAGTTAAAGAACCCCAACTCTCTTCTTCACTCCACTCTCTCTGACCCAGGTACCACAGAGCAGGGAGCAGACAGAGTGCAGAATAAAAACCATTCTCTTCATGTTTTAGTGTAAACTAGAACCAGCTGGATTTTGTATGGCCTCATTGTACGTTCTCCTTCACAGAAGCCAAAGAAAGATGCCCTTATCCTGGACAAACCAAACAATGATAGTGGAATTTGTTCTTCGAGGATTCTCTTCCATTTTACAGCTAAATATTTCCCTCTTTATAATGTTTTTCATCTTCTACATCCTAACCGTTTCTGGAAACATCCTCATTGTCCTCCTAGTTCTGTGCAACCATGCTCTCCACACTCCCATGTACTTTTTCCTGGTGAACCTGTCCTTTCTGGAGGTCTGCTATACCTCCAACATTGTCCCCAAGATGTTGCTGATTATCATAGCCGACCAGAAGACTATCTCAGTGGTTGGATGCTTGGCACAATTCTACTTCTTTGGATCCCTTGCTGCGACGGAGTGCCTCTTGCTGGCTGTAATGTCCTATGACCGCTATCTTGCCATCTGCCAGCCTCTCCGATACCCCATCCTGATGTCTGGCTCTCTCTGCTTAAGGTTGGCTACTGGATCTTGGTTCTGCTGCTTCCTCCTCACAGCCATCACCATGGTCCTGCTATGTAGACAAACCTTTTGTGGCCCTAATGAAATTGACCACTTCTTTTGTGACTTTACCCCTCTGATCCACCTCTCCTGCATGGATACTTCACTGACTGAGACCATTGCCTTTGCCACCTCTTCTGCAGTCACGCTGGTACCGTTTCTCCTCATCGCAATTTCCTACTCATGCATCCTCATTGCCATCCTAAGGATCCCATCCGGCACAGGCAGGAGAAAGGCTTTCTCCACCTGTTCTTCCCATCTCACTGTCGTCACAGTATTTTATGGAACGCTGATTGCCACATATCTTGTGCCCTCTGCCGACTCTTCCCAATACTTGCGTAAAGGGTTCTCCCTGCTCTATACTATCCTGACACCTATGTTCAATCCCGTTATCTATAGCCTGAGAAACAGAGACATCCATGAAGCCTTGAAGAAATGCTTGGGTAAGAAGCCAGACTTTCTCATATGACACGAAAAAGAAAAGTGCTGTAACAACTGCCCTTGAGGATGCTATAGATGCTACTGACTTCTGACAGGTTCAGGTGAACTAGGATTCCATGCCATGGTCTAAGTAGGTCAGATGCAGTCTTACCATTATGTAAATGTATTCATGGATTCATGTACAAATAAAAACCAATAAACAAGATGAAGTGATAAGATTTTGAATAATTTATTCAAATATTCATTGAAAGTCTATTATGCTCAAGGTACTTTGCTAGACAAGACAGATAATAAAAACAGATGAAAAATAACAGAGGCATTCTTTGCTCTCATCAAACTCACAGTTTAATTAGAAGAAAATCATTAGCTGAATACTCAATATAAAACCATGAATACAAATACAAAATTGTACTGATGATTCAAAATAATCAGATAGCCAATGCATATCTATAAGAATGGCCCAAACCTACAACACTGGCAGCACCAGATGGAGAAACCTCTCATTGCTAGTAGACACACAACATTCTCAGCCATTTTGAAAGACAGCCTTGCACTTTCTTACAAAACTGAGCACACTTTTCCAATATTATTGAGCAATTACATCCTTTATTCAAATTCAGTGAAAACTTATTTTCCATAAAAAATCTACACAGATTCTTTTCATAGTTGCATTATTTATGGTTGCCAAAAATTGGAGGCAACCGAAATGTCCTTTAGTATATGAATGGATAAGTCCAGAAAATGATATGCTATTTAATTCTATAAAAGGGAGTCGGATCACTTGACAATGAAAAGACACAGAGAAAGCCTAAAGGGATATCACTAGTGCTACTGGAAAAGCTACATTCTCCATGTTTCCAACTATACAATATTTTTGAAAGGACAGTAGTTACCAAGCATTGGGAAGAAGGAAGCATGGCTAAGCAGACTATAAAATTAAGAGAGAGTGAAACTACTATGTGATTCTGTTGTCATGGGTATGTATCATTACACATTTTTGAAATTAAAAGAATGCGCACTCTCTACAGTGAGCTGCATTGGTCATTGGGTGAAGTTGACGTTTCATGAGTCTAACAATGAGATCCCATTGGGCGTGGGATTTGGATACTGAGAAGGTTGGCTGTGTAAGCACAGAGGGTATGTGAGAACTTGCTATGCTTTCTGTTTTGCTGCAAACCTAAAATCTTCATAAAAATAAAACTATGCAAGATGTTATTTGTATATCAGGAGTGCAAATCCTTTCTCTGAAATACATTTGGCCTATGGAGAGTATCTTATAATCCAGATAAAGAAAATGTGATACATTTATACAATGGAATATTACTCAGTTTTTTTTTAAATGACATCATGAAATTTGCAGGCAAGTAGCTGGAGCTATAAAAACATCAACTTGAGTGAGGTAACTCAGAGCCAAAAATATAAATATGGTATATATTTGCTTATAAATGGGTATTTAGCCATCAAGTAAATAATAACCAAGCTACAAAATATATCCCCATAGAGGTTAGATAAAGAGAAGAGGACTAGTGGCAACATATGGATCACCCAGGGAGGGAGAAATAGAATATGTTTTATCGACAGACTGGGAGTGAGTGGGTTGGGGTGGGGAGCAGATGAAGAGGATGAAGTGGAGGGAGAAAGTATGGGAAGAAATGACTGGAATTGGAGGTTATTTGTGGGTGGTAAAAAAAAAATCCTAGTGTAGTGGAAACTTCCTGGAATGTATGAAGATGATTGAGTACTCCTAGTAATGGGGAATATGGAGTCACAACTGGACATTTCTTGTTGCCAGGTGAGGCTTCTAGTGGTAGTACTTGATTTCACTCAATTACGAACATCATATGGAAACCCTGAAACAACTCAGGTTGTTGCAAAGACAAAGTGCTGCTCTCTGCAAACTGACATCCAGGGCCTCATTGCCAAGGACAACACCAACAGAACATTGAATATAAAGAAGTTAAGCTTGTGCCTACATAGAGCCTTCACCCCTACATTCTAATCTCTTTAGTGTGGAAAGGTATTCTGAAGACTACTGAAAGAGAAATGTAGACACCAACCCAGTCACTTCTGACCTATAATCTGTCCTACCTGCAAAGTATGCTATGGCAATGGTGGCACAGAATTTGTGGGACTAACAAATGTCTGATTTGAGTTAAAGCCCACTCCATTAGAAGGAACACACACCTGACAATGCTTGGTTAACCAAGAATTAGAGACTAAATATCCCAGAGACCTAGGATAGAAGCAAGCATTACTCGTCTGTATATATTAACAAAATAACTCCTTATGTTATTCTGCTCTACTCATAGACCAGTGTCTTATCCGGTCACCATCAGATAGACTTCCTCTGAGAGTAGAATGAGAACAGATGGAGACCCACAGCCAGACATTACTTGGAGAGTCGAAATGGGAGGTTTCCATCAAATTCCTCTCCTCAGAGCTCAGGAATCATGTGGAAAAGGATGCAGAAAGATTGTAAGAACCCAAGGAGATGGAGGACACCAAGAAAACATGGCTCTTTGAAACAACTAAGTAAGATACATAGGAGCTCACAGAGACCGAATCAACAAGCACAAGGCTGACATGGGTCTGCACCAGGTGCTCTGTGTATATGTTGTAATTATTAGCTTAGTAATTTCATTGAACTCCTGCCTGTGAAAATGAGTGGGTCTCTGATTCTTCTGCTTGCCCCTGGGACTCTTTTTCTTCTGCTGCGATGTTGTGTCTAATTTGGATATAATAGTTTTTTTTGCTTCATTTTATATTGTATTTTGTCATGTTTGGTTGTTTTCTCTTGGATGCCTGTTCTTTTCTATTGAGAGACAGAAAGTGAGGGGCTCTAGGGAAGTGAGAAGTCTGGAAGAAACTAGGAGGAATAGATGAAGGGGAAACTATAATCAGGATATATTGTATGAGAAAAGAATATATTTGCAATAAAAGGAAAAAATAAAGAAGTGGAGATTAAAGTTAAGTTTTGTGGAATTATTGTCAAGCAAAAAGAGCATATCTGATATACATATATATCTAATAAACCCCTTTAGGCAGGTCTCAAAATTATGACTGAAAACACAGAAGTTTTAGGACAACCTCTTATTAAAACATACAGTATTGGAAACATTTACATATTATTTGTAGAAATTAATATTGTTTTGAACATACATAGTAAGTACCCTCTGTGATAATACTCTTTTGTAGTTGAACAATTAGAATACATCTGAACATCCCACTGTTTATATCTAAGGGTTCTTGAAAGGATTAATAGTACCTTAGTAAGAAAATGAAACTTTTACCATTAATTACACATTCTAATTATATAATTTTACTCTTGAGTAATTTCAAATACACCCGATATGATAGAGATTGAAAAAAATCTTATAATCCTTTTTACTCTAGGGTTTAGAGTAGGAAAATGAAAATTTGCAGAAGTGAAGTTCAATCAAAGAACTGAATCAATATCTTCAGTTACCCAAACACAGAAAGATAAACATGGTGCATATTTGCTTGTAAGTGGATATTAGACATTAATAAACAACAAGCAAGTCTCTCCTCTGTCACCACAGCAGTAAGCCTAATCAAAAGTTGAGAAACTGTATTATTCGATGCCACTCCCTGTTGCTATGCCTTCAGGGATACTCTTTCTTCCTGATGGACATGGTTTCAGTAGTGATAGCAATATGTGCTGAATATGTGTTTGTTTTTAATTCAAAAGTAGCTTAGTTCAAAGTTTTTAGTTCTGAGTCAGCTTCCGAGTAGAAGAGCTGATGGCAGCATTTCATACTCAATATTGTTTGTTTCCTTGTCATTTCTGGAAAATTATACATCACCAGTTCTGGGAAGAGGAATATCTGGTTTTACCTTTCCCCTTCTTTACCAGCTGAGTGAAGAGGTTGTGTTCACCATTCATGGTGGTTAGTCAAGATCTGAGTTGGGTAATAGTACATTTGTACTATGTGAAACAGTTGTACACTTTGCTTTTTGCAGACAAATTACCTTCTTGAATATCACGGAAATTTAGAAGAACATTGCTGATATGATATGTCTCAAGCAGAAGTAAAAGTTGCCATCATTCAGTTCTCTGCAGGCGGCTCAACTATAACAAGTTGTCGTTACTCTGTTTGGGGGTGTGGTGGTTGGCTAGATGGGAGAGTGATTGTTTTCATCATGGGTAAGTTTCTAATTCAAGCTCTGCCACGTTTTAGCACTGTGACTTTGGATAAGTTACTAAACTCATGAACCTTGGCCCTTCTTATTTGTAAAGAAAGATACTATACCTATCCTGAATGAAGACATGTGCAACACATTGGCTGGCTCACAATTTGTGGCACTTTGAATTAGAATGGCCCCATAGGTTCACATATTTGAATGCTTGACCGCCAGTTGGTAGAACTGTTTGGGAAGGATTAGTAGGTATAGTCTTGTTGGAGGCGGTATGTCACTCAGGGTGGGATTTGAAGTTCCAAAAGCCCATGCCATTCGCAGTTAGCCCTCTCAGCTACTGTACCAGCACTATGCTTGCCTGTCTGCTGCCATTCTTCTTACTAGGACTTTGATAGGCACTAACTGTCTGAAACCATAAAACCCCAAATGAAATACTTTCTTTTGATGGTTGCTTGGTCATGGTAGTTTATTACAGCATTAGAAAAGTAACTAAGACACAAACAGAGTGAAGTGGATGAAGAGCTTTAGGAATTCTTCCAGGTGCCCCTGCTACACAAACTCTAGGAAAAAGCAATTATTCGGTAGGTATTCACTGTTGATATTATAAAGTGATAACTGATCAGAACTGTTGAAATCTAGAAAAAAATGTATGGCTAATCTCTTCTGTGTTTTTTCATAGGTATGGATATAACCTCTAGGAGCATCAGGCAGAAAACTGATATATTATAAATGTATTATAAACCTCACATATTATATATTATAATATTTAATAACATTATATTATCTCAAATAATTATATATTTCTCACATAATTATAGGGAAACAGCTGGGATTCAGTACTTCTGATCCCAAGTCTTTATCCTAAATGGAACACTCCCAACTCAGTGGCTTTTCCTCCTGGTCAACAGCACGTAAGTAACTTCCCTTTGTGTTACAGCTGCCTCTGGGACCATATTTGTTATAATCAGTGAGGATATAGTACAGTCAGACATTACCTACTGGCCCACAGTGCTCTTCCTGCAATGTCCCAGCCTGGAATCAGTTCAAAAAGCCTCAAGGTTTTTGTGGTCAGTAAACCACTGTCATCTGGAGGAAATACTTCCTTAGTATTCCTTCTGTAGGAAACCACAGCTCTTGACTTCTCATAGAGGGAAGGGAAGAGAATTTGTTTAAAATTGGCTTCCTATTTCTATTAAAACAGTAAAATAAAACATGAAGTGTGAGACGCTTTTCAAGTTTGTGGAGTCTATAGAACCAGAGATGTTGCATTTTTGGACTCACAACTAGAAATAAATCCTTAAATTTTGCAAAGAACCAAGAAATGTGACTGCCTAGACCATTGGTTCTCAACCTGTGGGTCGGGGCCCCTTTAGCAACCCTCTATCTCCAAAAATTTTTATATTATGATCCATAACAGTAGCAAAATTACAGTTATGAAGTAGCAATGAAGGTAATGGTTGGGGGTCACTACAACATAAAGAACTGAATTAAAGGATCACAGCATTAGGAAGGCTGAGAACCACTGATCTAGACCAGTGGATTTCCCGCTCTAGAGATGGGGAAATATGCCCAAGCTAACAAAAAACAGGAAGGAGGGTAACTAGTCTCTGAGTCCACCTGTGTGCTCTCTGAGAAGTTCTGCTTTTCCTATTTCTTATTATTGTTCCATTTAAAACTTTATTTGAATATATACTCTGCTCCCAGCAAGGCATGCACATATATGTTTATTTTTGCTAGAACTTTTCTTTCTTTATAACCTCCCTTATTTCCTTGCTATGAAAATATACAAAGACCCAGGGGACATATTTGGTTTCATTTAAACCCAATAAGCTTGAGGACAAATGGTTTGAACTGGATAAGAGGAGAACAAGAGAGTGCTTAGAGGGAGTTACTGTTCAGATTACAAGCGTTTGTAGATCAAGTGTATTACAACCACCTATTGTGTCATTTAAAAGCAATTGATTTCAATTAATATATAATAATTATTGGTATTTATGGGAACAATGTCATAATTGACTTATACAAAATGGATAATGATCAAACCAGAGCAATTACTTTGCCTATCTCTCATCTACTTAACTATCCATCATGTGTCTGTATTAGAAGCCCTCAAACGCCTGTATTCTGATTATTTATTAATTATATTTGTTGTCATAACAGAATCCTATAACTTTTTCCTTGTTTAAAACTATATTTTGGTACTCACTCTACGATCTTATATTTCCTATGTGGGGCTTCGAATGAGAATCTTGGGCATTTAAACACTTGGTCCCAGGTTGGTAGCAGTGTTTGGGGAGGTTTAGGTAGTGCAGCCTGGGAAGAATGTCACTTGGAGTAGGATTTGCTGTTAAAACCCTCCCGTTACTTCCAGTTTGCTCTTTCTGCTTTGTGGTTGTGTTTGCAAATACAAGGTCTCAGCTTCCTGTTTCTGCTGTCATGCCTGCCACGTGCTGCTATGCTTCACAGCCATGATGGACATTATCCTTCTGGAACCATAAGTCAAAAGAAGTTACAGGAACAGAAAAGGCTCTTACATATCCTCCCATTCTTCCTAAACTGTAATTATCACTACCCCGCAGTCCTCAATGACATCAGCATTTTAGCTTCTCCATATGAGTAACAATAAGGAATACTTATCTTTCTGTGCCAGATTTATTCCATTTAACATACTAGCCTCCAGTTCAATCCATGTTACTACAAATAACTGAGTTTCATTACTTTTATGATTCAATATTATTTTAGTTGAAGTATACCATTTTCAAAAATAAGTTCATCTTCTGATAGGCATTTAAATTGTTCGAAGAAAGACAACCTCTTCAATAAGTGATGCTGGGAAAATTGGCCATTCGAATGCAAAAAAAAAAATCAAAACTAGACATTTCTCACCCTGTTAAGAATCAGCTCAAGGCCGGGCGGTGGTGGCGCACGCCTTTAATCCCAGCACTCGGGAGGCAGAGGCAGGCGGATCTCTGTGAGTTCGAGACCATCCTGGTCTACAAGAGCTAGTTCCAGGACAGGCTCCAAAACCACAGAGAAACCCTGTCTCGAAAAACCAAAAAAAAAAAAAAAAAAAAAAGAATCAGCTCAATTAGATCACAGACTCAGATGCAAGAAAACTATGAAACCACTAGAAAAAAGAAAATACTGGAGAAACACTTCAAACATTAGTACAGCCACTAATTATTTTAGATATGACCCTAAAAGCAAAGACCACACACACACACACACACACACACACACACACACACACACCAGAAAGCAAGAATTGTATCAAAATAAGAAGCTTCTATCTCAAATTAGACCCGTCATTACCCTTCCCTAAGTTCTGTGTCTCCATTGTCCCAGCACATTGCAATCTGGATAGATTGTAGGTCAAAGGTTTTGTGGCTAGGCTGGTGTACCAGTTCCACCAATGGAAGTTTTCTGGTTACAGAAGACAACCAGTTCAGGCTTCATATTCTTCATTACTAGGAGTCCTCAATATAGTCACCCTCGTAGTAGAATCCTGGGAGTTCTGAAGCACTAGTTTTCCACATTGCCCCCCAAATGACCTTCAATTCCAGTCATTTCTCCCTATTCTCTCTCTCTCTCTCTCTCTCTCTCTCTCTCTCTCTCTCTCTCCCCCCCTCGATCCCTCTGCCCCTGCCCCCACCTAATCCCTCTTACACCCACAAAATCTGTTGTGTTTTCCCTTCCAGGGAGATCCATTCATTCCCCCAGAGCCCTTCTTATCACTTAGCCTTTCTGGGTCTGTGGATTGTAGCATGATTATTATTTACTTAACAGATAATAATATCTACTTGTTAATAAGCATCTATCAGGTTTGTCGTTCTGGGTCTGGGTTACCAACCCACCACAAAAGGGAGCCCATGCCTGATGCTGCCTGGATGTCTGGGAACTAAAAACTAGACAGCCCAGAGGTTTAGGATAGAAAAATTCAATAAAATAATTCCTAATGATATTTTCCTGTACACATAGATCAGTGCCCAGCTCAATCATCATCAGAGAAGCTTCCCTGAGCAGCTGAAGGGATCAGATGCAGAGCCAAACATCAGGTGGAAAAAGAGCCCCAATTGGAGATCTTCATTGTTGGAGCTCGGGAAGCCCAAGAGAAGAGGGGGAATAAGGATAGTAGGAACCAAGGGATCGAGTATACTGAAATACAGCCTACAGAATCAACTAAGCAGGGATCATAGCAGCTCACAGAGACTGAAACAACAATTATGGAGCCCACATGAGCTTGCACTAGGTTCTCTGTATATATGTTATGGTTGTTAGCTTGGTGTTTTCGTATGACTCCTAATAGTGGGAGTGGGAGTGGGAGTCTCTGACTTTTTCACCTGTTCTTGGGACTCTTTTTCTCCTACTGGGTTGCCTCACAGAATCCTGATATGAGGGTTGGTGGCTAGACTTATTGTAACTTGTTATGCTGTGCTCAGTTGATATTCATGGGAGGCCTGATCTTTTCTGAAGGGAAATGGAGGAGGGGTTGTTCTGGGGAAGTGAGGAGGTGGAAGGGGGAAATGGGAGGAGTGGAGAGAGAGGAAACTCTGGTTAGAATGCATTGTAAAAGAGAAGAATAAAATAAATAAGAAGCTGCAGAGCAAATTATCCAAAATATAGAACAGAAGTAAAGGAAAACACCAAAAACAGAACTAGGCATGGTGGCACATGCTTATAACTCCACAATTCTGTAGTCACAGGTACTAGGATTGTCAAAAGTTTGAGGTCAATAAGGGTTGTATAGAAAGCTCAATATGATCCAGGGTACATAGCAAGAGCTATGTCTCAAAAGGCAAGTAAAAAATCCAAAGCAAAGCAAAACAAAAACTTAAAGTATCTGAAAGGTGGGCAAACAAGCTAAAAAGTTATTTGTTAACAGAAGACATACAAATGGAAAAGTATATGAAACAATGTTCAACATAACAGATAAAGGAAATGGATATTACAACCATGGTTTGGTATCATTTTTAATGTAGCCAGAATGATTAAATTTAGAAAACAAAAACAAAAATAAACTCTTAAGAGACACAGACAAGGAGAAGCTCATCAACTGTTGGTGAAAATGTAAATGAACACAGCCACTATGTAAAATATTTAATGTGGAAGTTTTTTAAAGAACTAAAAACAGAACTACCTTATATTTGATATAATCATCTCATTTCTGGGTATACATCTAAAGACAATGAAGTCTTGACACCAAAAAGACATTTGCACACATGTATTTATTTTTATTGTAACACTCTTTGTAATAGGCATCTGCCATCAAGACTGTTAGCTTCTAAGCTTCTAGCATGTCTATATCAAGTTTATTCTCAAAGTGAGAGTAATAATTGGCAAAAAAAATTTATGACCTGTCGTGAAGTGATCTATGAGGGAAGCCCATTGCCATTCATAGACAGATTCTTTCTCATGACATGATAGAGGACACTACCTGATAGGTTCTTGACTCTAGCTCCAGTGCTGTGTGGTCCTTTGGTGATGGATAAGAAGCGGCTTATATGTATAGTCAAGATTGCACTGGGGTGGGGCAGGAAGGACATACTATAGCCATAGCTGCTACATAGGGATTATTTGCCTGTCTGAGATTCCTATCACTCTTCTTTTTCTGATGTCAGCATGGAAGACTGAGCTATATTGTTTCCAGAGTTTATGACTCTTTCCTGTTCTTATGTATTTGAGCTCAAAGAAGATGGAAGCTTAATAAGAGAGAGTCACATTATCCTGTTGAAATAAAAGGAGTCTATGGGACAAAGGGACCATTTCTTGTACATTCTGAGCTCTGCTTGTCCTCCTAAAAATATGAGTACAAGATTATGATACATGTTTGTTTTCAACATAGCTGACATCTAGGGCCAGTCTCTCACTTGTTTTGGATCTTAGGCTCTCAATTTGAAACAACTAGGTGTTGTTTAAGAACTCGATTGAGAATAATTACAACATCATATCATATTTAGAATTTTTGGGATCACAGAGACAGGGTTTCTTGGTGTAACATTCCTGACTGTCCTGGAACTTACTGCAGACCAGGTTGTCCTCAAAGTAACAGAGATCTGGGTGCTTCTACCTCTTCAGTCCTGAGATTAAAACCATGTGCCTCCATGCCCAGCCATACCTATAATTTTATAAAACTTTTCTACACTCCTCATTTGGTTCAGAAGCAGAAATAATTCCCATGGTACACAAAAAGTCACCAAGGCTCAAAGATACTAAGTAACTGTGCTGAATAGTTTTATGTCAACTTAGCATAAGTTAAAATCATAGGAAATGCCTCTATAAGACTGGGCTGTACACTTGATGCACAAAACTCAAGTCCTAGTGGATCAAAGACCGCAGCATAAATCTAGTTTCTCTAAACCTGATAGACAAAAAAGTTGGTAATAGCCTTGAATTCATTGGCACAGGAGAAAATTTCCTGAATAAAATATTAGTAGCACAGACACTAAGACTGACAATTAATAAATGGGTCCTCATGAAACTAAAAAGCTTCTGAAAGAGCAAAAGATGCTGTCAATAGGACAAAACAGCAGCCTATAGAAAGGGATAATATCTTAACCAACCCTATATCTGACAGAGGGCTGATATCTAAAATTTATAAAGAACTCAAGAAACTAGACATAAAATATAAATAATTCAATTAAAAAATGGAATACTCTAGAATCATGAATTATAGGCTCAATGTCCTTTATTTATGGCTAGAAACCAATCATGAGTGAGTACATCCCATGTTCCTCTCCTTGGGTCTGGCTTACCTCACTCAGGATAGTGTTTTCTATTTCTGTCCATTTGCATGCAAAATTCAAGAAGTCATTGTTTTTTACTGCTGAGTAGTACTCTAATACGTATATATTACATACTTTCTTCATCCATTCTTCCGTTGAAGGGCATCTAGGTTGTTTCCAGGTTCTGGCTATTACAAACAATGCTGCTATGAACATAGTTGAGCACATACTTTTGTTGTGTAATTCGTGAAGCTAAATAAGAAGGTGAACCCAAAGAAAAACTTATAGTCATCCTCCTGAATATTAACCTTTATCAGGCGATGAAAGGAGACAGAGACAGAGTTCCACATTGGAGCACCGGACTGAAACACCAAGGTCCAAATCAGGAGCAGAAGGAGAGAAAGCATGAGCAAGGAACTCAGGACCGTGAGGGGTGCATCCACACACTGAGACAATGGGGATGTTCTATCGGGAACTCACCAAGGCCAGCTGGACTGGGTCTGAAAAAGCATGGGATAAACCGGACTCGCTGAACATAGCGGACAATGAGGACTGCTGAAAAGTCAAGAACAATGGCACTGGGTTTTGATCCTACTGCACGTACTAGCTTTGTGGGAGCCTAGGCTGTTTGGATGTTCACCTTACTAGAACTGGAAGGAGGTGGGAGATCCTTGAACTCCCCACAGGGCAGGGAACCCTGACTGCTCTTTGGGCCGATGAGAGAGGGGGAGTTGATTGGGGGAGGGGGAGGGAAATGGGAGGCGGTGGCGGGGAGGAGACAGAAATCTTAAATAAATAAATAAATAAATAAATAAATGGGATACTGACATAAACAGAAATTTCTCATCAGAAAAATCTCAATTAACAGAGAAATACTTAAAGAAATCTATATCATCCTTGACCATCATGGAAATACAAATCAAAATTAATTTGAAATTTCATTTTACACCTGTTAAAATAGCTAAGATCAAAAGCACAAATCACAGCCTATGCTGGAATGGATGTGGAGCAAGGGGAACACTCCTCCATTGCGGGCAGGAGTGCAAGCTTCTGCACTCATTTTGGAAATCAATGTGGCTATTTCTCAGAAAATTGGGAATAAATCTACCTCAAGACCCAGTGATGCCAAGCTTGGTCATATACACAAAGGATGCTCAATCATTCCAGAATAACACTTGTTCAACTACATTCACAGAAGCTTTTTTTGTAATGGTCAGAACCTGGAAACACCCTAGATGCCTCCCCCAACTGAAGAATAGATAAAGAAAATATGGTACACTTGCACAACAGTGTATTACTCAGCTGTTAAAAAGAGTAACAGAGGCCAGAGTGGGCCTGAGGCAGTGGACTCCAAAGGAGTAGGACTGAGCCAGTGACCTGGGTCAGAGTGGACCTGAGATGATGAACTCCATGGGAGTGGATGCAGAGCAGGGATTTTTGTGGAAGCAGGAAGCAACCTAGGCTGGAGCAGGCCTGAGTCTGAGACCTCTGACAGAGTAGGCCTGAACCAGGATCTCTGCTGGTTCAGGTACACGTGACTCTGGGACATCTGAGGGACCTTTGCAGTACCAACCCCAAGCCAAGGACCTCTGAAGGAGCAGATGCTGACCAGGGACATTTACAGAAACGTGCCTGAGCTGGAAACCTATGCCAGAGCAGGTCTGAGAGAGTGAACTCCATGGGAGTGGAACAAACCCCAGGAACACTGGGTGACCTCCTGGAACACAGAGTGACCAACAAGGTGATTGGAACCATGACACTGACTGCACCACAAGGAACAACCATCTGAGCCTTGGATCCACTGGCCCCTGAAAGACTGATCACCAGAGTCACAGACAGCCCCAACTACACCTTTGCCATGCCTCTCCTTCCTGCATGGTCACCGCACATATACTTCCTGCCTGGATACTGGCCAATCAGCATTCATTTAAAATATAATTGACAGGGTACAGATCATTGTCCCACAGCAGCCAAGTAACATATAAAGGTAGACCTATTAGAATTATACCTGACTTTTCAATGGAGACAATGAAAACCAGAAGGTCATGGTCAAGCATTATACAGACATTAAGAGATTACAGATGCCAGACCAGACTACTATACCCACCAAAACTTTCAATCACCATAGAAGGACAAAACAAGATATTCTATGACAAAACCAGATTTAACCTAGCCACAAACCCAGCCCTACACAAAGTACTAGAAGGAAAACTCCAACCCAAGGATGTTGCTACATCAACTAAACCACAGATGATTGATGATCTCATAGCAGCAAATCCCAAAGAAGGTAAAAAACACACAAATTAACATCACCAACAATGAAAACTAAATTAAAAGGAGATAGCAATCATTGGTCGTTATTATCCTTTAATATAAATGAACTCAACTCGTCTATGAAAAGACACAGGCTAACAGATTGAATACAAAAACAGAATCCATCCTTCTGCTGCATACAAGAAACACACCTCAACCTCAAAGACCAACATTGCCTCAGAATGGGTTGCAAAAAATATTTCCAATCAAATTGTCCTAAAATTCAAACTGGTATAGCTATCCTAATATCTAACAAAATAGACTTAAAACTAAAATCAGTTAAAAGAGACAAAGAAGGACATTTGATATTAGTCACAGGAAAAATCCATCAAGAGGAAATCTCAATACTGAATATTTATGCACCCTTACATGAAAAAGAAATACTTCAAAAGCTTAAATCATACATTAAACCCCACACACTAATAGTGGGAGACTTCAACACTCCACTCTCACCACTGGACAGGTCAGTCACACAAAAAATGAACAGAGAAATAAGGGAATTAACAGATGTTATAGCTCAAATGGACTTAACAGACATCTATAGAATATTCCATCCAAACATAAAAGAATATACCTTCTTCTCAGCACCTCATGGAACCTTCTCAAAAATTGACCACATACTCAGTAACAAAACAAACCTAAACAGATACAAAAATTGGAATAATCCCATGTATCTTATCAGATCAACACGGTTTAAAACTAGAATTCAATAGCAGCACTAATTACAGAAAGCCCACAAACACATGGAAATTAAACAATGATCACCTGAATCATCAATGGGTCAAGGAAGAAATAAAGGGAAAAATAAAGACTTCTTAAAATTCAATGAAAATGACCTCACAACATACCCAAATTTATGGGACACAATGAGAGCGGTGTTAACAGGAAACTTCATAGCACTAAATGCCTACGTAAAGAAGCTGGAAAAATTGTACACTAGTAAATTAACAGAACATTTGTAAACTTTAGAAAAAGAAGAAGCAAACTCGCGGCAGCAGAAAATAATCAAATTGAGAGCTGAAATCAACAAAATATAAACAAAGCAAACAATTCAAAGAATCAATGAGACAAAGAGTTGCTTCTTCAAGAAAATCAGCAAAATAGACAAACCTTTATCCAAACTAAGCAAAAGGCAGAGAGAGAATATCTAAATTAACAAAATCAGAAATGAAAAGGGGGACATAACAACAGACATGGAAGAAATCCAGAGAATTATCAGGTCATATTTCGAAAATCTGTACTCCACAAAATTGGAAAACTTAAAGGAAACGGACAACTTTCTGGATAAATATCACTTACCAAAATTAAATCAAGACCAGGTAAGCAAATTAACCAAATCTATAACTGCTATAGAAATAGAAACAGTCATCAAAAGTCTCCAAACCAAAAACAGCCCAGGACCAGATAGTGTCAGCTCAAAATTCCACAAGATTCTCAAAGAAAACTAATATCAATACTCCTCAAATTATTCCACACAATACAAACAGAGGGAACATTGCCAAACTCTTTCTATGAGGCCACAATTACCCTGATACCCAAGCCACAAAAGGACATTACTAAGAAATGAATTACAGACAAATCTCACTCATGAACATTGATGCAAGAACAGTAAAATGAAATACTGGCAAATTGAATCCAAAACCATATCAGAACCATTATCTATCATGATCAAGTTGGTTTCATCCCAGGGATGCAGAGATGGCGCAACATACAAAAATCTGTCAATGTAATCCGTCATATAAACAAACTGAAAAATAAAAACCACATGATCATCTCATTAGATGCTGAAAAAGCTTTCAATAAAATACAACATCCCTTCATGATAAAGGTCTTAAGAACAAGGAACATGCCTAAACATAATAAAGGCAATATACAGCAAGCCAACAGTCATTATCAAACTAAATGGAGAAAAACTCACAGCAATCCCACTGAAATCAGGAACAAGATAAGGTTGTCCACTATCTTCATATCTTTAGGTCCTAGCTAGAGCAATAAGAAAACAAACGGAGATCAAGTGGATACAAATAGGAAAAGAAGAAGACAAACTCCCACTTTTTGCTGATGATATGATAGTTTACATAAGCGACTCCAAAAATTCTACCAAGGAACTTCTACAACTCATGAACACTTTCAGTAATGTAGAAGTGTACAAGATTAAAAAAAAATCACTAGCCCTCTGTTACACAGATGAAAATGTACTGAGAAAGAACTCAGAGAAACATTACCCTTCACAATAGTCACAAATAGCACAAAATATCTAGGAGTAGCTCTAACTAAACAAGTGGAAGACTTGTATGACAACAACTTTAAATATTTGAAGAATGAAACTGAATAAGATACTAGAAAATGGAAAGATCTCTTAAGCTCTTAGGTAGATAGAATTAACAGAGTAAAAATGGTAATCTTACCAAAACCAATCTACAGATTCAATGCAATGCAAATCAAAATTCCAGCAAAATTCTTCACATAACTTGAAAGAACAGTATTCAACTCCTTATGGAAAAGCAAAAAAAACCAGGATAGTCAAAACAATCCTGTACAATAAAAGAACTTCTTGAGGTATCACAATCCCTGACTTCAGACTCTACTACAGAGCTACAGTACTGAAAATAGCCGGGTATTGGCATAAGAACAGACAGGAAGACCAATGGAACCAAATCAAAGACCCAGATATTATTCCACATACCTTTGAATACTTGACTTTTGACAAAGAAGCAAAAAATCAAATGGAAAAAAAAGAAAGCATATTCAACAAATGATGTTGGCACAACTGGATATCAACATGTAGAAGAATAAAAATAGATCCATATCTATCACCATGCACAAACTCAAGTCCAAATGGATCAAAGACCTCAGCATAAAGCCAGCAACACTGAACCTCACTGAAGAGAAAATGGGAAGTATACTTCAACGCATTGGCACAGGGAACCAGTTCCTAAATATAACCCCAGCAGCACAGATACTGAGAGAAACAATTAATAAATGGAACATCCTGAAACTGAAAAGCTTCTGTAAAGCAAAGGACATGGTCAACAAGACAAAATGGCAGCCTACAGAATGGGAAAAAATCTTCACCAACCCCACATCAGATAGAGGTCTGATCTCCCAAATATACAAAGAACTCAAGAAATTGGTCATCAAAAGAACAAATAATTGAATAAAAAATGGAGTACAGAGCTAAACAGAAAATTCTCAACAGAGGAATCTAAAATGACTGAAAGATTTTTAAAGAAATGCTCAATATCCTTAGTCATCAGAGAAATGCAAATCAAAACAACTCTGAGATTCCATATTATACCTGTAAGAATGGTCAAGATCAAAAACACTGACGACAACTTATGCTGGAGAGGATGTGGGGTAAAGGGAACATTACTACATTGCTGGTGGGAGTGCAAGCTGGTAAAACCCCTTTGGATAACTCAGTATGGCGATTTCTCAGAAAATTAGGAAACAACCTTCCTCAAGACCCAGCAATACCACTTTTGTGTATATATCCAAAGGATGCTCAATCGTGCCACAAGGACAAGTGCTCAACTATGTTCATAGCAGCATTGTTTTTTATAGCCAGAACCTGGAAACAACCTAAATGCTCCTCAACCAAAAATGGGTAAGGGAAATGTGATGCATTTACACAATGGAATACTACACAGCAAAAAATAATAATGACATCATAAAATTTGCAGGCAAATGGATGGAGTTAGAAAACATCTTATTGAGTGAAGTAACTCAGACACAGAAAGATAATTATCATATGTACTCACTCATAAGTGGTTTCAAAATATAAAGCAATGAAAAACCAGCCTACAATTCACAATCTAGGAGAAGCTAGACAACAATGAGGACACTAAGAGAGACATACATGCATCTAATCTACATGGGAAGTAGAAAAAGACAAGATCTCCAGAGTTAATTGGGAGCATGGGAGAGGGCTGAGGGGGAGGGAAGAGGTACGGAGGGGATCAGAGAAAAATGTATAGCTCAATAAAATTTTTTAATAAAATTAATTTAAACAAAGAGTAACAGAAAATTTGAAGGAAAATGGATAGAACTAGAAAAAAAATCATCCCAAATGAGGTAATCCAGACCCAGAAAAAGGAATATGGTATGCCATCACTCTTAAGTGGATATTAACTGTGAAATAAGGGATAATTATCCTATACTCCATAGGCTCCAGAGAGTCTAGGTAACAAGGAGAACAGAAAGAAGGGCACATGGATCTCCCAGAGAAAGTGAAATAAAGAATATCTCTTAGTCAGATTGGGGTTGGGTAGGCACGGGAAATTGAATTATTGGGTTGGAGAGTTAAGTGGAGGGGGAGAGTGCTAATAAAGATGACTGGAAAAAGGGGGTGTTTATAGAACTGGTCAGAAGCCTGATGCAAGAGTAACTTCCGTGAGTCTACAAGGATTGCCCCAGATAAGACTCCTGGTAGCAGTGAATGTATAGCCTGAACTGGCCATCCCCTGTGATTGGATTGGTAACTACCTAGTTGTCTAGGAGAGCCGTCATCCAGTGACTGGTGGAGGCAGATTCAGACATCCAGGGCCAAACATTGGGTGAAACTGGGGAGTCCTGCTGAGTAGAGGGAAGAGGGATAGGAGCCAGAGGGGCCAGAAACATCAGAAAAAAACCCACAGAAATGCTAGCCTGGCTTGTGGGAACTCACAGAGTTTGAACCAACAACCAGGGAGCCTGCATGGGACTGATCTAGGCCCCTGCATATATGTGAACGTTGTGTAGCTTTGTCTATTTGTAAGACTCCTGGCAATGGAAGCAGAGCTGTATCTGGTACTTTGGCTGACTCTTGGGAGCATATTCCTCATGCTGGGTTGCTTTGCCCAGCCTAAATATAGGGGAAGGATGTTTGGTCTTATGGCACCTTGATATGCCATGCTTTGCTGATGCTCATGGGTGACCTGCCCCTTTCTGAGTGAATACAGAGGTGGAGTGATTGTGGGTAGGTGGTGGAGGGGAGGTGGCAGGAGAGAGTGAGAGGAAAGGAGGGAGGGGAGGCTGTAGTACAAATGTAAAATTAATTAATTAATTAAAAAATTGGGCTGTACACAGGTGCATAGGGTATTTTCTTAAGTATTGATTGATGGAAGAGGGCCTGGACCATTGTAAGTGGTAATACCCCTGGGCTGGTAGGTAATCCTTGCTTGATAGCTGTTTGGGTATATGTAATTTTACTATGTTAAAGTTGAGACCTTCCTTTCTAATTAGACAGAAAAGGGGAAATGATATGGGATGTCCCTCAGTATGCTGTCAATGTATCTTATAACCATTTGCTAATAAAGAACTTGATTTGGCCAATAGCCAGGCAGAATACAGCTTGGTGAGAAATCCAAACAGAGCATGATGAAGAGTTTAGGATCAGGGAGGTGCCTGCATCTGATGATGAAGCAAGATATGAGATAACAAGTCATAACCTTGTGTTAAAATACAGAATAATAGAAATGGGTTAATTTAAGTTATAAGAATCGAGCAAGTCATGAGAGCAAGACAGCAAGTAGTCCCCTCCATGGCCTTATTCGCTCTTGGCTCTAGGTTCCCGCCCTCATTGATGAAGTGTTGTATGGAACTGTGAGTGGAGTAAACCCTATCCTCTCCAAGTTGCTATTGGCCATGGTGTTTCATCACAGCAATAGGAACCCAAACTATGACAAGCTGGTAACAAGATAGTGGGGTATTGCTATGACAGGCCTGACTGTTTTAGGGAGGATCATGACAGGACTTTAAATTTTTGGACAAGAAAAGACATAGCGTGCTGAGAGCTCATTGAGCTGTTCCGTAGGAACTCGGGGGAAAAGAACACTGTGTGTACTGCAGGAGATGGAGGCCTGGAGTTTCAAAGTTTCAAAGGGAAACAAAAGCTCTACGAAGGCAATTTAAATTAAGAATCTGTGGTTCTGGTTATCTGGGACTGAAGAATTGGCTGTGATTAACATAATACTATAATATCTAATCTGAAACTTTTGCTTTGCCAAGATAAATGACGTTGGCCATGTGGGGCTGAAGAATGAGTTGTGATTAAGAAGAGACCAGCATCACTGAGGTGAAGTCGTCTGGGAAGAGTTTTCTCAGGGTTAGCATACAGAGCTGGGTTCCAGAAGTGACTAAGGTTTTACCTCCTGTTGGCAACCAAACTTGGTAATGTAAGAGTCACCCAGGTGGTTCTGGGTTTAAAAGATTGAAGGGGTCAGGGAGAGAAGCTGAGGCTTAGCAATATGAGAGGTCAGGGATGCCATTAATGAAGGTGTAGCCTCAGTAGCAGATGAAGTACCAGGACTGAAAGGGTCTTGCAGAGAACTTGAGGTTAGGGACCATGAAGAGAGCCTAGGAGAGGCTAGTGAAAGTGCAACCCAGTAGCAGCAGAAGGCTCGGGCAGTTTTAAGGTACCCCAGTAGTGCCATGGGGAGGGCCACTAAAAACAGCAACATTTGTTGTTCTTGTTTTATTAAAAAAATGTTTTATATTTTGTAATTTAAAACCTTAAAATATAATTACATCATGTCCCCTCCCCTCTTCTCCCTCCAACTCCTAACATGCCACCCTCACCCCTTTTCAAAACATGGTGCCAACCTTCAACTCAATCCATGACCCCTTTAGTTCTGGGGCTTCTGCTGTAACTGAGGTTGAACCTTCATTAATGAACTTTGTTGTCCTCACTTCTGAAACTCCCCTTCTGCCACACAGTGCCAAGTCTCAGATACTCTCCATGAATCCCTTCATGTCTTCAAAATCAGTATCCCCTGGGTGATTCCTACCTACATTATGAAGTTCATCTGCCAGAACAAGATTGAGCCTTGGATTCCTCTGGACCACAGTTTTTGTGTGCTGACTCTGAGGAAGTGGTCCCATATTTATAATCCTCAATGATGGTGGTCTCACTTTGATTAACTCTAATGTCTCAGCTCTAGCTAGCCAGCATAAATTGTCCCAGTAAAGAAAACATTTTACTTCACTGGCATTTTCTCTAATTGATTACCACAAATTCTTCAACGCCAGCTGGCCAGACACCATAGATTCTTGATTCAAAACGTTATATGACCCCAACAGAATCTTTAAAGGACTCTCAGAATGTTCCTCTGAAACCTCAAAGCCCAGGCTTCCATCTTCTGCACCATTATCACCAGTCTTATCTTCCAGACTTCGACAGAATAATCAACTGATCGCTGAACACTCAATGACATTTCTATCCCAAAGTTCAAATGTGACCACAATCTTACAAAAAACATGGTCAGGTCTGTCACAGGAATAGTCTGTGTCCTGGTACCAATTTCTGTCTCAGTTAGGATTTATTGCTGTGATAAATACCATTAACAAAAAGAACTCAAGGAGAAAATAAATGATCTCAGGTTATTCTGTTGCTGGGGAAATCAGGGCAGGGACTCAAGCAGAGCATGAATTTGGACACAGCAGCTGATACAGAGGCGATCGTGGAGTACCGCTTACTGGCTTGCTTACATAGCTAGTCTTCTTAGAGCACTCGGGAGTACCAGTCCAGGAGTGGCAGCACCCACAGTGACCTGGGTTCATATTAATTATCAATCAAGAAATTGCACAACAGCCTTGCCCACAGGCCAATCTGGTGTGGTCATTTTTGTTTTCAGTTGGGAATTAGTTCCCCAAATAACTCTAGCTTATGTCAAGCTAAAAAACTAGCCAGCACAGTTGCCTCCCAGAAGTTTGAGTTAAGACCCCATTGTTGAAGACATGATGCATTTCTGACACAGAACTGGGTGGATTTGAGCTGGGTTTGACCTTAAAGTGTCCCTCTTTGAAGACCAGCTTTCATAGTATCAGAAGATGCTATGTAGTCTGCAAAGGGAGGGACACAACCAATAGTTCTACACAGCTGGGTTGCATATGAACCACAGCAATGGCCATCATGACATGGTATCCCTAAAGGAACAATAGTGACACTCACATTTTGGTGATAACTAGTAGCTCTCTAATTGGACTAAAAGCTTGTTCAATAGGAGGGATATCATGCTTGGTCCTGGAAAGTTAGCCAACTACCAGGGTCTAGTGAAGTCATGGATGTTAGAGGAGAATCCACTACTTCCACCTCATCAAAACAATATAACTCCTGTTGTGTTCTAAATGCTTACCATTATACCCACAGGTAATTGTAGGTCTTAATCCAAAGAGAAGAAGCTTCTCTTTGCAGCAAACAGAGATCATGATAGAAAGACACAACTAGTCATAATGCAGAGAACATCTGACCATGGGATACCCAGTCTCGATGGAGATGTCTCTCACACCTAAGGGATCAGAGAACACGAACAAGGGGATTGAAAGACTGTGAAATCCAGAGGATCAGGATTTCAAAGTAGGTTTTTTTTTTTTTAAAAAAAAACCAAAAAGTCAAAATGTCTTTTTTTGTAAATGAAATGATTTTATACACAAAAGAACCTAACATTCTTATACTTTCAATGAAGTAGCAAGATAGAAACATAATTACAGAAACTTGTAGACTTCCTCTATGCAAATGCAAGTCTAAGGAAGAAATCAAGAAAACAATAGCTTTAGTTGTCTAAAACATTTTTCTTGAGATAACTCTAACCATGCATCATATTATAAAAACTTTAGGACATTGAAGATAGAAACTGTACACATAGCCGTACAATTTGAGCAGCCTTGTTTGTTTATGTTGCTTCCATTTCACCACTGTGTAGTTTTGTCTTCTTTACCAAATATCACATATCCATAGGACAAACTTCAATTTGATTCCATTGAATAACATGCCTATTTTTGAAACAATACCATGATGTTGCTATTAGTATAGCACTGTTATGCCCCTTGAAACATGGGATGGTAATATCCCCAGCAGTCCGTTAATTCAAGATTGTTTTAGCTATTTTGAATTTTTTGTTTCCAAATGAAGTTGAATACTGATTTTTCAGATTTTGTGAAGGACTATGCTGGAATTATGATGGGGAATTTTTTATTGAATATGTAGATTGCTTTCGGTAATGAGGTCATTTTCAAAATATTAATCCTACCAACCAATGAACATGGAGATCTTTGGGTTTCTTCTTTGGTTTCTATCTCCAAAGTAGTTTTAAATTGCATTTTCTTGCAGGCGAAGGATGCTGAACACTTAAAACTATGTTGTTCATCTGTATTTCTTATTTGGAGAACTGTTTCTTAAGGTATCCATACCTGTAAAAGTTTATTTCAGCCAGGTGGCGGTGGCACACAACTTTAAACCCAGCACTCAGGAGGCAGAGGCAGGTGGATCTCTGTGAGTCTGAGGCCAGCCTGGTATACAAGAGCTAGTTCCAGGACATCTAGGACTGTTACACAGAGAAGCCCTGCCTTGAAAATCCAAAATTAAAAAAAAGTAAAAAAGAAAAAATAAAGTTTATTACTGTGTCCTCTGTTAGGTTTTATTGGCCTACAAGTATGTTTTGGTTCCAGTACCATGCTGTCTTTGTCACCATGGTTTAATTGTATAGTTGATGGTCAGGTGGTGGGGCCACTTACACAAGAAAAGATCCACAGGTAATTCCTAGGTGCCATTTCAATCCAGAAGTCCCTGTTCTCTAGACAGGAACTATCACCCAAATCACTGTAGAGTTCCCCAGGATTTAAATTGGTGTACTAGGTCTTTGGTTCTCAGAAACTATCTTAGAGTTGTCTGTGGGTGGGAGCCTCTGAAAACCCACTGGGGAACAGTTGACTATCTGAGCCTAAGAGAGAACATTCAGTCTCACTTCCTCACCCTTCTCGCTTGGGTTTCCTGTCCTCACGGCACAACCATATTTTTTTCTCTCTTCACTTCTCCTTTTACACAAATAGACCCAGACTTCTGTTACCAGCCGGTGTTGGCCACCTTAAAGATAATCAACAAATTCTACCTGAAGTGCTGAGGGACACTGCCTACAAAAGGTAAGACTTACAGCTTTTAACATCTCCGAACAAGCTCATGTGGGGGCACATCACTTTAAGAGTCCCCATTAATCTCTCTAGTAACTTTAAAATGTCTGATTTCACAGATAGTTAGATCAGCAGTTCCTTCAGGCAACCAGGCTAGAAATACCTGGATTGACTTTGTTATCTGATATCTCTTTGGGCCTGAGCATCTTTGAGCCTACCTATCTGTAGCACTGAATTGCTTACTTTGTATGGTGGTTTCTGATGGTTGAAGTTTTCTGTGTGAGGCGAGAAATGGGGGAGATCTTCTCTGTTGCTGGTGCTTTAGAAAACTTGAGTTTTGACTTTAAAGTGGGGAGAGAGGTAATAGCTGGAGTGATTTAGAACAGTAGCCACGAGATGTATTGTCTTCATCTGAAAAAACATTTTATAAGGGAAGTTAGTGTTCTGACCATTGTGTTTTGGTATAAAATAGGATTTAAAGGAACCTGTAACACAGTAGGTGCCTTGTAACTGTGCTTAATGCTTTTATTCCAAGATAAAACTGGGGATGTTTAGTTTGGGGGCTTTCAAAGAGCAATGCAAACATTGTAATCTAAGGGCTTCTTTCTCCATATTCACTAATCCTTGATATACAAAGCATGCACATGAACAACTTCATATGAAGTGCTCAGCTGAGAGGAAACACAACACCCGATACAGCAGTAGTTTCCAGCTGCTAATTTACTAACTAACAACTACCCAAACTAATTCTAGGCTGCAGGTATTCAGCAAAGTAATAGTCAAGCTTTGGTCCTGATTTTCTGAGACTAACGTGGTCGTCCCTTGTCAATACAAAATGTCTGTGTCAAGTCCTTCTTAGTCCAGGAACTGTGACAGCGCTTTTGATTATGATCTAAAGGAGAGAGAAGAAAGTCCCCTGTGACCTCATTTACTCACCTAAAAATCAGGGGAGAAAATGGGGAGAAAGCGACAGCTTACCATAGTTTCCCTCAGAGGCTACTAAACCTTATAATTAGAAATAACGATCAGTTTTTAGTGAACTGTGTTAACAATCAGGGGTTGGGCATCTCTTGTAGTCTGACATTGCTTTGGCAGGTACTACGGATAAGGAGGACAAATGAGGAAGAAGGGAGAATTTGTCCAAAAATAATTTTGCCCTTACGGGACTCTTCAGTCAATCATATATGAGGACCAGGCCAAAGAATGGTATCTGTTGGGCAGCAACGCTTTCGTTTCTCAATCTTAAAACGGAATCTTCACTGTTTCGAAACTTGTTGATTAGGAGCAGATGCTGAACTGAAATGTGGTTTCCTGTGTGGGTCAGTTAAGATTATTTCTCTTTTAACACAACGTTCTCTTACCTGTATGCACAGGAAGTGATCCAAAGTTCAGGCCAACACAGCTACCTTACTATCACTCAAAGCTTTGTTAAAGTGAGACAGATCTGGAAAGGAAAAACCCTGTTGTTTTCTCAGCTTCGTATTCCCTCTGGTTAGCCGCTAACTGGCCAGAAGCCCTCAAACTACAGCTTTCCTTCCCCAACCCCTACCACCCTATAGTGCTCCAATGGCCAGGCATTGTGTCCAGGTTCTGAACACACAGAGATAACTGATGTGATTGTCAATCACAAAGAGACTACCATGGGGGCGGGCAGACAGAGGGGTACAGAGAACACAATACAATGTGCTCTTTTCTATAAAGTAGAGAGAATGTACACACATTGCAGATGTTTGAGAGTCTGCCAAAGACTCCTTGAGAGAAGACACTGTTATGAATTTATTATCCAGACCGGGTCTAGGAACATTACAGCTACAGAACACTGAATATGCACTCAGAGGAGCATTACTCCCCCACTCCTTGCCATAGGCATGATAGAAATGAAATTAAGCAAGAGAAAATAGTCACATGATCACAGGAAGCACCACAAGCCCTTTCTCCTACTTGGCAATTCAAAGTAGATGGCAAGTTTACTGAACAGACACGTCCTGGGTCTATTTCAGGGCAGAGCTATGCTTGACATCTAGACACAACAATTTCGATAGATTTCTATGGATTTGAAATGGGACACAGAGGCAGATTTCTTCCTCTTTAACCTTATTGTTTCCCTCGATCAGAAGGAAAAGTAGAGGTTATTTTTGGGTGTGTGTGAAGTTGTAGTCATTCTTTTTTCTGAAGTTTCATTCCAACAATTAGTGTGTTGATTTAGTTATAGTGGCTTGTGTTCATCTTGGCTTCTTCATATATTGGCTTGTGTTCATAGTCAGCCTATCACACTTCCTTATACCTCAACAAGCATGCACTGTGTAGGTCGCTCTGTGCACTAGGCACCTGTCCTTGGGATGTTATCAGGAAGAGCTACCACTTAGGTGTAGAAACCAGACACCTGTCTAGATCTGGTCTCTAAGGTTGCAGATGCTGGGCAAGAGGATGGTTGGGTATTTGGATTGTGAAGACTGTCTGGACAAAGGTTTTCAGAAAGAGAAAATATATACTTGCAAAGCCAGTAAGTAGGAGCTCACAATATAAGCCATGAGTTATTATGTTGGGGTATAGAGGCAAATCTTCCCTACTGATTATCCATTTTCACCAAGTAGAAAAGAAATATGTTTTACTGCAAAATTCTTCATGGATTTAAGATAATAAAGATGATATGACATCTACTGGCTGGACTGTGTGAAGGTTCTGGGTAACTGGTCCTAGCTTAAGTAATAGCCTTATTATAGAGATCTCTAGCACCCTTAGTGGCTAGTGTCATCCTGCTGAGCTCCCTAGTGGGAAGAGACAACTTCCCACTATCATCTGAATCTATCTTTCCTCACTTCATTTTTTTTATCCTCCTTATTTGTCTTTTCATGAACTTTTTCTTTCTTTTTTTTTGTTTTTTTTTTAATTAATTTTTTTATTGCGAAAAGAAGAAAAAAAAACATAAACAAAAAAACAAGTTTCCACCTCCTCCCAGTCCCCCACCTCCCCTCCCCTCCTCCCACCCTTCTCCCCCTCCTCCCACTCCTCTCCCCCTCCTCCCACCACTCTCCCCCTCCCCCCACTCCTCTCCCCCCCTCCCTCTCCAGTCCACAGAGCAGTCCGGGTTCCCTGCCCTGTGGCAAGTCCCAGGTCCTCCCCCCTCCGTCCATATCTAGGAAGGTGAACATCCAAACTGGCCAGGCTCCCACAAAGCCAGCACATTAAGTAGGATCAAAACCCCCTGCCATTGTCCTTGGTGTCTCATCAGCCCTCATTGTTCGCCATGTTCAGAGAGTCCGGTTTTATCCCATGCTTTTTCGGTCACAGTCCAGCTGGCCTTGGTGAGCTCCCCGTAGATCAGCTCCACTGTCTCAGTGGGTGGATGCACGCCTCGTGGTCCCGAATTCTTTGCTCATGTTCTCCCTCCTTCCGCTCCTCCTTGGGACCTTGGGAGCTCAGTCCAGTGCTCCTGTGTGGGTCTCTGTCTCCATCTCTATCCATCACCAGATGAAGATTCTATGATGATATGCAAGATATTCGTCAGTATTGCTCTAGGATAGGGTCATTTCAGGTTCCCAATCCTCAGCTGCCCAAGGAACCAACTGGGAACCTCATCTTGGGCACTAGGGAGCCCCTCTAGGGTCAAGTCTCTTGCCCACCCCAAACTGGCTCCCTTAACCAAGAATTGTGGTACCGTGCTCCCCTATCCACCTTTCCTTTATCCCAATTCTCCTGTTTCCCAGGTCCCCCCTCCTTCCCTTCTACCTTTTCTCTCCCCATCTCCCTTTACCCCCGAACACTATCCTGAGTGAGGTGTCCCAGACCCAAAAAGATGAATATGGGATGTACTCACTCATAATTGGTTTCTAGCCATAAAGAAGGACCACGGAGTCTACAAGAGGTGAACCTAAAGAAGCTAAGTAAGAAGGTGAACCCAAGGAAAAACATATAGTTGTCCTCTTGGCTAAGGGAAGTAGACCAAATTTCCGGGGAGAAAATCATGAACTTTTTCTTATAAAAGGCAAAACTTTTAAAGAAGTATTTCCAGGAAACAAAGCAAGGGAAACAGTTATTAAAGCCTTTCCGGCCCCTAAGGCATTTCACTCCTGAGAGCTCTCAGGAGCTCAGGGCTCATGCAGCACTCCCTGAACCTCTCTGGCTCGGAACCATTCAGGAAATTCTATCATATTGAATCCTTAGAACAACTCTGAAGGCAATATTAAATGCCTCTTTAAAGATGAGGAAACTTTAAGTTTGACAGCTTAAGGAAGTTGTCCAAGGCTATAATTGTAAGCGGCAGTGCTTGAACTTAAACTAAGCTTGTTTCTAAAGTTGTGTTTATCAAACAATGATCTTTATGCTTTGAGCTCAGTGAGTCATCTTCACCAAGTTACACTGCTCCCACCTGGTTCGTCAAGCCCGGAAGCAGCTGCAGATCAGTGATAACTTGACTCCCCTTGATCCTACATGTAGAGCAGCAAGTCCACCAAAGCTCTGTGCTTTGCTGAAGCTGCCATGAGGCTGACATGCAGGCCCAAGTGCTAATATATCTGTGGAGCATAACAGCAACAGACACGCTCTTCCATCAAGGTCTGCCTGTCTTGAGTTGACGCAAGCTGACCTGTCTATAAATAGACCTGACCAGACTAAATAGACCTCAATGTAATGACGCAGTATTAGGAATGAGGAATTTTCAGTATAGGAAAATTGTGTAGTTTTGTAAGTATACTTTTCTCATACAGACCCACATTATTGTTAATTTACAACAAGTTTATTAAGAGGTGCACATAAAAGCCATTCACTTTTTTTTTCTTCATAAAAGGATTTCTTTTTTTTTATTGCGAAAAGAAGAAAAAAAAACATAAACAAAAAACAAGTTTCCACCTCCTCCCAGCCTCCCATTTCCCTTCCCCTCCTCCCACCCTTCTCCCCCTCCTCCCACCCTTCTCCCCCTCCTCCCACCCTTCTCCCCCTCCCCCCACTCCTCTCCCCCTCCCTCTCCAGTCCACAGAGCAGTCCTGGTTCCCTGCCCTGTGTTAAGTCCTAGGTCCTCCCCAGAGAAAAGCCATTCACTTTTGATTTTAAATTATTTCTATTACCTTCTGAGATTATAATTACATCAAACCCCTTCTATTTCCTCCGCATAAGTCCTCCTGTATACCCCTCATAGTTCTTTTTCAAATTCACAGACTTTTTTGTCATTAATCATTGTCACACACACATTGATACGTACATAATTACACCTGTTCAGTCTATATATTACTACTTACATGTATGCTTTTGTGACTGACCATTTGGTATTAGGTATTGATGTGCTCTTCCCTGGAGAAGATTTTTTTCTTCTATTCTCAGCATCCTTCAGTTGCCTGTAGTTCTTTGTCTAGGTTTGAGGCCTTGTGGGTTTTCCCTCAGTCTACATTAGAGTGCCTATTGTTGTCCTTGTTTTATTCATGTTTAGGCAGTCACATGGGTCAAACTTTATGTGTGTATCTTATAACATTCCTGAGAGATAAAAAAATAACCATATCTGATCCTCTTGCTCTTACAGTCTTTCTGCCACCTTCTCTGCAATGATCCCAGAGCCTTAAGTATGGGCGTTGCTGCATAGATGTATTCATTGGTACTGGGCTTTGGTATTGGGGGGTTGTGGTTTTCTTAATGGCTTTTGTCTGTTGAAAACAGAAGTTGAACTAATGTGGAATGAGGACTACACTTCTCTGTGGGCATAAGGATAATCATTTAGAATGCAGTCAGTGATTATGCTGGCTTAGTAAAGTGGCTGTTGTAGGTTATCCCCCAGGAGCTACAACTTCACTAGCCCTGGGTAGTTGGCTAGGTTTCTGGTATTTCCTTCTTGTTCAGTGAGTCTTAAGGACAATTAGACACCTGTTTGTTACCCTTAAGTAATGCCATTACTGTATCCTGTGGGTTACTGCGCCATGCTGGTTCTTGTGGTCCATAGGCATCATGTCTGTGCAGTAGTGTTGGTTTGTGCATGGCACTTAAATTGTTATTTAGTTTCAAAAGTTCTGACCATGGAATTTTTGCATTCCTTACTGCCTTGTTTTTGGCTTTTTTGAGAATCACTTGGTTTTTTTATTTGTTTTGTTTGTTTCTTTGTTTTTTTTTTTTTTTGTTTGTCAAGCTATCCTGGAACTGGTAGATTAGGCTGGCCTTGAATTCACAGAGATCCTCCTGCCTCTGTCTCCTAAGTGCTGGGATTAAAGGTGTGTGCCACCACAGCCTCGTGAGAGTAACTTGTTAATATCTTATAAATTGTCTATGTAGAAAAAAGCAAAGCTACTCACTGTAGCTACACATTGGCCTCTGCAACTGAATTTTATATAGACAGAGCTCAAACACTGTTAGAGTTCTTTTGAAGTTTCTGTCTAACCACAACCACCTCCAAACTTGATCTCACTCAAGGCAAGAGTAGATGGTGCTGAATTACAGATCGAGAGAGAGAGAGAGAGAGAGAGAGAGAGAGAGAGAGAGAGAGATCAAACTAGGAACCTACAAGATAGTTCACAAGCCCAAGCTCATTGTTTGGAGTAATTAAACGGTGTTTAGTCTGGTTCCCGCACTGGGTCCTGGGATGTGGCCTCAGAGCATTGTGGTTTAGTCTTGAAGGTTTCCTGGAAATTGACGTCAGGAGCTTTCCTCATAAAAAAGAAACCCATGAAAACACTGTGAGTCATGGGGTGGAAGTGACAGCTTTAACTGTTAGGTCAGGGTCAGTTCCGCAGAATGGTACAAGAGTGGGAGTTTTAGAAACTGGCCAGTAATGGTGTAGAGAGGATAGGAGACATTTGCCTGGGCTTATAAGAAAATAGGGCCATTTTGCAAAGGAATCCTTCAATTTGACAAGAATCCAAGTAAGCAGAAAACCAGAAAGGGAAGAAACGGATACCCGTTTGCTTTCTGTAAAGGTAAGAGTCGATGGTGACACACCCAGGCTTGAGGGTATCTTGGTTATTGATGGAAAATGGGTGTATATATATTTGAAAAAGTTGTGATAGGACTCAAGGATGCTGGGACGTCTGTGACTCTAGGAGGCAGATGACTTGATAACCCCCTGATAGTTGATAAAGAACTTATTTTCCTTTGTTTAAAGCATCATTTGTTAACAACAACAACAAAAATCTCAAGGCTACTGACTCTGTAGTATCTTGTTTATTCTACTATATTAGAATATGGAGTTATTAAATGAGGTAAAACTATTTGTTTGTTTAACAATCTTACTAATTTTGGGGGTTATTATCTGATGTGCTAGGTGCCAGTAATTCAAAGGTGAATGGGTGTGCCTACTTTCAAAGTTTACCTCCTAATGAAGGAAGAGATGCTTGTAATATAGATTTTGATATAATGAAAAAGATTCAGAGATAGTGCAGGCACTCCTTTTAGGAGTGAGGACTAGCTATAAAAAATTAGACATCATAGAAGATCTCATGGAAAAATGATATAATTGAGTGAAAAAATTGTTAGTAACTGATCAGAATAAATGTTGAGGACAGAAAGGAACATATTTTAGCCAAGAACATGAGTAAAAGAGAGGAAAGAGGTTTTAGATTTCCATGCAATCTCTGGTCCGATTTCTGTTTCTACATTTTTTTCATTTTTTAAATATCATATACCTGGAATCATGCATTATGCACTTTTATATCTATCTTTTGTTACTCACCATAGTTATTCTTTTACATTTTAATTGGTTCTTTGAAAGTTTCATACATCCTTTTTATTATATTCTCTACCTCTCCCACCTCTTCACTGATTTACCCACTTTCCTACCCTTTTTCATCCTTTCATAAAAATATTCAAGACCAGCTTGTGGTTTCAAAATATTCTTGGATATGAGGTCTCCCATCGGAGAGTGGTTGACTTAGCAGGGCCTATACTCTGAGAGTAAAATGTTACTCATAGCCCCTAATAATTGTCAATATTGCCCCTGCTTGGGGGTAGAATAGTGTGCTCTCTTTGTTGAGATTTGGTCTGGATTAGGCTTGCGTAGGGCTTGTGCATCCTGTCAAAAGCAATGTGGGTTCAAATGTGCAGTGGCCCCGCTGTGTCTAGGAGATAATGTTTCCTTGTAGTCATCCACCACTTCAGGCTCTTACTTCGTTATGCCTCCTCTTCTGAGATGATCCATGAGCCATGACAGGGAGGTGGTTCCGTCTTTAGGGCTGAACATTCATCAATTTAATATTCTTTGTACCTTGGCAAGTTGTGGGTCACTGTGTTAATTATTGTCTACTTAAAACAGAAATTTCTCAGATTCAGTTTGACTGAATTTATGGTCATAATTAGGAGTCAGTTTAATACTATGTGTTTTTATTAAAATAATAGTAGATTCCTTCCTACTGTTTCTGAACTGTCTAGACTTCTTAACTTCTAACTTCTTAGCCTGGTGATGGTGGATGGATATTCGTTCTTTCAGTCTGTGCCATTTTATTGGGGAATTGAGGCTATTGATACTGAGTGATATCAATGACCATGATTTTTGATTCCTGTTATTTTGCTGTTTGTAGTGCTGGTGGAGGTGTGTGTGTGTGTGTGTGTGTGTGTGTGTGTGTGTGAACATGCACATGAGTGTGCTTCTCTTCTTTTGATTTTGCTGTGCTTTCATGTTTCATACTGTGTTTTCATTGATGTAGTTAACCTCCTTAGGCTTAAGTTTTCCTTCTAGCACCTTCTGTAAGGCTAGATTTGTAGCTAAATGTTTAAATTTTACTTTATCATGGAACATATTATTTTCTCCATCTGTGTTAATTCAAAGCTTTGCTGAGAATAGTAACCTAGGTTGGCATCTGTAGTCTCTTAGAGTCTAAACACCTTTGTTTAGCCACTCTCAACTTTTAGAGTCTTCATTGAGAAGTCAAGTGTAATCCTATTAGGTCTGCCTTTATATGTTATTTGGGTTTTTTTTTCCCTTGCAGCTTTTAATATTCTTTCTTTATTCTATATGTTTAGTGTTTTGATAGTATGTGGCAAGGAGACTTTCTTTTCTGGTTCAATCTATTTGGTGTTCTGTATGATTTTTGTATCTTTATAGGCATCTCCTTTAGGTTAAAAATTTTTTCTTCTATAATTTTGTTGAAAATATTTTCTGAGCTTTTGAGTTGGGTTTCTCCTCCTTCCTCTATACCTATTATTCTTGAGTTTGGTCTTTTCTTAGTGTTCCAGATTTCTTGGGTGTTTGGTGTCAGGTGTCTTTTTAGATTTAGTATTTTATTTGACAGGTGAATCCATTTCTTCTATTGTATCTTCAGTGCCTGAGATTCTCTCTTCCCTCTGTTGTATTCTGTTGATGAAGCTTGTCTCTGTAGTTCCTGTTCAAATTCCAAAATTTTTTGTTTCCAGAATTCCCTCAGTTTGAGTTTTCTTTATTGATTCTGTTTCCAATTTTAGGTCTTTAACAGTTTTATTTATTTCCATCTGCTGTTTGTCTGTATTTTCCTGGATTTCTTTTTTTATTAACAACTCTTGGATTTATTCAAAGCAATTCATTTTCAAAACTGAAGTTACCGCAGTCAGAAAAAAAAAAGCCAGAACACACAATCAGTTTGCCTGTCCTTGTGTTTGACACTGTGGTGGCTTTATTCAAAATACAGTTGCACAAAAGCAGTAATTTCAGTCTCTAAGGGCTTAATGTGCTGTGTACACAGGCAGTCCAGAGTATTAAAACCAAATTCAGAACTACAGAACGAGGAGCCCACTGTTGCTCATTTGCATGAAAACACCACCCACAAAGCTAAATTAGTCTTAATAGTTATTTGTTTTTAAACCCATGAACTCTAATTCTGATTGCACAATAGATGATTGATTTTAAAAAGTCAATATATAGATTTTCTTTCTCTAAGGGATTTCTTTATCTTCTCCTTAAGGAACTTTATCATATTCATAAAAGCTGTTTTGCAGGTTTCTTTTTCTTGTGTTTAAGTTATGTTGAAATATTTAAGTCCTGCTGTGTTTGCATAGCTGGGCTCTAGTAGAGGCACTGATTGTATTTTTATTCGGGCATCTAGGCCTCTGAGTTGGGAATGAGTATAGGTTTAGGTGCTGATTTCTGGGTTTGTCTTTGTTGGGTAGATACTTTGTTCCTTGTCTTCTATTTCCTCTCTGGTTATGTATTGCCTCTTCTCCTGGCCTGTTTAGCTGGTGCATTTATATTGAATACCTACTAGTGTTTGCGGCTGTAATACTGGGATGAGTTGAGGAAAGGAAGGTTGAGGGAGAAAGTCTTTTTGATCTGTTGGTAATGGGTTCAGAGAAGAAAGGAAGATTATATCAGGCTTCCAGTTACAGAGCTGGTGATGAGCTGAGGGATTGGATCTCAGGAGCAGTAGGAGAGGTGTGGATCTGCCTTCAGACTACTTGTTGCCCCAGAAGGAGCAACCCTTTGATCAGTAGGGGATAACTTGAATTGGGGTTTGAGACAAAGCAACAAGAGGGAAGAGGAAGGTTAGAAGGAAAAGGAAGGTTTACCTATTGTAAATAGGGCAGCAATGAATAGTCAACTCATTGGCATATGCCCCCAAACCTGCTATTCCACTCCAAAAATACTTGTAATTTTTTTTGTAACAAGCTTTAATCATGTACCCTGGGTTGGCCTGGAACACGTGTCAATCCTCCCACCTCTGTCCTTGAGGGTTAAGTTTGCAAGCAAGTTTTGGATTATAGCATGTGCCAACTTTGTCCCTCATCCAACCCCTTCCTCCTGTATTTACATTCCTTCTCCCTCCCCTTCTGAACCCTCAATTTATAATTATTTATTTAAAATATTATTTCTATGTATTCTCTGGAAGTTTTGTGGATGTATATAATGTAATTTGGCCATACCCACTTTCACTGTCTCTCCCTAACCATCCCCAAACACTCCAAAACATTGTCCTCCCAATTTTGTGTCCTTATTTTTTTTATAAATCTGAGTTTAGTCAATGCTGCTCATGGGTTCACTTGTGTGGGGCGTCTACTAGATCATTGGCAACTGCCCATACTTCCAAAAAACTCTGACTTTCTATTTCCCAGCATTCAGAAAGTTCCAGCAGCTCCTAAACTTTGTAAGCTGTCCTAAATTCATGCTGCAATTTTATGTAGGGCACCAATGCATGTAGGGTACCAATGCATGTAACCACAGTATCTGTGAGTTAATGATACTCCACATCCAATACAAGAATTTTCAGTTTTTTTCCTTTCCAGACTCAATGTTATTGTTATTACAAACTTCTTTTTTATATATATATTTTAACCTCATATAATACTGTTTTTCACAGTTCAGTGTTTATTAAAGATATTTAAATAATGTGAAGTTTACTTTTCATTATTGTGACAAAAATCCTTAGGAAATCAACTTAAAAGAGGAAAAATTGTCTTTTAATCACAGTTTCAAAGGCTGCAATGTGTGATCACTGGCGCCATTAGTTCGGGTGTGTTCTGAGGTTCAAACACTGAGGTGAGAGCATGGAGCAGAGCAAAAGTGTTCTTGTCATATGGTTGAGAAAGAAAGGGGGACATGAAGAAAGAGAGACAGGGGTAGATAGAAGGAGAGATAGAGAAAGACACACCCTGTAATGGCATGCCCCAGTAGCCTAAATCTTTCAAAAAAGGCTGCAGTTCCTAAAGAATTTATCACCTTTTTAAATAGCATTATCAACTGGCGACCAAGTCTTCATTTAACACATGATTCTTTAGGGGTCATTTGAGATTCAAATCACAACTAGCAAGAATACATGGTCTACTTATCTGTGCAGTAACGTTCGTCTTGCCTATGGTCTAACAATTCGCCTAGAGGATTTCCCTAAATGCTTCTTGTAGTGTGGATCTGCTGAGAAGAAATTCCCTTAGCTTTTGTACATGTTATAGTTATGTCTTTTTAATATCATGAACAAATCTCATATGTATATTATATTCTTTGCTTTTTCTTAGTTTTTCCAATTTTTTTTTACTGATTATAAAATCCTGATGTGATTTTTCTGGGGTGCATCTAAGTGTTTTAAATGCATTACTTTAGTCTTTCTTGGACTGACTGTTTTCTTATAAATCTTATCTTCATATTAACTATTTTGTGCCAAACATATCTTGTTTCCTTTGGCTATTTTAAGATTTTGTTTATAACATTGATTGTATACTTTATTTAAATTTTACTACAGAGTATAAATTTCTTATTTTTGGATTTCATTGATCTTCTTTGTCATGTGAATAAATTATTTTAATCTTCTTCAGAATTTATTAAAGGTATTAATTCTTCGAGTATTTTTCTCTCTTTACTTGGGTACTTCCATTACATACAAATTATGATATTCAGTATTACTTTATTTAGAGGTGCTCTATCATTTAAATTTTTATTATATGTCCTTTTATGATTTTTTTACTACCTTAAAGTTCACTATTTTTTCCTTATATAATATCTACTAATAATATGTCCCAGTGTATTTTTATCTCAAGCATTTCAGCTTTAGCAGACTAATTTGCATATATATAGCAAGTATTATATTATGTAGCCTAGGATGACCTCAAATTTGTAATCCTCCTGTTTAAGGCTCCCCAGCACTGGGATTACAGGCATTTGCCATCATATTCATGTCTTGAAATGAGAGATAACCCTGGTTTACCTAGATGGGCATTGTCTAGACATAATTTTCTCTCTGTCCCTTCCCTCCCCTCTTTCCTTCCCTCCCTTCTTTCTCTATCCCTTCCACTTTCTCACTGTCCATCCCATTTGTCTCCCTCTTCACCCTCTGTGTGTGTACCTCCCTAAGGACATACATAGTGACAGAATTGGATACCATATGTACTTCTCTAGTGTCTACACACACATATATGCATATACCTACCATGTAATACATCATATATATCTACACAGTGGTATCCTTGCTGAAATAAATGATAGCCTCACTTAAAAGACTGGGCTCATATTGTGGACCCTTTTAACATCTCATTATGCATTTGTGTGTTTTATTTTTGCTATAAGATCAGCATCTATTGGAAGGTGTCTAATACTTAGCCATGGCCATATCTAGAACAGAAATATCTTAGATAATTGTGCATAAGAGGACCTTCTATTTTCATCTGGAGAGGTTTATAGACCATTCAATAACAACTGATGAAAAAAGAGGCCATAAATTTGAAGGAGATTGGGAGGGGTATATGAGCTATTTGGAGGAAAGAAGGGGAGGGAAAAATGTTGTAATTAAAACATGGTCACAAAAATAAATAAATAAATAAATAAACAACAACAGCAAATTTAGTTAGTAATGAATCTAAAGAGAGTTAAGGAACTGACTGACCAAGTCCCTGGCTTTCTTTTTCTTGAGCAGTCAGACATTAGTCACTAATATCACACAGGACCAAAAGCATTGGCTTAGTCTGTGCCACTAAGACTCACTTTGTTGTTAGAATAGCTCTATCATTGGGTCATGGGGCATACTGAAACATCAAACATTGCTTACTGAATTGGAGTAACATTCAGTGTTCAAGATGATGCTTGTTCAACATGGGCTTCAATTTTTAAAGTTGAAAGCAGAGATTTAGGGACAATTTCCAAAGGAGAAATAAATAGTTCAAATACAAGATGGTGGTGACAATCCTTTGACTCTAAACACCTACATTTTGGAGTCTGTTGTGCTACTTTACAATGCCAAATCCTCTAAAATATTCTTTTCTTATTCTTTCTGCTTTTTAGGTCATACTCTCCCAGAATGGGCATGAGCAGCCTGAAATTGCTGAAATATGTCCTGTTTGTCTTTAACTTGCTCTTTTGGGTAAGTGTTTCCTTGGAATATGTCTGAAATAAAACCCCTCCATCCCAGTTAACCTGTCCTTTCTTTTCAGCTAAAGAATGTAGTATAGAATGTGAACTGTGCACACCTTGAGACTATCTGGAACATGTCATGTATATATAAAGAAACAATAATTTCCTTCCCGCCTGCCTTTTTGTCTCTATAAGCCTACAAAACTGAAAGGTGCCAGGTGGTGGTGGCGCACACCTATAATCCCAGCACTCGGGAGGCAGAGGTAGATGGATCTCTGAGTTCGAGGCCAGCCTGGTCTACAAGAGTTAGCTCCAGAAGAGGCACCAAAGTTACAGAGAAACCTTATCTCAAAAAACAAAACAAAACAAAAAAAACCCAAAACAACAACAACAACAAAACAACTGAAAGGTATCAGTGCAGTCAATAATGGAGCTGCCAACTCTCTCTGGGGGCTTTAGGATAATATTGCAAATAGCTGGCATTTATAAATGAGAAATGGACTATAATTTCGGTGTTAAACTCTACACTCTCCTACTCCCTGACCGCATGGAAGAATATTGACAGACAGAGAAATAATATGGAAGTTCTGGTTTTTGGAAAGAACCTCAGAGATGAATTCTGCAGTATCTAGGCTATTTTTATTCTCACCAATAGTGTAAAAAGGTTCCTTTTTTCTGTCATCCTGGTCAGCATTTGTTGTTGATAATTATCTTTGATAGCTATTCGACAGAATGAAATGGGATCTCTATATAGCTTTGATAGTTGAAGATGTTGAACATTTTTCCATATTCTTATTGGCCATTTATATTTCATTCTTTTAAAATTGCTTATTTCCATTGTTCATTTGTCACTTGTACATTTTTTAATTCTCTTTTTTTCCAGTTTTGGAATTCCAGATAATCTAGCAATTTACTACTCATTTTGTCTCCAAAAGAAAAAATAATCACCTTATTACAAAGATATTTGAACCCCATGCTTTTCACAGGATCTTTCACAACAGCTAAATTGTTGATGCAGATTAGACATCCATCAGCAGAGAATAAAGAGTAGATGGTATATGTATATAGTAGAGTTTTTCTTAGACATAAAGGAGGATGGAATTATGAAGAAAAATAGATGAAAATTGAGGTTATTCTGAGTGAAGTAAGTCAGCACCATATAGAAAAGGATTGCATCTTCTCCTTCATGTGTGGAAGTCAAGAAAAATAAAGAAAGACATTTAGCTAAAAGGGGACTATTAGGAGTGAGGAGGGGGAAAATGGAAAAGAAAAATCACTTAAAGATTAATAGAGTGGTGAATATGATCAAAGTACATTATATACTTGATGCACAGACTGAAAAATGAAACATTTTGTATAATTAATTTGAATTAATAAAACTGTTAAGTTTCAGACACATATGTCCACGTTAGTAATTTAACATGAAAAAAAGAGATATTTAAGGAGGTTTTACTGTACTGAATTCAGCAGCTGCATTTCATCTGTAAGATTTATCTGTACTCATGTATTTATGAGACTATTCTTAAATATATATACATATATATACATATATATTCTTTATTCTAGATATTAGTACACACATATATGTACTTATATATAGAATAATATATATGTACTTATATGTAGTAAAAGTATTAGGTCCCTCATAGGTCTGACATTATCTTGGCATCTGAATATGTGTTGTAAAAAATGCAAGTGTTACTTCATATGCAGAAGCTGTTATTTCTATATGATAATGGGAAACTGAGTAAAGAGGCAAGTCTCAAGTGAGCCCAACCCCCCTCCCCTCAGATGATTCTGATCTCAAGGATATGAGAATATAAGTTAGGAGATACTTAAGAACCCCAGTAGCACATACACTGAGAGAAACAATAAATGGGACCTCCTGAAAGTGACTGAGAAGCTTCTGCAAAGCAAAGGACATGGTCAACAAATCAAAATGGCAGCCTACTGAATGGGAAAAGATCTTTACCAACTCCACATCAGACAGAGGGTTGATCTCCAAAATATACAAAGAACTCAAGAAATTGGTCATCAAAAGAACAAATAGTCCAATAAAAAATGGAGTACGGACCTAAACAGAGAGCTCTCAACAGAGGAATCTAAAATGGCTGAAAGACACTTAAAGAAATGCTCAACATCCTTAGCCATCAGAGAAATGCAAATCAAAACAATGCTGAGATTCCATCTTATACCTGTAAGCATGGTCAAGATCAAAAGCACTGATGACAGCTTATGCTGGAGAGGACGTAGGGTAAATGGAACACTTCTGCATTGCTGGTGGGAGTTCAAACTGGTACAGCTGCTTTGAATCTCAGCATGGTGATTTTTCAAAAAATTAGGCATACACCCAGCAATACCACTTTTGGGTATAATACCACTAGGACATGTGCTCAACTATGTTCATAGCAACATTATTTGTCACAGAACCTGGAAACAACCTCGATAAAAGAATGGATAAAGAAGATGTGGTACATTTATACAATGGAGTACTACACAGCAGAAAAAATAATGACATCTTGAAATTGGTGGGTAAATGGATGGATATAGAAAATATCATGTTGAGTGAGGTAACCCAGACCCAGAAAGACAAATATCATATGTACTCTTTTATAAGTGACTTTTAGATATAAAGCAAACAAAAACCAGCCTACAGTTTACAATCCCAGAGAACCTAGACAGCAAAGAGGACCTTAAGAGAGACATACATTGATCTAATCTGCATGGGAAGTAGAAAAACACAAGATCTCCTGAGTAAATAGGGAGTGTGGGGATCATGAGAGAGGGTAGAAGGGGAGGGGGAGGAGAGGAGGGGTGTGGAGAAAAACATATAACACAATAGAAACAATTAAAAAAAAACAAAGAATTACATTCACCTTAGAATGCTATGGAATTTTTCCTTTCAGGTCTGTGGCTGCTGCATTTTGGGTTTTGGTATCTACCTCCTGGTTCAAAACACCTATGGAGTGCTCTTCCGTAACCTTCCCTTCCTGACACTGGGCAATGTACTCGTCATTGTGGGCTCCATTATCATGGTGGTTGCCTTCTTGGGCTGCATGGGCTCAATCAAGGAAAACAAGTGCCTGCTTATGTCGGTGAGTCCTGTGATATTCTGAGTTGGGATAGATGACGGCTCAAGTCCAGGATGATATGTTTCATGGTAGATTACTTTTGGATGATATATATAATTAAAGAACTGAGAGGGATAAGAAAGTAGTGGTGGTGCATGCCTTTAGTTCCAGCACTCAGGAGGCAGAAGCAGAGGGATCTCTGAGTGTGAGGCCAGCCTAGTCTACAGATCAAGTTCCAGGATAGCCAGAGCTACACAAAGAAGCCTTGTTTTGGAAAAAGAAGAGCAGAGAGGTAATAAGCACAGAATTTTTGCTTACTTACTGCTTTTCTTCATTCTTTTACAACTTAGATGACAGCTTAGAGAATAATGTATCCACAATGAGTTGAGCCCATAACAGTCAAAATAAAAGCAACCCCGGAAGACATCTCCACTGGCCAGACTGACCTAGATAATTCCTCAATTAAAGTTCCTTTCCCTTTTGATTCTAGGTTGTGCCAAGTTTACAATAAAAACCAACCAACACAGACCATCGCTTGTCAATTTCATATATACACACATCACTTTGAACCATAACTTTCTTGCCCCATATGTGTCATGTTAATATCAGGATATAAAATATAGTCCAATTCCAGTAATCTCCTAAAGCCTTTCAAAATTTCCAAGACTTCAAGATCCAAGATCTTTGAAATCTGAGCGTAGTAATTAACTGATGAAAAATAATGAGTAGGTTCTTCTGAACATAGTGACCCTCCCCAACGATGTAGAATTCTTCCTTAACTCATGCACAAAGTAGCCTTCATAGTAGGAGTTACACAATTTAGGTAAGGAGCTTGAATACAAGAAAAAGAAGAGAGATTTGTAGCAGTTCCCTGTCAAATAATCAGCCTGAGGAATATTATCAGGCTTAGATTTTACCTACTGGCATTGGAGTAGAAAAGATACAATTTTTCTAGTGTACTAAGGAAAGAGGTTGATATGTTTGCATCCCAGTTATCCTTTAAGTCATGTGTTCAATCTTCTCTTGCAGATCAACACTTAAACTAGAGCCAAGATCAACAACAATAACAATAATTATGATGATGATGATAATTATTATTATTATCAAACAGTTCTTTGTCAGACATAAAATGATAGTAAACATCAGAGACAGGACAAAACAAATGATTTAAGCAGTCAAAATAGTTGTTTAAGTTTTTTAAAAGGTGAAGAATAGTTGTAACTGTCCAAGCTTTTTCATAAATGTCATGTAGGGATCACAATTCTAAATTTGGAGACGAAAATTTGACTTAGAATTATGATTAGGCTCCTTCTTTCTCTCTGTTCAGATTCCCTCCCAGCCTTCATCATCATCCACCTTTTCTCTTGATCTAGACTTGATCTGATATATGGGATCAGGACCCAAACTCATGCTTTAACATCCTGGCTTTTTGTACAACTGTTTCACTAGGCTGATGCTAAAACATTGACTCAACAATGTTAGAATAAAGTCAGAGGATAGCTAATCTGCCCTCTAAAGTCCAACTGTAGGAAAAGAACACATATTGTTCCTAAAACAAGAGAGGGCTTATAAAGCCCTGGGGAGGCAGGAGCAGTTCCCATGCATGATTGTGTGTGTGTGTGTGTGTGTGTGTGTGTGTGTGTGTGTATGTGTGTGTGTGTGCGTGCGCACGCGCATATGCCCACATGTGTAGACCTGTTTTCCCCCATGTCAGAGAGAGGTAGATCAGAAGTGGGGATTAATGTTCTGATCATGTCTCTGCTTTGTCACAGTTCTTTGTTCTGCTGCTGATTATTCTCCTTGCTGAGGTGGCCTTAGCCATCCTGCTCTTTGTGTATGAGCAAAAGGTAAGTTATGAAGAACATGACTTGCTCTCTTCTTACTAAGATGGGGAATACATGGTGGAGAAGTTAGTAAAACCAAATTAGTAGTAAATCATACAAATGAAGTAGGAGGATGAGAGTTAATTGCAGTTGAGGTGAGAAAAAATGTCATGAAGATTGTATTTGAATGATGCCTTGAAAGATAACGAGAGAAAATGAAGCAAGCTTGTCTTCTTGTCTTCCTCCTGTCTACTTCTCTCCATGGAGTTGGTAGTCTTCTCAGTAAGGTTTGACCTTGGCTTTGTATCATCCTTCCTTTGTAACTATAGTTATGGAAGGATAAAAGTCCATCCATTATGTATATCTTCCTTCAAAACCATATAACCTTCAGCTTGTTTTAACATATAGCCTCCCTCATCTCACTTCCCTAGTTCTGGCTCCTTGGGCAGGGGTATATATTATTTGGTCCACTAGAAATCTCTTATTTCTTAAATACATCTTGTTTTTACTATGTCTTCTCTGATGAAATATGATTTATCACAGCTGAGCAACTTAGTGGCTGAGGGCCTGAATGACAGCATTCAACATTATCACACAGACAACAGCACCATGGCAGCCTGGGACTTCATCCAGTCACATGTAAGTACATAAAGAATCCTGCTCAGATGAGTTAAGCTGAATTCCAAGGTTTGGTTCCCAGAAACCAGCATCTCTTTCCTAATGTTTCAGACTCAAAGATCATCAGTTCTAAAGTCCAAAGTATTGTCTGTGCTCTCGTAGGCAGAGAACTATAGGGGTTAATCCAACTGGTTCAAATTTTTCTGCATTCTATTTCATTCTTTATCTACTGACATAAGATCATCGCTTTATCCCTAACAGGATGAAAAGAAGACCCGAATAAATCATATTGGATTAGTTTATTTACTTTTATTCCCCAGTCACCAAAATTATTACATTTTATTACCTAGCCCTCTAGTGTCACGTCCCTCATGCTTCTCCTTACCCACAAACATACATCAACTTTCCATTCTTTCCTTAGAATGCCGAGGGACAAACATGCACTAGCGAGCCTTGTACGGGCGTGATATACGTCCCAAGAGTACCATCATCACCCATGATGGATTAATATGGAATAGATGATAGTAACATAGGAAATTACAACATAAAGGGGAGGACTTGGAAAAATTACAACCTCTATCTTTCAAACTCTTCATTTGTTTCATTTCAGATTCGAAGTCCCTTTTAATCTTCAGACACATAACAAAGTAAAAACAAAACAAGAGGAGTAAATCTCTTGATACATGTCACCAGCTTTATATCAACATTTGTCACTGCCACCTCATTCAATCACCAAACATTTTGCTAGAAAATTCTAAAGAAAATGAAATATTGAACCTGATAGCATCTCACCCAATATTACTAAAGGGTCTGGCTCAGTGGTTAAAAGCACTTATTGCTTTGCTAGAAGATCTGGGTTTTGTTAGAGCACCAATCCAGTGACTCACAACCTCCTGGAACTCCAACTCCAAAGGCTCTGAAGCCCTTTCCTGCTTCTACATGCATTTGCATGGGCTTAGTGAAGATACACATAAATAAATTAATAAATGAATCCTCAAATATAGTATATATATTTATATGCAAACTACAGTCTTCATTCTAATTATTCTAATTTTCTCAAAAAATTTCAACTGATTTGAACAAATCAAGATATAAGAAGGTCCAAATGTTGCATTTAAATGAAATGTCTCAAAATTTCTTTTATTCTATAATAGTGTTCTTTATATGTGTATGTGAACAAAAATTAGGTTATTTGTCCTAGAGATTTTACCATTTTCTGTATCTGACTGGTTTTTTCTCACAGGTATTTTGATGGCAGGAAATCTGCTTCCCAGAAGGACTGTGAATCTAGAGTCTTGATGAAGTCTCACTCTCTCCTTCTTTTTCTCTTCTTTTAAAATAACGGTTTTTTTATTAATTGAGAATTTCATACAATATATTCTGATCATATCTACCCCTCAACTCTTCCCAGATCTGCTCCCACTTCTCTACTCACTCAAGTTTGTATCCTCATTTTATTGATAAACCCACTGAGTTCAGTTAGTGATACCTATATACTTTTGAGTGAGGTCATCCCATCGGAGTGAAGTTCACCTACCAGATATTATGCCTTATATCCTTAAAAACTGCTTATCCTTCCGGAAGTAATCAGTTGCCAATAACTCTTCAACTAGGGACGGAACTTCCTGGCCATTCTACCCTTTATGTTTGTTCTATTTTTGTGAATACTGTCACAATTACTGTGAGTTCCTATGTGAAACTGCCCTGTTGTGCCCAGGAAATGCTGTTCCTTATAGTGAATTAGTCTCCACTGCCTCTAGCTCTTACAACTTTCTGCTCATTCATTCTTTCACACAGATCCCTCAATCCTGGGAGGAGATGGTGTAATATAGATGTCAGCTTAGGACTGAGTACCCCATTTTCTACACATCGACCAACTGTGGGTTTCTGTGATAATTACTAAATCTACTAAAGAAAGGAACTTCCCTGATGATGGCTAAGTGATGCACTCATCTATGGGTATAGTAATAAGTCATTAGAAACTGATTTGATATTTTGTCCATTTTAGCAAAACCATTCTAGTAGGTTCTCCCCAAGGGCCTATAGACTATCCAGTCACAGATTATTGGCCCTCAAAATGGTGTCAAGTATGTGTCCTATCTTATGTAAGATGCCTTAAATCCAAGCAGAAAGTTAATGGTTACTCCCGTGGCATCTGGGTCATGATAGTGCTAGTAGTAGTGTCTTGCTAGGCTGATCATTATTACAACTCTCAGGATCACAAGTCTGTAAGATTTATGACCACATTTCTCCTCTGGTAGCACATACAGAACTGCCCAACACTATGAAATCTAGCCAGTACGTATCAAACTTCCAAATCAATCCAGCTTGATCTCTCCATGTTCTGTGACTCACATATGTTGAAGTTTCATCAATAGGGTCTTATACCAAGTTCTGGAGTGTAACTGGAGATATTGGCAGTAGCTTGTAATATGTAAGGGTCTATAGAACCCCAATGGCCAGCATCCCCAACAAAGGTTTATTTGTTAGTCTGGGGTCTAGTAGGGGCATTATTGTTCAATTACAGATAACGTCACTTAAATTGTTTATATTAAATTGTATATATATATATATATATATATATATATGGAAACATACTGCTGCAAAAGTTTCCATATATCTTTTTTCCAGATCTCTTTAGTGTTAGTTACCCCTCCTAGTATTCTATCCCTTACCCTGCCCTCCTATCCCCCAACTCACTTAACTATTCCCATTCCATTTATCTCCTTTATATGACAGAATTCTATCTAACTCCTCTATCTTGAGAGCATCCCCATACCCTTTTACCAGTTTCCTGGCATCTATCTATACTCCAATTTAAACAAATAATCTAAACGTTCAAAGTTAGCATCCACATATAAGAGAAAAAACATGAAATTTATGTTTCTGAGTCTAGGCTATTGTACTCAGGATGATTGTCTCCACCTTTGTCCATTTACCGGAAATTTTCTAAATTTAATTTTTCTTAAGATGTGAATAATATTTCATTGTATAAATGTACTACATTTTCAATATCCATTCATCAATTGATGGACATTTAGAATGGCTACTGCAAATAGAATAGCAATAAAGGTGTATAAACAAGTGTGCCTTTAGTAGGACAACAGTGTCCTTTGGGTGTATGTCTAAGAATAGTATAGCTGGATCATAAATTTCTCCTAGATGTAAAACTACCATTCCTCTTTTCTCATCTAAGCAGGTATCTAAATATTAATCCAAGTTAATCCAGTTAAGAGACACAATGAAGAATCTTTTGTTATACTATTCTCTCTCTCTCTCTCTCTCTCTCTCTCTCTCTCTCTCTCTCTCTGCGTGTGTGTGTGTGTCTGTCTGTCTGTCTCTGTGTGTGTGGTAGTTTGTGTAAAACTTGTCCAGAGATTTTCAGTAATCTCAAGAATCAATGTGGTTAGCCTTAGTTCTGTGTTATAAGGCCTCCTGGGAAGAAAGTACTCAATAGATGAATATATAAGCCAAACATGCCCTTTGTATTCTGTGAAGATGTCTTCTATGAACAAAATGATATAATAGTCTGGGAACATTTAGTTCCAAAGAGGCTGCAGCAGTAGATCCATTCTGATTTTTTTTTTCTTCTGGAGTCAGATTTGAAAGACAAGCATACCTTTTGTATAAAGTTTAGGGTTCATTGTTTGTGTTGGTTTTTGCTAATTTTCTAATCATCATGTTTGGGGGACTTGTCTTTCAGCTGCATTGCTGTGGTGTAAATAGCACAAGTGATTGGACTGGAGGTCCACCATCTTCGTGCCCAACAGGTGCAGATGTTCAGGTAATTTTGTTAGCAATTTTCTTGTTACTGGCTCTTTTGTTCAAACTTAATTACATCAGAAACTGTTCCAAAGGACCTAAATCTTCCACCTAGAAACAGGGAATTTGGAACAACAATAACAAAAAGGAGCAGGGAAACGACACCCAGTAACTATAGAAGCCTCGAAAATCCAGAAGCAAGTTAATCCATTTAAGAGACACAATGAAGAATCTTTTGTTATACTATTCTCTCTCTCTCTCTCTCTCTCTCTCTCTCTCTCTCTCTCTCTGTGTGTGTGTGTGTGTGTGTGTGTGTGTGTGTGTGTGTAAAACTTGTCCAGAGATGTTTCTAGACAATTATTCAACAAAAGATAGTTCTCACTTTTAAAGTATAATTTACATGATTAGGGTAGAATAGCTTGTTAGGTAACTGCTTGTCTTCTCTCTCTCCCTGGAGATGGCAGATGCATTTCCTTTGTGAGATGAGTTAAAGGCATGTGGAGGAATGAGAGTTTTGGAAAAGGAGTTTTTAGAAACCACCTTTCCTCTTATTTTTGGGCTTTCTTCATCTAGAGGAAAACAGAGTCATCTTCCAATAAACCAAATCCCTAAGACCTTGTCTTGACCACATATTACCTTTTCCTGAGTTTGGAAATCTATAAAAATATTCAGGTCCAAGGGAAAAAAAAACACAGGACAACCAGCAGTCAACAACTCTGGAATTTTATGAGGTTATGATGCTGATTCCTGAAGCAAATATTGAGATATACCTTGATCCAAAGATCACAACACCTATAATCCCATATGTTATTTTTTAGATCAGCTCTTAGTGTCCAAAGAAAATAAGGACATGTATTTTTTACTTACTTCTTGGGTGCTAGTTTAACTCTGTTAAAAGCTAAGTCTTCTGTGTTAAGTGCAAATATACTGATAATATCAGTAGGAAGGCCTCTGACAATGTTCTCTATGTCTGTCTCTTTAAAAATTAAAGGGAAATAAAACTGCAACATCTGATGTCAGTCTCTGTATTAAATAAATACAAACTGCCATCCCAGATAACCTTCCTGATAAAGTTGACATATTGGATGATACCATTCATGCCTATAATTTTTCCCCTAGGGTTGCTACAATAAAGCAAAACAGTGGTTTCACTCCAATTTCTTATATATTGGAATCATTACCATCTGTGTATGTGTGATACAGGTAAGAGCTTCATCCTGGGATCCCCACAAGGATTAAATGAGTTAAAACACGCAGTCTTAGAACAGTACCGGGAAAGAAAAATGATGCAATAAATGTCACGTTATTCATGAGTTTCTCTATTCAAGGAGCAAATTATTATATTATCAACTCAACTTGAAACATACAGAAAAATGGTTATATGAATATATATCAAATTAATGTGCCCTTAGAGATACAAATGAGTCACAGTCAAATTAGGAGTGCTAAGCAGATTTCCACATTAGTTGCTCACTTAGCTGGTCTGGAAAAGATTATGATAAAATAGTTACTTTGAAAAATTGACCTTTTATGTTAAGAAGGAAGTAATGATGGAAATTATAATTATTTTCCCTTTCTGCTTGTACTTGGTTTGACAAGTGAATGGGAAATTTTGTTGTTTTGTTGTGTGATATTCATAAAATTATTTTCTACCAAAGTATTGAGCATATTATACTTTATTTAAGACCTACTTAAGTGCTAAAGATTAAATGACCTTTTCTCTGCTTGGAAGCAAAAGAAACCTAAGGCTTGGACAGAGCTGACTTATTTTTCTTATACTGTTCAATAAAGACAACTGGCTATACATTACTCATCTGTGACTTTTTTTTTTTTGGATTTTCGAGACAGGGTTTCTCTGTAGCTTTTTGGTTCCTGTCCTGGAACTAGCTCTTGTAGACCAGGCTGGCTCGAACTCACAGAGATCCGCCTGCCTCTGCCTCCTGAGTGCTGGGATTAAAGGCGTGCGCCACCACCGCCCGGCTCATCTGTGACTTCTTAAGAAGATAAAAATGTTTCCAAAACCTTCCACATTTCCATCATACTGCAATTGCTCCAATTTTCTTCCTAATGCTGTCCTTAATCATAAAGAGAGAAATTCCTTAGAAGGGAGTGATGCCGGAGAGTGGTCACAAGGTGATAGAAATCTTGCTTTTCTGTGTTACCAATCCTAGTATCTGTGGGAGAAATGTTTTCTCTTTTGAAGACCTCACATTTTCTCAATTCTTTTCACAGGTGCTGGGGATGTCCTTTGCTCTGACACTGAACTGCCAGATTGACAAAACCAGCCAGGCCTTAGGGCTCTGACTTGCAATTGCCCTGAGCTTAAAAGACTTATCTCTCTCTGGAAAACCAAAACACCCATAGCATGAGGCCCCAAACAATTACCTGCCTGCCTGGTATTTTGATTCCTCTTATCTCTCCCTTGAGTGGGTTCCTGCTTTATATACCCAAGGAAGAGAATATTGGTCATGAACTTCCCATCTCAAGCAGAAGAAAATCATTCACCACCTGATAGCAGTAACCATATCCCTTAAAGATGGGGAAACATAACTGGGTGAATTTTTTGGACATGAGAGGCCAAGAGAACCTATAGCTCTTGTGACCTAAGATCCACGGATGGCTGCCGGTGTGGATATAGCTCAGAATACTGACCTAACATATGTGAGCCCCTGAATTTAGCCCTGAGTACTACAAGATAGGCCCAAGTTTAAGTGTTAGATTCTTAACAATTGTCAAATCAGTCTCTAGCCTCTGAATCATGCTATTTTCACTCTGTAAGAGACATACTGAAGGGAATTTTGGAGTCAGATTTACTGGATAATTGACGTACCCCATTTCCTTTTGAACATAGACTTTGAAAATAGGAATGTTACAGAGATCTCTCTTCAAAGGGAAATGTTTCCATTTCTTTGTTAAAATATCTTATTGATTTCTGTTATATCCATCCATTCAGAAATGACTATCTAATATTCCTGCCCTATCTTCATTCAGTCTTAAAGCTTTTGAATTATGTAGCCATGGAGAACAGCCCAGAAGTACTAATATCTCCACTGTGTTAGCTGGTAATCATATTCATGTTTATATTGTTATTTCTTTACAAAATAAGGTTCTGTTAAGGTACTGCTTTAACACTTAAATAAACAAAATAGTTTATGATCACTGTTAATCAAACATTTGACTCATTTTGATATTTATTAGTTAGCTATTTCTGTATAACAACTTAGTCCAAGATATAATGGTTAAGAACCTACACACATTTGTTTTATTTACTGATTCATTTAAAGACAGGCTTTTACCATGCAGCCCAGGATGTCTTAGATGTTCTATAAAGCTGAAATTGGCACCAAACTCATGATCATTCTACTTATACCTTCTGTATATTAGAATCACAGGTATGTGCCACTATGTTTAGTCAGGACAAACTTTTATTATCTGATGGTTTTAGGTAATCAGGAATTGGAAGTAGCTGTGAAAAATGATTATAGATTGCTGTTTGTAGCATAACAAAGACTAAGAGGTCACTCACTCGTGTCTTCAGTCATCTCAAGTCTCACTGGAAGAGAAATCCATTGCATGTTCTCACAAGAAGCCTTGAATCATGGCCCAGCATACTTTTACATGGATAGATTCCTGAATAAGGAGACAGCTAAGACATAGAATGAGATACAACAACCAAAATAGAAGCCACAGACATTTTATAATCTAAGCTAAAAGTTCTGCCACTAGTTATTCTTAGAACTGGTTCAAAACATTAATTCCCACTCATGAGTAGAGAAGATTATGCAAGGGTGTCACTACTTGTTGTATAAGAGATTGCTAACTATTTCCTCATTCTTGTTGTGTCTAGAAGCTAGTATACTTGTCTATATGATAGCTATATTTTATAATGTAAAATTAGAAAATGTATAATATAATGCCTAATGTACAGAACTCAAAGGACTAAAAAGAAAAGAACTGGTTTCTGTTGTAAAAGTTTTCTTTAGGATCGCCAAGCTCCCCTTAAGAAAAATGGCTATTTTAATGGTCTTCTATAGGGCAAACATCTATTGGCATTTTCTGAGGTACATAAAGAAGAGAAGAGACACTTCTTTGTTCAAACTGACACTTAGTGGTGCCATCACTTGGTAAGCTTCCCTACCTAGTGCCTGAGTTTTGTTCTTAGCTCTGTTTTGATCTTCACTCCCAATAACCTGTCGCAGAATTCTAAGAATTTGCCTACCAAGTATTACCAAACTCATCTATCTCGTCATCTAAGTCCTTCCACATTCTTTCAATAGTCTGTTTTCTGCAGTCGTAGTAGCCAACAATGGCCCAATCTAACTATTTCTCACACAGAAGCTCATTATATGTGAAAAACATAAATGTAATTATATATATTTTTAATAAATACAACTTTTCATTGACTGTTGTTTTGAGAACAAAATTTAGATACTTTATCTGCCGCATCCTACAGGCAACATCCCATTCTTAAGCTCTCAGATCTCAACCTCTGACATTTTAACTCTTTGTATTTTGTGATTTTATTACTGATGTTTAACAAGTTTTATTAGACTTTTCTGTATCTGTTGCATTTTCTAGTGGTTCCCTTTGTTTGGATAACTCTTAACCTTTCCTTGCTGTAAAGATTTCCCTTATCTCTGAAGGTTTACAAATTTTTAAGTCTTTCCATGTATGAGCTACCATTTGAGTCTCTTTCATTTGAGTGAGAGCTGATCTTTGTTTTTGCTGCCTACAATTGAATCCAAGGCCTCCTGTATGCTCACTCAATGTTCTGCCATTACTGCTTCCCCATTTGGACCTTGGTTTTTAAATCACTTTTTTCCCTTCCTTCCCTTCTCCCTTTCTCTCTCTCTCTCTCTCTCTCTCTCTCTCTCTCTCTCTCTCTCCCTTTCTCTCCCTCCCCTCCCCCTCTCTCTTTCTCTTTCTGGACAGGGTTTCTCTGCATAGCCCTGGCTGTACTAGAACTAGCTCTGTACACCAGGCTGGTCTTGAACCCACAGAGATCCACTGTATCTGTTTACTGAGTGCTGGGATTAAAGGTGTGTATCATCACAGTTCAGCTTTGAATCACTTTTAAGGAGGAGGACACAACAGAATACAGACAAATTCCCATTTAAATTTTCACACAATGTCTCTTTTATGTGCTTTTGTAACTACTTGAGGCACGATTAATAAAAGTTCAGAGACAAAAATCTGGACTTCAACCTGAAGGTCAGAAAAGCAAAACAGCCAGCCACTAGCTCTTACCTCTACCCAGTTGAAAATGGCATATCTTGCCTCCAGGAATCTCAGAATGAGACTAAGACTGAGAGCTCTCTCTTCCTGTTTTAATTCCTCTCTAGTTCTGAGATAAAGGCGTGTACCACTACTGCCTGGTTTCTATGGAAAGTTAGTGTGGCTACTCGGATTAAAGGTGTGTGTCATTGCTGCCTATGTGGCTGTTTTACTTTTCTGATCATTAGGCAAGCTTTTGTTTATCAAAATACAAATGAAATGCCACTACATGTACTCCTAAAAAGTTCACAGATATTATTACATCTTTAAGTCTTGGTAGAACTTATCACCTTGTTTGAGATATATTCTTACCCTGTAGCCCAGACTGGCCTTGTTCTCAGTTTGTGGTTCAGGTTAGCCTTGAACTCAGTATGTAGTGCAGGCTGGCCTATAATTCAGCAGTGATTCTCCTGCTTGGCTTCCCAAGTGTTGGATTTATAAGTATGTGCCATCATTACTGACACGTTATCACATTTTAATTATTTTTGTCTTTGTTAATCACTATCTTGATCAAATTAGAAAAGGAAGTGAAAATACAAATTAACTATAAGTAAAAATTAGACCATCTTCAAAGAATTATTAGGAATTGTCAAGAGAAAACAATTAATCCTCATAAAAGACGGAAAGTAGTTTTTGTTGCCAGATTTAAGACTTGGACTGAGAAAGAAGAACAAAGTGAAGATAAAGGCTGAGAACATGAAGGAGAGGAGGTCAGGTGACATGTTCAATTAAAATGTAGTCCAAGCTGTCACAAAATCTTTCAAGGAACATTGAGAGGGGACACACTTTTCTTCAGTTATGAGGCAAATACAACTTTGATATTAACAAAAAAATTAGAAGCCAATTTCATTTATAAGCATAGACACAAAAATCTTAAAAAAAAGAAAATGACAAAAAATGTAGTAGTAAGGAAATGCATTTATTTTAGGAATGCATAATAGTATAAAAATCAATAAATTAAATATATTAATCAAGTAATGTGATCAGGCACCATGGCATAGTCCCCAATCTCGGCACTCAGGAGGCAGAGGCAGGCTAATCAATGCATCCTGATACAGTGTGCTTCAGGCTAGCTTGGGCTGCAGAGCAAGATTGTCTGACACCAAAACAAAGCACAGCACAACAAAAGGGTTGGAGCGATTCCAAAGGAAAAAACTCAACATACATCGCTTTTTAGTAAATATCATGAAGTCAGAAAGAGAAAGTTTTCTATTTTTAGTTCTCAATTTCGGTTATTAGGTCTCTATTTTCTAAATATTAATTCCTTTTTATGCATTTCAATTATCTGGACATTTTCTGATTTCTTCTCTTTTCCTTCATTTTTTTCTTCAGTTAATTATTGTAAATTCTTACCCTATACTGAAATAACCTCTGAGTCTATTTCTATTTTCAACGTTTTCCTTTGAATGAACTAATGTGTCTTGGTGCTTTCCTTGACCACCAAATATTATATATATATAGAAGAAGTCTTCATATGATGTTATTTTTCTTTATGGGTGTTCATATTATTCATTAATAGTCATTTAGAATAGGATATCTTAATCTAGTCTGAGATCATAATATCTTCCTTCCTTCCTTCTTTCCTTCCTTCCTTCCTTCTTCTCTTCCTTCTTTCCTTGCTTTCTTCCTTTCTGGTTACTCAAGACAGGGTTTTTCAGTGTAGCTTTGGTGCCTGTCCTGGAACTAGCTTTTGTAGACCAGGCTGACCTCAAACTCACAGAGATCCACCTGCCTCTGTCACCAGAGTGCTGGGATTAAAGGCGTGCACCACCACCACCTGGCCAGAATATGTTTCTTTCAGTGAAGCTCTCACTATGACTATTTCATCTCCATTACTATGTCAGAACACTGAGGATTTCATATGACTGAAACTGTGCATTCTTGAGGCCTGCTAACTAATTTGCCTGAACTGAAACCCTTTTGTTATTAAATGCTACTGGGAAATTTTACTTTGCCTTTCCAAGGTTCATTTTTCCCCTTAGAATTTAACAAATACGTTAAAGTAGAACCCCAGTGAATATTGATTCAATACTGTAACTTCTTCTTCTTGCTGGAAAACTGTCCCTGAAGTTTATATTTGTCCCCCAGGCCTATATAGCCCCAAAGTTTGGGCTCTGTAGGCAGAGGCTGCTTGTTCATTCTGGCCACCCAGACCCAAGATAATCACACAGAAACTATATTAATTGTAATACTGTTTGGCAATAGCTTAAGAATATTTCTAGCTAGCTTGTATATGTTAAATTAACTCATTTCTATTATTTTATATTTTTCCACAAGGCTTGTAGTTTACTGGTAAGGTTCCAGGGCCTCTGTCTCCTTCAGCAATTACATGGTGTCTCTCTGACTGCACCTACTCTCTCTCTACATCTCTGGATTTCCTGCCTGGCCTTTCTTTGTTAATAAAACATATTCACAGCATACATCACCTCCCACATCAGGGTCTTCTAAGGAGTGTTCAGCTGTTGGTGTGCACCAATGATGGTCAAATGTTCAGAGTACAACATGGACGTGAAATACCAGACTCCCACTCAACAGTACCCTGATTTCTGGAATTTTTATATCGTACAATGATAACTGTCCTATCTGGTCTTTGAAATCACCTTATTACTATAACTACTATTGGCAGGATTGTAATCTGATACAACTTTTTATTAATCATCATTGAAGAGTAGAAGCCACCAACTGACTTTTAAAGGATGATAATATATGTGACACACTCTATTTAAGCATCAAACTAAATCATGATTTATTGATGACTTTCTCTATGGGACCAGGAGTAAGACCATCAGGCTGTGATAAAGTACTTGCCTGAAATGTAAGCATCTCTAGATACAAAAAGAAAATAAGCCATTACTATATGTCTGAATGGGTCAGAAGGGAGGACAGAGATGAGGTGTAAAGAATGGAACAGATGCAAATACCTGTTTTTAATACCCAATACATAAGTATAAGGATGGGAATCCAAGGCAATGATAAATGAATATGAGAAGTATTAGCTAAAGCTTAGCAATGGTGTTCGGTATGAAACCAACACAGAAAACAATAACAAAAAAACCCAACTGATTTCTATATGCCATATACAGAAAATGAAAAGATAATTTATTTTAATGATATCAAAAGCAAAAGGAACACAAAATATAGCCTGACAAAGAAATATAAGACAATTATAAGTGAAACAATCAAGTTTTATTAAATGTTAAATAAGAGAGAGCTGTCCTAAACATATACAATCATAGGACCTCTATTTCCACTACTAATGGGAAAACTCAGCATTTTATATATGTCCATTCTTCATAACATAGATCATATAGTAAATACAATTCTAGTTAAAAGCTTTGACAGCATTTTTGGTGGAATATAAACAGATAACTGTCAAATTTATGTGAAAATGCATAGGATCCAAACTACTGAGATGTCTTTTAAGAGACATTGCAATTTGGAATTTGTTTTAAAATATTAATCCCTGTTATACAGTCATAATTACAATATTGAAGTAAATACGACTGATAAGTTGTATTGTTTGTGAAATTAAAACACAAATGGCATTAGAAAGAGGCCTGCGTTAAAACATGCAAAAGAAGCATCTGAATATAACCGCTCCATCCAAACAATGGTGTCAAAGACTTCATGAATTTCAGTATGACTCTGAAGGCTATCCATCCCTAAAGGACCCCATTCTTGTAAAATGTTTTCCCAAGAAAGCTCAGCACTGACTTGAGAAGTTCCTAATGAAGTCTTCATGATAGATAAATACTCCTATGAACTATATCCTAGAGTATTGACTTTTGAAATTTTGCAAATTCTAGTCCATTCTCTGTTTTTTGAGATGTCCGTTTCCTACAAATTCACCTCAGAGAAAGCTAATAGATAACAGAATCTTTATCAACATCTATGCCCCTGCCAAGGACCAGAGAACATCACTGAAGAGGAAGTGGAAAGAATGCAGGATCTGGAGGATTGGGAAATTTTATCTTCTATATGTAACTCACTATTCGAGGTAGCTCTGATGACCTGCACAATAAGCTGTGCTGAAAAAACTTGAGATCAATGTGTAGAGAATTGAAACAAGATCCCTTTATCTATCAATGATGCAAAAATCAACTGGAAAGGGATCAAAGATTCTAATGTAAGACTTGGCACTTTGAAAATAGCAGAGAAAATAATAGGAGAAATACTTCAGTATCTCTGTTTTGGCAAAGGCTTTCTGAATATGATTTTATAACTCATCAAATAATGACAAGAACTGACTATTGCGATCATATCAGACTAAAATCCTTAGGCACAGAAAAAACAATTAATAGAGAGATGAGACAGCATCCATAAAGGATGAAAATTGCCAATTATTTATCTGGTAGAAAATTAATATAAAATATATAGAATCAAATTATTAATCACAAATTAATATTAAATCAGCAAATGTAATTAAGCGGAATACATAAGTTTCAAATGAAGAAATATGTTTAGTAAATACATGAAATATTATACTTTTAAATAAGTGAGGGAAAAAATCAAAACTACATTGGGATCATTTCATTCCATCAAGAAAACATAAACCAACAAATATTCTTAAGCAAATGGGGAAAAAGAACTTTTATGTACAGTTTCTGAGAATGCAATTTAATTTGGCCTAATGTGAGTGTATATTAATCTCAGGAGAAAATTTATTCTTCGGGATACCTGCATTATCCACAATGGATCAGTAATAACTGATGTAAGTTCCATTTTGTATTTGTTTTATCATTTACATCCATCTTTTGTTCCTAACTTCCTAGGTCTAATAGTAGGTTTAAAAAGACTATAGTTTTAGGGAATGTTCTTTCAGACCCCAAAATTATACAAAGTCAAATCTTGATAATAAAACGTGTATGCATATCCAAGTGAATATAGACTTCTGTAAACTTGGTTTTAAGTAAGACTACAGGATAACTAATACCATATTATTTGTCTATTTAAAACTCACTGATTTAAAATGATCTTTGAAAGCACATGGATGTAGGTATGCAGGTGCTGGAGATATATCAATGCATATTGCAAAAGTCTCTTTCCTCAAAGAGTTTTGGGAGAAAGAGACCACATTGAAAATAAAGTATTCTGTAAAACAGTATTTTGAATATTTCATGTGTCCAGATGTATAATTTGCATTATTTTTAACATTGGGTAAATGATGAAGATGCAGAATATACCAGGAACTCTAAAAATAAAACAAAACAGCAACAAAAACAAAAACAACCCCCCGAATAATAAGTAAAAATAAAGAGAGAAGAAGATTCTCCCAAAATACAATTAAATATTGGCAATAGGGGCTGGTGAAATGGTTCAACAGTTAAGAGCACATACTGCTCTTTCAGAGATCCCAATTTTGTATGTTGGTACTCATCTCAAACAACTCACAACTGACTGTAACGTCAATGTAAAAATAAAGGTCCAACTTAAAAATCATTAAATGGAATCAAAACAAAACACACCATATTGGCTTCTTACTGCTAGTGCAGTAATTGTGAATAGAACTTTTTGCTGTTGGTTTTTCTTATTTTTAAGTGAATTCATTATTGAAATACAGAGAATCTAACTAATTTTTATATCTTGATTGCTCTAGCTAAGACTTTGAGAACCACATTGGATAGAAATGAAGTGAGTATGCACCCCTGTATCATTTGAGGTTTTACAGGAAATGCTCACAGTTTTCCCATACTTAGTATAATACTGGATATAGGTTTGGCATGTTTACTATGTTCTCTTCATTCTGAGTTTCTTCAGGTATTGTTAATAGGAAATGTTGAAATATATATATATATATATATATATATATATACGATTTGTGACTTTACCTCTATTCATGAACTGAATCATGTAGCACACTTAATAAAAACCCAGAGACAGATATTCAGTCTCATTCTGAGATTCCTGGAGGCAGGAAGGTCATTTCAGGCTGCGGCAGAGATAAGAGCCAGTGGATGTTTTGCTTTTCTGATCTTCAGGTTGAACCCCAATGTCTGTCTCTGAGCTTTTACTAATCGTGCTACAGAATCAAACTTGCATTTATTCAGTGAAACCAAATTGGCTGTTGTGTATGATCTTCCGTGTGTGTGACTACGAGTGCATGCATGGTATAGCATATGTGGAGGCCAAACATGTGCAGTCACCTCTTTCCTTTTGCTTTTACATGGGTTCTTTGGATTGAACTTAGGCAGTCAGACCTGTGCAACAAGTTACCTGATCTTCTTAATGTGCTCTTAAACTTGACTTGCAAAATATCTTGATGGGTAAAGGAACTTGCTTCATAAGCCTGGTAACCTTCGTTCAATCCCTGGAACCTACATGAATGGGGAAGGAGATAAGTGACTCCACAAAGCTGTCCTCTGACCTACACAATATTCCACATCACTCACATGCATATTATATGTACATATATCATGTGCATACACATACACACAAATAATATTGATGATGTTAAATTGGTTAGTAAGAATTTTACTGAGAAATTTCTTGCTCATATTCATCAGGGAAACTGTTCTATAGTATTCTATCCATGTTACATGATTTCAGTATCAAAGTAATATTGCCTATTTTATTGAACAGTTTGATGAGCATTGACTGAACTCCTTTTTAAAGGATTTTTAGAATCCAAGTACTAAATAATCTGATGTTTGGCTTTTCTTTGCTAGAAGGTTTTTTTTAATTTCTGTTAAAGGCTGTTAGGAGTGTGCTTATATCTTCTTGATTTAACATGTGTCTGAGAGTGACTTTTCAGGTTTTTTGCAATCTAAATTTAAAAATATTTCCATATTCTATGTATTTCATTGTAATCTACAGTCACCACATCATTTTTATTCTTAGTTTTCTCTTTTTAAAAAATTATTATTTTTTTTCTTGATACCAAGGGGACATGCATTCCACTTACCCATGTGATTGCTCATGTATGGGGTAGAGCAGAGGGAAAGAATATTTGCATTCTAAAAAATTATTTTTTATGGAAAATTGTGTTTTGCCTGCATGCATCTTTGTTCACAACTAAGCAAGTTCCACAGGAACCATTAGAAGGAATACTTCAATCTGAAGATAAGAATGAGCACACCCAGAAGGTCACAGAGAAATAAACAATTCCAGGAAAGTTAATCTAATGAAGTCTACAAAAACACTACAGAAAAGAAAATAACAGAAATTAATACACAAAATCAATAACTCTTATTAACAATCCCAATTACCCAATAAAGAACCACAGAGTATAAGATTGAATTAGGAAACAGGATCCATCTTTTTGCTGCCTACAAGAAAGACACTTTACCATCAAAGCAAACACTCCATTAGGGTAGATAATAGGAACACAATAAGAATGTGTGAATTCAATAACCTATCACACCAATAAACACATCAGCTGGACAAAAATAAAACAGAGAAACAAATATTAGTAACCACCTGTGTCTTATCGGATCACCATGGATTAAAGTTAGAATTCAACAACAATGCTACCCCTAGAAAGCCTACAAACTCATGAAAACTGAACGGTCAACTACTGAACCACACCTGGATCAAGGAAAAAATAAAGAAATTAAAGTCTTTCTTGAATTCAATGAAAATGAAGACTCAACATACTCAAACCTATGGGACACTATGAAAGCAGTGCTAAGAGGAAAGTTCATAGCACTAAGTGCCCACTTAAAGAAAACGGAGAAAGCACACATTGGAGACTTAACATCCCACCAGAAAGCTCTAGAAAAAAAAAGAAGCAGACTCACCTAGGAGGAGTAGAAGACTGGAAATAATCAAACTGAGGGCTGAAATCAACAAAATTGAAACATAGAAAACAATCCAAAGAATCAATGAAACAAAAAGCTGGTTCTTGGAGAAAATCAACAAGATTGATAAACCCCTATCCAAACTAATCAAATGACAGAGAGAGAATATGCAAATTAATAAGATCAGAAATGAGAAGGGGGACATAACTACAGACACAGAGGAAATCCAGAGAATCATTATATCTTACTACAAAAGCCTGTATGCCACAAAACTGGAAAATGTAAAAGAAATGGACATTTTTTTAGATAAGAATCATATACCAAAGTTAAACCAGGACCAGGTGAACAATCTAAATAGACCTGTTAGTCGCAAAGAATTAGAAACTGTTATCAAAAACCTCCCTACCAAAAAAAGCCCAGGTCCAGATGGTTTCAATGCAGAATTCTACCAGAACTTCCAAGAAGAGCTAATACCTATACCCCTTAATGTATTTCACAATATAGAAACAGAAGAGTCATTGCCAAATTCCTTTCATGAAGCTACAGTTACCCTGATAGCAAAACCACACAAAGACTCAACCAAGAAAGAGAATTACAGGCCAATCTCACTCATGAACGTTGACGCGAAAATCCTCAATAAAATACTGGCAAACCGAATCCAAGAACACACCCGAAAAATTATCCATTATGATCAAGTAGGCTTCATCCCAGGGATGCAGGGCTGGTTCAACATATGAAAATCCATCAATGTAATCTATCATATAAATAAACTGAAAGAAAAAAACCATATGATCATTTCATTAGATGCTGGAAAAGCATTTGACAAAATTCAACATCCCTTTATGATAAAGGTCTTGGAGAGATTAGGAATACAAGCGTCATATCTAAATATAATAAACGCTATTTACAGCAAGCCGACAGCTAACATCAAATTAAATGGAGAGAAACTTAAAGCCACCCCACTAAAATCAGGAACACGACAAGGTTGTCCACTCTCTCCATACCTCTTCAATACAGTGCTTGGAGTTCTAGCAATAGCAATAAGACAACATAATGGGATCAAGGGGATTCGAATTGGAAAGGAAGAAGTTAAACTTTCATTATTTGCAGATGATATGATAGTATAGATAAGCGACCCCAAAAACTCTACCAAAGAACTCCTACAGCTGATAAACACCTTTAGTAATGTGGCAGGATACAAGATCAACTCCAAAAAATCAGTGGCCTTCCTATACACTAAGGATAAGGAAACAGAGAGGGAAATTAGAGAAGCATCACCTTTCATGATATCCACAAAGAGCATAAAATATCTTGGAGTAAATCTAACCAAGGAAGTGAAAGATCTATTTGACAAGAACTATAAGGCATTGAAGAAAGAAATTGAAGAGGATACCAGAAAGTGGAAGGATCTCCCTTGCTCTTGGATTGGGAGAATCAATATAGTAAAAATGGCAATTCTACCAAAGGCAATTTATAGATTCAATGCAATCCCCAACAAGGTCCCATCAAAATTCTTCACAGATCTTGAGAGGCCAATAATCAACTTTATATGGAAAAACAAAAAACCTAGGATAGCCAAAACAATCTTATACAATAAAGGATCGTCTGGAGGCATTACCGTCCCTGACTTCAAACTCTTGGTATTGGCATAAAAACAGAGAAGTCGACCAATGGTATCATATAGAAGACCTGGATTTTAACCCTCAATCCTATGAACACCTGATTTTTGATAAAGGAGGTAAAAATTTACAACGGAAGAAAGAAAGCATCTTCAACAAATGGTGCTGGCATAACTGGATGTCAACATGTAGAAGAATGAAAATAGACCCATATCTATCACCATGCATAAAACTCAAGTCCAGATGGATCAAAGACCTCAATATCAATCTGAACACACTGAACCTGATAGAAGAGAAAGTGGGAAGTACTCTACAACATATGGGCACAGGAGACCACTTCTTACATATAACCCCAGCAGCCCAGACATTAAGGGCAACATTGAATAAATGGGACCTCCTGAAACTGAGAAGCTTCTGTAAAGCAAAGGACACTGTCACTAAGCCAGAAAGGCAACACACTGACTGGGAGAAGATCTTCACCAACCCCACAACAGACAAAGGTCTGATCTCCAAAATAAATATTATAAATATAATTCTTGCTTGAACCTATTTTGTTATATGTAAATTTACTACATTAAAGTTAAAACCTTCCTTTTATTTAGACAGAAAAGGGGAGAAGATGTGGGATTCCCCTCTGTATGCTATGAATATGTTTTCTTACCATTGGTTAATAAAGAAGCTACTTTGGCCTATAGCATGGTAGAATATAGCCAGGCTGGAAGAAGATGTACACACACACACACACACACACACGGAAAGAGAGAGAGAGAGAGAGAGAGAGAGAGAGAGAGAGAGAGAGAGAGACTAGGCATAGTCAGAGGCATCATGTAGTTGTCAAATAAGACAGACACCGGATCCTTACCAGTAAGTCAAAACCTCATGCTGATACATAGGTTAATAGAAATGGACTAATTCAAGATTTAAGAGCTTGCCAGAAATATGCCTGAGTCATTGGCTGAACAGTGTTTTAATTAGTACAGCTTCTGTGTGATTATTCTGGTCTGGGGAGTAAGGAAACAAAAATGCAATCTCCACCTACAAATGGTACGCCTATGGCCAAAGTCCACACCATTGCCGGGCCCTGACCAGACCTCCATCTGTGGCCTTCTCCCACCCCACACAACTGAACTACCTCTCCGCAGCTGAGCTACTCCTCTGGCATATAGCTGAACACCCTTTGGCTGGCCCACTATGTGGCAATTCCTCACTGTCTGTGCCCCTGCATGTCTTGGTCCCATCTACTAAGCAGCTGACTTACTGCTGCCCACGGCTTTTTGCCAAAACTCCACCGTGGGCTTCTCTTGGAGAACTTTTACCCAGCCTGCTTGGGAGCAGGGGCTACTCTGACTTGCATTCCCAGTTCTGATTCGTGAATGCCTGACCTAAGTTCAGGCCAGTAACCTTGCAGCTCACTCAGCCTGTAAGCTCTGAATTCCTTGATATTCTGCCCAACTCAAACCTTCTCCATGTATGGATGTGCTGTTCTTAAGTAATTAACTAATTTTGTTAGTAATTAAGTCTCAGGTAATTCAGGTACTGATCTAGGACCAGCCTTACTGCCACAACTCTGACACCTGCTGGTCAATCAAGGTTATTACACCTAAAACAATTTTCTGAAAATCATTATGGAGTTAATTTAATTAGTAAATAAGTAAATTTGAAAATTGCAAATGATCCCAAAGATAATTAAAGACAATATCACCATTCAGGAATTTAACAACCTTTTTGTTTCTATTATGTATGGAATTCTGCAAGAGCTATATGAGTTATCTTGTACATATATTTTTGTGATCATAGTGGCCATTAGCTTTGTTCTTCCTTATAGGAATGGTATCATAACAGAGTCAAGAATGAGAAACTTTTAGGAATATTACAGTCTTCAGCTGAAAGGATTCATACTATTGTGTAATAATAAGGGCAGCGGGGCTGCGTCCCCAGCACCCCAGCCGCCCGCACGGCTAGCTTATGCCCGAAATAACAACACACAAACTGTATTCATTTAAACACTGCTTGGCCCATTCTCTTCTAGGCTAATTCTCACATATTAATTTAGCCCATTTCTAATCATCTGTGTGTAGCACCCCAAGGTGCGCTTACCGGGAAGATTCTAGCCTATGTCCATCCTGGGTAGGAGCTTCATCCCGGGAGCGGGGCATGGCGTCTCTCTCAGGCATCTGCTCCGTAGAGGAGAGCTGTGGAGTCTGACCTCACTTCCTCTTCCTCCCAGCGTTCTGTTCTGTTTACTCCTCCCACCTATCCTCTAACCAATAAAATGGGCCAAGGCAGTTCCTTTATTAGCCAATGACCTTCCTCCATCACTATTGAAAATGATAACCTTAATATGACAGACAAAATTCAATCCATGTTAATGAGTTATGAAACCTTACAAAAGGGTAGTGAGGATTCATACTGTTGAAATTGACAATCAAAATCTGTTAAAAAGTTATAATAGGCTAACAGATTGAACATCCCTCCAGGAAAGCAATATACATGCAACCCCCCAAATAAAATAAATAAATACAATCCAAATAATATCTTAGGATGAGAAGATATCATTAATGGAAAAATTTTAAATATTGGAGTTACATGTGCAGAATTAGAACCAGATTAATTGATTTGATGAAATCATTAGACATATTCACAGTTCAAGAAATTCGGGGTTTACAAAAGAAAGTGGTAAAAAAGATTTGAATCTTTCTGTGTCTGGGTTACCTTACTCAGGATGGTTATTTCTAGCTCTATTCATGTGAATACAAATTTCAAGATGTCATTTTTTTTTTACTGCTGAGTAGTACTCCATTGTGTAAACATACTACATTTTCTTTATCCATTCTTTGGTTGAGGGACATCTAGGTTTTCCCCAGGTTCTGACTATTATAAATAATGCTGCTATGAATATCATTGAAAATGCTGGCTTTCTGGGCCATGCTGCCAGTGTGAACTCTAACTCTTTCCAGAGATCCGGCCAAGCATTTAAATGAAGTTTGTAAGCAGCATGTTATAAACTGCTTAATGGTTTGGCATAGACCCACTGCATACTTGGAACTGTGTGTAGCTCAGAGGCAGTGAGCAGCTCCGCTCCTCCATGCTGGACTGAGCAAGGCACACAGAAAATGTCGTGTTTCCCTTTGGAATGGCACAGCTTAAGTTTTTAAGAAGTGCTTAAAAGAAATAGAAAAAACAAAAATAGTGCTTAGCATTCTAAGAAGCACTCCTGGACAGTAAATAATTACAGATACCATTAGAACAGATTCAGACATAAAAGACCTCTAAATGGGTGACTGTGTTGGATAAATGTATGTAGGCTTGGGAGAGAGGAAAGAATATAGACAGTTATAAAAAGAAGTAAATGTTTTTTTTAAAGTCTTTAAAGAGACAGACTGTAGACAGTCATAGATTAAAGGACTAAAGATAATAAAAAAATAAATATTAAAAAGTAATAGAGTAAAAACAAGCCACGTAAAGATGAAATACATGCAGAGATTTTGGATTATGTATATTATTATGTTTTCTTTGAATTTTTGACTGTTAAATAGCTAAGTAAAGAGACATTTCATTGTATGGACTGCTAAACTAAACCAACATATATACTTTAAAGGTATCTTGATTTCAGAATTTGAGTCTAAGGATATGTTGCTTTGGAAAAGAAGTTCATCTTTTGTTTCCACATATGATGAGAACCTGTGGATTGCTTTCAGACTAATATGGTTTTGTGGACCAAGACCCCCTAAAAGGTCACCGTGAACACACCCGAAAATACTTCACCCAATAAACAGCAGGAAGAAGTCTGGAGAAGAACCATACCGATATTCCCAAATAGTGCTTATAAATGTTTCTTTACATTTAAAAGGGAATATGCTTTAGAGTTTTGTATTGGTATGGATCTTGGTTTACGGATACAATTTAAAGTCAGTTTTGTTATATTGTGTATATGTATTTCTGATCTTGATTAAGGTATTGTGTTGTCCAGTTCATTTAAAAATGTAATGTATAATTAGGAAATACAAGTTAATAGATAGTCATCTTTAACAGTCAAGCTTGTAGTCATGTTAGTTAGATTTTCTAGATGTACAGAGATGTATTTCATATGGATAGGGATTCTTTAAATCTTCCAAAGACTACAGAATATGGAATTTCAAATGTTTTTAAGAATTTAGGACTCATGACAGTGAGACACATATGCTCCTGGCAGCACCAGTCTACTTCAAGAGGATGATGGGCATCAAAGAGGCTCCTTATGGAGTTGGTGAGCCATTTGGGCAAGAAACTGCTCTTGCCTGGACTGCTTGATAAACTGGACATGCAGAACCCACAGAAAAATGACTGCTAGAGTTGCCTTAAAAATGTAAGACAGTCCTTCAGGGTTCCTGCTTTATAAAAGAGTCTGTCAGACATTCTGCAGGACACAGAAGAAAGTGACTGACAAACTGCCAATATAGGTGGAAATGTCTTTAGAACTTCCTGCTTCATGGGAAAGTTTGCTGGATACTATGGGCCAGTAGACTGAAGAAATATGCCCCAACAGTACAGAAGAACTTTGGGTGACTGTCCAATCAGTGAGATGTCTCTGTCATTTCTAGAGTTTTGGAAGTTGCTTAAAATGTACTTCCTGTTTACTTGGGTAATTTTATATCCTGGAATTTTTGATGGAGTTGAAGAATTGAGAGTTATAGTTGTAGCTTTCCTTAGTTATGATAAAAGATAAAGTAGATATAAATATTGTAACTGTAATTCTTGCTTGATACCTGTTTTGTTATATGTAATCTTATTATGTTAAAGTTAAAACCTTCCTTTTTATTTCAATAGAAAAGGGGAGGTGATGTGGGATTCCCCTCTGTATGCCATAAATATAATTGGTGAATAAAGAAAATTTCTTGAGCCCCTGATAGGGTAAAGCAGAGCTAGGCAGAGAAAACTAAACTGAATGTTTGGAGAAGGAAGGCAGAGTTTGGAGAAGCCATGGAGCCAACGTCAGAGACAGACATGTTGAAACTTTGCTGGTAGGCCATGACCTCATGGTGATACAGAGATTAATGGAGATGGGTTAAGTTAATAAGTAAGAGTTAGCCAATAAGAAGCTAGAGCTAATGGGTCAAGCAATGATTTAATTAATACAGTTTCTGTGTGATTATTTCTTTGCTGAGCTGCTGGGAAGCAACAAGCTGCCTCCTTGCAACACATAGTTGAACAAAATGTCCTTGTCGTATGATTGAGCCTTCTTTGGTATATATACAAGAGTAGTATTGCTGGATCTTGAGGTAGGTTCATTTCCAATTTTCTGAGATACTATCATACTGATTTCCAGAGTGGCTGTATATCCCCACTAGCTTACTCCACATCTTCTCCAGCATAAGCTATCATTAGTGTTTCTGATCTTAGCAATTCTGACAGGTGTAAGATGGTATCTCAGATTTGTTTTGATTTGCATTTCCATAATGGCTAAGGATGTTGAGCTTTTCCTTAAATCTTTTGGCCATTTGAGAATTCTCTGTTTAGTTCTTTACCCCATTTTTAAAATTGAATTATTTGGAATTTTGATTTCTAATTTCTTGAATTCTTTATATATTTTGAAGATCAGTCCTCTGTTTCCTGTGGGGTTGGTGAAGATCTTTTCCCATTTAGTAGGCTGCCTTTTTGTCTTTTGACTGTGTCCTTTGCTTTACAGATGCTTCTCAGTTTCAGGACATCCCATTCATCTATGTTTTTCTCAGTGTCTGTGCTACTGGTGTTGTATTTAGGAAGTGGTCTCCTGTGCCCATGCATTGAAGACTACTTCCCACTTTCTCTTCTAACAATGTGGTTGGACTTATATTGAGGTCTTTAATCCATTTGGACTTGAGTTTTGCGCATGGGGAGGACACTTTATATTCATCATAGGAACAACTTATCAAGATGAAGTCTCAATCTTAAACATCTTTGCCCCAAATACAACAGCACCCACATATGTAAAAAAAAAAACATTACTAATGCTTAAATCATGCATCAAATATCACAAACTAATAGTAGACTTCAACACTCTACTCTCACCAATGGACAGGTCAATCTGACAGAAACTTAAATGGGAAATAAGAAAATTAACAGACGTCACAACTCAAATGGACTTAACACACATCTACAGAACATTTCATTTAAACACAAAAGAATATACCTTTCTCTCAGCACCACACGGAACCTACTCTAAAACTGATCACATACTTGTTAGCAAAACAAACCTCAACAAATAGCAAATTTGGAATAACCCCCTGTATATTATTGGATCACCATGGTTTAAATTAGGATTTAACAACAACACTAATTGCAGATAGCCTACAAACACATGCAAATTGAGAAGTGCTCAATTGAACCATTCCTGGGTCAAGGAAGAAATAAAGAAATTAATTTTTTAACTTTACAAAAGTCTATAATATAGGTCTATAAGGAGCAAATCACTGGTTCCACCTGACCCAGACTACAAATAGTACTACAAACCCGACTGCCTATAAATCAATATGTATAAATGGACACTTTCAGCCTTTATGTTGGATATAGAAAATTGCTGTCAACATCTGTTTTGTTGCAAATGATACACTCAAATTGTTCTGAATAATGGATCAGTACATAATTAAAGATTACAGCTATTCATTAACTTATATTGTAAACGATGATTACATGGGAAATCCTAGGCAAATAAAGCTGATTGTTATATTCTTTTATAGACAGATTAAACAAACAGTCTAAATACATAATAGGCTAGCAGTCTTAAATCTTAAGTTACTCTGGCTATGAGTTCTAGCAAACTTCTCATCTCTTAAAACATGAGATATTATATTTTTTATTTTATTTTTTAAAATAAACAAACTATGTTTTTCATTTTACATCCCAATTCTAGTTCTAACTCCCTCTCCTCCTCCCATTCTTTCTACCTTCCCCAATCCCACCCTCCATCCACTCCTCCAAGAGGGTAAGGCACTTTGCTTTGGGGAAGGTCCAAAGCCCTCCTTATTGTATCTAGGCTGAGCAAAATATCTATCCAAAGAGAATGGGTGCCCAAAAAGCTAGTACAAGTAGTAGGGATAAGTCCTGGTGACACTGCCAGTAGCCCTACAGTCTGCTCCAGCCATACAACTGTCCCCCATATTCAGGGGGACTAGTTTGGTCTTATGCTTGTTCCTTTCCTGTCTGTCTAGAGTTGGTAAGCTCCCATTATCTCAGGTAAACTGTTTCAGTGAGTGAACCCATCATGGTCTTGACCTCTTTGCTCATATTCTCACTCCTCACAATCTTCAACCAGACTTTGGGAGCTCAGTTTAATGTTCCACTGTGGCTCTCTTCCTTTGTCTCCATCAGTTGCTGGATTAAGATTCTATGGTCACATTTAAGAAACTCATTAATCTGACTACAAAGCAAGGCCAGTTCAAGCAACTTCTACACCACTGCTTAGGATCTTAGCTAGGGTCATCCTTGTGGATTCCTGGAAATTTCTCTAGAGACAGGTTTCTTGCTAGCCCCATAATAGTATATATTCACTCTTAAGTAGATACTAGCTGTAAAGGAAAGGATAATGAGCCTACAGTCCATGGACCTATAGGAGCTGGGTAACAAGGTGAACTCCAGGGGATGGATATATATATATCCCTGGGAAAGGGAGGTAGATAGGATCTCCTGAGAAAATTGGGAGCATGAGGGTGGGGGGAGAAGGAGGAGGGGAAGGAATAGGGCAGAAGTGGGGAGAAAAACTTGAGGAAACAGGATGGTCAGGATGGGGAGAGACAGAAAGAGAGCATGATTGAGGGAGCCATTATGGGGCTATCAAGAAACCTCACACTGGGGAAATTCCCAGGAGTCCATGAGAATGACCTCAACTAAGACCCTAGGCAATGGTGCATGGGTTAGCCTTGCCCAGTAGCCAGATTATTGGCAATCTTAAATTTCAACATATAACCTTCATCTAGCAACTGGTGGAGACAGTGGCAGAGACCTGCAGTGGAACACTGGGCTGAGCTCTCAAAGTCCAGTTGAAGAGTGAGAGGAGTGAGATTATGAACAAATGAGTCAAGACCATGATGATGACATGAACTGAAACACCTAACCTGGTAAAGGGAGTTTACCAACTCTGGCTGGGCAGGGAAGGAACCAGCATAGAACCACTTGTAGTGGCACCACAATTTGTACACCCTACTGTTTGTACTGACTTTTTGGAACCCATCTCCCTGAATTAATACCTTGCTAATCCTGGATATAGTAAGGAGTGCCTTGGTCCTTCCTCAGAGCAATGTGCCTTGTCCTCTCTGGAGAGTGGATAGGGATGGGTAGGGGGGAAGGTGGAAGGAATGGGAGAAGGAGAGGGAGTTGGAGCTGGGATTGAAATGTAAAATGAAAAAGGATAGTTTGTTTTCTTTTTTTAAAGCTAAAAAAGAAAACAGAGATGTCTGCTTACCCTAGAAGTATATAAGGATCTGAAAAATAAATAATATGTTCTTTTTTGAATCGATTGAAAAGGTTTTCAAACTGATAAGCAAGGAGAGGAGGTACAGGCAAATGATTCAGCATCACAAGTACTGCTTAGAGTCAGAGATGACTTACCAAGAGTTTTAGCTACTTATCCTGTTAATACCTGTGAAAAGCAAGCAGATGCTCAATATCCAAATGGATACAAAGAATGTAAGTGGAAGCCTATAGGTATGAAAGATTTTTAAAGAAAATTAATCCAGCAGTAGTATTTTATGGCATGCATTCACCTTTTGTTAGGGAGATAATAAAGACATGGGCTTAAACAATAAGGTTAATCTACAAGAGTTGCTTCAATTAATCTTAGCAGTGCTAGAAGATGGGCCACAGTTACAGTGGAAGTGCTATTGGAGAGAGGAGGCTAAAGCTCTAGAACAACAAGGTAAAGTCAAAGGATTTGAGGCTTCCCAAGACTAAATTCTTGGCCAGGGCCAGTATGCTGATCTGCAGAGTCCAGCTATATACAATGAATATATCTTGTCCCTATGCTATACAGCAGCCTTGAATGCTTGGGACAGGATTCAAGAACAGGAAGAAGAATTGAATCATATACTAATGCCATCCAAGGTCCAATAGAAACCTTTAGTGACTTTTTACAAAGATTACCTAAAGCTGTACAAACAGGGGTAACAGATCCAGAAGCTAGATGAGTATTTATTGAATCTGACTTTTGAAAATGCCAACTTAAAATGCAAAAAGCTACTTGGGACTTTAAAGGTGCACCAATGGATGAATGGATCCATTCCATTTCTGCACACAGTCAATGTTGAGTCATTTGACTATAATTCAGAGGCTTGGGTGGGAGAAACAATTTCCAAAGGTATGACAAGACAACAAAATACCAAATGTTTTAATTGTTGTAGAATGGGACATTTGAGAAGGGATTGTAGACAGGACATTCTTAGAAATAAGGTTTCCTCTAGGAATGAAAAAATTAGAAGGTCTCAATCTTCTGGATTATTTAGAAAATGCAGCAAAGACCAATATTAGACCAATGAATGTAGAACAACAAGAGACAAATAAAACAACCCATTATTATTGGGAAATTCCTTGTGGGGCCTCTTGCAGGTCCCCAGGTCAGACATGGTGCAGTCATTGTGGAGAACATGACTCCCCAGGAAAGTTTAAAAAAAACAGTGCTTCTTGTAAAAAACCATACTGTTCTGGATGACAGAATAATCATAGAGGCTGAATCGAAAATTCCAATAGAAAACAGGAAACATATATTTTGTCAGACTTCTATAAATAATCAAAGATCAAAGGTAAGAGTATGAGTAAATAACATTTTACTTGAAGAACTACTGGACACAGTATGGATGTGCCTATTATTACTCCAGAATCTTGACATCAAATTGGCCTCTTCAGGAGGCAGATGTTCAATCTCTAGGAATGGGAACCCTATCTCAACTAAAGCAAAGCACAAGATGGGTTGAATGCATAGGGTCAGAGGGACAGAGAGAAAGGCTGATGACATATGTGGACAACATAGCAGTGAATGTGACGTTGTGATCTGTTGCAGTAATGGAATACCCAGATTACCATTTCTGGGGTCTTAAAAATAGAACATAAACCAACTCATGTTTCTGGGAAGGATATTAAAAGGTACTATAAAAAACAGTTACCAGGCAATTAGGTTGTATGAAAGCACAAAACAACTAGCAAACCTTCAGAGGTACCAAAGGCCCTACATTTAATATGGTTAACTAAGGAACCAATATTGGTTAAACAATGGCCCTTAACAGAAGAAAAACTGTGGGCTTTAGAACAACTGGTACAGGAGCAACCGGATTCTTGGCATATTTAAGAATCAACCAGCCCTTGGAATTCTCCTGTATTTGTTGTTAAAAAGAAATCTGAAAAATGGAGAATGGTGACAGATCTAAGAGCTGTTAATGAGACTTCTATAATCTGGAATTCCTTTGCCTTCCCCATTGGCTAAAGGATGATCTCTTATAGTTCTTGATTTAAAAGATTGTTCCTTCAGTATATCTTTACAAAGAGAGAGAGAGAGAGAGAGAGAGAGAGAGAGAGAGAGAGAGAGAGAAGAGAGAGAGAGAGAGAGAGAGAGAGAGAGAGAGAGAGAGAGAAATTTGCCTTCGTGGCATTTACTTATAATAATTCTCAGTCTAATAAAAGATATCAATGGAGGATCTCCCCACAGGGAATATTAAAATAGCCTCACCCTTTGCCAATATTTTGTAAGTCAACCATTAGAAATAATATGTAAGAAATTTCCTAAATCTATGGTCTACCATTACATGGATGACATTCTGCTATCTGATTCAAATGTAGATGCTTTAGAAGGTTTGACAAAATAAAAAAGTTTTGACACATTGGGGATTACAAATTGCTCTGAAAAAAATACAAAGAGGAGATTCTAAGTTTTACAGAAAATTTGAGCACAAAAAGTGCAAATTAGGAGAGATCTATTGCAGACTCTTAATGTCTTTCAAAAATTATTGGGAAACATTTACAAACTATGACTCACTCCTGGGATAACACCTTATGTAATAATTCTTTAAACAAAACCTTAGATGGTGACAAAGACTTAAATAGTCCCAAGGAATTAACAGCTTAAACTGAAAAATAAATGACTTTGATTGAAGGGAAATTATAGTAGGTCCTTAAAAGAATATCAGTGCCCCCAACCAGCAGGAAGTATCCTGGAATACTATGCCCACATTCCCAAAACATGGACTATGGATATTTTCCTTTGTTTAAAAAAAAAGGGGGGGGGGAATGGTGCAGAAGAATTGTCTGTATTCTGTCAATCATGTATTTTAATACAATGCTGATTGGCCAGGCAGGAACTATAGGCGGGTCAACCAGACAGGAAGTAGAGGTGGGGCGATGAGAACAGGAGAATGCTGGAAAGGAGGAAGCCCATTCCTCCCAGTCCTGCCCAGACTCTGAAGAAGCAACATGTGATCTGCCCTGGTGTGAAAGTTACTGAGCTACATGGCTAATGTAGTTAAGAATAATGAGTTAATAAAAGCTACAAGAGCTAATAAGTAGTCTGAGCCAATGGGCCAATCAGTTTTATAACTTATGGAGATCTCTGTGTGATTTCTTTGGGGTTTGTCGTCTGTGAGGTACTGGGAGGGATGGAAACCCCAACAAGCCAGCCCTTTCATGTTACAAGCTACAATAATGAAAACAGCTTGGTATTAGCACAAAAACAGAGATGCTGACCAATGGAATCGAATCAAAGACCCAGATATTAATCCACAAACCTATGAACACCTGATTTTTGACAAAGGAGCTAAAAGTATACAATGGAAGAAAGAAAGCATCTTTAACAAATGGTGCTGGCATAAATGAATGTCAACATGTAGAAGAATGAAAATAGACCCATATCTATCACCATGCATGAAACTCAAGTCCAAATGAATTAAAGACTTCAATATTAATCTGACCACACTGAACCTGATAGAGAGAAAGTGGGCACAGGAGACCATTTCCTACATAGAACCCCTGTAGTACTGACAATAAGAGCAACAATGAGCCTGGCGGTGGTGGCGCATGCCTTTAATCCCAGCACTCAGGAGGCAGAGGCAGGCGGATCTCTGTGAGTTCGAGGCCAGCCTAGTCTACAAGAGCTAGTTCCAGGACAGGAACCAAAAGCTACAGAGAAACCCTGTCTCGAAAAATAAAAAAAAAAGAGCAACAATGAATATATGAGACCTCCTGAAACTGAGAAGCTTTTGTAAAGCAAAGGACACTGTCATTAAAAGACCAAAAGGCATCCTACTGATTGGGAGAAGATCTTCACCAACCCCACAACAGTCAAAGGTCTGATCTCAAAAATATATAGAGAACTCAAGAAACTAGACTTTAAAATGCTAATTAACCCAATTAAAAAATGGGGCACGGAACTGAACAGAGAATTCTCAACAGAAGAAGTTCAAATGGCCAAAAGACACTTAAGGTCATGCTCAACCTCCTTAGCAATCAGGGAAATGCAAATCAAAACAGCTTTGAGATACCATCTTACACCTGTCAGAATGGCTAAAATAAAAAAAAAACACCAATGATAGCCTTTGATGGAGAGGATGTGGAGTAAGGGGAACACTCATCTATTGCTGGTGGGAATACAAACTTGTGCAACCACTTTGGAAATCAGTATGGCAGCTTCTCAGGAAATTCGGGATCAACCTACCCCAGAATCCAGCAATACCACTCTTGGGAATATACCCAAGAGATTCCCTATCATACTAAAAAAGCATTTGTTCAACTATGTGCATAGCAGCATCATTTGTAATAACCAGAACCTGGAAACAACTTAGATGCTCCTCAATGGAAGAATGGATAAAGTAAGTGTGGAATATATATGCATTAGAGTACTACTCAACGGTAAAAAAAAAAATGACATCTTGAATTTTGCATGCAAATGGATGGAAATAGAAAACACTATCCTGAGTGAGGTAACTGAGACCCAAAAAGATGAATATGGTATGTGCTCACTCGTAAGTGGATTCCAGCCATAGTTAAAGAACATTGAGCCTATAATTTGTAATCCTAGAGAAGCTAAATAAGTAGGTGAACCCAAAGAATAACATATAGTTATCTTCCTGGATATTGGAAGTAGACAAGATTGCCAGGCAAAACTTGGGAGATTGGGGTGGGGGTGGGGTCGAGGTAACAGGAGATGGGGACAGAGAAGGGAGAAGGAGTGGATGGGGAGAACTTGGGAGAATGGGATGGTTGGGATGGAAGAAGGATGGATATGGGAGCAGGGAAGTATATATCTTAATTAAGGGAGCCATTTTAGGGTTGGCAAGAGACTTGACTCCAAATGAGTTCCCAGGTATCCAAGGAGATGTCCCCAGCTTGTTCCTTGGGCAGCTGAGGAGAGGGAACCTGAAATGGCCCCATCCTATAGCCACACTGATGAATATCTTACATATCACCATAGAACTTTCATCTAGCGATGGATGGAGATAGAGACAGAGACCCACATTAGAGCACTGGACTGAGCTCCCAAGGTCCAAATGAGGAGCAGAAGGAGGGAGAACATGAACAAGGAAGTCAGGACCACGAGGGGTGTGCCACCCACTGAGACGGTGGGACTGATCTAATGGGGGATCACCAAGGCCAGTTGGACTGGAACTGATGGAGCACGTGATCAAACTGGACTCTCTGAGTGTGGCTGATGGTGAAGGCTGACTGAGAAGCCAAGGACAATGGCGCTGGGTTTTGATTCTACTGCATGTACTGGCTTTGTGGGAGCCTAGTCTGTTTGGATGCTCACCTTACTAGACCTGGATGGAGGGGGGAGGACCTTGAACTTCCCACGGGGCAGGGAACCCTGACTGCTCTTTCGACTGGAGAGGGAGAAGTAGGGGGAGTGGGGGGAGAAGGAGGGAATGGGAGGAGGTGGAAATTTTTAATAAAAAAACTAATGGGCAACTGCTTTGAGTTCAGAAATAGGCTGATTCAGTAATCACACATTTACTAGAAGTTATCGCCATCATGGGCACAAATAAAGAGAGACAATGATCCAGCATATTTCTCTAAGGAAATGAAATATTTTTTGTGTATTATAATATAAAATATACTACAGCTATACTGCACAATCCTACAGGCCAAGCAGTTACAGAAAGATCAAATAAAAGTATAGAGGGCATGTTAAACAAACAGAAAGGGATGGTAAATACCCCCAGAAATAGAAAGCATAATGCTTTATTAAACTTGAATTTTGTTAATGCTGATGAGATAGGAACAGTGGTTAGAGAGACACTGGATAATAGAAAAAGCTTCTAAATTAAATCAGCCAGTGTATTTCAAGGATGTGTTGGCCTCAGAATGGAAACCAGGAAATGTCCTACTTTGTTTTTGTTTTCACAGGAGAAGAAATGCTATGGATACCATCAAAATTAATAAGCATTCAGTTTGAATAGGAGAAACCTCATGATAAAGAGAAATGACAGCTCATTTACAGAGCTAACAATCCTATAGGTGGTAAGGACCCCTTATAAGTATTGGGGCAGGGTTCTGTTCTTGTCTCTGCAAGTAAATACCCATCTTCAGAATGTCGAGAAACCTTGGACATCTAGATGCTTAAAGAAAAAAGATAGCTATCCAGAAAGAATCATGAAGCAATGATAAATATGACTTAGGATATCCATATCCTCTGTAGGATAAAATCATATATATATATATATATATATATATATATATATATATATATATATATAAAATGGTAGTCACCATTTATTAAAATTCAAAGCTGTCTTTGGAGTTGGATGGTGGCTAACCTTCTCTAAATCCAAACAAGTTATTAAAAGAAAAATTCAGAGTTTCTGTCTCATATCAGGAGCCACCTTGTGTGGAATAGAAGGAAGAAAAAAATCTAGGACTACTAGTATCAAACCTCTGCTTTCATAAAATTTTACTTCTCCCTATACCTATTTTTGTCTCTATGGTACCTTTCATTGAATATATGTCTATATGAATAATGTTTAAGTTTTCCACAATGAACAATAAATTTTCCTGTAGTAATCTTTGAAGTTTCCAGGAAGAAGATGAGGCCCCACAACAATGATTCCCACCTGGTTGATATAATGTCATTATGTTGATAACACCACTTTAAGAATGGTTTTGGGTTACAAACTGCTCAAGATGAATCCAACTTGGCTAGCTGGCATGTGCACCTTCTTATAGTGTTCTGGCAAGAACTTCAAATAAGAACTTCAAAAAAAAAAAAAAAACCCTACCGACTACTCAGAGACTATTTGCAATCATATCAGACAACAATCCTGAAACTTAACCACCATTTTAGTTTTTACAGGATCGCATGTAAATAACATTGCCCCCATGATAGCTGGAAATAATTCTAGAAAATGTTGTCTCCTCTCCTAACAAAGTTTGCCCTCGGGGTTAGAGACATCTATTAGGGTTTGGTTATGAGTGGCATAGGGTTGAAGGTAGAAATGAAGTAAGCCCATGGATTTGTCTTGCAAAAAGGGGATTATATGAGATGGGATAATGGGTAGGTGAGATTATTACTTGTGAGATATTATTTATAGACAATTTATATTGGTATAGATTCTTGAATATGGATACAAAATCAAATTATATTTGTTAAATTGAATATGATCATATTTCTGTTTACAATATTTGTGTACCTATATAAAGTTATTTTGTTATATTGTATGCATGCATGTTTCTACCTCTGCTTAAGCTATTTTGTATATTGATGCAATTTTAAGATATATTTATCATATTGCACTATACAATTCTACCTCTAATCAAGATACTTATATATTGCTGATATTTTGAGGTCTTTGTCCTCATTTGTTGCATGTTTGTTTAAAGGTTGTTTAATTTTTTAATATGAAGCATTAGTCTTTAAGCTATATAGGTATTAAGAATTATTGCCAGTTGGTAGTGTTGCACACCTTTAATATCAGCACTCAGGAAGCAAAAGCAGGTGGATATTTGTGAGTTTGATGCCAGCCTGGTCTACAAAAGCTAGATCCAGGACAGGCTCCAAATCTACAGAGAAACCCTGTCACAAAAACACAACAAAAAAATTTACAGGTCAATAGTCATCCATACAGTTATACTAGTCAGGTTGCTTTTAGATGCATAGAGATTGGATTTATTATAAATAGCTAATCTTCAAATACTTCAGAGAACTGTAGAAGATGGCATTTAAATAACTTAGGATTCTGTTGACGTGAGTCATGATTGCTCCTGGTAGCATCAATCTATTCCTGAGAGGATGCTGGGAACTGAATACAATCCATTTGGATCTTGTTTTCTCTTGGCAAAGCTGGCTTTTGGTTAAAGAACTGACCCTGTTTCGATCACTGACAAAATTCATGATGTCCAGACTGGACAAGCAGGATACAAGCAAAAAGTCTGCCAAATCTTGTCAAGACAGGGTAAAAAGATTTTCAAATTTTCCTGCCTCTGAAAATGATGTATCATTTACTCTAGGCCTTAGCCAAAGTTGATTGCCCCCACATTGCAAATAAGACTTTGGGTGATTGTCTAGGTAGCCAGTTGTCTCTGTTGTTTCTTGCATCCTTTTGAAGTTGCTTGATGGAATTTTCTGTTTATGAAAGTGATAATATCTCTTCTTATCTCTTTGATGAGGTTGAATACTAGTTAGTTGGTGTGGGAAGTCCTTTTGTACATGTGTTGCTTTTAATGAATAAAGAAGCTGTCTTGGACCTGGCGGGGCAGAATAGAGGTAGGCAGGGGAAACTAAACTGAATGCCAGGAGAAAGAAGGCAGAGAAAGAAGGCTCCCATGGAACTGCCAGAGGAGAAAGATGTGAGCTGCCAGCTGGAACCTTGATGGTAGGTCACAAGCCTAGTAGTAAAATATAAAATAATGGAAATGGGTTAATTCTAGATGTAACCTAGCTAGCTAGCAACAGGCTTAAGCTATTGGCCAAATAATATTACAATTAATATAGTTTCTATATAATTATTTTGGGGCTGAGGAGCCTCCTACAACAGTTAGTCATAGTTAATTTCCTCTCATGACTTAGCCAAGCCATTTTTAATATAAAATTTAGACTCCTTAGAATGGGATAATGATTGAAACATTTAGCATATGTTTCTTGTTTGATGTTGTTCATTACTGTTGTAATTCTAATTTTTATGTATATTTTTGTCTCTTACTTTCCATGGACAATACTTTATATTTTTCTTATTGTATATAGTTTGTATTAGGCTTAGAACCCTCTTTTTTATTGATTTTATTGAGCTATACATTTTTCTCTACTCCCCTCCCTGTCTCTCCCTTCCACTTCAACCCTCTCCCATGGTCTTCATGTTTCCAATTTACTCAGGAGATCTTGTCTTTTTCTACTCCCCATGCTTATTTAGACAAAAGGGGGAGGTGCAGTGGGAACTCCTTGAGCCAATCGCCTTTAAGATACCAACTTACTTTGGGCATGGCCTCATGTACTATAAATGCAGATGAAAGGCATGCCCAGGCCACTTGGCTGCTGCATTCAGTTTCAGCTCCCAGAGCAGGAGATCACTACTCTTTCTGTGAGTTTATCCCTGGATAAATAAGTCTTCGTTATATTCCATTCTGGGATATTGTGGAACTCTTTTTTTATGCCAACATTATGCAGCAAAACTTTCTGCTGCAGTTGATACACAAAAACATAAGGAAAAGTATAATCATAATTACTGAATAGATTATGAAATAAAATCCATCTTTCTGTTATCTATTACGAATCTCATTTTAGCTTTAACAATAGGCACCATCTTAAAGTGAAAGGACGGAAAAATAATCAAAGCAAATGGGACTAGAAAGTTGACGGGCATCATTATCCTAATAGCTGGTGAAATAGGCTTCCATTCAGCAAGGCAGTGTCTCTTTTTACTGGAGAGCTGTTGCTGTTAATATTCAAAGATATTATTGAAAGTAATTGTCTTGACTGGGTCCTTTTGGTTTGTTGTTTTGCTCATTTTGTTCTTTGTGCTTCCATAATTATGGCTTTAGTTTTCTTTTTACAGTCTCTTTGTTATGCATATTTTTCTTTGTATTCCAAACTACTTCTTATCATATTCTATTTATGATTGCTCATCTGGATATGAAATCTTTTGTCTATTTGCACTAATTGTGGCAAATAGTTTTGCTGAGTACAATAGTGCTGAAACACCAAAGAATATGTACTCTATTCAGCAGCCCATGGAAACATTTCTAAAACAGACCACATCCTGGCACACAAAACAAATCTTACTAAATTCAGAAAAAAGTTAATTAATTTCATGTATCATATTTGACCAAAAACCAATCTAACTTGGCATGTCTTCTGTGCATCCCACAGAGCACTCCCCCCAAATCCCTTTCCTTCCCACCTCATCACTGTGTGCCAGCCTCTAACCAGGGTGGGTGGGTACCCCCTGCTCAACCACAAACAATACCTACCAAAAGATCAGGTAGACTGCCTACAAACCTTCCCTCCTCTCTCTTATCCCAGATCCAGTTCTCAGGATCTCCCCCAGCACTGCAACAGAACACCAGCTGCAGATTTCCCTCCTTACTGTGTACTCCTCCTCTGGATCCCTGAGATAATATGCCAATGACCTCTTTCCCATTTCCCCAGCAAGCATTCGCAGTGAACACACCAACCACACAGGTCAAAAAAGCAGGCAACACTCAGCCAACATACTATGGAAATCCAGAGAAGAAGCAGAAAATAAAGAAGAAAACACCCACCCACAAACACAAACCAGAAATCAGCAATAAGACATATAATTATCCAAAGCTCAGATGCCTAGGTCCCAGCATAAAAGCACAGTGAATAACATCTAGGGCAATGTGTCATCATCGGAGTCCAGCTATCCTAAGGTAGCAAGTCCTGAATATTCCAACATGGCTAAAGCACAAGCAAAAGACCTTATGAACAACTGTATGAAGATGATAGACATCCTTAACAAGAAGATAAATAAAACCTTGAATAGATGCAGGAAAACACAAGTAATTGTAAGAAATAAATTCTTTATATAAATCCAAGAAAAACAAGAAAACAATTGAAAGAAACCATAAAAACTATTCAAGATCTGAAAGAAGAAATAGAAGCAATGTAGAAAATACAAACAGGAAATTCAGGAAATGGAAAATCTGGGTAAGTAAACAGGAACTACAGATACAAGCATCATCAACAGGGCTCAAGAGATGGAAGAGAGAATCTCAGGTGTTGATGATATAATAGAAGAAATATATTCATTGGTCAAAGAACATGTTAGATCTAAAAATCTCCTAACATAAAACATCCAGGAAATCTAAAAAAAGACCAAACCTAAAAATAATAAAAGAAGGAGAATCCCAGCCATAAACCCAGAAAATACATTGAACAAAATTTTTGAAGAAAATTTCCTTAACCTAAAGAAGGCCATGTCTATGAAGTATAAGAAGCTTACAGAATACCAAACATATTGCATCAGAAAATAAAGTATCCATGTCATATAATAATAAAAACACTAAATATACAGAACAAAGAAAGAATATTAAAAGCTGCAAGGAAAAAAAGGTCACGTAACATTGGAAGGCAGACCTTTCAGAAGTACATGTGACTTCTCAGTGGAGACTCTAAAAGCCAGAAGGGCCTGGACAACTGTCTTGCAGACACTGAGAGACCACAGATGCCAGCCGAGACTATTAGACCCAACAAAATTTTCAACAATCATAGATGAAGAAAACAATGTATTTTATGACAAAGTCAAATTTAAACATATCTGTTAACACATCCAGATCTAGAGAAAGTACTAGAAGGAAAACTCCTATCCAAGGAAGTTAACCACACTTATGTAAACATGGAGTTGCTCTCAAACCAGCAAATTCCAAAGAAAGAAAATACATAGGTGTGTACACACACACATGCACAAAACCACCACCAACAACATAATATTAGGAACAAAATAATCAGTGGTCATTAATATCTTTCAATCTCAGTGGACTCAATTCACCACTAATGGATCAGATGGGAAAACAAGATCCATCCTTCTACTTCATCTAAGAAACACACCTCAGCTCCCTCCCTCCCCTCTTTGGCGGCATAGCACCTCCCTGCTCAGCCTGAATACCAAACCTGCAACAGACAAAGGTCTGATCTACAAAATATATAGAGAACTCAAGAAACTAGACTTTAAAATGCTAATTAACCCAATTAAAAAATGGGGCACTGAACTGAACAGAGAATTCTCAACAGAAGAAGTTCAAATGGCCAAAAGACACTTAAGGTCGTGCTCAACTTCCTTAGCAATCAGGGAAATGCAAATCAAAACAACTTTGAGATATCATCTTACACCTGTCAGAATGGCTAAAGTCAAAAACACCAAGGATAGCCTTTGCTGGAGAGGCTGTGGAGGAAGGGGTACCCTCATCCATTGCTGGTGGGAATGCAATCTTGTGCAACCACTGTGGAAGTCAGTGTTTCAGTTTCTCAGGAAATTTGGGATCAACCTACCCCTGGACCCAGCAATACCACTCTTGGGAATATACCCAAGACATGCTCTATCATATGACAAAAGCATTTGTTCAACTATGTTCATAGCAGTATTATTTGTAATAGCCAGAACCTGGAAACAACCTAGATGCCCTTCAATGGAAGAATGGATGAAGAAAGTATGGAATATATACACAGTAGAGTACTATGCTGCGGTAAAAAACAATGACTTCTCGAATTTTGCATGCAAATGGATGGAAATAGAAAACACTATCCTGAGTGAGGTATCCCAGAGCCAAAAAGATGAACATGGGATGTACTCACTCATAATCGGTTTCTAGCCATAAATAAGGGTCATGGAGTCTACAATAGGTGAACCTAAAGAAGCTAAGTAAGAAGGTGAACCCAAGGAAAAACATATAGTTATCCTCTTGGCTAAGGGAAGTAGACAAAATTGCCGGGGAGAAAATTGGGATCTTGGGGGTGGGGTGGGATGGGGGTAAGGGGAGATGGGGAGAGAAAAGGTACAAGGGAAGGAGGGGGGGACTTGGGGAAACAGGAGGATTGGGATAAAGGAAGGGAGGATAGGGGAGCACGGAAGCACAATTCTTAGTTAAGGGAGCCACTTTAGGGTGGGCAAGAGACTTGACCCTAGAGGGGCTCCCAGGTGACCAAGCTGAGGTCCCCAGTTAGTTCCTTGGGCAGCTGAGGATAGGGAACCGGAAATGACCCTATCCTAGAGCAATACTGACGAATATCTTGCATATCATCATAGAACCTTCATCTGGTGATGGATGGAGATAGAGACAGAGACCCACACTGGAGCACTGGACTGAGCTCCCAAGGTCCCAATGAGGAGCAGAAGGAGGGAGAACATGAGCAAAGAAGTCGGGACCACAAGGGGTGCACCCACCCACTGAGACAGTGGAGCTGATCTACTGGGAGCTCACCAAGGCCAGCTGGACTGTGACCGAAAAAGCATGGGATAAAACTGGACTCTCTGTACATGGCGAACAATGAGGGCTGATAAGACGCCAAGGACAATGGCACGGGGTTTTGATCCTACTTAATGTTCTGGCTTTGTGGGAGCCTAGCCAGTTTGGATGTTCACCTTCCTAGACATGGACGGAGGGGGGAGGACCTAGGACTTACCACAGGGCAGGGAACCCTGACTGCTCTTTGGACTGGAGAGGGAGGGGGAGAGGAGTGGGGGGAGGGGGAGAAGGGTGGGAGGAGGGGGAGAAGGGTGGGATGAAGGGGAGGGAAATGGGAGGCTGGGAGGAGGTGGAAACTTGTTTTTTATTCTCCTTTTCTCAATAAAAAAAAAACACACCTCAGCATCAAAGACAGACATTGCCTCAGAGTAACGGGTTGGAAAAAGGTTTTCCAATCAACTGTATCTAACAGGCAAGTTGGTGTATCTATACTAATATCTAACAAAATAGACTTAAAACCAAAATTAATCAAAAAGGATGGAGAATGATACTTCATATTCATTAAAAGAAAAATCCAGAGTCTGTGAGTCCCACGAACTCTCTGTGGATTTCCCTGTCATGATCTTGCCCCCCCCCCACACACACACTGCTTGCTCATATAATCCCTTCTCCCTTGTTCAAATGGACTCCTAGAGCTCAGCCCAGTGCTTGGCTGTGAATTTCTTCATCTGCTTCTATCAGGTAATGGATGGAGGTTCTATGATGATAATTAGGGTAGTAACCAATCCCTCATGGACTCTGTACTGACAGCTAAGAGCTGCATAGGACCAAACTATGTCCTCTGTATGTGGTTGATAGTTGTGTGGCTTGGTCTGTTTGTAGAATCTATCCCTGGTGCATGAGCTGACATTTGTAGCCCATTCCCTGTGGTGGGATATCTTGCTTAGCACTGATGCAAGAGAGACGGACTTGGTCCTGCCTCAACTTGATATGCCAGCCTTCTTTGACTCCCCATTGGATGCCTTACCCTTTCTGGGAAATGGAAAATGGGTGGAGTGTGGAGGGAACAGGGAGAGCAGGAGAGGGGGAGGTAGAAGGAGCTGTGGTTGGTATGTAAAATGAATTAAAAAATTAAAAAAATAAATTAAACAGCAAAAAAGGTACTGCCAAATTTGAGGACCTGAGTTCAACTCTTGGAAACTGTATGGTAAAAGGCAATAAGTTGTCCTTTGACCTCCACACAGGTGCTGTAACACATCTCCCTCTACCCCTTGCAAATAAATAAATGTAACTTTTTAAAAGTTAATAAAAGAAAGAAAAATCCACCAGGATGATGTCTCAGTTCTGAACATGCATGCTCCAAATGCAAGGGTACACACATTTGTAAAGGAAACATTGATAATGTTTAAATTACACATCAAACCTCACATATTCATAATGGGAGACTTCAACAACCCCTCTCACCAAATGACATGTGGATAGAACTAAGAGACATGACTCAAATTGACCCAACAGATATCTACAGAATGTTTCACCTAAACACAAAAGAAGATATCTTCTTCTTAGCTCCTCATGGAACCTTCTCTAAAACTGACCACATACTTGGTCACAAAGCAAGTCTCAATAATACAAGAAAATTGGAATAACCCCCTGTATCCCATCAGACCACCATGAATTAGAGTCGGAATTCAGCAACAAAGAAACAACAGAAAGCCTACAAATTCATGGAAACTGAACAACACTCAACCGAATTACCACTGGGTCAAGAAAGAGAGAAAGAAATGAAAGATTCCTAGAATTCAATGAAAATGACTGCACAACATATCCCAAACTTATGTAACACAATGAAAGTTGGGGCTAAAAAGAAAGTGCTTGCATAAAGGTATTAAAGAATGCTAATATTAGTGATGTGACAGCAGACCCAAAAGATCTGGAACAAAAAGAGGCAGACACACCCAAGAGGAGTAGAAGGCAAGAAATATACTCAGGACTAACATCAATAAAATAGGTAACATAGAGAACAATATAAAGAATCAATGAAACAAGGAGTTTGTTCTTTGAGAATGTCAACAAGATAAATAAACCTTTATCCAACCTAAAAGGCTAAGAGAGAACATACAAATTTACAAAATCAGAAATGGAAAGAGGAATATAACAACAGACATGAAGGAAATCCAAAGAATCATTAGGTCATACTTTAAAAACCTGTACTCCACATAACTTGAAATCTAAAAGAAACAATTTTCTTGATAAATAAATACCACTTACCAGAGTTAAATCAAGATCAGATAAATGCTTTAAATAGACCTGTTACTCCTAAGGAAATAGAAGCAATCATTAAAAGTCTCCCAAACAAAAAAGGCACAGGGTCAGATATTTTCAGCACAAAATTTTACCAGACCATCAAAGAAGAGCTAATACCAATACTCCTCAAATTATTCCACACTATAGGAAGAGAAAGAGCATTGCTAAATTCCTTTTATGAGGCTACAGTTACCATGATACCCAAACTACCAAAGATGCAACAAAGAAAGAGAAATACAGACCAATCATATCTTCAGACAGAAGTGCTATCCCAAGGCAGGTACCCCAAAAAACTATTAGTGGAATGAATTTTCACATCACACACTTGCTCAATTATGTTCATTTCTGCTTTATTCACAGTAATCATAAACTGGAAACCACCTGGATGTCCCTCAACTGAAGAAAAGATAAAGAAATTTCTCATTTGAACAATGACATATCACTAAGAATTTTTTAAAAACTAACGTTATGAAATTCAGCAGCAAATGAATGGAACTAGAAAAAAATTGATCTGAGTGAGGTAACTCAGACTCAGAAAGACAAACATGGTATATGTGAACTTATAAATGGATATTAGCTGTTAAGTAAATTAGCTGTTAAGACCAAGAGTGACTGTGGACAGGAGAAAGAGGGATGGGGAAAGGAGAGAGTATGGAGATAGCTAGAATTAGGGGGGCCCTTGGGGAACAGTGTGGAAGCCTAGTGCAGTGGAAATGTTCTATATAGTGAAATTATAATTGGTCTTGATAATAAAAACCCAGAATCAGATACTGAGGTAACTACTGAAAGGTAAGAGAGACAAAGGACCAAGCCACAGCCAACTCATACTGTGTTAATTCCTCTGTCAAAAAAGGGACCAAGCTCCTGTCTTCTTCCATATTATATTCTTCTCTCTGCCCAGCCATTGCTCTTCCTGTCTGTTTTATAGAACTCCAGACATATGGTTAATAAGGCAAGCATTATTTGTTAGAGCACAAACAAAATATTACCATATTTTCCCCATTGTCTAAAACAAAAATAGGAAGGTTATAATTAATATAAGAAAAACTATGCAGCAAGTATAATAACTATATGTAATATATACAAGCAATAAATGCATCCACAATGTCTAGTCCATTAGCATTTGACAAATTTAGAGAAAATACTCCTTATCTATCCCATCATGGTGAATCCAAAAGATTGTACCCAAAACTATTTTTTTATGTCTCTCACTTTTATATACTTTACACCTCTTTTGTGGTTTCTTTTCTAAATATGGAAACAAGGAAAACTATAACTATAAAATTTTTCATCTCTGCCAGGTGGTAGTGGCACATGTCTTTAATCCCAGTACTCAGAAAGCAGAGGCAGGAGGATCTCTATGAGATTGAGGCCAGACTGGTCTACAAGAGCTAGTTCCAGGACAGGCCCCAAAGCTACAGAGAAACCCTGTCTCAAAAAAAAATCTTCAACTCCATCAGAGACCCAAGAAGGAAATAATATTACCTGAGTAAGCAGAAAGTGCAAGTGACTTCCAAAACAATGTGAGAAATGACAAAAACAGCTGGCTGTTTGGACAGTCACCCATAGTTCTTCTGGAACATTGGGGCATCCATCTTTGGCCTACAAACCTAGCATATCTGACAGACTTTTCTATGAAGCAGGGTATTTTGAAGGGTTGTCCTATCTTGTCTTGGCAAAGCTCAGCACCTTTCATTTGTGTCCTGCTTGTCCAATTTGTACAGCATACTATCAGCAGTGAAAGCAAGAGCACTTTCTTGCCCAGTGAATGACTTTTGCTACAGGAAGAGTAAACTCCATTCAGCATTTCTTTGATGCCAATCACCTTGTTAAAAGTAGATTGGTGCTGCCAAGAGCAAATATGCCTCAGAGTCATAAAAAAAATAAAAACAACTATGTTACTAAAACATCTTAAATGTCATATTCTGTAAATCTCTGAAGTGTTTGAGGACAACATGCCTATTTAAAATATATAGCTTCTTTTTCATCTCTCTCCTGAAGAGGTAGGAAATCAGTAACAATGTTAAGAGGTTCCATAAAATCCATTACTACTATAAGAATGACATATAATTCTGACCTTTGAACAGAAACATAAGAAATTTGATCCACTTTACCTAAGTTTTCTAACTTGTAACCCATCTTTCCTGATTTATTTGCATTAGTATAGAATGTATGGGCTCTAGATATTGGTGTTTCCCATACAATGCTAGGAAGGATCCAATTAGTTCTCTTCATAAGTTGAAGTCTTCTGCTTTGGGGATATTTTCCATTACTATCTCCCCAAAATTATTGCAACATCTTTGTCAAGATTCATTTTCCTCCCATAATTTTCAATTTCATCATTAGTAGAAGGTACTCCAATTTCTGCTGTGTTTATTCCTGCTAACTGAAAAAGTCTCAATTTTCCTTTTAGAATCAACTCAGACCTTTTCCATATAAGTTTTCATTTTTTTACTTTGTTTATGTGGCTAAAATAACATCTTCCCCCTTTATTAATATTTCTGTAGGAGAATGCTTAGAGGGTAAAATAACCAAAATGCAATTAATTTTTGGATCCAAATGATTCACATGTGCATCATGTATTTTCTTTTTCACCAAAGCCAATTCTGCCTCAGCTACAGCTAATAATTCTCTTGGAATATTTAAGTCCTTGTCACCATCTAAGTTTTGAACAAATTACCCCATTTTTCCCCAATAGGGGGCCATAGATAGGAAGTGTCTCCTAGCATTTTTGAAAGTCATTAAGAGTCTGATATTAATCTCTTCTAATTTGCACCATTTGGGATCTAATTTTTTGTAGACTTATTTTATATCCAAATAATTAATAGTATCTATTCTTTATATTTTTCAGGAGTAATTTGTAATCCCCAACAAGGCAAAATTTTCTTTACTTCTTCAAACATTCTTTCTAAACATTTGAGTCAGATAGTAAAATGTCATACATGTAATGGTAAGCTATAGATTCAGGAAATTGATTATATATAATTTCTAATGGCTGAAATACAAAATATTGGCACAGGAGAAGGCTATTTAAAATTTCTTGTGGGAGAATCTACTAATATCTCATAGCAGGCCAAGAATTATTTTAAGTAGGCTCTGTGAAGGCAAATTTTTCTCTGTTCTTTTTTTGTAAAGGTGTAGTGAAGAAGCAACTTTTTAAATCAATAACTATCCTTTAGGCAATACAGAAGGCAAAGAAATTCCAGATTGTAGAGAGCCCATTGTTAAATCATCTATCAACAGCTTTTAGATCTGTTAACATTCTCCATTTCCCAGATTTCTTTTTAACAACAAATACATGAGAATTGAAGGGCTGGTTGATTCTTCAATATGCTGAACATTTAACTCCTATCTACCAGATATTCTAAGGCCTACACTTTCTTTGTTGTTAAAGGCCATTGTGTAGCAACCCATACAGGTTTGTACATCAATCTTTATTTTCTGAGACAGGGTTTCTTTGTAGCTTTGGAGCCTGTCCTGGAAATAGTTCTCGTATACCAGGCTGTCCTCAAACTCACAGAGATCTGCCTGCCTCTACTTCTAGAGTATTGGGATTAAAGGTGTGTGCCACCATCACCCAGCCTGCCAACCATTTTAAAAGTAGGACTGTTGGTGCCTTTGGAAAATCAGCAGCTCTTGTGCACTGTTATTGTACAGTCTGAATGGTTGGTGACGGTTCTTTATAAAACCTCCTAACATTTTCCCCAGAAGCACATGTTAATTTATGGTTTGTTTCTGAGAATGCTAATCTGAGTATTCCATTTCTGTACAAATCACGTTCCCACAAGTTCATTGCTATGTTAGCCACTTATGGCTTTAATTTTCCTTTCTGTCCTTCTGGCCTATACATTCAACCCATATCCTGCTCTATTTTACTTGAGAAAAACTTTCAGTCCCTAAAAGCAGAATATTTACCTGCTGAAAAGACCAATTTGGATGCCAAGATTTTGGAGAAATTATTGTTACATCTGTACCTGTATCTACCAGACCTTCAATGATAATGTCATTTATTTTTATTTTTAATTTTTGTCTTTGTTCATTTATTAAAGTTTACCAAAATATTATCTTTATGATTTCTCATTAATTTTTTTGTTATTTCTTCTATAGACTTTCTATCATCCAAGCAGTATAGTTTCTTACACTAGGCATTAGGATCTTTAATTGCTCTGGGAAGGAATTTCCTCTACAATGATAGGAAGTGACTGAACTGAACTTAGCATGAGGGCCTGAGAAGGGCGCCTTAAGGAGTTTCCTGATGGCAAAGGGTTACCTTGACTGTCCCTTGTTGATCTATATTCATTAGTCCAATGCATGCCTTTGTTAAACCTTCTACATAATCCAGGAGGAATTGTGCTTGGATTATGCTTTAGCTTCTGTAAAGCAAAGGACACTGTCGCTAAGACACAAAGGCAACCCACTAATTGGGAGAAGATCTTCACCAACCCTGAAACTGACAAAGGTCTGATCTCCAAAATATATAAAGATCTCAAGAAACTAGACCGTAAAAGGCTAACCAACCCAATTATAAAATGGGGCATTGAGCTGAACAGAGAATTCTCAACAGAAGAACTTCAAATGGCCAAAAGACACTTAAGGTCATGCTCAACTTCCTTAGCGATCAGGGAAATGCAAATCAAGACAACTTTAAGATACCATCTTACACCTGTCAGAATGGCTAAAATAAAAAACTCCAAAGATAGCCTTTGCTGGAGAGGTTGTGGAGAAAGGGGTACACTCATCCATTGCTGGTGGGAATGCAAACTTGTTCAACCACCTTGGAAAGCAGTATGGAGGTTTCTCAGGAAATTCGGGATCAACTTACCCCTGGACCCAGCAATACTACTCTTGGGAATATACCCAAGAGAGGCCTTATCATACAACAAAAGTATATGCTCTACGATGTTCATAGCAGCATTGTTTGTGATAGCCAGAACCTGGAAACAACCTAGATGCCGTTCAATGGAAGAATGGATGAAGAAAGCATGGAATATATACATATTAGTGTACTACTCAGCAATAAAAAACAAGGACTTCTTGAATTTTGCATGCAAATGGATGGAAATAAAAAACACTATCCTGAGTGAGGTAAGCCAGACCCAAAAAGAGGAACATGGGATGTACTCACTCATATTTGGTTTCTAGCCACAAACCAAGGACATTGAGCCTGTAATTAGTGATCCTAGAGAAGCTAAATAAGGAGAACCCAAAGAAAAACATAGGCATCCTCCTGAATATTAACCTTCAGCAAGCAATGAAAGGAGACAGAGACAGAGACCCACATTGGAGCACAGGACTGAAATCTCAAGGTCCAAATCAGGAGCAGAAGGAGAGAGAGCACGAGCAAGGAACTCAGGACCGCAAGGGGTGCACCCACACACTGAGACAGTGGGTATGTTCTACTGGGAACTCACCAAGACCAGCTGGCCTGGGTCTGGAAAAGCCTGGGATAAAACCGGACTCTCTGAACATAGCGGACAATGAGGACTACTGAGAACTCAAGAACAATGGCAATGGGTTTCTGATCCTACTGCACGCACTGGCTTTGTGGGAGCCTAGGCAGTTTGGATGCTCAACTTACTAGACCTGGATGGAGGTGGGGGTTCCTTGGACTTCCCACAGGACAGGAAACCCTGATTGCTTTTCGGGCTGAGCGGGGGTGGGGGGGACCTTAATTGGGGGAGGGGGAGGGAAATGGGAGGCAGTGGTGGGGAAGAGACAGAAATCTTTAATAAATAAATAAATTAATAAAAAAATATTGTTTCTAGGTTTTCTGCTAGGTTCTTTGCTCAGGAACAGTTTTCTGCTCCTACACTAAGGTGACCCACCCAGAGTGGTGAGTCACCACCTTGAGGCCTACCAGGCAGGCCTCAAGGACCCCCAAAAGGGAGCCCGGGCACCTTCAGCTTGTGCTCCAGGGGTGCCTGTGCACTCCTGGATCTCCTCCCGCCTGCCCGGTTTTTTCCTTTTGTCCCAGGATCATCGGGCTACCAGGTAGCCCTGTTTAGGTACTGAGGAGTTCCATCTGGACGGGTGAGTGTGTGCTTTCAAGGGGCGGACTGTCTAGGAAGAGAGCACAGGCCCCCCTCCCCCAGCTCCTTCTGCAGGGCTGTCTTTCTTACACACGACCCCCTCTCCCCCCCACAAGCCTGCGTTTTCTGCTAGGTCCTCTGCTCAGGAACAGTTTTCTGCTCCTACACTAAGGCGACCCACCCAGAGCGGTGAGTGCCTGCCTACCAGGCAGGCCTCAAGGACCCCCAAAAGGGAGCCCGGGCACCTTCAGCTTGTGCTCCAGGGGTGCCTGTGCACTCCTGGATCTCGTCCCGCCAGCCCGGTTTCTTCCTTTTGTCCCCGGATCATCGGGCTACCAGGTGGCCCTGTTTAGGTACTGAGGAGTTCCATCTGGACGGGCGACCCACCCAGAGCGGATCTCGCCCCACCTGTCAGGTTTTTTCCATTTGTCCCCGGGGATCATCGGATCATCGGGCTACCAGGAGGCCCTGTTTAGGTACTGAGGAGTTCCATCTGGACGGGTGAGTGTGTGCTTTCCAGGGGCAGACTGTCCCCCTCCCACAGCTCCTTCTGCAGGGCTGTCTTTCTTATACCCCTCCCCCCAAGAGCCTGTGTTATCTGCTAGGTCCTTTGCTCAGGAACAGTTTTCTGCTCCTACACTAAGTCTACCCACCCAGAGAGGTGAGTGCCTGCCTACTGGGCAGGCCTCAAGGACCCCAACCCCCGAAAGGAGCCCAGGCACCTTCAGCTTTTGCGGCAGGGTGTCCTGTGTTCTACTCGTCCCCAACCTGCCCCCCAAGTTCTCCCTTTTGTCCGCGGGTCATTGGACTACCAGGCGTCTATGTTTCAGTGCTGAGAAGTTCCATCTGGACTGGACGGTTCCTGCTTCTACACTGAAGAGTTACAACCAGAGAGTCAGTCACAGCAAAGTCTGGACCAAGACACCAGGCCTCTCCTGGCTCCATTTGAAGGAAGAGATGGGAAGGCACCAAGGCAAGAATTCCTCCAACAACCTGAAAGGCAACATGACATCACCAGAATCCAGAGATCCCGAAATAAGAAGAATTGTACACCCTACTCTAGAAGAATTAGAAGAAATTGACTCAAAAGTGAATTATATGAAAATAATAGAAGACCTTAAACAGGAGGTGAAAAACTGCCATAAACAATTAGAGATCACAAACAAAAAGGTAGAGGAAATGAATAAATCGCTCAAAGATACCCAAGAAAACCAAGAGAAATAAGAAAAAGCAATCAAACAGGTAAGGGAAGTGGTTCAAGACATGAAGAATGAAATGGAAGTAATGAAGAAAACACAAACCAAGGGAAGGATGGAGATGGAAAATCTGGGTAAACGAACAGGAAATACAGAGACAAGTACTACCAACATATTACAAGAGATAGAAGAAAGAATTTCAGACACTGAAGATACCATAGAGAAAATAAACACACTGATCAAAGAAAACAGCAAAGCCAACAAATTCTCATCACAAAACATTCAGGAAATCTGGGACACAATAAAAAGACCAAACCTAAGAATAACTGGGATAGAAGAAGGAGAAGAAGTACAGCTCAATGGTCCAGAAAATTTATTTAATAAAATTATAGAAGAAAATTTTCCCAACCTAAAGAAGGATATTCCTTTGAAGATTCAAGAAGCATACAGAGCACCAAATATACTGGACCAAAAAGAAATCTCCTCGCCATATAATAATAAAAACACAAAACATACAGAATAAAAAAGAATATTAAGAGCTGCAAAGGAAAAAGGCCAAGTTACTTATAAAGGTAAACCTATCAGACTTACACCTGATTTCTCTATGGAAACAATGAAAGCCAGAAGGTCCTGGATAGATGTACTGCAGAAACTAAGAGACCATGGATGCAAGCCCAGACTACTATATCCAGCCAAGCTTTCGTTCACTAAAAATGGAGAAAACAAAATTTTCCAGGATAAAAACAAATTTAAACAATACGTAGCCACAAATCCAGCATTACAGAAAGTAATAGAAGGAAAATCACAAACCAAGGAGTCCAACAAAAACCACAATAACTCAAACATCTAGAGACCCTTCACCAGCACAACTCAAAGAAAGGAAACACACAAACTCTACTACTAAAAAAGTGACCGGAATTAACAACCACTGGTCATTAATATCACTTAAGGTTAATGGGCTCAACTCACCTATAAAAAGGCACAGGCTAAGAGATTGGATATGAAAACAGGATCCAACATTCTGCTGTTTAGAAGAAACACACCTAACCCACAAAGACAGGCACCTACTCAGAGTAAAGGGATGGGAAAATGTTTATCAAGCAAATGGACCTAAGAAACAAGCAGGTGTGGCCATACTAATTTCCAACAAAGTTGACTTCAAACAAATCAATCAGAAGAGATGGAGAGGGACATTTTATACTCATAACAGGAACAATTCATCAGGATGAAGTTTCAATCCTGAATATCTATGCCCCTAATATAAAAGCACCCACTTATGTAAGAGAAACATTACTAAAACTCAAGTATGCCATCAAACCGCACACACTAATAGTAGGAGACTTCAACACTCCTCTCTCACCAATGGACAGGTCAATCAGACAGAAACCTAACAGAGAAATAAGAGAATTAATGGAGGTAATGAATCAAATGGACTTAACAGACATCTATAGAACATTCCACCCAAATAGGAAAGAATATACGTTCTTCTCTGCAGCTCATGGAACCTTCTCGAAAATTGACCACATACTGGGTAACAGCGCAAACTTCCACAGTTACAAAAAAATATTCGTAACCTCCTGTGTCTTATCAGATCACCATGGATTAAATTTAGAATTCAACAACAATGCTACCCCCAGAAAGCCTACAAACTCATGGAAACTGAACAGTCAACTACTGAACCACACCTGGATCAAGGAAGAAATAAAGAAAGAACTTAAAGTCTTCCTCAAATTAATGAAAATAAAGAAACAACCTACTCAAACTTATGGGACACTATGAAAGCAGTCCTGAGAGGAAAGTTCATAGCACTAAGTGCCCACTTAAAGAAAACAGAAAAAGCACACATTGGAGACTTAACAGCCCACCTGAAAGCTCTAGAAAAAAAGAAGCAGACTCACCTAGGAGGAGTAGAAGACTGGAAATAATCAATCTGAGGGCTGAAATCAAGAAAATAGAAACACAGAAAACAATACAAAGAATCAATGAAACAAAAAGCTGGTTCCTGGAGAAAATCAACAAGATTGATAAACCCCTATCCAAATTTCAAACAGCAGAGAGAGAATATGCAAATTAATAGGATCAGAAATGAAAAGGGGGACATAACCACAGACACAGAAGAAATTCAGAGAATCGTTAGATCTTACTACAAAAGCCTGTATGCCACAAAACTGGAAAATGTAAAAGAAATGGACTTTTTTTAGATAAATACCATATACCAAAGTTAAACCAGGACCAGGTGAATGACCTAAACAGACCTGTTAGTCGCGAAGAATTAGAAGCTGCTATCAAAAACCTCCCTACCAAAAAAAGCCCAGGACCAGATGGTTTCAATGCAGAATTCTAGCAGAACTTCCAAGAAGAGCTAACACCTATACTCCTTAATGTATTTCACAATATAGAAACAGAAGACTCATTGCCAAATTCCTTTTATGAAGCTACAGTCACTCTGTCAACAAAACCGCACAAAGACTCAACCAAGAAGGAGAATTACAGGTCAATCTCACTCATGAATATCGACGCAAAAATCCTCAACAAAATACTGGCAAACCGAATCCAAGAACACATCCAAAAAATTATCCATTATGATCAAGTAGGCTTCATTCCTGAGAAGCAGGGCTGGTTCAACATACAAATATCTATCAATGTAATCCATCATATAAATAAACTGAAAGAAAAAATCCATATGATCATTTCATTAGATGCTGAAAAAGCATTTGACAAAATCCAACATCCCTTTATGATAAAAGTATTGGAGAGATTAGGGATACAAGGGTCATACCTAAATATAATAAAAGCTATATACAGCAAGCCGACAGCTAACATCAAATTAAATGGAGAGAAACTCAAAGCCATCCCACTAAACTCAGGAACACGACAAGGCTGTCCACTCTCGCCATACCTCTTCAATATAGTGCTTGGAGTTCTAGCAATAGCAATAAGACAACATAATGGGATCAAGGGGATTCAAATTGGAAAGGAAGAAGTTAAACTTTCGTTATTTGCAGATGATATGATAGTGTACATAAGCGACCCCCAAAACTCCACCAAAGAACTTTTACAGCTGATAAACAGCTTTAGTAATTTGGCAGGATACAAGATCAACTCCAAAAAATCAGTCGCCCTCTTATACACAAAGGATATGGAAGCAGAGAGGGAAATCAGAGAAGCTTCACCTTTCACGATAGCCACAAACAGCATAAAATATCTTGGGGTAACTCTAACCAAGGAAGTGAAAGATCTATTTGACAAGAACTTTAAGGCATTGATGAAAGAAATTGAAGAGGACACCAGAAAATGGAAGGATATCCCCTGCTCTTGGATTGGGAGGATCAACATAGTAAAAATGGCAATTATACCAAAGGCAATTTATAGATTCAATACAATCCCCATCAAGATCCCATCAAAATTCTTCACAGATCTTGAGAGGACAATAATCAACTTTATATGGAAAAACAAAAAACCCAGGATAGCCAAAACAATCCTATGCAATAAAGGATCTTCTGGAGGCATTACCATCCCTGACTTCAAACTCTATTACAGAGCTACAGTAATGAAAACAGTGTGGTACTGGCATAAAAACAGAGAAGTCAACCAATGGAATCATATAGAAGACCAGGATTTTAACCCACAAACCTATGAACACCTCATTTTCGATAAAGGAGCTAAAAGTATACAATGGAAGAAAGAAAGCATCTTTAACAAATGGTGCTGGCAAAACTGGATGTCAACCTGTAGAAGAATGAAAATAGACCCATATCTATCACCATGCACAAAACTCAAGTCCAAATGGATTAAAGACCTCAATATCAGTTCGAACACACTGAACCTGATAGAAGAGAAAGTAGGAAATACCCTACAACAGATAACCCCAGCAGCACAGACGTTAAGGACCACATTGAATAAATGGGACCTACTAAAACTGAGAAGCTTCTATAAAGCAAAGGACACTGTCACTAAGACAAAAAGGCAACACACTGACTGGGAGAAGATCTTTACCAACTCTGCAACAGACAAAGGTCTGATCTCCAAAATATATAGAACTCAAGAACCTAGACTTTAAAATGCTAATTAACCCAATTAAAAAATGGGGCACTGAACTGAACAGAGAATTCTCAACAGAAGAAGTTCAAATGGCTAAAAGACACTTAAGGTCATGCTCAACCTCCTTAGCAATCAGGGAAATGCAAATCAAAACAACTTTGAGATATCATCTTACACCTGTCAGAATGGCTAAAATCAAAAACTCCAATGATAGCCTTTGCTGGAGAGGCTGTGGAGGAAGGGGTACCCTCATCCATTGCTGGTGGGAATGCAATCTTGTGCAACCACTTTGGAAATCAGTGTTTCGGTTTCTCAGGAAATTCGGGATCAACTTACTCCTGGACCCAGCAATACCACTCTTGGGAATATACCCAAGAGATGCCCGATCATATGACAAAAGCATTTGTTCAACTATGTTCATAGCAGTATTATTTGTAATAGCCAGATCCTGGAAACAACCTAGATGCCCTTCAATGGAAGAATGGATGAAGAAAGTATGGAATATATACACAGTAGAGTACTATGCTGCGGTAAAAAACAATGACTTCTCGAATTTTGCATGCAAATGGATGGTAATAGAAAACACTATCCTGAGTGAGGTAACCCAGGCCCAAAAAGATGAACATGGGATGTACTCACTCATAATTGGTTTCTATCCATAAATAAGGGTCACGGAGTCTACAATTGGTGAACCTAAGGAAGCTAAATAAGAAGGTGAACCCAAGGAAAAACATATAGTTATCCTCTTGGCTAAGGGAAGTAGACAAAATTGCCGGGGAGGAAAGTGGGATCTTGGAGGTGGGGTGGGTTGGAGGTAAGGGGCGATTGGAGAGAAAAGTGAGAAGGGAGGATGGGGGGAACTTGGGGAAACAGGATGATTGGGATAAAGGAAGGCTGGATAGGGGAGCACGGAAGCACAATTCTTAGTTAAGGGAGCCACCTTAGGGCTGGCAAGAGACTTGAACCTAGAGTGGCTCCCAGGAGCCCAAGGCGATGTCCCCAGTTAGTTCCTTGGGCAGCTGAGGATAGGGAACCTGAAACGACCCTATCCTATAGCAATACTGACGAATATCTTGCATATCACCATAGAACCTTCATCTGGTGATGGATGGAGATAGAGACAGAGACCCACACTGGATCACTGGACTGAGCTCCCAAGGTCCCAATGAGGAGCGGAAGGAGGGAGAACATGAGCAAGGAAGTCAGGACCACGAGGGGTGCACCCACCCACTGAGACAGTGGAGCTGATCTATTGGGAGCTCACCAAGGCCAGCTGGACTTGGACTGAAAAAGCATGGGATAAAACCCGACTCTCTGAACATGGCGAACAATGAGGTATGATGAGAAGCCAAGGACAATGGCACGGGGTTTTGGTCCTACTTCATGTTCTGGCTTTGTGGGAGCCTAGCCAGTTTGGATGTTCACCTTCCTAGACATGGACGGAGGGGGGAGGACCTTGGACTTTCCACAGGGCAGGGAACCCTGACTGCTCTTTGGACTGGAGAGGGAGGGGGAGAGGAGTGTAGAGAGGGGGAGAAGGGTGGGAGGAGGGGGCTGGGAAATGGGAGCCTGGGAGGAGGGGGAAACTTTTTTTTTCCTTTTCTCAATAAAAAAAAAATTGTTTCTAGGAATGCCCTGTTTACAGTTACTTTTAAGATGACCTTGTATGTCACAATTGAAACATGTAATGTTTTGATTTTTCTTTAAACCTTTGGAAATCAGCTCTCCTATTCTGAGGGGGTCCAGGGAAAGCCCAGATTACACTGGGAAAAAAAGAAAGAAAACCTAGCCAGTGACATAGTGACTTCAGCTCTGTGAAACTCCAGTCTATACTAATGTCTGAAAAGCCACAAACAAGATGATTTTTTGTGAATCTGTACCCCCAAAGTTGGATGCAGATGTTGCACAAATTCTAACTGGTCTTAATAATAAAAACCCTGAGTCAGATATAAGGTAATATTGAAAGATGAGAAGCAGAGCATCCGGCCATTGGTTCTTACCCTACAAAATCCTCAGACTGAATGGGGCATTCTTTCTCTACAAGTTCTCAGACTGAATGACATTTATATAAAATCTCAGACTGAATCTGAGCTCCTGTCTCCTCCCACCTTATATTTATTTTTCAACCCAGTCATATCATTCCTGTCTCTACCTCCCTAGTTATGGGATCACCTTTGTGTTAGCACTGTTTCTCTTTTAGACAGATTCAATCTTGTGTAGCCCAGTATGACCTGAACTCACTATGATCGCTCTGCCTCCATCACCTTATTGCTGGGATTAAAGGTGTGTACCACCACTACCTGACCTCTATGGCTAACTAGTGGCTTAGCTATGCACTCTAATTTTCAGGAAAGTTTTATTTGTTAGGTAAAAAAATATCACCAAAATGATAGGATTTAACAGACCAGACTTGGAAGTTGTTTTTCCCACCATATTCCCTTGACTTAGAAAGGTTAAATGATTCCACCCAACTTCAAGGGATGCTGGGAAACAAGGTTTAATTATATGCCCAGGAAGAAAATATTACTTTTTGCAAATAGTTATCATTCTTTGGCTATATGAACACAAATTAGTAAGCATTCAAATACAATGTGTCAAATTCTGTAAATTTAAATAGTATGAGTAAAAATGGGCAAGGTCAGGTAATGTTTAAACTGAGACCTCACAATAAGAAAGCCAAAGGTAGTGAGCAGAGGATATTGTAGGATCATGTGAATGTGTACACCTTCAGGTAAGTGAGAGCATAAGGAATCCAAGAACCTACTAGAAGACCAGGATGGCAGTCTTAGTGTTTCTATTGCTGTGAAGAGACACCATGACCACACCAACACTTATAAGGAAAACATTTAATTGTGTCTGGCTTACAGTTCATATGTTAGTTCATTGTAGTCATGGTGGAGAACTTAATAGCATGCAGGTATACATGGTGCTGGAGAAGTAGCTGAGAGTTCTACATCTGGATCCACATGCAGCAGGAGGAGCGAGACATAGTGGGCCTGACTTGAACATCTGACATCTCAAAGCCCACCCCATTGACACATTTCCTCCAACAAGGACACACCTCCTAACAGTGCCACACCCTATGAGCCTACAGGGGCCATTTTCATTCAAATCATCACAGTGGCCAAGTACAGGAAGAGTGGTATGAGAGAAGCTGGACAGGTAGGCAGGGCCACATCTATTAAAGAGTTAGTCCTAATAGCAACAGCAAGACGCAGTATGACTCGTGTTTCTAGAAGGATATTGAAACAGGACTGCTTCTGGCCCAATTTCAGTGGGAGGCCTCAACTACCCCCATGTTCCACAGTGAGTGTTTGAGCCAGATTACCTGTTTGCTGGGCATGTACCTCAGGGGCAGAGTTCTTACCTAGCCTATGGGTCTTGGTTTAGTGAGGTACAAGATAATGAAGCAAACTCACAACCTAGTGCTGTGGGTCCTTGCTCCCATACCCCTCTTAAGGCGGCATACCTAGTGTGCTGAAGCTGAGGATAGGAGCAGACAGTTGAATTTGGGAAGACTTCTATGGAAAGAGTCTTTATAGGTCATGAGATTGGGGAAAGGGCACAAGTTCATTTGCTTCTTCTCAGGCCGGTCATGAAAACTTTATTGCAACCAAAAAGAGGGTTAGCTAGTACTCTCTAGTCACAGAGGTACGTGGGAAATATTTTTTTGGTACTCAAGTAAGGAACTTCTTGGAAAATAACAGCAACATTTCACTGGAAGGCCAAAGGAATGAGATTGTTGATAGGAGTACACACTTGGGTACATTAAAGAAGGATCACACTTAAGAGGCCTTTGACCCACAATTGACAAAGTGTTTTAGCAGAAAGTGTCCAGCTGTACCCAAGGCTTTGTCACTTGGATGGAACTTGTCAGGGGACACTGCAGAGGACCCCCCAAGCTGCTCCAAAAAGGTCCTGAGGAGATTTCTTCCACATTTAGGGAACCAGCCCAGGCTATCATAAACCCTGTCTCAGAAACAGGTTACCCCAAGAGCACGATTCTACCACTCCTTCTGTGCCCAGAGTGCATCAAAGCTGTCAGACAGCTGTGCCTGTTCTGGGAGGCACCCCTGGCCCTTATCATTCCTTCCACCCCTTGCTGGTCAATGGTCAGCAGAGAGAATGAAGTGGATGAGAGCCAGAAGGGAGGAGATGGCTTCCACCACAAAAGCCACCAACCCAAGCAAGTTTGGACGGATATTGGAGAGGAAGCCTTTGCTGAAAAGGAAGTTCAGAGTTTTCACCAACATGCCAGGCTGGGCATTTTCACTATTGAAATGATACTACTTTAGGACGGGGTGGAGAGGGCGGGGCAAAGAACTTGCCCTAGCTGCTGGGAAAGAACGTGTTTTACTGCTGACTTGAACAGGCTAGGAGGAGCAAAGCTGTTTGCTGTCTTGCGTGAGCTTCTGCTCCCACTTAGGAGTTACCTGTTTTAAGCAACCCCCAGGCTGTGGTGTGGGAATCAGTTTAGAAGACAGCAATGGGGAGGTAGGGGCTGACCACTGAATCCTCCACATTCTAGGCGGATTAGTCCCTCTTCTGTTGCCATGACAAATACCCGACACAAGCAGGAAAGACTGATTTTGTCTCATGGTTCAGCGGGTCTGCGGTCGGCTGCCTCTGTTGTTCGTGGATTGTGATACACATCACGGCACAGGGGAACACAAGAGCAAAGTTGCTCACTCTCTGACCACCGAAGAGCAGACCCAGAGTGAAAGACCCACAAAGGACTGGATGGTTCTTACACACTTGGGTCAGGTCTCCTTTAGTATAATCCTTGTAGAAAACACCCTCACAGACAACCCAGAAGTGTTCTTTACCGATATCCTCAGTGCTTTACAATTCAATCAAGTGTACAATCACGACTAACCAAAAAGCTCCCTGTGTGACTTGGGGCAAGTTACGTATCTTCTCTGTATGCTGTTCCATCAGCTTGAAGTGGGAATGGACTAGAATCTCTTACGGAGCTGCTAAGAGGACTAAACGCAGAAAAACAGGTAAAGTACTTAAAGAGTTCCTGAGCCATAGCAAGAATTATGAGGTTTTCATTATATTTATTTTAAAAGTTGCTGTAGTACCAGACCAGATGTGAGATAAGATTGACGTGGACTACCTTTAAGCACAGAATGTGAAAAGTTCAGGATGTATTTCTGAGTCAAGGTCAGCAGCAAGTGGAAAGGAAAGTGAGGGAGAGAGAGGATGAGAATCACTTCCAGGTTTCTGGCTGGGACACCAGGATGGACAGAATTGAGAGTGAGGAGGATGGGAGCTGGATGCTGACCTCATAGAAACCCCAAGTTATGGATGCTTTAGAAAGGCCTTGTTTCCAGAACACTGCAAGAGTTGAGGGTCAAGTTCTGACATTTAAATTATGTAAGATAAGTGATCTTTCCAAAAGTTGTTTCTCTGTTTTAGAAAAAAGGGCCAGGTTTAAGTTTATATAATTAAATTTATATATGACAGACTTTTCTTTCAAGAATCAAGAATGCCAGGGGATAATAATCCTTGAGGACTGAGCACTGTTAGAGAAAACAATGGTACAATATTAATTCTCAAACTGTGGCTGGAGAGCTGGCTCAGTTTGTAAGAACACAGGCTATTCTTGCAGAGGATCCATATTTGGTTCCTGATGCTCATGTCAGGTGGCTCACAACCACCAGCAATTCCAGCTGCAGGAGATCTGGTACCTTCTTCTGCCTCTATGGGTAGCCCCACACACATGGAATTCACACACACACACACACACACACACAAAATAAAAAATCTCTAAAAATCCTAACACTATGACATGCCTTCTCTTTTTCTTTTATCTTCTTCTTTGTTTCTTTCGGGTGCTGGGGATTGAACGCACAGCACTACGCATACCCGGGATCTACTACCAGGCTATGCCCCATCCCTGCAAAGCACTCTTACAAATTTGTTAATTAATAAGCATAATAAACAACATCCATACATCTATACCCTGGGGTTTGTTATATAATCTTCAGGCCATTTTTCAAAATCTAACCCTTTATAAATCATATTTTTAATCCTTTTTAGAAAACACCTTGTATGGTTTGTCATTTACCTTTGTTGCCAGGGCGACACCCTTATTCACATCCTAAAGATATGCTGGGGATACAAGAAGCTTTTGTTCTTTGGTAGAAACCCCCCTTTTTTTTTGTCTTCTGGGGATAAAAATAGGTGTTGAGAACCCTCTTTCTCTTCTGCATTTTGACAGGGGCTGTCTGTATTACTCTGCCTGGCTTGCTAGGGGCTGCAAGAGCATTTGTATCAGATACCAGAGTTGACTGGTGAATAAATGGCTCAGTCCTGAAGTTTTGTAAAGACTAGAAAAATCACCAAGACCTCTTTGTAGTTCTCATATGCTGTCATCAGCAGAGCTTGCTTCCCAGTTCGTTTTCTTTATATATATATATATATATATATATATATATATATATATATATATATATATCTTATTAGATTTTTTTAAAATACCAATCCAAGTTCCCACTCCCTCCCCTTCTTCCATTTCCTCCACATACCCTCCTACCCCACCCCACTCCACTCCTCAGAGAGGGTGAGGCACATTGCTTTTTGGAAGGTTCAAGGCACTCCCTACTATGTCTAGGTTGATCAATGTATCCATCCAAAGAGAATAGGTCCCCAAAAAGCCAGTACATTCAGTAGGGATAAGTCCTGGTGCCACTGCCAGTGGCCCCTCAGTCTGACCCAGTCATGCAGCTGTCAACCACATTCAGAGGGACTAGTTTCATCCTATGCTTGTTCCTTTCCAGTCCGGCTAGAGTTAGTGAGCTCCCATTAGCTCAGGTAGACTGTTTCCGTGGGTGAACCCCTCACAGTCTTGACCAAGAGGTCATATTCTCATTCCTCCCACTCTTCAACTGGAGCAATAGAGGAGAGGGGGCCCGATCTTGACTTGTCCTGTACTCAGACTGATGAGTATCTTAAATATCACCATAGAACCTTCATCCAGCAACTGATGGAAACAGAGGCAAAGACCCACACCATAGCACTGGACTGAGCTCCCAGTTTCTTGATAGCACTTCATAAGATGCAGAGTCCCACAGAGGGGGTCACAAAGCATCACCACAGTCCTGGAATATCGGAGGGTGATCCTGGGGAGGACTCCTAGTAAGGATATGGAGGCTGAACTGATAATCTTTTGTAGCCAGGCAATGCTTTCAGTGGTGAGATGTTTATTCAGTTGAGTTGTTAGTCAAGAAGTTCCTGTGGAGATCTCTACACAACTCAGGCAGATGGAAGGACAGAAGGTTGTCCTCTGAAAAGTGGCAGCCAGGCACCATCACCATCATCATCTCATTGAACATCAAGAGGTCTACCTGGTGTGGGCTTGGAAGACTTCACCCCTATATTCCAGGCTCTTTGGTGCAAGAATGTACTCTGCAGGCTATGGAAAGAGAACCTGGACACCAACCCAACCACAAAACCTCCCACCTACAATCAATCTGTTCTGCCTGTACAATGTGCAGAACATGTGTGCATAGCCAACTGATGTTTGGTTTAACTTGAAGTCCACCTATGAGAGGAAGACCATGCCCTATGCTGCTTGGATGCCCAGGACTGAGAGACTAAATAGCTCAGAGCCCTATGGTAGAACCAAACATGACTGGTAAAAGAGAAAAAACAAATGAACAAATCAATGGGCTGATTCCTAATGATATTCTCCTATACTCATAGATTGGTGCCTTGTCCAGTCATCATCAGAGAGGCTTCCTCTGACAGCAGATAGGAGGGGATGCAGAGACCCACAGCCAGAAATTATGTGGAGAGAGTCTAAACTGGAGGTCTCCATCAGGTCCCTTTCCTTGGAGATTGGGGAACCCCGAAGAAGAGGGGATCATGCACTAGTGACACATACTGGTCCCACTGCCAGTGTCCCCACAAACTGCCCAAGTCATATACTATCACCCACATTCAGAGGGCTAAGTTCAGTCCTATGCAGGTTCCCCAGTTGTCAACTTGGAGTCAGTGAACTCCCACTAGCTTGAATCAGCTGTTTCTGTCGGTTTCCCCATTATGGTCTTGACCCTTTTGCTCATATATTGCTCTTCCCTCTCTTGGACTGGACTCCAGGAGCTCGGCCCAGTGCTTAGGGATGGATCTCTACACCTACTTCTAACAGTTACTGGACGAATGTTCTATGTTGACAAGGTAGTCATCAATGTGATTACAGGAGAAGGGCAGGTAAGGCACCTTCTCCACTATTGCTTAGATTCTTAGCTGGGGACATCCTTATAGATTCCTGCAAATTTTCCTAGTGCCAGGTTTCTAGTTAACCCCCCAAATGATTCCCTTTATTAAGGTAACTCTTTCCTTGCTCTCCTTCTCTGTCCTTTTCCCAATCTGACCTTCCCCATCCCTCATGTTCTCCTTCCCCTTTCTTTCCTCTCTACTCTTCTTCCACTCTCCATCGGCCCCCACGCTTCCAACTTATTCAGGTCTTGTCTATTTCACCTTCTCTCTCTTAGAATCCTCCTTGTTTTCTGGATTCTCTGGGGGTTATGAACTGTAGATTGGTTACCCTTTGCTTTATGTCTAATATCCACTTATGAGCAAGTAGATACTGTGCTTGTCTTTCTGGGTCTGGGGGACCTCAAAGTGGCATTTTTTTTTCCTGTACAACGACTTTGGAAATCAGTATGGCAGTTTCTTAGAAAATTGAGAATCAATCTACCTCAAGACTCAGCAATACCACTCTTGGGCATATACCCAAAGGATGCACACTCATACCACAAGGGCATCTGCTCAGCTATGTTCATAACAGCGTTATTTGTAATATCCAGAACCTGGAAACAATGATTTGATTCCTTTGAAAAACGATGTCTCTTGGCTCAGATATCCTACTGATTCTGCCTCCCTAGCACTAGGATTAAAAGCATGTATCATTTTATAAGGCACTTTTCATTTGGGTTCTGTGGCTCAAACTCAATATCCCTATTACCCCTGGTAATCTTTCTATAAAGGATTCAAGTCACCCTTCAAGTATCATAAAAGGTATCAGAAAAAATACACTTGATGAATTAAATAACAAACCCTTAATAATATGTAGCAAAATAATACATGAACCAAAATAGACGAGAAAAGGAAATTGATGATGAAAAGTATGTTTATCATGACCTTTGCTGTACTCATTTTCTTTAACACTGTTAGAATGTTAAAACCATGTTAGGTTGTTGTATAGCAATTTTCTCAATGTAAACCTCTATTTTTGAGGTTAAAAAAACACTTTAGGACAGGAATGTTTTAAAGGGAAGTGAAACATTTCATACTGCAGGGAAGCTCATTAAGTTTGGGACATGAACTCAAAATAACTTCAGGAAGACCTTGAAAATGACCACTCACAAGGCCCTCCTCCAGCTGAAAGACACTCTGAGAAAAGTCAGCTTTCCAGAAGATTCTCAGACAAGATAAGCTACCCCCAAAAAGCAAAGATCAGCCCAGATGCCTAGAATAGGCTCAGACTACCTGAGCTATCTGGAAAGGGTATTCTTGAACCTGTTGGAATGGACTGCAAGTGGTGTTGTGTACTGCAGGTTTTGTTTTCATGAGCAGTTGTCCATAATGAGGTGGGGTTGGGTAATACAGTTTGGAAGTCATTCCTGTTCCTCTAAATAACCTGCCATATACATTCTTGTTAATAACCCCAATAAAATTTATTGGTGCACCAAGTTGGACTTTAGTGGTATTCATACTTTGGTCTGCAATCAATCAGTTTCCTATCTGGTGTGAGAAGATATCTGAACTTGAATGAGGTCACCAAGAAAATTAGCAGGTAGAAACAGAGAAGCAAACAAAGAAACTGAAGCCTGGGGCACATAAAATATTAGATTAGGAAGAGAAGGAATCAGCAAGGAAATAGACTCAGTCATGATTCACTGAGGCATAAGGGAAATATGTATCAAATATGAAAAAAAGGGGTCAGAACTCAGTTACCTTTGTACCTAATAAAAATATATGGAGGGCGGAGGCAGCCGGAACACCGGACAGCGGAGGCGGGCGGAGGATGCCCTCCGCAGCCGGCAGGGACCGACTGGGACCAGCTGGGACTGGCTGGGACCGAAGCGGCAGCAGAGGACACAGGCCGGAGGCCGCGGGAACCATCCTGGCAGCAGAAGCAGGCTGCAGGGACCGCACGCAACACTGAGAGCAGATCGCCCCACTACAATTAAATCAAAGAGCATGAAAACACCAGAACCCAATGATCTTACAACAGAAGGTCTTCAACACCCTAACACAGAAGAAGTGGAAAAAAAATTGACTTTATGAAAGCAATAGAGTCCCTTAAACAACATGTGAAAAATGCACTTATAGAAATGGATGAGAAGTATAACCAATAATTTGAAGAAATGAGTAAATACGTACATAATACCCTGGGAAACCAAGAAAGAATGATCAAACAGGTAATGGGAACAGTTCAAGAATTGAAAACTGAAATGGAAGCAAGGAAGAAAACACAAACTGAGGACCAGCTGGATATGGAAAATCTAGGTCAACGAGCAGAGCCTACAGAAACAAGCATAATCAATAGAATACAAGAAATAGAAGAAAGAATCTCAGATTCTGAGGACACCATAGAGAAAATAAACGCTCTGATCAAAGAAAACTGCAAAGTCAACAGATTCTCATCACAAAACATTCAGGAATTATGGGACACAATAAAAAGACCAAACCTAAGAATAATAGGAATAGAAGAAGGAGAAGAGTCACAGCTCAAAGGCCCAGAAAATATTTTGAACAAAATTATGGAAGAAAACTTTCCCAACATAAAAAAAGATATTCCTTTGAATATTCAAGAAGCATACAGAACACCAAACAGACTGGAACAAAGAAAAACATGGCCTCGCCATATAATAATCAAAACACAAAATATACAGGTTAAAGAAAGAATACTAAGAGCTGCAAAGGAAAAAGGCCAAGTTACTTATAAAGGTAAACCTATCAGACTTACACCTGATTTCTCTATGGAAACAATGAAAGCCAGAAGGTCCTGGATAGAAGTACTGCAGAAGCTAAGAGACCATGGATGCAAGCCCAGACTACTAGACCCAGCCAAGCTTTAGTTCACTATAAATGGAGAAAACAAGACATTCCAGGATAAGAACAAATTTAAACAATACATAGCCACGAATCCAGCCCTACAGAAAATAATAGAAGGAAAATCGCAACCCAAGGAATCCAACATTGCCAACACTGCCTACAATAACTGAGGCATCTAGTGACCCTTCACTAGCACAACTCAAAGAAGGGAGACACACAAATTCTACTTCCAAAAACAATAAGAATATCCGGCGTAAACAACCACTGGTCATTAATATCACTTAATATTAATGGTCTCAATTCACCTATAAAAAGGCACAGGCTAAGAAATTGGATACGAAAACAGGATCCAACATTCTGCTGTTTGCAAGAAACACATCTCAACCACAAAGACAGGCATCTACTCAGAGTAAAGGGTTGGGAAAAGGTCTTTCAAGCAAATGGTCCTAAGAAAAAAGCAGGTGTGGCCATATTAATTTCTAACAAAACTGACTTCAAACTAAAATCAATCAGAAGAGATCGAGATGGACACTTTATACTCATAACAGGAACAATTTGTCAGGATGACGTCTCAATCCTGAATATTTACGCCCCTAATATAAAAGCACCCACTTATGTAAAAGAAATATTACTAAAACTCAAGGCAGACATCAAACCACACACACTAGTAGTAGGAGACTTCAATATACCTCTCTCAGCAATGGACAGGTCAATCAGACAGAAACCTAATAGAGAAGTAAGAGAACTACTGGAGGTAATGAAGCAAATGGACTTAACAGACATCTATAGAACATTCCACCCAAATGGGAAAGAATATACCTTCTTCTCTGCAACTCATGGAACCTTCTCGAAAATTGACCACATACTCGGAAACAAAGGAAACCTCCACAGATACAAAAAAAATCAGTGTCCACCTGTGTCTTCTCAGATCACCATGGATTAAAGTTAGAATTCAACAACAATCCTACGTCCAGAAAGCCGACAAACTTATGGAAACTGAACAGTCAACTACTGAACCACACCTGGATCAAGGAAGAAATCAAGAAAGAAATTAAAGTCTTCCTTGAATTTAATGAAAATAAAGGGACAACATACTCAAACCTATGGGGCACTATGAAAGCAGTGCTAAGAGGAAAGTTCATAGCACTAAGTGCCCACTTAATGAAAACAGAGAAAGCATACTTCGGAGATTTAACAGCACACCTGAAAGCTTTAGAAAAAAAAGAAGCAGACGTGCCCAGGAGGAGTAGAAGACTGGAAATAATCAAACTGAGGGTGGAAATCAACAAAATAGAAACACAGAAAACAGTCCAAAGAATCAATGAAACAAAAAGTTGGTTCTTAGAGAAAATCAACAAGATCGACAAACCCCTATCCAAACTAATTAAATGACAGAGAGAGAACACGCAAAAAAATAAGATCAGAAATGAAAAGGGGGACATAACCACAGACATAGAGGAAATTCAGAGACTCATTAGATCTTACTACAAAAGCCTGTATGCCACAAAACTAGAAAATGTAAAAGAAATGGACATTTTTTAAGATAAGTACCACATACCAAAGCTAAACCAAGACCAGGTGAACGATCTAAATAGACCTGTTAGTCGCTAAGAACTAGAAACCGTTATCAAAAATCTCCCTTCCAAAAAAAGCCCAGGACCAGATGGTTTCAATGTAGAATTCTATCAGAACTTCCAAGAAGAGCTAATACCTATACTCCTTAATGTATTTCACAATATAGAAACAGAAGAGTCATTGCCAAATTCCTTTTATGAAGCTACAGTTACCCTGATAGCAAATCCACACAAAGACCCAACCAAGAAAGAGAATTACAGGCCTATCTCACTCATGAATATCGTCGCAAAAATCTCAATAAAATACTGGCAAACCGAATCCAAGAACACATTAGAAAAATTATCCATCATGATCAAGTAGGCTTCATCCCAGAGATGCAGGGCTGGTTCAACATACAAAAATCTATCAATGTAATCCATCATATAAATAAACTGAAAGAAAAAAACCATATGATCATTTCATTAGATGCTGAAAAAGCATTTGACAAAATTCAACACCCCTTTATGATAAAAGTCTTCGAGAGATTAGGGATACAAGGGTCATACCTAAATATAATAAAAGCTATATACAGCAAGCCGACAGCTAACATTAAATTAAATGGAGAAAAACTCAAAGCCATCCCACTAAAATCAGGAACACGACAAGGCTGTCCACTCTCTCCATACCTCTTCAATATAGTGCTTGAAGTTCTAGCAATAGCAATAAGACAACATAAGGGGATCAAAGGGATTTTTATCGGAAAAGAAGAAGTTAAGCTCTCGTTATTTGCAGATGATAAGATAGTATACATAAGCGACCCCAAAAACTCTACCAAAGAACTCCTACAGCTGATAAACACCTTTAGTAATGTGGCAGGATACAAGATCAACTCCAAAAAATCAGTGGCCTTCCTATACACTAAGGATAAGGAAACAGAGAGGGAAATTAGAGAAGCATCACCTTCACGATAGCCACAAATAGCATAAAATATCTTGGGGTAACTCTGACCAAGGAAGTGAAAGATCTATTTGACAAGAACTTTAAGTCTTTGAAGAAAGAAATTGAAGAGGACACCAGAAAATGGAAGGATCTCCCTTGCTCCTGGATTGGGAAGATCAACATAGTAAAAATGGCAATTCTACCAAAAGCAATCTATAGATTCAATGCAATCCCCATCAAAATACCATCAAAATTCTTCACAGATCTGGAGAAGACAATAATCAACTTTATATGGAAAAATAAAAAACCCAGGATAGCCAAAACAATCTTATACAACAAAGGATCGTCTGGAGGCATTACCATCCCTGACTTCAAACTCTATCACAGAGCTACAGTATTGAAAACAGCTTGGTATTGGCATAAAAACAGAGAAGTCGACCAATGGAATCGAATAGAAGACCCTGACATTAACCCACAAACCTATGAACACCTGATTTTCGATAAAGGAGCTAAAAGTATACAATGGAAAAAAGAGAGCATCTTCAACAAATTGTGCTGGCAAAACTGGATGTCAACCTGTAGAAGAATGAAAATAGATCCATTTCTATCACCATGCACAAAACTCAAGTCCAAATGGATTAAAGACCTCAATATCAGTCCGAACACACTGAACCGGATAGAAGAGAAAGTGGGAAGTACTCTACAACACATGGGCACAGGAGACCACTTCCTACGTATAACCCCAGCAGCACAGACATTAAGGACCACATTGAATAAATGGGACCTCCTGAGACTGAGAAGCTTCTGTAAAGCAAAGGACACTGTCGCTAAGACACAAAGGCAACCCACTGACTGGGAGAAGATCTTCACCAACCCTGCAACTGACAAAGGTCTGATCTCCAAAATATATAAAAATCTCAAGAAACTAGACCGTAAAAGGCTAATCAACCTAATTATAAAATGGGGCATTGAGTTGAAGAGAGAATTCTCAACAGAAGAAGTTCAAATGGCCAAAAGACACTTAAGATCATGCTCAACTTCATTAGCGATCAGGGAAATGCAAATCAAAACAACTTTAAGATACCGTCTTACACCTGTCAGAATGGCTAAAATAAAAAACACCAATGATAGCCTTTGTTGGAGAGGTTGTGGAGAAAGGGGTACACTCATCCATTGCTGGTGGGAATGCAAACTTGTGCAACCACTTTGGAAAGCAGTGTGGCGGTTTCTCAGGAAATTCGGGATCCACTTACCCCTGGACCCAGCAATACCACTCTTGGGAATATACCCAAGAGATGCCCGATCATACAACAAAAGTATATGCTCTACGATGTTCATAGCAGCATTGTTTGTGATAGCCAGAACCTGGAAACAACCTAGATGCCCTTCAATGGAAGAATGGATGAAGAAAGTATGAAATATATACATATTAGAGCATATTTTTAGAGCATATATTAGAGCATACATATTTTTACTCAGCAGTAAAAAACAAGGGCTTCTTGAATTTTGCATGCAAATGGATGGAAATAGAAAACACTTCCTGAGTGAGGTAACCCAGACCCAAAAAGAGGAACATGGGATGTACTCACTCATATTTGGTTTCTAGCCATAAACCAAGGACATTGAGCCTATAATTAGTGATCCTAGAGAAGCTAAATAAGGAGAACCCAAAGAAAAACATATAGGCATCCTCCTGAATATTAACCTTCAGCAGGCGATGAAAGGAGACAGAGACAGAGACCCACATTGGAGCACTGGACTTAAATCTCAAGGTCCAAATCAGGAGCAGAAGGAGAGAGAGCATGAGCAAGGAACTCAGGACCGCAAGGGGTGCACTCACACACTGAGACAATGGGGATGTTCTACTGGGAACTCACCAAAGCCAGCTGGCCTGGGTCTGAAAAGCCTGGGATAAAACCGGACTCTCTGAACATAGTGGACAATGAGGACTACTGAGAACTCAAGAACAATGGCAATGGGTTTCTGATCCTACTGCACGCACTGGCTTTGTGGGAGCCTAGGCAGTTTGGATGCTCAACTTACTAGACCCGGATGGAGGTGGGGGTTCCTTGGACTTCCCACAGGACAGGGAACCCTGATTGCTTTTCGGACTGAGGCGGGGGGGGGACTTAGTTGGGGGAGGGGAAGGGAAATGGGAGGTGGTGGCGGGGAAGAGACAGAAATCTTTAATAAATAAATAAATTAAAAAAATTAAAAATTAAAAAAAATATATGGAAATACAAGAATTTTATGGGGTTTAGAAGCTAGATAACAGGCACAGTCCTAAATTTGATCCCACATCAACAGCTTTAATTGATAATCCAAGTCAAACACGTGAGTTTGGCATGTATATTAGAATCTACTGAAAAATCTACAAATTGTCAGGCATGCTGGTAGACTCTGTAATCATAGAATTTGGGTGCCAGAGGGAGAAGTATCTCAAGTCTGAGACCAGCTGCATAACACAGTGAGACCCTGTCTCAAAAATAAACAGAAAGCTTGACATTAACAGTGTGATATATAATCTAAACAAGGATCTTATTCTTGTAAAAATATACATATATGGGTAACAAAAGAGCAAAAAGGTTTAAGGTTAGTGGTGAACCCTCAAATGGGACTGAAATTTTAGCATTTTTACTTGTTGCATTCTCTACAACTTATGTGCTCACTGCTTCTTTAAACATTAACCAAAAGAAAATAAGGTTATGAAATTAAATTTTGGTTTTAAAGACTGACAATTGACCCCAAAATGGAGAAACATGTTACTGGTAGCCTTGACAAGACCTACTGAGTAGGGAGAGCAAAACTCAACTAGAATAGTCTGGTAGGTCCTCAAAATGCTAAAGAGTTACTGTGGTGGCCCAGGGTTTATACAACTAAATATACTCAAAAAGATTTTATGTAGACATTATGCCATTTTATGTATAAGATTTACACATGGATTTTGATAGCCTTGGGGTATTCAAGAACAAATCTTCCAGATACTAAGATTCCATATAATGGAATATTGCCGGGCAGCAAAAAGCAAACTACTAATATATGTTAGATTGTGAATAAACTTTGCATATATCTGGCCAAGTAAAAAACAATCAAAAAATATATATCCTATGATTCCACGTTCATGAAATGGTCACAAACAGAACTTTCTAGTGAAGCAGAATGTTGCATAGTTGAAGATAAAGAAGGGGTGACAGTTAATGGTTACAAAATTTATATTGGGGGTGTGGTGCTCTGAAATTATTGATACTTTCATTTGTCTAACTTAATAGGGTAAATTTTATGGTATGCAAGTTATATTTCAACAAAACTATCACTACAAAAAGCAGCCAAATCAAACTGATGTATTGTTTTACTCCTATTTAATACTTGCTTATGGTTTGTTCTTGTTGTCTTTACAGTGTATGATTCCTACTTCTAGAGATTTGTTGATTTTTAACTAGCTAATCTTTTTTAATTCTCCATCCATTCACTATACTACCAAACTTTCCCAAATCAAAGATTAACCAGAAAAAAATGGATGCTTCTATAGAAAAATTGTTGCTTGAGAAATCTTACATGTGTCTAAGGTCCAGATCTGCCTTTCAGATAATCTATGCAACACATGCATGTACACATTTAAAAAAAGGTGCTGTTAAAGTAACATATAGTTTAGAATTTTTACTTGTATGTATCTACATGAGTGTATGCTATATGTATGTAGGTGCTGGCAGTCAGAAGGCAGTATTGGGTACTGTGGAGCTCTAATTACAGGTGTTTATGAACCACATGACATGGGAGCTGGGAACTGAATTTGTTCCCATGGAAAATAGCAAGTGCTCTTAGCTGCTGAGTCATCTCTCCAGCTTCATTTGACATAATTTGCACGCCAAAAATAAAATGTATCATGAAATAGCCTAAATTTCAAACTTCTTTGAAATATGTAAGATTGTAGACAAGTTAAAAAAAAAATATGCCCTTAATGTTGAAGAATATCTGAATAAATTTTAAGATTTTCTTCATGGAATAAAAATATCAACAGCGGTGAATAGGTTGTATCATTTTTATATTATAGGTAAGAAGATCAAGACAGTATACATAAAAACTCAATGGTAAAGTTAAATTTACAGCTGACTTCCTATCCTGGATTGCAGATTTTAGTACACAATATTTATTGTCAGAGTAAGACCTGAGGAATTTAAAGATATAACAGAAAACTTGTACAAAATATTCAAATTTGGGGAATGCCATTTCACAGAAAAATACCAAAAATATTCTTCTAAAACACATAAGTCGAAATACTTCATGTAAATTGACAGGTCAGATGACCCAACATTTATAGTGCCCCTCAAGTTTTATATAAAGACACTTTCAGAGTGCCTTCTTATAAGTGACAGCAATCCCTTATAGCTTGCAGTTGCCTTTTCTGTTTTCATGAAAAACTGTCCAAATCAATTTAGAAACTCCAGAAATTCATCACTTTTAAATTACATGCCATTCTTAGAAGCATGGCAAAAAATTCCTACTCAGGACAACAATTTTCCTCTTAAATGTATCCACACTGTATATACTACTTATTATTCATTTAAATAAACGTTTAGTTATCTGAATAAATGTAATGATGCCACAGCAGTTGAATACATAATTTGGTATTATTTCCACTTCCAGGCATCCACTGGGGGTCTTGACTCTATCCACATCAGGTAAGAGGGGACTACTGTAGTAACAGTTCTTTAAATCTTTACTGCTTTTGGTGCATCTTCTTACGCATTTCTTCAAGAGCTGCTTCTTTCTCTCTCAGATTTTGCTTAAGTCTTCTAATTTTTTCATCTCTAATGGTTTCTTCTAATTCTGGTGGTGTTATTAGAAAAATATCTTCAGTATAGCTTCTATTAAAATAACTACTTTGTTCACACGATGCACTTGAACTTAATGTGCCTTTTTCCTGCTTCTCATAGGAGCAGTTCTCTACCTCAGTTCTCTTGTCTTCCCTGGCTGTGCTTGTGACAATGTTATGTTGCGGTATGTCTGCTGTTGGTAAAATACCAAGGAGTTGGGAACTGGCATCATCAGTTCCATTCACGATCGCGTCACTAGCCCTCTTTATTTTTCTCCTTTTTGTGTAATCCATCTTCTTAACGGTTTTTGCTTTTCTTTTCTTAGGAAAGCTTTGCTGCAATGTTAATAACACAAAAATAATAATAAAAATAATGTTATTGCTATGCCACATGCTTTCAAATCAAAGTTAGCACACCAATAATAGCAACTGAATTTGATTCGACAAATTTTACTGGGGATAACTATAGCAAAAACTGAATCCTACTATGTGATACCAAAATGAAAAGTCACATAGTTCTAAAAAACAAGCTAGTTTATTTACACTTTCTTACTTAAATTGAGTATTAGAAACCATGCTGGTCTATCACTGAAATGAAACAGTACCTAAGAAATACCTGAGATAAACAATTGATTTAAATTTTCATTTCATTTGCAAAGTAGACACAAGTTTCCTTAAGAAGGTTTATCTGAAAAGGTTGGCGTTCAGAATATTAAACTATAATGTTTGTAAGCATAATTATAGTACATTACTGACTACATATGTTGCTTAAAATATAGTAAATATTAATACTTCAATGAACATCAGCATGCTCACATTTTTCTTTATACCTATTTTCTTTAGGTAATTCTTTAACATAGGATAACTATTTGAAATGCTTTTGACTAATTTTTTTTTTTAATTACAAAAGGAAAAAGCAAGGTAACTAAAAATACTCAGAACTCAAATTAACGAGGGATCTATTTGTAGCCTTGTGTTAAGATGCCTTTTGTCATTGTAAGAGATATGCAAATTTGGTAAAAATCATCAATCTAATGCACATTAAAAGCCAAATAAAAGATAAATAGAACCACATCTTTGTCATACTTATAAAAATGTCACACACTTAAAATAATTATTACCTGTTTTACTTCTTCCTTCATCACAATATCTGCATCTCTGTAAGAATTATTCTTCACCATATTATTAAAGGAATCAAAACCTTTTCTAGAGCCCAGATGGTCAGGAATTCGAGTAAGACAAACTCTCAAATCTTTAGTAAGACCAAAGAGTTTTATAAATTCAGCATCACTCTTCAGATATGACGCTTTTGTGTCGCTTCCTTGAGAATATTTCTTGTTATTTCTTTCTTGGGTATCCTTTTTTAACATAGATGCCATCTCAGACTGGGTCTGGAATCAAGAGAAAAAAAATATTGCTAATTGTTCAGGTTACTCTGTCAGACAAGCAACTAAGCAATTATCTACTCTTTCACAAAAGAACAATTCATGCTTTATAGAGTTCACATTTACCATGCATTCAAAAACTGAATTTAAATGAATATGAACTTAAAATATTTACACAATTATTCATTTTATTATACAGAAAAATAATGAAGGGTTTATTCTCAAGTAAATGAGAGACTAGATATGAAAATAACTTTAAAATACTCTAGGTAGGGCAAGGTACCCTGTAATCCCAGAACTCAGGAAGCAGAGGCAGGACGATGGTGAATTCAGGATCAACCTGAGTTACGTATCGAGACACTAAATAAACAAGTAAATCAAAACAAAAATGATTTACAGAACAGTATGTAAAGAATAAAGTCTTCTGTAAGTTTAATGTCATCAACCAATCTCATTTTTATTAGAATTTACATTCCTGTCTTTAAAATTCAGTGATTTCTGTAAGGAAGGGTACAGAAACTAATAGTACTAGGAAAACAAGGAAAAAGTGTATTAAGAAAAGAAAGGTAGTTGATAGATATGCAATTAGAGGAATCATAAAGGTCTACAAAGAAATACACGTTTTAAAACAAACAAGAAAACCCCTCCCCCCAAAAGTTTCAAGGCCAAACACTCAAAGACATTGATAAAAATTCCATTGGAAGGAAAGGTTCTGATGACTTCACCAGTTTCTTAGTACTTAAAAAAATTGATTTTTCTTCCCACAACCATAACCAACAACAAAGCAAGAAAAAAATTTAAAGTCCCACTCTAAAGTTTCTAGTCTTTAAACCCTGTCTCTCTTCTCTGAAGCTTATCTTTTCATAAATTAAAACATATGCTATTCAGTGGATATGCATTATACATATGTATGCACATTCACACAACCTTACTAATCTTTGAAGACATATCACTCACTTTCCAACTTTTTTGAACTTTGTTCTGTCATTTTGTTTTACAGACTTACTAAGCTAAGTAATGGAAGAGAAAGATCTGTTTAGACTCTACCAATTGTATTGCTCAAATATTTATTCAGATGAACGCTTTAAGCAAGCAGGTGTGATGAGGTATGTGTGTAGTAGACAGGTACCAGACAAATTTGATAATTAAGAAATTTTTTCCTCAGAGATATATAAAAAGAGCATCCTGACATGGGAAAATTACCTGTGTTTCTTGGTCTCTGAAAACACACTGTTGTGAAGAAACAGTTGCTGCATCGACAGAGGAACATATTTTCTCTACGCTCTGGATGAGATTTTCTTTTCTGGGGGCATTCTGTCCTGTCCTAAATCCATCTGGAAAAACTGGGTTTGTAAACACAGTCTGGTTCTGTTTAAGGCAGTTACAGGATTGGTTCAAAGTATGTGAGTTTGTCATAGAAAATGACGGGCTCTCCACTTTTTCATTCTTCTCTGCTCTTAGACTGGCCATGGAAGCAAGCTGGGAATTTGAAAGTGATTTTGTCTCCAATTCCAAAGATTTACTTTCAATCAAAGAACTATTTACCTCTTTGGGTATTTCTGTGCCTGGACTTGAACTTACTACCTCTGAACAATCTTTTCTTAGTGGAATATCAGAAGAAACAGAATTCTGTTGGTCATTTTGTGATAGCAGACCCTCTTTAGTCATCAGATAGACTTTCTCATTAAGCATTACCAATGCATTCTCTTTAAAAGGCACAAGTATGTATTGTGTCCTTCGAGACCTGATGGTAGTCAACAGATATGTACTTTTAATAGTATCTCCCATCACTTTTCTACCTATAACAGTTTTTATAATCTTTGATGGCACATTTGGTGACTTAACAGGAACAAGGGATGAAATAGCAGTAGCAGGTTGTAGATTCTCTTGAAAATTCCATGTCACTTGAGTAGCTTGAGAGTGCTGACCACCTTTGAACTCTGTCTGTGAAGCAACGTTCACTGGACTGTTCGAGGTATTTAATGTCACTTGTTTGGGGTAAATATCCTGCAAGTTCTCGGTAACTATATTTTGCACTGAATTTACAGGCGATACATAAAAAACTCTTGGTATTTGGGAGGACTCAACTGTTCCTGAGGTACTTGTAGTTGCAGTTCCACAGATCTTTTGATGAACTGAAGGAGACAAGGTGGTTACAGGTGTAGTTTGCACTTCAGCATAGGCTGGAATCTGTAAATGATACCCGGAAGGTAAAATCGAAGAATTCATATTCACAGGAATTTGTAAATGATGCCCAGAAGGCAAAATTGAAGAATTCACATTCACTGGAAGACTTGGGGTATTGACTACAAAGTAAGATGAGTAATTCTGTGTTGAGGGAGGAATAGCAAATGTTTGCATGGTGAGTCCATCAATTTTCACACCATGACTCTCAACATTAGAAACTGGTGGCGTAAGACTTCCAGTCCCCACAGAAGTAACGCTACCTTTTCCTGATGTATCTACTGTTCTTGTAAGAAAATACTTTGTAGCATTGGCTGGCTGAAAAATGGGTAATTGAACTGGTGCACTCGTAGAGGAGCTGGAAGTCTGAGTTTGAAAAGTAACTTGAACTGGTGTTCCTGTATTCCCTTTCAAAGCATCAAATACCACTGGAGATTGAACTACCGGGGTAAGATTTCCAGAAGATTTAGAAATTGGAAGTAACTGTAGAAGACTTTTTCCATCCGTGCCAATCGTCTGAACTACTTGGTACATGTAGCCTGAAACACTTAAAAGAATATTTTGAGTAAATAAATACAACATACTACATGTTATATACATTTTATTTAAAACAAGTATTTGCAATGACTTTAGATACTAAAATTTAATAACAGTATGTAACTTTAAGTTTGCAATGTAAAAAGATCATGGAATAGATTTTGAAGATAAAGATATAATCAACTTTGATTCAGATCTCACAAGTAGATTATGAAATATTAATTTATTCTAAAACAAAAAGGTTTCTAAAACTGCACTTAAACACAATGCTATTAGAAAAGACTCCACACTATCATCATTCGCTTCTTCGTTAATTTCTTCCTACTGTCTTCCTTTACTTTTACTGAGCAGGACTTTTACTCCAACTCTTAATTGTGCTACTTCTATCACTCTCCCTTGACAAATTTTGACAACTTTTTCTCCTGTTTGAGATCTCTCATGTGATAATAATTCAGTTTGTCATGTTCTTATACTGTCAGCTTAATGGACATACTCATGAAGCAACCATTTCCTTCTTAGATTATTGTTTCCATGTATGTGCGATTTCATGTTCCACAGTTCTTGAATATAGCAATTATTTAATAAAACATTCTATACATAATATCATGGAAATTTTGATGGGGAAGTTTTTTTTATAAAGGTGGAGTATAACTGAAAGGGAATACTTTTTATTAATTAGTCCATGGTGATCTCCATTCTTATGAGGTATTTTTAATACAAATTGTCAGTTTTACAGAAAGCCAAGATACATTAATCTCTTTATAATCCAGATTTGCTGGTTACTTGGTATAGACTTATCAAATTATACCCAAACCACCTTTCAGGTCCTAGAAAGTGCAGTGTTCTCATGGAATGCAAGACAATTCCTTCTACCAAGGTGCTTCTCTCACACAACTCTACATGGAGCTTAAGTCTCAGAATAAATGATAACTTCTGAGAGATACATTCTCTAGCCAACTTAACTATCCTTGTCCTTCCTTCATAATAAACTTATCCCAGTTAATTTTCTTCATGCCACATATTCTTATCATATACCTAAGTTTTTGTCTACAGACTGTCTTTCATGCTACAGTCTAAAAATGTTAACTGTGGATAGAGTACACATTCATAGATTGAATAGGTTTGACTAAATGCGAAGGAAGAAAACCTTAAAGACAAACACTAATTCTCAAAAGTGTAAGGGTCTGTTTTACCACCTATGGATGTGATTTGAAAATCAAGTATTAATGAAAGAAAAAAACGCCCAAAATTCTATGTATCCTCACTACAATACAAACAACATGTTCCCCCAGAAAGTTTGGAAACAGACTTCGGTGTATGAAAACTTACACTAACTCTTAATAGATTTAGAGAAGGATAAACAAAGAAAAGTCTCAATTCTTGCCTTCAGGGTTTGAAGATCCATCTGCACTATCTCTGCAACTGTAAGTTCAACATGAATTTATTCAGCATTAAATGAAAATATACTCAGTGAGAGATGAGCATGGTTACTCATGCATTAAAATCTTAACACTTAGGAGATGGAGATGACTGAAGGTGAACCTGAGCGAGAGAACAATACCAGGTCTCAAAACCAATCAAGAAGCACCAAGTACATGGTTCAAACACCAGGCTTTGATTAGGGGAAAGGGATCAATAAATTATAGCCTGTAGGCTAAACCTAAGCCATTCTGGTTTTACGTTAAACCATGTAGCTTTCGAAATTTAAAAGGATGAAAAACACTTTAAAAGAGAATTCTGTACCACGTTCTATCATAAGATTAAACTGCAGTATGCAAAAATATAAGTTAGTTTTGATTATTACACAGTGGCTGCCGAGCTGCAACAAGAGCTGAATAGTTCCAAGAGAGACTGAATGATTCTCCAAGTCTAAATATTTGCTATCAGAACCCATAAGCAATGTGTTTACTGAATCCCCCACTATAACTAAGTACATAAACACAGACAGGTAATCATCATGAAATAAGTGATGCATTTGAAGAGATTAAGAAAAATGCTTGCACCTGAACCTTTTCCTAAAATATCCTCATTCCAAGACTTTCAACCATCTTTGAGAACTCATCATAGCTAAAGAACAGGAGTCTTTTTTACTCTGTACTCTTTATCACATAGTTTCCTAAGTACTAATGAATTATTATCAATAAAAACTTTGTATCTGTAGCTTCTTTAGGCTACAAGATATCTAGTCAAACTCTCCCTTGGCTTTTACTCAAAATCTTGTGGGCTCCTGAAACTCAAATGGCCAGAATGTCTTCCTTTCCATACTCTAAGATGGCATCTCAAAAAATGGAAGGGAGAGTTCATTATTATTATTTCTAAAGCAAAGGAAGCCAAAGAAAAGACTTGAACACAATGATACTAAAAGTTTCTGGGAGTCAAGTTGGAGGAACACTAAACACGTACACTGGAAACAATGCCAGGAGTCATTAGTAGACTTAGAGTAGTTTAGTGGAGAAAAATTGTTAAGTATGAAGAGTAGACACACACAACTCCTACAAACTTTAATTCTTGAGGAAAATCCTGCGAAACAAGCTAGAGGAGAAACCGAGCAAGAAGGGATTCTTCTTTTCTTTTTCTAAAAGTGAGATGAACCAGAGAATATGTAAATCAGTGCCTTAATTTTTCTTTGCTTTTCTATAGTGATTTTAAAGAATAAAACTTTAAAAAAAAAAGGTTGAAGTCACAGAGGATCATAAAATGATTGTGAACTGGATACAAGTACAATGACAGGAGATGGTATGTAGTCTAATAAACCACAATTAAGAAGCAATATTCTAGAAGGTCTTAAAGGTCTCTTTTGTGATTATTTCTACTAAAACATTATTCTCAAGATTATCAAGTATGTCTTCACACTTAAGTCTGTCTTTCTTTCACCCCATTCTCTACATGCTCTGTTGCAAATGACAGTTTCCTTTCCCACTGGTTTTCAAGACAGGGTTTCTCTGTGTAGCCCTGGCTGTCCTGAAACTCACTAGGTAGAGTGCTGGGATTAAAGGTGTGGTGCCACTACTGCCTGGTGCAAATGACACTCTTACTATATCTTCCTCATTTTATGGCTTTTATTGTGTATAATGTGTTCTCTTGACTTTCTTAATGTTTCCTTACTAACTTTCCTGTATTTTAAGTATTCATCCTCAAGTATTCCCCCAAATATAGTTCTTGCCCAACTCATTTTAATCCCATTTTTCTCCTTCAAGATATGTTTCCCTTAAAGATTGAACTCATTTTCATGGTTTCAACAACTCCCTCAATTACCCTCTTTGCAGCAATAATGACCACTAGTTACATCTTTTCACTCCTATTCCCACTATTAATCTTCACTTCATAATTGTTGTCTTTTACCAAACATTTTAATTTAAATACCATCATTTAAAATCCAACAGGTAAAATTAATCTCTATGAAAACTAGTACTACATTCTATTTTCCAACCATGTAACAGCATTGACTGTTAGCTCACATAGATTTATTACCTGATTAGCTTTGACCTATTATCCTCATAGCACAATGAATACATGCTTATAAAAGGTAAACAGCTAAGAAATATATTCTAAGTGAGTGACATATCAAAACTACAAAGTTTTCACTTTTCTATTAAGTCTTCCCCATTTTGTTTTCTTTACCACTGGAACATCCAGTATCTAAATTCGCTCCCACCACCTTGTGTATTGCATTCTTCATCTCATCCCTGTATTTTGCAATGGTGTTTAGCTTTTCTGATTGTAACTGCTGCTGACTAGCATGTATACTGGTCTCATAATGTTGCTTCATATCAGTTTTAAATGAATACCTACCATTGCCAATCCAGTTTGCCACACACACAAAAAAAAACCCCACCAAACTATAATCAATAGCTATACCACTGTTACCTATAACTTCTCTACATGAAATCTCTGCTCTTATCAGAGAAACTCCTTTATGCCAAGTGCATTATTGAACTAAATATTCTTTGGTCTATCAACAACAACATAAAATGAAGTTTTAATTCTACCTCTTCCATAAAATATCTGACAGTCATACCAACTAAATTTTTGTCAACTTTAGAATATCAAGCATTATTGATTTTATTCCAGTTAATATTGGAGTAGAATGCCCTTATTATTACCTACTTTTTAAAAAAGAAATCAAATATTGTTTTTCATAGTAATTTGAAGTTTCTTAAGATGAGAAACTCAATAACTCTGCAATTATTTTTTCAAATACCAGGAATCGTGAAACCTCAAAAGTATCACAAAAAAAAAAAAAAAACAAAAACAAAACCCAATGTAATTCTTCCCAGTGGCCAATCCAAGAAAACTATTTCAATACTTTGTTTAGCCCCCTTTGATATAAATATATTTCAGCTATTAAAAAATCTGCCTAACAAACTAGAAGCTTTAACAGAAATAACCTATATTTTACAATTATTTGTATTAAGAGCTAGAATATTTAAAATGAATATTTATTCATATAACTGAATAAATTACTTTTAATACCTCACATTATATCACAGGATAAAAGGTTTCCCTATTATTGGTTTACAAAGAAATATATTTTATACAGCAAACTTTATATATCTGTCTATCTATATATACAACTGCCACTTCCCTGCCAAAGAGACAGAAAAAAAAATGCAGCTTCTTCCAAATCCACATATCATTAGAGACTGTAATATATTACCACAGACTGTAAATTCTTTAAGGATAGCTTTTCCTACTTATAGCTTCGCTGTATCTAATAGAACAAATTAACATGTTAGCCGAAGTGATACCTATAAGCTATAAAAACGATTTGACTTATTGACAAATTAAATGAATTCTTAAAACTAAACTGAAATGCAGACTTCTAAAGAGAAGAGAATGAAATTCATATACTCTTTCAAAGAATATACACATTTTCCAGCTTTAGTAGGAATCTTCAATTAATAGTTTAATCAAAATCACACTAAGACTCCACCTTCTTAAAAAAGATTCCATTTTCTTAGAGATCACATTCTGTGGCCTAATGACACCACTAAAACTAGAATCAAGATTCTTCATCCCATGCTCCAGTTTGAACACTTAGAATTACTAGAGCACTAGCTACATTAAACCACCTGGTATTTGAAGTGAGAAACTACACACACACACACACACACACACACACACAAACAAAACCCCTAAATTCTAAGACTTAAAAGAGAAATACATTAGAAAGATTACAGGCTTCTAATTCTGGCTCTTTCCTTTACTGGCTAACAGATTTTAGAAAACCTACTTACTACAGTAGCACACATCTGTAGTTCCAGCTAACTTAAGAGGGCTGAAGTAGGCATGGGAAGATGACATTGAGACTTGGTGTTCAAGATGGTCAATACAGTGATACCCCATCTCAAAATTAAGAGTCCTGCTAACTGCGCTAACAAAATGATATAATTTCTGAGTTTCGTTTTACTATTTTAATATGGACATTCATCAATCATGTATTAGAAATGGAATGATGAACACCATGGAGACTAATGAGCATTTTATAGTTTTGAAAATAATGATTTTTCAGCTGTTAGGAGACCATTTTCCTTCTTATTTATTTGTAAAAATATATAAAAACCTAATACTACCATACAAAAATAAATACTATGCAATATTTATGAAATAATATGGTCATATAACTCTAATCTTAAAAGTCAAGGAAGACATATATTGTCATTAATATTTTACAGCTAAAAAAATACAAGTGCTTAAAATATTTTTAATATCTCACACAGAATTACATGTTTTCTGTAAGCAGTCTCATCCATATTTTGTATGATTTGAGAATAATAAAAAATCTCATCATGCAATAATTCAATTGCATAAACAAGTAGATCTATGACAGAGTACAGTTAGCTTACATGGTGTTTATTTCTCTTCGCGGTCTAATCAAAAGTTGTAAAGATAAATCTTCACAACAAAAGACCTCAACCAGCATTTTCTTTCCAGGAGCATCAAACCACATTCTGAGAGAAGTAATTTTAAAAGGGCATGTGTATGTTTGTCTTATCTAATTCCAAATATTAGAAAAATGGCAGAGTATCTTGCAAAAAACAGCAATCTGATGATCAGGTCTGCCGATTTTCCATCCAACTTTTTAAAGATCTAACCCATATTCTCTACCACCTAATCCAGGCCCTCACTATTTCTCAAAAGCTACCTGAAATATAACCCTTACTCCAAACCAGTACTGTCATTAGTTAGCCAAACTACACACCTAACTGCATCAATCCTAGTCTGAAAACTTTCTGACCAATCAATGTCTAAAAGATGAAGTCATTACCAGACTGAAACAACCCTTAGGAGCTATCATCTCACCTCTGTTATACAGTGAGTAATTACGGTCTCAGTGCAAGCCTGAATAAATTAAATGGATACTATGCCACAAATACCCAGACTTTGCTCTATACTTGTAAGACTGAATTTCCTAATTTTGTGACTGATTAAATCAGATAAATTAAATAATAAAGATCTTTTATGACAATACTGAATTTTCATTAAGAGAATAGTAACTCAAAGAAAGTCCATCTACAGAAGAGAAAATCCTAACAATTTTACAAAGAGAAAGTGCCCCCCTCTCTAAGTATGTATGTCTTCCAATAGCACAAAGGAAGTGATATTAATCAAATTATTTACATAATTACATTTCAACATCAGGCATGCTGTTACGAAAATGAAATAAAATCAAACATGTAACTAGTAAGGAAAGTGTCATACACCTCAGAAAATCACCTGGTGGTAAATGTCCCTAATATGTTATGATAATATCAGACAATTTAAAGAAATAAAAGCATGTAAGTATCACAAAGCACCGACACATAAACCAATGAATGAATGCAAAATGACTTATGTAAATAATTAAAACATAATTGAGTTTAAAATATTTTTCAGAGTTCAAAATTTGCCAAAATGATTAGAAACTGTTTTAAAAGGGAACCAAAGTGCACAATAAAAAACTTACGATTCACTTAATCTTACTTCTGGAACTGAAAACGAATACAACGTTGAAACACCTGCTCAACATTCTATGGTACATCAGATATAAATATGCAGGCACAAAAATGTAGGAAAAATTAGCTATTAAAAAGTAGTTCTACCTTTGCCTCTGTTTCGATACAATCTGTTTCCGAATTTCCACAAAACACAAACGTCCTTTGTACCAAAGCGCTATCTCTAGTGATGCGCGATATAAGGGTTCTTATATCAACAGCTCACTATTTACTCTTAATGACTTCTGTTTTTACACCAGCCCAAGAGCAACTTCCTACAGATTCAGCTACTGGGAAGGCGGAGGCGGGATGATCTCTTGTTTTTTCAACCCAGAGGTTTAGAAATTCAGTCTTTAAAAAAGTCATCACTTTTCACTGCAATTAGGGTTTGTATCTACTTGTAACTAAAAGAAACCTACCTCGGGCTGAAAACGGAACACAAAAGTTATATTCTTATCATAGTAGCAAATATTAAGATAATCCTTTATGTCTTTCTTAGACTAATTCTTGTTTCTTCCTTTTTTACTAAAATATTCTTAGGTGCTATTATTTTGATCAGAAAATGGTACATTAGTCTCATAACTACTAATGAACAAGCTGCAAGGAACGCCAGACAACCTATTTTTCTTCACTAGCAAGTCCCTTTCATTTTTAAGAGTTTTGCTCTTAAATTTCAAGCTGTTCATCTACCTTCTACAGATTTACTAATCTTTGCTTCTCACCGTGCTTCCCATGAACCACGGAATTCATAAATTAAAACATTTCCCCTAAATGAACAGTTTGCTGTTCTTGCCATTATTTCACCTGGATTAACACAAACTTAAAAAGTTACTGGTGGATCTGCTTTTTAACCAGAGAAGACTGTGGCAGGCCGTAATACTAACACTAAGGTAGCCCAGGCTGGATTGAGGACAGCCTCCATTACTTAGAGAGTTTCCTACCTAGCCAGAGTCGCGGTGACAGTGTAATCAGCCAACTGTCCCTAGTGGAGACAACCAATGAGATGCTCTCTCTCCCTTCACACCCGTTTCCAGCGCGCTGCCTGGAAAAGCTGACTTAACGTTCAAAGTTTTCACTTTTCTCCGTCTTAGTTGAACATTTCAAACTCTACAGTCCCTTCTTCGTGAACATATTTTTTTCCCCTAAATACATTAACAATCTATTTCACTCGAAGGTCCAGCACCCCGGGGCTGCACTTGCTAATCCACGATGTGCGTTTCGTTGCCTGGATTTGAGATTCTTGCAGAAGCGTTCTGAAAACCGGGAGCGACGCCATGTTGCTTTTCTTCCGTGGGCATCTACTCTGTCCGCCTATGAAATTCAAGCCGCTGGCGTCCTGCGCGCCGGAGTCCGAGGGAGGCTAAGTGCGTCACGATCGGCGGGCGTTTTACGTTTCCGTGAGAGCACTGTGCGCCCGTGGCTCTCGAGCGCCAGGGTGAGGGCAGTGCGCTTGCTCGTTCGCTCGCCCGCCCGCTCGTCCGCTCGGACGGCCGGGCCCCGCAGCTACCGCCGCTGCCCGGGTGAGCATCGGCCCACGCGGCCGTTTAAGATACACGGGGCGGCGGGAAGGGCTGGGAACTGGTACTTACCAATGCGAACCCGAGCCTGAATTTTCCTCGGCGGCTTTCAGAAAGGCGCTCTGGAGAATATTAGACATTTTAGACGGGGTGAGTGGGAGGGGACGGGGCAGTGAGCAGTGTGGGGGACGCGGTCCGCAACCAGGCGCGAGCCACAGAGAGCGTGGGGACCCCGCAGCCACGGAGGGGCGTGCCGCGGGCGGAAAGGTACGTGAGACGGCGGCGCCCGAGAGGGAGCTTTCCTGTCTCCCGAGGGAAGTGGCCGTGGAAGCCGGAAGACGCGACCTCACCCTCCTAGATTCAGGCAGGTTCAGGCGAGTCTTGGAGCCACGTGACGAGCCCGGGCCAGTCGCGGAGGACGCGGGGGGGCGTGACATCACCGGCACCGCCCCCTAGTCCTGCCGACGTCCGGTAGACAGCCGGGGCCCCGCGCTGGGGACCACGCCCACCTCTGCCAGCGGCCACGACGAGCAAATCTCTAAGCCCCGCCTGACTCCGACGTCACACACGGTTACTAAGGCGAATGGATCGCGGCGGCCCCGCCCCTGTGACGGGGTCCAATCGTCAGCGAAGGTTGATGTCTCTTCTTCCGGATCAAATGAGGAATCAAAAGAGAAAGTTTTCTCCCCGCCTACGCGAAATAAAACATATCCGGGGTCAGTCGTAAACTGCACGCGCTTGTGCGTGCGTGTGCCTTTGCACGCCAAAGGCAGCAGGTCGTCGTCCTTGGCGCGTGCTTCAGTAGACGTGGGCGGGCCTTTGGTAGTTACCACAAATTGTTGAGAACCTTTGTGCTCCTGTGGCTAGAATTTATTTTCTCACTTTTTTTTTGGAGTATCTTTTGTTTTTCTTTCTGTTTTGCCTCTTGAAGTTTTGCCTCTAAATTAATTGATTAGCCATTTCCTCCACGCTCACACTCATGCCTCATTTAAAGCTGTATCTTATTGTCATGGATTCTTCAAGTCTCTGTATGTTTAATTCCAGGCGATACACTTGGAACAGCTTGTTTAAATTGACAGAGAACAGTTCTCAGACATCTTTAGAATCTTACAATTTGGCGACTATTGTACAGTTACTCGGAATTCCACTCAGTAATGGGTAGAAGAAATTCTTGTCCAATTAGGTGTGGAATGTTGTGAAAGTGGTTTCGAAGATACAGTTGTATTTGGTATACACAATCTTGTACACTCAACTATTCAAACGGAGGATGCTGACAAGGTAGACAATTTCAAGGTTCACATGGTTATTTTAAAATGGAATTACTTCCCAGGCTTAGTGACACAGGAGGATGTGGAGTTTAAGGTCATCCTTTGCTACTCAGCAAGTAGAAGGCCAGGATGTACTACAGGAAAACATGTCTCACAAAGAAAGAAAAAGAAAAAAGAGAGAGAGAGAGAGACAGAGAGGGAGGAAGGAAGGAAGGAAGGAAGAGAGGGTTTACTCAGTTCCCTAATTGCTAAATGTAGTAGATATTTAAGAACTTCATGCCTTGATATGTTAACAAAACGTGGTATTTTCTGATATCTGAATAACACATTTATTTTTCAATAAAATACCTCCAATACTAAAGACTAAAGGGAAGGTGGGCAGTCCTTAATGCTCTTTTGCTTTTGACCATCTTTTATTTATGAAATCAAACTTTGAAAAACTTGCCCTTTGCCACGCATAGTGGTGCATGCTTTTTTTTTTTCTCCAACACTCAGAAAAAAGGCAGGTAGGTCTCAGAATCTGAGGTCAGCATGGGCTTAGCCAGGTCTACACAATGAGACCCTATTATTTTTTTAAAGGGTGTGGGAGCTGTGTTTGCTTGTTTGCTTGCTATCTTACCAACTGCGGTTCATCGGTTACATTCTCTAGTCTGGCTTTTCAGAGTCATCACTACTGCACCTACAAGACTAACTGTCATAGGTTTGGGCTATCTGGACTTCGGAAGGCAGGAAATTTCTGTGAAAAAACAGGGAGAAATTTGTCAGAGAAAGGGGGAGAAAAGGAGGGAGGGAGGGATACCAAAAAAATGCCAAAAAAAAGGTGTTATCTCAGTCTAAATCTAAAATAGTCTTGAAAGTTTTTGCCATGGAGAAAGTAGGCATGAGGCTTTATGCCCCATGATAACCAGTTACTGCACCTATACAGTGACCAAAAGAAAAATGGGGTTTCATACCCATGTGTAAGAAGAAATTCTTTAGGCAAGGGGCTGATTGTGGAGGCATGTCTACTGGCGAGAGTACAAGCAGCTGGAATAAAAAAGACTGTGATCACATCTGAGGAAAATTCTGGGAGCTGGATCGCAGCATCCCATGCTCATTAAACAACTCATGCAACTGTTTGTTGCAATTAATGTTGTATGTTTCACACTTAATATCTTTAGTCAGCAATTCTATTATTTATTCTTTCACTCGATGCCTTGGCAATGTACTTGAATGTGTTTCTTCCTACCTTTTGATCTCCTCAGTGTGCTTGGAAGGTCCAATCCTGCATTCATTAAATAAGTGAGTTCTCATTCCCTCCTCCTCTTATTTTCTCAAACTGTTTCTCTACAGCTGATTATATTCGTGCCTGTCATTTTAATTACTACCTCTAACCTATTATTACACTACAAAACATGTACATAATAACCTGTTCCAGACATTGCTAAGTGCTTTATAAATAGACACTCATTTTCTTCTAAAAGCTAGTAAAAATATTATACAGAAATGAATAAACTAACCGTAGACCAGGCAAATAACTCTCTGAAAGCAACAAAGATTATGATTAGTGGGGCTAAGTTCTAAATTCAGTTGCTTGCCAGAAGATTCTATGTATCTTGCTCCTAACTCACATGTATCTCTATCTTCAGTTTTTACTTCTCATCAGATTTGTGTATACCTGTATTTTCATAAGCATTCTTGTGAGCTATTATTATAAAATCACCTTAAAAAATATGTTCAAAATCAAACAGTTTTACTACATTTTTCATTTTAGTTTTATAAGATAGCAGAAGTCATTGAAAGACAGTGAAATCAAAAAGAATAATAGATCATATTTTAAAAAAGGACACATCCTTCTGCTTCATTCAGGAAACACACCTCCAAGAAACTCACCTTAACATCAAAGATAGATATCATCTCAAGGTAGAAAAAATGGAGAAAGAGATTCCAAGGGAACTGACACAAGAAGCAAGCTGGTGTAGCCATTTTAATACCTGACAAAATAGACTTTATACCAAAGCTGATTAGAAGAGATGGGGAAGGATACTACATAGTCATCCAAGGAATAATCCACCAAGATAATATTGTAATTGTAAACAATTATGCAGCAAAACAAGGGCACACAAGTTCATAACAGAAATACCACTATAGCTAAAATCATATATTTGCCCTCACACAGTGATAGTGTGAAGCTAACTGCCGGAAGGCCAGCTCCCAACTTGGACAGAGACTCCCTACTAGATCAGAGGTCATACCAGCTGTCAGAAACCCAGGCCACAAAGGCTAGAAAACCAAAGAGTAAACAGAAACCACAGAACAATGCACCCATTCAACAAAGACAAATTCTAAATGAGGAATTAGAGCTAAACATCACAAACCCAGATCCTTATATTCCAATACAGGGATGCAATCAACAAGAGACAAGGCAATATGGCACCACCAGAGCTTAGTTACCCTATGACAGTGAGACCTGACTATTCCAATACAGCTGAAGCACAAGAAAAAAACATTAAAATCAACTTTATGAAGATGATAGAGGTTCTTAAAGAAGAAACACTCCCTTAAAGAAATCAAGGAAAAGACAACCAAAAACTTGGAGAAAATCAATAAATCTCTTAAAGAATACCAAGAAAACCAAGACGGGAAAAAACAAGCAAAGCAATTGGTTCAAGACCTGAAAACAGAAATAGAAGAAATTAAATATAAACTGAGGAAATTCAGGAAATGGCCAATCTGGGTAAATCTGCGTAAGTGGACAGAAACTACAATACAAGCATCACCATCAGAATACAAGAAATGGAAGAAAGAATCTTAGACATTGAAGATATGATATGATTGAAGAAATAGATTTATAGAAGGAATAGATTCATTGGTCAAAGAAAATGTTAAATCTAATACTCTTAACATAAACACCCAGTAAATACGGGACAGCATGAAAAGACCAAACCTAAGAACATTAACAACAGGAATAGAAGAAGGAGAAGAATCCCAGCTCAAAAAACTCAGAAAATATACTGAAAGAAATCATAGAAGAAAATTTCCCTAACCAAAAGAAGGACATCCCCATAAAAGTAGAGGAAGCTTAGACAACACCAAATAGATTGGATAAAAAAAGAAATTCCCCGAGTCAGATAATAATCAAAACACTAAACGTACAGAACAAAGAAAGAATATTAAAAGCTGCAAGTTCTGATAGGCAGACCTATCAGAATTACACTCAATTTCTCAATGGAGATTCTAAAAGTCAGAAGAGTGTGGACAGATGTCTTTCAGTCTTCAAGAGGTCACGGATGCCAACCCAGACTACTATACCCACCAAAATGATAAATAATCATAGATGAAGAAAACCAGATATTTCATGACAAAGTCAAATTTAAATAATATATAAACACAAATCCAGCTCTACAGAAGGTACAAGAAGGAAAACTCCAACCCAAGGAAGTAAACTACACCCATAAAACCACAAGCAATAGATAATCTCCCACTAGCAAAACCCAAACAAGAAAACACACACACACACACCACCACCACCACCACCACCACCATCACCAAAAATTAATGGGAATTAACAATCACCAGTTATTATTTGATGTGGGAGAGTCTTCTGTTTTAAGGTGATTTCATTGGTTAATAAAGAGACTGCCTTGGCCTTTGATAGGACAGAAAATTAGGTAGTCGGAGTAAACAGAATAGAATGCTGGGAAGAAGGGAAGTTAGGCAATCGCCATGCCTCTCCCATCTGGTCAGACACGATGAAGCTCCAGCCCAAGATGTACGTACACTAGAATCTTCCTGGTAATACACCACCTCGTGGTGCTACACAGATTACTAAATATGGGTTAAGCAAGATATGAGAGTTAGCCAAGACGAGGCTAGATATAATGGGCCAGGCAGTGTTTATATGAATACAGTTTATGTGTTGTTATTTCGGGACATAAGCTAGCCAGGTGGCTGGGAGATGGGTGGCAAGAAGCGGCCCACTGCTCCTTCTACAATTATTATTTATCAGTACCAAATGGACTCGATTCAGCAATAAAAAGACACAGGCTAACAGAATGGATATAAAAAAAGGATCCATCCTTCTGCTGCATACAAAAAACACCTCAACATCAAAGACAAACATTACCTCAGAGTAAAGAGCTGGGAAAAGATTTTCCAATCAAATAAATCGAACAAAGAAGCTGGAATAGGTATCCTAAAATGCTACAAAAATAGATTTCCAAGCAAAATTAATCAAAAGTGATAAGAAAGAAATTTCATACTCATTAAAGGAAAACTTTACTAGGATGAAATTTCAATTCTGAACATCTATTGCTACCCCAAAGATTATTTTATTCAAGTCTATTTAACTTTGTAAATACAAGTAGCTGCAAGATGACATAAGATCTATTTATCCTGTATTTTGTATTGCATTTTTCCCTGGATCATACTAGATAATTGCTTGGTGTCCAGGGAACTTACTCTCAGCAGTTGGTACTATGTGTATCCTGAGGCTTTCCCCTATTCTATGTATGCATGCCTTACTCTCCTTTCCAGAAAACTGAGAAACATGGTCAATGTTCCAAATGTTATTTTCCCAGGATTAGAAGTTAAAGTTAGAAATTCCATATAAATGATGTAAGAAATATTAGCCCCCTGTAGAATCTTAAGAGAAAAAAAAACCGAGAAATGATAATTTTCAGGGAGAATTATAACTGTTGCATGTATGACTGACAAAATAAAACTAAAAACTGCCCAACAAATCACCAATATAATGAGAGAGAGAAAAGAGCCTGCAAGCTGCATGAACTTTGCAAATTCATATACTGTCCCATAGACTACTGATCCTTACCAAGTGAGGGTCTGTTTTCACAGGTGCTTTGCCCTGAGGAAACCTGCTGAACAGGTAGTCAAATGTTGATCCCAGACTAGGGGTTGCATGACTCCCAACAATATGGGAAAACATATGACCTAAGATAGGTAAAACAATCTTGTACACTAAAAGAACTTCTGGAGGTACCACCATTCCTGATTTAAGTTCTACTAGAGAGCTATAGTAATGAAAAATCTTAAGGTATATGTATAAAAACAGACAAGTGGATCAACAGAATCGAATAGAAGACCTAGACATAAATCCACACATTTAGTGACACCTGATTTTTGACAAAGAAGCCAAAATTATTGATTGGGGAAAAAAAAGAGAAAGCACCTTCAATAAATGGTGATAGTCTAACTGGATGGAGGTTGGCATGTGGAAGAATGCAAATAGATCCATATCTGTTACTGTGTACAAAACTCAAGACCAATTGGATCAAAGATCTCAACATAAAACAAGATAAACTGAATCTGACAGATGAGAAAGTGGAGAATAGCCTTGACTGCATTGGCACAGAAGGCAACATCCTGAACAGAACACCAATAGCTAAGGCACCAAGATCAACAATTTATAAATGTGAACTCAAGAAACTGAAAAACTTCTGTAAGGAAAAGAACACCATCAAAAGGACAAAACAGCAGGCTACAGAATGGGAAAACATCTTCAACAACTCCAAATTGGACAGAGAGCTAATCTGTAAAATATATAAAGAACTTAAGAAACAGGGCATCAATAAACCAAATAATCCAATTTAAAAAATGGGGTACAGATCTAAACAAAGAATTCTCAACAGAAGAGTCTTAAATGGAAGAGAAACACTTAAAGAAATGTTTATATCCTTAACCATCAGGAAAATACAAATCAAAATAACTTTGAGATTCCATCTTACATCCGTCAGAATGGATAAGATCAAAATCACAAGTGACAGCTCATACTGATGAGGATGTGCAGCAAGGGGAATATTCCTTCCCTTCTGGTTGTTGTGGTTTGAAAGAAAATGGTCCCCAAAGGGTGCTATACTAATGGGAGGCACCCTTGCTGGAGTATGTATGGTCTTGTTGGAGTAAGCATGTCACTGTGGAGACAGGCTTTGACATCTCCTATATGCCCTGCCTAGAAAGACAGTTCACTTCTTGTTACATTTAGATTAAGATATATCTAGCACCATGCCTGCCTGCATGGTGCCATGTCCCACCATGATGATCAAGGATTAAACCTATGAAAATGTAAGCCACCCCAATAAATGTTTTTTTTCTTTTTAAAGAGTTGACATGGTCATGGTGTCTTCACAGCAATGAAACCATAACTGGTGGGAGTCCAAATTTGTACAACCCCTTTGGAAATCAATATGAGAGTTTCTCAGAAAATTGGGAATCAAGCTAACTCAAGACCCAATTATACCATTCCTGGACATATACCCAAAGGATGCTCCACCATACCATGAGGACACTTGCTCAACTACGTTCATAGCAGATTTACGAGTAATAGCAAGAAAGTGGAACAACTTTGATGTCCATCCACCAAAGAATGGACAAAGAAAACATGGTACGCCGGGTGCTGGTGGCGCATACCTTTAATCCCAGCACTCAGGAGGCAGAGGCAGGCGGATCTCTATGAGTTCGTGGCCAACCTGGTCTACAAGAGCTAGTTCCAGGACAGGCTCCAAAGCTACAGAGAAACCCTGTCTTGGAAAAAACAAAACAAAACAAAACAAACAAAAAAAACAGAAAGAAAAATAAGAAAATATGGTACATTTATACAATGGAGTATAACTCAGCTATTAAAAACAAGGCCATTGAAGTAGGTGGGCTGTTTGTTCATTCCTGGATGCCCATAATTGAAATAATCATGCAGAAACTATATTAATTAAATCACTGGTTGGCCAGTCACTTAAGTGTACTGCTTGCTAGCTTTCACATCCAGAATTAACCCATTTCCATAATTTTATATTTACCTTAAAGCTTGTGGCCTACTGGCAAGGTTCTAGCTGGCAGTTCACATCTTTCCCCTCTGGCAGCTACATGGTGTCTCCCTGACTCTGCCTTTTTTTCTGTCTCTCTATATATATCTCTTCCAGCCTGGCTATATTCTGTTAAGCCATTGGCAGAAAGCAGCTTCTTTATTCATTAACCAATAAGAGCAACACATATACAGGACTTCCCATGCCAGGACATCATGAAAATTTTTGGCAAATGGATGGAACTATAAAATATCATTCTGAGTTGAGGTAAACCAGACCTAGAAAGACAAACATAGCATGGACTCACTTATAAGTGGATATTAATGTTAAACTAAATGATAACCATGCGACTATCCACAGACCCAGAGAAGTGATGTAATAAGAGATAAAAATTAATAAAATTAGGGACAAAAATTGTGACATCACAATAGACACCAAGAAAGTACAGAGAATCATAAGGAAATATTTAAAAAGTCTGCACAACACTAGATTTAAGTAAGATAAGCAATATAAACAGATGTATAATTCATAGTGAAATAGATTCGATAATTAAAAGTCTTCCAACCAAGAAAAGCTCAGGGACGGGTAGATTTAGAACAGAATTCTACCAGAGTTTTAAAGTACAATTAACACAAACACTTCCCAAAGTATTCTGCAAAGCAGAAAGAGAAGAAACATTGTATAATTCTTATAAGACCACAAAAACATACATACATTCGAATACATAAACCATATAAAGATTACACAAAAAAGAATTATAGACCACCTTACATTGTGAACATACATGCAAAATAATGCAATGCTTGCAAACCAAATACAAGAACACATCAAAAAGATCATCATCCCAGAACGCAGCAATGATTCAACAAAAATAAACCAATAATTGTAAACTGCCATATAAACAGACAAAAAGACAAAAACCACGTGATCATCTCATTAGATTCAGAAAAAGTCTTTGACAAAAAAACCCAACCAACCAACCAACCAACCAAACACCCATTCAGAATAAAAATCCTTGCAAGACTAGGGATATAAGAACAAAATGAGGTCTTCCATTCTCTTTATACCTATTCAATATATAGTACTTCGTGTTAGCTAGAGAAATAAGACATCTGAAGGATATCAAGTGGGATATAAATAAGAAAGGAGGAAGTCAAGGTATCTGTATTTGAAGTGTTGATTATGTATGTATTTGAAGTATGATTATGTACAATAATAACCCTAAAAACTCCACCCAGAAATTTCTACAGCTGATAACCACTTTAAGCAAAGTAGCAGGACACAAAATTAATACTTAAAAATCAATGGCCCTCCTACATACAAATAACAAATAGGCTAAGAACGAAATCAAAAAATGTATATTTCACAATAGCTCAAAAAATTGTGGAGTAACTCTAGCCAAGTACACAACAGACCTGTAAATAAAAACCCTTAAGGCATTTGGGAAGATGGAACACTCCTCCACAGTCATGGCTCAGTAGGATTAATATAGTGAAAATGGCCAAGGAGATGCCCCCCGCTTGTTCCTTGGGCCGCAGAGGAGAGGGTGCCTGAACTGGCCTTATCCTATAGCTACACTGATGAATATCTTACATATCACCATAGAACCTTCATCTGGTGATGGATGGAGATAGAAATAGAGACCCATATTGGAGCACTGGACTGAGCTCCCAAGGTCCAAATGAGGAGCAGAAGGAGGGAGAACATGAGCAAGGAAGTCAGGACCGCGAGGGGTGTGTCACCCACTGAGATGGTGGGACAGATCTAATGGGAGATCACCAAGGCCAGTTGGACTGGAACTGATGGAGCATGTGATCAAACCAGACTCTCTGAATGTGGCTGACGGTGGAGGCTGACTGAGAAGCCAAGGCCAGTGGCGCTGGGTTTTGATTCTACTGAATGGACGGGCTTTGTGGGAGCCTAGTCTATTTGGATGCTCACCTTCCTGGACCTGGGGGGGAGCGGAGAGGACCTTAAACTTCCTATAGGGCAGGGAACCTTGACTGCTCCTTGGACTGGAGAGGGAGAGGGAGGGGGAGAGGGGAGAGGGAAAGAAAGTGGAGGAGGGGAGGAGGTGGAAATTTTCAACAAAAAATAATAATTTCCCCAACAAAGTATAGATTCATAAAAAATAAATTCAACACAAAATTCCAAAATAATTCTTCATAAAAATTGAAAGGACAATTTTAGATTCATATGAAACCATAAATAAACCAGGATAGCTAAAACAATTCTGAATATCAAAAGAACTGCTGAAGGTATCACCATACCTGGTCTCAAATTGTACTTTAGAACATGGTGTTTGCAGAAAAACAGAGACGTTGATCAACAGAATTAGTGAAGACCCAGACACAAGTTCACAAGTATTTAAGTACCTTTTTTTAAAAAATAAAAAAGCCAGAAACATATAATGGAAAAAAGACAGTATCTTCAAGAAATAATATTGGTCATACTTAATGGCTCCATGCAGAACAGTGCAAATAGATCCATACTTATCACCCTGCACACAAAATGATCAAGGACCTTAACACATGGCCAGGTAAACCAAAACTGATAAAAGAGAAAGTGGGGAATAGTCTTTTTTGACACTAATTGCAACAGAAAAGGACTTTGTGAACACAACATTGATAGCACAGGCACTAATTAGCAAATAAGACCACATGAAACTGAAAAGTTTCTGTATGACAAAGGACACCATCATTTTGATTAAGTGAGAGGCTACAGAATGTAAAAGATTTTTTTTAACTAACTACACATTTGATAGAGGGCTATTATAAAAATATATAAAGAACTTACAAAATAAGACATCAAAAAAAAAACAACCAAATAACCCAATTAAAAATGGGACGCAAATGTAAAGAATTCACAAAAGAAGAAACTCAAATGGCTGAGAAGCACTTAAATGTTTTATATTGTAAGTAATCAGGGATGCAAATGAAAACTCCTTTGAAATTTCATCTTATACCAGTCAGAATGATCAAGATTTTTTTTTAATAAAAAAAGGACCTTTCATCTCATGCTGGCAAAGATGTGGAGCAAGGAGAAGACACATCCATTGCTGGTGGGAATACAATTTTTACAAGATCACACATACCCAAAGGACACTTCATCACACTGTAGAAACACATGCTCAACCGTGTTTAGCGATGTTCTATATTTTACTAGATAGAAATTGAAAACCATCTAGATGTCTGTCAATGGATGAACTGATGATGAAAATGTACATTTACACAATGAAATATTATTGAGCTGTTTAAACAACAAAATGATGAAATTCTCAGGTAAATGGATGGTGCTAGAAAAAAAAATCATTCCTGTGTTAGGCAACCCAGATCCAAAAAAGCAAATATGATATGTATTTACTTATATGTGGATGTTAGCTCTTAAGCCTTTGGGAAACAAACTATAATCTTTAGAATGATCAAGGTTAGCTTTAGAACAAAGGACTAGTAAGATGGATGGATTTCCCTAAGAATAGAAAATGGAATAAATACAAGTTTATGAATGGACATAAACTATGATCCAGGGGGGCTGTATCATAAGGATCAAATATGGAGAGGGAGTGAAGAAATTGAAGAAAGTTGAAGTATGGGGAGGGACAATTAAACCTAAGAGCCATTTAAAGGTACAGATTAACATTAATCCATAATAGTAAGTGATCTTAATACCCCAGTTTCTCCAAAAGACAGGTCATCCAGAAAAAAGAACAGAAACATCATTATTATTTGATGTCATATATGAAATAAACAACAGATATTTGCAGAATAAGCCATTCAAACACCAAATAGAACACATATTGCACTCATCAGCAAATGGAAGCTTTTCTAAAAGACCACATTCTAGGACACAAAAGAAATCTTTAAGAATTAAAAGAAGATGGAAATAACTCCTGTATTCCATCTGACCAAAATGTAATGAAACTTAAAACTGACAGAACAAAAACTCTATTAAATACACAAATTCATGATTTACTGAATGATGAATTGATAAAAGAATAAATTAATAAAGAAATAAAAATTTCCTTGAAGTAAATGGAAATCAAAAGACAATACAACAATACTTCTGAAACATGGAGAAAATAGTCCAGTGACAGAAGTTTCTAGCTCTAAACTAAAAATCTAGATTTAGCCTACACTAAAAAATCAGAAAGAGGACAAATAAATAACACAAGTAAAAAATTTAAAGAATAAGAACAAACCAAATTCTAGTCCAATAGATGTCAAGATATAATAAAAATCTCAGCAAAAAGCAAGGAAATAGAATAAAGAAAACAATATAAAGAAGTGACAAATTTAATACCTGGTACTTTGAGAAAGTAAATATGATTTACAGATCCTTATTCTTACTAATCAAAATAAAGGGAGGACCCACATTAACAGAATCAAAAGAAAAGGGAAAACATTAGAACACCAAAAAAACTCAGACTATTATAATAAAGTACTTTAAGAATCTGTATTCAATTAAATTGGAAAACTTTAAAAAATGAATAATTTCTAGAATAATGCAAATTACAAAAATTAAAGCAAGAAGATATAAACAATATAAACAGACCCATAACAAATGAGAAGATTGAAATAGTAATAAAAAGCCTTCCAGCTCAAAAAATGTCCAATCCAGAGCCAGATGGATTTACAACAGAACTCTACTAGACTTTCTAAGAAGAGCTACATCCAATTCTTCTAAAACTACTTTTTAAAAGGTAGAAAAAGAATGAACACTCCTAAATTCTTTCTGTAATGCCTCTATGACTCTAATAGTAAAACCAGGTAAAGATTCAACAATACAAACAAAACCATAGGCCAATATCTCAGATGAATATCCAATAAAAATATTCAGTAAAATACTTGAAAACAGAATACATGCATATATTACAATGACCAAGTTGACTTTACCTCTGAAATACAAAAATGGTTCAATTTAAGAAAGTCAATAAAAGTAATAAGCTATATAAATTGACCTAAACAGAAAAATTGCATGATCATCTCAATATATGTAGAAAAATCTTTGACAAAATCCAAATGGCTTCATGATAACTATCCTAAAGAAAGTAATAATAGAGGAACATATCTCAACATAATAAAAGCAATATTTGAGAAACCAGTAGCCAAGGCCATCCTAAATGGAGGAAAACATGAAGCAATTCCACTGAAGCCAGGAATGACAGAGAGTTGTTCATTATCGCTATTTCTTTTCCACGGAAATACTAGAGGCAAGAGAAGGAAACAGAATGGATACAAATAAGGAAAGAAGTTAAATCAACCTTTTTTTGAAGATGACATGATATTATACATTAAAGATCCCCAAAAGTCTATTAGAAAATTTTAGAAGTGATAATCAAGTTCAGCAATGTGGGGAGATACAGAATCAACTTGAATCAAGCAGTAGCTTCTTTATAAACAAACACAGAGATGATAATCATAGATATGCTTCAATTTACAATAGTCTGAAAGAATACAAAATATTTAGAATAAACCTAACCACAGAAGTGAAGGACTTCGAAAATGAAAACTAAACCTCTGAAGTAAGAAAGACACTAGAAAATGGAAAGACCTCTCTTGTTCATGAGCTGATAGAATACTGTAAAAATAACCATTTTACTAAACCTTTTCCATATTCAATGCAATCATGATCAAAATCCCCATCTTCATTCTTTACAGAAATAGAAAACAAAAATTATCTGAAAATTCATATAGACACAGAAAAGACTCAACATAGCTAAACAGTTTGGTACAAAAAGAACAATGTGGCTGTGAGATATATTACAGAGCTACAGTAATAAAAACAATATGGTATTGACATAAAACAAACACGTAGACTGTTTTAATTTACAAAAATGACATGTGAAAGAAAGATGCCATGAGACAAAGCTCATATGGAAAGTTTTTTTTTTTTAATTGGGGGAAGAGGAATATGGGAAAGGGGGAGGTGAGGGAGGAGACCAGCCTCTGGTGGTAGAAGCGGCAGAAGAGAAGAGAGAAGAGGAGAGGAGAGGAGAGGAGAGGAGAGGAGAGGAGAGGAGAGAAGAGAAGAGAAGAGAAGAGAAGAGGAGAGAAGAGAGAAAGAGACATACAGAGAGAAAGAAAGAGAAAGAGAAGGGAGGTTGACTAAGGGCCACCCTTTATAAGGGAACATAAAAAGGGAAAGGGGAGAGGGAAAATCAGCTTCTGGGGACCAGAAAAGCATACGAGAAGAAAAGGAGAGAGAGAGAGAGAGAGAGAGAGAGAGAGAGAGAGAGAGAGAGAGGAGGTGGGCAGGACTCTTTTAGCAGGGAACAGCGAATGTGCACAGGGGGCGCTCTTAGTGGCTGCAGCTGAGGATGTATCCTGTCAGAACTGCAAGGGCAGGCCAGTGCAGATGCCTGAATACTAACACATACCAACTACAAAATTAAAGACCCAAACATGTAACTTCAGCCATTAAATATTTGACAAAGATGACAAAAACATAAGCTTGAGTTAAGAAAGTATCTTCAATATATGGAGCTGGGAAATTGGATGTCCAAATACAGACAAATGAAATTAGGCACTTACTGTCACTTTCCACAAAAACTAACTCAAATGGATCAAAGAGCCACACATGAAACCTGACACACTGAAACTGCTAGAAGAAAAAGAAAGGCAGTGTTCCACAAGATACAGGTATAGGAAAGGACTTTCTGAATACGATTTCATTTGCCAAAGAATTAAGGTCAATAACTGACAAGTAAAACTAAAAGTTTTTTGTACCACAAAAAAACCCCAACCGGGTGAAGAATAAGCCGATAAAATGGGAGAATGTCTTTGTTAGCTATACATCTAACAGAGGATTAATACCCAGAATATGTAAATAACTCAAAAGCAGAGATTAAAATAAATGACTCTCTCAAAAATGTACTTGGTACCTTGAAAAGAGAGTTTACAAAAGTAAAAATTGCTTAAGAAAAATATCACCCCTCAAAAAAATGTTCAGCATCTTTAGCAATTAGGGAAACACAAGTTAAAAGAGCTTTAAAGTTTCATTTTAACTCAGTCATAATGTCCGAGGGAGTCGGATAAGAACGTCCCTCTTAGGCTTATACATCTGAATACTTAGTAATCACAGAATGGCACTATCTGAGGATAAGAAAGATTATTAGACAGTCTAATTGGTGAAAGTGTGCCCTTTTAGAAGGAGAAAGTGTATCACTGGGGGTGGGCTTTGCGGTTTCAAAAGTTCATGCCAGACTCAGGTTCTCCTTTCTTCCCCTTCCCCAAGTCCCCCACACACACACACACCTTTCTCTCTCATACCTTTCTCTGCCTACAGATCTGAATAAACCTATCAGCTATTGCCAAGCACCGTGCATGTTGCCATGTTCCATACCATGATAATAGATTAAACCGCTGAAAATGCAAGCAAGACCACAACTGAATGCTTTCTAAGAGCTGCCGTGGTCAGTGTCTCTTCACAGGAATTGTACTAAGACAGAAGTTAATACTAGGAGTAGGGTGCTTTTGTGACAGGCCTGACCATGTTGTTGTTCAGAGGTAATAGGAAGACTTTGGAAATTTGGTGTAGAAAATCAATTAGACATCCCCAGCCCATCAATTGGATCCTGAAAGCTACAAGTCCCACTCTGCCTCCAAACCCTCCTATTCCCCCACCGCTGTGACCTCAGAGGAACTCTGAAGCACAGGCTGTGATTGCACAGAGTGGACCAAGAGGTGAGTAATCACCCACGCAACTGGAAACCCTACTCTCTGAGGCAGGGAAAGAGTGGAAGCACAAGCAAGTGCATGCAAACTCACAATGAATAATCAAAATTGTCAGAAAAGAAAAACCCAACCTGTCAGCAGACCAAAACACAGAAACTAATGATGCATGCTCCTAGCCAATCACAACATGCCAGCAGCAACTGCAAGTTTCAAAAGGACCAACCAAAAATGAGAAATATTCCTGCAGCAGCTTTATTTTCCTAACTCCATAAAAGCCCCATTTTTTTTTTTTTTACAATAAAGAGTCTTTACATTGGAATGTTTAGGAGTCTATGTCATTGCCTCTGCATCTTCTCATTCCTGCGCCCCTGGGAAATGGGGATCTCACAACAGGCAGCAGCAAGCCAGCAACTACAACTGACACCCAACATGGATGGACCTTTTCTTTTGCTCGCTTTTTGAATCCTCATTACCCTCTTTTGGGCATTTTTCTTTATTTCTTACTGCCCTTACTGCTGTCCACATCCTGACTCTCCGCTGACATCTTGAGTTTGCCCCCTTTAGCTGTTTTGGTTGACCCCTATTTTCATTTTCTAAGATCTTGGTGAGTTAGGGCTTTCTTTCCTATCCCTATGTTTTCTTTTCTTTCTCCTGTTTGTTTTCCTGATTAGGAACTCTCCATTGTAACTTGGTTTGTCTCCACATGAGGGCTGACCACCCGGGAGGTAGAACCTTTTCACCCAGAGACACAATGTGAGCACACGGCCAGGGCCTAACAAACTGCAGAAATCCCTCAATATAAGCAGCACACTCGGTTAGCTAACACTGCTTTCCCTTTCCCTTCAGTCCTTGTCCTCACAGGACAGGGAGCCTTGTGGCCTGAGAGCAACTGATGATTTTTGCCTGGGGCCACTCTCCAGGATTATTTGAAGGCTCTCTTGCTTTATGGGGAGTTCTGATTACTCTTCAGAGTATAGACTGTGGGACAGCCCTTCTTAGTATCTCTTCTCAACTAATCCAGTTATGTGACCATTTATTAAAGACCATTAGGGTGGTGGCTGGTCTCTCAATTCACAGAAAGGCTTTGGTTGGTTGATTGTGGTTGAATACCCTTTCCCTTCTGGGATAGGAATGCTCCCCTCAGAGGAGCTTGAGCCTGGAGCTGAGCATGGGGACTAAGGTGCAGTTGTTGCTGCTTACTCTGTGTCATTGGCTGCTTTCTCCTTGCTGCCCCTCCTCACAGGCTCCTCCTGGGGCCCATCATGAATGGTACTCCTTCCCTGGAGGATAGGACCTTCCCTTCTGTTGATGGAGATTTCTGTCCTACCAGGTCCCATATCCGTTTAGTTTCAAATAAACACACAGAGGCCTACATTAATTATAAACTGACGGGCCTATTAGCTCAGGCTTCTTACTAGTTCTTATAACATATAAGCCCATAATTCTTGTCTATGTTAGCTATGTGGCTTGGTACCTTTATCAGCAAGGCAGTCACAACTTCTTTGCTCTGTGTCTGGCTTCCTCTCTGTCTGGGTGATGACTGCAGACTGCATATTTCCTCTTCTCAGAATTCTCCTGTTCTCATTGCCCCACCTCTACTTCCTGCCTGGTTGCCCTGCCTATACTTCCTGTCTGGCTACTGACCAATCAGCATTTTATTAAACAAGTACAAGAAACAAATCTTTACAGAGTAAAACCATTGTCCCACAGCAAGGAAGCTAACTACACCCACAAAAATACGAGCAACAGATTACCTAACACCAGTGAGCCCCAAAGAAGGGGCACACAAACACTACCACCAAAAATAACAAAAATTAATTATCACAGGTCATTAATATCTCTTAATTTCAATGGACTCAACTCACCTATAAAAAGACACAGAATAAGAGAATGGATATCAAAGCAGGATTCATCCTTCTACTGTATACAATAAACACACCTCAACCTCAAAGACAGACATTATCTCAGAGTAAAGGGTTGGGAAAAGGGTTAAGAAACAAGTGGGTGTGGCTTCCTAATATCTAACAAAATTGCTTTCAAACTAAAATTAATCAGAAGAGATGGAGAAGGACACTTCAAACTCATCACAGGAAAAATCCATCAAGATGAAGCCTCAATCCTGAACATCTAAGCCCCAAATACAAGAGCACCTACATATGTAAAAGAAACATTACTAAAGTTTAAACCATAATCAAACCCCACAGACTAATAGTAGGAGACTTTAACACCCCAAATCTCCACAATGGTCAGGCCAATCCTACAGAAACTTAAAAGAGAAATGAGACAATTAACAGATAACATAACTCAAATGGACTTAACAGATATCTATAGAACATTCCCCCCCAACACAAAAGAATATACCTTTTACACAGCAACTCATGGAACCTTCTTTAAAATTGACCACATACTTGAAAACAAAGCAAAACTCAACAGATACAAAAACAATTGGCGTAAGCCCCTATATCTTATCAGATCACCATGGTTTAAAGTTAGAATTCAATGACAACACTAACTCATGCAGAAACAAACTACAAACTCATGGAAATTAAACAATGCTCAACTCAATCACCCCTAGGTCAAGGAAGAAATACAGAAAGAAATTAAAGACTTCCTATAATTCAACAAAAATGAAGGCACAACATACCCAAACTTATGGGACACAATGAAAGCAGTGCTAAGAGGAAAGTTCACAGCACTAAATGCCTACATAAAGAAAGTAGAGAGTCTCACTCTAGCAACTTAACAGCACACCTGAAAGCTCTAGAACAAAAAGAATCAGACTCATCCAGGAGTAGCAGATGACAATAAATAATCTAATTGAGAACTGAAATGAATGAAATAGAAACAAAGAAAACAAATCAGAGAATCAATGAAACAAAGACTTAGTGTTTTGAGAAAATCAACAAGATAGACAAACTCTTACCTAAACTAATCAAAAAGCATAGGGAGAACATCCAAGTTAACAAAATCAGAAATGAAAAGGGTGTCATAACAGCAAACAAGGAGGAAATCCAGAGAATCATTATGTCATGCTACAATGTCCTGTACTCCACAAAATTAGAAAACGTAAAAGAAATAGACATTTTTCTGGATAGGTACCATATACCAAATTAAATCAAGACCAGGTGGACAATATAAATAGACCTATAACCCCTAAAGAAATAGAAGATGTCATCAAAAGCCTCCCAACCAAAAAAGGTACAGGGCTGGATGGTTTCAGTGCAGAATTCTATCAGAACTTCAAAACAGAACTGATACCTATACTTTTCAAGTTGTTTCACATAATAGAAACAGAAGGAATATTGTCAAACTCTTTTTATGAGGCTACAGTTTCCCTGATATCAAAATCAAACAAAGACTTAACTAAGAAGGAGAATTACAGACTAATCTCCCTCATGAACATTGATGCAAAAATACTCAATAAAATACTAGCAAGCCAAATCTAAGAACACATTAAAAAAATCATCCACAATTATCAGGTTGGCTTCATCCATCCCAGAGACGCAAGGAAGGTTCAACATATGAAAACCTATCAGTGTAATCTGTAATGGGAAGCCTCCTTCAGCCAATGGCCTTTAAGAAGCTGGACTAGGTTGGGGCATGACTTAGGGTATCAAAAAGCCTCAGTTCTGCCCAGTTCGCTCTCTTCTCCTCGTGAGCCACACCTGGATGTCAGATCTCATTCCTATTTCCTCACTGTGATCCATGAGTTCCCTTCTAATAAAGAAAAGCCTTAGAATACTCTACTTGGAGTTATATCTTTCGTTAAATATATCTATATTAATAATGTTTAAGTCTTCCACAATGAACAGTAGATTTTCCTGCAGTAATCTTTGAAGTTTCCAGGAAGAAAATGAGGCCCCATTAACAATGATTTCACCTGGTTGATATGACATTATGATGCTGAAAGCATTACTATAAGACTGGTTTTGGGTACCAGCTGCTTGAGACGGTTCCAATTTGGTTAGCTAAAATGGTGCATCTTCTTAAAACGTTCTGGCCAGAACTCCAAATAAAATCTTCAAAAAAAAAAAAAACCAACCCTATCGACTACTCAGAGACCATTTGCAATTCTACAAGACAGTAATCTTGAAACTTAACAATCATTTTAATTTAACTGGGCACTTTAGAAAGAACATCACCCCCATGGCAGCTGGAAGCAATTTTTAAAAATGATGTCTTTGCTTCCAACAAAGTTTGTCATCAGGGTTAGGGACATCACTTAGGGGTTGCTCATTACTTGTATAAGGTTGGGGGTTGAGGTGGAAATTATGTAAGCCCAGAGATCTCCTTCAAAAAAAAAAAAAGAAAAGAATAGAGAAAGTTGAATGGGACAATAGGTAGTTAGTGTGAGCTTACTCACACTGATAATAATAATAGTGAATAAGAGAATAAATTCTTGTGAGCTATTATTTATAGGCAATTTACATTGGTATAGATTCTCGTATATTGATACAAGTTCAAATTATATTTTTTATAATGAATATGCCCCTATTTCTCTTTACATTATTTGTATACCTATGGAAAGTTATTGTCAGATTGTATGCATGCATGTTTCTACCTCTGTTAAGACATTTTTTGTATATTGATACAATTTTAGGATATATTTATCATATTGCATTATACATTCTACCTCTGATCAAGATACTTGTATGTTGTTTGTATTTTGAGGTTATTGTCCTCAATTGCTGCACAGTTGTTTAAAGATTGTTTAATATTCTAATATAAAGTCTTAGTCTTTAAATTATATAGGTATTAAGCATTATAGGTTAATAATCATTCATGTTTGTTATATTTATAATTAGACTATTCATGTTCTTTAGATACATAGAGATTATATAGATAGGTAATCTTCAATCACTTCAAAGAACTGTAGAACATGGAATTTAAATAACTTAGGGTTCCGTTGATGTGAGACAAAATTGCACCTGGCAGCACCGGTCTATTCCCAAGAGAATGTTGGGTACTGAAGACATTCTACTTGGAGCTTGTTTTCTTCTTGGCACAACCGGCCTTTGGGCAAGAAACTGCCCATGCTATGAGCACTGACAAAGTGCACGGTATCCAGACTTGACAAGCAGGATACCCCCCCCCTCCACCGCCAAAAAAGACTGCTAAATCTTGCCAAGACAGGGTAATATGGTTTTGAAAATTTTTTCTTGCCTTTGAAAATGGTCTGTCAGTTACTCTGGGCCTTAGTCAAAGGTTGCAAATCCTAGGTAGGCAGTTGTCTCTGTCAACTACTGCACATTTTGGAAGCTGCTTGATTGCTCTTCCCACCTACTCAAGTAATATTATCTCCCTTCTCAGGCCTTCAGTAGGGCTAAAGATTAGATAGTCATAGTTACCTTCCTCTTATGATCTAACCAAGCCATTTCTAAAGAAGACTTAGACTCCTTAGAATAGAATGGTTATTAAAACATTTAACATACGTTCCTTGCTTAATATTTTTATGCTGATTGTAATTCTTATTTTTATATTTGATAACTGTTCTTGGTGTATATAGTTTTGTTTTGGGTTTGGAAGTCTCTTATTTACACAAGAGAGGGATGTGATGGGGAACCTCCTTCAGCCAATGGCCTTTAAGGGGCTGGACCAGGTTGGAGCATGACTTAGGGTCCTACCTAGTTAGTTCACTCTCTTCTCCTCGAGAACCACACCTGGATGTCAGACCTCATTCCTATTTCCTTGCTGTGATCTGTGAGTTCCCCTTTAATAATTAAGAAAATCCTTAGAATACCCTATTTGGTGTTATCTTGAGATTATTTGACTCATGTTCCCCCATTTGACACGATCTTCATTAATCCAACATATAAATAAACTAAAAGGGAAGAACCATATGATCATTTCATTAGATGCTGAAAAAGCATTTGACAAAATCCAACACCCCTTCATGATAAAGGTCTTGGAGAGATCAGGGATACAAGGAACACACCTAAACATAATAATAAGCAATATGCAGCAAGCTGACAGCCAACATCAAATTAAATTGTGAGAAACTCAAAGGTATTCCACTAAAATCATGAACAAGACAAAGGGCTGTCCACTCTCTCCATATCTATTTAATGTAGTTCTTATTCTAGCTAGAGCGATAAGACAACGAAAGAGGATCAGAGGGATACAAATTGGAAAGGGAGAAGTCAAACTTTTGCTATTTGCAGATAATATTACAGTATACATAAGTGACCCAAAAACTCTACCAGGGAACTTTTATAGCTGATAAATACCGTCAGTAATATGGCAGGATACAAGATAATCTCAAAAGGAGGAGGAGGAGGAGGAGGAGGAGGAGGAGGAGGAGGAGGAGGAGGAGGAAGAGGAAGAGGAAGAGGAAGAAGAAGAAGAAGAAGAAGAAGAAGAAGAAGAGTATTTCTCCTATATAAAATGATAAAGAAGCTGAAAAAGAAATAAGAATATTTTGGGGTAATACTAACCAAACAAGTGAAAGACCTGTTTGCCAAAAACTTTAAGCCTTTGAAGAAAGAAATTGAAAAAGATACCAGAAAATGTAAAGATCTCCCATGTCCTTAGGTAGGTAGGATCAACATAACAAAAATGGCAATCCTACCAATAGTAGTTTCTAGATTCACTTACAATCCCCATCAAAATCCCAACACAATTATTCACACACATTGAAAAAACAATAATCAGCTCCATACAAAAACACAAAAAAATCCATGATAGCCAAAACAATCCTGTACAATAAAGGAACTTCCAGAGGCATCATATCCCTTGACAGCAAGTTCTCTTAGAGAACTACAGTAGTGAAAACAGTCTGGTATTGTAATAACAGACAGGTTAACCAATGGAACCGAACTAAAGAGAAGGATATTAATCCACACACATATGAACACTGTAGGCCCATATTTCGGTATTTTTTACAAAGAATCTAAAATTATACAATGGTAAAAAGAAAGCATCTTCAACAAATGGTGCTGGCATAACTGGTTGTCAATATGTGTAAGAATTAATTGATCCATATCTATCCCCATGGATAAAACTCAAGTCCAAATGGATTAAAGACCTCAATATAATTCTGTCCACACTCAACCTGATAGAAGAGAAAGTGGGAAGTAGCCTTCAATGTAAGGACACAGAAGAACCATTCCTAAATATAACACCAGTAGCACAGACCTGAGAGCAACAATAAATAAATGGGACCTCCTGAAACTGAGAAGCTCCTGTAAAGCAAAGAAAACAGTCAGTGAGACAAAAAGGCAGCCTACTAACTGGGAAAAGATCTTCATCAACCCCATATCAGAGGACTGAACTCAAAAATATATAAAGAACTCAAGAAATTAGATATCAAAATACCAAATAATCCAATTTAAAATGGGGGTATAAATCTAAACAGAAAATTCTCAACAGAAGAATCTCAAATGGCTCAAAGGCACTTAAGGAAATTTTCATCATCCTTAGCCATCAGGGAAATTCAAATCAAAACAACACTGAGATACCAATCTTACACCTGTCAGAATAGCTAAGATCAAAAAGACCAATAATAGCTTATGCTAGAGAGGATGTGGATTAAGGGGAACATTCTTCCATCACGGGTGGGAATGCAAACTTGTACAACCACTCAGGAAATCAGTATGGTGGTTTCTCAGAATATTGGGAATCAACCTACATCTGAACAGAGCTAGGTAGGGAAAGCTAAACTGAATACTGGAAGAAAGAAGGTGGAGCCAGGGAGATGCCATGTAGCTCCGCTGGACACAGATGCTGGAACTTTACCCAGTAAGACGCAGTCTCGTGGTGATACACAGATTAATGGAGATGGGTTAATTTTAGATAGAGTTAGCCAGAATTACACTTAGGCTATTGGCTAAATAGTATTGCAAATAATATGGTTTCTTGTGATTGTTTTGGGTCTGAGCACCCAGAAACAAACAAGCAGCCTCTTTACAACAACCTGGGTTGACAATATTCCCTCCAAAAGCCAGGTATCATCTAACAATACGGGGTATTGTTAACCACCTATGAAATAAAGATAAAAACATATAATACACAAATGTCTGTGTATAAATACAAACATATAGTTTGAATAAAATTTTCTCATCTGGTAGTGTAGGAAGTCCTTATGCATATATGTTGCTTTTATTGATTAATAATATGGTGTTGGGACACCAAGCATGAGAAATCTTATTTGAGTTGTTGATAAGGGTTGTCCAAGAGGCTCCCAAAATATTATAGTTTATTGCTATTGTCCTTGGATAGCCCAAAGGGCTTGAAGGTAAGTGTTTATTGCGGGAGATACCATGCACTACAGACACACAGCCCAGAGGCCCCTAAACTAGAACTGACCTGAAACTTCTTCATTGGGGATTAGCTTTCATGGCATCAGAAGAACAATGCAAGTTATTAAAGGAGGGAAGCAACCAATGGACTCACCCAGCTATAACCACAGCAATGTCCATAAACTTAAGGGTTCAGTAGTGGGACACATACTACTCTGGTGGCAACTAACTGCTCTCTAATTGGATTTAAAGAGCACTCAGGAAGAGCTAAATCATGCCTGGTGCTGGAAACCAAGACAACTTTCAGGCTAGTAAAGTCATGGATCTTGGAAAAGAACCTACAACCACCACTTTACTAAAACTAGTATCATCTCTAACCATAATCTAAAAACATTTGTTGTTATACCCACAGATAATTGCAGTCTGCATCCCTCATTAAGGAAACTCCTCTTTGCAACAGATGGAAAGAACTAGTGAGAACCACAACCAATCAATATGCAGAGTTGTAGAGCCTAGTAGCCTCGGTGGATAGATCTACAAAATACTCTTATAAGACTCAGCGAACACTGCAGAAGATGGGATAGAGAGGGATCAAGAAATTTGCTGTGAGACTGTGTCTTCCAGGAATGTTGGAAATTACACCCATAAAGTATCACCAATGACACTGCCTAACATAAGTGGAAAAGGAACAGCAATAGGCATGCTAAAGTTGAAGGTAAAAATCCTTGGAAACCTCGCCCTACACAAAACCTCTACGCAACTAATGAATGCTGAGAATGGGAAAAGCAGTCTTCCTGAGGGAAGAGCACACCCGTGTTTTATTCCATATCAAATGGTCAACACTGAAACACACACACACACACACACACGTAACATTATACTGACTGTGCAGTGTACATTTATCTATTTAAGAACATATATGTACATAAAAATATAAGTATGTAACAACAATTAAAGAAAAAAGAGGCTATGAATTTGAAAGAGAAAGGGATGCATAAAAGGGAGGTTTCAAAAGGAGAGAGAAGGGAGAAATATGTAACAATACTATAATCTCAAAAAATAAGATAAATAACTTAAAAAAGAAATACTAAATTTGGTTACTGGAAAACATTGATACATCTAGATACACCAAATAAGTTAATGATGAATAGCAATGTCTTGTAAAATAGAAAACAAAAGAAACTCTAAATCTGAAAAAAAAAGTGAAAACAGGCAGAAACATAAGAAATAGAGATAGGAGGCCGGGCGGTGGTGGCGCACGCCTTTAATCCCAGCACTCAGGAGGCAGAGGCAGGCGGATCTCTGGGAGTTCGAGGCCAGCCTGGTCTACAAGAGCTAGTTCCGGGACGGGCACCAAAGCTACAGAAAAACCTTGTCTCGAAAAACCAAAAAAAAAAAAAAAAGAAATAGAGATAGGATAATGATACAAATAAGTAAGTAAACTAGAGGTAATTCTTTGAACGTGCACATTTTTAAATCTTCAATGCAAACTAACAAAAAAGATAGAGATAACAAAAAGATATGGCAGATAACATGCAGAAATTAAAATGATACCTAGAAAATAATTCAAGAACGTATCCATTATAAACTTAAAAGTCTAGAAGAAATTGACAAATTCTTTAATATATATGACTTATCAAAAAACCAAATAGACTATACAAAACTTAAACAAATTAATCATGAGCAATGAGGTTTAATGAAAGATAGTATTTCAACAAAGAAACACCCAATCTAGATTTTATTATACCTTTTAAAGGACATCAATACTTGTCAAACCATTCTCTAAACCAGAAATAAAAACAGTATCTCTAAATTCATTAAAAAGAGCCAGTAGCAGCTGGATAACAAAATCAGATAAAAACATAACAAAAACAAGAAGCCCAAGTTCAATACACTTGATTAATGCAAGTCTAAGATCCTCAATAAATTACTACTTCCATGCCACTTTAGACATATCATATACTATGATCAAGTTGTTTGCATTCAAGGAATGCAAAGATAGTCTGACCAATTAAAATGCAATAATATGTATGATGAAGGATAAATCACATAACCATGCCAATAGATACAGAAAATATCTTTGACAAAATTAAATTTTCATTCATATTAAGAACTTCAAATAAACTAAGAAAGGAAAGATCATACCTAACATAACCAATGGTATATATGACAAATTATATTGAATGAGGAAAATATTTAAAGCACTTTCTTTAAAATCACCACCCTTAATGTTAAAAGTTGTACTATAAAGCTATAAAAATAAGAACAGCATGGTATTGGCTTAAAAAAGACATATTTGTCAATGAAACTACATTGAAGTCCCAGACATAAATTCACAGACATAGGGACACCTAATAATTTACAATGAAGCCAGAAATACATACTGGAAAAAAAGCAACAGTGTTGTTGGTCAAAGTGACTGACTTCACATAGAAGAACACAGCAGATCTATACTTACCATTCTGTACAAAAACCCAATTCTAAATGTAACAAGGATCTCAAAGTAAGGTCAGAACTCCTGAATATGGTAACAGAAAATATGGGAAATATTCTTGAACACATTGGCACAGTAAAAGACTTTCTGAGCAGGATGCTAAGAGCACATGTACTAGAACAAATCCCTCCCCTCAGGGCTCAGAGAGCTATGCAGAAGAGGGGGCGGAAAGACTGTAAAAGCCAAAGTGGTGGATGACAGGAAGATATAGTGTCTTTTGGGACACAACAATACTGGCACAAATATGAATTCACAGAGTCGGTGGCTGCAACTGCAGAGCCTGTACAGGTCCAAGCCAAATGGGCTTCCAACACCAATAGAGAAAGAGGACAGGAGCTCCCATCTCTAACCAAGAGGCTCCATCCAACTGACAATAGCTTTCAAAGGAAGCATGCAAAGGAGTTTCACTGGGTATATAAACCACACTTAAGAATAAACTCTATATCCAGAAATAGATGCCAAGACAAAATGAATTCAATGACATTTTGTAGATTCTTTGTCTCTTATTGGTTTGGACATTTAAATAAACCTTATTGGTCCTTTGCTTGTATATATGGTTTAGGATTATGTGGGGGTTGTGGTTGTGTGTGCATGTTTCTCATGATTTTTCTTTGTTTTTTCAGTTTTGCTTGTTTTGTTTTTCTTGCTTTTGCTTGTTTGTTTTTAAAGAGAAAGAGAAAGGAGGCAAGGGCTGGAGTTATATGGGAGGGAAGGTTGGAAGAATTTGGGAGGAGATTAATGAGGTGAAACTGATCAGAATATGTAATATGAAAAAATACTTGCAATTAAAAACCAAATATATCTACTTATGTCACACTCATTCAACATGATGCTTAAAATTCTATCAATAATAAAAAGTTCCCAAAAGAAGACACACAATTGACCAATATATACATGAAAAAATACTCAATAGCTTTAGTTATCTGGTAAATGCAAATAAAACTACAGAGAAATATCATTTTATCAAGTGAAGCCTTTATACCTATATTTAAATGACTTTGGACACAAGTGCCTACTCAAGTCAGTATGAAAAGCTAAGTAAACCAAATAGATATACATGTGCAGAAAAATAAAGCTAGACCCTTGCTGTGTTACCCAGACTTCCATCACTGTGACAAACTACTTGGAAAACACAACTTAAAAAAAGGAATATTTGTTTTGATTCACAATATCAGGGTTTCAGTACGAAGTCACTTGAATAATTACTCTAGCTGCTTCTAGTTCTAAATCAAGGCACAGCGTCAGGACAGAAGAGTGTCATAGAGGACAGATGATCACATTAATAGGGTTCCTGGGCCCACACTGCTTCTTAGAAAGACTTCCTGATACACAGGAGAGAAAAGATCATGGGACTAAATGACATAAAATACAGGGGTTTCCCGTCACCCAAGCCATAATGCATATAGTAGGAGTCCTCATAAGATGGGTCCCCATCAACAATAGCACCATAAATTTATACTGGCGGATGTAAGAAAACTCTTCTCTAGTGCTAATCTGCCTAGAATGTATGCTTTCAAGGCTGCAGGTAGAGCAGGCAAGCTTGAATTCGGATGACTTATAAGTCAGGATTGATTCCCGATGGAAACGGAGTCACACGTGGGCTACCACAGATAATTGCATCTGGGCTCATGGTTTTAGTGATTTTATGCCAGGGTCACTTATTCCTGTTGGTCTGGGCCTTGGGTGGCACAGTGTATCATAGAATGCATGAGTGGACCTAGTCACGGCAGCTGGGAAACAGGATGAATGAAACAGGAAGGGGACACGGCTCCCACTTCGCTTCAGTGGAATGCCTTCATTGACCTAAGTTACTTACATTAGGCACCAACTCCAAAGGTTCCACCACAACCTAACAGGACTACTGCGATGCTAGATGAACCTTTAGCAACATTCTAGGCCAAACTCTGCCTCTAACCATTCCTTTCTTTCCTGAGCCTCATCGGTCTCTTAGCATGCACAATGGCTGTCTGATTTCCCCCATACATGGCAATGACAAACTCTAAGTCTGTTCTCTGAAAATGTAGAAAAGGAACCATGAGTGAGAAAATGAGGCACCTGCCCATTAAATTCTTTATAAACCATTTTAGCCATATGAAAAGCAACATAACTCTAGGGATAGGGAAAATATAAAGGCACTTCCCATCCTTTTTCTGCATTTCTGTGATCAGTAGCAGCAGTAGTCAGAACAGAAATCCTTGTTATTTGAAGGACAGGCTCCTTTTCTTCTGCTCATGCCAACAAACCGTGTGCTATTTGCTCCCAGATCTTGTTAACAGTTTTCTGCCACGGGTCTAAAAAAGTAAAGGTTAGGTAGCTGCCAATGTACTAATGTATTAAAAGATTAAACGGGCAGGGTGGTGGTAGTGCATGCTTTTAATTTCAGCACTTGAGAGGTAGAGGCAAGTCGATCTCTGAGTTTGAAGCCAGCCTGATCTATACAGAGTGAGTTCCATTATAGCCAGACCCACGCAGAGAAACCCTGTCTGAAAAACTCAAAACCAAACCAAATAAAAACAAAACCCTATAAATGTCCCCAAAACAACAACAAAAAAATTAAATTGATCAAAATCTACCATAATTCACTGTAGCATGATAACCTAGAGAGAGATATTGGGGTTCAACCTGAAGACCAAAAAAGCAAAGTGGCCAGCCACTGGCTCTTACCATTACCTCAGTCAAAAAAAAAATGGTGATTCTGCCTCCAGGAATCCCCAGAATGAGACTGAATTCAAAATCTGTGTCTTCCATCTTCCTCTCTAGTGCTGGGATTAAAGTGCATCAGTACCGCCTGGTTTCTATGGCAAACTAGCAGGGCTACTGGGATTAAAACTGACCAACACAACTGTTTTACTCTCTGATCTTCAGGCAAGATTTATTTATTAAAATACAAAGGAAATATCACTACAATTCGCCATTAAAGTAGATACTACGCCACAGTCTTCAATTAGACAAGAATCCTAAAATGAATACACAAGTAAGAGTCTATTGGTGCTGTTGTTATCTAGCTAGAGAAGTAGATATCTAATATTTAATAATTTTTATTTTGCTTCCTAATCCTGCATCTTCCCAGAAACCATCTCTCCAACTGAATTTTGTATAGGAATCTTGTATATTGTAACCTCATGAAACTAATTTATCAGTCCTATAGTTTTTATTGGCATTCTTAAGGTTTTCTCTGTGTGAGATCATGTCTCCTGTTATACTTCTCTTCAGGTCTTATTTAGATGCAGTTTATTTTCATCTCCTGAATACTTTTCTAGTCTCCACCACAGGCTTGACTACTTATGTTTGATTTGTTGGGCAGATAAAAGAGACCACTTTGTCTTGCTTCGGATTTTAGATGGAAATCCTGCAGTGTCTCACTACTCACTATAAGGTTAGCCAATTTGTTAATTTTGTAGTTTTTTTAATCAGGTAAGAGAGTTTTCTTTTAGTTGATTTTGATATTTTCTTTCATGAAAGTTTTGAATTTTTCCAAATGCCTTTTTAAATGCAGGTTGAGGTAGATCATAATGTAAACTTGTTTCTTTTCTTAATGTTGGGTTAGACTCATTTATTTTCAGATACTAAATCACCCATATATTGCTGCACGTTATCCAGTTCATTTAGTTGATCATTTTTACATGTTTTTTTTTTTTTAAATTTTCGAGACAGGGTTTCTCTGTAGCTTTGGAACCTGTCATGGAAGTCGCTCTGTAGATCATAGTGGCCTTGAACTCACAGAGATCTACCTGTCTCTGCCTTCCCAGAGCTGGGGTTAAAGGCACATGCCACCACTGCCCAGCTTGACATGCTGCATATAGATTTTTGTACTATAAATATAATAGATTTGGCATGGATGGCTCTTGTGAAATCTGGTCTGACCTGAGTATCATAGTAAAATTTTAGTGTCACACCTAGCAACAAAGAAGTAAGTAAAGTTTCCCATATTCTATTTTTAGAAAGATCTTCTGAAGAACTTAATTTCTTTTAGAAAGTTTGCTAGAGTTCATAAAAAAGCTTTCTGTTTTACATTTCTATGAAAAATACCATCTTTACCCCTAGCAGCATGGTTTCAAGTCTGTGCTGTGTGATATTATAGCCACATATTTAATTGATTGCCAGTTCTATAGGATCATTTTCAATTCCTTAACTTCCAACAGTTTTTTCTTTTTGAATACAATTACTTATACACAGCAAATAGTTGGATCATTTTTGCTAGCATGACTTTTTTCTTTAAATTGCTCACTACCCATTTGCATTTAATGTTAGCAGCTATGTAGTTGGTTTTAAACCTGCCATTCCCCTCTTGTTTTCTATGTGTACCAAACTTTTTTGATACTCTTATCTCTCTACCACTGTTTTACATAGGGTGAATTTTCTAAGCTAGTTTTCATATAAACACATGTTTGAATGTACATTTCACTTCATCTTATTTTCAGCTTTTTACAGCGTCTCTTTGGCATATTTCAAACGCCAGCATCAGCATTCTTGCATTTTAGGGCCATTATTGAATAAAAGTTAACTTGAACACAAACATTACAATACCCAAATCACTCTGACAACCAAGAAACATAGGCTGGCCTCAAACTTACAGCCCTCCTATCTTGGCATCCTGAATGCTAAGATTATATGTACGGTGCCATATCCACCCAAAGAAGGCTATCCTCTTCTACTACATTTGCCCTTCTAACATCTGAAATTTCATTTCATGTCTCTTCGTGCAACTAATGATTTCTTCCATTGTCTTTAAGCCCTCTCTCTTTTTCTTTGTTCTCTTTATTATTTTGTTTTTCTTTCTGTTTAATGATCTGTATTCAGTTCCTTATATTCTTTCCTCTTCTGGTTAACCATCCCCTGCCTTTAAATTCCAGATATTGTGATTTTTAGTTCTATGAAAATATTTGAAAATTTTCTTTATTTCTATTCTATATCTGATGAAAACCCATCTATTCTTGAATGTGGGGAAGAGTAATCAGTGCACCAATCTTCCAACGCACCTTACCTAAGGCAGAGATTATTCTGTGGGATCTGAGAAGCAGAAGAAAAATTCATGATTTAACTTTTCTCACTCAGGATTTAATTGCACTAGCAGATAACTAGAGGCAAGTGTATGCTTCATTTGTTGAGTTACTTTAGTATTTATTTTGTATGATCTTTTTCATGTCAAGGAATATCTCTCTCTCTCCCTCTGTGTGTGTGTGCAAATTTTTGACTAAATTGTGTCTTATAACCTTGGAACTCTAGGAATGGCTATATCTCAGTAAAGTTTTGAATGTTTTCCTCTTCTGTTTATGGTAAAATCTGAGGAGACAGAAAATTGAAGGAACTATTTGGTGAAAAGGAATCATAACTTCGGTGTTATCTATATCGTAAGAGTTGAGAAAGTATGTTCAGGGAAGAATACGATGGTTCTAGCCAAAGATTACATATGTCTAGAGATTATCCATGAAATCAACTATCTCAGCTGGAGCCAAGTATGTACATGGAATTAGACCAGCAGAAATGCTTTGAAGTCTAAAGGAATCATACCATAGGAGACTTCCAGACTTCTGGGATTATACAAGAGTTTACAACAGAACTGGTCTGGTGCATATATTCATATTAGGGAAAAAATAAACATAAAGACATTTAAAGAACGTCAGGTCTTCTACTCTTATCACAACCTCATAGCATGTGGCCTCAGGACTTAAGATTGTTAACTACTGAGTCAAAGAAACTAGAACAATCTCCTCTATGTCAGCAGACCAGACTAGTTCCCACAAAGAACCAGGGGGATGAGTCACTATAAAGATCCATGGAGATGGCATAGAGTAAGGAATCATGTAGGTTTGGGGTTCTGCCTAGTTCTATGCTAATTAGACACAGGCTAAAGTCACTGGCGAGGAGGGAGCCTTGCTAGAAGAATGCTTCAATAAGACCAGTCTATATGAAAATCTTTAGAGCATTTTCCTTTTTATTGATTTTATTGAGTTATGCATTTGTTTTCTGCTCCCCTCCCTGCCTCTCTCCTCCCCTTCAACCCTCTCCCATGGTCCCCATGCTCCCGATTTACTTAGGAGATCTTGTCTTTACTACTTCCCATGTAGATTAGATTCATGTATGTCTCTCTTAGGGTCCTCATTGTTGTCTAGGTTGTCTGGAATTGTGATTTGTAGGCTGGTTTTCTTTGTAGAGCATTTTCTTAAGTACTAATTGATGTGGGGGAAAACCCAGACCATTGTGGGTAGAACCACTCCTGGGCAGGTGAGTCTGGGTTCTATAAGAAAACAGGATGAGAAAGCCACAGGTGCTATTCCAGTAAGGAACATCCTTTCATGGCCTCTGTCTCAGCTCCTGGTACAGAGGTTCCTGCCCTGTTTGAATTCTTATTCTGACTTCCTTTGATGATGAACTGTAATGTGGAAGCATAAGCCAAATAAATCTTTTCTTCCACAAGTTCCTTTGGTCACGGGGTTTCATCATAGCAATAATAACCCAAACTAAGGCTTGTTGCTAACACCCAGTCTCATTGGTATGACACTGCCATCTCACTAAGCTGACAGGATATCAATCCGAAGAGGATAGTTTCTTAATTTTAAATTCTAATGGAATTTGACTTGCTAGGTTTGGCTTTGTTGGGGATACATCATGCTTTCATCTTTCCAATTTCTTCTCTCTCTTTTTTATTTTGAGACAAGGTTTCTCTGTAGCCTGTCCCGGCACTAGCTCTTGTAGACCAGGCTGGCCTCGAACTCCCAGAGATCCGCCTGCCTCTGCCTCCCGAGTGCTGGGATTAAAGGCATGCGCCACCACCACCCGGCAATTTCTCCATTTTGGAGTGGGAGCATCTACCCGATGGATGCCCCATCATTGCACTGTGGACGTACATAGCTTCCCCGTTTCGCACAATTACAGCTAGAGACTGCTCCAACGATATATGGCACTTTATTTTAAGTTATTAAGACTTGTTTTATCGGGAAAAAAATATCTATTTTGGAAAAAGTTTTATGTGGTAGTAAAACATGTGTGATGCTTAGTTTTTGTCAATTTGAGATAAACTTGAGTCACTAGGGCAGAGGGAACCTCAACTGAGGAACTGCACCCATCATACCGGCCTGTGGGCATGTCTGTGGAAGCATTAATTGTTGATGGATATAGGTGGGCCCAGGCCACTGTGCGTAGTGCCATCCCTGGGCAATGGGGACTGACTTATATAAAAAAGTTAGCTAAATAATTAATTGAGTGTGAGCTATGAACAAGTTTCCCCAACAGCGGATCATTATCTGGCAGCATAAACAACTTTGAGATATCATCTTACACCTGTGAGAATGGCTAAAGTCAAAAACACCAACGATAACCTTTGCTGGAGAGGTTGTGGAGGAAGGGGTACCCTCATCCATTGCTGGTGGGAATGCAATCTTGTGCAACCACTATGGAAGTCAGTGTTTCGGTTTCTTAGGAAATTCGGGATCAACCTACCCCTGGACCCAGCAATACCACTCTTGGGAATATACCCAAGAGATGCCCTATCATATGACAAAAGTATTTGTTCAACTATGTTCATAGCAGTATTATTTGTAATAGCCAGAACCTGGAAACAACCTAGATGCCCTTCAATGGAAGAATGGATGAAGAAAGTATGGAATATATACACGCTAGAGTACTATGCTGCGGTAAAAAACAATGACTTCTCGAATTTTGCATGCAAATGGATGGAAATAGAAAACACTATCCTGAGTGAGGTATCCCAGACCCAAAAAGATGAACATGGGATGTACTCACTCATAATTGGTTTCTATCCATAAATAAGGGTCACGGAGTCTACAATAGGTGAATCTAAAGAAGCTAAGTAAGAAGGGGAACCCAAGGAAAAACATATAGTTATCCTCTTGGCTAAGGGAAGTAGACAAAATTGCCGGGGAGAAAATTGGGATCTTGGGGTGGGGTGGGTTGGGGGGTAAGGGGAGATGGGGAGAGAAAAGTTAGAAGGGAAGGAGGTCGGGCCTTGGGAAAGCAGGAGGATTGGGATAAAGGAAGGTTGGACAGGGGAGCACGGAACCACAATTCTTAGTTAAGGGAACCACTTTAGGGTTGGCAAGAGACCTGACCCTAGAGGGGCTCCCAGGTGCCCAAGCTGAGGTCCCCAGATAGTTCCTTGGGCAGTTGAGAATAGGGAACCTGAAATGACCGTATCCTTGAGCAATACTGACGAATATCTTGCATATCATCATAGAACCTTCATCTGGTGATGGATGGAGATAGAGACAGAGACCCACACTGGAGCACTGGACTGAGCTCCCAAAGTCCCCATGAGGAGAAGAAGGAGGGAGAACATGAGCAAAGAAGTCGGGACCACGAGGGATGCACCCACCCACTGAGACAGTGGAGCTGATCTATTGAGAGCTCACCAAGACCGGCTGGACTGTGACTGAAAAAGCATGAAATAAAACTGGACTCTCTGAACATGGCGAACAATGAGGGCTGATGAGACGCAAAGGACAATGGCACGGGGGTTTGATCCTACGTAATGTGATGGCTTTGTGGGAGCCCAGCCAGTTTGGATGTTCACCTTCCTAGATATGGACGGAGGTGGGAGGTCCTAGGTCTTACCACAGGGCAGAAAACCCTGACTGCTCTTTGGACTGGAGAGGGAGGGGGAAAGGAGTGGGGGGAGGGGGAGAAAGGTGGGAGGAGGGGGCGTAGGGGGGGAGGAGGGGGAGGGAAATGGGAGGCTGGGAGGAGGTGGAAACTTGTTTTTTTTTCTCCTTTTCTCAATAAAAAAATATATATATATATACAAAAAAAAAGATAAACCTTTTCCTACCACAAACTAATTTTGGTCCGTGTTTTATCATAGCAGCAAAATGCAAACTAGAACATACAGCTGCTGGATACAATATTATATCGATGTGTGTGGTTTCCATGATTATGTTATTGTTAAATTCTGAAGTATCTCATCAGTTTTGACTTGATATGCTATTGATGAGAATGAGAAATTTAAATCCCGTACTATCGTTGTATATAGACAAAATTATCTCTTTAGGTCGGATAGTGTTTGTTTTTAAAATTGGATATATCAATATTCAGTGAACATATGTTTATAACTGTTATATCTTATTGGGAGATTGTTTCTTATATTAGTATATAGTAACTTTGTCTCATCGTTCAGCTTATTTTAAGTATACTTTCTGACACATAAGTCATGTTAGTTTTCTCATTGCTGAGACAAATGGCTTTGTAAGAAGCAACTTAAAAGTGGAAGAATTTATTTGAGGCTACTGTCTATTATGGCAGGGAAGACATGGCAGCAGGGACAAGTCTTGTTTACAGCATCAGAGCATGTGACTACTTCTTTATATTTGAGTAGACAAGGAAGCAGAGACAAAAGAATGCCAGCACCTATCTGACTCTCTTCTTACCCTTGGATTTAGTCTGAGCTACCAGCCCGTGGGACGGTGCCATGCACAGCCAAGGTGCGCCTTTCCTCCTCAGTTTATCTATTCTATTAACATTTTCACAGACAAGCCCATAAATGTTTCTCCTTAGTAATTCTAAATCCACGAAAGTTGACCAAGATTAACCATTATAGAAGTATTTTTGTCAAATACTTTTTTTTGACAAAAAAGATTGTCAAAATGTTTGCTTAGAATTTATTTCCCAAGGTTCTACTTTTAGTCTCGGTTTCTTTGACAGCAACATGTAGTTTCCTGTGGACAGCAAACGGTTGGATTTTATAGTTTAATCTAGCTAGCCAGTTTGTGTCTTTTAACTGGAGAGCAAAGACAATTTACATTTAGCAGTGTTACTGAGAACTGTGTGCTAAGTCATGGTTTTTTTTTTAATTTTATCTTTTTGTGCTTTTTGCTGGTTGATTCAAGCACTCTCTGTTCTTTTCTTTTTCCCCAATTCACCTAGGAGCTTAGCTGGTTTGCAAAGCTGAAAATATTTGATTCTTTCCTAATTCTTATTAGTTCTACTAATTTCATGAAATTAATTTTTCCTGGACTCTATTGTTCATGCCTATCTCTCTGCCCCCATTGATTTGTATAATTTATTTATGTATCTTCAGCAGTTGTTGGCTTAGTGGTTATGTCTTTAATCAGTACTTATATCTTGGAAAGTCTTTATACCTCCTTTGGTTTTCAAAGCTTATTTTGCTAGATATAGCCATCTTGGCTGGCAGTCATTTACCTTCATTCATCATTTCATCATTTATGCCCCGGCAATGCTCAAACATGCATGGGCAGCCCATTTATGGCGATTCTCCAGTTGTTCCTATCCTGGGTAGTCCTAGATGCTTGTGTTATTGTTATCCCCAAGATTGCACAGTCTTCCTTTATGCTATCCTTTGTTTTTTGAGCTTTCCTCTTTTCCTTATCCCGTGCACTCCTCCAAGCAGGGCTATCTTTGGGTATTTGCAGTCATTCATTCTCGTAACATGACCGAAGTATCTCAAACACCATCGCTGTATCCTGTAGTTTACTTCCATCCGTAGATAGAGATGTTTCTTAATGTCATCGTTGAGCACCCTATCTCTTTGTGTGACACCTAGAATCCTGCTGAGACATACCATCTCAAACACATTCAGCCACTGTTCTGAGGAGCGTTTCATTGCCCAGGTTTCAAAGTTGTAAAGAAGGCAGCTCAAGACAAGTATCTCATATACTTGTAATTTTGTTGTTGTCGTTATGTCTCTTGCTGACCAAATCTTTTCTAGTGACTGGAACTCAACCCTTGATATCCCTATCTCCCTCTTGATATCTGAAATAGTCTCCTCCTTTGAACTGAGATTTGACTGTTTGCTTGAGGTTCTGATTCTTTATTACAATGTTAATATCCTTGTGCACCCTTCTCATGCATTATATCTCATAGACTACAATGAGAAACACTTTGGCAGCCGCTTGAACACCAGAGATGATGAGGAGCAAGACAGAGGAAGCTATCAAGGGAGTGAAATGCAGACAGGAAGGGCCCAGAAGTGGATGGCATCACGGTGAAGGAACTGGAGGCGATGACAACAGGCTCTGGAGCCAAGGCGCTTTTCAGACTCTTCAGAGAGATATGAGAAGTGATACCCACGGGATGGAAGCACTCAGTCACAATTCCCATACACAAGAAGGACAAGCTGGGCTATTCAAATTACAGGGGATTAGTTTGTTGTGTCATAGCAGCAAGATCTTCTCCTCCATTATCCCGCAAAGGATCAAGGGCAAAACAGAGGAAATCCTAGCAGAGGTCCAGTATGGATTCAGAGCTAACAGGAACACAATTGATCAGATCTTCATTTGGAGGCAACTGGTAGAAGTATACTAAGAAATTGGAAAAGACTTATATGTCTCCTACATCGACTTCAGGAAGACGTTCAATAGAACCTGGAGGAAAGAACTTTAGGAAACAACGTGGTTCTACGGGTACCCAGAGAAAAGTCATAAGAATATTAGAAAATGCTCATAAAGATACATTTGCATCAGTCAAAGTCTGTGGCAAATTAAGTAATCAGTTTAAGACAATTGTAGGAGCGTTGCAGGGATGCGTCCTCTCACCACTACTCTTTAATATATTCCTGGAATTAATAATAATAACAGCCCTGGAGGATGAGGACATAGGCATGCAGATAGGTGGTGTGCGAATCAATAACTTGCATTTCACCGATGATACAGCACTACTTGCTGAATGTCCAAATGAGCTGCAGGCAGTAATAAATAGAATGGTGGAAGTAAGTGAAGTTATTTACCTTAACATATTGAAATACCCCCATTCCTTATTTCCTGACTTCTGGAGTTTCTGCTGCAAAATCTGATGCTTACCTTAGTTTGTAACTAGACATCTTTGTCTTGCAGTTTTCAATATTCTTTCTTAGCTCTGTACTTGTGATACTTGAACTATAGCCTGATATGATCAGGTTATTGTCTAGTCATGTTCATTTGGTGTTATAGTTCCCTTAGGTATTAAGGTGTTCTCATATCTTCCTAGACTCATTGAACATAGTTCTCTGTTATCAGTTTTATTTTACTTCTTTGTCTATTCCAAGGATTTTTGGATATGGTCTTTTTATGTGTTCCAGAGTTGTTGAAAATTCTATGGTCATGATTTTTCTTTATTGTTATTCAAATGAAATAATTCACTGTCCATTTCTTTAATTGATGCTTTTATCTTGATTTAGTATACTGATGTTGAGCAATTTCTTCATCTTTTCATTTATTCCCAAGATGTCTGTTTAAGTAGTCTTTTCCTCCTTCTCCTCCTCTTCCTCCTCCTCCTCATCTCTATCTCTGAGAAATTTCTCATGAAAATCCTGTATTGACATATTTTGCTTTATTCAATGTTTGAATCCTGTTTGAGAACACCGATCATCTCCAACTTAAACATTTGAATTCTTTGTCCAATAATTAAAAAATATCAATACCTTCTCATTCAGTTTCGGAAGTTATAAAATTTTGAGGGAGTCAAAATGCCTTGCTTTTCATTGTTTTGGTGTTTTCATATTATTTATGTATGTGTTGAGATAGATACTTCCCCCTTCACTTTATACGAAGATTTCTCAGTGGCAAACTTTTTCCTTAAAGTCCCAGTCCCCACTACCACTTAGCGAAGCAAAAGCATACCATGGCAACATTGCAAATACTTTAACCACATATGATAAACAAGATACACAAAACGGAATCGACAGGTTTTAATCCAATAATGATATGAAATAAGGAAGGTGGGGGACTTACAAGATACTAAACTTTTTATTGGGAGAATATGAAATGTTAATAAGTAATAAGAAGTGGGGGTGAAAACGGAAAAAGAGAAGCAAGCTTGGTGGGATGAAGGTGTGAGAAATGATGGTGTGGACGAAGATAACAGCATAATACTTGCAAAGAAAGAACAATTGAAAAGACTAGTGATATTTCTTTCTTACAGAAAAAAAAAATGAAGACAAAGAGATGCCTTTCCCCCCAGGCTTGTGTGGGCCAAATGGGTGTTAAGTCATTTACTCTCTTCTCTGAAATCCAAACACGTTAAACAGGTTAGTTCAGAAACAGCTTTATGCAGGCTACTCTCTGTCCTGCCTTCACCGTGGAAGTACACACACTACTATTATGACTGCTGGTAGGCTGAATTCATGCTAATGTTCTTCATATATAGTCCCATCAACACAAAAAGTTTGAAAGCTGCCCTCATGCTGCTCCACACAGATGAATCCAAGTCCCACCAGTTAACTGCCCTCTAATGCCAGTGTATGCAAGGGTGAAGCAATGTCCAAGGAATAACTGTTTCCACCAAATGTCTCTAGGCCTCTTGGAGTGTAGAAAGCAAGCAAACAAGAAGACAATCTGGGAGGACATATGGGTCATGAATAATCCTATGTGCCCTGGACATTTTAGTCTTAGTCATCTACATGTATTAGTCAACTACATGTGAGTTAGTCTCACATGGGTGAAACTTTGGCTGAGCTGCAAATTCCAAATGTTTGTGCCACCTACTTCCCTATATAGTGAAGCCACTACCTCCCACCATGTGGGTCGGTGTCCCTGGGTCTGAGTCCAGGCCACAACAGTTTCCTCAGCCTACACTGATACTCAGTATTGTCACTCAAGCAGTAGACAGGAGAGATCTTCAGAAACAAAAATGGAGAAGATTGTGCTACCCCCCAGCTGAAATGCTTAATAATAATACTTCTCTTAATGTAATTACGAGTAGTGGAAAATAAACTTTGAAGTATGAAGGGCAAGGGTGTACTTTCTCTGGTGTTTGCCTGCTGCACAGATGGCAAATTTTCTACATTAAATTACATATTCAGAGTTTCAGATTGTGTGCCTCTGAGTTCACATTATTTATCATTTTGCTTTGCTCTGAATATTATTTTTCATTATCTCTATTATAAAAATAGGCACAAATAATTCTGGTTTGTAAATATCTACTATTTAACTCCCTCCTGCACCTCTCAAAGTCAGCCAGCTTTTCTTTTCATTGCGTACCTGATGCTCAGTTTCACACACAGGCAGATTCATAAAAGTTCTGGGTGTTTCTAATCTATAAATTTCTGAAAGGTATTATAATTCTTGAAGACCTATTCATTTTCCATTCTGTTCACCACCACTGGAGGATTTGTCACCTCTCACCACATTGGAGGAGTGATCAACTTTCTCCACATAGCCTTTGGAGAACAAACTACATCTAAAACATTTCAGAAGGTTTAACATTTTATATGTGGAGTTAAAAACATATTTGGATTATATAAACATACATTCCCAACTAGAAAGATAATGAGGCAAATGTTCATGTTAGCAATATTGGCATAACCCTTTTGATAACTTGATGGTTAATTTTAGATGCCAGCTTTATTGGGTAAAGGGATTTTAGGCTAGATGGTAAAACATATCTGGGAGTGTCTGTAAGGCTATTTCAGAAAGAGATGAACATTTAAATTTAGACTGACTAAAGAATACCATTCTCACTTAGGAGAAGAACATCACTCAGTCCATTTAGGGTTCAAACAGGATTAAAAGGTACAAGAAAGGCAACTTATCTTCCCCAATTATAATTCTCTTGTTTTCAAACAAGGAGGTCCTGGTCGTCATTCTTTTGGACTCAGTGAATCATACTACTGAAATTTCTTACTCTAGTTGGTAAACAACATATAGTAGGAAGTCTGAAATACCCACAATTGCTTGAATAATTTTTAGCGACAGAGATAAAGACAGAGTGTTATAGATGTAAAAAAATGAAAGAACTATTCATTTTCTCACTAGATTTCTGTCTGATTATGTAATCTATTCTTCCTAAACATGCTTCTACTATTATATTGCTATCTATCACAAAATCCTCACCAGAGTTAAGGCAATGATGGCACATTGCCCTCTAGTCTTCAAGACTATGAACTAAATAAACAAACTTTTTTGGGGGGAAAAGTTAGTATACCTCACGTATTTTGTGACAGTGGTGCAAAACAGATTTAACACACCTATTACTTTAGTCTTCAAAGTATTTGCAGAAGCCTTTTTCTGTAAGTGGAAAGACATTCCTGAAAAATGTCTTTTTCTTCATTTCTGTCCATAATGCTCACTAGAAGAAATTTGCTTTCACCTAACAAGGACAGCAACATAGTTTCACTGCTTTTTAACACTATGTTACAATTTGGTTTGGTGAGATTTTTAAAGAGTTCTTTTAAAATACATACATTAATCATCTATCTGTCCTTCTGTCTATTTGTCTATCCATCTATCTATCTATCTATCTATCTATCTATCTATCTATCTATCTATATGTGGGGAGGGGAGAGTGACATGCACAAGCTTCAGCAATGCATATGTGAAGGTCAGAGGGCAACTTTTGTGAATCAATTCTCTTCTTTTACCATCTGGGTCCCAGAGGTTTAACTAAAGTTCTAAGCCTTGGTGACAGTCACCTTTATCTGCTGAGCATCTCACAAGGCAAAGTTAGAGAGATGTTAAGACCCTTTCCCTTCTACAAAATATCACAATGGTCCACTATATTGATATTATCTTGACTAGACCTAGACTACACTCTAGATGTATTGGTGAGTGATATTATAATGTCATATATTGGGAAATATATCCAAGTAAACTCTTAAATCATTCTAACTCCATGAAATCCCTCAATTTCTCAGGCTCTGGTGAATAAACCATTTAATATGATCCTGTATACAACCAAGAAAGGGCTACTCCAATTCAGTAATTTGCCTATTTAGATTTTTGAAGACAACATACTTCTCAGTTGGTGTCTTACTCTGGCCTGCCATTTACTAAGGGACCAAAATAGCTGTAAGCTTTGAGCAGTGCTTAGAGTGGATCCTTGATTGAGTATCCTCAGGTTGCTATGGCAACAGAAACTCAAAGCTTGGAAGTCTATGAACAAGTCTTACTTGCTTTCTAGTTAGGCCCACTTCCTGGTAAACAGACGTCATTGCTGTTTTGTTCTTTTCACTATAACCGCAATTAGCAAAGAGAAGGACTCACTCGGTAGGGCTCTGAGATCTTTTATAAGAGCACAGATCCCAATCATGAGTGTTCTGCACTCATTGCCTCATCACCTCCCCCAACTCTCCAAACACTGTAACAATGCATTTAAACATATTAACTAGAGGGATGGGTCCCAAACATCTTTACCATAGCAATCTGTAGCAGATACAAGTTCATGTTCAAACTTCTACCAGTAGAGGTAACCCCCCACCAAAAACAAAACAAAACAAACACACACACAAAATAAAATCATTTTGAAGTTTCACAGGCAAAAAAAAAAAAATGAGTAAGCAGGGCATAGAAGATTTTACGGCAATGAAACAATTATTTTGAATGATTTTGTAAAAGTAAATCCACATGTTACTTACACTTTATAAATGTAAATATATTTATAGATTGGTCAAAAACCATAGCGTATATAACACCAAGAGTAAGCATCTTGACTCTATCATCATTAGTTTGTCAATTGCAACAAGTAGACAACAGTAATCTAAGATGCTAAAAATAAAGGCGGACGATACTAGAGGTGAGGGGGTACAGGAATAATTTCCACTTTCCTGTGTCTCTTAAACTACTTAAAGATAAACTATTCATTTTTAAAAAGTGTTAGAACACCTCTAAAGAAATACATAAAGTAAAATGAACAGCAGTAAGTATCTATATTGAAAAAAAGAGGTTTCAATCAATGACCTTCCTTAGTTTGCTTATATTAATGGGAGTTCTCCAGAGCAACCAAATCAATGAAAGATTTTTATTGACTATACATTTTTATTTATCCACAATGCTGTAAAACAATGCTCTTTATCTAATTCCAAAATACTTTCACCAATGGGCAATTACCTTTTACCCTTCTTCCAACTCTCAGCAAACACCGATCAAAACATTCTACTTCAGTGGAATAAGCTATACCAGATAATGAACACACACTGAAACTGATGTCGTCGGATTTTTGTCTGCCTAATCTTCTTAGCATTGTGCTTCTGAATTCAGGTAGCTGTAGCATGTACCAATACATTATTCTTCCTTTATATTACAATTTCTTAATGCACTTCACCTGTTGATGGACATTTGGATGGTTTTCACTTCGGAAATGCTGCTGCTGTGAACAAACTTATCCAAAATTTGGTTTGGGAACCTGTTTTCAGCCAGGCATGGTGGTGTATGCCTGAGACCTCAGCACAGGAACTTGGAGGAAGGAGGATTAGAAGTTTGAGGTCATGTTTGGGTATATATAAAGTTCAAGACCAGCCTGGGCTACACAAAACCCTGTTTACACGCATGCACACACACACACACACACACACACACGAATAGAAGTAACATTATATAGGCTGAAAAGCTTATATTTGTGTCATGTATATGTGTATATGTATGTTGAAAAGGCAATGAATTTGAAAGAGAGTAGGGAGGGTACATGAGTGGGTTTGGAGGGAAGAAAGAGAAGGTAAAATGTTATTAGAGTTTCAAAAATAAAAATAAAAACAAGCAAGCAAGAGCCCTATTTGCCTGTCTCTAGAACTGCTGGATCAGAAGATATAGTCGTCATTTATGTTTTGTGAAACTGCTAACCTGTTTCCAGTAATAGATATATCATTTACGATCTCAGCCAAAATGTTTAGCCATCCAAATTCTTCCCCATGCTTGCCAATAGTTGCTGTTATGCAATATTTTAAAATTACAATCTTAGTGAGTAAACTGCTCTCTATGTGAGGTATTGATTGCATTTTCCTATGACTAAGGTTAAGTGTTTTGTTTTCATCTGCTTATTATTTCTGTAATTTCTGAGGAGAAATGTCCACCAAAATCCTTTGTCCACTGATAAGCTGCCATTTAGAGTTTATGTAGTTATTCATCTTCCATTTGACTGTAAATATATTTCCATCGACACAGTAATTGTATGTGTATGAGGCACATTGTGACATTTCAATACATTCTGCAGTGTGCAACAACAGAGCAACTGGCATATTTTCATGTCAGGCACTCATCGTTTCTTTATAGGAGGGCATTCAAAATCGTTTCTGTTAACTAATTTTTATGTATTATGTATTTATTTATTTATTTATTTTGTCTTGGCAAGAGATTAGGATACACGCTTTTCCACAGGAGGGTCTCTTGACCAATGAAGATCCGAGAGCCTCCGATGCTCACTCTAGCTGCACAGACAGCTGGTCCTTCAGTGCAAGCGGTACTCACCTGCCTCGCCTTGTCTGCCCTGCTTCTTGCGCGGGTCCCGCCAGCCATGACAGCAAAGCAATACAAAGTGCTCTGGGGAGGGAGCTCCGGACCTATAGACCTAGGGCCGCTAGCGTAGCGAGTTCTCAGTGGGCGGTCCTTTGGCTAGCACCTGAGCCTGCCACCGTTGCCTCGGCTGTGACGTCACAGCCGGAAACTATGGTTCCCGCGAGACAGAGGCTGGAGTCGGTTGCCCGGGAAACACGCAGAAGTAGACAACTGGTTCAGGATGGAGGCGGAGACATCCTAGAGGTCTCTGCGGCCAAACCTTTTCGCCCCAAAGCTGGAGCAGAATCTGAACTGATGCAGGTTCTAAATCAGCCATGTGGGGGCAGCTTTGAGACGTGATCGCAGAACAATCATTTAACCTGGTAAAACAGGTTTTTGTTGTTGTTTTTTCACTTAATAAGTTGGAAAAGGTGAGCAAATACAAGGCGGCTTTCTTTTTAGCCTCATGTACTGATTATATTGTACATCTAAATTACTAACAATTTATCGACTTGTAGCTTATGATCATTAAGTTTTATTTCTCCATACATGTACCTTAAAACATTTTCATAAACAAAAGAACAAAAACGTGATTGAAGATCTAAATTTTGTTTTAAGACAGGGTCTCATTTAGCCCAGATTGGCCAGGAATTGGCTGGGGCTGACAGTTACTTCGAAAGCCTGCTTCCTCTTTTAGAGTGCTGGCATCAAAGGCTCCTGTGCACTGTTCTGGTTTAGCCACTGTTGGAGAGCGCAGGGCTGCTTCCACATCCGGTGAGCATAATACCAAGTGAAGAACTTTTATAACGTGTCCAGTTTCTTCAGATATGAAGGATGGTTCCTATTATGTGCTTAACCAGAAACAATATATTTAACTCACAGGCATTGTTTAAAATCATTTGCGCACTATTGAATTTATACTTTTCGAGCTATGTAGCAGCTTTTAAGTGATTTATAATTTCATATATTTCGAACTTTGTTTTTGTGTTTAGTCTTTTATTATTTCATTTTTATTATAGACATTGTCACAGTGAGGTTTTATTCTGTGTCCTAGTTATAAAGTGTAAACTTTTTAGTAGAATTTTTTTTTAACCATTTGAATTTTCAGGTTTCATTACAGATGGTCATGCCTATTAAGGTTGGTGTCTTAGTCACTGTTCCTGGTGACTAAGCATTCAAATAATGAGCCTGTGGGACCATTCCTTTGTTTGTTTATTTGTTTTGTTTTTCAAGACAGGGTTTCTCTATGTAACAGCCCTAGCTGTCCAGGGGCTTGCTTTTGTAAAACAGGCTGGCCTCGAAAATACAGAGATCAACCTGCCTTTGCCTTCAAAGTGCTGGGATTAAAGGTTATGTGCCACCACCACCCAATTTGTGAGACCATTCTTATTTAAACCGTTATTCTTAGCTTGACTCCCAACTCCCTCTTTCTTCTCTTATATCTCCCTGAAACACATGCCCTTCTAAACACATCTACTTTCAGTATTACCCTTTTACTTTTATAACGTGTGTTCTGTTATTCTCCCTAACCTTAAAGCCCCTTTCCCCATCTGTCCTGGACCCCTGCCTAGGTTCCTGACATTTACTGTAGTGATTTGAAAGAAAATGGCCCCCATAGGCTCACAGGGAATGGCACTATTAGGAGGTGTGGACTTGCTGGTGTAGGTGTGACCTTGTTGTAGGAAGTGTGTCAACAGGGGTGCACTTTGAGGTCTCAGAAGATCAAGCCAGGCCTAGTGTCTTAATCTCTTCTTGCCTGCTGCCTGCAGATCAAGATGCAGAACTCTTAGCCACCTCCCCAGCACCATGTCTGCCTGAGTTCTGCCTGCCATGGTGATAATGGACTAAACTTCTGAACTGTAAGCCAGTCCCAATTAAATGTTTTCCTTTATAAGAGTTGTCATGGTCATATTGTCTCTTCACAATAGAAACTCTAAGACATATACCTTCCCTCACTTGCCTGCAGACATGCAATACAGAAAATTAAGGCTATGATTTACATCTGATATAGAACACACAATGTTTATCTTTCTGGTTTGGGCTACCTCACTATAATATGTTTCAATATCATCCATTTTCTGGCCAATTTGATAATTTCACCTTCTTCTGACTGAATAAAATTCCTCTTTGCACACACATTACATTTTTATTTTCTATTAATCAGTTGATGGGTACCTAAACTCACTCCATTTCCTTGATATTGTGAAAACAGCAGCAGTGAGCATGGATGGCAGGAAACAAGGGTCCTTTGACTACATGCACAGAAGCGATAGAGCTGGGTCACCTGGTGCTACTTTCTAGCTCCACATTGATTTCTATTGACATCTCACCAATGTATTCTCCTTCAGGAAGTGAATAACTATTCCTCTTTCCTCACACCCTCTCCAGAATGTGTTCTCATTTATTTTCTTGGTGCTAACCATTCACTCGGGGACTGAATCTTGAAGTAGTTTTCACTGTGTTCCTGAAAGTTAAGGATCTTGGACATTAAAGAAAGTATTTATTGGCTATTTGTATTTCTTTTTTGAAAACTTTCCAATTAGCTTCCTAGCTCAGTTTTTGACTGAGTTTATTTTTCTCATGTTTGCCTTTTGAGTTCTTTGTACATTCTATATATTAATTCTTCTAGTAAAGATTTTCCTCATTCTCCTGATTTGGTTAACTGTTTCTTTCACCATACAGCTTGTTAATGTTATGATATTAGTTGATATCCTCTTAGTTAATACTTGGTCGAATTCCTGACTCAATCAGAGTTCTATCCAGAAAGTACTTACCTATGTCTATATCTTGAAGTGTTTCCCCTATGCTTTTCTTCTAGCAGTTTCATATTTTTAAGTCTTACATTAATGTCTTAGATTAATTAGAAATTATTTTGTTCAGGATTCAAGATAAGGATTTCATTCGTCATATAAAGATATTTAATTTTCAAAGCATCATTTATTAAATATGTTGTCCTTCCTCCACTGGTATTTTTGGCATATTTCAGAAATATCTGAGTGTTCCATTCCATTGATATATATGACTATTTTTCTGCCATTATATGCTGTTTTTCATTTTCCTGATTAGCATAAATACAAAACTCAGCAAAGCACTTGCTAGTTGAATTGAACGACATATCAAAAGGATCATTTATCACTGTGAGGTAGACTTTACCTGAGGAATACAGAGTTGGTCCAACACATTCAAACCTACATATCACATAAATGGACTTGGGAACAAAAATCACACCATAATTTTGATAGTTGCAGAAAAGATTTTTGACAAAACTTAATATCCCTTATAATAAAACTTATAATAATCACCCAGAGTAGAAGGAAATTCTCACAGGCTAGAGAGAGGCTTAGTAGTTAAGAAATCATATTACTCTTCCAGAGGATCTAATCTCAGACCCAAATGCTTTTGATAGGTGGCTCACAACTGTCTATGTTTCTTGCTCTACAGGATTCAACACCATCTTCTTGTATCCATAGATACCTGCATACACACACACACACACACACACACACACACACACTTTTTAAAATATTTTTGTCTTAGTTATGATTTCTGTTCCTGTGATAAAATACTGTGACCATATCATCCTGGGAAAGAAATGACTTCTTTCATCTTTCAACTTATAGTCCACCATTTATGGAAGTCAGGGCAAGAACTCTTGAGGACCTGAAGGCAGTATCTGACACAGACTACCTGGAAGAGTATTCCTCACTGGTTCTCTCTCTGAGGCTTGCTCAGCATGTTTTACTATATACCCCACAGTGAACTGGACTTGCTTCACCAATCACCAACCAAGAAAATGCACCATTGGCTTGCCCACAGGCCAATCTAGTGAGGGCATTTTCACAGTTGAGGTTGTCAAAGCTTCAGCTGCTCTTCCTTACCCCTTCATGCCTTTAAAACTGACTAGTACCACATGAGTGATTTTAACATGGTCAATTTGGCTACCAGCATAATATACAGCCTCAACCCACTCTAAACCAGAGCTTCTGACTCTGAAGGAAAACTTCCCAGAAGACTTCTCAGCCTCTTCTTAATCACCAGTAAATTTTCAGCTGACCATCGTCAATTGTTCCAGCAAAGCAAGGTTTCATGTTAGTAGTTCGTAATTCAAAACATTAAATGGCTCATGTAGAGTATTTAAGGAACTCTCAAACTCCACTCTGAAACCCCATAAGCCAGGCCTCCATTGTCTGTACTGCTCTTTGGTTTATCCTTAGTTCCCACAGAATAGCCCACTGAGCTCTGAGCACTCAGTGACTTTTCTAGCCCAAATTTCCAAGTCCTTCCATAATCCTTGCAAAAATATGATCCAGTCTGTCACAGCAATAGTCCATGACTGTTATCAGTTTCTGTCTTAGAGCTTCTGTTGATATAATAAAAACAATGACCACAGTAACCTTGGTGAGGAAACAGTTGATTTTATCTTATAGCTGGTAGTCCATCATCCATGAAAATCAGGGCAGAAACTCAAGTCAGGGACCTGGAGGTGGCAACTCAAAAAGAACCATAGAGGAGTGCTACTTACTGGCTTGTTCCTCGTGGTTTGTTCAACATGTTTTATTACATGCTCCAGGACCACCAGTTTCAAACTTGTCAAGTTCTGCTGCTTGCTGGGACTGGAACACATACTGCTCCTTCACATCTGCATCAGCTGTCTATTATTTCCTGCATTGTTTAAACTTTTCTTTACTTACTTTTCACAAGTTGGAAGCTTTACTGGGTGGGGTCTTGCTCTGAGATCACCACTTTCTTTATTCCATTTAGCCTTAGGGTTTTTTTTTAATTTTTTTATTGAAAAAAAAAAATTTCTGCCTCCTCCCAGCCTCCCATTTCCCTTCCCCTCCTCCCATTCCTCTCCCCCTCCCCCCACTCCTCTCCCCCTCACTCTCCAGTTTGAAGAGCAGTCAGGGTTCCCTGCCCTGTGGAAAGTCCAAAGTCCTCCCCGCTCCATCCTGGTCTAGGAAGGTGAACATCCAAACTGGCTAGGCTCCCACAAAGCCAGAACATGAAGTAGGATCAAAACCCAGTGCCATTGTCCTTGGCTTCTCAGCAGCCCTCATTGTTTGCCATATTCAGAGAGTCCGGTTTTATCCCATGGTTTTTCAGTCCCAGTCCAGCTGGCCTTGGTGAGCTCCCAACAGATCAGCCCCACTGTCTCCGTGGGTGGGTGCACCCCTTATGGTCCTGACTTCTTTGCTCATGTTCTCCCTCCTTCTGATCCTCATTGGGACATTGGGAGCTCAGTCCGGTGCTCCAGTGTGGGTCTCTGTCTCTATCTCCATCCATCGCCAGATGAAGGTTCTATGGTGATATGCAAGATATTCATCAGTATGGCTAAAGGATAGGGTCATTTCAGGTTCCCTATCCTCAGCTGCCCCAGGAACTAACTGGGGACATTGCCCTGGGCACCTGGGAGCCCCTCTAGGTCCAAGTCTCTTGCCAACCCTAAGATGGCTCCCTTAATTAAGATATGTGCTTCCCTGCTCCCCTATCCAACCTTCCTTTATCCCAATCATCCCGATTCCCCAAGTTCCCCCCATCCTCCCCTTCTCACTTTTCTCTCTCCATCTCCCCTTACCCCCCTCCCACCCCACCCCCAAGATCCCAATTTTTTGCCCAGCAATCTTGTCTACTTCCCATAACCAGGAGGATAGTTATATGTTTTTCCTAAAGAAGCTAAATAAGAAGGTGAACCCAAAGAAAAACATATAGCCTTAGGTTTTAAACTTTTTTTTTTATCTCCTTGAGCACTGAGCTTAGCTCCAACATTAAATTTTCTATGCTCCTTTTCTCCCCCAAGTATATATTGTGTATTTCTCTTTGTCCATCTTGCTCCTTTTCACTGTAGCATAAGAAGGTCCACTAATTACCACATGATACAGTAAATACCAGACTATCTTGAAATCTCCTCTAACAATGTCATTAATCCAAAAAGCTTCCATTTAGCCTTGGGCACATTTCTAGAACAAGAATGAAAGGCAGTCATATTCTTTTCCAAAACATGGTAAGAAAGGTCTGTAGATCATTTATTAATCTTTTCCTTTGATACCCCTTGAGCTAGACTATCATAATCTGCATTGCTCTATCACCATTATCTTCCATACTTCTACTAGTATGGCCATTAAGTACCACTTAAAGCATTCAATTGTTTTTCTAATCCAAAATTTACATTCTGCCAACAAGCAGTATGATAGTTTGAATGAAATCAACCACTGTAAGCTCATAGTGGCATTATTAGGAGTTATGGTTCTGTTGTAGTATATATGGCCTTGTTGGAGGACTTATGTTACCATAGGAGTGGACTTTGAGGTTTCCTATGCTCAAGATACCATGTAGTGTAACAATCCAATGCCTGTTGCCTTTTGATAAAGATGTGGCCAGTACCATGTCTGCCTGCCATGATGATAATGAACTAAACCTCTGAATCTGTAAGTAAGCCATGTTAATTAAATGTTTTCCTTATAAAAGCATAGCTGTTGTCATGCTGTCTCTTCACAGCAATAGAAACCCTGATTAAAACAAGCAGGATGATCAGGCCTGTCACAGCAATACCCCATTCCTGGTACCAATTTATGTCATAGTGTTCTATTGCTATAAAGAGACACCATGACCATGACTACTCTTATAAAAGAAAGCATTTAATTGGGGCTTGCTCACAGTTTTAGAGGTTTAGTTCATTGTCATCATGGCGAGGAACACTACTGCATGCAAGTGACATGGTTCTGAAGAATTATCTGAGAGTTCTACATCCAGATCTGTAGGCAGCAAGAAGAGAGACTTGGCATGGGCCCTGAAAACCTCAAAGCCCTCCTGCACAGTGACACGCTTCTCCCAACAAGGCCACACCTCCTAATCTTTTCAAAGAGTGTCATTCCCTGGCGACCAAGCATTCAAATATATGGGGACCATTTTCATCTAAATCACCACACCATCTCTGTTGACTGAGGTTTCTGTCCCTCCCAGTCCTGAAGCTGTTTATTCCCAAATAAATACACGGATGTTTACATTAATTATAAACTGATTGTCCTATTAGCTCAGGCTTCTTATTAATTAATTCTTACATTTATTACCCGTTCTTGCCCATTATTTTTATCTCTGTTAGTAAAACACACATGTGGCTTGGTGTCTTTTTTTGTGAGGCAGTCACATCTTGCTATCTTGCTTCCTCTGTGGCTAGGTCAAGACTGCAGAGTGAAACTTTCCTCTTGCCCCACCTCTACTTCCTGCCTGGTCACCCAACCTATACTTCCTGCCTGGCAATTGGCCAATCAGCGTTTTATTAAAATACAGTTGACAGGGTACAGACCATTGTCCCACAGCACATCTCATAAAATTTTTTCTTTAAAAATGATAAAATACCATGAAGTAAAGCTAACCACAGAAATGAATGACTTCTATAATGAAAGCTTTTAAAACAGAGAATTTGAAGAAGATACTCTAAAGAGGTTGTAGTGATATTAAAGGTCATGTGGACAGCTTTACTTAGCTACTGCTGGCGAACTTTAATAATGACCACAAAATAAAGAGAAGCTTGCTAGATATAACTTGAATGTGGGAATCATCACAAATAGGTACCTGGTTTTGTAGTAAGACAATAAAGAAATAGGAAAGACCTATATTATTGTTCTCTAAAGAAACAGAACTGATAAAATTCCCCACCCCAAGTAACCATTAGATAATGTTACTAAACATTCCTGAATCCTGGATTCACCCCTTCTCCTCATCTAATCTCTTTTGTGATAACCAACTTTGGGGACACCCAGATATGTTTAAAGGTGGGCCATGCTATCTTCCTACTGAGTGCCTGTCTTCTATAGAAATTTCTATGTGGTCTGTTAGCATGTAATTTTGTGGGTTTGATTCTATGTAAATTTGACTGTTAGAACAAAGAATGAAAGCTATTGCTCTAAAGCCTCAAGGTGTGGGGGAATGGAACAAGGTCACTCCATTGCCTATGCAGAAGTCACACTGCTGATGTGTTTTGGGAATGAATCCTATTTCAAAGGGAAGAATCATGGCTTCACAAGGTTTTTACAAATATGACAATGACTTTTTCAAAAGACAAGTATTGGGCGCCAGACGCACAGAGGCGCAGCGGCGGCGGCGCCAGACGCACAGAGGCGCAGCGGCAGCAGCGCCAGACGCACAGAGGCGCAGTGGCAGCGGTGCCAGACGCACAGAGGTGCAGTGGCGGCAGCGCCAGACGCACAGAGGCGCAGCGGCGGCACGGCGGCAGCGCCAGACGCAGCGGAGCACAGCCAGACCCAAGCGGCTGGGACAGGCATGCAATAAGGAGAGCAGATCGCCCTACTACAATTGAATCAAAGAGGTAGGCCTTTGGTTGGCCAGGTCACTGGCACAAGGGGAGCCTGGTCCTGTCCTGAAGATCCTTCGGAGGGGTGAGAGGGTTCTTGGCCTGCAGCAGGAACCACGAAAGAGAGTGAGGGCATTTTGTAAGCAGAGCCCTTGGCCAGCAGGGAAACCTGATCCGGTTTCTAAAGGATCCATTGGATAGGATCAATAGGAGGAGATGGGCAGGCGCCAAGGCAAGAACTCACCCAATAATCCGAAAAACAACATGAAAACATCAGAACCCAATGATCTTACAACAGAAGTATTTGAACAACCTAACACAGAAGAAGTGGAAAAAATCGACTTTATGAAGATAATAGAGTCCCTTAAACAACATGTAAAAAATGCCCTTATAGAAATGGATGAGAAGTATAACAAAAAGTTTGAAGAAATGAATAAATACGTACATGATACCCTGGGAAACCAAGAAAAAACCATCAAACAGGTAATGGAAACAGTTCAAGAATTGAAAACTGAAATGAAGGCAAAGAAGAAAATACAAACTGAGGACCAGCTGGATATGGAAAATCTAGGCCAACGAGCAGAGTCTACAGAAACAAGCATAATCAATAGAATACAAGAGCTAGAAGAAAGACTCTCAGATGCTGAGGACACCATAGAGAAAATAAACGAACAGATCAAAGAAAACAGCAAAGCCAACAAATTCTCAACACAAAACATTCAGGAACTATGGGACACAATAAAAAAACCAAACCTAAGAATAATAGGAATAGAAGAAGGAGAAGAGTCACAGCTCAAAGGCCCAGAAAATATTTTCAACAAAATTATGGAAGAAAACTTTCCCAACTTAAAGAAAGATATTCATTTAAATATTCAAGAAGCATACAGAACACCAAACAGACTGGATCAAAGAAAAACATCTCCTCGCCATATAATAATCAAAACACAAAATATACAGGTTAAAGAAAGAATATTAAGAGCTGCAAAAGAAAAAGGACAAGTAACTTATAAAGGTAAACCGATCAGACTTACACCTGACTTCTCGATGGAAACTATGAAAGCCAGAAGGTCCTGGATAGAGGTTCTGCAGAAGCTAAGAGACCATGGATGCAAACCCAAACTACTATACCCAGCCAAGCTATCGTTCACTATCAACGGAGAAAAGAAGACATTCCAGGATAAGAACAAATTTAAACAATACGTAGCCACAAATCCAGCCCTACAGAAAGTAATAGAAGGAAAATCGCAACCCAAGGAATCCAACACTGCCAACACTGCCTACAATAACCCAGGCATCTAATGACCCTTCACGAGCACATCTCAAAGAAAGGAGACACACAATCTCTACTACCAAAAGCAATAAGAATAACCGGAGTAAACAACCACTGGTCATTAATATCACTTAATATTAATGGGCTCAATTCACCTATAAAAAGGCACAGGCTAAAAGATTGGATACGAAAACAGGATCCAACATTCTGCTGTTTGCAAGAAACACATCTCAACCACAAAGACAGGCACCTACTCAGAGTAAAGGGTTGGGAAAAGGTGTTTCAAGCAAATGGTCCTAAGAAAAAAGCAGGTGTGGCCATACTAATTTCTAACAAAACTGACTTCAAACTAAAATCAATCAGAAGAGACCGAGATGGTCACTTTATACTCATAACAGGAACAATTCATCAGGAGGACGTCTCAATCCTGAATATATACGCCTCCAATATAAAAGCACCTACTTATGTAAAAGAAATATTACTAGAACTCAAGGCAGACATCAAACCACACACACTAGTAGTAGGAGACTTCAACACACCTCTCTCTCCAAGGGACAGGTCAATCAGACAGAAACCTAATAGAGAATTAAGAGAATTATTGGAGGTAATGAAGCAAATGGACTTAACAGACATCTATTGAACATTCCACCCAAATAGGAAAGAATATACCTTCTTCTCTGCAGCTCATGGAACCTTCTCAAAAATTGACCACATACTCGGAAACAAAGGAAACCTCCACAGATACAAAAAAATATCAGTCTCCACCTGTTTCTTATCAGATCATCACGGATTAAAGTTAGAAGGCAACAACCACGCTGCCCTCAAAAAACCGACAAACTCATGGAAACTGAACAGTCAACTACTGAACCACACCTGGGTCAAGGAAGAAATCAAGAAAGAAATTAAAGTCTTCCTTGAATTTAATGAAAATAAAGGGACAACATACTCAAACCTATGGGACACAATGAAAGCAGTGCTAAGAGGAAAGTTCATAGCACTAAGTGCCCACTTAAAGAAAACGGAGAATGCATACATTGGGGACTTAAAAACACACCTGAAAGCTCTAGAAAAAAAAGAAGCAGACGCGCCCAGGAGAAGTAGAAGACTGGAAATAATAAAACTGAGGGCTGAAATCAACAAAATAGAAACACAGAAAACAGTCCAAAGAATCAATGAAACAAAAAGCTGGTTCTTGGAGAAAATCAACAAGATCGACAAACCCCTATCCAAACAAATTAAACGACAGAGAGAGAACACGCAAATAAATAAGATCAGAAATGAAAAGGGGGACATAACCACAGACACAGAGGAAATTCAGAGAATCATTAGATCTTACTACAAAAGCCTGTATGCCACAAAACTGGAAAATACAAAAGAAATGGACATTTTTTTAAATAAGTATCATATACCAAAGCTAAACCAAGACCAGGTGAATGATCTAAATAGACCGGTTTCTCGCGAAGAATTAGAAATGGTTATCAAAAATCTCCCTTCGAAAAAAAGCCCAGGACCAGATGGTTTCAATGCAGAATTCTACCAGAACTTCCAAGAAGAATTAATACCTATACTCCTTAAGGTATTTCACAATATAGAATCAGAAGAGTCATTGCCAAATTCCTTTTATGAAGCTACAGTTACCCTGATACCAAAACCACAAAAAGACCCAACCAAGAAAGAGAATTACAGACCGATCTCACTCATGAACATCGACGCAAAAATCTTCAATAAAATACTGGCAAACCGAATCCAAGAACACATAAGAAAAATTATCCATTATGATCAAGTAGGCTTCATCCCAGAGATGCAGGGCTGGTTCAACATACGCAAATCTATCAATGTAATCCACCATATAAATAAACTGAAAGAAAAAAACCATATGATCATTTCACTAGATGCGGAAAAAGCATTCGACAAAATTCAACACCCCTTTATGATAAAGGTCTTGGAGAGAATAGGGATACAAGGGTCCTACCTAAATATAATAAAAGCTATTTACAGCAAGCCAACAGCTAACATTAAATTAAACGGAGAAAAACTCAAAGCCATCCCACTAAAATCAGGAACACGACAAGGATGTCCACTCTCGCCATACCTCTTCAATATAGTGCTTGAAATTCTAGCAATAGCAATAAGACAACATAAGGAGATCAAGGGGATTCATATTGGAAAGGAAGAAGTTAAGCTTTCGTTATTTGCAGATGATATGATAGTGTACATAAGCGACCCCAAAAATTCTACCAAAGAACTCCTACAGCTAATAAACAGCTTTAGTAACGTGGCAGGATACAAGATCAACTCCAAAAAATCAGTTGCCTTCCTATACACCAAGGATAAGGAAGCAGAGAGGGAAATCAGAGAAGCATCACCTTTCACGATAGCCACAAATAGCATAAAATACCTTGGGGTAAACCTGACCAAGGAAGTGAAAGATCTACTTGACAAGAACTATAAGTCTTTGAAGAAAGAAATTGAAGAAGACACCAGAAAATGGAAAGACCTCCCTTGCTCTTGGATTGGGAGGACCAACATAGTAAAAGTGGCAATTCTACCAAAAGCAATCTATAGATTCAATGCAATCCCCATCAAAATCCCATCAAAATTCTTCACAGATCTGGAGAAGACAATAATCAACTTTATATGGAAAAACAAAAAACCCAGGATAGCCAAAACAATCTTATACAATAAAGGTTTGTCTGGAGGCATTACCATCCCTGACTTCAAACTCTATTACAGAGCTACAGTATTGAAAACAGCTTGGTATTGGCATAAAAACAGAGAAGTCGACCAATGGAATCGAATAGAAGACCCTGACATTAACCCACAAACCTATGAACACCTGATCTTCGATAAAGGAGCTAAAAGTATACAATGGAAAAAAGAGAGCATCTTCAACAAATGGTGCTGGCAAAACTGGATGTCAATCTGTAGAAGAATGAAAATAGATCCATATCTATCACCATGCACAAAACTCAAGTCCAAATGGATTAAAGACCTCAATATCAGTCCGAACACACTGAACCTGATAGAAGAGAAAGTGGGAAGTACTCTACAGCACATGGGCACAGGAGACTACTTCCTATGTATAACCCCAGCAGCACAGACACTAAGGGCATCATTGAATAAATGGGACTTCCTGAGGCTGAGAAGCTTCTGTAAAGCAAAGGACACTGTCACTAAGACAAAAAGACAACCCACTGACTGGGAGAAGATCTTCACCAACCCTGCAACTGACAAAGGTTTGATCTCCAAAATATATAAAGAACTCAAGAAACTAGACCGTAAAAGGCTAATCAACCCAATTATAAAATGGGGCACTGATCTGAACAGAGAATTCTCAACAGAAGAACTTCAAATGGCCAAAAGACACTTAAGGTCATGCTCAACTTCCTTAACGATCAGGGAAATGCAAATCAAGACAACTTTAAGATACCACCTTACACCTGTCAGAATGGCTAAAATAAAAAACACCAATGATAGCCTTTGCTGGAGAGGTTGTGGAGAAAGGGGTACACTCACCCATTGCTGGTGGGAATGCAAACTTGTGCAACCACTCTGGAAAGCAGTGTTTCGGTTTCTCAGGAAATTCGGGATCAACCTACCCCTGGATCCAGCAATACCACTCTTGGGAATATACCCAAGAGAGGCCCTATCATACAACAAAAGTATATGCTCAACTATGTTCATGGCAGCATTGTTTGTAATAGCCAGAACCTGGAAACAACCTAGATGCCCTTCAACGGAAGAATGGATGAAGAAAGTATGGAATATATACATATTAGAGTATTACTCAGCAGTAAAAAACAAGGACTTCTTGAATTTTGCATACAAATGGATGGAAATAGAAAACACTATCCTGAGTGAGGTAAGCCAGACCCAAAAAGAGGAACATGGGATGTACTCACTCATATTTCGTTTCTAGCCATAAATAAAGGACATTGAGCCTATAATTCATGTTCCTAGAGAAGCTAAATAAGGTGAATCCAAAGACAAACACATAGGCATCCTCAGGAATATTAACCTTCATCAGGCGATGAAAGAAGACAGAGACAGAGACCCACACGGGAGCACCGGACAGAAATCTCAAGGTCCAAATCAGGAGCAGAAGGAGACGGAGCACGAGCAAGGAACTCAGGACCACGAGGGGTGCACCCACACACTAAGACAATGGGGATGTTCTATTGGGATCTCACCAAGGCCAGCTGGCCTAGGTCTGAAAAAGCATGGGATAAATCCGGACTAGCTGAACATAGCGGACAATGAGGAATACTGAGAATTCAAGAACAATTGCAGTGGGTTTTTGATCCTACTGCACGTACTGGATTTGTGGGAGCCTAGGCAGTTTGAATGCTCACCTTACGAGACCTGGATAGAGGTGGGCAGTCCTTGGGCTTCCCACAGGTCAGGGAACCCTGATTGCTCTTCGAGCAGATGGGGGGGGGACTTGATCGGGGGAGGGGGAGGGAAATGGGAAGCGATTGTGGGGACGAGACAGAAATCCTTAATAAATAAATAAATTAAAAAAAAAGAAAAACACTAGGTGTTGGAGAAGTGGAGACAGCAGAGCCCTAGGACTCACTGGCGAATCAGCCTAGCCTATTGGAGAATGGTCAGTGAGAGATCATGTCTCAAAAAACAAGGTAATGATTGCTGAGAAGCAACCATGAAGGCTGACCTCTGGTTACCATCCATACATGAATACACATGCACATCATATATGCAGCCCCCACACAGGAATGCGTACATACATATACCAAAACATAAATAAGTAAATAAAGAATGAATTTGTGAAATTGTTTCCAAAGAGTACACCATGGATCATTTAAATGTGTTCGCGCTTAGCTAGTCCTCAGCAAGGACTCCTTATTCTCAGTATCGGCATCAAACCCAGACACTTAGCACATTCAAGATGCTCTACCATGAAGCCACATTCCTAACCTGCTCAGGAACTATTCTAAAATGGAAACATGTAACATTAGTGTTTAGAAAGCTTCCCAGATGAGTTTAATATCTATCCAGGTTTGAGAACTAATTTCATTTCAAAATTACATGTGGAAGGATAGGGTACTTATGAAGTGATCTTGGGAAGGTGATTAGAATAGAGAATGCCATTTGGAAAGAGATGGGATGTAGAAACTATGACCAGAGGTATCTTAAACTATTCGGTGGGAGGAAAAGACTTTAGCAAAGTAAATAGACTTTTAAACTATAATATTTGATTTTGTCTCTGTAATTCCAGGAAATAAATCATATTCTAGTTCAACAACAAAAAAAAAGACAAGTATTCCCACAACTCTGCAAAATGGGTTACTCCATGTGGACGTGTACATATACACTTCCTATGGATCTGCCTATTGGTCTGTCAGGTGTATATTCACTGTATAGTCTTGTGGGCTCCAACAGCCAACCTGATCCCTCATGTTCCCATACCCCCATCACTTCTCCTCCCCTAGTTTACCCAGGAGATCTCTTCTATTTCCCCCTCCCATGGAAATCCAAGTACCTCTCTTTGGGCCCTCCTTGTTACCTAGCTTCTCTGGGGCTGTGTTGACTGAACTGGCCTTCTTCTGTAATCAGATTGGTGACATCCTAATTGTCATCAGAGAGTATTCATCTAGTAACTGATGGAAGCAGATGCAGAGATCCACAGCCAAGTACTAGGCCAAACTCCAGGAATCCTGTTGAAGAGAGAAAGGAAGGATTGTATGAACCAGGAGGTCAAGGTCATGATAGGGGAGCCCTCAGAGACAGTTGATATGAGATCCTGGGAACTCACCAATTCTGAACCGGCAGCTAGGGAGCCTGCATGGTACCAACCTAGACCCTCTACATGTGTGTGACAGTTGCATAGCTTGATCTGTTTATGGGACTCCTAGCAGTGGGATCAGGCCCTGTCTCTGGGGCTTGAGCCAGCTTTTGAGAACCTATTCCCTGATTTGCCTTGCCCAGTCTTGATGTAGGGGGAAGAGCTTGGACCTGCCTCAGCTTGATGTGTCATGCTTTGTAGACTCCCATGGGAGACCAGTCCCATTCTAAATGGAGAAGGAGGAAAAGTAGATGGAGGTAGAACTGAGGTTGGGGTAGGGAATAGGAGGAGAGGAGGGAGGGGAAACTCTAGTTGGTATGTAAAATAAATGAAAAAAATAATAAAAATAAAAAGAAAGAGTGGTGATTTCAGGCAAGTTCCCACCTACCTAAGCTTCCAGCTTGTACAAGGGAATTAAAGAAAATCTTTAACAGTGGAGGAAACTATCTATCACAGGAAGCTGATACAAATGCAGTTTAATATGGGGGCCAAGTTCCAGACCCATCAAGCAGCAAAGCTGGCAGCTTTGGCTCTGTGGTTCTGGTTTTAGAGTGAAGACAGCAAGGAAGTTGTGGAATCTCCTTTTACAGCAAAGGAAAATGTTAAGGTTTTTTTTTTTGACCTGACAAGCCTCTCTGCCAACACAACAATCTAAATCAAACCAAATCAAACCAAATTAGAAAAGACCGAGGTTTAATGGATATTAGTGCTCCCAGGAGGCCCTCCAGGAAAACACAGAAAGGGGAAAGGAGAATTGGAGAGACCACGTGTTTGTTCTGGGAGGGCAGATTAAATAGCCTGTGGGAGTGGTCTTAACCCTCCTTGGGGAGGATTCACTGTTTGGTGGGCTTTCTTGGAGGTGGAGTTTGAACTGAGGCAACTCCCAGGGGAGGGGGCTTTGAAATGGAGCTTTCCATCCAACATTACAAATGGCTGCCAGGAGCTGGGAGAAGCCTGTGTGTATTTTTAGCAGGAAACTTAACAAATGAGATAATGAGCTACCACTACCTTAAGTCATTAAATGCCATTAGATAGATCTGGGAGGGATAAATGAGCAGAAATCAGACAGCTTTCTTTTTGTTTTTGTTTTTGTTTTTGTTTTTTTTTTTTTAGATATCAGGCAATCCCAAGTCTCTCCATAGTCTTTGGTGAACACCAGTCTAGGAAGCAGTATTTGTCGTTAGCTGCTGAGTCCACGAGGCCCAAAGATTTTCCTGTGGGGGGAAGATTTAGTCTACCTGTCTTGGCAGGATGAGACCATTGATCCCCTGTTGTGGTGTCTAGTAAGCTAATGAGGTGGAAGGCCCCTTTTTGCTGTTTGGGTGGCTTTGCCATACCCAAAGGCAAGTCTCCAGGCAGAAGGTCTTTTGTAACCATATATCTTCTTGTAGAAGCTATAGGATGCTGCAGGAGCTGGCATGTTTCTGTGTTAGAAGCTCTTTTGTTAAATGTCATACTCTCAGATCTGTAAAGGCACTGAAGACTTGGGTACCATCACCTGATAGTTATATTTAAATTAGACATTTAAGTTAAATTTAGACATTTATTTTGCCCAATTAGTTACAACTAATTTACCAATGCTAGTAAATGTAAAACGATGAAAAGGAATATTTTAATAAGGTAAAGAATACTAGCACAATACTCTTATTAAAAAGATGATGGTAGATGACAGTGACGTCAAAATGGAAACTACCCAAGTGTTTGTATTTTTGCAGAGCTGTTGTAATCTGGAGTTACAAGTTTTACAGATCTTAAAACATGCTCACATACACACAGAGAAATAGGACAAGCACACTATGGAAACATAACACATACACATGTCGACATAAAAGCATAGTATGGCCACATTATTTCAACATCAGATAAACAAAACGTTATTTTAGGAACCTGTATCAGCTGACAAAACTTGAAAATCCTCGTGTAGGCAGGCAGCAGAAGCCAGAGAAGCACACGGGTGGTGCCATTAAGGACCAGATCAGCAGACACTGCAAGAGGAAATAGAAACATAAGGATGGAACACCTATACAGTTTTAAAGTGGAAGGACAGAGGCAGGGGGTGGGGGGAGACGACAGATGGTCTCCCAGCATGAAACAAACAGTAAACAGCTAATGAATAGCATTTTGTTATCTGATTCTTCAGAAAGAATGAAGAAATAAAGAAAATTTTGCCATGTTGGGGATTACAAATTGTTCCTGAAAAAAAAATATCAAGAAAAGATTCTATTAGTTATTTAGGTTATAAAATAGGTTTAGAAAAAACTATAACCCTAAATGTACAAATTAAGAGAGATCAATTGAAGACTCTTAATGTCTTCCAAAGTTTGCTAAGAAAAATTTTCCTTCTATGATGCACTACTGGGATAAAACCTGATAAACTGTTAACTTGAACAAAACCTTAGATGATGACAAGGAAAAAAATAGTTCCAGGGAATTATCAACTGATGGTAAGTGAGAATTGGCTTTGATTAAAGAGAAATTATGGAAAGTACATGTGAATCATGTGACTCCTAATCTTAACTACATTCAGGTCATATTATCCTCCAAACATTCCCCTACAGGAATTTTGTAGTAATAAGAGTGGCGGGGCTGCGTCCCCAGCACCCTGGCTGCCTGGCTAGCTTATGCCCGAAATAACAACACACAAACTGTATTCATTTAATCACTGCTTGGCCCATTTCTATCTAGCCTGTTCTAGGCTAATTCTCACATATTAATTTAGCCCATTTCTAATCATCTGTGTAGCACACCTAGGTGCGCTTACCGGGAAGATTCTAGCCTATGTCCATCCTGGGTAGGAGCTTCATTGCGTGTGTCTGCCTGGGAGCTGGGAGCATGACGTCTCTCTGAGGCTTCTGCTCCTGAAAGGAGAGCTGTGGAGTCTGAGCTCACTTCCTCTTCCTCCCAGCGTTCTGTTCTGTTTACTCCTCCCACCTATCTTCTAACCAATGAGAGCCAAGCAGTTTCTTTTTATTTAACCAATGACCTTCCTCCATCAGAATTTTAATGCAGAGGGAAGATATTATCTTAGAATGGATATTTAGCCACATAAGTCAGGTAAAAAATCAAAAGCTTCTGTGAAAAAGATCTCTGAGTTAATTCTGAAAGGAAAATTGAGACATTGTCAATTAGCAGGAATAGATTCAGCAGAAATTATAGTACCTTTTAATAATGATGAAATTGTCAAATTATGGCAAGAAAATGAACCCTGTAATTTTTTGTAGTAATTATTTTAGAGAGATTAAATACAGCAATTCCAAAAGCAAGAGAATTCAACTTATAAAGAGAACTAACTGGATTCTTCCTCACATTGAATAGGACACATACCAATATCTGGAGCTCCTACATTCTATACTTATACATTCTATACTTATGCAAATAAATCAGGAAAGACAGGCTACAAATCAGAAATGTTCACAAAGGTGGAACAAAGCACTTATGACTCTGTCCAAAAGTTGGAACTATATCCTATTCTCATAGGACTAAGATGCTCCAACATATGTCTCTAAGAAAATGAAACAGTTTTGTTGCTTATTATAATATAAAGCATATTACAGGCACACCACACAATCCTACAAGGCAGGCAGTTATAAAAAGATTAAATCAAACTCTAAGGAATATGTTAAATGAACAGAAAAGGATTATAAAAACCTCTAGAAATAGATTGCATAATGCTTTCTTAACTTTGAATTTTCTAAATGCTAATGAGAAAGGAACAACAGCTGTGGAGACATTGGATAATAGGAAAACTATGGAATTAAATCAGCTGATATAGTTTAAAGGTGAACTGGCCTCAGGATGGAAACTAGTACATGTGTTACACTGGGGAAGGGGTTTTGTTCTTGTTTCCACAGGAGAAGAAAAGCTATGTATACCACCAAAATTGATAAGATTCTATTTGGATAAGAGCATGCCTTAAATAGAAAAGGTGATAGTTCATCAAACAGCCTGTCCTTTTAAGCTAAACTAACCTATGAAACAAGCGGTTTTCATTTAGTCAAATATAACTTGCCAAAAGAGAGTCTCCCAAAAATGAGGGTTGAGGATGGGTTTTGTTTCTGTCTTTTCAGTAGAAAAAAAAATGTATTGAATCTGAAGACCACTGGACAAATGAGACATCTGAAGTAAAAGGACAAATCATCCAGAAAAATATGCTTCAAAAAAAAGGAGTAAATTGGCCTAATGGTATATCACATTTCCAATGGGATAAAATTTTACAAATCTTCTCAAATGTTTGTTTCTGCTGTTCTCTACAGACATATAACCCAAATAGTCTTTTTGTAATCCCAGTCCAATTAAAGCTAGTTTTGGAGTTGGAGTGTGTCTCTCTCCTTCTCTAAACCCAAGCATGCTTGTTAAAGTAAAATCCAAAATCTCTGCCTCATGTCAGAATAGCCACTGATATGGAACAGAAGACAATCAAATATTTAAGGACTACTTTATTAGCATGCATCACATAATTTTTTGGTTTTACATTGACTCTTCAACAGTTTTTCTTAAGGTATAATATATATATACACATATGTATATATATAAAACATACATATGTATATATTTTAAGCTTTTTGTCATGACTTTAATGGTAACATAGAGTTCTATATAATTCTAGAAAAAGATTTCATCTACCTTCCTGTGCATGATTTTGGGTTTGAGTCTCTATCAGTTTTCTGTAGAGAACCATGAGCATACCTAACAGAGACCTTCAAAATCTCCAAAAGGAGGATGGGGCGCTACAATGACAGTTCCTAGAGGATTGTGATAATGCAACTAAGCTGAAAAACACCACCTAAAGATCGACTTTGTACTTGAAACTGCTCGGATCAGTTTGAGGTGGCTACATGAGATGATCCAGACTAGCAGACTGCTCTAGCAGTCCTCAAGCCCTCCACTTTTCTAGTCTATGCAGAGGCTAGACAGCTACCTCTCCCTGGACTGAAAAATTAACCCATATTTTAAGGATTATCTAAAGATACTGTTGCCCCAAGACAGCAGGAAGTAAATTTAAGCATATGATGCCCACATTCCCAAGAGGTGGGGTGGGTGGTTTATTGGTCATTCAGTGGGTAATGGATATTTGTCATTGTTTATGGCTTTGATTACAAATTCTTACTGGTTACATTCAGGAGGAAGTTTGAACAAAGGATAGATACAAAGTTCTTGTTTTAAAAAGAAAAAAATGGGGATATAGATATGATAGAATAAAAAGGTGGATTACTGAATCTACTCTGAATAAACAAAAGGGAATATATAGACATAATAAGATAAAAAGGGGGATTATTGAATCTACTTTTAAAAAAACAACTGCTAGTTTTTCTGTTTTTTAGGTGTATTCTTTTTATTATTTTTAAAAAGAAAACAAACTATCCTTTTTCATTGCATATACCAATCCACGTTCCCACTCCATCCGCTCCTCCCATTACCTACAACTAACCCCCCACCACACCGTCATCCACTCTTCAGAGAGAGAGAGAGGGAAAAGCACGTTTCTTTGGGGAATGTCCAAGGCCCTCCCTACTATATCTAGGCTCAGCAAAGTATCCCTTCAAAGAGAATAGGTTACCAGAAAGTCAGTACAAGCAGCAGGAATAAATCCTGGTGCCACTGCAAGTGGTCCCTCAGTCTACCTTAGCCACGTAACTGTCCACCACTTTCAGAGGGACTAGTTTGGTCCCATGTTTGTTCCTTCCCAGTCTGGCTGGAGTTGGTGAGCTCCCATTAGCTCATTATTAGACTGTTTCAGTGGGTGAACCCATCATGATCTTGACCTCTTTTCTCATATTCTCATTCCTCCCACTCTTTAACTGGACGTTGACTCCTCAGTTCAGTGTTCTGATGTGGGTCTCTGCCTCTGTTTCTGTAAGTTTCTGGATAAATGTTCTATGGTGATATTTAAGATATTCATCTGTCTGATTACAGGACAAGGCAAGTTCAGGCAACCTCTCTCCTATTGCTTAGGGTCTTAGCTGGGGTCATCCTTGTAGATTCCTGAGAATTTATAGCTAATATTTAACTGTAGACAGAATTTTCAGTCTCTTCTTAAAAGTTTAACTGAGACTACTTCCCATGTGTTGCATGGTGTAAGATGGTAGTCTGCAACACGTGGGCACAGGAGACCAATTCCTATACATAACCCCAGTAGAACAGACCATAAGAGCAACAATGAATAAATGGGACCTCCTGAAAGTGAGAAGCTTCGGTAATGCAAAGGACACTGTCATTAAGACAAAAAGGCAACCTACTGAATGGGAGATCTTCACCAACCCCGCATCAGACAAAGGTCTGATCTTCAAAATATACAAAGAACTCAAGAAACTAGACATTAAAACTCTAATTAACCCAATTAAAAAATGGGGTACTGAACTGAACAGAGAATTCTCAACAGAAGAAGTTCAAATGGCCAAAAGACACTTAAGGTCATGCTCAACCTCCTTAGTGATCAGGGAAATGCAAATCAAAACAACTTTGAGATACCATCTTACACCTGTCAGAATGGCTAAAATCAAAAACACCAATGATAGCCTATGCTGGAGAGGTTGTGGAGTAAGGGGAACACTCATCCGTTGTTGGTGGGAATGCAAACTTGTATAACCACTTTGGAAATCAGTGTGGTGGTTTCTCGGGAAACTGGGAATCAACCTACCTCAGGACCCAGCAGCAATTCCACTCTTGGGAATATACCCAAGAGATGCCCAATCATACTACAAAAGCATTTGTTCAACTATGTTCATAACAGCACTATTTGTAATAGCCAGAACCTGGAAACAACCTAGGTTCCCCTCAATAGAAGAATGGATAAAGAAGGTGTGGCACATATATACATTAGAGTTCTACTCATCGGAAAAAAAAATCAATGATTTCTTGAACTTTGCATATAAATGGATGGAAATAGAAAACACTTTACTGAGTGAGATAACCCCGACCCCAAAAGAGGAATATGGTATGTACTCACTCATAAGTGTATTCTAGCCATAAACAAAGGACATTGAGCCTATCATTCGTGATCCTAGAGAAGCTAAATATGAAGGTGAACCCAAAGAAAAACATTTATGTATCCTCCTGGATATTGGAAGTTGACAAGATTGTCAGGCAAAAGTTGGGAGCAGGGGAATGGGTGTGGATTGGGGGGAAGGGGAGATGGGGAGAGAGAAGGGAGAAGGGAAGGATTGGGGATAGCTTGGGGGAATGGGATAATTGAGATGGAGGAAGGATGGATATGGTAGCAGAGAAGAAGTTATGCTAACCAAGGGAGACATTTTAGGGTTGGCTAGAGTCTTGGCTCTAGAGGGGTTCCCAGGTGTCCAAGGGGATTTCCCCAACTAGTTCCGTGGGCACCAGAGGAGAAGGTGCCTCCACTGGCCTTATCCTATAGCTACACTGATGAATATCTTACATATCACCATAGAACCTTCATCCGGCGATTAATGGAGATAGAGACAGAGACCTACATTGGAGCACTGGACTGAGTTCCTAAGGTCCAAATGAGGAGCAGAAGGACAGAGAACATGAGCAAGGAAGTCAGGACTGCAAGGGGTGCGTCCACCCACTGAGACAATGGGACTGATCTATTGGGAGCTCACCAAGGCCAGCTGGACTGGGACTGATAGATCATGTGATCAAACCGGACTCTCTGAATGTGGCTGACAGTGAGGGCTGACTGAGAAGCCAAGGACAATGGCGCTGAGTTTTTATCCTACTGCATGGACTGGCCTTGTGGGAGACTAGTCTGTTTGGATGCTCACCTTTCTAGACCTGTAGGGAGGGGGTAGGATCTTGGACTTCCCACAGGGCAGGAAACCCTGACTGCTCTTAGGACTGGAGGGGAAGGGGAGAGGGGATGGGGAGAGGAGGAGAGAAATGAGAGGAGGGGAGGAGGTGGAAATATTTAATAAATAAATAAAAAAAATTTAACTGAGGCCAATGGAGTTTGGACTTTGTGTATAGCCGTTTTTTTCCTCCGTCTACTGTTTGTATAAAGATATATTTTCAAATTAACTGTGTTTGAAGAAAAAACTCTGATATCAAGATAGTTTTGAAGTGTGAGAAACAAGAAGGCTTATAAAAGACTCTGTACAGAAAGACATAGACTCTTCAGAAAGACATAGAACATACGAAATGGCTGAGTTGCTTAAATTACCCATGAGTTCAGTCCTGGATCCAACAGAGACATGTCAACATGGTTCATTACTCATGAGCTCAATCCTGGATTGAACAGAGACATGTCAACGTGGTTCATTATCCACGAGCTCCGTCCTGGATCGAGCAGAGACATGTCAATGTGGTGCACCAGGAGAAGGCGTTCTGTGCCCCCAGCTCTACATGTGGAATCTGAGAAGGCACTTGGGTCCAGTCCTGCTCATCAGTGGTTGTAAACAGGACTTTCTGGCTGCATAGGAACTCATAGAAACCCACAACCGGGTTTCTGGTCTCATCACCACAGCAGAGCCTGAAATGGCTCTAAGTTTTGGTGTGAGTATTCTAAGATTAGTTCCAACACTGGTCTAGGAACTCAGAAGTAAATATGACTTCCTGAGTCTTCCGGGCATGTCTGTTCACCTTGATGCTGAAAACTGCTCTTGTCAGACAGGGTCCTGCATCTCAGTTTCTTTCCCTCAAAAGTAGGAAATGGCAGAGCTGCCAGCCTAAAAGTCTACCCAATGACACAGTAAGAGTCTTCCAGGGATCCAAAGGAAGACAAATTCACTTTTACACACAGCAACAGGCCCATTGTTTGCCATTACAAAAATGAATTCCCATCCTAGAACAGCTACCAGAGACCCTGGTAATAAGCTGTGTTAGTTATACTTTTCATTACTGAGCTAATTATCAAAACATTTTAAAGGAGGAATTTGTTATTTTTGCTTATAACTTCAGAAGTTTTAGTCCATTACAATAGGACGAACATGGAAGAGTAGGTAAACCTTATATCATAGAGAGCAGGGAGAGAGAACGTTTGCACGAGCACTCTTTTATTTAATCTAGCCTCACACTCAATGGATTATGCTACCCATATTTATTTACCTGTCTGAAAATGATTTCATTCATGTGTTCTTTACTAATCTTAAGTGCTTCTGAGTCTAACTATACTGAAAGCCAAGGTTAACCATTGCAAGTCTACTCTTTGTCCCCTTAACACTCAAATATATTTCATTAAACCAAATCATCTGTTTCTGGCTCCCAAAAGGCTCACATCCATCTACTAATGCAGGCATAGACTGAGAGAAACCGTGGAAAAGTGCACTGTAATGCTAGCTACCACATTAAAAATTCCTCAAGTTTAACAGGATCAGCCTTTCCTTCCTGTTGCAGTGCAGGTTGATTGTGGGTGCTTATCTTCAGATGAGGGCTCGTCTCCATGAGATAGGTAATTTCTTGATCAGCCTCCTAATATCCAGGAGGGAGAAGTACATTTAATGTAGAAGGAGAGTGCCCTACTCTAGACAGCCAGGAGTATGTTCTTTTCTTTGTTCTTTCTGTCTTATTATAATATAGACACTATTTCTTCTTTTGATTTCTTCCCCCCCCCAATCCTCCCACGTACTCCTCCTTGCTGTCTTTCAAATTTGTGGCTTCTTTCAGCATTAATTTTAATTGCATGCACATATGTATATGTGCATATGTATACATTTCTAAATTTAACCTGCTCATCCCATACAATGCTACCTGTGCATATGTCTTCAGGACTAGCATTCAACAACCAATTGGTGAGCTCTTCCTGGAAAAGACCGCCTTCCCTGCTTTCCATTTTATTCATTTAACTATAGTTCTTTGTGTAAAGTTGAGGGGCTCCTGGGCTTTTCCCTGTCCACGTAGGCATGTGCATTAGTGTCAACTTCATTAATCTCGTGTTTGGAATGTTGTGTTTTATGGCATATTTGATCACACTGTGTGTGTACCCTGAGTTTGCAATTGCATTAATTAAATAAAATCAACCATGAGTGAAGAGGCTAAGTTAGCAATTAGTTGACAGAAAGTAATCATAGAGAATCAGAGGGTATCTGAGAGATGATAGAGAGATGCACAGGAAGAAGTAGGGAGGGACTTTTGTGGCATGGGTTTTTTTGTTTTGGTGAAACAGAAGGGTGCTCTCTTTATGAGATGCCAGAAAAGAGAGAAGGTCAGCTAGTTGCTCCTCAACCTCTCTGAGATAGCAGGTTTTTCTCCCAGCCTTTGACTCTTGAGTCTTGTTGGAAAATAGAATAATAGAGATTTAATTAAAAGCTATATTTGGCAGCAGTGATATGGCCAGTGCCTGTATGAACAGAATTCTCCCCAGGCCATGGCATAAGTAGTTGGCTGCTGCCAGAGGAGCAGAGCAGTAACTGTGGAGCCACAGTTGCTGGCTGAAACAGAAGTAGGTTAAAGTTCAGCCTCTGTGCCAACAAAAGAACGACAGTCATGTTGTGAGTTTCTGGGTATAGCTTCTGACCTTACTAGGAGATAGAATTGCAGAGCAACCCCTTTGATATTCTAGCTGCCTCTTCTTCTTCAATGTCTCCCGAGCCTTAGATGTTATAGTTATTTCTGTTCGTAATGGGCGCCACAGCTCTGCATACAGACAAGTTGTGGTTTTCTGTAGTGGTCTCCCATGTGCTGGACAGAGAAGTTTCTTTGATGAGGGGTAAAGGCTCTACTTATCTGTGCACATAAGGACAATATTTATAGATTGTTGCTAGGGTTTTATTCTGGTTTAGCAGATTATTGGCTGTAGTTTCTCTTTCAGTAACCTTGACTTCATTAGCACTGACTTAGGTTTCCAGTTTCAGGCATAGTCTCACTCTCGTTGAATGGGCCTTCAGTCCAATGAGAGAGATATTTGTCACTGCCAAGGTAAGTGTGCTACTGCTGTACCCTTTTGGCTACCATATCATGCTGGTTGTTGATGTGGTTCTTTGGCATCATAGCTTTGTAGAACTGTTGGTTGCCTCCCTCCTTTGAAGGGACCATGAAAGTTATTTCACTGGGAGGGGGCCTTCAGGTCAGTTCCAGCTCAGGCTTCTCTGCATTATGTATGATGTTTTCAGTAATGGAAATTTACCTTCCATCTCTTAAAAGCAACCAAGGGCAGCAGCAATAGGTTATGTGTTTTGGGAGTCTTTGATAGCCCTGGCCAACAACTCAAGTAAGGTCTTCTGGTTTGGAGTTTTCGTTAGGTGGTTTTTGGGTCTTGGAAGGAGCACTATCAGCTCTGATGAGAAAAGTTCATTAAAATTACACACACACACACACACACACACACACACACACACACACACGAAATCTGAGATAAGAAACACTCCGGAATATGTCATGACTTTCTCAAGCAATTAGAGAGTTACATATCATTAATTCAGAGCTCAGGTTATGGGCCTCTTATCACTATCAATGAGGGACAAGTTGTGATTGTACTGATTGTTAATGGGAAGGGGGATGCTGCTCATCTTGAGACTTTCATTTTGTCAATGCCAAAGTTGCAGCACCGGCCTGACTGCTGAAAGGAGGTTTCAGTGGATCAGCCCTTGTGGCTCTGTGGCGATAGATGCTAAAAACAATTGTGATGACAGAAACGGAAACTAGAACCCAGAAATAGAGTCCTTCACCTTTGAGGATGCGCTATTACATTCATTTTCAGATGAATTTCTGAAATAAAATTTAGAAAAACTTTAGGAAATATTCAACATTCTTAGCCATCAGGGAAATAAAAATCAAAACTATTTTGACATTTTATCTTATACATGTCAGAATGGCTAAGATCAATAACACAAGCGACAGCTTATGCTTGACAAGGGTGTGGTATTTGGAGAGGTACTTGTTCATTTCCGGGCCACCCAGACTCCTGAAATAATTACACAGAAACTATATTAATTAAAACGCTACTTGGCCAATAGCTTAAGTGTATTGCTAGCTAGCTCTGGTATCTTTGGTTAACACATTATTATATTTTATATTTTACCATGAGGCTTGTGGCCTATCAGCAAGGTTCCAGCTGGTAGCTTATGTCTTTCTTCTCTGGCAACTCCATGGCATCCCTGTGACTCTACATTCTTTCTCCCAGAATTCAGTTTAGTTTCCCTGCCTAGCTCTACTCTGCCCTATCACAGGCCAAAACATCTTCTTTTTGCATTAACCAATAAAAACAACACATATACAGAAGGACCTCCCACACCAGTGTGGAGTAGGGGAATACTCTTCTATTGCTGGTGGGAGTACAAACTTGTACAGTCACTAGGTTAATTAGTGTGGCAGTTACTCAAAAAGATGGGAATAAATCTACCTCAAGATCAAGTGATACTTCTCTTGGGCATATACTCAAAGAGCAACTCCTCCTACCAAAGGACACTTGTTCACCCATGCTAATTGCTGCTCTATTCACAGTAGTTAGAAATTAGAAACAACCTGGACGTCCCTCAACAGAAGAAAATATAAAGAAACTGCACATCTATCTACACAAGAGAGTATTAATTAGCCACTCCAACAAATGACATCATGAAGTTTGCAAGTAAATGGATGAAGACAGAAAAAAATCATCCTGAGTAAGGTAATCCAGACCCAGATAGATAAATATGGTATGTACTCATTTGTATGTTATTAGTTTTAAGTAAATGATAATCAAATGTTCTAGCTAGCCTTATACCAACATAAGATACACAAACTAGAGTTATCTGAAAGGAGGAAAACTCAATAGAGGAAATACCTCCATAAGATCCAGCTGGGTGGCATTTTCTTAATTAAAGACTGATGGGGGAGGACCCAGCCCCTTGTCGGTGGTTCCATCTATGGGCTGGTGGTCCTGGATTCTATAAGAGAGCAAGCTGAGCCAGGCATAGGAAGCAAGCCAGTAAGTAGCACCTCTCCAAGGCCTCTACATCAGCTCTTGCCTTCAGATTTGTTCCTTGTTTTGAGTTTCTGTCCTGACTTCCTTTGATGATGAACAGCAATTTGGAAGTATAAGGCAAATAAACCATTTTCTCCCCAACTTGCTTTTGTTCACAATGTTTTGTCACAGCAATAGTAACCCTGACTAAAACAAGTTGCTGCCAGGAGTGTGGTTTAGCTGTGGGAAGGATTGTGGAAAGACTTTGGAAGTTTGGACTGGAAAAGCCATCGAGTGTTAAGAGTTCAGCGTGATATTCTGTGGTAGCTTGGAAAACAAGACTGTTGAGAGCAGTGCAGAAGATGGAGGCCTGGATTGTCAAGTTTCAGTTGAAAGTTTTAAAATTCTACTGGGGCCATTTGATATTTTGAATTGAGATTCTGTAGTTCTATAGTTCTGAAGAGTGAGCCATAATGAACAGGAGACTGGCAACATTGAAGAGAAAACTTGGCATTACTTGGAAAATGTATGCTGATTAGCTGGAGCTAATAAATTAGTGGTGATTAAGAAGAGACCAGCATCACTGGGCTGAAAACTTCTGGGAAGTGTTTTTTTTTTATTTAATTAAAAAACTATCTTTTTTTCATTTTACATAAAAATCCCAGTTCTCACTCCCTTTCCTCTTCCCATTCCCTTCACCTTCCCTCCCACCCCACCTCCATCCAATTCTCAGAGAAGGGTAAGGCACATTGCTTTGGGGAAGGTCCAAGGCCCTCCCTACTTTGTCTAGGCTGAACAAGGTAACCATCCAAAGAGAATGGGTTCCCAAAAAGTCAATACAAGCAATAGGGATGAATTTTGGTGCCACTGCCAGTGGTCCCACAGTCTGCCCCAGCTGTACAACTGTCACCCACATTTAGAGGATCTGATTTGTGCTAGGCTGGTTTCTTCCCTGTTCAGCTGGAATTGGTGAGCTCAGGTAAGCTGTTTCAGTGGGTATCACCATTATGGTCTTGACCTCTTTGCTCATATTCTCACTCCTCCCACTCTTCAACTGGACTTTGGGAGCTCAGTCCAGTGTTCTGATGCAGGTCTCTGCCTCTGTTTCCATCAGTTGCAGGATGAAGGTTGTATGGTGACATTTAAGGTAGTCATCATTCTGACTACAGGACAAGGCAAGTTCAGACACCCACCCCTCATATTGTTTAGGGTCATCCTTGTGAATTCCTGGGAACTTCTCTAATGTCAGGTTTCTTGCGAGCCCCATAATGGCCTTCTCAATAAAAAAATATCTCCTTTTTGGTTCTCATCTCTGCCCTTCTTTCATCTAGACTATTCCATTCCCTCAAGTTCTCCTACCTGCTCCCCTTCTTCCCTCCTCTTCCCCCATGCCCAGTTCTCTCCCAACCCCCATGATCCTAATTTTGTCAAGAGATCTTGTCTATTTCCTTTTTCCAGGTGGATCTATGTATGTTTTTCTTAGGGTTAACCTTGCTACTTAGTTTCCCTAGGATCATAAACTATAGGCTCAATATCCTTTGTTTTCCAGCTAGTATCAACTTATGAATGAGTACACACCCTGTCCCTATTTCTGGGTCTGAGTTACCTCACTCAGGATGGTTTTTTCTAATTCCATCCATTTGCATGCAAATTTCAAAATGTCATTCTTTTTTACTGCTGAGTAGTACTCCATTATGTGAATGTACCACATTTTCTTTATCCATTCTTTTTATTAGTTTATAAACAATACCAATCAAAATTACCACTTCCTATCCTCCTCCCACTTCCCACCGGCTCCCACACACACCCTCCTCCACTCCCTTCAGTCCTAAGAGAGGGCAAGGCACCCTGCTCTGTGGAAAGTCCAAGCTCCCCTCCACATCCAAGAAAGGTATGCATCCAAAGAGAATAGGATCCCAAAAAGCCAGTTCATGTAGTAGAGACAAATACCAATGCCATTATCATTGGCCCCTCAGTCTGCCCCAACTGTCAACCACATTCAGAGGGTCCAGTTTAAGCCTGTGCTTGTTTATTCCCAGTCCTGCTGGAGTTGGTGAGCTCCCATTAGCTCAGGCACACTGTCTCAGTGGGTAAACCAACCACTCGTGGTCCTGACTTCCTTGCTCATATTCTCCCTCCTTCTGCTCTTCAACTTGACCTTAGGAGCTCAGTGCAGTGGTCCAATGTGGGTCTCTTTCTATGTCTCCATCTGTTGCTGGATGAAGGTTCTATGGTGATATTCAAGATAGTCATCAGTCTGACTACGGGACAAGGCCAGTTCAGGCACCCTCTCCTCCACTGCCCAGGTTCCTAGCTTGGGTCCTCCCCATGGACTCCTGGAAACCCCTTCCCAAGCCAAGCCTCTTGCCAACCCCAAAATTGCTCCCTCAATTAAGATATCTTTTTCCCTACTCCCATATCCGTCCTTCCTCCATCTCAACCGTCCCACTCCCCCAAGCTCTCCCCAACCATCCCCTTCTCCCCGCTCTCTCCCACTCTTCCCTTCCCTCTACCCTCCCTCCCCCATGTTCCCAACTTTTTCCTGGTGATCTTGTCTGCTTCCAATTTCCAGGAGGATAAATAAAAGTTTTTCTTTGGGTTCACCTTAATACTTAGCTTCTCTAGGATCATGAACTATAGGCTCAATGTCCTTTATTTGTGGCTAGAATCCACTAATGAGTGAGTATATACCATATTCATATTTTTGAGTCTGGGTTATCTCACTCAGGATAGTATTTTCTACTTCCAGCCATTTGCATGCCAAATTCAAGATGTTAATGTTTTTTACCACTGAGTAGTACTTTAATGTGTAGATATGCCACACTTTCTTTATCCACTCTTCCATTGAGGTGCATCTAGGTTATTTCCAGGATCTGGCTATTACAAATAATGCTGTTATGAACATAGCTGAACAAATGCTTTTGTAGTATGATAGGGCATTTCTTGGGTATATTCCCAAGAGTGGTATTTCTGGGTCCTGAGGTAGGTTGATTCCCAGTTTCCTGAGAAACCACCACACTGATTTCCAAAGTGGTTGTACAAGTTTGCATTCCCACCAACAATGGATGAGTGTTCCCCTTATTCCACATCCTCTGCAGCATAAGCTATCATTGGTGTTTTTGATTTTAGCTATTCTGACAGGTGTCAGATGGTATCTCAACGTTGTTTTGATTTGTGTCCCTGATAGCTAAGGAAGTTGAACATGTCCTTAAGTATCTTTTGGTCATTTGAAATTCTTTTGTTGACAATTCTCTGTTCAGTTCAGTACCCCATTTTTTAAACTCCCTTAAAATTTGAGAAAACAACAATGAAAATTGGAGAAAATCAATAATCTTTTAAAGAGTATCAAGAAAACCAAGGGAAAAAAGCTAACAGTTGATGAAACAATTAGAACTGTTCTAGACATTAAAATGGATATAGAAGCAATAAAGAAAATACGCACAGAATGAATTCTAGAAATGGAAAGTCTGGGTAAGTGAATAGAATTACAGATATAAGCTTTCCCAACAGAATACAAGAGATGGAAGACAGAATTTCAGGTGTTGAAAGTATGAGAGGAAATAGATTTATTGATCAAAGAAAATATTAAATATAAAAATTTCTTAACACAAAACATCCTATAAATCTGAGACATTATGAGAATACCAAACCTGAAAATAACAGGAATAAAATGAAAATAATCGCTGCTCAAAGGCCTGGAATATATATTTGACAAAATCACAAAACAACAACAAGTAACATATAAAGATAGACTTATCAGAAGTACACCTGACTTCTCAGTGGAAATCATGAAAGCCAGAAAGTTCTGAACAGATGTGCTGCAGACACTAAGAGACTACAGATGCGAGCCAAGACTACTTTACCCAGGAAAGCTTTCAATCACTATTGATGGAGGAAACAAGATATTCCATGATAAAAAAAAAACAGATTTAAACAATATACATCCATAAACCCAGCCCTACAGAAAATACTAGAAGGAAAATCCCAACTCAAGGAAGCTAACTGCACCCACAAAACACAGGCAACTGATAACACCCACCATTGTAACCCAAAAAGGGAAGCACAAAAACACTACTAACTTGAATTAACTGGAATTAACAACTACTGGTCATTAATATTTCTTAATGTCAACGTACTCAATTCACATATAAAAAGACACAGACTAAGAGAGTGAACACAAAAAGAGGATCCATCCTTCTGCTGTATACAAGAAACACACTTCAACCTCAAAGACAGACACTATCTCAGGGTAAAGGGTTGGGAAAGGGTTTTCCAACTGAATGGACCTAAAAAAACAAGAGAGTGTAGCTATCCTAATATCCAACAAAATAGATTTCAAATTAAAATCAATCAGAAGAGATGGAGAAAGAGACTTTATACTCATAACAGGAACAATCCATCAAGATGTAGTTTCAATGCTGAATGACCATCTATGTTCCTAATATAACAGCACCCAAACATGGAAAAGAAACATTATTAAAATTTAAATCACACATCAAACCACACACTAATAGTAGGAGACTTTACCACTCCATTCTCACCAATGGACAAGTCAATCAGACAGAAACTTACCAGAGAAAAAAGAGAACTAACAGAAGTCATGAATCAAATGGACTTAACAGATATCTATACAACATTTCACCCAAACACAGAAGAATATACCTTATTCTCAGCACCTCATGATCACATACTCAGTGACAAGGCAAATCCCGACAGATACAGATAATTGGAGTAATCCCTTGTGTCGTATTGGATCACCAGGGATTAAAGTTAGAATTTAACAATACTACTCTCAGAAAGCCTAAAAACTCATGGAAATTAGACAGTGAACTACTAAACCACCCCTGGGTCAAGGAAAAAATAAAGACTTCCTAGAATTCAACAAAAATGAGGGTACAATGTATCCAAAACTATGGGACATTATGAAAGCAGTGCTAAGAAGAAAGTTCATAGTACTAAGTGCCCACATAAAGAAAATGGAGAATTTCAGGTAACTTAACAGTACACCTGAAAGCTCTAGAATAAAAAGCAGACTCACCAGGAGGAGTAGAAGACAAGAAATAATCAAATTGATGGCTAAAATCAACAAAATAGAAACTAAGAAAATGATACAAAGAATCAATGAAACAAAGAGCTGGTTCTTTGAGAAAATCAAGATTGGCAAACCCTTATCCAAACTAATCAAAAGACAGAGAGAGAACATCCAAGTTAATAATATTAAGAGCTGCAAAGGAAAAAGGTCAAGTAACATGTAAAGTCAAACCTATCAGAATTACACCTGACTTCTCAATAGAAACCATGAAATCCATAAGGTCCTGGATAGATGTGCTGCAGACACTAAGGGACCATGGATGCAAGCCCAGACTACTATACACAGCAAAGCTTTCAATCTCCACTGATGCAGAAGACAAGATATTCCATGACAAAAACAGATTTAAACAATACATATCCATAAACCCAGCCTAACAGAGAGTACTAGAAGGAAAACCTCAACCCAAGGAAGCTAACTACACCCACAATAATGCAGACATCTGATAACTCCCAACCAGCATAACCCAAAGAAGGGAAACACACAAACACTACTACCGAAAAAAAAAACAGAATTAAAAAACACTGGTCATTAATATCGCTTAATATCAGCGAACTCTATAAAAAGTCACAGACTAAGAGAATGGATATGAAAACAGGATCCAGCCTTCTGCTGTTTACAAGAAACACACCTCAACATCAAAGACAGACACTACCTCAGAGCAAAAGGTTGAGAAAAGTTTTCCAATAAAATGGACATAAGAAACAAGGGGGCATGACTATCCTAATAGCTAACAAAATTGATTTCAAGCTAAAATCCATCAGAAGAGATGGAGAGGACACTTTATACTCATAACAAGAACAATTCATCAAGATGAAGTCTCAATTCTGAATGTCTATGCCCCAATACAAGAGCACCCTCATAGGTAAAAGAAACATTACTAAAACTTAAATTGCACATCAAATCCACACACTAATAATAGGAGATTTCAACACTTCACTCTCACCAATGGACAGGTCAAACAGACAGAAACTTAACAGAGAAAGAAGAGAACAGATGTCATGAATCAAATGGACTTAACAGACATATATAGAACATTGCACCCAAAAACAAAAGAACATACCTTCTTCTCAGCACCTCATTGAACCTTCTCTAAAATTTATCACATACTCGGTAACATAGCAAACTTCCACAAATATAAGAAAAAATAAGACCTCCTGTGTCTTATTGGGTCACCAGGGATTAAAGTTAGAATTTACCAACAATAGTGCTCTCAGAAAGCCTACAAATTCGTGGAAATTGAACAGTCAACTACTGAGCCACCCCTTGGTCAAGAAAGAAATAAAGAAATTAAAATCTACCTTGAATTCAATGAAAATGAAGGTACAATGTGTCCAAACCTCTGGGACACTATGAAAGCAGTGCTAAGAGGAAAGTTCATAGCACCAAGTGCCTGCATAAAAAAAAATAAACAGAGAAAGCTCACATTAGCAACTTAACAGCACACCTGAAAGCTCTACAGCAGCAACAAAAAGAGAAGCAGACTCACCCAGGAGGAGTAAAAGAAAGAAAATAATCAAATTGAGGCCTGAAATCAACAAAATAGAAACACAGAAAACAAAACAAAGAATTAATAAAAACAAAGAGTTGATTGTTTTTTTTTGAGAAAATCAACAAGAGTGACAAACCCTTATCAAAACTAATCAAAAGGCAAAGAGAGAAGATCCAAATCAATAAAATTAGAAATGAAAAGGAAGGCATAACAACAGACACTGAGGAAATTCAGAGAATCATTAGGTCTTACAACAAAAGCCTGTACTCCACAAAATTGGAAAATGTAAAAGAAATGGACAAGTTTTATTTATTTATTTATTTATTTATTTATTTATTAAAAATTTCCACCTCTTGCTATTTCCCTCCCACTCTCCCCACTCCTCCTGCATCTCCCTCTCCAGTCCTAAGAGAAGTCAGGGTACCCTGCTCTGTGGGAAGTCCCCCTCCTCAATCCAGGTCTAGGAAGGTGAGCATCCAAACAGACTAGACGTCCAAAAAACCAGTACATGCAGTAGAATCAAATCCCAGTGCCAAGAAATGGAAAATTTTTAGATAATATACCATATACCACAATTAAATCAAGATCAGGTGAGCAATTTAAATATACTTATAGGCCATGTGGAAATAGAAGCTGTCAACAATAACCTCCCAACCAAAAAAAGACCAGGGCTGGGTGGTTGTAGTGCATAATTCTACCAGAACTTTTAAGAAGTGCTACTACCTATAATCCTCAATGTGTGCCACCTAATAGAAGCAGAGGGCCATTGCCAAACTGTTTTTATGAGGCTACAGTTACCCTGACAGCAAAGCAGCACGAAGATCCAACCATAAAAGGGAATTACAGACCAATCTCGCCCATGAACATTGGTGCACAAATTCTAAATAAAATACTGGCAATGCCTTAAAGTTCTTGTCAAATAAATCTTTCACTTCCTTAGTTAGAGTTACCCCAAGTTCCTTTATGCTATTTGTGGCTATTGTAAAAGGTGATGTTTCTCTGAATTCCCTCTCTGCTTCTCTATCCTTTGTGTATAGGAGGGCTACTGATATTTTTTAGTTGATCTTGTATCCTGCCACATCACTGAAGTTATTTATCAGCTGTAGGAGTTCTTTGGTAGAGTTTTTGGTGTCACTAATGTACACTATCATATCATCTGCAAATAACGAAAGTTTGACGTTTTTCTTTCCGATTCGAATCCCCTTGATCTCCTTATGTTGTATTATTGCTATTGCTAGAACTTCAAGGACTATGTTGAAGAGATATGGTGAGAGTGGACAGCCTTGTATTGTTCCTGATTTTAGTGGAATTGCTTTGAGTTTCTCTCCATTTAATTTGATATTAGCTGTTGGCTTGCTATATATTGCTTTTATTATATTTAGGTATGATCCTTGTATGCCTAACCTCTCCAAAACCTTTATCATAAATGGGTGTTGAATTTTGTCAAATGCTTTTTCCACATCTAATGAAATGATCATATGTTTTTTTTTCTTTCAGTTTATTTATGTGATGGATTACATTGATAGATTTTCGTATATTGAACCAGCTCTGCATCTCTGGGATGAATACTTGATCATAATGGACAAATTTTTTAATGTGTTCTTGGATTCTGTTTGCCAGAATTTTATTGAGAAGTTTTGCATCGATGTCCAAGAGTGAGATTGGTCTGTAATTCTCTTTCTTGGTTGGGTCTTTGTGTGGTTTTGGAATCAGGGTAACTGTAGTGAAGGCAAAGGCATAAGTCAAAAACAATCCCACACCAGTTTAGAATTATGATTAATAGAATGGTTATTTATTTAAAGGGGAAAAAACTTACAGATCACCATCCCAGACAACAGCCCTCTTTGCAATCAGGAAGGGAGTTTAGTTGCCAGAAGCGGAGCAGGAAGTAAGAGAGAGCTAGAAGGGAAGTGGCTGCTTTTTGCTTTTTTAAAGGGAGAGAGACCACGCCCCAATGGGCTGGTATCTCAGTGGCTATTGGCTGGAGGAGCAGAAGGACCTCCCGCAACACCACCCCCTTTTGTTTAAGTAAGAGAGTTCTAAACCTACTACGAAAAATTATATACAATAAGTACAAATATCCTATTCTAACTAGCTTAGGTCTTGTATAATAAATAACTTGGCCAAGTCATGAGTGGAAAGTAACTACATTTATATAGTCTTCAACCCCATTGAAGATCTGAGAAGGGAAATAATGTTACCCGAGTATTTAGGAACTGCAATCAAACAACTTCCAAAACATGCAACAAATCACAGAGACAACTATCTACCTGGGCAATCACCCAAAGTCACGTTTGCAGCGTTGAAGCAACCAACTTTGGCTAAGGCCTAACATAACTGACATACCATTTTCTAAGGCAAGCAACTTTTCAAAACTATCTTACCCTGTCTTGGCAGGATATAACAGTCCTGTTTTATCCATTGATGCACGCTCTGTATCTCTGTCAGTGGTTGAGGTATGAGCATTTCTTTGCCCCAAGGCCAGTTCTGCCAAAAAGAAAGGCTCCAGGTGGAGTGTCGTTGGTGCTCAACATTCTCTCTGGAATAGAGCAGTGTTGCCAGGAGCAATTGTGTCTCACTACCACGAAACTCTGAGTTAGATTAAAGGCCATTTTCTACAGCTCTTTGAAGAGGTTGAAGATTTTCTATCTATACTGAATATAATCTCTATGTATCTAAAGAACCTGATTAGTCTAATTATAAATGACAAACTTAGAATACTATTTATCTATATAATTCTCAATATCTATCTAACTTAAAGACTAAGACAATAAACGACTGTGAAACAAATGAGGACAATGACCTCCAAATATAAACAATGTACAAATATACATTGCAGTATGGTAAATATATATCAATACACAAACAATATATAAGTATCTTAATCAGAGGTAGAAATGTACACTGTAATATGGTAAATATATTATATATATATATCAATACAATATATGTCAATACATAAAAAATGTTTTAAACAGAGGTAGAAACATGCATGCATAGAATAGTCATTATAATTTAACTTTGTATCAATATACAATAATCGATACCTATATATTTGTCTAAAAACAGTAACTCACAATTACAAATCTATTATTCCATCATCCCTCTTTTTTTTTCAAAATGATCCCTGAGCTTATAAAATTCCTCCCCAACCCTCAACCGTATACTAATTATAATCAACCCCTAAATGATGTCCCTAAACCCAAGGACGAACTTTACTGAGAGAGGGGACGTCGTCCTCTAGAATTACTTCCAGCTGTCATGGGGGCGATGTTCTTTCTGGGGGATCCCGTGAAAGTAAAATGATGGTTAAATTTCAAGATCAATGTCTTTTAAAATTGCAAATAGTCTCTGAGTATTTTGTGCAGGTCTGGCCAAAATGTTGTATAAGATGTGCACCATTTCAGCTAACCAAGTTGGAACTTTCTTGTGCAGTTGGTACCTAAAACAGGTCTTGTAGTAGCGCTATCAGTATCATGACATCATATTAACCAAGTGGAGTTGTTGTTATGGGGCCCCATCTTCTTCCTGGAAACTTCAAATATCACTTCAGGAAAAACTCATTGTTCATTGTGAAAAACTTAAACATTAATCATATAGACATATATAGACATATATATATATATTCAATGAAAGGCATGATAGATATATATATAATGAAAAGTATAGAATGTTGAAACCTCCTACTATTAGTGTGTGGGGTTTGATATCTGCCTTGAGTTCTAGTAATGTTTCCTTCACATAAGTGGGTGCTTTTATAATAGGGGCATAGATATTCAGGATTGAGACTTCATCCTGATGGGTCTTTCCTGTTATGAGTAAAACGTGTTCATCTCCATCTCTTCTGATTGATTTTAGTTTGAAGTCAATTTTGTTAGAAATTAGAATGGCCACACCTGCTTGTTTCTTAGGTATATTTGATTGAAAAGCCTTTTCCCAACCCTTTACTCTGAGTAGATGTCTGTCTTTGTGGTAGAGGTGTGTTTCTTGTAAACAGCAGAATGTTGGATCCTGTTTTCGTATCCAATCTCTTAGCCTGTGCCTCTTGATATGTGAATTGAGTCCATTGATATTAAGTGATACTAATGACCAGTGGTTGTTAACTCCGGTTATTTTTTTGAGGGGTGCAATGAACTTTATTGATGGTATTCAAGAGAGTAGGGCTCCCTAAACCCCTCCTGCTATTCTGGGGGTCTGGGATGGAAACTGTGAGGGAGATGCTCAGTGTCAAGCGTTGAGTTAGGACAGGGACTGCTCAGCAGCTGAGGGCCTCTCTCTTGATGTGTCCTTGCTGGGATGGGTGGTCCAGGGTGGGCTTCTTACTCCTTGGAGGCCATGTAGGCCATGAGGTCCACCACTGTGTTGCTGTAGCCGAATTCATTGTCGTACCAGGAAATGAGCTTTACAAAGTTGTCATTGAGAGCAATGCCAGCTCCAGCATCAAAGGTGGAAGAGTGGGAGTCATTGTTCATATCTTCAAACTTTTTGTTATTCTTCTCATCCATTTTTAAGGGAGTTTTTCACATCCTGTTTAAGGGACTCTATCACTTTCATAATGTCAATTTTTTCTACTTCTTCTGGATTAGGGTGTTCAAATCTTCATGTTGTATGTTCACTGGGTTCTGGTGTTTTTCAGATTGTTGGAGGAATTCTTGCATTGGCGCCTGCCCATCTCTTCCTTCAAATGCTCTCCCATGGATCTTCTGGTACAGGATCAGGGCCCCTTGCTGTCCAGGGACCTCACAGACAAAAGGCCTAGCTTGGTGCCTGCAAGCTTAGTGATACAAAGGAACTCCCACCCAGTTGCACTCACCACCGGGTCCCAGCCCAAATAGAGGCTTAGCTGGGGGATCTTATGTCCCCGAAGAAAGAAGGGACAGGGCGCCTGGGCAGAAGCTGGGATGTTATAGGAAGAAAGAGGCAGTAGTCAGGGAGAAAAGCCCCTACAGAATGACCAGAACGATAAGGGGGTTGAGGAATGTCTGTGCTCCGTTTCCGGGGCAGAACTGGGCTTCTGCCGCTGATCTGGAACACAGTCACCCCTCCGATGGATCTTCTGGTACCAATGCAGTCTTTCTTGAGTGGTCCCATGAATGCTTTCTTCTCTTCCATGGTCTGGAAATGACGGTGGCCAATCTTAGAAGTGTTATCAATGAATTTCAGGTCTATCTTCTCCAGAGCCCACTGTTTGGTCTGCACCCGCAAAGACTTGCAGATGGTGAGCACTCGCTTCTTGGTTCTCACCACACAGCCTTTGAGCTTGATGAAGTCATTGGTTACCTCACCATAATGGACAAAGCCACCCAATGGGTTGATGCTCTTGTCAGAAAGGTCATAGTCAGTAGATGCCTTGTTCTTGATCAGCTTGCCATCTTTGATAAGGTAGCCCTCACCAATCTTGTAAATCTTGTTGATCTCTGTCCGATGATGGTAGCCTTTCTGCCCAGCCTGAGCCAAAGAGAAGGCCACTCGGGCAGAGTGCCAAGCACCAATACAGGCAACCTTGCACAACCCTCAATGGATCTTGTGGGGCAGTTTTTTTGTCACCCCTTTGTAGCCTTTGCCTTTATCACTCCGATGACATCAATCATCTCATCCTGCCCAAACACCTGGTTCACAGGAACCTGCTGCTCCAGCCTCTCCCGGGCCCAGTCCAGCTTCTCAGCTGCAGTGCCCCCATTCACCTGGTTCTCCATCAAGTGTGCCTTCTTCTGGCAGTGGACTCAGACACATCTGAGTGTGGGCAGTTATGTGGATAACCTGGCAGTACTTCTCCGTGCTGTTGAAGTCCTTCTCCAGCTGTTTTTTTGCCTATGTCATCCTGCCATTTCTTACAGTATTTGGTGAAGGCCTTCTTCATAGATTTGTGCCAGTTCTTGTAGAAACGCGTTTTACACTCATCACTGATGTGCTCAGCAAATACTGTCTTAAGGGTGCGGAGACCTTGTAGGGTTTTGACGTATCCCACAATACCCACAACTACCATCATTGGTGTTTCCACAATGGTTACAGCCTCCACAACTTCTTTCTTGTTCACCTTGGATCCTGGTTTGTCAACCTCCCGGACAATGTGGGTCACGCCAGCCTTGTAGCCTAGAAAGGCCATGATCGGTGAACAGGCTTGGAAGGGTCATCCTTGGGGAAGCTCTTCACTTTCCCACAATGCCTGCTGCAGCACTTCTGAGGCAAGAAGCCCAAGGACCCATGCCTGGGAGCAGAGAATTTCCTGTGAGACATCTCTCTGTCACACGCTGCCACTGATAGAGTGATTTATATGATTTCTAAGTGTGAAAAATGTGTGTCTCTGATTCGTGTGCTATTTCTTAGGTTCTTTTCCTTCTGTTGATTTGTCTTATCCAATTTCAATGTGAGAGTTTTCATTTCACCTTATTAATTTTATTTCATTGTATTTTAACAAAATGAATGAATTAATTAGTTGATGGACAAATGAATGAATGAATGCCTAGCTATTAGGGTAAGGGTTAACAAATTAACTGTTACTTATCCTACCAAGAGAGAAAAAAATCCGTCTTCTCCAATATATTGACACAGGGTATGCCAACCACTCCAGCACAGGCCCCCATGATCACTAGTAATTGACCAATATATAAGCAATTCTATTTGTGTGTGCATATGCTTTTACAAGGTAACAGTTTGTTTTTTATTTTGGGGTAGGGGTGATGGTTTTCTATTTTTTTTCTTGGTTTTGGAGGATTAGAATTTCTTTCTGTTTTTGAAAAAAATGTAAAGCTGGGTAGGTAGAGAGGGGGAATGATTTAGAAGGATTTGTGGGAGGGGAAAATATGATGATCAAAATGTATTTAAATTTAAAAATTATTTTGAATTATAAAGCATATTAAAAAAAAGTGGTGGCCTCCACCAGAGCAGGCCTGAGGCAGCAAACTACATAAGAGCAAGAACAAGGGAGCAACTGCTGAGGTAGTAGGCCAGGCACAGAGACCTCTGCTGGTTCTGGCAAAAGGCTGGAAATCTCTGAGGGAGTAGCCCTGAGCAACAGACCTATTGGGACCAGAAACTTCCCCAGGAGTGAGTCCAGGCCAGGGATATCTACAGAAACAGGCCAGAGCCAGTGACCTCTGCCAGAACAAGCCTGAGGCAGCAAACTCCACAGGAGCAGGTACAAGGAGCACCCACCAAGGGATCAGGCCCAAATCAAAGATCTCTGCAGGACAAGAAGCATGTACAAGGGAGCCACTGTTGAGGGAACAGGCCCAGACCAGAGGCCTCTGCTGGACCAGGCATGAATCAGTGACCTCCAAGGAAGCAGGTGTTAGCCAATGACATGCTCTGAAGTAGGCCGAATCTAGCAACCTCCAGTGGAGCAGGCCTGAGGCTGCGACCTCTGCCATAGCAAACCCAAGTGAGCAACCTCAGCAGAAAGAGCCACAAGAAAGCAATCCCTGTCAAAGCAGGCCTCAATGAACCCTGTTATTGCAGAGCTACCTCCAGGAACACAGAGTTACTAGTGAGATAAATGGAATGGTGCTGTGGGAGCTCCTTCTACTCCTTTAGCCATTAAGATACCAGCCCACTTGGACATGGTCTCATTTGCATTAAAAAGCAGCAGTAGCTGTGTGCTCCCTCTCTTGCTTCTGGCTCTGCTTCCAGCTACTGAACTGCAGTCCTGATTGCACCACGAGGATCCATTGGCACCTGGGAAATTGATCACCAGAAACATAGACAGCCCCAACTACAACAATGACAGGAAAATATGGGTAGACAAGGTAAGAATACATGCAACACCACAAAGAGCAACACGACACCAGTAAAACTAGTGGCCCTACAACAGCAAGACTTGAACAACCAAATACAAATAAAGCAGAAGAAAATGACATAAAAATAACTTTAGGAGACTATTTGAGGCCCTTAACAAGGATATGAAAAAGTCCCTCAAAGAAATGGAGAAAAAGACAAACAAAAAAATGGAAAACATCAACAAACCTCTTAAAGAAAACCAAGAAAAAGCAATCAAATGTACGAAAAAATTATTAAAGACTTGAAAACTAAAATAAAGACAACAAAGAAAACACAATCTGAGGGAATTATAGAAATGGAAAACATGAGAAAACAATCAGGAACCACTAATGCAAGCATAAACAGCAGAATACAAGAGATGGAAAAGAGAATTTCAAGCACTGAAGATACAATAGAGGAAATAGACTCATCAGTTAAAGAAAATATTAAATCTAACAAAAGCTTAGCCCAAAATGTCCAAGAAATATGGAATACCATGAAAAGACCAAACCTAAGAATAATAGGTATAGAAGAAGGAGAAGAACTCTAGCTAAAAGGCACAGAAAATATATTCAACAAAGTCATAGAAGAAAACTTTCCCAACATAAAGAAATATATGCCTATGAAGATACAAGAAGCTTACAGAAGACCAAATACACTGGATCAAAAAAATCTCCTTGGCACATAATAATCAAAGCACAAAACATACAGAATAAAGAAAGAATATTATGAGCTACAAAGAAAAAAGCCAAGTAACATAAAAAAACAGACCTATCAGAATTACATCTGACTTCTCAATGTAAACAATGAAATCCAGAAGGTCCTGGTCCAGTTTTATGCAGACATTAAAAGACCACATATGCCAGGGCAGACTACTATACCCAGTAAAACTTTCAATCACTGTAGAAGGACAAAACAAGATATTCCATGACACAAACAGATTTAACCAATATATATTTTTATTAAATTTTTTTGGGGGGATGAAAAGGTTTATTTTGTTTTTCACTTCACCAAGGCACATCTCATTGAGATAAGTCAGGAAGAACAAGACAGGAATCTAAGGACAGGAACCCTTGCTATTCACAGAAGCATTACCTTTCATGGGGTAATTCACTCATAGTCAAGGAAGTCAATAAAAAAAATGGAAGAAGACTGTTTTATTATTCTTATACAGACCATGTCCACATGGGATAGTACCACCCACATTTGGATAGACCCTTCAGCATCACTGAATAAAGAAGACAATCCTCTATAAGCATGTTCACAGATAATTTGTCTAGGCAAATCCTTAATCATGGTTTTTGTACCAGATGACTACAAGCTGTGTTAAGTTCATAATTAAAGCTAACTAAAACAGTTCTCATTACCAGTATGCCGATCTATGGTCTTTCTTGATATTTTCTGTATGCTATATTTTTATTGACTTTTATTATTCTTTTTTAAATTTATTTATTAAAAATTTCTGCCTCCTCCCCGCCTCCCTTTTCTCTCCCCCTCTCCCCACTCCACATGCCCCACTCCCCTCCCCCTCACTATCCAGTCCAAAGAGCAGTCAGGGTTCCCTGCCCTGTGGGCAGTCCAAGGTCCTTCCCTCTCCATCCAGATCTAGGAAGGTGAGCATCCAAACCGGCTAGGCTCCCACAAGGCCAGTACATGCAGGAAGGTCAAAACTCAGTGCCATTGTCCTTGGCTTCTCAGCAGCCCTCATTGTCCACCATATTCAGAGAGTCCGGTTTTATCCCATGTATTTTCAGTCCCAGTCCAGCTGGTCTTGGTGAGCTCCCAATAGATCAGCCCCACCATCTCAGTGGGTGGGTACCCCCCTCATGGTCTTGACTTCCTTGCCCATGTTCTCCCTCCTTCTGTTCCTCATTTGGAACTTGGGAGCTCAATTCATTGCTCCAATGTGGGTCTCTGTCTCTCTCTCCATCCATCGCCAGATGAAGGTTCTATGGTGATATGCAAGATATTCATTAGTATGGCTATAGGATCAGGCCATTTCAGGCTCTCTCTCCTCAGCTGCCCAAGGACCTAGTTGGGTACTTAACCAATATCTTGCAATAAATACAGCCCTACACTGTAGGGATCGGTCCCGCCCCTTGGGGGGCGTGTTCGCCTCGGGCTAATGTCTGCCTATAAATTTGGCTCCCAGCTGTCACTTCTGCTTTCCTGGTCTCCGGGGGAATGGTGGTTCTGTAAGTCTATTTCTACATTAAAGCTATAGATATATATATTTTTACAATCTGTCTGCATTTGTTTACGCCGTTACATTTTGGCGTCCAACGTGGGCTATTTTGCCCCGACTCAAGCAGGTAGCCCGCTAGCTAACACAGCACCCTCCTGGGTGCTGTTTTTTAGTTCGTGACTCCGGCCCCAGTGCCGAGTCCGAGACTTACTCGGCCACACAGGCCCATTCTGCCTGCTTTGGCTAAGTTTTGCAGCGGAACCCCACTGCCTGAATTAGCAGAAGCTCAAGTACCTGCAGTTTTGCAACAAAAGCTGCCACAGCGGCAGATTTGGTCTGATACAAAGAGACTTGGCCGGGCAGTGGTGGCACAAGCCTTTGATACCAGCACTTGGGAGGCAAATGCAGGCGGATTTCTGTGAGTTCGAGACCAGCTAGGCGGTAGTGGTGCACGCCGTTAATCTCAGCACTCGGGAGGCAGAGACAGGCGGATCTCTGTGAGTTCGAGGCCAGCCTGGTCTACAAGAGCTAGTTCTAGGACAGGCTCCAAAAACACAGAGACCACCACTGGCAGGAACCGATCATTGCAGGTAAAAAAATTTTTCTTTTATACATAAAATGTCTGAACACATTAGTATTCAAGAATTTAACAGTTCTTTTAATTGTATCATGTGGGAGATTTTGCAAGAGGTGTCTATCACCCCACATCTATGGATCCTTCTGGGATTCGTAGTTTTCATTGGCACTAAATGCTTTGATAATAGAAATATGATAAAGTCTTTACGAGACGAATCCAGGATTCTTAAGGCAGAGATTGAATGCTTAAAAACAATTGAGAATCAGTTTGAAGTTCTCCAGGCTGATGTTAAGGAGAAATTCATTACTATGGAAGAGGGAACAGCTGATCTGGATCGTAAGCTTCAGTCCCTTTCTGTAGGAACTGAAACATTAGTGGCTGATATTAAGGAGAAATTCATTACTATGGAAGAGGGAACAGCTGATTTGGACCATAAGATTCAGTCCCTTTCTGTAGGAAATGAAACATTAACTGAGAGAATCAAAACTGCTGAATGTGACAATCTGATTTTGTCTAAAGCTTATGACAGATTGGCGGAAAGATTGTCAATACGAGAAGACACGGTTTATGCCATAAAAATTATGTCCAAAGATGAGATTTTATCTCTAACGGACAAACTTCATACTTTAGAATCCTCAATGAAGGCTTTGGAACATAATTCTGGACAGGAGATTCAGACATTGCAGAAGGCAATGGTGAATAGAATTGAAAAGATTGAGGAATTTCTAAATTCTGATGAAGAAGAGCAAAGGGTAGAAAGGCAAATTTTAACTACATCTATGGGTAAATCTCTCCGGGACAATTTCCACAAAGCTCTACCTACAGCTCTACCTGCCTATCCAGTAATAACAACAGAGAAGGTGATTGGTTCCAGAAACCCTAGGGTCATCAAGGAGGATACATGGGAGCCTGTCCGTATGAATGATCTCAAGGACATAAAACAGGCTGTCATGACTTTTGGGATGCAAGCCTCTTTTGTTAAAGAGATGCTAAGATCTTGGGCCACAACAAGCAGAGCAAACCCCTCGGACTGGCTCCAGCTGAGCTCTGCGGTACTTGAGAGTGGACCGCAATTGAAATGGAAATGCTTATTCAGGCAAGAGGCTAGACTTTTAGAACAGCAGGAAAAAGCGAAGGGAATTGGCATTTCCCTAGATAAAATTCTAGGTGAAGGGCTCTTTTCCGACCCTCAGGAACAAGCTAATTTGGATGAAAACACACTCTCCATGTGTACTACAGCAGCCTTAAGGGCTTGGGACAGGGTACAAGACCCAGGACAGAGAATGTAATCATTTGTTAGAGTTAAACAGGGTCAGAGAGAACCCTTTAGTGACTTTTTACAAAGATTAACTAAGGCTGTACAAATAGGGATATCTGACCCAGAAGCAAGACATATAATGATTGAGTCTTTGGCTTATGAAAATGCAAATGTGGAATGCAAAAGGATTTGGGGGCCTTTAAAGCTCAGATCAGCGCCTTTGGAAGAATGGTTCTTGCATACACTCAATGTTGATACATTTGATTATGGCACTGAAGCATGGGTAGAAGAAGCAATTTCCAATGGTAAAAGGAGACACCAGAATACCAAATGTTTCAATTGTGGCAAAATGGGTCATATGAAAAGGAATTGTAGACAACAGATTTTCAGAAATAATAATAATATTAATAATAATAATAATAATGCATCTTTCAGAAATAATGATAATAATAATGCATCTTCTAGAAATAACAGAAATAGGAGGACTCAGCCTTCAGGTTTATGTAGAAGATGTAGAAAAGGCAGACATTGGACGAATGAATGCAGGTCTACAAGAGATAGACAAGGCAACCTGATACAGTCGGGAAACGTGAGGGGGGGCCTCACAGGCCCCCATGGCAAACATGGTTCAGTCATTTCCAGTTTCTGCAGAGAATGTGCCTCATCAGGACAATTAGGAAGCCCCATGACTACTGTTACAAGCAATAATGAACAGAAAGATAAGTTACGTGTGTTTTGGCAAACTTCTATAAATGATCAAAGACCTAAACTGAGAGTGTGTGTAAATGGCATTTTTATTACTGGCCTGCTGGACACAGGTGCTGATGTAAGTATCATTACCCCAGAATCTTGGCGTCCATGTTGGCCTCTTCAGAATGTAAATGTTCAGCTCCTGGGAATTGGAACCCTATCTCGAGTAAGGCAGAGCACGAGATGGGTTGAATGTATAGGGCCAGAGGGACAAATAGGAAAATTAAGGCCATATGTAGCCAATATCGCAATGAATTTATGGGGTCGTGACCTATTACAACAATGGAATACCGAAATTAACATTCCTGCTACTTCTAGAGCCTATATTTCTGAGAATAATATTAAAAGATATTACAAATGGAGAAAACCAGCCATTCGGGCTGTACAAGAACAAGCAATTGATGTCCCTTCAGAGATACCAACAGCCTTGCCTCTAAAATGGTTGACTGAGAAACCAATATGGACAAAGCAGTGGCCTTTAGCTGAGGAAAAGTTACAGGCTTTAGAACAGCTGGTACAAGAACAATAAGATGCTGGACATATAGAAGAATCTACCAGACCTTGGAATTCTCCTGTATTTGTGGTTAAGAAAAAATCAGGTAAATGGAGAATGGTGACAGATCTCAGGGCCATCAACAAGGTTATTCAACCTATGGGCCCTGTGCAATCTCGAATTACTTTGCCCTCTTTATTACCAAAAGGATGGCCTCTCATAGTTATTGATTTAAAGGATTGTTTTTTCACTATACCTTTGCAAAAAGAAGATAGAGAAAAATTTGCCTTCACAGTGCCTACTTACAACAATTCTCAACCTTCGAGGAGGTACCACTGGACCGTTCTCCCCCAGGGTATGTTAAATAGCCCCTCCCTGTGCCAATATTTTGTGAACCAACCATTGCAAATAATACGCAAGAAATTTCCCAAATCTATAGTATACCATTACATGGACGACATCTTGTTATCCGATTCAAACATGGATACCTTGAACAGACTGTTTGAAGAAATAAAGATACTTTTACCTAAATGGGGATTGCAAATAGCTCCTGAAAAGATTCAGAAGGGAGATTCTGTTAATTATTTAGGTTATAAAATAGGTTTGCAAAAAATTAAGACACAAAAAGCACAAATTAGGAGAGATCGCCTACGGACTCTTAATGACTTTCAAAGACTGTTAGGAGACATTTCCAGTCTACGACCAGCTATTGGAATAACACCTGATCTAATAATTCATTTGAACAAAACCTTGGATGGTGATAAGGATTTAAACAGTCCCAGAGAATTAACAGCTGAAGCAGAAAAGGAACTGACAATGATTGAGGAAAAATTACAACAGGCACATGTGGACAGGGTGAATCCAGAGCTCGATTGTATTCTCGTCATACTACCATCAAAAATTTCTCCTACAGGAATTTTAATGCAGAGAGATGATATTATTTTGGAATGGATCTTTTTACCACATAAACCAAGTAAGAAACTGAAAACTTATGTGGAAAAAGTCTCTGAGTTAATTATAAAAGGCAAGCTGAGACTTCGTCAACTAGCAGGCATAGACCCAGCAGAAATTATAGTGCCTTTCACTGCTGATGAACTAAAGAAATTATGGGAAGATAATGAACCATGGCAAAGAGCTTGTGCTAATTTTTGGGAGACATTAATAACAACTATCCAAAAAGCAAGCGGCTTAACTTCATAAAGAGAACTTCTTGGATTCTTCCTCGAATCGTCCGTGATGCTCCAATAACTGGAGCCCGTACATTCTATACTGATGCCAATAAATCAGGGAAGGCAGGTTACAAATCAGAAGACTTGGGTAAGGTGGAACAAAGCCCTTATGATTCTGTCCAGAAGGCAGAATTATATGCCATTCTTATGGTACTAAGAGATTTTAAAGAACCTATTAATATAGTTACAGATTCACAATACGCAGAAAGAGTTATTTTACATATTGAAACTGCTGAATTTATACCTGATGATACAGAACTAACCTCATTGTTTCTCCAGGTTCAAGATTTGATCAGGAACAGGCTTTGCCCTGTGTACATAACACACATCCGATCCCATACGGGTCTGCCAGGTCCTCTAGCACAAGGTAATGCAGAAATTGATCAATTATTGATTGACAGTGTGCTACAAGCCTCTGAATTTCATAAAAAACATCATGTTAATAGCAAAGGTTTGAATAAAGAATTTTCAATTACATGGCAACAAGCTAAGGAGACTGTAAAGAAATGCCCTACTTGCTCTTTCTATAACCAAACGCCACTGCCTGCAGGGTCTAATCCAAAGGGCACCCATAGGAATGAAATCTGGCAGATGGATGTGTTCCACTTTGCAGAATTTGGCAAATTAAAATATGTTCATCACACCATTGACACTTATTCAGGCTTTCAGTGGGCAACTGCTTTAAGTTCAGAAAAAGCTGATTCAGTAATCACTCATTTATTAGAAGTCATGGCTATCATGGGTATACCTACACAAATAAAGATGGATAATGGTCCTGCTTATGTCTCTAGGAAAATGAAACGGTTTTTCATTATTACAATATCAAGCATGTTACAGGTATACCATACAATCCTACAGGTCAAGCAGTCATAGAAAGATCAAATCGAACTATAAAGGATATGTTGAACAAACAGAAAGGGGTGGAAAACACCCCCAGAAATAGGCTACATAATGCTTTGTTAACTTTGAATTTTCTCAACGCTAATGAGAAGGGAACAACGGCTGCAGAAAGACATTGGACAATGGAAAAGTCTACTGAACTAAATCAACCAGTTTATTTCAAGGATGTGCTGACCTCACAATGGAAGCCAGGAGATGTGCTACGTTGGGGAAGGGGTTTTGCTCTTGTTTCCACAGGTGAGGAAAAATTGTGGATACCATCAAAATTAATAAAGGTTCGGTTTGAAAGAAGAGAAGCCACTTGGAAAAGATAAATAACAATTCTTTCATAAGGATGGTGAACATACTGATGGTAAGAAATACAGATAGGTTGGAGGCAGGGTTCTTTTCTTATCTCCATAGGAAAATACTCATCTTCAAAGAAATTGAGGGACCCTGAATATTTAATTACTGATGGATGGACACATTTTGTAAGTATTAATTTATATATATATATATGTCTTATTAAACATTTCTTTATAAATATATAGATCTGGTTTTGAAGTTGGACTCTGGCTCAGTCCCTCTCCAATTCCAAGCCTGTTAGTAAGAGAAAAACCCATAGTTTCTGGAGTTTCTGTCTCATGTCAAGAGCCATGATATGGGACAGAAAGAAATATGAGTTTAGAAAACATCTTTGCTTTTCTTCATATCTATCATACTTTTCATTGAATATATCTATCATGCCTTTCATTGAATATATATATGTATGTCTGTATATGTCTATATGATTAATGTTTAAGTTTTTCACAATGAACAATGAGTTTTTCCTGAAGTGACATTTGAAGTTTCCAGGAAGAAGATGGGGCCCCATAACAACAACTCTACCTGGTTGATATGACGTCATGATACTGATAGCGCTACTACAAGACCTGTTTTTGGATACCAGCTGCACAAGACGATCCCAACTTGGTTAGCTGAAATGGTGCACATCTTATACAACATTTTGGCCAGACCTGCACAAAATACTCAGAGACTATTTGCAATTTTAAAAGACATTGATCTTGAAATTTAACCATCATTTTACTTTCACAGGATCCCCCAGAAAGAACATCGCCCCCATGACAGCTGGAAGTAATTCTAGAGGACAACGTCCCGTGTCCCAGTAAAATTTACCCCTGGGTTTAGGGACATCATTTAGGGGTTGGGAGGTTGGGGGAGGAATTTTATAAGCTCAGGGATCATTTTGAAAAAAAAAGAGGGAATGATGGGATAATAGATTTATAATTGTGAGTTACTGCTTTTAGACAAATATATTGGTATCGATTTTTGTATATTGATACAAAGTTAAATTATATTGACTATTGTATGCATGCATGTTTCTATCTCTGTTTAAAACATTTTTTATGTATTGACATATATTGTATTGATAAATATATATTGTATATATCTACCATATTGCAGTGTACATTTCTACCTCTGATTAAGAAACTTATATAATATTTGTGTATTGATATATATTTACCATATTGCAATGTATATTTGTACAGTGTTTATATTTGGAGGTCATTATCCTCATTTGTTACACATTTGTTTATTGTCTTAGTCTTTAAGTTAGATAGATATTGAGAATTATATAGATAAATAGTCATCTAAGTTTGTCATTTATAATTAGACTAATCAGGTTCTTTAGATATATAGAGATTATACTCAGTATAGATAGATAATCTTCGACCTCTTCAAAGAGCTGTAGAAAATGGCCTTTAATCTAACTCAGAGTTTCGTGGTAGTGAGACACAATTGCTCCTGGCAACACCACTCTATTCCCGAGAGAATGTTGAGCACCAAAGACACTCCACCTGGAGCCTTCTTTTTGGCAGAACTGGCCTTGGGGCAAAGAAATGCCCATACCTCAACCACTGACAGAGATACAGAGCGTGCATCAATGGATAAAACAGGACTGTCATATCCTGCCAAGACAGGGTAAGATAGTTTTGAAAAGTTCCTTGCCTTTAATAATGGTATGTCAGTTATGTTAGGCCTTAGCCAAAATTGGTTGACTCAACATTGCAAACGAGACTTTGGGTGATTGCCCAGGTAGTCAGTTGTCTCTGTCAATTGTTGCACATTTTGGATATATCTCGTTTGTTGAGTAGTGTTTATTCCCTTCTCAGATCTTTGACGGAGTTGAAGATTATATAATTGTAGTTACTCTCTACATTATTTGGACTCCTTGAGATAGAATGTTTAGCAAAGATTTTGTTCTCAATATTGTTTGTTATATTTATTATTTGTTGTTATTGTATATAGTTGTATTTGGTTTGGTTCTGTCTTATTTAGACAAAAAGGGGAGATGTAGGGATAGGTCCTGCCCCTTGGGGGCGTGTTTGCCTCGGGCTAATGTCTGCCTATAAATTTGGCGAGCGTGCTCCCACCCATCCCTTCTTCTGCTTTCCTGGTCTCCGAGGGAACGGTGGTTCTGTAAGTCTATTTCTACATTAAAGCTATAGATATATATGTATTTTTACAATCTGTCTGCATTTGTTTACGCCGTTACACTACACATAGTACTAGGAAGAAAACTCCAACCCAGGGGAGTTGACTACATCAAGAAAAACACAGGCAATAGATGATCTCACAGCAGCAAATCCCAAAGAATGGAAAAACACACACAATAAAATTACCAACAATGAAAACTAAAATAATAGGAGTTAGCAATCATTGGTCAACAATATTCCTTAATATAAATGAAATCAACTCCAGGAACCTATAAAAGGCACAGACTAACAGATTGAGTATGAAAACAGAATCCATTCTTCTGCTGCATAGAAGAAAACATACCTCAACCTCAAAGAGATACATCACCTCAGAGTAAAGGTTTGGGAAAAAGTATTCCAATCAAATGAACCTAAGAAACAAGCTGGTGTAGTTATCCTAGTATCTAGCAAAATTGGCTTCAAACTAAAATCAATAAAAAGAGACAAAGAAGTACATTTCATATTAGTCACAGGAAAAATCCATCAAGAGGAAATCTCAGTACTGAACAATTATGCGCTGAATACAAGGGCACCCTCATATGTAAAAGAAACACTTCTAAAGCTTAAATCATATATAAAACCCCACAACTAACAGTGGGATACTTCAACACTCCATTCTCATCATTGGACAGGTCAGCCAGATAAAAAATGAACAGAGCAATAAGGGAACTAACAGATGTTATAACACAAATGGACTTAACAGACATCTATAGAACATTCATCCAAATATAAAAGAATATACCTTCTTCTCATGGCAGCTTCTCACATACTAGGTCACAAACCAAATCTCAAAAAATACAGAAAAATTAGAATAATCCCATGTACTTATCAGATCACAATGGCTTAAAATTAGAATTCAACAGCAACACTAATTCCAGAAAGTCCACAAACACATGGAAATTAAACAATGCTCACCTGAAGCATCAATGGGTCTGGGAAAAAAAATAAAGAAATTAAAGACTTTCTAATATTCAATAAAAATGACCACAAAACATTTCCAAATTTATGGAACACAATGAAAGCAGTGTTAAGAAGATAGTTCATAGCAATAAATGCCTACATAAAGAAGCTGGAAAAATTCCACACTAGTAAATTAACAGAACATTTGAAAACTCTAGAACAAAAGGAAGCCAACTCATCCAGATGGACTAGATGGCAGGAAATAACCAGATTGACGGCTGAAATCAACAAAACAGAAACAAAGAAAAAATTACAGAGTCATTGAGAGGAAAAGTTGGTTCTTTGAGAAAATCAACAAAATAAACAAACCTTTATCCAAATAACCAAAAATCAGAGAGAGAATATCCAAATTAACAAAATCAGAAATGAAAAGGGGGTTATAACAACAGATATAGAAGAAATCCAGAGAATCATTATGTCATATTTGAAAACCTGTACTCCATATAACTGGAAAACTTAAAGAAAATGGAAACTTTCTGGGTAAATATCACTTACTAAAATTAAATCAAGATCAGATAAGCAAATTAAATAGACTTATTATTGCTAAAGAAATAAAAACAGTCATCAAAATTCTCCTAAACAAACCAAAAAAATGCCAGGACTAGGTGGTTTCAGTACAGAATTCTACAAAAATTTCAAAGAAGAACTAATACCCATACCCCTCAAATTTTTCCACACAAGAGTAACAGAAAGAAGATTGCCAAACCCTTTTTATGATGCTACAATTACCCTGATTCCCAAACCACATAAAAATATTACTAAGAAAGAGAATTATAGAAGAATATCACTTATGAACATTAATGTAAAAATACTCTATAAAATACTGGCAAATAGAATCCAAAAGCACATCAGAAAAATCATCCACCAAGATCAAGTCAGCTTTATTCCAGAGATGCAAGGATGGTTCAACATATGAAAATCTGTCAATTTAATCCACCAGATAAACAAACTGAAAAATAAAAACCATATGATCATCTTATTAGATGCTGACAAAGACTTCAACGAAATTCAACATCCCTTCATGATAAAGGTCTTGGAGAGAGCATGGATACAAGGAATATACCTAAACCTAATAAAGGAAATAAATATACAGCAAGCCAACAGCCAACAGCCAACATCAAACTAAATGGAGAGAAACTCGGAGTGACCCCACTGAAATCAGAAACAAGACAAGGTTGTCTACTCTCTTCATATCTATTCAATATAGTTTTTTTTTTTTTTTTTTTTGGTTTTTCGAGACAGGGTTTCTCTGTGGTTTTGGAGCCTGTCCTGGAACTAGCTCTTGTAGACCAGGCTGGTCTCGAACTCACAGAGATCCGTCTGCCTCTGCCTCCCAAGTGCTGGGATTAAAGGCGTGCGCCACCACCGCCCGGCCTCAATATAGTTCTTGAGGTACTAGATAGAGGAATAAGACAACAAAATGAGATCAAGGAATATAAATTGGAAAAGAAATAGTCAAAATCTCACTATTTGCTGATGATATGATCATTTTTATGAGCAACCCTAAACATTCTAACAGGGAACTTCTTTAACTCATAAACACTTTCAGTAATGTAGCAGGATACAAGACTAACTCAAAAAAATGAGTAACTCTCCTGTACATAGATGATAAAAGGGCTGGGGAAGAAATCAGAGAATCAACACCCTTTACAATAGCCACAAGTAGCATAAAATTTCTCAGAGAAACTCTTATCAAACAAGTGGAAGACTTGTAAGACAAGAACTTTAAATCTTTAAAGAAAGAAATTGAAGAAGACACTAGAAAGTGGAAAGATCTCCCATGCTCTTGGGTAGGCAGAATTAACATGGTAAAAATGGCAATCTTACCAAAAAATTCTACAGATTTAATGCAATGCCAATCAAAATTTCAGAAAAATTCTTAACAAACCTCAAAAGAACAATACTCAACTTCATGTAGAAAGGCAAAAATCCCAAGACAGCCAAAACAATCCTGAACAATAAACGAAGTTCTGGAGGCATCACAATCCCTGACTTTAAACTCTGCTACAGAGCTACAGTACTGAAAACAGTATGGGATTGGCATAAAAACAGACAGGAGGACTAATGGAACAGAATTAAAGACCCAGATATCAATCCAAACACCTATAATCACCTGATTTTTGACAAAGAAGCAAAAATCATAAAATGAAAAAAAAGAAAGTATATTCAACAAATGGTTCTGGAATAACTGGATATCAACATGTAGAAGAATGAAAATAGATCAACATCTATCACCATGCACAGAACTCAAGTCCAAATGGATCAAAGACCTCAACATAAAGCCAACAACACTGAACCTCATAGAAGAGAAATTGGGAAGTACAGTTGAATTGCATTGGCACAGGAGACCACTTCTTAAATATAATCCCAGTAGCACAGACACTGAGAAAAATAATTAATAAATGGGACCTCCTGAAACTGAAAAGCTTTTGTAAAACAAAGGACATGGTCAACAGGACAAAATGACAGCCTACAGATGGAAAAAGATCTTCACCAACCCCACATCAGACAGAGGTCTGATCTCCAAAATATACAAAGGACTCAAGAAATTGGTCATCAAAAGAACAAATAATCCAATAAAAATGGGATACAGACCTAAACAGAGAGCTCTCAACAGAGGAATACACAATGGCTGAAAGACACTTAAGGAAATGCTCAATTTTCTTAGCCATCAGAGAAATGCTAATCAAAACAACTCTGGGATACCATCTTACACCTACAATAATGGCCAAGATCAAAAATACTGATGACAGCTTATGCTAGGATGTGGGATAAAGGGAACATTTCTCCATTGCTGGTGGGATTGCAAACTAGTACAGATGGTTCATATATCAGTATGGCAATTTCTCAGAAAATTAGGAAACAACCTTCCTCAAGACCCAGCAATACCACTTTTGGGTATATACCCAAACTCATCAAACAACAGAGAGAGAACACGCAAATTAATAAGATCAGAAATGAAAAGGGGGATATAACCACAGACACAGAGGAAATTCAGAGAATCATTAGATCTTACTACAAAAGCCTGTATGCCACAAAACTGGTTCTACCAAACTTAAATCAAAAACAGATAAGCTACTCAAACAGATCTATTGTCTCTAGGGAAAAAGCAGTTATTTGAAGTATTTTGAAAAAGAATGCACTGGACCAAATGGGTTTAGCCCTGAATACAACCATACTTTCAAGAAAGAAATAAGGCCAACTTTGTTGATTGACATTTCTGTCCCACCCAGTCCCAAAGAAACATACAGAGGTCTACATTAATCATAAATTGGTTGGCCTATTAGCTCAGGCTTCTTATTAACTCTTACATTGTACATTTACCCATAGTTCTTGTTTGTGTTAGACACAAGGCTTGGTATCTTATCAGCAAGGCAGTCTCATCTTGCTTCCTTTGTGCCTGGATAACAACTTTAGACTTTCTTTTGTCTTCCCAGAATTTTCCTGTTCTGCCCCACCTATACTTCCTGCCTGGTTGCCCTCCCATACTTCCTGCCTGTCTACAGGCCAATCAGTGTTTTATTAAAATACAAGGGAAAGTCACAGACCACTAGGAACATAGAGAGAAAATTATCAATAAAATATTTGCAAACTGAATATAACAACATATCAAAAAGATTATCCACCATGATCAAGTTGACATTGGCTAAGAGATATAGGTAAGAATGCTTCAACTTAAGTAAATGAATAAATGTAATACCACATAAAACATCATGACATACAAGAACCACATGATCATTCTTTAAATGCAGAAAAATTTTTGACAAAATCCAACATCTCTTCATGTAACAGTTCTGGAGAGACTGGGGGTAAAGTGTAATACCTCAGTTTTAAAAAGGTGATTTCTGTCAAGCCATCATCAACCCAACACAGACCATCTCAAGGAATTTTCATTAAAATCAAAAATAGGAAAAGGATTCCACTCTCTCCATACCTATTCAATACAGTACTCAAGTCTTAGATACAACAATAAGATACTCAAGGAAATCAAGAGAATCCATATGTAAATAAAAAATTCAAAGTATCTTTACTTGTATATAATGTAAATGTTAAATAAAGAATTTTAAAAACTTCATCAACTGAGTGCCACATTAAGCAATGTAGCAGGATACAAAATTAAACCTCAAATTTCAGTAACCTTACTATATAAAAATGACAAATTAATTGATGAGGAAAATCAGGAAAATACCTTCCAGAGTAGCCTCAAAACAATAAAATAAAATATCTTGGTGTAACACTAACCAAGCAAGTGAAAGACTCATATAATAAAAACACTAAGGAATGGAAGAAAAAATAAGAAGAAGATATTAGAAGACAGAAAGATCACACATGCTCATTGATTGGTAGGGTTACCATAGAGAAAATGGACAGAAGTAATTTGTTCTAACAACAGTAATCTACACATTCAATGCAATCACTACCAAAATTGCAACGCAATTCTTCACAGAAATTAAAGAACAACTTTCGGTTTCACACAATAACACAAAAACCAAGGATAGTTAAAACAATCCTAACTAATAAAATAAATGCTGGAAATATCATCCCTAATCTTGTTTATGACAGAGCTATACTAATTAAAACAGCATGATATTATAATAAAAACAGACACATTGATCAATGAATCAAATTGAATGACAGATGTAAATCCACATGCCTATGGACATCTGATTTAATTTTTGCAAAGAAAACAGAAATACACACTGAGTTAAGAGACAGCATCTTCAATGAGTAGTATTGGTCAGATGAAATGGCCACATGTAGAAGAACAGAAATAGATTTATACATTCTAGGCAGCATGAAAATCAACTCCAGTGTATCAAGTAGCTTAAAATTTGGCCAGATACCTTGAATCTGATAGAAGACAAAATGAGGAATAGTCTTGAACTCATAGCACAGTAAAAAACTTTCTGAACAGTACACCAAGAGAACAGTAACTAATACCAACAATCAAAAGATCAGATCTCATGAAATTGAATGTTTCTGTATGACAAAGAACAAATCACCTGCACACAATGGCATACTACACATTGGGAAAATATCTTTACTTGTTTACTCATCCAGTAATGGGTTATCATAAAAATACATAAAAAACAAAAATAGTGGGATGTTTTAATTATGACTTTTATTGTTGTGATGAGACAACATGACAACAGCAACTTTTATAGAGAATAGCATTTAATTGCAGTGGCTTGCTTACAGTTTCAGAGGTTCAGTTCTTTATTATGCTGATTGGGAGCACGGTGACATGCAGATAGATATGATATTGAAGAGGTAGCTGAGAGTCCTACATTTTTCAGGCAATAGCCAGTCAACTGAGACACTGGGCAGTTTCCTGAGCATAGGAAACCTGAAAGCCTGCTCCCACAGTGACACACTTCCTCCAACAATATATATCTACTTCAACATACATATCTACTTCAACAAAGCCATGTCTCCTACTAATGCCACTCCCTATGACATTAGGGAGGCAATTATACTCAAATTACTGCATTCCACTCCCTGGCCCTCATAGCTTTTATCAATATCATAATGCAAAATTCATTTATTCCAACTTCAAAAATCCCCATGGGATATGACAATCTCAACAATATTTACATATCTAAAGTTCAAAGTCACTTCTGAGATTCAGACAATCTCTTAACTGTAAGAACTATAAAATCAAAATGAAAAACTAGATCACATATTTCCAACATATAAATATAATGTCACAGGATATACATTAGCATCCCAAAATGAAAAAGGAGCATAGTGAGGAAACACTGGACCAAAGCAACACCAAAAACCAGTTGAGCAAACTGCAAGCTCTGCATCTTCATGTCTCATGTCGAATCACTCTTCAGATTTTCAACTCAGTTCAGCTTTGTTGACTGCAACACACTTAAATTTTCTTGGGCTGGTTCCACTCCTTGTTAGCAGTTCTCCTTGGTAGACATCCCATGACTCTGTATCTCTACCATAGTGGGGTCTTCAAGGCAATAGAGACTTCAATTTCATATTTCCATGCATTGGTATCTCTCCTAGACCTCTATTCAGGGACACCTCTGACACATGCCTGCCCTCAGTGACTTTATGCCATAACTCCTTTCTTCTGTCCTTAACTCTAAACCCAGAGCCACATCACACCCTCATTCACTTACATCTTCACCAGCTTTCTGTATTTCACTGCTTAAGCTTGGTTGTCCTTAAACTTGCCCTGTAGAAGAGGCTGCCCTCAAACTCAGAGATCTGTCAGCCTCTGCCTCCCAAATACTGGAAATAATGGGATGCATCACCACACCCTGCTCTAAGATTCTCTTTAATTCTTTTTCACATGTTGGAAACTTACTTGCTTAGGATTTTTCCCTGAAGTCATCACTCCCTTTATTCCATTTTTCTGTTTTTTTTTTCATTGAACATAGACAGAAGTTTCTGTCCTTCCCAGTCATGCAGCCATTCAATTCCAAGTAAACATACAGAGGCGTATATTAATTATAATCTGTTTGGATTGTTGCTCATGCTTATCACTAACTAGCTCTTACAACTTAAATTAAACCATAATTCATATCTATGTTTAGTCATGTGTATTGGTACCTTTTCTCAGTAAGGCAGTCTCATCTTGCTTCCTCTGCATCTGGCTTCTAACTGTGTCTCTCTCTACTTTTTATCTTCCCTGAATTCTCCTTGTCTGGCCATTCCACTTATAGTTCATGCCTGGCTACTGGCCAATCAGAACTTTATGTTTTCTTTATTTATTTTGATAATTTCATTTTACATTCCAGCCTCAGTTCTCCTCCCTTCTCTTCACCCTCCCCGCTCTCATATTCCCAACAGACCACACCCATTCACTTCTTCCAACAGGTAAGGGAAGTCAACAAAATCTGGCTCATTAAATTGGGGGCAGTACCAAGTCCCTTCCCCATTCATTAAGACTGAGCATCTCATCATAGGGAATGGGCTCCAAATAGCTAACTCATACACCAGGGATAGATTCTGGTTCTATTGCCAGGGCACTCTCAGATAGTCCAAGTTCCACCACTGTCTCCCACATATGAAGGGCCTAACTCAGTCCCATGTGGGCTCGATTGCTGTCAGTCTAGAGTTTATGAGTTTCTATGAGCATGTTTCAGTTGTCTATGTAGATTTTCCTGTTGCTCCTATATTCCCCACTCCCTCTCTTTAATTGGATTCTGGAGCTTGGTCTGGTGCCTGGTTGTTGATCTCTGCATTTGGTTCATCAGTTACTGGATGAAACCTCTATGATGATAGCTTGGTGTAGCACAATTAATACAAACCCAGAGACAGATATTGGGGTATTGACCTGAAGGTCAGAAAAGCAAAACAACCACTGGCTTTTACCTCTGTTTCAATCAGAAATGGCAATACTACCTCCAGGAATCTTCAAAACGAGATTTGTGTTAGAGTTGTCTTTTCCTATTTTATATTCCTTTCTAGTGCTGGGATTAAAGACTTGTACCACTACCACCCAGTTTCTATGACAAACTAGTGTGACTACTGGGATTAAAGGTATGAGTCACCACTGTCTGGTCTGTAAGGCTGATCAGTGTAGCTGTTTTATTCTCTGAACTTCAGGCAAGTTTATTGATTAAAAAACAAATGAAATATCACTATATTTGGGCTTTTCACCAATTTGATTATATGGGAGGCCAGTTCAGGCATCCTCTCCACTATTGCTAGGAGTGTTAGCACAGGTTATTCTTACAGATTCTTTGGATTTTCCCTAGCACCAGGTTTTTCCTCTAATCCCATAGTGACTCTCTCCATCAAGATCTCTCTTTCAGAGCACGAGCAAAAAACTCAGGACTGCAAGGGGTGCACCCACACACTGAGAGAATGGGGATGTTCTATTGGGAACTCACCAAGGCCAGCTGGCCTGGGTCTGAAAAAGCATGGGATAAAACCAGACTCACTGAACATAGCGGACAATGAGGACTACTGAAAACTCAAGAAAATGGCAATGGGTTTTTGATCCTACTGCACATACTGGCTTTGTGGGAGCCTAGGCAGTTTGGATGCTCACCTTACTAGACCTGGATGGAGGTGGGTGGTCCTTGGACTTCCCACAGGGCAGGGACCCTGATTGATCTTTGGGCTGACGAGGGAGGTGGACTTGATTGGGGGAGGGGGAGGGAAATGGGAGGCGGTGGCGGGGAAGAGACAGACATCTTTAATAAATAAATAAATTAAAAAATCAGAAAAAATCTCTTTAATTGCTCTCCCACTACATTGATATCCCCCCTCTACCATCCCATTCTCTCATATTCTAATCTTCCATATCCTCCCCTTTACTGTCCCCCCTTGATCCTAGTTTACCTAGGATCTCATCTAATTCCCCTGCCCAGGGCAATACAAGTGTTGCTCTTTGGGTCTTCTTTGTTAAGTAGTTCTTTGGAGCTAAGGATTGCAGTCTGGTTTGCCTTTGCTTTACATCTAATTTCCATTTACAAGTGAGTACATACCATGTTTGTCTTTCTGAGTCTCAGTAACCTCACACATGGTAGTTTTTTTCTAGCTGCATCAATTTGCCTGAAAATTTTATGTCATTGTATGAAGTAATATGAGGTGGGACTGTGTCCCCAGGACCCCGGCTGCCTGCTCGGCCAGCTTATGCCCCGAAATAACAACACACAAACTGTATTCATTTAAACACTGCTTGGCCCATTCTCTTCTAGGCTAATTCTCACATATTAATTTAGCCCATTTCTAATCATCTGTGTGTAGCACCCCAAGGTGCGCTTACCAGGAAGATTCTAGCCTATGTCCATCCTGGGTCGGAGCTTCATCCCGGGAGCAGGGCATGGCGTCTCTCTCAGGCGTCTGCTCCCGAGAGAAGAGCTGCTGAGTCTGAGTTCACTTCCTCTTCCTCCCAGCGTTCTGTTCTGTTTACTCCTTCCACCTATCCTCTAACCAATAAAATGGGCCAAGGCAGTTCCTTTATTAGCCAATGACCTTCCTCCATCAATTGTATTTTTACAGCTGAGTAGTACTCCACTGTTTACATATACCACATTTTCCTTATCTATTCTTCAATTGAGGAGCATCTAGGTTATTTCCAGGTTATGGCTATTATGAATAATGCTGTTATGAACATTGAAGAGCAAGTGTTTTTGTGGTATGATTGAGGATACTTTGGGTATATGCCCAGAAGTGGTATCGCTAGGTCTTGAAGTGGATTGATTCTTAATTTTCTGAGAAACTGTAATACTGATTTCCAAAGTGGTTACACAAGCTTGCACTCCCACGACCAATGGAGGAGTGTTCCCCTGACTCTACATCCATTCCATCATAAGCTGTCCTCAGTATTTTTATCTTAGTCATTCTGACAGGTGTAAGATGGCATCTCAGAGTCATTTTGATTTGCATTTCTTTGACAATTAAAGATGTTGAGTAAACCCTTAAGTGTCTTTCAGCCATTTGAGATTCTTCTGTTGAGAATTCACTGTTTAGCTCTTTACCACATTTTTAATTGGATTATTTTGTATTTTGAAGTCTAGTTTCTTGAGTTTGTTAAATATTTTGGAGATTACCCCTCTGTCCGATGTGGGGTTTGTGAACTTTTCCCATTCTGTAGACTACCATTTTGTCTAATTTACCATGTCCTTTGTCTCAGAGAAAATTTGTTCCTCTCAGTGTCCCTTTGTCAGTGCTTTCAAGGCTACTTCCTACTTTCTCTTCTATCAGATTCAATGTAAGTAGATTTATGTTGAGTTTTGTGTATGGTGATAGATAAGGATCTATTTGCAATCTTCTACATGTTGACATCCAGTTATGCCAGCACTATTAGTTAAAGATGCTTTACTTTTTCCATTGTAAACATTTTGGAGACTTTGTTAAAAATCAGGTGTTCATAGGTGTGTGGATTAATGTCATGGTCTTGAATTGTATTCCATTGGTCAGCATTTCTGTTTTTATTCCAATACCAAGTTTTTTTTTTCTTCTGTAGCTCTAGAGTAGAGTTTAAAGTCAGGGATAGTGAGGCCTTTAGAAGTTTCTTTATTGTACAGGATTGTTTTAGCTATTCTGGGGGTTGTTTCATTTGTTTTTTTTTTTTTCCATATGAAGTTGAGTACTGTTCTTTCAAGGTCTGTGAAAAACTGTGTTAAAATTTTGATGGGGATTGTAGTGAATCTGTAGCTTACTTTTGGTAAGATTGCTATTTGTACTACGTTGATCCTACCTGTCCAAGAGTAGGGGAGATCTTTCCATTTTTTGATATCCTCTTCAATTTCTTTCTTTCTTTCTTTTTTTTTAGATGTGGCATAGTTATCTTTTTTTTATTAATTTTTCTTTTATTGAGAAAAGGAAAAAAAAAGTATCTGCCTCCTCCCAACCTCCAATTTCCCTCCCCCTCCTCCCACCCAGGTCAAAGGCACAGAAAATAATTTCAACAAAATCACAGAAAAAAAAAATGTTCCTAACCTAAAGAAGGTGTCCAGTAGGGTACAAGAAACATACAGGACACCAAATATCCTGAATCAGAAATGAAATTCTCCATGGCACATAAATCTATAGAAGGAAAATTAAAAGCTGCAAAGGAATAAGAGCAAATAGCATATAAAAAACAGACCATGTAGAATAAAGCCTCACTTTTCATTGAAGACTCCAAAAGCTGCAAGGGACTAGACAGATGTTCTACAAACTCTAAGATACCAGAGATGCCAGTCCAAGCTACTATAGCCAGCAAAATCTTCAATTATAATGGAGAAAGAATAACATTCCATAATAAAACCAAATTGAAGGGGCATCTATCTACAAGTGAGCCCTACAAAAGGCACTAGATGGAAAACTTCAGCCAGAAGAGGTTAACCATACCCAAGGAAATACAAGAAATAATATCAGACCAGTAAATTAAAAGGGGGACAACACCACAACAAAATAATGGAAATCAACAAACACTGCTGATTGGTTACTCTCAACATCAATGATCTCAATTACCCAATAAAAAGACCCAACAATACCACTTTTGGGTATATACCCAAAGGATTCTCAATTATACCACAAGGACATGTGCTCAACTATGTTCATAGTAGCCTTTTTGGTATAGCCAGAACCTGGAAACATCATTTTGAGTGAGGTAACCCAGACCCTTATCACATATACTCACTCATAAGTGGTTTTTTTTATTGCGAAAAGAAGAAAAGAAAAAAAAACATAAACAAAAAACAAGTTTCCACCTCCTCCCAGCCTCCCATTTCCCTTCCCCTCCTCCCACCCTTCTCCCCCTCCTCCCACCCTTCTCCCCCTCCTCCCACCCTTCTCCCCTCCCCCCACTCCTCTCCCCCTCCCTCTCCAGTCCACAGAGCAGTCCGAGTTCCCTGCCCTGTGTTAAGTCCTAGGTCCTCCCCCCTCCGTCCATATCTAGGAAGGTGAACATCCAAACTGGCTAGGCTCCCACAAAGCCAGCACATTAAGTAGGATCAAAACCCCCTGCCATTGTCCTTGGTGTCTCATCAGCCCTCATTGTTCGCCATGTTCAGAGAGTCCGGTTTTATCCCATGCTTTTTCGGTCACAGTCCAGCTGGCCTTGGTGAGCTCCCAGTAGATCAGCTCCACTGTCTCAGTGGGTGGATGCACGCCTCGTGGTCCCGAATTCTTTGCTCATGTTCTCCCTCCTTCTGCTCCTCCTTGGGACCTTGGGAGCTCAGTCCAGTGCTCCTGTGTGGGTCTCTGTCTCTATCTCTATCCATCACCAGATGAAGAATGACCCTATCATAAGTGGTTTTTAAACATAAAGCAAAGAAAACCAGCCTGCAAATCACAATCCCAGAGAACCTAGACAACAATGAGGACCCTAAGAGAGACTTACATAGATCTAATCATGGGAAGTAGAGAAAGACAAGATCTCCTGAGGAAATTGGGAGCATGGGAACCTTGGGAGAGGATTGAAGGGGAAGAGAGAGGAGGGAGGCGAGCAGAGAAAAATGTAGAGCACAATAAAGTAAAAAAAAAAAAAAGGAGAAAGCAAAAAAAAAATGAAGTTGAGCAATCCATGCTAAGCAAGATAGTAGGGAGCATCCCTCCATGGCCTCTGTATCAGGCCCTGCCTCCAGGTTCCTGCTGTGCTTGAGTTTCTGTTCAGATTTCCTTCAGTGACGAGCTATGATGTGGAAATATAAGACAAACTCTTTCCTTCCCAACTTGGTTTGGGTAATGGTGTTTATCATTATCATAACAATAGTAACCCTAACTAGGACACTATACTTGTCAAGTTATGTATTGGAATTTTGATAAAAATTGCATTGAATCTGTAGACTGTGTTTGGTAGGATAGTGATTTGTACTATATTCATCCTACTGATCACTAAGCATGAGAGATATTTCCATCTTCTGATATCTTCAATTTCTGTCTTCAGTATTTTAATGTGTTTGTCAAATTATGTAAGTCTTTCACTTGCTTTGTTAAGAGCTAACTCAAGATTATGTATTTTTTCATAGGCAATCATGAATGGTACAGTCCAAGATTTGTGATTTTTTTCTGTATTGATTTTGTATCCTGCTAATTTGCTGAAAGTGTTTATCATTTGTAGATTTCTAGAGAAATTTTTATGACACAAGTATACAATCATATCTGCAACTGACGATAGTTTGACTTTTTCCATTTCAATTTGTGCCCTTGATATCTTTGTCTTAATGCTCTAGTTAAGACATCCAGTACTGTGTTGAATAGATAATGAACAACCCTGTCATGTTCCTGATTTTTGTGGAAAAGCTTTGACATTATCAGCATTTTGGTTGATGTTTTCTTTGGGCTTATTGCTAAGTGTCACTCTTGTATTGAGCTATCTCCCCTGTATTACTAGTCTCCCCAATGCTTTTATCTTGAATGGGTGTTGGATTTTGTGAAATAGGGCTTTTCTGCATACAATGAGTTTATCACATGGTTTTTGTCTTTCAGTCTATTGACACGAAGTGTTATTTTTATCAATAAATACCTTGAACCATCCCTGCATCTCTGGGATAAAATCTACTTGATTATGATGGATTGTCATTGCTCTAGAGGTGATGGAACTTGCAAGCATGAAGCTGATAAACGAAGATGTAATAGCTAGCTTTATTCAGAGCCTCAAATAATTTATATTTTGAGAAATAAGAAAGGTCACATGAGTAAAATTCTCATGAGTTCAGGCTGTATACAATCACAAGGACAAGTCTCATGTGGCAAAAACATGTTTTTCATAGAAACAAATAAAGGATAATTCAAACATTTGATTGAATAATAACAGTGAGTAATGATGAGTTATCTGAGGTAAACTCACTCCTACCTGCTACACCTGGGAGGAGCACAAAACACATTCCAAGAACAATTAAGAATTTTGAAGGAAATTAGGTCACAAGACTCTTGTCTTCTAGGAGTCTTTTCATAAGCATTCAGAATTCTCCTCACATGACTCCATTTCTGGACTGTGTTCTGACAATGGAAGATCTTTTTTTTTAAATGTGTTCTTGTATTTGGCTTATAAGTATTTTATTGAGAAGAGTTGCATCTTATCCAGCTTTAATGAGTTGTGGTCAGACAGGACACAGGATGTTATTTCAATGTTCATTTATTTGTTAAGACTTGCTTTTTGTGCAAGCATATGTTTAAATTTGAAGAATGTCCATGAACTGCTGAGAAGGTATATTCTTTTGTCATTGGGAGAACTGTTCTATATTAGGTCCATTTGATTTATATCATTAAGCTCCAGCATTTCTGTTTAGTTTTTGTCTGGATGACATATCCTTGGAGTGCAGTATTTAAGTCAACACCTCACTATGTGAGGGCCAATGTGATTTAGCTGTAGTAGTGTTTATGAAGTAGATGCCTTTGTGCTTGGTCAACAGATGTTTAAATTTCCAATATCCCCAAAGTGGATATTTGCTTGGACGATTATGTTGTAACCTTTCCTATCTCTTCTGATTAGTTTTGGTTTGAAGTCTATTTTGTTACATATTGAAGTGGTTACAATGGCTTCCTTATTTGAAACATATTTTCCAACAGTTTTACCTTCAGGTGATGGCCATCCTTGGTTTCTTGGATACAACAGCAGGATTGGTTGTTTTTGAAACCATTTTGTTAGTCTGTGTCTTTTTATTGGGTAATTGAGATCATTGATGTTGAGAGTAACCAATCAGCAGTGTTTGTTGATTTCCATTATTTTGTTGTGGTGTTGTCCCCCTTTTAATTTACTGGTCTGATATTATTTCTTGTATTTCCTTGGGTATGGTTAACCTCTTCTGGCTGAAGTTTTCCATCTAGTGCCTTTTGTAGGGCTCACTTGTAGATAGATGCCCCTTCAATTTGGTTTTATTATGGAATGTTATTCTTTCTCCATTATAATTGAAGATTTTGCTGGCTATAGTAGCTTGGACTGGCATCTCTAGTATCTTAGAGTTTGTAGAACATCTGTCTAGTCCCTTGCAGCTTTTGGAGTCTTCAATGAAAAGTGAGGCTTTATTCTACATGGTCTGTTTTTATATGCTATTTGCTCTTATTCCTTTGCAGCTTTTAATTTTCCTTCTATAGATTTATGTGCCATGGAGAATTTCATTTCTGATTCAGGATATTTGGTGTCCTGTATGTTTCTTGTACCCTACTGGACACCTTCTTTAGGTTAGGAACATTTTTTTTTTCTGTGATTTTGTTGAAATTATTTTCTGTGCCTTTGACCTGGGTTTCTTTTCCTTCCTCTATTCCTACTATTGATAGGTTCGGTCTTTTTATAGTGTCCCAGATTTCATGGATGTTTTGTGCCTGGATACTTTTATATTTACATTTTCATTGATGATAGAATCCATTTCTTCTATCTTGTCTTCACTCCCTGAGATTCTCTCCTCCATTTCTTGTATTCTGTTGATGAGGATTGCCTCTGATGTTCCTGTTTGAGTTCCTGAATTTCTCATTTTCAGTTTTCCCTGACTTTGCATTTTCTTTATTGAATCAACTGCCACTTTTGTGCTTTGATCCATTGTGCAGGACAATTGTGTATTCTGTCAATTATGTTTTAAATAAAAGCTGATTGGAGATCAACCAGATAGGAAGTAGAGGTGGGGCAATGAGAACAGGAGTATTCTGGGAAGGATCAAGGAAGACCACCTGAGAAATCTCTGGTAGGAACAGATGGCCCAGATGTCTGAGTTCTACATCCACAACAGATTCAAGATGCTTCCTGAGATGATCAATTCTCACAGGATACTCCAGTTAGGACTCGATCATAATTCTAAATTTTCTTTAGGTCTCCATAAGATTATCAGTACCCCCAACCAGCAGGAAGTAGCCTGGAATACTATGCTCATATTTCCAAAAAATGGACTATGGATATTTTCCTTTGCTTAAAAAAAAGAGGGCGGAAATGGTACAGGACAATTTTATTCTGTAAATTATGTTTTAAATAAACACTGATTGGCCAGTAGCCAGGCAGGAAGTATAGGCAGGACAACCAGACAGGAAGTAGAGGAGGAAAATGAGAACAGGAGTATTCTAGGAAGAAGGAAGCTCCCTCTGCAGTCCTGTCTAGACACCAAAGAAGTAGGATATGACCTTCCCCACTGAAAAAGGTACCAAGCCATGTGGCTAACAGAGATAAGAATAATGGGTTAATATAAGTTATAAGAGCTAATACGAAGCCCGAGCTAATAGGCCAATCAGCGTTTATCTAAAGCATAACTGACAGAATACAATTGTCCCGCACCAATCCATTTTCTTCATTTCATTCCACTATTTGTGTTTTCATAGATTCGTTGGTGAATTTATTCATATCCTCTTTAAGCATCTCTAACATATCCATAAAGGCTATTTTCAAGTTCTAATCTTGTTCTTTAGCTATACTGCATTTCTCAGGGCCTACTGTTTGAAACATGTTGCACTGGTTGTTATTGTGTTGCTGTCTAAGCATCTGGGCTGTGAAGGATTGTATTTCCAGGTGCTAATATCTGTCTTGTGGGTTTTTTCTCTTCAGTGGGTATTCTGTTCTTTGACTTCTTTTGCCTTCTCTGGTTCTTAAGAGAGTTTGGTGGCTATGGGTTGCCTAGTAGAGCATGAGATCCTGCCAAGTGTGCCCATTGGTGGTCTAGTAGAATGTGTTTCTGGGTATTGGAAAATGACATTAATAATGGGGATGAGTTAGAAGGGGGGGGGTTGAGAAGGTTGACAGGATAGAGAAACATCTGGATATGCCATAGAATCTGTATAGACCCCTGGGAATAGAGTAGTGATGAAGGAGAGACCACATGTGGTCTGCTACAATGTTGTAAAACTGGGGAGAGCAAATACTGCCTTTCTGATTCCTTGGCTATAGTGGCCTGCATATTCTCAGGAGTGACTGTGAGAATTGGCAGTTAAGACAAATAGGTGGTGGGAGGGAGTGAGTCCTTGGCAGCCATGTCAAAGCTGTTTTGATTTACATTTCCTTCATTGCTAGAGAGGATGAACATTTTTTTGAGATATGTGTTGGGTATTCCTTTTCTTTTGAGAACTGTCTCATTAAGCCATTGGAAAACATTTTTATGGAATTGGTAGGCTCTTGGTCTTTCATATTGTTGGTATTTTTATTTTTTGTGATGAGATCTAAGAAAGTGAATTTTTTTTTTGTGTGGGCAAGTTGGGCCTAGAGGTTGGAAATGGCATGGGCAGAATGAAGGTAGGTAGATGGCAGGGATTGGCCTGGTGCTCAGGATATGCCTTCTGGTCGAATCCTGGAGTATGTGGGTGTATCTGGCTGGATGGAATGGTAGGGTGTAATATGGGAGGAGACTGTAGATTAGGGAATAGGTAAGGAGTTTTCTGGCAGCAGGCTGTGACATAAGGAGTGCAGACTTGGCTAGTGCAGATACTAGCTATGGGACCTGGGCTAGATATGGTATGTTGGGGAGCATGAGGGAGATTCATGGGGCTAGGCCATAAAGGATCATGTGAAACATTTAACTGAACAGAGGAGTTAGGTGTAGGGTAAAAAAGATCTGTGGGTAATAGCAGGTAGTGCAGGTCTTGGTAGATACCTACTTAGAGGTATGTGGTGCAGGCAGGTTATGGCAAGATTAGGTCAAGACATTATATGTAGGGACACCCAGGGTAGATCTGTTGGGCTGGGGAGAAGACATGGATGGGCAATGTCAGGAAAATTCACAGGGCTAAACCTTGAAGGAAGTGGGGGAAGGGTTAGTTAGGTGAAGAGGTCAGGAACAGTGCCTCATTTTAAAAGTCAGCAAATCCTTAAGATGTCAATAAAATGGCATAAATTTAGAAAAATTGAGAAAATGTTAAGTTTACACCTCAGGGGCTTATTATAAATAGTGCCTGATGTACAAGCATAAAGAGCCTTGGCACCCTTGTAAAAGCTGTTCATGGTCACTATAGTGCTGGAAGAGGGGTGGTCAGCATAGGATACACTGAGTTACAGGCAACACATAAACAACAAGATCCTGTCTCAAAACTACTAAATATAAAAACAAAAGTGAAAACAAATAGAAGTAGTCATGGTGGAGACACAACTGAAATCCTAGCTCTTTTTGCTGTTTTTGTTGGTAATTGTAATTTTTTTTTCCTATCAAGACAAGATCTTGCTACGTAGACCAGGCTGGCCTGGACCACAGTGAGATCTGTCTACCATTACCAACATAAATATTAAAGATATATGACATAAAGAAAGACAATATGGCTTTTGATTAAGCAAAGAAACAGAACAGAGAGTATAAATAGGTCCAGTCATTGAAGATAATTGTTTTGTTTGTTTGTTTTGTCTTGTTTTTCGAGACAGGGTTTCTCTGTGGCTTTGGAGCCTGTCCTGGAACTAACTCTTGTAGACCAAGTTGGCCTCAAACTCACAGAGATCTGCCTGCCTCTACCTCCTGAGTGCTGGGATTAAAGGTGTGCACCACCACTGTTTGGCATCATTGTAGATAATTGCAAATCTCAATAGAAAGAGTAAAATCCAAATACAAACCTCAGTCAGCATTCAACTGAAGAATAGATAGAGAAAAGTGTAACACATTTATACATTAAAGTACTACCCAACAGTATAAAACCAATGACATCTTGCATTTTGCAAGCAAACTGATGGAATTAGAAAACACTATCCTGAGTGAGGTAACCCAGACCCCCCAAATGAATATGGTATGTACTCATTCATAAGTGGATACTAACTATAAACAAAGGACATTGAGCTTGTATTTTATAATCCTAGAGAACCTAAGTAATAAGGTGAACCCAAAGAAAAACGTATACAGAATCACCTGGAAACTGGAAACAGACAAGATCACGTGACAAAATTGGGAGCATCAGGTGCGGGGTAGAAGGAAGGGTAGAAGAGGAAGAGTAGGGGAGAAAGAGAGGTGAAGAGAACTTGAAGGAATGGAAGAGTCAAGATGAAGGAAGGACAGATATGAGAGCAAAGAAAGAGATATCTTGATTGAGGGAGCCATTATAGGGTTAGCAAGAAATCTGGCTCTAGAAAAATTCCTAGGAATCCAAAAGGATGACCCCAGCTAAGACCCTAAGCAATAAAGGAGTGGGTGCCTGAAATGGCCTTGCCCTGTAGTCAGACTGATGATTATCTTAAATATCACCATAGAACCTTTATTCAAAAACAGATGGAAACAGAAGCAGAGACCCACACTGGAGCACTGGACTGAGCTCCCAACGTCCAGTTGAAGAGTGGAAGGAATGAGAATATGAGCAAAGCAGTCAAGACCATAAAGGGTTCATCCATTCAAACAGTTTACCTGAGCTAATGGGAGCTCACCAATTCCAGCTGGACCAGGAAGGAACAAGTATAGGACCACACTTGTCTTTCTCAATGTGGTTGACAGTTGTATGGCTGGGGCAGACTAAGGGACAACTGGCAGTGGCACTGGAATTTATCTCTACTGCATGTTCTGGCTTTTGGGGATCCAATTCTCTTTGGATGTATACCTTGCTCAGCCTAGATACGGTAGGGAGGGTCTTGGACCGGCCACAAAGCAAAGCACTTTACCCTCTCTTAGGATTAGATGGGGTGGAGTGGGAGGGAATTTGGAGGAAATGGGAGGGAAGAAAATGGGTATTTGGATTGGTATTTTTTTTTAAATCTAATAAATTAAAAAAATTACAACTGGGAAAAAATTAGGTAAAAGTAAATGGGATTTTACACTGCTTGGCAACTTTCTACAGGGTACATAATTATTTGAAAACAAAAGTTTAAAATAAAGGAAAACACAAAAGAATAAAATAAAAGCCACCTTTGCCTTTTAATTAGTAACTATTCTCATTTTTTAGGGATATATTCCAAGATCTCCACTGGATATCTGAAAATAATTCTGAACCTTATATATACTGTTATATAGTATGTACACAAATTTACAGCCTCGTCTACTTTTTACTTTAGCTACTGAAGTAAAAGCAAAACTAGCAAGATTTCTTTTACAATATTGTGACTAGACTTATTCCTACTAACCTCACCATATCATTTTTTCTTTCTGCATTAAGTCATGAACATTCATGTTGTTACATAAAGGACTTAATTTGTGGCTTTTCCTTAACATATCTAAATTGATATCACTACTGCACTTGTGGTTTTGAGCCACATCCAGTAAAGAAAGGGCACCTCAATCACAAGGTTTGCATTTGACAAACAGGACATCCACTAAAGGTAAAATATACAATATGATTCAGGAACAAGGGGATGATTTATATGCCAGGTGAGATGATACAAAACTTCATCAAGTGACTCATACTAGTAAAACAAAACTTACCAACTGTGGAATTCGGTTCTAGAACTGCACTTGAATTTTCCAAGTCTTTACTACAATTTTGAGTCTTCATATTTACTTCCCTCAACATTTTACCACAGTTATTAGTCTCTAATAGTTTGCTTCTACTCAGATTCCTCTTTAGATCAATGTTTTCTGTTCTTTTACGCCTTGCATTCTTTTTTAAACGTTGTGTCAGATATTTTCTACAAATGACAGAAGTATAAAAAAGACCAATTCCATTGTCAGGCTTCAATGTGTGGGATCAGAAGCAATCTGACTGCAGTTGCAGAGGAGTTGGCCTCCTGCTAGAGATGGACTCACCTTATTCCGTGATGACTACTATGGGCTTCTATGACTACCATTTTATTCCTATGGGCTCTCTTTGTGCACTGGGGAGACTCTGGAATCTTTGTGGTTTTCAGGTGACCTGTCAGTTTTCTAAACAAGAGATTTCTCTGTGCATTATATCATGACTGCAAAATTTAGGATACCTGGGGGGTTTTCTTTGTATTCCATTGGTGTCTTTAGCTTTAAGTACCTCAGGACATTTTTGTTTTCATTTTCTCTTTTCTTCTTAAGTCAATTAACAAGCCTTAGGTTTGAAACAGGTGCTTAAAAAACCTTAACAGACAAGCATGGTAGTACAAGCCAATAACCCTATCACTTGGGAGACTAAGGAAACCCTGGGTCTGAGTCTAGCCTAGGCTACACCATGAGTTAAGAACAAGCTGGAACACACACAGACTCTGTCTCAAAAAAGTCTCAGGTTTTTTTTCTTTGTTTTAGCTCTGCTCTATATTATGTCCTTCATAATAAACCAGGATATCCTGCAAAGTGGCAAAATGTACATGATAAAAGTTCCATGGTACTTTATAAGGCAATATTTCCTGACCTTTCAGTTTGCAGTAAGCCTGTACTGGTCACTGTAGAAGAGATAAGAAAAGTATCTATTTATACATTGATGAAATATCTATATGACACTATTCCAGAAATATACAAGGCCTTATTATAAATATTAATGTACTAAATATCAAGTTTGATCAAAAGGAAATTTGCTGAGAAAGGGAAAAATGGTCTTCCCTAGAGAAGAGCACATTTACTGGCTATCCAATACCAAATGGTCAGCCCTGAAAAGACACATAAAAATAATATTATACAAACAGAGCAAGTTATACTTACAGATTTATACCTATCCACACACACATACACATTTACAAGTGCACACACTCGGGCTTATAAAACAATGGGCAAAAGAGGTCATGAACTTGAAAGAAAGCATGGAAGGGTATATGGCATGGTCTGGAATGATGAAAGGGAAGGGAGAAATGATGCAATTACATAACATAAGAAAGTTTTTTAAAAAAGTAAAGCAGCTTAGGCTACTTCTACCTTTTGATTCTGTCATATTTTACAGTGTTCCCAACAATATTCAACAGACACAAAACACAAGGAAAGAGAATCCCAGATTTTTAAATTCTAAATATAAAATACATTAACATTTCTATAGTACAATCCCATGCCTACATAAAATTGAGGTAGCTACAGAATATAGTTTGTGTATCTAAGACAAAAAGGAAATAAGAGTTTTCACTCTCAATACCTGCCAAGTTTATTACTTTAAGATTTCCTAATTGGAAAGCTAAACACCTGAAATCCCCCACAAACAAAAAAAGGGGGGATAAAAGAAAAATACCTTTCTTATCTGTTAATCCATACTTGTATTTGGCAGTACTAGCAGGGATGATATACTGAGGAAGAGAGCCACTGCCTATCATCACTTCAGCCTTAAGGTTAGGGGACAATACCCCACATCTCTTGGTTCATAATTCCTTTTTTAAACCTATTCATGTTTTCAGTCTTTGTTACTTCAAAGGGTAAATGTTAACTAGTAGAATTTAAATACTATCAAACTAGTAACAATTCACCTTAGAACAATTTCTTTCTTGCCTGAACTGTCTCTCTAAGGGTAATGCTAACAAGCCTGTTTTTCTCTTTGCCTTCCCCACATTTACCACATTTACCCTCACGAATTTTCACTCCATCACTCTCCGGCTCAACATACCAAGGAAACTTCATAAACTGACTTGGTAGTAGAGAGATACCACAGGAAAAGACACTTTCCATGTGTGGTTACAGTATGGTTTTTTATTAATAGCTTTTCATGATTTGTGTGCAATTTGTTCTAGTAGTAGCAACGGTCAATCAATCAATGTTTACTGAAATGTCTCCCTTGTTCACTGTTGCATGGCACAGGCAAATACTCCATTTCTCCATTAGTCTAAGAAATTTCTTCAAAAATAGTTACTCATTTTTGTACTTAACAACTTATAATTGAAGTCTACAGTTCCACCACATAAACAGTTTCCTTGATACATTTAAAACTTTTCCTACAAGAGCTAGTTCCAGGACAGGAACCAAAAGCTACGGAGAAACCCTGTCTCGAAAAATCAAAAAAAAAAAAAAAAAAAAAAAAAAAACTTTTCCTCACCATCTTTTCTTCTGGTCTCAGTACCATCTCTTCTAAAAATATAAACCATGTGATTTTTTTACAAACCAGATAGACTACAAGCATTTTCTAGGTCAACTATTTTCTCCCTTTTAATCTTAATGGGGATCTAGAAACTGTCCTTTACCTATAGAGAAATCTAAGTAAAAACTTTACAATCATTTGCATGACAGGAGAAAAAAAGTTCGAATATTACTATTATTTTATAGTTAGGTTTTAATTTTGGAGTTTGGTCTCTTCTTCAGATCTATATTCTAAAAAGATCAAATTCCAGTAAAAAGGTTAATTATCTACTCAAAACTACTTTTACAAGTAATGAAATTTTCTATAAATAAAAAGCAAAGAAGCTCCTAACTGTAGTGTAGAGTAACTTTTATTTGTTATTAATCCTATCTACTTTTGTCTACAGACATTACAATCTTATTTAGGAACATCAATAATTTGTTATCTATTTTCACATTTATGTATTGTGCATGTGCATACACATATGGAGGTCAGAGAATAATTGGTAGGAGTCTTTTCTTTCCATTATGTGGGTCCCACATATAAAATTCAGGTTGTCATCAGTTGTTAACCTTTACTTTTATAAAGAACAAGATGGTAGCATACTTGTAACAAATATCTCTTTCACTATTAAAAGTATAATCTCAGAGACCAGATCTATGAAATTATTGCAAGCATGTATGATAGATCTGTTAGTACTCATGTATCCAGAATCAAATAAATATCCACTGATTTTTTTTTTGTGTGTGCAAAATTTAAGCCATCTTAGAACTCAGAAGAACTCAGGCCATCTCCTATTCCCAGGCGGGGATTCCACAACAATGATAACACATTTTTAAGCACTCTAAGAAATGTGTTAATAAATTAAATACAATCAGTTTCAAACCCTGATTCTAAATGTCTGCTAATCAATGCTGATTATTATGGGTCATAGAAAATGTCTCTCATAAAAGTGCTCCTAACAAAAGATGGTTTTAAAATGACTTACAAAATATTTAAGGCCAGTGATACAAACAAGTTGGTGTATTTCAATCTGTTTTTCTTCAATAAAGTAGCAAACACTACTATGGTATTATCCTTTGGTTTTATTTTCTGAGATTAAAAAGTCTAGGCATAAATATTTTTAGATAATCTAAATGACATCCTTTAAGAAAACTGATCAGTTGGCTCATTACACATCTCTTGATTATTATCGTTCATTAATGTCACTGTCAGCCTTGATTAACTGATTCAAATTTTCAGAGTATAATAAGCAACTTTTCTGCGTCTTTCTCAAATCCCTGAGAATCATAATTATCACAGAAGTATTTTACCCCTTCATTAAAAGTCTCTGGAAAGCAGTGGTGTTCTTTCATTGGTAACAGGACAAGGAGCAGTGTCATAGAGGGTTAATCCATGTAAATTGGCTTCCACCCGTAAAGTAATTTTCTGAAACAGAAAAAAAAAAATTATATAGAGAAGTTTGGTCCTTATCAGTATCATTTTGTGCTTCAAAGACTCCCTCATGCAGTGAGATAAAAACTAATCTAATGGGGAACAGAAATCACTGCCACAGGCATCATCATCCTGAGCACCAAGAGAAACGGGAAAATCACTTTCTGGCCTCAGTAAGTTTCTTGTTTTGCTTTCATAGTGTTTTGTAAAACTATGTGTTAGGCCTGGGCCTATGTGAATGCACACAGATTATAGAAGTCTATCAAAAATTTCTTCAGATATGCGTTGTAATTCCATTATCAAGGCTGAAATCTGCTTGCAATACACTACTTCCTCGAACCCAGAAATAATTTCACCACAAGTTACTCTTCATGTATCACTGTCTTTCAAGCCAAGTTTTAAACAGCTAATTTTCAAAAAGGACAGGGAATCTGCCAATGAAATATTCTGGCATTCCACATGAAGTCTTACTGAATGAAATTGAAACTATTTTCTTACCTGGAAATCACGAATGTAAGTCAGGAAAAATCCAAAGAAGGAAAATGACATAGACCATTCTGCTGCAGTGGTGACCATGTGAAGCACATAACCCTGAGTCAAAGGGGGAAAGCAGGGCAGTTCTGTGATGTTTCATTCAAAGACTCTATAGTATTTCTCAAATTAAGCAACATCAAATTCTTATAGCCCAATCTTCCGTCGATAATCAACCTTTGAGTTTTGAGAACTGCAGTACCTATTTGGAATACACCTCCTAAACCATGCTAGATGTCTGAGTTTCACTGAGAACAAATGTTAGTTTCCACTCAGTAACCAAGACAAAACAGAGTCCACACTGTACAACTGAGGAGTTACTTCTTTCCCTTGAGCCATAAGACTCATAAGTCAATATATGCAATCCTTACACTTAGGAGGCTAAAGGAAGATCACAAATTTATAGTCAGCCAGACCAGAGAGTGAAATTAAAATATATCCCTCAAAAACAAGAAAACAAGTTGTGCCTAGTTTGTACAAGACCCTTGTTTGACCTCCAACACTATAAATCCTTTAAAAGTATACATGGAGGGAGCCTGGGGAAATGCTCAGTTGGTAGTGCTTGTTGTGCCAACATGAGGATCTTCATTCTCTCTCCAGAACCACACAAAAAAGTCAGCGTAATGGTCCATGCTTCTGACCCTAGAACTGGGAGGTGGAACTAGGCAGCTTGCTGGAGCATGGTAGCCAAACAGCATGGCAACATCAGCAAACTCTAGGCCAGTGAGAGATTCTGTCCCAAAAAACAAGTTGGATAGCACCCGAGGAATGACACCCAAGATTATCCTCTCGCTTTCAGGAGTACGCGTCATACACACACAGGCACATTCAGAGTGTGCAGGAGTATACATGAGTGTACCTGTATCTTTATAAAACTCATAAACTCACACTAGGAAAATTTCAAGAATACTTACTATAAACTTTCGTAAGATCTTATTTTAGAGTTTGTACACTAACTTTAACATATATGATATAGTGTTGAGAGGGCTCAACAGTTAAGAGTGCTTGCTGCTCTTCCAGAGGAACCAAGTTTGGTTCCCAGCTCCCATGTTGGGCAGTTCATATTTGCATGAAATATAGCTCCAAGGAATCCAATGCAGGCATCCATGCATACATGACATACAGATACACATAAATATAAATTTAAAATTAATCCTTAAAAAAAATTACACACACACACTTTCTATATTATTTTATATTAACATTTTATATTAAGCTCTTACTTTGTCCTCAGGGTTCCAGTGTAGTTTCTGTACTATATCAGCACCAAAATCACTACTGTACAAAATTGATGAGCAAGTCAGCACTATAAAAAAGTCAAGGAAGAATCTCAGAGGGCCGAAGGTTTAAATTTGTAAATCCTAACCATAAACAGAACAAAACAAAAACCACATTAAAGGCTAGCTGACACATTTGTTGCTATGGTCTAATCCTATTTCTTTAAAGATTTAGTGTCACATGGCAGTATTAAAAATAAAGATCTACTCACTGGGCCCTCAGAAAATAGTTTACATCATCATAGCCTTTCCTTTCTGATCAAAAACTAGCAGCTCCACCATAAATTTTCACTGAATAATTTTCTGTAGTGAGCATACTAACTCTTCCTTGATTTCTCTCAAGTATGACTATACCAAACAATATTTTTGTTCCTGGTCAATTACTTAATTTCAGTCTGAATTTCATGTACAACTGCACAACATTCTTTAGCTTAGAGTGACTTTAAATGGACGGGGTGGAGGTGCCGGAGTAAGTACTGTCTCACCAGTTAAAAGCACATGTTGCTCTTGCAGAGGACCAAGATTTGACTCCCAGCACCCACATTAGTATGTCGCAAACATCCATCCATATGTTCAACTCCACAGTATCTGACACGCTCTTCTGATACTAGAGACTACTAGGTATGCACATGGTGCGCATGCATATATGAAGGCAAAACACCCATCCACATAAAATAATCTAAAAATATTAAAATTAACAAACTTGTACTTACATTGTACCTATCTTACTCCCTTGTTCTGTCCTCCTATTCTCTTTGAACAGTAAACCACACTTTATAACAAAGGATACTGCTTAGTGCACTTACTCCACACCAGATAACCAACAGGAGTCTGATCCAGAAGACTTGTTTGCTGTGGATTTTAGGTTGCATTTGGTAGGAAAGGATGGTTTGAACAAACATGTACAATGAACCCATACTAAAGGCAAGCACAGCTCCACATACATGTACAACAAATAGTGTTGATTTCTGAGAAGCAGAAAAAAATTCGTCAGTCAACCAGAGGAACTCAGACACATCAACAATATATCCTTTTAAAGCACAAGCCAGATAATTCAATAGAGCGTTCACTGGGTGGAGAAGCTCTGCGGATTCCAAAATCACTTCCCCGAAGTACTGGAAGATTATAGTGAAACCTGATGACTTTACTTACCAACAATGAAAATGGCAACAAGTATCCATGTTTTCTTTTTATAACTTATTTAACATTTTTATTAGGTTCTATTAAGTGTCAAATATTTTTAAAAGTCATTAATATGACCGGTGAGGCTGTAGGGATTTTAAGATACCACTCCATTTTCATGTTAGACACAATGGAGCTGAGCCATTTGACATAATTTGTATGAAAATCCTTTAAACTCTGACTGCCTAGAGATTAAAGGGACACAGAATGGACATAATACATACTAAATACAAATATAATCCATACGTTTCCACTCTTCACAGCAACCTTAGCAATCTATACAGGCAGTTGATTAGTAACAGAAGAGTGGATTTTTTTTCTGGGTCATATGTGTATGTGTGTTTCAAAATAAATGTATTTTACCTTAATTAAGAATTAAATATACACAATTTATTCTAAAAAAAAAAGTCATTAATATGTAAATGAATGAAAAAGACACTCAGCCCTCCCAGTTTATTCTATTCTAGTGAAGGTACACAAAAATAAACTTCAGAAATAAAGGCATTCCACAGTAAGGTATAAAATGGTAATAATAGAAAAAAGCAAATAGGTTAAAAGCAAAGAGCTAGGGATATCAGGCTAAGAGAGTTTAAATTCAAATGTAATTTAAGGCCTTCATGGCACGAGTTTGTTACTGATTATGCCACAGGGATTATTATTAGTTTGTACTGATTATTCCATAGGGATTATTATAAATTATAATGTCTTCCCCTTATTTACTTACATTCAATTTCTAACATCGTATTTTCCATCTGTTTAAAAGTGACAATTGTCAATATCAAATTTCTACAATCAAATTTTAAATCAAATTTTGGTTGAATCACTGTTTTTTGGGTTTTTTAGTTGGCTGTGCTTGTACTTCCTTTGGTAGAAAAGGCACAGAGGGAGCATAATGACTAAGAAAACAGGAGGGACAGGGTTCAGCTGAATATTATATACACCCTGTTCAAAGGCATTCAATTTATATGAAATTGTATTTTCAAATACAACATTCTAATAATTATTGGGCTTCCCCTTGAATACAAGCTATCAAATGATAAAAGATCTTTCCCCCAACCTTTTTAGTACCTTCAGGGTTTCTCAAAAAGTTCCAAAATAATTAAAGAGAGCTGGCATGCACGAAGCAGTGTGCTAGGTGCTGGAGTCAGATGGGGCGCGAAAACCACTGCACTAATAATTAAAGAGAAATATACTAGCAAATAAATAGGGAACTATTTCAACTGCCAATGAAAAAGAAATTAGACCCCAGTAAGAAGTTTAAAGGATGAGCTTTCCAAGACTAGAGGATACAAAGAGAAAACCCAGAATATTTGCAGTAGGATCCAACAAAACGACTTCCTAGGAAAGTGGGATCCACACTGAGGCCTAGACTTACTTAGGTCAAATACTTATGTAAAGGAGTTAAATAAACCTGCTTTATTCAAGGAACAACAAAATGGGATAGCATGATATACAGTGGCAACGTTAAGAACACAGCGATACAAAAATGAGGCTAGAGAACCTGATTAGAGTGGACCTTGGATCAGATTAAATATCTGAGTTTATTAAATTATTTTTTCTTAATGTAAATTCTTTGGAGCTTTAAGCAAGACAACAGAAAACTTTTTTTTTTTAAATGGAGATTGAGTAATGTAAGAGTGAATACAGATGAGCAATTCTTTCAAAGGGAACTGGCAGGAAAGGAAGGAAAAATGAAAATAACGAGAAGCAGGAGCATTTAAAAAATATTTAGAGGGAAATCAGTAAGTCATCATTCAAAATAACGCTAAACTCTCCTCCAAGCACCCCCTTCCTAAAAGAAATTATAAGGGTGATAAAAGGTGGGTGATAATGTTCACCACTTTAAGTGGCAAACCTTACATCAGGAAGAAGAGGAACATGGGGATATTTGGGTGATGCTAGGTCTGTGGATAAAGGGGTCAGAAAGGAAGCCAGGAGTAAAAGTCAGAATGTTCAAGGTGTCTCTAGTTGAAGGAGGAGGTATAAGCAAAAGAGAGTAATCTGATTCAAAATGACGAAGCCAAGAGGACTGGCACGGGGACCTGAATGAGAGTGAACGCAGAAAACAAAACACCAAGTTTAGATCTGCAATACATAAGGCCCATCAGTTCCGTCTGATCTTGAGGTGACCTCCTGCGAAGTATAACGATGTCTGTCTCGTAACTATCATGATTGTACTGACGAACAGTTCTAAGAATTTGTTTGTCTAGATTACTAAATGTGGATTCCTCTAATACTGAAAGTAGCTGCTTCTAAAACAGCTTAATTCTGTTAGGCGAAGAGGCAGGAGCAGCATGCGAGTAAAGAGCTCAGCCTTTCATTTTACCAAAGACACCCAAGCATTCTGGGAAAACACCCAAATTTTTTTTTGGTTTTGTTAAAAAAAACATACCTGGAAATTTGCCACAAGACAGAGTCCTAAACAACTCAGTATCCCAAGTACAAGGCCAACTTTGTTGAATTTGATGATAAGGTTCTCTTCAGGATTAAGTGCATAAACTTGTTTGTAACGAACATACATGGTAGCAAGACCTGGGAATTTGAAAAACAATGAAGTAATGAGTAACCAGGGTAAGAAAACGCCAGAGAAGAGTTCACAAAGCTGAACTGCTATCCAGAATCACAGATTGTGCTTTGGACATTAACTTGAAAGAAGGACACAAAAACAGCTGTAGATTTTAAAGAACTTCTATAGACACAGTATAGAACGACTTGAATCTCTGGGTGCCTGAACAAGCCTTTTGCCTTCCCTGGGCCTCATGCCTAAAATTACTTAGTATAAAACTTAGATAATAAGTGTGATGTATTCTGGAAAAATTCCCTCATGATATTCTTATTATATTAAACCCATAATATTTTTGGGATCAGCATCAAAGTCAACAGCAGAATGCAGATGGGACGTGCATAGGTAGAACAAAGGGCTTTCCTCCTCATTCCAGCCATCAATTACACAAGAAAACAGAGCCTGCTTTGCATGCTCATGATTCAAGAAAGGGCCAAATCAAACTTTCCACTGCAGAGTTATTACCAAACAACTCAGGAGTATAATAAACATGGCAGATACATGCTTTGTAGATACGTTTCTGAAAAGTATGAAGAGAAAAGATATATTTTTTCTAACTTCTATTTTTTCAATATTCTTTTACTTTCATTTACTTATTTAATGTGTATGTGTGTGTAATCACTAGACAGCCTTTGAGAGCTGTTCTTTCCACCCACCCAGTAGGTTCTGGAGATCAAACTCGAAGTCGTCATGTTCAGCAGCAAATACCTTTATCTCCTGAGCCATCTTGCCAGTGCTAATTTCTTTTCTTATACAAACAAATATGTATTGAATTGACAGATGAAATTATTTTAAACGACAATATTGATTATAAAATATTTTACTAAATTAACAAAAATCTGGCTCACAAAAGAGCCTGAATATAATTCACTACAGTGGCATTAGAATATTAATCAAAAGTGAAAACATAATTCCATCTCTACTCTTAAACTTTTAAACTGTTTTTCACAAAAGAATTTAGTTGTGCTCAGTTTTACCCACAGTTCTTGATTTAACATGAGATGTTCAAGAAATCTTCACTGGCTGCTGGTGGTGCACGCCTTTAATCCCAGCACTTGAGAGGCAGAGACAGGTGGATCTCAGGGAGTTCAAGTCCGGTCTGGTCTACAAAGCGAGCTCCAGAAGAGTCAGAACTGTTACACAGAGAAACTCTGTCTCAAAAAAAATCATAAAAAAATAAAAAAAAAGGCCCTGAGGGATGTTTCGCTGTGTTTGGAACCTCTGTTTAGATAAGAAGTCAAATAACCATATAAATATTTCTTCAAAGTGTATTTCTATAATTAGGCTTTTCTACCTGTGATTTTTTTTTCTTGTTAGGCAGCAAGGTTTACTACTATATAACCAAAAGTTTTCTTTCTTTTTTAGGAACATAGATATAATCGATAATTTAGTAGTAACACATTCTCAAGTATAATGAGAGAATAAGCAGTGATACAATTTTAAAGAAGAAAACAACAATTTGACTATTCATTTGAGTGTTAAAACCACTCCTACTTCCATTACTTACCTAAAACGGCAGCAATATTTAGCATTACTCCAAAGAGGCATCTTTCTGGAGGTACTGTACCAGTATCACTGAAAGACAAAGTATGAAGGCTTCATACACTAATATCCTACCATATGTAACAAGGGCTATTTCAAAACGTTGTATCCTTTAAAAGCTCCTGAACTTGACTCATATATTTATGAGGAGAACATAATTTCAGTTTATAAATATTTGCCTTCCCTTTTTCTATCATTTCAGATTTTTTTCATTTCCATATAGATGTATATTTCCATGTAGAAACCATTTTTTTAAAAAAAAAAAAGCTTATCTTTCCATATGCTAAATGTACATTCTACAATTATCCAAAATTAGGAACATAAATATATCAATTTATCAGCTTCACCGAAATGTTCTGTAAGCAGCACTGGCCCTTTCATAGCTCTTGTCTCTTTGTATCTGCTGTTGATTGCCTGTACTTCAATTAATACCTGTTTATTAACCGATCATTAAAAATACTAATTAAACACCATTCGTCAGTTATTGTCTTATAGTTGGGGCTTTTACTGCTGTGAAGAGACACAATGACCATGACAACTCTTAAAAAGGAAACGATTTAATTGGAGCTGGCTTACAGGTTCAGAGATTCAGTGTATTATCATCATGGCGGGAAGCATAAGAACTTGACCATTTTAATGGCTCAAATGAACCTTCTTGTTTATAATTTTTTTAAAGTTTGCTGTTTTCTGTGTTAGAAAGATTATCTATCAGAAATAAATGAGGAAATGAAAACAATTGCAACAAACACAGGATAAAAAGTACTATTCAGACAAAGGTTAAAAAAAAGCAATTGATTCAAAGTCTCTAAGATATGTTTCAAAGGCTTCAGCTGGATTCCAGGTGGAATCATTTAGATAAAAACACAAGAGCCAGCTGAGCTGTACTTAGGGATGATATTTTCACCACCCCAACCCCATTTAATCCTTCAGCTCTTCCTCTCTCCCTATTTAATGCACCTTTTTCGTATAAAAATATTTTTAAACTTTAGTATCTTAGAAACACTCATAATTACTATTTTTCTCACAATCTCTTTGTGCATGCATAAACATGTCTAGTTATATCAGTCTTTTTACTTTCTCATCTATCCAGCAATACCACACATTTTATACAGTATGTAAAGTTATGCAATGGGGTCTTTAGTGTCAGCTTATTTCTAAAAGCCAGAGGGGGCATGTTAACATCTTAATACTTTTAAAAGTGAAAAATACAGAGAAAAACAATATCAACAAAAAAAACAAAAGCAAAACAACAACAACAAAAAAAATCGAAACAAAAACATATTACCAGTAAAAAAAAGGAAAAGAAGAAAAGGGAGAAAGAATTTTTTTTTATTTTTTATTTATTAATTTTTTTGGTTTTTTGTGACAGGCTTTCTCAGTAGCTTTGGAGCCTGTCCTGGAATTCGCTCTGTAGATCAGGTTGGCCTCAAACTCACAGAGATCCACCTGCCTCTGCCTCTGCCTCTCTGCCTCTCTGCCTCTGCCTCTGCCTCTGAGTGATGGGTTTAAAGGTGTGCGCCACCACTGCCTGGCTGAAAGAATTTTTTTAAAACATGAACAATAAAACAAACTCTGGAAGGCAAGCTACCAAGGCAAGTGGGGACTCCTGGAGTGAAGAAGGAACTTCCACTTCAGTTTTCAAAAAATTTCTCATTTTGAATTTATTTTTATGTGTGTGTGTGTGCCTGTATGGGCCAGAAGAAGGCATCAAGTCCCCTGAAACTGGAGTGGCAGGCAGCTGAGAGCTATTCTATGTGGGCACTGGGAACCAAACGTGGGTCCTCTGTAACTGCAAGCATTTTTAATGATTGAGTTAGCCAGCCGTAGAGACTTCCTGCTTATAGCAACATCATCTTGTTAAATCTGCTGCGATAACTGCTTGCTGCTTCTCTATTTTAAAAAGATGGGTGAGGGTGCTAAAAGGCAGCACAGCTGTTAACTGGCTGCTCTGACAAAGAACCTGGCTCAGTCTCCAGCACTCACATGGCTGCTTACCACCCTCTGTAACTCCAGTTCCAAGGGCTTTGGAGCACTTACCTGGCTGGCACCAAGTATGTATGTGGTACACACACATTTCAGAATAAACACTCTTAAGAATAAAATTTAAAAGTGGTTATGAAGAGTACATGCGACACCCATAATTAAATTGTTAGTAGTTTTGAAATGTCAAAAATATAACATTGATAACCTATTGTTTCAGAAATATCTCACCAGCAGGTTTTGAAGAGTAAGAACACAGTCCCTGGAGTAAAACCACAGGTACGAGTCTTGGTTCCATCACTGAATTGAGTTGTATATCATTGAGCAAATACATACTTTCCAGGAACTTTGCTTCTCTGATATATCAGCTATTAAATATGCTCAACGTTTAGTCTCCAGGGAAGCATTATGAGTAGCTGGTGGGCCCTTTAAGACGTAAGGCCCAGTAAGAGGTCTTTAGGTCACGGGATGAACACACTTAAAGGGAATCACAAAGCTCTGACCTCCTTCCTGCTTGCTTTTGCTTTTGTTCCCTATGTACTATTGCCATGACATTTGCCTTGCCCAGGCAACTGGGAGACAAAGCAACCCTTTTCTCCTTAAACTGTTTTTCTCATATATATATTACAGTAACAGAGGATGACTACAGAGCCTCTCTTCTTAAATGAGGATAAATTTCTCTACGTCACATGGATGGATGGTATAAGAATTTGACTCCCTAAGGCATGAAGAGTACTCAGAACATTACCTTGTCCCACAACGAATCAATAAATACTTGCCAGTACTACTTTATTTTCCCAATATTACTATGTTTGCAACATCTTTTAACTTTTAAGAGGAAAGTAATTATAATTCTAGTTTCTGAGGCAAGTTCAAGCACATATTTAAAAGACAACTTGCTGAGAGATTAGAATTTATTAATTGACTCACCCTACTGTTCCCGTATTTCTCCATTGCATGGAGAGAACCAAATGCAAGTTCTATTTTATGTTCCCCTTTGCTACAATGGCAGCATAAAAATTTGAATTTTCAAATGAAACTTGAAAGGCAAGATTCAATGTAGACTACGAAAGCAGCATGGTGCTGGGGCACTTACCTAGACTGTGTTCCAATCCCAGTCCTGAAGGATGGCCAGGGTTCCACCTACCTGATGTAAGGCAATGCAGGATCAACATGGTGGAGTGTTATCGCAGTGATGTATGAGAAGATAAAGGTAGCAAATGTCCAAATTACAAGTGCTGACGGCAGGAAACTGAGGCCTTGCTGAAACCACCACATTTCAAAGAGGTTGTCTGCAGCAAAAGAGACAAATGAGAAACAGTAACGGATGAGCTTTTCTATTCGCTGTTAGCCACGCCCTCCCCACACCTGGACTCTTGCCCTACAAGTCTCCCCTCATGCCACTTCAGTGTCAATCCTGATTCTTCAATTATTTCTTCGCAGTCTACCTTCTCTCTCCATCGTCACTGCTACAACTCTACATAAACCACTATCATCTTTCACCAGATTCCTAGAGTAATTTTCTAACTGGACCCTGTGATGCTGTTAAGTATAAAGCTACCCTTCTGCATCATCAGTACCTCACTGATACCAAACTACAAAAATGCTCAAGTCCTTCATCTAAAACACAGAGGATTTGCCTACAGCCTACATATACCCTATACACTTTAGGGCATGTCTATATTATAATAATGTATATTGATAAGATAGTTGTTACAATGTATTATTCACATAATAAAAATATCCTTACATCTATAATACAGCTGGGCTCCCACCCCGGTCCCCCGCTCCTTATATTCTCAATCTACAATTGGTCAAATCAGTGAATGTGATCTTTTGTTTCCTAGGGAAAAGAAAGTTACTGAAATCTCTGTAATCTCTAGACTGGCAAATGTCTTATATACTGATGAGTTGGCTGGGCAGTGTAGCCTCTAGCCAACCTTAGAAGGAAAGACTGAGGCATGATGAGAGGATTAGGATTCTCATACATTAATCAATCATGCCTCTGTAATGCAGTTCCAGTTCAAATTCCAAAAGAGACAAATCAGGTGAACAGAAGTGACGGAGGATGCCTGTAATCCACAGCATAAATGCAGGACAGAAGACACCTAGATGGGGAGAGAGGCTCTTGAGCTACAGTGGACAGATGGGGATTGCCAGTTTGTGGTACATTCTGCAGCAGACCCATAGTTTCCCTGGTTAGGTTTTCTGGACCTCATCCCTCTCATCCAGGCCCTCATTGTAAACAAGAAATGTGGTGTTTGGAGCCAAACATGTTTTTTTTTTCTTTTGTCATCCAAGTTGAAACTAAATCTTTGAAATCTAGAGGTCAGTGACTCTCCGACATCTGTCTCAGCCGACCTGCCTACATATGTGTCGGTGTGCCTCTCTCTCTCTCTCTGACACAGGTCTCAAGCATTCCAGGCTGGCTACCTCATTATTGGGATTCTAAGTGTATACCACACCACATCTGGGTGACGAGGTCCTAAGGACTAAACCCGGGGCTTCAGGTATACTAGATGAGTCATCTATCAACTGAGCCATATCAGCTTCTCAAGAAGATAGTCTAGAGTTTGACCTGTGACTATGGATAGTAGAGAGAAGACAAACAGCAAAGGATGTAGGGCTTCACAATGCAAAAATGCAGGAATTCCAGGGTGACAAGACCAGCATAGGGCTACCCCTGATCACAGTTCAGGTTTCCTTTATCAAGACCAATGAGTGGAGCATGGCAGCCAGAAACAGAATGACAAGGAAGGCATGCTGCTGGTAAATCTGGCAAGCACCAGGGCTTCCACTGTGATCTACAGTAGCCTGGACTGGGAAGTTGATAGGGAGAAAGCTTGCAAAAGGCTAAGTTGATGGTAAAGGGGAAGTGGAGGAATATTTGCATGACAGCAGAGTTCCCACCATGACTGAGATACAGCTGCTCTGCTATTTCAAGAAACCTTTCTTTACTTCCTCACCCAGAGAGAACTACTTGCTGGACCTGCCTGTGAGTAATATGTCCATGGATGGCACAAAAATGAGCCACCTGGGCCCCAGGGTGCTCAGTGACCTGGCATGTCAGCAGAATACAACCATAGAAAGCCTGGGCTCAGCGCCTGCAGGCACACCACAGAGGAGCACACTGCCTACCTGAGGCTATCATCACTCCCACACCTCTTCTACACATTTTTATTATTTATTATTCTATGTTTGAGTCTTCTGTCTGCAGATATGTCTGTGTATGTTGGATTCCCTGGAGCTGGGGTTACAGTTAGATGGTTGTAAGCTGCTATATGGGTGCTGGGAATTGAAACTAAACCCTCTTCTCTGGAAGAGAAGCCAGTGCTCTGAATTGCTTAGTCATCTCTCCAGCTCTAACCTCTACACGTTTTTCAAGTCTAGCTTCAACTCAAAGTCCTTGCTGTTTCCAGCAGCAGCCTGTACCAACAAGGACATGGATCACACTAAACACTAACATTTTGTTTGCTTTTTCTCAGTTAATTTCAGTTTTAGGAGAACAAGAAACAGTTTTAGACACTATTATATTTCCAGTTCCTATACGAAGGGTTTAAAAAATTACTTAAATACATACTACATGCCATTTTCTTTTTAAACTCTAGACTGAAGATCTTTTGCAAAAGCAAGTCAAGAATGTAAATTATATCTTCATTTACTTAAATTTTTAGAAATTTGTTAAAAGTTAAATACATTAAAATTAAAAGTAATTGTTCTTAGTATTTCCCATCAACTTTGTAAATACCAACTCAATTTCCTTAAGTTTGAATAAGGGTCCACAATCTTCTACTTCCTTGTCTCAGACTGACTTTCCCAATAATGAAATCTCAGACACTTGCCACTTGTCATCTGCTTCAATCATATGACTAGTTGCAAAATAAGTATATTTACATTGCTAAGCAAGTTTCTTTTCCTTTATTCCAAAAAGCTACCAGTATAAACTTGATTCAAGTGATTTCCTTTCTAAACTGACATAATCTCAAAGATAGTTTCCCTTTCCTGGCAGTCCTTAATGTTCTATCAATATTGTCATTTATCTATTAATTTTTCTTAGCATTTCCCTGCTAACATCCTATGTGTGCATTTTCCACAGTAGGTTTGTGAGAGAATGACTCTGATGGGTACATTTACTTAGTCAGCTCTTACTTGCTACTTTAATTCCTGTTTCCAATAGTTTTTCTCTCAAGTCTGTAGGAATCCAGTTCTATTATTTGTTAGTTTTATCAAGTCTTACAGGTGCTTTTCTTAAGAGTTTGATCTTTTAGAAACCAATGTGACAGCATATCATCTCCAATAATTTTTTTGAAATAGTTATTTGTCTTTCTTTGTCTCTCTTTCTCCCACCTCCCCTTCCCGGGCTCTCTCTCTTTTGTTAGACAAAGTCAACTAATCTTTATTTAGTAAATGATAAAAGGCAATATAATCAAGCAAAGGCTATCATGTACACAAAAGGTACTGGACAAACCTATGTATGAAATAATAAACCATACACTATACTTCTTCAAATCAATAACTAAAAATTGATCATAGACCTCCCTATAAAACGAGAAAGCAATATTAACTATAAAACTCCAAAAGGAGAAAGACCTGCTTTTTTTTTTTTTTTTTTTTTTTTTTTTTTTATCCTAGACTGGCTAAGAACTCCCTATGTAGTCAAGAAGGCTTATGAACCCATGATCATCTTGTCTCCATCACTTAGGTGCCAGAATTATAGGCATGTGCCATCACGCAGTACCCAGAATCTAACCCAGGGTTCCCTGCATGTTGGGTGCTCTACAAACTGAAGTACCCTGCAAGATCCCTTTCATGTGTTTTATGGCTTCCAACCATGACCTTGTATTTGTGTGATCTTAAATCTGAAAGCATTCTAAACTCTAGATCCTTAAACTACGCATCATGAAAACTCTGGTAACAGGAAAAGGTTATCTGAACAAACAACAATCGAGCAGTAATCCAAATTCAGCAGGGTAACGAACCCAGAAATACCTGGGTTTTTGCCTGGGCTTGCATTGCACAAGTTCCACGCAGCTTCAGCTCTGATCCCACGAGGTACAGATTGCTCTGATTCAAAGCTACTGTGCGCTAGTGATCAGGGTTTACTATAAGTACAAAGTTTTCTGTTCTTTAAAAAGCATAATGGTTTAATTACAGAAAACAAATACTTTCATACTTTTCTGTCATTCCTCAGTGTGTAGCATCTGGTTAGTACATCTTGATTGAAATGTGTTAGAATATTTGATTTTAAAAATTTCAGATTAACAGATCTGAGCCAAAACAAACAAACCAAAAGTCATTAAATGATTTCAGTTTGGGACTAGGAAAAAATTGCTAGCGAATGAAACGGCCCTAAGTGGACTTCTGCCACCCTGTAATACCTAAACAAGTGTAAGTAGGATAAAATCAAATCTACCCGTTCCCACAAACACAGAGGGTGTCCTCTGCCCTAGAGCAGTGCTTCTCACCCTTCCTCATGCTTCAGCTCTTTCATACAGTTCCTCATTTTGGGGCGATCCCCAACCATAAAATTATTTTTGTTGCTACTTCTTCACTGTAATTTCGCTGCTGTTATGAATCATAATGCAAATATCTGAGTTTTCTGATGTTCTTAGGCCGCCCCTGTGAAACGGCTGTTTGACACCACAGAGGGTGAGACTCACAAGTTGAGAAACACAGCACTAGAGTGTCAACTATTTCGTACAAATATTTAATGTAAAACTAAACAAGTTAATTTGTCACATTAGCATTTGAATGGTAAAACTATATGTATACCAAAGGACTGTTTGAAAATAAATTTCTTTATGACTTTATTATTAATGTTTGATTTGCTTACCTAGCTCATGTATCTATATACCCAACAGAATGTAAAAATTTCCCTGATGAGAAAGAGTTATGAGTGGAAAATGTTTTTAAAGACCAGTTCTAAGGAATTTAATGTTGAGTTTGAGTCCCAGAATGCATGTGGCAGAAGGAGAGAACTGTTATAAGTTTTTCTTTGACCTTCAAATATGCACCATGATATAGCAGAACAGGAAGGAACATGCATGTGTACACACACACACACACACAGAGAGAGAGAGAGAGAGAGAGAGAGAGAGAGAGAGAGAGGGGGGGGGGGGAAGATAAATTAATAATGGAGTATTCACGGAGAGTTTGTCCTTGAGTTTGCTAAGCACTTGGACTTGTTACTAACCTGGGCCAACTTTGAGTTAATGCCTTGGCTTCTAGTTTTTCAGACCATGTAGACTGTGGGCTGGAACCTGGAATGAATGATGGTAGGCGTCACACAGTTTCCACTTCTCAGATGGTATCTTTATTCCTCTGCCTAGACGTGTGGAGAAAACAGACAAACTTCAGTGGTCTCTCTCTGCCGAGAGGGAGAGATTTTTCTGGCCTTCCATTCAGAGTGTGTGGAGAGAGATCCTGGCTGAACTTGAGAGGAGGCAGTTCCGAGGACGTGAGTCATGTAATTAAGAGGAAATATTTGCACTCTATCTTACGAAAATATTACTCACTGATCTCAATACCATTTCATAAACTGTAAAGATGCTGTGAGGATTGTGTCACCAGGAGATCCAACTGGGAATCCTCCATTCCTGTCCCAGTAGGAAACAGAATTTTATTCCCTGCCCTTCACTGTTCTTTTTCTGTTAGAAGTCAAATGCTTCCAAAGAAGGTAACAGCTAGTTTATCTCTCTTGCTTTGGTTCTTGTTTGATTTTTCAGCCTGGAGGATTTCCCTTTTCTTGATTTGGGAAGTGTGGTTGGTTAACATAATGTTTTGGCATTTAGTTCTGGCTGGCCTTGAGTACACTACTGTCTAAGGTACTTTGAACTTAAAGCCCTCCTGCTGTCTTATCTCCAAGTTCTGGCTGGTGATGCCTGGTTGAAGAATTCCGTTTTCTTTCATAGAAAATGTGCTTTGCATTTAAAAAAAATATAATTTATTCAGACTTTAGATGTTTGGGTAAAAGGTATGCTCAAAACAGTTTGCTCATCCCACTATTAGTAGAATAGCTTCCTTCCTATTCTACTGTTGTTTTTTTTCTTCTTTTAGAACCTTCTTAATATTCAAAACACAGCAGAGGGCTGGAAAGACAGTTCAGTTTAAGCCAAAACCCATGTAAATAAAAGCCAGGTGGGGCATAGCTTAGAGGAGGAAAAGACAGGATTCCTGGGGCTCACTAGTCAGCCTAACCTACAAGGCACATTCCAGGCCAGTGAGACATTTTCTCTTTAAAAAGGTGTATGACAGCTGAGATTGTCCTCTGTCCTCAACAACCACATGCATGCATGTGCACCAGCACACACAGAAACATGTACACACACAGCAGAAAAGCTGTCTTCTAAACACAACCTGTGCCAATCTCTCTGCGTGACAAGTAAGCACCTAACTTGCGCTTCTCTAGTTCTTTACTTCTATAGTATAAAGGTTTAGGAAGGTACCTGAAGTGAATGAGCGATTCACTTCACCAATTGCAAGAACAGGGATCATCCATCATCACTTAATACTGCCTGAATGAACAAAAAACGAACATCAAATCATCTTAACTCTAGTAGCTGGTCTTGTATTTTTTATATCAATAAGCAGCATTATCATTTCTTAGATTCTTAGGACTTCACAGTCACTCATGCAGAGAAGGCTCTCTTCAAAATCCTCACGTTATCCCTAAATAATGACAATTCTATTCTGTAAGTCACTTATGCCTTCTTCCATCCTTCTGCTCACTGTCCAGTGTACCCACTCTTGTTTAGATTCTCCATTTCTGGTTGAACTGCTCCCCTCCACCACAAACCATTCAATCTGCATTTCCAAATTAACTATTCCCCTATATAACACCTTTTAAAAAGTAAAACTATATGATATTGGGCAAGCCCCAAAACTCATCTGAGGCAGCTTCTCCTGTGACAAGTGGAGGTATTTTGAGCACAGAATGCACTATGCATGCAGTACTAGAAAAGGACATGTACCTATTTAAACTAATATGTAATAAAATTGCAAATTTCAGTTCCTCTGTTGCATTCATCACAATCCAAATGCTCAGAGCCAGTCTAGTGGCTGGCAACAAGACAATAAAAGTACAGAACGTTTCCTTATCATGGAAAAGTTTCAGCAGACGATGCTAGATAGTTATTGTAAAAGTTACTGTGACAAGGGAAGGAACTAACACAATGGTGGTGCAATGAGTAGTCGCTTTTAAGTAGTCAAATACTTTAAAGCTACATTTATGTATCGGTGTGTGTGTGTGTGTGTGTGTGTGTGTGTAAGGGGGTACATGCCAAGTGGCCAGAGAATAAATTTCAGGACTGTTTAGGAATGTTTTCTCCTTCTATTACGTGTGTCAAAGGGATTGAACTCAGGTCTTCAGACTTGCTGGCGATTATCTTACATGCTGAGCCATCCTGAAGTGCCAGTATTATTTGTTAAGCAGTCTAAAAGAACAGCTGTTTCAGTGAGGTTTGCTAAAATACTAAGTCAGATAACAGATGTTAGGAACTACTATAAGTGGTCAGTCAATACTTGTTCCTTTTTACAATGTGAAAGATAAATTACCTATTTTATGAGTTCCCAAATTTTCTGTCTTCAGAATGGCACAAGCTTGTTTCTTTCGCAAATCTTGAAATCTATGTACAAAGGAAATATGTTATTATTTCAACCACATGGTTTTAAGTAGCACAGTTCTTAGTCAATAAGCAGTATCTGGGGCCTGAACATTAGAATGCAGCATTATGAACAAAATGCTTTCTTTATGGAGCTGATGCTTGAAATCTTTAATCTCACTCACATAATTAAGAAAATGTTTTAATTGCAGGAAGTCAATTTTCTTATTGTTTATATTTCCCTAACCCCTAAACACACTGTGGTTTTTTTTTTTTTTCCCCACAATTATGACTTTCCAGTTACTGGATTTCAGGCAATTTAACTTAATTTCTGGATACAGTATTCTCATTTGAAATATGAGTATAAAATACCATAATGATTTATAAATTTGGTAGTGGTAACTACCAGTACATGGCTGGGCATAAATTTCTTCGAGGTATGATGTATTTGTAGGCTTTTAAGATTCTAGCAGCTTAAATAGACAGTTTAGAGGCAAGGCAGGGCTTAACATACTGTAACAGTCTGCCAGAGACAACTGAGAAACTAAAACGCACAGGATGGGTGAGGAAGACTACTATTGCCCATGGCCTTCACCCCCATAAGCTAAAGTCTGAGAGCAATTTCAGACCAAGCAGATTAGAATTATAGAGGTTAAACATTTTAAGAAACAGTCAAGAATCCCTTTAAAGACACGCAAAGCAAACAAGAGGTCTTAAGTTCAATTTCCAATACCAAAAAAGAAAGTTTTAAAATTACTTGAAGTTAAAATGTTAACGAAGCATTTTGCATCTCTCACCCATCTTCTCTGCTTTCTTTGAAGATCCATGAATCAGAAATGCTGTTAAATTATTTTTCACATTAAAGAGTCATTGGTAATAAGATGAACTTCTTTATGTTGTCCCATCTAAGTGGCGACAGCTAAAGAATATAAAAAAGGCAAACTCTGGATGTTCCAAGTGAACAAACAGGGGGCCCGGGCTCGTTTTCAGAGATACACAGGACCATCAAGTCCCAAACAAAGCATAACTTTCCTGAACTCTAATATGGCCTCTTGACAAATGTAATATTTTCTAATGGCTAATCCTAAAGCCTCCAGTTACACGGCCAAGGAATGAGACTTTGAATTTGTCGCACTTGGGTACTTCTTTATAAATGAAAATTGGGAAAACTTACTCCTGTTTCGCTGTTGTTCAAAGGATGGCGACTGCCGGGATTCCTGGGACTAGTAATTTCCTTTCAGATGGGGGCCACTCCCTGAATCACAATCAAGGGCTGCAGACAGAGCTCCGTGTAAACCCAAGGTCAAGTTTCGAACTTCCCCAGCCCCCACCAGCTAGAAATAAGGGCTCAGGGATGACAAAAGGCACTCAAAGGTTTCGTTAGCTGCTTGAACAAAAGCAGAGTGTTGTTAATACTTTTTTTTATTTCTCCCTCTTATACTCCCCCCCCCCCCCCCCAAGTCTGGTAGTACAAGAGCTGAGCTGTGCCTGGGACAAGGCAAATAAAAGCGACACGAAGCTTGACACGAAGCACCACTTGGGGGCACGCTGGTGGTAGAGGTTCCAAAGAGAGAAAAAGTGGGGCGCGGAGGCCTCAGCCTGGTCGTCCTCCACCGCGACCTGTGGGTTCCCGGAGCTGGCCCGAGAAGGGTCCCGTGCACCGTGAAGCTCTCACGGGGCCAGGTGAGGCGCGCGCCCCGCGCGGCGATGGGGGCTCGCGCGGCGCCCTCGCCTGAACCTTGAGAGTCATCTTTCGACACAGCCACCAGCTAGACACCCCGGCTCGGGGCTAGGCCAGCCATTCTCCCCCACCCACCTCTAGGTCTTCCTTTCCTGTCCGGGACCCGCCAGCTCCAGCCTCAGGATGCAGACCCAGGCCGCTACGGGAGTCAGGGCGGAGCCCCGGGGCGCGCTCCCGAGCAGCTCGGAGACGCGCAGCAGCCCTCGCCGAGCCACCGCTTTACGGCAATCGTGAAAGTGTCGTGAACGTGCTGCCGCCTATCCGTCACTCAGTTGCCTGGGCTCGGAGTTTCTATTTCTAGGCTTGTGCTTGTTGGGTCGGGGTAAGGCTGCGGGGGCCCGGCCTGGGCAAGTGGCGGGGATGTCGCGGACGGGGTGGGGTGCGTTTCTCCCGGGAGGAGTGGAGCAAGCGCAGGAGGCTCTGGGCTGCACATAACTGGGTGGCTGCGGACGGACTAGTTGAGGCGACCGCCGTCCTTGCTGGCGCCCGGTGGCCTCGCGCGCGGGGTTGTGGGGAGGGCGAGGGGCGACGCTGGCGGTGCTGAGGGCTCTGGAGTCGGAGGTGGAGGGGCGCCTGCGCGCTGTGCGAGCCGCGGGTCGCGGGAGTCAGCACCCCAGGGTGGCCCATGACGAGCAAAGGGCTGGGGCGCTGGCCGCGCGGAACCGACCTTGCCTGGCAAGTCCACACCCTCCTGGCCCGGTGCTACCGAGTCCACGAACCGTGTAGCATCCTGTGCGGTCTTTACCTTCCCTTTGGAAGGCGGCGGTGAATGTTTCCTGGCTTGGGTCACGTTTCTTGTTCAGCCAACTTTTCTAGAAATTTCAGCCCATGTTGACAAGCTCAGAGATTGCCAGCTAGAGTTTATTTCAGTCGCGTTCTTAGAAGGAGATTGCCTGGGTTTGCCTGTGTTCCCAGGAACGCCTGGCTGAACCTCAAGTCTTAACATCTTAACCGAGTTTGACTTTTGCTATTCGGTGCTTGGCATATTGTTGCCAGTTTTTGCCATGTTGTATCATTGCTAAAGAATATATGGTTTTGCTAAAACTCTTCAGGCACTAGGTAACAGTCCATACTTGCTTTTCAAGAAGTATAAGGGCTTTATCCGTGAGTAGTTAGAATAGTTCCTTCCTACTTTAGGACTGTCAGTGATGTGTTCAAATACGTGTGTTGAACTGACTGAGTCAAACTCAAGGTAAACGGTATACGACATTTGGAACGTAACCAGTTTAAGACTATTGGTGTTGGAAGCATTCCAGAAGTCTGAAGTTACAAATCATTTTGCTGTGTATTAATCTATGCTGAGAAATTCTAAGTTCCTTGAACAGCTCAACTGGTTTTCCTTTGTAAGAATCTTTAGGTAAATCTGCCTCAGATTACCAGCAAGTGCATTTTATTGCGTAGCACTTCCTTTTCTAGGCTACATAACTTGCTCTTTAAACTGGCTAGAAATGGTGCTGGTGTTCATTTTGAGGGTTATGCTTTACTCTTTTTTAAAGAACAGAAAAATGAATAAGACTTCAGACTCCCCAACCCCTTATGAAAGTTCTTTCCCTTCTTAAGAAACACAAGATTTCACTTCAGCAAAGCACCAGCTATAAGCTGTGTTACACGGTATTGTTGGCTTCCAAGTGTACAGAAAAAGCTTCCCCCCAAACTTGTTTTATGTATCATTCGTTAAATGTTAAACATAATAATTTTATGATACATAAAAATTAGATACAGAACAAATAAATCATTTGTTAAATAATGCTGAGCTTCATCTTGTGATCTTATTAATTTTCTTTTCTTGCTCCTGTTTTTCTTTCTCTTTCCTTTGCTCTTTGTTCTAGGGTCCCTTTCTTAATAGTTCTGCTCTTAGTATTTTACTGTAGTAGTGGCAGAGGTGGGCAGGCTATATCCTACTGGATTCCCCTGACAAGATTGCAAACATACTGCTGAATCAATGCAGAGAAAAACTTGGCACCCTTAAGCATGGTGGGGGGAGGAAGAAAAGTTCTAGAATTTCACACAAGTTGGATATTGCGTAAGTTTATCTTACGATCTGCTCAACAGTTGAGTTTTCTGTTTCTGCTTTTGTTGTTTTAAGCGTGATATTTATCAGATGCATAGATCTCATCCACGACAGGAATAAAGTGGGTGGGATGCTGTTATATATGTTCTTACATGAATGACTTGAAAACTTACAAATTGACTGATTTTTAAGTAAATGTGTTCATTAAATATTATTTCTTTGTTGAACATATATATATATATGTATATGTATATGTATATCTATGCCTACAGAAGGAAAATGCTTTGTTAGGTAACATCCCCTTTATGCTCCAAAAAGCTTGTTGCCTCGCATATGATATAATTTAGTTGAGGACAAAACCCACTCAGCCCCCACTCACACAGCCTTTGCATTTCTTGAGAGTGTAGGCATGTCTTTCTAGGCCTACAACAACCAAATGCTCATTAAATACTAGAAGAATGATATTCAGTAAGTATTGATTTTTGTTCTAATGTCAAATACGGTATAAGATTATGGGGGAAATAATGTTAAGACAGGAATGATCCCATGGTCATGGAACTTGGAGAGCACTGTGGGGGGAGGGGGTAAAGAAAAATCAAGCTCTACAAACAGAAAATTTTCAAAGTAAGATAAGGGCTACGTGAAAGCAGGGCACTTGAGCCAGGTTGTCACAGGAGGGAGGGTGTTTACTGAGTACAAGGGGAAAGGTTGTGGTAGCTGTTAATATTATAAACTGAATTTCCACAAGCAACCTTTTTTTTTTCATTTAAAATTACTTTCATAATTATGAAAACCTGTTCTCACTTAACAGGCTGTACTCTGAAATTGTAGGTTTTGTTACAAGTTCCTTGGCAGTTTTCCGCTAAATCAAAATAAAATCTAGTACTTCACCATAGCTTATGAACCTCTGCAGTCACTGATGCTTCAGACTTCATTTCCTGTCTGATTTACTTTTGTTTTGCCTTTGTGGTCTCTCAGGTACCTGAACAAGGTACACTTTACTTCCTCATTCTCCATTTCTTGGACTATTCTTTATCCTACTCTTAAAATACCTAGTTCCTTCTTTTCTTCTGAGCTGGTCATAAAAGCTTCTTTGCTGACTTCCACCACTATTTAAAATGTATACTTCCAACTCTTCTCTGCCTCAACACTTGATTTTCTGTATGTCTGTTATACTTTGTAGGGCTACTGCTTGCTTCTCAGGTTTTAATATTTGTTGGGTGTGGGAGCTTAGACCATGTGTGTCTTGTTCACTATACCCACATAGTAGACACATTTGGAACTTAGAACTTTTCTCTTGTAAGCGCTACTTTGGTGTCTAGGCTAATCAACAGTAACTTTTACTTTGCTGGAGCTTTTGGTGTTGTTGTTGTTGTGATTTTAATTTCTTATGTAGTAAGAAAGATGTTTTCTATATACCTTTTTGGACATAGGACTGACTCCACACAAAATTTTCAAGCAATTCAGATACCTTTTGGTAATATTTGTAATGTCATTCCAATTTCCATTATTGTGCTCTTTGATCTTCCTCTTCTAAGCTTCCTTTTGCTGCTGTCTGATTCTTTGACATAATTAGCTTTTAGTTGGATAAAATTCAGAAACTCATGGTTTGTTGTTTTCCCATTGGCAGTAGCCCTTCTCCCCTGGGATTATGGAAGGAAAGGTGGAAATGACCTGGAGCCCTGTCAGCCACCTCTCTGGCAATTGGCATGAGTTGAAAGTAGAGTAGCCATCAGTAGTGAGTGGCTGCTTGTGCCTGAATTCACAGTTACAGTGCTGTTACTAGTAGCTTTACAGAGACTATGTTGCCAAATCGAAAGGTTCAAAAACTCATTGCCTTTTTAAAATTTATGACTTACATAATGGCTAGGTAAGAAACAATTTGTCAAAAATGTGTATTTTTAAAATGAATAATAAAAGGTTAAAAGAAATTAGGCCACGAGGGGAAAATTCAGAAGAAAAGTATCAGTTTGTCAGCTAGTCCTGCCAAATGCTTAAACTTAAAACCATTAGGATCAATTGCTTGTAGCTATTCAGTGCTAAAATAGGCTAGTAGTCTCTGTGTACTGCCTTTAAAAGACAGTAAACAGAAGACAAATGAGAACCAATCAAACTGGGCCAACAAAATAAAAATTGACCCAACTAAATTTTTATTTCTCTTTCAAGTGCAGTTCCCTAAGAGCTGATTATAAATTGCTGAATATAAAAAAAAGGTATTATCCTGTTTACTATACAAAAATTGGCTACTGTAGCCAAACATGATTACAGGTGCCTATAATACTAACTCCCAGGAGGCCGAGACTTGAGGATTCAAAGTTCCAGGTCAGCTTGGACTACCTAGCAAATTCTAGGCCAGCCTGAGCATGCAGAATGATATCCCATCTCAAAATATGAAAGGAGGGAGGAGAGACTAAAGAAGTAAATTTAACTACTCTAAAGTAGGTGTTTGATGATCATATTTCAATCAAAGTGATAAACAATAGCATATTTTTTTAACATTTTTTAAATATTGCTATTGTACACCACCTCAGTTGCTTAAATTGCATCTCTTTTTATTCTCTAGAGGTTTTTCCTCTTTTTTTTGGAAATTTGCTTAACTTTTTTTCTGAAACAAAAAATTAGAGATACATGATTGATGAGTGACAGAGGATTTAGACACATAAGTAACATTAAAGTTTTGGGAAGTAGTATGTATAGGGATATAGAAGAGAGGTCCTGGTCTGTATGTGACAATAACATTGTATCCAGTGCAAGAGTGTTTTTCCAGTCTATGCTACTATCTGCTTCAACTTTTTCCACCTTTTCCCCTGTCTCTTTCTCTAACCTATTATAAAGCAGCCCCTACTGCTTTCAACCAAGGCAGAATAAACTGGATCCTGCACTGTTAAGATACCTGAGATCCCACAGTGCACTGTTTCTGGGAACTTCACATTGCTTCCTGGATAGGTTTCAACCAGAAGATCACAGTATCCCTCTTGGTAGGCCCAGTTGGTTTTTTGCCACTGCTGTTTTAGTTCAAGAGTATCAAGAGTATACTTTCTTTGTTTTGTTGTTAATTTTCTTGTGTTCTGCTCCTTTTATTCAGTAATGCTGGGTTCCTCACAAGATTCTTTCTTCTTCTTTTTTTCTCTCCATGTTTAATCCCTTCAAGAACTTTCAGTTTTCTAGTTTTCAGACTTTGACTCTAAGTGAAATTGCATCTTCAGCTGAAGTAGTCTTTTGATTTCACTCAAAACATCTCAAACAAAAAGCTCTGTGTATCATCTAGGCATAATGGCATGCACCTGTGGTCTCAGCTACTTTGGAATCTGAGGTAAGAAAGCATAAGTACAGATATTCAGGGCCAACCAATCTAGGTAAACATAACAAAATACTTTTTGTTGAAAAGCATTATTTTTGTACAGTCTATTTGATCACACTTTTCTCATCCCTTTCCTGACTTCTTCAGAGCCTCCTTAAATCCACCCAATTCCAGACCCTTTCTTTCCCTTTTTAAAAAAACAAACAAAAACTCAAGAAACTCACACTAAATAAATAAATAAGTCCTACAAAAACATGAAATCAAGCAGACCAATATGAAAGAAAATGCCCAACAAAGCAAAATGAGACAAAAAAAGAAATTCTACAAAAATACCATTCATTTTGTGTTGGCCAGTTATTCCTGGGCCTACTCTGAAGTCTGGTTAATATACCCAGGAAGACTCCATTGGAGAAAACCAATTTTTCCTTTGCAGATAACTTCTTGGTTAGGCATGGGACTCCAAGTCCACTTACCCCTCTCGTTGCTGGGACCCCATCTGGTTGAATCTGTTCAGGCCCTGTATGTGCCGCCATAGTCACAGAATTCATATGTGTATCAGTTCTGTTGTACCTTTGAAAGACATTGTTTTCTCTGTGCTCATCCAGTGAAATCCTCTGGCTCTTACAAGTTTTCTGCCTCTTCTTCCACATAGACCCCTGAGCTAAGGGGAAGGGTTTGATGAAGACATCCCATTTAGGACTCAGTGCTGCAAAGTCTCATTCTACACACATTGTTCAATTGTCAGTCTCTGTGTTAGTTCTCATCTCCTGTAAGAATCTTTGATGAGTGAGCAAGACACTGATCTGTGAATATAGCAGAATGTTATTAGGGGTCATGTTATTGATATGTTCCTTTACCAGAACAATAGTATTTTCTTTTTCCTTGTGCTGGTCTATCTAATCTCTGGATCTTTCACCCCAGTAGTGTCAAGCCTAAGTTCCATCTCATGGAATATACCTTAAATCCAACCAGAGAATGGTTGCTTACTGCTACAACATTCATGCTACTCTTACACCAGGAAATTAAAAAGGGCTAGAGTATGGAGTATACTCTGAGCAGTGGAAGGGTTGCTTATCAAGTAGAAGGCTCTGGGTTTAATACCTAGGACTTCGAAAAGGAAGGTTGCATGTGTTCCTTCCTTCGCTGCCATCGTTACCAGTTCCCCTTTCACCCATCACTCCAAAAGATGACAAGTTAGAAACTTTACAGCTACCCCGTTAGACGTCAGTGGCGTGAATCTCTAGCTGCTGACTTTTTCTTATACCTCTCTTACTGAATCCTTAAGAGCTTTCTGATGATTGTTCTTTCTATATAGAAATTGCTGGTAGACTTAGCTACCATTTGTACTAACCTTTTTATCTCCCTACTATAATCTGTCACTAATCATGTGCTAATTTTCAATTTTTTTTCTGTTTTGTTCTTTAGGATTAATATAGCTATCCTATCAATCTTGAAAAGATTCCTAAAATTATTTTCTTATAAGCTTAATTACAATAATTATATTATCTCTAGTCTTTTCTAATTCAGGTGCAGCCCTCCAGGGCATAAATACTCAAAGGTCCTTATGGCTGTCACTTAGTGCACTTACCTTTGTTTTCTTACTGCTTCACTTCCTCAGATCACCCTGCTGATACCCTGTGTATTGTGCTGTTTGCAGAACTTTTGTTTGTTTCCAGTATCACCTGTAATACAATCTGTATCCCCTTCTATCAGTAAAAGTTATCTTTTGATTTATATTTAATGGAAGCCTTGTATTTGTTTGACCATCACTTAATAGCTATGTGAACATGTTAATTAGTCTCTCTCTATTAGTTTCTTTTTCCTGTAAAAGTTAGGATAATTAGCACACACATTTTCCACTCTCCCAGATTGTTATGGGGATGAAATTAATTTATTTCTACAGTATTCTTAGTTGGTATAGATGCTTAATAAATATTATCTATTATCATTAAATGAAAGTGTAATTTAAGAAGGTACTGTTGTAACAAACTGGTAGTACTTTCTTAGCATGTGCAAGGCCCTGTCTAATCTGTTCAACATCACAAACATGCATGTGTAAAAGATCGCCTTAGTTAAGTTATTCATCTAATGATAATACTAATTTGCTAGTTTAGCACCTCATTTTCCATCCACACATGTATCTGTATGTACATCTGTGTATAAAGTGATTAGGCTTTTTCTAACGTCTCATTCTATTGTTAACTGAAGCAGTGAAAGATGGTCTGTGATCTGTAGAATCAGATAAGCTGTAAGGTATGAAAGTGCATGGCTATTAATGTCCCATAATTTCACTTAAAGGAAGTTTATATACTTCTTAGTGAGAGTTAGAACTAAAATTAGATCCCTGTGGACTTCCTATTTGGTGTTAGCTCTGTTATGTTAACTTTTTTCTCTTTAATGTACTGGAAATATGTAGGTAGCAATTGACAAATTTATCTCCCTTTGCTCCTCAGATAAATAGCTACAGAAGACCACAAAACAAGGTAAATCATTATCTCCAAGTAAAAGAAAACCAAGATCCATGAGTGGGCATCGGTCAACAAGGAAACGATGTGGAGATTCCCACCCAGAGTCCCCTGTGGGCTTTGGGCATATGAGTACTACAGGGTGTATATTAAATAAATTGTTTCAGTTACCAACACCACCACTGACAAGACACCAATTAAAGCGGCTGGAAGAACATAGGTATCAGAGTGCTGGACGGTCCCTGCTCGAACCCTTAATGCAAGGATACTGGGAATGGCTAGTTAGAAGAGTACCCTCATGGATTGCCCCAAATCTCATCACCATCATTGGACTATTGATAAATATCTGTACAACTATTTTGTTAGTCTTCTACTGCCCTACAGCTACAGAGCAGGTAAGAGTGATGCCTTAACAACGGTGACATTTGTTGTAGCTCAGGAACGTTGTAATTGGGAATCTAGGTCACTTCATATAAAGGCAGAATGTTCTCACAGCTATTTGTTAACTGTCTTTATCCTATCACACTTTAATGAATTAAATAAGTCCTTCCTATTTGTACGACTGTTACTTATCAGAAACTTGAAGAAAGGGGATTCGAGATGGCATGACTAAAAGCACAAGGAGTGGTACCTGATACCTGTGACCGGCAAAGGAGGCTGAGACAGAAAGGTCTTGAGTTGGAAGCGAGTGTCACTTCATAGCAAGTTTAAGGCAAGGCTGACCGGGCCATTTTTCCCACATGTGTCTCTTTTTTCTTTTAATTTCTGCTTTATTATACAAACATGGTTCTTACAGAGTGTGAATATATTTCTTGTTTCTTATTTTTTTAAAGACAGTCTTTTACTCTAAAACTGACACTGGAGGCTGGCTTCAGACTCCATAACTTCCTATTCTATGCTGAGATTATAAGAACATGCCATTATACCTGGCTCATTTTCACAAATAGCTTGCTGTATATCAGTCAGGATACTTTGAGAGCAAAAACCAATACAGTTGTATAATGACATCACATTTCCTTTGAACTGTTTCACGTGGGGGTACCTGGACTATTAATTCCAAAGGATTTTGGTCTAGATTTTGGATCCTTAATAGAAACAGCAAGTAGGTTGTTGATTGCAATGGAAGGATTCTAATAATCCTAAACCTGCTCTAGAAAGAAGATCAGGGTGTAAGAGAAGGTTTAAGAGTGACTCAGACATTAATCATTTATTGAATACCACAGAATGTACTAGGTAACCATGGTTCCCTATGTGATACTTTTCTTGTACAGTTTTCTTAAGTGATTTAGATTTACTTGAGACAGAATAGGAAATACAGAAGCACTCTTTCTGTGTTTTGCATGGCACAGTAATGTCCTGAAAAGCTGCATGGTAGAAATACTTGTTAGGCTCAGCCCAAGATACTGAAATAGGTGATGGCTGTTCTGTGGTAGATCTGTCATCTCTGAGATTGTCAGTAAGATACAAAAAGTCTCTAACCCTTCATCTGTCTAAATCTGATTTGTAGTATTGTGAGAATTAATGTATTCAGTATGTCCAACATACAGTGTTCAGGAGATAGAAACTGAGTATTGTTTCGTTTGGGCAAAGAGATTAAGTATATTACTGTCTTTCTTATAACCCCCTCCCGTTCCTGATTTCTTCTATGATGCATAATAAGTAGAATAAACAATCAAGTCCCTATTGAGTTCTTTGTGTTTTGTTTATTCATATTTTAAAATTAAAAGCTCTGTAAATTTAGCACTCAAAAAAGTTTCAGTTCTTTGTATTTGATTCTTTTGGATCTTTCACCAGTAGTGATGGCAAAGTTTTGTGGGCATGGGTTATGAATATTCTGTTCATTTTTATGCTCAAGAATTTTTAAAACTTTTTGCTTTTAAATGTTTTATCTTTTTAGATTATAGCATAATTGCAATATTTCTCTCTTTGCTTGCCTTCAAACCCTCTGCATGTAAATACCAATATTTCTAAGAGAAATGAGGTTCATTTTTTCAGTGGCTTCAGCTGGATTTGTTTTTATTAGATAAAGGAAACTTCCGGTCAATGAGTAAAGAAAGTAAGTTAATCTTTTCCAAATTCTTCAGGTAGAAATGGTAACCTTTTTTGTAAATGGGATACAAAAATATCCCTTTGATCTGTTTGTTACTAAAATATTAAATTTTATCAGCTTAGTAGCTTAGATTTTTGTTTCTTTTGTTGATGGGTTTGTTCTTGTTTTTGTTTTTTTGTGACAGAATCTTCTATGATTACAAGCATGTGCTACCTATCATACCTACTAGGATTTTGTTTTACTACTGTTTTTTAATTTTACATTTTTGGCTAGACAGGTAACTCAGTGGTTAAGATACATTATTGCTTCAGTTAGGTTCTTAGCACCCAAATCTGGCAGCTTACAACCATCTGTAACTCTAGCCCCAGGGGACCCAACATTGTATTAGTAGAAGTTAGTATTATCTGTTTTACTCATATAGACACACATATATACACATAATTTAAAATAATAAAATTATTATTATTATTTTTTTTTTGGTATTTCGAGTCAGGGTTTCTGTGTAGCTTTGGAGCCTGAACTAGCTCTGTAGACCAGGCTGGGCTCGAACTCAGAGATCCACCTGCCTCTGCCTCCCAAGTGCTGAGATTAAAGGCATGTGCCACCACTGCCCGGCTCGAAATAAATGTTTTTTTTTTTAAACAACATTTTGTTGTTGTTGTTTTTGAGACAGCACCCCACTTTGTTGCTCCTTGGTGTGTAGACCAGGTTGGCCTTGAGCACTCTCAGTCCCCATGCCCATGCCTCTGAAGTGCTGGGATTGTAGGTGCATACCTCCAAGCCTGGCTTTAGCTTAGGTTTTAGGACCATAAACTAACGTTGGGTTTAGTCTTGCAGCTTTATGTATGTAGTATGTTAGAGTTACTTTTGCCATGTAAGACAGATAAAGGAAGTTAGTATTACCTGTTTTTTGCACATGAAAATCATAATCGATCTGTCCTATTGCTGTTGAGTTTTACTGAGTTGCCAGCAGTGCTGTAAGAGCAGGAAGAGGAGAAGGAATAATGATCAGACCTCTGGTCTGTGTATGGTGGCGCTTATAATCCCAGCTAAGCCAGGAGGGTCTCCATTTCTAGCCCATCCTGAACTGTGCAGTTAAAGACTTTTGTTGAATTTGAATACATTTTTTTTGTCATATAAACACGAGGTTTTTCTTTTGTTCATTTGTTTTTGTTGCTGTTTTGTACTTTTGATTTAACTCACTACAATATCTTAATCAATTTTTAGCATAGAAAAATGAAAACTAAAATATCCCATTCACAATATCTCTGTAGCGGACAATGAGGAATACTGAGAATTCAAGAACAATTGCAGTGGGTTTTTGATCCTACTGCACGTACTGGCTTTGTGGGAGCCTAGGCAGTTTGGATGCTCACCTTACTAGACCTGGATGGAGGTGGGTGGTCCTTGGAACCCTGATTGCTCTTCGGGCTGATGAGGGAGGGGAACTTGATGGGGGAGGGGGAGGGAAATGGGAAGCGGTTGCGGGGACGAGGCAGAAATCCTTAATAAATAAATAAATTTAAATAAAAAAATAAAAATAAAAAAAAATTTCTATTGCCATTCAAAAGAGAAGAGAAAGTAGTATATAAAGAAATTCAACAAAAAAAGATATAAAAGGAAAAGTAAAAGTCTGCCTTCATATTACTGTATTAGTTACTTTTCCTAGTGGTGTGACAACATGTCTAACCAATACAGCCAGTAGGGTTTCTTTTGGCTCATAGTCTGGGGGAAAAGTCTAACGTGGCAGGGAAGGCGGTGGTGGCAGCAACACGAGGCAGCCGGTCACATGCAGTGCAGCCAGGAAGCAGGATGCTGTTGCTCACCTATCTTCCTTCATTCTCTTTCTCAGTCTGGGACCCCAGTGCATGGGGTGGTGTCACGCATATCCAGGATAGATCTGGTCTACCCTCAGTTAACCATTTTGGGAAAGTCTTATAGATACACCAGGGATATGTTTCAGGATGAGTCTAAATCCAGTCATTTGACAGTGAAGATTTAACCATTACACCTACCTTTCCTTACTATCCTTGCCTTTGTGTCAGATTTTGCCAGTCGGCTTTCTTATCTACATATCTGAGTAATGATTCTTGACTGACTCATGTCTTCCTTTCTTCACCTGGCTTTTAAATTAGCTGAGACCACACCTGGAATAGGAGACTTTCTTTAAAAATAAAAATACCCCATAGCTGTAAAATAATGGAAATGAGGGAAAAGTGATTAAATATTAGGTATTTTTACAAATTTACAGAAAGGAAAAAATAAAACCAGGAAAACTAGTGTGCCTTTTTTTTTTTTGTATGTAATTGTTATTTTGCTGTTTGCTGACATTGTATGCACACTAATAGTTGAAGTCCTCTCTGTTTTCATGGTAATACTGTAGCTTATTAAAATCCTATGTAGGCTGCAAGGAAGGTCCTATGTTTTTAGTTCTCCAAAGCAGAGCTATTCAGTAGCATTTCTGTGGTTGTTGGAGTGTTCTTTGTGTGGCTAAGATGGTAGTAAGCCTCTTGACTACTGAGCATTTGAAAGAATAACTATAAAGCTGATTTTTTTTGTCTAATTATACTTAATTCAAACCAAAATATGTGCACATTGCTAATGGCTACTGTGTTGGGACAATGGGACTTAGAGGATGCTGAGTCTTGGAGGTAAAAGGACAGTAGACCTGAGCCCAGAAGAGGGGGTCCTTAGTCACAAAGGGTTCCTTGGCCATTTCAATGTATTTGCATGACTGTATACTGCCTCAGGGTTTGTGCCTCTGGTTTCAGAGAGGTATGTCTTATATGGTCCTTATAATAGCCTCAGTTCTAAAAGTGTGGAGTACCAAGAAGATGCTTTAAACAAGATCATTATTGTTTCATACAAAGTTATAAACAAATCTTTAGCAGAGAAAAACCCTTTTCAGTATAGAATATACTGATATCTTACAGCTCTTGAATATTAATATAGTGTAACTTGACAACTGTTATGTAAGAAAATACTGTGATAATAGTAAATTTTTCATAGCCTAGACACAAAAAAATGCAATGTTTAAATCACCATCGTTTTCAAAAAAAACAATAGCAAAGTATTCTTTATGAATGTGATTATAAATATATGAAAATAGTTTCAGGCTTTCACAAACCAGAGCATCTTTGCCATAGTGTTGTTCTATGAACCTTTGTAAACGCATGTTAAAAACAAGTTGCTTGATACAGAAAATGTGAAAATATTTGTATTGTTGACCATTCTCGAACATTCTCAGTATGCATCACCACACTGGGAGCAAGAAGTCCTTCAGGGAGAAGTGAGGAATGTGCTTAGCACTGTGGACCCAGTGTCTCCCTGGTAAAGTGAGGGATGCTGTGCTAGTTCCCTTCTTTAGGCAGCATTTCCAGGTATGGTAACAAACACATTCTTGAATCCTAGATCTTGGAAGGGAGGTAGAGGCAGAAATTCTAGACTAGCCTCAGCTACCTAGAGATTTGAGTCCAGTCAGACCCTTCCTCATAAAATAAGAAAAATTTTGATCAACATGGTGCTACAAGCCTATAATCCCAGAACTTGGAAGGTAGAAGCAGAGAAAGAATTCAAGGCCTAAACAAACTTGGCTATACAAAGAGTTTGGGAATAGACTGGGCTGTATAATTCCCTATTTCAGAACAACAGAAATGAAAACAGGGTGTCAAGAAGTCCAGGCTGGCCGTCAACTATCTGGATAGCCAGGGTTGACCTTGAGTGGCTGATTTCCTGCTTTCACCTCCCAAATGCTAGAATTACAGGCAGGTTCCCATGTAAGGAATTATATTGATTAAATAATAGGGGGATTTAGAGAAGACAATGCAGCCTCTTGAGAGTTCTGTAAAATTCCTGCAAAGTACAGTTATCCTTTGAGAATTGTAAAGGATTGATTCCACACAGAAATCAAAGTCTGTAGATGCTTAAGTACCTTCCCTAAAATTGTCTTAAATGCACATATAATCCATATGTACCCTTCCATATTCTGAAAACAATCTCTAGACTACTGGTAATAGACGCTCTTAAGTAGCTATGTGTAGTATCATTTAAGAAAATAAGAAATATTGGTATAGATGCAGGTTTTTATACTTTAGAACTTTGGCTGGTTGAATCCCTTGGTTACAGAACCCAGACACACGGGGGATCTGTTGTTGTTAATGGAGACATTCTTGAGCACTCTTAAAGACAGGGAGTTTGATTCTAACAATCCTAGTTACTTCAAGCTTCAATAAGTTCTTTATTATTTAGTTCTTGCATCATCTCCCACATCTTTCAACCAGAAGTACTTCTGTAGGGAATGAAGAGAAGTTGGGCTGGCAAGATGGGCTTAACGGATAAACTCTGACCTCCACATGATTTCCCTCCCTCCCCCCCTCTCTTGTGCGCACGTGCACGCACACACACTAAATAATGTGATTGAAATGTGATTAAATATCTGCTGTTAAACATTTTAGCCAAATCGAGGTAATGAAAATATCTGAGTATTTTTGGTTTTTTATTTTTATTTATTTCACAGGCACCTCTCTGGGCATACATTGCTTGTGCATGTGGCCTTTTCATCTACCAGTCTTTGGATGCTATAGATGGGAAACAAGCAAGAAGAACCAATAGTAGCTCTCCTTTGGGAGAACTTTTTGATCATGGCTGTGACTCACTATCAACAGGTATTGTTGCTTTTTAATACTGAGAATTATTAACTGAAAGAAACAATGTGATAAGTGTTGGAATAAATTTAGTTAGTTCCCAAGCAGATGATTTTATATTAAATTTTAGTGTGTTTTGAAACTTGTGATTCTGGTTAATGCTTGTTCATTGTTGGCAGTATGGGAAAATTTGGAACCTAAACTTACTTGTATTTATTTTTAACCCTAAGTTTTGGTTTTGGCTGTTTTTGTTTTGCTTTGTTTTTGTTTTTATTTGTTCTTTTCCTAGTGCTTGGGTTCAAACCAGGGCTTTACATATGCTAGGCTAGTCAAGCCTGATGTGGGATGTCCTACTGTATATGTGTTGCTTTTATTGGTGAATGAATAAAGCTGTTTGGGCCAATGACTTAGCAGAGTAAAGCCAGGTGGGAAATCAGGACAGAGATGCAGAGAGAGTAGGCAGAGTCAGGAAGACACCATCTAGCTGCTGAAGAAGACAGATGCCCAGCCTCGTGGTGATACATAGATTAATAGAAATGGCTTAATTTAAGATATAAGAGTTAGGTAGAAATATGCCTGAGTCATCGGCCATCCAGTGTTGTAATTAATATAGTTTCTGTGTGAGTATTTGGGTCTAGGCAGCTGGAAAACGGATGAACAGTCTCCATTTACACAAGCTTTCTTCTACAGTCTCCAGCTGAGGACATTGTCTTTTTAAAATATTAGTATAATTGTCATTATTACATGTCTCATGGTTTTAGATAAAAGTACAGTAATGGGTAACTGGTAGTTCGTGACCTTGTATTTGAATAAATTCTAATTGCGGATAGAGTATATTATACGTTTGAATTATAAATATGCAATAATATAAGGATCAAAAGACTGATGTGATCAAGTTTAGAGATATAACATACAGCATGAGGATTATAATTAATGATATTGTATTGTATATTGATAATTTACTAAGAGCAGAATTTTGATCTTTCCACCACAGAGGTAGTAATGGCGAGGTTAATTTTAGTGACCCTTTCATAATGTGTACACATATCAAAACACTGTTAGGTAATTTTTTTTTAAAGGATAGAAGGAAAAGTGCTGGCAGTGGGTTGTGCCAGCGTAGGTGAACTATAGATGATGATGTCTGTATTTTTAGTATGTTGCAAGTTTTTCAAATAATACTTGAGTACATTTTTACTTAAAAACTTAAAAATGAAATTGAAGTGGGCATTGTGGTGTACACCTAACACCACCTGAGAGGCTCCAGCAGGAAGAGCGTAAGCATAAGGATAGCATGAGCTATGGACTACATAACAAGATCCTTTCTCAAAATAACAGTCAAAACAATATATTCATTTCTAACCAGTCTTTCTAATAGGGGTGCTTTCCCTCCTTATTTTAATTTAAGTCTTTGGTTCTATCATTTTCATGGTTTTTAATTATTTTTAAAAGTCTTGATAGTTTTATATCTGAATCCAGCTTTGCCTATCAAAATCATTACTTCTTTGTGTCCTGATGGTAGCCTGTTTGTTAAGAACAGCTAAGTAAATCAGATGAAGGAAAACTCAAACTTTCCACTGAACGAAAACTAGCTGGGTAACTTGAAAGACTGTTAGAATTAATGAGGAAACATAGAATGCGAATTGCTTTGTTTTTATAATTTAAATAAGTCGTGTTATATTATAGTTTGTTTCAGACTTATAGGAAATCTTTTTCCTATATATGATTCATAATGATAGCTGTGAAATAAGAAAGGACAGTTTTTTAGTCTGAACAAGTAGGTCCCTTTGGTTGTTGAAGCTCTCTGGGTTCATTGGTTGCTGTTTGTTTGTTTGCTTTTGGTTTTGACTCTGTGCTTAAACAGTTTGTGCTTTTTTGTGGTATTTGTGTTGGTTTTTAAATTGGGGGTGTACATGTATGTGGGAGCCCCAACACAGCTCCCTTCAGAAGCCAGAAGAGAAAATCAGACCCTTCAGCTAGGTTGTGAATCACCAAAATCGGTGTTGTAACCAATTTCAGGTCCTCTGCAAGAGCAGTATGTGTGCTTGACCCCTGAGCTTTCCATCCAGTCTCTCTCTTTATTGTTTTAAGACAGAATATTTCATTGTAGCTAAGGCTGTCTTTGAACTCCATCCTCCTGCCTTAGCTTCCCTAGTGCTGAGATAGACATTTGTTTGGTAGCATGTTCAGCAGCCTGAAACGTTTTACTACTCATTTAGTACTACTACTAAGTATGGAGACTTCAGTAGGCTGAAGTGTTTTAGTTTCTTTGAGAATTTTGCCCTAGCTGAGTGATTTAGTAAAAAAAAAAAAAGAGAGAGAGAAAGACATTAAAATTATGTTGTAAAACATGTAAATATCACTTAACTGAAAATAGATTATCTTTAGCTCATCTAAAATGATTTTCAACCCAATTGATGCTATAGATGCCATTCAGTTTTCATTTTCATTTTTCTTCTGCAGTTTTTGTGGTTCTTGGAACTTGTATTGCAGTGCAGCTTGGTACAAATCCTGACTGGATGTTTTTTTGCTGTTTTGCTGGGACATTTATGTTCTATTGTGCACACTGGCAAACATATGTTTCTGGAACATTGCGATTTGGAATGTAAGTAATACTTAATGGTAATTCTGTCTTTGCTTTCAAATATGGAGAATGTTGCTTATAGAGATTAAGTATCAAAAATTGATCAAGTAAACTATTTAAAACCATTTTCTCTTTGTCATATATCTCTCTGTATGCCTTTGGGAAAGAAGTACCAGAATCACCCAGTAGTATTGTTAAAGTAGGACGAAAAGCTCCTGACTCATCATCACGGGTGGTTCCAGATTCACTTTTTTATCCTATGTTTTATTTTGACATATAGAAATTATTATTTTCAGACAAGGTTTCTCTGTAGCTTTGGTGTCTGTCCCAGAACTAGCTAGCTCTTAAACCAGAGCTGGCCTCGAAATCACAGAGATCTGCCTGCCTCTGCTTCCCAAGTGCTGGGATTAAAGGTGTGCGCCACCACCGCCTTATTTTTAAGAGCGAGTTTCTGAGCTGGGGAGATGGCCCAGTGGTTAGAGCATGCACTGCTTTTGTAGATGTGACCTGTGTTTAGTTCCTAGCACCATGTCAGGTGGTCCATAACCACTGTAACTTCAGTCCCATTGGATCTGACACCTTCTTCTTGCAGATATCCACATATTGTCACATAATTAAAGCTAAATATTTTTTGAAGAAAAGGATGAGTTTTTAAGAGCAAAGAACGGGTCTTTAAGTGTCATAGTTTAATTAGTTACAGTATTTTATACTGATTTACTTACAAATCTACAAAAATAATTCAGTTGATAGCACACTATTTAGCTTCTCTTTTTTTTTGCTGCCAACAAAATGTCTGAGAATTTAAAAATGAAATACATATAAACATGAACGAAAAGTTCCTACCTGTTGATCAGTATTTGCCATAATGATTAACGAGTAAATCTTGGGTAGTCTTGGATTGTGATTAAGGATGGCATTCATCATCTAGGTTTTTGTATGTTTGTTTGTTTTGTTGGTGGTGTTAGATTTATTTATTTTTATTTGATCTGTATGGATGTTTTGCCTGTATATATATCTGTGTGCCACATGTATTCAGGTCCCTTGAAACTGCAGTTAGAAATGGTTGTGAGACACTTCTGGGTGCTGAGAATCCATCCCAGGTCCTCTGGAAGAGTAGTGCTTTTAACCACTGAACCATCTCTCCAGCCCCCACCATCTGATTTTTAAATTAATTTATTATGAATCCTGTTTATTCTTTCTTTTTGGTTTGGGATAAATAAAAAAATTGAGAAATGGCTATATTTATGAACTATCAAAATAAAAATAGCCTTATGGCTACAAAATATTTTAACCTAGTCTCTGAATTTCTGATGGCTTTATGTATTTACTTACTTACTTATTTACTTGCTTACTTATTTAGATCCCCAGTAGGATTAGTTTAACAAGCATTAAAAAGCCTAGATAGGTTCCCTAGAAATTCAGTTGCTCACCACAAACTCAGTTCGTGCAATTTTTGTTGAATTTTTAAAATAAAACTTAGGAACCATTGAAAATGACTAAATAGATAAATGCACAAACACATTATAACAGAAAATTTTAATGCAATTTTTAAATAGAACTTAATAAAATACTAATATTTTGGTGCTAATTTTTTAGAAGAGGTTTCTAATAATTTTAAAACCGAGATTTAGAAAATATTTTTGAGGTCTTAACCAAAGGTGGCATGAATGTTCATATGAAAATTTTTATATGCATTTATCAATTATTTATGAAATGGTCTAGGCTCAGAAAATTCTGAAGAATTATAATTTAAAGATAATAGTAATTGAATGTGTACTGTTGCTTTGTTTTCATTGTCTTTGCCTTAAAATAATATTTTCATACTCTTTTTCTGCTTGAGGTAAAAATCACAAATGTTTTTAAAAATTCTAAGATCTTTGGATTTTTTTTCTTAATTCAATTGCAAGTTTTAGTGATGCTGGTGTTTTCTGAAATGCCATGACTGTGTTATCTAGATTTCACATCATTCATGTTTTCATTGCTTATTGTCTCAGGGTTCTGGTGTTGTTTGGACCTTCAGATTAAGGGGGAGGGGTTAATTTGTGTACTGAATCTCAGTTGAATTTAACTTTAACCTTATTTAACAACCAGTCCCTTTCCATTTTCTCTTTCTCTTTCAAGTAATGCAACACCAGCTATGTGGTGTGGGAACTGGAAGGGGGGGGGGGAGGGAGAATTATGGAAGTGGTAAAAAAAATTACATAGACAGTAGTAGTCTTAGGAACAGTTTGATATTGTGGCTTTATATCTTGCAGTCTTAAACTCTTCTGTGATAAAGTATCTATGCAGTCCCATGACTATAAGGGAGTAACAGAGATAAGACTGACAAAGATGCAGAAATTCTTTTTGTCTTTTCTGCTTTGCCAAGAAATGTGGCTTTTATCCGGATCTGCGGGGAACTTTTGCAAGACCTAAAGCTGGGAAATGACAGAGTACCTTTAGAAAAGTCAGTCTGGCAATGTGATGGAGAGTGCACTAGGATTGAGTGTGACAAAAGCAAAAGATCCCTAGTAATAATCAGCATAGTTATAATTAATATGAGGTGCTGTAAAGCTTACATTAACACAAAGGCAATGTTTTTGTAGGGAGGGGGTAGGATGGAGAAAGACTTCAGAAGCAGGTACTGCAGAATATAGTTTCTCACTAGGTACAGGGAATAAATAAAAGGACAGATACTATGATGACTTACCCACAGTTTCGCTAGGTTGGGAGGCTGTATGTAAAGTGGAGAAAGACACATTAGAAAAAGAAATCTATTAAGTAGCAAATTCTACCCAGAAAATGTATGCTAGGGATTCTGTACATCTGAATAGAATAGGTATGACAGAACATTTAGGGAGTGGGCTTGGAAAGAAGGCTGTGAAAATAGTTGAATAGTCAAATTGGGAGGATTTTTATTGAAATAAAGTCAGGAGACAGATGAATTTCAGGAAAGAAGGACGTTTAATGTTTCCAGGACTCAAAATGAGGTCAGAAAAGTAAATACTGAATTTGGCAATCTGAGCTGTCCATAACAGTTTCTGAGTAGTAATTTAGGGGCTAGATTGTGGAGAGATAAGTTAGTTAACTTCTAGTTACACTCTCCAGGTAATCTCTGAAATACATGACTCATAGAAGGCAGAAAGGAGAGGACAGAGGACACACACACAAATTAAGCATGCAGAAGAAATCACTAGAACACAGATTGAAATTACTGAGAAATAGAGAAAATAATAATGATTTGTAGAGCAAAATAGCTCAAGATGCAAGACTCAAGTTTTCTAGGATAGACATGTAGCTGAGTGGTAGAAAGTTTGCCTAACATACTTGAAGTTTTGAGTTTAACTCCCTAATACTGCCCAAAATTAATTTAGTAAAATACCTGGTAGTATTGTGGCCAATGTAAATATAATGCCTAAATTAAATCAAGTGTCATAAAGGAAATTGTACAACTACATTGAAGCAATACTGAATTTCCTTTATAAAGTAAAAATGAGTATAGCATTCATGGAAAAATGCCGATAGTACTTTACATGTAAGGAACTACTCATCAAAAAACCAGTACACTAGAGGCTAGAGAACACATAAAGCCTCCCAAATACTGTTAGCATTCACAAGTTTTTCTCATGACCAAGTAAATAAGTGTGGTTAGATTAAGTTCAGTCAATTTTGTATTCATAAAAGATAATTTTTTTGTTTCACAATGAACAAGGCCAATTCTCAGCTGTAGTTTAAGTAAAGAAATTTTTAGATATAACTTCTTTTTATTTTTTCTTAGGGAAATGAAAGCAACCTCGACATTAGAAATACTACTTTTGAATTCTTTTATTTGAATTGTTTTAGTGTCATTTATGCATGGGTGAAAGATCCTGAACATTTCCTTTTTACATGTAATAAATTCAGATCTTCATGCTTTCAATAACCTTATCAAATAAAATGTTTTCCAAATAAATTTGTAGATGGACATAATGGTGCATGCCAGAACTTGGGTAGCTGAGGGAAGACGATTGGAAGATCAGAGCCAGCATGGGCCACATAGAATCTATCTTAAAAAAATTAAGCAAAAAATAAAAAGACATTTTTGTTTTTCTTAGTCTCTTTCATGCTGATGCTTTTAGTTCCAATTTTAAATTCATAATGTCTTGAACAACTGTAAGCAAAACATTTTAGTTCATCAGAGATAGAGAGATGGCTCAATGGTTAAAAGTGTGTACTGTTTTTTCAGGGGACAGATTTTAGTTCCCAGCACACCTACCTGGTATTCATCTCTAAGGGATCTGACACCATCTGGCCTCTGAATCTAATAAATATTTTTTAAAGGATTTTAACTTATCTGTGACTAAATACTTTTTATTTAAAATATAGCATTGTGAGGAAAAAACAGGCTTTGAACACATATTTTCAAAGTGTGTGAGTACATCTTTTAGCCCTGTGCTGTGGTTACAGCTAATATCTGCCTTCCACAGAAAATGGTAGTGACTATACCATCTAGACAGACCCTTGTCTCACGGTCCTCTCAGACTAAGTCGGTGCTATTTACTCACACTCATCAAAGCCTAGCCTAGCCCTTTACATTTTTATTTGCCTTGATCTGAAGAATTGGCGAAGGAAATGAAGTCAGGGAGCTCAATAGGAGAGTTTGGCTGGTGAGAGAGGGGACGTGTTGAGTTGACATAGAAGAAGGGACATACTAAGCCCCTGCAGGTGGATGGGGTTAGCTGCTGCCAGATGCTACAGGAGTGTTGGAAGTGAATAGTTTTCTTTCTGTATCTTGAGACAAAGAAGTATTGCGTGCTGTGAAAAATATTGTATTCCTTTTCCATTTACCACAGCAGTTGTATTTTAGCTCATTGTGATCATCTTTAAATGATGATAGTTTAGATTATATGAAAGTTCTTATTTGTAGTCTTAAGTCTTAGACTTCCTATATCTGGGTGTTTGTAGATTAATACCCTACAGATGTGTGTATAGAATTAAATTTATTCATTTAATTCTATGGCTCTAACCATATGGCCCTGGCTGCACTGGCTAGCCTGGAACTATAGGCTACAACCAGGCTGGACTCAAAATACAGAGATTCACCTGTTTCACTTCCTGAGTACTGGGAGTAAAGGCGTGTGCTACCATGCCACAAAAATCATTTTTAATGAAATATGCTTACAAATCATGTGAGCTACCTTAATCTTTTAATAGAAATTGTATTTATGCAAAACATTGGCCTTAAAAAAATCCCCCAAACTCTAAAGGCTGAACTCTTTGGGAATGTTTGTTTGTTTGAAATAGGGTCTTACTCTAGCCCGGCTGTTCTAGAATGCATAAATGAATTTAATGTTAAGTGATCTCTGACATCTCGTTACATATACAGTCTGAAAATGTATTAATTTTATAGCATTATTTCTAGTGTACTTACAATTTGGTGGAATATTGGCTTCCACAATACTTTTATTTCATTTTTCAGCCTGTACTATTAAGATTTTATATTTATTTTAACTACAAATGATACCATAGAAATTATTTCTATTAAATAAACTTACACCTTCCCCTCCATAGTTATATGAAAAATGTTAAACTATATATTCTACTTTTAGTCTGAAAACTCTATTTTCTTGTTCAGGTAATAATTTCTTAAAAATAATTTATTGAAGACTTAAAAGACTTGTTGAAACTGGTAATGTGGCTAAATGGTAGTACACTTACCAGCTGTGTGCATGGACTAGGTTTGGTATCCAGTATTACTAAAAATATTTAAAGAACAGAGTAAGTAAATCTTTTTAAAGACTTCTTTATTTTTATGATTGTGTGTGTGTGTGTGTGTGTATGTGTGTGCAAATGCCTATATGTGTGTTTGTACACCACTTTCATGCAGTGTCTACAGAAACCAGAAGAGGGTGTCAGATCCCTGGAACTGGAGTTAATTATAGAGGATTGTGAGCTGCCTTGGTGGGTACTAGAAACTGAATCTTAGCCTATTACAAAAGCAGCCGGTGCTTTTAACCACAGAGCCACTCTGTAGTCCTATATTTAATTTCTTAATGTTAATGTCTAACCCATTTTCTGTTGAAGAATCAGGATGCTGACAGGTAGAGATTTAGAGGCCAGCTGGGCTAGGAACCCTGATTTTCTTTTTCTTTTTCTTTTTTTTTTAAGTGTTTATCATGGTGTCACAGGTCTAGAATTGCAACACTAGGTAAGCCAAAATAGGTGAAACAAGGCCAGGGACCAAAGATGCCTTAGTAGCTCCATGGTAGGTTGCTTAGTAACATGCACAAGGTCCTTGGTTTGATCCCAAAACTGGAGATAATACGTGATCCTGTGGAAAGAAGAGTAACTCATATCACAAAATTTATTTAAATCACTTTGTATCTCCTTAAATAATGTACTAGATTGAAATTAAATGCATTTGTTAGCTGTCTTGCTCAACTCAGAAATAAAAATGAAACTTGCAGATAATTGGGGGCCAGGAATGTAGTTGTCTATAAGAAGGTCTGCTGGTTTTTATTATTGGAGGGACTTGTGACTTAGTGAAATTACATAACAAATAACATTTGCCACTCTTCAGTAATTGACTATATTTTTAGTACTAATATTTCTAAGTGTCTACTTACAAGTCATTTTAGTGTGTTATATTTCAACTTCTTAAACTACTAATGTGATTTGAATAAGAAATATTTATGTATGCACAAGAGTAGCTTAATAGCACATGAATTGTGTCATTTTGTCTGAAGTCTTTATAAAGGTAATGCTTCCTTTGAAATCTAGTTTTGCTACCTGTTTTAATAGGGATCATGAGAAAAATATCTGAGTAAAGTTATTTTGAAATGTTTGTTTTCTTATGCATAGATTCGATGTTACAGAGTCCCAGATCATAATTATATTATTCCAGCTTCTCTCAGGAACCCTGGGGCCTTGGTTCTGGAACTTCACGGTAACTGCTAGAATATTCATGCAGTCTAATGAACAATGGCGTGAATTCAATAAAGACAGCACCTTTGTCATGCACAGAATGTTTGAAGAAATGAAAATTCAAATGTTTCTGGTGATATTTTAGAGATAAATGTTACTAGAAAAATGAATTATTTTAAAATATAATAGGGCAATAAAAATCTACCCTTTACATATATATACATATATAAAACAAAACTTTTCAAAAGCGGTATCTCTGGTTTGATGCCGGTGACAATTCTGTCTCCCATTTACCTATAGTACTTAATATTGTTTACAATCCATGTGATATTTTTAAAGCACCTTTCCACCATTATTTTTATCTTTTTCTTTCATGCATATGAAAGAAATATATTTATATAAATATTAATTGTTTATATATGCACATTTAAAAACAAAAAACAAGCAGAGTTTTGTTTTTCAAATAAGTTGAAAAAACTCCATATTCATATAGGAAACATTCTGCTTATTTTCATAACTTCTTATGCATGTCCTTTAACTATTCTTTCTAGTTCTGCTTGGATTAGTAATAATCTTAGTGTTAACAAAAACAAAAGAAACAGTAATTTCACAAATTTACGCTAGAAGCTAGTCTCATCTAGTCCCATTTCTGTTTCTTTCTAATGTTTTCTTCTCTTTTTTGTGCTTTTGAGACTACCCTTCGCTCTCTTGTTTCTATAGCCGTCCTTTGAATGCCTTCCCTTTTCACCCTTTTTTTCTCTAGTAGATGTATGTTTCCCTGATGAAGTGCTAACTGTTAATATATGGGGTTTTCCTTCTCGTGTTAGAAGTATACTTTTGACCCTATGACTTTTAGGAAATGTTTCCCTAGTCAGGTAATCTTTCAACTACAATAGGGAAGTTTATTTACAAGCAGGAGTAGCTTACTCTCGTCTTATTTTACCATTTAAGAAATGTTGGGAAGTATTTTCCGTATGAAAACGTGACAAATCATTCTGACTATGCAAGCCTGCATTACTTCTCTTCCACCTTAGCAGAGAACTCTCTGAGAGGCACATTACAGCATTCTAAACTCAGATCTCAGTGACAGAATAATAGTGCTGGAGACAAGAACTTTGGGGTGTGGAGAATACTGAGAAATTCACCAGTAGGTACCATAGCCATATTCATTGGACCTCACTTTGCCCTTCTTCATTCTTCTCTCTCACAAGGCCTCTCATTGCTCACTGTAATTGTCTGGATACGTTGTTTGTGATAGCTCAGTGTTTGTTACTAATAATTGGGGCTAACCACATTTTTACCTGTAATATCAATGAAAGTATCAGTCAGAATGAAGGCAGTGTTATTTACTTTCATATTGTTTGTTTATAAAAATCAAAATAACAGATATTTTGGTCCAGGAGGTAACTTGGTGGTTGAGTGTTTGCCTAGCATATTCAAAGCCATGACTTTGATCCCCAGCATCAACGAAAGGAATTTTTTAAAAAGTACCCTAAATTTATGGAGCCCTTTGTGCTGTGCTAAAATATTTTTGGAGACTGATACATTTGAATGTGACAAAAAAGTTTTATTTTCAAAATATGCTGTTGTCTCCAGATATGCTGTTTTTCGTTTCATTGGGTACTAATGTTCAGAGATTTTCTTTTGTTCCTTGTATTTATTGCTTTGTCTTATATGATCATTCTTTCAATGATCAATGATTTTAACTGAAATTAAATCATCAGATCTATGAAATTTTATTCAAAGTTGGAGGAAAAAAGCTTTAGAAAAAGTTGTTTTTACTAATTCGTTTCTAAATGAATTTATTAGCCTTTAAATTTCCTCTATTGTCTATTCCAGTCTAGCAATTTTTGGTGAAATTGTATTATAATACAGAAACATCACCCTGAAATGATAATAAAAAGTGAAAACTTAAGACAAATGATTATCTCAACTGATAGATTAAAAATTAATAAAGAATTTTGCGATTGCATTAAGAACAATACTCCCCTTACTTGTTCAAGGTTCTTATTTTCCCTGTAACTTTGGAAAAGTCACTTAACCCTTCGGAGTTTCCTCAAATATAAAATGGTAATACTGTTTCTACCTCTTAGTGTAGCTGTAAGGATAGGAAGTATTAAAAACACATACTGCATATAGTGAATCTTCTTTATCTTTATATTTTAAAGCCTTAACAACTTCCAGATTCCTTCTAGAACTGACTGATAGAGAAGCAAAGCAAGACAGTAATTCTTTAACTGTATACTGACTTGATGCTAAATGGGCGAAAAAGACGCTGAGTTTTTCTGTTTGAAAAGTTGCGATTTAAATCTGTATCTACCCCCTAGTTCCTCGGCTTCAGAGGACTTTGGCTATATTTGTCTTTATTTAAAGTTCTCAGCGGGATTTCTCTTTTTAATTTTCTCAGAAAATCTGAGGATCTGTACTCATGTACAATAGGTAGATTGTACCTAAAATAGGTAATACTATTTTATAATAATTCAACTTATTTAAAAAATAAACAGATTTGTTTTTTCTCTGTATGTAGTATTTGAATTAAAAATACTTGGAGATATTGTTGAGCTATATTGTTAACATTAGTTAGTATTAATCAAAGCTTGTCATGCATCATTTGCTTCTTATGAAGGGTAGGAAGTAAAATATCTTGGCTGATCTTCATTACAGTCTTCTAACACCGTACCTCATCCATAACATTTGACATCCATATCCATTTACAAACAAATCTGTAGTTAATAATAATCCTAATCATTGAATATGATTCCCAAGTCCTTCAAATTGATGATTTTTAAGGGAAATACTTGGTTTTTATTTTCATTTTTAAACATAAGTTCAGGAGTCAGAATATAAACTAGGGAATTTTGCTTGTTTGTTTTGCTTTTCTATTCTGAATTTATCTTTACTTCATATGCTACGTTAACCATGCTGATAGTAAGCCCAAGTTACAAAACATTTACTATTTATAATAGAAATAGTTAACTTACAAATTAGCTGCAAGTGTTATTTTTATGTGCTTATGACACATGTAAAAGAAAAGACTAGATTATTTCCTCATCTTGGGAAACCATATTAAGTTCTGGCAACAGATGATGAGTATGGTTGTCAGCTCTCATGGATCCCTTTGTATACATGGGTACAAACTGAATTAGAACTCAAACCAGGTGCATCCATGCATTTACTATCTTTCTGAAAGATGAGATAAAAATGAAACTTAGCAAATAGTCAGAGGCTAAGGTGTAATTAGTGATGGAGAGCTTGCCTCCCCTGTATTAGACCCTGGATGTATTCCCAGCTCTGTAGTAAGAGAAGTCAGAAAATTGCCTCATAGTTAGCAAACTTACATAGCTTGGGGTTATTTCACACTTTTCTTATTTTTAAAGACCATTTTCTATCTCTGATACAATAACTGCCCTGATAGGAAGTGTTCTAAGCTGCCAACCTGTAATGTTGGAAGGCTCATGAGATTTTTCAGTCAGCTAAAGAATTCATTGTTCCCTTGTTCAGGGGGTTAAAATGACTCACATTTGTTTAAGGACATTGTATTTTTCTTTATATCAGGGTCTGACTTTGTACCCCAGACTTGAACTGTAGTTCTCATGCTTAGCCTTACCAAGTACTGGAATAACAGGCCAGTGCCACCATGCCTCGTTTATTTTCCTTGTGTCTCCGTATCTAACTATACCTGTCGAATAGTGCTTGCGGAAACGATTTACTGAGGCTGGAGAGCTGGCTCGGCAGTTCAGAGCACTGGCTGTTCTTCCGTATGATCCTGGTTCAATTCCCAGCACCCACATTGCAGCTCATAGCTGTCTGTAACTCCAGTTTCAGGGGATCCGGCGCACATGGTGCACAAAAATGTGTGCAGGCAAAACACCCATACATAAAATGTAAAGTAATGACAGAATTTTAAAAAATTATTTTGATCCACAGGCTTAGTGTGTACTTGGACCCTTATTTTGACCTTGGAACTGCCACCCCACAGTCACCCTATTCAGAGACTAGGAAACCTTAGACTCTACAATCTATAGCTCCTCTCTCCCAATCCTCCTTTTGTGATAACCATCTGAACAGTATTTGTCTCTGGCTTGTAGTAGTTTATATATGCTCTGACAAGAGATTACATTTCATGTTGTTCAAAGTCCCTGGGAAAATTTTTGTCCTTTCACAGTGTATTAAAATTAAGTAGAAAAGGTAAATTATTTTAAATCAATACCAATAAAGTATTAATTGTAATAAGATATTAATAAAGATCTCAAAACACCTTCCAAGAGTAAAGAAAATTATTTTCTCCCTCTAGAGCTTTAGACTGTAGAAAACTAATGTTACAGGAAATATATATATATATATATAAATCTTTGTTTTGGGTGCTCTTATGCTACAGAGTTCCCCTCCCCCAGGGATTTTTTTTTTTTCTCGTGGGATGATTATTGTCCTTTGGAAGATAGTCACTGAATTGGGGAACATTAGTAGCTCTTGGTCTCCATTCTAAAAACAGTGAAATAAATTGAGCTGAAGAGGTGGCTAAGTAGTTAAGAGTACTTGCTACTCAGTCATAGTTACGAGTTTGGATCTCAGCACCCATGTGCCAAGTCACGCATCAGAAAAAGGCCTGTGATTCCGTATCTAACAGAATCTGAAGTCCTCTCTGACCTCGGAGCAATGTTAGGCAGTTCTCATGAAGGGAGTTTAGACATTTGTTCTAAATCCTATAAACAAATAGGGAAAAGAACACTTAATTCCCTGCCAACTGTTAAGTTTTCCTTGACTCTGTCTCCCACATACAGAGTCAATATCTGAATAGTTTAGAAAATCTTCCGAAACTTTTCCTAGAAACCTTACCTTAAGCCTATAGAGATCTTTTTTGTTTCCTTTTCTCTCTTAAACTCATCCATAGTTCAAAGATTAATTGTGTGAGGTTTCTCCATTTTAATTTTGTAATTCTATACTTCTGGCCCTTCCCCTTCCAAAAGGCTACTTCATATTTCCAGCAAAATGTTGTAAGATGTCTACCCTCCACCCAAGACAGAGTCGATCATCTTTGACACACCTACCTGCTTAGTCTCCTGAGTCTGCTACTGAGTGTAAATACCACTCTTCAGGTCAGCTCTACAGAGTCTTTTTAGCTACTTCAGTGCAGTTTTTTTTTTCAGTAAATGTGTATATTAAAATGATTACATTACTGCTTGCAGCTAAATATGCATTTATTTAAAACATTAATGCAGCAAATAAAGATCAGTAGTTTTTATTTTGAAGAGACTGGTTTCAAGCCAATTACTTCTGAGTGTTAGAGCTTACATATCCTAAGCTCATGTGGATTGCCTGCTTAAGAATCAATTGTAGAAGTGGGGATCTGTTCTGTAGAAACTAAACCTCCTTCCTGTTGATAATTGGCTTTTCTTAGGTTTTTATATTTAATAGTTATCCACCTTGTTGGAAAAACTAACAGCATAAAAAGTATAGAGTGAAAAAGCTTGTCCTTACTTCCCAGCTGCCTAGCAGTCCCCACATTGTCTTCCCCAAATAGATGGTAGTTTTCTTTGTTTCCAATGTATGCGTCCAGAAGTGTATTGCACAATTGCTGGTAAAAATAAAAGGGAAGTATTATTTGTCTTATTCTTTACAAAAAATATAGCCTGTACACATCCTGCAACTTATTTTTCTCTTAACATTTGATACTTTCTCATTTCAACACTTAGGTTGCTGCTGTGCCAGTTCAGAAATGCTGCTAACTGTTCCATTATGTGGAACTTATTTAACCACAAGTTCATTAAGGGGTTTAAAAAATTCCTGTCGTTACTAATTCTGTAATGAATAACCCTGTTTAAAAAAAAAAAAAACAAAGAAAAACAAAACAAAAAACAGTGTTCCTGTAGAAGAAAATCTTTTCGTTAGAGTGTTTGGCTTCCATGACCCAAGGATGTCAATCTCAAGCGTATGTGAAGTGCTAAGCTGCAGAAGGGAAGGAACCCACACAGGCATTGCTCCTCAATCTTTTTGCCCATGTTCTTCCCCCCACCCCACCCCGACTTTCAGGCTCTGACTTCTGCATCCCCCCTCACCACCCTTTGCACTGTTTGTCTCTTCTCGACCATAGGTCATTTTCAGTAATCTCAAAACTCATGCTCAGCTGCTTTCAATTATCTCTCCATAGTATGAGGGTAGTCACCCTGGTGAGAATGAGAACCTATGTAAGAATTGGTTCATTTTCTTCTCACACCTGTGGCATAGCAGGCATATAACTAAATGAATATATCTAAGGGTCAATACACTTATTTTTGTCAAGGTCTCGGTGATTTATTTTCTCTCTGTTAAAGTTAACCATTTCAGTTGCTACTGCAGAGCTTACTTCAAGATTTCATACCACATATTGTAATTCTCTGCTTGATACTCAAATTTTAATACATATACTTTTTCATTTTGGTGAGAAAGGCTAAGCTATAGAAAATTTGCTTTGGAGAAGGGGGTTTTTATTGCTCTGAACTTTGTAAAATTGAATTTAAAAGGCTCTGGGTTTTATGTGATTTTATTCATAACAAATTTTTGATACCTCCTTTCCCCCCTTTGCTCCATATTTGAAATTTTTCTTCCATTGTGCATGATAGAGGAATGCTGCTTTGCTTGCAAGAAATTAACTTGGAATTGTGTTTTGAGTAATTCTGCTTTTTTGGCTTTTTGTACCTAATCAGAATTGATGTGACAGAAGTGCAAATCTTCATAATAATCATGCATTTGCTGGCAGTGATTGGAGGACCACCTTTTTGGCAATCTATGGTAATTTTGTTCACATCATGTATCCTATGTAATGCATGTTATCTTCTGCTTGTGTTTCTAATATAGGATAATCAAGTTAAAGGGTAATGTTTAAAGTATTTTTACTTGTTTTTGAGCATGAAAGTTACAGCAGACAAAAGCAAGTTTCTTGCTAGAGCATGAAAATTGTATTCTTTGGAGTTCTGTGTACATTAGTATGCTTTGAAGGCCACTGAAAATCTGAGTCCTTATTGTTAACCCATTTTACATTCAAGGGAACAACAGGTAACGTGACAAGTAAGTTAACTGTGACACATTTAAATTACTTTCCCCGTTTCTGCAGTGTGTGACTTTACTAGGTCTCCTGTCATATGCTTGATGCTGAATAACAAATTTAGGATTTGAGACTGTAAATTAACACCAGCACAGAAAAAGAAACAATATAAATACTGCTGAATTTTATCAGTCTATGGGATTATTTTCAACACTGTGACTTTTTCTTCCTGCCCTGAAATATACTATAAACCCCAATCCTCACTCCCCATGATCCTCTTGAGAGAATATATTCTAATTTGTGTCTGTTAGGTAACTATCCAGTTTACTTTGCTCTGGCACGCATTGCACAGACAGGTTAATAAGTGCATTGCACTGCCTGCCCGATAAGAAGCTTTCGGTGAAAGGTGGTGCTCCGTGTGTGATTGTTTCCTGTTCTGTTTGGGGCTTTGTTTTGCTTTGCTTTGTTTTACTTTGGGAGGTGGGATCAGGCAGCCTTTAAAGAAATTATCCTTGTGCCTTAGTCCCCCCTTGGCATAAAAGGGAGCCCTGTTACTTTACAGTTTGTTCCAGTATTGTTCAGATTGGGCAGGGAAGTTAGCGCTCCCTAGTTACCCATTAGCTGCTGGTATTGCTGTCCCTTCAATAGTTATTTGATGTGATTGTATTAAAAAAATTAGTAAGCCAAAGGACTGTAATTCTTAAAAGTCAGACTAATTTCAAAATACAAGAAATTGGCTGACTCAGACTTTCCCTTACTTCATTCCCTTCCTAATGGTAAATTAGGTACTTCCCTGGCAAAGCTAATTCCTTGTGCTCAGGGGATGGACTTAAAAGATAGAAGAGATAAAGGGATGAAAATAATTTGCAGTCAGCCAGGAAAATTCTGAATCAAGTCTTTGAGTGCACAATGCCATTTGTGTGCCGTTGATGTCACTGTGGACACCTTTTGTTTTTGTGACTGAAGTATAGAGATAATTTTATTACCTTTGCCCTTTAATAGATGAACTGGTTTTGTTCAGGCTTTTTAAAGAAGTTTAGCCTTGACAGGAAGGAATAGATTTGTTTTCCTAAAACTACATCATAAAACCTAAATTTTGCTCAACTTTCACTTAGACTATAGATTATTAATTTTATAGACTTTGTGATTTATGTAAAAATTCTCTCCAAAATACTGTCTTAAATATCTTAAACATATATAAAATGCCTAAGGTTTTTTAAAAAGTATTTTAATATCTGTAAAATGAGATATGACTTGATACTTTGAAAATAATTTAAACATCTGGTTTGTAGAACCTATTCTTAAATATGGCATTGTATCACACATACTTTAAATATTTGTATTTGTGCTATACCCATGTTTTATTTCTTCGGGGTACCTGGTAGTAAGTTGATTCAGATATATTTTTACCTTTCTCAATAGAATTTGTGGAAGTTATATAACTAACTTTTTAAAAGGTTAACTAATCCTAGCACTTGGGAGGTAGAGACAGTTAGAACAGGAGTTGAAAGTCGTCCTCAGCTAGACAGTGAACCTTTTTAGCCTAGGCTGCGTAGCACAGCCTTACAACAGCAACAAAAGGTCAAATGTTGACTCTGTCCTTACTTGGAACTAAGATAATATAGTCATGTTTTTATTGTGGACGAAGGTGGCTTTTTCCTTATTCTTTTCATATTACCACCTGTTTTATTTAAGGCAAGTTCTTACTATTTCTATAGCCCTTGTCTCCATCTACCAAAGTCTGGAATTAGATCAGCTACTCCCATGCATGACTTTATCAAGACATTTCCTAAACTATTTGTGAAACTGACTTAATATATTTTGAAATTCGACTCCTAGGCCGAGCAGTCCAAATTCAGTATTAATGTGATTACTATGATTAGAGATTAGAATGTCTTGAGAAAACAGATGTCCTGCCTTTGACCTATTGTGTTTTGTGATATTTTGTGATGTTTGCATCACTAAACTAAAAGGAAGGACCTGCCTTCTTGTAACAGTTGGAGACTTAGTGAAATTATTTGTGCTGTTTGATCTCAGACTGCTATGCAGGTTACTATCCCTTATCCTAAAAGATTGGGATCAGAAGTGTTTCAAATTGCAGGTCATTTTGGGTGTCGGAATATTTGTCAGAATATACTTGTTCCTAATCTGAAATCAGAAATGCTCCAAAATCTGAATTTGGGTCAGAAATGTCCACCTCAATTTGTTTACTACTAAATGTGTGTGTGTGTGTGTGTGTGTGTGTGTATGTATATATATATATATATAGTTGCATTGTATTTGACTCAGAAACTAACAACATTTAGTGAACCCATCATTTATATCAAAATGGAGAAAAGATTTTTTATTTAGGGCTCACATGGGGAATTTTAAAAAACCTCAGGCTATAAAATCGCTGGTATTTTCCAAATTCTTGTTAAATTATAAAATTTTTAACATGACTTAAGCAATCACATTTATAGTAAAAGAAACAAACATAAATATTATAAATGTCTTCATAAGTTTGATTCTATTTTGCAGAGGTGAGTGACTGACAGCTACTGCATTTGGATTACTCATTCTTGGCCACCTTTTTTTCCCAAAGAGATGAGCTTTACTAAAAATTATAATAGATATTATTGCTATTTCCTGGGTTTTTGTTTTGATGTGAAAGTGTTGGGTTTCTTTTGTTGTTCTTGTTGTTTGGTTGTTGGTGGTGTGGGGTTTTTTGTTCTGTTTTTTTACTCTTTACTCTTTTGGGGGACTGCCACCCAGCTCCCAAATAAATCACACATGGAAACTTATTCTTTATAATGAATGTCCAGCCTTAGTTTGGCTTGTGTCTAGCCAGCTTTTCTTAACTTAAATTTTCCCATCTACTTTTTGCCTCTGGACGTTTGGCTTTTACCTTTCTCTCTTTCTGTATATCTTTTATTCTGTGTCTGACTGTGTGATTGGGTGACTGGTCCCTTTTTTTCTCACTCCTCAATCCTTCTCTCCCAAGATTTCTCCTATTTATTCTCGCCTGGCAGTCTTGCCTAGCCTATCTTTTGCCTTGTTATTGGCCATTCAGCTCTTTATTAGACCAATCAGGTGTTTTAGACAGGCAAAGTAACACAGCTTCATGAGTTAAACAAATGCAGCATAAAAGAATGCAACACGTATTTGCATCATTAAACAAATGTTCCGGAGCATAAACAAATGTAATGCATCTTTCACTAATATTCTACAAGAGGAAAGGAATACTTTTAGTTGCAAAAGTTAATACATTTCAAGAAACAAGAAATACATTTTTGTGTATGTTTCTTCCTAAAATGTATTGCCTTTGGGACTCTCTTAGCAGCAGTGGGTGTATGAATGTGAATATGTGAATAAATTAATCACTGTTCACTTGTGGTTATTTACATTTGATTCTCTTTTTGTTTTGTTTTGTTTTTCCCTAGACAATGTTTCTCTGTGTAACAGAGCCTAGGCTCACTTTGCTTACAAGGCTGGCCTCTACCTCACAGAAATCCTCCAGCCTCTGCTTCCCAAATGCTGGGATGAAAGGCATGTGCCACCGTGCTTGACCTACATTTGATTCTTTTAAGTGCTGTCTTTGATTAAATAGGTCTTAAATCTTTTAGAATTCAACAGCAGCTAGATAAATAGTACTACAGCGAAATTGTTTGGGATTATTTGGAGGACTGACTACATCATGTATTAACATCTGTTTGTCTTTCTTGAACTAAAAGGCTTTTTTCCAGTGCTGGGGATTAAGTTCTTCAGGTTTGCTAGACAAGCACTTACCAGTGAGCTGCATCCCCAACCATTGAACTGGAACACTTCAAAAAAAATGCCCTTATACTTAAATAATTTGGATACAGTGATTTTCCTTAAAGTCTTATTGGATGATATAATTATGTTAACATTTTTAGTATTTTCATGGAATTTACTTAAAATAATTTACATAAGTCTAGAGAAATAGCTTAATTAAAACCATGTGCTGGGGGGCTGGAGAGACGGCTCAGAGGTTAAGAGCACTGCCTGCTCTTCCAAAGGTCCTGAGTTCAATTCCCAGCAACCACATGGTGGCTCACAACCATGTGTAATGGGGTCTTGTGCCCTCTTCTGGCCTGCAGGCATACACACAGACAGAATATTGTATACATAATAAATAAATAAATAAAAAGAAAAAAAAAACATGTGCTGGTCTTGTAGAGGACCCAAATTCAGTTCCCAGCACCCACAGCAGGTGGCCGATAACCCCCCCCTATAATTCCAACTTTAGTGGATCTGACAGACTCTTCTGCCCCTCACAGGCACTGAATTCACATGTACAAATACACATGTACATGTTGTTAAAGAAAATAAATAGAAGTCTTTACTATGATTTACAGACAAATATTTCTATGTTCTTTGCAATAAAATATATAATCTTAAATTTTTATTTTTAGTTCCACAAAACCTACTAAATTACTAGGTATCTTCAAAATCTAACCAAAACCTATAGATTGTGTCTGATAGAGGTGCTGAGAATTTAAAACTTTTCTCATTCTACTCTTTTAAAAATCAATTGTAATGCATTGGTATTACTTGGGTGTATACACTTCCTGTCACAAAGCCAGGTCTTTCCCCCTGACCATGGAAAAGACATTAGAACTTCATGGAATTCTTAATCTGCCCAAGTTTGGAAGATTACTGAAATTGTAAGGCAAGCCTGAGACAGTTGTTTTCAGACAGCACCTTAGCTAATTCTGTAGCATAAACACAGACTGAGTAGCAATAATGATGAGTGAGATTATAGTACGAAAAAGGATTCGAAAAAACAAAATTTGCACACCTTCCTTGATTCTGAGTGTGGGGTAAAAGTGGTAAAATGCAGTGTTTTTTTTTTTTATAAGTAGTTCATTGGTGCCAATTTGCAGGGGATCACCTGTGAGAATTCCTTGTACTTGGCCTCACATTATCCTGGCGCACTGCCTTTTACATTATAAAGTGGAAGGAAAATAGTTCTGCATTGTCTCAAAAAACAGGAATTTGGTACACACAGGGAAAGGAACAAAATCTGAATCTTCATTCAGAAATACATACTGATCACCTATGGTAGTCAGGGCCCCAAAAAGAATACAGAATTTATTCAGGAGTGAGAGAGATGGCTCGGACAGTAGGGACACTTGCCACTAAAGCCTGATGACCTAGTTCAGATATTGGGATCCATATGATAGAAGGAAAACAACTTCAACAAGTTATCCTTTGATTTCCACCTGACCACTGCCTAACCTCAATAAATATTCATAATTTTAAAATTCAATTCAAATTAAACCTACATTTAAACTTACGTTTTGATGTTATAGCTAACATGACAGAATTGATGAGCACCCTGGGATGTTTAGGATACTTCAGAGTTGCTGGCTTACTTTGTGATCCAGGCTTTGTATTAATTTAGTATTTGTGTTTATTCTTTCTTCCAAAGGGCAAAGGTTTCATGATATTAAAGCAGTTTTCCCAAATTGTAAATACAAGTAGTGATGCTTGATCAGGTTAGTTGTAGCACGAGTGACTGTGGTATACAGTTGTCTCATTCGGGGTACTGATACCCTGGTTATAATATGGGTAGTCCCTGTAATGGTGCAATACTCTAATCAGGCAAGTGTCATATTTCTGCCTTTGCCATAAACACCATTGTCTCTGTAGAGGGGATTGTAGGGGGAATGACAGGAGACTGGGAATTGGAAAGGAACAGAGTGTCAGCCAGGTGCATCAGATTTTGGTAGTAAATCTGAAAAACCACAACAGTTACAAGTCTCATTGTAATTTCTTATCTCCTCTCTTAAAAATCGTAAACTTGGGCTGTAGGGTAGGACATTAGGCAAGGAAGAAGACAATTTGGGGTCTTGTACAAATTTCTGAACATTAAGTGGAAATATTTCATTTAGGAGATTAAATCCTGCTTAGTGTGACTGAGATTCAAGTAGTTGCTTCCACTTTCTTTGTAGAGCTGCAGTTTTGCAAGAGATAGGAGAGTTGTGTAAACAAAGTGAGTTCTTGAGAGTTTTGAAAAAATGGAACATTCAGAAGTTTTGGATTTGTTTTGCCAATTTTATTCGAGTTTATATTACAAAGAGAAATGTCTTATATCCATTTGATTTTAAAATATAAGCACATAAGTCTTGAATAGTATAAATTGCCCTGTTTTAAATGTTTTTATTGTAAGAACTCATTACCTATAAAAAGCTGTGGGCTTTTATGCCCTTGTTCCTATAATTACTTCAATATAGCCTTACTAATCTTACCTTTGGGCAAATTTTGAAACCAGAAAAGAAAAAAAGAATGGATATAAAAAAGAAGAAACTCTTTGGGGACCTCAAATATTTAGTATGTCTCTCATTTTAAATGATGGATATTATGCTTGCAAGATTAAATGTATATTATCAATCCACTCATCTCAACCCCTCATCTTACTTTAGGTAATTCATATTTTTAGGGTACAGTCATATAGCAATACGTTATTTACTGAAAAGTAAGCTTTGTATATTACATTGGGGTGTGGTTATAGAGCTGCACCACTTTAGATGTCTTTGACCTTTTTTTAAAGTGTAAATGCCACTTTAATTACCCTCAGCTTTCACTAGCTGGCTATATTCCAACCGTTCTCATTTTGGAATTCTTATACATAGAACTTTTCTCTGCACTATGCTGATTTCAGAATTAATTTGCAAATATATTTATTACTTTTGCTATATATTGTTTAGCAACTAGAAAGCACTACATATTTAGAGGTAGATTTTAGAAAGTACACAAAGAAATAGAAAGGCACCCGTTTTTATTTAGAAAACCTTAAATGCATTCACAGAACTTTCATGAGCTATGATGCAAATTAAAAACACTGTATTTTCTTTTTTAAAATGATTCCTGTTGAACTCTTTAAGATTTATTTTATGAATGGGTGCCCTATCTGCATGTGTGCCTGTGCGCCAGAAGAGGGCGTCAGATGGTTGTGATAATAGATGGTTGTGAGCCTACTGGTGCTAGGAATTGAACTCAGGAACTCTGAAAAAACAGTCAGTGCTCTTCACCTCTGAGCTATCTTTCCATCTCATATACTGTATTTTCATGTCCGAAGTGACTTTCATCTTTTGAGACTTGTTATATTGTTTATAATTCAAGGAGAAGGAAATTTCCATTTCATTAGTATTAGCTATAAGGAGTGGAGAGTTTTTAAGGATATGAATAACTGTAATATTTTCTTATTTGAATGTGTATATATTTTTAATTTCCCTTTCTCTCTACCCATTAAAGATTCCAGTGCTGAATATTCAAATGAAAATTTTTCCTGCACTTTGTACTGTGGCAGGGACCATATTTTCCTGTACAAATTACTTCCGTGTAATCTTCACAGGTGGTGTTGGCAAAAATGGATCAACCATAGCAGTGAGTATACTTTGAGATTTTCAGAGAGTTGCAAACTAAGACTTGTTCTATTACTTTACTTTGGTTTTCATTTAAATGATATATAATCATTTGTCAACTTGGAACTTTTAAGCCTTTGAAATAAATATTTATACATACTTCTGTATCCTGATAAGCGTTCATGTATCTGGACACAGCACCCATGGTTTTGGAAAATATGACATGCTGTATAAAAAGAAGTGACACCCACCAAGCACAGTGCTGTTTGAGCTTTACCACACCTCATGCAGCGGCTTCTCACTAGTCCTGAGTCCAACTTATTGTGGTTGTTAGCGGGCAGATACCGGGAGGTTCTGGGAAGGTTGGGTTAAAGTGTTTGTGGTAGGTCCATGAAGCATCTGACAGCATTAAATGTTTGTAACTCCGCTCTGTACAGGGAACAAGTGTCCTTTCTCCTTTTCTCCATATTGGATCGGTGATCACCTTAGCTGTTATGATCTACAAGAAGTCAGCAGTTCAGCTCTTTGAAAAGCACCCATGTCTTTATATACTGACATTTGGTTTTGTGTCAGCTAAAATCACTAATAAGCTTGTGGTAAGCACCTCAGTTTTTACTGTTTTAATGTTCATGTTATTTTGGTTTTGTGGGCCTGTATTTCATTTTGTGGCTTCCTGAGTAGTTTTAAGAGTTTGCAGTAAAAATCACTTTACATCAAAGAATAGCTGTGTTCACTCTCCTGACTACATTTTGAGTTTGCCTGACGTTCTTTAAAGTTCTATATCCTTTCACTATCTTGTCCAGTTTTTAATTTGGTCAGCCGGTTTGTGTGCATTCTTCAGTGTCATCCTGGACACACATTGAGACCCCTTTGCCTTTTGTACAAGTGTTTTCCTCCAGCATGGTTGGCATTGCTTTTCCCTTTCTCATACAACTTTAATGTTGTTGGGATTTTCTTTTTGTAGTTTTACAAGCTCAACATTCTTGAATATCATTCTTGAAACTTCGTCTTTGAGCACTATACTGATTTCCTGTGTTGCTGACAATTCCGAAATGAAAGTGCCTATGTCATTGACTTTGTTTTCCCAGGTTGCACACATGACGAAAAGTGAGATGCATCTGCACGACACAGCATTCATAGGTCCAGCACTTTTGTTTCTGGACCAGTATTTTAACAGCTTCATTGATGAATATATTGTACTTTGGATTGCCCTGGTAGGTATTATATGGTCTTATTTTGTGGCTTGAAGCTACTTGTTTTCTTGTTTGAGTGAGCCAGTCCTTTGTAATGTGTTAAGAGTTCTTTATGACTTCAATGTTAGCCTGCATGTTTGTTAGGCTTACTATTCCTGCCTATGTGAAGACTCAACAATTCCAAACTTCTGATTGTTTGTATACCAGAAGTTTAGACTATATTCAGGCATAGCGACTCGTTTATAAATTGTTTGTGCCTGCTTTCATTCTATACTGGCAGAGTTGAGCAATTGTGAGAGAGAGTACAACTCAGAAAATGTGAAATAATTTTGTTGAGTATATAGCTTAGGGGTCAAGTTCTTGCCTAGCATGCATGAAGCCTTGCATTTGCCCCCCAGCACCATATTTAAAAAATCAGGCATGGTGGCATTGCCTGTGAGCCCAGCACTTGGGAATTGGAAGCCAGAGGATTGGAAGCTGAAGATCTTTTTTAGCTACATACTTAGTTTGAGGCTAGCCTAGGCTGTGGGAGCTTCTGTCTCAAAAAATAAATAATACAAAGTTTAACATATTTACCATCTCTCTAAGGAAAGATTTGTTAATCCTTAGTTCTAAAGGACACCAAGAGGCAACTATTACTCAACTGTATGAATTCGAAGATGAATTTGGGGAGAAGAGAGTCAGAAGCCACCCTTCTATCCTCTCAGGAAGTTAGGGAGGTCTGTGCACATGTTGAGAGTCTAATCAAATATCTCTTCTCTTTTTAGGTCTTCTCTTTCTTTGATTTGATTCGTTACTGTGTCAGTGTTTGCAATCAGATTGCATCTCACCTGCATATACATGTCTTCAGAATTAAAGCCTCTGCAGCTCACACTAATCATCACTAACGATGTGACTGGGGTTCTGTTAAGCTCATGTTTTCTGCAGGAAAGAATCCGAACATGTTAAGGAGAATGGGGGTGGATAAGAAGAACAAATGTAATTTATAATAATCAATGTTATATAACTTTCATTCTTTGTCACTGGTAACACTCCCTAACTGTCCTGTTAAGAATGGGAATGTCAGGTCCCATCCTGTAAAGTCAACATGTTGTCAGACAGGGTTTGGCTCCAGAAAGCATGCAGGGAAAATGCCATGTGCTGTGATTTTCCTGACTTCAGACTATCAGTCGGAGGAGCGTATTCCCAGTGGTGGTGATTCTAATGTAAAATTTTTACAGGCCAAACGATGGTTGCTTTATAATTTTAACAAATCGTCATCTTTTAGTAACATCTTGTTTATTGTCTTCTCAGACTTTCTTTTGTAAGGAACTCGGCTTGTGACATTTACAACCTACTAGCTTGTGAGGTGAGAGCAGTCATAAAGACCTTAAATTTGGATGGCAAGGGTTCCTGTCTGTATATTGTTGAGGAAGTGATTTTATTATTGATCAAGAAATGGTGTTTCTCACGGGCTTGGGAAATCTTGGCTAGCATGCATATAATGTGGTAACTTTGTCAATCCATTTTATTTTTTTAAATAAATATATGATCTCAGAGCCAGCCTGTTTTCTCATTTTTATTCAGGAGAAAGGTAAACTAAATATTAAATGTCATTTTTTTTAATTGAGACAAATTTTATTTCTGTTCTTAACAATTAAGGCAATATGGTCGGCTGTGTTGTCATGATGTGCTTTTGACCATTCTATTGTAGAAACTGTTAAATCTTTTATAAAGGAAACATATTTTGTTCATTTTCTCTCCTGTAGGTTCTTTCTATTGCAGTCATTACTCCCACGTTTCAGTCATTGCCCAGAAATGGGGTGGTGGTGGACTTTGCCTTTTCCTTTTTGGTATTTAGACTACTGTTTGAATGTTCTATGTGAATCACATTTGTTTTTGTTGTATCCAGATGTTTCTTTACTATAAAGAAGTACAAAGGGTAGTGAATCCCAGCATTCAGAGGTGGAAGCGGGAGGATCAGAAATTCAAGTTGTCCTTTACTATGGAGTTTTAGGACAGTCTGAGCTACACAAGATGTGGAAAATCAGGGTGGAGGGAGGACTGGGATGTAAAGATAATCTAAGAAGGCGGGGGGGGGGAAGGCAGGCAATCCTCCATTAGTACAGTTGCATCTCGTTTTATTTGACTATTTCAGCAGACATTCAACAATTGTTTATACCTAGTGAAAATTAAGCCCTGGAAAGACTAAAGGAAATACCAGTTATCACACATTATTGCTGTACTCCAGATGGAATCTGGGCTGTCTTCTGAATTCTAACTAGCGTTACCAAAGCTATAAACAGAGGTACTTAAGGATAATTGAAATAAATACATGTATTAATTTTTTTTTTCCTCGCCATGGAGAGAATCTGAAAAGCAGTCATGTTTATGTTTCCTTTGGCCCTAGATAACATCAGCAACATCAGCCAATGATTGGTTTGTACAGAGCCTCACCCAACCCGGGTTGTTGTGTTCATTTACCTACTAGAGTATGAGAATCATTCAACAATGTGGATGCTTTTAGAAAACATATTCCCAGGACTTTTGGGGGAGTGGGTTTTCGATAAAGTCCCTCAGTAACTCGAGCTGGTCTTGAACTCTCAGTTCTCCTTGCTTAGCTTCCTGAATGCTGGGATTATAGGCTGTGCCACTTTACCGCAGTCCAGGTCCAATCACTATAGAGAATTTGGTAGACTTATATTGGAGCCTTAGTATTTTCACAGCCTTAACAGCATTCTGGTTCTTGGGTTTTGAAACTTTTCAAGATCTAACTAGGTTTAGCAACCACTTCTATATATCTGTAAAGATATAATGATTCCTAGAAACTGCAAAACTACAGTTAGGTATGGCACGTGGACATCTGCCACCGGCAGCAGGAGTTGTGTTCATCAAATCAGAGTGTATCCTTTCAACTTCCATTTTGTCCCTCTGCTTCTTGTTACACCCCCACCTCATTTGCATTCTTTGTATGGAATTCAGAAATTTCTAAAGGCTACAATAAGAAAATACAGAGTGAAACATTTCAAAGAATTCTAGAAGACAAGATGTTTCTCTTGTAGGTTTAAACAGAAACTTGAGTGGAGGTATAGAAAAAGAAGGGCCCAGATAACTTGTCAATACTTTGGATTGCAAAGGGGGGAATGCCAATGCAGAGATCTTTTCACCTTGAGCTGGAGAATGGAACTGGAACCTTAATAAGTGGTTGAGGTGAGATGCCTAAGATTGAAGGTAAAGGACTAACCCTAACCCTAAGATTGAAGGTAAAGGACTAACCCTAACCCTAAGATTGAAGGTAAAGGACTAACCCTAACCCTAAGATTGAAGGTAAAGGACTAACCCTAACCCTAAGATTGAAGGGAAAGGACTAACCCTAACCCTAAGATTGAAGGGAAAGGACTAACCCTAACCCTAAGATTGAAGGGAAAGGACTAACCCTAAACCCTAAGATTGAAGGTAAAGGACTAACCCTAACTGGGCTATGGGCAGGCTGGCCTTGTTAGCAAAGTCATGAGACAGCTTTGAAGGGCTTCTGTCAACTGAGGCCAAAGCTGCCTTCTTCCTGCTACCCGTTTCTGCCCAAGATACTGGGAAGCACACCAGACTAGTACCAAAGACTACTATGCTGTGGCCACTCTGATCAAGATTTCTTTCTCTTCTTACTAGAAGTAGAGCTGCTGACCCCTGATTTTTGTGATTCCAAATAGCCTAGTGTGACCAGGTCCTCCTCCACGTCTAGTTCAGTTTGTTCTCCGATGCGGTGCCTCCTAGATGGACAAACAACAAGGTTTTTATCTTTATTCTCATCCTCACGTCACGACAATTTTGTACATGTGTCGTTGGGCCACAACAGTGTTCTCCGCTGAGGATTTTATAACGGTGGTTCCCAGAAGATGGCATTGGTGGCGACTTCTAGTCAAACACCTGCAGCTGTACTGCTGTTTCCTACTGTGTCCATTCTGCTAAAGGTGCAGCTTTGAGTACAGTTCAATGAGTTCAGATGGGATGAGAGCTCTCAAAGTTCTGAGGAATTCTGACACCAAGGATTCCAAACTCAGACACCACTTTGAAGCAAGACTGGGTTACCAGTTGGAAGGAGGCCGTGGATTCCAGGGCTGATCCTGTCACACCAGAAGGGCCAAAGTCCAAATTGGCCTGTAGCTCTAGACACTTGCTCACCACAGCTTTTACTTCACAGTCTTTTCTTTTGCTTTCTTCTGCTTCTTCTGTTCCTCGTATTCAAGTATTTTCTTTTGGAAATAGCCTGTGAGTTCAAACAGGTGTTAGTTAGGCAAACTGATGAGCTCAGGAGTAAGTACTCTCAACGGGCCTGAAGTCTGATCTGTGGAATTACATGTCTACAATCCTAGCTATTGGGAAACTGAGGCTACATAATGAGACTGTGACTCAAAAAAACAGAAAGACCCCACATTCTCCCCTACCCATAAGCTGCCAGAATCTCTAGGCACTCACCACATTTAATCTGACCCGAAGGGGAATCCACAAATAGTAGTTAGCTCCAGTATAAAACGAAAGAGGGCTCAGGCTGCTGAGTGATGAACAGACATCTCTGTACAAACTGCCTGCCCCTGAAGCAGTTTCTCTGGTAACTTCCATTGAGCCCATTGACCCCCACTGCTCTGCCTGCCACTGAAGAGATGCCTCTGTCTGTTTTTTGGTTTCTTTTCTGAGACAGGATTTTTCTGTAGGTTTGGAGCTTTCCTGGCAGTCACTTGAACTCAACAGAGATTCACCCATCTCTGTCTCACGACTGCTGGGATTAAAGGTATGTGCCAATAAAGGTACTCCTTAAGGGAGACACTTCTAGAGAAGTTGGTGTAGCTGTGTATACCTGCAGGAGGGTTCCTGCTCTTCTCTGCTTCCTGGATGAACAGGGAAAAAAGCTGTGTCTTCACAAACTTCTTCACAAATCGGCGCTTGGTCTTGGAGGTGATGGCTTTACAGAAGGATCGTTCTTGGAAGTGGCCTTGCCCACTGGCTTCCCGTTTGATATAGGACGCATAGTGGCCCACAGTCTTGACAAAGAACTGCACAAAAGGGCCTGAAACATGCTCATTGATTTGTTCTGAAGCTGCAGGAGACAGAAAGACCCATTATAGAGCAACAGAAGATTAAATTACCCAAATTCACCTCTAATTATGGTTTCTATTGTTGGCCAGAAGTTCCCAGGGGAAGCAACTGAGTAAATGAAAGGAAGCCTGAGATGTGAATGGCTTACAGCTACAATACCAACTTCCAGAAGTCTAGGACAGGAGGATTGCCATAAGTTTGAGACCATGTCTCACAAGACAAAAAAATAAATAAATAAAAATAAAAAAAAATGAAACTAGGAACTGGATATAGATTCTCTACCATTTCCTATGAAAAGAAGCAAAGTTTCATATTCAGAGTCTAGTCCCCTGACACAAGCTAGTAAATGGGTTTATTTTAGTAGACAAATTGGGAATCCTTCCCTCAAGCTCCCTGGGAAAGCCTAAAGTAAAAGAAGAGCCGGGAACTTACTCTTGAACTCATTTATCCCCTGACCAAGGGAGCCCAAGATGTCTTCTTGCAGTTTTGGCGGTAGGATGTCTTTTTCATCACCAACCTAGAAGGGAACAGAGCTAGGTCAAGGTCAAGGACTCTGGTCAGGAGATCAGGAAGGGGTCCAGGAGAATGTGAGGCGTGCCCTGAGTTCTTGCTCTACTCCACCCCAAACCACAGCTCCACAGAGAGGAACAGAAGTCATTTTGTTGCCTCCCGTTTGAATTCAAGCATGAGCAAGGTTCCCCACAAGTGTATATTGCTTGTTCAAAAGACACTGGCATATTGCATCAGTCAGTAAGGCATCTGGGTCCTTGCCTGTGGCCTTACGAGGGGAAGATAGCACAAGTTCATTCTCAGTGTGTCTGTTGATCAGTGGGACATCATGAGACTCAAAAGATGTTGGTGGCAAGTCTGTGCCAGCAGGTGCCATCAGCACAAACACTTACCGACAATAAGAAGGTTCCTTCACAAAGATTCACCAACAGGACCTGAAGTAAACACAGAATGGCTTTATCTCTTCACAAACCTCAACTGTCAACTCCCTTTCTTCCCATAACTATAGCAGCAACATCAACATTTGTAATTCTCATTTGACTGTCTCTGCCTGACATTCTCATTCCTTTTTGTGTGTCTAGAAATCTCATTCCCCAGGTAGGAAACTGTTTATAGGAACTGCTTTCTTAATGCAGAGCCATGTGCATGGCACACACACAATAATCATTTTGCATATTTGCATATTTTATTTAATTCTAGCAGTAGTTCTGTGAAGCAGGTGCTATCTCATTTTGTGAATGAGATAAACATAAATAAGTTTGTGTCAGAACCAAAGGAACTCCAAACTCCAATAGGCAGTTCAAATATCCAGACACAAGTTCAACCTGGCGTATAAGAGGATTTCTGGTTGTTAGCTATAAGCCAGCATTCTTTAGGAAATAGTGAAACTCATTCCCACCTCCCAAAAGGAGTCATTTCCCTTCCCTCTGAGAAAGGACTCCGCTAGCTACTCATCCATAATCCTGCTATTCTCTGCTCTCTTTTTTCCTCTCTCCCTCCTCTCCTCTCCTGTATCTGTCTCTCATTATTCTTTCTCGCTATGCTCTACTCTGCTCTGCATCTCTTGCCATCTCCCTCCCTCCACTATTCTCTCCTCCTCCCTAGCCCTGCCCACGTCCTATGTGCTGACACTGGTCAGTCTACTTCTTTCTGCTCTGGAGTCTTCTAGATGCCTCTCGCAGTTATCTCGTATCTGCAGTAAAAGTATTGACCATATTATGGAGCCATCATGTCAGCGGTTTCTTCAGTGCGCCTCCTTGCCTACAGTTCCCAGAGGTCATGGTGCTGAGACCTAAATTGTGGTCTTTGAGATCACATTCCTCTTCTCTCCCACCCTCCTTCAGCATCTTGTCCTCTGGTGCACTCAACAGAGGACTGGACAGAGGCAGCCATGTTTTGAGCTTTTCACATTTGCAGTCTTAGGTACAATTGCCTAGAGTTCTTAGAAGCTCCCTCAGATTGGCTGGAAGTGGAGGTCAGTGGTAGCGCGCATGTTTAGCATACTGTTGGACTGGATTCAGTTCATTAAAGGCTTAATAACAGCCTTGAGCCTTCCAGCAGGAAACTCAGCAAGGGGAGGACATGAGCTCAGGGTCAACAGGAAGAAGAAAGGAAAATAAGCAAAGGGGCCAATGCATGTACTGGCTACATATGAGGCAAGCGCAGCCTGAAAATCCTACAATTTAGAGCACAACACGAAACAGTCATGCTGCTGATTCCTTAGAGTATGGTTAGGTAATTGGACCACTTCTAATATTCAAATTAAAATATTTTAAATGATCACATTTTGACACCTGAAAACTCATGGACTCTGACATTATCCTTGGTTTTGCTTTAAGATAGGATCTTATGTCGTCTAGGGTGGTCTTGAACTCTGATCCTCTTACTTTCACTTCCTACTAGCAAGAAATAGCACAACCAACCTGTACTATATTTAAAACTAACATTCAAAACCAGCAACAATGACAGTATCAAACTGCTACCATTAGATGGGGATTTGATCACCAATGAACAATAGTTCTCCGGATCCTGTGCTGGCATTTAAGGACTATTTGGGGTCCTATGTTCAGTTTCCTACCTGGGTCTTGACAATAGAATGAAGGATCCCTATGTGTTCCCTACTTTCAAATATAAGGAAAGAGAAACTGGAAAATTTGCCAAAGCACGGCCTGCACTGTAATTATCCAACATCAGAGGAGAAACCCTGAACTAGTCCAGGCCTGAAACAACATGTATAAATAAAGTTTGAATGCCTTCATACAAGGAGGGCTGTTCATCTGGGAATGAAGAGAAGGGTAGGCATGAATATCTTTTTTGAGGTTGTTCCCAAAAATCTTTTCAGAATTTCATACTGTCTATGGAGTAATTCCTTTCAGAGAGCTTCTGTGGAGAATCAGAGAAACTTGCACTGTGCCCAAAGAGTACTTGTGCGTGCACTCCATATGACTTCCTCCCTTATCCTTCTTGCCCATTTTTCAGAGCAGCTGCAAAGGGATAAATTGAGCAAAAGCTCTTGACTAGCAAGATCCAGAGCTCTACTGGCCTTCGTTTGTCTTCCTGCCTGACTGTTGGGAGGAGCCTCAGTTTCAGAGGAGGGAAGTTACGTAACTTCTGGGGTTGAGACATTTTAGGTTTTATTGCTAAAGTGGGGCTGATACCCTGCTCCAGTTACTCATAAGGCTAAGGGTTGTTCACAGGGCATGTGTACTCAGCACAAGAGCTGGAGAAACAAAAGGCAACAGCCTACTTCTCTCCCTCCCAGGAGTACCTTCTAAAGCAGGGCTTTGGCCTTTCTTTGAGTTCCACTGCCGCCCCATCTGCACAGTAGACTTGCTGGATTCACCAACCTCTTATGCAAAGGGGAAATCCTCCCACTAGGACTACCTCCGGGCCTCTTTAGTGCTTGCATCAGGATGCTTCAAAAGGTAACTCTGCCTCTGCACAGTGAGTTAATGGTTAATCTGGGCTGACATTCCCAAGCAGTCCTGTATTCAGCTATAGCGATGATACTACAGTCTTTAGATCAAAGCACATGTTTCAAGTTGTTTGTCCGCCTTTGGGGGTAGATGTATGTGATCATCTTACTTTTGTCCACTTACACAGTTGAACTCTCTTCTGTGTCAGGGTCATTACCAAGAAACAAACTCAAGGCGGATTTGATTCTATATCATCGTTACCCACTGAGCTCTGGGCTACTCATAAAGATGGTACTTGTTCACATCTCTTCATCTTCAAGACTTAACAGTTTACAAAAGGGCTTGTTTCCAAGGAATTTGAATTCCAGAGGGGGTGTGCTTTGCACAAGCCAGCTGTGATCATTCATTTCACTGAGAGATCACTCACATGACTGCTCAGTATGGAGAATGAGCTAATAGGATCGTCCCATGAGCTCAGAATAAGCAGCATCTTGCTTCCTAAATCCAAAAAGGAGTCACTCAAACGAAGAGAACCAACATTCACTGGACATGGGCTGAGTATTAGGTGCCCAGCTAGTAGTATAGCCATGTCATTTTCCTCAGTCTCTAGCAACTGAAGACAGCCATCCCCAGTTTGCTGATAAATTCAGGTTTAAAGGGGTTAAGTGATAGGTCCCAAATCACACAGTTGTTGGCAGCAGACTTAGGATACAAATCAAAGCCTGCCAGGCTATAAACCGTGCGCTCTCTTCAATGCAGCTTACCTCTTCCATGGGACTGTCCATAACCTCCTGTAGGAAGCGCATCTGTACCCCAACCATGAAGGGGGTGGGGCAGCAGACAGTGGCCAGAAGGCTCTCGGGGACCACAGGGATGTACGTGTGTGCCCAACTAAAGGGGTAGAGCAGAGCCGCTGCAGCATGGATACACTGAGACAGGGTACTGGAACACAGAAGAAAGAATGGGTCAGCGAGGCTTCTCTGTTCCTATGCACTGACTCAGAGCCCCACGCCTACAGAAGCTACTGGAAATATTCCTACGCTGGGTAAAAAAAAAAAAAAAAAAAATCAAGTCTGGAAGCCATGGAGATCATAGAGCTTGTAGCTACTTGTTGCTAAGAGAAGGGTAGAAATCAGGAGAGGCGAGGCCCTACTACCAGGGCGGGGCCCCCTTTAATCTCTATTCCCAGCTAGTTCTTCCAAGTCTTTACTGACTAAAAATAAGAGTGGCTCAGAAGACATGTCTTCATTTAAGCAGGCTATGAGCGAGCCTCTACTCTGCAATGGACAGGGATAACTAGAAGAATAGCACTTGCCCTTCTTTGAAGAACTCACAGCACAGTGAAGAAACAAGCCAGCTGACACCAGGCTTTGGTGAAGAGGCAGAAGTATCATCCACAGCCATGTACCCCTAAGGCTCCCTGTAGCCATCTGAGGTTACTGAAAGCTCTCAGGTTGGTGCCCGAGTTAGTTTGGGAAATTCCTGGGTTCCAGGAACCACTACTCAGAAATTCCGGAAAGTCCCACAGAGGTGACTCTTGGAGACTTTGCTACACGGATTCCTAATGGCATGACTCTCCAAGTCACAACTCGACCTCTTTCCTTGCCCTCACCATACACAGCCCATCTCTGGATTCCCTATTCTCCACTAGCTCTCATGGCTTTTCCTTTCTCCAGCCAAATCGCCCCACATCTAAGGCCAATAAAAACACAGATGCGGAAACCTTGGTATCAAGCTAGCACTTCCTGAGTTTGAAAGACCAAGTCTCTGAGTGCCTAGCTAAAAAAACTTGGCGAGCTGGAAGTCCCCTCCCTGCACCAGCCTCCAGTTACTGAAAATTCCATGTGGAAAGAAAGTAGGAAGTGTTAACATTTCCTGGAGAAAGTTCATTCTTGAGAGGTATATGAGCAGCCTCTTCACACCCCAAACACTTATCAATAGAGAAAGAACTTAGTTGGAGCCTGAGCCCCAGCTGCCACAAAAACTTCTTCCACACTGGACTGGAGCAGCAGAGCCTCCTCTGAAACAAAAATCATGACCCTTTCCACAAGAATTAGCCTATGATATTTTCCTTTTTCACTATTGTTGACGTTACTATGTTCAACACACAGACCCCCTGACACCTGCCAAGATTCCTTTTTTCTTGAACTCGTGACATCCCTTGATCCTCTCTAGTGTCCTCAACTTCTTTTCCTTCTTCCCCAACGGATAGTACCAAAATTATAGATAGATCAAAGGACAGATCAAAATTATTGCTTCTTGCTGTGATGACACACACCTTGAATCCCAGCACTCAGTAGGTAGAGACAGGCAGATCTCTGTAAGTTCCAAGACAGCTAGGGCTACAGAGTAATCCCTACTCTTTTTATGAGTTTTTTTCCCTCTGCCTGACCCAGGTGTTCCTACATCCTTTTCAGATTGAATTCCCTCAAAGGTGGTAGCTTCCTGCTTCTACATACAGGTTTATACTCAACTGTGAACTGACTGAGCGTAGCAGGTCGTCCTCACCAATCTGCATCTGCCGGTGCCCTGGGTGTCTACAACTGTGCATCATCACCTTTAATCCTCCTCATCACAACCATATAAAGCAAATCCAATCAATTTCATCCTACAGATAAGCAGATTTTTACTTCAAGAAGTAAGAAGCTGACCTAAGCAGAACTATAGCTAAAAGTGGAAGAACAAGATTTGAAAGTCATTCTGCTGGTTTCAATACCTATGCTTAAAGCCAATACATAACCCCTCATCTCCTTCAGAGCAAACACAGAGTCTTCTTGCTATCTCCCCAATGCCTGGCATCTGGCAAACAGCTGACATGCAATAAATATTTGTTCAGTGAGTTCATAAGTGTGGAGATGAGCTTATCCGCCATGCCATTATACAGCTTCCTGTCCTCTTCCCCACCCTCTTCCCTCCCTCAGCCTGGCCTTGCATAAGTGCAGAATCATGTCTGCATTCACCCTAGCTGGCCCCACCTGTACTGTACCAGGAACACTCCATGTCCTTCTTAGATTCTAGTCAGGCGGCAATCAGGTTTGGAGATGACCAGACAAGTCGCACTACCTGTTTCTCTAGGCCTAAAATGCAGATCCAGGAACTCAAAGCTGGAAGGTGCACACATGGGCTCTATAGTCAGACTGCCTTTAAGAAGCCCCAGTAATGTCCCTTGAATCGGGGGTGCAGATTAGTGTGGCCAGCCAGCGGCTGAGCTTACCTGAGACCTTCTGCCAGGAAGATGATTTTTCTTTCCAGGACTGCAGAGGCAAAGATCTGAATAATCTGCTCAAACTGCAGACAGTTCAACAGAGCACTAAAGTCCACATGCTCTAGGTGGGAGTCCAGGGGCCGTGTCAGTGAGATGAACTGTGGGACGACCAGAGAGAGAGGCCTCAGCAATACAAAACCACAGACCTAAACAGGCCTATCCCATTCCTCCTACAGGACAGATCTGATCCTGGCTCACCCAGCAGTGGCTTCCTTCTGCCCTGAGGACAGCTAGGTGGAATCTTCAGTATGGCCCATGAGGTCCAGCCTGGGATACATCCCCATCTCCACATGCCTCATTGTGTGGATGGCTCATGGGGTCCAGCCTGGTACACATCCCCATCTTCACATGCCTCACCGTGTGCATGGCCCATGAGGTCCAGCCTGGGACACATGCCCATCTCCACAATCCTTACCATGTGAATGGCCCATGAGGTCCAGCCTGGGACACATGCCCATCTCCACATGCCTCACCGTATGCATGGCCCATGAGGTCCAGCCTGGGACACATCCCCATCTCCACAATCCTTACCATGTGAATGGCCCATGAGGTCCAGCCTGGGATACATCCCCATCACCACATGCCTCACCATGTGGATGGCTCATGGGGTCCAGCCTGGGATACATCCCCATCTCCACAATCCTCATGTTCTGGGGCAGAGCTCCTCTCCTGCCTAAGCCTGGCATGGGTCAGGCCTCCCATATACTGATCTCCTCGCTTCATTCTTGGTCATCTTAAGACCTCCTCACCTTTTTCTCATGCTACACACTGCTTTCTCTTTCAGTGTGATTGCCTAATCTTCCTCTGGTTCTCTTGGCTCTCACGTTCTCTGGAATGTGTACACACCATTCACTCATTTACACATTGACTTATGTGCCTTCTCCATGAGACTTAGCTCCGCGAGGTCAGGAGCCTCATTCCTTTCACTCAGCATCCAGAAAATGCACATTTAGAAACAGAACACCTCAGTTCTTGTTTCCCCTTCAATACTTATTCTTCCTAGTGACTCCCCGATTCTTCTGTAAGAATGACCAGGTTCAGAGGTACACGTGGAATTTCCATAGTCCCCGCGATCCTGACTGGAATTCCAGTTGGGCCTCTAGTTCTTTAGTGACTCGGAACAACTGTACCTCATGACATGGGTGTGGACGTACGGGTGGGGATGAGTGATAAGAAGTAAAACAGATGGAGACTGTAGGGTAGAGATACAGGACACGCACACGGAGAGAATAGGAGTAAGGCGTAAGAGCAACTGGGAGTTTGGAGACTACAGACAAACTAAGCCCCATACATGATCACAGACAAAACTCAATAGGCTAAGTAACTGCTGGTGGACATCAGGTTAGAAGGTGCAGCACATTGGGCTGACATTTTAGCTCTGCCAAAAATCATAATGCCAGGCTCAGCTTCCCTATACGTTAGCCAGGTGAATGAAATAAGAGCGTTGGGCAGTCCCACAGATGTCCACCCTCTCCAGCCAGTCACACACTTGTCAGCCTACCTCTGTGCCTGAGTCAGGGATGAAACTCTTAAGGGTGACAGTCTTTCCGGGTGCGGGGAAGGCTGCCTCTCGGAGACCTTGCATGAATGGGTAGATGACAGCCATGGAGATCTGGTGTCTCTTCTCTACTTCATCTAGTATCTGCAGGGAAAGGACCACAGGAAGCAAGGCTTAAAGGGATTCTACTGAATGCCCTAAGGCTCTCACACTGCTTCTGCTTCTACTCTGGTATTTTCTAGACCCCTCCACCAACTGGCTTCCATCTCATGGACAAAACCTACACCCCCAAGATTTCTTTTGATTTCATATTCCTTTCTTCTCCTAGCACCGACGTGAAAGTACCAAGCCTAGCAAGTCATCTTCCATGTTAGCACTGGCTGGAGTAGCAGTCTAGAAGCCTAACCTTCTGGGCCTCACTGTCCCATTTCCTCTGGACTGTCATCAGGGTGAAGCTGCCACCAGCCTTCAGTGTGATTCACAGAAGATCCACCCAAGCAGAATACCATTAAGTTCCTCTCCCACAGCCAGTCCTTCTGGCCACCAAGACAGTCCATGGACAGAATCAGTTCTGCCTTGATTCTGTCCCCAGCAACACAAGTCCTTAATTTCTCTTCCAGCTTCATCAAAGTCAGGGTAAATCTAGAGATCCTCACTGTGTTTTTGCCTTTAGACTTTCGTGGTACCCTCCTTTTTATTTATTTTTTTTATTTTTTTGATGGATTTTCTCATGTTATACCTCATCTGAGCCTCATACCCACCAGGAAGACAGAATAACAGACAACAGTTCTCTCTGCAGGGGAAACCGTCTCCTAGATTTCCTTTAAATAGGGTTAAGCTCCGGTCCCTCCTGTCTCAGTTTTACCCAATATTCTTGATACTGGCTGGGCTATCAGGAAGACATTCTACTAAGGGCTCAAGTTGCAAGGCAAGCAGCCAGGCAGAGCCAGAAAGCCGAACAGGCCTGCCTAACAGGCTCCAAGGAATCTTGTCCTAACCTTACCTTGGAGAACAGGCCGAAGCAGCCGATGCAACTGATGATGCAGTATACTTTGGGAAGGCGAGGGCCAGGACCGGCAGGCTGGGGAGGAACAAGAGTTTCCTTCAGGGCTACAGTTTCCACAAGGGTTTCCCCCACATGGGACTGATGGGGCAAAAGGTGGAGTGCTGTGGATGGGGGCCAGTGGTTAGATGGAGAAGAGCCTGTGCAGAGGTTCTCTTCATGGAACAGACCCAGGGTCAAAATAGTCACCAAAGTCAAAAGATGATGATTGCTATTTACAAAGCCACATTATGCAACCAGCCTAAGTGCCTCTCAACAAATGAAAAGGTAACAATAATGTGTCATATAAACAACGTGGAGTATTAGTCATATAATAAGAAAAACAAAATTATGACTTTTTGAGGAAAATGGATGTAGCTGGCAATTATTCTCTAAAGCCAAAGAAACCAGGCACAGAAAGACAAATACATGCTTTCTATTTCATATGCAAGATTTGGATTTTAGAAAAAGAAGACATAAATAAAAGACATGAGGAGCTACAGATGTATCTCAGTGGTTAAAGAGCACACAGTAGTCTTCCAGAAGATCCAAACTCAATACCCAGCACTGACTCCAAATTCAATGCCCAGCACTGACAGCGGATGGCTCACAGCCACCTTTGACTCCAGCTCAGGGGATGCCCCTTCATCTTCTGGCCTCATAAGACACCCATACACATTTGTGCATAGCTCACACACAGACATGTACATATGCACACATCCCACGTAGGCATACACATACACACACACACACACACACACACACACACACACACATATATATATGTATATATATATATATTCTTTTAAAAAGAGAGAGACAGGAGAGCCAAAGAGACAGATCCATGATTAAAAGAGTTTGGTGCTCTTGCAGATGACCTAGGTTTGGTTCCCAGCTACATGGTAGCTCACAACCATTTGTAACTCCAGAGGACCTAGCTCCCTCTTCAGTCCTTCAGGAGCAGCAGGCAAGCACACAGTGCACTTATGTGCATCCAGTCAAACACTCACACACTTAAATAAAAATAAAGAAAAAGGATGAAGATCATAAAATTAGAAATGAGATTATTTGGAAAGAGCAGGGGAACTGGTGTGATGGGCATAGCAAGTATGTATAGTTCAAGTACATGGATTATACATAAGAAAATACCATAATATCTGTTCTTTTATATATAACGGCTACATGCTAATAAGAGAAGAGAAGGAAGAAAAGGAGGAAGGAGGTGTGAGTGGCAGCCTTTGGGGGCCAGAAACCCAAAGGTAAACACTACTGACTCATGACTAACATGAGCTGAAGGTCAGTGAGAACAAAAACTAGTGTGTCTTAGCCATGAGGAAATGTCTAGAGAGGAAAGCATTGGAAAGCTGTCTAGCGAATCCTTGCTCTGAAAGCCAAGAATTAAACCTTGTTCAAATCTCAGACTGTCAGGGAGGCTCCAGGGAACAAGGCAAGCAGGCCTGCATAGAAAAGACTATAAGAGGGTTCTGCTGGAGCATCTCACTGAGCCAGGAGAGCCCAGACGGTAGCCTAGTGGCAGAGGAGGGGAGGGACAGTGTGTCCTTGTTCTTGTGGGGTTACTAACATGGCAGCATGTGCAGAGATGTACTCTCCCTAGAACCACCACTGCCACTGCGCCTGAGCCTTTGTAGGAGCGGCTTTGGCAAGCCCTGCTGTGGAGCTAAACAGTCTGCAGAGAGGAAGGAGCGGTTCTGAGGTTCTGAATAGCACCGACCAGGAGGCGCCTGCAGTATCCAATCTTCCTGCTTCCATCCACGTTGGTCAGGACAAATGAGAAGGTCTCCCTAAGAGAGAGCAAACCAATGTTGTGCATTTGCTCATGAGATTTCTAAAACAAGATTAAAGTCAGCATCAGAGAAGTGAAGAGGAGGACCAAGGGGCGTTGCTGATTAATCACGAGGGTGATCACCTCAGTCACTTATTAAGCACGCAGTGGTGCCAAGCCCAAATGATCACCTCATTTGAGACTCAAATAACCTTTCTGAAGGAGGTTCGATTAGTATTACCACTTTAAAGACAAAGTAAGCAAGACTCAGAGAAGGCATTTTTTAGCTAAAATTTGAAGTCATCGTGGACTTCCAGTGTTCATGATGTAAGAAGCTTCTTGATATTGTCTTGTTAGAGTCCAAAAGCTTTCTTTCTTGTCTACCTTCTGCCAGTGGCAGAGTCAAAAAAAAAAAAAAAAGAGTGACTGTTTCTTGAAGGACAGGATAGAGGCTCTCAAGCATCTTTGGATAGAGGTCAAGTCACAGCTAAGATCTTTGGCCTAAAGGACCTTAGGCAAAAATTTCCATGGTAAAAACTCAGCACACTCTCAGTGATGGGGGGAACACAAGGGCCACACATTTGACCTCCCATCCATATCTGATACCCTTGTCCCCAGGCTGAGTGGTTACCTGGGATAGTCTGTGAGGGGTGCCCACTCATTCCCATCGGGGAAGCAGAATAAAGGAATGGCTTTGAGCAGCCGTTCTTCCTCCTCCTGTTGACCCCGGAGCAGGTTCTCCCTCTGGAAGGAAAAGGCAAGGAAAGTTAGGCAGGGAGGCAGGGGCCAGAAGGCTATTAGCCTTCTTTCCTGTTAGTATGGAGTACAAAGGTGCCTTTGACATAGTCTGCATTCTAGTTCTAGCTGGAATGACCCCTAAGAGAAAATTTGTTCTAGGCCACATCAATATAACCTGGGATTAGAATTCACTATCCTGAGGAATTTTACATATTCAAAAAGGAGGTTAGACAGGTCATCTGAACCCTGAGAGGATGACATCAGAGAGATACCACATCAAAGAAAAGAAACAACCTCTCCAGAGCTGCTAACAAGAGGGGGTCGAAGAGAATGCTGCACTGCCCTCACCCAGTGCACCACCACACAAGGGGGGCTCTAAGCTCCGGGAGTCTGATCTTAGCCTGTGTTTGTGTCTTGGGTCTGCCTGATTCTCCACCACACAGCAGGAAGGGCATGCCTCCTTAGGCATCCCTGCTGAAGCCGAGCTTTTCTGTCAGAAAAGGTGACTGAGGTGGAATTCGGAAAAACGAGGCGATTCCCAGAGGGTGAGAGCACGGGGCTCATTTCCCTGCTCCAGAAGTTTAGTCAGTCAGTCACTGCAGACAGACCTAGATTCTCGGGGTGATACCAGAAAGCTAGGGCTGGGCCACAAAGGAAATGAGAGCAGTGAGCTCAGAGCTCCAAAGCTGGCAGGGTGGTAGGGAGCAGAACTTCACCACCTTTTAAACACCCTTCTCTTTCCCTACCTCTGCCCTCAGGCCCCACCTCTCCTCCGTCCTTACCTTGGGAAACTGGTAGGTGATCGTGGGTTCATAGTCATCCCCTGAACGCTTTTTCTTTAAAGAAACAACAAGAAGGTATTCAAAGAAGTGCTGGCCTCCAGCAAAGTTGGACAGGGAATGTTCCTGGGTCCTCTCTGGTTCTGTGGCAGCTTCCCCAGTATTGTTCTGAGAAGGTCCTAAAACGGAAATGCAGGGGCCCCCTGAGTATTCCATTCCTCCATTCTGTACAGTGTGTGAGAACCTGGGCAACCTGCATGCCTCAAGGCCACGTTGCCAGTGCTGATACCCAAGCCTGACCAGGCACCACCAGTCCCTGGGTGGGACCAGAGCCAAGTGGGCAGTTTCCACACCTGTCCTGGAAAACCTGAAACTGTGGAGTGACACTGGGAGGCAAAGAAAACACTGCTGTAGAAACTGAGGAGCCATGTTGTGTAGGTTCTTGGAGGCCTGATGACTGAAACTGTACTTCTGCCTACCATAGCAGCTCTGGTAGCATTTCAAACACCCTGGGGAAATTTGTTCTAAATAATCAGATGAGCCCCTAGGGCATTTTCTTTTGGCCATACCAAGAGCTGCACAGGAGACATGACTAGCTCTGCAAACTGATAAGGTAATCCTCTTGGTCCGATCACATGGGGGCCATGTGGATTTTGGCATGCAAAGGGAAAAGAAGGAGGAGCACTCCAGGAGGAAACAGCCCATAAGAGGATCACCCCAAAAAGGAAGTAGGCAATCCAGTTCTGACCTGCTCGAAGTCGTGGCAAGCGATTTCGGAGCAGCCTGAGGGTTCGGCCTACCCCTTGTCCTTCCATCGCTCTGGGCTTGGAGGGCATGGAAGTTCTTTCTCCTGCAGGCTGGCCACAGGGAGCCTGAGAAAGAGCCTTCTGCTTTGTTCTCCAATTACAGCTTTACTAAGCCGAACCATGCGCTGTCTCCCAAAGGCAGAGAGCAGTTTCCATCCTGTGTACTCCGTAGTTGAGCAAGAAGGATGTGAAAGGACCCACGATGCAGCTTAACATGGGCACTGACAGAGGCAGCATCCTGGCACTACAGCTCAGCTCTTGGCTCCTCCCAGGAGCCCCAGGGTGTGGTAAGAGAAAAGGTCATGAGCAAACATCTCAAGGCACAGCTGCTTCTGGACTAAGAGCTTTAAATTCCGGTGCCGCAGACCATGTGGTGAGTCTTTACTACCTTAGGCAGTGAGGGATGCCTGGAAAAACCAGATCATGGACTCCAGCCCCTCTTTGATCTCAGCATAGGTACTTTACATCCCATATCTTTGGTTATTCTCTCAAATTGCTTTCTCAAGTTGCTCATCAGAAACTGCAAAGTCCCACCAAGCCAACTGACGAATTCTGAAACAGGCCTTCAGGATCTCAACCAAGAACACAGGACTGAACACTTCCTGCAACCAAGATGCCACTGCCTTACCCTGAATCAGATAAGTAATCTTATCCAGATCTCTAAAAGTAATTTCTAGCAAGAGAGCGAGTCTCTCAACAGACCCCATGGATTCGCTCCTGACGGCGAAGGAAAGAACAAAGCCCACCTCTGAGAAGTTCCTGATATTGACGGAATAACTACAAAGGTAAGCCCCTAACTCCCTGTAACATGTTCTAGTCTAAGACAGGGAACTTTTTCATTGGGACTATTCCAAGACTCTAGCAGATTCCTTCTTTCTCAAGGAAGCACTGACTCAGGACATTGTCCCTAGCCTAGAGCAGGGGACTGGTTTCATCAGCAACAATGTGGATATAAGTGCATCCTCACCCCTCCTGGACTCCTGCTCAGTCTTTCCCCTGACTGGGCCAGGTCAACATCCTAAACTGCAGACCCAGTGTTGTGTCTAAAGGCTGAGGAAGGGGGAAAGGAGCTATTGATAACCCAGGTTTCTCACAGAAAGTCCTGAACAAGGAAATGCATGGGATAAGAGGAAAGAGCCCCTGCCAGGAAGTTGCTTAATGGGGAGGGAGGAAGCAAAGTGATCTGGTGCCTATGTCTGCCACTCCTGCAAAGAATTAGCAATCCTCTGGGAGGGAGTGGGTTGCTGTGGTAGGAAGGCTGTCCCTCTGCTCCTAAGAGCTCTAAAACTGGTCTTTCATGGCACCAGGAAAAGTGGGGACTCGGAGGTCCAAAGTTGACTTGTTGGAGAAGCCCCAATCATTGTAAATAGGATGAGAGCTGGAACAGTGTGAGGGATAAACCAGGACACCCCAGGCAGTCACGTGTCTTTCCTGTACTCTGTATAGACATGTTACATAATCTTTACAGGGTGTCTGAAGGAACAAGCACCTGCCTGAACCAGAAGGGAAAACTGAGGAATTAAGTAACTTGGGTAATTTAAAATGAACAGGATCTGTAGAAGATGAGAATTACAAGGGTTCCAAATCCAAGCTCAGGCCTTCTGGTGTATTACACAGTCAACCTCACATGGTGTGTGTGTGTGTGTGTGTGTGTGTGTGTGTGTGTGTGTGTGTGTGTGTTGGAAGGGGAGCAGTAATCAAATGATGGCTTGGACAGCCAGAATCATCTTCCTGATCATCCCAGAACCTCAGGAAGTAAGTCTTTTCCTAAGTCCTTGGGGCAGCATTTTCACGCCATTTCCTCCTGCTTTATCAGGAGAAAGTAGGCAACAGCAAAGGCAGAGATCCTAGACCAAAGAAAAGTAACTAGACTTTTTAGGCTGAGGCTCAAGAGAGTCGATAAAAGAGTGTTTTCTCCTTCTCCCTCTTTCAAAAGCGTTTGTCACAGAAAAGCATGAGAAGAACTAATTTGCATCAAACTCCTGCATAATATAACGCATCTCACTTAATCCCTCATGCGCCGGAATGAATTCTTATCCTCATTTTTAATTGAGAAAGGAGCCACCCTCTAAGGAAGTCAAGAGTCGGGTTACACTAGTTCCTCCACCAGAAAGCCCCTCCCACAACCACCTGAAGGAAAGGGGACTTTGGGGAACCTTGATCTGAAAGGCTGTTGTTTGTTCTTTGGCGAGCTGCTAGCTGCTAGCAACCCAGAACCACCACAGCAGTCTTCCCCACTATTGTTTTACGCAGGCACGCACGCACTCACGCACTCAAGCACGCAGGCACCCACCCACAGACAGCCCTCTGAGAAACAACTGCTTGAGCCAGAAGGGGAAATCCCCCAGGAAGTAGAAGGATAACAAGAAAGTTGAAAAAGTCACACCCATATGATCTGACAGGTGCTAAACTTGTGAACAGGCACATATAGATGGGCCTGTCTTCCTGTTCTTCAACCACAAGCCCCCCCCCCCCCCCACCACCACCACCACTGCTACCTTTATGCTGCTGTAAGGGTCGGGTGGCAGAAGATTACCCGGGTCTAGGAAGCCCAAGAAAACCAAGCCAGAACTCCGCAGGAAAATTTAAAAAAAAAAAAAAAGTCACATTTTTTCCCCCAATACTGCTCCAGCAATTGCAGACCCCTCCCCTGCATGCAGAGAAGAGAGGCATGTGCCAAAACAACCACAGCTGGAGCAGATGTGAGGGTGGCAGAAGTGAGAAAGGACAAAGAGCAGATCAGTCACAAGTCACTGCAGATCCGAGAAGGAAGTACTGACCTCAAGTACCGGGGCCTATTACGAAAGGGGTCCACAGACCACTTGCAAATACTGGAAGGGGTGAACTCTCGGGATGACCCCTACAAATCCTTCAGGCCTCTATTCAGAACCACGGGCTCTGAACCAACTCAGGGGTGGCAGCTCAAGGATAGCACTGGCCAGCCATAAACAACAGATGCTTGTTGAATGAATGGATACATTAATGAATCCTAATTGCCCTTCTTCCAAACCCCAAGGCACCAGATACGTAGAAAGGAAACGTGACAAGATCTTGTCATTTCATCCCTTCCATACACCCTGAACAGGGAAACGCTTCCCACCTCACTGGTCAGAACTCAAGGTCAGGGTTGAGAAAACAGCTGGGCTGACAGTACCTATTCTCTACCTCCCTCCACCTCCCCCAGACCCCGCGCCTTGGCCAGTCCTAAGGTCTTGAAGAGCCAGTTTTTGTGGCGCAGTTATCAGCAAGGACAAGCTGGCTCCCAGGAACTGAACAACCGCCAATCCAGTCCTAGGCAGCTAGCTAAGAAGGGAAGCTAAGCGTCTCCTGGAGGGCTTGGCAGCCCAAACTCTAGCCATAAAGCTCTACAAGCTTCCTGGATGGAAGGACACGTGGCCAGCAACCCAGAGCCCCACAACCCTTGCAGGTTCCTAGTCACCCGCTCCCCCTCAGCCCAACAGGTCTGTCCACTCGCTGATCTCTACCTGCTCTCTTGAGTTCACCTGCCTCCTGCCCAGCCCTCCCAGATCCCGCCCAAACTGCTCCTCGATCTTGTCCCCCGGTGCCGCACTGAGTATACAGTCCTGGCGCCCAGGTCCCCACGCCCTCTTCCCCTCGCGCTGTGACCCGCACTAACCCCCGCGGCCGCGCTTCAGTCTCAGGCTGGCTCGGAGGCGGCGGCCGAGCCCATCCATGGCCCCTCCAGTGCCCGGCGCCGGCTCCCACGTCCGCACCGGCCCCGCCCCCCAATCCTTGACCTGCGCTGGGGCCCCCTGGAACTTTCACTTTCACGCGGGAGGCGCGGGGAGGGGGGGCACTGGGGCGGGGCAGCGCACCTTCCGGGCTCCTGCCCAGCGCCTGGTGCACCTGGCCTGGCCGCGCTTCCCTGGTCCCCACCCTACCCCACTGCGCGTCAAGGTCTGGGGTGACAGAGGGCGCTAGACAGCGAGTCCGGGAGGGGCGGTGCCACCACACTGCAACCCTCTGTGAAACTCCACTTTCAAAAACACAATGAGAGGTGTCTGAAGAGACCCCTACCTCCAGTGCAAGGACTGGGAGATGCACCTCCCAGTTGTTTCCAAACTAACCAGAGAAGGTAAAGAACTCTCAGACCTTACTCCCTTCCAGCTAAATGTCTGTCTTTGCAAATCTTGTAGGAGCTGGCTACCTCCAGTTCTCTTTCTTTGTCATCTCTTCCTAGAGAAGGGACTGGAGAGGTGGATTAAGGTAAGGACTCCACCTTCCATTCGACCATTCGACGTTGCTCGTCCACAGATCAGAGGTGGGTGGTCCTTGGACTTCTCACAGGGCAGGGAACCCTGATCGCTCTTTGGGCTGACGATGGAGGGGGACTTGGTTAGGGGAGGGGGAGGGAAATTGGAGGCGGTGGCAGGGAAGAGACAGAAATCTTTAATAAATAAAGAAACGGAAAAAAAAGAAGCACAAAAAAAAAAAGGAGGATACTGGGAGCCTCGTTGCCGTGTGAAGATCAGATCTTGACTGTCTAGGATTAGGAAACCTTTAGAAAACTGTTCTGTGATACAAATGTAAAGGATGCCTATTGTCAACATTGTAACTATTTCCACTACTCTTCTGAGGCCAACACAGCTGCAGCCCTGCCTTTCTTTCTCTCCTCACCTCCGATGACTTCTAGATAGGCCCAGACTTAACCAGGTTCCTGTGATAAGCACCCCCTGTGGTTTCAGAGGTGCATCCTCTCTCCTTCCAGGATAGTACAGGTATCTGTAAGAGAGGGACAGGCAGAGTCAGCTTGAACTCTCTGTGTCCACCATGGTCTTTCTAACCTTGATTTCAGGAATAAAGGGCAAAAGGAAATGAAGATCAAAAAAAAAAAAAAAGAAAAAAAGAAAAAAAAAGTCTGGGGTCCACAGTCCTCTTCAGTCTCTCCATTTCTTGACCCCGGGTGACTCCACATTCCTCAGCTCTTTAGTTCAGAAGGAACTGGACAGCCAGCCTTGGCATTAAATTGACTACTCTGGGCAGAGGGTCTTTGAGTTGCCTTTATTCTGGGAGCAAGCAACTTGCACTTAATTCTAGAGTTTATTTCTGTTTCCTATCCCTCGGATCCTTCCATGAGAAAACATGAAAGGACATGGCTGTCCCCAAATTCCTTCTCTTATGAGACCCACAGCTTAAAAAATCTCTCACAAAAAAGGAGCTGCTTATGAAAACCTTGTACAATTTATTGACGTTATTCTGTCTTAACTGGGCCAAACGGTGTTTTCTTCCTTTATAAGCAGACGATTAAGAATATATGTGCACCAAGAAGACATGGACAAGAAGATTAATGGGAACTGTATTTGCTCGGAGAATGTGAGGAAGTAAAATCTACATTTGAAGCAGCCAGAACATAATGTGGAAACAACCTCAAACGTTCATTAACAACAACAAAAAAAAAAAAATGGGCGAATCACAGCAAAAGTATACAATTGTGTCTTATGCAGCATTAAAAGCAAATAAGCCCCTGTTGCATGCAATATAATGCCCATACTGTGCAAATATGATTTTTTAGCAAGAGTTACCAGACCCAGAATAGATATGCTTCAATTTACATAAAATTCAAAACTAACCTATAGCATGGGCAGTCAGGATGATGCCTCCTTTAGGGAAAAAGTAGGAAAAAATGGCTGGGGGATACCACACAACCTCTGGGGGATACCACACGACCTCTGGTGGGGGATGGAAACAGTTGACCAGTGCACTCCTACTGTGATGATAAAGCCATTTACTAGGTGCTTTGTACTAAAGATTTAGGGTTTTTATTTTATTTCTTTATTTGTTTGTTTGTTTTGAGAGAGAGAGTTTCTTTATATAGCCTTGGCTGTCCTGGAACACTGTAGCCCAGGCTGGCCCCGAATTCAGAGATCTGCCTGCCTCTGTCCTGAGTGCTGAGATTAAAGGCATGGACCGCCACTGCCTGAGGATTTAGAAAGCTTTAATAGGCTTTCACTTAGACCAGTGTCAGAAAGGTTGTTAATGGTTGTAGGGAAATGGAGGTGGAAACGGACCAAGAATTAATTTAGAAATTAGTGGAATGTGAAGAAGTAAGATCTACATCTCTGGGAAGGATGAACAACAGCGGGGGAAGGGGGAGTTAGTTCAGTGGCCTCTAATTGAAGGGATATTTGTGTTTAGCGTGGTGGATTCTATGAGAAAGACAAGAAAGCATTTGTTCTTGGCAAAGAGATAGGAAAGGGGAAAAAATTAAAGGTTTATAACTCAAGAAAGAATGAATGGAAGAAACAAAGTCTGAGAGGAAAAGAAGGTGGGTAAAACAAGCTTTAGTGGAATTTGGGCTTAATTGTGTTTTACTAGGAATATATATTATTTTATAAACATGAGTTTCATTTTGACATTTTCCAACATATACAAACTCTATCTCTTGTCTCCCTCTCCATTGTAACAGCTCCCACTTTCCCCCTACTTTACTGTTTCTACTTTCATGTTTCGTTTTAAGCTAGATTTTGTATGTGGGAGAAATATGCAGTACTTGTTTTTCTAAGTCTAGTTACTTTACTTAATATAGTTATCTCCAGGTCATTCATTTTTCTGCAAAGGTCATAATTCATTCTTCTTCATAGCTGAATAATACTCCGATGTGTATATATGCCACATTTTCATCCATTCATACTTTAATGTGTACCTAGACTGATGGCATAACCTGGCTATCTTGTGCAGTCAAGCAACGGGCATTGGTATGTAGGCATCCCCAAGGTTTCATGTCATTAAAGCCATAAAAATGAAACCTGTCAACTGGAAACTTGGTGCAAGCTTTTGCCAGTCGAAATGCAGGAATTCTAGCACAATTATCAACTGCCTAAGGCCATCTCCTCCCCATCCATAATCCTGTGGATTTTCTAGGAGTCTCACCTGAAAGCCTACTGCAGGGAAGTTACATGGTACACTGCCCCTCTTTCAGCCCTAGTGAGTTCTGGTTTTTTGTTTTGTTTTGTTTTTTTGTAGCACATCTCTGGAGCCACCTCTCTTTTATCAAAGGAGGAAATAATGGAGGAGATCTTAATAACCTTTTGAGATGTAGCTCCAGTCACTAGTGGTGTGTGTGTGTGTGTGTGTGTGTGTGTGTGTGTGTAAGACAATTGCTCATTGCTCCCTTGAGGAGAATACACTCAGGAGCATCTTACTTTCCACTCTTTTTTGTGGGAAGTGCACACCAGATCTGGGCATGCATCATTTCTTATGAGCACATCTCCTTCTCACAGCCATAGTGCTTAAGCCTATATTAAAACTATCACTGGACAAGTTTTGGCTCTGCTTCACTATCTATTCTGGCTAGTCTTGAAATTCTCTTCTGTGTCAAAACCACGATTTGGCCCAAGTTGAGGTTCTTAAAAGTCTAGGAGAACACCTTGAGCTGGTGAGGGTGGCTCTGTGGAGCTGCCACCACTGACACCCTTTTATATACTAACTTCTACTCCTTCAAGTATATACCGATGAGTGGTTTAAGAAGATCATGATAATTCTAGTTTGTTTCCTGAGGACCCTCCATGATGAGTTCCATAGTGACTGTGCTAGTTTACATTTCTGTCAGAATATGTGGTTTTCTTTCTCCTACGTTCTTCTCCCACCCCAACTCTTGTCTTCTTGATGATGGTTCTGATTGAAATGAGACATCGCAGCACAGTTTTTATTTGAATTTCCTTTATGACTAAGAATGTTCGAACATTTAAAAAAATCTGTTCTTTGACCACTTATATGTCTTCCTGTGAGAACGATCTGAGGTAGGTGTGGTAATCAATGCTGGTGATAATCTCAACACTTGCGAGGCAGAGGACCAGAATGTCAAAGTCATAGCTTTACATGGAATGGAAGTCAGTCTCAAAAACAAAACAAAACAAGAAAGCACCAACAAAAGCTAGACCATCACCATACCTGAACTACACATCTGTAGAGACTCACCCTTAAAGACCACTTCTAGTAACTAAAGGTTGGAGATCAGCTGTTCAGACACAAGAACCTGTGAAGAAAATTCTGGACTCAAACCATAGCACTTTGCCCTGATCCTCAGAAGCTAACAACAGTCTCATAATGCAAAACTGATTCAGTCCTTACTGCCCCTGCCCAGAGAGCCAGAGCGATAGGCAAGGGTGTTTTCTACCTTCTCTAGGTAGCCTTTCTGCTTCTCCATGCTTTTCAGAGGCCCTATGCTCCTCTCTTTCTTCATGATATGGTCTGTGAAAGTCATACAGAGGAAGCTTCTAATCAGCCATATTACCCCAAAGTCAAGAGCCTTCCTTTAATATGGAAGGAAATTTAACTGAAGGGGGGAAAGAAATGAATATAGACACTGTAAGTTTATAGATAAGAAAGTGAAAGCACTTGAGACCTCAGTTTCTGTTAAGATGAAGGCTTCCTCTGACCCTTAGAGTTATCCTTTTATTCTCCCACTCAGTCCAGTCTGGCTGTTAAGTGGAAGAAAAGCCTTCCTTTTTTTTTCCAAGGGCAGGGGGCAGGGAGAGTGGGAGAATATTGCAAGCAAACACACACACACACACACACACACACACACACACACTTCACTAAGGGATGCAGTGGGACATGACAGAATGAACTTAGGCCTCTGAGATTCACACACATGGACTTCAGCCCGACTCATTCCACTCACGCTGCATTCTTGGGTGAGGCATGACCAGAGCCTCATTTTCCTGAGGTAATAAAACCACCTGGCAAGGGTTGTTGTGAAGATTAGAAGGAACACATTTGAATGTATCTGCAATCTCGGTTCCTTTCTTTACTCGTCTCTTAGCCCTCAGTTCATTGCAGTCTCCGAGTTTAAAGACAGGAGGTACCATAGGTTCCTATCTCTGGATAGTTCTCAGAAACGCCAAGAAGCACCAAACTCCCATTCTGATGGCTGACGTTAGAGTCTATAGACACCAAAACTATTTTTTCCTGCAATTAGGCATATTTCTTTTCTTGAGATAGACTGCTACATGTCCCCTCTGTGCCACTTCGTTTAACTTGGTCATTGGCCTTGCCTTCAATTCTACACGAGGATATTGAGCATGGCAATGAGGTTTATGTAGCATTTGCTGAGGAATTCAGACTGTTTTGTGATAAGAGAAGCTGCTGGGAAGTTGATCTTTAAAGAGGAAGTACTGCAGCTGTTGGAGGGGGCACAGATATTCCCCTTCTAGATGCTTCTCTGCTTATCCCTTGACCTGTGTGCACATGGCAGTCATCCGCTGACTTGCTCTAGTGGAAATGCCCTTGAGTATAGCCTGCCTCAGTGTCTCATATTCCAGAATGAGTCACAGGAGTGTTTGCTGAGTTGATCATAAGATCACACACACACACACACACACACACACACACACACACACGTATATGTATATATGAACTTTCCCCAGTAATGGACCTGTGAGAGCTTAGTAATACCATCAAATAGTCTTGAACTGTTCCCCTTCCTCTTGAGATAAGCTGAGTGTCCTTCAAGCCACCTAAATTCTTGGCTTCTAATCTGTGACAAGTAATGTGAACAATACTTTACCTATCTGCCAGGAACATGTAATGACATTTAAAATCAGGAAAAGAGCACCTAAACACTAGAAACAAAGACAACCTTTTATGCTGTGACCGAGAACACCTGAAGCCAGCTTTGCAAACTGTTGTCCCAGCCAAAGGTGTCTGCCCCATGTGTGACAATGAACAATCTGCTGGGGTGTTCCTTCCTGTCTTTGGAGAGATCTTTTCTTGACTGAAGAGCCCATGTGATTTGTTTGTTCTGTGTTTATTCTCCTGTTTGGTCTCATTCTGGGGCACTTTGCCCCTACTGCAGCATTTTTCATACGTCCCTCTGTCTCAAGTCTTTCTTATTTTCTTTTCTCACTCCCTTCCTTTCATTTTGCTTTGCTTATTTAGTGTCTCTCTCTTTCTCCTTCCTTTCTCTCTCTCTCCTTCCTTTCTCTCTCTCTCTCTCTCTCTCTCTCTCTCTCTCTCTCTCTCTTTTAGAAAGGGTATCGTGTAGCTCAAAGCTGATTTCAAACACAATATATAACCAAGGCCAGTCTTGGACTCATGATCGACCTACTTCTGCCTTTAGAGCACTGGAATTACAACATGTAGGAACATGTGAGACTTTATTTGCTTACCATACATTGTTTAAATGATTCTTTTTTTCTGAGAAGACTTTTTTTTTGGACCTTCCTCCACATTTAAATAAGAGCTTCTTGTAAGAATGCCAAATCACACCATTTCCTTTGCTTTCTCAATACTATCTCAATTATTACACTTCTCTCTCTGTATATTTCTGAGGTTGCTTATTCAACCACTCTCTGCTTTTCTAGGGTTACTTTCAGAGGCAGAGGACTGTGTTCCTTTCTCTCACTTCTAAGTCCCTAATGTTTAGCACACTGCCAGGCACATACTGGGTAATCAGCAAATGCCTGCTGAGTGGATAAATGGATGGATGGATAGATGGATGGATGGCTAGTCTGCCTAAAGACTGTTCAAGAAGAGACAAGAGTAACTAGATCATTTTTCTCTTCTGTTCAGAGCAAACACTTTAGTACCTGACGTCCATTCTCTTATCCTGCTGGTGGTCTGTTCAACGCTGACCTGGCCAGTGGAATGCGGTCATGGCAGTCAAGGTCTCCTTTTTCCAAAACTTTTCACTGGGTATGTGATTCTACTCTGGCCAGCAAGTGGTAAGGGAGAAATTCATCTTAGTAAGGGACCAAGAAGATCCGCTGAAGACTTCGGGTTGGGTTTTTCCGAACGCATGGTGTTTTCTGTTTCTGCTTACCACTGGATTTTGTATATATTATGGAAACTGCTGGAACGAGGCCAGTGTAATGTAACCTAGCAGGGCCAGCATGCTTCTAGGGAAATATCAGGGCTGGCCAGCAGCCTTGGAGCCGCCCCATTTATGTACTTCTTGTTACCTGAGATTAAAAACCACAATGACTTGGCCATGAGGTCTCCAAACACTTGGCTTCAGATGTTGTTTCTTTGTTGTTATTTCTTTCTTTCTATTTATTTAATTTTTAAAAAAACTATCTTTTCTTATTTTACATACCAATCCCAGTTCCCACTCCCTCCCCTCTTCCCATTCCCTCCACCTTCCCCCTCCCACCTCCATCCACTCCTCAGAGAGGGTAAGACTTCCCATGGGGAGTCAGCAAAGTCTAGTGCATTGATTTGATGCAGGACCAAGGCCCTTCCCCACTATATCAGTCTAGATATAGAGACTGAGCAAGGTTTCCCTCCAGAGAGAATGGGTTCCAAAAAGCCAGTACAAGCAGAAGGGATAAATCCTGGTCTCACTGCCAGTGGCCCCACTGTCTCCCCTACTCATACAAATGTCATCCACATTTAGAAGGACTAGTTTGGTCCTGTGCTGGTTCCCTCATTGTCAGGCCAGAGTTGGTGAGCTCCCATTAGCTCAGGTAAGCTGTTTCAGTGGGTGTCCCCATCATGGTGTTGACCTCTTTGCTCATATTCTCACTCCTTCCTCACTTTGAGTAGACTTTGGGGGCTCATCCTAGTGGTCTGCTGTGGATCTCTGCCTCTACTTCCATCCAGTTACTGGATGAAGGTTCTATGGTGACATTTAAGATAGTCATCAATCTAACTACAGGGCAAGGCCAGATCAGGTCCCCTCTCCACTATTGCTTAGGGTCTTGGCTGGGGTCATCCTTATGGATTTCTGTAGTGTCAGGTTTCTTGCTGGCCCCATAATGACTTCCTCAATCAAGATATCTTTTTTTCTTTCTCTCAATATCTGTCCTTCCTCTATCTCCACTATTTCCTTTCCTCAAGTTCTCCTCCCCCTCCCCTTCTTTCCTTCTCCTCCCCTTCTTTCCTCCCTTCTCTACCTACCTCCATGCTCCCAATTTCCTCAGGAGATCTTGTCTATTTCCCCTTCCCAGGGGGATCTATGTATGTTTCTCTTAGGGTTCACATTGTTCCTTAGCTTCTCTAGGGTCATGGACTATAGGCTCCTTACCCTTTGCTTTACAGCTAGTATCCACTTATGAGTGAGCACATAGCATGCTCATCTTTCTGGGTCTAGGTTTCCTCACTCAGGATGATTTTTTCCTAGTTCCATCAACTTGCATGTAAATTTCAAGATGTCATTGTTTTTAACTGCTGAGTAGTACTCCATTGTGTAAATGTACCACATTTTCTTTATCCATTTTTTCAGTTGAGGGGCACCTAGGTTGTTTCCAGGTTCTGGCTATTACAGATAATGCTGCTATGAACATAGTTGAACAAATGTTCTTGTAGTATTATTGAGCAGCCTTTGAGTATATGCCCAAGAGTGGTATTGCTGGGTCTTGAGATAGGTTGACTCCCAATTTCCTGAGAGACTGCCACACTGATTTCCAAAGTGATTGTACAAGTTTGCTGTTGTCTCTAAGAGAGATTTCCTGTAGGCCAGGTTGCCCTCAGGCCCATCATGTTTACCTTCCTGCTCTGCCTCCCAAGTGCTGAGATTGCTAGGATGAGCTATGATGTCTGGCTTCTAAATATATTTTACACAGCATTCTAACATAAGCACACATGCAATATTCAGTAATGGAAGTTTCACAGTGCAGTTCCTCTGCCACTCTTAATGAACACTAGTTCCTAAGGTGCCACGAAGAAATAAAATGCCCGAAATAGCCTAAAATGCCTTTTTTGTGTTTCACGGTTTGTTTGCTTTCTTGCTTGCTTTTCTGAGACGGGACTCACTATATAGCTAGGCTGGCCTCAAACCTCATGCCAGTGCCCCTGCCTCAGCCTCCAGAGTCTAGGGACTATAGTGTGCCCAACCATGCCCTTTTCCATAGAGTGTCTTCACCACCCCAAACATGTGTTGTAACCTGAAGTTTGAAAATTCTGAGAAGACCAAAGAGCAAATGTAAGAGCATTTGCTGCTTTTCCGGAGGAGAGGGGATCAAGTCCCAGCACCCACATGGGGCAGCTTACAACCATCTTCACTACTGTTTCAGGGCCTCCAATGTCACCTCTGAGAACAACTGCAATCAGATGCACACTCTCCTCCACATACACACAATTAAAAATAAAATAAGTCCTTAGCGATCAGGGAAATGCAAATCAAGACAACTTTAAGATACCATCTTACACCTGTCAGAATGGCTAAAATAAAAAACACCAATGATAGCCTTTGCTGGAGAGGTTGTGGAGAAAGGGGTACACTCACCCATTGCTGGTGGGAATGCAATCTTGTGCAACCACTCTGGAAAGCAGTGTTTCGGTTTCTCAGGAAATTCTGGATCAACCTACCCCTGGATCCAGCAATACCACTCTTGGGAATATACCCAAGAGAGGCCCTATCATACAACAAAAGTATATGCTCAACTATGTTCATGGCAGCCTTGTTTGTAATAGCCAGAACCTGGAAACAACCTAGATGCCCTTCAACGGAAGAATGGATGAAGAAAGTATGGAATATATACATATTAGAGTATTACTCAGCAGTAAAAAACAAGGACTTCTTGAATTTTGCATACAAATGGATGGAAATAGAAAACACTATCCTGAGTGAGGTAAGCCAGACCCAAAAAGAGGAACATGGGATGTACTCACTCATATTTGGTTTCTAGCCATAAATAAAGGACATTGAGCTTATAATTCATGTTCCTAGAGAAGCTAAATAAGAAGGTGAATCCAAAGACAAACACATAGGCATCCTCATGAATATTAACCTTCATCAGGCGATGAAAGGAGACAGAGACCCACATGGGAGCACCGGACAGAAATCTCAAGGTCCAAATCAGGAGCAGAAGGAGACGGAGCATGAGCAAGGAACTCAGGACCTCGAGGGGTGCACCCACACACTGAGACAATGGGGATGTTCTATCGGGAACTCACCAAAGCCAGCTGTCCTAGGTCTGAAAAAGCATGGGATAAATCCGGACTAGCTGAACATAGCGGACAATGAGGAATACTGAGAACTCAAGAACAATCTCAGTGGGTGTTTGATCCTACTGCACGTACTGGCTTTGGGGGAGCCTAGGCAGTTTGGATGCTCACCTTATGAGACCTGGATAGAGGTGGGCGGTCCTTGGGCTTCCCACAGGTCAGGGAACCCTGATTGCTCTTCGAGCAGATGAGGGAGGGGGACTTGATCGGGGGAGGGGGAGGGAAATGGGAAGCGGTTGCGGGGAGGAGGCAGAAATCCTTAATAAATAAATAAATTTAAAAAAAAACCCAAAAAAATAAAATAAGTCTAAGATACTCTTGAGACAGCTAGTAACTTTTCTGCAGGCTCTGGAGTCACACGGCCTTAACTTGTATCCCAGCTCTACCAGCTATTATTTTGTTACATTCAACAAGTTTTTTAGTTTTGATCTGATTAAATTTCTTCATATCTCATGATGATAATATTGGTACCTAATTTCACAGTTTTTTATATCATTAAGTAACCCAATATATAAATCATGTTCCAAATATATTGATCATGTTAAATTAAAATTTTTAATTTTTAATTAAGCCTTTACTGTACAAGAGACATTTCATTATGAAAATATCAGAATATTATTGAGCTTTGCTGATATTTATCTCTCCCTTCCATTTCCTAAACCTCTTACCCACAAAAGCTTGCTGTTTCCTTTCTCCTCCCAAATAGTGTTCTTTAGCTTACATATCTTATAAATAGTATACACAGTTAAATCTTGATTCTACATATGAGAAAAAGTGTGCAGTATTTGAGGGCTGGAGAGATAGTTCAATGAATGAGTACAGTTCTTGCGAAGGATCAAGGTTCAATTCCCCACCCACAATGGACTGCTTATAACTACTTGTAACTCCAACTCCAAGGGGTCTATGTTCTTTTGTGGCCCTGCTAGGTATCAACCCACATATGAACACACACACAGACACTCACACACACACACACCCTGAACACATAATACATACACATAAATAAAAATAAAATAATCTTTCAGGTAAAGTAATATTTTGCCTTTCTTTCCTTCTACTGTCATTTGTCTCTCCATTCTGAACGTTCTCATAGATTCACTTACGCTTTCATGTCGTACGTATGGCTTTATATATATATATGTGTGTGTGTGTGTGTGTGCACATGCACATATGTGCATATTCAAGTATGTCTGTGTAATTGTATATTTTTGTATATATTAAATAAAGATTTTTGAATATGAGAGAAACTATGATATTTGCCTTTTTGAGTCTGTTTTTATTTCACCCACCATTATGACATCTAGTTCTATCCATTTTCAAGCAGTTGACATAGCTTCCTTCTTCTTGGTGGCTGAATAAAACTCCTCTGTGTATATGCCAGATTTTCTTTTTAAATGAGATCTTACTGTGTGGCTCTGGCCAGCCGAGAATTCACTGTATTGACCAAGATGACTTTAAATTTATAATGATTCCTCTGATTCTGCTTCCTAAGTGCTAGAACTGCAGGTTCAGACCACCACATATAGCTTTTGGTTTATCTGACACCAAGCTTTATGTAGAACAAGCTACTGTTGAACTTGACATGCAATAGAACTCCTGATTCTATTGTTCATACCTCTGAAACACTTGGATTGCTAGTACCATACCTCATAGATTTGTGTCTCCCCCGCCTCCTCCCAGGCTTACTGAAAATAATGCAACATGGATATACAGCATGTTTGAAAATTCATCCCGCCTAGTAGGCTACATGTCTGACAGGTTGGAGAGAGTGCTGAAATCCAAAATCTTCAGCATTTCCTCAAAGGGTCTACCTTAATAATTGGATCCAAGACTGTGGCCCCAGAAACATAAGTATCCTTTCTTTTTCTCCCCATTGTGGCATAATGGAGCCAGGAGCACATAGTGAGACCTTATTTGAATGAGGCATATGACATACAGGGCCTCTCTGTGCTTGAGTGGACGTGTGATACTCCTGCTATCTTGCTGTGGATGTGTGGCAAACACGCAATGTTTCTGTGGATGTGTAACACTCATGTAATATCACTGTGGATGTGTGACAAACATATAATATTGCAGTGGATGTGTAACACGCCTGCTATCTTGCTGTGGAGATGTGACACACCTGATATCTTGCTGTGTAGTTTCTTGCTGAAAACAATTGTGGTCTCTTCACACATGCACATAAGCATGCCCAGACTGCATAGCACTTCCTAGTGATGATACAGGCCGCTTTCTTCACAGTTTTGGTGTGAACACAGACCACGTTGAGGGGATTCTGATAAAGCCCTACCATATTATCCGTTTCTGTTCATTTATTGATAGATACATAGATTGGCTTCATATCCTGGTTATTGTGAATAGTGTCACAATAAACATGGATGAGCAAATACCTCTGTGATACCCTTAGATCCCTGTGGATATATACCAAAGAATGGTATAACTGTATACTGTAATAGATTTTGAAGAACACAGTAGATACATTAATTTATTACCAGCGGTGTATAAATTTTTCTCTTTATGTAGATTTTTGTCAACATTTGGTGTTGTTTGTTTTGCGATGTTAGTCATTGTGATTAGAGTGAGAACATTTGTAATATGAAAGTCATAGGGAGATATAAACAGAAGACTAAAGTAATCCTGCATAAATGAACAAGGAAGCAATCAGGCATGGTAGCACACATCTGTAATCCCAATACTAGGGCCGAGGGAGGAGGATTTATACAAGTTTAAGGCCAGTCTGGGTTAATTTGTGACTTTTAAGTCACCCCGCACTTCAAACTGAGATTCTGTCTCAAAGCAAAATAAGGAGGCAGAGATAGAAGAAAAGAGGAAGGACAAGGAAAAGAAAGAGAAGGAGTAGAAGGAGAAAGAAGTGTCTTATTCTTGGAGAGTTGACATTCTGTAGGAATGAGGTACTTGGAATACAATGAGCTTACTTTTGTGTGGTATGTTGGTTAACGATGATGGGCTAATATTTAGTAAAGTCCTTACGTGAGGGTTAACTCTCTGTCAGTACAGTCTACAGATTTTGACAAATGTATGATGGATATGCTCCTGGTTACAGTGTCATAAAGAATATTTTCACTGCCCTAAAACCCTCCTCACTCCTGCTTTTCATTCCTCCCTATCCCAATCACTGATCTTTGCCTTGTCAACACGTTTAACTTTTCAAACTGTCATGGAGTCAGAATCATCACATCTAGCATTTTCAGACTGGCTCCTTCCACTTTGCAGTATCTACTTATCTTTAAAAATCTCTCTGGATACAGAATAAATTCATAAGGAAAGGGATGGAGATGCATTTAGGGTTTTTGAGCAATCTGTAGGCATAAACAAGTTCCTCTACAAGTGACAGCATTGTAAATATTTGTTGAAGAAATAAGTGAAGCCAGGACCATGAGAACAACAGTCGCCAATGATCAGTGCCCACTGTTGAACTAAACTGTAGTCCTGCTGTCTCCATTACACTGAAGGAATTAGTGAGTCTCCTTGAACAGTCACTTAGGAAGAGATAACACATGAAGGATTTAATCACTTCATGTGCTCTGAGGATCATGCGCAGTATTTTACAAGCATTATCTCAAATCATTGTTGCTAAGAATCCTTTGAGACTCATTTCCTACTTTTTTAAAATCCAGATGGGGGGAAAACATATTCAGAAATGTTGAGGAACTTGCCCAAATTTTTCTACCATGTGAAATGAACTTGAAATTCACATCCAGTCTGAGCATCATGGTTCACTTCTGGAGTCCCAGTACTCAGGAGGTTAAGACAAGAAGAGTGTTGAGAGTTCAGGGTCAGTCCAAGATATATAGTGATTTGTGGGTCCACCTGGACTGCAGAATAAGGCCTTCTTTGAAAAGTAAGACTCAATAATGATCAGATAGAAGCCTTATCTCCAGTTTCTTGGAGCACTCTGGTGAATTAGCATGGCTTGCTGATGAATGGAGCTGTCATCCATACTGTCCGGTCATCCTCATACTGACATCCTGTGTCAGGCTGCAGGCAAGTGTCATTGGCTTGCCCATCTCTATTTCCACACCGAGTAATTCCTCCAGAATGGCCGAGGTTGTTTTATTCTTCATGACAGGTGTCACGACTCCAGAAAGTCTCAGAGATGAAGGAACACTCCACACACGAGGCAGATATCGAGTTCTTTTCTGTTTCCTTCTTTCCTTTCTTTTGGGCAGGGTCTTGCTATTCACAACAAGCTGGTCTGGAAGTCCCAGCAATTCTCCACTTCAGCCTCCTGAGTGCTATTATTAAAGACATGCTTAACGCCTGCCAGAAAACCAGGCAGGCGGCTCACAGAACTCCCGTCTCCTATCTGTCTGTTTCCCCATAACCAATGCACACTCTCCTCCCTAGTGCTGCAACAGAAGACCAGTTACAGCCTTCCCTCCCCCCTGCCCACATCCTCTGTGGATCACACAAACCATCTTTACCTAACTTCCCTAGCCCCAGTTGCTGCTGTACCTCAGACCCCAACTTCAGCATGCATTCCTGGGCTGGTGGTCCTGGGTTTTATAAGAAAGCAGGCTGAGCAAGCCATGTGGAGCAAGTCAGTTAACACCACCCTTCCATGGCCTCTACATCAGCTTTGACTTCCAGGTTCCTGCACTGTTTGAGTTTCTGTACTGACTTCCTTCAGTGATGAATAGTGATATTAATATAGCCCAAGGTGATACTGCCACTACCTAGGGGACTCAGACTGACAGTTTCAGGAGGGGGAAACATCTCTGTAAAATTCTTCCATCAGTCCTGGCCTTCTTACTGGGCAAGATTCTTGCTCCATAGCCAGCCAGATCGAAGATGCCAAGACCTAAGCCCAGCAGATCTCTCTCTATAAGCTCCTGTCATGAATAAAAGAAAAGGGGCTGATGGGTAACTCCCTTTTACTCCCTCCCCCCTTTTCATATTGAAAAATTAGACAACATTGAATAGCGAAGCCTCAATTCAGCTTTAGAACACAGAAATTAGTATGCTCGTGTTATTTAATTCACATTTAACCCCAGCATCTCTGGGTTCATTCTTAAGGCAAAACTCAAGAAGGTATTAAACCTGAGTCCCTGTGGCTTTCTTTTTCTTACCTCCTGGCCCCTGCCCAGTCCTAGACGTATCTGTACAAACATCTACATCATACATAAAAGCTGGTGCTAAGTGAGCACAGCATGCAGAGGAAGCCAAGGAAATGATGAAAGACCCTGAAATGTAACCACAGGAAGGAGGGAAGGTCACTGAGGGCAGGTAGTTGGGGTGAAGGACAAGGGCAGGACTGGATGTAGCTGTCATCCATTCGGGCCTCAGAAACCGTTCTCTCGTCCTTCCTCTTTGGCTGCTGCTTACAGGATTATTTAATTCCAAGTCCTATAATTTATAAAGACGAACATGATCATACACAGTGTGTGCGTGTGTGTGTTTGATTTAACTATGTGTGCTAAGTGACTAATACACTGTACTCAACAGGCACATGAAAAACAAGAGGTGAGTTACAGTTGGCTGGAGTCTGGTTCAGTGACAGAGCTGTGTTTCTGTAGGTTGTAATGTAACCACTCTAACAGTAAACATACAAAGCAGTTGTCTGGGGCCAACAAGAAGATTATTAATTATCTCCTGATTAATTATAATGGTATCTTCATAACATTAACACTGAAAAATCATCAGCCATTATGCATCTGACACTGTGATATGTCTGGAAACACTAAGTAAGGACAGAAAAGGAGAGAAAACCCTGTTCTGAGAAAAATCTCAACCCATGTTTGGAATTTTACACCTTGCCCTCTCAAAACTCATGCATAATCCTCCCGTATACTAAAACTGGTTAATAAAACACACCATGCAAATCCTAGCAGCACATGTCTCTCTTAACAGCTGCGCTCAGTTCTAGTTCACGGAGTGTGCACTTTTCTTTGCATAATAAACTGCAGCTTTGTTTCATACTGACTTGTCCTGAATTCTTTTCTGCAAGTAAGTCCAGTCCGCTGGCTGCAGTGGGTGTGGTGGCTCACACTTGTAATCCCAGTAGTTTGGGGCTGAGACAGAAGGATTTCCGTTGACAGAGGTTTCTGTCCCACTCGGTCCTGCAGTGGTTCAGTCCAAAGAAACACACGGAGGCCTACATTAGTTATAAACTGCTTGGCTTATTAGCTCAGGCATCTTATTTAACTCTTATAACTTATATTAGCCCATAATTCTTGTCTGTGTTAGCCGCGTGGCTTGGTACCTTTTGCGCCGAGGCAGTCACATCTTGGTTCCTCTCTGTCTGGATGATGACTGCAGACTGAAACTCTCTTCTTCCCAGAATTCTCCTGTTCTCATTGCCCCGCATCTGCTTCCTGCCATGTAGACCCCCCATAGTTCCTGCCTGGCTACTGGCCAATCAGCATTTTGTTAAACAAGCACAAGAAACATCTTTACAGGATAAAACCATTGTCCTACAGCAGATTTCTGAGTTTGAGGTTACCCTGGTCTTTTTTGTTTGCTTTTTTTTTTCCCCAAGAGAGGGTCTTTCTGTGTAGCCTGGCTGTCCTGTCCTAGAACTTTCTTTGTAGACCAGACTGGCCTCAAACTCACAGAATCTTCTACCTGCCTCTGCCTTCTGGGTACTGTGATGAAAGGTGTGTGCCACCATTGCCTGGCTTAGCATGGTCTTGATAGTGAGTTCCAGGGAAACCTGGTTTATAAAGTGAGACCCTTTTCTTGAAAAACAAGAAATAGGAGTTGGAGAGTTTGCTCAGTTGTTAAGAAGAGGTCTTAGTTTCAGTTTCAAGCGCCCACATTGGGCACCTTGCAACCACTTGTAGTGCCTTCACGTGCATAAGCCCCAACACAGACACACCTAAACACATAACATTAAAAAACAAACAAGAAATAGCTGGGTATGGGGGCACATGCAGCACTTGGAAGGTGGAGAGAGGAGTTCAAATGCCACTCTCCTCTATACAGTGAGTTTGAGATCAGCCTGTGCTCTCCTCAGGATGCAAAGCTAGCAATGTGGAGTTGCTTTGCCCACTGGCAGAGACACCAATACCTCTCCCCAAATTGAATTTCCAAGCCAGGGACCTGTTTCTATAGCTAAAAAGTCCTAGCTGCACAAACATGACAACTTGAATTTGATCCCTAGAACCGATGCGACAGAAAATGTTAGGTGCAGAGCTTGTATGGCAAGACAGAGACAATGGCCAGCTAGTCTGCAGCGTAGAGTGCAGGAGCAGGCACAATTTGAAAGGCCCACAACAAGATGGAAGTAAGTACGACTCCCAAAAGATGTCCTCTGTCCTACACACACACACACACACACACACACACACACACTCCATGAGAGCACACAAGCGCATGTGTGAATTCATACAAAATACAAATGCAACACAAAGTAAAAAAAAAAAAAAAAACTAGGGCCACTCTGAGTGTCCTCAAGGAGCCTGCACTCTTGGAATTACACATACTGATAAGGGTATGAAAGACAGTCTCAGCCTTAAAGGATGTTTTTATTGGACTTAAAAGAGTGAACATTTTTGGTTTTGAAAATTTATTTTTGTATGTTAAATTAGCAAACAAAATATTATATGCCACTTTAACATTCTCAAACAAAGTGTATTTTAGTAGATTCTTCTCCCTTATCTGTTCCTCCCTTTGCTACCCCTAACCTCCTTTTGTAGCCCTTACTCACAAACTTTAAACAATTTTTTAAAAATACCTTTTCTTTTCGTGCGTGGGTATGGATGAACGTGCACCAGCGCATGTGTGGAGGTCAGAGGACAATTTGCAGGAGTTGTTTGCTTCCTCCCACCAAGCAGGACTTGGGGATTGAACTCATATTGTCAAGTTTGGCAAACATACCTTTACCTATTGGGTCATCTCCCCAGTCCCAGACCTTTCTAAAAATAACCTTCCTCATCTTCTCTGTTCTTTACTCATGGGATAATTAATAATCTTCTTGGTTAGATATGTTGGCCCAGACAACTGCTTTGTATGTTTACTGTTATGATGGTTACATTATGACCTACTGAAACACAGCTCTGTCACTGCACCAGACTCCAGCCAACATGTAGTTCGCCTCTTGTTTTTCATATGCCTATTGAGCCTAGTGTATTAGTCACTTACCACAAATAGTAACATTGAACACACATATGCACACAGATGCACACACACAGGGCATGCTCATGTCCTTCTTTTGAAATTACAAGACTTAGAATTAAACAATCCTCTAAGCAGCAGGCAAAAGGGAAGGAAGAGAGAACAATTTCTGAGGTCCAAATGGGTGACATAGCTGTAATCCAGTCCTGCCCTAGGCCTTCGCCCCAACTACCTGCCACTGTTATTTCCTGTGTGTTGTGCTGTTGGGTGCTGGGGACCGAACCACATGAACCTGATCTCAGTCCCCTCAAAAGTTTCCATATTCAACATGACTCTCCCAGAAATTGCTGACACAAAGGGAAATTTTCGATAAGAATGTGGCTCAAATAAGAGTATTGGAGCTCATATTATTGCCGAATACTCCAAATACTCAAGTGTCCTTAGACAGGGGAGGAAGCAGAATATATCGTAATCAGCAGCTGATGGACCACACGAGACATGTGAGGTCTGAGGAGCAATCAGTTTGCAGGCAATGTGAGAAAACGTGAACACCAAGTTCCCAGGGTGGACGTGAACGTGCATTTATTACAAAAAGGCACGGGTAGTGGGCGTGTGGTGTTGGTTTGTGCTCAAAGGAAACCAAATGCAAATTAGTGCTGTTCTATGGGTCCTAGTTACCAGTTTTCTTTTTATCAAGAAGCTAGAGACTTGTTGCAGGAGGCAGGGCACTAAGTGGGGCCAAGGTTGTTTAGCAGCTTGCTTTAGAGGAGGAATGTTCACCACAACATTAACCAGAGGAAGCTGTCTGCTCCTCAGGGTCTTTGTGAGACTTCCTGTCTTTGTATCTGATGGAACAGTTTGCGAGAGAGTTCTCTCTTGAGTCTTTCTGAAGACAGAGATGGGGAGAAGGGAGAGAGCATGAGTAAACAAGTGACTGCCTCCCTTAGTGTGCTCAAACTGTGTGCTGACTAGGGGTGCAGGGGAGGGCAAGCTGCAGCGGAAGTAAGAAAGATCACCAAGCACTATGTCAAGAATTCTTTTTTAAAATTTATTTATTTATTAAAGATTTCTGCCTCCTCCCCGCCACCGCCTCCCATTTCCCTCCCCCTCCCCCGATCAAGTTCCCCTCCCTCATCAGCCCGAAAAGCAATCAGGGTTCCCTGCCCTGTGGGAAGTCCAAGGACCACCCACCTCCATCCAGGTCTAGTAAGGTGAGCATCCAAACTGCCTAGGCTCCCACAAAGCCAGTACGTGCAGTAGGATCAAGTTCCCAGGGAAATTCCAGTTCTTTGGGTTCTGTTGTTTCAATAATGTGATAACCAAAGCGAAGCACACACATGTGTCTTTACATGGACGTCCAACTTTTTTACATTGCCACATGATATTGTAATCTACAAATGTGGTGTGCCACATTCATAGCTGTCCTGGGATGTATGCAGCCCTTGGGTGGCAAGTTGGGCAGGCCTGATTCAAAGTATCAGTACAGTTACAACGATGTCGCTATGCAAACAGCCTACCAACATATCTGTGAACCTGTGGTGAGGAGGAGATACTTTGTAACAGACACATAAAGGTAACCAATGGGCAAAAATGTTTATTACTCTTCATGCTATGATACTATCTGCTTGACCTTGCATTTTTGGTCTTGTGTACGCTGGCTCAATTGCTGGGAACTCGTATAAGCAGCAGCCTTGTTGTAGCTGGAAAACACGAATTCCTTGTTGTTCACTGCCTCTAGCTCTTACAGTCTTGCCAACCACAGCCTCAGTGCCTTCTGACTACCATTTACCATTGATCACTATATCTGGCCTACAATCACAGAGCCTGCAGGAATCTGTGCTAGGTCTTCTGCAAATATGCTATGGTTATTTATCTTCAGGATTTTTTTTGAGATTCCAAACAGTAGGAGTAGGGAGGTGGGGGCATCTCTGACACTCTGGCCTGCTCTTTGGGGCACTTTTCCTCCTACTGGGTTGCCTTGTTCAGTTGTAATATGAGGGTTTGGGACTAGTCTTATTGTATCATGTCGTGCCCTGTTTGCTTGATATCCTTGGGAGGCCTGCTCTTTTCTGGAGGAGCAGAGGATCTGGGGGAGAGGGAAGGTGTGTGTGGGACACTGGGAAGAGTGGAGGGAGGGGAGGATGTGGTCGTGATGTATTGTTGTGCTGTATGAGGGAAGAATAAATGAAAAGGAACAAAAGAATGTGCAGTTGAGCCCAACAAACGTAGAGCTTCTTGGAGCTCTAACGCTAAGAATGATATAAATGCCTGACTCTGATAAGAGAGATTCTCCCAAGTTTTAACTCATCCTCTCTGTGACTCCTCTGACATACTTCTGTAAATAAATGGATTCATGACTTTGTTTTGTTCTGTGATTATAACAGTTTGCATAATCTCTTCCACAAAAGAACATTGGCCTTTATGGTAATTCCTGGACCATGATCACTCTTATTGGCTCAGAATAGTACTATTATTTCCCTTAATGCATGGCTGATATTTTATATGAATAGGTCCTAATTGGCTTTATTTTCAGTTCTAGAATCCGGAAGTAATTCATTTTATTAAATAGAAAGGACCAAGTAGAAAAGGTTGCTTTTATAGTCAGATGTGTAAGAAAGCAGAAACAGAACAAAAAGGGAGTTGGCCATTTCGGAGCTACTTTTCTTATAAGATAAACAAGCAATATAACTGATTGTGTCACTGTTAGTGATGTCTGTTGCCTTTTCTTATAAGGATTAAGGAAGAGGGACTTCAGTACCATGCAAATGGAAGCTGACATGTTTGAGGATTTGCACCATCATGCCTTTCTCTCCTGATTTCTTAGAGAGTCAGGAAAAAGATTTAAGTTTCCTTTGGAATTTTCTTATGAGAGATTTAATTTTGTTTGTTAGACTGCTTTATTGGGATCTATGTAGTTTAGTATGAATCAAAGGAATATTATACTTTTAAGATTTTATTTATTTGTTTGTTTGTTTGTTTGTTTGTTTTGAGACAGAATCTCACCATCTATCCTTGGCTGGGCTGGAACTCATTATGTAGACCAGGCTGGCCTTGAACTCACAGAGATCCACCTGCCTCTGACTCTCAAGTGCTGGGATTAAAGGTGTGTGCCACCTCATTCTTACTGGAATACTGTAATTTTTTTAACCAAACAAGTTACTGTATTTCTTCTAAGTTTGGCAGTGTGATGTCATGGGGACTTCACTGGCTATGGCTTCCAGGAAACTTTTTGTGTCCTGGGTAGAAAGGAACACATTTAACTGCCCGACCCCTTTTGTCCCTTCGTTGTTTCTGCTGTCCTGGGATATCAACATTACACCTGGAAGTACAGTAGCAAACTTGAAACCAGAAGGCACAAGACAAAAAGGGGAAAGAAATGGTTTGTGAAAGTTATGAGCTGGTTTGAACATTCATAGCCTCAGGGGCTTATGTGATACTCAGTGATGATGCTGTTTTGGGATGCCGTGGAACCTTTTAGACAAGAGGCCACCTCTGCTTCCACTCTGAGTCTCTCTGTCCTGATCTGCTGAAATGTACATGTCAAGCCACAAGCTCCAACCACCAGTGAGGACACCGCGTATGCCAGGCACCCTCTCCGTGAAACATGAGTGAAATAAATCCTTCATCCTGAAGATGCTCTTTATGAGATATTTACTTGAAGGGATGAGGAAAAGTAAGCTAACAGAACAGTTTAGCAGAAAGAGATCAACAGCCTGATAAAGTGACGGTAACTGTGAGGAACTGACCAGCCGTGGTCTAACCAAATATGTGAGACAGTTGGAAATTTTGCTGTGTATAAAATTCTGTGATAACTCTCACATAGGTTTTGGCCTCAAGAAGTGGCTGAAAGAGCTGTGTATGAACATAGGCAGCACTCTTAGTTCTAAATCTAATGCATAAACATCATCTGTCCATTTTACCATCTGAGATTTTATTCACTGCTCACTGCGTCACCGCTACTAACCTAGTCTAAGCCACCATATCTCCCACTCACAATGACGCTGTGTTCTCTTCTTTATTTTGTTGAATCTCATACTGGAATCACAGCACTTGGGATGAAGTTCAAGGCCAATCCTTTTTCCATACTGAGTTTCAGGATAACCTGACCTACATGACAGCCTACCTCAATAAGGTCTCCAAGAAAAAAAAATAGCCAATGCAACCCTAAACAGGCCTTTGAATCTCCCTTTTGGTATTAGTCCTTCTCTCCAGACTTCTCACCCTCTTCAGACTTGAATCCTTGTCTTTGCTGTTCTCTGGGATGCCTAAGCTCTTCACAGCTACTCTAACATTTTGTTGTACTTTGGACAATGACTTTAACAGTGAGCTGGGGTAGCAGTAGGTCTTGTCTCCTTTGTTATCCTCTTCTCGGGGACGGTAGTCCTGTATCTGTACTACAAGGCACCTCGTGCTGGAAAACCATGGTGTCATGTGTCTATCTTGTTCCCCGGTTTTAGAGTGTAAAGGTTCTTTAGTTATGACTGCAGATGACCACGGACTCTTATCAGACATGCTCAACCTTCAGCCTCTGTGCTGGTTACCTGGGTCAAAGTACACCAACACGAGGTTGTCAGCGAAAACACAGTTCTTGCTTCATAGAGAATAAAAAGTGTTTACTTTGAGCAAATATAAGAGACCGTGGGCCAGAAATGTGGACTCAATCAAGTTTTTCTTTTCTAAAATAAGCCTGTAAGTGGTCACATGAATTTGTTAGTCACAGAACAAATAAAAATCAGAAGTCAGAAACCAATGCACATACATACCAAATACATTGTTAGGGACATTAGGTAAGCAGGTTGCAGCAAAGTGGAGGAAATCTGTGTTGCTTTAGATCCTATCTGACGCCTTCCTTAGCTTTTGGGTTGGTGGATATTGTTTCCTGTTGAGAGCATATTTCAAAGGCTTTTCTTGATAGTCACGGGATTTCCTAGGTAAGACAGAGATGTGGGTGATAAAAGGGTATTAAAAGGACCAAAGGTAGCTCAAGATGATTCTGGCTCTACAACATTCCAGTTATCCCCAGTAAATTCTAATCAATTCATCAGCGTTAAGGACCTTCAATACAGGGAAAGCTTTTGGAACTCAGTCAGGGAACTGAAGGCTGTTTCCACAGCGGGGTGTAGACTGTAAATGTACTGAAGGCTGTTTCCACAGCGGGGTGTAGACTGTAGGTGTACTGAAGGCTGTTTCCACAGCGGCATAGATTGTAGGTGTTTTACATCAAAGGCTGTTCTTCCCAGTCATGCCACTCCATCCCTTCTCCAGCTCGGCTGCTGTGAGTCTCCACCTTCTCAAACACCTCTTCAGTTCCTGTCCTATAGCATGTCTTCATGTTCTGGCCCAGCAAGGCTCCCTCTAACACCTCCCCAGACATCTGCAATGCTAACTGAGAGAGGCCTTTCAGAACCATGTTCAAAGACCCCTCAGAAGCGCTGAGACCTCTTTGTTCCACTGTGTAGCAATGCTGTGAGCTTTCTGACTGTCTCTACTCATATGTCTGATTGCCTAAGGCCCCCTCATCAACAGTCAACGAGAGACTCTTGTCTGAGAAAGCATGCTCTGATCTGTGGCCAGCATCATTTAAGCAAATGAGATTCTTCCACAAAGATCTTCAGAAAGACTAACCACCTGCCTCTGCATGTCTGACCCCGACAAGAGGTTGAAGTTCACCAATGCAGACATCTCTTCTTAGGAGCAGTCTTTCAGGGAATAGCTATCAAGAGAAAGGCTGCAGTTAGCAGCATCTTCTATTGCCAGAGTTTTCAGAGCTGTCACGGGAGCAGATAAAACCTTTGCCCAAGGCCGTATCTTCACCATGGAAGTTCATTTCTAATGACTGAATGCAGGATATAAAGCCTCAGGCTTTCCTCTGGGGTAAGATAACTCAGGTGGCTATCAGTTCTTCTGCTGCCCTGCTCCAATCTTTCCTTGTCCAGGTAACCTACTTGTAACTCTAGCTTGTGCCTTGATCTTATTTGCCTTTGAGGACAGGAAGCCAATATTTGTTTTGTTTGTTTTTTTGAGATAAGGGTTCATATAGCCCAGGATGGCCCATAATTAGTTATGTGGCAGAGACTTATTTTGAACTCCCGATTCCATTTCTTCTACTTCTTAAGTGCTGAGTTGTAAGCTACCATGCTTGGCTATATATGTTCATTTTTGTTTTGTTTTGTTTTTTTCAAGACAGGGTTTCTCTGTGGTTTTGGAGCCTGTCCTGGAACTAGCTCTTGTAGACCAGGCTGGTCTCGAACTCACAGAGATCCGCCTGCCTCTGCCTCCCGAGTGCTGGGATTAAAGGCGTGCGCCACCACCGCCCGGCTTGGCTATATATGTTGACCAGAAATCCCTCTTCATGTTAGCTAGATCAAATTAGAGTCTCATAGGCTGCCAGAACGACTGCTCTAATTTCTAATTTCATTATAATACCACATGTCTGCTAAATAACATCTACTCCCCACTGTAATGGAAGTAGACAGTTGACATAATAATGTTTGGAAAGAACCATAAAAGGAATGAAGAGAGAATGAGGTCTAATTCCTGGAAAATATCCACCCATTCCTAGAAAAGACAGGAATAGCGCCAGGCATGAGAGTTATGCCTATAATCCCAGCACTGTGAAAATGGGGGTAGGGGAATCAGAAGGTCAAGATTAATCTCAGCTACACAGCAGTTGACAGCCACCCTGAGGTCCTGTCCAACTCTACTGCCATCCCCCACCAAAGGAGAATACTCTTCTCCCCTGTCACCACATCCTCCCACTCCATTTTTTTATGTGATCACCTCCCACCCCACAAAGAGTGCTGAGGTTGACTTGTGAGTTTTCCCCCCACTTCTGTTCCTGGACAAGAGTAAATGTGTCCTTCACTGCTCAGCTGGCCTTGGCATTGGTTCCACAATTTTACATAGGGAAAGATTAACCTTGGGAGCAAAATTAGTAAAGCTTGCACCCGGCAGGCTGAACCTTCTCAAGGCTACATCAGAACCCAGCCTCCTGTCCAGTTTCTGTGCTTCCTTCATAAGTGACAATGTCTGATAAACAGCTGGGGCCCACAAAGACTGTATCTGCTTCCGTAGAACACAGCCTGTGTCACAGAACAAGGTTCCTGTCTGGGCTGTGGCAGCTCTAGACCAGTCTAGGTTTCCTCAGTCTAGGGAAAAGGGAAGGACAGGCAAAAGACCATGACTCCCTAAATGGTAAGTCTTAATAATACAGGATTCAACTCCTTAGAACACATGTACCACCATTCTGTTTTCTTTCTAACATTTGAGACAAGACCTCATATAACCTAGACTAGCCTTGAACTTACTATGTAGCCAAGGGTGAGTGACCAGGAATTCCTGATCCTTGTGCTTCCAACTCCAGAGGGCCCTGGAATTACAGGTTTGACTCACTACACCCGACTTTCCCATCTTTTCAATGTGGTAGAAAATATAGAAGAACATTCAGAAAATATTTGGAAGACAATATACACTTATTGAAGGCATGGTTTGAGCTGAGCAATATGCTAGGTATTTTTCATACATTGTTACATTTTATCCTTGCAAGTAGTCCCGTGGGGGAGGTTCTTATTGTGCACAATTCATCAAGACCTTGATATCCTCTGTCTTGCAAAGACGTTTGGGCATGGTGAATGAAACATGATCATCTCTGGTCTCTTCAGTGACCAGTCCAGCCCGTCTTCTACAGCATGAGTCCCCAAGAGAGCTTTTGTCTCATGACTACTGGCTGGTGCTGACATCCTCCTCTTTCACTTTCTCCGTTAAGTCTCAACTTTGAAGATCTCACAGCCCCTCCCTGATCAAGATTCACAAGCAGATCAAAGACACATTCAGTGCCAAACCTCCACCCTAAGAAGCAGAAGAGAAGAAGATCTCAGCCCACATCCTGTGTTTAAACAAAGTTCCCACAGGTGAGTCAACCCAGGCAAATGTTTATGAACATTCTTCAGCTCATCACCAACCGCTATACCTTGGCTTCCAATAAACCATCCATTTGTTCGTCGGTAGTACACTGTCAGTAGCTGAGCTACTGTGTATAGAGCCAGTGAAAAGTGAACAAATGACCGTTCAGTTGTTCTTGTAGCTGTCCATTTAATGACTTAACTGAGATCTTTTTCTTCTTCCTTTTTAGACCTTTTTTAGGTAGGCCATTGCTTAGGTTGCCTGGACAAGCCTGGAGCGCTCCATCTTCCTGCCTTTGCTCCTGGGAACTAGGTCTACAGGTGTGCCCTACTTGGTATGCTAGATTCTGGTGTTTTATTTGAAGCATGTGTTCTGAAGATACTGGGCTGAGGGGAGCAAGAAATGGTCTTGGCTTCACATTCCACTTAATGAGGGGGAGGAGATTAAATTCTGTTATTACACAACATTTTAGCTGTTCAGTCATGCACACTATACAAGAGATTTTAGTTCAGATTTGGCAATCCTTCTCATGCAGAAAGAGTCCGTGGACAAGGTGAGTGTAGGGGGAGAAGGCCCAGAAGTTCATTCTTTAACTTCCTGTTATTCCCTAGGTCTGTTTTTTTTTCCCCAGGTTCTCTGGGTATGGCACAGGCTCACAGGTCTCACCTGTCTTCAAATGCCTTCTTCAAACCCTGCTGTCCTTGTACTGACCCTAAGGACTCTTGGCCTCTCTAAACCCCACTCCTGTCTGCTTTGTAGGTGATCCTCTTAGCAGGGCTCCTAAGTGCCCCTGTAGGGATATGCTAAAAGGGCCATCTATTCCTTGGCTTAGCACACTGTTAGAAAAGCCCCAGTTTTTTTGCACCAAAATTAGGCCTCTCTGATGCAGGCTTCAGATAACAACGCAAGAGATACATAGTTTCAGGAAAGAGCCTGTTAGCAGAAACTAGGAAAGATCACTTTGCCCTGTTAAAAACAGACCACCCACACTCTTGAGATTAGTCGGTGTTTCCTTTCTGGTTATTGGTTTTTGGTGCATCTGCATTTCATGGTTATGATACTCTTTTTCTCCGATGTGTTCTCCCAATTTCCCCAAGATAACCCCTGCCAAAAAAGAAATTTGAGAAATGATTACAGGACAGTAGCCAACATTGAACTTTCTGTCAATCACCGCAAGATGGTGCTGTTTCCATAGTGTTTGTGCATCCACCAACATTGTAAGGCATCAGGTCAGAAAAGTGGGGAAATCAAGGATGACTTTCTTTAGTTCACTGTGGTTGGGCCTGGTCAACTGGCTAGAGTAACAAGATAGAGGTGCTCAGAAACACATTTCCAAGTGTGTGCTTGCAAGTGTGCACTCACAGTGCACATGTGTGATACACTAGAGTTACCTTTCTCAGCAAGGTAGGAAATAACCACCAAAAAGATAAGAAAACTTCAGTTCAAGCTAGCAAAGAATACCAAGCTGAAATCAAGATATAGGGAGTTTAAACTCTAGGTTCTAATCTCAATTGTAGGTGGGGTCTTGGATCTGTAATTAAACATTTCTGGTCAGTTTTCTCCCTAGTAAAGGTGAAGGAAATAAAACTAGTCATTTCTAAAGCTTTGTTGTTGCAAACATTTCAAAGTTCTTTATTTAAATGAGAATGTATATATTCAATGTATAGACTGACTGAGGATACCTCAAAACATCTCTTCCCAGAAGACTGTACTTGATGTTGATGGGAATCTGGGGGAACCCCAGACTATTGCAGGAGCTCCTTCCGCTCCTTCAGCCAATAGCCACTGAGATGCCAGCCCACTGGGACATGGTCTCTCTCCTTTAAAAAAAGCGGCCACTTCCCTCTGCTCTCGCTCTGGTTTCTGGTTCCTCTTCCGGCGATGGCTCCATTCCTGATTGCACAGAGGGCTGTTGTCTGGGACGGTGATCTGTAAGTTTTTCCCCCTTAAAATAAATAACCTCTCTAATAAACTAATTCCAAACTGGTGTGGGATTGTTTGTGACTTACGCCTTCACCAGACTTCAATAAGCTCATTGTAAAACTTTTGGACAGGATCGTCCTTGGAGTTTCTGTCAGGTATTCTAACTAAATTAATTGCTAGCAGTTGTTACAAATTCTGGTATCACACTATATTTTATGTTGTGTAAATCACAGAATCATTAAGATGTCAATATCCTTTATAAAATGTTACATTTCATACTTTTATCTGTGACAAAAAAACCTTTTATAAGTATTGATATCTCTCAATATGCATTGAGTGTTACGGCCAAACCTCGCTGTCAGATTCACAGGTCTGGATGCAATATTTGTTTCATCCAGGATCTATGGACCTGTTTCTAAAAGGGGCAGACCTGGCCCAACTCCATTATTTGAAGACCGTAGAAAATGTTGGTGGCATCTACAAAGCCATCCCTTGCATCCTCTGTACTTGATGCAACTGTATGAAATTAAAAATAAGTAAATATAATCTATGAGCTAGGATGAGCTATGTTGGATGGAACAGGAAGAGGCCATATGGGGAAGTTTTGGCGTGACAGTGAGGTTCCATTTTTGCACCATGTCCCTGTGTACTTTGTCAGTCTTGTCATTTTGACTGATACACTTTTAAGTATGTGCAATACATTAGTAAAAGAATTTGTAAAACTCTGACTTAGGTGTGCTAGTTCAAATCTGTGATCCCAGCATTTAGGATATGAAGGCAAAAAAATCAAAAGTTTGAGGCCAGCCTAGTTTACATAAAATTGGTGGACAGGACCATATAAGACCTTATATAGAATAATAACCGACAGTTCTAGTAAAATGAACACCCCTTATTCAACATTCAGGGATATCATATACGTAACCCCTGTGCTGAATGGTTTTATGACAACTTGACATAAGCTAAAGTCACCTGGGAAGAGGAAATTTCTCTGTCAGATCAGGTTGTAGGCAAGCATACAAGGTATTTTAATTAGGGAGTGATGGGAGAAGGACCAGCCCATTGTGGGTCATACTACCCCTGGGCTAGTGGTTCTGGGTTCTATAAGAAAGCAAACTGAGCAAGGCATGAGGAGCAAACAAGTAAGCAGCACCCCTCCATGACCTCTGTATCAGTTCCTGCCTCCAGGTGCCTGCCTGGTTTCAGTTCCTGTGCTGACTTCCTTCAGTGATGAACATTGATATGGAGTCAGTGCAGTGCCTTCCTGAGAATGGTCTAGGCTCGTCACTCGTCCTAGAAATGCCCTCATCCTAGTCAATGTACCAAATATGTGAACATTTCCTATTCACAGTCTCAGAAGTCATGAAAATGGGCCCAGTCCTACAGAAGATGCTAAGGTTGCTGGCTCCACCATTTCTGCACACACTCTCTTCTGTTTCACTCCCTTCATGCACAGCTGTTACTTATACATTGGGAAAGGTTTCCACAGAGATTGCAGAAACCAAAGGCACTCATGTTCTCCCCACTGATTTTATTTTAGATCTTTAGGTAGAAGCAAGATGGCTTTTGCCAGGAATAAGAGACTGTTGAGAGCCCTGAGGACAGGTCACACATCAGCTCTAGGTATAGCAATTACAAGCTGGTGTTCAAAAAACATTTCCCTGGCTTTTCTGTCAATAAGTGACTCCATTCAGGCACTGGGAGGCACTTCTATTATTTACCCTGGGGATGGCTCAGAAGTTAAGAGCATTGCCTGTTCTTCCCAAGATCAGTTCAATTCCCAGCAACCACATGGTGGCTCACAACCATCTGTAATGAGATCTGGTGCCCTCTTGAGGAAGAGACCTGGTCAGTCGTCCTCATCAACTTATTCCAAAGCGTGTCCTTATAAGAAAACAGATTAAGAATCATTATGTTATATCTACTTTATAATATTTTTTCTTCCTAGAATTATCCACATATAATTTTTACATTTGGTGCCTAAGAACTTTCCTTCTTCAGGGGCATTTTCTCAGCATCCTGTCAATAATTCTTTGGAACAATCTTTAAAAAAAATATTATTATTCTTTTAAAAAGGAAAGGGCTGGAGAGATGGCTCAGAGGTTAAGAGCATTGCCTGCTCTTCCAAGGGTCCTGAGTTCAATTCCCAGCAACCACATGGTGACTCACAACCATCTGTAATGCACTCTTCTGGCCTGCAGGCATACACACAGACAGAATATTGTATACATAATAAATAAATATTTAATAAAAGGAAAACGAACTATCTTTTTTCATTTTACATACCAATCCCAGTTCCCACTCCTTTCCCTCCTCCCATTCCCTCCACTTATCCCCCCTTCCCATCCCCTCCACTCCTCAGAGAGGGTAAGGCAAATTGCTTTGGGGAAGGTTCAAGGGCCTCTCTACTATATCTATGCTGAACAATGTATCCATCTAGAGAGAATGGGTTTCCAAAAACTCAGTACAAGCAATAGGGATAAATCCTGGTGCTACTGCCAGTGGTCTGGCAGTCTGCCCCAGCCATACAACTGTCACCCACATTCAGAGGGACTAATTTGGACCTATGCTGTTTCCTTTACTGTCTGGCTGGAGTTGGTGAGCTCCCTTTTAGCTCAGGGAAACTGTTTCAGTGGGTATCCCCATCATGGTCTTGACCTCTTTGCTCATATTCTCACTCCTCCCACTCTTCAACTGGATTTTGGGAGCTCAGTCCAGTGCTCTGATGTGGGTCTCTGCCTCTGTTTCCATCACTTGCTGGATGAAGGTTCTATGGTGGTATTTAAGATATTCATCAGTCTGACTACAGGGCAAGGCCAGATCAGGCCACCTCTCCTCTATTGGTTAGGGTCACCCTTGTGGATGGAATGATGTTAAATTATGGTTTTACTGTAATTTCATCTAAGAATATATTTATCTGTCCAAACTTTTCTTCTCAGGCTTCAAAGAACCCTCTAACATTTCATAATATAAATTAATACCAAGGAGATGCTAAAAAGTCTTCTAGTTGTGAATACATAAAGATTCTGACAATATAGAGATGTTTCTTTTATTAGAGTTATTCATGATTTGATCATTTCTAGAATTCTGTATTTGAAATTGGTTTCTTATATTCTCTCCAGGACTGGAGAGATGGCTCAGAGGTTAAGAGCATTGCCTGCTCTTCCAAAGGTCCTGAGTTCAATTCCCAGCAACCACATGGTGGCTCACAACCATCTGTAATGAGATCTGGTGCCCTCTTCTGGCTTGCAGGCATACATACAGACAGAATATTGTATACATAATAAATAAATACATATTTTTTTAAAAAAACAAGCCTCTTATATTCTCTCCAAACACCACCAAGTATCATTATTTTATAGCCTTCTTTAGTCAAAACCAAGTTTTTGTTGTCCTCTAACTTTGCATGTCTTACTTTGCATGTCTTGCCTCAAGATTTACAATTATTCTGTAAAATGTACATAATACTAAACTGCTTCTAAAGTTCTTATCTTTATATTAAAAGAGTACTGCAATTCTCCATCATCAACAGAGAAGCTTCTTTTAGCAACAGATGGTGATAAATACAAAGACACCCCCCCACACCTGGGCATCATGTATAACAGAAAAGACTGTGGAGTTCTTGAGCATCTGAATCATACTCATCTTCCAACACTCAGAGATTTTGTAGAAGAGGGGCCAGAGAGATCATTAGAGTAAGAATTAGCAGGTATCTGTAGTGAACAAACACGTGCGAGACACGGCAGCATGGCTGCACCATCAGTGATCTAAATAAGATCAAAGCAGCCCAAAATCCCAGGGTTATTAGCAGTTGATGGATCTGGGGTAGTAAACTCCATTTTCTTTAAGGATGCTGCCCCTGAAAAGTTGTATGAATTCACTCCAATACATGATCCTACAGCCACATACACGAGGCAACATTAAGTACAAACGAGGTTTTTATTTTATTTTATTTTTTAAAAGGCATGAAGTTGGGAGAGGAAATGGCAGAAAAGATAGGAAAGAAATTTTTTAAAAAATGTTTTCTTTATTATTTATTATGTATACAGTATTCTGCTTGCATGTACACCTGCAGGCCAGAAGAAGGTATCAGATCTCATTACACGTGGTTGTTGGGAATTGAACTCAGGACCTTTGGAAGAGCAGTCAGTGATCTTTACCTCTGAGCCATCTCTCCAGCCTGAGAGAAATTTTTTTAGACACAGGGTATTTGATGTAGTTCTGTCTGTCCTGGTACTTACATTTTAGTGCACATTAGTTTTAAACTCATGACAAATCTTCTGCTTTCTGGATTGCAATCATACAGTAGGGTCTTTGAGTGATATTCTTAAAGAGCTTTAGTTTTGCAGAAGATAAATCACATATAAAAATACTATATAATATTTTTGTGGTGTATATTATACTCTTTATTGTTCACAAAATTTTATTTAATATGTAAAAGTGTCCTGCAAAGCAAGCACTTGAATGTTCATTTTACAGATTCAAAACCTGAGGCTAAGGAATGATTCCAATAACAATTTCTCTGTCATTTCTCCTTCTGTAAATAACCTTTCATGCATATTCCTGTAAGTAACCTCAATAAAACACATTGGTTCACCGTGTTGGACTTTGGTGATTCCTGTATTTTTGTCTGTTATCTGTTCCCTTATCTAGGATTGGAAGGCACTTGTTCATGTCTCCCAGGAGTAATGACACACAACTTAATACAAAGAATGTGAGCTGATGTTTCAGACTTGGATATCCTCTGTGTTAAAAGTTTGGGACAATTAAAGACAAAACAAACAAAAAAAAACTAATGCTGGAAACAACCAAATGGTATATCGAAAATAAGTTCTGGCCCTCTTCCAGCTTCTAGCCTGATAGGTATAGTTATTTGTCCCTTGTTAAGAAAACTTTTCTTTGAAACAGATCTGGTCCACTACAGAAAACCACAACCAATCAAAATGCATAGGTGTGGATCCCAGTGCCACTTGATAAATGTACAAAACATTCCAGCCCATAAGGCTTAGGCAACATTGCAGTAAAAGGGGACAGAAAGATTGTAAGTGCCAGGGGATTAGAAAGATCAGTTTGCTTTGAGATTGTGTCTTCAAGTGAACAAGGATAATGCTAAGCAATGTACCAGTCTGGATGGGGGAAAAGCCCGTGAGGCCTCAGTCTGACACAAAGAACTATTGGCAAATGAGAAAAGTTGGGAGTGGAAGAGGTAGTCTTCCCCAGTGAAGAGCACAATAACTGCTTGTCCAGTGCCAAATGGGGTCAGCCCTGAACACATCCATACAAATGACATTATATGGGTTGAATAGGTTATATTTAGAAATATATATGTATATGCAAATATATATGTAGCAACAACTACTGTAAAAACTGGTCACAAATTTGAAGGAGGGGGATGGGTATATAAAAGGTCTTGGAGGGAGGAAAAGGATGGGAGAAATATGATTAAGTTATAATCTAAAAATGCTTTAAAAATACTGTCCAATCATTATGAGCCATGCCTTAAATTGTAACACTTGTAAGGTGGAAGCAGGATCACCAGAAATTTAAGGACATGCCTGGTTACATAGCTAATTTGAATCTAGCCTTGGAAGCATGAGACCCTACCTCAAAATATATATAAATAATAATAATAATAGCCAATGCTAACAAGAGTTAATGGAATAGTGAGGTATCAGCATGATCCCTTCTGCTCTGTGAAAGTATGTTCAAATATATCATTTTATTGAGTCTGGAAAAATAAGTCTTCTCTGGGAGGTGACAGAAGAGACATTACTGCCTATACTTTTGATCAGCTAGCCCAAAGAAGGATGAACATACACATCACAGGTACCAAAAGGACTTGGAATTATTGACCTCACTCTTTTTGTGTCTGTTTCCAAACAACCAGAACAAGAAAAGCAATAGCACTAACCTAATAGGGTTTCAGTGAAGATTAATGAGCAAATGAATGTAAATTCTCAGAAAAATGCTTAGTACTTAGGTGTCAATGAGCATTAATAAACACTAGTACTTTGTGTGGACAAAGGGCTCAAACACAGAAATCAGGGTTCACCAGCTTTGATTTTAACCAGTTAGTAGCAATGGTTTCCAAAGTTCTTTGCTTCTCTCTCAGAGGGATAGATTACTTCTAAAAATATGTTCATGACTGATATGTCTACTAATTATTAATTCACTCTAATATACAAGGTTCTCGTGTTAATCTCCCTCCCTTTGAAACTTCACCAGGGAATCTGTAATTTACTGAGAAATCTATAATTCCCTGGGAAACTTTCTTTGTAAGAGCTGTTCTCCCTCTTTTGTGTAGTGGGCTAAGCATACAAGCTAATGCGCTCAGTTTTGGCCAGGCTGGAGGCCTTCTATCCTGTGCTCACCTGATCAAAGTCTTTTTTCAACCTCATAACAAGATCTTGACTGAGCAATAAATTGTTCATCATTGGATATTAAGTATATGGACATACTATACTTTCTGAAAAACTACTAGAAACTACTGTTCTGTGGCTTCAATATCCCTATGCCTGGAAATTCAGTGCATACTTACTGTGAATTACAGCATAGGCTGAACAGTATTCATAATGGTCTGACAAATGTAAAAATTTTCCATTGGCTAATTAATCATGATTTTTCCATAAGATAAATAGGTAGGATGCCCTCAAAGTTCTTGCTTAAGCTGTGTTAGGAGAAACATTCTGGAACAAATGAATGAAAAATTACATTGGATCATAGTAGTAGAGAACCGTGACTTTTGAACAAATTTACAGATAAGTCAATTTAAAGACATAGAATTCCTTGAATGAAAAGGATGCTGGGTACTATTGAGGAAGACCATCACAACACTGAAAGAGTTTACGAGTACTTCTTCTTTCTTCAGTCATCCCCTAGTGAGACTTATGGCCCCCTACTAGAATAATGACACATTTTGGAACCTACTAAATACTGATTTGAACTGATAATGATTCAGAGCAATTCCCCAGTGCCCTGTGGTCCTCAATTTAAAGTAGAGGCTTGAGGAAGACAAGTTATCAATAAACAGCTGAAGTCTGTCTCACTGCTAATCCAGTAGATCTCTGAATTTATTCTGTGGTTATTTTCCCAATCTCAGAATTCACAATTGGGATAGCTACTTGTAGAAGTTTCATAGTTCCCACATTGAGACCATGGCCCGTGGAATGAAGGGTTTTATAGTTGTAAGAGCTAAGGAAAAAACATATTAGTTTCCTATATCCAGTGAAACAGTGAATGAAAACCTGTATTGTATCCACAGAGGGATTATATATTATTATCATCAAGAGTTAAAAGATGCAGAGTGATAGTTACACTATATCTCTCCTTAAACTCTCCTACTTGCCTTAATATGTGTCTCCTGGACTTTTCTAGAAATAACCATGTTACATACAGAATAACGAAATTGTACTCATTCCACATACCGTATGCTAAGTGGGTTAGCAGTATCAGGGAAGGAAAATTCTATGAGTGTGGTGTGGAGAATTTTTTGTATGAAATCAAAAGCACCAGTAACAAATGTAAAAAAGGAATGTGAGATTTAATTCTAACTAAGGTTTCTCCAGGAAAGGATTTGGGTCCAGTGTTCCAAGCAGGTACCACAAAACAATTCCACTCATTGTCTATCGAGACGCCACCCTATCTACCACACTGCTACACACCATGTGAATTCTAACCTGGAACTCCAGAATCCCTCAGACTCATTCCACCTCCATCTACCTATAAGTCACTCTACTCACCATACCCATCTATCTATCTATCTATCTATCTATCTATCATCTATCTATTATCTGTTTATCAATCTATTTATATATCTATCAGCTCTCTCTCTCTCTCTCTATATATATATATATATATGTATAGGAATATATCCATCTATCCATATATACACATATATCCCATTGTATATAAGTCATTTAAAATTATATAAGCTACTCCATATCAGAGGTTACTAGTATGCTTTTTGAGCTCTAGTCCAATATTTTCTTTTAGTAAACATGAAATTAAGGTAGTATTGTTTCCCTGTTGATAAGGGAGTGTCAGATAACATTTTTGAACACTGGCAAGTTTTGTATTTTATATGTAATCCTGGTGAAGGAAAATTTGATAAGACAAGATAGAAAAGGGGGGTATGAACAGTATGCTGGGGAGAGAGTCTAAGAGGTACATGGTTAAATTGTTCCTTCTTCCTAGTGAATAACTAACTCAGCTCTGTGCCCATGAACCATTGCTTACCTACATGTTTTCCTGTTCCATTTAAATTTACTTTCAAATTCATCTTCAGTGGACTGACATTATCTGCTTTTGGCCACAGCGTGGAGACAAAATTTCATTCCTGGTGATGAATATTACAGCGTCTTAGAGTCTGCTCCTTTCACCGGATCTCAATAGAACTGTGGGAAAAAAAAACTATAATAGACTAGGCTTCTAGAAGAGTCCCTAGGGTTTTGTCAACTTTGGTATGTTTGGAGTATACAGAGGCTATTTATAGGGATGAAACACTGACAATTGCTATTGCTAAAACAATGTTAGTCACTTGTCACAAATGCTGCTTTGCCACAAGGTGTCTACATCCAGGTCAACATTTTCCTTGTAGTTGCCACCTGTAGTTGGTTCTTTCACTGGCTCCAGGGACTGGTATGACTTTTTGGGACAGATGTCCGGATTGTTCCTTTTTCAATTATTCATGATTTGAAGCTTAACATGGTTCTCTACATTTGTGCTTCAAACAAGGAATTTTAATTACTATCCTTTTAGAGTAGCTAGTATTTCAATTTAGAGGACTGAGAACATTGCCACTCAAATACAAACTAACAAATAAATAGAAAGAAAGAAACTGACAACAGTCTTTTAAAAAGTCATTGAAATGATTCCTAATAATATTCTGCTATACTCATATACTGTAGCCTAGTCCAATAATCAGAGAGACTTGGTTCAGCAACTGACGGCAGAAGATATAGAGACCCACAGCCAAACACTACGTGGAGCTCAGGGAATCCTGGGAAATATGGAGAGGATATGTAGGAATCAGAGGGGTCAAAAACACTACAAGAACATGACCCACAGAATCAACTTGCCAGGGCTCATAGGAGCTCACAGACATCGAGGTGACTATCAGGAAGCCTGTATGGTTTTGAGCTACGTCTTTTGCATGTATGTTATGACTGTGTAGTTTGGTGTTCTTTTGGAACGCCTAACAGTAGGAGTGGGAGTTGTCTATAACTCTTTTACCTGTGCTTCAGGTACTTTCCCTCCTACTGGGTTATTCTAGCCTTGATATGAAGGTATGTAGTTAATCTTACTGTAACTTGTTATGCCATGTTCAGTTTATATCTTTGGGAGGTCTACTCTTTTCTGAATGGAAACAGAGGAGGAGGAGATCTGGGGGAGAGATGGAGATGAGGAGGAGGGACTGGGAAGAGTGGGTGGAGGGGAAACTGAAGTTTGTATGTAATATATGAATGAAGAATAAGTAAATGAAATGTTAAGTTAAGTATAGTGGCACATGGTTGTTATCTCAGTGCTTGAAATTTAGAGGCAGGGCAATCAGGACACTAAGTTTATCCTCAGCTACATACTGAGTTTAAGAGTACATAAGACCCTGTTTCAAAAAAACAAATTCTAACAATAAGAAATGACAAGTAAGTATGCATGCCTGTGATCTGTACAAGCAGCTTTGAACCTGTCATCTCACTAAACCTGGAAAACATTTCCATCATTGAGTGATGACAGAGAGGCAACTTATGACCAGCTAGTCGGTGCAAAAATAAGACATACAACACATCCCATGTGACACATTTCTACTTCCTGACTGGTTTTCCCACCTATACTTCCTGCCTGGCCAATCAGCGTTTATTTAAAACATGATTGACAGAAAATAGAAAATTCTCCTGCACCACTTCCCCCTCTTTTTTAAAAAAAAAAACAAAGGAAAATATCCATAGTCCATTTTTGGGAATGTGGGTGTAGTATTCCAGGCTACTTCCAGCTGGTTGGGGGCGCTGATAATCTTATGGGGACCTAAAGAAAATTTAGAGTTATTATCAAGTCCTGTGAGTCTTGATCAACTCAGGCAACAGTCTTGAACCTGTTCTGGATGAAGAACTCAGACATCTGGGCCATCTGTTCCTGCCAGAGATTTTTCAGGTGGTCTTTCTTTCTTTCTTTTTTCTTTATTTTTTTTTTATTGAGAAAAGGAGAAAAAAAAAACAAGTTTCCACCTCCTCCCAGCCTCCCATTTCCCTCCCCTTCCTCCCACCCTTCTCCCCCTTCTTCCACCCTTCTCCCCCTCCCCCCACTCCTTTCCCCCTCCCTCTCCAGTCCAAAGAGCAGTCAGGGTTCCCTGCCCTGTGGTAAGTCCTAGGTCCTCCCCCCTCCGTCCATATCTAGGAAGGTAAACATCCAAACTGGCTAGGCTCCCACAAAGCCAGCACATTAAGTAGGATCAAAACCCTGTGCCATTGTCCTTGGCGTCTCATCAGCTCTCATTGTTTGCCATGTTGAGAGAGTCCAGTTTTATCCCATGCTTTTTCAGTCACAGTCCAGCCCGCCTTGGTGAGCTCCCAGTAGATCAGCTCCACTGTCTCAGTGGGTGGGTGCACACCTCGTGGTCCCGACTTCTTTGCTCATGTTCTCCCTCCTTCTGGTCCTCATTGGGACCTTGGGAGCTCAGTCCAGTGCTCCAGTGTGGGTCTCTGTCTCTATCTCCATCCATCACCAGATGAAGGTTCTATGATGATATGCAAGATATTCATCAGTATTGCTCTAGGATAGGATCATTTCAGGTTCCCTATCCTCATCTGCCCAAGGAACTAACTGGGGACCTCAGCTTGGGCACCTGGGAGCCCCTCTAGGGTCAAGTCTCTTGCCCACCCTAAAGTGGCTCCCTTATCTAAGAATTGTGGTTCCGTGTTCCCCTGTCCAACCTTCCTTTATCCCAATCCTCCTGTTTCCCCAAGTCCCCCCCCCTCCTTCCCTTCTACCTTTTCTCTCCCCACCTCATCTTACCCCCATCCCACCCCACCCCCAAGATCCCAATTTTCTCCCCAGCAATTTTGTCTACTTCCCTTAGCCAAGAGGATAACTATATGTTTTTCCTTGGGTTCATCTTCTTACTTAGCTTCTTTAGGTTCACCTATTGTAGACTCCGGGACCGTTATTTATGGCTAGAAACCAATTATGAGTGAGTACATCCCATGTTCATCTTTTTGGGTCTGGGTTACCGCACTCAGGATAGTGTTTTCTATTTCCATCCATTTGCATGCAAAATTCGAGAAGTCATTGTTTTTTACGGCAGCGTAGTACTCTAATGTGTATATATTCCATGCTTTCTTCATCCATTCTTCCATTGAAGGGCATCTAGGTTGTTTCCAGGTTCTGGCTATTACAAATTATACTGCTATGAACATAGTTGAACAAATGCTTTTGTCATATGATAGGGCATCTCTTGGGTATATTCCCAAGAGTGGTATTGCTGGGTCCAGGGGTAGGTTGATCCCGAATTTCCTGAGAAACCAAAACACTGACTTCCACAGTGGTTGCACAAGATTGCATTCCCAACAGCAATGGATGAGGGTACCCCTTCCTCCACAGCCTCTCCAGCAAAGGCTATCATTGGAGTTTTTTCTTTTAGCCATTCTGACAGGTGTAAGATGATATCTCAAAGTTGTTTTGATTTGCATTTCCCTGATTGCTAAGGAAGTTGAGCATGACCTTAAGTGTCTTTTGGCCATTTGAACTTCTTCTGTTGAGAATTCTCTGTTCAGTTCAGTGCCCCATTTTTTAATTGGGTTAATTAGCATTATAAGTCTAGTTTCTTGAGTTCTCTATATATTTTGAAGATCAGACCTTTGTCTGTTGTGGGGTTGGTGAAGATCTTCTCCCAGTCAGTAGGTTTCCTTTGTGTCTTAGTGACAGTGTCCTTTGCTTTACAGAAGCTTCTCAGTTTTAGTAGGTCCCATTTATTCAATGTTGCCCTTAATGTCTGTGCTTCTGGGGTTATACATAGGAAGCGATCTTCTGTGCCCATCTGTTGTAGGGTATTTCCCATTATCTCTTCTATCAGGTTCAGTGTGTTCGAGCTGATATTGAGGTCTTTAATCCATTTGGACTTGAGTTTTGTGCACGGTGATAGATATGAGTCTATTTTCATTCTTCTCCAGGTTGACATCCAGTTGTGCCAGCACCATTTGTTGAAGATGCTTTCTTTCTTCCATTGTATACTTTTAGCTCCTTTATCAAAAATGAGGTGCTCATAGGTTTGTGGGATTAAATTTGGGTCTTCTATATGATTCCATTGGTCGACTTCTCTGTTTTTATGCCAGTACCACACTGTTTTCATCACTACAGCTCTGTAATAGAGTTTGAAGTCAGGGATGGTAATGCCTCCAGAAGATCCTTTATTGTATAGGATTGTTTTGGCTATCCTGGTTTTTCGTTTTTCCATATAAAGTTGATTATTGTTCTCTCAAGGTCTGTGAAGAATTTTGATGGGATCTTGATGGGGATTGCATTGAATCTATAAATTGCCGTTGGTAGAATTGCCATTTTTACTATGTTGATCCTCCCAATCCAAGAGCAAGGGAGGTCCATCCATTTTTTGGTATCCTCTTCAATTTCTTTCTTCAATGCCTTCTTGACAAATAGATCTTTCACTTCCTTGGTTAGATTTACCCCAAGATATTTTATGCTGTTTGTGGCTATTGTGAATGGTGAAGCCTCTCTGATTTCCCTCTCTGTTTCCATTCCCTTTGTGTATAAGAGGGCAACTGATTTTTTGGAGTTGATCTTGTATCCTGCCACATTACTAAAGCTGTTTATCAGCTGTAAAAGTTCTTTGGTGGAGTTTTTGGGGTCGCTTATGTACACTATCATATCATCTGCAAATAACGAAAGTTTAACTTCTTCCTTTCCAATTCGAATCCTCTTGATCCCATTATGTTGTCTTATTGCTATTGCTAGAACTTCAAGCACCATATTGAAGAGGTATGGCGAGAGTGGACAGCCTTGTCGTGTTCCTGAGTTAAGCGGGATGGCTTTGAGTTTCTCTTCGTTTAATTTGATGTTAGCTGTCGGCTTGCTGTATATAGCTTTTATTATATTTAGGTATGACCCTTGTATCCCTAATCTCTCCAAGACTTTTAACATAAATGGATGTTGAATTTTGTCAAAAGCTTTTTCAGCATCTAATGAAATGATCATATGGTTTTTTTCTTTCAGTTTATTTATATGCTGGATTACATTGATAGATTTTCGAATGTTGAACCAGCCCTGCATCTCAGGAATGAAGGCTACTTGATCATAATGGATATTTTTTCGGATGTGTTCTTGGATTCGGTTTGCCAGTATTTTGTTGAGGATTTTTGCGTCGATATTCATGAGTGAGATTGGCCTGTAATTCTCTTTCCTGGTGGAGTCTTTGTGTGGTTTTGGTATCCGAGAATCAGTAGCTTCATAAAAGGAATTTGGTAATGACTCTTCTGTTTCTATATTGTGAAATACATTAAGGAGTATAGGTATTAGTGCTTCTTGGAAGTTCTGGTAGAATTCTGGATTGAAACCATCTGGTCCTGGGCTTTTTTTGGTAGGGAGGTTTTTGAAAACAGCTTCTAATTCTTCGCAACTAACTGGTCTGTTTAGATTGTTCACCTGGTCCTGGTTTAATTTTGGTAAATGGTATTTATCAAAAAAAAGTGTCCATTTCTTTTACATTTTCCAGTTTTGTGGCATACAGGCTTTTGTAGTAAGATCTAATGACTCTCTGAATTTCCTCTGTGTCTGTGATTATGTCCCCCTTTTCATTTCTGATCTTATTAATTTGCGTATTCTCTCTCTGCCATTTGATTAGTTTGGATAGGGGTTTATCAATCTTGTTGATTTTCTCCAGGAACCAGCTTTTTGCTTCATTGATTCTTTGGATTGTTTTCTGTGTTTCTATTTTGTGGATTTCAGCCCTCAGTTTGATTATTTCCAGTCTTCTACTCCTCCTAGGTGAGTCTGCCTCTTTTTTTTCTAGAGCTTTCAGGTGGGCTGTTAAGTCTCCAATATGTGCTTCCTCTGTTTTCTTTAAATGGGCACTTAGTGCTATGAACTTTCCTCTTAGGACTGCTTTCATAGTGTCCCATAAGTTTGAGTATGTTGTTTCTTTATTTTCATTGAATTCAAGGAAGACTTTAATTTCTTTCTTTATGTCTTCCTTAATCCAGGTATGGTTCAGTATTTGACTGTTCAGTTTCCGTGAGTTTGTAGGCTTTCTGGGGGTAGCATTGTTGTTGAATTCTAACTTTAATCCATGGTGATCTGATAAGACACAGGTGGTTACTAATATTTTTTTGTCACTGTGTAAGTTAGCTTTGTTGCCGAGTATGTGGTCAATTTTTGAGAAGGTTCCATGAGCTGCAGAGAAGAAGGTATATTCTTTCCTCTTTGGGTGGAATAATCTATAGATGTCTGTTAAGTCCATTTGCTTCATTACCTCCATCAATTCTCTAATTTCTCTGTTAGGTTTCTGTCTGATTGACCTGTCCATTGGTGAGAGAGGAATGTTGTAGTCTCCTACTATTAGTGTGTGCGGTTTGATGGCTGCCTTGAGTTTTAGTAATGTTTCTTTTAGGTACGTGGGTGCTTTTATATTAGGGGCATAGATATTCAGGATTGAGACATCATCCTGATGAATTGTTCCTGTTATGAGTATAAAATGTCCCTCTCCATCTCTTCTGATTGATTTAAGTTTGAAGTCAACTTTGTTAGAAATTAGTATGGCCACACCTGCTTGTTTCTTAGGTCCATTTGCTTGATAAGCCTTTTCCCAGCCCTTTACTCTGAGTAGGTGCCTGTCTTTGTGGTTGAGGTGTGTTTCTTGTAAACAGCAGAATGTTGGATCCTGTTTTCGTGTCCAATTTTTTAGCCTGTGCCTTTTTATAGGTGAATTGAGCCCATTGACATTAAATGTTATTAATGACCAGTGGTTGTTAACTCCGGTCACTTTTTTAGTAGTAGGGTTTTTTTGTTTCCCTTCTTTGAGTTGCGCTGGTGAAGGGTCTCTAGGTGTCTGAGTTATTGTGGTCATTGTTGGACTCCTTGGTTTGTGATTTTCCTTCTATTACTTTCTGTAAGGCTGGATTTGTGGCTACGTATTGTTTAAATTTGTTTTTATCCTGGAAAATTTTGTTTTCTCCATTTATAGTGAACGAAAGCTTGGCTGGATATAGTAGTCTGGGCTTGCATCCATGGTCTCATAGTTTTTGCAGTACATCTATCCAGGACCTTCTGGCTTTCATGGTTTCCATTGAGAAGTCAGGTGTAAGTCTGATAGGTTTACCTTTATAAGTAACTTGGCCTTTTTCCTTTGCAACTCTTAATATTCTTTCTTTATTCTGTATATTTTGTGTTTTGATTATTATAAGGCGAGGGGATGTTTTTTTGATCCAGTCTATTTGCTGTTCTGTATGCTTCTTGAACTTTCATAGGTACATCTTTCTTCAGGTTGGGAAAATTTTCTTCTATAATTTTATTGAGTATATTTTTCTGGACCGTTGAGCTGCACTTCTCCTTCTTCTACTCCAATTATTCTTAGGTTTGGTCTTTTCATATTTCCTGAATGTTTTGTGATGAGAGTTTGTTGGACTTGCCGTTTTCTTTGATCAGTGCGCTTATTTTCTCTATGTTATTCTCAGAAGCTGAGATTTTTTCTTTTATCTCTTGTATTCTGTTGGTTATGCTTGTTTCTGTAGTCTCTATTCGTTTACCTAGCTTTTCCATGTCCAGCCGGCCCTCTGTTTGTGTTTTCTTCTTTGCCTCCATTTCAGTTTTCAAGTCATGAACTGTTTCCATTATCTTCTTGATTGTTTTTCCTTGGTTTCCTAGGGTATCATTCACTGATTTACTCAATTCCTCAAACTTTCTGTTATACTTCTCATCCATTTCTATAAGGGCGTTTTTTATATGCTGTTTAAGGGTGTCAATCACTGTCATGAAGTCAATTTTTTCTACTTCTTCTTGATTAAGGTGTTCATGTCCTCCTGTTGTGAGGTCGCTGGCTTCTGGTGGTTTCATGTTGTTTTTCAGAATGTTGGGTGAATTCTTGCATTGGCATCTGCCCATCTCTTCCTTCCAATACTCCCCTATGGATCTTCTTTTACAGTATCAGGTCTTCTTGCCCACTGATGTACCTTCCCAGTGATGTCACTCCCCAGTGATGTTTCTCCTGGTGTCCAGATCGGATCTCCGTGCTGCTTGGTTAGCTCGCAAACAAAGGGCCCACCCTGCTTGCTGCAGGCATGCTATGGAGACAAAGGAGCTACTGCCCTCCCCTTTGCTCTCCGCTTTGTGTTCGGTCCCAGCGCCCAAGCAGGCTGAGCTGGGTGGTGCTATGCCACCAAAGAAGGGAGCGAGGGAGGGAGACAGAGGTTGGGGGGATCTGGATGTAAGCTGGATGGGATAGGAAGAGAGAGGAGGTATTGGGCAGTATAGCTTCTGTAGGATGACCAGGAAGTGTAGGCAGGCTGAGGAACGTCTGAGTTCCCTGTTCCCGGCTGCCACAGCACTCACTCACCACAGTGATGTTTCACCTGGTGCTCAGATCGAAACTCTGTGCTGCTTGTGTAGCTGGCAAACAAAGGGCCCACCCTGCTTGCTGCAGGCAGGCTATGGAGACAAAGGAGCTACCGCCCTCCCCTTTGCCCTCCTGATTCGGGTTCGGTCCCAGCGCCCGAGCAGGCTGAGTAGGGAGGTGTTGTGCCGCCAAAGAAGGGAGGGAGGGAGGAAGAGAGGGGGTGGGGGGGATCTGGATGTATGCTGGATGGGATAGGAAGAGAGAGGAGGTATCGGGCAGTATAGCCCCTGTAGCATGACCAGGAAGTGTAGGAGGGATAAGGAACGTCTGAGTTCCCTGTTTCCGGCTGCCGCAGCACTCACTCACCACAATGATATTTCTCCCGGTGCCCAGATCGAAACTCCGTGCTGCTTGTGTAGCTGGCAAACAAAGGGCCTCAGGTGGTCTTTCTTGATCAAAGCTGATTTTTCTTAACTCTGAATAAATACACAGCCTCTAATTTTCTGTGAAAACAAAAGCGAAATCTCTTCTCCAAAGTAACATACCTTTTGACTTCAATTTTGAAGTCAAGTTATTTTCAAAATACCTATCATGGATTAATTCTGAAGCATTTATAAGCAAATATCTTTTTGCAGCTGTTGCTCCTTTCTCAGCATTCAAACAATTTAAAGAGAGCACAATAGCATACAGTATCAAGATTCTCTGTGTATTTTCCATCTTTACGTGGCTTTATTTTAACCTCTATTTCTTTTATTTTTACTTTTACTTTTTGAGACAGATTCTCTGTATATTTTTGTCCTGGAATAACTCTGTAGACCAGGCTGTCCTTCAACTCACAGAGATCCATCTGTCTCTGCCTCCCAGGCAAATCTTACCTGCATGTGCCACAACCAGCTACTCTTTTTTTTTTACTCTCAGAACTTTAACCTTTAGCCTGTATATATTTTTAACACACTGTAAACCATTTAGAGGTTTTCTTCCTCCTTGAATCTCTCTTTACTGTATATCTCTCTTTTTTTTTTTTGGCCACATGAGCCTTTAATTCACTAAGCAATCATGGCTGAGGTACTAGCCGGAGCCATGTTTATTGCCACAACTCTATGGCGTTTCAAGATCCTTGCCAGGAAGCAAGCTGCAACAGTGTGTCCATAGCTACATAGTCAGGACCGCCTGCTTGAAAGAGTCAGAGTTTTCCCTGGCAGGACAGCCCAGAAAGCTGACATTTTAAAACAGCACAGCTTTTTTCCTGCTGCGCTGAAAACCAAAATGCTTTACTTTAGTCTTTCCCAAGCTTTCTCAGGCTTTCTGTCTATGCATTTATCCATGTGGGCACCATTTATAACATGAACGTGGGTGCCATTTGTAACATGAGGAGGCTGGAGTACTATAATTGATAATTGCTCTGCCTATGACCTGGGGCTATCTGGCCCAATAGAAGTGGTGCTTCCACAATTATCAATCATAGTATATAATTATAGTATAGTAGTATAGGCAGAGCAATTATCAATGATAGTATTTCATATTTTATCCTTAAAATGGTTTGATAATTATGTCAAATAGGAAAACTTGACTAGTAAGATACAAACTGCAGAAAGACTTGCTATTGTTAAGATGCAAGCTTTAGAAAGGCTTGCTACTGATAAGATACAAACCTCAGAAAGACTTACTAATGAAACTAAGAAAAATATTCAGAAAGATACAGAGGGATTTAGAGCAGAACCTACTACACCTACTACAATTCATTATGAATTTGAAGAGGACTTGCTCAAGGTTATTAGAAAGCCAACTTTAGTTTATTTTCCATACAGAATGATCACCAGATGATAGGAATCCCCAGGGACATGAAGAAGTTGATTGGAATTCTATAGGCGTTTTAGATTTGAAGAGTTTTAAAGAAGCCATAATTTCATATGTGAAGCAAATGTTAAATTCATAGGCAACTAAAAACTGAATTACTCCAAAAGACTAGAAATATTTAGTTACAGTAGTATTGGAAGCTGACCTGAACTTACAATGGAAAACATGGTGAAATGAGGAAGCTAGGGTCATAGAGCAATGAGGTATAGAAATTTAAACAAGACTAGCCTTTTGGTGAAGATCAGTATGCTGATTTACAAAGACAATCTAGATTTGATGATAACAATGCAAAATGCTGATTAGGCCTTTAAAGTCAAGTTCAGTCATAATAGATTAATGGATTAGAAATATGGCTGATATTGGGTGCCATATTTGTGTTGCTTTGATACAAGAAATAAATTTTAGAAATTTTAATAAAAATCAAAATATTAGATGTTTTATTTGTGGTAAACAAGGCCATTTGAAAAATGATTGTAGGCAAGGTGTTACTATAAATTATGTTTTTTTTCTAGAAATAATCCAAACAGAAGGCCTTCTGGAGTATGTAGAAGGTATATCAAAGGTCAGCACTGGACTAATGAGTGAGGATCAACAAGGGACAGGCAAGTTATCCCTTTGCTACCAAGAAACACGCGCCCTAGGGGGTCTTATGACTCACTCATTTCCTGTCAGCATCAGAAAAGCTCATCTAAAGAGCAATTAATAAACTTAATACTTGTTGTTAAAAGCCACACTTCTCTGGATATTACTAATGACAAAAATGTTAGATATAACAAAATGTACAGAAGACACTAGAAAACAAGTATTTTGGCAAACTGCTATAAAGTATCAGAGGCCTAAGCTAAAATGCATATACATGGCATTAAAATTGAGGGTTTGGTAGATGCAGGTGTTGTTGTAATAGTAATTTCACCACAATCTTGGCATCCAAATTGGCCTCTTCAGGAGGTAAATGTTTAGGTTCTTGGGATTGGGACTTTATCTCAGGTAAAACAAAGTTCAAGGATACCAACAGTTCTACCTACAAAATAGTAAATTGACAAACATGTATGGCTAGAACAATTGCCTTTGACATCAGAAATATTACAGATACTAGAAAAGTTCATACAGGAGCAGTTAGATGCTCAACATACTGAAGAATCAACCAGTTCTTATATTTGTCATTAAAACTCAACCTGGAAAATGGAGAATGTTAACAAATTGAAGAGTCTTGAATAAGGCAACTTATTCAAGCCATTTACAGCCTGAAATTCCCTATCTATCACCTAAAAGAATGTCTACTGTAGCATACTTTCTCTTGTACTACCAACCAACTCCAAAATGATGACAAAGAAACAAAATACTTGGCTCTATCTTATGCTTGCCCCAACTAGCTTATATAACTTATTTTAACTTGTTTCTATTCATCTATGTTTTTCCTCAGTGATTTTTATACTGTTTTTTTCATTCTGTATGTCTCATTTTTCTTGCATCTTCGGTGCCTGGCTAGCTGGGGGTTGCCTGACTGCCTGATACCAGGTGATTTCCTTTCTTTCTCCCTCATGGTCTTCTGTTCTCCTCTTGAACATATATTCTTCCTACTACTTATTTTCTCTACCCACCAGCCATGTCTATCCCTCTATTGCCTAGCTATTGACTGCTCAGCTTTTTATTAGACCAATCAGGTGTTTCAGGCAAGAAAAGCAACACATATTTACATTGTTAAACAAATACAGCATAAACAAACATAACATACTGTTAGATAGTTAAAGTAATATTTCACAATAGTCTATTATAGCAATTGATTTAAAGAGTGCCTTTTTTTTTACTATACCAGTACAAGAAGAGGACAGAGAAAAATTAGCCTTCACTGTTCACGCTTATAATAAATCTCAGCCTGTTAAAGGTATCAGTAAAAATTTCTTCCACAAGTGATATTAAGTAGTCCCCACCTTGTGTCAGTGTTTTGTACAAAAGTCATTGGAAATAATTCATGAAAACTTTCCTAAATTTATAATCGCCATTTTATGGCTCACATCTTACTAGTTGATTCAGACTTGTCTGCTTTAGAAAAAAAAATGTTTGAAGAGGTAAGGAAAAATTGCCTTGCTTAGGGATATAAATTGTTCCTGAAAAAATACAAAGAGGAGATTCTATTAGTTACCTAAGATATAAGATATCTTTACAAAAAATTAAACCACAGAAAGTACAAATCAGGAGATATCAATTATGATCACTTGATTATTTTCAAAAACTGCTGGGAGAAATTAAGTGGTTATAGCCCATAATTTAATTAACAACACTGATATGAACATAGTTGAACAAACGCTTTTGTAGTATGATTGGGCATCTCTTGGGTATATTCCCAAGAGTGATATTTCTGGTTCCTAAGGTATGTTAACTCCCAATTTCCTGAGAAACCGCCACACATATATACATACATATGTATACACATACACACACACCTTCTAGCCTGGTGATATTCTGTTAAGTCATGGCCAAAAGCAGTTTCTTTATTAACCAGTGGCAACAAAACATATTCACAACATGCATCACCTCCCACATCACCTGTGGTGACTAAAATACTTTATTTTGGAATTAGATTTTAGAATCATAACATTTTTAGCCTTCTATTATACCTTTAAATTTATGTAATGCTTGAATATATACACTATGGAGATAGGCAAATTGCTTACATTTGTTTCCTGGTTCCAGCTCTCAATGACTCTATGGTTTGTGCAAATTAGTTTAATTCTTTTTTATTTAAATAGCATTTTTTATTTCTACTACTTAACCCATTTCCTTTTCTCCCTCTCCCCTTTCCCAACTACCTCTCTCACCACTCATTCCTCCTCCATCTTAAATTTAGAGAGGGAGCCTCTCATGGGTTTTCACAAATTATGGCCATCACTATCACCCAAAATGTGTTTTCAGAGCAGGAACTAACCTATGCATACACATGTTAGCACATACTTCGGCAAGTTCTTTGGAAACCTGATCTTCCTAAGATAACAATAGCCATGGCAGCATTTTTTGTTAGATTTGCTCACTCTCTTCTGGGGAACAGGCTCTACCTAACACCTATTTTATCATGCTATTTCTAAGACTGGGTCTTCAATATTGTTGACTCTCCTATGTCATACACAGATATGACTCAACTTCTAGAACAAGGTCTTGAGAGACTTATTATTGAGTAGGACTTTCCATGCAACATGGAGTATACTTGAAAGTCAAGAGTGATGGAGGAACTGTAGTTTAGTGTTTTTAATTGTTCATAGTAGCTATGGCAATTTCTTTTGTGTCATTATCATGATAGTCAGATAATACAGTAGGACAAGTACTTTTTCTTCTATAGGACATAGATGACATTAAAATTCCTCAAAAAGGAAATATACCTGACAGGTATGTAAATTTCAGAAAGTACTGTGTATTTTACTTTTCTCTTGTGGCATGCTTTGGACTCAGGAGTACACTATTTTTCTAAAATATGATTGTGTTCAATCTTAATATTTTAAGGAATGATATATACAATTATTAGGTTCTTTTTCTTTGAAGTTTTTGTAGAATTTAGCAGCGGTCATAGGATTTTTTTGGTTTTTTATTTTTCATTTTACCAGAGAAGTTCAGTTTATTTTTTTAGGTTTAATTTAGCAGTTATTTATTTTATTAGGTTTAATTTGGGGGTATTTTTTACGCCTAAACTACACTAAATTTTTCAAAGTTTTTTTTAATCCGAACATTCTTCTACCTCTCGTTTGCATTTGCTTAACTCTGTGGAACTGTCTTAATTTGCCTGCCTAAAACACCTTATTGGTTAATAAACAGCTGAACAGCCAATATCTACACAGGAGAGAAATATGCTGGGCTCCCAAGGTCCAAATGAGGAACAGAAGGAGGAAGAACATGAGCAAGGAAATCAGGACCGTGAGGGGTGTGCCCACCCACTGAGACGGTGGGACTGATCTAATGGGAGCTCACCAAGGCCAGCTGGACGGGGACTGATGGAACGTGTGATCAAATTGGATTCTCTGAATGTGGCTGATAATGAGAGTTGGCTGAGAAGCCAAAGACAATGACACTGGGTTTTGATTCTACTGCATGGACTGGCTTTGTGGGAGCCTAGTCTGTTTGGATGCTTACCTTCCTAGACCTGGATAAAGGGGGGAGGACCTTGGACTTCCCACAGGGCAGGGAACCCTGACTGCTCTTTGGACTGGACAGGGAAGGGAAGAGGGAATGGGGGAGGGGGAAATGGGAGGAGGTGGAAATTTTTAATAAGAATAAAAAAAGAGAAAGATAAAAGTCTGAGACAAAAGGTAGACAGGATAATTTAAGTTGAGAGAAGCTGGTTAGAATTAATTTAAGCTAAGGCTGTAGAAATAAGGGCGGTGGGGCTGTGTCCCCAGCACCCCAGTTGCCTGGCTAGCTTATGCCCGAAATAACAACACACAAACTGTATTCATTTAATCACTGCTTGGCCCATTTCTATCTAGCCTCTTCTAGGCTAATTCTCACATATTAATTTACTTCATTTCTAATCATCTGTGTAGCGCCCCTAGGAGTGCTTACCGGGAAGATTCTAGCCTATGTCCATCCTGGGTCAGAGCTTCATCGCGTGCGTCTGCCTGGGAGCTGGGAGCATGGCGTCCCTCTCTGAGGCATCTGCTCCCGAGAGGAGAGCTGTAGAGTCTGAGCTCACTTCCTCTTCCTCCCAGCGTTTTGTTCTGTTTACTCCTCCCACCTATCTTCTAACCAATGAGGGCCAAGCAGTTTCTTTTTATTTAACCAATGACCTTCCTCCATCATAAGGCTAGGCATTCATAATTAAGAATGTCATCATGTATTTATTTGGAACTGAGTCATAAACAACAAAGAATAAAATATATAGAAATCCCTGAGTAAATTAAGTGACATGTGTTCAGAGCTAACAATAATTCTACACAGGAGAGAGGAGGTATTCACACAGACTTTATGAAGATAAGCATCAATAATAACAGGGGATAAATTTATGTTAGAAAAGAGAGAAAATCCAAAATAATATGAGAATATATTTTTAGTTAAGATTAAAATAATACAAGTTAATTTGGAGTGTTAAGAACTGATTCTTTGTGGTCGTGAATTCTTTGCTCATGTTCCCCCTGCTTCTGCTCCTCATTGGGACCTTGGGAGCTCAATCCAGTGCTCCAGTGTGGGTCTCTGTCTCTATCTCCATCCATCACCAGATGAAGGTTCTATGGTGATATGCAAGATATTCGTCAGTATTGCTATAGGATAGGGTCATTTCAGGTTCCCTATCCTCAGCTGCCCAAGGAACTAACTGGGGACATTGCCTTGGGCTCCTGGGAGCCACTCTAGGTTCAAGTCTCTTGCCAACCCTAAGGTGGCTCCCTTAACTAAGAATTGTGGTTCCGTGCTCCCCTAACTAACCTTCCTTTATCCCACTCATCCTTTTTCCCCAAGTTCCCCCATCCTCCCCTTCTCCCTTTTCTCTCCCCATCTCCCCTTACCCCCATCCCACCCCACCCCCAAGATCCCACTTTCCTCCCCGGCAATTTTGTCTACTTCCCATAGCCAAGAGGATAACTATATGTTTTTTCTTGGGTTCACCTTCTTACTTAGCTTCTTTAGGTTCACCTATTATAGACTCCGGGACCATTATTTATGGCTGGAAACCAATTATGAGTGAGTACATCCCATGTTCATCTTTTTGGGTCTGGGTTACCTCACTCAGTATAGTGTTTTCTATTTCCATCCATTTGCATGCAAAATTTGAGAAGTCATTGTTTTTTAACGCAGCGTAGTACTCTAATGTGTATATATTCCATAATTTCGTCATCCATTCTTCCATTGAAGGGCATCTAGGTTGTTTCCAGGTTCTGGCTATTACAAATAATACTGCTATGAACATAGTTGAACAAATGCTCTTGTCATATGATAGGGCATCTCTTGGGTATATTCCCAGGAGTAGTATTGCTGGGTCCAGGGGTAGGTTGATCCCGAATTTCCTGAGAAACCGAAACACTGATTTCCAAAGTGTTTGCACAAGATTGCATTCCCACCAGCAATGGATGAGGGTACCCCTTCCTCCACAGCCTCTCCAGCAAAGGCTATCATTGGAGTTTTTTCTTTTAGCCATTCTGACAGGTGTAAGATGATATCTCAAAGTTGTTTTGATTTGCATTTCCCTGATCACTAAGGAGGTTGAGCATGACCTTAAGTGTCTTTTGGCCATTTGAACTTCTTCTGTTGAGAATTCTCTGTTCAGTTCAGTGCCCCATTTTTTAATTGGGTTAATTAGCATTTTAAAGTCTAGTTTCCTGAGTTCTCTATATATTTTAGAGATCAGACCTTTGTCTGTTGCGGGGTTGGTGAAGATCTTCTCCCAGTCAGTAGGTTGCCTTTTTGTCTTAGTGACAGTGTCCTTTGCTTTACAGAAGCTTCTCAGTTTTAGTAGGTCCCATTTATTCAGTGTTGCCCTTAATGACTGTGCTGCTGGGGTTATACATAGGAAGCGATCTCCTGTGCCCATCTGTTGTAGGGCTGATCTAATGGGAGCTCACCAAGGCCAGCTGGACTGGGACTGAAAAAGCATCGGATAAAACCGGACTCTCTGAACATGGAGAACAATGAGGGCTGATGAGAAGCCAAGGACAATGGCACAGGGTTTTGATCCTACTTAATGTGGTAGCTTTGTGGGAGCCTAGCCAGTTTGGATGTTCACCTTCCTAGATATGGACGGAGTGGGGAGGACCTTGGACTTTCCACAGGGCAGGGAACTCTGACTGCTCTTTTGACTGGAGAGGGAGGGAGAGAGGAGTAGGGGGAGGGGGAAATGGGTGGGAGGAGGGGGAGAAGGGTGGGAGGAGGGGGAGAAGGGTGGGAGGAGGGGGAGAAGGGTGGGAGGAGGGGGAGGGAAATGGGAGTCTGGGAGGAGGCAGAAACTTGTTTTTTTCCTTTTCTCAATAAAAAAAGATTTTTGGGGGTCGCTTATGTACACTATCATATCATCTGCAAATAACGAAAGTTTAACTTCTTCCTTTCCAATTCGAATCCCCTTGATCCCATTATGTTGTCTTATTGCTATTGCTAGAACTTCAAGCACGATATTGAAGAGGTATGGCGAGAGTGGACAGCCTTGCCGTGTTCCTGAGTTAAGTGGGATGGCTTTGAGTTTCTCTCCGTTTAATTTGATGTTAGCTGTCGGCTTGCTGTATATAGCTTTTATTATATTTAGGTATGACCCTTGTATCCCTAATCTCTCCCAGACTTTTAACAGAAATGGATGTTGAATTTTGTCAAATGCTTTTTCAGCATCTAATGAAATGATCATATGGTTTTTTCTTTCAGTTTATTTATATGCTGGATTCCATATCCTTAAAGATAAAATCTGATTTTACATTAAGTAAAAATAGATTCTTCACCAAGTTGGAGCTTGGAAAGAGAATTGTTGTGTGATATTTTACTCTTTTTTTTTCTCTTTGGGGGTCCACTACCCAGCTCCAATATAAATCACATACATGGAGGCTTGTTCTTAGTTATTAATGCCTGGTCTTAGCATGGCTTGTTTCTGGTCAGCTTGTCTTTTGTTATCTTATTCTGTCTACCTTTTGACTACGGGCTTTTATCTTTCTCTTACTTCGGAATATCTTCCTTTGTCTCTTACTCCATGACCGCCTGGGTGACAGGGTTGCTGAACCTTGACATCCTCCTTTCCTTGGTCTCTTGTTCCTTCTCTTCATTGGTTCTCCTTCTATTTATATTCTCTGCTTTCCAGACCCACTTCTCCTTGCTCTGCCTTGCTATTGGCCGTTCAACTCTTTATTAGACCATCAGGTGTTTTAGATAGAAGAAATGTGAAGGCCCAAAAATGTGAGCCTATTTTCACCTTGACTTAGGTTTCCGATGACAGCTTCTAATTCCTCGCGACTTACAGGCCTATTTAAACTGTTCACCTGGTCTTAATTTAATTTTGGTATATGGTACTTATCTTAAAAAGTGTCCATTTCTTTCACATTTTCCAATTTTGTGGCATACAGGCTTTTGTAGTAAGAGCTAATGATTCTCTGAATTTCCTCTATGTCTTTTCATTTCTGATCTTGTTAATTTGCCTGCTCTCTCTCTCTGCCATTTGATTAATTTGGATAGAGGTTTGTCAATCTTGTTGATTTTCCCCAAGAACCAGCTTTTGTTTCATTGATTCTTTGGATTGTTTTCTGTGTTTCTATTTTGTTGATTTCAGCCCTCAGTTTTGTTATTTCCAGTCTTCTTTTTTTTTATTTTATTTTATTGAGCTCTACATTTTTCTCTGCTTTCCTCTCCACCTCCCCATTTTTTTTCACTTTAAAGTTTTTGGTTTTATTTATTTTTTTTTAATTGAGAAAAGGAGAAAAAAAAAACAAGTTTCCACCTCCTCCCAGCCTCCCATTTCCCTCCCCCTTCCCCCCCTACGCCCCCTCCTCCCACCCTTCTCCCCCTCCCCCCACTCCTTTCCCCCTCCCTCTCCAGTCCAAAGAGCAGTCAGGGTTTTCTGCCCTGTGGTAAGACCTAGGACCTCCCACCTCCGTCCATATCTAGGAAGGTGAACATCCAAACTGGCTGGGCTCCCACAAAGCCATCACATTACGTAGGATCAAACCCTCATGCCATTGTCCTTTGCGTCTCATCAGCCCTCATAGTTCGCCATGTTCAGAGAGTCCAGTTTTATCCCATGCTTTTTCAGTACCCATACTCCTTAATGTATTTCCAGTCTTCTACTCCTCCTGGGTGAACCTGTTTCTTTTTTTTTTTCTAGAGCTTTCAGGTGTGCTGTTAAGTTTCTAATGTGTGTTTTCTCCATTTTCTTTATGTGGGCACTTAGTGCTATGAACTTTTTTCTTAGCACCGCTTTCATAGTTTCCCATAGGTTTGGGTATGTTGTGTCTTTATTTTCATTGAATTCAAGGAAGACTTTAATTTCTTTCTTAATTTCTTCCTTGACACAGGGGTGGTTCAGTGGTTAACTGTTCAGTTTCCATAAATTTGTAGACTTCCTGGGATTAGAATTGTTGTTGAATTCTAACTTTATTCCATGGTGATCTGATAGTACACAGGTGGTTACTACAATTTCTTTATATCTATGGATGTTTGCTTTGTTACCGACTATGCGGTCGATTTTCGAGAAGGTTCCATGACATACTGAGAAGAAGGTATATTCTTTTCTATTTGGGTGGAATGTTCTATAAAAAATCTGTTAAGTCTATTTGGTTCATTTCATCTGATAGTTCTCTTATTTCCCTGTTAAGTTTCTGTCTGGTTGACCTGTACATTGGTGAGAGAGGAGTGTTGAAATCTCCTACTATTAGAATGTGGGGTTTGATGTCTGCCTTGAGTTCTGGTAATATTTCTTTTACATATGTGGGTGCTTTTTACATTAGGGGCATAGATATTCAGGATAGAGACTTCCTCCTGATGAATTTTTCTTGTTTTGAGTATAAAGTGTCCATCTCCATCTCTTATGATTGATTTTAGCTTGAAATCATTTTTTTTAGATATTAGTATAGCCACACCTGCTTGTTTCTGTGGTCTGTTTGATTGGAAAACCTTTTCGCAGCTACCCTCTACTGTGAGGTAGTATCTGTCTTTGAGTTTGAGGTATGTTTCTTGTGAACAGCAGAATGTTGGATCCTGATTTCATATCCATTCTCTTAACCTGTGCCTTTTTATAGGTGAATTGAGTCCATTGATATTAAGTGATAGTAATGACCAGTGGTTGTTAACTCAGGTTATTTTTTCTGGTGGTAGAGTTTGTGTGTTTCCCTTCTTTGAGTTGTGCTGGTGGAGCGTTGTCAGATGCTTGTGTTATTATGGGTGCTGTTGGTTTCCTTGGCTTTTGATTTTCCTTCTAGTATTTTCTGTAAGGCTGGTTTGTGGCTACGTATTGTTTAAATCTGTTTTTGTCCTGGAATATCTTGTTTTCTCCATTGATGGTGAATGCAAGCTTTGCTGGGTATAGTAGTCTGGGCTTGCATCCATGTTCTCTTAGTGTCTGCAGCACATTGATCCAAGACCTTCTGGCTTTCATGGTTTCCATTGAGAAGTCATATGTAATTCTGATAGGTTTCCCTTTATATGTTACTTGACATTTTTCCTTTGACCGCTTAATATCTGTTCTTTATTCTGTATGTTTTGTGTTTTGATTATTATATGGTGTGGGGATGATTTCTTTTGATCCAGTCTATTTGGTGTTCTGTATGCTTCTTGTACCTTCATAGGAATATCCTTCTTTAGGTTGGGAAAGTTTTCTTCTATAATTTTGTTGAATATATTTTCTGGGTCTTTGAGCTGTAATTCTTCTCCTTCTTCCACCCCTATTATTCTTAGGTTTGGTCTTTTTATTGTGTCCCAGATTTCCTGGATGTTTTGTGTTAAGAATTTGTTGGATTTGTTTTGTTCTTTAAACAGTGAGTTTATTTCCCCTATAGTATCCTCAGTGTCTGAGATTCTTTCTTCTATCTCTTGTATTCTGTTGGTTATACTTGTCTCTGTAGTTCCTGTTTGTTTACTCAGAATTTCCATATCTAGCCTTCCCTTGGATTGTGTTTTCTTCATTACCTCCATTTCATTTTTCAGGTCTTGAACTGCTTCCCTTACCTGTTTGATTGCTTTTTCTTGTTTTTCTTGGGTATCTTTGAGAGATTTATTCATTCCGTCTAGCTTTTTGTTTGCCATCTCCATTTCTTTATGGCAGTTTTTCACATCCTGTTTAAGGTCCTCTATTATTTTCATAATATTCTGTTTAAAGTAGATTTCTTCTATTTCTTCTGAAGTAGGTTGTTCAGTTCTTCTTGTTTCGTGATCCCTGGGTTCTGGTGATGTAATGTTGCCTTTCAGGTTGTTGGAGGAATTCTTGCATTGGCACCTGCCCATCTCTTTCTTCAAATGGAGCCAGGAGAGTTTTGGTGTCTTGGTTCAATCTTTGCTGTGACTGACTCTCTGGGTGGATCTCCTCAGTGCAGGAGCAGGAACTGTTCCTGTCTGCATGGAACTTCTCAGCACAGACACAGGGTCTCCTGGTAGTCCAAGGACCCCACAAACAAAAGGGCTAACTTGGGGAGAGGGCAGGGTTAATTGGAACACAGATGACCCTGCAGCAGAAGCTGAAGGTGCCCTGCACTCCCTTGCGGGGACCTACAAGCCTGTCTGGCCGGCAGACACTCACCCTTCTGGGTGGATAGTCTTAGTGCAGGAGCAGGAACTGTTCCTGGGCCAGGGACCTTGCAAACAATAGGGCAGGCTTGTGGGAGGCAGGGTCTTGTGTAACAAAGAACCCCCTGCAGCAGGAGCTATGGGGGGTGCTGTGCTCTCTTCTGGGACAGTCTGGGCCAGGGATGGCACACACTCACCCTTCTGGATGGAACTCCTCAGCACTGAAACAGGGATGCCTGGTAGTCCAAGGACACCACAGACAAAAGGGTAAACATGGGAGCTTTGATTACTCTTATTAATGTCAGAGGAGCGATTTTCATTCTACTGCCAGAAAACTACTAAACTTTCTCTCACCTTCACTGTCTGGAGAAGCAGTTATTCACTGAAAGTCAAACATAGAAGCCATACAACCTAAAACACACACCACAAATAGCTGAGCAATGAGCCTAGTGAAATAGCTGGCTTCTCTGAGGTAAAGTAAAGCAAAGTATTCATGGTGGTATCAGAATGTACCTATCTCTTCCAGAGTCCCCCAAGTTGGACCAGAAGAGAACTCTGTTCAGGAATTAGAAAAGTTACTACATCAGGACTCTTTTTCTCAGGATCCCTGGATAGCCAGTGCTAGTGGCACCAATTCTAGTGTTGGAAGATTTGATATTTTCAAATTTCTACTAGAATTTTCTGATGCCTTTAATTTGTAGTACAAGGGAGATTACAGTATATTTTTTTGTTGTTGTTGTCCCATCGTTCAAACACAGAGCTTTGCCTTGGCAGGTAAAACTCTCCCAATGAGCTGTATAACCAGTTTTGTGATTTTGAGAGAATATATAAATGAATAGCTCAAAATTGCTTCAAAACAGTAATCCACTTGCCTCTGTCACCTAAGTGCCAAAATTATGGAGGTGAGGCACAACACCCATAATCCATATTTAGGACATATCACTTCATAGTACAATCCCATATTTATCTGTGTGCTACTGGAGATTGAACTAGTGGCCACTCATGTAATAGGATTGATGCTGACCCATAATCTCATGAATTCTATTTAAATTTTCACATTAAATTCTTATTTTGTGATAGAATTTGGGGCTTCATGGTAAAATGAGATATGTATTTATACATCATTTCCTGTTGTAATAAAAATATCATGAAACTATAATATCATGGCTTAAGGAATATTCTTATTGTTCAGTGTGTTTTCCATTTTATTAAGCAGAGAAAAGTGATGTAAAAACACTGAGAACATTTAGGGCAATGTTCTGGTTAAAGCACATAGGAAGAAGAAAGAATGAATATTCATATGTAGGAGACTGACCTGAAAGCTGCTGTAAAGTTCTTTTCATGAAATTCATAACTTATTGTCATTGAGTCTTTTAAAATCATAGTAGGAGATCTTAAGTTATAATATGGATAAAGACCAAGGATCTGGGAGTTATAGGGGAACTTATAATACTTCCTGATGGCTATTTCCCAACCCAAACACATCCTTTTCAAAGGTTCTCAAGAAAGCCCCATCAGAACAAGCCATTCCAGAGTCTTCTGCCTATTTTCCTACAGAATTTCCAGAATGAGATGGATCACTCCTTGGGGGAGGGGGAGATTTTTTTTTAGACAGACTGGATGTTGGATAAGTGAGAAGGTCCTGAGGTAATAAGGAAAATTCATTGGAAATTTGTGGTTTCTGATGTATCTATAATCACCGGACACCTTTCTGTGTAATGTTTACTCACCCTCTTTTGAATATCAGGCTCTGATAAGCAATGGGTATTACATGTCGGGCCCAGAAATTTCATACTTTGACTCCCAAGTAGGTGTGTTCTCTGAGTTTCAGAACAAGATATCAACCAAATTATGAAATTATCTGCCTCCCTACATGATATCAATGAACTGAAAAAGAAGTAAGTGAGGGAAACAGTGAAGTTTAAAATATTTTAATACTCAAAAATTGTTCATTAGTCTCCTGGCAGATATGAAGAATACAATTACCCTTACATCTATCTTATCTCTGATAGAAGGATAGCATTGGCCTTAAAGAAACTGACATTCACAGGGTGAATTTCTCTATAACACTCCAGTTCAGTAGTCAGCAATAGTTTAGAGAGACAGAAATACATATGGACTAATTTTAGACACTCCTACCTGCAGGCAACACAAAGCTGTTCTGGGTGAGCTATTCTCCTCCAGAAGAATCTTTAATCTGTGGAACAGACTTCTAAAGGCACTGAAACTGCTGACATGGGACACCTAGGCAGAAACTAATAACACTACAGAAATGATGAGATTGCAGTTAATACAAGATGAGATTTATCTTCAGTCAATATTCCTGTTAAATCCCTGACTTTGAAAGTGTATATGTAGGTTTCTATAGCCTGCCTGCACCAAGCAAGGTAGGTGCTTTGTTTACGAGCTTCCCATCCAGCATGGAGACCTGATATCTCAGCGCCAGGAGAACCAACATTGGGGTGAGTTTCTGACCCCATGGCGCCAGCCCGGGACAGGGAACTCAGAAGTTCCTCAACCCCCTATCCTTCTTGGGCTCTCTGCAGGGCCTCTACTCCCTGCATACTGCCTCTTTCTTCCTATCCCACCCAGTTTGCATCCAGAACCCTCCCCACTTCTGCCCCCCTGCCCTCTTTCGGCACATAACATCACCCAGCCCAGCCTGTCTGGGCACTGGGTCCGAATCCTCAGGGCAACCAAGCTCGCGGGAGTTCCTTTGTTCCTATAGTCTGCCTGCACCAAGCAAGGTAGGCGCTTTGTTTATGAGCTACCCAACCAGAACGGAGACCTGATCTCTCGGCACCAGGAGAGCCAACATTGGGGTGAGTTTCTGACCACGCGGCGCCAGCCCGGGACAGGGGACTCAGAAGATCCTCAACCCCGTATCCTTCTTGGGCTCTCTGCAGGGCCTCTACTCCCTGCATACTGCCTCTTTCTTCCTATCCCACTCAGCTTGCATCCAGAACCCTCCCCACTTTGCCCCCCTGCCCTCTTTTGGCACATAACATCACCCAGCACAGCCTGTCTGGGCACTGGGTCTGAATCCTCAGGGCAACCAAGCTCGCAGGAGTTCCTTTGTTTCTATACCTGCTTGCACCAAGCAAGGTAGGCGCTTTGTTTATGAGCTACTGAACCAGCATGGAGACCTGATCTGGGGGCCAGGAGAGCCAGCATTGGGGAGAACCATCATTGGGCATGGAGAACTTATCTCGGCACCAGGAGAGCCATCACTGGGAAGGTACATCAGTAGGCAAGGAGACCTGATCCGGTAAAAGAAGATCCATAGGGGAGTATTTGGAGGAAGAGATGGGCAGACGCCAATGCAAGAATTCACCCAACAAGCTGAAAAGCAACATGAAGCCACCAGAAACCAGGGACCTCACAACGGGAGGACATGAACACCTTAATCAAGAAGAAGTAGAAAAAATTGACTTCATGAAAGTGATTGACACCCTTAAACAGCATGTAAAGAACACCCTTATAGAAATGGATGAGAAATATACCAGAAAGTTTGAAGAATTGAATAAATCAGTGAATGATACCCTAGAAAACCAAGGAAAAACAATCAAACAGATAATGGAAACAGTTCAAGACTTGAAAACTGAAATGGAGGCAAAGAAGAAAACACAAACAGAGAACCGGCTGGACATGGAAAATTTAAGTAAACAGAGTCTACAGAAACAAGCATAATCAACATAATACAAGAGTTAGAAGAAAGAATCTCAGATTCTGAAGATACCATAGAGAAAATAAACACACTGATCAAAGAAAACAGCAAGTCCAACAAACTCTCATCACAAAACATTCAGGAAATATGGGATACAATAAAAAGACCAAACCTAAGAATAATAGGAGTAGAAGAAGGAGAAGAAGTGCAGCTCAATGGTCCAGAAAATATATTTAATAAAATTACAGAAGAAAACTGATTTCCTCAGTGTCTGTGGCTATGTCCCCCTTTTCATTTCTGATCTTGTTCATTTGCATGTTCTCTCTTTGCCTTTTGATTAGTTTAGAAAAGGGTTTATCAATCTTGTTAATTTTCTCAGAGAATCAGCTCTTTAATTCAGTGATTCTTTGCATTGTTTTCTGTGTTTCTATTTTGTTGATTTCAGCCCTCAGTTTGATTATTTCCAATCTTCTACTACTCCTGGGTGAGTCTGCTTCTTTTTTTTCTAGAGCTTTCAGCTGTGTTGTTAAGTCTCTAATGTGAGCTTTTTCCATTGTGGGCACTTAGTGCTATAGTTTTTCCTCTTAGCACTGCTTTCATAGTGTCCCATAGGTTTGAGTATGTTCTGCCTTTATTTTCATTGAATTCAAGGAAGAGTTTAATTTCTTTCTTTATTTCTTCCTTGACCCAGGAGTGCTTCAGTAGTTGACTGTTCAGTTTCCATGAGTTTGTAGGTTTTCTGCGGGTAGAATTGTTGTTGAATTCTAATTTTATTCCATGGTGTTCTGGTAGTACACAGGTGGTTACTACAATTTTTTTTTGTATCTATGGATGTTTGGTTTGTTACTGATTATGTGATCAATTTTTGAGAAGGTTCCATGAGATGCTGAGAAGAAGGTATATTCTTTTCTTTTCTTTTTTTTTCTTTTTTGAAACTTTCCCAAAGGGCACACAGTTTATTAGGCAGCAGCTGGGAAATCAGCGGTTAGACTTAGCCACAATCTACAGTTCATCCTTCTTCTTGATGGCATAGGAGTTGGAGGAGCCCTTGGCAGTATTGATGAGCTCATCTGCAAGGCACTCAGCAATGGTCTTGATGTTGCGCAAAGCAGCCTCAGGAGCTCCTGTGCACAGCAGCCAGATGGCCTGATTCACTCTGCACAATGGCGACACATCCACAGCCTTCCATCTCACTGTCCCGGCTCGCCCAATGCATGTTGAGTCTCCCTGGGGGCCACTGTTGATGATGGCATTCACCAGGACCCGCAGAGGGTTCTCACCAGTGAGCAGGTGGATGATCTCAAAGGCATGCTTCACAATTCGTACAGTCATGAGCTTCTTGCCGTTGTTGCGGCCGTGCATCATCATGGAGTTAGTAAGGTGCTCCACAATGGGGCACTGAGCTTTACGGAAGCGCTTGGCGGCATACCGGCACTGTGGGGCAGGTACTTGGCATCCTTCTCCTTCATAGCAATGTAATCCTGCAGAGAAATATCGTTGATTTGCACATCATCAGTGCTCCATTTCCCGAAGAGCTTTATGTCTGGGGTCTCTGCCATGGCAGGTGTGGCTGTCTCCCACTCAGTCATTCTGAGGGCGCAGACCGGGCTTCTCGGTCGCTTGGCGTGGACCACGCACCATCCTAGCACAGACAGGAAGAGCAGGTATATTCTTTTCTGTTTGGGTAGAATGTTCTATAGATGTCTGTTAAGTCCATTTGATTCATTACAACTGTTAGTTCTCTTATTTCTCTGTTAAGTTTCTGTCTGGTTGACATGTCCATTGGTGAGAGAGAAGTGTTGAAATCTACTATTAGTGTGTGTGTGCTTTGAGTTTTAGTAATGTTTCTTTTACATGTGTGGGTCCTTTTATATTAGGGGCATAGATATTCAGGCTTGAGACTTGATCCTGATGAATTTTTCCTGTTTTGAGTATAAAGTGTCCTTCTCCATCTCTTTTGATTGATTTTAGTTTGAAATCATTTTTGTTAGATATTAGTATAGCTACACCTGCTTGTTTCTTAGGCCCATTTGATTGGAAAATCTTTTCCCAATCCTTTACTCTGAGGTAGTGTCTGTCCTTGAGGTTGAGGTGTATTTCTTGTAAATACCAGAATCTTGGATCCTGTTTTTGTACCCATTCTTTTAACCTGTGCCTTTTTATCGGTGAATTGAGTCCATTGATATTAAGTGATATAAATGACCAGTGGTTGTTATTTTTCAGTAGTAGTGGCTGTGTGTTTCCCTTCTTTGGGTTATGCTGTAGGGAGGTTATCAGATGTCTGTGTTTTTGTGGGTGTAGTTAGCTTTCTTGGGTGGAGGTTTTCCTTCTAGTACTTTTTGTAAGGCTGGGTTTGTGGATACATATTGTTTGAATCTGTATTTTTTTCATGGAATATCTTGTTTTCTCCATTGATGTTGAATGAAAGCTTTGCTGGATATAGTATTCTGTGCTTGCATCAGTGGTCTCTTAGTGTCTGAATTACATCTCTCCAGGACCTTCTGGCTTTCATGGTTTCCATTGAGAACTCAGAAGTATTTTTGATAGGTTTACCTTTATAACTTACTTTTTCTTTTTCTATACAGATCTTAATATTCTTTCTTTATTCTTTATGTTTTTTGTTTTGGTTATTATGGGGGCAGGGGGTAGGAGGAAGGGGAGAAGGGGAGGGTTGAGAAGAATTTGCGGGAATGCGATAGTCACGATGGACCAAGGGCAGATATAATAGCAAGGAAAAAGATATCTTGACTGAGGGAGCCATTATGAGGTTAACAAGAAATCTGGCTCTAGGAAAATGCCCAGAAAACCACAAGGATGACCCCAGCTAAGAACCTAAATAATAGAGCAGTGGATGTCTGAACTGACCTTACCCTGTAGTCAGACTAATGATTATCTTAAATATCACCATAGAACTTTCATTCAACAACAGATGGAAACAGAGGCAAAGACCCTCTTTGGAGCACTGGACTGAGCTCCCAAGATCCAGTTGAATAGTGGAAAGAGTGAAAGTATGGCTTAGTCAAGTCATTTCTAATACAAGGCTTAGAGTCCTTATGATAGGATAATGATGTATAGCTCAATAAAATCAATAAAAAATAAAAAAGATAGGACAATGAAATATTTAACATATATTTCTTGCTTGATATTATTTATGCTGGTCATAATTTTAACTGTTATACTTCACATTTGTTCTTATTGTATATAGTTTTGTATTGGGTTTGGAATTATCTTATTTAGAAAAAAGGAGAAGGTGCTGTGGGATTCCATCAGACAATAGCCTTTAAGACACCAGACCACTTGGGCATGATCTCTTGTACTATCAATGCAGACATAAAGCTTGCATGGTAGTCTCTCTTGGCTGATAGATTAGGTTCTTGTTCTCTGCTTAAGCAGATGACTGTTGATCTGTGGGTATACCCTAAGTAATGAACTCTTTATTATACTCCATTCTGAGCTAGTGTGGGACTACTTTACTGTAATAATTTATAGAGTAGAATTTAAAATTTTAGTTATTTTCTATAACTCTTTTCCCAGATGCTTTCCAAGTATCTGTCCTTGTTACAGGTGTTCTTACAAGAAGTATTAATCACATGGATATACATATATTCAAACGCTGAAGAACATTTCTTCCAACATAAATTAACTGCCAACCCTTGCAACATAAAAGGCTGAAAAATACTTGATTGGCCATCATTAGTTTTCCAACTAAGAATTTTTTGACTTTGTTGAGGCCCATGGGAAACTCTCACTCCTTGGTGTTCTGCTTGGGTGCTTCGAAGGGGCTGATGAGAGGGGCAAGACTGATGGAAAAGAAGTGAAGCATCAGTACTAGTTAGTATCTAACAATCCTTCAAATATCTGACCTTCCATCCATAGAGGCATAGTAGATCTCTATTTAATGAGTGATTTTTTTACATACTTATCTGAAGACCCAAATCATTTGTCTTATGTTCCTAAACATACTTTACCTGATTAAACATTGATACTTGGGCCAATAATATGTGACATCATGTTTCCCCCTTTCTGTAGCCCGAATGCTAATAGGAACAGATACCATAATTTTAATCTTACTGATATAATCCTAATATATAACTCCCTGAAAAATCTGAGAGCCTTTCATGATCACACTGTTTCTTCTCATTACTAATCCAGCCAGTGCTCATGACTAAGTTCCAAATGCACCAGTACATAAAGCCTAGACACATATTTTTAGTCTTAGTACAAATCTGGATGCAGCATTGAAGCCATCCATGTTCAACATTGCCTGACATTTCCCTCGGAAGTTTTGATGGAATTCTTGGGCATGATGAAGGTGCGATGAATTGTCATTTACTCTTAAGGATGTCTGAGCTATTAATGGATGCACCCCAACATTTTGTGGGACCTGGAGCCTGCTTCTGACCTAGTTTTCCTGAGGCAAAGGCCATCACTCACTATTCTTCTTAGATATATGTTCATTTTACCAATTATTTCCTTGTTTATAACAAGGATTTTAACCTGAGGCCTTAGCCTCCATGACCTATGGAGCACTCTGTTTTCCTTGCAGATACACCTGTTTAAAGTGTCTAGGCCATCCACATTAAAACATCTGTTTTCTTGTGTTTCCCATGGGCCTCAAAAAGTTTAAGGATTCTTAGTAGGAAACTGATGATGGTCAAACACGCTCTTTACAATATTATGTGCTACAATTGCTCTAATTCCCTTTTCCTTGAGGAATCATTGATAAGACAAGAGGTATCATTCGTCTTTGGAGAGCTTCATCCAGAAATAACCCAATGAGTATACAAAGACCTAATATAAACACAGAGTTATATATAATCATTAATACCTCCTTTCTTTCAAAAAGGAGAGACAGCAGTCTTATATTCAGCATTAACAATAAATAATTTTTTTCATATTTCCCTGCTTCTCCATCAAATGCCAGCTAACTGACCACCTGTAAAATGTGGGAAACAAAATCTTGATTAGTTCCTTTTATTTGTTTTTTAGTTTTTACAATTTTTAAAACAATTTTCTCACTTTACATACTGATCTCAGTTCCCAAACCCTCCCTTTCTCCCACTTTCCCTAATTTACCCCCTCCCCACCCCTCTTACATTTTTCAGAAAGGGTAAAGGTTCCTATGGGGACTCAAAAAAAACCTGTCATATCAAGTGGGGGCAAGACAAAGGCCTCCCTATATCTAGGTTGAGCAAGATATTCCTCCAGCGAGAATGGGCTTCAAAATGCCAGTTCAAGCACTAGGGATAATAAGTTCTGGTCCCACTGCCAGTGGCCCCACACACTTCCCTAGTCACACAACTGTTATCAATGTTCAGATGGCCTAATTAGGTCCAATGCAGGTTCCACCACTGTAGGTCTTGAGTCAGTAAGCTCCGACTATTTCAGGTCATGTGTTTCCATGGGTATCCCCATTATGGTCTTGACTTTTTTGCTCATATAATTGCTCCTTCCTTTCATGGACTAGTCTCTGGAAGCTTGGTCCAGTGCTTAGTTGTGTATCTCTGTATTTGCTTCTATCAGTTCCTAGATTACTCTTCTATGATGACAATTAACGTAGTCATCAATCTATTACAGGGGAAGACCAATTCAGGTACTCTTTCCACTATTGCTTAGGGTCTTAACTGGGATCATCCTTTAGGATTCCTGGGAATTTCCCTAATGCCATGTTTCTTGCTAGCCCCATAATGACTCCCTCAATCAAGATATCTATTTCCTTGTTCTTGTTCTCTGTCCTTCCTCGAAACACAGACCCAGAAAGACCAGCATGGTATGTACACCACTCATAAGTGGATATTAGACATAAAGCAAAGAATAACCACCCTATAGTCCGTGATTCCAGAAAAGTTAGGTAACAAGGAGGACCCTATAGGGATCCTCCAGGAGAGGAAAAAAGACAGGATCTCCTGAGAAAAATGGAAACATAGAGTGAGGGGAGAAGGGAGTGTGGACAGGGCAAAATAGCAGAGAATGGGAGGGGATTCGATCCCTTTATAATCTGAGAAAGTTCCTCTGTCTTTCTTCCAGAATCGGGCAACATACATCATACTTGCAGGGCCAATATATTCATCTGCCCATAAACTTTAGGGGGATATATAATCTACTGTTTAATACCAGTATGCATGCCTTCTTTTGCTAACATCTCTAAAGTTATATGTACATTAATTTGTGGATTTCTATTAGCTTGATATTGACATAGTTCTGAATAATCAGTACTCCATCATAAACACACATCTAGTAACCATACTTTTGCTAAGATCTTCCAATCAGAGGGAACAAAGTCATCTCCAGAGATAGAATCAGAGAGAAATAATATAAAAGATGCAGTCAACTCATATAGGTCTTTAAGTGATTAAATATAATGGGTATATAATTTCTGATATGGGAATAGACAATTCATTTGCCAGGAAAGGAGAGAATTCTTCCATGTCCCTTCTAACTTCCAGGATCAACATAAAGCCTCTTGCATTGGAAACCTATATTGTGTCTTAGAAGGGAGTGATTTTCTTATGAAACTGTGGAAGAAATATCATTATTTACATCAGAAAGAGATAAAGTGAAGAGCCTTAGGTTCTAAAGCACAACAAGGAATGATGTAGACAGAAATTGCATGTTTGTTTCCCTGCTGCCCAGACCTGAATAATCACCCAGAAACTATATTAATTACAATGGTTTTCGGTCAATGACTTAGGTGTATTTCTAACTTGCTCTTACATTTTAAATTAACCCATTTCTATTAATCTGTGTATAACCATGAGACTGTGACCTACTGTTAAGGTTCCAGCATCCTTCTCTTTTGACAGCTACATAGCTTCTCTCTGACCCTGCATACTTTCTCTATATATAACTCGCTTTGAATCTCCCATCTGACTTTATTCTGCCCCACCATTGGCCAAAGCCACTTTCTTTATTGACCATGGTACAGAGGAGAATCCCACATCATCTCCCATTTTCTTTGCAAATTAAAAGGAAGGTTTTAACTTTAACATAGTAAAATTACATATAGCAAAACAAGTATCAAGCAAAAATTACAGTTACAATATTTCTTTGTGAGTCTAAAGCTTCATATCTAATTTATCTTTTATCATAACTGAGGAAAACTATAATTATAAATATCTAGTCTTCAACTCCATAAAAGACCACAGAGGATATAATATTACATAAGTAAATAAGAAGTTCATTGTAAGCAACTTCCAAAAGTATAGAACTGACAGAGACATCTCGCTCCCTGGATAATCACCAAAGTTCTTCTGTAATATTGGGGCATCCATAGTCAGTCTTCAGGCCCATAGAGTCTGATAGACTTTTCCATGAAGCAGGAAATTTGAAAGACTGTTTCACCTATATTGGTAGTCTGTTAGTCACTTTCTGAATGGCAGAAGGACACAATCACTTTCTTCTGTGTACTGTAGAAGTCTGGTAGTTTCTTCTGTGAAGCAAGAACTATTAACGATCATCCTATCTTTTGGAAATCTCAGCAGTCACTTTTATGTGGGTCCTGCATGTTCAGTTTAAACAGCATGCCACCAAACAGTCCAGGAATGAGCAATTTCTTGCCAGAATACCTAGCTTTGTCACATTGAAGGCAAATTCCATATTGAGTTTCTTTAATGCCCATCATCTCCTCTGAAGTAATTGGTGCTGCCAGAAACAGACATGTCTCATTGTCATGAAAAGTCTAAGTTTTTAAGATATTTTAAATGCCTTATTCTGTAGGTCTTTGAAGTGTTGGTAATTATCTATTTAACTGAAATATATCTTTCTATATCTAGAAAACCTAACATGACTACAAGTGAATACTATAAATGACTATCTATTAATCTGTAATTCTTAATTATACTTTACAACTTAAATGAGCTGCACAAACATAATACCTTGAATAAGAGCATAAATACACATACACAGTGTAATAAATTGACCTTAAATTTGTATCAATATATCAATATACCAATGCAAAGTATTCATCTCTATATCATATTCCCTTTAAATGAAAATAAACATTTATAAACAATCATTTGGGAATTTGGGTGTAGTTTTCTCCAAACTGGTTTCTTCTGTTTGTTGGGTGAAGTACATTTAGGGTTTATAGAGACCTTTCAGGGGTCTTGCTTCATCAAACTACATTAGACTGGAAGAAATCCACAGGTTCTTATCTTCTGTGAAAACAAAAGGAGAACATCTTTTACAAGGCAACATATCCTTAGACCCAAGTTTTGAAGTGAAGATAACTTTACATTGGTTTAACTTAATAGTCCCCAGAATCAAATGTCTCTCTGAAGTAAAAAAAATTCAAAGAAAGCACAATAATATACATAATCCAGACTCTCTAATATCCCATCTTTATATGACTTATTTTCTTTACTCTTTCAATCTCTGACTGTCTGTACTCTTTTATATTACTTTTACTGTCTCTTTAAAGACTTTGTTTTACTTTTTAAACTATTTATTTCTTTTCATAATGGTCTATGCTCTTTTTATTCTCTCTCCCAAACCTTTGTACATTTTTTAAAAACACATTATGACCCATTCAGAGGTTTGTTTCTGTCTGAATCTGTCTTTATTATATATCTATAATCTTTTCTTTCTGGCCAGAAGTGCTTTTAAAATGAGAAGGAGATTTGTCTCAGTGTCCCTGGGTGCTTGCTTTGCCTCTATTGGCCTTTTAATATGGAAGAGATGTATTTACAGCCAGCTTTGCTAGCCGTGCTCACCACTCTAGCTCCAGGGGCATAGCGGGTCTACGTTGTCATTAAGCAACATGTAGCACATTGCTCACAAACCCTAAGTACTCTGTAGAAGTACCTCCAAAAAGAACTAGAGACATCCATACTGCCAGTATGAACCAGGAGACCATTCTTTTAATTTTTTTTGTATATCAAGGTTTATTACATCACTTTCTCTAATAACTGAATTATAGAAACAAATATAATTGTAAACAGATGATTCCAGCAAGAAAATGTGTTTATATATGCAATACAACAGAAATATTTTATCTAAAGGAAATAAAGAAATGGCATCACTCTCAGGAAATTCAATGCAACTATAGATAGCTATATTAGTTAAAGACCCACTTAGAAATGTAGACATTATAAGAGTATTTAAATATTAGTTTTTAGATTTTGTGACAAAACATTTACATATACCAATACATAAAAATGTTTGAAAGAAACTGTCTAGCATAATAAGTGGCAAAACAGGTGGGTCAAGAAATAAAAGAGTAGAGATTTTCAGGAAATTTACACAGTCTACAATATCATTTTGATTGAAAATTCTAAACATATATTAAAATAGTGACAGTTTTCAAGAAGACTCTGCTTATTCTTAATTATTGATGCAGGAGACCATTCTTAAAAGAGCCGTGATTCTGCTTGTAGCCTGCAAACAAAGCCTATCTGAAAAAAAAAATGTGACTACCAAGAAGCTGCACTTGGCAACAGTTTTGTGGGACTAGAAGCCCTCTTTTATTTCTTAAGGTTTTTTTGGTCTTATATGGATCCATGTGCCTGAGGGTGGGTGCTATTTTATAATGGTACAGAGGGGAATCCCACACCATAACAAAGGAGCAATTTTCTTACTTCTTGGTCACACAGGCTCTAGAACTGTTGGAACAGACAGTGAACCAATGTTCAACTTGATTTTGCCCTTTGTATAGTAGTTGACAGTGATGGTCCTGTGTCTTTTCTTATAGTGTTTATGCTTCAAAGGGAAACCATTTGGAAACTGACTTATCCTAGGAACATATGACATTTTCTTGTGGAATTTACTTATAACATTTAGACAATCAGTACCTTTTTTGTACAACTGTTACAGTATATTCTTATCATCATTTTATTTCCATGGAATTGGTTGTAAAAAATATATCCTCATACTCTCTTTCTTTGTATATCTGTCTCAGGATTCATCCATGTTTTTAAATTTTTCAAAGAAACAATTTCTGATTTTTTTTCTGCCTGGCTTTTTTTTGCTTCCTTAAACTTTTACCTCAACTTTCTAATCTTTGAAATTCTTCTTCCTAGGAGTTTATAAGGATGACATTAGATAGATGAAGTGATACATCGCAGAATGACTCTTCTGCCAATATGAGGACTTTAGAAGTTGTTATTGTTCCTTCAGTATTTTCTAGGACAGCCATCTTGTTAGTGGTCAAAGAAGCAGCAGAGAGTATGATGATGCTCTGTGAGTGATCACAACTATTCCTTATCAGTTGTTCATTCAGCATTCATATGTCCTTTTCTTCATGTGAAGCATTTAGGAATAATTATAAGCCAGATATGAATTCTAAAGTCAAAGACCATGTACTTATATAGAAATATTATAAGTCCCCAGCACTCGGGAGGCAGAGGCAGGCGGATCTCTGTGAGTTCGAGACCAGCCTGGTCTACAAGAGCTAGTTCCAGGACAGGCTCCAAAACCACACAGAAACCCTGACTCGAAAAACCAAAAAAAAAAAAAGAAATATTATAAGTCAATAATATTTGACATTATGGGTAGACCTCTTCTCTCTCTCTCTCTCTCTCTCTCTCTCTCTCTCTCCTCTTCTCTCTTCCTTTCCTCCCTTCCTTTCTTCCCTCTTTGTTTTTGAGACAAGATATTACTACAGTTCAAGCTATCCTGGAACTCACTATATAGTCCATGCTTGACTCAAACTCATAGAAATTTTCCTAAGCCTCTCATTGCAAGGATTATAGGTGTGAGCTACCGCCTGGTTGATTACCTTATTCTTCAAAAAACTTCTGTCATAAATCACTTCGTCCTTTTCTATTTTTGAATGTCCCTCAGTTCCTAGTCTGTTTCTTCATCTTTCTGGTATTTAAACATTGGAGGCTCCTGAGCTCAGTCTAGACAATTATTTTGTTTTCATCCTGGCTTAACTAAATATTCTTTTTTTATTTTTATTTACTTATTTATTTATTAAAAATTTCCACCTCCTCCCCTCCTCCCATTTCTCTTCCACCCCCCTACCCCTCCCCTCTCCCTCTCCAGTCCTAAGAGAAGTCAGGGTGCCCTGTGGGAAGTCCAAGGTTTTCCCCCACATCCAGGTCTAGGAAGGTGTGCTTCCAAACTGACTAGGCTCCCAAAAAGGCAGTATATGCAGTAGAATCAAAACCCAGTGCCATTATCATTGGCTTCTCAGTCAGCACTCATTGTCAGCCACATTCAGAGAATCAGGTTTGATCACATGCTCCATCAGTCCCAGTCCAGCTGGCCTTGATGAGCTCCCATTTGATCAGTCACACTGTCTCAGTGGGTGGACGCACCCCTCGTGGTCCCGACTTCTTTGCTCATGTTCTCCCTCCTTCTGCTCTTTACTTGGACCTTGGGAGCTCAGTCCAGTGCTTCATTGTTGGTCTCTGTCTCTGTCTCCATCCATCGCTGGATGAAGGTTCTATGGTGATATGCAAGATATTCACCAGTGTATCTATGTGAGAAGGCCAATTCAGGCACCCTCTCCTATGCTGCCCAAGGACCTAGCTAGGGACATCCCCTTAGATACCTAGGAATCCCTCTAGAGCCAAGTCTCTTGCCAACCCTAAAATGGCTCCCTTAATTAAGATATCTTCTTCCCTGCTCCCATATCCACCCTTCCTCCATCTCAACCATCCCATTCCCCCAAGTTCTCCCAATCCTCCCCTTCTCCCTTCTCTCCATTTCCCCTTTCCCCCAACCCACCCCCACCCCTGTGCTCCCAACTTTTGCCCAGAAATCTTATCTACTTCCAATATCCAGGTGGATAAATAAATGTTTTTCTTTAGGTTCACCTTATTATTTAGGTTCTCTAGGATCATGAACTATAGGATCAATGTCCTTTGTTTATGTGGTACTGAGCTGAACAGAGAATTCTCAACAGAAAAAGTTCAAATTGCCAAAAGATATTTAAGGTCATGTTCAACTTCCTTAGCAATCAGGGAAATGAAAATCAAAACAACTTTGAGATACCATCTTACACCTGTCAGAATGGATAAAATCAAAAACACCAATGATAGCCTATGCTCGAGAGGATGTGGAGTGAGGGGAACACTCACCATTGCTGGTGGGAATGCAAACTTGTGCAACTACTTTGGAAATCAGTGTGGTGGTTTCTCAGGAAACTGGGAGTCAACCTACCTCAGGACCCAGCTATTCCACTCTTTGGAATATACCCAAGAGATGTCCAATCATACTACAAAGGCATTTGTTCAACTATGTTCATAGCAGCACTATTTGTAATACCCAGAACCTGGAAACAACCTAGGTGCCCCTCAATGGAAGAATGGATAAAGAAGGTATGGCACATATACACATTAGAGTTCTACTCAATGGTAAAAAACAATGACGTCTTGAATTTTGCATACAAATGAATGAAAATAGAAAACACTTTGATGAGTGAGATAACACAAACCCAAAAAGATGAATATGGTATGTACTCATTCATTAGTGGATTAACTAAATATTCCTAAATGTACTTTTTATTCTGATGATTCCTAAATTTCTATTTCTAACTCATGCTTCCAACCTGAGTTCTTCCCTATACATCTTGGTACTTCATATCTACGTTTCAAGTACATGTAGCTTTCATTCGTTGGAATCCTTAATCCTCCAAATCTTGCCCATTCCAAATAACAAATGTGGACCAAATGTTGAGAAAATGGACCCTCAATAAGGAAAAGGAAAGTTTTTAGGCACTGACCATATAAATTACATGTGAATAATTCCAGGAACAACCAACCATTATTTAAGCAAAGCTAAAACTTCCAAAAGTTTTTATTGTTTACCTGCCAATAGAAACATACTTTGGTGCCAGGTATAAAAATTCTGTGAAATAAAGCCTGATGGTAGTATCTTAACAGATGTTTATCAGTCTTGCGATGTGAGGGAAAGGTTATTAAGCATGGGAGCGCTTTGTGTTACTGTGTACTCTACCTCCTGCTAGGAGGCATGGCATCGAAAGCAGAATCAGTAGTAAAGACCTGTTGATTTACCAATTAACCACACATATAGTCTAGTAAACATTTTCTTTGAAAATTTTTGTGATTAATAGATACAAAAATATATATAAAACTAATCAGGACTGTGCTGGCTCAGTACTGAAGCAACCATGTTGAAGCTAGTTCTCATCATTGGTGAGTATATAATCAGATCTAGAGACTTCTTACTTGGTTTCTTTATTTTTATTTTTGTAATGCTATTGGTATGTATATGATGTTTGGGCTGACCGCTTGCTATTGAACTATCAATTTCAGGGCTTTCCCTGGGTAAGATTATTTCTTTTATTCTCAACATTTGTTAGTTTGCCATAGTTCTTTGTGTAGGGTTGAGAGCAGGTGAAATTATCCTCTTTTATGTTAGCATTGATATTTGTGTCCCTTTTCTGGCCACAATGCAAATGAGACTTCATAGGTGTAGTTTATCTCCCAGAAAATCTCATAGAAATCTCCCTGTTCTTATAGCTCTTCTGATTTTTCTACCACATCTTCTACTATTATCCTTGAGACCTTGACACAGGAGTTATATTATTGATGTATCAGTTAAGGCTGGGACACTACAAAGTCAATTGTTCTCTGAATTTTGATCAGTTACCAATTGTGCTTTTCTGTAATAGTCTCAATCTGCTGCAAGGAGATATTTGTTTAATGAGAGGTAAGAACAATATTTAACTGTATGTAGAAGGTTAAATATTTTTATGTATGTAGGAAATATGCTGATTTAGTAAGGTAGAAACTGGACATCCTTTTCCAAGGTCCAAGACTTTACTAGACCTAGGTAATTGGCTGTGTTTCTTGGCATGATTTCCCTCTGTTGAGTGAACTAAGTTTCTTTCTTGGCATTATTTTTATTTACTTGGTTATGTCCACAGAATAGCTTTGTCTAAGATGAAGAAGATCAGCAGTACTGTTACCAAACTATGTAAGAAGTTACTCAGAATTATTCCTTAGTCACCCTGTATAGTCTTTTAAGTCAGTGATGACATAAAGTGTAAACCTTAACAATTAAATTATTCACACAGCATAATTTTTAGATATTTTAGGTAATTCCAAAATATACTAGCTGTGCTAAATCTGTAATTTCCAAACTTTGCTGAAATTCAGAAATTTTAAAGATAGAAACATCAACCTTAATCTGTAAAATGGAGCAATAGTGGTCTGTTCAGCTTGATGGTGGTTCAAGCCTATAATTCCAAGACTCAAGTTACTGAGACAGAAGAAACTATGCCACAACTAGCCTAAGTTCCATAGTGAGATATTGTCATAAGAAAATGAACTGTGTTTAATCTGAGCAGAGGCATCTTGAGTCTTAAATCATGGTTACTCTGGTGTCATTTCATAGGGTTTTTCAAGAAACTTCAAGGCTTCATATAAAACATCTCAAGGCTTCAGGAGAAATCTAATTCTCTGCTTTAGGTGATGCTTTGTATGTTATAAGGCTAAGTGAACATGTGATCCCTGAGTAGAGTGAATTTGTATTGTAATTTTTTCTTTAAAAAATTATTCCAATGTTTATTAAAGCCAACTTAATGACTTCTAAAGAAGAAACATCATTACATTTACACTCTAAATAGTGCATTGTTTTAAAACATCATGGGGGAGAGAAGGAGACATTAAAGACCAATTTAGCACTAGGCTCAGTAAGCAGTTTGGTAAAATAGTCTCAGATTGATGTTATAAACATAATGATAATTTTCTGGCAGAAGACTCAAGACAGATTGGGGAATTTTTAAAGAGTTACAGGCTGTTTAGTTAGCATTTTTATTGTTTTGAAAAGACACTATGACCACAACAACTCTTACAAAGTAAAACATTTTATTGGGGTGACTTGCTTATAGTTTCAGAGGTTCAGTCCATTATCATCATGGAAGAGAGTGTGGCACCATGAAGGCAGGTGCTGGAGCTGAGAGTTCTACATCTTGGGTGGTATCCTGAGCATAGGAAACCTCAAACCTACCCACACAGTGACACACCTCCTCCAATAACAACATATTCACTCCAACAAAGCCATACCTTTGAATAGTGCTACTCCCTATGAGATTATTTAAACTAGCACTTTGTTGAAATTCTGAAAGAATTCTTGAGAGGCCCCAAAGAAGAATTTAAAGGTACTGAGTAAAGTATGCAGCTATAACAGATTTAGCAAATAATAATGCAGAACAGAAGCAAGAGAGAAGCAGTCACGTGTAGCTTAGGTGTTATTCTGAAGGCCAAGAACATACTTCTCTGAAGATGTGACAATCTATAATAATCAGGAAAGCCTACAAGCTTTTGAATAAGATCTTAGTGAACAGCAGCTAAATGTGTGTTTTCTGCTTCTAGGTCTCAACCTCCTACTGAATGCCCATCTGGGTAAGTCATTGGCTCAATGTTTTATTATTAACAAAGCCCCAGATCTCCCTAAATTACTTATAATCCAATATTCTTAATATAGGTGATTATTAATTATATTATAATATTTATTTTTTAAAAAAAAACATGACCAAGAGGTAACATAAGAAGGAAATGGGTTACCTTTGTGGAGAGTCCACATTTGTTCTGTTATCTCTGATATTACATATGGCAAGATCACTAGAGAGCTATAAACTGATATCTACCTCGCTCCACACGGCAACTGGATCCCTATTATTACAAGTCGAAGGAAACCAGACTCCCCCAATGAATTTTTTCCAAATTGAACTTAACCTACTTTAAATCAGTTGCTGTTCCTAAGTTGGAATTATGTGTCAGTCTGTGAGAGTTCTCACAACAATCACTTCTAACCAGAAATCAGGCTTCTGAGGTATAGGAAAGAAAGGAAGCAGGGACAAACTATGAACACAGGTTATCAGCTTCGATAAAAGCCTGTTATTCTTATTCCTCACCTCTCACAGACTCTGCCTACCAACTGATGTGTTACTTCAACAACTGGGCTCAGTATCAGTCAGATGTGCAAGGTATTAAGCCTGATGACATTGATCCTTGCCTATGTACCCACTTAATCTATTCCTTTGCTGGAATTTGGAAAAACAATATCACCATGACCAAAAAGAAAGCCTTAGATGACTACAAAGACTTTAATAACTTAAAGAAAAGGTAAGGGAAAGAGACGATGTGTAATTTGGTGTCTGTTAGGTCAAAAGTTGCCACATGTCAATGCTTCTTGATAGTACAGAGTTGATGGATTTGAGGTAGAGACTCAGTTATCAGCTGTTGCCTTTTATTTCCACAAAATGACATACTTTATCACTAAAACATTAATAGCTTGAAACATTTTTGTATTACAAAATGTTTTTTGTGTTTATTAATATATGTGTTGCCTTGAACGCTTGTATAAAATGTATTGCATTTATTTATTGCGTCTGTAAATGTGAGTGAATGTTCACAGGCATGTCACTACACACATTTGGAAGTCAGAGGACAGTTTGTAGGATCAGCTCTCTTATTACATTTGAGGGCACTGGGAATTGAACAGAAGTCATCAGATTTGATGGCAAGTACATGAATCCACTGAGACATCTTGCCTGCCCTTCAACAATCTACTTTTAATAGTCAAATCTACTATTGTAAGTTTCTAAAATGCTGTTTATTATTTATTAACTATAAGAAACATGGTAAATAAATGTCATATCTTGAAATTTCATTTTGTATATCAATTAGATTTTGTACATCTTGTCTGTATTACTAACCTAATCCTCTTTTCTCTGACCAGGCTGTGATAAGTACCAGTCCTCTTACATATGAGTTGAAATATTCAAAAGTCCACTCACTTCTTGTTTTTCTGTATGTCACCTATTTTATCAGTGTCTCCCCCCATGTTCATGCACACTATTAAATATGACAAATTTCTCATTTTTTCTATGATTGAACTTCAGTGCTTACATACAGTATATCTTTTCTGCCTACTTATTTACCTGAGAACACAATAAGTGATTTTTTATCTTAAATTTTTGTGAAATTTATAGTATTAGTACTATCTCTTCAACACATTGATTTCATATATGTTGGAAAGAAATCAACGTGTCAATTTTCTGGACTTAATGACAATTCTATTTATAACCTTTAAAGGATTATTTAGATTGTTTTCTCTATTGGCTACATTAAATTATACCTATACCAATAACATCTAAATTTTTTTATAAATTTCTTTGACAATATTGTCATGTTTTATATTTTTATTATAATCATTCAAATTATTTCTGGTTTGTATGAACTTAAGTTACTTTTCTCATATACTTACCAGTTTTTGTTTTAAGAAATGTCCAATTGTGATTTTAGCCCATTTTTCACTCAGGTTGTTTTTTCTCAGAGGTTTTGGTTTATGATGTATATTGCATAGTAACCCTTTACCAGATAAATGGTCTTCAAATATTTCCTCTTGTTCTCTAGTTTTGTCTCTTTAGTCTGCTGATTGTCGCTCCTGTGTTGTGAGAAGATGTGTTATGATGCAATCCCAGTGAAAATCTTTCTTTCTGTTTTCATTGTTCTGGAGATCTTTCTAAATAAAATCACTGTACAGACTTACTCATGCTCCTTTCAGGGAGTGTTATAGTTTCACAACTTACGTTTGTGTCTTTAATCTACATTGGTTTGGTTTTTGCATTTGATATGAGGTAGTGGTGCAATTTCATAATTCTACCTGCAGAGAAATATACACATAACATATATCACCTAGTCCATTTAGTGTTTAAAAAATAGCTGTTTTTCCTTTCTTAGTGTTTTTAATCACTCAAAACCAAACACCATGATATCCATTAATTGTATCAGAAAGGGAGAGGTTGAACATCCTATAAATTATACATGAAATAGTTCAACAATCAGAAGATTGTAACAAGAGATTTCTTTCCTGTCTGCCAGTTCCCAAATATACATTCTGAGGCTTCATATTATTTAAAAATGGTTTGGCTAATGACACAGGCGTCTGACGAACTAGGTTTAGCATCTTAAATTAACCCATTTCTATTAGTTTATATCTAACATGAGGCTCATGGCTTGTTACTCACATCTTGCTTGTCCAGTGGTTGTTGGTGATTCACAGACTCTGCCTTCTTTCTCTCTGTCTCTCTGTTTGGATTTCCCACCTGGCTCTATTCTGCCTGGCTATTGGCCAAATCACCAATGGTAATAAGACATATTCACAGCATACAGAAGGGCATTCCACATCAGAAGAGTTTCCTGCATTCTAATAGAGTAATCTTTTGTGGAAAATGAAACAATTCCTGGTAACTTGTAATTTATAGATCTATTAAGTATATTAATTAACATGTAAGACATGGAAGACAGGCAACTTCTACCATGATTAATGTTACTATCCTGCATACAGCTATAAGAATATAAGCTATTATTTATAATGGCAAAAATCTCTTAGATTTCTTGCATCACAGATAACCTGATAATATGTGAGTACCTATTCCAGCATAATCTTCCTCCTTAGGATTCTGAGGAGGAAGAATCAATGCACTTAAAAGTTTAGTGTTGTCTCCTTATGGACCTTGCATTTTGGAAATTGATATTTTGAACTACTATTCCTAAGAATGTGCATATTTCCAACCCACTGAATTTGTATTGTGTCAGCAATACTGAAAACATGACATCTCAACTAAAACGTATCATTTTATTTCATTGGACAAGATTTGAGCCAATTATGCTATTAAGTTGTGAGCACTAGAAATATTGAACAGTACATTATTTGCAAGTATTTTGGAAGAGGAGCTTGGGAGGAATTGGAGCGCAGAGAGGAAAGGATGGGAGAGATGTAGATATAGTGCTCATGTATAAAATTCTTATATATATATATATATATTATATGCACACATGCATACACATATGTGCATACATTAACAATTAATGAAAAAGAAGACATAACTTTGAAGGAGAGTGGGGAGCTGTATATGGGAGGATTTGGAAAGAGGAAAGACAAGGGGCAAATGTAATTATACTATAATTACTGTTGTTTTGTTTTGTTTTTAGAGACAGGGTTTCTCTATGTATCTCTGACTTATCTGGGATTTTCTCTGTAGACCAGGTTGGCCTCAAATTCACAAATATGTGCCTGATTCTGCCTCCATGACTTCTGGGATCAAAGGCATGTGCCACCTTTTTCTGGATATATTATAATCTCAAAAATAAAAATATGAATTTACAATAATCTGTACCTTATGTTAGATTTGTACAAGTGGCATTGATGTTTTTTAGGATAATGGAAATGCAAAAAATTGTAATAAAAGTTTCAGTAGTGGAGAAAATTGTTCACAGATTTATTTTATCATATCATGCAAAGAATGAATCAGATGAAAAGGCTTAATACTACAAACAGTGCCGTTTAACTAGAAGGACCCTTGGGACTTGAGATTTGTTTTTCCTGTTGCTCTAAAGGAACAACCAGCTGAAAACACTCCTGTCCCTTGGATGCTGGAACTTTGGAGCTGCCCCGTAAGTACTCTGCAGAGAAATTCTCATTCATTTACTACTAAAGATAAACTATCACCGCATGATCTCTGTTTACTTACTCTTTCCAATGTTACATAAATCACTAAGGGTTTCCACTAAGTAAATATGTTAACTAAAGAAATGTTTAAGCCGGATGGTGGTGGCGCACGCCTTTAATCCCAGGACTTGGGAGACAGAGGCAGGCAGATCTCTGTGAGTTCGAGGCCAGCCTGGTCGGCTAATTCCAGGACAGGAACCAAAAGCTATGGAGAAACCCTGTCTCAAAAATCCAGAGAGAGAGAGAGAGAGAGAGAGAGAGAGAGAGAGAGAGAGAGAAATGTTTATACTGGAACCTCAATACTAACTAAAAGACTAGTGTGTACTTCGTATTTAAATTAGGATAGATATTCTGCTACTCCATCCCCTAAGCTTTAGTCACCTCATTGCTAACAGACTTCCTTCTTAAAGTATCTCCAAATACAAAGCAGGAGGAACAACTGGCATACTTTGCTCTTTACTTTCAAAAGCAGGGAAAAGAAATGAACTTGCTTAAGCAATATGACACTTTTAGGAATATACACACTTGGGAACTATTTGAAGACCAAGCACGTTGACGTGTGTGTCAGTTGCTTTCAAAACAATACGATCAATTTCAAAGAAAATTAGAACAAGTAAGAATAAAATAAATGAAATGTCTTCCAAGGGCAGGCATTATAGCAGGATGTTGAGAGAAACCCACAGAATTGATTGGCTCTGTAGGAAGGGCTCAGAGGCAGACATTAATCAGTCAAATATGTGTATTCTAGTGTGCTCAGATTCTTGAAGCATTACTATAATTTCCTTTGGATATTCCTTAGTTTCGTCACCATGGTAACTACTCCCGAGAGTCGGCAGTCTTTCGTCACTTCAGTTATCAAATTCCTGCGCAAGTATGGCTTTGATGGGTTGAACTTATTTTGGCAGTATCCTGGCTGTCATGGCAGCCCTCCTAGGGACAAGCATCTCTTTACGGTCCTGATACAGGTAAGGAAAGAAGGAATCTTTCAAAGGTTTTGAAAACTCAAAGGTTTCTCTTTCCAAAGATCCCACCCCTGACAATGTCACTGAAGCCAAAAACCCTAGTAAATAAATCGTGTTCTCTAAGGGACATCAGACTACAATCATTTCACTGAGTGAACATAGTTACAAAGTGACTTCTAATGACATATTGCTACAGCCATCAAGTAGTGCATCACAAATGGAAGCTGGGTCCAGAGTATAAAAGTCAGTGTAATTCCAGGGCATGATGATGCTGGGGTGCATTGATTGGTGTTTAAGACCTTTGTCTTGGTTTTTAAATGGCTACTAGCTTTCTGTGGGGCTTTGTGAAAAATCTCTATTACCTGTGAATATTAGGCATCTGTTAATTTTATTAGCACCATCTATCCTCATGATTTTATTTATACGCTGATATACTAAACTAAGATAAAATATGTAAAAGCACTTTAACATGCATTTTGTTTAAGGAGTTAAATAATTTCAATTCTATCGTTCTATAACTTATTACTCTGTAGGAAATTCGTAAAGCTTTTGAGGAGGAGGTGAGTAAGAATAAGAAGCCCAGACTGTTGGTCACTGCCGCAGTTGATGGTGCCATCTCCACAATCAAATCTGGCCATGAGGTCCCACAACTGTCACAGTGAGTGATGCACATTGTCCTGTACTACTAAAGTGTGAGCAGAGTTTTCTCTTCTTTGGCATGTCTTGCTGCCCAAAGACTTTGCTCAGAGGTTTAGTAAAAGGTGCTTTGCTGTCATAGGTATGGAGAATAGCCGTATGAAATGATTTTAAGAATTTTCTTTTTATCTAGGTCCTTGGACTATATTCAAGTCATGACATATGACCTCCATGGAGCTTGGGAAGGCTACACTGGAGAAAACAGTCCATTATACAAATCTCCAACTGAAACTGGCATCAAGGCCTTCCACAACATAGTAAGATAACACACAGATAAGTGAAGAGATAAGTCATGTCGAGATTTAGGCAAAAAACATCAACGCAAATAATGCAAATGTCATCTTCTTAAGTCACAAATCATGTCTCATTGACTATAAATTCATATTTATTGAAATTTTTTAGAAGAAACTACCTAATTATTTTTAAGTTAACATAGAAAAATTTGAACTGATAGAAGGAAGAGCTAACATAACTAATCATAGGTGTTCAGTGGCTTGGGTCCTACAGCTAACTTTTGCCACTGTAGAAATACATCATGGACAACTGGAAAAACAAAGGGGCAGCACCTGAGAAGCTCATTGTTGGATTCCCAGCATATGGACACACCTTCATCCTGAGTGACTCTTCTAAAACTGGAATTGGTGCACCTAGCAACCGTGGTGGCCATCCAGGGCCCTACACAAAGAAAACTGGACTCTGGGCCTACTATGAGGTCAGTAGGTAGCTTAATGTGCCCTGAGAATTTCTTGTACATAACCTGAAAAATATGCTGACTCTTTCATTTTATTTCCTACTTGCACTAAGCAGAATGTTATTTTAAGGACTTAAATTTTTATACCATAGTCTCTAAGTAACCAAAAATGATAAGAAATTAGTAACACAGTCCTTCCAATTTACATACCATATTCCTAAGAACATTTATTTATTTCCATAAATAAAAATATGCAAACAATCAAAAGTCTCAGATTACTGTGAATTCTAGAACTAAAAGTTAACAAAATTATAATATTGACCATCTGTGAACGTTTAAAAAGTAGCTTAAGATGGAGATATATCTCAGTTGTTCATCTCTTGCCTAGGACATATATAGTCCTAGCTTCAGTCTCCAGTACCAGAGAAATAAAATTGGGCTTATATCACACAGTGATATATTATTCATATATTTGGCAGGCATGGTGCCTCACACCCATTATCTCTGTATTTGATAAACAGAGGCAGAAGTATCACCATTTTGAAGTAAGTCTAAGCTGTATAGATTGAGATCCTCTCTCAAACAAACAAACAAACAAACAAAACAAATGAGTATGAGGATCAATGATAAAGCACTTACTATTGGCAAGACCTTGGGTGTGATATCCAGTAAACAAAATAAAACACATCTGAATCTTCTTAACTACAAATGTCACCAATTAGAAAATTGGGGAAAGTCTTGTGGAGATAAGACAAGGAAGGAAAACAACTATGTATACGCACTTTTTCTTACATGGGATTAATATTGAAAGGATCTGAAATTCTTAACTTTTTTAAGATTTGCACTTTCCTGAACAATGGCGCCACTCAGGTCTGGAATGCTGCTCAACAAGTGCCCTATGCCTACCATGGTAACGAGTGGGTTGGCTATGACAATATCAAGAGCTTTCATATCAAGGTAAGGCCAGTGGTGCTGATGTGCTGGGCCCTGAGTCTGAGTCCCAGGAAACGAAGTGACTCCTGCTGTCCTTTTTCCTTAACCAGGCTCAGTGGCTTAAGAATAACAGTTTTGGAGGTGCCATGATCTGGGCTATTGATATGGATGACTTTACCGGCTCATTCTGTGGTCAGGGCATATTCCCCCTGACCTCCACCTTGAAGAAAGCCCTCAAGGTGCACAGTGCAAGTAAGTGACAGTGAAACCATGATGAGGGTAGATACGTGTTCCTTCACCAACTCGAAGGAAGTATTGACATGCCTACGCTCTCTCCCAGTGATATTCTTATCATTTTCTCCAACTACTAATCGCCATGCCAGCAATTTTGTATTCTACAAGAAGTCAGGACTACTTAGTATTTGTTTGTTTACAGATTAGCTACCATCTTGTAAATGTTTAATAGGAAGTCTTATCCAGTGCGTTAACAAATCTAAACTATCATTCATGGAAATTACTAATGTCTATATTAACTCCAGAATTTTTTTCTTAAAGTACATTTGTTTATTACTTATATCCACATCTCCCAAGAAGGTTTTGTATACACTAAATGATCAGTGGGTAGTTCTTATATGACTTATGTGGGAAATATTTTAGTTAGGGTTGACTCAAAACAACTTAAGAATGAAAGGATTTATTTGGCTTAGACTTATACATCATTGCTCATTATGGAAGTTAGGGCAGGGACTCATGAAGGGCAGGAATCTGGAAGCAGGAACTGATGCAGAGGCCATGGAGGAACACTTCTTATTGGCTTTCTCTGCATACTTTCTTATAGAATGCAAGACCACCTGCCCAGGGAAAACACCACTCACAATGGACTGGGTCATACCCCATAAATTACTAGTTAAAATGCTTGCCTACAGCCACATCTTATGGAATCAATTTCTTAAATGAGGTTCTCTCCTCTCAGATGACATTAGCTTGTGTGAAGTTGACATAAAACTATCCAGCAAAGGGAGGTGCTTTTTGAAATTGTGATCTAGAAAGGCTTGATATAATTACTGTTTGCAATTTGTGATCTCACTCTAGGGACTCTTTTGATAATTGTAACCATAATTCATCCCTCCATATTACAGTTCTCTTCTAGTCTCAAAGCAGTCAGATCATGTTTTCATTTGTTCTTATGTTATATGTTTTAGGTTGCAAAGTAACTTCTACTCCAACCAGTGTGATTAGAAAAAGGAATCTCAGCTCTGAGACCTTGGAGCCTGTGTTGCTACTCAGTAGCAAATAACAGAAATACCATATGCTTCTTTTTCAATGAAATTAGAGTCTGGAACTGCCAGACAGAATATCTCATCAAGACCAGTCAACACTTCTGAGTTAAACATGAATACTATCTGCTACCCTTTCTCAGAGCCCCTTTCTAAGATCATCTTAATTCTACCCAAATGTACTAAAATAAAATCAACAGTCAGAACATGAGTGTCTTTGGCTATTTGATAATTCAACAGAAACTCCTATTTATTTATTTTTTTAAAAAGAATATTTTCATTTTTCTCTGATAATTACATAGATCTACACAATTCATTTTGATCTCACCCACGCCACATTACTTGTCTCCCATTCTCTTTGGGTCCCACCAATCTTTCTCACTACTGATCCCATGTCTTTTTTTCTTATGGTTGGTATTATTTTAATTCTCCCTCACTGTAATTAGTTCTGATCCTATGCAATGTATTATTCACCAGACGATGAGCAACCTCTTGGCTGTCATAACCCTTGTGAAAGTGATTCATTGTCAGTCAGCAGTCATAAACTACTGATAGCTCCTCCGTGAAACGTGGGGCCTCTAGACACCTTCTCACATCTACACAAAAGCTTGATTATCTTGATCTTCTGCAGGTTTGGTACAGGCACCCATAGCTGCTGTTAATAGATGTGCACAATGCCATATCTAAAAGTCATTGTATCATAGCTATAATTCTAGCCCTCCGGATCTTACATTCTTTCTATCTTTTCTTCCACAAAGTTTTCAGTCTTGCATAGAAGTATGTTGAGACAGATATCCCCTCTACATCTAAACACTCACAGTAATACTTTTCTTCAGCACTTTAGCCAGTTAATTCATCTCTGCTTTTCTCTGATGAAGATGGAAAGGAACACAATTATTTGTGTATCAGCATAAACATTAAGAAGGCAGTTTGACCATAAGACTAGAGAAACAACACCAGTAGGATCACCCTTGTGTCTCTGCTTGACCCAATGATGGGCTTCTGATAAGATTTACAATACCAGAAAAAAATTCTTCCTGTGTATAGGCCTCAAATACAACCAAAAAGTCATTTGTTACACCAGAACATTTATGCTTATAATTGCATCAGTGGGTACCCCTTGCCTGGTAGCACGCAGGGGCCAGCATTGGGGAGGACCACTGGTGTCTTTTCTTTCCATCAACATGATTGTCACATTCAAGTGCTATGAGAGCTAGCTATTAGGGTGAATGTTTCCTGATTAGTCTTAGACTGATACCCACAACCAAAGTGGGTATCTTTGGCAATAGGATCTTAGCATTCCATTTAGTTATGGTGAGCATCCAAGAGCAATTGTAATAGCCTATATGGTTTGTGGTGCTTTGGTACACCCCTGACCAGTAACTCATAGGAAGAGATCACTTGCATAGTACTGAGATTTTCATTAAATAACTTATGCTTTCTGGGATGGGATAGTTGATCAAACTATCTTTAAATATAATATTTTAAATTTCTTTTATAAACTGGTGGTTTCTTCATATATCTTTAGTTTGGGGTACTCATTCTCAACCATATACCTTCCATTTATTGGTGTCAGACCAACCCAAGGCTTTCTGCATGATCCTGATTAAACGATGAAGGGACCCTTACCCAGGGACAGACTTGATAAGGTTTGGTTGGCAGCTGGGGACAGGGCCTCAAAGTAGTAAAGGTTTCCGTAACTGGGAACCCCTATAATGAGTGGCTGTATTTTTCTGGTTTATCTCCGTAGGTCATATTTCTTAGGTATCCTTTGTTGTTTTTGTCAACATTTTTTGATTCAGCTCTTTGCTGACCTTGGCCTATTCTTCCATAGAAAGAAGTATATATGATGTTGTACATTTATTTAAACTTGTTTTGAATAATCCATAAGGTTATGAAAAACTTTCTTTTCCTAGGTTTTGCTTTTGAATTCTTTATTTTTCTTCTCTGCCATTCAGGACCCTTATCCCTGTGACATCTGGTGAAGTGATGCCCAAGTTGGGACTCAAATTGAGGAGAAATTATAAAGAATGAGTATTACCATGATATATAGAGAAATACTGAGCCTCATAGCCACCTGTTAGAAAAGAAATGGTAGAACAAGCATAAGTAAGTCTTCAGACAGTTGAGTTACAAAGACCACTTTTCTCCTTCCAAATGCCTTGTTCACCTCTGTTCCTGCAATGTATTGCCAAAGACCTTAAAGAAGTTTTTTTTTCACTTTCTTTCAACAACTATTCCCTAGATTCCCTACAGAAGGCTCTATCAATTTAAAGATATGGGAAACCGTAAGTGAAAGTTTAAATACAAAATATCACCTGTGAGTTCAAAATGGGTTTCCTATTGATAGATTTGTGCTGTAGAATTTGATCAGAGATTGCTTAGACCTACAGAGAAAAGTTGCATCAGACAATATTCTCCAACACAGACAAGGAGACTAAAGATTAGAAAATAAATAAGAAAATAATAAAGAAAAGGGGCCCTTAGGATGAGAAAGCAGCATCGGTTTTTAATTTACTTTCACTTCATGATACCTCAGAGGATGAAGAGGAAGTTTTAATTTCTCTTTTTGAGACAGGGTTTCTCTGTGTAACAGTCCTAGAAGTCATAGAACTATCTCTGTAGACCAGGCTGGCCTCGAACTTTCAGAGATCAATCCCTCTCTGCCTCCAGAATGCTGGGATTAAAGGTGTGTGCCATCAACACCTGGCTGGAAGTTTCAGTTTTTGATGGTAGAGTTATCAAAGTACCTCAAGTTGTACCTGTTCATTTGACTGAACCAAGTGTTCCCCCTCTTTTTATCATATTTAGGATTATTATATCTTTTGTTAAAAACTTCTACCCTTTATTTCTGTAAGCTGAATGAGTTTGAGCCCCCCTGACAATGTATTTTGGACAAAAGGCCTGACTTTTTTTTCTGGATTGTTTCTACGATAGTAAGGGATTTTGTAGGCAAATGGAGTAGTAGGGAAAAAAACGCCATCAACGAAGGCCTGAACAGGTGACATCACCAGTCAATGCCTTGCGGCACAGCAGATCCAGCCGGCCCTCACACTGTCACTGGCCTCTTGACGGAGCTGCACCAAGAGGCCCAGGAGTGGTGGTCACAGTAGGCTAGTTCAGGAAAAAGTGTCTTCCAGTAGTAAGAGATGGGTTGGGGGTTGGAAGATGACTGACTTGTACAAATCAACAAAACAAAAGGGTAAAAGGTTGAACCTATTTCACAACTTCAAGCCTCTTCTCTATTTTAACTCCTTACTTGACTGTATTTCTGCACACAAGCTTAAACTTCTAAACCAGTGGCTCTCAACCTTTCTTATGCTTTAATACCATTCCTCATGTGATGACCCCCAACCACAAAATTCTTTTCATTTCTGTTTCAAAACTGTGACTTTGCTACTGTTATGAATTATGATGTAAATGTCTGGATATGTAGGATATTTGATATGTGACCTTGGTAAAAGCCATTTGACCCAAAGTGTTTGTGACCCACTGGGTAAGAACCACTGTTCTAAGCCTTATTGCTACTCTTTCTCAGATGCTTATTGGGCATCAGCGCAGAGTAGTCATGGATGCCAAAGTGCTCCATGTGGTTTCAGACAAGAAGTTGACTCTAGAATAAGGGATTTGGTCTTCACACATCAGACTTAATATGTCCTTCGAACCCATGTCCTAGGTCAGACTGCATCTTTGACTCTGACAAAAAGGAAAACAAAATAAATTACAGAAAGCAAAAGTTATACCCCTAACTCTATGGCAAGTAATTGCTGGCACTCTGAGCCTATCCTGAGACTAAGCTGATAACATTCCCTCTGGAGACTAGGTTAAGGTTAGTCACTCTTTTTTTAATCTCTTACTCCTCCACTCCCTTCTTCTTCATCTCTGAGAAAGGGGTTTGTAGAGAAAACAACAGTGGCATGGGCATTATTTTTTATTTGGACTCATTGTTTATTGCATATTGCTCTCCTCCGCATGTTTTACTGACTAAGCATCTCTCTCTTCAAGACAGTGGAGGACACTTCAAGATTACCTGTATCAATTTTATCCTCCTTAATTGTATAAACTTTTCTTCAGTTCATTAGAACTCCCTCTTGCTTCCACATCCTTCCTTTGTCATGGTTTCTGTGCACCTTTAGGTACATGATATGGTGACTTTGGACAACAGGTTCTCCTTGAACTGCATCAGGATCTTACTAGAAAGCAAACAGATTCTGGTCAGATTGTAACTAGCATATTGGCACTAGTTTTTTTTTTTCAGTTGATTCCACAGTAGCCCTTACTCAACAAGTATAAACACTCCATTTTGTTAATCGGCTTTTATGTCATGATAATGCTGGATTCATGAAATGAGTTAGAAAGTGTTTTTCACTAAAGTGCTTGAATCCTTTTTAAAAGAATTGATGATAATTCTTTAACATTTGGTTGAATTTCCATATAGGGAAATAAAAACCAGAACTTTCCTTTGTTAGGAGATGCCTGATCACAGGTCCTAATTTTTTAGTGGTTATAGTTTTACTGTATTATGCTTAATCGTTAACTTGTGTGGATAATGAATTTCTAGAAACATGTTCATTTCTTTAAGTTCTCCCAATTTGTTCAATTTTTAATCTTTCATAAACTTTTATGTATCCATAGGATTTCCATGGTAATGCACTTCTTTACTAATGTTAACCTTCTAATTCTTTTCTCTCTGTCAATGTTTTCTCCACATCTAGCTATTTTACACAAGTCTTTAAAAATATTTTGAAGTAGTTAATTTTTGCTCTCATAAATTCTTAGTTTTATTTAGTTCCTTAAGTTATAATTTAGGATTTAATTTGAGATCATTCTTACTTTTCATTGGGTTTGCTCAAATAAAATAGCGCCTTGGTACTGTTTTCATTGTGTTGTATGGGTTTTTGTATATTGTATGCATTTGAGCATATAACCCCCAGTAACTGCAGAAGCTAAAAATGTAGAAAGGATCATGAATTGACAGCTATTAAGGAGCTCTAGAGATGGGGATAGTAAAACACATATGTTATTCAGGAGAAGCGGTCAAAAAATGGGACTTCTTTTTCTGGGGATTTTGGAAAAGAAAAATAATGCTAAGAGTCTTTGAAAATCATAGGGCAAATTACTTTATAAACTTTCGTAAGAAGCATATGTTTTATATATACACTTATGAGCATACACACAATGTAGTTATGTCAAAAGAAGTAATAATTCTCTCCCTAAGCGCCACAGATTATCTAACAAACCTTGTGTGACAGACATAGAAAACCTCCCTTCAAGTTGTTTGCCAAAGGGATCTTAGAGACTCCCAAACCATTATCCTTTGTTGATTTCTAGAACCTCAAAGCAAGACATTATTCCTGGAAATGCCAAATTTTAGACACTGGACTTCAAGGCATTGATCTGGTACTGACATGGAAGCCTCCTCCCTAAGGAGTAGTTCTCAAAGTATCAGAAAGGGCTATTATCTTAGGGTTTCTATGGGTATGTAAGAAACACCATGACCATGACAACTCTTTCAAGGGAAATCATTTAATGGGGATGCCTCACAGTTCAGAGGTTCAGTCCTTTATCATCCTGGTGGGATATGGCGGCATAAAGGTAGAAATTGTGGTGGAGAAGGAACTGAGAGTCCTGTATCTTGCAGTCAACAGGAAATGGGAGTCACCAAGACAGTGGGTGAAGTTTGAGCATGTATGAAACCACGAAGTCCACCTCCATATTGATACACTTCCTCCAAGGTCATACCTACTACAACAAAGCCACATCTCCTAACAGTGCAACTCCGTTTGGGGTCCATTTACTTTCAAACTACCCCAGCTATTAAAAAAAATAGTAGTGCAAAGAACTAGTGCAAACAGTAGTCCTACCCAAGTGTAAGGCTAGGAATTGTACCAACGAGCAGCCAGGTAAATTAGTGGGGAGAAAGCTAAAAATATATCTACCATGTGATCCAGGTATACCTTTCATATACCAAAGGAATCACCAATCTACGTCCTCAGGCATTCTTACTGTCATTCTGTTCACTATAGAGAGTATATGGAAACAAGCTAAATGTCCACTTCTTGGTTAATAGATAATTAAACCTGGAGCATTTCAAAAAAGGAATGCGTTAAAGTGTAATGAAAATTGAAATCGTGAAAATTAAAAGCAAATTGATGAAATGGAAAATATACTTAAGTGAAGAAACTGAGACTCAAAAAAAGTATTGTTTGGTTTGATTTGTGGTTTCTATTTCTGGATATTTAGATTTGAATATAAATCAATATAAATCCGAAGCAAAGAAGCCAGGAATGAAGCCAAAAACATGGATGTGAAGTGAGGAAAAGGAGCTGAGAGAGGGAGATAGTTGAACACAGGTGAGAAATCAATATTGGGAGTAGAGGGAGGAAGGAGAGATAGGTAACAGCAAAGACATTTGAAAAAGCCACAGGGAAACATTATTTATAAGCTTACTTAAAAATTCGTATATAACAGACATACATGTGTGTACATGTCAAGGTCTTCATGGTTTCAGGGATTCATCTAGCTGGTCAGTGAAGAAAGAAGAAAGGAGAGAAACAGAGATACAGATAGAATTGTGAGATCAGGGCTCCTGGATGGACAAACTGCAGTACTGCAGAAGTTTAGCATGATTAATTGCTTCTCT